>NC_143404.1:39209268-41609268 GCF_052110815.1 Crocodylus siamensis | reverse complement strand
GGGCAGGCATTCTACAGCTGTGGCAGAGCATGGGATGGAGCTGCGAGCAGCTTGTCTAGGGAGCAGCTTGTCTAGGGAGCACAGGGAGCGGGTGGAGGTCACGGGGAGTGCATGCCCCTGGATCTACATGTGGGATATGCTGGGGCTGGGGCAGTGCTGGGCTTTCTGGTGGGGGCTGGGCTGGGCTGCACTCGGGGTGGGTGACTGCGGCACTGGGAGGGCCCTATGGAAGGGTCTGCAGCCACTCCAGAATTCGCCATAGCCCCTCCCAACCCCTGTTCCCAGCACAGCCCAACCCAACATCCCTGCTGGGAAGAACCTGATGCTGCCGTGGTCCCAGCCTGCAGCCTGCCCTGCCCTGCCCTGCCTTGCATGTAGATCTGGGGGCACATGCCCCGCATGCCCTTCCAGGGTCCCTGCAGCAGCGGGAGTTGTCACCCCCTCCCTGCACCCCCCCAGATGAGCTGCTTGCGGCTCTGTCCCATGCTCTGCTCTGGCTGGGAAGCACCTGTCCCTGCCCCAGCCCCAGCCCCACTCCCTCCCTTACCGCAGGGGCCTACAGGAGCAGGGCTACAGTGGGGTGGCTGCAGCCAGTCCAGAATTTGCTGTAACCCCCACCCAACCGCTGTCCCTAGCCCAGCCCCCACACTGGGGAGTGCCCAGTGCTGCCTTGGCTGCAGCCCTCAGCGGCAGCCTGCTCGAATCCCATGTGCAGATCCAAGGGCCCATGCCCCCATGCAATCCTGGGGTGCTTGTAATGGCAGGAGCCATTCCCCACCTTGCACATGGCCTAGTCCCATGCCTTTCCCTGACTGGGAAGCACCTGCCCCAGCCCCAGCCACACTCCCTCCCCCATGTCCCTTCCCCCATAACAGACTTGGCTGCTGGACCTGGCTGTCCTCATGCTGTGCTGTGGCTGCGTGCAAGCACATGCAAAAATTTTGAAGCATGAAGTGAAAGGTTCTTGCAAAATAACACTGGCTTACCAAACCTATGGGGCTAGCCAGTTCAGTTCTTCTGTCTGTAGAGCTAGCAGGCACAAAGGACTGTCTCATTTCTGGCAAATTTCCCAAATTGCAGAGATTCCATCAGTTAAATTCATTATATCAGGATTTATAGAAGGGTTAGCAAAAACCATTTGAAAGGAGGAGGAACATATTTTCTTAGTTAAATAGAAGATAGGGTAGGGTAGCAGCTTAGAACTGGTTCAGACTGTAGAGTTACTATATTTTCAGGTCCAAAAAAAAAGATGCTTCCTAGGGAGGGAGTGACATACCGGTGCCGTCCCCCTGCCCATTCTGTTGCCCTTCACTCCAAGACCAAACTACATGCAAGACTTTGCAGGCACACTGGGAGAACCTTATTGACAAGTCATGCAATGAGTCAATTGGATACTCCACTTATTGTCACCAAGATTGGTTTGGTTTGATGAGAACAATGAGGAAATTGTAGCATGTATTATCAGAAGAGAGCTGTGTTCTGCAGTTGGCAAAATGAACTCTCCAACCAGCAATAATGAGAGACTTGCTACTGGTTCAAAGCTGTAGTTCAGAGGAGTCTATAGGACAACAGTGGTGGCAAATAAACACCATAGAGATCCAGAGTTTTGCTGACCAACATGACACGAGAAGCTTCTTTCAAGCAATAGAAGCCATTCACGGGCCACATTCCAATGGCCCAACCCCCTTGCGATCCCAGGATGGCCCTGCTCTTCTCATGGACAAGGTATCCATCAAGCAACGCTGGAAGGAACACTTCAAGACTCTACTCAACTGTGAATCTGAGGTCTCAGCTGCCACCACGGAGTCCATCCCTCAACACCCACTAATAGAACCTCTTGCTGATCCCCCATCCTTCAAAGAAGTCTGGCGTGCCATCACTCAGACCAAGAACAATAAGGCACCAAGCCAGATGGCATCACCAACAGGTCTTCACCACAGAGTTCTTTCACTAACTTCTCATCAAAATATAGGTTAAGGAGGAAGTTCCACCTGGCTTAAAGAATGCCAACATTGTGATCATCTTCAAAAAAGGGGAACAGAGAGTGTGGAAACTACCCAGGCCATTGCCCTTGTTTCTGTTGCCTCTTACTTGCATCCTTCTGAATCGCTTCTCCCCCCTTGCTGAAGATGTTCTTCCAGAATCCCAGTGTGGCTTTAGACTATCTCAGGGTACCATTGACATGATTTTTGTTGCACAACAAATCCAGGAGAATTGTAGAGAGCAACACCAGGACCTGTTTATGGCATTCATTGACCCGACCAAGGGCTTTGACTCCATCAGTTGTGAAATCTTATGGCAGGTGCTGGCTAGGTTTGGTTGTCCATTGAAGTTCATCAGTGTCCTCAGGCTACTCCATGACAGGATGACTACCACAGTCCTTTGCAAGGGATCAGAGATGGACCCATTTACCATCTGTACTGGTGTTGAGCAGGGGTGTGTCATTGCTCCAACCCTTTTTTCCATCTATCTTGCTCTGATTTTGATTCTCAGCTGTGACTGCCTTCTTCCTGGAATTGGGGTTGAATATCAAACAGATGGTTAGCTTTTCAACCTGCAGCTCCTTGACAGCAAAATGAAAGTTACCAAGACTGGAATCACCAACCTTCAGTATGCTGACTACTGTGTTATCCTTGTGCACACTGAGATTCATCTGCAGTCCACCCTTGACCTTTGCTCAGGTGCCTATTAGGGATGTGCGAAGCTTCGGTCCCTGATTCGATTTGGCAGAGATACAGCCCGATTCAGTGGCCAAATCTCCGAATCCCTTTAATCTCTCCAAATTGAATCAGAACCCTCTGAATCAATTCAGAGAGATTCAGAAAGATTCGGTGATTTGGACATAGATACAGCTTTAAATGTTTTTTCTACATACCTCTAGCTAGCAAGCATCTCATGAATGCTGCGATGGTGGGGTGCATGGAGTGTCCCACTGAAGTGCGGGGTGCTCCACAATGTGCTTGGTAGTAGACCTGGAAGTGGACCAGAAGCAGTTCTGGCCCACTTCTGTGTCCGCCACTGAGCATGTCCCCCCCGCCCCTGTGGGGTGCTCTATCCGCCCCAGCATCGAAGCATTCACAAGCCACACCTGGTACCTTGGTATGCAGAAAAAACATTTAAAGCTATGTCTGTGTCCGAATTGCTGATTCTCTGAATCAGCATCAAATCTTCAGATTCGTATTCAGCTGAATCAAATCAGGGACAGCAATCCAAATCAGGGAATCGAATCACTGTCCCAAATCAGACTGAATCCGAATCGAATAGGGCCCATTTCACACACCCCTAGTGCCTTTTGCAGCCTGGGACTCTCCCTTAACTTTGGGAAGACCAAGGTGCTCCATCAGCCTGTCCCAGCACAAGCTGATCCCCTCCCCTTACAATTTACAATTTGTAGGGGTGGACAGCCCCTGGAAAATGAGCATTTCCCATACCTTGGTAGCCTCCTCTCCCACTCAGTCAGTGTTGATGTAGAAATTGAACATAGGATTCACTGTGCCAGTGTATCCCTTCTAAAGCTGCATCTCTGTGTCTTTGCTGACCAAGATCTACAGGTGGAGACTAAGATCCTGATCTATAATGCAGTGGTTATCCCCACACTTCTTTATGGGTATGAGACATATCAAAGCATCAGCATTGCCTCAGGAAGATCCTTTGCATTAGATGTGAAGACCACTGCTCCAATACCAGTATCCTTTTTACAGCTAACATAACCAGCATTAAGGCAAAGATCAAGGAACATCAACTCCGCTGAGCTGGCCACTGTGTACAGATGGCTGGCACTTGTTTCTTGAAACAAATTCTCTTCTCTCAGCTTAGTCATGGTAAGAAGACCCATGGAGGACAGAGGAAGTGCTACAAGGAAACCCTGAAGCATACCTTAAGAAGGGTGGCATCAACCCTACAAATTGGAAAGTGCTGGCTGGGAATAGATCTCATCAAGCTACAGCCCACTTCAAAGAGAACCGTCTTGCTCAGGGACTGTCTTGCTCAGAAAGAGAGGAAGGACAGTGCACAACATCCTGGCCAACAGTTGTGCCCCCCACAGAATATCACTTGTCATATCTATGGAAAAACTTGCAGAGCATGGATTGGACTTCTCAGCCACCTTAAAACTCACCAGTAATCCCCACCTGGCAGACATCATCCTCATATTGAGGGATAGCTGATTAACAAAAAAATCCACCTCACTCCTAGGGTAGACAAAGTTATTTGAAAACGGGTTAGGTGGCCATTCCCATTCTCAGGCTCTTCCTTTTTTCTCAGTCTCGATGACCCCTTGAAGCTTGAGTTCCAGGGAAAAGTCTTACTGGTGCATTACTGGACCCTGGGGCCCCTTCCAGCCTTGCAATCTATGAATCTATAAATTTTAAACTTAGAAACGTGAGCTTGTCTTTGTTTCCATTTATTATCCCTCATTTGAGAAGCTGCAGAGGGCCATAAAGAAAGTGGTATTTGGGTACATGCAGCTGTCTACTGTAACTTTGAAGAAGTTTTACCAAGTGGAAGTATGCTGCCTACTCTCTTCATCCATTAGCCTGTATGATCAGGAAGAAAAACCTTTGCCAATCTTTCAGTTTCCCTTTTTTTTCTTTTAATATTTTTTCTCAAGTGTTTCCATAGGCAGTTTATGACTGCTATGTTCTTCATGCACTTATGATTTTCCCTTTCAGATCTATATTGAGTTAGATCTGCGATATCAACCTCCTGATGGCTCTGCAGGTACCTGGGTTGAAGAGGATTTTGTCTCTCAGATAAAAGACAGGTACTGAAAATTATATAAGAGGAAAATCTTTTGGGCAGCTTCTCCACTACTCTTTCTCTTTTCTTTTGCCCTGTCCACAGGGGAATGGTGCAGAGGCAAAGTGTTGGTGGCCTTTTACTGTGCTCCAGAGGCTTTGCTTTGGAGTGATTGTGAAGGCTGCCACTGATTGACTTTCCTATAGTGGTGCTTAGTCTTTTGGGCTGTGGGGTTAAAAAGCAACCAGACATAATGCTAACCACATCACTCCCTTGTATTCTGTTGGCTACAGAAAATGGTGTGCCTTAACCATGTTAGCCCAGTGGACCAAAAGGCTCAACTGGATTTTGACAGGCAGATTAGTGTAGGGACAAAGGATGAAACAAACCTGGTTTAGGAAGTGCTGTGGAACGGTTGTCTCAAAGGCTAGGTTAGGAAGTGGTATTCCAAATAATTTTGTGGATAGGATGTGAGTGTTGGTAAAGAAAAGATCCAGCAGAGCTGTGGGTTATCTGTAATAATATTGGACTGAAAACCCTGAGAAGAATCTCTCTCTGCTTCCTTGACTTGGAAATTGTCTTTGATGCCCTGGCAAAGGCCATACAAATAGAAATTGTCCTACCAAAAGAGAGAAGAGATAATGGTATAGATCATGAGAGAGGCAGGATCAAGCTTAGTATTGGTTCTGACAATGCGTAGTGACTTTGACAAATGTCTCTCAGACAGGGGAGCATAAGAGAAGGGAAAACTCCAAGACAAAGCACAAGTTTTCCAATGGGCTTTGGAGGAGAAGAGACAGGGAGGGGATGTTGCCAAGATTATGACTCTTTTCTCAAGTTCTTAGCTGGAGGGTGGGGTTCAGATGCTACTGTGGTGGATGTGACAGATAGAGCTGAGCAGAAATTGGCATGTGAATGACTGGTAATCTCTTGGTACACTAAACAAGAGCAGAATCAGTTTGAAGCACACGTTTGTAACATGGTTGTTTTTCTTTTCCTTACAGTTCAGAATTAATTATCCGTAATGCTGGATTTGAGGATCTGGAGTGAGTAGCCTAGTATTTTCCATACTGGGGGAGTGTGCAGGTGTTTAATGACTAAGGAACAGAACTTCCTCTTTCCAGTCCCTGCTCTTCACTAGGGCAACAATGAACATGGGTGACAACTGTTGTGTTTTTTAGGTTAGTGGATGTGCAGCGAACTAGTGAGCTGGATAAGAAGGCTAGAGTTCTTGGCAGGAAGCTGGTGAAAGGCCTGGAAACTGATGATGAAGATGAGGACTACTATGATGTGTCTGACTTGGAATTCTCAGGCATTATCTTTGGCCCTGTGAAGAGGTACCTGTCTTATAATATTCTTCTTTCACCCTCACTGGGGATCTAATTTTGCATTTTGGTTAGGGAAGATTCAGTTCTCCGTGCACAGGCACTGCTTACAGAGCAGCACAGTACAGGAGCAAGCACACAACCCTTACTATACTATGTAACATGGGAAGCCTTTGTTCTTGGATTTTCACAACTAGGGCCTTTTGAGCTTTTGTCTCGCTTTTTTATCCTCTTAGCTTTTATATTTGAGCCTCTGGCTTTTCTGACAAATCGGTACTGTTCTTTTGATCTCTAATAACAGTAAACAATGGTAGTCTTGGGGAAGGGCTGTCTTTTCTTCATATGGAGCCTACATCCTTATGGAACCTTATTGATAGGAAGTTTGCATGGACTTAATGGAGTTAAAAGACTGCATGAGGTGTTCAATATTTCCCCTTCCCTTTGTAATGATTGGGGGTGTGGGCAGTTGGCGTAGGTCATCTATGCTGTGAGATTGCAAGCCAGGAATCCAGGAGTTGGAAATTACAAGTCAGGTATCCTCCCACACATCCCTGCAAGGGCACTCTTCCAGTACTATGGTTATCTTATGGTTATCTCCATTCATGGTCCTCTGGACTTACGATATACTCCAGGAATGACAGGTTCTCTCATTTCATGTAGAGGTGGTGCTGGTGGAACCATTCTAGGTCAAAACAGACAGCTGGTTGTCCAAAAATATTATCATGAGTCTTTCTAGGATGTCCCTAAAAATACTGACAAAGTGTTGTGAAGTGGTGGGAGCACTGGAGAGGCCAAAGGGCATAACCACATATTCAAAGATAATCATATCAGGTATGGAAGGCTGTCTTCTACTCCTCTCCCTGACAGATACAGATCAAGTTATACACACCACTCTGACCCAGTTTTATGAAGACAGGCATTTGTACCAGTCTTCATTAATGGGGGAGAGTAGATTCCTGTTCTGGATAGTGACATTAATCAAAGCTCAATAATCCATACACAGGCCTAGAGAATCATCTTTCTTTCTTTTTTCCCCCACAAAGAGGATAGGAGCTCTGTTCAGAAAAGTAGAGGGTCAGATGAACCCCTTAGCCAGGTTTTTGGGCAGTTATCCCTTAAGGCCCTGAGCTCTGGCTCAAATAGGGAGTATGGGCAGAGAAAGGGAACCATTGACTTTGGCTGTAGTTTGATGGTGCAGTCATATGTCAGCAAAATCCTGCTATTCATCTGGGAGGGCAACAGTGGACTCAGAGTCATCTGTCTTAACTAAGTTGGGCCCTGCATCCTGAGGAGGTGAACAGCTTGGGTTGTAGCTGCCCTGGAATTCCCCGGAGTGGAGATTTTCCTCAAGGAGAACACTGGTGCTGGCAAGATGAAGGCCCTTGCAAGTGCAAGACAAGTTCCATGGTAACAGTCTGCACTGAACTGAACTGCCTTGGATTGCCAATGGATCTGTGGATTGTAGATAGGTGTAACAGGGCACTTAGCATACTTGTCACTTTAAGAGGAGAGAAAGCTTTAGAAACAGCTCTGGCAGCAGTCAGGGAAGACACCTGACCAGAAGGGGCTGGGACCGAGGTATATATAAGCCCAGGGTCTGAGGCAGGGGGTGGGTTTATCCAGGTAGATGGCAGGGAAAGTGTCCTTGAGCAGGCCACTGAGAGAGACTCTGGCTCACACCAAGTATGTCTGTACATATGCAGCCTTTGGGCTGGGAGCAGAACAGCCAGCATGCAGTCGTAGGGCTGGGGAGTGTTTGGTGGTTTGTGGAAGTGATGAAGGAGAAGTAAAGAGGTCCTAGAGGACCCAGAGAGAGACAACAGAGCACTAGAGAGAGAGAGAAGGAGCTAGAGGGCTCAGAAAGAGAGCAGAAGGCTGGAGGACCCAGGAAGCAGGTAGGGCCAGGGTGCCCATAGGTCTCACTGGCCTAGGAGCAGGGCTGGGGTCCAGGAAAGGCTGAAGGCCAAGAAGGGCCACAGCTGAAGACTGGGACGGCTGGAGAGCCCATGGGTCTCAACTGGCCTAGGAGCAGAGCCAGGATCTAAGGAGCAGGACCAAAGGCCAGGAACACTACTGTCAGAGTCAGAGGGAGCCAGATTGCTTATAGCCCAGAGAGCAGCTGGTGTAAGATCAAACAGAGCCCAGAGCCCATTGCCCATATGGGTGGTTATGATTTGATTAGTATGTGTGACATCTGCAAAGCATGGGTATGGGTACTGGGGAGAATGGATACCATGTAATTAGCTCTTAAAGTGATGAGCATGGATACCCGTGTTCATGAGTTTGAGACCAGGCTTGAGGAGCCCTGGGGAAGCCTCCCTTTTTCTAAAACATGAATATAACAAGGTGGGGCAGGCAAGGGGAGGGGGAGATTGCCCAAAGATAGTGAAGTTGATAAGGACAGAGGGGGCTTCAGGTCATCACGGCCTCTGCAGCAGGACCCTGTTACAATGGTGAACCACGTGATTCATACCCTGTATAGGGGGCATGTGTGGAACCGATAAGGCCAAACCACAGCACTTTTTACTGTGGTCCTGGAAGAAGACTTGGGTAGGAACAGTTTCTAGGTTAATTGGCCTCAAATGAGTGGCGTCTCATCAGTTGACATTATCACCAGTGGGGTTGGACCTATGTTGTATGAGGATATGATTTGCCCAGGTTCTTAAAACTGCCTGAGGTGTTAGACTCCTTTAGAGTAGCTTGCTGGGTTTTGGACATGGCTGAATGGGAGAGGTGCAGCATCAACAAAAGTAGGGAAGGACAGATCCTCACAGTGGTCCTCACCCCTGAGGGGAAGGCAGCAGGAAGGCCGTGACATCAATGAGTGTGTGCATTGCCTGGTTCAGACCCCTCTAATCTTTGGTTTCCTGATGGTGGGATTCCCCTTGATCTGGCCAGATAAGTGGCTGCAAAGTGACTGGACTTGCCACAGTACAGACAGAGACCTGCAGACTGTTGCTTGTTCTTTTCCACTTCAGACAGGTGGGGTTGCCAGTCACTGACCTGTCTTGGTTCCTTGGGCTCCCCCACGGAGAGCTGGAGGAGCAGGGCTCCCAACTCCGGGATCCTGTCTTGGGGTTCTTGTCCACTCCAGTCTCCAAGCAGAAATGGTGGTCATCCCAGCTGCATCATTCTCTGAGTGACTCTAGGCTGGTGGGGGCCTCTACCTGGGCAAATTCATCTTTTGCCACTTCAATAGGTCCTTGAAGGAAATGAAAGAGCTGTGCAGACTTATTCATCTATGTTTCTGACCAGTTGTCGGATCTTGGCTGCATCCTGGCTTGTGGTTTGATGACTCTGTGTCAGGATCTGCAATTCCATTAACAGTAGTTCATGACTGAAGAGGGTTGATGTACAGCATTGACATGTTGTTAAGGAACCTCTCCAAATCACCCAGGAGGAGGCTGGAACCTTCCAGCAGCAGGGGTCCAAAGCCAGAATATTCCCTGCTAGTGGGCTGATGACCAGCCCCAACATAATGCTCTGTTGGGCAGGTTTTGGGACACAAGGTAAATAACAGCTGGCATTGGTTCAAAAATCCTCAGGGCCTTTCCACTCTTTTGGTAAGGTGTTCAGGCAGTGGAATCTTAGGCTCAGAGAAGGACTAGGAGGTGGCTACAGACAAAGTTGCTATCGCTGCTGGCTGGTCTGGCTGAAGCCTCTAGGTGGCATTCTCCTGTTGTAAGGCTGTTACCTGGGTCTGCAGGGCCCTCTTCTGCACCTGCAGGGCATCTACCTGGGTGTGCTTTTCCCACAGGCTGGCCACCAAACCCTTCTTGGAGAGGGGCACCTGGGAGAGGGATATATGTGGCCAGAGGACCATGACCTCTGGTGTTATTTGATCTGGGCAAACTGTAATGGACCAGGGTGTGGGCATTTGGGGTAGGTCACTTACATTGCCAGGTCATGAGTCAGTAGTCTAGATGCTAGGGCCTTAGGCAGGGATACAGACTGGAGCTAGGGAGGGAGAGGGACACTAGGGTAAAGCAAGGTGGTCTGTTGTCCAGACAGCTTTCGACTGTCTGCTCCAGGCTTATAAAGTCCTAAGCAGGTGGGGCCCCTTCCTGTATCCATTGGGGATGGCTCAGCCTAGTTTATAATCACTTGCAGCTGAGGCCTGGAGCAGGAACCTTTCCAGCTGGGCCTTATGCACCCATGCTATTTTGGGGGTTAACTGGCCCTGAGTTTCAGCTATTAGGGTTTCACTGTTGGTGTAGTTGTGTTGGTTGTGTTCATTAGAAATAAATGTAACTTTTGCACAGGTACAGGTTGTATGTAAGTGAAGTGAAGGAGTGGCCTTGCTAATACACCTGCTCAGCTTACTTGTTTTTCTTGCAGCCGCTCCCGACTCCTTTGCAGGTGGGATCTGTTTGCCACTCCTACACCACAATACTTCCAGGTACCATATTAAACTGTTCTTCCTGCCAAGAATTGTGGCCTTAACCAGCTCACTAGCTTGCTGGTTACATACAGGTCAGCACATGCCTAGAATCTCTGTCCTTGGAACCAAGTGTGCCATTGCGCATATCCTGTCTCCTGGCAAGTTACTGCCAAATTGGTTTCTTTCCTTTCATATATGACCCCTAGACTCAATGCCTTGTCCAAGGACCAGTACTGTAGTCCCATTTCCCCAGGAATCACATACTTGCCCCAGCAGACCTCTCCACTTTCCGTTGGTCTGTTTGTTCTAAGTTCCAGCATGTCCAACTCAGGCCCCTAATCAATGTTAGTATTTCTTCGCCTTGCTATGTGTGGGTCTCCATGGTACAAGTGTGAGAATCTTTGGACATTATGCACTGAACAGCTCTGGGTCCAGATTTAGCATCTCCTTTCTCTAGTTTAAAGCACTCCTCCAGGACACAGGAGAATGGCTTGAGACATGATTCTTATTAGGCAGTAAAGTTACCGTATCTTCTTGAATCCAAGATGAGTTTCCTCCCACCTGCCGTTCAAAATGAGGGAAAAAAGTCCCCATCTTGGATTTGAGTACAAGGCAAAAGAGGGATAGGCAGCTGATATGGCTCTGACTCCAGCTCTGACCCAGGCTTAGAGGCAGAGCTGAAGCTGCTGTCCTGCCCCACCGTGCTGCCCGCCATATGCCACCTTACCGTCCTGCTGCCTCTGCTCTGCACCATTTCTGCTCCCTTCTCCCCTCCTCCCTGTTGCCCCTAGGATTCCTTTTACCAGAGACCCGCAAAGATTGACACAGCCCCTCACCCGATTTGGTATCACGTGAACTTTTAATAGTAACCCTTAGGCTTATTACAAGTGTTCTTCCTTGCAAAGGAACTTGGGAAGTGGTTCCTTCAGGCATTACATCAGCAACCTTCAGTGGTATCGGCCTCAGATCCTTTGCTGGGTGTGCAGAATGTTAGTTTCTGGATTCCTTATTGTTCAAACAAGAAGTCCAAGGTAGTTCCTGTCTCCACAGGATGGCAACATAGAACACACACCTTCCTTTGTTTGTCCATCACTTTTGTAACTTCTCTTATCCCAAATTGTCTGATCCTTTGGCTCTGTGCCAAGCATTTCTTATATCGTGCACCAATCCCCTGGCACTGTGCCAGCCACATTCCTTATAGGGAAACTGCTGTCCTTTGTTCGCTTAGTGCCCAATCACAGCACTCACATCTCCCAGTGCCACAGAAGGTGCTCTGTTCAATTTTGTTGCTTAGTTCCGGGAAGGCCTGGACTATGGCTAAAAGCCTTAGCATAACTCAGTCTGCCTGCTACACTCCTCAGCGCTGCTTACCCAGAGTCGTGACTCCAGGTCTGGCTCTGGTCCATGCCACAGAGCACATGCTGGCTCCAGCCTCCACCCAGTCAGGTAGCAACATTTGCAGTGATGGCAGCTCCAGCTCTGGCCTCATCTCCACCCTGGGGCTGGGGCTGGAGTTGCCACTAGGGATGTGCGAAGCTTTGGTCACCGTTTTGATTCAGAGAAGATAAGGCCTGATTCTGAGGCCGAATTACCAAATCTGAATTGAATTGGGAGACAACCCCCCCACTCCGAATCGATTCAGGAAAAAAATCAGAGATTTGGCAATTTGGAAGGCAGTCTTGCAGGGAAACAGAAACTGAGAAGGGGGAGCAGGGGGTGAAAGACTGACATTTGTAGCTGGCCAGTGACTGTGATCTTTCCCTGAGTTCCCTTCCAATTGTAGTGCTCTGGGGGAGGGATGTAGAAACAGCATATAACTGTCTGCAGCATTTCTGTCCCTTTTGTGAGCTGTTTCTGCCTGAGCAAAAGAGGGTAGGCAGCTGGCCTAGAAACAGGTGAGCACGCAGAGAACTAACCAGAACTGGGGAAGGCCCCCTGTTGCAGTCTACCAGGCCTGCTGTTTTCATCCCACTGTGCCTTAACACGCACAAAGTCACATGTCGTGAATTTTTCTTTGAACAGTTTGAGGTGCAGTTTCCCAGAAACCCTTGCCCCTATCTCCTTGAAACATGGCAGGCCTCATGTCCTCAGATAGAGCTACCATCTCTGCTATTTTCATCCAAATCTGTCAAAAAATGACAACGTTATAGGTATTTCAGTGATTCTACATTATAGTTTATGGCCAAATCACCAAGTATCTCCGAATCAGTGCTGAATTTTTCAAAGCTTATTTGCCCAAATAGATTTGGGACAGTGATCCAAATCTCTGAATCAACTCACAGTCCTCTAAATCGACCAAATCCGAATCTAATACTTCCTTATTCATGCAGGCCTAGATGCTACCACTGCAGTCAATGCTGCCTGGCCCGACAAGGTCCAGAGCCAGCATGTGCTTTGTGCCCTGGACCAGATCAGAGCTTGAGCTAGAGCCATGACTCAGAGTTAATGGTGGTGGCAGGAGGGGACAGGCACCAGGGGTTGCTGGTGTAGAGGGCCAGGCAGCAGAGGAGGCAGGTGCCAAGAGGCCCAGGCATTGGAAGTGGGGGGGTGGGTACTGGAGGTCACAGTAATAGCGGGGCAGGCAGCAGGTTGGACAAGTGGTGGAGGGGACAGGCAGCAGGGGGCAAGGGATGGGAGTGAGGCTGCTTGACTCTCCCACCACCTGCCCCTCTACCACCTGCCTGCCTGCCTGCTGTTGCTTTCCCCATCACAGTTTGTGTCGGGGGGGACCGGTTTAAGATGAACTTCCAATAATTTATAAATTATCCATATATAGAATCTAATTAATAAGGAAGTTGTCTTGGATTCTTGGATTCTGGGATATAGATAGGGTAGATATGAGTTTAATGGAGATTAGAAATTTCTATGCCATGATGATGAACTACTGAAGAATAGTTATTGTGGGGAGAGAAAGCAGATTCCTGCCATTCTGGCTTTAACCAGCTTTCTGTAGTATCCCAATAACACCTCTGTAGCAGGGCACTAAGATGTGCCTGCTACTTGAGGCTGAAGAAGCCTGCCCAGGAGCTCTGCAAGGCAAACAGAGTTCCCCAGGTGCAGGTTGCTGGGTAAGAGCCTAAGGGAGTAATTTGCCACACTTACCAACACTACCTGACCAGCAGGAGGCAGGGTTCTGGGACATATAAGCCCAGGCTGTAGCTAGCAGATGCACTCTCTCTCCCTGGCAACTGACAGGGAAGGAGCTTCTGCTTGCTAAATCTACTTGAGACCTGGTGCTGCCTGCTGAGCTCTCCCAGTACTGCCTGCTCTGCTATCTAGGTGCTACATAACTACAGGGATTCTCCTAGGTACATGGGGCATGTTACTCTGAGTGGAAGTTTGTCCCCTTAATGGGGCATAGCACTGTTGTTGTTGCTAGTATTTAAGTTATCGCTTAGGGGCTTGTGTTTGTGTTCATGTTTAGCCTTGGAGGATTGGGTTGAAGCTAGGAGGGGAGATTTGGAGCCCTCATTAGTGCCTGGAGAAGAGAGGGCATATGATTTGATAGAGTCCAGTGTTAGGTGCAGCAAGCATACTGCCAGAGGGGCACAGCCAGAAGGGTGCAGTGACCCCAGAGCACCAGGGGGGCACAGCCAGAAGGGTGCAGTTACAGGGGTACAGTGAGCCCAGAGTGTCAGGAGGGCACAGCCAGAAGGACTCAGCGAGCCCACAACACCAGAGGGGCACAGGTACAGGGTTAGGTGAGCTCATAGCACCAGAGGGGCACAGCTAAGGGGGTCAGATGTGCAAGAGAGAGGCACAGAGCCAGGCACCTGAGAGAAAGGTGCAGAAAGCCAATTACTAGAGAACTTGGTGCCTGTGGGTTGCTGAGAGACAGGAGCCAGAGGGCTCAACACCAGGGGTGTATAGAGTTGATCACAGTAGTAACATCTGTGAGGCATGGGACACATGTAGGGGAGGCTGAAGCATGTGTTTACTGTCCAGTATAACTGGGCATATGAGGGGCAGCCTCCTGCCTAATAAACAACTTAATTATTTAGTAACAAGGTGTGGAAGGAGAGATAGGCGGGCCGACTGCCCAAGACAGGTGGGTAGGCCAATGCAGAGGTTGGCCTCAGGATGGTCCCCTGTCATAACTTCCCTTGCTTTTTGTGTCTACCAAGTGTAGAATGGACATTAATAGACCATCTGACCTCTTGGAAATGTTCTTGAGGCACCTTATAGAGGAGCAAGCAAGTAGATTTTGTTACATCCCATAAATTTGTATGGCTCTGGGAGGCTGCACAGTTGGTACAAATTCCAACAGAGAGTCAATAACAGAGCCGTGATTAGAATTTGAGACTTTTTAGCACTTGGGCAGCTTGACCATACTCCCTGTCTCAGTATCTAGTTAGTACAGTTGCTTGCAAGGTGAATTTCATGTTAGGCTGTAAACGTTGCTGTTCTGTTTCCCTCTGGCTAATTTTGAGAGCCTAGAGAACTTCTAGATTATTTAGGGGGTAAAAGATCTGTTGCATGTCAATGAAAAGGGGCCTTAGAATGTGATAAAGTCTTTGTTTTCCATGTGGTCTTGAAACCAAAATTTTTTCCCATGCTTCTCCAAAGGATCCTGTCATGATTTTTATCTGATTGTGAGAAGTGCTCAGAAAACAGGCTTCTTTAAAAACCAGTGGTGAAGGTAGCTACTAAGTTAGCTCAGAGCTTGGTCAGAGGCTGATGAAACACAAAGCCCTAGGCAGAACTGGGCAAAATACAGATTGGTCCTCCAGAAACTATTTGAAAGGCAAGGATTTCTTTGGGTGATGTTTTTTATTGGACCATCTGTGTAGTTGGGATAGAGTTAGACAAGCCTTTGAATGCAAGATACTCTTCTTCAAGACTGAGGAGAAAAGCCAGCTATGCAGTTGGTCCAATAAAAGAGATCACCCAAATAAATCTTTACCTCTTGCATAATTCTTGGACCATCATGGCTACAGCATCACTCTAACATTACCAGAAACTCTTCGTGAATTATCCCAATTATTGAATAGTTTGGGCTTGGGGAAAAAATTCAGGGCCAGATTCATAAAACAAATGGTGGTGCTGTTGCCCCTCCTTCAGTAGTTTAGAGCAGTCATTCTCAACTTTTTCTGTACCATGACCCATTTGTAAACATTGATGGCCAGTCCCAACCCAGTGCCCCTCGCTCCCAACTTGCTGCCCCCCACCCCCAGGCCCTAACCACCCCGTGTGTGGGGCAGGGGGTGAGTGTGTAGAGCATGGGGGGCCAAGCAGTCCCTTGCAGGCAGGAACTCTGACAGCCTGCAAGGGGAAAGCCATGGTTTCCCACATTTTTCTCATTTTAGTTTGTTGATCCATTTTTGCAACCCTTTCATATAGTCTTGCAACCCATTTTTGGGTCTTGACCCGCAGGTTGCGAAACACTGGTTTAAAGTATTCCTTCAGGAGGTGGGATACCTGAGTAACATACCTGTTTCTGCTTGGAAGGATTCAGACCTACAGCTTCTCACCTTCACTCAGATCTCTGCCCTGAATCAGCAGAGGCCTTACTTTGGGCAGTGACAGTGCATGGTGCAGAGACAGCAACAGTGGCTGTAGTATTGTGGCTGCAGGGGGGAATGTTACCTCCTTTTTTGCCACTGACATGTTAAGCAGCCAAAAAAACACCAATATTTTTTGGTTGCAATATAAGAAAGTAACATTTCTCCCCTCCTCCCCCCACCCCACTCCAGGGACCTGCTTCAGGGAAGGTGAAGGGGGGGAGGGGGATGGGAGTGTGAGGCCCCCTCCCCGCTCCCACCCCATTCCAGAACCCCTTCCCTTCCCTGCCCCCCAGGCAGCATCCAGGGCTTGCGGGTTCAAGTGCCCTGAGAAGAAGAAATTAAACTTGGGTCTTTCCACTTCCTGAGCTTTTGGGGAAAAGGAGCTTCTTTGTCTGGCAGTTTTGTGAATCTGACTCCTTTTTCTATGGTTCTCTTACAAGGTCAAGGTAAATGTGTCTTGTTTACAGGCCATTGAGGCAGCGGAGGCAGGGTTCCATTGTTTCTTTAACCTCAGCACTAGAAAGAGACTATATGGTCAGCACCATGCTTCAGCTACCTTTACCCTGAGGTAGCTCCTGGTTTCCATTGGACAAGAGTCTGGATGGCCTCTGGGCTGCACTAGAAGTGGCAACAATGAGGGGAAATCTACCACCTGGGATCAAGCTCAGGTCCTTCCGTTCCATAGCCAGTTGCCCTACCAACTAAGCTACATGGCTTCCCTTCTTTTTTAAAACATACTATGAATAAGTTTTCAGTGTATTTTGGGTCAAAGAAAACATTTTGTGCTGAATGAAACAAAATGTGTTGGCTTTGCATTTTGAAAAGAGAAGCTAAAAATTAAATTTGGTTCAATCCTAATTGATACTTTTATTTTATATTTCAGCAGCCATACCACAATATCAGTTTTACACTCTACCCTTATAAGCTTTACCTATACAAAAGTGATCTGTAGGGATGAGAGAGAGGAAGATTTCCTCATTTACACATGCTGAAGAAGATGGAGAGATGGTTCATTCTAGTAACAGTGTTTCTTTCCCGTGTTCCTACAGGTTGCGATTAATATTATTGAAGCCCAGAAGCTTGTAGGGGTAAACATTGATCCTTTTGTGGTAGTAAGAGTTGGAGAAGAGAAGAGGCACACAACAACACAGAAGTCAACTAACTGCCCCTTTTATAATGAGGTATGTGGTGTGGAGCCAGGGTCATAGTTCTTCTGGTGCTCAGAGCCACCTATCCAGGTGAAGGTGCAAGGAGTACATTGCCCTGTGACTCAGCCCTTGCTTGTGGCTTAGTGCAGGCCATGTACTGCTGTTGCTGTGAGCAGCCTGACTCTTTCTCTTTACATACAAGTTGATTCCCTGAACCATGATTACACTGAGGTATGCAGTCCCTTGAGGGAAGCATCTACATCAGGAGTTAGGGTTGTTAACTCTGAATTTATTCTGGGACGTTTCATCATATGATGTAATGACATTAATGACGGATCTACTGTACCGTACTCAGGAAGGCAAATGTACATTACTATTACATTTTAAAAACACATTGGACTACTATATAAATTGGATTCAACATATAATATTTATTTTAATGAAGGCCCTATCATTTATCTACCCGATAACTCTCAGCAGTCTCCAGGAGATTACATCCAATTCCTGGAGACTCCAGGGCAATCCTGGAGGGATGGCAACCCTATCAGGAGTGGGTAGTTATTTTGGCTGGAGGGCTGCTTCATGATCAGGGATCCAGATTTTCTGTTTCCCATGGAAAAATGGAGAAAACCACTGATTTCCCAGTTTTATCAGAGAAAACGCGGATTTTCTCTTTTAGCAGAGAAACCTTTAGATTTCCCACTTCTGCAAAGAGCTCTGCAGGCGAGCAGAGTTCCAACCTGCAAGAACCGTTTGCAAAAGGGGCGGAAAACCCCCAATCCAGCCTGGAGGGGGAGGGAGAAGGGCAGGGCCTGAGGCTCTCATTCTCCCAGGGCTTGCCTCAGGCTCACTCTTTGCTCCTGGAGCCTGTGTGGTGGTAAGTGGGGACTGGGGGATTGCGGGGCAGGGCTGAGGGGGAAGCTGGGTGGTAAGTGGCGGCTGGGGGGCTGCAGGGAACAGCTGCAAGCTTCCATCCTCCATGACCCAGCGTGGCAGGGAGCACCAGAGCTGTGTGGAGATCTCCTCAACCCATGTTGCCTTGGAAATGCACCTCCTGCACATGGGGCTGCGGTGAGGGCGGCTGCGCCCCTCAAAGCAGGGGCAGGTGCAGATTCAGCAGGTGTGTAGCTGGGGCAGTGGTGGGTGGGGAATGCAGCAGCAGCGAGATCCATGTGTGGCCCCGCCAGGCTGGGAGGGCCCTGAGGGAGGGAATCAGGCCAGAAGGGAAAAGGGGCTCTGCTGTTCCCTGCCTCCCTGCTTCCTTCCCCCAGGGCCTCTGGAGCCTACCAGATGCAACCTGGAGCAGCTGGGGACAGCAGTGCTACACGGGGATCTCACCACTGCTCAGCCTCCCTGATGCCCCAGTGATGTGCCTCCAGTGTCTGCCACTGCTCTGAGGGGCACAGCCCCATGCTGCTATGCACAGGAGGTGCATTGCCAAGGCAGCAGGGTGGCAAGAAGTGGCAGTGAGGTTTTCTGCGTGGCTCCTTTGCTCCCTGCTGCACCATGTCACGGGGGAGGGAAGCAGGGCAGCAGGGAACAACAGACCCCTTCCTCACTGCTGTTCCCTGCTACCCTGCTTCTCTCCCCTGGGGCCTCTGGAGCCCAGGGGGCACAATCTGGTGCAGCAGGTAGCAGTGGAGCCACCAGGGATCTCCTTGCCGCTGCTTCCCCTCCTCCCCCTACAGCCTTGGTGATGTGCCTCCTATGCACAGGGCTGCTGTTAGGGCAGCAGCACAGGGCTGTGCCCCTCAAATCAGTGGTAGGCACTGGAGGCAAGTTACCAGGGCAGCACAGGGGGGAAACAGTGGCTAGGAGATCTGGGGCAGCTTTGCTGCTGTCTGCTACACCAGGTCATGCCCACCAGGCTCTGCTCGGCCACGCACAGCCGATCCTAGCTCTGGCTTTTGCTGAGGCCAAGTATGCCCTGTGCCACCACTGCTGCAGTGGCCCTGGCTATGCTCAGCCTGGCTGCCGCCTCCCCACCACACACAGCAATGTGCTCCCTCCACCGCAGCAGCAAGTGCTGGAGGCACGTTGCCAGGGTCCAAGGGAGCAGGGGGCGAGCAGAGGCAAGGAGATTCCCGGCAGCTAGCTCTGCTCTTTCCTGCCACTGGGTTGTGCCAGCCAGGCTCTGGAGGCTCTGGGGGACAGAAGCAGGGCAGGAGCCTGAGTCCACAGCCTGCACTTGGCCCATGTACAGATCTGAGGGTTGTGGGTCCCCCCTGAGAGTGCATGTGGCAGCAGGGAACTGACCGTCCCCCTCTCCCTTCCTCTTCCCCTACCTCGGAGGAGCCACCCATGGCTCTGTCCTGCTTCCTGCTCAGGCTCTGCAGCCACCCATTGTGGCTCCAGGCCCCAAGCCCCACCCAGCTGGGCAGCAGCCTCAGTCTACGCCTGCCCTGGGTACAGATCTGGGGGGAGGGGGTTCCCCCCTGTCCCCTGGGAGTACACACAGCAACGGGGAGCTGTCCCGCCTGAGGCTGCAGAAGTGGGGGAGTAGGGGTGAGGGGCTGCTGATCCGGGCCCATAGCCCTGGCAGCTAGGGGCCCCCTTTGGCAGGGCTGGGGAGCAGGAGCTGTGGGTGGGGGGCAAGGGGCACCGGCAGGGCTGTGGAGGGACCTTTAGTTTTAATCATGGATTGGGGGGGTTTTAGCAGAGAATATGTCATTTTTTTTTCATAGTTTCATAGTTGGTAGGGTCGGAAGGGACCTGAGGAGATCATCAAGTCCAACCCCTGCCATGGCAGGAAAAAGTACTGGGGTCAAACGACCCCAGCAAGGTGTTTGTCTAGCCTTGTCTTAAAGACCCCCAGGGTAGGAGCCAGCATCACTTCGCTTGGAAGTTGGTTCCAGATCCTAGCCACCCTGACAGTGAAGTAGCGCCTCCTGATATCTAGCCTAAATCTACCCTCTGCCAACTTGTGACTGTTATTTCTAGTCACTCCTGGTAGTGCTCGGGGGAACAGAGACTCCTCCAATGCCTGCTGGTCCCCTCTGACTAGTTTGTAAATGGCCACTAGATCCCCCCTCAGCCTTCTTTTGTGGAGGCTGAACAGGTTCAGGTCCCTTAGCATCTTCTTGTAGGGCCTGCCGTGCTGTCTCTTGATCATGCGAGTGGCCCTCCTCTGGACCCTCTCCATGTTGTCCACATCCCTCTTGAAGTGCGGTGCCCAGAACTGGACGCAGTACTCCAACTGTGGCCTGACCAGTGTTGCATGGAGGGGGAGGATCACCTCCTTGGACCTGCCTGAGATGCATCTGCAGATGCATGACAAGGTACGGTTGGCCTTCTTGACCGCATCCTCGCACTGCTGGCCCATGTTTATTTTGGCATCAGTAATGATTCCAAGATCCTTTTCTGCCTCTGCACTGATGAGAAGGGAGAGTTAGCAGAGGATCTGGTATTTTTTATCAGGGAAAACCAGGATCCCTGTTAATGAGTTTTGGTGAGCTGTCACTTGGGTTGCAGGGGTAGCCCCACCCCTTGACAGGTACTCCACCCCCTGATTGCCATCTTGGGACTGGAAGTCCTGCTCCTAACCCCTGACCATTGCCACTGGAAATTCCTTCCCTTGCCCCTGGAAATACTCATTTTGGGAAGGCAGTTTGCCATCTTGGAACCAGAAAAAAGCCAAATTAAATACTAAAAATCAAACAACTGCAATAAAATATTTTAATATTATTTCAAAAAATATTTTTGTCCTGATTTGTGTGTGTTTGCATCATTTATATAGAGGTGATTGCATAATAGCTCAAAATGAAATCTTACTCTTATATATTGTTGCGGGGATGAAGAGGGGTGATGGTATAGGTGCATGGGTATAGGGTTTGTTGGGTGGGCTGTGGGTGTTTGTGTGTGAGGGGTTTGTGGATGGGGTGTCAGTGGATGAGTATGGGGTTTGTGGGGGGATGTGTGTGTGTATTGGGTGTGGGGGAGGGTCTAGGTGTGTTGGGGGAAGGGTATGAGGGTTTTGGGGGCTGTTTGTGGCGGGGTAGGGGTGGGTATGGGGTTTATGGGGGCTGCAGGTGTGTGATGTGGGGGGTATGTATGGATGTGAGGGGTGGATATGGGGGGCTTGTGGCAGGGTGTTTGTGGAAATGTATGGGTGTGTGTGTGGATATTGGGTTTATGGGGGGCTGTGAGATGTATGGCTGGGGGGGATGTTCATGGGGGTGTGTGGGTGCAGGGCTTTGGGGTGCTCACAGCCCACAGCAGGCAGAGCCTCCTGGCTGCGCACAGTCTTGATGAGCCCCGTGATTGCACGTGGCTGGGCTGCTGGTTCCATTGTGCGGGACTCGCATGCCTGAGCCCTGTGCTGCCAGGGGGAGCCCAGCGAAATGAAGCCGGCAGTGTAGGTCATGGGGCTCGGCTGGGGTGGGGAGAGGTGCGGAGCTGGCCTTGCACCATAGCACAAAGCTCCCTTCTATTCCCCATGACCTTCTTATAGCAGTGAGTGAGGCTGGGCTGCTGGCTCCCCCCAGAGGTGCATGGCTTGGGTGGAGAACTCGGGAATTGCATGTGAGTCCCATGCAATGGAGCCAGGTGGACCCTGCACCTCTGCTAGCCCAGGCTCTGCTCTCCTGTTGCCCTGCCCTGGGTCCCTGCCAACCCCAGCACACTGACATGGGCCCCATGCTCCATCCAGCTGCTGCTTTGCTCTTGCCCACCACTGCCACTCCTCCGCTGCCACCACTACCAATGCTGCCACTTACCCTGCCTTCCACCTGCCACTTACTGCCGCCCTTCCCCTGCCGCTTCCCTTTCTTCTCTGCCTGCCTGCCACTGTTGCCACCTCCACTTCACTGCCACTGCTGCTTCCCCAGCCCCTCCAGCCCACCCACTCACTGCTGCTGCCGCTTCCCTACCTTCAGGGCCAGGTTCAGGGCTGTCCCACGAGCGTGGGTGGGAGTGAGCAGGGCTCAGCCCCATGCAAGCACAGCAGGGCAGCCCAGGGCCAGGCAAGATACAGTGAATTGGTAGGCACCCATGGGCTGAATCCTGCCTGTGGGCTGTATTTTGCCCACCCCGATCTACGAGAAGCATGTAGTACTACCTTTTTCACTTGAGCCTCGGAGAAAATGATCTTAGCACAGCTGTGGCCAAGGAAGAAGCACCTGGGGCTATGGGAGGGAGCTCTGCTAAGCGCTTTCTTTTTTCTGTTTCAGTATTTTCAGTTTGAATTCCATGAACCCAGGGAAGTGCTGTTCCACAGACTCATTGAGATTGCAGTAAGTTGACCCTGTTTACACACTTCTCTAGGAAGAGTGGGTGGGGGCTTGGGAACAGCACAGATACTGACCAGCTGTCAATGACAACACTTTTCACTTGGAAATTCAGAGCATGCTGGACAAAGCAACAGCACAAGAATTAGCCCCACTTTGCTCCTGTAAAAAGCTCTACCACACACCTGAAATGTTTTTCCACCCATCGGCAGTAATCTGTGGAACAACTTGGAATAGGTTACAAGCCTTCTGAAGTACAATCCCTTGCTTTAGACATTACCTATAAGGAAGACAATGTCTAACTTCTCAGCAGCCAGGGGTCGACACCTTGTGCAGGCTGCATATCGCATGCCCTCTCTCCTGCCATACAGGTTTTGCCTTCCTGCCCCAACAACAGCAGGGGCATTAGCAAAGAGTAGTGACTGGGAGCCCAGGGGCCAGGTGTTAACCCTATACATGTTGCATATGGGCCACAGGCCACAAGTTGGACAGCTCTGGTCTAACACACGCAAAATGAGTAGTTACCAGGGCTTATCCAAAACTCATTTAAATCAATGATGATCTATAATGAGTCCTCCTGTACATCTTTTATGCATTTTTAGGCCCTTAGTAACCCAGGCAGAAAACATAACACTGGTGTTACTGTTTTAGAAGCATATGCTATGGGTATGTTAGTATTCCTTGGGCAACAGAGCTGTCCATGTGATGATATCTTATCTAGATGCCGTATCAGACTCCTGGTTTTCTAATTCCCTATGGAGATGCATTTGCTCAATAAATGCACGTTTGCAGTTTTACACCATTAAATGAAATGGTTCTTAGGTTATAACAACTGTGGCTATACCAACTGTAGCTACACCTCAATTACACCAACTTTGACTGAGCCCTAAGAGGCAGGTCCTTCCACAGCATCGACTATGCTGCTGAGGGAAGCTGAACACTTCTTCAGAAAATGTGAACAGGTCCTTATTTTGTTAATAACTGGTGGTTTACTTTAAGTTAGCCTTCTGCATCCATTTGGCTCCTATTAGAGGTGCTTCTAGTCCAGTCAGATGAAGTTTGCTGCCATCTGTATCCCAGAATTATTACCTGTTGTGTGTCCCTTATGTCTGCACAGAGCAGGGACAGGCTACTTTCACTGGTGGGACTGAGTAGGGAGTTCATATGTGGCAACATTTTGTATGTGTACCAGTAGCACTGCAGATGACAGAGCAGGGTAAAATTAGACCTGTTAAAGAGTTTGAGCTCTGATTTTTCAAAGGCACATGGCTGTTTGTATAAGAGTGTCATTAAAAGCAGGAATGTTCCATTAAGGAGGTTAGCTCTCATTCAGATGCTCAGTGCTGTGCATATTCAATGGTGTGCACAGGCAAGCCAAGGAGAAGAGGTCAGCTTGGCTTAGCACAAGTGTGATGTCAGCCCACATCAGATCTCAGTCCAGATATGAATTAGGAGATTGCTCAGCTCAGCTTTGACTCAGATGCAGGAATTCACTCAGTCTAGGAACACAAAAGTTAATTATGGCAGTCAGACAGTGTTCAGCCTGGGTCTGAGAATGAGACAGGTGAGCCTAGGATGATGTAAGAGGTCAACTCATTGACATTAGAGAGGAATTATCTTGACTTTGGTGTTGGCTTTATGGGATGATTAGCGTGGTATAAGTCCTAGCTTGGGGTGAGGTCATGCTCAGGATGGGGGAGAAGTTGTCCTGGCATGGGCTTCTGGGCCTAGTAGAGAGTGGTCCATGGTAACTTCATGTGTAAGCAGCAGTTTAACTGTCCTTTGTCACCAAAGAATAGAATCACATATACACATCCTGTCTGCATGTTCTTCGTTAAGAAGCTCCGTTCTGAATGGCTAATAATTGCCGCATGTCATTCAGTGGTTAAAATTAGATTGTGCTTTGTGCAGGTTTTTCATTCAAAGAAGATCCCATTCCTGGGGACACGCATAGGAACATTCAAAATCGACGTAGCAACTGTGTATAGCCAGCCAGGTACTGTATGCAGTGCTTTGGGCAACTGCTCTTGGTTCCTTGCTTTAACCCTTTGACAGCATGACCTATTCTAAACTCTCTTAAAGTCTTCTGCAAGAGATGTAGCACCCCAAGTTAACTCAGCACTCACTTCCCTGAAAATGCATTTCCCTAGTACACTAATAATTTAGAACCCTGTGACAAGCACTTTTCTGAGCCAAAGTCATTGATTTGGGGTAAATGCATAAATAATAGTTCAGACTCCTCTCATCACGTCCAGTGCTATATTGTCCTTTTAAGCTTATTCTCCAGGACTTTGTCCAATCCTAATTAAGTATCCCAAGCAATGAAGTTTCCAAAATTTTCGTTACCTACTGGATACTCTGGGCCAGATCCTTAGCTTGTGTTAATCTGTGTAGCTTTGTTAGGTTCAAAAGAAGAACCGATGAGGAACTGGCCCAAAAATATTATGTGGAATCATATGTAGTCCTGTGTTTTTCTATGGCTCTGCTTTAGGGGTAGCAAATTCTTGGACTTCAAAACAGGGTTGCCAACCCAAGACAGTTTTTTTTTTACTGACAATCTGTAAACTTTTTACAGACAAACATTTTTACTGACATATGTTTTACATAATG
Organism: Crocodylus siamensis; assembly: GCF_052110815.1. Classification (NCBI taxonomy): domain Eukaryota; kingdom Metazoa; phylum Chordata; order Crocodylia; family Crocodylidae; genus Crocodylus; species Crocodylus siamensis. Next base: position 41,584,338 of record NC_143404.1, on the reverse strand, counting down.
TAAGTGTAACCCCTCAGCCAGACCCTGGGCAAGGGCCAGATTTAAACAATAGTGAAAAAGTGTAGTTGTCAGTAAAATGTTTTCAGATGATCAGTAAAAAAACATGATGTGTGTTGGCAACTTTATCTGATTGCAGCAATGTTTTTATAATCTGGTGAACCTGACAGAGTACCATGCGACACTATGGAGCAGTAACATGGAATTTACAGCTTGTTCTTTCTCTTTATGTTCTTAGATCACAGGTTCTTTCAAAAGTGGGCTGTTATCAATGACCCAAAGGACACCAGGGCAGGTGTGAAAGGTTTTGTGAAATGTAATATTTCTGTCATTGCACGAGGGGATGTATTAAGCTCCCTACCTACTTCTTCCAGCAGCCAGAATGAGGACATTGAAAAGTAAGTGTTCAGTGGGAATCTTGTGTCCCATGTTTGGAGTTTACTGCACAAGTATTACACATTTCTGGTACTGTTCCACAAAACACGTGGTACTGGCCCCTTCTGAAAATATGAATCTAGCCAAGATGAGCCCTGTGCCCGGCAGTTTCTAAATCTTTTGGCTTTTTCTTGTCATGAATTTCCTAAATGGTGTTGTGATTTTCTGTGTGTCATTTAAGGGCTAGAACAAATATGATTTTGTTTAGGAATCTGCTGCTGCCTAAGAGAGTTCCTGCTGAGAGACCTTGGGCTAAAATCTGCATCAAGATTTATAGAGCTGAGGGCCTGCCCAGCATGAGTGCTGGGATCATGGGCGGTTTTTCCAAGATTATGGGTGAGAAGAAAGTGTTCATTGATCCATATGTGCAGATCTCATTCGCTGGACAACAGGTAAGTGTGAGGGTGGACTTTGAAGTCTTTGCATCTTCCAGAAAGCCTGTCTAACCCTCCCTTTTCAGTGTTATAAGTGCCACCACACTGACATTTCTACAGGATCCAGGTGCTTTTCCCCAGAATGCCACAGTGATTCCTCTTGTTCATCCTGCTGGCTTTTAAGTTGTTCTACTGCTTTAAGTTATTTGGCAGTGTTCTGTGCAGCTCTCATTTTCCTCTGCCCCAGGGGGAGACTTCGGTGGAAAGTGACACCACAGAACCCAAATGGAATGAACAAATCAGCTTCATTGAGATGTTCCCTCCTCTTACCAGGAAAATAAAAGTTCAAGTGTTAGATGATGCAAACTTTGGGGAAGTGGCTCTTGCTACGCACTTCATTGACTTACAGCAAATATCTGATCCAGGCAGGAATGGTGAGGCCTTTAACATTCAGCAGTTTTGTCCCACTGCCCTTCAATGTAGCTGTGCAGTTAGCACCTCCAGCATTAGCTATGACTGTGTCATCAAGTTGTGTTCTCCCAAATCCACCGCATATACCTTTTCCCAGCTATATATGCCTCTGTCTGCTGTATGCTCAAGTCTGTGTTTGGTAAAATCCTTGGGGTGTCTGTCTGGGTTCAGAGGAGGCAGGTTTCTGGGAAAACAGCCCTTTTCTATGGGCGCAGGGGGTGGGGCTTGCCCATGTTTATCTGGCATGGCTGAGTGTCTTTGTCTGGGATACACACAAGTCTATTTGTGTGGGTGGGGCATAGCTGGGTCTGTGCGGGTCAGAGGCAGATTTGTATCTGTGGGTCTTGCTAGTGTCTGTCTGTCTGTCTGTTTGGAGGTGTTTCTCTCTTTGAGAGTGTTTCTGTCTGGGCATATAATTCTGCATGAAAGTGAATCCTAAAGCATTTGATTGCAAGTCCCCAAGCATATTTGTTTCTTCAGGCTTTAACCCCACCTTTGGCCCGGCCTGGGTGAACCTGTATGGGTCTCCGCAGAATTCAGCTTTTCGGGATATACACAAGGACCTCAATGAGGGTCTGGGAGAAGGCATATTCTACCGTGGGCGTATCCTCATGGCTGTTTCAGTGGAGATTTTTAGCAATCCTGGTACTGCAGACAGAAAGCATGAGGAGGGGGTAAAGCATGCTCTGAGCAAACTGAAGCTGAAGAAGAAGAGTAAAAAGTCCAAGCAGAAATCCAAGACTAGCATCAAAGAGCAGAGCCAGAGGCAAGGAGGAGAAGAGGCTGTTGGCCTTGAGGAGGCTGAGCAGCCCAGTGAGGTAACTGTGGAGGTGGAAGAACTCCATCCGCTTCCAGAGGTGAGTTGCTCTCAGGAACTCATGGGACCTTCTTGAAGGTGTCCAGGGAAGGAGCAGGAACAGGGAACTTGTGATTGGTACTCACAAGTTGAAAGCTTCCAATAAACAGACTGGACCCAGAATATCCTGGTGCTTTGTAACTCTCACTTGAAGAGCGCACAGGGTACTTCAGTCCAAAATATGAGTGAGTACATGCAGCTTTGCAGTAGAGTAATTGTGTTTGTAAGATCTAGCTGGTCCCATTGGTGAATGGACCACACAACCCCACATCTCTGTAAACCACCTGCATCTCTTTGCAGCCCTGATGCTCTGGGTATGCCTTACACTGATATTTAGGGAAATCTTGAGGTCATGTTCAGTTATCCTTAACCCCATGAGTCCCCCTTTCCCATCTGTGTTGCTTCTGGTGGCTTACATGAAGCCTATCCACATTGTGCTGTAGTTTCTTGACTATAACATTAAAATGTATTCTAGGTTTACTTGTAGAACCCTTCTAAGAATAGGTCTGCCCACTTTTTGCCTCTTCTATATCAGACTCTGATTATATGTGGTAGAGCTGAGAAGTAAAGTATAGAATGGCCAAAAGTCCAAAGCAGGGAATTGTCATATTGCTGCTTGCAGACTTCCTGTGCTTGAAACCTGCAGGGCCTGGGTGATTTCTAAACATGTTGCTGGGAGAGGCAAGTGGTTAAATTGATGTTATACCTGGAAGTTTAGCAGAATCTCCAGGGCAAGCCTGAATAGCAACCAGTGTAGATGGTCAGTGGACATGACATGAGGATGACCTCAAGGTCAACCATAATTAAATAGGGCTAGCTCCTATTTCACTTTATAACCACGCACATCAGTGCCATTTATGGCATTTACACACAGTTATTATTATTTTATTTCACATTCTTGAAGCTGAGCCATTGCACTGTGCATTTCTTAGCCATTGGATAAAATGGATGGAGAGCAATGGAAAGTTTCCACCCCACTGGGAGCAAGGGCACAGAAAGAGCTCAGGAAGGGTCTTCTTATCCAAAGCAGCAAGCATTTCACTGTGCCACACATCTTCTGGCTTGTGCTGTTCCTCCTGCCCTACATAACTTCCTCTCTTATCTGCCCCGGGAGCCAGCTTTAAGAGGAAGGCCAAAGTGGGCACCAGATAATACCTAACCCATGGCCTGGTGGTTAGAATACTATGCTGGGAAGCAGATGCGGGTTCAAACTACATCTGGGTGAGGGAGCCCTAAACCTGGGTTAAATTGTGGGAGAATCTTCCATCCTTCATCCTAGTAAAACCATCCTGCAACTTTGCTGTTCTCCACTGCCTGGCCCTGTAAGCAGATCAGTCACATCTGATGGCGTGCACATGAGTATGACTGTGCTACCAGCTCTGATAGACATACAGTGGAGATTTATGCCGTAAAGACATCATCTAGGATTTCAAGGCACTCCAACCATACCATGATGCTCTTCTCAAGCCTGAGCCCAGCTGTTATGCTCAGCTTGATTCTCAGACTAATTGTTCTCTCCTTGTTTAGCATGCACTGGGAACAAAGGAAGAATTCCTCCTCTTTGCTGCTTTCTTTGAGGTGACTATGATAGACTCCTCCATAAGCTCCAAGCCTGTCAGTTTTGAAGTATCACTAGGTACATATTTCTGCTATTTTTTTTAATTAAACAAAAAAAAATGAGAGTGTTTCTGAGTCCAGTCAAAATAAAGGCTAATTCTTAGACAAACTAGTTTGCCGTTATGGTTTTTAAGTGCCCAGATGTTTGCTCAAATTGTATACTAAGAAAGTGACAACCCAAAAGTGCTGACTAGGTTAGGTTACATGGTGAAGATTATAAATAAGTACATGTTATGTAAAGTAATAATCTAATTATCTGGCAGCCCTTCCCTTTTCATAGTGGATTTTTCAGATGAGAAAGTCACAAGGGATGTTCCAGAAAGTAGAAGTTCTGGGTAGCTGGTCATGGCTGAAGTGGGGGAGAGGAACAATGGAAAGGGATCTTGCAGTTGAAAAAGAAAACTCAGGAGGAGGGAGGGAAAAATGGGGAAGGAAGGTGGGAAATAAGGAGGGCAGTACAGTGGACAATGCAGTACAATGCTGAGCTGCAGAGTGAAGGATTAAAAGTGTAGTAGAATCCCAAGCTTTCAGTCTAAGTGAATGATCATGCTTAGAAGCTTCAAAGGCTCCTTCAGGTGTCTGCAGCTGTTTCCCATATGAAGTGCATCGCTTAAGGAAAAGCTTTCTCAGGTCCTTATGGGTCTAGTGGGAGCAGTAAAGCCAGAAAGCAGTCTAGAGCATGACCTTGGAACTCTAGGCAAAGTCTAGGCAAAATTCCTGTCCAGCCTTCCAGAATCTCCAGTTATGCATATGATGTCCTTATGGCTGGATATAAATGCACTTCTAATTCCAGGAACACTGAATGGATTCTTGTCATCCTCTGATAACTTGCTTTTCTGCTCTGGGCAGTAATCTTCTATCATTTGTGAGTTATAGCAGGTGTCATTCATTGTTTAAGACTTAATCCATTTATCTGCAAGGGAACTATGGAAAAACTGAAGAGATTGTGACCAAAGTTCATAAGAAAGGTGAGAAAGGAGAAGGGTCAGAAGAGAAACAACTTTTGTTGGACGCCAGTTCAGATGATGAGCTGGACATTGAAGTCATAACTCCAACTACAGTGTTACAAAATAAGTCCATGACTGCAAGTCAAAGACCAGAACCCACAGAATATGACAGGTGATTCCTCCTCATTATTCTCTCTCACCTGAATCTCACTGACCATTTATTTTTCAGGTGCTGTTATTCCTTAAGATGCTCATAGGACTTTCTGCTCTGCGATCCGTGTAACACAGGGGTGGGCAAAATATGGCCTGTGGGCCAGATTCAGCCTGCCAAGGGATTTTGTCCAGCCCATGGTGGGTCTCTTGACCCTACCTGGCACAGGCAGGGTGGGTTAGCCTGGGTCGTGGCATGTGCAGGCAGTCCTGCTACCCCTGGGCATTCAGTGGGGCTGGGTGACATGGCAGGCAGACTTGCTTTCCAGCAGCCCGCTGTGTGGAGGCTCCTTCTGGCTGCCACTGCCAGTTTCTGCCACCACTGCCAGACCTGGCCCTGCTGCTGGGCACCCCAGCTTGTTTGCCTCACACCTAGGGGTGGCGGATGAAGCAGGTGGGATGGGTCTCCTTGGAGACTGGCCTAGGAACCACGTGGGCAGGGCGCACAGCTGGGCAGATGGGAGTGAGACAACAGGCAGGGCTGGGGCTGAATGAGACAACTGGCAGGGGCATGCTGGGAGCAGATCATGGCTCTGCCTTGGGCTTGGGCCCACACTGTCATGACTTTGCAATCCTAATCCTGATCCTGGTCCCACCTGCCCATACTGCTCCCAGACTCCACTCCCCACCTGTCCCATGGCCCCATCCTATCTGCCCTGCTGTGTACCCTGCCCATGTCCTGGGCCAGTCTTAGTTAGCACACTGGGATTGCTGTGTGATGACAGTGCAGGGCCAGGGCCCAAAGCAGAGCCATGATCTGCTCCCTGCGAGGAATGGGTTGCACTTCTGTCCCACACTGTCATTGCCCCATGATCCTAATCCCAATCATGGCTCTGGCCCTGCCTGCCCTTCCATCTCGCTCCTCGATGTTGCTTCCTACGTGCCTGTGCCCCCATCCCATCTGTGCAGCTCAGTGTAGGGCAGAGACACTCTAGGGAGATTTGGTGGGCTGCTGCAGGGGGGGATGGGGGTGCTGACCTGGCCCATGTTAGATCACCAAAACTCCTTAAGTGAAATCCAGCCAAAATAATTGCCCACCCTGGGTGTAATGTGTAAACTCCTTGGTGTACATGCTCCTCCTCCTTGGAGAATAGGATGCCAGACATGACAGGACTTTTAGTTTGTTATTGTTTCTTGCTAGTCAGGTGTTTGAGTTAGGGTGGAGGATAGGCAGATGCTGTGCCTCAGATATATGGAGCTGCCAGAATGGGTAGGAAGGCAATTGATATGGACAAAAGGGGCAGTCAGTTAAACTATTCTTGTGAGATGTTAGCCTGTGTAAATACCCAGTCCCCCATTCTTACCAGATGCTTTTGGGATGTCACTTCTATCTTAGTGTGGGTAAGTTAAGCAGCACTAGGTTCCAGTGAGCCTCTTTCTGCTTTATTAACTCATTTGCGATGGCAGAGAACAAATTTTACCAACTTCAAGCCATGTCCCTCCTATGATGACAGTGTCCATGATGGATGAGCACACCTAGGGTTATGGAGAGGATGCAGCCTGAGTGTCACTCTACAAGCAGGATCTTCCTCAACTGCACATTATGCTTTGGAGAGGAGCCCCAAGCCTCTCATCTGCTGCAGGTGTCCCTAAAGACCACATTCTGTGTAGTGGAATTGCTGTCAGGAGTTTCATTCGTGGTATCTGAGTCTAATGCAGGTAGCTGACTAGCTTGACTTCCGAAGAAAGTTCAGTGTTGGGGGTCTGAATATTTGTGTCCTGTCAAGTAAATTCCAGTTATGAGGGTCATTCCAGGTTGCCCTTGAAGATTTCTTTAACCTCTTGGTTCCACTCTACTGGGGTTGGCTCTTCTATTTGGTCCATGTGACAGGGTGAGGGCTCTCTCCTTACCACTCTGATTCTGCCCTGGAATGCCTCCCATTCCTCAACCCCATGCTGTGACTAATATGCCTAATCTTGCTTTCAATTTGGGGTTGTGCTGCCTCGTTGTCACAGCTGTAACGTGCTCTGCTTGCTGTCCGTAGTTCATACAGCTGCCTGCCCATGATGCATGAGAAACAGTGTGTGTATATCTGGAGCAACTGGGAAGATCACACTTGGAGATTCTGCAATTCCAATTGGATTGTCAAAATAGCAGAACGCCTGGTAAAGTACAGCTGACTACTTTGTAGGCCCAAGTCTTCCTGTTTGCCATGGCTTTTCATATAGCATATATAATTTTTCTGTAAGACCTGGGGCCTGGTTAATGCTGAGTCATCATCTTCCACTGACATTAGGGCCTGTTGCATAATTAAGCCTCTTGCTTATATTGGTTTAATTATTAAACTTGTGAAGTCTATAATGTTGGGAGAATCTATAACAACACACCTGGGGGCTTCTATAATCTTACGAGGTTTTGTGTTAGGATGTACATAGCATGTTGTTTTTGAAGAAATGCTATGTTGTTAGAGTTATGATGCAGTTCTTTGGGGAAGCTGTTGCAAAGAGCAGGAGAATTGCAAAGAGCAGGAGAATTAACTCTCAGCTTTAATCTATCTAAAGCCAGTGCTTAGGTGGAATTGCTTCCTGGAACCTGACCTTTCATATTTGGGCTTAGAAGCCTAAAAGAAAGGATTTCTTATATATTATTTCTGAACATCTTTTTAAAGCCTGACTTGAACATTGTGCTCTTATTATAAGTTATATTGAGGGTATACCCAGATTTCATGTCATTGATTCTTCTCCAATAGGAAAGAGATTTGCAAGACTCCAACAAGTGCAGTGTCTCCAAAAGAGGGGCAATAAAGCTTATTTTATATGAATGTTTCTTGGGGAGGGGGCAGTCAGGCAATTTTCCCTTTCTGTTTCTGTCTCTTTAATCAAGGCTGGTCTGAATGTAATACTTGTTCCAACAGGAAAATGGCCTGGAGGATGTGGAAAAGCTCATGAGAAGGCCAAAGTCTAAAGCAGAGGAAAAATTTCGGCAGGTACTAGAGGAGTTTGTAGCTGGGTGCAGGTGAGTGAGTCCCTATGTTTCTTAGGTTTCATTCTGAAATCTTTATTATTGTCTGCAACTCAGTAAAATCTAATAGCATCCTGTCCCTGGCCCTTCTTGGTCCCTCTCATTATAATCATAGCAGTTGGCTAAATGTCAGTATTTTTCACTCACAAATACCCAGACTTCCGTGGACTTGGTTGAAGACTAAATCTGGATGCAGAGGTAAACACTGCAGCTAAGACCTTCTGCTAGTTATTGCTCATTCAAAAACATTGATTAGCTTGGCCCTGAGCACGTTCAGTGGGTTTGCTTATTACTTGAACCCTGGAACTCAGAGCTTCTTGAGCAAGTTTGCAGACAACACAAAACTGGGAAGGATTGTAAACATGTCGGAGGCTGGGACTGCAATTCAGAAGGATCTTGACAGATTGGAAAGCCGTGGAGCTAGCAGGGTGAAGTTCAATGCAGACAAATGCACCTCAGAAAAATAATTACAAATATAAATCAAAATGGATGACACCTGGCTGGTGGCAGTACTAGAGAGAAGGATCTGGGAGTCTTGGTAGACCACAGACTCGATAAGAGTCTGTAGTGTGATGCAGTGCCATGAAAGGCAAATATGGTTTTGGGATGCATCAACAGGAGCATTAGGTGCAAGACATGGGAGATGATAATGTCTCTCTACTCAGCACTGATTAGGTCTCACCTAGGGGATTGTGTGCATTTCTGAGCTCCACATATTAAAAAGGATGTGGAGTAGTTGGAAAGGGTCCAGAGACAGGCAACAAAAATAATAAAGAGTTTGAAAGGCAAGTCATATGAGGAGAGATTGAAGGAGCTAGGCATGTTCAGCTCATGGAAAAGGTGCTTAAGACATGATAGTAGTCTTCAAATACTTGAAGGGCTGCCATAAAGAAGAGGGAAAACACCTCTTGCTGCAGAGACAAAAGGCTTGAAGTTTCACCAAAGTAGGTTTAGATTGGATATCAAGAAACATTTCTTCACTGTTAGAACAGTGAGGCAATGGGATAGAGCACACAACTTCCCTAGGCGATCTATCACAGGAAATGTTTGAGAAGAGGTTGTACAGCCATTGGGCTGGGACAATCTAGGCATAGCTATGCCTATGTTCTTCACATGCTTCTGGACTTTGGTGCTTGCTGCATGGGGCAAGGAGGGAATTTTTTTGTTTGTTTATTTAGGCCTTCCTCAGAAGCACTGGATTTTTGCTAAAGCCAGGGCTGTGGATTGGGACTAGGTGTGCCAGTGCTCCTACTAGGATTTAAGCCTAGAGGCTCCTAGCTAGAGAATCTTGCTGCTCTGCTCAGGTCAGACTGCTTGCCGTATTTGGGGTCAGGAAGAAATTTTACCCCATGGTAAGACTGGTATGTACTGTGGCAGTTTTTGCTTTTCTCTGACGGGGGGCCATGGGCCTTTTCCTGGGGTCTTTGGAGCATATATTAGCAATCTTTGCAGCAACAGGGCATTAGCTACTGTAGCCCCCTGCTTTACCTATGGCAGATTAGGGTGTTATGTCTTGTGTATGTAGCTTTGCTAATAGGTTAGACAGTGGTTTTGTATAGGGTGGTTTGGATAGAGCTGATCCTGCTCGGGCAAGAGGTTAGGTTAGATATCCTATCAGGGTCCTTTCCAGCTCTACTTCTCTATGATTATATGATTCATGGGCAAACTCTGGAGAGCATTCAATCCTTGCATTATAGGGAACCAGTCAGAAATAATAGTTCTTTATCTTAGATAAAGTGTGGTCTGTCACTCCCTGGAGAAGCTGGAGGTTATCCGGAAAATGTGTCAATTGAAATGAACCAGACTTTGTTAACAAATGATGTGCGGGGTGTGATTTGCTTTTTAATTTTGCCTAAGGGTGGCTCCGCTTCCAGTGTTTAGGGAAATGCTTCCTGTTGGACTTTTGAGGCAGTGTAGTTTCCTGTGAAGTACATAGTTCTCCAGAGGATCCCTGGGCAGTAAGCAGAGTGGGTCTATGCACTGCACTGTACTCAAGTATTAAAAGAAATGGATTTTAGTGGACGAAAAACATATGGATTCTTTTGCTAAAGTGCAGGCCCCTTTTGTGGTTGTGGTCTTTAAGTTCTAAGAGGAAGCTGTCCAGCTGATAACATTAGTTAATATACACAGGGTAGGGAGAAGATATGGACACAAATACATTTGGGGCACTTTCAATAGGGGAACATTTCAAAAGTTCAGCAGCTGGTATATACTACTTGTTATGGTGAGTGAGCCAAGGGTGATTCAAATATAGTAAAGATCCTCCAACTTTAACCCTGGATGAAGCAGAGTTCCCTTTTAAAAGAGCTCCATGTACTTGTGCCCACATCCAGAATGGAGAAAGAGGAGGTAGAGGAAGAAAATCAAGACGAACCAGAGAAAAAGTCATTTCTCTTTTTTTGCAAAGCCTAGGACCAAATAGGTCACGGTTCCTGTAGCAACTGTGAATAAATCACAGCCTGAAATTTAGTCAGTTTAACAAGGCGAGCAGAATGTAGTCAGGTGCCAAACCTGCCATGTTTTTACAAGTGCATCTGCTAAGATTTAAAATGCATTCTTTCCTCATTCCCTCAGAAAGGGAATGGAAAAAGACTAAAGTCCCATTCATTGCAACTTCCTGAGGCAGGGCTCTGCTTCACTTCCTATTAGAGGGCTGACTAAATATGCTATGGAGGGGTAAAACAGAAGGCAACCTTTTTTTGCCGCAGTGCCACAAAATAAGCCCCACCCCCTTCCTGAGTGCCACTCTGGTTCCTTTCTCCTGCCTGATCTGTTGCTTTGCTCTCTCCTCCCTCCTGGAATTGTTGCTTTGCTCTCTTCCCTGCCTCATCTTTCCTATTCTTGCTGTCTGCCCTATCTTCTGCATACCTAACAATGTGGCTGCACATGCCACAGCCTTGCCATCCCTGGTCTAACACTTGAAGTAAACTGAATGAGAGCCTTCTCTCTCCAGTCCCTTTTAGCTATAGTGCATTTAGGGACGATTTATAACTGCAGAAGGCAGTAGCATAAAGAGGGGTGGGCAGCTGGGGCACCATTGTGAGGGGGCACAGGAACAGTAGCTGCTATCGCTGTTGCCACAGCTAGCCCAACCCATGCTGCTGCCCCTGCCTCTGTCCCTGCCCCTGCTGTTGCCCAGCACATAGATACCAATAGTCATGCCTCTGATAGAAGGGATTGCATTTCAGAGCGATTGCTTGCTTTTAGTGGTTTCCCTTTAATTATAGTAGTGTTTCAGATTGTATAACTCCCTGTATACTGAGCCTTGCTCTGTCTGTGGGATGTGGAAATTGCAGCCCTTGGACCAGAGTTCATGCTCTCGCTCTCTCTCACTCTCATTGCAGACAATATTCACTAAATGCAGAGAGAAAAACAATGACACGTCCAAACAACCTCGACAGATGTCGGATGAAGTCCCTAACACACAACATTGTAAGTTGTATATAGTCCATGAGGAGTGGGGCGAACCAGTGGATGGGCAGTAATTTTGAGAGTTCAGGAGGTGGCAGAAGCTAGAATTGCCAGCATGGGAGATGGTCAGAATTCAGTCTTGCAGCATCACCTTGTCTGTCTTAGGTACTTACAAGACACATGCTATAAGCATATCGGAGCATCTTGAAGCATGGCTGTGCTGTTATCCTCCATGTACATATGGAGCCTGAGGCACAGAAAGGCTACATGATGTGCCCAAAGTCACACATGAAGCCTATGGCAGAGCAGGAACATGAACCTAGGTCTTCCAGGTGTGAAGCTAGTACTGTAACTTCTGGATCAATCTTCCTTTTCCACGTCTTCATGCAGGGTGCTTGTAAAGCTCACTGACACCTGCCAGTTCTGCAGGAGCTGTATTATTTCTGTAGTGATTAGTTTCATGCCTCTCACTACATCCTCCTGAAAAGTCTCTGGAGCTCTGTAGGTGTGTGGAGCTCTATGTGGGCAGACTTGTTGATTCTGGTGGGGTTCAGTTTACAGGATCAGGGCCCTGGAAGGCTAAAGACACTGTTTGCCACTGTCAGCCTCAGCTTAAGATAGCCACTGGGGAAGGTCATAAACCTCATACTATACAGACTCACAGAGTATGTGACATACTTTGGAACTAATGGAATCTGTGATTACTGATCCTTGCCATACTACTGACCTTTGTAGAGCTGATGTGGGTTCAAAGAACTGGTTTTGTCTCTCTTACCAGCACAGCTGTGAATCACACCTTTCTATAACCATCACCTTAGAATACCCTGCCCCCACACTCAACAAGAGTAGCCAGAACAAGTGCTTGAGTAATCTGTGGACTGTTTCTTAAGGGACAGTTGGGCAGTATTTATTCCAAGAGGAAGTTTCTTCCTATTTCTGTCAGTCAATGCTTGGTTTAAGACATAAACTCTCTTACAGATGAGTATCTCTAGAAATGTATAATCCTTTAGAGGTAATATGTCCCTGGATATTCTTATGAGTGAACCTGGTTCATTATAAATCTTAGTACATATCTAGGCACAGTCATCTCTTTTCAGAAGAACTGTTGGTATGGTGTCCAGGGAGCCCAGCCCAAGATTATGTAGGGCTCTAGACATCAGCCCCTTGAAAGTACCTAGTACAGAATTGTAGTTGGAAGGAACCTCAGGAGTCATCTGGCCCTGGCCCCTGCATGAACACAGGTATCCTGACCATTGTTTCTTCAGCTTCCTCTTGAAAACCTCCAGTCAAGAAGATTCCATCACTTCCTTGAGAAGTATATTCCACTGCCTTACTATTCTAACAGTAAAGAATATTTTTATGAGATCTAATCTAAATAAACTTTCCTGCAATTGCTAAACATTGCTTCATGTCCTGTCTTCTGTGGCAGGAGAGAATAGCCATTCTCTGTTGTCTTTATGGCAGTCCTTCACATATTTGAAGACTGCTATCATGTGCCCCCTTAATCTCCTTTTCTTCAAGGTAAATATGCCTAGCATTCTCAACCTTACCATATATGTTACCTTCCAAGCCCTTTATAAGTTTTGTCTCTCACATCTGGACCTTGAGAAGATCAGAAGCGCCACACAGAGTCAGATCAGTGGTCCATCTAGCCCTGTATCTTGTTTCTGACAATGGCAGGAATGGATGGTCTATAGGGTATATCTAAAGTGACCTTCCTTGCTCCTTACCCTCCATGGCATCCACCATCATTGGTTTAGAGATGCCAGAAGTTACATATCAGACCTTCTCTAACTTCTCCACATCCTTCTTAAAAAGTGGAGCCCAGAACTATACACAGTATGCTAGCTGAGGCCTAACCAGTGCTGAGTAATAGTACGGTCCCCTCCCATGTCTTACACCTAATACTCCCGTTAATGCCGCTCAAAATTAAATTTTTTTTGCAGCTGTGTCACTTTGCTGGCTCATTAAGTTTGTGATGTACCCAGATCTTTGTCAACAATGGTTTAGCCTAGCTGTTATCTCCTGTTCTGTATATATGCATTTTGCTATTCTTCCCTTTGCATAGCATGATTAGTAGTGACTATCATGGTGTGCACTGCTTCCAAACATTGGATTAACAAATGCACAAAGACGCACCAAAAGAGAGATGTTTGAGTTACCTTTGAGGGGGACCTAGCTCAGTTCAGTGCTGACTGCAGGATGGACATCTGCAATGATCTTGGGACCTGTGTCAGGAGGTATATCAGAAAGGAGAGGGTTCCAGGGAAATATTCCAGTTGTGAAAATTTATGAAAACCCAGCTCTGTGTTTACAGGTTTCCATCATTCTCCCAGATCCACTGCTTCAAGTTCTCCTGAGCCTAAAAGTAAAATAAAGTTCCCAGCAGCATTAGGACCCACCAGCCTTTTAAATATCCATTCCTTTTGCATCCTGGACTTCAACAGAGCTTTTGAGCCTGTCTTATAACATTCTCATTAGTAAGTTAAGGAAATACACTCTAAGTTGGACACATAACTGGTTAAATCATCATGCTCAAAAAGTGGCCATCAGTGGTTTGATTTCTAGTTGAGGAGAGATGCCAAGTGCGTGGGTTCCCTAAGGGTCTGATACAGACTGGTGAAGGACTGGCTAGGCTGCAGTACTGCAGAAAGAGACCTGGGAGTCATAGAGAACCATAAGCTGAATATGGCCCAATAATATGTTGTTGTTGTCTGTGTGTGAGAGAGTGTGTGCGTGTGTGTGCGTTGGGGAGGAAGAGGATGACATACTGAGCTGTATTACTAGAAGCATCCCTTGCAAATCAAGGGAAGTGATTCTTCTGCTATGTTCAGTGCTGGTGAAGCCTCTCCAGGTATACTGTTTCCAGTTTTGGGCACTGTTTCAAAACACATGTGGACAAATTAGAAAGAGTGCAGAGGAGATCAATGAAAGGGATTAGAGCTCTGGGAAATGCAGCTTATGAGGAAAGGCTGAATTCCATTATTTAGTGTGGAGAAGAGAAGCCCAGGAGGGAATTTTAAAACTATCTTCAAAGGCCTGGAGGATGGTTGTGAAGAGGATGATGATATATTGCTGTTTGTGGCCAGAGGGGATGGGACTAGGAGTAACAATTTCAAATTGCAGCAATGTAAATTTGCATTGAAGGTTAGGAAGAATTTTCTTACTATGAGAGTGGCTAAGCATTGGAACAGGCTAACCAGAGAGTTTGTGGCATCTTTTATCCTTGTAATTTTTAAGAGCAGGTTACACAAATACTTGGCTAGGTTGATTTAGTTGGTTGGTCTTCCCTGGAGTAGGGGGTTGCCCTAGAAAAGGTGTGGGCAATGATTCTGGCTGGAGGGACACTTCATTGAGTTTTGGTGACCTGTTGAGGGCCACATCTCTCTCTCTCTCTCTCTTTCTCTTCCCCCAACCCCTCCCGAAACTGAGCTGGAGCTATAGTTCATCAGGAGCCCTGATGCTCAGTTAGGGATCCAGACTTCCCTAACTTCTGGCATGGGCAGGTGGGACTTCTGGCATGGGCAGGCGGGTTGTGGCATCAGTTGTGGGTGCAGACAGCAGGTTCTGGAGCCCCAGCATGGAACCTGCCAGCAGTATCCACAGCTGACACTGTCACCTGCCTGGTGCAGTAGAAGCTCCTGCCTGGATCTACAGCTGATGCCACTGGCAGGAACTTTTGCCACAGTGGGAGGGTGGTGCCATCAGCTGTGGATGCTGCTGGTAGGTTCAACATCAGAGCTCTGAAACCTGCTGGCTGCACCCAGAGCTGATGCCACCATCCTCCTGCTGCAGCAGAAATACCCATCTGGGCCCACAGCCGATGTCGCTGCATCAATAGCTGATGCTGCTGGGTGGAAGCAGTACCACCTGCCCACCTAGCATGTCAAAAACAGCCCTGCCCACTTGCCTGGCACCATGTAGCAGCTGGAGCTAGAGCCGCTGGCCACCTGTGGGGCAAATCCAATGGGTTGGCAGCCATCCACCTGTAGGCTGGATCAAATCTTTTGGTGGGCCCACAGACCATATTTGACCTACTGCTGGTCTAGATGACCTCCTGAGGTCTTGTCCAGCCCTACTTTTCTGTGATCTATCTTTTGGCTTCAGTGCAGTGGTAAGGCTGGGCATGAGGGGCCAGCTTCCCCCCCCATCGTGGCTAAGCAACCACACTTCAGTGAATCAGTTTGTATGGGGTATGTGGGGCTGGGTGCAGAGCACTAATAAGAGAGATGTTGGGGAAATCATTGTGTGCAGGCTGGGGTCTCTCTAGGGGAGCACAAAAGATGACACTGGGATGCATGTGACCAAAAGGCTATATCCAGAAATGTGGCAACTGCCAGGACATTTAAAGGTCCTCAGCATTTTCCACTGCTTCTGTGGACACCAGGGTCCTGGCCAGGCAAGTGATAAGCTTGCACTCTGTATTCAGGTCCTCTGTGCGAAGCAGGGGCTCCGCCTGAGGAGACGGCTGACTCGAGCCAACATCAAGGAGAAGGTGAATGAGACAAAGAGAATCCTGGGAAAGCTGCGCTTCCTGGCTAAAGAGGTACATCTATATGTAAGGTGGTGTGGAGTCTCATCCTCTGTTGAGTTGTCCATTTTCTTACACTGAAATTCTTTTAGTATTTAAAGACTCCCTATTGAGTTCTTATGTAGACCCAGCCAAAGAACCAAGGCTGTTGGAAAATGATGTGTTACATGGAAGAGGCCTATTGAAAAGAGGGTCTTTCACTAGCTGAAGAAGGTGAGATAGAACAATATTCCAGGTACATCCATGTGATTTGCAAGCAGGATCAAATGATCCCACTCTGTTTGTGTTTCTTGTTTTTCTCCCAGTCCAGACTGACACGTAGGTCTAGTTCTTTCTACGTGGCTGCATATAATTAAAATCTGGATTCAGTCTCGGCATGGGCTTGGTTGTGGCCTCTCATCAATGGGTTTCTTATTAGGCATGCTCTGCAAATTTGGAATTTTAATTAAAATCTAATTAGCACACTCCAGCAGTCTCCACATAGATTAACAGATTGTTAGGGGCTGGAAGGGACCTTGTAGATCATTGGGTCCAGTCTCCCTGCACTAGGCAGTAAAAAACAGCTGGGGTCAAGTGACCCCAGCGAGGTGACTGTCCAGTCTCCTTTTGAAGGTTTCTAGGGTAGGTGACTGCACCACAACTGGGGGGAGTTTGTTCCGCAGTCTGGACACTCTGATTTTGAAGGAATTTTTCCTGGAATTGAGCCTGAAGCGGCCTTCCAGGAGTTTGTATTCATTGCTCCTGGCCTTCCCCAGGGGTGCCCTGGTGAACAGTTGTTCACCAAATTCTTGTTGTACTCCCCTGATGTAGCAGTAAGCTGCTATCAAGTCCCCTCTCAGCCTTTTCTCCTGTAGGCTGAAGAGGCCCTAGTCCCTCAGCCTCTCCTTGTGTGGCTTGTCTTGCAAGTCCCTGATGTCAGACTGATGCATGAGTCCCTGATCCCGTATCAGTGCCCCCGCACTTCAGAATTGCAGTGGGGGTGTTTTAACTAAAGCTCATTCAGTGAGCTTTAGTGAAAGCTCCCCTACTGCCATATTGAAGTCCAGGGATGCTGATGCATGAGATGCTGCAGGCTTTTTACTTAGAGCTGCTCTTGGGGCTGCTGAAATTAAAGTGCTCCCCTCCCCCTCCAGAGCACATGTAAAAATGCCCAAGGTGATTAAAATTGGTTGTGAAGTAATTATAACTAGCCAGCCTTGGCCACATTAATTCTGAAATGAGTGCATCACACAGAATGGAGTGAAATAACTTAAATGATTTAAATTTTTACCTCTTGTTATCTTTTGTGTGTGTTTCTACATATGCTTGTGTGAAGAAATGCACACAATACAAACTATAGGCGTTTTTACGTGAACTTTAGGGGTGAGTGGGGAGGCACTTTAATTAGAGCACCCACAGAGTTTCGTGTATCAGAGTCCCTACACTTCAAAATGGTGGCAGAGTTGCATTATTTAAAGGTTGTCGAACAAGCTTTAGTTAAAGTGCCCTCATTTTGAAGTTCAGGGATGCTGATACATGAGATGCAGAGGCTGGCTGGAGCACGGTAATTACCAAGTCTGCTCCTGTACACTGTAATTACAGTGCATTGGAGCAGCCTCTGGGCTCATGTACAGATACCTATGAGCAAACCTTTAACTTTCTCTCTCTCTTCCAAGTGCCTGTGGAGGAAATAAGTTGTCTGCCCTTTGTGTTTCTCCTGTGTGTGACAACTTGAAAACTTTTTTAAAGATTTTTTTTTATGTTAGAACTATCATGTCACTTCTGATTCTGTTATGAAATCTGTTATCAAACATTCTTACTAGAAAACTGACTGAATGAAAAGCCATAAAAAAATCTGAAGCTTGAGAAATAAAGAAGGGATGAGATTTTAGTACAGTATCATTAAACAAACAAAAACTCCTTTTTCATTGCTTTTGTCTCCATAGTTTCTGTGACATAAGTTTTCCTTTTTGCTTATATTGCACTTTTACAGTTTGCATTGCTATAACTGCAAAGAATGCTTTTTCTTATATAGGTAAGCCTTCTATCACCTGAGAAATGCACCAGAGAAAAGGTTCGACACTTCATTCATCTGAGGCCTCAGAAGTTTTAAACTCCACTTCTCTGGTCTTCCAAGTAAAACAGAGATGACTAGATATTCCAAATGTTTTGCAGCAAACACAAACAAATCTCTCTGTTTCTCTCTCTCTAAGAACTTCCAGGAAATGTAAAAGTGAATTTAATGTAACATTACAGCTACAGGCATACAATTTTAGAGGAAATACTGAAATGAAGTTTTCTCAGCAAAATGAGCTTGGCCTTGCAATATGCCTGGTACATTGTATAAAATAAAGAAATTAGAATATATTACATGATTAAGATTTGAAAAAATGTGCCCCTAAAGTTCAGCCTTTAACTACCAGATTTTCGTAAGTGCTGAGCAGCCAGGAGCTGCCTCTGAAATCAGCGGAAGTTCTGCCATTATCTTCAGCTGAAGCAGGATTAGGTCCCTAGTAGCCCCTTGCTGTGACATTCCTTCTGAGATTGCAAGTTGTCTTCCAGCCCCAGTGTACTCTCCCTGATGTCCTAATCTGGATGTTCAGCAATAACAAGCGTGTGGCATATGCAAGAATATCAGCACAGAATGTCCTCTACTCTGTGGTGGAAGAAGAGAAAGGCAAGGACTGTGCTAAGATCCAGACTGTTTTTTTAAAGGTAAACATCCTAACCAGATTTCTGCTTGTTTTATTCCATGTGGCCCTCCTTTTTCCCCCTCTCAACTCATTTTTAATTGTGTGAGGGAAAGTAATTATAAAACCAGCAAAATCAAAGCTACTTAAATGTGATGAGAATCCTGATCATTTCTAAAGCAGGTCCAAAAATATGAATTCCTGTGCTGCTGAAAACCAGCTCACTTCTCTCACTTATTATCTCTGCTTTTCAAAAACACTGTTCAGAGTAGGGGTTTTCCTCTCTATTTGGGAAATGTCCAATATTCAGATCAATGGGGAATCTCCATCACAAAATGAGATATCCAACACAGATGGCTTTTGTCCAGCTGCTGGGACTTATTAGGATGCTCCCGATCAAAGATTCAATCCCAAAGGCCTTTGGTCCATGGACAGCTGTATGCCTACATGTAAATTGGCACACCTCCCTTGCCTTATCTTCAAAGTGCTGTGAACCCGTACTCCTTCTAAGTTCAGAGAACTTTAGGAGTGCTCAGTATTTCTGCAAATCAGACCTCAGTCTGACAGCTATTGTTTTGTGTGCAAATTATGTGAATAAGTTGGACTTAATTATTTGTAAATGCAAAACAGTTAGTATCTTCAGTCATGGTATTTGTATTACATTTTCTCTGTTATGAAAAGAAGCAAGATGTTTTTGATGGTATCTTTTATTGGACTAACTGTAGGGAATGATGTTAAACAAGCTTTTGGGTACAAAGTGCTCTTCTTTAGCTTTGGGCCCAAGAAAGATGAGCCTCAGTTCTCAGGAACATTGACACCAAATCACTATCAGTAATCAGCCAGTGACTGAGAATGTTTTAAAAGTGTTTTAAATAGACACCATCTATCATTGCTCAGTCCCTCTGCTGTGTTCTTTTCCTTCCCTTTGCATCCCCTTGTCTTGTGAGGTTACAAAACTCTTGTGCCAAGACATTGAGCCAGTCAGGAATTTCAGATGGAATGCTTTTCTGTCAGAAAATGAAGATTTGTTAAAAACAAAACATTTTTACAGAGGCATTTCAATTTCTACAAGTTTCCTTTGGAAAAATGTAACACACATTTGGATAATTTTAAACATTCCATTGTGACATTTTTAACGGAACTTTAGTTTTTGTTTTGGAAAGAGGTTTCCAAATTTATTTCTATAAATAATTAAACTCAAATTGGAGCATAATGTTGTTAGTATGAACTTCCTGAGAAAGTTTTAAAACATTTTTGTCTGCTCCATTCCAAAATGGAAAAAAAATCTACTTGTGAAATTTCCCATGAAATAGAAAATCTGGTTCTACCATATCTCTGCTTCTCACCATCTGGAAAATGCTCTGCTTGCTACCAGCTACACCAACAATGAGCCATTAATGTCTGAATCCAAAGTGAAATTAATTTTCTGTCTTCCAAGGTTCCAGGTTCAAGCACTGGAGAGATTTTTGCCAAACTTGAGATCTATATGTGGCTTGGAGTAACAAAGTATGCGAAGAACTGCAGTGCAGAGTTGCCTGAGGAATTTAAACCTCTGTATGAAAATGGTCAGCAGACAGCAGCACGGCTTCCAGCACACATACCACCCAGCCGGCTCACCAGGGATGGTGAGTGCAGGCTGCATTGATGCCACCTGTGACCTGTCCGTACCACATTCAGGAGGGTGCTGAGCTGAGGTGGCCTTGCTGAATGTCCAGTTCCAAGCACTAGGGAAACTGTTGTACATACTTTCCTTCTTAATCCCCTGTGGAGTGTGCCTATTCCACAGCAGTACTTTAGACCTCCTTAGAAAAAAACCATTACCTCTTTGGGATTGGTATGGAGCCATCAGTCTTGGAGTCAGAAAGAAGAGAGCACTTCAGCCCTGCTCATGAACCATTTGTTTTCTAGGATTTATAGTTCTAGCAGAATGCCACAGAGACTTCCCAACTTCCCTGCACTGGCAAGAGGAAAGGGAAAAATATGGCTTCACACAGTCCCTGTGATTGCTTGGTGAGCCCAGCATTGTTAGTGGTAGGCTGCAGAATGAACGAACTGTGCAAAACCTATCCAGAAGTTCACCAGCTTTGCTGAGGCCTGAGTTCTTCAAGGGGCACATGTTCATAGCAAATCACTCCAAAACTTAACATTCCAAATACCCTAGGGCAGTGGTTATCAGAGGGGACAATAGGGCCACCAAATATGCACTCTTGGAGATATCTTGACCCAAGCAACTTCAGAAGACACTTACCCTCCTCACCATGCTATACTTCACTTGCCCTTAGCTAGCTTAGACGTGCTGTTTGTATGTATACACCGGTTATATGAAGACTTGGTTGGGAAACTGAGAGGTTTGCTCTTTTTTTCTTGCCAGACTTCAACTATTTCCAGCTACGAGCACATTTATACCAGGCGCGGGGAATCCTCCCTGCAGATGACAATGGCCTGTCAGATCCATTTGCAAGAGTGGTGTTTTCAACACAGTGCCAGACCACCCAGGTAAGGCCCTCCTGTTTGGTTGCACTGTATGTCTATCACATATGCTCCAGGAGGTTCATTTGTGGGACAGATTATGCTTTCCCTACTGTAATGTCTGAAGTTGGTATCACTCAAAGTGCTTGAGGAGATCGTCTTACATTTTAATAACATTTGATAGAGAGACATTTTCATGCCCTCTGAGCAGTGTTAGTACATTTAGGAAATTTTGGCAATAAATTATTTTAGCATACATTGTCTTAAAGTGAGCTTGCCTGACGAACTGGTAAGTTCTAAAAGAATGCTCTCATCTCATGTTCTTATTGTCTAGGCTTCTCATAGGAATTGGACATGTACACACTGCACTGAACATGTTAGTGTGCACAACCCCCCCATCATACTGCAGTAGGGTTGTATTTCTTATCCACACCCCTCACTCTTCCCTTAAAAGGCTATTTGTATGTGCAAATTTGATTAAATTCCAAGAACTGTAGCAAGTTCCATTAATCTTCCTTTGTCTTCATGTAGACATTGGAGGAGACACTGAGCCCAATGTGGAATGAATTGCTTTTGTTTGACCAGCTTGTTATTGATGGAAAGAGAGAAGACTTGAAAACTGAGACGCCAATTGTTATCATCAATATATTTGACTATAATAAATTTGTAAGTACAATAATAATGTTCTGCCCCTCCCCCTCTTAAGTCTCAGCATGGGAAAGAGTTTGAAGAAAACCGAGATAACGTGTGTGTGTGTGTGTGTGTGTGTATGTGTATTATTCTCATATGTACCAGTGCACTGATTCTATTTGGCAACACTGTTGGGAGAGTCTACCTCTACTGGCAATTTTTAAGTAATACAGAACTGTTAGTAGTGGCAGCCTTGTTAAGCCTGGGCCAGGCTTCTTGCTAAATCCTGTGATCAGTCTACCTGATTTTGTAAGATAGCATTTTTTCCTTTGAGTTCTTTTAAATTTAGCCAAGCCAGAGGGGACCAGTTGATTCTAGAGGAGGTGAAGGGAGATGGCTCACAGATGTGGCTGAACCAGACACTGAGTTCTGTTCTGCAAAATAGGCATATCTGCCAACCTGAACATTCCCTTAGCGTAGGAGTGGTTACTGCATCTCTTCAGCTCAACCATGCCCCAGGATTCATAGCAGGAACACGATGTGGCCCAGCTGTGCCCTGGTGTAGAGTTCTAAAGTGACCACAGACAGTTAGTCTAAGTGAATCTTACCTCATGTGGCCTCAGCCTTTCACCACCTCAGCTTCCCTTCCTCAGTCAAAAGAACCACTGCAACTTTTGCTTTGAAGCCCTGGACCTCCAACCCCCACTCCCCATATACTTATTTGCATCCAACTGCTGGGGCTGCATGCTGGCCATGTGTGTGCGTGTGTGCACAGCTGTACATGTGCCTGCTGCCTCTAGTTGCCCCAACCACCTCCTTGCAGGCTAGAATGCTGCCAGCCTGCAAGGGGAAACCCTCAGTTTTGTGCATTTTTCTGGGACTGTTTCAGATATTCTTGTGATCCACTTTTAGGTCATGACCCACAGGTTGAGAAACACTGATCTAGTCCAATCCCATGCCTAAGGAAGGATCATCCCTATCCAAACCATGACACACAAACTATAATTTAAATTCTGCATAAGACTGCCATCAACCCTGACACAACACAGATCTAACACTCTACCTTGCCACAGGTAAAGCAGGGGAACCATGTTAGCCAATATCCTACTTGTAGAAAATGTTGTCAATATATGCTCAAGAGGTCCTGTGTAGAGGGCCCTGTCTGTCCCCTGCTACAGAGGAAAGCAAAAACCCTCATGTCCAAACCAATCTGATGATGGGTAAAATTGTTTTCTGGCCCCAAATATGGTGATCAGTCTGACCCTCTAGTCAGGAATCTCTGGCTTCAGTCCCAGCAGGAGCATTGGCACACCGAAGTCAAAGTCCCCAGCCTTGGTTGTAGCCAACACCCAATGCTTCTGGGAACGCTTAAAAATACCCTGACACATATAGCAGAAAAGTGGTGGCGGGGGGGAGGAGGGTGTAATCACCAAAGCCCAGAAACATGGAAAATACCTGTGGTAGAACATAGGCATATCTATGCCTAGATCATCTTCAACTAGTGGCTGCCCAACCTGTTCTTGAACACCTCCAGTGATGGAAAATCCACAACTTCCCTAGGTAGTATATTCCACTGCTTCACTGTTCTTACAGTGAAGAAGTTTTTCTGGATTTCCAGTCTAAACTTACTTTGTTGCCATTTCCAGCCATTGACCAGCATCTTCCTCTCTGCAGCAAGAGAGAAAAGATGCTTTCCCTCTGCTTCATGGCAGGCTTTCAAGTATTTGAAGACTGCTATCATGTTCCTTCTTAAGTGCCTTTTCTGCATGCTGAACCTGCCTAGCTCCTTCAGCCTCTCCTCGTATGACTTGCCTTTGAAGCCCTTGATCAACTTTGTTGCCTGTCTCTGTACCCTCTCTAATTTCTCCACATCCATTTTAAAATGTGGAGCCCAGAACAGCACACAATACTTCAAATGAGGCCTAACCAAGTGCCAAGTACAGAGACATTATCACCTCCTGTGTCTTGTACCTAATGCTTCTATTGATGTATCCCAAAACTGCATTTGCCTTTTGAGTGGCTGCATCACACTGAAAACTCATATTGAATATGTGGTCTACCAAGGCTCCCAAGTCCTTTTCCATAGTGCTGCTAGCCAGCCAGGTGTGACCCATTTTATAATTGTTTTTGATTATTCTTCCTGAAGTTGTTGCACTTTGCATTTGTCCTCATTGAACTTCATCCTGTTAGCTCTAGCCCAAGTTTCTAACCTGTCAAGATCTTTCTGAATTGCCTTCATGTCCTCCAATGTGTTTGCAGTCCTTCCCAGTTTTGTGTCATCTGCAAACTTGCTCTAGAAGCTTTTTATGCCAGCGTCTAAATAATTAATAAACATGTTGAACAGCAGCAGGCACGGGACAGACCTCTGTGGCACTCTGCTTGAAGCCTGCTGCCATTCTAACATGGACCTGCTAATAATTACCCTTTGCTATTGAGCCAGTTATCTATCCATCTTAAAGTAGTTTTATCCAGCCCACCTTTCTCCAGTTTGTTTATGAGAAGATTGTGTGGGACCTTGTCAGAAGCCTTGCTGAAATCCCCATACACTGTATCTACAGCATTCCCTTCATCCAAGTTGTTACTTTGTCAAAGAAGGAAAGGTTTGTTTTACACAATTTGTTTTCCATAAATCCATGCTGGCTGTTTGTGATCAGGCCTCCCTCTTTCAGGTGCTTACAAATGACCTTCCTTAGTGCCTGCTCCAGTAACTTCCAAGGTGAGGCTAACCCAGGGGTGGGCAATTATTTGAGCCCGAGGAGCCTCACAGGGAGTTTTGATCAGCTGTCATGGGCTACAGCACCCTTCCCCCCACACCCAACAACTCACCAAAACTCTCTATGGGGCTCTGGGTGGGTCAGGAACACTGATTGGGAGCAGGAAGGGTGTGATCCACTCCCTGTACAGCAAAAGCCACAGCTGGGGGCAAGGGGAGCAGAACAGACTTACCAGCTCAGTTCCTGGCCAGTATGTGTAGCTTCCAGCAGGGCTGTTTCCAGTGAAGCTGCAGCTGGCTGGGTGCTGCTGTGCTTCCCTTGCTTCCAGTGGAGGCTCCTCCTCCTGCTTCTGTCTCACCACTCTGGGCAGGGGGGAAGCTTCAGCCGGGCGGCGTCCACTGAAGCAAGGGGAGCACAGCAGCACCTGGCCAGCTGCAGCCACACTGGGAACAGCCCCATCAGAAGTTGTACACTGGCCAGGGCCTGGGCTGGTGGGTGCCAGCAGGAGTGTGGCGGGAGCTGCTGTGGCAGGACTGGATGGGGCTTGGCTCCATGCAGAGCACCACAGGGGCAGTCTCGGGTCAGATCCAGTCAGTTGGTGGGCCAGATTTCGCCTGTTGGCTGTATTTTGTCCAACCCTGGGATAACTAGTATGTAGTTTTCAGAGTCTTCCTTCTTGCCTTTTTTAAAGAGGAGGACTACACTAGCGCTTTTCCAGTCCTTTGGTACCTGGCCCGTCTCCCATGACTTCATGAAGATCATTGCCAAGGACTCTGAGATCTGCTCTGCCAGTTCCTTCAGGACCCTGGGTTGAAGCTCATCCAGCCCTGCTGCCTTCAATTCTTTCAAACCCAACAGAAGTTCTCTGATAGCCTCTTCTGTTATCTCCCCTCAACTTGTCCCCTTCTTTGTCAAAATAATCTCTTTAGTTGGGACCTTCTGAATTCATGGCAGAGGTAGAATGCACAGCGGCTCCTTTAATATTGCATGTTCCCCTGTGTACACCTCACCCCTTCCCCCCCAGCCCCCCCCCAGCTGCTGATTAGCAGAGGGTCCCGCTGCTCCCTTCTGATCAGCAGGGAAGCTAAAACTGTGGTTTTAAACATGGCACCATTTTTGCTTCCCTACCAATCAGCAGCAAACAGCAGGGCCATCTGGGGTCCCTCAGCTAATCAGCGGTAGGAGGAAAAAATGGCACCATAATTTAAACCACAGTTTTCACTTCCCTGCGGCTGAGCAAGCTACAAGTGGGGCCCCTCCACCAATCAGCAGGGGGTGGCAGGAGTGCAAGGGACCCTGCAAGATTAAAGGAGCCACAGTATACCCCACTTCCACCATGAATTCACTAGGTCCGTACCTATTAGGTGTCTGGCTGCAGCTCAGTGGTGCATGTAAGGGGTGCATGGGGGTGCACATGCACCCCCGAGGGCACCAGTGCACCCCCTGAGTGGCTGCACTTGCCGCTTAGGAGATGGGCAGGGGGAGGCAGGTGGGAGCGCCAGTGCCTCCCCTGCAAGCACCAGCCAATCGCTGCAACCACTCCCAGAAGCAGCCACAGCCATTCTTGGAAGCAGCTGCAGCAGTCGGCCATTGCGAGATTGGTTGCAGGGTGGGGGACTCCTGTTTGGCAGGATTGGCCATGGGGGGACCCCCTCCCCCATCAGGGAGCCTGGTTGCAGGGGGGAGCATGTGTCACCCATGCTGTAGCTTAATTTTTTAGTGAAGACTGAGACAAAGTAGCTGTTGAGTAGCTCTGCCTTTGCATCTTCAATTAGGAGTTCCCCTGGCATGTTAACAGAGGACCCACAGTTTCCTTTGTTCTTCTTTTCTGGCCAACATACTTCTAAAACCTCTTCTTGTTGTCCTTAACCTCCTTTGCCAGGTGCTCATTCTTTATCTTTGTTTTCTTGATTTTGTCCCTCCAGGTTCCTGTAATTTCCTGCTATGCTTCCTTAATACTCTGCCCATTCTTTCATTGCTTTCCTTTTTGCATTTGAGGCATTTTAGAAGCTCCTTGTGCAGCCCCATTGGTCCTTGCCATTGCTTCTGTGCTTCCATAATGTTTCAAAAGTTTCTTGTTGGATTTCCAGTGCTGTGCTCTTAGCTCTCAGCCCTCCTGGGCACCTTTATCCTTCAGTCTCTCTCACTGGAACACCGCACCTTTTAGCTCCTTGAATCAGATGAAATCCGCCTTTTTTAAATTTGGCATTCTAATTTTGCTGACCTAATGTTTTCCCTGTCTCAGGATCTGGAATTCTGTCATATTGTGATCTCGTCCCCACAAAGTACCCATTAGCTTCACAACTCCACTAGTTCTTCCCTGTTGGTCGGAACAAGATCCAAGATAAATGATCCCCTGGTTGTTTCTTCCACTTTGGGGAATAGAAAATTGTCCTCCACACAAGTTAGGAACTGGTTAGACATTATATATTTGGCTGCATTGTTCTTCCAGCAGATGTCTGGAAAACTGAAGTCTCCTATCAGTACCATCCCATAGCTTTTGGATAGATCTGTCACATGCTTGAAGAATGTCTCATCCACCTCCTCTTTCAGATTTGGTGGCCTGTAATAAGTCCCCACCATTATATCAGTGCCACATCTTTTACCTTTCAGATTCACCTGACTGCTTTCTGCTTTGCCATTTTCTTCCTCCTAAATCAGGGAACAAATGTGCGTATTTCTGACATACAAGGCAAAAGCACCACCTTTTCTCGCAACCCTGTCATTCTAAAAAGTATAACTTTCCTGTTAACATTCCAGTTGTAAGAGCTGTCCCACCAGGTCTTGGTGATGTCAAGGAAGTCATTGTTCTTTTCACAGACTTCAGCTTCCAACTCAGCTTGTTTATTCCCCGTGCTTCTCGTATTTGTAAACATGCATCAGATGTATTTCACATTTTGACCTCCTTGCCTCCCTTCTGCACCACTTCATAAATTTCATAGACATTAGGGGCCGGAAGGGACCTCGTGAGAACATCAAGTCCAGCCTCCCCACCATAGGCAGGAAGTCAGCTGGGATCAAGTTATTCCAGCAAGAAAAATATCCAGACATTTTGTGAAAGAGTCCAGAGTAGGTGCTTGCACCACTTCGGGAGGGGGTGGGAGGGTGGGGGTTTGTTCCAGACCCTGGACACATGCACCGTAAAGAACTTTTTCCTTATGTCTAGTCTAAATCGGTCTTCCTGGAGTTTGTGGCCATTAGACTTTGGGGAGGTCTGGTGAACAGCTGTTCTCTCAGGTCCTGATGTACCCCTCTTATATAATTGTAGGCTGCTACCAAGTCACCGCTGAGCCTTCACTTTTCCAAACTGAAGAGTCCCAAATCCTTAAGTCTCTCCTCATATGGCCTGCCCTCCAGGTATTGGATCATATGAGTGGCTCTCCTCTGGACTCTCTCAAGCTTTTCCACATCCCTCATGAAGTGTGGGGCCCAAAACTGGACACAGTACTCCAGCTGTGGCTTCACCAAGGCCTAGTAAAGCAGGAGGATGACATCCCTGGTTTTGCTTGAGATGCCAGAGTTCGGTTTGCTTTGCCAGCCACAACATCGCATTGGTGACTCATATTCATCTTGTGGTCAGTCAGGACCCCCAAGTTACTTTTGTTCATGGTGCCAGCAAGCATAGCACTGCCAAGCTTGTAAGTGTGTTGAGAGTTCTTCCTACTGAGGTGGAGCACCTTACACTTCTAAACATTGAAGGCCATCCAGTTTTGGTCGGCCCACCTTGACAGCATGTCCAAGTTGGCCTGTATCCCCAGCCTGTCCTGCAGGGCAACTGCCCTCCCCCATAATTTGGTGTCATCCACAAACTTTGCCAGTTCACATCTGACTCCTGACTCCAGATCATTAATGAAGATGTTAAAGAGTACCAGTCCAAGTACTGAGCCCTGAGGGACTCCACTGCTCACCGTGCGCCATGTTGTTTTGCTCCCGTCAACTAGTACTCTTTGGGTCTGACCCTATAGCCAGTTACCTAGCCATCAGACCATAAGGTGATCAAGGCCACAGTTCCCCAGCTTAGCCAAGAAGACAACATGGGGAACTAGGTCAAAAGCTTGTTTGAAATCCAGATATATGACATCTACATTATCTCCTTGTCCAGGGCTTGTGTCACCTGGTCATAGGAGGAGATCTGAAAGAGGAGGTGGATGAGGCATTTTTCAAGCATGTGACCAATCTAGCCAAAAGGCTGTAAGAACAGTGAAGCAGTGGAATATACTGCCTAGGGAGGTTGGTCAGGCAAGACCTGCCAGTCACAAAGCTGTGTTGGCAGGCCTTCAGAAGCTTGCCTTCTGTTAGTCTGGCGTTGATGGATCCCTTGACAATTTTCTCTAGGGTTTTTTGAGGGGTGGACATCAGACTGATTGGTCTGTAATTCCCTGGGTCATTCCTCCTCCCTTTCTTGAAGATAGGGACCATGTTGGCTCTTTTCCAGTCTTCTGGGACCTCACCTGAGCACCACAAATTTTCAAGTAACTCTTGCCAAAGGGTGTGCAATGATGTTTCATAGTTTCATAGTTTCATAGTAGCTAGAGTCGGAAGGGACCTAGGAAGATCATCTAGTCCGACCCCCTGCCTTGGCAGGAAAGAGCACCAGGGTCAGATGACCCCGGCAAGGTGCTCATCTAACTTCCTTTTAAAAATCCCCAGGCTAGGAGCCTGCACCACTTCCCCTGGAAGCCGGTTCCAGGCCCTAGCCACCCTGACTGTGAAGTAGCGCCTCCTAATATCTAATCTAAACCTACCCTCCGCCAGCTTGTGACCGTTATTCCTGGTCACTCCTGGCAGCGCACGGGGGAACAGGGACTCCCCCAATACCTGCTGATCCCCCCTGACCAGTTTGTAGCAGGCCACAAGGTCCCCCCTTAACCTTCTCTTGTGGAGGCTAAACAGGTTCAGGTCCCGTAGCCTCTCCTCATAAGGCTTGCCCTGCTGACCCCTGATCATACGAGTGGCCCTCCTCTGGACTCTTTCCATATCGTCCACGTCCCTCTTGAAGTGTGGTGCCCAGAACTGGACGCAGTACTCCAGCTGCGGCCTGACCAGTGCCGCATAGAGGGGGAGGATCACCTCCCTGGACCTGCTCAAGATGCATCTGTGGATGCATGACAGGGTACGGTTGGCCTTCTTGACTGCCTCCCCACACTGCCGGCCCATGTTCATCGTGGAGTCAATGACGACTCCAAGATCCTTTTCCATCTCCGTGCTGGCAAGAGGGGAGTTCCCCAACCTGTAAGTGTGGTGCCGGTTATTCCTCCCCATGTGCAACACCTTGCACTTATCAGTGTTAAACCCCATCCTATTCTCATCCGCCCACCGTTGCAACCTGTCAAGGTCAGCTTGTAGCCTATTGCACCCTTCTAGTGCACCCACATCCCCCCACATCTTAGTGTCATCAGCAAACTTGAACAGGGTGCTTTCTACCCCCTCATCCAAGTCACTGATGAAGATGTTGAACAGTGCGGGCCCGAGGACCGAGCCCTGCGGAACCCCACTGCCCACGTCCTTCCAGGTCGAGAAGAACCCATCCACTACCACCCTCTGGGTGCGGCCCTCTAACCAGTTGGCTACCCATTTGACCGTGTGGGCATCGACACCACAGTCTCCCAGCTTTTTGATGAGGACAGGGTGAGAGACAGTGTTGAAAGCCTTCCGGAAGTCCAGAAAGACTACATCCACAGCAACCCCTGCGTCTAATGATTTGGTGACCTGATCGTAAAAGGCCACCAGGTTGGTCTGACAAGACCTGCCACTGATGAACCCATGTTGGTTGCCCCTGAGCATGCATTCCCCCGCAAGGCCCTCCTGGATGTGTGCCAGGATAATTTTTTCAAAGAGCTTACTCGGGATTGATGTCTGCCAGCCCCTTCAAGATTCTTGGGTGTATTCCATCAGGTCCTGCAGACCTGTGAATGTCCAGATTCTCAAGGTGTTCCTTCACCTGATCCACATCAGTTTTATACACCAGCAGGCAGGGACCGCATCCAGGCAGACCTGGATAGGTTAGAGAAGTGGGCAGATCTGAACAGGATGTGGTTCAACAAGGGTGCTGCACCTGGGGAGAGGGAACCAGCATTATGGTTATAGGTTAGGGGCTGACCCTCTTGGCAGCACAGAGGCAGAGAGGGATCTTGGAGTCAGGATTGACTCCAGGATGAATATGAGTTGGCAATGCGACAAAGCAATAGGCAGAGCCAACCACACCCTGTCTTGCCTCAACAGGGGCATCACTAACAGGTCCAGAGAGGTCTTGCTCCCCCTCTACGAGGCACTGACCAGGGCACAGCTGGAGTACTGTGTCCAGTTCTGGGCGCCGCACTTCAAGAGGGACGTGGAGAACCTGGAGAGAGTCCAGAGGAGGCCACTCGTATGGTTGAGGGCCTCTGTGGCCAGCCCTATGAGGAGAGGCTGAGGGACCTGAATCTCTTCAGTCTCCACAAGAGGAGACTGAGGGGGGATCTTGTGGCTGCCTACAACTTTATCAGGGGCCACCAGCAGGGACTTGGGGAAAGTCTGTTTACCAGGGCCCCCCTTGGAGTCGCCAGGACCAATGGCCACAAGCTGAGGGAGGATAAGTTTAGGTTAGATATTAGGAAGAACTACTTCACTGTAAGGGTGGCCAAAGCCTGGAATAGGCTTCCCAGAGAAGTGGTGCTCTCATCTTCCCTGGAAATCTTCAAGAGGAGACTGGATAGGCACCTGGCTGGGGTCTTATGACCCCTGCCACCCCCAGTGCTCCTTCCTGCCCATGGCAGGGGGTCTGACTAGATGATCTGTCTAGGTCCCTTCTGACTCATTGATTCTATGATTCTATGAACTTTGTCATTTCTGGCCTGATCTGGATGAAACTTATAGGAATGGTAGCCCCTTCCGAGGGCATGAAGTCTACCAAGTTTCAAGGAGATAGATGCAGGGGGTTCAGGGAAACTGCACCCCAAATTCTTGAAAGTAAAACTTATGTCATGTGTATGTATTAAGCCACAGCAGGGTCAGAACTGCAGGCATGCTAGCCCTTGCTGAGGCCACAAAGCCTGTCAAGTTTCAAGGAGATGGGTGCACGGGTTTGGGGGAAACTGTACCTCAAACTGCGGACAAGCAAAACTCGTGACATGGGTGACACTGTGTGTTAAGGCACAGCAGGGTGAAAGCTGCAGGCCTTCTAGCCCCTGTGGAGGTCACGAAGCCTGCCAGCTGTTAAGGTTTTGGGTCATGCACCCCTAGATGCTAACCAGCAAAACTCATGACATGGGTGCCTGTGCAACTGCTGCTTCTCATCAGGCAGCACGACTGAAGATCCCCCATCACTTGCCACCATAGACGTGGGGGTAATAATTGACCACAGTATGAACATGAGCCAGCAGTGCGATGCTGTAGCCAGCAGGGCCAACAATACCCTGGCATGCATCAATTGATGCCTCTCCAGCAAAGCCAGTCCCCTGCACCAATCAGGAAAGACAACTGGGGGTCAGGTGACCCCAGCAAGGTGACTGTCTAGTCTCCACTTGAAAATTTCCAGGGTAGGTGATCGCACCATCTTTGGAGGTTTTGTTTCAAGCCTGTTTTGAATATATCTGTTTCTTTTTGATTTTGCTGTTTTGACCTCGAAACAAGTCAGAACAGTATTGAAACAAGACTGGTGGTGAAATTTTGCACAGCCCTAATAACCCTCCCTTGTGGAACCTAACTTAAAGGCTTCCTTACTAGGTTGGCCTGATGATGTCCAAAGATGCTCTTCCCTGTTCTCATGAGATGGATCCCATCTCTTGATAGCAGTCCTCCTCTCAAGATCATCTTCCTGTTGTTGCAGAAGCTGAAGCCTTCACATCAATGCCACCATCTCAGCCACACTTTCATTTTCAGGATATGCTGGTCTGTACCTGGACCCCTGACTTTCACAAGAAAAATCAATGAGAACACCACTTGTGCTCTAAGCATCTTAATTTTCTTGCCAAGAGCCTCATAGTCATCTCTGATCTGCTCAGTCATTCCTTACAGTATCTTTGGTTCCTATGTGGACAAAAAGGAACTGGTAGTGGTTTGAAGGATGGATGAGCTTTGTCAAACTCTGTGACATCCTGAACTTGGGCTCCAGGCAGGCAGTACATTTCCTAGGCCCCGAAATCTGGATGACAAATTGGTGCCTCTATCTCTCACAGAAGCGAGTCACCAACCACCACCACTCTTCTCTTCCTTTTTGATGCAGTGGACCTAGAGCCACTGTCCTTGGGGCTTTGTACTTCCTGCTCTCTAGGCTGCTGTCTCCTCTGTCTCATGCCTGCAGAGGTAGTTAGCTGTATTAATGTCAGTTCAGGCAGAAGGTAGGGTATGTTTGCACCTTACAGACAAATTAAATCAGACATCTATAAGCAGCAGATGAAGTAAGCTGAGGCTTATGAAAAACTTATGCATCTCTGATCTAGTTTGTCTGTAAGGTGCAAATTTACCCTGCCTTCTTCAGCCACATTTATAACCAATCACATACAGTGTTTTTTTCCCATAGGACCCCTGTCTCATTCAGGTCCAACAAATGAATCAGGGTCGTATAGTGAAAAAACAGTATTAGAGCTCAGCCTCATTCACTCACAGAGCTGTAAAGAGCAAAGCAGAAAACTTCAGGAATAGAAAGACAGCCTTGTGAGTAACAATAAGTGTCACTCTGCAAGCCTTAAGCTAAAGTTGCTTTTGCAACTGTAGGACACTGAGCTAGGCACTTACAGCTAGTATTCAGTAACACATTATTAGTAATTCTCATTTTGTAGATGATGAACCTGGTTTACTGTAGTGGTGTATGCTTTCACTTGGAGTGGAAGGCATTAGGGCTGTGCAAAGCTTTGGGTGCTAATTCAATTCGGAGGAGATTTGGCCTGATTTGGTGGCTGAATCTCCAGATCTAAATTGAATTGGGACCAGTTAAAAGGTCCAAATTGATTCTGAAGCTCTCTGAATCGATTCAGAAAAGATTTGGAGAGCTTCAGTGACTTGGGCAGTCCCCACCTGCTGCAGCAGGGAGCTGGACCTGAACTTCAAGCTGGTAAATAGGGAGCAGGGGAGCTGAAGGAGGGGGGAGGGGACCATAGGGGGAACCCCCACCAGGTCCCATACCTGCCTGCTCCCCCAGCCTCCCCCCCCATGGCTGCTCCACCTGCCCAAGCTTTGGATCTTTTAAGAAAAAGAACGAAATAAAAACCCTGGACTCACTGACTCCTGCAGTGGCCTTGGGGCTTCTGGGGGCTTATGCAGAGCCCCCCACAAGGGGACAAGTGGAGCAACCATGGGGGGCTGGGATAGCGAGGGGGGAGGTCAGGGGGCTCGTGGCAGAGCCCCCCACGTAGTTTGGGGCAGCATGGGGCAATGGGGATTGCCTCCCCGCTGGGCAGCAGCCGGTGAGCGGGGGCTTTTTTTTTCAAAGAGCCGGGAGCTGGGCTGGGCAGGGCAGCCATTGAGAGTGGGCAGGGGATGGGGCCTGTGTGATTCAGCTGATTTGGCAGCAACTGAATCTCTGAATCAGATTCAGCCAAATCGATTTGGGACAGTGATTCGAATCACCAAATTGAATCACTGTCCCCCGAATTGGCTGAATCCAAATCCAAATCCAAAGCAAATACTAGCTGCTTCACACAGGCCTAGAAGGCAGTAGGAATTGTTTATCCTTAGCCCTCTGTGGCAAGGGTGTGTCTTTGTTTTAACATTTTGTAGAGTTATAAAATAGACGAATGAATGTTTCCCAAGGATTGTCTTACATTTATTGAATTAATTTTCTGCAGTTGTCACAGTTTGTATTATAGGTCACCAAACATATATAGGTCATTTACAAACAAGGAAAAATACTATATCTGTAAATTATATGAATCGTTATTGCATGTTCTTTATCTGAGGTTGATTTTTAACTAAAAGAAGTCTGGCTTGTCTATGAAAGTAAATTGTTCATTGTCTTGTTCTGTATTTTTACACTCTTTTCTAAGGTATCCATATCTGTGGAATCTGATTGCATTTCCCATGGCTGGAATGGGCTTAGCATTCCATATAAGAGGCAGTCCTTTTGCTCTTTTGGAGTCCTTCCTTATAAGGATGGGTAGTGGAGGGAAACTGGGTTAGTAAACTAAGTGCAGTCATTGGAAAACCTGGGGAGACAAGCAGGTTGAACCTTTTTGAAAATTAATTCAAATGGAGATTGCTGGATGTTGTCTCTCTGGAGAGTGTGCTCCAGTAGTGCAAATAAAGATAGGCAGCAGAATGGTCAGAGATGGAGAAATTGGCTCACAGGTAACTTCAGAGTATGCCTGTCCACTGGGGATTTGGCCCATTCTGATTTGTAGTAGGTTGGAACATCCCCACTGCTGAGAAGTGATGGTAGTGACTTTGTACTGTTGAATACTCTCTCTTGCCTGTAGGGTTCGCCAGAATTCCTTGGCCGAGCCTTTGCCACTCCATTGGTGAAGCTGGTAGATGATCCATACAGCAAACCTGCCCTCCAGTTTTTTGACATTTACAAAGGACCCAGAGCAGCAGGGGAATTAATCGCCACCTTTGAACTGATTGAACTGGATTACAGTGGCTACTTAGAGGTGATTGCATTTTGTGAGGCAGCAGTGTCAGCGGCGCATGGCAATTCAGTCAGACTGCCACGCTTTGCTGGAAAGCGTCCATGTGGAGTGCATAACTGAACCCAAGGCTAACCAGCTTCTGAGTGGCCAGGGGCCACAGGTCTCCCAGCCACACTGCTCATGGGCCTCACACCTCCTGTGCTGCAAGCACCCGGGGCCACATGCCAGGCTGTGCTGTGTGTGCCCCTTCTTTCCCCCACATAATGAGTGGTCCCTCCTCTCTGAACAGTACCATGCTGGCACTCACATGCTATGCTGCACAGTCTCCCCAAGTCCTCATGCAAGCCCCCTGGCTGCCAGCTCATTTAGTCCCACTCCCAGGGGTTGGGGAAGATAGCAGAAGTCAGAGGAGAAAGGGGGAGCCTGGAGACTCTAGGGACAACACAGCCAGAATGACAAAGGAAGTAGTGCCTGGACTGGGAGCTCGTGTGCCTCAGGTTAACCCTTTAGAGACTGCATGTGGCCTGCAGGCTGCCAGCTGAACAGCCCTGACCTAAGCAGTGGGGAATGAGTCTGGGCTCCCTGCTCTGGCCACATCCTGCAAGCAGAAACAAGTTCCTGGCAGGAGGGGTGCAAGAGGCAGGAACCTACCAGATCTGTGAGTAGAAGAGGGAGTGAGGAAAGACAAAATTGGAGGTAGAAGGCAGGAATAGAAGAGTGATTTGATGTTGGAGTCGGAGATAAGTTTCTTCACAGTTGTGTAACCAACCTTTTCCATCTGGCAGCCTTCAGTGCCTGAGGATGTGGAGCCCAAGGAGCCAGACTACTTGGATGACCCCCGTTCTGGACGGTTCATTATCCCTGAGGGAATTCGACCGGTCCTTAAAGAGTTCCGCATAGAGGTTTGGTGGCTTTCAGCAGTATTAGTTTTATTATGGAGTTAGTTAGCTCTTAGTAGTATTGCAATGTTGCAGTTTGTTCATTAATGGTAAAGAGAACAGGGAAGGAATGGGATTCTTCTTTCTAATTCATACAATGCCTGGGACACAGTAGGCCTTTGCAACCTCCCAGGGGTATGGACTGTCACAGACAAGAATGAAGCACACTTGAAACTCAGGAGAAATCTTATTAGCAACTTAAAAATAGACACCACCCCACTTTGTTGTCTCTAAAGCACCTCACCTGACACAGCCTTGGGGTCTTAATGCTTGCTCACTTGACTCTGGGGCTCTTTTCCTTCTGCTCTCATTTTTCTTGTGTTTCCTACTGCTTTGTTGAGTCCTAATAAAAATGAATGGCCAGATCTGACAGCAGGATGCTTCTTGAGAGAGTGTGTATTAGGATCAGGACATAGGCAGACAAGGTTCTTAGGACCAGGAAGCTCACCAGTTGTTACCCGGTCTCACAGCTGCTGCTGATTTTGCTAACTTCCACAGCAAACACATGGCCTCCTGGCATTTTACTCCTGTACAAGGGTAGGAAACAATCCGACCTCCTGTGTTAGAAAAAGTTGGCAACAAGGAGAGGATTACTTGGGGGGTTTGGAAGCTGGGTGGGGAAAATTGAGGATCAGGGTGTGGGAGGGTTGGGAGTAAGGGCCTGGAGGGTGTGGGAGGGTTGGGGGTCAGGGCCTGGAGGATGGGTTGGAATCTGGATGGGGGAGCTGGGGATCAGGAAGATGTGTGCAAAGTGTTCTGAATGCCTAAAGCAGTTGATGTTCTTGGTTTTTATTGTCCAGATCCTTTTCTGGGGCCTACGAGACCTAAAGCGTGTGAATCTATTTGAGGTGGATCAGCCACAGGTGATCATTGAATGTGCTGGGAAGAAAGTTGAATCCGAAGTGATTACATCATATAAGGAGAACCCAAACTTCAATGAACTGGTCAAATATGTTAATGTGGTAAGCTGGAGCTGGCAGTGCCTGCCCGTGCCTGGTCTGTGTTGTTAGCTCTCCATGGCTTTGCTGTTTATGGGGCATTGTCTTAGTGAGGTGGGAAGCAAACCGATCCAAAACCTCTTGTTTCTGGCAGTGGATGTCTGTCTGCAGCCTGTGTGTGAACCCACCCGGTTGGGCTTC
The DNA here is from genome assembly GCF_052110815.1 of Crocodylus siamensis. Lineage (NCBI taxonomy): Eukaryota > Metazoa > Chordata > Crocodylia > Crocodylidae > Crocodylus > Crocodylus siamensis. Next base: position 41,547,424 of record NC_143404.1, on the reverse strand, counting down.
CTCCTTTCAGGAAACAGTGTCCATAGCACAAATCTGTTGTCAGTGGCAGACACTCTTAAAAAGTTCCTGCTGGTAGCAGGTACAAGGGTTTCCTTAAGATGGAGATGTGAAATCCTTTGTTGGGCTGTGTCAGGAACCACTTGGATTAAGAGCATCAGGGCATCTGTGCTAAGGGCTGATCCAGAGGTAGCAGTTGGAGCATGGTCTTCTGCAGTAGGCACTGTGTAACCAGGTATGAGTGTCATGATGGGACTCTAGAGCCCTAGTGATAACTTGAATCTCTCTCTTAAAGGAGCTCCCAGAGCAAGTATACCTCCACCCTCCACTCAGCATCTTTGTGGTAGAAAAGCGAGCTTTTGGGCGCACTGTGCTGGTGGGAACGCACGTGGTATCCCATATCATGAAGTTTTCTCCCAAGGAACTGGAGGAGCTGGAGGAAGGTCCAGAAAATTTACCCAAAGGTAAGTTTCCTGATGCAGGTCAACCTTGAGCTTTCCATGTGGGTAGTAGCAGGAATGTTTCAGATACAGCAGATGTGCTGAGTGAGGCTAAGGTTTCTCTGCCTTTCCCTCCCCAGTCTTGGAACCACACAACAGAGATCTTTTTTAAGATCCTTACTATACCTCTGCCAAAGGGGAGGTTGGATAGTAACTGGACTGGGAGGGGTTTCCTGGGTCACTGAGTCCAGTCTTACTTTGTTTATAAGCCAGTTATTAGTTGAGGGAGGCAATTGTTTAACCAAAGGTTTTGTTATGAGGCTGTATTATGCTATTGGCACAGAGCAGTTTGCAGATGGATTATCTTCAGATTTATATAGTCCTATTGAATTGCTTGACCCTGTGTAGATAGGGCAGTTTACTTTGTGGTGGGATCAGTGGCCTGCTGTAGTGGTAGTGTAGAGGAGAAAAGCTTGTAGCTGCAAACCTTTTGCAGCAAAATCCTGTTCTACCTTTTGGGCATCTAAATAGATTTAGGTGCCTAAGTGTGATTCTTTTTCATTTTCTTCAAGTTCTGAAAATCCTATTAATGTATCTCTTTTTCTAAATAAATCTACTGGATACAAAAAATCATGGACTCAATATAGACATTGGATTTATGACACATTACAACTTGACTGACATCTGATTTACCTGGTACCTGCCAGGCTTGACCTCTTAATTTCTTCTTCCCCTCTTTCCCCTTTCTCCCTTCTCCTCCCCTCCTTTTATGCCCTTTGTCGTCCTAATTTCCAGCTACAGGTTTCCCTCACCAACTGCAGCAGTTAGGTTCCGGAAAGTTCCTACGGTTGGCAAAACTGTGGTTGGTAAAACTAAAGGCTTATGGGAAAAATGGGGTTAGGGACTTGAATACTGTACGGTATGGTGTATAAAAATCATTTTTACTTGCCTTTAATACATGGGGTGGTCAACTGGGTGTAGGTGTACCCCAGGGGTACTTAGGCTATAGGGGGTATGTGCCGGTGGGTGAGGACGGAGCGTACCCAGGGCACAGCAGCATCTCCCCCAGCACATTCCCCTTTTACCCGGGGGAGGGAAAAGGGGAAGAGGAGGGAGGGACACGATGGCTGGCCCCACGCAGCACACTATGGTGCTTCCCCACCCCCACCCATCTGAATGGCAGCGTGGGGGTGTTTTGTGCCCGCCTCTGGCAGCATGTGATTAGCCGGTCAGCAGCCAGGTGGGGCCCTGGCCAGGCCAGGTCATGGGACAGTCTGAGCACAGCAGCAGTGGGAGCTGTCTGTCCACACCCCTGAATGAGCCGCTGGGCTTGCATTATCCCATGACCCAGCCCAGCCAGGGCTGCTGTTCCCTGCTACTGTGTTTCCCTCCCCGGCAACCCAGCACAGCAAGGAGCAAAGAAGCCATACAGGGATCTCCTCGCCTGCTGCTGCTCGCCCTGCATTGCCCTGGTGACATGCCTCCTGCACCCAGGGCTGTGCCCTTCAAACCAGTGGCAGGCACAGGAGGCATGTCACTGGGGCAGCACTGGGCAAGCAACAGGCGAGGAGATCCCTGCACGGCTTCTCCACTCCCTGCTGCACCGGGCTGTTGGGGAGGGAAGCAGGGCAGCAGGGAACAGCAGCGAGTGGGTATGCTGTCCCGTGCTACTGCAGGTAGGGGCAGCTCCCTGCCACTGTGCGCACCTTCAGCAGGGCTGGGGGAGCTGCGGGGGGGAGGCATGAGCAGGGCCACAGGGGGTTGGCAGACTGATGCACGGCCACAGAAAACTGTGGTTACTCAAAATTGTATACTGTGGTAGCCAAAATCGTATACAAAATATTAACCATGGATTCTCAAAACCATGGGTGGTGAGGGAAACCTTTCACAGGCAGCCTCTTTTCTACCTTGAATTACTACTACTGTAGAATCTCCCTTACTCACCTTTGGCTTTTTCACCCCTCCCTTCCCTGCTTTACCTTTCTGTTTTCCTAATTTCTATCTATTTACATTCCTACTGACATCCTGTCACAGTTTTAGCTTCTCTTATTCCTTGGAGTCTCAGAACAGCAGACTTCCTATGCCTGAAGAAGGGTCATTGCACCCGAAAGCTTGTTAAGAACTTTTTTCCAACTACTCAGTTGGTCTAATAAAAGATATCACATCTACTCAAAAGAACCTTGCCTGCCTATCTCCTTTTCTAACACTCTCTTACCTTACTCTTAAAATAAATTGAAAAAATAAGCAGTGAGGAGGATCAGGACTCATCTTTTGCATTAACAGTTTTTCAGGAAAATAGAACCACGTTTAGTGATTAAGTCCATTGATGTGATTAATAGGTTGAACAGAACCTATGCCAGTTAGTCTTCCAGGCAATATATTCTGGATGAAGTAGGATAATTTGGCGCTGTGCGTTGCAGTGTTGGTGCCTGATAGGGCAGGATGAAGAGGGAAGTGTCAAGGCTGCTGCAACCTGCACAACCACCAGTCTGTAAGATTAAACATGCAGAGTAGGAGTCTTGAGTTTGTTACTTTAATCAGTGTAAGACGGCTTATTAGACTGTTAGCAATATGGAATAATGCAGAGTGCATTTGGGTTTGGGGGTTTTTGGGTTTTTTTTTACACAAATCAAGTATTTATATAGTCTGTATATTCTAAATTGTTACTATTTCCAACATGATTGAATCATATCAAAACCAAAAATGTAGTTGGATACTGATTACACAGATACCATCTTTTCACATAAACACATCCCAGTTATTGTCTTATGTCCAAAACACAGGGCCTTCATTTTAAAATAACCACGTTCCAATACTGCCTTGTTTTCTACTAAACACAAGGCCTTTGTTCTTCTTGCTCAGTTCTGTAGGGTAATTTCTGATCCTTCCATGTGTTTTAATTTTTTAGAGAATTTTAGCCATTAAGCCTTCCCAATCACCCTGTAAAGCCCAAGTCTCTGACTCAGCCAATAAAAGCTGTTACGACAGCCTGATGTTTAGCATCCTAACTTGAAAGCTTAACTTCAGAGATATAATGTTTTTTTTCTTAAAAATAGCATGGAGTTAATATTGTTCGACACTCAGGCACTGTTATGGGATATAGCAGCTGGGAGATTAAATCACACAATTAGTCTGTTTTAGCCTAGTGTCCTTTCTTTTACAATGGCAAACAAAAGCTGCTGTTGCTGAGAAGGTGCAGGGAAGCCCAAAACAGATAGCAATGCAGTAATTCATCCACAACTTAATATTTGTAAGTGTTCATCTTTGAAGGACCAGTCTGATTATCTGCTCTAACCTTATGTGGCGTGACACCTCCCATTTAGTCCTGCCTCAGATCCAGAATGTTGGCAGAGTTGGAGCAGCTGGTGTATCAGAGATCAGCTCTGTGACAAAAATGTTGCTTCTTAAAAAAGCACGTTCTTTGTTGCAGGAAGGATATCCACTTCAGGTGTTCCCAATCCATAATCCCTGCTCTCAGTCCTAGCCTCAAGGAGAGAGGGAGGGAGAATGGCTGGCTCCCTGGTAACCTACCTAGAATGAGTTGTCAGGGCATGTGCTAGGTTCCACAAATCAGTTGATTGGCAGGACTGAACAGGGGTCTCTGTCAGGGTGGAATGGGCAGCAGAGTTCCAGCTATGCAATATTCTGGTCACAGGGCAGTGCGTCCTGCAGTGCTGACAGGGATGCTAGAGCACAGGCTTTTGCTTGTGCTGTGATAGCTGTGTGAGAAGCCCCACTCCTGCAGAAAGGGGCAGGGTTTTGGCCACGGGGTCCCTGGGAAAAGTCCTGGTCTCTGCTGGGCAGGGAGCACCAACCAGATCTCCCAACCTTGCAGGAAGCTCAAGAACAGCTCTGCTGGTACCTACAGGGCAGGGAGCAATGAACAGAGCTGCCAGATGCCCCACAGGAGCCCTAGGAAAAGCCGTTAGGCTGCCTGCCTGCCTGCCTTCCAGTGTGGCTTGCAGGCAACCTGAGACTGGAGTTCACTAGTGGTTTTACAGCGTGGGTGTGGGGGGAGCTATGCAGCAGCCCCATTCACCACCTGGCTGCGGAGTGCTTTTGTTGCAACTTTTGTCTTGTTGACCAAGAAGCTGTTTGGATGTGTCCACCTGTAGTGCTCTGTTTCTTGTGGTGCTACGAATTTTGATCTTACTTGACTGCAATGTACCGTTTTCACTTTCTGACTTAGCATGGAAATCCTCTGCTCAACCCAAAATCTCCCAGGCTGTGATAAACGTTGGCCTAGCTGCGACTGACATGAGTAACAAAGCACACCCTCTCAACCTTGTGAAGGTGAGTGCACTGTGATGCTGATGTTACTGTTTGAGTAGAAATGCCACTTCCAGCAAACATGCTTTCTGGCTTTGGTTTGGTTATTACCTTAGATTGTATTAATGAACTTAAAATAAGAGAAGAATTTTTTACTAAGTGAAAATCATCTATTTTTGGTCTCATATTCCAGAATATTGTCATTTGATTAATCTTGCTATTTCCCCCAAGATTATCCTCTGTTTAGAGATTTTAGAAGTGAAAATCAGGCAGACTATAGAGCAGCATATTTAATTTTCGATTATAAGCCTGATTTTGACTGACAGCCTTTCTGATTTCCTCAAAAATCTCTGCCTGATACTGCACCTATCTCTAAACAGAGGATAATCTTGGGGGAAATAGCAAGATTAATCAAATAACAATATTCTGGAATATGAGACCAAAAATAGATGATTTTCACTTAGTAAAAAATTCTTCTCTTATTTTAAGTAAAATAGTAGCTTAGAACTGGCTTGATCTAGAAACTTCTCTTTAATATTTGTTCTCTCCTTCTTTCTAAGGGTATGGACAGACATAACATTTGAAACATTTCAAAGTGGAGTTTTAGCTGCAGAGACGCACAGCCCCCTGATGTGCCTCCTCAATGGCGCATAGCTGTATGCAATGGCATACACTTCAGCCAGGCTGCAGCCATTTGCACACTACTACCCACTTCTCCCACAGGTTGGGAAGAGTAGAGCAGTCTGTCAGTGCAGCTCTGCAGCCCCTATCTCTCTGGGGATGTAGTTCTACCCGCCCCTGCCCCGCAACACCTCAGTGTCTCGCCGTGGTGCTATATATCCCTCTGCTGGCCTTTTATTATAGTTTCATAGTTTCATAGTTTCTAGGATCGGAAGAGACCTGAGCAGATCATCTAGTCCGACCCCCTGCCATGGCAGAAAAGAGTACTGGGGTCAAACGACCCCAGCAAGGTGTTCATCTAACTTCCTCTTAAACACCCCCAGGGTAGAAGCCTGCACCACTTCTCTTGGAAGCTGGTTCCAGACCCTAGCTGCCCTGACCGTGAAGTACTGCTTCCTGATATCTAGCCTAAATCTACCCTCTGCCAGTTTGTGACCATTATTCCTGGTCACTCCTGGGAGTGCTCGGGGGAACAGGGACTCCCCCAATGTCTGCTGATCCCCCCTGACTAGTTTGTAACAGGCCACAAGATCCCCCCTCAGCCTTCTCTGTTTATATGTATATAAATGTCTTTGTCTCTATTTTTATTATGTCTGTGCACACCCTGAAGTGTTTGCATTTGAAATTATGTAATTAGTAAATATATTGCGTTCATAAAGGACCCTGCCCCCTGCTACAGAGGCAAAACATCTGGCAGTTCATGCCAATCTGACTGTGAGGTAAAATTCCTTCCTGATAATCAAGGATCCAGGTTTTCTGTTTGCCACTGGAAAACATGGAAAACTATGGATTTTCTCCTTTAAAGGATAAAAACGTGGGAAACTGCAGGTTTCCCTTTGCATGCTGGCAGAGTTCCAGCCTGCAACAGGCTGCTTGGGGCTGGGGAGGTGGGGAGGAGGGTGATCAGGCAGAGGGTGCCATGTGTATGATGGTGAGCAGCTCCTGAAGCTCCTCGCAGGTAAATCTGTAGGGGGGCATAGGTGACATGTTGGGGGACATAGGCAATGTGTTGGGGGACATCTGACCCCCCAGATTTCTGTGCCCATAGGGGACATGGGGCTGCATCCTGGCCAGATTGGCATGTGAAAGAGCCATGTCCATGACCTGGCGTGGGAGGGTGGAGCATGACAGCAGGACTTTTTTCTACCAATACTGCCACTGGTAGAACCACCATGCCAGTTGCACCACTAGCAGCATGATGAGTAATGGACCGGAGTGGAGCCACACTGCTCTCACCTCCTCCCGCCACCAGCTGCTCATGCACAGAGCCATGGCTATACCCAGCTACCATGGCTCAGCCATTGCTGCTCTCCTCAGGCTGTGGCTCTACCCTGAAGGAGAGGTGGAGTTAGGGGCAGCACAGGCAGTCTGAGGGGAGCAGTGGTGGTGGCTAGGCCATGGCAGTGGGGTAGAGTTGTGGCCTGGCATGCAAGTGACTAGTGGCAGGAGGAGTTGAGGACAGCATGCTCTCCCTACCCCCATGGTGCCGCTGGTTGGAACAGCTGGCACAGGAATCCCAGCAGCCGCAGCAACTCTCCCTGGCCTACTTTTCCCTCCCATGCCGGGTCCCACCTGCCGGGCTGTGGAGGCCCCCAGTGGAATGGCAGTAGGGTGGGAAAGCCCAAGTCCTGCAGTGGGCAGCCCATATCCTCCCCCAACCCCAACAGGCTCTGCTCTGCTCTAGCTGTGCCACCTATGGGTTGGGGGTGGGGATCTGGGTTCCATGCTCCTCCCTCTACTCCAGTTGCAGCAGCTGCTGCCTCCCATGTGTGGCACTTGAGGCTTGTGCACTGCAGGCCAGACAGATGTGGCTGGGAGCAGGGCAGGGAGCAGGCAGAATGCAATTGCCGGGTCCCATAGCATGGTGCCCTCCAGCAGGACTTAGGGTGGCATGGAGCTGCAGGTAGGGAGTGTGGGACACTGGTAGGGCTGGGGGACTGAGACTCAGGAGTGAGTAGCACTGGCAGGCCTGGGGGGCTGTGGCTTGGGTGTGAGGGGCAACAGCGTGGGCAGGGGCAGGGCACTGTCAAAGCAGAGCTGCTCAGTGCCACAAAGCAGCAGGGGTGAACACCCACAGCTGGTCCCATGTCCTGGTGAGTGAAGAGGACAGGGGAAGCTCTGATTTTCCATGATTAAAAAACTCAAAATCAAATTCCAAAATGTATAGGTATTTAGAATTTATTATAATAGTTGAAGCACTGGTAGGCTTCCAAATTGCTTAAAAATTGTAAATATATCAATAAAACATTGTGTTCAACAGATATGCATGCATGTGTGTGTGTGCGTGTGTGTGTGTGTGTGCGCGCGTGCACACGTGCACAGTAGCATATGTGGGGGGGGGTTCCCAGAAGCTCCGTCCCCTCCAGCCCGGAGCTGCAGCTGAGGCTGGCCCTGCTCAGGCCCCGCCCTGGGCGGTGCAGGGCCGGTGCAGGGAGGCAGCTGGAGCTTATGCAGGGCTGGGGGGAGGCAGTTTCGCGGGGGCCACCAGTTCCGGTCAACAACCCCAAGTGCAGGGGAAGAGGCGGCCAAAAAGGGCATGCCAGTTTGTCCTCACTATCCCCCTCTGCCTCCAAGAAGGTGGGGTGCAAGGCCAGTGCTACTGGCCTTGACCCCTTGGTCCATTACCACTGCCTCCAGGGAGCAGGGAAGGGAGGGAGGAGTGCACTGCTGGCCTCGCCCCCACTACTCCATCCCGTGTTCCCACTGTCATGGCAGTGTGCCACCGCTGCCACCTCCTCTCCAGAATGCGCTAGGAGCACACTGATTGGTTGTTTTGAGATGACCAATAAGAGTGTGAATAAAGCATTGTGGATAGACAGACAGATAGACTAAGGCTTTTATATATATAGAATAATGACATTTCATTTTAATAACGGAAAAACACAGACTTGGGGTTTTTAATCAGAGAATTTTGGATTTTTTAACAGAGAAAACCAGGATCCCTGCTGATAATTTAATTTATGGAGTAAGAGTCTTGTTGCTGGCCTATTAATGTAAAGCAAGTTCAGTATGGAGCTATTGGTGCATAAAGATACTGTCCTTGCAAATGTGTTCAGTTTTCCTTCATGTTCAGGCTGCTGGGCAGATTGAGAGTTCTCATGTAAACCAGGAATTACTATTTTAATGTGATTGCTTCTATCCTGCTCTTGCCTGTTTGCCAGTTTATTATTCTAAACTTTCCATGATTTTGTTGTAGTATGACCAAGGGGCCTGCATTGCTTTTCTGATATGAACAAGTCTGGTATGAATAATGGCCTGGTAACAAAGCACAGAAACTGAGTATAGGAGATCTCATGACTGTGAATGATCTGTGTCAGGGGTGGGCAATTATTTGGGCCCAGGGACCACACAGGGAGTTTTCAGAAGCTGTCATGGGCCGGGTCAGCATTCCCTCTTCACCCCTGCCATAACAACTCACCAAAAAATCCCTTTGTGGGATGAAGCCCTGGATGGGCAGGGAGTGGTGTTCAGGAGCCAGATGGGCGGGTGAGGCCAGGATCATGGGGTGGGGTCATGGTGTGGCTCTTGTCCCATGGGGGAGCGTGTGTGTTGGGGGTAGAGGTGTTTGGGGGTGTGGAGTGTGGAGGGTGTGTGCGCATCACGTGGGGAGGTGTGTGAGTGAGGGGGACTGCCTAGGCGCTAGGTCTCAGGAACCAGCCAGGGTTGAGGGGAGGGAGGAAGGGGTTGGAGGGCATGTGTGGCAGAGCTCCCTCAGGTGGTGCAGTCCACCATGGCACTGCACATGGCCCAGGGTGCCCGTGCCACACTTCATCCCACCCACATGCCTGGCCCCAGCCAGCATGCGCAGCTTCTGGCAGGGCTGCTCTTGGTGAGGCTGTAGCCACGTGGGTGCTGCTCTGCTCTCCGCCCCTCCAGCAGCTGCTCCTCCTCTTCCTCTTGCTGCACTGCTCCTGGCAGGGAGGAATCTTCAGCTGGGCAGCCCCAGTGCATTGGGCTCTAGCTTCATCTCCCCACTGCCTTCCACTGACTCTATCTACCTGACATGGGCAGCTGAGTGGGTGTGTTGCAAAAATGCTGCGGTTCGTTTCTCGGGAGGCGAAGAACTCTCAGACACACACTATTAGCAATACAAAAGGTATATTTGCAAATAGGGTCAGAGTGAAGACAAAAGACCACACTCTGCCCTCAGGGAAAACTCTCAGCTGGGTTTTATCCTCTCTCTCCTGAGCAGGTGTGCAGAAGCAGGAACTCTTACAACTCATTTCCGGTTCATACAAACATATATGAAATGACGTCACGTCATCCGTCGCATGTGCATTATAATTAACTACTTAAGTATGCGGGGCGGATAGGCTTATATGCATTAGCTAATTACGCATGCTTAGAAAAGCTCTCCAGGTTACCAAAAGTTCAAACCCCCCCCTTTCCCAAGGACACAGTCAATTAAATCATAACCTTTGTAGTTTACAAGAGTAGAGGCAGAGGAGTTTGAAGGTATGTGTGATTTAGTGTTACAAAGAGATAGTAAATTAGCGAGATGTCCTTGGTGGTGTTTCTGCTTATCAGGTACGAGATACAAACTGTGCAGTTTTAACAACACTCTATTCACTATACATTTTTAATAATATTTTTATTTTAATAATATTTCTAACAGGTGGAAGGCAGCTGGGAGCTTCAGCTTGGCAACTCTCACCCCAGCATGCGGGGCACTGGCTCCAGAACCCAGCTGCCTTCCACCCACTCTGCCCACCTACTCATTTAGGCTGTATTTTGCCCACTTCTTATCTGTGTGGAACCTGAGCCTTTGGGGGTTGAACCTTTGGATCACAAATACAGTGTGCTTTCTGCAGCATCCAGATGTGCACACTTGGCAGTTTCTAGCTCTGATCACTTTGTTCTGTTTTTAGGCTCCTCTGAAGAAAATTCCTATAAATAAACTTATAAAAAAAGAAGATGAATATGAGGAAGAAAAGCCAGAGATGGAAGAACTGGATTGGTGGTCCAAGTACTATGAGTCTTTAAAGGAAATCAGTAACCAGGTAACGCTCTGTCGGGTCAGTTCCTTAATGCTTTATTGGCATGACAGCTACAAGACTTGCTAGCAAAGGATGGAAGTAGCTGCTGCTGAACACCCAATCCAGGCTGGGGGGTGACATGTTGAAAAGTGACTACAGCTTATGTATTTGCTTAAGACATAGGTTCTTAAGTGCATAAGGCCAAGTTCTCAAAGGTATATAATTATATAGCTCTTACTGCTTAGGTCAGTATTGAAAATGGCACTTGGGTTTCTAAGTCATTTAGATTTTATTAAAAATGGTTCACAGGTTTTTCATTGTATGAACATCGGTACTGCAACATGGAGACCTCTTTGCTCGTCACCTGATCCTGCCTGGTCAGGTTAGCACAAGAGGCTCTCATTGGAGGCTTACAATCTGCAGCTTGACACTAACTGCATCTCTTTACCCTTCTTCACTGGTTTCTCACTCCTTCTGGCTCAGAAGGTCGTAGTCTTAAGGGGACTTGCACTTTAACCGTGTCCCGCAGTCTTTTCCCTCTAACGGGTGAGCCCCCCTGTTACAATTCAGTATACTAGACCAGATGTGGCCGTGGAGAATATGTCAAGGCTCTGAGGTACTGAACTGTCTTACAGAATAAGTTGAACAGATGCAAAGGTTTATGTTACAGCATTGTGTCGCCAGCAGTATTGTAACTGAGGGGGCTGACCATGGCAGCCAATGCTGCCCCTTGTGCCATGGGTGTTCAAGCAGCAGTACTGCCTTGCTACACCTCTGGTCTTCAGGATCCTGAACAATATTAATACATTGAAAAAGCTGGATGCCTTTAATAGTTGGATTCTTTACATCTTGATAATGAAGTAATATGTTCTTGTCTTGTGTTCTTGTTTCAGTCCTACAGTGATGAGGAAGATGGTGACAATGAGGACCCAAGTGATGCAGGTAAGTTCTTTGGCTGTAGAAACATACCAGCTCAGACAACAGCAGGATTTGCTGGCTCTTCTGAACAGTAAAGTCTTGCATAGTTTAAGATGGAGTTTCACATGTCACACCTGTGCTTTAGACAGTGACTCATTAGGAAGCATGGGATTAAAGAGTTCAGACAGGCCACAGAAGTGACTGCACTTCAACAGCATTGTCTCCCTGGCTCTGCTCACATTTCTGCAGCATCATAGTTTCATAGTTGGTAGGGTTGGAAGGGACCCGAGCAGATCATCAAGTCTGACCCCCTGCTATGGCAGGGAAGAGTACTGGGGTCAAACAACCCCGGCAAGGTATTCATCTAGCCTCCTCTTAAACACCCCCAGGGTAGAAGCCAGCATCACTTTCCTTGGAAATTAGTTCCAGATCCTAGCCGCCCTGACAGTGAAGTAGCGCCTCCTGATATCTAGTCTGAATCTACCCTCTGCCAGCTTGTGGCCATTATTTCTAGTCACTCCTGGTAGCGCTTGGGGGAATAGGGACTCTCCCAATGCCTGCTGGTCCCCCCTGACTAGTTTGTAAATGGCCACTAGATTCCCCCCTCAGCCTTCTCTTGTGGAGGCTGAACCAGTTCAGGTCCCTTTAGCCTCTCCTTGTAGGGCCTGCCCTGCTGCCCCCTGATCATTCGGGTGGCCCTCCTCTGGACCCTCTCCATGTTTTCCACATCCCTCTTGAAGTGCGGCGCCCAGAACTGGATGCAGTACTCCAACTGCAGCCTGATCGGTGTCGCATAGAGGGGGAGGATCACCTCCTTGGGCCTCCTTGAGATGCATCTGTGGATGCATGACAAAGTACGGTTGGCCTTCCTGCCCATGTCACCACACTGTCGGCCCATGTTCATTTTGGCATCAAGAATGACTCCAAGATCCTTTTCTGCCTCTGCACCCTTATGATACTATTCTAAGTACTTTTGCATTTACCAGCAAAGAAAGAAAGAAAAGAAAAGGAACAAAGAGAATAGAAACTTGGGGAGGAGCTAGAAGAATAAGATTCTACTTGGAAATGGTAAATTAATCCATCAGGAAATAACCTTTCTGAAGCAATGATCTTCTTGGTTGCTTACAAATGTAAAAAGAAAAAAAAAGGCATTTTACTTTCAACTCTGTGTGCCCCCATGCCAAGCCCAGCACGTGCCCAGAAGAGGCATTGTGTTAGTTGGACCTGGCTCACCCATCTGTGTAGTGCCACTGACATGCCTGATTTATACAGATGCTGCAGAGCCAGATTGAACTAATGCACTGCTTCTGGTAAAACACGTTTTTGGGCGGGAGGGTTTCATGTCTCTCAGCATCCTTCGTACAGGAGAGAAAAATACAGGATTATAAATATGAGTAGTGGTGGGAGCGTGAAGCAGTGAAAATGAACTTGCGGTCCAATGTGGTTTTCAAAGGAACCAGAAGAATGTGAAGCAGGGAGATGAGCATTGCTGTTTATGCTCTCATGAGACCAGACCTGGCATGTAGAATTCAGTTTTAGTTTTGGAACTAGTAAGACGTTTTTGACAAGTAATTGGAAATAGAGAAACCATGAGGTGATTAAAGGCCAGGTTTTTCTAAGATTATGAAAAATTTACCACATCATGACCAAGACAGAAAAAAACAAAAGAATGTAAAGGATGTAAATGCCAAAGAGAGAGAAGGATTGCTTATGGGACTATCTAGTCATTAATATAATTAAGGGTGTGGGAATGAGATTAAGCATAAGAAAATGTAGGCATCTTTAATAGCTTGCTGCGTTGGAGCTCTGTTAGGTTGTGTCTAGTTTTCCATGAGAACTGGAAGAGAGAGAATGTGAATTGAGAGAGACAACTGGACTGGTGAACATACTACAGGCAAGGCCTTGAATGGACTGCTGTACTCAACACAACCTAGCTGGGATTTGTAGAGTAGTTTTGGATCCATTAGGAATTGAAATATTTGTTGAATGGAATCTGATAATGGTAAACAGCAGCACCATTTGCACATTTAGGAGTTAACTTTGCTGTTCTGTGCCATTCATTTGATGCTACCTGTCCATTTTCGACTTGCCACAGACTCTGGATAAGGAAGAGTTATGGCTTTGGCCCTGAAAGTCTAGGAATACTTTTGCACAAAATACAGTGTTGTGCTTTTTATAATGGGGCAGGGATGTATTTTCCCTTATGTAGTGCTTGGATTTCTCAGTCCCCATTCCACCAGCCTTGTGTACCTTGGACAGTGACTAGCTGCATCCACCTTCTTCTGCATCTAAAAATGATGGAAAAAGGCATCAACGGAATGTTTCTTTTGATACAAGAATCATTGAAATAGTTAGGAGTGCTGCCAGTTACAGTTAACATCCCCATGCCCTTAAAATTAGCTGCCCATACCATAGCCAGCTCCCCTTATCACCTATCATTTCTTCAACTTCTGATTTAAAAAAAATCACTTTGCACAGCTGGGCAAAATGCTGGATCAGGCCAGTGTCCAGACTCCATATCCCAGCAGCCCCTACCCACCCCGCTCCTGCCTGGTCTCCATGGAGACCCCAGGATTTGGTGGGGTTTAACAGTGCAGGGCTGCAGGCTGGCAAGGGTCTGTGGAGCCAGTCTGGGCTGCACAAGCAGGGAGAGGCGGGATCTGGCCCAGGTCCACAGAGCCCCTGCCGGCTGGGATGCCACGCTCCTGCCACCCTGCTTAGCCCCAGGACACCGGTGCAGGCCCCGTACTCCCACTGGCTCCCAGTGCCTCCTAGCCCTGCAGTACAACTCCCTTCTCACTGGCTGGGAAGAAGCTGGTGCTGAGCATGGGGAAAAGCGGACCCTCTCTTACCCCATGGCCAGTGCTCCCTGCTGCAGGCACTCACAGCCCACGCGGGGCTGTCCTGAGCAGGCACAGGCAGCCCCACGCAGGCTGCAAGTGGCTACAGCACAGGGCACCGGCCTCAGAGCGAGCGAGTCACTGCTTTTCTCTGTGCTCAGCACCAGCTTGTAACCCAGTCCCGTTGCCAGCCTGGGCTCCATGCAGCTCTGGGCTCACCCATTGGGGCTGCACGCAGCGGCAGCAGCTGTGGCCCCCCCGCTTGCCGCCAGGCAGTGTTGGCTGTGCTGGCTGCATGGAGCTTGCGCCCTGGGTAGCCCACAGGTGGCAATGGCAAACACTGCCCGGTGCGGCAAGCAGGGGGGCTGCAGCAGCTGTCATCGTGCATAGTCCTGACGGGCAAGCCCGGAGCCGGTGCGGGGCCCAGGCTGGCAATGGGACTGGGCTACAAGCTGGTGCTGAGTGCAGGGTGGGGTGGAAGCGGCCCTCTCCTTCCTCGTTGCCAGTGCTCCCTGCTGCAGCTACTCGCAGCCCACGGGTGGCTGTCTGGAGCAAGCACAGGCAGCTCCAGGAGGGCTGCAAGTGGCTGCAGTGCAGGGCACCTGTCACGGGGCGGGTGAGGAGCCGCTTTTCCCCCCCACACACACTCAGCTTTTCTCTTGGTCACTTTTCCCTAGGGTCCTCCCTGCCCTTCACCCCAGCCTCTTCCCCCTTACCTGAGGTTCCAGCACAGGGCAGCCATGTGGTCCCAGGCCAGAAGTCCCTGCTGGGGCTTCTGGTTGTTGGGGCGGGGCCAGGCAGCCCTGCTGTTGTGGGAACCCACTGGGCTTCCCCTGGGTCCTACTGCCTTTGGTTTCTGTCATTTTTTAATATTAATTTCCTAATATTTAGGGGTCCTGCGTGCTAGATAGAATGGCCTTGCAGGCTGCATCCGGCCCACGGGCCATATTTTGCCAACCCCTGGATTACCATGATGTGCTATTTTATTTGATCTTGTTTACAAACCATTGACTGAAAACAAGAGCTATTATGGAGATAATGTCATGGAGTGATATACAATTCAGAAAGAGAAGAACTCAATTATTTCACTGTTGCTGTTAATGCAAATTGTAGATGGAGGGCATTTGAATGAAGCTTCTATTGATGTGGAAATAGAAGAGGAAGCAATATTTGAAGCTGAGCCCATTCGGACCAGAAGGAAACCCATAGCCACACTACAGGTAGGTCTCAGTGCTTGATACATCTGTTCATTCACAGCGTATTCCTTTCTGCCATCTTTTTCCTTCCTTTGCATTTGGCAGTCCCACAGAACGCAAGTTTGATTCAGTGAGTTGCTGAGTACCCTTCTTATCCTTAGGCTTTGGAAATTCCATGGAACCATGGCACATAGTCAGCAGGGAAAATAGTCTCTAGTTCTTATTTAACTCTTTTCTTATTTTGGAAAGAAGATGAAAGGAGGGCAGGCAAAATAACATGCAACTGTTTTCAGATCTACAACTCAGAGCTGGAAAATGAGTTTGATAATTTTCAAGACTGGCTATATATATTTCCTCTTCATCGTGGGAAAGTGAATGAAGAGGAGGATGGAAATGAGGATGAGCGCTTTGTGGGGAAGTATAAGGTACCATGCATTTAAATAAGATTTGTGTATGAAATAAAAATCCTACAATGATACATATATCAGTAGCAGATTGAGACCGTAGATACATACACAGTAACTTCCTTTTTGTGTAATAGACTCTCGTCCTGGTTGAGGGCCTGTGAGGGTTACCAGGATACAAAAAACTATTAATAAAATATTAGAGGGAGGGAAGCAGGCAGCCATGTTAGTTGAAGTCAGGCAAAAAGAAGGGCAGGGTGACACTTTGGTGACTAACTGGTTCATAGAGGCATAAGCTTTCTTAGGTGAGAGCCTCCTTCATTAGACAATGTAACAGGGCAGTCAGTCCCTTTAAGAAGGAATAGTTTTAGGTGACAGCATTCATATTATCTGGTGAAGTAGCCTGTTACCTACAAAAATCTATGCTTTGCCAAACCAGTTAGTCTCTAAGGTGCCATCCTGTCCTGCCTACTGTATAAAATATTATTTTGGGCAGTACTTCTTTGCCTGTCACCAATTATTTCTGTGTGAGAAGAAGATGCCCTCAAAGTCTTTGGGGACATAATGTGTAAGGTTGTCTTGAAGTCAGGAAATATGTGACCTAGCACAGGACAGACAGCTATAATTAGAAAGCTGTTGTTTGACATGAGTAAGGCAGTGTTACTGACATAATTCTGGACATAACTATTGCTTGAAAAATTTTCTCTAGAAAAGTGTTAATTCCTACATCTTGCCATTCCTGTTCAATGTCTCCACTGTAGGGTTCATTCTATGTTTATCCTGCTAAGGAAGCAGGTACTGAGCATAAGATCTCCCAGGGTGTTCCCAGAAATAGACCCATCAAGGTGCTTGTAAGAGTTTATATTGTTAAGGTAAGTATTTTTCAGTGTCTGCAAAGTGTCTTGGAGATCTTGACCTGTTCACCAGCTAAGAAATCCCTGGCTTTCCTATAGTCTGCATTCTTGGGACCACGAGAGCTAGGACTGGGGATGGCCCCGGTATAGGTTTCTAGGTTGTCCCTCCATTTTTTGGTATCCCACTAGTGCTTTGCCCAGAATAGGATAAAATTATCAAGAGAATTGGAGATTCATCATAGGGAAGTAATTCCTCATTTCCTCTCAAATACTGTAACTCTGGTAGGCAGTGAAATTGCCAGTAGGACATTTTTCATTTCCCCTTCTCTCTGCCTTGCGGCAGTATCCTGGGAAGTGAACTGTGCGTTATCATTCATTGAGTGAGACCTTCATATTGATATGTGACTAATGAATCTTTATAAAACATATCCATACCTTTCACTTACTGAACCAAGCTAAAATGCACACGCTACCTCTCACTCTGCAGAGGGGTAGACCTTAATAGTCCACCAACATTTTGTTGGATACATGACTTCTGTTTCAGGGGGTAGCACTTGAAACAGCACAGCATAATTTAGCAAAGTGCTGCTTGACCCAGTAAGTAAGAATTATAGCCTTGTGCATAGCTGTTCACCTGTTGAATAGTTGCCTGTCACTGCCACAACCAGAGGGCTGTCTGATCAAATGGATTGTCTCAGAAACCCTGACAACCGTGTCCTGCATTTGCTGCATTTACTTCATGCCAACCCGTCCTTGATCTCGGCTCTTGTGTATTTTAGGCTACTAACCTGTCTCCAGCAGACCCGAATGGCAAGGCAGATCCATATGTGGTAGTGACAGTTGGAGAAGAACGGAAGGACACAAAGGAACGATACATCCCTAAGCAGCTCAATCCTGTTTTTGGAGAGTATGAAGGAACCTTTAATTATGGCAGGTTTAATGGGAGTAGTTTCTTCCCTGATGCATTCTGGAAAGGCTGATGGCTGAGTCTGCTTGGATCCTGCACTTGGAACTATGATACGATGCTGGATCTCCTTTTCTCTCTTTCCACTAGAAAGCTCAATATATTGTATTCATGTGTACAGAAGCTTTTAAAAGCACTGTCAATACTTTTCATAGGAACATGCTTAGGGCTGGCCTTCTGTTTATCTGGGCAGGGTATTTGGGGATGTGATTACAGGAGCATTCCCAAGTACCATACTTGGCACACAGTGGTGCTGAGGAAGTAGGACAAACAGTACAAGAGTTCTTTTCTTTTATGTGAAACATTTTTGTGGCTAGCTTGTCATTTTATGGTGCCATAAATTGGCTTGTCACATTACATACTTATGGTGCAATTAAAATGTTAATCATTACATAAATGTAACATCTGCCAGGGCCCAAAGAAACAGATTTGACTTTAATAACAAAACCTGAAGCCAAAGGGCTACTACCTAAAACTGACTTTCCACATCAGATCTCTCAGCCTTCAAGCAAAGTTTTTATTATTCAAAAGATTACAGTAGAGTTAGGAAGCAACAGAGAATGTTAATTTGGAGACCTACTTGTACAAGTGAAAGCAAGTCTCCTACACCATGACTGCAAATCCAAAATACCATTTATGTTGCAGTAGTAATGTTGCAAATGGGAGCCTTCAAATGATAATTCTGACTGGTCCCATCTCTGCAATAGGTACCAGTTGCCCATTATTGCTCATACCCACCTTATTTTCATTCACTGTCAAGGTAGCTGCATGGGTAGCTGCAGGTTCACTTTCCACTTGTCCATTAGTCCAACTCCTTGAGCGAATGGTCATGAACAGGGCATGCTTGTAAGCAAGAGTCCTTGGTGGCTTTATGCTTAACAGAAGCACCATGTGAAATCTGCTCCTTGGCTTGGTTAATTGTAAATATTAACACAAATCAAAAGGGTCCCTTCCCTGTGAACTTCCAGTCTAATTCAGGCAAGTAATTCAGTTCAAACAGAACGTGAGCATAGTCTTCTTGAGGCCTTATGTTTCAAAGCACTTAAATGATCTCAAACCTGACTTGCATATTTGTGAGTCAGTTGTTGCTACAGAGGTGTATGTAAGAGTCAGTTTTTGTCTCCTATGTGTATAATTTGAGTTTGAACATGTCCTTCTGATAACTACATGTACTTACGTTTTCAAAATTAGATAGTACAGGGTTTTTTAAGTGTAGTGCTTGTCTCAGTGCAAGGTGGTGGATGGGGAGGGGAGAGTTTTTCATTTCCATCCTTGCTGTTAATTGAGTTCTCTCTCTCTCTCTTCTGGATTGCATTTAGAGTTATGGAATTCAGCATATCCTTTCCAATGGAGTCAGAACTCACCGTTGCAATATTTGACCATGATTTGGTTGGGTCTGATGATTTGATTGGGGAGACAAAGATAGACTTGGAAAACCGGTTCTTCAGCAATCACAGAGCCAACTGTGGAGTGGCATTACAGTATGACATGTATGTAGCAGAATACAGGTTTGGCACACATGACATTATTTTATAGAGTGTTAGGTCAGAAGTGATGTGATCCTTTATCCTGACCATCAGAAAGATTCCTCCACTGAGTCCTGCATCAAGCCCAAAACAGCTTGTTGAATTAGAGCACCCCTAATTATGCAGTATAAATCCATGCAGCTATTACTCTAGAAGGGGTTAAAGGTTTCCATCAGTCACAGATGTGGTTAAATGTAACAGATGTGCCAGCTACCCCTCAATCAGACTAAGTGGAATATGAATTGAAGGCCCACTTCAGCAAGTGAAAGAACGGAAGCCGCTGCCCAAGACCCAGGCCAGCATGGCAAGACCTGAACAGAATTTAAGCTCTGTGTACTGGGAGAGAAGTAGTTTCTTTGGGGACTGATCACAAACACAAGACCAAAATATTGATTGATTGCAGTTGTATTTGTCTGGGTATGTGAGAAGCAAAAAGCCTTGAAAAAGGGACACACAAAGCAGTGAATGAGGCCCTGAGGGGAAGCTGAGACAGAACTTCCCTTTAAATACAGCAGTCACTGGAGAGGTGCAGTTTGCTCCTACTGTGTGCAGGGAAACTGCACTGTGCATATTCTTGAAAATAAATGGGATTGCACCCAGGAATGTACCTGACTTGTACCTGGGTAACATCTTGGGATTAGGAGTGGTAACCCTGATATCTCCAAAGTGAAGGGACATAAACCCTGTCCAGTCTAAACTGCATTTTCATTCCCTTCACACTGGAAATGTTGCATGCTTCATCTTCGGGCACCAGTGATTTTTAGAAGGATGGCTAGCAAAATGGCCAAGCCCTTTCTGAGTGATAGTTCAGTAGGAATGAAGCATATGTCTAACTTGTGAAAAGCACTTCTTGCTTCCTTTTACGAGTTCAGAACTCAAGTGCAGCCTGGTCTGACTAGTCCAACTTTCTCAAGAAGGATGCTCCTTCAAGTTGGAGTTTTGCTACCAATTTCAGTGGAATTAGACTTGACCTTTTTCATTTAATTGTTATAAAGGACTAATATTTAAGTTACTCTTGAATATAACTTTATTACATCTTCTATTGCAAGTTGATGGTCTACTTGATATTGAAGACAAGCAAATGCAAATCACATATGCTTCAGCAAAATAAATGCACATCAGAGTGCAGAGACATGAATCTGCAGGAAAAAGCTCAGATTTGTGACACCGAATGCTTTAACGCTGACTAACCTCTACACTAAGGATTCATGAAAATTATAAAGCTCTACTGACATAATGATTATTCACTAAACATTCTCATAGGAAAATCAGCTAAACTAACACTGAGCAACATTTTTGCCCTGTTTTATATCCCTTTAAAAGCCCTGCTGTTTTTTATGGGGACAAAAATCAGAGAAGAATTTGTTTTGCTAAGGTGTTCGGCCTCTTATAAAAACATCAGTGTGAGGCTAATAATTAAAATCAGAGGGATATGGAAAGTTCTGCAGATTGGGGTTTTCTGTGCGTGGGAGGACAGGATTCTATCATCTCTGACAAAACAAAAACTGTGTTCATGGAACAAACCAAAAAGATGAGCCTCAGTATTATGAATTTCTCAGCAAGGGTGGCTACTGCATTTACTTTTACCACTTGTGTTAGCTGATGGTTAAATGTGAGGTCAGTCTTCCAAAGACAGGTCTTAAATCCTAGTATTATCTGCCATGTCTAATTTTATGTTTCTGAAGCTGCTATCCCTATCCCACAGAGATGGCTATAATATGTGGCGAGATGCTTTCAAGCCCACACAAATCTTGGATAGTTTGTGCAAGAAGAATGCTCTCCCCTCTGCAGAGTACAGAAGAGAGGAGGTCAAAGTGAACAATAAGATCTTCAAGGTCCCTCCTGAAGCTTTCCCTGAAGGTACTCTGGATGTATTTTGATTGAGGGTTACTACTGCCTGTTTAAACAGTTGTATGTTTACAAAGATGAACAAATTTTGCCAGTTTCTTTAACCCTTCTTTAACCATTTTAAAATTGTTTCTGTTCCAGTTCACCAATGTACATATGTATGGATGAAATCTGCCAGCTCACCACTGTAAATGTTGCACAAATTGCCAATTGCTTAAATCACGAGCGAGACTTTATAAAGGGGGATAAGGCAAGGTGTCACACTTATTGATTACATGAGTTAGACATAGAGGTTCGGACACACCATTCGTACAAACACAAATCATCATACACATCATTACACATATACAAAACAACCTTTTCACCCACATATACATCAGATCTAGTTACCAGCAATAGTTGCTCAGTATTAGCCCAGGGTGGCCAACCCAAGCTTATTGAGTAGATGATGATGATTTGAAGATAGCAGATTTGAAGCTGGAGCGTGGTGAACAGATGCTTCTGTGCTCTGATGAAACAGCAGTAGAGAAATAGACTCACCCAACTTGGCATTTTCAAAGTGTTCTTTTATAGGGATTGGCATCCTTTGTTTCAGTGCTTTGGGGTTTTTCCATACCCAGCTTCTGTTTTTGTGGTTGTTCTTCTTTTGTCTTCAGCTTATCTTAGCCTTGGAGTGTTTTTCTTGCCCGTCTGGCAGAATTTCTTCTTCTGTTATCTCCTTTGTGTCCTCGAGCTTCAAAGGGATTCTTCAGCCATTTGTTAGTTAGTTATTGGCTGGTAACTTATGTTTGGTGCCTTGTTGCTTACGTAAACAGTTAAATCTTCTTCTCCCATCTCTATGCCATTCTCTCACCATTCACCCTTTAACACACATTCATACATAAAGGCTATGCAGAGTTCATTCACTTATGTCAAGCAGAAGGATACAAAATGGAGTTTCCAAGTTGCTTACAGGACAAGACTAACATGGTTATATTTTACTACTATTACGTGCTATGTTAACATCAGGTACATTAGTTGAGTTCATGTTACATGTCCCCCCCCATTGACCCTTCAAACATCAGTGATGAATGGGTCATAAACTACATTTGTCTGATAAGAAGATATTTTGTTTTTAATTGCAGTTTTGGATACACTGATTTTATTTAACAACATATATAACACATGTTAAGAAAGAATTTTTTTATTATGATAAACAATATTATTATAGGGTGCAGCATGATATTAAGAATAGCCATCCCTGAAAGAGCCCATTTTGCACTGATGTTTTACCAATGATATGCTAACATTTGTTTGGCTTGTTCTGAAACTTTTAGGATTTTTTTACTTAGATGCAATATAGAAATACTGTGCACGTGTGCATTATTACGAGTGGCAGTGGTTATTTGGGTTATTTGCAAATTTTGCATCAGAAGGTTGAGCAGGGTTGTTTAATTGACTTTTATGGAAACATTAACATTTAGCAAATTGTTATCTTTTATATCTATATCCTGAAATTATTTGTTTTGTGAACTAATATGTGAAATGTGGAGTTTGAATAACAGTGACATTACACATACATTGCTGCATGGGAAATGAAGTGTTTTTTCTTTGTTAAATAATTTGTTTGAGTCCTACCACATACAATTTATTTTATTAAAATACAGTTTGGCTGTGCATATAATTTGGTCTGTGGCCCAGGAAGCTCCAGGAAGGTCCAGATTGTGAACTACCTCCTTGCATTAATGAATAATCAGTCTTTTGAGTAGATGCACTAAGGATTAGTAACTGTTGCTTAAAAAGAAAGCAACAGATTTACAAACTGGTCCCATATTCAACAGATGGGAGTTCCACCAGAAAGGGACTTTGTCTAGAACATCGATCTGAACATGACATCCTTGCCAGTGCCAGAATTGGCCATATTGAGTACCATAATGAAGATCTACCTTTTGTGCAGGTGGTAGTAGTTGAGGTTTAGTCAGTTATTTCCTTAAATGTTTAGTCTGCAAGAGCTTAGTTCAGGGGTTGGCAATGTTTTTGGGAAGCATGCCAAAAACACCCGCACCTTCAATGTATAAAATGTTGGTGTGCCAGGGGTGGACAGCAGAGGAGCCATTAGGGGCCTGATCCTTGTTGTGGTAGCACAGCCCTGGCCCCTTTCCCACTGTCTGCCCCAAGGTGCATGTGCCAAGCAAAATGCCTTCATTTGCCATGCTCTGGTACCCATGCCAGGTGTGCCTACCCCGGCTTAGTTTATTCTTTTCACTGAAGCTACGGCAGATAGTTTCTATTAACACTTCTTTGTGACAAGCAGCCTGTTACTGAGATATGGGACATTCTCTTTTCTGTGTGTGTTTGGTTTTATTTTTAGATGCAGATGTATTTCACGTGAGGCCTTAGGTAAAGCATCTTGTATTTGCTGCAAGTAGTAATGACAAAGGTATACTTAGCAGCTGCAAATTCCACATCCCAAAGATGTGGCCACAGCCTCCTGGTTGTGTTTAGTGCCAAAGAATCAGACTGGTTGTTTCAGTTACCTGATCATCTAGCAGTAGCAGAGAGTCTAACCCAGGGGTGGACAATTATTTTGGACAGAGGCCACTTACTGTTTTGGCAAGCCATCAAGAGTCACATGAAAGGGAGCCCAGGGCAGATTAATATTAATTTTCTAAAGTTTTAGGGGCCCCACGGACCAGATAGAATGGCTTGGTGGGCTGCATCCAGCCCCTGGGCCACATTTTGCCCATCCCTGGTCTAACCAGACCCTTGGATAAGGCTGAGTAACTAAGAGCAGATATGAACCCTAAGGCAGAAAGATAGTCCTGTTCTGGGCTGTTTCCTTTGGCTTCCTTATACAACCAGCCATCATTTCCAGATATGTGCTGGAAGAATAATACAGCCAAACACAAAATGTTGAGCAAGATCTTGTCTGGATGGCAACTTTGTTCCATGGACTATGACTAAGGGATCATCTATCTTGGATCCTGTCCTGACCAGTAGGAAAGAACGGGTGGAAGATGTGAAAATGATAGGAAACTTGGGAGGAAGTGATTACAATATGATAGAATTCATGATTTTAAGATGGGGGAAAGCATGAAATCAGTGGAATTAAGACACTGGATTTCAAAAAAAGCAGATTTCAGTCAATTCAAGGAAAATAATAGGCTTGATGCCATGGGAGAAAACAGACTTAAGGATTAAGGGACCCAGGAGGACTGGAAGCTTCTAAAGGACATGGTATTGGAAACTTAACAAGATGCTATTTCAACACAATCAAAACACAAGAAGAATGGCAAGAGACCACGGCAACGGCACAAGGAGCTTCTACAGCATCTCAAAAACAAAAGGAAAACATACAGGCAATAGAAGGACAGGCAGATTACTGAGAGAGCATACCAGGCAATAGCAAGAACTTGCAGGAACAAAATCAGGGAGGCAAAGGTAAAACTGCAACCAGACAATTAATAAGGATTATTTGGTTAAAGAAAGGGAAAAGATGAGAGTTGAGATAAAGAAAGAGAGAGATTTTGATAGGTCTGAATAAATTCAAGTCAGCAGGGCCTGATGCACTTTACCCCAGGGTACTGAAAGGACTAGCAGAGGAAATCAGATCCTTTGGCAATATTCACCAAAACACAGGAAATGGGTGAGATACCAGAGGACTGGAAAAGGGGCAACATAGTGCTCCTCTTTAAAAAAAAAAAGAAAAAAAAAAAGGAGGACCTCAGAAACTGTAGACTGTCAATACTTGGGAAGCTATTAGAGCATATAAGGAAATCCATTTGTGAGCACCTAGAGGAGGAAAGGTTGATCGTGGGCAGCCAGTACCATCTTGCTACAAATAAATTATGCGAAACAAACTTGATCTCCTTCTTTTGACAAAATAGCTAGGGAATGAAATGGATATAGTGAATCTGGACTTCACTAAGGATTTTGTCAGAGTCCTTCATAGCCTCCTCATTAGCAGATTGAAGAGATATGGGCTAGATAAAACTACTACAGAGTGGATAGACAACACATACAGTAGCCACAAGCGGAAGGTAATTACAAATGGATCCATATCAGAATGGCAGGTTTTGGGTGAAGAGCTACAAGGTCTGCCTGGTGTTATATAGTATGTTTATTAATTACATGGATGCCAGAATAGAAGGCTTCTTGAGGTAATTTGCAGATGTCAAAACTGGAAAGGACTGCAAACATGCTGGAGGGCAGAAGCACAATTCAGAAGAATATTGACCAACTGTAAAACTGGATAGAGCCAGCTAGAGCCGCCCCCTCCCCCCAATTGCTGGGAGATAATGAGCAGAAGTCTGCAGCCTAGAGGAGGTGGATATTGAAAAGGGCCATGTTCAGCAGAAGAATGAAGCAGGACTCCACAACTGGCTTAGTTATGAAATAAGATAAAAGCAGCTGGGATAAGTTTTTATGGAAGGGATATAGAAAGAGGAGTTCTAGATTTCCAGGCAGAGGATGCAGTATGTGGAGTCATGCTTGCTGTGCCCAGGTTGCAGAGCAGAATGAAGGGGTTTAGTTTTCCCATGCTTCTGGGCTTTACTATTTGCCACAAAAGGCTAGAAAGGAATTTTTTCCTCTGCCTGTTGCTACAGATATCAGAGGTTTTTTTCACCTTCTTGGAAGTGTTGGGTCAGCCAAGGCTTGGAATTTTGACTGGGGTGTGTCAGTACTCCTGCTGGTTAGACGATTTTGCCCCTCTGCTCAGGGTCAGACTGACTGCTACCTTTAAGATCAGAAAGGAATTTTACCTCGTGGTCAGCTTGCTACAGACTGCGGGGGGGGCGGGGCGGTTGTCTTCCTTTGTAGCACCAGGGGTGGCCCTCTTCCTTGGTTCACTCAACCTCTGAAGCAGTGGAACACTGATAGCCCTCATCCCCTTGCTTTACCTGTAGCTTTTGGTGTCTTTGGGACAACATGCCTTGTTGTGCGGCAGGGTTGATTGTGTAGTTTTAGAAACAGGTTAAACAAAGACATGTATGGGATGATCCTGCTTTGAACAGGAGGTTAGACAAGATGACCACCTGAAGTCCCTTCAAGCCTTAATTTTCTATAATTCTATGATTGTCTCAGTCCTACTTTGGTTGTGCCAATCTGCATGGGCCTGTCACAAGCTCCACTCTCACTTTGACAGTGAACGAGGCAGGCAACAGCTTTAGCTAGGTTGGATGATCTGAAAAGACGACTAGATATTTGCAGCATATTTACATAGACACAGTCCATTCTTCTGAACACCCACTACTATATGTGCAGTGGAGCCTCTCGAGTGCCTTCAGTGTGGAAACCATAGCCTGCTGGTGTGTCTTTTGTTACCAGCAGAGATCTGGGTATTTAAATGCTGACAAGAAGGTTGAAATCCTGGTTTGGGAGTTTTGCTTTCCACAGTCCTCCTGTTCTGGGGTCTGCAGACTGGTTCTCACTGTCATGTTTCCTTTACTCTCTATTAGTTTGTCTTTACCTAATGGATTTCTCCATCATATTCTGCCTTATTAAAGGTAACTGCCTAGTATTCTGACCTCTTCTCCAGTTGGCTTCCCTTCTTCCTATTCTGCTTTTTCTGTGGAAATGCTTGAGTGTATTTGAAGCACCAGCTTTCTCTTATTTATGGCTATTATTCATGTTTTGGACTCAATCTTATTGGCCAAGGTATTTTTATCTCCTCTCTGCTGTCCTAGAAGCCTTTGTAAAAGACAGGAAAGAAGTGGATGATGATAACTGGGCAGCATATGATGAGCATAAGGCTTTGTATGTCCTGCAGCATTGGGATGAAATGCCAGAATATGGGTACAAATTAGTACCAGAACATGTGGAAGTTCGGTCACTTCACAACCCAGAGAACCCTGGGCTTATGCAGGTAAGAGACACTTGTATTCACACCAGGGTACCTTTGTATCCTGAAGCCTAGAAGACATGCAAGAAAAATATCTTTAGGACACCTGGTCCCCACCCCCATCATTCTGTCTTAGGGATTTGACCAATTCAGCTCGAAATGTCTTAGGTAAGGGGTGCTCAACCTCTGGATCATAGCACTGTGTCTGCCAGCTTGTGGGGCTTCCCATAGATCTGTAAATTTGACGGTGGGAAAATTGGTGGTACTGCCAAATCTCCAGACTCATGGGGAGCCCTGGGCCCTGTGCACTAATTCCCTCCCCCCCCCTTAAAATCAATAAAGATATTTAGCTAAATATTGACCTAATTTCTGAATAATTTAACTCCTGGACCATTGAGTCCAGTTTCCTGCCAATGCAAGTGATCATAAACTAAAGGAATTCCCATACTCACCATCTCAGACCCTCACACAAAATTGCAAGGAACAGTATCATCAATGCTAAGACCACCCTATGATGTGCCACAGATAAAAGCAGGGGATACAAGGGCAATGCTGGTGCACGCCCAATGCCCAATAGGGAAGTAATTAATATATACCCAGAAGACAACCAAACCCTACTCTAGAAAGGAAGGCAAAATCTTTCATCATTCATGCTACACCAATCTGATCTACAGAAAATACTCTTTCCTGCCTCCAGATTTGCTGTTTGCTATGGCTGAGCAGAAAAACAAGACCTTTTAGCCAGAAACCTCTGGGGTTTTTGTATGGGAGGGGGCATCAGTTCATCCAGTCAAAAACTCCCAGCCTTAGCTGTGGTCAGCATCCCAATGCCTCTCAGAGGAAGGCAAAAGAAAAATACCAGTAATGTTCAGAAGGGGCAAATTAGTCCTTCTTGGCTTCCACTAGTGACAGTTGAGCCCTGAGGGTATAGGATTACCATATGCTGTCCATATTACAGAGATACTTTTATATCCCAACCTGGGGATCACAAACACAGCTCCACACACAAACACACTAATAGGAAGGGGAGTTCAGGCCCACTATTCATGCCATCACTTCTATAGATTTGTCCAGGTCAGTTTTAAAGAAATGTAGGTTCTTTTCCTTCACTTTTCTGCTTGGAAGGTTGTTCCGAAATTGCATTCTTCTGAAAGTTAGAAATTTTACTTCTTATCTAAATGTATGTGTAACCAGTTTTTAGCCATTTGAGTCTGTGCTAGGGCTGGTTTTTAGCTTAAAACACTCTTTCCTTTCTCTAATTTTCACCCTACATATATACTTAGAAACAGTGATTACATCACCTCTCAATCCCAGTTTTGCTAAACTAAACCAGATGAGCTTCTTTACATTTTCTTTCACAAGAAAAGATTTTGATCTTAGTGGCCTTTCTTTGAACTTATTTCAGTTTAAGTTCAAGGTAAACCTACATTTTTGGCAAATAAATTATTTGCTAAAAATAAATCTCCAGCTCTAGTTAAAATGCAAGTTAGTTTCATGAAACTGAAACTATAAAGTCTTAGCAATCCTCCAGCATGGGGAAGTTTCCTGAACAGGACTCTGCTTTGAGGCTGGGCATTTGAGTTGGTGTCATCTGAAAAAGACATTTATTGGAGCAGTCTCCATTGTTCATGGGAGTTAATACATAATATACTTTATTAATATAGATTTTGGAGAATCCTTTGAAACAGCTCAGTTTTCTCCTTTCCTCAGGGTTCACTCCACATGTGGATTGACATGTTTCCAAATGATGTCCCAGCACCTCCCCCTGTCAACATTAAGCCACGATTGCCACTCAGGTAAAGACCCCAGTTTCCTGCCCCTTCTGCAGGCAGAGGGAGACCCTGGCACATGACCCTTGAGCGTGCCAGGCTGCAGCCCCTCCATCTCCACCTCCAGAACCTCCTCCTGAGGTTCGGGTTGAATCTTATCCCCACCTTTTTGTTTTTGGTCACCCCAGCCCAGCCCCACCAAGTCCCGGGAGCTCCTGGTCAACCTCTTCCTGGTCCTGGCCAATTGGACCCTGTACTTGACCAGGAAGGAGGCTCTGGTCCGGAGACTGCAGGGCTGCTTTCCTTTCACTTGTCTGTGCACATTTCTGGGCAGAGCATCAGTGGGTGGCATCCACCAACTCCTTGGATGCCTTTGAGGACCAGTGGGTGTGGCCTGGGGGGCTCTGCTCGGTGTCCCCCTCAGGCGCACTCATTTTCATGTTTTGACCCTTTCACCCTCACTTCATTCCTGTCCTGTTTTTTGCCTTTGTTGTCCCAAGTATTTTGTTGTAGAATTCACCCATTAGGTCCCATAAAGTAGGGGCTACTAGTTAGCTAGGTAGGCCTTAGGGCCTACGGTATTTGAATGTTACAAATAGACAGGTAAAGACCTCAGGGCATGGGGCATGAGATGGTGGTCAGAGGTGTCTACAGGTTCACTATTTATAACTGCAGCAGAAGGACAGTTTTTCAGGAAACTAGTTCAGACTTCATCAACAGAGAAGTGTGAATGGAATGAAATGGGCAAGCTAACTGGACAGTGCTAGTCTTGTAGATTGCTAGCTGCCCTACATATGTGCTTCAATTCTGTGATGGTAGGAGCACTGAGGATATGCTGGTGGTGGAAGTGGAGGGTGCATTGAGAGTATGCTGATCACTGTAGACTGGAAGGAAGGGAAGGGATGAATGGGACGTGGATGAGTGGAAAGGAAGGCTTACTTTCCTGGGCTGTTGCTGGTGCCGTAGCAATATTAGCTCTGCTTTGGCAGCAGTAGCCCCATAGCCGTGCTCCCTGGGAGCTGACCTTTATGTCCCGTTCACTTCTTCCCCACCAGTACATATCGTTTGGGCACATAGCTGCACCTGCTTTGGCAAAGACTCCACCGAGGGGGGGGAAACACCATTCTTCTTGCTCTTCTTCCCCCACACCCTCCAGATACACTGCTTGGTGTGGCCTGGCTCCTATGGCCAGGCAGGGGCAGTGCAGGGCTGCAGGCAGGCTGTCAGGCAGTTCTAGTGCTCCTTCACAGTTGGTGCCCAGGGTTCATATCCCACTTGCCCCATCCTAGTTATGCTACTGCCTGCATCCACGTGGCTTGGTGTCAGAGAATGCTGCTTCTGCTTTCTTTACATGGACACGGTTGAGGAGAATTGGCTTTTTTGTTCTGTGTGCTCTGGGCTGAGAGCAAAAGTGCATGACACCAGTCAGGGCTGCATCCATGCAGCTGTCATTCCACAGCTCAGATTAAGCTCCTCAAAAACTGGGACCCAGCCTTAAATCTCATAACCTAAGGTACTACAGTTGTTTCTCTTTGCCCATTAACTAGTTTTGGGCAGGTTGTCAATGCAGTGAGGATTTGATTTAGTTCAGACACTGATTTATGCTTCTGGAATATGCAGAACTGGGTCATGGTCTTGTAGGATAGGCTTTATGCATGGTGCCCTGGGCTCCTGCACCAGGCCCTGGCCTGCATCACAAGGGAAAAACATACTGAAACTCCCACTGTACTGAGCAGATTAAGTGTGGGTGCTGGTGCCATTCCACAGGAGTGGTTTTACTTAGTTCTTGCAAACTCTAAATGAGACTATGCTTTTCTAACCTGACCTTGGGCTTTTCCTTCTCGTAGTTATGAGCTACGTGTTATCATCTGGAATACAGATGATGTGGTTCTTGATGATGTCAATCCAATAACAGGAGAAACCTCCAGTGACATCTACGTGAAAAGGTGAGATGTTTCTCATCAGATGAGTCATTTGTCCTGGTTAGTTTTCCCCCAGTCTCATTTCTGAGCGGCTCCCTACCGCCTCACCTCATCCAGTTTCTGTTCCTTTCTCCCAGGATGGATATTCCCTATATGGTGCATGTAGCTCAGTGGCTGCAGTCCTCAAGAGGACTTTGTACTAACATCCAGCCCAGTCTCATGTTGCTGTGCTGCTGAGCATAGCAGCCCGTATACTCTGGGAATTTGGCCATGACATTGCCTCTTATGATATTATGCCCATTTCTGAATGGTTTGGATTCTAAAAGGTGCAATTCTACTGACATTTTATGTATCAGAAATTAACTGTGTGTCCAGATCTTACTCTTCAAATACCTATTTTTTATTCCTAATTTGATCTTGGAATAGGATTTGCATTTATGAAAATTGCCAGATAGGGAGAAGCCCCTTTAGAATCCTGCACTGCTTATGGCTGTGGCCCATAATAGGCTTTCCACGTTGATGTACTCCCAATTGCCTGGTGAGTCAGTAGAGCATTTAGTTTGCTGAGTATAACCTTTAGCCCCTTGGACCGAGGCTACTAAACAGAAGTCTAATAATGTGGAACACTTTTGGGTAGTAACTAACTTAGCAGTGCTCCCACATGGCAAGGCTTGCTCCTTCCTGTATCCCTGCTACTTAGTGATGCTTGCACTTGGAGCTGCTTTAAAGCATTGGTCAGTGTTAACTGAACTTCTTCTATAGCTGGATCAAAGGGCTGGACCACAACAAACAGGAAACAGATGTTCACTTTAACTCTCTGACGGGGGAAGGTAATTTCAACTGGAGGTTTGTCTTCCGCTTTGACTACCTCCCAACTGAGAAGGAGATCACCTACAAGAAAAAGGACTCCATCTTCTCCTTGGAGGAATCAGAGTTCAGGGAGCCAGCTGTCCTTATCCTTCAGGTTTGGGACTATGACAGGATTTCAGCTAACGATTTTCTAGGTACAGTATCCTACTGAGATGATGGTATCCATGTGTCCAGCTTGTTCCCGCTTCTCTGGAGCTTAGAAGAAGGTGTCTTTTAGGGCCTGTGTACACTAGAAGACTTGACTGGTAGATCTGTACCAGGCATCAATTAGTAGAGGCTCACCTTGTACCACCCAGAGTTCCATAGCTTATCACATCAAGGATTAGGTTTAAGCAGTTCCAATCAAATCTGGTCACTGAGTATAATATGCCATAATGGACAAAGCCCCTATAGCTGTTCAATTGCATTTGCAGTCAGTTTTTTGCTAGCACAGCTCTGTCAGCCAGAGGATGTTTTTTGATATCAATAATGAAGTTGACAAAACTTCACAATGCAGATCAGGCCCAGTGTAGAGAGACTGAGGTGCAAGAAGCTTACTTGGCTGTGCTTGTATTTATAGGCCCCTTTGTTCCACTTAGAGTTGTTGCCCACAGACTCCCTGGACCTGGTTGGGCTTCAGCCTTCCTGTGTCATTTGAATTAAATCCCTTCCTTAAAACTAGCCATTGTTTTCTTCACTGCTCTCTCAACTTTTTAAGCATATTTATTCCATACTTAACAGAGGGTAAATAAGCAGTTTCCTTTCAGGTTGTTACTGTGAATAGTGATAGTCATGGTTTCCTCAGCTCCTTCCTGCTGCCTTAGTTCTATCTGCTGCAGATGCTGAGCCCTCTGCTGCTCCTGAAACACTTCTGTATAAAGAGGATACGCTGGGTTTGATTGCTAGGGAAAGCCTTCCAACAAAGGACAGGGGCCTGTAATACTGATGGTATTCAAGTGCCAGCATGGCAGACATAACTTAGGGGACAAGGGATGTGTACACTTGGTTGGGTTTTGTGCCCTGTCTTGACATTGACCTGCTTTGTAACCATGACCAAATCCTTTTTCCTGCCTGAGACTTAGCTTCTCTGTCTAGAAATAAGGAAAATGCTGTTGAGGACCTTTTGCCAATTGTTTTAAAACTCTGAGTAGAAACTACTCAGGGTTGTGCAGGAGCACTACTGTCACTGTCTGGACTGAGATGGGGGGTAAGCTAAGCAAGTGTCAAGGCTGGCCTCACATCCAACATGAATTTCCATGAACGATAAACTTTGAGGCCCACTCTTCCTTTCCTGTATTTTCAGGGTCGGTTGAGTTGAAATTGAATGATATGGTACGGGCAGCCAAGACCTCTGAGCAATGCACTATTAAGATGGCCAAGGAAAAAGCCACTCCCCGCTTCTCCATCTTCCGAAATAAGCGGATGAGAGGCTGGTGGCCTTTTATTAAACTGAAAGATCAAGAGGATGAAGAGAGGGAGGAGAGAGAGGCCAAGGAGAAGAAGAAGAAGAAAAAAAAGTGGAACAAGTCGGTCAAGCCAGAAGACATTGAGTTTACAGACCCTAGTGGGAACAAGTACATTTTGACGGTAAGGAGGAGTGTTCCTGAACAGGAAAGTAAGGGACCTTACTTTAGAGCTGCTGTTCCCATCAAGGTGTGACAGCACTGCCTGCTGTGTTTTGGGCATGTGACACTTGCAGTTGTACTCTTCTCAAACCAAGTATTACCTCAGCAATTTGGCCTCTACCCCAACCTTGTGCAGATGTTATTTTTTAGCTGAGTAGAGTCTGCTGGAGCCAGTAGTAACCATAGGAGAGGGGGGCGTTAATCCTAAGGCCTCGCGGAGCAGGGTTGGGGCATATGTCCCTTTTGGGGAAGAAACACCTTTTCCTTGAGTAATGGACCACATAAATATGCTTACATGTAGATTTGCTTGTTCCTTGAGCCTTTGACTGGAGTCCTTTTGTCTTAGTAATACAGAACATGCCCCAGTTCCTCCTGCCTCCCTCTGAGGAGATAAAGGGCAATGCATATTTCCCATGTCCCAGTCCCTCTCAACTTTTTGGCTTTGAGGGAGTGGTCTATTAGTCTGTGTTTAACATAATAACCATTTTCTAGGTTAGACCATAGGTCCATCTAGTCCAGTATACCATCTTTCACAGTGGCCCTTGAGTCCCAGGGCTTTGTCTCTCTGGTTCTAGACAGGCTTATTTAGATGTTTCACCCAGATCTGCACCCTCTTCATCTCCCAGTCTGAACACTGGATGGCTCTCAGAGGTAGATCCAGGAGGCACATCCTTATCCACAGTAGGAAGGAGTCTATTTAGCGGACAAAATGACAGGTTTTATTAGTTATTTGAAGCACATTACTCTAAATAATTCTTCCCGTTCCAGTATTTTAGCCAATTTTCTAAAAGAATATGGGCTTATTTCGGAGTGCAATCAAAGTATCTGACAGCCAGCACAACCTACCATATGGTACTGGATGACTTACGTGTATTTTTTTATCTGGACACTTGGATTTCTCAAGGGCATAGCCAAAATATTTCCTGCCCTACAGTGAGACTTAAATATGGTTCCTATAGCCTTTATGGGTCTCCCTTTCAAACAAATGGCAGTAGCCTCCCTGTTCCACCTAATTAAGACAGTACCATTTCTGGTAGTGATTACCACAGTGAGACATGCTCCTGAGAATAAAGTCCTCCTGGTACATCCTCCACATACCTCTAGAATAGAGTGGTCTTATGGTTCTTGCCAATGTTCTGTGAATTCCACCTGGGTCAGCAGGTCTTCTCAAAAGCTCATGCTTCTCAAGCAGTATCACCTCTGGACTCAGTGTTAAGAGGACATTAGCCTACTACACACTGTAGCAGGCTCCTCAGAGGCACTAAGTTAATCTGTTGTCTCCTAGAGTTCAGTTCCTGCCTGCCTGCTCAATCAACCACCCAAATACCTGGTTTTCCTGCCATGCCTTTGATGTTGCTAATGGTCCTATAGGGCTCTATGCAAGTCCTTATGGTCCTACAGGGCTCTATGCAGGGTGCCTCTCAGGCACCCCTGTGGCCTCCATGTCACCCTCCATAGCTACAACACAGTCCTCCAGTTCCAGCATAAATTCAACACAAATACAAGCAACCACTTTCAACAAAAATCTCCCCCAACTCTGGGCATTTGAGAGGAAACTGTGGAGTGAAATTTATACACCACTCTTAATCTTTCAGTGACGGGAGGGATGCAGAGCTAGAGCACCTTCCACAGATACTATAGGCAAAAGAAGTCTTTGGTTAAAAACTCAGGGGCTGAGCAGACCTGCAGGTGAGAATGCATATGTGTGCTTGTGTATGATGAATCTTGATTCTAGTTATTGGTAAGAAATATCATTTTCCCTTCTCTTAGTCCCCTGGCTCAGGCAGTCTCCTGCATGTACTGGCTCCAGAATCCTCTTCTGCTCTGGTCTGGAGAGAAGTTGGCCCTGGTTCCTCTGTGAGCAAACATAGGAGAGGGAGTAGGGACAGTGTCCCCAAGCATATAAAGTACCACACAGCAGGCACAGTAGTGAGATTTAGCCCCAAGGTCAGCAATCTCACCACCTGAAGGCAGAGAATTGACTCCTGGAGTTCAAATGGGCATGCAGCTGGTCAAGGGTTATAATATTTGGTAAAGGATGTGAAGCCAGGATCTGAAGTTCACCATAATTCAATGAATATTTTGAGTATCCTGGAGTTTACTAAATAGATTCATTCTATTTTACCCTATGATATGGATGAATTGTCCAAAAGCTTTATCCGACAGTGGGAAAGGGGCCAAAAGAGACAGAGGGATTAAGCGTGTAAGTGGAACAACTTACTGGAAATATGGGAAAGCTACTGAGATCAAATGAGAGAGAACTGAGCACAGACCCCAGGCAGCACCCACTGCTCAGCAGCTATCTGGGGAGAGAGTGGGCATTACCTAGTGAAATTATGCAAGAATATGTGCCTGTTATAGTGCTTGGAATAAGAATTCCTCAGTCAACTTTCCTGCTCTGAAACTGCTAGAACAGGGGTTCAATCTTTTTTAAGCAGGGTACCTCTTCTGTTGGGAGCTGGGGGGTACTGACAACTGGCTGGAGGGGGCACCGGGGGGGATGCTGACAGATGGCCAGATGCAAAGCCAGTGGTGTGGGGAGTTCACACAAGGCCACCACCGCAATCTGTACACTCCATGTTGCTGCCAAACTCTCCTGTCCTGCACCTGAGTATCCCCGCTTCTCCATACTGCCAGCTTCACATCTGGCCGGCCATCAGTGCTGCTTCCCCCCCACCGGTGGTAGCATGGGGAGCTCGCACGCATGGGGGTGGGGGTGAAGGGCAGGGGAGGACCCTGGGGAAAAAAGGCCAGGGGAAAAGCTGAGCACAGGCGGGGGGAAAGCACCTCCTCCCCCGTCCCGTGACTGTGCCCCACACTGCAGCCGCTCGCAGCCCACCTGGGGCTGCCCATGCCTGCTCTGGACAGTGCTGCGCAGGCTGCGAGCAGCTGCAGCAGGGAGTGACAGCCACGTTGCAGGGGAGGGGCCACTTCCCCACTGCCCACATGCTCAGCTTTTCCCTGGGCTCCTTCCCTGCTCCTTCCCATCGCAGAGGAAAGTCATCCTTCCCCCTCTCCGTTGCGAGTGCTCCCTGCTGCAGCTGCTCACAGCCCACACAGGGCTGTCTGGAGCAGGCACAGGGAGCCCAAGGCAGGCTGCGAGCGGCTGCAGTGTGGGGCGCTGGTTATAGGGTAGGCAAGGACTGCTTCTCCCCCTCTCCCCCTGCACTCAGCACCAGCTTGTAACCTGGCCCCACTGCCATCCTAGGCCTTGTGCCGGCTCTGGTCTCGCCCATCAGGGCTGCACATGATGACAGCAGCTGCAGCCCCCCTGCTTGCCACACCAGGCAGTGTTTGCCATTGCTGCCTGTAGGCTGCCCAGCACGCAAGCTCCAGGTGGCCAGCAGCAGCCAACACTGCCAGGCAGCAAGTGGGGGGCTGCAGCTGCTGCTGCCATGCACAGCCCTGATGGGCAAGCCCAGAGCCGGCGCAGAGCCCAGGCTGGCAGCAGGGCCAGGTTACAAGCTGGTGCTGAGCACAGGGAAAAGTGGCCCTTCACTCACCCTGTGGCCGGCGCCCCACGCTGTAGCCACTTGCAGCCCACATGGGGCTGCTTGTGTCTTCTCCAGACAGCCCCATGTGAGCTGTGAGCACAGGGAGCGCCAGCCATGGGGTCGGTGAGGGTCCACTTTTCCCTGCTCTCAGCACCACCTTCTTCCCTGCCAGCAAGCAGGGGGTTGGGGCTGTATGCTGCCCCCTGCCTGTACCATGGGGCTGGGGGGCACTGGGAGCCAGTGGGAGTCCAGGGCCCACACCAGTGTCCTGGGTCCAGTGTTGGCAGGTCCCAGAGCAGGGTGGCAGGAGCACAGAGTCCCAGCCAGCAGGGGTTCTATGGACCTGGGCCAGCTCCCCCCTCTCCCTGCTGGTGTAGCCCAGCTCAGCTCCACAGACCCCTGCCAGCCTGCACCCCACTTTGGGCCCCACCAATGCTGGCTCTGGGACACTGGTCCCAAGCTGGAGACCAGGGGGCAGGGCACCTGTCAAGGGGCGGGCTACCCATGCAGCCCTCAACAGTTTGCCAAAACTGGGTATGCAGTCCTCCACCTGAAATAACTGCCCACCCCTGATCTATCACAGTGCCCAGCAGTGGTGTGGAGTGATAGAATGGCAGCGGTGGCCCCAGGCGGCTGTCAGCAACACTCCCCCTCTCCAGGCCAGCTGGCTGGACATGAAGCTGATGGCACAGAAAATAGGGGGTACTTAAGTGTGGAGAAGTGGCGTGCATTGGCAATGTGGAGTGATGGATAGTGGTGGCAGTCCTGCCACCTGTGCCACCACTTCCCAAGCACCCCTGCTTCTCCATGCTGCCACCACGTACCCCCAGGGCATTCCCAAGTACCTCCAGGGGTATGTGTACCCCCAGCTGACAAACCCTGTGCTAGAAGGTCATCTTGGATAATGCTAAAGTTCATGTGACCAGGGCCCAGGGACTTTGTAGGGCCATGGACTGGGAATGTGAAGCTCAGCAGATGTAGGAAGCAATCTGGTCAGAAGTTCAGGAAGAGACTGGAAGAGACGGACAAGGGGCTTCAACCTTGCACACTGCAGACAGAATTGTGTCAAGGTCATCTCTTTCTACAAAAAGAAAGGAATATCAATTGTAGATGCCAGTAGTGAACCAGAGCTCACAGCTCCATTGGAAGAGGCATTAGTGGGGGCCCCAGCTGACTAAGAATGAGTGCTGGGCTGTGTTTGCAAAGGTGGAAGGCCATGTTCTCTCCAAGCTGGCACTCGGCTAGTGGATTTTGATTTGGTATATTGGCTTCGTAGCTGTTCGAGAGGCTTCATAGCTGTTTTTAGCTAGGGATGCAACTCAGTAGAAAAAATGGAGCCAGAGAGGTCTGTCTTCGGTGGTTGGTAACTGGAGATGGCAATAATTGCTTTGCATACTTACAAGACATCTTGCAAAGACATTTACCTAGTCCTGGTAGACTATGCAGTCTGCTGAGTTTGTCTATAAAACACCAGTGTGGGTTCTGAAGCAACGCAACATGTTTGCCTTAAATTTGTTTGTTTGTAGGGTAAGGTGGAAGCTGAGTTTCAGCTGCTGATGGTGGAGGAGGCTGATAAGAGCCCTGTTGGTTTGGGACGAAAAGAACCTGAACCCCTGGAAAAGCCTAAGTGAGTATCACTGTCCAATCTAGAAGAGGCACTGGAATGGTTCAGCTGGTGTATGATGCCAATACTGCTCTCACTATGCGTCTCATTATTCACAAGCACTTAGAGAAGGGGCAGGTTTTGCATGACTGTGAAATCAAGGCTGCATACACACATTCAAATAATCTGGGAGAATTATCCCAGGCTTGTTCTCCTGATAGAAAAACTTACCCAGAGTCCCATGTAAAGACATTTACGTATTGAGGCCCTGAAGAGTGGAGAGCTTGCAGTGCTGACAGTGTAGCTAGGGGTAGGGGGCCCTGTGCCCTCAGCATATTCTGCAGGCTCCCTTAGCATATTCTGCAACAGCTGTCAGAAGTGTGTAGGGCATCTCTGATTGGCTTACTTAGACTGCCCATGGTCAATCTGTGCTTCCCTGCAATACAGTATAGAGATTGTGAAGGAGGCATGGAGCAGCAGAATCCAGTGAGTGACACATTGTTTCTCTGGGGGGATGAGGGGGAGTGCAGTGGGGTGCTGGAGAACTATGATCTCTTTTGAGAGAAGCCACGGTATGTAGACATTCACTGACCCAAGAAAAACTCTCCTAGATGTGATTTAACCTGGTTGTTCCCAGGTTATTTTTCTTTTGGAGTAGTGTTTTTTACTCTGGAAGAAGCCAGAAAATCTGTACACTGATGGTTTTTTCTGGGAGGCAGCAACTCTCCCAGGAGAAATTGAATGTCTGTTATGAAGCCCAAGATCAGAATCAAGAGAAAATGAGCTGTTGGAGAACATGTGAGGCTGAGGCTCTGGTGTTATATTTAACTTCAGGAGACAAAGTGGGCCCAGAGGGTCAGAAGTGGTAACCTGACCCTTTCACTACAACAGTGAATAAGGTTTGAAGTTTCAGGTACTGACACTTAAGCCTGCTTAGTTCTGTACAAACACTCTAGAATGTTTGTGCCAAAATTAGCCATTTAGGCTGCTTGCAGACATTAAAAAAACCGAAAAGGGTGCTTTACTTTAAACTCAGTGCACTCCTGTGCTGAGCCCAGCACATACCCGGAAGAAGCAGCCTGTTAGCTGGGCCCAGCTCACACAACATCTGTATAGATTAGGAGCTTTAGTGGGGCTTTTTTGGCACTTACAAAGGAAGCATCAAGAGCTATTGGTAGCTTAAGAAACAAAACATGATTGAATCAGCTTTGGATAAAAGCACCAGAGAGCCCTGCTGAAGCACCCAATCTATACAGAGGCTTCAGAGCTGAGTTGAACTAACGCTCTGCTTCTTCCAGTACAGCATGGAGGCATTTTTCATGTCTGTCAGCAGCCTTAACGATTAGATTGTGCAAGAGAAAAAGAAGTGGGGGAAAAAGCATTTTGAACCTGAAATTGAATGCTTATTCAAGAGAGATTTAATGAAAACCAATTAAATAAAAGTCGTTAAGGAGAGGATGGGCAGTTAGAGTCTCATTCTGGTCATTTTAAGGCAAGAAGACCTAGATGAATTGTCTATCTCATTGTGCTAGTGTTACCTTGCAGTGTGGACCGTCTCAAGATCAGCTGAAAAGGTGGAAGAGAGGGTGTTGGTGTGGCATTCAAAATACACAAAGAGAACAAAATTAGATTTTAAGAAAATAGGGTCCTGGTTGGTCTGGTGGTGGTAGTAAGGTGCCCTCAGTAGTTTGCTGGTCTCAATGTCCTCCTAATGGTTGAAGTGCATCAACAAAAGACAAGGTCTCTGGAATGGAGCAATAGGAGAGATTTTATTTTCCCCCAGAGAATCTGTTCTATTATTTTGGTTCTCAAAGTTTCTCTTGTTAAGGTTTCAAAAAGGGAATATATGGGTAGAATAGCTCTTTCCCTCATTTCATTGACCAGTTAGGTCTAGTTAATGATGCACAATTATTATTCATTCATTTCCAGTCCAAACATTCTTTTGTTTAGCAGTTTGGGCTCAACACAGTGCTTGAGTGGTGTCAAGTCTTTGAAATTGCAGTCTTTCTGCTTATTTTTTATACCACTTTCTGTCGCTGTTTATTGTTACAGGTTACTGCAACTGTGACAGGCTCATTGTCACCAGGGTGGCTGTGATGCCCCCTAGTGGCCCTGTTGCTTCTGCCTGGCTCAAACTCTAGTGCCACTCTCTACATTACTCTCCTGCCATGCCTTTTTCTTAAATATTATAAGTTGATTCAGAGAAGCTTCCACCAGGCCTTAGAGTGAGCCCTAATCCCAGTAAGTTCCCAGTTGGTTTCTCCTGAGACCCCAATGGCCTCAAACCAGCCCTCAGGCTTGGTAAAAATCCCTCTCAGCCCAACTTGGCCCCTGTAGCATACTGGGAGCTTTAAGGGCAAATTGCATGGCTCCTTCACCTCCCCTATACTGTGCCCCAAGCCTCACAGATGTTCTCGATCTTTCTTTTTATACACTTGTCCTCCTTTGGGCCCTTGGACCCCCTGGTCCCTTACTCGGTCTCCCTTGGCACTGTCAGACCCTTGATCCCACATGCGGGCCCTCCTCTGGGCTCTTGGACCTTTTGAGTTTTGGGTCTGAGCCTTTTTTTAGACTCCTGGGCTCCTTACTGGGGCAGAGTCTCAATCTGAGACTCCTAGGTTACTGGTCCTCTAAGTAGGCCTTGAGCCTGCCCCAGCAGAGCTCAAGGCTAAACCACCAAGCTAGCTCAAATAAACAAGAAACTTTGCAGAGGGCCTCTCCCCTCTAGGGGTTTCACATAAACAATGACCAGTCACCTGTAAACCCAGTCTTTCTTAGCGCAGGGGACGTGCCTCAGTTCCCAGCCTGCAGGGCTGTCCAGCAATATTCAGTCCCTTCAGGAGCCCTGCAGCCAGGAGCTCCTCACCTGATTGCTGGAGAGAGACTGCCTGAATGGTAGAGGCTCTGGGCTTATATAGCACCAGCCTGGGCCCTATTCTGGTCAAGTGAGTCCTTCATTAGCTCCCCTCTGCTGCCTGCAAGCAGCTTCTCTGGCTGCTTGCTCTTTTAAAGGAGCAGGCACATCCTAATGCCCTGCTACAGCAACATTTAAGAAATACACCTAATTTCCATAGGTGGGGGCACAATAGGGAGGATTTATAGGGTCCAGTTATTAAAACAGAGGGCACAATCCCTGGAATGGAACTGTCCCAGGTGAAGTTGTGGGTGAAGTTACCAGGATGGAACTACTCTGATATATTTATCAAGACAGTTATGCCATTTTAAATCTAAAAGAGAGTTGTAATAGCACCCAAGTTAGGTTTTCTACTGATTTCAATAAAATCTAGTTCAAACTATGCAGATTTAAGATGGAGAGCAAATCAGGCCATAGTTAGCTGTCTTAGTGGCTCAGTTGCTTGAAAGAGTCGTGAACTACAGTATGTCCTGCCAGATTTTTCACTTGTCCTGTAGCTATGTGCAATCAGAAGGAGGAAGGTGAAAATTCTCTGCCCTTTCCCCAGTGAAAGATATGCTTGCTTAGGAGACAGCTGCTACAAAAGGTGGGGTCTTTTTCTGAAGGAGGGCAGGGGGACACAGGCACTTACTACATCTTGACAATCATGGGGTTTTGGCTAATCTGAATGGACTAGGCACCTAGCTATTTTCAAATAATGAGAAACACCAGCTGCTATATACTATAGATTTCTGGGGCTATCAGGTGTACAGGGATGAAGATGTTGTTGCCTCTGCATTGTCTGGAGTTCCTTTTTCTTTCTGTTTCAGCCGCCCAAAAACATCTTTCAATTGGTTTGTGAATCCCATGAAGACCTTTGTCTTTTTCATCTGGAAGCGATACAAGAAGTACATCATTGCTTTATTTATTATTGCCATTCTGACCATCTTCCTGGTCCTTCTAATCTACACCATGCCTGGATATATTAGTGAGAAGATCATCAATGGCTAAGTGATTTCAGAGAGTGGACTCTGTAGGGGGAGATAGCAGTTGCTCTAGAAATCAACTCTGTACAAAAGCAAGTCTACAAATGTCTAGTGGAGCTTAGGGTTGCCTCTGGAGGGAGGGGAATGGAGAAGAAACCAATTTAGACCACTCATATTTAACAGCTGTGATGTAGTGCAAACATAGCACTCTTCAGAGCAGAGTTATCATTATTTCAATAAATACCTTATTCTTCTTTTCTGAGAGGGAACTTTTGTAGCTGGGGCTCTGGTTCTTGGGATCCTTGTAGCCAAAATCATCCTCTGCCTTGCTTGATCTCTGTAAAGGAGCCTCTCTGATAGCAAGGGCAGTAGAGGTATTGATTTCCAGGGATCCAGGTTTTCTGTTTGCTGTGGAAAAATGTGGTTTTTTCCTTTAAAGGAGAAAAGCACGGGAAACCGTGGGTTTCCCTTTGAAGGCTGATAGAGTTCTATGCACATGGCCAACAATACAGCCAGGCAACATGGTGGAGAGCAGCTCCCCCAGCTGGCTGCAGGTAAGTCTGTGTGGGAGGGTAACATGTGATGCTTGGGGGGGTGGGTGAGGCAGATTGAGGAAGCGGCTACTTGTGCCAGGCCCACACAGTGAGGGAGGGAGTGAGGCAGAGTTGGTGGCTGGGACTGGGACTGGAGGTGCTGCCCAGTTGGGGTGGTGCACAGTGCCTGGGGCCAGGGTGGGAATGCATGGCCATGAGACCCAGGCAGGGAGTGGGATGCACAGTTTGACCAGAGCTGGGGATGGGGGGGGGGGAGTGGTTGATGGTGGGGCGGGGGTGCTGCTGTGCACACTCCTGGGAAGGGTTTGGTCCCCAGAGGTGATGCATCATGGGAAATGGGATGGGACATGTGCCCCCCCCGCCCTCCCAAAATCTGCATCCACCAGGGCATGGGGCTGCAGCCTTGCTGGACCAGCACTGGACTGAGGCAGGAACCACCTCAGTGGCCCAGCAGCAGGATCTGGCACAGGAGGGTGGAGAGGGGTGATAAGACTCATTGCTGCCATGGCCGTCACCTGGACCCCTGTGTCAGCCACACTGCCACAGACGCACAGAATTGTCAGGGGATTTGCCCATGATCAGAGAGTTAGTGCCAGAGTTAGAACTTGGGTCAGAAACAGTCAAAGCAGTAACAGCACCAGTGCCGAGCCCGAGACATGAGCTTCCTGTGGGTTGGGTAGAATACAAGGGGCAGCAAAGTTTAAGGCTTTGCTTCAGCATAAGCTTGGTGGGACTGGATTTGCCTTTCAGTTTCAGGAACTGAACTATGAGGTCTCATTTGCCTTTGGGGCTTGGTCTGGTTAGCTCTTTTGTGCTAGCTGCTTTGAATGCCTACAATCAAACCATTTTGGAATGGTCTCTTACCAAACTTCAGATGTAGGTTGTTAGACCAGTGACAGAGAGGCCTTCTTTTTGCCCTGACTTTACTTCCCATTCAGACCCAAAGGAAAAGCCTTCGTCCCAAACTGTTACAGAAAGCAGCAAACCAATGAGAGATCACCATTAAAACTTCTTGCATTTGGCACAGCTGCTCTCGAGTTCCTTACTTCACTCCTGAACAGGGTAGAAAGTAAAAGGCTCGTAGACTTCATACTCACTTATACTTACAGCTGGGTATGGACACACGTTTGGAGTCATTT
This sequence comes from Crocodylus siamensis, assembly GCF_052110815.1. NCBI lineage: Eukaryota > Metazoa > Chordata > Crocodylia > Crocodylidae > Crocodylus > Crocodylus siamensis. The sequence continues at coordinate 41,503,856 of NC_143404.1, read as the reverse complement.
CAAGAGGAACTCAGAAGGGCAGCAGCTATTACATTCTAATTGTTACATACAGACATTGGGAATGATACAAATGTAACAAAATCAGTGTTTGAAATTGTAGCACTGTGTTACATTTGTATAATTTCCAGCTTATTCACAGGTAACACTTAGACTATAACTGAATATAATTAGAATATAACCTTAACCCTTGCCACAAAAGGAATATGCTAATGAACCTTGCTGATGGATCTCTAATACAGAGGAGGACCAGAAGAACTGGAGGATGCTATTGATTTCTAGCTTCTCTGTCATGGATCATCTTAAACAGGAGGGACTGAGAGTGCTCCACCTGAGTCCAGTACTAAGCTTGGTGCTTAAGGGTTTGTGTGGACTAAACAATATTTCTTGTTTATGTCGATGCAACTGTGTTTGTGTTTGCACAACCTGGGATTTCCTGCCACTTTAAAGTCCATTTAGCACTTTAAACTCCGAGATGTTTTAATTTGCATTGCTTTCCAGTTACACCACTACAACTGTAGATTTTGTTCGTGCAATCAGCCAGACTCCAAAGACTTCTAATTAATCTCCTTCACCATAAGGGGACACTGTGATCCGGCTTCTAGCCTGTAGGTGCCACAGTGTGTTCTTTTTTACCCTCCTTCACACCTCACTCCTCCCTCACAGCATGCAGTCAGATCAAGTCAGGATGGGTCTGTTTCCTTTCTTCCTGAGACCAATTATTATTATTTAAAATGGGGGATAGAAATAATCATATAATTTTCTACCCCCTCTTAATTGTTCGGCTCCCCTGCCACCTATAGTCTATGTCACCCCCCCGCTCCCCGTACCCTCCTGCACTCCCTCCCCTCCAGGTACCCAGCACCTGGGACCCCTATTGTGTGCTGCCAATGCAGCGTCCATAGCTCCTGAAGACAGCTGCAGCATCAAAGTAATGGTAAGTTTTTAGCAAGTAGTCTGAAACTTTGGAGAATGTGAGTGGTTACATGACTTCCTTCTGTAGAAATTTTCTAACAAGATCATAGATAATAGTGTAGGAATCAACTACAAAGCACACTCAGCATTTCATGAACACAGCCTGATAAGACTCTGGAATGACTAAACCTTAGTCGCCTTAAAGTCTGAAGCAATCAAGGATTAGTTACCGTTTCAAAAACAAGCACGTAGCCAAAAAGCAGTTTGAACCAATTAAGGGTCTCTCAAACTGACCTGATATCTTGTTTTCTTTCACAGTGGAAAATTCCCACCTGCGCGCGCATCTTGTCTGTAAACTATAAAATGCCTCTAACAGTTTTATTCGGGGCCTCTGAGTTTGCTTAGGGTGCCCAGCATGCTGAATAAATTTTGAGACAGACAGTGACTCTGTGTCTTTGGGAATAGCTCTGCAAGGGGTCACGAACTCCTCAACAATTTTGGCGACCACGAAGGGACCCGTTGTGTGCTGACCTGGCTGCTCGTCATTTGGACCAGCCTTCCCAGCTGGCATAGGTGAGTTTGTCACCATTCGGAGGGCTCGATCCGGCCATTGGGTAAGTGGGGCCCGCCGTGAGGGGTAGCTGTTCCCAGGAATTTATAGACCAGAGTGCTTAAGTCTCAGGAGGATGGGACAATCGGCTTCAAATATCCCACCGGGATCTCCTTTAGGGAGGCTTCTCCAGGTTTGGGGAGAAGGGAATCTGCCGGTGCAGTTTGGTATGGGCAGGAAGCGCGCTTGTATTTTGTGTACACAGGAGTGGCCTGTCTTAACTCAACAAGGTGCTCCAGATAAATGGTGGCTGAAATTTGGCTCATTTGATCGGTCTCGTTTGGCATTCCTTCGAATGCAATCGGTAGCTTTAAAACCTCAGCAGATGGATTATTGGTACCTGTGGGCTGAATTGACCGAAAAAGCCCCCAAACTGGTTCTTTACTCTACCACTCCACCTCCTTGTGATCCTCCGATTTCAGTCTCTGTGGAGTCTGAAGATGACCCTGAGCCTCTCTACCCTGCTCTCCCTGTCCCCGGTCAACCCCTGCCCCCTGACGAGAGCGCTGCAGCTCCCGTGGCATCAGTGCCGGCTCCAAGCTCTGGGCTCCCTGCCTCCAGAGGCTTTTCTTCGGTCTGGACCCGGAGCTGGGGTCCTGTGGGGGAGGCGTTTCCACCCAGCCAGGGGAGGGAACACCCGAATGCGGTGGTTCAGGCTCCTTTGCAAACCTACCTGGTCCCATTTGTGGATGGCGGGGGCAGCTTCCAGGTTCGCCCTACTCTAATTCATGTGCCTTTCACGCGAGGGGACCTCCTCATTTTGCAACAACAAACCCCCTCTTTTTGGGAAAAAACCTGATGAAGTAGGATGGACTATTCGGTGCATAGTCCATACTGACCCTTCTTGGTCAGACATGCAGGAACTCATGGATACCCTGCTGACCCCAGACGAGCGGGCTAAAGTTTTAGACTGTGCCAGGGCTGTTGCCTCAGCAGCAAACAGAGATCCTTGGCCTTCTAATGAACCTAATTGGGATTACAACACCCCCGGGGGAAGGGCATCCCTGAGGGAAGCCCACAATGATTTACTAGCAGGCTTTGATGAAGCGAGTAAAAAGCCCGTGAATTGGGGGAAATTCCATGCATGCAAACAGGGACCCGAGGAGCATCTGGATGCCTTCTTTACCCATTTGTGTAAGGCAGCCAAGACATACGTTTGTCTTGATGTAGATAAACCAGAGCATGTGCCTTCGCTGGTATCAGCCTTTGTAAACCAGAGTGCTCCCGATATTAAGGAGCATTTCTGCAGGTATACTCCAGGGTGGGAAGGAAAGAGTATGTTAGAGATAAGAAACATAGCAAGCTGTGTGTTTGATGGGAGAAAGGAGAGGGAAAGAAAGAAGGAGAGAAAGGAAGATTTTAAGCTAGTAGCTGCAATGGTTGAGGGAACGATGCACAGCGTGTCAGGAAGAGGACGGAACAGGGGAGGGGGCCAGGGAGGGTTTCAACGAAGAGGATTAGGTCAGAGAAACCAGGGCGAAGGGTGGTCCACAGTTCAGAGGGCCAGCGAAGTATGTCACCACTGCTGATGTTGGCGACCGGCATGGACAGCTAGAGACCCTCTGGGTAAAAATTCATGGGGAATTCGGCACAGGGGACACAACAGTGGGAGTCTACTACAGACCTCCCACTCAAAGTCCCGAGCTTGACCAGGAGTTCGCCCGGGAACTGACTGAGGCCACTTGCTCCAGGACCTTGGTTGTCATGGGTGACTTCAATTACCCGGACATCTCGTGGGAAGATCACTCAGCAAAATCCGAGCGGTCGCAAAGCTTTCTCTCGTGCATGGATGACCTCTACCTGACTCAAGAAGTCTATGGGCCAACGAGAGGCAAAGCGCTGCTTGACCTGGTACTGGCTACGGGGGACGACCTAATCGGCGACCTAGTGATTGATGGGAAGCTGGGTGACAGCGACCACAAGCTGATCACCTTCACCATCCACCGTAAAGCTGGCAAGTCAGTCAGCAACACAGAAGTCCTTGACTTCAGAAAAGTCGACTTTGATAAGCTCAAGAGGCTAGTCAGTCAGGCCCTCAGGGACTATGACCCCAGGGAGATGGGAGTTCAAGAAGAATGGTTGCTTCTCAAGGAAGTGATCCTCAATGCACAAGCTAAATCTATTCCAACACAGAGGAAAGGCAGCAAGAAGGCACAACAGCCCCCCTGGCTCTCCAGAGACCTAGAGGACCTACTATGGCTAAAAAGGAAAGCTTACAAAGGATGGAGGACGGGATTCACCTCCAAGGAGGATTACTCCGCGCTGGTCCGGTCCTGCAGGGAGCAAACCAGGAAAGCCAAGGCTGCAACTGAACTCCAACTAGCTTCAAGCATCAAAGACAACAAAAAGTCCTTTTTCAGATATGTGGGGAGCTGGAGGAAAAGCAAGGGCAATGTTGGACCCCTGCTAAACCAGATGGGGCAACTGACAACCGACGCCCAGGAAAAAGCCAACCTATTAAATAGGTAGTTTGCGTCAGTCTTTCATCAGTCACACGGGATGCCCATGCTTGCTATGGGACAGGGAAATCAGGGCGAGGGGGATCCCCTACCCTCCATCAATGCTGACCTCATGAAGGAACACCTTGAGAAGCTGGATACCTTCAAGTCAGCCGGCCCTGATAATCTGCACCCCAGGGTACTCAAGGAGCTGGCGAGCGTCATAGCCCAGCCCCTGGCACGGATCTTTGAAAACTCCTGGCGCTCTAGTGTAGTGCCCGAAGACTGGAAGAAGGCCAATGTGGTGCCGATCTTCAAGAAAGGGAGGAGAGTGGATCCGGCTAACTACAGGCCCATTAGCCTGACTTCTATCCTGGGGAAGATCTTAGAAAAGTTTATTAAGGAGGCCATCCTTGAGGGACTGGCCCAGGCTAACATTCTAAGGGATAGCGAGCACGGGTTTGTTGCGGGAAGGTCTTGTTTGACCAATCTCATTTCCTTCTATGACCAGGTGACCTATCATGTGGACAAGGGAAAAGAGATTGATGTCATATATCTTGACTTCAAAAAAGCTTTTGATCTGGTATCCCATGATCAGCTCTTGGCCAAACTGGCCAGTTGTGGCCTTGGCTCCACCATGATCTGCTGGCTGGGAAATTGGCTTCGTGGTCGGACCCAGAGGGTTGTGATTGATGGCAGTCACTCATCATGGTGCCTTGTGACCAGTGGGGTCCCTCAAGGCTCTGTCCTGGGACCCATCCTGTTCAACATCTTCATTAATGATGTGGACATTGGAGTCAGGAGTGGACTGGCCAAGTTCGCCGATGACACCAAACTTTGGGGCAAAGCATCCACGCCAGAAGATAGGCGGGTGATCCAGGCTGACCTGGACAATCTCAGCAAATGGGCAGACGAGAACCTGATGGTGTTTAACACCGATAAATGCAAGGTTCTCCACCTTGGGAGGAAAAACCTGCAGCATCCTTATAGGCTCGGCAGTGCTACATTGGTTAGCACTACAGAAGAAAAAGACTTGGGGGTCATCATTGACCACAAGATGAACATGAGCCTGCAATGCGATGCTGCGGCTAGTAAAGCGACCAAAATACTGGCGTGCATCCATAGATGCTTCTCGAGCAAATCCCGGGACGTCATTCTCCCCTTGTACTCGGCCTTGGTGAGGCCGCAGCTGGAGTACTGTGTCCAGTTTTGGGCTCCACAATTCAAAAAGGATGTGGAGAAGCTTGAGAGAGTCCAGAGGAGAGCCACGCGCATGATCAGAGGTCAGGAAAACAGATCTTACGATGACAGGCTGAGAGCCACGGGACTCTTTAGCCTGGAAAAGCGCAGGCTCAGGGGTGATCTGATGGCCACCTATAAGTTTATCAGGGGTGACCAACAGGATGTCTGTTCACCAGAGCGCCCCAAGGGATGACGAGGTCGAACGGTCACAAACTCCTGCAAGGCCGTTTCAGGCTGGACACAAGGAAGAATTTCTTTACTGTCCGAGCCCCCAAGGTCTGGAACAGTCTGCCAGCCGAGGTGGTTCAAGCACCTCCATTGAACACCTTCAAGAGCAAATTGGATGCTTATCTTGCTGGGACCCTATGACCCCAGCTGACTTCCTGCCTTTTGGGCAGGGGGCTGGACTCGATGATCTCCCGAGGTCCCTTCCAGCCCTAATGTCTATGAAATCTATGAAATCTATGAAATGAGAGTGTCCCGAGAGGAAGGGGATGAACATCGGAGCCATCTCAGAATGGGGGCCCCCTCCGGATCAGTGACGCCAGGAGCCGGTGTCAAAAACTACTCACAGGAAAGAAGGACTCAATGACCCGACTGACCACCCTAACCCAGTCTGCCCTGCGGTAACTATAAATTGCAATAAGAGCGACCCTGTTGCCTCAATTCAGGTAGGAGAGCAACGATATGAGTGTTTAATTGACACCGGCGCTACTATGTCTATGTTATTTACAACTCCTGAGCGTGCAGGTCTAATTGAGGAAGGAACTGAGAATGTGATGGGAGTGGGGGGGGGGCGGAATTGTTCAAAACTAGCAGAAGTGCCCCTACTCGAGTCCAAGTGGGACCCTTGTCATGTGAACACTCCTTTTTGTTGTCTGCCCGTGCTCCTATGAATTTGTTAGGACGGGACTTACTGTGTAAGCTGAGGGCCACTCTATGCTGTAGTCCAGAGGGAATAACTTTAGAATTACCAATTGACAAACTGCCTTATTTTGCCAGGGCATTGGCCTCAGGGGGAAAAGGGAAATTTACTGGTGGAACTACAATGATTGCCAGCCACATTGTGGGGCTGGGAGTCCACCAATGTAGGACTGCTGAAGTCTGCCACTCCAGCTGTTATTCAAACCAAGGGGGGAGTCCCACCTTGCATGCCTCAGTACCCGCTGAATAAAGAAGCAGAAGAAGGTTTGCAGCCCCTTATAGATGAATACATCAGGAAAGGGATTTTAGTGGAGTGTCAGTCTCCTTGCAATACCCCCGTGTTACCAGTCAGGAAACCTAAATTAGGAAAGGATGGCAAGCCTGTTTATTGTTTTGTGCAAGACTTACGTGCTATAAATGATTATGTGATTTCCAGAGCTGCCGTAGTTCCTAACCCTGCCACTATTGTTGCCTCCATCCCGTGGTGGGCCACTCGATTCACAGTAATTGATTTGTGTGCTGCTTTCTTTTCAATCCCAGTTGCAGCCCAATCTCAATACCTTTTTGCCTTCACTTGGAAGAGAAAACAACATTTAACCTGGACACGACTTCCCCAAGGATACACCGAGAGTCCTCCTATCTTCAGCCAAATCCTGACAAGAGACTTACAAGGTATCATACTTACCTCGGATACAGTGCTTGTACAGTATGTAGATGACCTACTACTAGCATCACGGACTCAGGTAAGCTGCCGGATGGATACTTTAAGACTATTAGAAGGATTAGCTGAAGGAGGACATAAAGTATCCCCAGGAAAATTACAATATTGCCAAAAGAAGGTTACATACCTGGGGCATGTGATCTCAGAGGGACTGTGGGAATTGTCTGATGAAAGGGTAAAGGCTATAAAAGACTTGCCAAAGCCCACCACTAAGAGGCATATGCGAACCTTTTTAGGATGCGGCTGCCAAATCTGCTGCTCAGCAACCCCTAATTCTCAACACCCTTGCTCCTGTGTGGGAGACACCCAGAGCCTTGGAAGGATATGAGCAAGCGTGCAAAGGAGAAGAAGAAGACTGGAAACGTCTCTATGGGGATTATTCAAAAGATGGACTGTGGTACACTAGCAATGACCGCCCCATCTTGCCTAAAACATTACAGCAGCCCCTGTGCCAAATAGTCCATGGGCAAGGTCATTATGGGGCAACTGCCATAGCTGAAACCATTCTCCGAGTTTGGTTTGCCCCGGGATCCATGCAGTGGCTAAACAAGTGACCAGCGTCTGCTCCACTTGCCCAGTGTTCAACTCTGGCCCTGAGAGAAAAGCCCCACCTGGGGGCCGACCTTGGGCATATCAACCATTTGAGAGACTGCAAATAGACTTCATCGAACTTCCCCGGTGCCGAGGATACAGATATGCCTTAGTAGTGCGAGATCCGCTCACCCATTGGGTGGAGGCGTTTCCTGCCACCCATGCCTCTCATCAGCAAGTCACTTATGCACTTTTAAAGGACATTATTCCGCGGTTTGGTATACCTCAAGTGATTGACTCAGATCAAGGAGGTCACTTCACCTCCCAGGTCTTACAAACAATTTACACACGATTGGGAATCACTAGGCAGCTTCACACCCCTTATCACCCTCAGTCTTCTGGAGGGGTGGAAAGGGCAAATCAGACTCTAAAAACCCTTCTAGGCAAAGTGTGTTCGGAAACTCAGCTTAAGTGGCCGGAGGCATTGCCCCTTGCAGTGTTTGCTATGCGAAACGTGCCTAGAGCTGATGTTAAGATATCTCCCTATGAGCTTTTCTTTGGTCATCCACCCCCCATTACCCGTGGTTTCCTTCCTCCAGCTACAGGATTGCTAGCGGGGGGATGAGAATTTAACCCATTCTGTGATTTCTTTGCAGAAGCAGCTTACTTTTTTACAGCACCGTGCTGCTGTTCAGCAACCTGTACCCTTTGATTGCGAGATACACCCCTTCAGTCCCGGTGACTACGTGTGGGTCAGTGTTCCGCAACGGAAAAGTTGCCTAAAGCCAGTGTGGGAAGGACCATACCAAGTCCTACTAACCACCCACTTCGCAATCAAAATCACTGAAAGGAATTCATGGATTTATCACACACACGTGAAACCTGCAGTGTTTACCCCAACGGAACCTCATCGTGTACCTCCGCTTCGACTGCAGAGATCCAACAATCAATGGACAATATGTGCCTTGCAAGTACTGTCATAAGTACATTTATGTTAGTTGTTTGTCTGCGCACATTAATTGGGTGCCCCTGCAGTCTCACCCAGTTCGCAGGAGTCTATCCTGGCACCCAACTAGGGTATACTAACACCAAACAAGTTCGAGACAAAGTTAATCAAGTCCCGCCTAAAGGGGCTTCTGCTGTCATGTACAGGTCCAATGCTTCTCCAAGTCAATGTAAGCTGTATGGGTATTACGCTAATAGCAATTAAATTTGGTGTCCAGACCCCACCACAGAGGCAAGTCAAGCTTACATCCAAAGTAAAACTACTAACCCTGGGGAACAATCATTCTATTTCAAAAGTGGAATGGGGACCTCAGTTTGGTGAGTGTTGTCCCCTAAATTACTAGCTGTCAATCCTCACCAAAATATAGAATGGCCTCATAACGCTCTTGTGAAAATGACCAATTCCTACACAAGTAACTTAAACTTCTCAAACTGCTGGGTGTGTACTCGACTACCCAAGCATCCAAGCGTAGGTATTCCTCTCATCGGTCTTGGCCTTCGTTCATTCAATTATTCTTCTATTAGCAAGAGCACCCATAATGATAGTAAATGGTACTATGGGCTCACAAACTCATTGTTATTATTCTTGCTCTTGGATGTTTTTTGATTTTAACCTGTTGTTGTATTCAATGTATTGGAACCCTACCTTGTATTATCCACATGTTGTACATGTACTATGCATAACATAGAAGAATGTGTTGAAATGTCTAAAGCTGAAATACTGGAGTGCCAGAAGCGTTTAGATGCCAAATATAGTAGAAAGTGATCCCAGCCTTTGAAGACCAGGATCAAAGGGGGGAATTGTAGAAATTTTCTAACAAGATCATAGATAATAGTGTAGGAATCAACTACCAAGCACACTCAGCATTTCACGAACACGGCCTGATAAGACTCTGGAATGACTAAACCTTAGTCACCTTAAAGTCTGAAGCAATCAAGGATTAGTTACCGTTTCAAAAACAAGCACGTAGCCAAAAACCAGTTTGAACAATTAAGGGTCTCTCAAACTGACCTGATATCTTGTTTTCTTTCACAGTGGAAAATTCCCACCTGCACGCGCATCTTGTCTGTAAACTATAAAATGCCTCTAACAGTTTTATTTGGGGCCTCTGAGTTCGCTCAGGGTGCCCAGCATGCTGAATAAATTTTGAGACAGACAGTGACTCTGTGTCTTTGGGAATAGTTCTGCAAGGGGTCACGAACGCCTCAACACTTCAATACTGCAAAACCTTCTGAACGTCATTACATTCCATTTCAGAGCCACTACCAAAAGTCCAAGGGCAGCAGGATGCTGCCTGCCAGACCTGACATCCAGGGTATGCAGCATCCCGGATGATATTTAGGTAATACGTTCCACCGATCTTGTGTGTGTGGGCGGGGGGGAAGAGGGAGTCCATTTTTTGACTGCGCCAACACCCCCCCCTTTTCCTCTTCCCTTTTCTTACCTCCTCACAGGAAACTTTTGCAGGTGGAACTTGCTGGGGATGACAGCGAGCCCACAGCCCGATGAAGAGAGTGGAGTGCTAGATCCACCTTTTTTTTTTTTAATATATATTTTGTATTTATTTTATTTTTATATTTTGAAGTTGTATATAATTAATGTTGCTGCAGCACTTCGAGTAAAGTGTTTTATTTTGTCTATAGATGTGTCCTGTTTTTGGGGTGGATGGGTTGGTTTTCAGAGACCGTGCCCGCCGCCTTAGCGTGGTGGGTGTTGGTGTCACTGGGCATAACCCTAGGTAACTCAGAGGGATGGAAGACCACGAGTGTCGATGAAGCCCCTCTGCTCTAGGCCCGGGCAAGCCAGGACACCCCCCCCCCTTGCTGAACCTTTGTAACCCTTTCCTTGAACTTTTTGTAACCTCCTGTAATACCGGAAAAACAGGATGAGTAGCAGGCAAGCTGAAACTCCCTAAAACTGTTATCTGTGGAATGCAAGGACACCGCTCAGAGAGAGAAGGGAGGAGGGAAGGGGGTGGGGGGGTGGAAAGGGGTGGGGGGGAGTGGAAGCCAACTAGTGAAAAACTACTGCTGGAAGTGACCAGGGTATAAAAATACACTGTTGCAGGGCTAGGGGCGCAGGATTTGAGACCATACAGTCTCCCTGCGCCTTTTACTTGAGCTCAAATAAACTCTGTCTACTTCTCCCCACAGTGTGTTTATTGGCGCGACGCACACTGGGCAATGAACCCAATTGTTGCCTCCCTCGGGCACCCTGTGCCGGCAACAGTTTTTGGACAGTTTTTGGTACCCAATGTGGGGCTCGAGGCTAACATTTCGCCTTGCCCAGATCCCTCCTGGGGTCGACGACTTGCGGCAACAACCGACACCCAGTGCGCACCGGTGGTTTCATCGGGGGCCTCGGCAGAGACGTGGTTTGATCGACACTGGAGGGCACAACGGTGCAACGTGCTCAAATAGTGGAGAAGTGATCGTGGGCAACGGTGTGGAACTGGTCCCTCGGACAAGTTAGGATAAGCTCAGCAGTCTGAGCATTGCCTGTTAAGACCTGGGGACGCCCAGTGTCTCCCTGGAGTATGGGGCAGGGACAGAGTATGGTTGGCAGGGCACGGTGTACACCCTTAGAATGCATTCTGACAAATTGGAAACTGTTTAAGTCAGATCTAATGACTAAAAATAATCTTAAAAGGTTCTGTACAGTGGAGTGGCCTCAATATCAACTGGAGGATCAGGAAAGGTGGCCTCCAAAAGGGTCAATTAACTATAATACAATCCTCCAATTACTCCTGTTTTGTCAGCAGACAGGTAAGTGGAATGAACATTTGTATGCGCAATTGTTTATGGCTTTACGAAATAAGACAGATATTTTGCAGAAGTGTAATTTCACTCCGACAGGATCAGTAGTTGTCAGTGTTGAGTCTCAGCATTCCCCCCCAACCACTGTAATGCTAGAGTCAGCGTCCCCTTTGGTTTTAACACCTCCACCATATAAAGATCAGATGTTCCCGGTTCCAGAGATCCCTCCCTCAGTGGGATTTTACACTTTACTTACTGAAACTGTAATAGTCCAGCCTGGGGCAGATGGGCATGCAGCCCAGACCATGCAAGTATACACCCATGTACCTTTTAATCCGGTGGACCTGGCGGCTTTTAAGGCACAGGCTGGAGAATTTTCAACTAACCTGAGTAAGTTTATCTCTGTCTTTGAGGGATGTTTAGCTAGTCACAAGCCTGATTGGGATGATTGTAATATCCTTATGCGAAATCATGGGATTGGGATGATTGTAAATCCTAGAGCGGAATCAAGTTATTTCCAAAGCAAGGGAGGAAGCACAGCAGAGGCATGAAAGGGATCCTGTCAATGTTCCTGGTCTGGCAGATGTGGTTCCCCTAGCAGACCCTAGATGAGACCCTAACAACCCTGTGGATCATACCCGTCTTAGCTCTTACAAAAAAGGGAAGACTTAATGGGTATGTCTGTAGCACAAATCCTGGAGACTGCAAACAGGGTGTATACCCTCAGAAAGGAAGAAGAGGAAGAGACAAGTTAGAATGCTAGTAGCAGCAGTACAGGCTGGAGCCAGAGAAAGGCCACAAGAAGGTGGGAGAGGCAGAGGTATAAGGGGTCATGGGTGCGGGCGCCCTGGCCCACAAGAAAGATGCCTGGGATGGAACCAGTGTGCCTTATGCTGGCGAGAGGGACACTGGAAGAATGAATGCCCAGAGAAAGGGAGAGACTGCACTCCTGTAATGGCAGCGGAAGGACAGGAGTAGGGGTGTCAGGGAAACGGACCACCCCACCCCCGGAACCCCAAGTAAAAAATGCAGGTGGGGAATTCAGAAATTGATTTTTTGGTAGACTCCGGGGCAGCACGGACCGCTGTAAATCAATCTCTTCAACTTCCCGTAGCGGACTCTCTCACCGTGGTGAGCGCCACGGGAAAAAAGACTCAGTGCCCAGTGTATGCTGCTGCAGAATGTGCTCTGGGAGACCGGGCTCTCTCTCACAAATTGGTCTACCTTCCAGATTGCCCAACACCCCTGCTAGGACGAGACCTGCTTTGTCGATTAGGTGCATCACTGCATTTTACCCAGGATGAAATAACCCTCGCATTGCCCCCTGAAAATGCATGGATAATGACCCTCGTGATTGAACCCTCGGCTATGAACGCTCCCCCAGAGTGGAACCAGTGGGAAGACCAGGTATACCCTTTGGTGTGGGCAAGGGGGGTCCCTGGAAAGGCTACACATCAAACCCCCATTAATATCCAACTACTGCCGGGAAAAGGTCCAGTACGAATCAAGCAGTACCCAATCAAAAAGGAAGCCAGAGAGGGACTGCAGGAGACTATAGACCGTTTCCTAAAGTATGGCATACTGCAAGAGTGTCAGTCAGCCTGGAACACTCCTATCTTGCCTGTACTAAAGCCTGATGGCACATATCGACTGGTGCAGGACCTAAGGGCAGTTAACGAATGAGTTAAAACTATTCATCCTAAGGGCAGTTAACGAATGAGTTAAAACTATTCATCCCCTTATCCCAAACCCGTATACCTTGCTGGCCTCCATAGGGGGGCAGTATACTCATTTCTCAGTTCTTGATTTGAAAGACGCTTTCTTTACGATTCCAGTTGACCCCCGTCTCAGGAGATATTCTCTTTTGAATGGAAGGACAGAAAAAGGGTTAAGAAACAACTTTGTTGGACAGTATTAGCCCAGGGATTTAAGAACTCTCCTACCCTTTTCGGCCAGTCCTTAGCTAAAGACTTGGAGGAGTGGAATAATGAGCATGAAGTTCTCTTGTTACAATATGTGGATGATTTATTAATTGCTGCTGTAGATTTAAACTCTTGCCTTAACGCCACTGTAAGCCTCCTGAACTTTATTGGACTTTGAGGATATCGGGTGGCTCGAAATAAAGCTCAAATTGCTCTCCCCGAAGTACGATACCTGGGATTTCACATAAGACAGGGGGAGCGCCAGCTTTCAAGCGAGCGAAAGGAGGCTATATGTCAGGTTCCCACCCCAAGCAACCGTAAGCGGCTCAGAGCGTTTCTCGGCATGGCAGGTTTTTGCAGAATATGGATCCCTGAATTTGGACTATGGGCAAAACCACTATATGACTGTGTAAAAGGGGCAGACCATGACCCCTTTTATTGGACTTCAGAAGCCGACAAGGCATTTAAAATACTAAAAAGGAAACTAATGGAAGCCCCCGCCCTGGGTTTACCGGACCTTTCTAAACCTTTCCAATTGTATGTGCATGAACGAAAAGGGATGGCTCTGGGAGTGCTTACTCAATTGTTGGGGGCGTGGAAACGTCCCATTGCTTATTTCTCCAAACAGCTTGATCCAGTTGCCAAGGGATGGCCAGCGTGTTTACGAGCAGTTGTGGCAACTGCCCTAGTACTTGAGGAAGCTGAAAAGTTAACGCTGGGAGGAGTCGTGCAGGTGTATACCCCTCATATGGTCCAGGCTCTGCTAGACGCAAAGGGGGGTCTCTTGCTCACCCAGGCTCGAGTGGCTCGGTACCAAGCTAAGCTGTTGGAGAACCCTGAAGTGACTCTGCAAACCTGCCCCTCCCTCAACCCGGCTACTCTCTTACCTGAAACGGAAGAACAAGAGCATGATTGTTTAGACATCATAGATGCACAGTACTCCAGCCGTGCAGACCTACAGGATCAGCCACTTCTGAATGCTGATTGTGAGTGGTACACTGATGGCAGTAGCATTTTTGTAGAAGGGCAAAGGAGGGCAGGTTATGCTGTTGTGACCCTCTATGATGTTGTTGAGGCCAAGGGTTTGCCCGCCGGAACATCTGCTCAACTTGCTGAACTGGTGGCCCTGACCCGGGCGCTAGAACTGTCAAAAGGGAAACGGCTCAACATCTATACCGACTCTAGGTATGCTTTTGGAGTACTGCATGCCCATGCTGGCCTATGGAAACAAAGGGGACTGCTGACAGCCCAAGGCTCCCCAGTGAAGTATGGATCCCAGATACTCCGACTCCTGGAAGCTGTTCAACTTCCCTTGGCAGTGGCAGTAATGCACTGTAAGGCGCATCAGAAAGAGGATCAAGACGTAGCCAGGGGTAACGCCCGGGCGGCCAGAGAAGCTAAAAATGCTGCCACCCTGAGGACACCGAGACCTGCTGACACCCATATGCATGCCCTCATTCCATCAGTGGGGAAGCTCCTGGATCCCCAGTACTCGTATGAAGAAAGAGAACTAGCCGATAAGCTTGGTCTCCAAGAAAAGAAGGGATGGCTCTGCTCCACGGATGGGAGGATCCTCCTACCAAAGAGCCTGACCCAGCTCGTGCTGCAACGGCTACATCAAACTACTCACGCTGGAAGAGACGCTCTCACTCAGTTAATGAACAAATATTTTTCTAACCTCTGGACTTCAACCTCTGGCCTCCCAGATACAGGCCAGCTGTTCGATTTGTCAAAAGAATAACCCTCGACCCAGTCTCTCAGCACCTCCAGCCACTTTGGAACCTACCCCAGGCCCAGGACTGGTTTGGCAAATAGATTTTACTGAGTTCCCCCGAACTCAAGGATTTAAGTATCTCCTCGTTATAGTAGATCGATTCAGTGGATGGCCTGAAGCCTTTCCATGTCGCAATTGTACAGCCAAGACTGTAGCTCTAAAATTCATCCGGGAAGTTATTCCCCGCTTCGGACTTCCCCAGTGGATGGAATCTGACAACGGAACACATTTCACTTCAAAGATCATCCAAAACATCTCAGATGCCTTACAGATCCCCTGGAAACTCCATACTGCATGGCAACCACAAGCTAGTGGTGTAGTAGAACGTACAAATCAGACCCTCAAGCATCATCTATCAAAGATCTGCCAGGAGGCCTCTCTGCGATGGCCCGATGCTTTGCCCCTTGCTTTGCTTTGTATCCGTGCCCTCCCCAAGGGAAGATTAGGGCTTAGCCCCTTTGAAATTATGTTTGGAAGGGCATGGCCTATGAACGGGACACCGGTTCTAGCAGGGGAGTGGGAAATAGGATGTAATATTTTGTCACGGTATATGTGCTCTTTGTCTGCTGTTCTTTCTTCTCTCCATAGGTACACTAAAGACTTGCAACCTCTTCCGCTCGATGCTGCAGTCCACTCGTTACAGCCGGGGGATTCCTTGCTCATTCGTACCTGGAAGGATGAGCCCCTCCAAGAGAAGTGGAAAGGACCTCACACTGTCCTACTAGTTTCCCACACAGCGGCAAATGTCGACGGACACAAGAACTGGATTCATCACGAGACCGATTTGGGATGATCCTTCTTCCGTTGTATGGAGTGGGCCGGTTAGCCAAGCTGTATCGTCAACTTTCTGCGTTTCTTACAAAATTTGCCAATGACACTTTAGCTATTGAAAAGAGCCTTAACTCCGAGATATATCAACTTTGTTTATTATCTCTTCAAAACTGTCAGGCTCTAGATTATGTTTTAGCATCTCGGGGGGGTATGTGCTCTAATTGGGAATGAATGTTGTACTTATATCCCAGAAAATTCCCAAGATATTAACAAAACACATTTTGTCAGCCGAACAGGCTTTTGAGCAGTGGAAAAGTCAGGAACGTGAACCCACTGTTTTTGATTCTCTCTGGAGCTGGTTGCCCAACCTCGGAGGCCTAGGAAGGGGCATCCTTCACCTCCTGGTCACCGGTGTTGTGTTGTGTTTAATTACCCTGCTCTTATTTGCGTGCTGTAATGACCTCCTGCGCAAAGTCTGGGTATCCCCCTCCCCGAGCGCTTCACTATACCCCTGCATTGAAGATCCCAGTTCCCAAACACAATCGCTTTTTATCTTCAGAATATGAGAAAACTCAGCCAAAACTTTGTTGAGTATTCTCAAAGGGGGGAGTTGTTGGTGTTACTGGGCATAACCCTAGGTAACTCAGAGGGATGGAAGACCACGAGTGTCGATGAAGCCCCTCTGCTCTGGGCTCAGGCAAGCCAGGGCCCCACCTTCCCAACCTTTGTAACCCTTTCTCTGGTGCTTGTAATCTCCTGTCCTTCTGGAAAACAGGCGAGCTAAAACTGTTATCTGTGGAATGCAAGAGCACCGCTTGGAGAGAGAAGGGAGGAGGGAAAGGGGAGGAAGAGGGGGGCCAGCTGGTGGAAAATCACTGCAGAAAAATGAGGAGCAGCACTCTCAAGGCAGCCCAGGGTAATCTCCTCAGCTACCTCTAGGCCTCTCCAGAATCAAGTGTATTCAGAAAGAACTTCTTTTCATCCAAATTCAATACATTTTTAATACCTCCTTCTCATACGCCAACTCTTGGCATATCCTCATCAGCTGTCTCTCAGCTAAGCTGGGAGCTGCTTAATTAGCCAAGGCCACGGTTTCAAAAAGCACTTTGCTCCTTAAAGAGAGGCCAAAAGTGTGGCTATCCCCAGATATACTATTGAGGTGCTTGGAGGGGAGGTCAGCCAATCTGCAATATGGGCCCTGTTTTGGCCAGCCTGCAAAGTTACTGCACTCACTCCCGCCCCTGGCTGGCTACAAACCAACCCCCACTCTGGCCCCAGGTCCATGCCCTGAAATCAAGCAGGAGCAAGTATAAATCAGAATTTTTTGTTCCTCATATTTTTTTTCCACAATAAATTGAATTGTAATTAATTTTTTTTTTACTCAACAATGCTGTCAATTGGTGAATACATTTTTTTTTTTTTTAAAAACACACTACAGCCATTGCCATGAAACATAATACAATAGGATTGTTGCCGGCACAAGGTGCCCGAGGGAGGCAACAATTGGGTTTGTTGCCCAGTGCGCGTCGCGCCAATAAACACACTGGGCGGAGAAGTAGACAGAGTTTATTTGAGCTCAAGTAAAAGGTGCAGGGAGACTGTATGGTCTCAAATCCTGCGCCCCTAGCCCTGCAACAGTGTATTTTTATACCCTGGTCACTTCCAGCAGTAGTTTTCCACTAGTTGGCTTCCACTCCCCCCCCATCCCCTTCCACACCCTTCCCTCCTTTCTCTGAGCGGTACCCTTGCATTCCACAGATAACAGTTTAGGGAGTTTCAGCTTGCCTGCTACTCATCCTGTTTTTCCACTATTACAGGAGGTTACAAAAAGTTCAAGGAAAGGGTTACAAAGGTTTAGCAAGGGGAGGGGGGCCCTGGCTCACCAGGGCCTAGAGCAGAGGGGCTTCATCGACACTCGTGGTCTTCCATCCCTCTGAGTTACCTAGGGTTATGCCCAGTGGCACCAACAACTCCCCCCTTTGAGAATACTCAAAGTTTTGGCTGAGTTTTCTCATATTCTGAAGATAAAAGAAGATTGTGTTTGGGAACTGAGATCTTCAATGCAGGGGTATAGTGAAGCGCTTGGGGAGGGGGATACCCAGACTTTGCGCAGGAGGGCATTACAGCACGCAAATAAGAGCAGGGTAATTAAACACAACACAACACCGGTGACCAGGAGGTGAAGGATGCCCCTTCCTAGGCCTCTGAGGTTGGGCAACCAGCTCCAGAGAGAATCGAAAACAGTGGGTTCACGTTCCTGACATTTCCACTGCTCAAAAGCCTGTTCGGCTGACAAAATGTGTTTGTTAATATCTTGGGAATTTTTTGGAATGCAAGTACAACATTCGTTACGAATTAAGGCACATACTCCACCTTGAGAAGCTAAGACATAGTCTAGCGCTTGTCTATTCTGAAAGGATAACAACTGAAGTTGGTAAATCTTAGAATTAAGGCTCTTTTCAATAGCTAAGGTGTCATTAGCAAATTTTGTAAGAAACACAGAAAGTTGACGATACAGCTTGGCTAACTGGCCCACTCCATACAACGGAAGAAGGATCATGCCAAATCGGTCTCGTGATGAATCCAGTTCGTGTCCGTTGACCTTTGCCGCTGTGTGGAAAACTAGTAGGACAGTGTGAGGTCCTTTCCACTTCTCTTGGAGGGGCTCATCCTTCCAGGTACGAATGAGCAAGGAATCCCCCGGCTGTAATGAATGGACTGGAGCATCCAGCGGAAGAGGCTGCAAGTCTTTAGTGTACCTATGGAGAGAAGAAAGAACAGCAGACAGAGAGCACATATACCGTGACAAAATATTACATTCTATTTCCCACTCCTCTGCTAGAACCGGCGTCCCATTCAAAGGCCATGCCCTTCCAAACATAATTTTAAAAGGGGCTAAGCCCTAATCTTCCCTTTGGGAGGGCACGGATGCGAAGTAGAGTAAAGGGCAAAGCATCGGGCCATTGCAGAGAGGCCTCATGGCAGATCTTTTCATCAGTGGAGCAGAGCCATTCCAGAGAAAGGGAGAGACTGTACTCCTGTAATGGCAGTGGAAGGACAGGAGTAGGGGTGTCAGAGGAAACGGACCACCCCACCCCCAGGACCCCGGGGAAAAATGCAGGTGGGGAATTCAGAAATTGATTTTTTGGTAGACTCCGGGGCAGCACGGACTGCTGTAAATCAACCAGGAACATTGACGGGATTAAACATGAACTTACAATATGCTCCCATGGTGCCTTGAGTAATCCCCTGATATGATATGGATGGGGGGCTGCATGGCAGGAGGGTGAGAGGGAGGCAAGCAGGCAGCCAATCCACCAGCCAGCCAGGTTACTGGCCCTTCCTGGTTACTGATGACCATGCAAACTTTATGGAGTCATGGCATTACTGGAAAGTTGCAGGGTGGACTGTTATCAGATGGAGGGAGGTCAAATGCTTGGCCAGGGCTAGTCTGAAGCCAGTATTTTCTTGCAAGAAAGAAGACTAAGTAAACCCACCCACAAAGCTTAGTTAGGGAGGTGTCCCCTCAGCTGGAGGTCCCCATGCATGGTTGCAAAGGGGCCCCCTCAGGTGAGGGCCCCCAGGCAAGGTCCCTGCGGGATCCCTAGGCATAGTTGGGGCCCCCTCAGGTGCAGATGAATGGCCCAACTCAGCTGGTTGTCTGGGTTGAGCCATGCTACTCTCCATTGCATTGTACCTTTGGAATCCTTGCTGGGCACAAAGCTGAGGGAGGGGGGCCATGGGTGGGTGGGTGGGGGAGAGGGGTGGAGGGATGCTAGAAGGGAGGGAGAGGCTGCAATTGGATCTGGACAGGTTACAGGGGTGGGCGGATGAGAACAATATGGGATTCAGTACAGACAAGTGCAAGGTACTGCACCTAGGGAGAAAGAACCAGCACCATACCTACAGGCTGGGGAACTCCCTTCTCATCAGCACAGAGGCAGAAAAGGATCTTGGAGTCATTAATCGACTCCAAGATGAACATGGGCCGCCAATGTGGGGATGCAGTCAGGCAGGCTAACTGCACCTTGTCATGCATCCAGAGAGGCATCACAAGCAGGTTCAAGGAAGTGATCCTCCCCCTCTATGCGACACTGGTGAGGCGGCAGCTGGAGTACTGTGTCCAGTTCTGGATGCCACACTTCAGGAGGGATGTGGACAACATGGAGAGGGTCCAGAGGAGGGCCACCTGCATGATCAGGGAGCAGCAGGGCAGGCCCTACAAGGAGAGGCTACGGGACCTGAACCTGTTCAGCCTCCACAAAAGAAGGCTAAGATGGGATCTGGTGGCCATCTATAAACTGGTCAAGGGGGACCAGCAGGGAATAGGAGAGTCCCTGTTCCCCCGAGCACTACTGGGAGGAACAAGGAATAATGGCTATAAGTTGATGGAGAGTAGATTCAGGCTAGTTATCAGGAGGCACTACTTCACAGTCAGGGATCTGGAACCAACTTCTAAGGGAAGTGGTACTTACTCCTACCCTGAGGGTCTTTAAAAGGAGGCTAGATAGACACCTTGCTGGGGTCATTTGACCCCAGCATTCTTTCCTACCCATGGCAGGGGGTCGGACTTGATCTGCTCAGGTCCCTTCTGACCCTACCAACTATGAAACTACAAAACCCATAATGCAGAGATCTTGGCCAGAAACCTAGAAGAAGGTTTGCAAGGGAGCTAGGAGCAGCGGGGAGAGTAAGGACACACGTGTGCCCCCTTACTTGACCCGGAGCGGAGGCGAGAGCAGCAGAGGCGAGCGGAGCAGCAGCGGGGGCAGCAGCAGCTGATCCCCCTAAGTTAAGTGGGGCAGAGGGGCCGACGCAGCTGAGCTGGTAGGGAGCCGCGCTCCCGAGCTGCGCAAACAGGGTGGGCTAGCGGGGGACTGTCCCCCAAGCCAGGGAGCACCCCCGGGGGTATCCCTCAGGGAGGCACCGGGTCCCCCCAGCAAGGGAGAGCAGGGGGGGTGGGATCGCCGGTAGGCACTTCCGGGAGGTCCGGAGCGCCTGATCGGCAGGTAGAGCGGAGGCAGGAAATTCAAACCGCAGCCTTTAAAAGCTGCGGTTTGACATAGCTTCTGGCACTTGGGAGCTAGGAGCAGCGGGGAGAGTAAGGACACAGGCACACGTGTGTCTTGCACACATGTGTGCCCCCTTACCTGACCCAGAGCAGAGGCAAGAGCAGCAGAGGCGAGCAGAGCAGCAGCGGGGGCAGCAGCAGCTGATCCCCCTAAGGTAAGTGGGGCAGAGGGGCCGGTGCAGCTGAGCCGGATCCAGAGGGGAAGCCCCCCGGATCCCTCTTAGCTGAGCCGGTAGGGAGCCGCGCGAACAGAGCACGCAAACAGGCATGGAGGGGGAGCAGGAGGGGTCGAGAGACCGACTCCTGTTAGCACGGGCCAGAGGACCCGAACTCAGCTAGGAACTCCTACGATGGTGTTGACACGGAGTGCTGCCAGAGCCCCTGCCCGGGGGGTGTGGCCTCCCCGGGGCTTGTCTGAGGCCTCCACCCAGACAGAGCCCGCGGGGGGGCTGGCATCCCCCAGCCCCCTGGCCTGTGGGAGCTGCCCAGCAAGGCCTGGGGGGGCAGGGACTGGGGACCCCCACACCCGTCCTGCAGGCGCCCGCCTTAGGGCCCTGGAAGCGCAGGTGAGGGAGCTCCAGGAGGAGTTTAGCAGGCTGAGGGGAATCAGGGAGGCAGAGGAAGAAATTGACAGCTATTTTCTTTCCCTGCAGGGTTGTACGACCAAGGAGGATGCACCTCAAGATGAGCCCTCCACTGCTAAGTGGCAGATGGTGACCTCCCATGCCAGGGCTGCTCTAGACACGGCAGCACCAGTTCCTGCAGTCCGGCTGGAGAACAGGTACGAAGCTTTGGCAGCCCTGGAGGAGAAAGACGGAGAGGATGAAACCGGGGAGGAGGCAACTCCACGCACACCGCGTCCCGTGCAAGCCAAAGGAGGCAAGAAGGCCAGGAGGAAGAAGCATCGCGTGATTGTCATTGGTGACTCCATCCTGAGAGGTACGGAGGGCCCTATCTGTCGCCGGGACCCCTCGGCACATGAGGTATACTGCCTACCTGGAGCGAGGATTCAGGACATGAAAGGGATGCTCCAGACCGTAATCCAGCCCACCGATATTACCCTATGGTCCTAGTCCATGTGGGTACTAACGATGTGGCCAGGAGGAGCCCTGATCACCTGATGGAGGACTACCATGCTCTGGGGGGCGTGCTGAAGGAGATGGGCGCACAGGTGGTTTTCTCTTCTATCCTGCCAGTGAGTGGACGAGGCAGACGGCATGAAACGTGCATTGTGGAGACCAACTGGCGGCTACAGGAATGGTGCTTCGAGGAGGGCTTTGGCTTCCTCAGCCACGACCAGCACATCGCGACGAGAGACATGCTGGGATGGGATGGGCTCCACCTTTCCCCTAAAGGTAAGCGTGTGTTCTCTTCTAGGTTGGCGGACCTCCTCCGGTGGGCTTTAAACTAGGCTCGTCGGGGGAAGGGGAAGATGAGGGCGGAGGAAATATCAGACTGCCAGACCAAACAGCACCCATAACTACAGCCCAGCCCGGACCGACGAGCGAAGCAATCAAACAGGTAAGAGAGAGGGGCCAGGGTAATGCTGGGACTAGGGGGTCAGCACACACACCCACAGGAGGCCTCAAATGCCTCTACACAAACTCTTGTAGTATGGGCAACAAGCAGGAGAAACCCACCCTCCTGCTGGCTGACACCACCCCGGACATAGTGGGGATTACAGAAACGTGGTGGGACGAAACGCGTGATTGGGCAGTCAATGTCAAGGGCTATAGGCTGTACAGGAGGGACAGGATAGGAAAGAGGGGTGGGGGCGTGGTGCTCTATATTAAGGAGGAATACACATCATCCTTAATTAGCAAGGAGTCAGGGGAGGGGCACTCTGAAGTGCTTTGGGTTAGAGTACAAGGCAGTCGAGGGGAAAGGGTCTTAACTGTGGGAGTCTACTACAGACCTCCCAACCAGGGAGAAGAGCTTGACCAGGAATTCTTGGGTCAGCTCACAGAGGTAGTGAAGGCTAAGGATGTGCTAGTCCGGGAAGTTCAGGTCCCCCATGACATCTGCTGGGAAGAGCAGACAGCCAGGTCTGACCGCTCACATAGGTTCTTGGCCAGAGTGCAGGACCTCCATCTAACCCAGGAGGTGCACAGCCCCACCAGGGGGGATGCCTTGTTGGACCTAGTGCTGGCCACGGGTGATGACCTGGTGAGGGGGCTGCAGGTGCTCGACCACCTGGGCAACAACGATTATTGCCTGCTGGAATTCACCATCCAGCGCAAGGTGGCAAAGGCATGCAGTAAGGCAGCGGCCCTAGATTTTAGGAGGGCAGACTTCAACATGCTAAGGAGGATAGTTGGAGAAGCGCTGAGGTCCCAGAGGGGGAGGGGAGCCAGGTGTCCAAGGAAAGTGGTCGCTCCTTAAGGAGATGATCGTCCAAGCCCAAAGGAAGGTAATCCCAACGAGGATCAAAGGGAGCAGGAGAGCACACAAGCCTCCGTGGCTCACCAAAAGCATCCAGGAATGTCTCCTTGCTAAAAAGGAGGCTTACACCCAATGGAAGGAAGGGGTCATCACCAGGGAGGGCTATTCTGTAGTTGCTCGGGGATGTAGGGGGGTAGTTAGGAAGGCCAAGGCAGAGATGGAACTGGGGCTAGCTTCCCAGATTAAGGACAATAAGAAGTCCTTTTTTAAATATGTAGGGAGTAAAAAGAAGGTCCCGCGTAATGTGGGGCCCTTGCAGGATGACATGGGGAACTTGGTCGTCACACCAGACAACAAAGCTAACATGTTTAACCATTTCTTTGCTTCCGTCTTCCTAAGTAGGGACCAGAACAGCCACCTCCCTGCTGGGCCCCCCTCGGGCCCCGGGGGAGGCACACCTGGGCCACGGGTTAGTGAGGATTTAGTTAGGGAGCTTCTGGAGGGGTTGGATGTATTCAAGTCAGTCGGCCCGGATGATCTCCACCCTAGAGTTCTAAAGGAACTGGCCAAGGTCATTGCAAGTCCCCTGGCACAACTTTACGAGCACTCACGGTGCTCTGGTGAGGTACCGGAGGACTGGAAGAGGGCCAACGTGGTCCCCATCTTCAAAAAAGGCAGGAAGGAGGACCCGGGAAACTATAGGCCGGTTAGTCTCACCTCGATCCTAGGCAAGCTGTTTGAGAAAATTATGCTGGCACACATCCAGGAGGGGCCAGCAGGGGACTGCATGCTTAGGGGCAACCAACATGGGTTCATCAGTGGCAGGTCCTGTCAGACCAACCTGGTGGCCTTTTACGATCAGATCACCAGATCGTTAGATGCAGGGGTAGCAGTGGATATAGTCTTCCTGGACTTCTGGAAGGCTTTTGACACTGTCTCTCAACCTGTTCTCATTAAGAAACTGGGGGGCTGTGGTGTAGACACCCACACAGTCAAATGGGTCGCCAACTGGCTGGTGGGCCGCACCCAGAGGATGGGTCCTTCTCAACCTGGAGGGACGTGGGCAGTGGGGTTCTGCAGGGCTCGGTCCTCGGGCCCGCACTGTTCAACATCTTCATCAGTGATTTGGATGAGGGGGTAAAAAGTACCCTGTTCAAATTTGCTGATGACACCAAGATGTGGGGGGATGTGGGCACATTGGAAGGATGCAACAGGCTACAATCAGACCTAGACAGGTTACAAGG
Source organism: Crocodylus siamensis (assembly GCF_052110815.1). Lineage (NCBI taxonomy): Eukaryota > Metazoa > Chordata > Crocodylia > Crocodylidae > Crocodylus > Crocodylus siamensis. The sequence continues at coordinate 41,479,552 of NC_143404.1, read as the reverse complement.
GTGGGCGGACGAGAATAGGATGGGCTTCAACACCGACAAGTGCAAGGTGATGCACCCTCGGGAGGAACAACCAGCACCATACCTACAGGTTGGGGAACTCCCCTCTTGTCAGCATGGAGGCGGAAAGGGATCTGGGGGTCATCATTGACTCCAAGATGAACATGGGCCGGCAGTGTGGGGAGGCAGTCAGGAAGGCCAACCGCACCTTGGCATGCATCCACAGATGCATCTCGAGCAGGTCCAAGGAGGTGATCCTCCCCCTCTGTGCAGCACTGGTCAGGCCGCAGCTGGAGTATTGTGTCCAGTTCTGGGCGCCACACTTCAAGAGGGATGTGGACAGCATGGAGAGGGTCCAGAGGAGGGCCACTCGTATGATCAGGGGACAGCAGGGCAGGCCCTATGAGGACAGGCTGCGGGACCTGAACCTGTTCAGCCTCCAAAAGAGAAGGCTGAGGGGGGATCTTGTGGCCTGTTATAAACTAGTCAGGGGGATCAGCAGGCATTGGGGAAGTCACTGTTTCCCTGAGCACCGCCAGGAGTGACCAGGAATAATGGTCACAAGCTGGCAGAGGGCAGGTTTAGGTTAGATATCAGGAGGCGCTACTTCACAGTGAGGGCGGCTAGGATCTGGAACAGCTTCCAAGAGAAGTGGTGCAGGCTCCTACCCTGGTGGTGTTTAAGAGGCGGTTAGATGAACATCTTGCTGGGGTCATTTGACCCCAGTATTCTTTCCTGCCATAGTAGGGGGTCGGACTAGATGATCTGCTCAGGTCCCTTCCGACCCTAGAAACTATGCAACTATAAGGGAGAAGAGTAAAGAACGGAGAGGTGTAAGGCACAGGGTAAGTGCTGATGCTCATGCCAAAGCATGTGAAGAAGCCTCAGCTTCTGCCACTGCAGTGGTCCTGGATCCCAAGGAGAAGGGTGGGAAGCAGGTAGGGTTTTCCCCACACAGCAAGAAGCTTTCCAGGTGTAAGATAGAGGGCAAGTGGAGCGAAGAGGTCTTGACTAGCAACCAAGAAAAAGGCCTCCACAATTCAGAGGAGAAACTGGAGCCTTAGCTTCTTTAGTGGAAGGCCCTCACCACCACCCCCCACCCCCCCCGGGACCCAAGCCCTCTGCAACAATCAATGAAATGCACCTGCACAACTTGTCCACCTTGTACTGATGCAGGACATGGCCAGTAACCAGGAGGAGGGCGAGAAGACTATATGAAGTGAGTCTGGAAAACTTGTGCAAATAGAGCTGATGCTCAGAACAAAGCACCTCAGCTTTTGCCAGTGCAGTGGTTCTGACTCCCAAGAAGAAGGGCAGGAAGCAGGCAGGGTTTTCCCCACACAGCAAGAAGCTTTTGCCCAACAAGGATTACAAAGTTACAAGGGTGCAACAGAGAGGTGTTAGGCACAGGGCAAGTGGGGTGAAGAGCCTACTACCCGAATGCAGAGGTCTTAGCCAGCAACCAAGAAGAAGGTTTGCAAGGGAAAGGAGTAAGGAATGGAGAGGTGTAAGGCACAGGACAAGTGCTGATGCTCACACCAAAGCCAAGGAATAAAACTCAAGTTTTGGCACTGCAGCGCTCAGCTGGCTTTTTGGCCAGCAAAGATTCCAAAGTTGCAAGGTAGAGGAGGAAGGAATAGAGAAGTGTAAGGCACAGTGCCTCATGCCAAAGTGTGTGAAGAAGCCTCAGCTTCTGCCATTGCAGTGGTTATGGCTCCCAAGGAGAAGGGCAGGAAGCAGGCAGGGTTTTTGCCACACAGCAAAAAGCTTTCCATATTCCAGTTACAAGGGTGCAACAGAGAGGTGTAAGGAATGGAGAGGTGTAAGGCAGAGGGCAAGTGGGGCAAAGAGGTCTTGGCTAGCAACCAAGAAGAAGGCCTCCACAATTCAGAGGAGAAACTTAAGCTGCAGCTTCCTTAGTGGAAGGCACCCCCTGTGACTCAAGCCCTCTGCCACTGCAGTGTTCATAGCTCCTGAGCACAGCTTGCTTTGTGGCCAGCAATTATTCCAAAGTTACAAGGGAAGAAAGCCGTCCTAATTCAAGTATTCCACAAAGAAGAAACCTTAGCAGTACTTGTGGCCAGCAACCAGGAGGAGGAAGTAATACAAGTTCAGGAACCAGATAGTGGGCATTTCTCTCCCTGCTCCCTCTCCCCACCACCAGGAAAGAGGCAGGGAGGGTGCATGCATAATCACCTGCCTTACACTCAGAATCTGCTCTCTCATGGTAAGGAATCAAAATGTAATGATAAGTCAGAGGGCAAGTGAGGCATAAGACAGAGGGCAAGTGGGGTGAAGAGTCTACTACTCAGACCACGGACATCATAGCTAACCAGGAGGGTGAGAAGACTATATTAAGTGTCATATCATATAGGGCCATAGTTCAGGAGCACAGCTTGCTGTGCTAGCAATGTTTCAAAAGTTACAAGGGTGCAACAGAGAGGTAGGTGCATGTGGCAGGCCAGTAGGGGGCATTGAGCCACCCACCTCACTGCACCCAACCACCTTCCTGGCTCCGAGTGCCTCCCTGGCAGCGCTTCACGTCTGGCTGACCCCCTTCCTGGAGCACACCTGCTAGCCTGGGGGTATCACTGCCACCACTGAGGGATGGGCTTGATTCTGGCACTGCGCACCCTGGGAAACACAGGCCTAGTAGCCCTCAAGGGTACCTGAGTCACTTCAAGAACTTGAGATGTTTCCCTCAGTCAGAAGCACAAGTAGTGGTTTCCCTTAGCCAAACCAAGGAAACCCCAAAGCATAATCTAGACCCACTCCTAATAAGTCTTCACACTAGTTACAAAGGAGAACTTTATTGGTTACAAGGGGTAAGGTTGGAATAGGGTACAGGGTAGAGCAATATCAGAGAAATCCCATAGAGCAAGCTCCTATGGCTTGGTAGCCTTTGATCATGCATCCGAGTTACTGCAAGCTATATATCTAGTTAGATCTCAGGTAGCTTACTCACAAGTATCATCCAAAGGTTGGTGGAGATTCCCTCTGGAGGCAGGCAGTTCCTTGATCATGAATTTTGAGAGAGAGAGCAAGTTTCAGATGGTCCAGCTCTTCTCTCTCTAAGTCTTCCTCATGGCTGCTGCCCCCACCTCCTGGGCAGTCCTTAACCTATATAGCCCTTATGACCTCATTTACCTGGTCCAATGGAGGCCAGCACCTGTTGGCTGTCAGCCAACCAATTTGAAATGCATCACTAGTTGCTGGGCAGACTGGCAGTTCCTAGTTCCACAGGGAGCCCAAGCCCCTCACCCGGGTATGTGATACCAGTCACATAGGCAGAGGGAGCAGGTTTCCCCCCTCCCTCAGGAATGTATCTAGCTCAGGTTACCTAAAGAGATAGGGTAAAGGTGTGTATCCTCTGCTGGGCCCATCCTAACCAAATTGTCACAGAACAGAGTTTTTGGGGAGAAACAGAGGTGGCCTTCGGCCACTGTGCAGAGGTGGGCAAGTGTGGCAAAGAGCCCACAGGCCTGGGCCTACTTCCTGGACCCAGGGAGGGAATTTGCCAGAGGTCTTGGCCAGCACCCAAGAAGAATCCGCATTTGTGGCCAGCAGCAATCCTCTAATTACAATTCCATAATACGCTGATTAGCAAATAGGGCCAGCAACCAGGAGGAGGATGAGAATAATATGAAATGGATCTGCAGAACTTGTGCAACTCTTACCGTGCTCGAGGTGATGCTCATGCCAAAGCTGCAAAGAAAGCCTACACAATTCAAGTATTACAAAAAGGGGAAACCTCAGCAGCACATGTGGCCAGCAGCCAGGAGAAGGAAGTAAGACAAGTTCAGGAACCAGGAGGTGGTCATTTCCTTCCCCTCCCTCCCTCATGGGGAAAGAGGCAGGGAGGGTGGGTGCATAATCACCTGCCTTACGCTCAGTATCTGCGTTCCCTTTGTAAGGAATCAAACTGTAATTATAATTCTATATATAACAGAAATATATATAACATAAGTCTATATCATACATTGGCTACATATATATGGTGGAGGTCCAGGATGTGTGTGATGTGTGCAGGGTGGTAAGGTTTGAACTTTTGGTAACCTGGAGAGCTTTCTAAGCATGCGTGATTAGCTAATGCATATAAGCCTATCCGCCCCGCATACTTAAGTAGTTAATTATAATGCACATGCGACGGATGACGTGACGTCATTTCATATATGTTTGTATGAACCGGAAATGAGGTGTAAGAGTTCCTGCTTCTGCACACGTGCCCAGGAGGGAAAGGATAAAACCCAGCTGAGAGTTTTCCTCGGGGGCAGAGTGTGGTCTTTTGTCTTCACTCTGACCCTATTTGCAAATATACCTTTTGTATTGCTAATAGTGTGTCTGAGAGTTCTTTGCCTCCCGAGAAACGAACCGCAGCATTTTTGCATCAGATCCTGGCACCCCAGATGGGACCTTCTCGTGGACTACCCCGAAATCCAGTGGCGAAGCGCCTCCGGTACCAGGGAGAGTGCGCACCGAGCAGACTTTTCGGGCTCGCCCCTGGAGTCTGAGGCGTGAGTCAGGATATTCGGGAAGTTAAAGGCTCCCGTGCAAATTTTCAGTTTCTGTAGACGTCGGACACACTCCGGTATTTTGATCGAGATCTCTGGGGTATCTGAGTGAGTATACAAATTCCCTTTGCCCAATTTGGTTCTGGATCCAAAGCAAAAGGTGTGCATGCTTCTGAGGAACTCTAGGTTCGGCTCTCATGGTAAAACATCTGTTGTAAGGATCTTTTGGTATTTGGTGTGCCTTGGGCGCACTCTTGTGGGCAAAATGGGTATGGGTCGCTCCCGTGTAGAAAACCCGGATACTCCCCTAAAATTCATGTTACGTCATTTTAATAAGTTCGCAAAGCCGGCGGATTACGGAGTAAAGATGAAAAAGAATGATTTAATTAAGTTGTGCCAATTCGAGTGGCCAACATTTGGGGTCCACTGGACCCCGAAAGGATCCTTTGTAGTAAAAGAAGTGATAGCTATCCATGAAATAATTATGCAGAACAGGTATTGGAATCAGTTTCCTTATATTGATTGTTGGTTGTGGGTGGTTCAAAATCAACCACCTTGGATTAAAGAATGCTTAGTAAAGTCTCATGTGATGGTTGTTAAAGGAAAGACTCGAGGAGGACCGCCTGTACTCCCTGAGTCTAATGAGGGGGGGGATTCTGAATTGGCTGAGTATCGGACCAGCTCTCCGGTTGCCCTGTCAGGTAGTGAAGATGAATCAGACACCTCCTTGGAATCCAGTCCCTCTGCACCACCGCTCCCTCTCTCAGGGAGACCACCACCGGCGTATCAAAGCATACCTAATGATTTAGAGCGTGAGCCTCAGCCAAGTGCCCCATTTGAATCAGGGAATAAGGGCTATTATTTGCGCAAGCCTGTAGAGTCACAGCCAGTGCTGAACTGCCCGATGCGAGAGGTTATCGGAGAGGGGGGCAATGCAACTTTTGTCTACACCCCATTTAGTACTTCAGATTTATTTAACTGGAAGAATCAGAGTCCCTCTTTTCTTGAAGACCCTGAAAAGATGAGGGACCTGCTTCGATCTATTGGGCAGACTCATCGACCCACTTGGGCTGATGTCCAGATGATGCTCCAGACCCTCCTGACCCCGGAGGAAAGGAGATTAGTGTTGGGGATGGCAGAGCGTATTGCAGCAGCCAGAGTTGAGGCAGAGGGGGCTGCTGGTCGTACCCTGCGTGATACCTGCCCTGTTGAGGAGCCGAGATGGGATAATCATACTGCAGAAGGAAGAGAGCTGAGTGCACGGTATCTGGGGATTATAGTGGAAGCAATGGGAAAGGCAGTGCCTCGGGTTACTAATCTGTCTAAGTTGTATGAAGTGAGACAGGGAAGAGAGGAGGATCCCTCAGCTTTCCTCGGGAGGCTGTATGAGGCGTTTCGCAGGTTTTCGGATCTGGATCCAGAAGCCCCAGATAATCAACGCATGGTAAATCTTATGTTTATTGGTCAATCTGCTGCTGATATCCGTAAGAAGTTACAGAAAACTGAGGGAGGTGCTGGGAAACCGATTTCAGAGCTGGTGGAAATTGCATATAAGGTATATGGGAATCGTGAGCAAGTGCAGGAGCGCAAGGAGGATAAAAAGGCTCAGCGACAGATGGCAGCACTAGCAGCTGCTATAACTAGAGGTAACCCTGGAAAGGCTGGGATACAGAAGGGGAAAGGAGAAAGAGTGGGACCAGACGTTTGTGCTTATTGCAAAGAGAAAGGACACTGGAAGAGGGAATGCCCAAAGTTGAAGGAGAAGAGAGAGGGGGAACCGAGAGGTCACCTCATGCGGGCAGAAGACAAGGGTGAGGATTCAGAATGAAGGGGACAGGGATCTAAGACCACTACCCTTCGGGTTGGAGCCCGTGAAGATCCCATGGTAACCATTAGGGTTGGTGGCAAAAACTTTGAAGCCTTGGTGGATACTGGGGCTACATTTTCAATGATTCCAGAAAACCCCCCCTGTGCAGGAACTAGTGAACAGCATGTACTTGTGGAAGGAATTGAGGGAATGCAAACCCAACTCCCTGTTTGTAAACCACTCCTCACCAAAGTGGGGGACCATTTGCTCGAGCACTCCTTTGTATATTCACCAAGTTGCCCGGTTGCACTCCTTGGGCGGGACTTACTCACAAAATTGCAAGCTGAGATCTTTTTCAGAGACGACCAGATGGTGGTCCAGCTACCTGTCAAGCAGAGCTCGAACTATCAGATGGCTCTCCTGGAGCATCGTCGCCCTGCAGTAAGTTCAGAAGATCACATGACTGGAGTAGACCCTTCGGTATGGGCTGATGGAACCCGTGCGCGAGCTAAGTCCGTCTCCCCGGTAAGGATCATACTCAAGGATGGGGAGGGGCCCGTTCGGGTAAAGCAGTACCCACTCAGCCGAGCGGCCAGAGCTGGACTCAAGCCGTTAATAGAGAAATACAAGAGGTGCGGATGGCTAGTGGAAGGGTCCTCACCCTATAACACCCCCATTCTTGGAGTGCCGAAGGCAGATGGGGTCTCATACAGACTGGTCCAAGACCTACAAGCAGTAAACAAGAAAGTCCTTTCAGACCATCCTGTAGTCCCGAACCCTCACACGATTTTGACACAAGTACCGGGGGAAGCTGAAATATTTTCAGTGCTAGATTTGAAAGATGCTTTCTTCTCCATTCCCCTTCACCGAGAAAGTCAAAAATTGTTTGCTTTTGAATGGGAGGATCCAGATACTTTCCATAAAGCCCAACTCATGTGGACAGCTCTTCCACAAGGATTCATAGCAGCCCCCCATATTTTCAGACTTGCCCTTCAGAAGGACTTGGAGGAGTGGAAGGGATCACACCCCGCAGTGACTCTCCTCCAGTATGTGGATGACCTGCTAGTTGCAAGCCCAAACTTGCAGCTTTGCGAGGAAGCCACCAGGTCACTGCTAAACACTCTGGGGAAAAAAGGATATAAAGTCTCTAGAGAGAAAGCCCAAATATGTCAGCCTCAAGTCACATTTTTGGGATATAAGCTCTCAAAAGGAGTCAGAGCCCTGAGTGCAGATTGCATACAGGCAATCCAAGGTCTAACCCCACCTAAGTCACCCAAGGAGTTGCGGGCATTCCTAGGGCTAACTGGGTTCTGTTGACTATGGATACCAGATTATGGTGGGAAGGCTAGACCGCTGTATGACTCCCTGACTAAGGAGAGTCTCACTAAATGGAAATGGAATAAAGAAATGCAGCATGCCTTTGATCTGCTGAAGGCAGCATTAATCCAGCCCCCTGCCTTGGCCATCCCAAATAGTAAAAAGCCATATCGACTGTATGTTCATGAGAATCGAGGGGTTGCATCAGGGGTGCTGACACAGCCATCGGGCCCGACCTGGAGACCCCTGGGATATTACTCAAAGGTTCTAGATCCAGTTGCACTCGGGTGGCCAGCCTGTCTTCGGGCTGTGGCAGCCACAGCAGTAGTTGTTGAAGAAGCCCAGAAGATAGTCATGGGTGCGGATATGGAAATACTCACTCCTCATGGAGTTCCCCAGATCCTAGGGACTGAGAGAGGGAAATTTCTTAACCCCTCCAGACAATCACGGTATGAGATAGTTTTGCTCTCTAATCCAAGACTTACTTTCAAACATACTACAGCCTTAAACCCTGCAACCTTGCTGCCGGAGTCAGGGAAACCGACGCATGACTGCCTTGAGGTCCTGAATCAAACCACCTGGTTTGGTGCGACCTGATCTTGCTGAGGACCCAATTGAGGACCCAGATGTTGAATACTTCGTAGACGGCTCCAGCTCTGTCATCGACGGAAAAAGACGAACAGGATGTGCAGTGGTAACCTTAAATAAGGTAGTATAGAGGGAGTCATTGCCGAGCTCATGGTCGGCACAGGCCGCGGAACTCACTGCGCTCACCCGAGCATTACAGCTGGGGACAGACCAGCGGGTTAATATATATACTGACTCTCGCTATGCTTTTTCTACAGTCCATGCGCACGGACTATTGTGGAAAGAAAGGGGTTTCATTACGGCCTCTGGGAATAAGATTGCTAATGGCCCCCAGATTATCAAGCTACTAGAGGCACTCCACCAGCCTAAAGAGGTAGCAGTCATTCATGTGCAGGCCCATGGAAAGACTGCTGAGAAAAAGCATAAGCTTGAAAATGCAAAGGCTGATGCGGCAACAAAGAAAGTCGCATTTATTGGGAGAGAAGCGGAGAAGGTATCCAAGCAGGCCATGTCCCATGCCATATGGCCATACGTCCAGGATTTAGTCCCACAGTATTCCCCTGAAGAAGATAAATTTGCACAGAAAGCTTGTGCAGAAAAAAACTCCCAGGGGTAGTAGATAGTACCAAGAGGGAAAGTCATAATACCCAGGCCATTGCTTCGGGAGGTGCTGCAACAGCTCCATGCAAGAACCTATATGGGAGGCTTGGCCATGGGTGATCTAGTGATCCGCCAAGCAGTAGCCCCAGGGCTATATGTAGAAGCTCAGCGCATTGCTACCAAGTGCATCACATGCCAGAAAGTAAACCCCCGAAGGAAACCCCCTGTGCCAATGGAAAGTAGACCCTGGGCAGCGTATCCTGGACAGGCATGGCAGATTGATTTTGCCGAGCTCCCACGGTCCGGACATCACGGGTTTTTACTTGTCATGGTAGACCAGCTCTCTGGTTGGGTCGAGGCCTGGCCCACCAGGACTGCCACTGCGGCTACAGTAGTGAAGTATTTATTGCAGGAGATCATTCCCCGGTATTCCCTGCCTGAGTCCATTGAGTCGGACCAAGGACAACACTTCGTGGGAAAAGTGGTTCAAGAAGTCGCACAAACTCTCAAGGTTACTTGGAAACTACACACACCATGGAGACCACAGAGTTCAGGACAAGTGGAACGCATAAATAGGACTTTAAAGACTCTGCTCACCAAAATCTGTATTGAGACACGCCTTAAGTGGCCTCAAGCATTGCCGCTAGCTCTTACTTGCATTCGAAACACTCCCCGACGGGGCCTCAAATTGACCCCATATGAAATTATGTTTGGCAAGCCCCTTCGAGTCTTACCCCCTGGGATGCGAGAAAATGTAACTTTTGAGTTAGGTAATAGTGAGCTTCATATGTATGTTATTGCTTTGCAGTCTGTCTTATCTTCTCTTCACAGGTATGCAGCCTCCTTTCAGCGTCTGCCTTTAGACGTACCGGTACATGACTTCTCCCCGGGAGACTGGGTCTTAGTGCAGCGGTGGAAAAAGGAACCCTTGACTGAGAGGTGGAGTGGCCCTTTCCAGGTACTTCTAACAACCCACACCGCTGTAAAGATTGCTGGCCATGATCGTTAGATACACCATACCCGTGTGAAACGACATCCACGAGCGTCGGAGGACAGCAACTCCCAAGATGAGCTCACTCCAGAAGCTGAGTCGTCTTCGGAACAAGAAGCCAGCAATGTGAAGCTGTGAACCTACTGGTGATCTCCAAGTGCGCCTGAGACGGCTTAATCAGAGCTCAGAAAATTAGACAGGAAAGTAAAAGAGAAACATTTAGGCTGTGTTTGATCTCATAAAAGGGAAAATATGGTGGGAATCTTAATGTGCCTTGTTGTTATCTGCATAATGAAAGAAGCAGAATTGAGCAGCCTTAGCCGCTGGCCCACACCCTCGCTTTCCCAAATTGCTCCCCCAGGGACAAATTTGTATGTTAATATGATGAAAAGAATTGCAGGTACTTTTAATCTTACCAACTGCTGAGCCTGTGGGGGGCTCCGAGAGGCCGGAGAACAGTGGCCTTGGAGGGCTTTTCCTTTGGCCCCAAAATGGTTGGTCAGTGACAAGGCAGATGTTAAGAGTACTGGTCAAGAATGGGATGAGAACCGCAGCTGGGATCTTTCCCAAGTGGCATTAGGAGAGTACTGTATTAGCAGTAATGGTACAGGGAGGAGTTTAGGACATAGTCAGTGTACATAGACATTGAAATGGGCCCGAATATGCAGCAAGTATGCTGATCAATGGAATTCTGCTGCTGTTAGGCTCCCAATCTCCACGCAGATGCAAAAGGTCAAAAGGACAAGAATATTACCTTTCGATCCTGACCCTACCAGATGTCAGGCATATGAAAAGGCCCGAAGTGAACGATTTACCTACATCTATAATTGGCAATGAGCATACCCGAATGGCACGGTGGCAAGGTTTAATACATATTGGAGTGCCTTAAATGACACAAATGAAATAACCGAGTGCAAGTATAGAAATAAAGATGGCGTATGGAAATGTCAGTTTAAACTGAGTAACTATTACACTGGCCCTTTAGGGCATAGGGGCAACAAATACTATCCCCTTCTTTTCCACAGCCGTGACCCCCTAGCCTTGGGAGGGGAAAACAGGGCCCTAAAAGGACATTATTGAATTTGTGGAAGGCGAGCCTATACGGTACTACCACGAGGGTGGACAGGAACCTGCTATATTGGAGTAATTGTACCATCTTTCTTTTTGCTACCATCTGAGGTCGGAAATAAGCTGGGAGTCTCTTTGTATGATGATTGGAAAAGGGCCAAGAGAGGTATTGATGTAAGTTTGACACCGGGTGGCTACCAAAAGTGGAAGGAGGATGAGTGGCCTCCTCAAAGGATCATTGAGTATTATGGACCAGCTACATGGGCTAATGATAAGAGTTGGGGATACCGGACACCAATATATATGCTAAATAGAATCATCCGGTTGCAGGCAGTCTTGGAAGTAATTACTAACCAGACCGCCACTGCTCTCGAGTTGCTGGCCCGACAGAGTTCTCAGATGAGAGAAGCCATATACCAAAATCGAATGGCTTTAGACTATTTACTCGCAGAGGATGGCGGAGTCTGTGGAAAGTTCAACCTTTCTCATTGTTGTCTCCAAATAGATGATAATGAGAAAGTAGTCTTAGAGATTGCCAAAGAGATCAAGAAAATAGCCCATGTACCAATACAAACGTGGGAAACCACATGGAATAAAGACTGGTGGTTTAAATTATTTGGAGGACCCTGGTGGAAAAAAGTAGGATTTGTGCTTTTGTGTGCTCTGACTGGTTTGATTTTTATCCCTTGCCTTATTCCTTGTCTCACTAGATTGATAACCACCACAGTAGAAGGAATGCAGGTCGCAGCAGTCCCTTTGAAAGCACAGACTGCAGCAAAAGTCATGATCCTCAGAAAAATTCCTCGTAATTATCTTGATTTGCCTAAATGAAGTAAAGAGCAGAAAGCATCTTGAGGGGGGATATTGTTAGAAATATTATTGAAAATGCATTATGAATAGTGTTGTTAGAACAGCACAGCTGCCAGCTCTCCCTGGTGGGAGGAGGAGGTTGGAGGAGAAGCTACTAAGGGCTCTTTGTATTAAGGTATCACTCTCTCTTTGTTTTGCAAATTTACTATCTCTTTGTTACAGTAAAGCATATACTCCTTAGCGTTCTCATGCAGATAAGAGTCAATTGCAATTTTTAATGGTCCTGTCCTTGGGGCAGAGAAGGTTTGAACTTTTGGTAACCTAAAGTACTTTCTGAGCAGGCGTAATTAGCTAATGCATATAAGCCTATCCGCCCCGCATACTTAAGTAGTTAATTATAATGCACATGCGACGGATGACGTGACGTCATTTCATATATGTTTGTATGAACCGGAAATGAGATGTAAGAGTTCCTGCTTCTGCACACGTGCTCAGGAGAGAGAAGATAAAAGCCAGCTGAGAGTTGTCCTCAGCAGTTGGAGTGATCCTTTGTTTCCACTCCAGCCCTATTTGCAAATATACCTTTTGTGTTGCTAATAGAGTGTGTCTGAGACTCAGAGTTCTTCGCCTCCCGAGAAACGAACCGCAGCCATTTCTGCAACAGTCTCATTGGAAGGCAGGCCTGGGAGCAGCTGGCATCTTGTGATAGTTTGATTGTGACTGTGATGGCAGTTCCTGTTCATGTGACAGGGAAAAAATTCCACATCTTGGAGCACAGGCCTAGCTGCGGGTTGGGTTAGCTCAGCTCCGTCTCCCAGAGTTGGGATCAGTGTCTGTTTTTATGTTTGCAAGCTGCTGTGAGTCCCTCTGGGTTGGGGTCTCTGCTTCTTCTGCTGCAGCTCTCTGTGGGCCACAGCTTCCTCTCAGCTTTGCGGTCTCTCCTTTCCAGTTCCCCTTCCTGGGGACGGACTCTGAGTCACTGCAAGTCAGCCCCAGACTCCATTCCTTGTGTGCACTCCACTGGCAGGATGCCGGAGTTCATTTCTGTGTGCGACTTCATCTCTCAGGCCCTTGAAGATCTGAGCTCCCCAACCACCTCCTCCTTCACCAGCTACATGAGCAAGTGCAGGGCAACTGTCTGCAGTCTGGAAGAGGTGAGGGGAACGGTGTTCTGCATCGGAGTGCAGGGTGCGGGGCAGGAAAGGATTTTACAAGTTGGAGGGTAGATGGGTTGGGGTAAGAGAGAAGGGGGAGAGGGTAGAGTGCCTATTCCCTGCAGTTCTTTCAGTGCAGGAGGAAAGGTGGGAGGAGTTAGATTCATGCTGTACTTGCTTGAGCACATTGCAGCACTGACTTCCAGCCATGTCAGCTCCCCACCCTGTAGCTCTCAACTTCCTCTTCTGCGCTCCTTCTGCATCTGCCTCCTACTTCCCTGTCAAGTTTCTTCATTGTGAGGCTTAATCTGGCTACGTTGATCCTATAAGGTGGATGGAGGGAAGAGGGCTGACGTATGTCCTGGAGTACACTTCTTTGTTATCTTCAAGGAAACATAGAGCTAAGGATAGAAATGGAATGATTAAATAAAATGTGGACTTTATAGTGGTGTGGTAGTTAATAAGGTGATACTATCTTATCTATTAGGAAGTTATTTCACTTTTCTAAGAGCTTGTCTTCACTACATACTTGATAAGGTCTGAATCAGTTTTTGCTCCTTTAATCCTATCCGCATGCAAACTGTCACTTCTGTCTTGTCATGCTTTTAACTCAAGTTGCTTGGTCTATCTGAGCATAAAAACCAAATTTCCAGTTAGCACAGTTCATCTGCTGCTTGTACAACCACTTTGTGCTACTTAAGATACTTTGCATTGTGGCTGCTCTCACTTGAACCAGACTAGGGCTCAGCAATCCCTGGTACATGTGCCAGAGTGTGGCATGTGAAGCCATTTTCCTTGGCACTCTGCATCCGGCCTGGGCTCTGGGTAGGCCCCTGCCGCTGGCCACAGAGGCCAGATTGCTCCTAACAAGTAGCAAAGAGGCTGCAAGGAGCTGCACCAGGGTCCACGAACCTCCTCCTGGCTTGTTGCCAGGAGGAGGTGCATGCATGCTTCTGAGCGAAAGGCCAGGGCTGTGCTGCCACAACAAAGATTGGACCCCTTGCAGCTCCCTTGCCATTGACCCTTGGCATGCCAACATCTTACAAATAGAGGTTACTGGGATTTTGTCACTCTGCCCAAAAATGTTGCTGATCCTGAGCTAGACTAACTCTGGTAGAGTTAACTCCTGCACTTGACACATCCAGAAATGTTCTAAAATAGATTTGCTCAATCAGATGGTCTTGAAATTTGATGTGGCTCATGGGGAACTTGGGTAAGATTTGCTGTCTATATTTGAGGTCACTGGAGCTAGAGTTTGATTTCAACTAGCACATTAACTGGGGAATGACTGTGTGAGCTGCAGACATTCTAGAGGACTTACCTGAATAGACTGGAGAGATGGTCTAGAGTCGACCAGATGATATTCAACCAGCACTAATATGAAGCCCTGCACATGGGATGAAATAACTGCATGGACAAAATAATTCTGTGAATGGAATAAATTGCATTCACCTTTACTCCTGGTTTGGTGGCGTATAACAGATGCCAACCATGACATTCCTCCTCCTGCTCTCCCTTCTGACCTTTACCCAGAGGCTTTCAACAGGCCTACTTTCTACTTTGTACTGCACCTCAGAACAAATTAGAGCAACATTTCATCCTTTTTTTTCCCCTGCCTCTCCTTTCTGAAGAAGTTGCACCCATACATGACCATACTCCAGTCATGTGAACAATCTCACCATGTCTCTTTTTTTTCTACCTTCATTTTCCACTATACACCCAGGCAAACTGCTGCAAGTAATCCTTGTAGTAGTCAGCACAACTAGAGCTAAAACAGTGAAAGACAGGTGGAGAACATGCTGAGAACAAGAGAATGTCGTTCTATGGGTTGGCAGACAAGGTCTGCCTGTGTCCTTGCTTGCCTATGTTCTTAGATCAAGACGGTTACAGCCTAAACCCCTGTTCTATGGGTTGGGCATCTTCCCCCAAAATCTCATGTTTACTTAGTTGTTTCTTATGTCTGCTTCTTATAACAGTAGACATTCCTGACCCATCTTTACAGTACATTCCAAATGACCATTACTGTAGTGGGCAGAATTAAGCTGGCAGGACAGGGCTGATGTACACCTTGACATTTCCTGTTTTCAGTGGCTTGTGTATTTGTTGTTGGGGATGGTCCAGGGCAGCACTGGCCAACACTGACTTGTATTAATGGCACTTGGAATAAATAGCTACAAGAACCTACAAAATAAAGCACTTAGCACCATGAAAAAGACCTTTTGCCTTAAATCGACAGAATACTTTGTGAACTTCATGGTCTGAGGCGCATGGGCTTGAAACTTGATATGCACACGTTGTGAGCTAAATTTGGGAGCATTTTTAAGGAGCTCCCAATATGCAGACCTCTATAAAATATCAAGGTTTTTATTTCATTTTCCAAAGGGCTCCAAAATACACACACGTACACAGGTAATTTTCAAAGCAGTGGTACCTTGTTAAGGTTTTGGACAGACTCTAATAGAAATTTAGCATTGCTTTGTCAAGAAGCTACCAAGATAAAGCCCCTCTCCCAAACCCAAATTATTATACAGCAAATTCACAACAGAGTGACTATAAAGTGGATGGTCTAGAAAGCATGGACAGAGGCTTACCACTCTGAACATAGTTTTGTCAGTACAAGGCTTAAATATCTCCAGTTATTTGGCCTATGGATTCCCAAAACATAGTCCCACCCCCAAAGTGACCAGGTTTCTTGAGTACTCCAGAATCAGGCGTCATGTTCTGTATCTGGGGTGGTGGTGGGGGGGCAAGAATGGAGATGCTTAGTACATGCTATTATCATACAGGATTAAGCCTGGGGGAAGCTTGTAGTCAGGAACCTTTATGAAGAGCTCACAAAGAGTGAGTGGTCAAGTACAAGACCATCCTGCTGTCTGTGTTGAGGAAGACTGGGGATGGATCTTCCACCTCCATTTCTAGCAGTTCAGAGCAGTTCCTTGGCTGACAATAGTTTTATGCATGTTGAGAAGGACCTTAATGAGTCAGCAGGAGCTTACCCATTTGTCCCCACCCCCTCGATATCTGGCATTGCCTCAAGAAACTGCCTGAATTGCCCATGTGCCCTGAGTACTGACTGGATCAGGTAGTGAGGGGCTCCCATTGATCTGTTAGTACATAACCCTATAGCGGCCCTTTCTCCCACAGCTATGCCCTAGTTATGCCCCTATCAGTATTCCCCAGCTTCTCAACAAACAATGGCAATTAACACACAAAACTGAACTCATTGGGGTGTGGTTACTGGTACTTAAAGTTGCCATCTGTTCCTTGAGTCCATTCAGACTGTGACAGTTAATTGCCAAAACTCAGATAAAAATGGCAGACTTCCTAGAAAGTTAAGGTGATATTTCCATTCAGCACTGCCTGACTCCTGACCTGAATTCTGACCCCGTGGAAATTATGTTAGAAACAGGAGATGTAAGAGTACTGCTCCTTAGTCTAAAGCTGCCATAGCCTCCCCACCCAGAACCCAAAAGAATATGCCTATTTTTAAAGGTTAGTAGCCCCCAGGCATGCTGAAGAGATCTCCATGCTGCTAAGCATCCCTTGAGCAGGATCTGCAATCATAGTTCTGTGCTTAGTCCTCATGGCCAGGCACAAACCTTGACAGTGGACCTGTACAGTGGTCGCTGTTGGCTTTTTATTCTCACATTGATCACCTGGCCCTTTGCCAGTAGTATCAGAACTTCCTGAATAACATCAGGCATGGTGCAATTTTCCTGTTACTTAACACTTAACTGTCACTCCCTTGACTTCTAGTCAAGGCAAAGCCAGAACGTCAAATACTGAGTTGCTACAGCAGGAAGTTGTGGCTAGAGAGAACACCGTTTACTGCTGTCTGTTTAGAATGTCACCAGAGATCTAGCAGAGATCTCTGCTTAGGATTTGGGTCGTAGTGGATAAAGAACACAACATGAGCTCGCAGTGCATTGCTGTGGCAAAACACATTGAAGCAATGCTAATTTTTATTAATAATATCTTTAATACATTATTTTTAGTAATTAATGATAAAAAGAGTGAGAATATTAAACATTATCACTCTGTATCTCTATTCCTATAAACCATATACATCTTGCATAAAGTATTAGTTCAGACAAGTGGGAATAGGGAGATTACTTTATTCTGTGTGCCGTGTTGGTGACAGCCCTGTGAGAATACTCCCTCCAGTATGGGTTCCACAGTTTTACAAGAATTGTGAAGATTGGAGAGGGTGCAAGAGAGCTGCATGTGGTTTGAGAACTAGAAAAATGCCTAGAAGGGAAAGTGTCATCATCTTACTATTTAGGAGAACCCGTCCTGGCATAGGCTGGTATTCCTGTGATTTGGTCTGATGATGGCCTGTCCACCTTCCTGGGTATCCACATCCCCCTAACCAACATAATGCCTTTCTTTTCTTCTAGACTCTTTGGTCTCTTCCAAATCAGTGATTTGCAGGACTTTTCTTTGGTGTCCCTCAGCAAGACTCAAAAAAAACCAGACAAAGAACAGTTTCTGCTTACTCTGGGTTTGAGCTTTTTTTCATTTATCTGAGGTTCTCCAGTCTTCTACAGAGCACCAGCCCTGGTATTTCAATTTTCCACAGAAGCTAACTCCCCTCTTGTAGGTCTCCTTCTGCCTTAACCACAAAGAGAATTTTCTGAGTCTCCTTTTTCTATACATCAGGAGCTGCCTTCCTTTTACCTCTTCCCTGGTCCTACCACACCCTCTAGATATGACAAGGTGGGGCTAATACAGCTCTCAGACTCTACTTAACTTTCTTAATTGGTTGAGAGGTGCCTTGGCTCATAAAACTTAGAAGAGCTCTGGGTTCTAAAGGTCTTTTTATTAAAGCAGAGAAAGAGAACTGGAGGCTGTCAGACAAATTCAAACTAAAAATGGCATGCAGTTTTTTGACACGGAGTGTGATTAACTATTGAAACAAACTCCTAAGAGAATGGGGGAAATCCTGTTTCTTGCTGTCTTCAAATGGAGACTGAGTGCCTTTCTGGAAGATACATTTCCACCAAACATACGTTATTGGGCTCAGTTTGGGGAGCAATTTTAATGTCCTATGTTATGCAGGAGGTCAGTGGGTGTTCTAACCTTCTGCCTGAAACTCTGTTAATCTGAAAACACCAGCACATTAGAATCTGCTAATGGAGAAATAAGAAATAGGACCTGGATGGACTGGGGCCATGTGCCTCTTCTAGACTTGATCATAGGAAAGAAGGCCTGGAAGGGACTTCACAGTTACCTAGTTCAGCCTCCTGCTTAAGGCAGGGTCATCCCTCACTATGCCATTCCAGCCTAACCTGCTACTGAAAATTTCCAAGGATGGAGATTCCACAATTTCTTGAGAGAACCTGTTCCAAACCTTGACCATCCTCATAGTCAAAAAGTCCTTCCTGTTCTCCGACCTAAATTTCCCCTGCTGCAGCTTGAGGCCATTGCTTCTACTCCTGTCCCCTACAGTCCAAGAGAAAGGCCTAAGTTCATCCTCTGTGTAATCACCCTTCATGTATCTGAAGACTTTTATCAAACCACCCTCAGGCTTCTCTTTTCCAGACTAAATAACCCTAATTTTTTTCAGCCTTCCCTCATAAGACTTGTTTCCCAGGTCCCTAATCATTTTTGTTACTCTGCACTAAACTCTTTCTAGACACTAACTGCCCACATCCTTCTTGAAGTGTGGGGCCCAAAACTGGATACAGCGCTCCAGTTGAGACTTTACTAGTGCTGAATAGAGTGGAAAAATCACTTCCCTTGATTTTCAGGTGATACCCCTGTTAATAAAACTCGGTATACTCTTGGCCTCTTTTGTAACCAGAGCATACTGTTGACTCATAGGTCCTTATTTCACCCCAAGTGCAGCACTTTGCACTTGCCCTTGCTGAATCTTATCTGAATTGCCAGTCTATATACTGTATTTACTTGAATCTAAGGCAATCTTGAATTTAAGATGACCCTGCCAATAATTAGATTCTATACATGGACAATCATAAATTTGTTACAATTTGCCATGTATAGAATCTGTTTAATAGAAGATGATTGTAAATTTACTGCCCCTGCCCCCCTGCAGTGGCAGGCAAAGCAGTGACAGGGGAGGGGGGCAAGGGGCCAGTTCCCCACCCCTTGCTCCACTACCCCTTGCCCCCACTTGTTGCCTGCTCCTCTGTGCCTATGCCTGTCCCTTGCTGCCTGCCCATTGCTCCTCATTCCTGTGCCTACCCCACACCCTCTACCCACCTCCATGCTTGTGCTTGACCCTTGCTGCCTATTCCCTCTTGTGGGGGAAAGGAGACAGGCACTCTCTGCCCCACTTTACCTTCTGCTTCTCCAGGGCAGTCAGCCCTGACACAACCATCACCCAGCTCCACCATGGAAAAGTGGCAACTCCTAGCTAGACAGGATTGGGCCTGGAGGGATGGAAACTGGAGCAAAAGGTAAGGGAGGGTGTGGGTGTGTGTGTGTGTGGGGGGGAGGGGTGCAGGGGTAAAGAGGCACAAGCACTGGAGCAAGGGGTGTGGGAATAGGCTGCAGGCTTCCCTGCACTTTCCCCTAGTTATGTGCCCACTTCCCTGCCAAATGATCCATCCTGGCCTCAGCTTTGGCTTTGGTCCTGCTTGCACTGGCCTGGTATTCAAATCCAATCCAAGACTCTCCCCTTCCCACCACCCCCATGCTGATTGTGGGGCGGAAACTGTCTTGGATTCCAGTAAACATGGTAGGTCATTCTGGATCTTAGCCCTATTCCCTGGAGTATCTGCACCTGGACCCAATTTGGTGTCATCCACAAATTTGCTAAGTGTGCACTTGATCCCATCATCCAAATCATTACTGAAGATATTAAACAATAGCAGATGCAAGACAGAGCCCTGGAGAACCTCACTGAATCTCTGTACTGGACAGCTGAAACAGTGATGGCTGCAAATTTTTGGTAATTTCACTAACTGCTTTACAGATGTCATTTTGGGGTCTGTCATTATAATGGAGTCTGTTTAGGATCCAGATCTCTTTGGAGGTGAGAACTGACCCTACTCACTTGCAGCCAGGAGTCAACTTTCATTCCAAGGATTTGGGGATACTAGGAAAGTGTCACTCATTTGATTTCCCTGTTTTCAGTTCTTTATTTCAGGTTCAAGGCAGATTGGGAAATCAGGGGGCTGAATTGATTCAGCATTTCTTTATCAATCTACTGTGCTAAAAGTTCACTGCCAGCTGGCAGGGGAAATGGGACCTTAGCAAGCAGTACTCCAACTCTGGGAGCCTGTATGTATAGCTTCCTTTCACAGGGACCCTACTGTATCTAGGATGGGATTTTGCAACCAGGAAGTGATGAGGAAATGTAATTCTATGAAGTGGTTTGCTGAAAAGAAATAAATAGAAAAAGGGCTTTTCCTGAGGCATTCATATCTGCAGAGCCCCTACCGGCAACAGCACCAGCACCAGCAGGTGGCAGGCACTTGAGATGCTTGTGCTTTTTGATCTTCATCTGGAAAGAAAGGATTGTTATGATGATAGATTAAAAGTTTTATGGTTAGGATGAACGTATGTCACAGTTTGACTTGAACAGTCCTGGAATTCATAGGCCGTCCCAGCCGGTTGGTGAAAATTGAGCGGAAGTCCTAGATTGGCTGGGGCAGGGGAGAGTGGTGCTGTGAGCGGGTTGCTCACAAGTGAGAGTGTGTGTGTGAGCTGCTCACGGATATGTGGGGGTGTGTGTGGCATCCCAGGGCAGGGGCAGGGTGGCTCAGACCCCCTGCCCTGAGGGAAGCAGGGGTCCCTCCTGCACATCTGGCTGCTGATGGGGTCCTGTGTTTGGGGGTGCAGCTTCAGACTCCACTCTGGCCAGATGGCTGCAGCTGCAGCCGCTGCTGTGCCAGGTGCTTGCATGCACTATTCATGCAGGTGGATGCAGGGGACAGGGGAGCTGTGTTCTTGGTCATGCTGGCTCTGAAGGTCCTGTGCATCTGGGTCTGCACAGAGCTCAGTGCCTCCTTGAGTGCCAGTCTGTGTTTCCTACCAAGCACTGCAGCCAGGAGCCAAGGGGGTAAAAGGGTACATGCCCTGGCTCAGGGAGGAATTGCAGGGGCATGGGGTGCAGCTTGGCAGGGACATGGAGTAGCATGGTGCACCAGGCAGGTGGGCACGCAGGTCCTACTGCTACCCATCTGCCTGGTGTACCATGCTGCTCTGCCTCTGCCTGCAGCAGTGCCTCTGACTTAGGAGAGCAGGGTTTCAGAAGAGGGGTCAGTATCTCAGATTTCCCATAGTCCCATATGGTCACTCTATTTATGGTGTACTACTACTGACTCATGAATGAATCAAGGATGTCAGTGATGAAGAACCTAATAGTTCCTATCCATTACTGTGGACACAACTGTGTGTTATTTTCTACAGCAGGGGTGTCAAACTTGGCCTGCAGGCTGGATCTGGCTTGTGGAGCTACTCCACACAGCCCAGTGGACTACTGGTGGGTTAGGGAATTTGGGGGTGTGACTAGTAATGAGTATTGCTGACCACAGAATTCAGGGCCCGAGAGCCCCCATTGATATGGCCGTATGTGGCAGATGGGCAAGGAGGGGCTGCACTGACACAAGCCTGCTTGCTTTATGGTTGCTTGCCTTCACAATGTCCACCACTGCCACTGCTATTACTGTTATAGCTGTTGCCACCACTGTCACTGCTGCTGTTGCCTCCACTGTTCTCATAGCCACCATTCTCTCTGCCACCACCTCAGCTGCCATTGCTGCTGCTACTACTACAGCCACTGTTGCCACTGCTGTAGTAGTAGCAACTGCCACTGATGCTACTGCAGTTTTCCCTATAGATCTGGCCTGTGAGGAGCCCTGCTGTCTGGATCTGCCCAAGATGGGTTGAGTTTGATGCCCCTGCCCTACAGAAATTTTTCTGTTTCTTTGTCAAGTCTAATTTTAATTATGCCAAGGAAGGAGAAGGGGTCCATCAGTCAGTCTCTTAGGGACCTAGTTCCCCTGCTCCATGTCTATTACTTTTAGACACACAAATATGTTTATACCAGTGTAACTTGCGTCAGTTTGTACACTGATAGAAGTTCCATCTGGACCCAGAGAGGACAGACATGCACTTGTCATGTTAGGTAACTATTACAGCACCTTATCAGTAGATAGTAGAGCAAATAACTACCAAGAGGATAAGCTGTAGACAGACAACACCTACTCTGGTGTACCCTGCCTCTGCTTTTCCTTCTTCCCCCTCCTCTGCAAAGGTGTGCTGTGATAAGGGGAGGAGTGAGGATCACACTGACCTGCCATGCATGGAGAGAAGAGAGGGAACAGGTCTCTTGCTTCTCAGGGAGGGAGGAGGAAGTGAAATTGTGCTGAGTTGAAGAGCTCTTTCTGCTGCCTCTCCCTCTTTGACTGTTTTAAGCTATCTCTGGCTCATGGAGGGAGGGAGGGAGCACTGCTCTGACTTTGGGCAACATTCCACCATTGCTGTCATGGTCCCAGGCATTGGCATTTGTAAAAAAAAACCTTTTGATTATTTATTTATTAGATGTATATACTGCCCTTCCCCAAAAGGCTCAGGGTGGCTTATAATCAAAGAGAAACAGAAATAGAGAAACATACAATAAATAAAATATTAAAATAAGAACAGAAAAACTTCTCACTGCGCCAAAGGAAAAAAAAAGACAAACCAAACCAAAATGAAAAGCAATCCACTCCAGCCCACTTACTCCTCCCCTGCCTCTAACTAAGGAAAGTGGCCTCCTTACCCCTGCTTAACACAACCTTGTCCCCCAACCCACATTCGTCACCCCCATAAAAGAAAACAACAAACCCCCCATTTCCTCCCATCTCTACCTACTTCTACTCCCCACTTCACATACAGGTGAGTCCTTTCTACCCCGTTAGCTGGATTTAGTTTGGAATAGTTTGGGTCTATTAGCTAGTTTGGCATGATATATAAAAGGGACCTGACATAGGAATTGTTTGCCCCCACATTACTTCAGTGTTCAAGCACCTCATAATATTTGGGATCAGACAGTCTCTCCTATAGTGATAGGCATAAGGGGAACTCAACCCATTCAGTTTATTGAAGGGAAGGTTGGGGTGCTTAATTAAGGTTAGGGGAAGGCTAAGGGTGCAAACTAGCTTTGTTACAGAGTAATTTGGTCAGCTCCTGGAATTCTTAACCACTGTATTGTCCATACGTTAACACAGGGGTGGGTAAAACATGGCCCGTGGGCCAGATCCGGCCCACCAGGCAATTACATCTGGCCTGCAGGCGCTCACCAACTAATTGTACACCACCCAGCCCTCATGCCTTGCTCCTACCTTTGTGGGCAGAAGGGCCTGGCCCAGCTAGCCCACAGCTTTGGGGCAGGCTGCTGCTGTCAGTGCTGCAGCTGCAAGGGGACCTGCTCAGCCTCCCCAGCATCCCACTTGCTCTGGGCAGCAGGTAGGGAAGCAGCAGGGGCAGGGAGAAGGGGAGGGAGCTACAGCTGGGCAGGAGTGTAGAGTGTGGGGCTGGGGTTGGAGGTAGCATGGAGCCTGCACCCAGGGGGGCAGTGGGAATGTAGATCTCGGGTGGGCAGGGTGTGGGCATGAGGGAGAGTTGGGGGGTGGGTGTTGGGACCCTCCACACACTTCCCTTATGTATGCCACAGTCCCTGCTGGCAGCAGCAGCAGCAGCAGCAGGTGGTGGGCACTTGGGGTGCTTGTGCCCTGCAAGTCGCTGCCACCCGGTGTTGCATGGCTCCCGCCAGTTCTGCATGTGGTGCCAAGGACCGCAGCAAGGCTGGCACGCCTGTATCATGCATGGCTCCAGGGGAAACCCCGCACAATGGAGCAAGCTGCCTTCCCCACCCCCTGGTGTGCAAGTCCCAGGACTCCACCAGAAGTGGAGGGGAGCCCCGCCCCTTGCTTCCTAGCAGAGTCCTGGGACCTGCATGGCAGGGAGCAGTAAAGACAGCCGGCTCCATCGTGTAGGACTTCCCCTGGTGGTGCGGAGCTGTGCGTGCACTGCATGGAGCCATGTATGATAGAGGCAAGCCAACCTAGGTGTACTCCTCAGCATCATGTGCAGCACTGGCTTGAGCCACACACCACCAGGCAGCACTGCCTGCATGGGGCATGAGCACCCCAAGTGCCTGCCACCAGCTGGTGCTGCTGCTGTCAGTGGCAGGGGCTGTGCACCATGGGGAGAGTGTGTGGGGCCCCCCCAGACCTCCTAGCCTCCCCCACACTCCACAAAAGCCACAGATGCACACCCTTCCCCCACTACCTCCCCGCATATACACCCCCAACATACCCTACTGCCCCGCCACACACAGCCACACCTCATCACAAGCCCCCCATACCTCACCATACACACATCCCCACCCCCAACCACACAGCACACCCCCAAACATAATATACAAGAGTAAGACTTTATTTTTGAGTTATTATGCAATCACTTCTTTATACAGTACACAAACACAAATCATGACAAAACTATTCTTTGTAATAAAATTAAAATGTTATAATAGGTATTTGACTTTTAGCACATGATTTGTTTTTTTTCTGCTTCCAAGATGGCAACCCTCCCTTCCAAAAGGAGTACTTCTGGGGCAAGGGGAGGGACTTCTGGTGACAAAGGTCAGGGGTTAGGGACAGGACTTTGGGTCCCAAAATGATGACCAGGGGGTGGGGCTCCTGTCAAACTGCTATCTTTGAGGCCCTTGACAGCTCACCGAAACTCATTAAGTGGCCCTCCAATCAAAATAATTGCCCGGCCCTGCAATAACACCTGAAACTGGTTTTAAGCACTTGTTATGTGCTTCAAAGTGCAGGATTATATCTGATCCGTGCTACTGAGTTAGGGTTACACTAAAGTGGGGCCACCCTAGGCTACAACTTAGTGTAAACACCTCACCTGTCCCTCTTCCTTTTCCCCACACTGGCCTGGATCAGGGCTACTGTCTCCCCAGCACCCCACATCCCTGCTCACTGCCCCTCTCCTTCCCATCCTCTGTTTACTTGCAGCTATGGCACTCCATCCCCTGGAGAGCTGGCAGAGAAGGGTTAAATTGCTTGCCCTGCTGCTGCTGTTGCTGCTGTTGGCTAAGCACCCAAGTTAACCCTTGCCTACCTGCTTCCTGGGACAAACAACAATGCAGGAAGTCATGAGTAAGTAATGCCCTGGGGGCAGGGGAGGAGGCAGGGCAGAAGCCCGAGGTCAGCAGAGGCAGGAACCCCTGGAACAGGGGGAAGCCCTGAAGGTGGGGAGGTTCTTTGATTATTTGTAAATGTGTGACAAACAGAAATCTGAAGAGAAGATTCAATCTAGTAGAAAAAAAAATCATAGTAAAACCCAGTGGCTGGAAGTTAAAATAGACATTGAGACTAGAAATAAAACATGGATTTTTAACATTGAGAGTTATTAGCCATAGAAACACCTTCCAAAGACAATGATGAATTTTCCATCATTGGAAATATTAACCTCTGGACTGGATTTTTTAAAATGAAAGATATACTATAGTTTAAAGCAAGAATTAAGCTGTGGAAATTCAGGGTATTTTTACACATGTAAGTGCTGCAGTGCCAGGTTTGAAAAGAAACACTTACAGTTGTATAAGCAGCAAAATGTGCATCAGCGCTGAGAAAATGGCGGCAGTGCACTTCTGAACTAAAGCACATCAGAGGTGCTTTAGTTCAAAAGTGCGCTGCTGCCATTTTCTGCTCGCTCGTGCATTTTGCCACTTATGCAACTGCATGTGGTGCAGTGCAGTTTGCCTCAGCTCCTGTGTGAAGCAGACTCAATTAATTGAGCCTGCTCAGAAGTGGCTGATCTCCGGCATGTTGTGGGGCAGAAAACTATATGCATAAATGCCCTCAGTGGCCTGGTTAGGCCAAATGCTCACAGTGATCTGTCTCTTCTAACCTTGGAATTGCTGAATCTTCTAATGTATTTATCCTTACAGTCTTCCAATAGAGTGCTAATATCCCCATTTTGCAGATGGGGAACTGAAGCTAAGGGAGAATAAGGTCCATTCTGCCTACTAGATGTCTAAGGCTATGCAACCACTTGACCAAAAATAAGTGTCTCAACTCAGGAGAGCAATCTGTTTCCACCTGGGGATGTGTGTAGCTCTCCCCATCTTTCAGTCAGCAGCCTAGTAGCTCACCTCCAGAGCATGAAAGCACTGAACAGGGAGTTGCCTATAGGGAATGCTTAGTGTTGGGAATGCCCCTGCTTTCAGCAGGGGGTTGGACTAGATGGGGCGGGCAATTATTTTGGGCAGAGGGTTGTTTACCCAGTTTTGGCAGGCTGTCGAGGGCCCCATGGGTAGCCCTGCCCCTTGACAGTTGCCCTGCCTCCTGGTCACCATCTTGGGATCAATGTCCCAATGTCTTTGGTCCCAAGACATTGGGACATTGGTCCCATGTCCCAGGCCCAGCACCAGTGGGGCCCAAGCAGGGCACAGGCTGGCAGGGGTCTGTGGACCCGAGCTGGGCTGCACCATCAGGGAGAGGGGGGAGCTAGCCTGGCTCCACAGAATCCCTGCCGGCTGGGACCCCGCGCTCCTGCCACCCTGTTCTGGGTCCCACCAGCACTGGAGGAATATTCTGCACTGGTCCAAACCTGCAGGGAGTGAACCAGGAAAGTCAAGGCTGCAGCTAAACTCCAACTAGTTAGAAGTATCAAGGACAATAAAAAGTCTTTTTTTAGATATGTGGGGAGCCAGAGGAAAAGCAAGGGCAACATCAGACCCCTGCAAAACCAGATGGGACAACTGACAACTGATGCCCAGGAAAAAGCCAACTTGCTAAATGGGTACTTTGCATCGGTTTTTCAACAGTCCCATTACGGGACAGGAACGCTTGGGTGAGGATGATTCCTTACCCTCCATCCATACTGACCTTGTGAAGGAACACCTAGAGAGGCTGGACACCTTCAAGTCAGCCGGTCCTGACAGTTTACACGTCAGGGTACTCAAAGAGCTGGCAAGCATCATAGCTCAGCCCCTGGCACGGATCTTCAAGAACTCCTGGTGCTCTGGTGAACTCCTCAAAGACTGGAAGAAGGCCAACATGGTGCCTATCTTCATAAACGGGAGGAAAGTAGATCCGGCAAACCAGAGGCCCGTCAGCCTGACTGACCTCTACTTTGGGGAAGGTCTTAAAGAACATTATCAAAGAGGCCATTCTTAACAGACTGGCCAATGGCAGCATCCTGAGGGATAGCCAGCACGGGTTTGTTCCGGTTAGGTCTTGCTTGACCAATCTTATCTCCTTTTAGGACCAGGTGACCTATCGCCTGGACAAGAGAGAAGAGATTGATGTCATATATCTTGACTTTAAAAAAGCCTTTGACTTCTTGGCAAAACTGGCCAACTGTGGCCTCAGCTTCACCATGATCCACTGGCTGGGGATTGGCTCCGTGGTTGGACCCAGAGGGTGGTGGTTGACGGAAGTCAATCGTCATGGTGTCCTGTGACCAGTGGAGTCCCTCAAGGCTCTGTCCTTGGGCCAACGCTATTCAACATCTTCATTAATGATGTGGACATTGGTATCAGAAGTGGACTGGCCAAGTTCGTCGACAACACCAAACTTTGGGGTAAAGCATCCACACCTGAGGACAGGAGGGTGATCCAAGCTGGCCTTGACAGGCTCAGGAAGTGGGCGGATGAGAACATGATGGTGTTTAACACTGAAAAATACAAGTTTCTCCACCTTGGGAAGAATAACATGCAGCATGCTTATAGGCTCAGCAGTGCTACATTGCCTAGCACAATGGATGAAAGGACTTGGGGGTCATGATTGACAACAAGATGAACACGAACCTTTGGTGTGATGCTGCAGCCAGTAAAGCAAGCAAAAAGCTGGCTTTCACCCGTAGATGTTTCTCAAGCAAATCCCAGGACATCAGTGTCCTGTTGTACTCAGCCTTGGTGAGGCCGCAACTGGAGTACTGCATCCAGTTTGGGCTCCGCAATTCAGAAAGGATGTGGAGAAGCTCGAGAGAGTCCAGAGGAGAGCCATGCACATGATCAAAGGTCAGGAAAATAGACCTTATGATAAGAGACTGAGAGCTATGGGACTCTTCAGCCTGGAAAAGAGAAATGCTGAGGGGTGATCTGGTGGCAGCCTATAAGTTTATCAGGGGTGTTCACCAGGATCTGGGGGAATGTCTGTTCACCAGAGCGCCACAGGGGATGACAAGGTCAAATGGTCATAAACTCCTTCAGGACCATTTCAGGCTGGACATAAGGAAGAACTTTTTTACAGTCCAAGCCCCCAAGCTCTGGAATTGCCTGCCAGCGGAGGTGGTTCAAGCACCTACTTTGAACACCTTCAAGAGAAATTTGGATGTTTATCTTGCTGGGATCCTATGACCCCTTCTGACTTCCTGCCTCTGGGGCAGGGGGCTGGACTCGATGATCTTCTGATGTCCCTTCCAGCCCTAGTATCTATGAAATCTATGGCCCTGGGACATGGTGTGGACCTTGTGCTCCCACTGGCTCCCCACCCACTCACTCCTAATGCCCCCAGCCCCATGGTACAGGCAGGAGGCAGTGCACAGCCCCGACCCCCTGCTCACTGGCAGGGAAGAAGCTGGTGCTGAATGCGGGGAAAAGTGGACCCTTGCCCACCACGTGGCTGGTGCTCCCTGCTGCCCAGGCAGCCCCATGTGGTTTGCAAGTGGCTGCAGTGCAGGGCGCTGGCCACAAGGCGAGCAAGGGGCTGCTTTTCCCTGCGCTCAGCACCAGCTTGTAACCTGGCCCTGCAGCCAGCCTGGGCTCGGCACCGGCTCCAGGCTTGCCCATTGGGGCTGCATGTGGCGGCAGCAGCAGGAGCCCGCCTGTGTGCCGCACCAGGCAGTGTTGGGTGCTGTTGCCCACCTGAAGCTTGCGTGTTGGGCAGCACAGAGGCGGCGGTGGCAAACACTGCCCGGCATGGGAAGCTGGGGGGGCCACAGCTGCTGTTGCCACATGCAGCCCAGATAGGCAAGCCCAGAGCTGTCATGGAGCCCAGGCTGGTAGTGGGGCTGGGTTACAAGGTGGTGCTGAGCACGGGGGGGTGAAAAGTGGCCCCTCCCCTGCCACATGGCTGGCACGCCCTGCTGCAGCCACTCACACCCTGCGCAGGGCTGTTTGGAGGAGGCACAGGCAGCCCCAGGCAGACTGCAAGCAGGCTCTGGCCATGGGGCAGGCGAGGGGCTGCTTTTGGCCCCCACGCTCAGCTTTTCCCCGGGCCGCTTTTCCCCAGGCTCCTTCCCTGCGCGGAGTCCTACCCTGCCCTTCCCCCCACCCTTCTCCCTTACCTGTGGTTCTGCTGGGGGGCAGCCATGTGGTCCCAGGCCAGAAGTCCCTGCTGGGGCTTCCAGCTGTGGGGAGCAGGGCCAGGTGGGCCCTGCTGTTGTGGGAGTGCACCGGGACTTTCCCTGGGACTTTCCTGTCATTTATGACAGGAACCAAAGGCAGAGAAATATTAATTTTCTAAATTTTTTAGGGGCCCCATGGGCCGGATCTAGCCTGCGGGCCATATTTTGCCCAGCCCTGGGCTAGATGACCTCCTGAGATCCTTTTCAAATCTAATTTTCTTTGGCTCTATGATAACTCTTGTCTCCCAGAGGTTTGAATCAAGGTTGATCCAAGTCACCTGGAGGTAAGGTAGACCACCCACCTAAACATTGGGCTATTGTGTAAAAAGGGATGCATCTCCACCTTGTTCTCACTTTGTGTTTTTTAAAAAAGGGCTGGTGGCAGCTGTTAATGCCAGGAGGATGAGTCATAGCTATAAATCCTGAATGGAGGAAGGTACCTCACTGCAGCTGAACTGGAGAACAACATTCCTGGAGTGGGTAGAGCATCTATTGCTTCAGCTTACTGGTTTTTATGGATCCTACTCTGAGGCACCTAAATCTTACCAGGCATGATACAGGGGGCCTGAGCACCTTCCTCAGGGATGTTGATACCACAAGGCAGCACAGGGTGTCTAAGGGTTAAGTGCTGTAATGCTAGGCACTACAGTAAATAAGTCCTCCTGGTGTGTTAGCTCTGAGCTTGTTCAGGTGGCTTTTGAAAACCACAGCCCAGGGATTTTGTACAAAATTATCAAACAATGAATGGAAAGGAATTTGGTGGCAACCATGGCTAGCCTTTGGGAGTTTTTGTAGCATCTGTTTTAGCAGGTGCCTCCATCAAAGCAGGGAAACAGGTTAGCCAAAATGTGAGAGCTCAGTGGGTGCTAGCTGGCTTGGGGCATGTGTACATGATCTGTTATCTCCCACAGGGTGATGGAGACCAGCTGCAGTGTTTCCTGAGTTGCCTCTGGCATTTGGGGCTTGGTGGGTAGGTGCTCAGTGACCATCTCCTTTTTTTTATTTCTAGTCTTTGGACTCTGATCGAGCTGTCTTGCAGAAGATGAGGAAAGCAACCAAGGCAGAGCATGCCTCTGGACAAGGTCAAAGCAGAGTGGGCAATCTGGATCAGGGCTTGGGTGGTTTTAATAGAGGGCCAGCAAGGAAGCTCCATGCTGGGTATTCAGGGGATGGTTCTGATGAAGGGCCAACAAGGCAAGGAAGCATTTTGAAAACATGACCCTATGTTTATGCTCTGTTTTTGAGAGTGAGTCTTTAATCCCTTCCATTGCGGGGTCTATGGCAGGGTCCCCCCGGGCCTGTAGCTGTTTGTGCTGTTTGTTAAAGCTTGCTAGTGCAGCCATTGGCTGTTGTCACAGCTGTGCCAAACAACATCAATGCTAGCTTTAGTGCACCTTACTGCCCTTTGCAGAATCCTCAACATGAGATGCAATACATATGAAAACTCCTTACCCATGATTTGGGCATGTATGAGCAGCCACATCTTAGGCATCACCCAAGACAGCAATGCCACTAAATTCCACTTAGCAGGTAATTAAGGAGTAAATGCAGCTCTAGTGAATACAGTACTACTGTACCAGCTGCTACATCACTAGCCTTAACTGTGCCCACAGCTCAGCTCACTTACATGCTTCTATCCTTTGTTGTGCTGCGTAGCCTCTTCCATGTCACCCACCTATATCACTGATGTGAACTGAAATAGCCCCTGAAGCAAATACTGTGCTAGGGCCACAGGGCAAAGAGCTTGCTATCCACACACCTGTTACTGAGCTGACATACAGCAGTGCAAAAATAATGGCCCCCTCTGACAATGCGATATGGACAAATCCCTAGAATTGGAGCCCTCTTCCTCTGTTGCAGCCTAACAATGACTCATCACCCAACTCCAGCCTCTGGTCAGCCAACTGACCTCCTAATCCCTAGACCATTCTCTCTCTTGCTTATTTGCTCCAATCCCTCCAAGACTACTACTCCTCTCTTATCCATCCTGATTGTACTCAGTTTCATATGTAGGCTGCTGTCCAGGGTGGGATTTGAGGTGTGGACAACGCAGACAAGTGCAAGGTGCTACATCTAGGGAGAAGGAACCAGCATCACACCTATAAGCTAGGGAACACCCTTCTTGTCAACACAGTGGCAGAAAGGGATCTTGGAGTCATTGTTGACTCCAGGATGAGTATGAGCTGCCAATGCGAGGAAGCAGTCAGTAAGGCTAACCGCAACTTGTTGTGGATCTACAGATGCAGCACAAGCAGGTCCATGGAAGTGATCCTTCCCCTCTATGTGGCATTGGTCAGGCCACAGTTGGAGTACTGCATCCAGTTCCGGGCGCCGCACTTCAAGAGGAATGTGGCTAGCATTGGCATTGAGAGGGTCCAGAGGAGGGCCACTTGCATGGTCAAGGGGCAGCGGGGCAGGCCCTACAAAGGGCCCGGACCTATTCGGCCTCCGCAAGAGAAGGCTGAGAAGGGATCTGGTGCCTGTTTACAAACTCACCGGGGGGACCAGTGGGAATTGGGGGAGGCTCTGTTCCCCCTGGCACCACCCAGGGTTACTAGGAATAACGGCCACAAATTGTTAGAGAGCAGGTTCAGGCTGGACATCAGAAGACATTACTTTACAGTTAGGGCTGCCAGGCTCTGGAATGGGCTCCCAAGTGAGGTGGTGCTCTCCCCTACCTTGGGGGTCTTCAAGAGGAGGCTAGACAGATATTTGGCTGGGGTGATATGACCCCGGCACCTGTTCCTGCCCAGGGCAGGGGATCAGATCTGATGATCTGTTTAGGTCCCTTCTGACCCTAAGCACTATGATACTATGATACTCTGGTGGGCAACTTGTGGTAGTTTCCCACCCTGTTGCTTTACTGTGTGCTCACTGTGGCCCTGTATCTGTGTCCCCAGATCTCCTTAGTCACATGGATGCACATATTGCAAGCCAGGAGAGATTCTCCATGAATTACCAGAATGAAGGAGAGGAGCAGCTGGCTGGCACTTTCACCTGCTTCGCAGAATTCTCCCGGGAACTGCTGACCCCAATCAAGAGTTTGGTATAAAGCACTGTCCTATGAGTGTCTGAGTAGGGCCCAAGTACAACAAAGTGGTGAATTCTATGGCAGAAGTGGTAAATTTCATGGCATCTCAGAAATTCCATAATGCATGGTAGTGTAAGAGTGGTACTGTAGCTGTGATGGTTCAGAAATTATGCAACAGGTAAGAATTTTTTAGGATGATGTGTTTTTTTGGACCAACTATCAAAGATATCAAAAATAGTTGATCCAATAAAAGATACCACTGTAACATATCTTTGCCTCTTGCATGCTATGTGGTCACAGACTGGCCTTGACTGAGATGGGTGGAGCTGTTTATACTTTTACTAGATTCTGCTCTTATTTAGTACTTGATTATTATGAGTAAATCAGAGGAGTTAAAGTCAGCATCCTATCTCCCAAGAGTTTAAAAATCCAGAATCAGACTCTATCAAAATAATGAGATTTTTTAAACAAATATATAGGTTATTTTTCTGTGCCTTCTGGTTCAGAAGCATATTGTCTGTCCTTGGGCCGTTTTTTTCAAGCATTTCTTCACAATTAAGATAACTAGAAATTTCCTTTTTCTCTTAAACGAAAGCTGAAATTCTTGGCTTCATGCACTGGACTTTGAGGGAAAACCCTCAAATGTTGCAAGATTCACAATGCAATCCTGAGAGTTGACTTTACTGTGTATGGCTGTTTGTAAGATCAGTGTCTGAGACTAAGTTTTTTCTGACAGGGACTTTCTTTTACTATGTGTTTGTAAAAGCCTAGCACAATCAACCCTTGCTATCAGCTGGGATGTGTAGGCAGGGCCAGTGCAAGGATTTTTGTTGCCCTAGGCAAACAAAATTTTGCACCCTCCCCAGCACCTACCTGTGCTACAGCCTGCTCTGCTGCTGTTGTGGCATCCTGCCACCTGTGGCAGTGGGGGAGCGGGAGGAGGGGGAAGAGCTCCCCTCTGGTGCTGGGCAGCCCTGTGTGCCAAGACCCCAGCTGTCAGGGAGCCACTGGGGCGGGCCTGCTGGGACCTGGCCACCACCCCCTCCTCAGCTTAGATGAACCTGCAAAGACTGAATCAATTCAGGCTCAGGCTTTTTCAATGTCTGTCCCTAGCCCTGCAGTTTGAGGAAAATCCTTTTGGGTTTGGCTGAGTGAGAAGCATCTTGAAACTATCCTTTGCCTAAGTACATAGGCATAAAGAGGCAGAGAAGGATTTTCAGTTTCTGCATGTCTGTCCCTTGTCTGATGGGTGCTTGGGATAAGGCAGATGCTTCCACATTTCTTCTGCAGCAGCAGTGTCAGGGGCATAAGGAAAAGATGAATAGGAAAAGAATGCATAAGAAAAGTTCTTTCCCTGGGAGCATGCGGAGCAGGGACAGGGAGATGTAGAAAGTTGTAATGCAAGTACAACAACCTGGGGGAACTGTGTTAGCAGGGAGCAGGGAACAATAGGATCCAGACCAACATATCTGCCATTGCTCAGTTTGAGAGCACTGTCTGGGATCTTTAGGCTGCAGGCCAGCCTCCCTCATGCAGGGCTGGCACCTTTGCAAGGCTGTGCTCAGGCAGTACTAGCCAAATGTGTGTTCTCTCTCTCCCCCCTCCCTTCCTTTTCAGTTGCAGAGCTTGTCTCACAACATTAACTTTCCCTTGGATTCGCTGGTAAAGGGAGACTTAAAAGAAGTTAAAGGGGTGAGTAGATGCATCAAAGGATTAATGGCCATGTGTCTTGTGAGCAGGGAAATACATGAAGTGGAACTGCAGCCCTGAAGGGTGGTTTTCTGAATCCCTGTGGACCTCTCCTGTTTCATGGCTGTCAAGAATCATCAGGGACATGTGACCAAAGCGCATTTGTTGGCTACCAGGCCCAGCTTGCTTTCCAGAACCCTGACTTCTCCTGATACCTGAGCCCCTTTCTCTAAGCTCTCATAATACTACCTTTGCCTGTTTTGCTTCAATCACTGTGATCTGCCCTCCTCCTCTCCCTTCTGTCTTATCTTCACATCGCTAACACCATTTACAGATAATGTGCTACACCATTTTGGATAATGTGCTACAATTCCAAACTACATAAGGGAGAAACAAGACTGAGAAATATAACCAAAGTAGAGCACTGTCACAAAAATATAATTATTCTGGCAATAAGATATTTCTTGATTTTATTGGTATCACTCCTCAACTGTACAGTGCAAGAGAATCTATGGTGCTGGTTTTTATAGTTCAGTAGCATCAGATACCTAAATCTTTCATTGGTTTTTGTTCAAAGGCAATTTTTAAGCAGTCTTAATTTGTTGAAAATTATTTCTCTCAATAGAATTATAGAAAAGTAGGGCTGGAAGGGACCTCACAAAGTCATCTAGTCCAGCCTCCTGGTCAAGGCAGGATTGTCTCTGACTACACCATCCCTGCCAAATGCCTGTCCAACCTGTTCTTGAAAATATTCAAGAATGGAGATTCCACAATTTCTCTAGGTAACCTATTGAAATACTTGACCACCTTCATAGTTAGAAAATTCCTCCTCAGAATGCTAGGAAAAAGGAGGGGTGAATTATTATGTATAGATGAATAAACTCACAAGCTAAACATTGACAGAAACTTAAAGGAACTGTCAGAGACTGAAAGGAAGAAAAGAAAAGAACACAAGACTTCTGTAGACATTAATTTGGGTTTATGGTAGCACTGTTGATAGAAGATAAATATCTGTCTTTCTGTATGTTTTAGGGCATTGAATATATCACTAAATGTTAAATTTGTTGCTTAATAAATTGGATTAATTAATAAAGTTAAAAAATCAGAAAGCTCATCCTATTCTCCAACCTAAATTTCATTTGCTGCATCTGGAGGCCATTATTCCTAATCCTGTCCACTGCAACCACAGAGAAAAGCCCCTAGCTACTCTCTCTGTAATCACCCTTCCAGTATTTGAAGACTATTATTAAATCCCCCCTCAATCTTCAATTCTCCAGACTAAAAAATCCTAATTCTTTCAGGCTTTCGTAATAAATGTTGTTTCCCTGGCATCTGTACTGGATTCTTTCCAATCTGTCCACATCCTTCTTGAAGTATGGTGTCCAAGAGTGGACACAGTACTCTAGCTGGGGCCTGAATAAAGCGGAAGAATCTCTTCCCTTGATTTGGAAGTAATGCTTCTATTAACACAGCTTAATATGCCATTAGTCTTTTTGCAACAAAAGCACACTGTTGGCTCAAATTCAGTCTATAGTTTACTGTAACTCTCAGGTCTTTCTGTGTGGTACTATAATCATTCCTCAGTGTGTATTTGTTCAAGAAGTTATTTCATCCCAAGTGCAGGACTTTGTACTTGTCCTTGTTGACTCTCATCTGATTGACTGTGGACCATTTTTTCAGCCTGTTTGGGTCACTCTGGATCCTAGCCCTGCTTTTCAGGATGTCTACAACTCCACCCAACTTGGTGTCATTTACAAATTTGCTAAGTATGAGCTTAATCCCATCATCCAAATCATTAATGGAGATGTTGAACAATAGCAGACCCAAGTCAGATCTCTGGGGAATTTCATTGTTATCTCCTCCCAACTAGACATCGAGCCATTCATGCCAACTCATTGAGCATGGTGATCCAACTAGTTATGCATCCACCTTACAGTGCTTTAGTCTACTTCCTTATCTGGTTAATAAGAATGGCATGAGAGACAGTGTCAGAAGTCCCCCATCCACAGAGTCTGTCATCTTATTTTAGAAGGAAATCAGGTTGGTCAGGCATGACTTGTTTTTGGTGGATCCATAATCATTCCAGGTATCAAGTTTGGGTAGCCTAGTCTGTAGTTTCCCAGATCCTTCTTCTTTCCTTTCTTAAAGCTAGGTGCTATATTTGCCCTTTTCAAGTCATCTTGGACTTTGCCTGACCTCTGTGACTTCTCAAAGAGGATAGCAAAAGGCTCTGAAATTACTTCAGCCAATTCCTTCAATACCCTCAGCATCTCATCCAGCCCTGCCAACTTGAAAGCATCTAGCTTCTCTAAGTAGTGCCTAACCTGTTCTTCTACTACCCTAGTTTGTCTCCTTCCCTATCTTTGCTGCCAACTGTACTTGCCATCTGGTAGCTGCCCCTGTTTGTAAAGACTGAAGCAAAAGTATTAAATACTTCAGTCTTCATTTGCATCATCTGTAACTAGATTGCCTTCTGTGTTCCATAAGAAACCTATGGTTTCTAATGTCTTTGCTTGCTCCTGACATATTTGTAGAATCCCTTTTTATTGCCTTTTATGTCCCTTGCCAGTTGCATCTCAAATCATGCCTTGGCCTTTCTAATTTTCTCCCTGCATAGCCATGCATTATTCTTATGGCCAAGTTTCCACATTTTATAGCATTCCTTTTTTGAGTTGTAGCTCTTTGAAGTGATTGCTTTCTAGCCAGTCTGGTCTCATGCTGTACTGCTCATTCTTCCATTGCATCAGGTTAGTTCATTCCTGTGCCTTTAAAAGGGCCTTCTTAAAGTACAGTTACCTTTCCTGGCCTCCTTTTCTCCTCAGACTTGTCTCTCCAGGGATCCTGCCCACCAATTCCCAGAGTTTGTTAAAATCTGCTTTTCTGAAGTCCAGCATCCTTATTCTGCTACTGTTCTTCCTTCTTTCCCTTACAATTTTGAACTCTATCATTTTGTCTGTCACCTTCTGCCTTCACATTCTCAATAAATTCTTCCATGTGGGAGCAGCAAGTCAAGAAGAGCTTCCCCCTTGTTATCTCTGCCATCTGTGTCAAAAAGTTATCCCCAACACACTCCATGATTTTGCTGGACTGCTTCTGTATTGCTGTGATTCCTACCTCCTCCCTCTGGTTTGGCAGATGCCCATCATGACATACTTCCTGCTGTATTCCCCTCTGGCCTTCACCCAGACAGACCCTTTCAACAGGCCCGCCTTCCGCTTTGTACTGCATGTCAGAACACATGTACATTGCCTTTATACACAGGGCAGAACTTCCGCCTTTTTTCTGCTATGTTTCCTGAACAAGCTATACCTATTCATTTGACCATATTTCAGTTGTGTAAACTATCCCACCACATCTCCATAATCCCATTTGCATCATAATTCTGTGATTTTAGTAAGACTTCCATTTCTTCTTGTTTGTTCTCCATGCTTCCTGCATTAATATATAAACATTTCAGGTATCTAACTCATTGTCCTATTTTTGCCCTGAAAATATTGCTAAGGCTTCTGCTATTGCTTCCCTTTACTAAGTTTTTATCCAAGTCCCCTAGCTCTTTGCTTATCTATGGGTGTTTGTCTTGATTCCTTGGTAAACCTACTTTAAAGCCTTCTTCACTAGGTTAGCAAACCTATATGTGAAGACATTTCTCCTTCTTTTCAGTACAT
Source organism: Crocodylus siamensis (assembly GCF_052110815.1). NCBI lineage: Eukaryota > Metazoa > Chordata > Crocodylia > Crocodylidae > Crocodylus > Crocodylus siamensis. The sequence continues at coordinate 41,442,001 of NC_143404.1, read as the reverse complement.
GGACCCCCATATCTTCACAGCAGTCCATCTTCTTGAAACACCACCCATAGTCAAAGAAACCAAAGCCCTCTAGTAACACCATCTATGCAGCTACATGTTGATTTCCAAGATGCATCTGCTCTTAGCTGGGCCTTTACCCTTGACTAGAAGGATCAGTGAAAACACCACTGGGGCCCCTAACCCTTTCCGCCTTGCATCCAGAGCCATGTAATCACTTTTGATTTGCTCAAGGCTGCCCCTTGCAGTGTTAATAGTGACCACATGGATGGGCAGCGTGAGATAGTAGTCAGAGACCTTGGTGAGTCTTGGCAACCTTTCTGTAATGTTTTTAATGTGGACTCCTGGTAGACAGCAGACCTCCCGAGCCAAAAGGTCAGGTCAGCAAATGGATGCCTCAGTGCTCCGCAGGAGGAAGTCACAAACTACCACCACTTATTGCTTCCATTTGACAGCCATGGTCTTGATCCTCCCCTTCAGGGATGCATGGCTTCTCCACTCCTGCCATTACAGTGAGCTTTTTCTCATCCAGGAGTGATCACATCTCCCTTCTGCTGCTGCAGCTGCTGTCCCCAGGTGGTCTAGGTGCAACCCCAGAGCCACTCCTGCCTCACTCCAGCCATGGGCTATGGCTATGTGGGGAGCTCGGTTTGACAGGGGACAGCAGTGGCTCTGCGCAGGTTACGCCTTTCAGTGACTACTCCCTTCCCGCCTCTTCTCTGTAGATGTCCCCAATCAGCCAGGAACAGGCACTGAAAGGTAAAAAATTGCATACTGACGCTGCAGTCCCAGGCTGATGCAGGCACAGGGGGGATTCCAGAGCCCCACTCCTGCCCCGTGCTGCAGGGTGCAGCTGTCCAGGAAGCCAGCCTCAACTAGGGACAGTGGATGTACATGCAGCTTCCTCCTTTCAGCCCCTGCTTCTGGCCAGTGGGAGACACCAAGAGGGAAGGGAGCAGGCTGGGTGGTGGTGGTTGGGTGTTCTTATTTTTGTTTACACTGTTGTTTGAACAATATTTTATTTAGGGGACGATCATCTTAGTTATGTAGATTCTCCAAGCCCAGGTGGCAAGTGCAGCAGCTTTCACTCTAGCAGCATGGAGAGAGAGTGTTACTGTAAAGTACTCTCCTGCCCTATGCACAGCATCCAAAGACTGGGCATTCTGAGTTGGAACACTGAATGCTTCTTCTGAGGTTGTCACCATCTGTGATACATGCACGTTATGCTGATGCAGCTTCTGGTGGTAGAAGCACTGTAACGGACAGACAAGAGTGCACATGTATGTCCTCTCAGGCAGGAGAGCAGCCTAGGTTGGTTGTGCACAAAGCTCCTGCATACTGGGGTGAGGAATAGGGGACATCTTGCTCTGGGACAATTGCCACTTAACTGATCTGTCTTTCTCTTATTAGGACTTCAGAAAACCTTTTGAGAAAGCATGGAAAGACTATGAGACCAAGCTGTAAGTTGACCTTTTCCTTCATCCCTGCAGCCTCTTCTGGGGGCGCTTATTCTGAACTGATTCTAGTAAAGAATATTTGGATGGAGCCATATGGATATCTTTCTTCCCTTTATTTGAGCATTAAGATCGAGAAGGAGAAGCGGGAGCTGGCCAAGCAATATGGGATGGTGCGTAACGAGGTGATGGGAGGGGAGATCGCTGAGGAGATGGAGAAGGAGCGCAGGATGTTCCAGCTAAACATGTGCGAGGTACAGAGCTGGGAGGGGGCAGCAGCAAAGTAGTCACAGAAGCCTAGAAAACTGTTCTTCTCTCTCAGAAAACACTTCTCAGCCACTGTGAGGTTGCACAGTACAAAAGGTGGCGGCAAAGAAGCCACCACAGGAAGCCCCATGACCTTAATGCACTGCTCTAGCTTTTTAAAAGGTATAATGTAAGATTTAGGTTTGAACTCCCTTAGACTGAAGAGGACATTTAACCCAAGTCTCCTACTTCTGGGTGTGTACAAGAAAAGTACAATCACTGGCACTGTTTAAAAGAAAACAGTGAATCCTAGTCACTTATTTGAATAACCAGATGAAAGCACCTACACTTTGGAAAAGAACTTGGGCGTAGAACCCTGAGATCATGGGGGCATTTGTCTGCAGCCTGACGCCTGTGCCTAAGGTGCAGAAAGGACAGAAATTCAGACGTGTCCTGCTGTCCTTGGTGTTTCCTATTGGCTAGGACTAGGAAGTTCCCCGGTTTGTTGTGTGGGTTTTTTTGATTCACTCTGAGACACCTGAGTGAACCAGATGTGTGCTGCATAGGGAGCCTTCATTCCTAACTGAATTTAGGATTCCATTCTGGGGCCCTGTTGCCTAAAAGTTAGGCATGACAGTACCTAAATGGTAGGCACCTTAGGCCTTGATTGTTCCTACCCCAAAGTTGCCTATTCAGTGTCAAAGACAAGTGTCACTTCCCATTGCCATGGACAGAGGCATGTCGCAAATCATTGCATGCAGCTCTATGAACGACACTTGGTAGTGAGTGCATAAAATGAAGCTACATAATCCCTGTTACCTTGACATCTTGTCACCAGCTGGTGTTCTCTTGTCACCAGCTGATGTTCTCCTTTTCCTGAAATGACCAGGAAATTTGCAAGTTACACAAATAATTGTGAAGTGGCAGTACACCATGGCACCAGGATTCTTTGTTTTCTGTTTGTGCTTCTGAAAATAAGATTATAGTGTAGAGTTTGCAGACAATATGGACAGCTCTTGAGATTATTTTTGGGGACAAGGTTCTTTGGGTGAATCTGATATCTTTTATTAGACCAACTTAAATAGTTGGAAAGCAATTATTAAGCAAGCTTTTGGGTTCAAAAACCCTTTGGCAGGCTGAGGAAGTTTCAGCAGTTGGTGTGTGCTCTTCCTGGATGAAATGAAAAGTAAAGCAGCCAGAGGCTGGGTTGGTATGCATGTGAGACAGGGAGTCAGTGAAAATTGCAGATTGAGAAGTCAATGGGTGAGAGACAGGCTTGGGGGGAGGGCGGAGGTGGAGAGAGAAAGGGGATGAATAGTGGAGAGGTATGTGGGGAGTCAGACGTCAGGCAGGTTATAATGTGCCATAAATCCCATGTCTATATTTAGTCCATGATTTTTTTGTATCCAGGAGGTTGATGAAGTGGAGTTCATAGGCTCGTCTCTGAGAAGTCTTTTGTAGGTTTCTTCTGAGGATTAGAACTGAGAGATTGGAGAGAGAGTGGTTTTCTTGTGAGAAATGTGCCCCCTCAGGTAGTCGGGTATTCCTGTCTTTGATAGATTTCCAGTGAGCATACATTCTGGGAATGCAGTTGTTGTCTGGTTTCTCCTACGTATTTTCCATCAGGGCATTTGGTGCATTGGATGAGATGTATTACATTTCTGGAGGTGCAGCTGTAAGAACTGGGAATGCCGATGGCTCTGTTGTGGGGTGTAGTAATTGTGGGGGTGGTGGAGACGTTGTGGCAGGTTTTGAATTTCTTGTCATGGCATGTTTTGGATCCATTTGGTGTGTTCTGGGTGTGAGGTGATGAGTTTAGCAAGGTTCGGTGCTTGTTTGAAGGCTAGGATGGGTGGCTCTGGGAAGACCTTTTTAAGAATAGAGTATCTTTCTAGTATGGGTTGCAGTTGTTTGAGGATTTTCCATACGGGTTTGAGGGAGGGGTGATATGTCAGAACCAGCAGTGTGTGATTTGTGGGGGGTTTCGTCTGTACTGTAGCAGTTCTTCACATGGTATCCGGGTGGCCCTTTCAAACGTGTGGTCTCTCTGTCTGGAGGAGTGTCCTTGTTGGGTGAAAGCCTTTCTAAGATTGGTGAGGTGGCAATCCTGGGTGTTCCCTTCAGTGCAAATTTGGTGGTATCTGAGGGTTTGGCTGTATATCACAGCTCTTTTGGTGTGTTTAGAGTGATTACTGGTTCTGTGCAGATATGTATGTTGGTCTGTGGATTTCTTGTATAACATGGTCTGTATTTTATCATTCTGGATACTGATCATCGTGTCTAAAAAGGAGATGTTGGTGCTGGAGTATTCTAGAGAAAGTCAGATAGAGGGATAGTGATTGTTGAATTTCTGATGGAACTCAATCAGAGATTGCAGGTTTTCAGTCCAAATGACGAAGATGTCATCGATTATATCTTAAGTATAACAAGGGTTTGATGGTGGAGTTCTTGAGTAAGTCATCTTCCTCAAGGGAAAAGGGTAAGAGGCACACTGATGGTGTGAGATATACAAGGGTCTGATTTGACATGATTTTTCTGAAAAGCTGCATGGCCAAGTACATACGTCTTCAGACTTGCTGTATTGGAGACCTAGGTTTTATTCCTGGCTCAGCATCAAGTAACCTTGTACAAGATTTGTTATGTTATCTGTGAAAGTGATGAGTTTACATGAAATCATACTTCATAATACAAGGGTTCAGAAGGGCACAGAAGTATTAATAGCAGTTGGTGAAAGATGCAGAAGAAAGGGCTCAATCCTATTTCACTTTACACATCTAAATAGTATGTGTGTAGCTACAGTTTTTGAAACGTAGGCACAGTTTGCAAATCAGCATTGCCTGTGTTAAGGTACTAAGTATGCTCAGCAGGCTTTGCCAGGCTTTGCCAGGCAGCTGTGCAGGGAAACAGAATTACCCAGCTACATGCTTAAGACTGGACAAGTTTTCAAATTTTATTTCTCCCCCACTTACTTCTGGCCAGTATGTACACAAGGTAATTCCACTTCTCCACAAGGCAAAATAGAATCCTAAACTCTGTGCAAGTACCCGAAGCTACAGTTATGTGGCTATGTATGTGCCACTGCAGCATGTAAAGTGAATTAGGTTTAGCTTATTAGCTCTGAGGTTAGCAGGTCAGGGCAGCTTCCACTTCTGCTACAGAGCAGTCTTCTGGACAAGCTTTATCTGCCCCCTGGGTTTGCTTCCCATGAAGCATACCACTATTTACATCAAGACAAGGCAGCTGTAGAAGGGGATGCAGTCACATTAATTGGAACAGATGTCAAGAGGGGGATGATGGGCAAGCAATGTATAAAAAGTATGGAACTCTTCTAAATGCGAATTAAGTCCTTCTTCTCTTTATCTTCAGTATCTAATCAAGGTGAATGAGATTAAAACCAAGAAAGGAGTCGACTTGCTGCAAAACTACATCAAACATTGTAATTCACAGTTCAAGTAAGAGCAGTTAGTGATCTTTAGCCCCTCTCTTTCTCCTTGCCAGCTCCCCAGTTTTCCTAAGGAGAACATAGGTATTGATTTAGTTTGCAGTGAACACACCTACTGTAGTCATACTGTTCTAGTATGGTGACATATAGGTTTCCCTTGCTTTATGCTGTACATGTGTTCCTGGAAAACAGTTTATAACTCAAATTTGCATAAAGGGAACTCACTTTACAATGTAACAAATAGGGATATGTTCCAAGATCTTGGGTGTACTGACCCCCAGACCCATTTCTGCCACTTTTACAAGACAATTTTGATACTCATCAACACCAGACAGTATACACAAGCACAGGGCACTATCATAATGGAGATGGCAACAACAAAAACATGTGTCGCAGACAGCGAGCTAGGAGCACAGATACACATATTTTGGTGTGTGTCACTCCCACAATGCACCGCACAAAGCAGCTGACTACGGGCTTCCACCACACGAATCACAAAGAAGTGAACTTACTTTGCATATAACGAATTTTTGGTATAAAAAGGGTCATTGCATAAGAGCAAATTCATGCATACAGAACCTGCATAAAGCAAAGGAAATCTGTACTCAGCTTCTTCTACCCTTGAAGATGGTAAAGGACTCTGAGGTGTTTTTCCTGCAAATTACATGTATTTGCATTTGCTTAGGGTGCTGTCACAGGTTACCTTTAAACTATTCTAATATTAAAGTTTTAGAACTGTTTCAGAGCAGTTGCAGGTTAAGGCTTAATGTTTTCTCTGACCTGCACCAGTGAGACTTGCCACTAGAGAGCATGGTGAGCACAGGCATGGCCAGAAACCTAGACTCTTACTCTTCTGAAAATGGAGCCCAGAGGGTCAAGTGCAGTGACAGCATGGATCCCTAGGAAACTTGCCTCACTGGGTTCTGTGCTCTTGCCATGCTCAGGGCTAACCAGCCTTTTCCTCCCCTTCCCTCCTGGAATATGGGAGGCTGGGGAGGGAAGCCACAGCTCCACCCCATCTCTCCCAAATTCTTCTGGCTAAGGGAGAGCTGCCCAGATGTGGGGCAAGGGCTTGGCCCCTTGACAGGAGAGGTGTGTGCCTGGCCCCCAGCCTAGGGGCCTAAATTGGATCTTCTGGGGTCCTTGGAGTCAGAAGCGTGTTGCTTTGTGGACTAGGTTCATACCCACTAGTGGGGTGGAGAGTAGGTGTAGGTTTGGGGCCAATACCACCCCTTAGGCAGTAGAGCTTGGGGGGCTGGAAAGATTTTTCAGGGATAAAGGGGCTGGGAACATCATATCCAGGGATGCTGGATGACTGAAAATTGGTTGTTTTATATCCTTGGAGCAGGCTAACAATAAGCCTAGCTCAACAAGATAAAACAGCTCAAAGATGACCCTTTTCCAGGTTAAAGTTAAAGATGTTTAACTTTAAGAAGCTTAGAGGGGAGTTAGCACCTTTTGAAATGCTTTAAAGGTTACCTGGCAGGTAAGGTTCTTTGGATAGATTTGATATCTTTTATTAAACCAACTAAGTAGTTGGAAAACAACCAAAAGCATGGAAGATACAGAATTTGAAAGGTTACCTGTAACACCACCTAAGGTGTCTTGGTACCAAAACAGTTGATGCAACTTTCACCAGGGAAGTGATGGTGAAATTCTTACTAGTTAGGTTTCTAAGAAATTCTTTCTTCTTAGGTTTAATTCTTACTAGTTAATAAGAACAAAATGTTTCCTCATTAACTTTGGGGAGCAAGGCTGCTGGCACAACGGAATTAATAATGCGGCTGCATAGCAAAGACCATAACTACCCTAGTGTACAAGGGTGGGCTGAGGTGTCTGAGCGGAGGAAAGTCTGGGTAGATTGCATGCCTTGCTATCAGTGATAGAAGTGTTAATTCAAACTTGTCCCTCCCTATCTTTTCCTGTCAGTTTTTTTCAGGAATGTTTAAAAACAACAGAGAAACTTGAGCAGTTTATCAAGAAGCTTACCCCCGATCTACAGAGTGTGAGTATGCACCATAACCTCATTGCATCAGAAACCGAGGCAAGATAGAGGCTTGGGCTTAAAAGGAAAGTCCACCTTCTAAGGTCTATGTTTCCCCTAAAGAAATAGAGGTAACATAAAAGCTAAGTGGAAAGTCCTCAAGGTTTGCCCGCTTAGATAAGCAAATACAGCTCATGTGAGGATTTAGGGATATTAATATATGTTTCATGGTACTAGAATCTTTTTTCTCCTTTCGATTAAAATTGTGATACGTATTATTTGGATGGAGCGTTGATTTTTAATGCTGAGATCAGCCATTACGATTAGAGGCTATTTCTGACTCCAGTGTACATCACATTGATGGAGTACAAAGTACTGGACTGTGTCCCTTCTGTTTTCTTCATAAAGTCATAGAATAATTGAAATTAGGGTTGGAAGGGACCTCAGGAAGTCATCTAGTCCTACCCCCTGCTCAAAGCAGGACTGTCCCCAACTAGATCATTGCAGCCAGGGCTTTGTCAAGCCAGGCCTTAAAAGCCTCCAAGGATGGAGATTCTACCACCTCTCTGGGTAACCTGTTCCAGTGTTTCACCCCCCTCCTAGTGAAAGAGTTTTTGCTAACATCCAACCTAAACCTCCCTTACTGCAACTTGAGACCATTGCTCCTTGTTGAAAGTAGTTGAAGGCTGCTATCAAATCCTCCCTCAGTCATCTCTTCTGCAGACTAAATAAGCCCAGTTCCCTCAGTCTCTCCTCGTAAGTCATGTGCCCCAGCCCCTGATCCATTTTTGCTCCTCTTCACTGGACTCTCTCCAACTTGTCCACATCATTTTCTATAGAGGGGTGCCCAAAACTGGACATAGTACTCCAGATGTGGCCTCAGTGGTGCAGAATAGAGTAGAATAATTACTTCCCTTGATCTGCCGGCAACGTTCCTACTAGCGCAGCCCAGTATGCTGTTAGCCGTCTTGGCAACAAGGGCACACTGCTGACTTACATCCATCCTATTGTCCACTGTAACCCCCAGGTCCTTTTCTTTATCATCATCTCTTTTCTCTGCACCCTGCTTAGAAATATGAAGCTGCCAATTTATTTTAAATTTTGTTTTAAGCCTCAGTGTCTGATGTGGCCCTCAGCCTAATGGCTTGAAGTTGCAGAAAAATAAGTTTAGATCAGATATCAGGACATTATTCACTGATTCATTATTCAGAATGGTGAGTCAGTACAATAGGCTGACTGTGTTATGAGATTTCCATCCCTGGAGGTTTTCAAGAAGAGGTTGGGTAATATTTGGGGGCAAGGATAATGCAGGAGTCACTATGCTTGGAGTGCCCTGTAAAGAGAAACAGTTGGAAGCCCAGGAGTTTTCTCCCTACCTCTCCCTACCTCCCCCTCCCCTTTGCAGATCACTTGGGGATAAAGAGAAGGGATCTTCACCCTAGAATGGATGGATATTGGAGAGGACCATGCTCAGCAACAGGAGAATGAAGTAGAGCTCTACAACTAGTTTAGTAATGAAGGAAGATTTAAAGTAGCTGGGATAAGTTCATGGAGGAGATACAGAAAGGGCAGTTCTGGCACATTACACATGGTGTAATGTGTGAAATTATGCTTGCTGTCCCCAGATCGTGAAACAGAATGGAAGTTGTTTAATATTCCCCAGGTTTCTGTGCTCTGCTGGTTGCCACAAGTGGCTGGGAAGGAATTTTTGGTTGATGCAAATGTCAGGATTTTTTTGCCTTCCTCAGAAGCATTGGGTGTTTGTTCTAGCCAAGACAGGATTTTGACGGGGGAGTGTCAGTGCTCCTGCTGAGATGAAAACCTGGAGGTTTCTGGTTAGAGGGAACCTGTCTTTCTGCTCAGGATCAGACCCATTGCCACCTTTGGGATCAGGAAGAAATGTTATCCCTTGGTTAATTTGGTCTGGAGTGTGGGAGTTTTTGTCTTTCTTTAACAAGAAACATGGCCCTTTACCTTGAATGCCTCCAGAGGCAGGTTGAAAATAATTGTGGTTTTCTGACAAACTGAGCTTTTGATCCATTAACTGTTAATTATTGAACCCTCTAAAAAGGTGACTGTAATGAGTGTTACACTGTAGGATGTTGTAATGATAATATTCCATAGCAAATGAAACTTTGATACAATGCCACTGAACTTTCAATGCCTTCTATAAATCCCTCCCCATCCTCCACTTCTCTTGAAAAAAACTCTGTGCATTGGGGTGATGCTACTTTTCCCCTCTCCTACAGATATTTCTTTGTGAGCACCTCTGGTGAAGATGGTCTTTGTTATGAAAGTACATTCCACATACCATGATGTTGCATGGGAGAGACCTCCCACGGGCATGTTTTTTCATTAAGGGGTTTGACGTGACCTTTAGGAATGAGAAAATCTGAAGTGTGGAATTTAGTGTGGGAGTGAAATACCTGCCTCTCTGGAAGCAAATGAGTGGGATGCAAAGACAGATATAAATAGTAGTCCCCTCCTGTTTAATGGAAGCACTATGGTGTGATGTTTTTCAGATGAAGCTAAGGCAGGAAAAAGAAAAGAGGCAGCTGTGCTCCCTTCGGGATCAGCTGAAAACAGCATTGCAGCTGGAACAGAAAGAGGTAAGAACCATGAAAAAATTTTTCCTATTCCAGGAGCTGCCATAGAGAACTGAACAGTCACCTTCTTGTGGCCCATAGAAGTCCTATTCTGATGATTGAGGGTGGGTTGCCAAACAGCAGTATCCAATCCAGACCCTTGTGTGTTGCACAGCACCTAATGTGGCCATCATGGTACCTCAAGAATAGAGGACAGTGCCCACCCAGCCTCCCAAGGCTGGGGGGGCATGGCAAACTCCCGCAGATGCCAGTAGTGGGGTCAGCAGCGGGGGCATGGTGGCAGTGAGTTGGGAGCTCCTGCAGGTAGCCGTGGTGGTGTTGGCAGTGGGGGCGGGCCAAGTGGGGAGCTCCTGCAGGCAGCCGCAGTGGTGTCAGCAGGGGCGGTGGGGGGTACTGAGCTCTGAAAAATAGAGGACATAAAGGTGTCCAGCAGAGGACAGAGGACCAGAAAACCAGACTGTCCTCTATAAAACCGTATGAATGGCCACCCTAACAGCACCTATTGGTCTGGTGGAGGGAATAACACATGCAAAAGGCTGCAAGTCTGTCTCTCATGGTTTGCTCAACCCCAGGGTTTTAGGGCACAGACTAGCAGCGCCTCCTTGTGGGATAGAGTTCCTGAGGCTTGATAACTAAGGGTACAGATGGAAATTACATTTGTTGTGCAATCAGCCCCTTGAAAGCTGCAGTGTGTTCTGATTGCATGACAAATTAACTCCTATTGCCTGAGGGTTCAAATGAAGACACTCCAAAGTGGACCACCTTTATTCATTTCTGTATGCTCTGATGCACCAGTCTACACCCCACACCCTTCAGTGTGGCTGGGGAAACCCCAGAATGGACCTCCCTCCCTTGCCTTCTTCCCTTCCCATCCTGGGTCAGCATTAATGCTTGGGAGAAACAGGGTGGAGAGGCTGCAGAAATGTAGCCTCTCTCCCTGGATTGGCTCTCCCACCCTCCTGACCCCAACAACTAACTTCTGTTGGGTCAGGAGGATCGATCTAACTCATGGAACTTTCTGTGAAGTGCCGTGAGTAAGACCTGGGAGCTGTACTTCTGTCTGCATTCTAAGGCTTTTTTGGGACAAGCAACTTTCTTTGATTGGATCTGAAGAGGCTGTAAAGCTCTAGCTCAGGGTGGGCAAAATGGCAGATCCAGCCAGCAGCTGAACTTCATTTCCCAGCAGCTGCTGCCCTCATCATTGCAGCCAGTTTCCATGGACACCCCCAGCGGCAGCAGAGCTGTGACAGCGCAAAGCCAGGTGTTCCACGGAGACTGTCCCCATAGCACTGGCTGAGCATGTGGCAGGACAGGGAGCTGCTGTGGAGCTGGTGCTGGTTTCCATGGAAACCATGGCCCTGTGCTGTCACTGCCCCACTCCCACCCCACACTGGCTGGTGCTTCTAATTCATGGCACTTCACAGAAAGTGCCATGAGTTAAATTGATCCTCCTGACCCAGCAGAAGTTAACTGTTGGGTTCAGGAGGGTGGGAGAGCCAATCCAGGGAGAGAGGCTGTCTCTGCAGCCTCTCCACCCCATTTCCCCCCAGCTCTAATGCTGACCCAGGATGGGAGGGGAAGAAGGCAAGGGAGGGAGGTCCATTCTGGGGTTTCCTCAGCCACACTGGATGCTGCTGGGGTCTCCATGGAAACTGGCCACAGCAGTGCAAGCAGGGTCTGCTGGGAAATGGAGTCTCCTGCAGGTTGGACTTTGCCTGCCCCAGCTCTAGTTCTATCCACAGCCTTGCAGAGCACACTGAGAGCCTTGCTGTCATTTGGGGTGGTGGGTCAGATTTAGTGTGCGTGGAAAAAGCTTGATTCCAAACTCCAGATGCTGCTGCCTGTTTTCCCCAGTACAGAAAGAGAATAGAAACTGAAGGGCATATCCTCCCTGCATCTTCTGTTTTGCCATTGCGTGCTTTCCCCATTCCACAAGGGCCCTAGTTTGTGATGAGGCTCTTCTGCATCACCTGAGTAGCTTAAGATTGAGGTGTTGCTCTGGTCACCAGCCTTAGGCTTGCCACTTCACTGGCATATGTTGAGCAGCTGCCTCCTGCACAGCCTGGCTGGTGCCTTCCTCTCAGCCTCCAAGGAGACTGTTAGAGCCAGTGGGCAGCAGCCTGGAGTGGCCAGAATCCCCAGGCTGAGCCATGCTGTGTCACAGAGGGGAGATCGCGGACTGCACTGTAAGCCAGGGACAAGGCAAGAGAGAGCTGCAGAATCCTATGGTACCATGATGTCATATGGGCTGTTGGAGGCTGTGAGAAGAAAAGAAGGGGAGGGGACACAAAGGGAGTTTGGGAATGGGGAGAAGAAACTTTCAACATTCATATGGTGAGGCTCCACTATGCCCCCTTCCAACTGCCTATGTCAGCTCCTCTCTCATTTAGCAAAAGTTCCTCAACTTTTCCCCCCACTGCCCCACTCCCACCCCACACTGGCTGGTGCTTCTAGATCAGAGGTGGGCAAAATATGACCTGCAAGCTTGATCCTGCCTGCCACCGTGGATCTGGCCTACGGTGTTCAGCATGGGGCCAAGCCTCAGCCACTCCTGCTGGGGTGGCCTGTGCTGTGTTCCAGCCTGTTTTCACTGGCCTGGACCCTGATCAGTGCATGCAGCTTCTGGGGAGGTTGCTGTTTTCAGTGCTGCTGTGCTCCCCTCACCTCCAGCAGGAGTTGCCTGGCTGAAGCTTTCAGTGGCAGCTCATCCTCCCACTTCTGCCCCTGCTGTGCCAGTCTGGGTGGGCAGATGCGGCAAAAGCTTTAGCTAGGCAGCTCCTGCTGGAGACAAAGGGAGCAGAGAGTCTGGCCTGCTGCAGCTGCACCAGGAACAGCCCTAGCAGAAGCTGTGTGCTGGTCAGGGCTGGGGCTGAGGTGGGTTGGGCAGGCAGGCATGGGTAAGAGCATGGCACAGGCTGCCCTGGGTGGGGCTCAGTCCCATGTGGAGCACTGCAAGGGCTTGGGTGAGCTCTTCTGAAAATGCTCTCTGCCTCCCCCTCCATCTCCTCACCCTCGGCTGGCTCCCTGGACCTAGCGCCCAGGCAGCTGAGCCTCCTTTCCCAAGTATCACACTAAGAATCTGGTTCTCTCTTCTCCTGAGGCCCTCTCTGCCACCTACTTCTCTGATGAAGCTGCTCAAGGGGGGGCCCATTCTGATGGCATTTGTGTTCCCCCACCTCATATCACAGAGATTACTGACAGCTATTTAGAAGGAATGGCTTTCAGACACTTTTGCCCAAGGGCTTGGCACCAGCGGGGAGCTATCTGACCCTTATGTCCCATCTATGTTATGTGGCAGTACTGCTGAATTGACTGTTGCCATAGTGTGACTTGTGACAGGTACTGGTCTGTCATGTGTGTGTTTACCACAGACTGGGTCGCTGCCATATCTCATGCTTGTACAGAACCTTTCACAGAATGCCAGTCTGAAGAATTCTCTGTCAGGGCATTTTTTTCCTGGAGAGATGGATATAGCCTTATGATGGTCTCTTTCTGTTTGCTAGGATTCTGTGAGCAAGCAACTAGTGTATAACATGCATCAGCTACAAGGGAACAAGACATACGGTACTGAGAAATCAGGAAACCTCTTTAAGAAAAGTGATGGGTAAGTGTACGAACCATTTGTCTTCACTGCAAAGCACAGAAGTTGTCCCTCTGCCTAGGCCACTGAGCTGACCTTGATATTACATTTCCACCAGGATGCATCTGTTTTTTCAGAAAGAAGCAGCACTTTTTGCACTAAGAAATACTGGGAGGAGCATAAACAAACAAATAGAAAATACCATGTAGGAGAGACTAGAGACAGTCTCTGTGGGGATTAGGCTTATGGTCAGCAGCATGGTCCAGATGATAAAGCCAAAAGAAGGGAATTGAGGTTTTTTTTCCCAGTCTGTCACTGGCCAGCTGTGATACTTTCACTTTCACATGCCTTCAGTTGCTCTCTGTAGATAAGATTCTTGTACTGAGCTCTTGTAAAGCACCTTGATGGGTTTGCAGATTCCAGCAGTGGCTGAGAAATGTTGTATATGGACCTAGAAAATGTAAAACCCAATAGAAAATAATAAAATGGGATTCAGCCAGAAACCTGCACTAATACCTTTGTGGAAAATATTGGAAGGACAGAGATTCAAAGGAGAGAGAAAATGGGGCATTGGAGAATGCAGATAAATCATCTCTTTCATTATGGGCCAGGGCTAGTTGTGCTCTCTGGGTTTCTTTAGAGACTATTTCCTGCAGTAGTCCTGCCTTAATCTTTCACCTCTCAGGTTTGGAATCTGGTGACTTCACCGCTCTCAGACATGGTCCTCAGCCTGCTGAACCCTGTCAAGCAAATGTGATTGCCAAGCTGGTCTGGGTTTAATCAGTACCTACAGTTTTTCCTTTCAGGAACTGTGATCTTATGATACTAAAAAGCCTCTGAAACAAAGTAATGTTTAATCTTAACAGCAAGAACAAAGTATTACATAAAATAAAAGGCTTTATTTTGAAACCACAGACTGACACATGTCTGTTGCACCAGCAGTCTACTAATCACCCTCAACATGGGGACTCTGATAATGATTAGTCTGTTTTCCAGATGACGTAACATCTGCAAGCAGGTTTACCTCACTTCTGCAGTGTGATATAGTCTGGGGAAAGCTGGTCTGAGAGGCCTACCCTAGTGGTGGAAGTGGCAGAGTACAATGAATAGCCCTGGATGTTTGCTGTGCAACTCCTGTAGCTAGAATGGAATGGGAGTTGAGTGGCCTGGAGTTAGCAGTCAGCTGTGCAGGTCTGGTATAGACATCCCTTAGGAAGATGTTCTATATATTGAGCCCAATAAAGGGTTATGTTGCCTCTCCCCACAAGTTATTATCAGTAGCAACTGATCACATTTAGCTCAGCATAAGCCAAGAACTCCTTCTGCAAACCTCAACAGACTTAGTCATCCCATTGTGCCAGAAGAATTAACAGTGGCCTCAGACCTGCTACCTCCCTCATCTCAACTCCTACTGCCCTCAATTGTGTGAGTCATTGCTTTAATTATTTTGGTAAGCTGGTCTGCCTGGTTGAGTTCAGGTTTCTTTTTAAATACAAAATTGTATATTAATTTTCAGGCTGAGAAAGGTCTGGCAGAAGAGGAAGTGCACTGTCAGGAATGGCTATCTGACCATCTCTCACAGCACGGTAGGGATTGGTGCCTTTGTCACTTTCACCACATAGTGCATGAAGCAGTGGTTCTCAACCTTTTTAGCCTCAAGGTACCCTTCCATAACTTGTCTGAATTTCCCAATTGGGAATAACTGAGCTAGAATCTAAATTCAGAAAGGATGTGGAGGTTGAGAAGCACTGCTTTAGCTGGTGCCAGGCTAGGGTGGTAGAACAGGATCTGACCCTGTTATGTTATGCTGTTTTCATGGTCTGCTCCCTTCCCAACCCCCAGTCTGTACCTGAGAAGGCCAAGGTAGTCCCTGCCATGAGGCTGCTCCTGCAGGGTCTTACTTGCCAGCAACTGCTCCACAGCCCCTCTGGTTGGCCCTGGGAGTATGGGAAGAGCAAGGCAGACAAGCCAAGCTGCAAAGTGCAGCTCTGGCTCCATATTCACCCACCTATCTGCTTGCTGACCCGCAGCTGGGAGCATGGTGGCAGGTGCCACAGAGGCTCTTGGAAGGCAGAGGAGGGCAGAGGAGGACAGCAATGGCAGTAATCTTCAAAGGATCATCTAAAAGCACTGCTGGGATTGCTGGGGAAGATGCAGGACGCCAGATGAGGGGATGAGAGCAATTACCTCCTCAGGAGGTGGGCAGTATGGCACCCTTAAAGGCATCTTGTGGCACCCCAGGGTACTGCAGCACCCCAACTGAGAATCACTGGCAAGGAGAAAGGTAGTTAGATGTGTTACTCTATAAGGTGCCACACCGTGCCCTGCCTTCCAATAGTGCATAGAGAACCTGAGGAACTGCCAGATTCTGTCCATGGGTTTGTGCAGGGTCAGAGCAGATGGTTAATACTTACTTATCCACAGAGTCCAGTGGCTTCATTTGACCCTGCTGCAGTCTTTCTATTGAGTCCTAAATCCCTGTGCCCTAGGCAAGTTGAAGGCAAGCACACAAGGTCCTTGCCTGGCTTGAGTGCTTACATGAAGCGGGGGCGCATCTAGATTTGAAAGGTTATTGCTGCCATTCCATCCATTATTATTAATGTAGGCAGCAGCAAGGGTAGAGTAATTGGGTTCCTGGGGAAGTTAGTGACGTGAGACCCTGGGGACTAACACCATGATCTGACCTGCATAAAAAGGGCCTGCCATAAAGAGTACTTTCTGAGTAATGCTGCAAGTACTGAGGCTTCTTTCTTTCATTCATTAGCTGCACCGTTCACCAGCCAAACTAAATTTGCTCACTTGCCAAGTGAAGCCAAATTTGGATGACAGGAAGTGCTTTGATCTCATTTCACGTAAGTCCTGTCATTTAATTTGCACTTCCTCAGGGAAAAGTGCAGAGAAGCAGGCAGCTTCCCAAGTCAAAATGATCCTGCATCCCAGAGACAACTGTATGCTTGGAAGGGGTGGTGGTGACATATTGTTTGACACTTCTAAGCCTGACCCAGCATATGGCGTAGGCTTGTTAGTTACTATTCTGAAGTATTATCCCAAACTACCTGACAAATGCAGAGCTGGGGCAGTGTTACAAAAGAAGAACTAAACATTGGAATTAGCAAGAAAGATGCACACACTGAGTGTCTGTAAAGAATATGTAGCACTGCCCTAATGTGGGAAAGATGTAAAGGGAGGTGCAGTACAACTCCCATTCTAAGAGCAGGAGTTTAGCCAAGAGCAGACAATATTTACTGGTATCATGCCAGTACTCAGAATCATTGCACAACATCCTGTCTCTTATACACTCCTAGGAAGGGACAATGCCAGGGGTAGTTTCTGAGATGGACTGTGGTGTGAGGAAGAATTAATAGAGCAGCTGAGGGTATCTCAACTAGGTGGCACTGCCACAGCCTCAGGCTACTGAGACCATGGGGCATACAGGCCAGAACAAACCTGTGGTCTTTATGCTGTTTTGCAGCTGGCTACTCCAAGGTCGCACCACCATACCCTGGACAGAAACAGAGTGAGACAGTCCTGGGAAGGGGGCAAGAGGTTGCAGACAGCGTATTAGCACAGGTGGTTTGCTTGCATGGGTTAATTTAGCAATGGATTAACTTAGCAATGTCCACTGTCTGCATCCTGCACACCACTGTCTTGGAAACACCGGGGACCAGTTTTCAGCAGTACTTTAAGGCTCTTTATAAAAAATAAGCCCTTTCTCAGCTGGGTTCTTTAAGTACTAAACATAAATGGTTTTGTGTGTCTCAGATAATCGTACGTACCACTTTTTGGCGGAGGATGAACAGGAATGTATTGCGTAAGTCCTGGAGTGGTGGCTGACGAATCTGCCAGTAAAAGGGACAAAGGGTTCCTGGAAGCAAGCTTTTTGGACCATTCTACTCCTTATATGCCACAGGAGTTGGACCATAAAATCTGTGCTTTTTACACACTGTCCTATGTCCTCCCTACCCCCTAGGAGGTAGCACTTGACCTGGGATGGTATAGAAATTAGCACATTTATTAAGGGGTGTGGACCAGAGGAGCCATGAGGTCCCTTCCAATTCTATGATTTCCTACTTCAACCTGCCCTGCACTATAAAACGTGTGGAGCTACAGCCTAGGGTAGAGGCCTTGCTATATGGCCACCCTCCCCCTGTGCACTAAAGCACAGAGACATGCTGCATTCCTGATGCTCGCTGAGCATGTCCTTGCAAGATGAGCTCTCCAGGCAGGGCAGGGAGCAGAAGCATCCCTCTAACAACATCAATTCCCTCCTTTGTGCAGCTGGATTTCTGTTCTCAGCAACAGCAAGGAGGAGGCTTTGAATGTGACCTTCAACAGGGGCCATGGGAGTGGAGAGAACAGTATGGAAGAGCTGACAAGGGCCATTATTGAGGAGATAAAGTGCCTGCCAGGGAACAGGGCCTGCTGTGACTGTTCTTCACCAGGTAAGAGTGCAGGGGTTTTGTTCAGAATGAAGGACATGCACAGGTCCTGCACAGTCAGGCACTTCCCCAACTCTGGCGTGGAAGCTACCATCACTCCTGCCATTGGCCTCCCTCTTCCCACCCACACTTGGCCGTCATCAGTCCCCAAACTGCTTTGTGCTACTCTCCACCAAACACTGTAATGGGCGTATGTGGAACAAGAAGTGTTCTTTCCAGTGGGAGTACTTTCACTTTGTCCCGAACTGGCTGTCTGTGCAGGAGCACAGGCATGAAAATAATCCAAGTTCTAACTCCTGTCAAGCATCCTCAGAGCTGGCCCCATTTCCCAGAGGGGGAAACTGAGACACAGAGAGGACAGAATGAGTTAGAGTGCAAGCCAGGAAGAGGGCCCACATCTCAATGTCCAGCAGCACAGAATGAGATGACATTTCTGTGAAAAAACAACCTCTCTCCAGCTGGGAAGCTCCAGGAGTATTAAAAACCTTTAAAGCTCAGTGAGTGGTTTTATGCCCTCTCAGAGCTCTAGCGCCCTTTGTAGTAATGGCCAGGCAGCCTCTGTGGACCTTGTATATTTGGGTGTGTGGGAGCCCTAAATTTCTGATAGCACTGCTCCTCAGAAT
Organism: Crocodylus siamensis; assembly: GCF_052110815.1. NCBI lineage: Eukaryota > Metazoa > Chordata > Crocodylia > Crocodylidae > Crocodylus > Crocodylus siamensis. Next base: position 41,423,630 of record NC_143404.1, on the reverse strand, counting down.
TATAGTGATCCCATCATCTACAGCCACAGCATTTGGACAGCTAGGCCTGCATGCCTATCCACTTCCATACACCAACAGCAGAAATGTGGCAGTGACTGAAGAGGACCACAGGGAATGTCCTTTCCACTGCCACTAAAAGGGATTCAGATTACTTTGCAAACCACTAAAATCAGTTCAAATAACTTTGAAAGCTTTGCTACACAAAGAACTCCCCATTCTGAAGATGTGACCCATTCTGTACAGCCAGATCCAAGACCTCACAGTTCTCATGGCTCAGGGACATGTGCTTTCCCCTATAATGTTCTCACATTCCTCTCTCTGGCATGGATGCTTGGCTCTGGCCAGCTGGCAATGAGCTGAGTCTGTTTCAAGTTCTCTGCCACCCCTGGCCTCCCCAAGCTATATCTACTGCCTATCCATAGCCAAAGGAACCATCCAAGCACATTGAACTCTATCTATTCCTTCCCTTAACACCAGAGACTGCATGGAGGAAAAAGGAGAAGCTGGCTAGACTGGTTCTAGGCTTGGCAAGGGCTTCCCAATGCTCATCTGTCCCTTGCTGAGGACTGCTGCAGACCTCTGGGTTGGGACACAGAATTGGTCCCTCACTCTCCATGCCAGTTTTTACTTTCATTCCCTTTTGCATCATTTTCACCACAACTGATAATTGGGATGGGGCCACAGGATTGGGAGACAGTTCTTGGAGGTTGAGTGGTTGGCCGTCACTTGACCTATGCTATGGCTATCTGGTATTTTGGGCTCGAGGTTCATACTAACGTCAGCAACACGGTGTCGCCCTAACAGATCCCACTTGGCTCTCCATTAACCTGGGCATCCTGATCTGCATTGAGTGCTCTGGTATTCACCGGGAGATGGGTGTGCACCTTTCTCGCATCCAGTCACTGTCCCTGGATAAACTGGCAACCTCTGAGCTCTTGGTAGGGAGCTGCCTGTATAATTTCCAGTCTACTGTTGCTAGTTCTCATATAGAAGTGCATTGAATGGTGGGGGGGAAGAGATGGGGGGACATTGGCAGCTGTGGGAGAGGGGGTGTTATAGTGTTGACAATGGCAAGCTGGTGGTGGATCAAGGTTACTAGTCATTGGCAGAAAGATCAATCAGGGCCATGTCTCTAAACCAGGATGGGACGTTAGTTGATGATGAGGGTATAGCACTGGTACTGGGAGAGGGGAAGAGATAAGAGCCATATGTTAGAGGGGTCCTGGGGGTAAAGTCACCAACTCAGGTATCCCTTTGCTACCTCTTGATGCCTTATCTGCTTCTGCCAGCTTAGTAGATGCTCTACAGCTAGAAATACAGGTTTTGGGCTACCTAAGGGGCTTGCAAACCTTCGGTAGTGGCTTGCTGAGAGCACAAACACGAATAATATGCACTGGAGCTTCACTGCACCTTACAGAGGAGTTAGGGTCCCTATGCTAGGGATTGCCACATCCCTGATTCCCCAGGTCTCCATACCCCCTTGCAGCTGGCACATGCTTCAGCTTTGCAGTATATTGAATCAACTAGTCTCTAGCTTGTTTGTTTTGCAGTTGGCTAAGAATATTGGTAATTCTGGTTTTAATAACATCGTGGAAGCCAATCTTCCCAGCTCTTCACTGAAGCCAGCGACACACAGTGATATGTAAGTTCCTTCTCAGGAGTCCCAAGCCAGCCCTCACCTGCTTCATAAATTAAGTATGGGGCCTTGTAGAGATTTACCCACTCCCCTGCACTCTGACCTCCCATTTGAATGTACTCTATGTCCTATTTCTAAGGACAGATGCCCAGGGTCCTCCAGCAATGGACAGTTGTACAAGAGTAGAATGTATGAAACCAGGCATGCTCAACAATTTGGGCTGTTTGGGATCTCATGCTATGCTATCACAAGTAACTGTGTTCTCTCCTAGGGCACAGGCTTAGATACGGCTTCTTGGGCAGCAGGCTGTTGCCCTGAGTGTTTGCACAGAGCTCCAGCTCCGCTTAGGGTTCACAAGCATGTCTGTAATATATAATACAGAGAACAGCACCACAGTCTAAAAGCTCCTGCTCTTAGCTCCTGCTCGGCCAAAAGGGCCTCAATTTCTTTAAGGGGATGGGAGGGACCAAAAGCAGTCAATAGGATTTCACAAGGGGGGTGCTCAAAGCGTAGTGAAGGTTAGAGGAAGAATCCTTGTACCAGAAGTGGAAAACTAGAGGGAGAGCCAAAGCCAAAGGAATCACCAAAGCAGAAGTATCATGCTGCAAAAGCAGGACAAGGGGCACTCAGCACTGGAAAAAACTCATCACTACAGAGAAAGTGCTGGGGTGAAGTGGGTGAGAACTTGCAGAAGGTAGAATGAGTGAATTGCTTGGCCTGAGATAGTAAAGGTGAGCTGAAGAGCAAGAGAGAATAGGTATATCACAAAGAAGAATTGTCAGGGGAGAAGCTCCTATAGTGGTGGCAGGATGGATATGAGTTTTTCAAAACTTCTTTGGGGATTAGGTAACCAGTCCCCATTAATTGTAGTGATATATTTCCATTTATGTCAATGGGAGCAACTAGAATATTGAACACACTTGAAAACATCATTGATGAGAAGCGCTCACATACAGTTGTAGAGATGTGAGTGCAAGATCTTCAGATATCATCTGGAGGAGAGAAGGAATTCCACAATAATGATATTTCAGATCATATCCCAGGCCCAGGTTCCTGTGCCCTGTATTGCCAAATGGCTGTATTGCTGAGTGGCACACAGGATGCTGTTAAATTGGAATGGCAGAACTTGACAATTTTAGCAGCACGGGTTTGAATCAGGCCGTAAATCAGGAACTGGCTCAAACAGGTATGAAGGCAGAAATCCCTACAAAGGGAATGGAAACAGGAGGAAAAAAATAATACAAAGTCCAGTTTGGAAAATGCAAGGCAATATTTCAGTGAACATTAAGATCAAATAAATTCTCCCTTCTGCTCTATGAATACTGCATTCATCTCTAGGCATTTCTCTGTCAGTAAGACATAAATAGCCAGGAAGAAGTCCTTGCAGAGCATTAACAATAATCAGGGTGCAAGAGATGCTATTTGTAAGGAAGGGTAGAAACCATGTCATGCTCACTCTAAGGCAGGAGATTGTTAGTTTAATCTATGAGGCATAACTGAGACTAAGGGTGATGAAGTCTGGAGAGGGTAAATGCCCACTGACTCTCAGTAAACCCTGCCTCCCATAGGATATGCAAGAAGATGCTCAGGGAACTGGACAGGAGTCCTATGATTTGGGATATTTGAAACTAGATGAGACAAAATGCTGGAAAATAAATAGGTGTCTCCATCATTACCTTCTATTATTAAAGAACTGCTGAAGTTATCCCTGGGGAAAACCCCTGGAACAGCTATTTGATGGGAGGTTGCAGGGGAGGGTGTGGTGGCATTCTCTGTTCTCCCATCCCTACCCCATTCCTATTGCACCTTAGATTTGATTCCAGTTCTGGTGCTATACAGTGAAATTAATAAGGCTCTGGAAGGCTGCATTAACAATCAGGACAATGTCAGTGTAGCCCAGGATAGTGCTACTTTATCAAAGTGATCAAAAACTGTGTCAAGCCCAAAATATTATGAAATGGTCTTAAAAAAATCTTTTGATTACACAAATAGGGAGGTTTTATTCATTTTTTTTGCCTTCAGGTTGATGTCACCTTTGAGCTATGTTTTCCAGCTGTTCTGTACAGCTATGAGGGCTACAAATTGATATATTTTTTAATGAAAGCTAAAGTTCTTCTGTAATTACCTGGCTCAAGGAGCTGGGGCTTTAAGAAAGCTACCTAGATATTAGTAGAGTTAGCAGATTTGCTAGAGCAGGATTGAGGTGAAAGCAGGGGAACAAGAGGAACAGATAAGGATGAGAACACTGCCCCTCAGGTGGTTAACTGGGCACCTCGGCTTCAGGCCTGTGTCTGCTTTGACCAGACCTGCAGCAGGAATACTCATGATGGAGGGGCCTTCTGTGAGAATTCTTATTTGTTCCCTAATACTGATTCCCTCCAGGGCCCTTCGGAAGGATTACATCATTTCCAAATATGCTGAGAGGAAATATGCTAAGAGGAGCAGCGGGAGCTCAACTGTCCTGCATCGGGGGTTGCAGAAAGCCATCAGGTCAAAGGACATATTCACGCTTCTCCAGGCCTATGCTGAAAAGATGGATTTAAATGAACCTGTTCTGGAGCCTATAGAGGTGAGTCTGGCCCTGCTGTGGTTGCAACAGAAGACCCAGATTCAATGGAAAATGCATAGTTCAGGTAGTGGCAGTGCAGTATGTGTGCAGATGGGAACATGGCCCACAAGGCACTGAAGTAGGTGAGACAAGCATGGGGTTAGTGGTATTCTCAATAAGGAGGATGTACAAGCATAGGGGGAGGAGCCTCACCCTCCTGATAGGGACTTTGTTCTCAGGGTCCAGGCCACAGCTGTAAGGGCCTAGTTTTTCTTACCAATGGGTCGGGTCAGTTCTTTTCCCTTGGTCCTTTTATTCCTGTGCCTAACTTGGCATTCTATGGGACGTATAGGGGCAAGACCTCCACCTAACCTGGCAGGAAGTCCAGTCTCTTGGGGGATATGTGATTTCTTTATTACCTGTTTTGTTTCTTTCCCTGCCTTATGCTCTGACTGCTATTTTTTTCCAACCACAATAGATTGGGGAGAGCAGTCCATGGTGTACATATTAGAAATGCCTTAAAGACCACCCTGTGTGTCAAGGCAAGTTGCTCCACACACAGGGCCAGCTTGTTTCACCTATTAGGAGCATAAATGGACTTAGTCACCTAAGTGTGATTTTATTCCACCCTTCTCGAGTCCCCAAAAATCCATTTGTGCTATCTCATAGATCAGAAAAAGGCTGGGAGACTTCTTGTTCTCAAAAGGGCTTTATTGCAACTAACACAGAGACACAAACATGGCTGACAACATCCTGTTGATGCCATCATGTCAGCCCTGAGGAAGGGAGTTAACTCTTACTACTACATTCCCCTTTCTCAGGAGAAACTTAAAGGATTTCCAAAAAAACTGCAAAATCATGTTGAGAGGAGAGATTACAAGCACAACACTCTCGTGTGAGTCTTTACCACTCACTTCCCTGCAAAAAGGGAATAATCAAAACAGAAACATCAATGTCTTTTCATTTAAAGTGGATAAATTAAAAAATCTAGTCTATTTGGTAGAACTAGTAGGGTGGAAGTGCTTGACTTTAGGAAGGCTAACTTCAGTGAGCTTAGGAATTTAGTCAATGACGCACTGCAGGATAAGCGTATTGTTGAGATGGGAGTCCAGGAAGGCTGGTCGTTCCTAAGGGAAGCAATCCTTCGGTGCAAAGGGAGACAATCCCCAAATGAGGAAAAAGGGGGAAAGGAGCCAAAAAACTTCCTTGGCTAAACAGGGAAATCCAGGGGAGCCTAAGGGCAAAAAAGAAGGCATACAAGTGGTGGAAGGGGGTGGGGGGCTACTGAGGAAGAGTCTACCTACTTGGCCTGCACTTGCAGAGAGGCAGTTAGAAAGGCCAAAGCAACTACAGAGCTGAGGCTGGCAATGCAAATTAAAGACAACATAAAGTGTGGTTCAGGGCAGCATAGGACCCCTACTGAACAAGAAGGAGAAATTAGTAACAGACAGGGGGGGCAAGGCTGAGCTATTCAATGAGTTTTTTGCCTCGGTGTTCTTGAACAGGGTTCGAGATAAGTCTCCTAATAGGTTCTTAGATGGGCATCAGAGGGACACCAGCCCACCAACTGTCTACACTGACTTGGTGCAGAGTTACTTGGATGGACTGGATATGTTTAAGTCAGCGAGCCCAGATGAGCTGCATCTGAGAGTACTGAAGGAATTGGCTGGTGTCATAGCAGAACCACTGGCACGGCTGTTTGAGTGCTTGTGGTGCTCGGGTCAGGTCCCGGAGGACTGGAAAAGGGCCAATGTAGTTCCTATTTTTAAAAAGGGTAGGAAGGAGGATTCAAATAATTATATGCCAGTTAGTCTCACCTCCATGCTTGGAAAAGTCTTTGAAAAAATTATGAAGGATCATATCTGTCGGAGTCCAGAAGGAAAAATAATGCAGCAGGGCAACCAGCATGGATTCGTAGCAGGTAGATCATGCCTGGCCAATCTGGTTTTATTTTATGACAGGGTCACAAAATGCTTAGATGCAGGAGTACAGGTGGATGTTGTTTTCTTGGATTTTAGCAAGACCTCTCATCCCATTCTCATAAATAAATTAAGAGGCTGTGACAGATGTTTACACAGTCCAGTGGGTGGTAAATTGGCTTAGCAGTCACACAAGAGAGTGGTAGTAGACGGGTCGGTATCAACCTGGAAGGATGTTGGTATTGGGGTCCCGCAGGGTTTGGTCCTTGGACCTGTACTCTTCAATAGCTTAGTCAGTGACTTGGATGTGGGTGTGAAGTGTACTCTGTCCAAGTTTGCGGATGATACTAAATTGTGGGGTGCAGTGCACACTCTGAAGGGTAGGGAGTGATTGCAGGCAGACCTGGACAGGTTAGAAAAGTGGGCAGTACACAATAGGATGCAGTACAACAAGGACAAGTGCAGAGAGCTGCACCTAGGGTGCAAAAATATCCAGCACACCTACTGGCTAGGAAGCGACCCACTCAGCAGCACAGAAATGGAAAAGGATCTCGGAGTCATAGTGGACTCCAAGATGAACACGAGTCATCAGTGTGACGAAATCATCAGCAAAGCTAACCGCACTTTATCACGCCTCAGCAGATGTATGACAAATAGAACCAAGGAGGTAATACTTCTCCTCTATGGGCATTGGTCAGATTGCATTTGGAGTGCTGCATCCAGTTTTGGGCGCTATACTTGAAGGATGTTGATAGACTCGAAAGGGTCTGGAGGAGGGCCACTCGTATGGTTAGCGGCTTACAAGACAAGCCTTATGAGGAGAGACTGAGGGACCTGGACCTCTTCAGCCTCTGCAAGAGAAGGCTGAGAGGTGATCTTGTGGCCGCCTACAAATTCATCAGGGGGATGCAGCAAGGGATCAGAGATGAGCTGTTCACCAGGGCACATCTTGGGGTAACAAGGAACAATGGTCACAAACTGACAGAGAGCCAATTTAGGCTAGATATGAGGAAAAATTTCTTCATGGTAAGGGTGGCCAAAATTTGGAATGGGCTTCCAAGGCTCAGGTAGTTCTCTGCTCTACTTTGGGGGTCTTTAAGAGAAGGCTGGATAGGCATCTACCTGGGGTCATCTGACCCCAGCACTCTTTTCTGCCTAGGCAGAGGGTCAGACTCGATCTGTTGAGGTCCCTTCCAACCCTAGCTTCTATGAATCTATGAAACTGACGCACATCTTGACCTAGTGTAGTAGACAGGTGGAATATGATGGAGATGCTCTCGATTCCTATGGAGAAGACCTCTAGGAGTAACCACCCAATATGAATATGGGGTATCTGCCCTAGCCTGGACAGTGCCTTGTACTCCTGCATCTGGAATCCAAACTTTCTGCTGTAGAGAAAGAGCAGATACATTTCTTGAGGAATGCCGGCCAGCTCACTGTGACAGGAATGGTGGGAAGGCAAATGGTGGGAAGGCAAAGCTAAGGAGATTCAACTTCTTACTAATATCCATGATATGTATGGTTTCTTTAGTGCTTACTGGAACTGAAAAAATGCAAAAAGGGGTGAAAGAGAAGCATGAAAATAGTTGGAGGCAGTGGAATTAAATAGCAGTGGCTGAGGCTGGCCGGCCAGCGGGGGTTTGGGGAAAAAAAGTTTGGGGTCTCAGTGGAAAGAGGCTGAGGCTGGCTGGCCAGCCAGCTCTCTGTGATAAGTGGCAGCACAGTGGGGGTGGGGAATAACGCACTGTTGGGGGGAGGACGGGGGTGGGGGTGACCCAACTCTGGGCAAGAGCAGGGGAAAAAAAGTTTGGGGTCTGGCTGGAATGCAGCTGAGGCTGGCTGGCCGACCCACTGTGATAAGTGGCAGCACAATGGGGTTGGGGTCTAGTGGCACTGTTGGGGGGAACATAGGCACAGGGGTGCCCCCAACTCCGGGCAGGAGCAGGGAAAAAAAGTTTGGGGCCTGGGTGGAATGCAGCTGAGGCTGGCTGGCTGGCCCACTGGCCGGCTGACTATGATAAGCAGCAGCACAGCGGGGATGGGGGATAGTGGCACTGTTGGGGAGAACATGGGGGCGAGGGTGCCCCCAACTCCACACAGGAGCAGGGAAAAAAATGTTTGGGGTCCGGGTGGAAAGAGGCTGAGGCTGGTTGGCTGGCCAGCTCTCTGTGATAAGCAGCAACACTGTTGGGGGAAGCACCGGGGCGGGGGTGCTCCCAACTTCAGGCAGGAGTAGGGAAAAAATAGTCTGGGGTCTGGGTAGAATGCAGCTGAGGCTGTCCGCCTCTGATAAGTGGCAGCAGCACAGCAGGGAAAAGAACAGCCAGAAGTGTGGTGCATATGAAAAGGCAGAACATGTTTTTTTGGAAATCTCATTTTTCATTAATCTAATAAGTAATAAAATAATCCGTAAAAATTTGCAAGATTAGCACCTGGTTGAATCAGCGCAGGAGAAATTAGATGAACTTCCATGGATTTACAAGTGAACCCAAGCAGCACCTGATGGTGCAATAGTTGCAAAGCAGGAAAAAATCACATTTTTGGACATAAGTCAGATCCACATTATAAATTTAAAATAATAAAAATAACCCTCATGGAAGAAATTCAGGAGCTAAAAATAATACATGTCAGAGGTGTTTTAAATTACACAACCCCCGCCACCCACCCCTGATACACAAATGCAATTTAGCTAGCTTAATGGCGATTTTTGTCATGTGGACACAGGAAAAGGGTAACATGGAAACAGGAAAGGTGTAACATGGACAAGCGCCCTCAGGAACCAACCCCCTTGAGACCTAAAGATTGGAAGAGACCTAATCAAGGAAAGGGAAGCCATCAATGCCCATTGGAAGAAGCATTTTCAAGACCGTCTCAATTAAGACTCTGTTGTTGATGAGAATGTTATGAACTCCATCCAGTCAGAGATAATCTCGGAATCACTCCAACCCTTGTTGAAGTAAGGAAAGGCATCGGGGCAGATGAAGAATGACAAGGCATTTGGAATGGATGGAATCCCCATGGAAATCTTCAACCAGGGGGCAGAGGAGCTCACGTCATCACAGCTTCATGCCCTCATCTTAAGGATTTGGAATGATGAGGAAATCCCAGATGACTTTAGGGCTGCCATGATTATGACAATCTTCAAGAAAGGAGAAAAGTCTGACTGTGGAAACTACAGAGGGATAGCCTTTTGTCCACCACAGGGAAGATCATTCTGAGAATCCTTCTGAACAGACTCCTTCCACTTGCTGAAGAGCTCCTCCTAGAATCTCAGTGTGGGTTTAGGGCATCAACAGGCACAACTAATATGATTTTGCCAACTCACTAGCTTTAGGAGAAATTCTGGGAACAACATAAGCCTCTCTACATGGCCTTCTTTGACCTCATGAAAGCTTTCAACTCTGTCAGCCAAGAAGTGTTGTGAAGGATCCTTCTGAAGTACAGATGGCCACCAAAATTTGTCACCATTTTTTGTCTGTTCCATGATGGCATGTGAGTGGTGGTTCTCAGTAATGGATCTATTGCAGATCCTTTTGAGGTTAAAATGGGAGTTAAGCAAGGCTGCATCATTGCTCCAACATTCTTCTCAATATTCCTTGTTGCAATGCTACATCTAACCACCAACAAGCTTCTAGCGAGAGTGGAGCTAAACTACTAAATGAATGGTAAGCTATTTAACCTCAGCCAACTCTGAGCCAAAACCAAGACCACCCTAACCTCAATCATGAGCTCCAGTATGCTGATGATACTGTAGTGTATGCTGACTCAGAAGCAGACCTTAAGGCAATTGTCAACGTCTTTACTGAGGCATACAAGAAAATGGGAACAACATGTGACGGGCTGGCTGGCAGTGGCCTGGCCCAGGGGTTTTGAAAGGGCAAAAGATGATTGGAGGACTTGAGATTCTCTCTCCGCACAAATCAGGCCCCAGAGACTCACCGCCCCCCATGTCCTGATTGGCCCCTTAGGTCACCTGGAAGGGGATAAAAGGGGCAGCGTGGGCTGACTCAGGGGAGAGACCAGTGAGGGACAACAAGGAAGGGGCTTCACAGAGCTGAGCCAGTGGGGCAGAAGCAGTGACCCAGAAGAGCCTGAAAGAGCAGGACCTACAGGCAGCAGTGGGACCCTCAGCAGCGCGGCACGTGGCCGGCAGGAGAGATTCCCCACTGGGCTCCAGTTTCCCCAAGGAGAGGCTGCAGCCAGCAGGAGAGGCTCCCCAGCTCCAGGAAGGATCTGAGCAGCGTCCTGAGGGGTTCCCAGCTCTGCTTCCAGCTCTTCCAATCACAGGTCAGACAGCTCGACGTGAGGCTGGGCTCTGGCCCGGGAAGGTCAAGACCCCTAGTAGGCTGGAGTAGTGCTACTGGTGGTGGTTGTGTGGCAGCATTCTTGTCTACCAAGTGAGAGATCTGGGTTCAAGTCCCAGCTGAAGTGATATGGAGTGGGTGAGATAACAAGAAGCAAATGTTTTTGCAGTGGAAAGAGGCCATTTTGTTTTCTCCCCCTCCAGGTACCAAGGCCCTATGTTTCCTTGTCATTTGACATTTTGCATTTTGTGCCTTTTTATATTTCACCAACCCATATTGTTTGTTCTGCTGTTTGATTTTTATATTTTGTTAACCCTGTTTTTTCAGTGATTGTAAGTGTCTAACCTTTGTTGAATCCTGCCCCCTTGGGGCATTGTAGTGTCCACTATACCCTCTGATTCATGCCTGTTATGTTCCCAGTATTAAAAGGTATATGGTTATGTCCCCATTGGTGGTATGGCTCTGCTCTATAGGGGAGGAGAGTCCCTACACCTCCCACAGCGCTTGTGCACCTGCTTTGATCCCTTCAATTGGAGAGGGGGTACCTCTTGGAGTACCGCCTGGGTTACAAACACTTAATATTCAGAAGACTAAGGTCCTCCACTAACAAGTTCCTAATGAATACTCCCCACCTATGGTAATCCAGATCTATGGTGAGACTCCGGAGAAAGTTGAGTGTTTTCCATACCTGGGAAGCCATCGCTTACAGAAGGCTAAGATGTACCCTCATGAGGAGGGCAGAGAAAGCACTTCAGGGACATCCTCAAGGCCATCTTAAAGAAATGCAACATTGATGTAAACTCATGGGAGACTAAAATCAAAATGAGAAGGCTACAAGGGATGGAAGTCAGGAATTGCTACCAAAGAGGAGTACACAGCAATAACCCGCACCTGCAGGGAGCTGATCAGGGCAGCCAAAACAGAAAAAGAATACAACTGGCAACCAAAATCAAGGACAACAAAAAGTCCTTCTTTAGATATGTAGGGAGTAGGAAACAAAATAAGGAAAGCATAGGGCCCCTGACGACTAAAAAAGGACAGCTGATACCCAACACTCAGGACAAAAGCGAACTCCTGAATGAATACTTCATGTCAGTCTCTCATAGATTTCATAGACATTAGGGCTGGAAGGGACCTCGAAGATCATCAAATCCAGTCCCTTGCCCCAGGGGCAGGAGTTTCATAGTTTCTAGGGTCGGAAGGGACCTGAGCAGATCATCTAGTCCGACCCCCTGCCATGGCAGGAAAGAATGCTGGGGTCAAATGACCCCAGCAAGATGTTCATCTAACCTCCTCTTAAACACCCCCAGGATAGTTGGTTCCAGACCCTAGCCGCCCTGACCGTGAAGTAGTGCCTCCTGATATCTAACCTAAACCTACCCTCTGCCAGCTTGTGACCGTTATTCCTGGTCACTCCCGGCAGTGCTCAGGGGAACAGTGACTCCCCCAATGCCTGCTAATCCCCCCTGACTAGTTTATAACAGGCCACAAGATCCCCGCTCAGCCTTCTCTTTTGGAGGCTGAACAAGTTCAGGTCCCGTAGCCTCTCCTCATAGGGCCTGCCCTGTTGTCCCCTGATCATACGAGTGGCCCTCCTCTGGACCCTCTCCATGCTGTCGACATCCCTCTTTAAGTGTGGCGCCCAGAACTGGACGCAGTACTCCAGCTGCAGCCTGACCAGTGCCGCATAGAGGGGGAGGATCACCTCTTTGGACCTGCTCGAGATGCATCTGTGGATGCATGACAAGTTGCAGTTGGCCTTCCTAACTGCCTCCCCACACTGCCGGCCCATGTTCATCCTGGAGTCAATGATGACCCCAAGATCCTTTTCCACCTCCATGCTGAAAAGAGGGGAGTTCCCTAACCTGTAGGTATGGTGCTGGTTGTTCCTCCCAAGGTGCATCACCTTGCACTTGTCTGTGTTGAAACCCATCCTATTCTCATCCGCCCACCCTTGTAACCTGTCTAGGTCTGATTGTAGCCTGTTGCATCCTTCCAGTGTGCCCACGTCCCCCCACATCTTAGTGTCATCAGCAAATTTGAACAGGGTGCTTTTTACACTCTTGTCCAAATCACTGATAAAGATGTTGAACAGTGTGGGCCCGAGGACCAAGCCCTGTGGAACCCCACTGCCCACATCCCTCCAGGTTGAGAAGGACCCATCCACTACCAAGGTCAAGGGACCTCAGCAACATAAGCATCCAAGTAGTTCTTGAATGAGTCCAGAGTAGGTACCTGCACCACATCTGGAGGGAATCTATTTCAGGTCCTGGGGGCTTGGACAGTAAAGAGATGTTTTCTTATGTCCAGCCTAAAACGGTCTTGGAGGAGTTTATGACCATTGGTCCTTGTTTTACCTTGGGGTGCTCTGGTAAACAGATGTTCTCCCAGATCCTGATGAACACCCTTTGTGTACTTATAGGCAGCCATCAGGTTCCCACTGAGCCTGTGCTTTTCCAGACTGAAGACTCCCACGGCTCTCAGCCTCTCTTCATAAGGCCTTTTCTCTTGCCCTCTGATCATGTGAGTGGCTCTCCTCTGGACTCTCTCAAGCTTTTTGACATCCTTCTTGAATTGCAGAGCCCAGAATTGGATGCAGTACTCCAGCTGCAGCCTCACCAAAGCCGAGTACAGTGGGAGGATGACATCCTGAGATTTACTTGAGAACCATCTATAGATGCAAGCCAGGACTTTGTTTGCTTTACCAGCTGTGACATCGTGTTGGTGGCACATGTTCATCTTGTGGTCAATCATGACCCCAAGTCTCTTTCAGCAGTGGCTCTAGCAAGCGTAGCACTGCCAACCCTATAAGTATGCTGCAGGGTTTTTTTCCCCCCCAAGGTGGAATACCTTGCATTTATCGGCATTGAACCTCATCAGGCTTATGTCTGCCCATTTACTAAGCTTATCCAAGTCAGCCTGGATCACTAGCTTGTCCTCAGGTGTGGACGCATGCCCCCAAGTTTAGTGTCATCAGTGAACTTAGCCAGTGCGCTTCTGACACCAATGTCCACATCGTTGATAAAGATGTTAAAGAGAATCGGTCCAAGGACAGAGCTTTGGGGGACACCACTGGTCACAGAGTGCCATGATGACTCACTGCCTTTGACCACTACTCTCTGGGTCTGACCTCAGAGCCAATTTCTCAGCCATCAGACTGTAGTGTAGCTGAGGCCACAGCTGGCCAATTTTTCCATGAGGAGGTTATGGGACAACAGATCAAAGGCTTTTTTTAAAGTCCAGGTATATTCCACCAGTCCAAGGGTGTTAGTCTGCTTGATAGGATGCAGCATGATCATAGTGGGGGCGACCACCATCCCATAGTGGTGTAGATCTTGTGGGGGAGCACTTACAAAGACTAAATGTCTACAAGTCACCAGATGAACTACACCCAAGAGTGCTAAAAGAACTGGCTGATGTCATTGCACAACCTATAGCCAAATTATTTGAAGATCTGTGGTACTCTGGAGAGGTCCAGGAAGACTGGAAGAAGCCCAATGGTATGCCTATCTTTAAGAAAGGGAGAAAGGAGGACCCTGGGAGTTACAGGCCAATCAGTTTTACCTCAATCCCAGGTAAAATCCTGGAAAACATTATCAAAGAGTCCATTACAAACAGGCTAGCAGAAGGTAGTGTTCTGGAGGATAGCCAACATGACTTTATTATGAACAGTTCATGCCAAACCAACCTCAACTCCTTCTACGATCAGGTAACTTGCTGCCTGGATAGGGGAAATGAGGTTGATGTCTTACACTTGGATTTCAAAAAGGCCTTTGACCTGGTCTCCCATGATGTCCTCATGGTTAAATTGGAAAAATGCTGTTTCTTTATGGTCCGGTGGCTAGGAAACTGGCTCTGTGGTAGGACCCTGAGAGTACTGATAGATGGGACTGAGTCATCATGGCAGGAGGTGACCAGTGGTGTCTCTCAGGGCTCAGTACTGAGACCAGTACTTTTCAACATGTTCATTGATGATTTAGATTCAGGTATTAAATGTGAGCTGGCAAAATTCACTGACAACACCAAATTATGTGGGGTGTGGTCACGCTCCAGGACAGCATGGCATTACAGGCCGACCTGGACAGGTTCACGAGGTGGGCTGACCTCATCCTGATGTTATTTAATACAGAGAAATGCAAAGTGCTCCATCTGGGGAGAATTAATCCACAACACACTTACAGGCTCGGCAGTGCTACATTAGCCAGTAGGGCTGTGCGAAACAGCACCATTTCATTTTGACTTCGGTTTGCTCTTTGGAAGGGGGACAGTGTTTCGTTTTGTCATTTTGTTTTGAAGCACTGTTCCATTTCATTTTGACGTTTTGCCCATAGGCTATAATAGGAACCATGAAAATGCCTATAACTTTGTCATTTCTTGCCTGATTTGCATAAAAATTGCAGGGATGGTAGCCCCTTTTGAGGGCATGAAGCCTGGTAAGCTTCAAGGAGATAGGTGTAGGGGTTTCTGGGAATTTGGGAAATTGCACCTCAAACTGTTCAAAGCAAAACTCTTATCAGTTGTCGGGCTGCAGGGCTGTGCCAGACTCCTCCTGGGGGGTGCAGGTCCCCAAATCTGCGTGCAGGATGACAGCAGACTGCCACTGCAGCTGGGGCCAGTGCCAGCACCAGTCTCCCTGACACTCAGCACAGGCTGTGCCCAGCGCCGGTCCCAGCCGGCAGTGGCAACCTGGTGTCATCCCCAGGAAGAGCTGGGGGAGTGATCAGAGAGCTGGGGGAAAGATGAGGGAGTTGGGAGATCCAACCGGGAACTGGGGAACATTACCCCAGCTCCCGGTTCAATTTCCCAGCTCTCTGATCACTTCCCCCAGCTCTCTGAACATTTCCCCAGCTGTTCCAGGGGGGCTTGGGCCCCCAGATCTACGCACTAGGTTTCAGTAGACTGCTGCTGCAGTTTCAATGGCAGCCTGCTGAAACCCTGCGTGAAGATCAGGGCCCTGCTCCCCCTGGGAAGAGCTGGGGAAATGATCAGGGAGCTGGAGGAAGTGATCAGGCAGCTGGGGACTCAAATAGGGAGTTAGATTTCAATATGAGAGAGCAGTCCTTCCCCCCTTTACCCCCTCCGCCTCCTTAGTTTCTGTTTAGCTGCAGCAAACCTGGCTTCAGAAATTGAAACATTTCAAAACTTTCCAAATGTTTTGAGTGTCCTCATTTCCTTTCAAAGCTGTTTCAAAGCCTTTTGTTTCATTTTCATTTTGCTGTTTCAAACTTGAAACGCGTCAAAACAGTTTTTTGAAATGAAACAGTCATTGAAATTTTGCACAGCCCTACTAGCCAGCACCACAACTAAATAAGACCTTGGTGTCGTTGATAGACAACAAAATGAACATGAGCCACCAATGTGATGCCATAGTTCTGGGTGCCGCACTTTAGGAAGGAAGTGGAGAACCTCATTGGAGTCCAAAGTGGAGCCACGTGCATGATTAGAGGCCTAGAGACTAGGCCATATGAAGAAAGGCTGAAAGACATGGGACTGTTCAAACTGGAGAAGAGAAGACTCAGAGGGGACTTGGTGGCAGCCTACAAATATATCAGGGGAGTACATCAGGGCTTGGGGAAGCAACTATTCACCAAGGTCCCCAAGGGGAGGACTAGAAATAATGGGACTAGACATAAGAAAACACTTCTTTACAAGTACTGAAGGTTTGGAACAGGTTCCCCCATGAGGTGGTACAGTCACCCACCCTGGCAATCTTCAAAAAGTGTTTTGACGCTCATCTTGCTAAGGTCATCTGACCCCAGCGGTCTTTCCTGCCCAAATGCAGGGGGGCTGGACCCAATGATCTGTAAGGTCCCTTCCAGCCCCTAAAAACCTATGAAACTATTGCCCAGGGCTGAGTGCAAATGTAAGAGTCTGCTGCAGGGATCTCAGTACTTTGAAACCTCACAACTACAGGAGATGGAAAAGCAGGAGTGGCAGAAACAGCATGTTACGGAACAAATCAAGAATCCAGTGCCACCCACCCAACATGGAAGCATATGTTCAAGCTGCAGTAGTCTATTGATCCTGGATAAGCCTCATCAGCCATCTTTGAACACACAGATAATACAATCCTGGAAGAAATCATCCTCAACTGCAAGTGGTTGCCAAAGAGAAAATATACTCTTCAACACCATTATAACTCTTGGTTGTGATGTTCTGTAACTGTGCCATCTTCAAGTAAGGGGAGTAATAGTCGATAACAGCAAGGTAAACAGAACCTTTCAAGGTTGCTAAGTCAGCTCCCAGCATCTGCCATAGATAATCTGGTAATTCAGTCATAAAACATGGCTCTACAAGGACTAGTCAGTATTCAGCACAAATCTGACAACAACCCATGTGTGGCATTGGCCCCCTTTCCCACTTGGTTGTTGCTGTGGGTGCTGAAGGGATCGCTGTCTTTGTTCATTATTCAAATCAATTCTATTTATTTTTATTTTTAGTTGTAGTTTCTTGACTGTGCATTGCATCCGTATTAGGTGATGCCTGATAGGGCTTGGAATTGCTTGGAATTGCAGCAACAATTCCCTTTGTTGCTGCTTAAATAACACTGATTGAGTTCTGTGACAGTCTTCTGGAGTGTTAAATTGAGGTCCAGTGGTAGCCTTTGTGAGAGCTCTTTATTGTGAAGACCGACAACGAAGCAGTCCCTAATTAGTTCTTCCTTGAGCTCCCCATATTGGCAAGATTCAGGAAGTGTATGCAAAGATGTGATAAAGCTGTTCGCAGGTTCTGAAGGCTTCTGTTTATGGAGACTGAATCTAGCTTATTCATAAATCATATTTATTTTGCCCAAAAATATTCAGTTAATGTTTCTACCACATCATCATATTGCTTTTTCTCTGCCATCAGCCTGATCCTCCATTAAGTAGAGCACTTACTTGGTAAGGTTCAGAGTTTTTGTCCAAACCTAGTGTTACCATATTTCCAGTTCCAAAAGAGGACAGCTGTCCAGGGAGTGGTGGAGGGGGAGGGAGAGAAGGGGAAGGGGTGATTGTGTGGGAGGGGGAGTGTTTCTAACTGTTACAGTAAAGAACAAGTGTTACTGCCGCAGAAATTTAATGAGAAACAAAAGCAGTAAGTAAATGCTGAAGCTGCACTCAGATGACAGACTGTGCTCCTGCTTTATGCAATATCTGCATTGTCACTACAGTAAGCACCAGGTTTTCCTTTTCTGTTTAAAAATTGAAAATTGTCTTATAAAAAACCTGAATTCACTGATTAAAAAAAACCTGAACCCACATTTTTCCATGATTAAATTTAAACCCCACTATCTATATAGATATTGTTGTCAATTTAACACAATGTTTTATTGATTTATTTACAATTTTAAAGTAATTTGGAAGTCTACCAGTGCCTCAATCATTATAATGAAATAAATTTGAAATACCAATTTTTTTAACTTTTTTTAAAAACAGAAAATCAGAGCTCCCCACCCCCTTTACCCAATAAGATGTGGGTTCAGCTGGGGCTGTAGTGCCCCCCCTCCCCCCGCTGCTTTGTAGCACTGAGCAGCTCTGAGTGATATACCACTGCCCTGCCCCTGTGTTGCCCCTCAGTCCCAATTCAAATTCCCCACTCCCCTTAGGGCTCTGTTGGTGCCCCTCCCCCCAGCTGTCCCTGTCCCATCCCGGCTGGAGCAAATGCGGCAGCTGCATCAACAGCTCTGGCTTCTGCGGGTGATGGTGGATTCAACCACTGTATGGCCTGGGGGATGGGAGAGGAGAGACCTGTGCACCCTCCACCCTGGGCAGCGTGCCCCAGCCAGGGCATGCGCACACGCTCAGACACACCGCACCCCCACCTTCCTTGCATCCAGGTGTTTGGCTGGGGCAGCTCCCATACCCTGCCTGGCTCTCTGCGCCTGCATGCATGTGCAGAGAATGATGGTGATTCCCACCTGCCCCTGCCCCCATTTGCTGAAGTGGTATTGTATTTTCCGTGTTTTTCTGTGATAAACTGAAAACTCAGATCTTGACTGAGTACTCGGCTCCCTATCACGTGTGTGCACATGCTAGGTATTCGGGGGAACTGTAGTTCTACCTAGCAGCGGCTATCTTGAAAACAAACCAGGATGGAAATCCTGGACATTTTGCCGGCATTTAAAAAACCTGCCCAGGCACAGCACAGGAGGCCAAAAAAAAGGACATGTCCGGGAAAACCCCGACATATGGCAACCCTGTACTGACACTTCTCTGAAGCAGTTAAAACATCTGATGCAGCTAGGCCACATTCCACAGGACTGGTAATCAAACTGTTTTGGTGGTGTAACTTTAACTGCTTGCACTGTCTTTGTAGCCAGTCTCTGCCCTGAGCGGGACTCAGCTGCTGCTAGAACTTGGTCTGTCAGCTGGAAAACATCCAATTGGTGACTGACTTTTGTGTTCCTCTTGGTGGCAGGATTCAGCCACTGCTGACACCATGTGCTATCTCATAGCTCAGGAAAAGGCAGGGAGACTTCTTGCTCTCAACAGGGCTTTATTGCAACTAACGCACACACCCAAAGATGGATGAAAACTTCCTACTGATGTCATCATGTCAGCAAGGGAGTTAACCCTTACTGCTACACATTAATGGATCTACTTGTGTGATAACCAAATCCTTAAGGCCAAATCACAAAAAACAGTGAGGAAGAAGAGGACCTTAACAGGGTTTTCTGCCTCTGTCACTTTGGGGGAAAGAACAACTAAACTAAAGCCTGCTATATTAGAGTAAGCAACCAGGGGAAAGCCAAGATAAGAGGCTACAGAACTGCAAGTGCCTACCTGGGAGCTAGATACATTGAAATAAGAAAATAAGGGCAGAGCTCCAGATAGGTAGTAACAGCAGTACTGCAGAAGCAGGAGGCCTATTTGGCTAACAGGAAATCCCTGTACATGATGGAGGAGCCATGTGACCAGGAGGATGGATATAAGTTTGGCTCCTGAGCTGGAGCAAGCAGTCAAACCCTGATATGTGCAACTAGATGAGTTTTTGGGGGAGAGGAGGAGACTGCAAGAGGCAGATCCAAAGGCACCCAACATACTCTGGGCTGGAAGGGCAGTGGGATAGATACCCAGCATGGGGTTTGAATTTAGTTGGAAACAGTTTGCTTGTGTCTTGGTTTATATTTACAACTGGAAGACCAGGTTGTAGCTACGGGAGAATTTTGGAGGGCATGCAGCAGGGTGCCTTAGGTGTTCTATGTTTTGAGCCCTGCACTGGGCAGGATGCAGTGGGGCTGATGCCAGAGAGCCAAAGCCTGAAACAGTGAATCAGGGATGAGGGCCTCAGCAAGATGAAAAAGGGACCAAGGCCATAAAGGCTGAAGCTTGGAAAAAGAAGTTAGAGCCCAAGGGATAGAACAGACAAATAGGGCTAGGAAGGCCCACAAAAGTGGTGACTGAGTGACAGCTGTGAGGCATGGGTGTGGCTATGGGGGTGACTGGAGGACACAAATGCTGCCCTTATGGCATGTGTAATACCCAAAAGCACAGGTAGAGCCTGTGGGGACATGAGTGGTGCCTGAGAAGTGCCAGCAGTAGCTGACTAAGGATCCAATTAAGTAAGTTAAGTTATGGTAAGGAAAGAATTGGTAAGGTCACTCCAAGAGTCTGGGGCCACCTGCCACCATGATGGAACATTTTCATCAAGGCATGGCATACCAGAGTGCAGCGGTACGTGGAGGAGCTGGAGTTGGGCAGGGTTAGTGCAGTCACTAGGAGGTGCTGCAGCTTCCCCAGGGCCCTTTCTGTGACACGACCCACCCACCTTTTGCATTAATTGTCCTTCATGAACTCAAGCAGGGTGAAATAGAATCACACTTAGGTGCCTATGTTTGCCCTCCTCCACCTGGGTATGCAGCATTGCACACAGGGGACATGTGAGGGAAGGTTTACTGGTTTTGTGCAAAGGGAAGCAGGAAGGCTGACCTTTTTTTCTTAGGCAGAGTTAGGGCTGTGTTACCTTTTCTAGACTAATGGGGGAAAATGTCATTGGTGAGAGCTGTGGGTCTGGTCTGTTGGATGCTCTTAGTTCTTGTTGCTTTCTTAGCTTTCCGTTAGGTGTGTTTTCTTCAGAGCAAATTAAGTGCCTCACAATGCAGTGTTTCTGTATGTGAATTCTCTGGTGTCTGTAGACCTGAATAGGATCTTTTTATGCTATAACAGAGGAAAGGTCCTGATCAGAGTAGAGCATAGGCTCAGAACCTCTCTGGGCCTTTCCTGAAGAAAAATCTATGCATCAGAGATGCTGTTACTTTCCCTGAGGCCCTGCTCTTCACGTAGGGTGTCCTGTGGCGCAGAACACTTTGAGAGAGATCCTGATCTTACAGACAAGTGAGCCTTACTTCTGTACTAGGAAAATGCATTAAAGCAGCTGAGCTATAACAGGTTGGCAACCCCTGGCATGCATGCAAAGCATGGCATGTGAAGCCACTTTGCTTGGTGTGCTACAGCTGGCCTGCACTCTGGGCAGCTGCTGCCAACCATGGAGCCTGGGCTGCTTGCAGCAGGTAGCCAGGAGGCTGCAAGCCCTGTTGCAAGCAGCCTGGGCTCTGTAGCAGGCAGCAGGGGCTTGCCCAGGCTGGCTGTGGCAGGCAGCCAGGAGGCTGCAACCAGTGTAATGGGGTTCAGAGGCCTGGCCCAGCTCTGTGGCCAGTGGTGGCTGCACAAGTGCCTTGGGGCACATGGTCAGGAAGGAGCTGAAGCTGCATTGCCCCAAACACCTTCCCCATCATGCACCCTGAGGCACGGACCTTGGGCTGCTCACAGCAGGTGGCAGGAAAGCTGCAATCAGCTGCAGTAAGGTTTGTAGAGCCCTGAACCTGCTTATTACTGGTGATAGGTGCATACTGCCTCTGGGAGGATGGCAGGGGAGGGGCTGTGGCTACACTGCCACAACAAGGATTTGGACCCCTTGCAGCTGCCTCTGGCACACCCACATCTTATAAATTGAGGTTGGGCTGTTTTTGGCAATTTAGCCAAAAAAGTTGCTGGCCACTGAGCTATAAACTGTCTTCATGAACGTGATTTAACCAGCACGCTTCTAGGGAAGAAACTTGTGCTTTATTAGTCTCTTAGAATTCTTTAAACCGTTACTAAGAAATCAGTTGATTTAAGTAAAGTATATTTTAAATAATAAGACTCTGTTTCTGATTAGGGCTACTGTTTATCACTATAATGCAAATGTGTAATATGTTTTCCAGGGCTTTTGACAGATCTTTTACACGAGGCTGTAAAGGGAGCTCAGTAGGCATTGCCTTTCAGCTGTGGACTGAACCATTTTTCCCAGCCAATACCCACTCTTTCCCACCTGTATTCTTCACACCCAGCAACTGTTACAAATTGCCTAATCTGGGATTTCCTTATATTCCTCTGAAGCAGCTAATACATGTCTCCTGTCAGAGGACAGGAGGCTAGAGTCTTATGCCTGAGCCAGAATTCATGTCCTAAAGTCTGGGAGGGGTAAAGTTGCCTGGAGCTGCTGAGACCCTGACCTATCCCATCAGTTGCTGTTTTTTTCCTGGTTACAGGAGCCCGGGGAAACTCTTCTCCACCTGGCAGTATTACAGTCTGACCGAACCTCCTTGCACATTGTTGATTTTCTAGTGCAGAACAGGTAAGCCAACTTTAGGTTCCACAGCATGCATGGCTTTGCCTGTTCAGTCCAGGACACGAGACATCTTTACTTCAATACATTGCAGCAAAATTAGTGCTGGTGGAAGGTACTGGATTGACAACCTTGGAACCAGGTTCCTCTGCATATCCCTAGAAGAAAAACCACAGACAAGTTGTTCCTCAGCACCAGAGCAAGCTTTCCTTAATTCCTTGCAAACATATCTCTGTCTTGACCTGGAGCAGCCACCTTTTGTTAGAGAGAAGTTCAGGGTCCATGACCATTCCTTGGCCTCTCTGCTAAAGGAACCAGTGAGTACCAGTGGTGATGGAGATTTTGTGATAGGGATACTTGTCCCACTGAAGTTCAGTCTATGTTCACCATCTCCCACCTACGCCCTTGAGAACAGTTCTCAAAGGGGAAATGCTGCACTGGCTGCACCTCACACTCCACAGTCCACGGCTGACTGACCTAAGCGATTCTAGCTCTAAAAAGGGGTTCTCAATGACCAGCTTCATTTTGTCTAAAGTAAGTCTGTATCTTTCTGAGCAGGAAGATGTACAGTTGACATTCTTCCATAGCCAAGCCCAGTGACCCCAAGCAATTGTGGCCACTGTTAAAGCCTGTCTTCTTAAGGGATCCACTGTCACAGTATAAGGGCACTGTCTAAGTATTTATGGATCTATCTCATCACCCTCAAGCTCAGCTATTATCATCTCCATTTTATACAAGTAGAAACTAAGTCACAGGAAAATTAGTAGAGCAGGAAATTGAATCCACCTGGGCCTCAATCTAGCACTTTAGCAATGAAACTACCTTTCCTAAATGCTTCTTCTAAAACCTTATTTTTTCCTTTACCTGCTGTACTTTCTCATTACATTAGTAACCTTCATTTTTTTCTGAGCTCATATGGCAGTAAAACTTGAAAGTTGATAAAACTTTATAAACACTCAAAATGAACTTCTGTGCTGGCATCACTTGTTAAACAAAGACTGGCCATGTTGTTATTACTAACATGGTATCAAACTGTCTTTAGACAGACAATACTACAGCCCATCTATGACCTCTTTTGCAAGCTTAGACACAAAATTAAGGCACAGTTACAATTCCCTTAATGGTTATCCTTTTTATATGCCAAATTAAGAGAGTTACACTTTCTAGTGATCCTGCATTCCTTCTTAGCAGGTGGGGTATCACTATTGTACTACCCAAATTAGAAAAACAAGGTAAGAGACAGGTCTGTAGTTCAGCCTTTATTGTTTACTCCTCAAAGCACAAGAATAAACACTAGTCTTAGTGCTTGTCTAGCTGCAGGGACTCAGAATGGGGTAGGAAGGTTGACATGTAGACTGGCAACAAGTCATCTTATATTTGCTGAGGTCTTCAAAATCCTCTCTCTGCCCTCCCATCTAACCCAATATTCATATATGGCTTATTTTAATAATTTTTTTGATTGGTTTTATTCAATTTTTTTGTTTCACTGAGATAATGAGAATGGTACTCAATCATTTTTTTAACAAACTTGAAAGATGCCAATTAACTGAGATCTACGGCCTTGTAAAAATTACAGTTTTGGAAGGGAGGATTCCTTATTTCTTTCTCTCATGACCTGCAAATGCTACTTGCCACATCCTGCTGGGATTTTGGTTGTGGCTGTGTTGGTCTAAGGACATAGGCAGACAAGGTTCTTTGGGTAGATGTGATATCTTTGAGTGTGTGTAGATGAAATGGGGGCCCTAAATTGAATCGATGGGTTTTTAAAAACACCGCTTCAATTTAGGGCGAATTAAACCCCCATGTTGTGCACACACCCAGCTTAACCTGCCTTTCTGGTGGTGGGGAGGGGAAGGCAAGCTGCTGACTGGTGAAGCAGTCCCTGGACTGTAGGGGGGGTGCTTCCCTCCATGGCAGCAGCACTGCCTCCCCCACTCCCAGACAGCACCCTCCTGCAGGCACCTGGCTTGGGCAGTCCTGGGGGCACTGCAGCCGCGTGGGGAGGCACCGGGCCCTAGTACAGCTCAAGCAGACAGGCAGACTGCAGGCGGGGCGGGAAAAAAAAAAGATCAGGCTGGCCACATTTTTTGCCTCTCTTTGGCAGAGCCTGCCTTCCCAGGCTGCTGCCACGCTGCCTGCAGGGCTTCCTGCAGAGCCTCTGAGCTACACAGAGCCCAGTGCTTCGCTCCACAGCTAGAAGGACAGCAAACTAAAACTCCTCGGAGGTGTTTTAGTTTGCTGCGCCCTAAGTCATTTAAGGCACATTATGCTGCCAAATTTGCTACAGTGGCTGTAATTACTGTGCAGTATGCTGCCAAGGCGTGCAAATGCTGACACCATTAAAGTGGTGCAAAAACATTTAGCCTGCTTTAAAGTGTCATGCACATATGCCCATCATTTCATCTACACACAGCCTTTTATTAGACCAACTGAGTAGTTGGAAAAAGTTCTTTGCAAGCTTTTGGGTGCAATCATGCTTCTTTAGGCATAGGGAATTTCTGCTGTTCTGAGACTCCAAGGAAAGAAAGAAGCTAAAAGTGTGACAGGATGTCAGTGAGGATGTAAATAGGTGGAAATTAGGAACTTGCCACATCCTGGTTCTTTTAGGCAATAGACACACATTCATTTGTTGTACTACAAAAATAAAGTGCTATTGAGCTGTCTGGCTGGAGTACTATAAAGTCACCATAAAGGTGTAGTCTCCAATTAAGTGACTGTAAGGGGCTGCTCCTTGGCTCATTTTGGCCCTGAGGGGAGCCTGACAGCGGCTTCTATCAGCAGTTGGGGTGGAGGAGAAGAGGAGGTTGTGTGTATAGCACTACACATTTAACGAGTGTCTATGTTGTAATGTCTGCAAAGGTTTATTCTGAAACAGGCTTTGGAGCTTTCTGCTTCAGTCGTACTTCTGTAGCACAACAAAAGCCCCTAGAAAATAACCAAGGCTGGCAACAGGTGGCTTCAGTGGTGGGCTCTTTCTTTTGCTCTGTTCCTGGATCCAAACTCCCAGAGCATCCTTAACTCCTCTTTTTGTTTTTTTCTACACATAAAATACATTTTGACTTTGCCATATTTAGTTAACAAAAGCACATTGTTTCAATATGAATCCAGCTGGCTACATACAATTCAGTTCTTTTTATCAAATGGCAAAGCTTGAGTTGTTACTTTTAACTCTATTAAGTGCTTTCCAAAAAGCAGTTATTTGCACTAGGCCTAGCCTAATATTAGTGGCCTTGACAAAAATTCTTATTCTTCTTTCCAAAACTACTACTTATTGCTTAAATGGAAGATCACAGTTTATTGGTTAAACACAAACTTAGGTTCTCAATATTCATAATTTAGGCTTGTGCTAGATCTGCAGTCTGCACCTTAGTGTGGTCTGTCAGTCACTGAGCATGTCTGCAGCCTATACTGTCCTCTACCAGGCACTGCCATGCATGATCTAGTATGCCAGTGTCGGATTACTGTGTTGAGTGTCGGATTACATTACTGAGGTATCTACAGAATAGAAAACGTTAACAGCATGGAGGAAGAGGAGGCTGGGAATGGTGAGAAGCAACAGGACCCAGAAAAGTAAAGTCAAATGTATGATATGAAGCCACGGTCACCATGGTCATCTTCACCCTAGCAGCGGTTCTTTCCAGTTGCCACTGCCCTCTTGCTCAGTTCTCTTCCTCTCCTGTTGCTTTGCTCAGGTCCCATCTCTCATCTCATCCCTGAACAGCTCATTTGAATCTAGTTATAAATCTGTTCTCCAGTTGTTCTTGTTCCTTCCTTACTCTCTATGCATTCTTCCCCAAGCCTGTCTCCCATTCATACTTTCTTTCCCATCCTCTTCCATTGGGTATCTGTCTTAAGTACTCCTGCCCTTTTCATGTGGTCATCTTAATACCCATCAAGGAGCAGATTTTAAAAAATTGCCCACTGTTGGTGAGGCTTGCATATTGAGCTTCGTGTCTGCCTCTGAAATTGCACTGCTTGCTCACAGAGCTGGAGATCTGCACTCTGTCAGAGCTCAATAGCCAGACCACACTGGGCCATAGCCTGCCCTCATTAAATCCCATCCTGCCAAGTGCTTGGCACTCTCCTGAGTAGGCTCTGGTATGGGACTGTTGGCCAGGCTCATGCTGAGGCTTATCTTGATCCTTGTTACCTCTAGATAGTTCAGGAAAGCCGGTCATTGTTAATCTTCCCTTAAATCTATAGCAAGCCCGAAACAAAAATCTTAGAGCAGCCTGTCAAGGGCAATTTGCAGATTTGCTGTCGGAAATAACCCTGGCACTGCAGTGAAATATCCTTTACAAATGATAAGGCAGAGACATTTCACTTCTGAAGAGGAAGAAAGGTGTTGTGCGCAGGAGCTCCAGACAGAGCCAGAGTAATAACTGCAATAAGGCAGCCTCAGGAGGCCAAGCTGGTAATCAGCTTCCTATATCCCTGCTGGCTAGTGACAGATGCCTAGGTTATGTCAATCCTGCTCTCTCCCCTTCACTGGGAATATGCACAAACCTGCCAATGCTCCATCTGTAACAATTTATGCCCATTATTTAATGAAGGGATTCAGAGAGTTGTAAATAATTTGCATATAGTCAACTTTCATCAATCCTTTGTGACTTCATGCTGGAGAGAGACTGCTGGAGAGAGACTGTGGAGCAGCAGACCATCCACTTTCAGATACTGCCTGAACCAACTCAGTCCTTTCTATTCAGTCTTATCAGATGCATCCTTCCTCTACCCCCAGTCTCTTGACCATTCAATCCATGCCTGCTTCTGTTGCTGCCACTCTCTATATCCAGGGAGGCCCTGGTGGTTTGAAGCCAGGCATCAAAATGACCACTGGCTGTTGTAAGAGGAGCTATATGTCTTGCCCACAATTCAGTCCAATGCATGATTTTCAGGCTAAATAGTGGGTAGGCTTGACTGTGCAACCTAGTAGGTGATCTCTGTTCGTATTTTCAGCCCTGCAATCAGGTACCTTACTGAAAAGCCAGCATACTGGTGAGTCTCAGTTCTGCTCCTTGTTCATGTGATGTAGGAAGAAAGGTTTTTGTGTAAATGTCATTTGCCTAGTATCATAAATGAGAAGAACTGCTTATTTTCAAACATACTGATAGTTCTCATTCTCTGCTGCAGTGGGAGCCTGGTGAAGCAGACAGTGAAGGGGAACACACCACTTCATTACTGCTGCCTCTACAATAAACCTGAGTGTATAAAGCTCTTTCTCAGAGCCAAGGCCAACATTGCCATCAGTAAGTGACTGTGGTAGACACTTTATATATGAGAGCAGTTTTGTTAGCTTGACTCAGTGAGTGGTGGATGGGTTTGAGGATGTCCCTGATGGTTTGGTGTCTCTGATGGATGCATGCTCCAGGGCTGATCTCAGGCAGGTGGTAAACACAGAATGCCTATTGCATCACTGTGCAGGGCAGTTAATAGGCGGGCAAGGCCACAACAATTTAGGTTCACCTGAAAGTGTCCTAGGACAAACTGTTAGCAGTTCTTTTCCCATGAACCTTTTTGTGGTCTGTTCCAGGACAGTGAAACCATATGTCTGAACAGTTGCACTTTGTCCAGAGAGAAACTGTTTACTTACATGTCACATACACATTCAAATTCTATCTTCCTTTCCCACTTTCTCAGTGGATCTTCAGCTGCAGCTGAGGCACAAGTTTTGTGCACAACCCTTAACCCTTTTGGCAGGGTAGCATAAAAAGACCCAGAGCTAGAGTGCACTCTGTGGATGTTGCTGAGGCAAAAATGTCTCTAGTCAAAGTACAGGACATGAGACACATCCACAAGAGAGAATATGCATGTGAGCAGCACATCTCAAAGAACTACAGTTACTAGTAACTGTCTTCATTTCCCCATCTCAGTTTCCTTCTTAACATAACTGTTAATCGGACAAAGCGCAGGATTTAAAGTTAAGTGCTGGTCAATATGTGGTGAAGGCCTTATCAGTAAAGGCATTTTATCCAGATACATAGAAATATAGCATGGTACATCAAGTTTCTTGTTAGCCACTGCATAATAATTTCATACCGATGAAAAGAATTGATGAGTTATACATCTGTTTCCCCAATCTTCCTATCTCTGTAGCGATAACTGCCTTCTACATTCATGATTCACAGTGGCCGCTCTTTTCCCACAGCTAATGATGTAGGAGAAACAGCCCTGGATGTTGCCAAGCGGATGAGTCATTCCTTGTGTGAAGAACTGGTAAGATATGAGACCTCACTCTTGGCAGCCTGGAAACAACAGGGAGAGCTGTTAAGACCAGAACAGGGATTACGTAGAAGTAACAGATTAATGGTTTAGCCCAATCAGATTGCATGTCTCCATGTCTAAAGGCTTCCTTTTGATCTCACTTTGCACTCTGTTCGACAGAAACACAGCAGTAAGCTGAAGAGATTCGCAACCAGGTTTAACTGAGGACCACAGCTCTCAGCTATATTGCCCACATTTGTTTGAACTCCATTAGGCTTTTTATACAGTGAGAACACTTTCAGTACCCCACAGTGCTTAGCATGCTGCTCTTAAGATGCACTGGGGTCCATGGAAAGCCATGGCTGCGTTCTGGAAAAGGCCAGTGATGTCATTTTGGCTTGTTCCAAATCCCTGATTGGGAATTTGTACTGTACAGTGCCTAATAGTCAGAACCTCTGACCTTATAGATTGGAGTGAAGATAGGGATTTGTACTTCCATAGCTTCATTAGGGTGGCGCTGAGACTGCAGACTCAGTGCAGTGCCTTCTCTGTTTTGTCCTAGCTTGGATCTGGTGTTCTAATTCCTGACCTTTTCTGCTAGATCAGACTTCTCTAGTATCAGATCTTAATGTGGTTTTCAGGGAGGTGCTATGTCAGCTGTTGCTGTGTTTTTACAGACATTCCTTGGGGCACAACATCAGGTTTGGATACATTTCAGATGTTGGAGATGTGCAGATTGGAGTAATGCCACTTAACCCAGCTTATGAAATCTGTCAGTACATGTGGGACACAGTCTGGATTTGCAGATGGAGAGATCTCCATGGCTTTATTAACCCCACTGGGCTCTGAGTAATAATGGAGTAGTTTGGTGTGGGGCAGTCCCCATTTGGGCAGTGACAGGATCCTTAAATCCAGGAATTCAAAAATGAAAAACAGTCCCATCCCCAAGAATCCTGCTCCTCTGATACTTAGGGCTAGGCATTAGGACACCTGTAAAAGGAATAGTATCCTGCAGAGAAGAGGAAGCCTGTAGGAAAACCTAGGTGGGAATGGTTCATTTAGGGTTCTGAAGATCACTGCCTCAGCCCAGGGTGTATTTCTCTGGTGAATGACTGTTCTCTGTGACCCTGGACTGCCCAACCTACATGGAGCCCTGATTCCTAGGGCATAAAGACACAGAGGAAGATTGTGAACTGAGACTGCCTCCTTTCTGCTGCAGCTGCTTCAGTCTCAAAACAATCAATTCAACATGCGTGTCCATGTGGAGTATGAGTGGCGGCTGGGCCAAGATGATATGTATGAAAGTGATGATGATCTGGATGAGAAGGTGAGAGCTCAGCACTCTCAACCTGTCCTTAGTGAGAGTCTCCACAATACATAATTTGAATTGTAAATGCCTCACTGATCCCCCCCCTGCCCCATGGTTTTTCCTAGCAAAGTACCCAATCATGAATTCTCTGACAGAATTTCAGGTGTCTATCTCAGGGGTAAGCAAAATGTGACCTGTGGGCCAGATCCAGTCTGCCAGGCATTTTCTTCTGGCCTGCAGTGCCCCCCAACTAATTGTGCCCCACCCAGCCCTTCCACCAGTGACAGTGGGAGCAAGGTGCCTACACCCACCCCCAACATATCCTATTATGCCTTGCTCCCACACTCATGAGTGGAAGGGCAGGTCCTGCTAGCATGGGATGGGGCTGCAGGCTTCCGCAGCATCTGGCTCCCTCTGGGCAGCAGGTAAAGAAGCTGGGGTCAGGGGTGGGGCTGCAGCTGGGCAGGAGTGTGGGGCTGGGGCTGGATGCATGTAGTGGGGTAGCAGCAGTACGGAGCTCAGGTGAGCAGGTGTAGAGGGGAGGGGCATGGGAATCCCCTCTCACACTCCCCCCATGGTGTGCAGCCCTGGCAGGCAGCGGGTGGCAGCAGCAGCAGTGGGCGGGGGCACTTTGCTTGGTGCTGGTACCTGGATCCTGGCTCCAGTCAGCAGCACAAGGAGCGCAGCCCCCGACTGGCCGTTTGTTTCCGTGGCACTCCCCATACTTGCGGGGCACAGGAGAGAAACCCCAGGCACTGGAGCAGGCTGGGGTGGGCAAAGCAGCTGATTCCAGCACCTGGGGCTTCCCTCCCATGCTCTGCAAGTGGAAGGAGTGCCGGGGAAACAAATGGCCCTGTGGGGGCTGCGCTCCTTGCTGCAACGTGCAGTGCTGGCCTGTGTTATGGCAGGCGTGTGTTGGGGGGGGTCCCCAAACCCCTCCCACCCTCCCTCATATCCCACAAATCACACACGCAGACAAACATGCCAGTCCCCCAGTGTTGCCTGCATTGACTGCAGGAGAGGACATGTTACAGAGTCCAGTGTGATCCAGAGCCACACACCCACACCCCACAAACACAACACAACCTCCCAACATACCCTATGCCCCCCCACACAGCCACACCCCCTCACAAACTCCCCTCCACACCTCACCACACACCTCCTACTGCCCTATGCAGCCCATGCCCCAAATACCCTGCCTCCATACACCCCCCACCATGCTCGCACAAATACACACCCCACCACATGCACACCCCCACCACATACCCCCAACCACTCCCCCACTACATAAAAGACTAAGAATTTATTTTTGAGATATTATGGAATCACCTCTATATACACTATACAACACACATCATGACAAAAGTATTTTTTGTAATAAAATTAAAATATGTTATAGTAGGTGTTTGACTTTTAGTGTATGCTTTGGTTTTTTCTGGTTCTAAGATGGCAACCCCCCTCACCCCCGGCCAAAAGTATTATTTCCATGGGGGCAGGGGAGGGACTTCTGGTGGCAAAGGTCAGGGTTAGGGGTGGGACTGCTGGTCCCAAGGTGGTGACCAGGGGGTGGGGCACCTGTCAAGGGGCGGGGCTACCCATGCAGCCCTTGGCAGCTCACCAAACCTCATTAAGCAGCCTCCACCCAAAATAATTGCCTGCCCCTTCTCTATCTTGTAGCTGGTGTTGCTGTTGCACTTCATTCCTCTAGTTTCCTCATGATGTTGTATGAAAATTTATTAAATGCATCACTGATGATGAAAAAAATGTTTCCCGTTTTAATTTAATTGGATAAGCTTGTTGCCCGTAAAAGAGGAACTGAAATAAGGCTGTAGTTTGTACTTGCTGCACTTGTGCTACATACCGTTTACTCTTTGATATTCCTCCAGTTTCTTGCAAAGCAGCTCTTTATTACTGTATAACATGTACCTTTCTTCTTTTCAGCTGGGTCCTGTGAAAAAGGAGCATGCTTTCCGTCCTCAGAGCTGCTACCAGTCACCTACCACTGCCTCAAAGCAGTGGGTAAAGGGGCCAAGTATAGCAACACAGGGAAAGCAACATGATTTATATCCCACCCCAACTGCTAATCCCCGCAACCTTGCTGAACTGGCAGCCCCGATGTCTCCTCCATGTGTGCCACCTGTTCCACCACGTGCGCTAATCCGAGGTCAGGCCATACCATTGCCTGGCTGTAGTAGTGGGGCTGTATGTGATGGGGCCAGCCCCAGATGAGGGAATCTCACCTGGGCTCTTTCTACTGTATTTGGTATCTGGCCTTTACTTGTCACTGGTCCACAACTGGAGACAAGAATGGCAGTAAAGAGTCCTGAGGATTCTAATGCTACATTGCTAGAAATGTCAGGCAGAGCTTATACCTCCCATAACAGCTCTCTGCCAGGTGGGAGAATTGGGATCTGGGTTGGGAGATAATGACCTTTCAGGGACCTGAGATGGAGGCAGCTTTATATAACATTACTAGCCATGCCAGGTACCTCTGTTCTCTGTGCACCTCAAGTCAAGTTCACAGCCAGTGTAAATCTAAATCACTGTTAAAGTCAATATAGCTGCTCTGACTTACACCTCTTGTGGGATGGGCACCTGTTCTCATGAAATCATCAGTTGTGCTGACCCTGCCCGATCTGGGTCTCCAGTAAGATGCCTCTCCTCCTGCTTCTCTTTTCTAATCAATGATTTGCTGTTAAACTTTGTGTAGCTCCCAATGTGCCTCCACCCCCTCCCCCTACCAGATTGCCAGTCTTTGCTGATGACACAACAACCAGGAAGATCCCCCCACTGAATGTGAACATCAAGCACAAGCGAACTTCCTCAGAGCCTGTGCCTTGGGTGCCACTCAGCCCTGTGCCATCTAACCAGGCCAGCCTGGCTACAGGTAAAGAAACAGAACACATACTAGATAGCTCCATGGAGCTTTGTGAGGAAGAAACTCGTGGAGCTGAGGAAACATGATGGTCTCTGTGTCCAACACCAAATTAAAAGTAATACTGTGTCACTATCAGACAGGGCCTGATGGGTGCATGCAGGGGTTGCAGTGGATAACTAGCTATTCTTGCTTGATGCTTGTATGAGGACTCACTCTGGGAGACCAGACAGTTGGGGATGCATAGGAATCACAGAAGGCAATGAGCTATCTCTGAGCTGTGCTGGTCTGAGCCATGCAGCTGCTGGACATGACACTAAATTGATTTTCAGCCAGCCAGCCCTGTATTGAGTATCCACCCCAGGATTGTTCCCTTTGCTACAGCTATGGCTGTTCTCGTGCTCCAGCACAGGGGTTTCTCCCTAAGATGGTAGTACCAGACCAAATACTGGAGCTTCATACATTATGAGAGTAAAACAGTTGCCAGTTATATTAAAGCAGAGGCTGAAAAGTACTCCTGGCAATTCTGGCTGCCATAGATATAAGCCACTACCATCCCTGGGCATGTCCTTTTCCTATTCCCTACTTGGTAGGCTTGGTAGCTAAGATGCTACAAAAACAAGCACTAATTCAGATCTCGGAATGGGTAGAAGGAGCTGTTCCAGAGCAGGGGCAGGGTATCTGTGCTACGATCTTTTATGCTCAATGGGCATGTCTACGTATGTGCTTTAATGCACATTAACCTATTTTAAAGTGTACTAAAGCATCACAGAGAGGTGTGCTTTTGTTAATGCACATTAAAATAGGCTAATGTGCCTTTTTATAGTACCTCACAATGGAGGTACTAAATTTAATGCGCATTAACAAAAGTGTATTAATGATTGTTTAGACATGCCCAAGTATGGTGGCTGGGGGTATACTTGGGCTCTATGCACTGCAGCATACTTCTTCCAAGGTGCTGAGAAACCCTGCACGTAGCTCCCTCCAGGGACCCAAGTTCAAGGCAAGAACCTCCCATTTATGAACAGGAAAATGCTTATTTCTTTTTCCATTTAGATTCTGGACCTTTCCTACCTCCCAAATTCCATTTTACAGAAGGAATCTCTAAAAGGAGACTGAGGTAATAGCTTGTGGCTGCCATGGGGCACTCCTTAGGGCCTGACTGATGGAATGAACCTGGGAAGCCCTTCACTTCTGGCTTAAGTTTGTCACGTAACTAAGAGAGCTGGGCTAGCTGTACTGCTCTGCTATATGCAATGGGAACTTGGGACAGGTTACTAGAATTCCTCTGGGGACCATTGGGAGAGCTCCCTGAGCAGGAGGAGTCAAACTAGGCTCTGTGGGATAAGACTTCCTGAGCAGAGGGGAAGGGGATGTCTATGAAGTGCTTTCTGCAGCCCTGGATAGAAAGACAGTCTGTCTGTGGAGGTCCCTGGACACAGGAGAAATTGTCTGGGGGGTAGGGAGATCCCTGGGTAGAGGGTGAGATCCCTTCTGAGGGATCCCTGCACAGTGGAGCAGGGGAACTGTCATTGGGGTGGGAGCTCCCAAAACCAGGGAAGATTCCTGAATATTTTGATGAATGAATGCCTTAATTGTGGTCTTTCACTAATGGGAAGGTCTATGAATGGCTCCTTTGCCACACATATGCCCTATGCCAGCTAGGTCGGACAAGCAGGAATGTGTTGCCCTTCCTAGTGCTTGCCTCTTGGTAGCATATGTCAGGATTCTGGTTTGCTGGTAAAATGGCTGAACTGCGTGTGCCACTGTCATGCCATGTTTCAGCCCAGAGCCACCAGCACATGGGTTTGTTCAGCTTTTATTTGGCCAGCTTCCTCATGGGCTGGCCATTTCCCAGGGAGCTGCAGGTGCTGGTGATCAGTGGCTACTCTGTCCCAGCTTGTAGTGGGGCTGTCCACAGCACTGGAGAAAGCCCATCACTTAGCCATCACCTGATGGGCCTAGCTGACAGGCAGGATCTGGAGCAGGATCCTGTGAGTTCCTTTCCAGACTGCTATCTCCAGAAGCCTTGCGGCAAGAGCCCAAGATGGCTGGAGTCTCTGATCCGCAGCCCCTCTGCCTAGTTCTCTCAGCAAAATCCATTGGAATAACCACATATTTGCTGCACCTTTCTTCTCAGCGCTGGCTCCCACCAGCATCCCAGCCTCCCCACCCTCATGAACATCTCACAACAAGGTGAGGACCTGAATCTTACATATCTGCAAATATTTCCCTCAGCGTGCTGCATCCTTTGCCATGTCTACCTACAACCCTCTGTCTTTTCTGCCTGCAATCTGGGGTACCACTTGGCGGCTCATGCCCTTCACAATT
The DNA here is from genome assembly GCF_052110815.1 of Crocodylus siamensis. Lineage (NCBI taxonomy): Eukaryota > Metazoa > Chordata > Crocodylia > Crocodylidae > Crocodylus > Crocodylus siamensis. Next base: position 41,388,921 of record NC_143404.1, on the reverse strand, counting down.
CAACTTCTTCTCCAGGCCTTCTGTCATCTCCTTCTCTGCCCTCTCCTCTCTCACTCTACCCTCCCTCCCTCTGGTCCTCAGCCTCTCTGTGTCTCTCTCTTTTTGCTCAGCCTTTTTGTTGTCTTTCCTTGGCTACAGAGCTTCTGCCCACTACCTCAAATCCATCCCGTCTGTTAATCAGGACCGCATACTTGCTGCCTCCTACTCCCTTGCTTGAGCCTCTCTACCGTATCTCCAGTCCTGCTGCCTCTGCCATCTTCCTTGGCCCTTCTGCTTCCCCCTTCCCAAGCCCTTCTGTTCTACTTTCTTCCCATTTTCCAGCAGCAACCCAGCTCCATGAAGAGATCTGGGTGGTGCAGCATTCTGCTGTAGCTCTGGAGCATGCTGTGCTTAGGTAGATGTTGCTGGAGCCTGTCCCATTGTGGCATGGGTGAGATTGTGACCATTGTGCTTATGCCCTAGCTGCCCAGAAGAAAGTGGAGATGCTCTGTCCACCTGACCCCAACAAAGGGCAGAGACTGAGATTACACTGTCCCTCACAAGAGCCAGAGCCAGGCCGACACTCAGCTCTATCCCAGGATGTTCCACCTCTCCTTCCTAGGAGGGGCAATCTGGTAGGTGGCTCTTATCTTGCAGCATGCTCTCATGCACTTGACTGCCTCCTTTTTCCTGGCTTACCTTGCATTAGATTGCAATGATAACTCCCTGGCTACCCTGGCAAACCCCAAGCATGTAGCCTTGACAACAAGGTTGGTAGAGCTGTTTCATTTCAACTTCTGTTTCACCATTTCGAAGGGACAGTGTTTCATTTTGCTGTTTTGAAGCACTGTTCCATTTCATTTTGTTGAAACTGTTTCGCCGGTTCGACACATTTCGATGTTTTGCCCATAGGCTATAATGGGGAATCACAAAAATGCCTATAACTTTGTCATTTCTTGCCTGATTCAGGTGACAATTGCAGGTATGGTAGCCCCTTCTGGGGGCATGAAGCCTGCCAAGTTTCAAGGAGATAGGTGCAGAGTTTCTTGTGAAACTGCACCTCAAACTGTTCAAAGCAAAACTAGTATCATTTGCTGGCAGCGGTGGCCTGCTGTCATCCCGTGCGCAGATAGGGGGCCTGCGCCCCCCCGGGAGGAGCCTGGCACAGCCCCACAACCCTCCTGGGGGGCGCAGACCCCCAGATCTGCATGTGGGATGACAGCAGTCTGCCATTGCCGGCTGGGGCCAGTGCCAGTACTGGGTTCTTCCCGGTGCTTGGCACAGGCTGTGCCGGGCAGACCCACGTGCTGATGTTGGTTGCAGCTGGCAGTGGCAGCATGCTGTCATCTGTATGCTCTGCAGCTAGTGTGCAGAGCTTTAAAAAAAAGCAAAAAAAAAAAAAAGCCCAGCACTCACTGGCTCTGGCAGGACCGATTGGGGCCTCTGAGCACTTGTGGCAGGCCCCCCCCATACACACACAGCGGGGATCACCCCTCCCCCCCCACCTGGCACCTGTGCAGCAGCTGCACCATCGCATGGGTTCAGCATGGCTTGGCAGGGCATCACATGCTGTCTGGGAGCTTGTGCAGTTCTACATGTCAGCCAGAGCTCCTGGTTCACTCCCCAGCTCTCTGATGATTCCGCCAGCTCCTCCAGGGGGACGCGGCCCCTGGATTTGCACGTGGAGTTTCAGTGGGCTGCTGCTGCCAGCTGAGGAAATAGCCCAGAGCCACCACCATCTCCAGCTGGCACGGCAGCCTGCTGTCATCCCGCATCATCTGGGGGCCCATGCCCCCCAGGATGAGCTGAAGGAAGTGATCAGAGTTGTGGGAAAAATCAGGGAAGCTGGGGAATCAATCCCCCAGCCCCCAGCTCGATTCCCTACCTTCCTGGCTTAATTCACAGCCCCTGGTTCAATTCACCAGCCCTCAGTTCAACTCCCTAGCTCCAGGTTTCAGCAAGCTGCTGCTGCAGGCTGGAGCAGTGGCAGCACTGCAGTCTTCCTGGTGCTTGGCACGGGCTGCCACTGACCCAGCCTGCAGCATCAGCCTGCTGAAACCCCACGTGCAGGTCGGGGGCCAGACCTCCCAGGAAGAGCTGGGGATATTATCAGAGAGCTGGGGGAAATCGAACTGGGAGCTAGATGTCAATATCAGAGTAGCCCTTTCCCACTCTTCCCCCTACCCTCTCCTTAGTTTCTGTTTAGCTGCAAGCAAGCCCAGTTTCGAATGCCCTTATTTGATTTCAAAGCATTTCGTTTCATTTCTATTTTGCTCTTTCGAGCTCAAAACGTGTTGAAACAACTTCAAAATGAAATACCCATCAAAATTTCATACAGCCCTACTAGTTAGGCACCATGATTAGCAAGTGAGAGAGCAGGAAATCCCCATGTGGGAGCAGCAGGAGATTCTGAGTAGGGAATGGAGCCCTCTTTTTGCTTGGTGCATCCAGTGGAAAGAAAAGTACTGCTGCTTTCTTCTGCTACCCCAGACTCTCTTTTCTGCTATGCCAAATCTCCTTCTAGGCACATGTGGACAGGAATAGGTTGCCTAAGTCTAGCTGCAGCCATTCTAGCTTTATTTCAGAGAGCAGCAGCCAAATGTGTGTGTGCATTTTGTTTGCTCCTTTCCCATGAGTATGTGTGCAGACTGTAAGTACACATGCAGTGAAGATATCCTGTCTCTTTGCCAGTCAGGGCTCAGCCATGGGAACTGCTGCAAGCAGTGATGGCAGAGCTACTGCCTCCCCTTCCCATTCAGCTTGCTTGGAGTGGCTCAGGCAAACCATGATGCCATGACTCATGCAGTACATCCTGGCAGTACAACCCTTAGGCAATTGCTACAAAACATACCATACCCACAGGAAATACTGTCCACAAGAAGAGCTCCAGCCCCACAGAGCAAAAAATAAAAAGGGCACAAGACTGTGCTCCAAGAGGAATACTGGGGATAGGGAAAGTGAAGAGTTTCCCTAGCCAACTGCACAGGGTGTTCTGCATTCAGGCTGCCACAGCTCCCATGCCCTGACAAAACCCAAACTCTATTGTTTCCCAGATTGCTGCAGTCCCTTACAAAACACATCCCAGGGCCCTCTTCCCACCTTTCACTGTGGCTCCTGAAGCATTTGTTTCACTTTAGCCAGCTGATGGATTTGTTTATCCTTACCTCTCAATAACTCTTATAGTGTTTATGCTGCCTCATCCATCCCAGAAACCCCCTGGCACTCACCCTGCCTCCACCCACAGTCTTCCTGCGCCAGAGCCCCGATAGTACTCACCTGGCCTCTTCCAAGCCAGGGTCTCTACAGGAGTCACCCTCCCTCCCATCCCACAGTCCCCACCTTAAGTCCCCAATCCAAAGCACCCACGGCATTGTCCTTGCCTCCTGTCCTAGAGTCCCCACAAACCTTGCCCTGTCTCCTACATTCTTGTGTAGATAGAGTACTTGGCCTACCTTCTTAAACAATGAAGTGCTCACAGCCCCTGTCTTCCATCATCTCTCCTTTGCAGTACTCACTGGTGCTTTAATATGCCTAGGGTGGTATGTGGGGTTTTGTCTCTTGAGGACCTTTTTTTGTTTATTTCTAATAAAGAGCTTGGTGGTAGAACAGTAAAGAAAGGGTTAAAGACTTGATGATGCTCTCTGGTCCTGTTTGCAGAATAAGTCACCCCTCCGCAGGGTCCGAGCCCTGTATGACTGTGTAGGTGACCGTGAAGATGAGCTCACTTTCAGCCTGGGAGAGATCATTGTAGTGGCTGAAGAGGAGGACAGCCAATGGTGGGTAAGTACCAGTCTGTGTACAGAAGTGTTGTGGAGTCAGATGTTCATGTTGAGCACTCCTCCATAAATCATCTCTACCCCAACTTCCCAGATTTGTGTCAGAGCTGATATCAACCCACGTCATGTCCTGTCCACTTCAGTTTTCCCCCTCAGCTTCTCACTTGCTCTGTCCACCCCTCATTTGGTCTTTTCCTCTTCTTTCGTCCTCTTTTCCGCTACACTGACAAGTCTGCCAGCCCAGTGCTATCAGTAAGCCTCCTTATCTTAGAGCCCACTCTCCTCCAGCACTTAGGTTCCTTGGTTGTACTAAGCAGATGCAAACTTTACACGTGAATGCTTGAATTGTAGAGACTGGTTCTACTTATCCTGTCTCCATAGGGAGGCAGGTTCTTGGCTAAGGCAAAAAATACAAGCATAATTTTATTTTTAAAAATGTGATTTAGTAAAAGAAGGCAGCCCTGTCCCACAGTGATGTAATGAACATGAGCTTGGTGTCATGGAGAAACACTGGAAAAGTCAGGAGTCTTTAAAACCTTCAAAACCCCACAGTCCCCTGCAGTCAACATAACTACAGGCATCTTGTTGTAGAATTGTTCAGTTGCAGGCTGGCTGAGGTCATGAAGATCAGGATTTTCCTGAAAAACTTCTGAATTTTCCCCAAGGCCTCTCCATGACAAACTTGGAATGTTACATGTCACAAATCACTGAGTTAAGGCTGGGAAAGATTGGCATGATCCTTTAGCTTGACCTTCTGCATAGCACAATCCTGGGGCCCCTTCTCATTGACTCCTTCACCCAGACAGAACTTGGCTGAGCTAGAGTGTTATTTACAGGAAACTGTATTTACAGACTGCATGTAACAGGGCATGTAACACCCCTATTCATCCCTTGGAAATTCCTTCCAAAGATTAATATTCTCATTGTTAAAAAAAAATGCACCATGCAACCAGGGGGTCATCCATGTTTGATTATTGTTCTGACTAATAAAGAAGAATTGTTTGTGAACATGAAGGTGACAGGAAACTTAAGATGATAGACAAGCAGGATTGGAATGGACCTCATAAGGTCATCTAGTCCAGCCCCATGCTTAAGACAAAATCATTCCTGACTAAACCATCTCAGTCAATGCTCTTGCCCTTTGTCGCCAGCCTAGGTTCTGATCCTGCTTTGGCCTTCCTAACTGATTCCCTGCAAGTGTGAGCCAGGGAGGTATACTCCTCCTTGGTAGCTAACCCCTGTTTCCACAGCCTGTATACCTCTTTCTTTGCCCTTAGGCTTTCCTGGACTTCCCTGTTCAGCCAAGAGGGCTTCTTAGTCCCTTTGTCCCCTTTTATGCACAATGGGATTGTCTCCTCCTGCGCCTGTAGGATTTTTCCCTTGAGGAACGGCCACCCTTCCTGGACCCCCATTTCACCAATGCTTTTGAGCTTTAAAGCCTCGCTAACTTATCTTCTGAGCACACTGAAGTTAGCCTTTCTGAAGTCTAGCACTTCAGCCCTGCTGGTTAGTTTACCCACCCTACTCTGGATAGTGAATTCAATCAATTGATGGTCACTATCCCCTAGGTTACCTTGTACCTGCAAAACCCCCACCAGGTTATCCCCTGTAGCTAACATCAAGTCCAGCAAGGCATTTCCCTTAGTGGGATCGTACACCTCCTGCGTTAGGTGAAGGTCTTGTATGCAAGTTAAGAACCTATGTGAGCGGTTAGATTTGGCTGACTGTTCCTCCCAGCGGATGTCAGGGTAGTTTAGGTCACTCATGACAACCATAGCTCTCAGGCTGTACAGTTGAGAGATATCTGGAGAATTCCAGATCTAGCTCATCCTCCTGGTGTGGTGGTTTACAATAGACTCCCACTGCCAAGTCCCTTTCCACCCCACGGCCTGCTTCTGTCCTGACCAACAGTACCTCAGTTTGGCCCTCCTCTGGTCCCATCTTGATTTATAGAGGATGTATATTGTTCCTTAACATAGAAAGCAACACCCCTCCCCCCCACACTTTTTCCCACTCTACGCCTTCTGTACAACCTGTAACCCTCAATGCCTACTGCCCAATTGTGAGTAAGGCCACACCAGATTTCAGTTACTTGAACCAGGTCGAAGTTGTTGTTTGCAAACAGGAGTGCAAGTTCCTCCTGCTTGTTCCCCATGCTCCTAGCATTAGTGTAAAGACATTTAAGCCCCCCGATGGGTGCCCTTGGTACCCCCTTGTCCTGATGTCTGTTGGGCCTCTCTGTGCTTACGTTAGTGCTTACCTGGGCTGATCCAGAGCATTGCTTGTGGCTCGCTGATCCTAGGTTCTCCTTATCTGCTGCTTCCCCATCCCCTGATGAACCTAGTTTAAAGCCCTTCGGAGAGCAGCCAACCTGTAAGAGAATAGACTCTTACCTTTAGAAGAGAGATGAAGACCATCTCGTCCCAGGATGCCTTTCTCATGGAAATGCGGATCATGGTTGTAGAAGCCAAAACCCACATGATGGCAACAACACCAACTGGAGCCGCAGGTTGACTTCCCTGATGCAGGCGTCCTGATGTTGACGGCAACCACTGACCAGAGGGATGGACAAGAAGACCACCTGTGCCCCCAGTTTCCTAAACCTGGCCCCCAGAGCCCTGTAGTCACTTATGATGTGGTCTGTAGTGTTCCTGGCCACATCATTTGTGCCCACATAGACAAGGACTTGGCATCTCTTCTTCCAGTTGCTCAGTTTTCGCTCAGCCTGCCTGCCTGCCTGGCTCAGCCTGCCTAGTGTTTTTTGTGGACATGTCTTCCCCTGCAGCTTCCTCTGCTGCATCATCCTCCAGTGCTGCCAGGGCTTTGTATCTGTTCCCCAGTTGCGTTGGGGAAGCAGTCACAGCCGCATGCTGTCTAGCTCTGGAGGTGACCGTCCTCCATTCAGCTGTTCTGGGACTCTCCCATGATGTCTCTGTGCTAGGTTTCTGGTCCTGCAGAGCATGAAAGTATCCATCAGTCTCATCCTCTGTAGCCCTGATCCCCCGCAGCATGCTCACCTCTGCCTAGAGTTCCCTCACCTGCCCCTCCAGGGCCTCAATCCAGGCACAGGTGGGACAGGCAAGGGAACCCCTGGCCCCCACACTACCCCCAGGCTTCAGAGGTCCTGCCAGGCAGCCCCACAGACAGGGCCAGGGCACTGCCAACTCATTCAAGGGGCATGTCTGGGTGGAGGCCTCACAGGAGCTCAGGGCCAGAGGCAGCAGCAGGGCAGGGTCCCTGGCTGCACTCTGTGTCACCACCCCCATAGTAGCCCCTTCCTCATTCACTTACCTGAAGTCTTTGTCAGAAGTTCCCGTGTACTCCTACACGGTGTGTACTCCTACTCACAAACTGGCCTGTGAACTGCTTTCCTGTCGGTAGTCCCTGTTCGCTGGCTCCCTAGTCACCTGGGGAGTCCTTTTGGGCCTGGGCTGACTCAGGCCCAGGCAGCAATTACACAGCAATCAGCAATCCTACAGCAATCAACAGTGAGCACTCATTCCCAGCTTCTCAGAGTACCCCCTCCCCTCCCCCCACCAAACAAACAGTCAGCTAAACCAAAGGTACAGGCAGCTGGATTACTTACCTTTCCTGGGCAGGATCTGGCTTCTTTCCTTCTTCTTCCTCCCTCCTCTTGCCTCCAGCAACTGCCTGCAAACTGCTCCCCTGTTGGCAGTCCCTGTTCACTGGGATGACAGTGCAGGCTGGGGCTCGGGCTGCTCTGGGCTCTTTCTGATGGGAACTGGGCTGGGCTGGGCTGGGCTGTGCTTAGGGTAGGTGGTGGCAGTGCTGGGAGGGGGCTGCAGCCACTTCAGAATTCACTGTACCCCGTCATAGTCTTCTCCCAGTGCTGCCGCCGCCACCGCCCGCCTCAAGCGCAGTGTGACCCAGCCCCCACATGGAACAACCTGGTGTTGGCCCGAGCCCTCAGCTGCATCCCACCCTTCCCCAAGCAAGGCTGGGAGCACATACCCCCATGCCCTCCTGGGGGTACACATAACTGTGGGAGCTGACCCTTGCACAACTCAGTCCTGTGCCCCATCCCAGCTGGGCAGCCCCGGCTCCCACCCCAGCCCCACTCCCCCACTGCTGGGCCAGCCTGCCTTTGCCCTGCGTGCAGATCCGGGGGCACACACCTCCATGCCCTCCTGGGGATCCACTGCCCCCTCCCTGCACCTCCCAGATGAGCAGTTTGCAACTCTGTCCCATGCTTTGCCTGGGCTATGCAACCCGCAGCCCCACTCCCTCCCTCACTGCAATGGCCTCAATTTGCCCCCCACCCCTTAAAAACAAGAAAAAAATATAAAGGGGTCCCTGAGCTGGAGAGAGAAGGGGTACACTTGTTAAAAAAGCTTGAAACCCCCTGAATTAATAGAAGACACAAAGAAAGCAGAGCTGCACAGTGACTAACAAAGAAAGCAGAGCTGCACAGTGACTACTTTGCCTCAGTCTTCACAAGAAGTGACCAAATAGTTTAAAAAAAATACAAAGGAGAAGGGCTGCAGGACAAGATAAGTAAAGAGAAGGTCTGAGAACTCTTGATAAACCTGAATGAATTGGTTAGCAGGCCCTGATGAAAATTCATCCTAGGCTGCTGAAGGAACGCACTGAAGAAATCTCAGTGCCCCAAGTAACAGTATTTGCAGTCACAGGTGACAGGCAGGGATCCAAAGGCTGAACACAGGCTAACATAGCAACCAATTTTAAAAAGGGAGGAAAAGGAGGATGCAGGGAATTACAGACTAGTCAGCCTGACTCTAACACCTGGGAAGTTACCAAAGTGAATGATAACCAAAGTGAATTTATAAACATTAGGAGGAAGAAGGAGTGATCTCTAACAGCTAACCCAGCTTTGTAAAGAACAAATAATGTTACGACAGTTTGATTTTCTCTTTTGACAGGATAACTTGTATGGTGAACAAGGGAAATGCAATGGACAAAATATACTTGGACTTAAATAAGGCTTTTGATACAGTCTTTCATGACCGTCTCATAAATAAAACAGAGAAATGTAGGTTAGATAGAAGTGGATAGATAACTGGCTGTATAACCAGAAGCTAACTATAAATTGTTCAGTGTAAGGAAGGCAGGAGGTTTCAGGTGGGTTTCCACAGGAGTGTGTTGTGGAACCAGTATTGTTTAATATCTTTACCCATAGTTTGGATATAGAAATAGAGAGCTTTCATATCAGGTTAGCAGATGACAAAAATGGAGAGCTAGGAAAGACTTGGGAGGACAGGAATGAAATTCAACAAGGGCAAGGTGCTACATTGAGAGAAGAAAAAGCAAATGCAAAAATACAGAATGGGAGATGACTGTCTAAGCAGTAGCATTTCTGAGAAGGACTTGGGAGTGTTGGTGGAAGGGGAACTCAGCATGAGCCAGCCATGTGGCATGGCTACCAAAAAAGCAAATTTAATGTTGGGCTGCTTTAACAGTATGCAAAACAGGAGGCGCTATATGACTACCCAGCACTGTTTAGGCCTCTGCCATAGTACTGTGAGCAGTTCTGGCCTCTGCAATGTAAGAAGGAAGTGGAGAAACTGGAGAGGATCTAGTGGTGAGTGACAAAGATGACAAAAGTTTCAAATGCAAGCCATACTAAAAAAGGTTGAGAGACTTAAGTACATTAAGTTTGGCATAAAAGGAGATTAGGAGGGGGGAGGGGAAGGGAAGGGAAGGGAAGGAGAGACAAGAGAACAGTTACCAAACATTTGAAAGGCTACCATAAGGAATAGGGAGAAAAGCAGGGTTTTTTTCTATGGAGGGCAGAACACAGAGCAGTGAGTTTAAATTTTAGCCAAGCACTTGAACCTATAACTCTTTGTAGTAAGCAAAGTAGATTACACTTCTTTAGTGTTTCACTGGTACACAGGTGTTCCAGCTCTTAGATCAATCTTGTACCTCTTCTCTGAAGCTTTTGAGTTTTTCAGCAGCCTCAATAAAGCATGGACAATTATAGTGGCCAGAAATGGTCTCATCAGAACTGTAGACAGTTCATTATCCTCCACAGTCCATGTCAGTCCCTGCTGTCTGTCTTTCTATTTTTGTATCTTTGTATTAGAATTGCCTAGTATGGAAATTGGCAGGGGGAACTGGTTTGGGAACAACTTGCAGTGACTTTTCCCCTTCCTTCCCCTTTTGTGTGGAAACCTAACCTATGCACTAGAGTTTAGTAGCCTTCTCTTGTCCTCTCTCTCTCTTTCTCTCCGCAGAATGGATGGATTGAAGGGCAGCCTCAAAGGAAAGGTGTCTTTCCAGTTTCATATGTTCACATGTTGAGTGAATAAGAACTGCATGATCTAAGAAGAAAACAAAATGGCAGGTGCTTAAAGCACAATTCTTCCAACACTCCCTGTTTCCAGAGGGCTTCCTGCAGAGGACACCTAAGGAGCATATGGTGTCTTTCTTACCTCTTCTGTCTTGTGACTTACATCTTCAGTTCTGCAGCATGCAGTTCTCTCTCTGGCTGACTCAGAGCAGGGCTTTGTCTGTCTCCTGAACTGTAATCAAGTATCTTATTTGGTTTCTTTGCATCCTGTCCTCAGCTTTACATATTCAGTGTGATGCTGCCTTCCTGGACACTGAAAAACTTGCCCTTGCATGTTATGAAATGGAATTCAGGACTAGTGTATAAATGATTGACATGACAACTCAGTCGATACATGACAAAAAGGCTTTATTTACTACACTATTTACTATTAAATGATCCTAAAGCAAAGCTCAGTATATTTTCCTGTAAAAGTGATAGTATCTCACCAATATAGGCAAAGAGGTAGTTTCAGTTTTTTCAGCTTCTCAAGGCATGGATCCATTCACCAGAAGATCAGCTGGGCACAGTAGCCGTTTTTGTCTGAATGATTTCTCACTCTTGAAATGTGAGCCTTGTTAGCTATGTCATTCCTTTTTATACTCTTTAGCTCAATATCTTCAAAGCATTTTTTAATCTGATAAAAAAAACTCAAGCAATAACTAACAGGAAGATTCTGTTAATCACACTGTTCACTGTTGGTTATCAGAAAGTCCCAATTTTGACTGAATTACCTTACTTAGTAACAGGAGGTTATCAATCTCTATTGAGTTGGAACATATCAGGAAAATGATTAACAACTAGGAAAAACAAAGTTTTTGAAGAGTTGTCTGTGGAAGTTCAAAAGAACCACTGAGGCAAAACAAGAGTTAATCAGGAGGAGATAACTGGGGTGCTTCTCTTTAAATGGGGCAAGCTGGGTAGGTGCCCTGGGGGCTTGCAGGGCTTGACCCTGCATGGGAATTCCCAGAGTGCACAGGTGTGGGCTCCTCAAGCCCCCAAAGCACTTGCCTGGGGTGGCTGGAAAGTACAAGCAGTGCCTGCCACAGACCTAATAGACATCCACACCAATAAAGCAGTATGCTTTATTACTACCTTTTGTTCCACCACTGATTTGTCTCTCATGAGGCATGATAAGGGGTAGGAATGTCTATTTGCTCACCATTTGTGCCATCATAAAAATTTCTATGGCAGCACAAATATGATGTCAGGTGACATCTGTTTCTACCTTTGGTAACCGAGTCACTAAAAAATACTGAGTTTTCTGCACAATGCTTCATAAAAAAAGTTTCATGTCTGTTTCCAACCTCCTCTTCTACCCCATCCCACTCCAGTTGTCAAACCTCAAATCATAGAAACTGTTGTGGAAAAAAGCTGGGGGCGGGGAGGTCACAGCCATCCCCATGTGACTGGGTCGGTAGTGCTCAACTTTTTGGCCCCGCGGGCCAAATGAGAGGTGTGGGGCTGATCTGCAGGCCAGCTCAGACCCCAAGTGGCAGGGTTTGGCCCTGGGGTCCTATACAACCTCTGCCATATCCCACATGTGGTGATTGGGGTCCAGAGCCCTGCACTGCCTCCACCCAGTCCCATGTGGTGGGATTGTGTTCTAGGTGCCACTCCCACATGCTGTGATTGGGCTGTGCACTGGACCTAGTGAACAGGGCCAAGGTCTGTGGGCCAGGGGGAGCCCTGTGGACCAGATGACAAGGCACTGGGGGTTGGATCTGGCCAGTGGACTAAGGGTTGAGCACCCCTAGATTAAGTCATGAGAGTCACCATTGGTCTGTTCTGCAGTTTTTTCTGCTCTAGTTTTAGGTGTGTTTGCGTGATGGCATGTGCTTCATATGTTTCCTATGTCTATTTCAAATGTAAGGCTCTAGTCTATATTATGAGCAGCTCTGTGTGTAGCATTCCAGAACCCAGCTCTGTGAGACTCTTAAGGGGGCTTGGGCCATCAAGTGGAAGGAGTCATGTACTTGGATTTGAAATGTTCCAGTACAGTAGGTCATGACTCCCCAGATCCACATTTGGCAATTTCTTTCATTTTCCAGGAAAATATAAAACTTTCAGAATTGTTTTTCCTGAGGTCTTGTATGAAAAAAGGGAAGAATGAAAAGTCTATGAGTCATGTTTAAAATGCTATTATTATTGGTTCATTTGAGTACTTTAGAACACTTTTAATAACTAATAGAACCATGAAATCGTAGAAAATTAGGGTTGGAAGGGACCTCAGGAGGTCATCTATTCCAACCCCTTGCTCAAAGCAGGACCATCCCCAACTAGATCATCCCAGCCAAGACTTTGTCTACCCAGGCCTTAAACACCTCCAAGGATGGAGATCCCATCACCTCTCTGGGTAACCTGTTCCAATGCTTTACAACCCTCCTAGTGAGAACATTAGTCCCAATATCTAACCTAAACTTTTCCTGCAGCAACTCAAGACCATTGCTCCTTTTTCTGTTATCTGCCAGAAATGAGAACAGTCCAGCTCCATCCCCCTTCTAACCACCCTTTGGGTAGTAGAAGGATGGTATTAAATCCCCTCTCAGCCTTCATTTCTCCAAGGCTAAATAAGCCCAATTCCCTCAGCCTCTCCTCCAGTCCCTAACCATTTTCATTGCCCTTTGCTGGCAATATTTCAAAACAGAGCACCCTTTCTTATGGGTTCTTGGCTGCTTGTTACTGTCAACTTCAGTCCTGGCAGTGCAGTGTGAAATAGAGTTGATATAAGAAGGAAGGGAGAAGTAACTGCTATGTTTAAGCAGCCTCAGGAAACAGTTTGCTCATGTCAGACATATTGTTGCTCCTCAGCTGACTGTTAGGTTGATACCATCTGTCCTACAAGGGAAGTCTTCTACCTACCTTCATGCTTGCCTGCATTCTTGTATAGAGTTACTGGGACAAAGAGCAAGTGGGTCTGTGCCTGTAGAAAAAAAATCTTGAGGGACTGGAATGGATCCTGCCTCCAATCCTCACCGTTTAGATATGTTTTAAGCAAGCCTCTTCTACAATCAGAATATGCAATTGTAAAGCAAAGCAAAAGAAAAAAATCAACAACTGAACACGTTCCCTGGCAGTAGTTACAGCTGGGTGGACAGATAAACACAGGGAAGGAATCATCACCATTGTAATAATCTTTTTGCAAGTTGTCAGTAGTGAAATATATGAAGTACTAGAGAAAATTAAAAGTGAGAAAGAATTTGCTGTGGTGACAGACAGCCAAGTACAGTAATATGAAAGAAGCATGGGTCATTATAATGGGCAAATAGCCTTTTGTATTGTTGCAATAAGATGCACTTCCCATACCCCAAACTTATTCCTTTATGATTTCATGAAATTAAAAATACTTGGAATGCTCTATAAAAGAGCAAAAGTAGTAATGGAATGGAATTTATTGAAATGATTCATATGGCTGCTACCCTGGGGGTCTTTTAAGAGGAGGCTAGATGAACACCTTGCTGGGGTACTCTTTCCTGCCATGGCAGGGGTTCGGACTTGATGATCTGCTCAGGTCCCTTCTGACCCTACAAACTATGAAACTATATTTTAGTTGTAGTCTTTAAGAAAAAGTAGGAAGAAAAGCATGATAATAACATGGTAACAAGGAATCATGACACAGTTTGAACTAGATGTTGGAAAAGTACTTTCAAAGTTTGCAGAATTTCAGGTTGTTCTGAAATGCCGTCTGGGACTCTGCCAAGCATAATTCTCCAACAACCAGCAGCAAGGCTTTTGTAACAACACAGGCTCTGATTCTTGCCTCTTATCTGCTTCAGATTTCTCTGTCTTCTGCAGCACATGAAAGAAAAGACATGGACAAAGATACAGCTGTAGTAGCTTCCAGAGGGGAGGAAGAGCTGCTGCTACATGGTAACTTGGGGGTAGGCAAAATACGGTTTGCAGGCTGCATCCAGCTCATCAACTGATTGGATCCAGCTCATGGGCAGACATCCACTAAGGCTGGAGACAGCATTCAAAATACCTGAGCCTGAACTGATTCAATCTTTGCAGGTTAGTCTAACCTGGGTAGGCTAAATCACTTTGTAAGTGCACAGACATCCCAGAAATACAGGCACATGCCTGAAGTGGCTCAGGCTAGAAGCTGGGTGGTGCTAGAGCAGCTCTCCCTTCCCTTCCACAGCACAGAGTTGAGGTGGGGGGACATAGCCTGGCCCCAGCAGGATGCTCTGATTAGCCCAGCAGGGAACTGATAACAGTGTCTATCACCCCTTACTTAGTGTTTATCCCCCCATTAAGAAAACAACAGAGGGACATTACCAGCCACCTATTGATTCTACCTGTTGATTCAGCACAGACTGTAGCCACTAGCCATCATATGGTCTGCTACCTAATACACAGACACCTCTCCGCAAGACAGAGGGAAGGGGGGAATTCCTGCTTAGCAGGGAATGGTGAGGGGGAGAGGGGTGAGCAGCCTGCAGTCCCTGCCAGAGCTGCAGCTGGGGAGCAGAGGGGAGGGACCAGCCCTGCTGTGGAGCAGAGAGGCCTTCCCAGCCCAGAGAACATGTTGGGATGCTCAGGGTGTCTGATTTATCTTAAACCAGCAAGGGGCCTGGGACAGACATTGTGTAAACCAGTTTGAGCCAAATCAGTTAAGTCTGATGCTACATTCAACCAGGTTTATCTCAAACCAGTTTCAGCCATTTTCAAACTGGTTTATGTGCACCAAACATCTGTTCTGTTACAAGTTTAAAGCAGTTTCTGATCACTTAACCCAGTTTATGTGTAATTTCTGTCCCTAACCTAATTGATTGGATCTGGCTTGTGAATGTCCCCACCCACTCCCACGACAGCCCCAGCCAGCATGCACAGCTTCCCAGCAACACTGCTCTCAGTGTGCCTGCCACTACCCTGGTACTGTTCAACTCCCCTAGCCTCCAGAAGCTTCTTCTCCTGTGCTGCTACACTGCTTTGACCAGGCAGGGGGGAAGCTGCAGCCAGGCATCTCTTGCCCTAGCACATGGGGCTCCAGCTCCTGGCCACCTTCCACCCACTTGGCCACCCACACATGGCTGCTTATTGCACTGAGTGGGTGGAAAGCAGCTGGGAATTGGAGTCCCATGTGTTGGGGAAGAAGTCACCCACCTGCAGCTTTCTCCCTGTCCAGAGTGGCACAGCAGGGGCAGGAGAAGGAACTTTTGGAGGCAGGGGGAGCATAGCAGTAGTTGTGCAGCTGTGGCAGCAGCTCTGCCAGGAAGCTGTGCATGCTGTCTGAGCCAGGGTGCTACTATCTGTTTAGTGCAGGTGGGAGCAGGGCACAGGCTACCCCGGGTGAGGTTTGACCCCATATGGAGTGCTGCATGGGCAGCTGCAGGTCGGATTGGGGGGGAGGGCAGGCAGGTAGACTGCACCTGCATGACACCACCCAGGTGAGCTCTGCTGAATGTGACCCCTGCTCTCCCCTTCCTCCACCTCTGTTGGCTCCAGGGACCTAGGGCAGGAATAGCAAACCCCCCCTTCCCCACACACATCCCCACTACCCGCCATGCTCACCCCCACACAAAATACAAGAATAAGATTTTATTTTGAGCTATTATGCAATTCCCTCTGTACACTACTAAAAAAACACAAATCAGAACAAAATATTCTTTAAATAAAACTAAACTATAGTAGATGTTTGATTTTTAGTATATGATTTTTTATCTATAATTTGTTAAAATGATACCTTCTGAAAGATTTTGTATGTGTGGCCCATGACAGCTCATCAAAACTCATTAAGTGGACCTCCACCCCGTGTAATTGTTACATATGCATGATGCTGTAGTAGTACTGACTGGCCCTTAGTTCATTGGGACCCGATCCATCCCTCTTTTTTGTTCCCCTCCAAACCCCACTTCTGAACTTGTCTGTGCCTTGTGGCCTGGCTAGCTGGTATGTGCTCTGCAGATTTGTTTGCACAGGGTTGCAGGGGTAGGAGGGGGAGTTGGCTTGATGCTGGAACTACCCCCTGGGTAGTAGAATTCAGGGGATGGAAAGTTTGTGCACACAGAACATAAGGGTGGGAGGGGAATACTGAATCCTGAGATGCTGGAGGACTGCAACTTGAGTGGCTTATCTGTGGAAGTGGCCACACGTTAATGGAACATGAGCTGAGTAACATGGATCAAAGATAAACCTGCCCTGGAATGGTGTAACTTTAAGCTGCCTAAAGTATACTTAAAACTAGTTTCAGGCATTAATGTGTGGACAATCCAGGGATTAAGAGCTCCAGGTGCCGCCTAAAATTAATATGTAACAAGGCTGTGCGTCTACTTAACAGACAGTAGTACTGACTTCAGTGCTTGAGTGTAAATATTCATCCATGGATAAATCTGATATCTTTTATTAGACCAACTCAAATAAGTGGAAAAGTTCTTCTTAGCAAGCTTTCGGGTTTAAATACCCTTCATCAGGCTCAGGAAGGATCTGCAGTTGGTGTGTGCTCTTCCTAGATGGAATGAATAGTAAAGAAGCCAGAGGTGGTATGTATGCAAGAAAGGCAGTCAGTCAGTGTGGCGGGCCAGTAGGGGGCACTCCTGCATTGAGCCTCCCACCTCACTGCACCCAACCACCTTCCAGACTCTGAGTGCCTCCCTAGGGGTGCCTTGCGTCCGGCTGATCCCCTTTCTGGAGCACACTCACCAGCCAGGGGGTAACGTAAGCTGCCACCACCCCAAGGAGGGACTCTCTCAGCCCTGTGTCCTTGTGGAAACACAGGTCTAATAGTCCTATGGGTACTTGACCCGGTACAGGCACTTGGGGCACTTCCCCAAGTCGGGGGCCAAAAAGGAAAGTCTCCCTTAGTCCACAGACCTAAGGGGCCTCTTAGGCATAATTTAGATCCACCCTTCAATAAGTCTCCTACACCGGTCACAAAGGAGAACTTTATTGATTACAGGGGTAGGGTGAAAATAGGGTACAAGAGAGAGCAATCTCATAGACACCCCATAGAGCAAAACAGTCTGGCTGAGGTAGCCTTTTGATCACGCATCTGAGTTACTGCCAGCTATATATCTAACCAGATCTCGAGTAGCTTACTCACAAGCATCATCCAGAGGCTGTTGGAGATTCCCTCTGGAGGCAGGCCGTTTCTAGCTTATAAGTTATGGGGGAGAGAGCCAGTTTCAGATGGCAAAACTGCTCTCTGAGTCCCCCGCATGGCTGCTGCCTCCTTCTCCTGGGCAGTCTTAACTTATATAGTCCCTGGACCTCATGCACCTGGTCCAATGGAGGCCAGCACCTGTTGGCTGTCAGCCAGCGAATTTGAAATACATCACTAGTTGCCGGGCAGACTCTAGCCCACCAGGCAGAAGCCACTCACCCAAGTAGCTGATACCAGTCATGTAGGCAGAGGGAGCAGGTTTCCCCCCTCCCTCAGGAGTGTAGCCAGCTCAGGTTACCTAAAGAGATAGGGTAAGGGTGTGTCTCCTCTGCTGGGCCCATCCTAATCAAATTGTCACAGAGCAGAGATTTTGGGGAGAAACAAAGGTGGCTTCCTGCCACGATCAGAAGATACCAGATTTACCCAAAGAACCTTGCCTGCCCATGTCCTTAGACCAACACAGCTACTACCTATACCCCCATAATATTCATCTGTAATAGTTGAGTGTAAATACTCATCCATAAATGCCTTGTGCTTAGAGCACTTGCCTAGGGTGCAAATCGGGGTTCTAGGCCCTACTCAAGCTCAAGGGATTTCAACTTTTATCTTTTATATCAGCGGTTCTCACCCTTTTTTGTGAATATCAATGGCCAGTCTTAACCTAGTGCCCCTCACTCCAGACCCACTGCCTTCTGCCCCCAGATCCCAGTCCCTCAGTGTGTGTGTGTGCAGGAGGAGCACGGAAGGCCCCAAGAAACCTTAAGCAGCCCCTTGCAGGCTGGAACTCTGACAGCCTGTGAGGGAAAAGCCACAATTTCCCAAAATTTTCTCTCTTAAAGGAGAAACCATGTTTAAAGTTTGTTGATCAATTTTAAAGTTTGTTCATGATCCTTTCATAAATTCTTGCAACCCACTTTTGGGTCACCACCCATAGGTTGAAAAATGCCCTCCTATATCCTAGCAGAGAGCTGGATTCACTGAAATAAGAACTAGACATAACTGTGAGTTATGCTGCTAATAAAAGTTGGCATGGAGAGCAGCCAAAAGGGGACAGGAGCTCAAGCAGGATGGAGTTTAATTCTGTAACTCAGGGAGGAGAATCCCTACCCTGGAAAGAAGGGAATATTGGGTTCTTTCCCCTGCTTCCAATGGTGCTTATCCATTTTACCTGCTGAGTAAGTGTCACAAACTAATGTGTATCTGGAACAATGCCACTGTACGAAACGTGTATATTTGGAGCACTGGATAGGGACTCTTCCTCCTCCTCCTCCCCTCCCCCCACCCTGGTGCTGGCTCGGGGCGGGGGGGTGCTCCATGCAATGCTGCTTGGCCCCAGAGCAGGGGTGGGTGGGCAGAGAGAGGCTCTGTTTGATGCTGGGGAGCACTCTTCTCCCTCCTCCTCCCCGAGAGGGGCAGTGGGAGCCTGGGCTCAGCTGGGCAGGGTGTGGGTAGGGTAACCATACCAGGTTTTACTAGACACGTCCTCTTTTTTGGACCCCTGTGCTGCATCTGAGCAGGTTTTTAAAATAAGAGCAAATGTCCGTGTTTTCTGCTCTCCCAGGCTGGCTGCTTGGGGTTGGGAGCAGCAGTCAAGGTGATTGGCTGTCGGGGGGTCATGTGCTCTCTGTGCGGGCTCCATCAAGGCAGGTAGAGTGAGAGTATATGTGTGTATGCAAGAGAGAGAGAGTCGGGGCAGGCGCAATTGGGAGTGAGGGGCACTGGCAGGGCTGGCAAGGGGGCAGGGGCTGTGGGTTGGGAGTGAGAGGCACTGGCAGGGCTTGGAGGGGGGCAGGGGGCTGCAAATCAGGAGTGAGGAGCATGGGGGATGTGATGGGTGACTGTGGCTTGGTTGTGCAGGGCACTGGCAGTGCCAAGGGGCTGTGGGTCAGGAGCGAGGGGCACCAGCAAGGGGTGGGGGACAGGGTAGTGTTGTTTGGGAGTGAGGGGCACTGACAGGGCTGGGGTTAGTGGGTCTGGAGTGAGGAGCAGAAGCAGGGCTGGGGGGGGTGGCTTGTCAGTGAGGGGCAACAGAATGTGCAAGGGCAAGGCACCAGCATGTCACTGACCCCCCACTATCATATTCCCCCTGCCCCTTCCCCCCACCCCCCTGTGATAGGTGCTCTCTTTTTTGAACTGGAAATATGGTAACCCTAGGTGTGGGTGTGGAGGTGGGAGAGTATAGGGACCCACACACACTCCTCACATGGCACACAGCCTCCGCTGCCTGGCAGCAGTAGCAGGCAGGAAGTTAGAGCACTCATGCTTGATGCAGGCGCGGCTCTGGCAAG
This sequence comes from Crocodylus siamensis, assembly GCF_052110815.1. Classification (NCBI taxonomy): domain Eukaryota; kingdom Metazoa; phylum Chordata; order Crocodylia; family Crocodylidae; genus Crocodylus; species Crocodylus siamensis. The sequence continues at coordinate 41,369,466 of NC_143404.1, read as the reverse complement.
TGCTGTGTGGAGGAGGTAGTGGAGCCTGTAGCTCCAGCCCTGGCAGCGGGAGAAGCTCTGTGCTGGAGCCGACTGTCTCCCCTGCTTCTGACTGTGCAGACCCCGCACTTTGCTGGGAGTGGAGGGAGCCCCACGCCCTGCTTCACCCCGGAGTCCAGTGCAGGGCTTCCCCGCTGTGAATGCAGAGCTGCAGGCACCTGGCATGGAGCCCTGGAGACTTCCCCCAGTATAGAACAGAGTGTAACAAACCCCTGCAGTGTCAGGCACGATCACTACAGCCAGTGGGGGATTTAGTTTCTCTTGAGTGTCTAAGGGGTTAGGGTCACAGGCCAACAGGAAGGGGCAAATACATGTACATAGGCACCCAAAATATAACAACATACACTTAGAAGGTAAGTAAACAGGTAGTGGTCAGTAGCACCGGGGTACATACATTCAGCACGTAGAGTCCCATTCCCACCTCTGGAGATATTTCCAAGAACCAGCATTTAGTCCAGAGTTGCTCTGGGCAGGTCTGTAGGTCGGGGATCATGTACAGTTGGCCTGTGGTTCATCTGTGCTGTGCAGAGGCTTCCCTCTACTTCAGTCCATCTCTAGCAGGCACCACAGCTTGTGGCTTTTCTGGCATGTAGCCAGCCAGGGCTCCAAGGTCACCACCTCTTCCTCTAGCCCCCAAGGTTTTCTAGGATTTGCAATCCAGGATCAGAGCTCTACAGGGTTTCTCGTCACCTCCTCTTCCTTCTTCCATAGTTTCATAGTTGGCAGGGTCGGAAGGGACCTAAGCAGATCATCGAGTCCGACCCCCTGCCATAGCAGGAAAGAGTACTGGAGTCAAACAACCCCAGCAAGGTGTACATCTAGCCTCCTCTTAAAGACCCCCGGGGTAGGAGCCAGCACCACTTCGCTTGGAAGTTGGTTCCAGACCCTAGCCGCCCTGACTGTGAAGTAGCGCCTCCTGATATCTAACCTAAATCTACCCTCTGCCAGCTTGTGACTGTTATTCCAAGTCACTCCTGGTAGTGCTTGGGGGAACAGGGACTCCCCCAATGCCTGCTGGTCCCCTCTGACTGGTTTGTAACAGGCCACTAGATCCCCCCTCAGCCTTCTCTTCTGGAGGCTGAAGAGGTTCAGGTCCCATAGCCTCTCCTCGTAGGGCCTGCCCTGCTGCCCCCTGATCATGCGAGTGGCCTCCTCTGGACCCTCTCCATGCTGTCGACATCCCTCTTGAAGTGCAGCGCCCAGAAATGGATGCAGCACTCCAACTGCAGCCTGACCAGTGCCGCATAGAGGGGGAGTATCAGCTTCTTGGACCTGCTTGAGATGCATCTGTGGATGCATGACAAGGATCCTGACTGCATCCCTACACTGCCGGCCCATGTTCATCTTGGAATTGAAGATGACTCCAAGATCCTTTTCTGCCTCTGTACTGATGAGAAGGGAGTTCCCCAGCCTGTAGGTATGGTGCTGGTTCTTCCTCCCCAGGTGCAGCACCTTGCAGTTGTCAGTGTTGAATCCCAACCTATTCTCATCCACGCCCCTCCGTAACCTGTCTAGGTCCAATTGCAGCCTATTTCTCCTTTCTAGCGTGCCAACATCCCCCCACATTTTAGAGTCATCACCAAATTTGAACATGGTGCTTTTTACCCCCTCGTCCAAGTCACTGATGAAGATGTTGAACAGTGTGGGCCCGAGGACGGAGCCCTGGGGAACCCCACTGCCCACATCCCTCCACTACCACTCTCTGGGTGCGGCCCTCAAGCCAGTTGGTGACCCATTGGACCGTGTAGGTGTCAACACCACAGTCCCCCAGTTTCTTAATGAGAACAGGGTGAGAGACAGTGTCGAAGGCCTTCCAAAAGACCAGGAAGACTATGTCCACTGCTACCCCTGTATCTAATGATTTGGTGATCTGATCATAAAAGGCCACCAGGTTGGTCTGACAGGACATGCCTCTAATGAACCCGTGTTGGTTTCCCCTAAGCATAATCTCTCCTGCTGGCCCCTCATGGACATGTGCCAGAATAATTCTCTCAAAAAGCTTACACAGGATTGAGGTAAGAATAACTGGCCTATAGTTTCCTGGGTCCTCCTTCCTTTCCTTTTTGAAGATGGGAACCACGTTGGCCCTCTTCCAGTTCTCTGGCACCACACCAGAGCACCATGAGTGCTCGTCAGGCCGTGCCAGGCGTCCCTCAATGACTGCAGCTAATTCCCTCAGTACTCTAGGGTGGAGATGGTCCGGACCAACTAATTTGAATACATCCAATCCCTCCAGAAGTTCTCTAACGAGTTCCTCACTAACCCTTGGCCTAGGTGCACCTCCCCTAGGTCTAAGGGGGGCCCAGAGGCGGGGAGGCTGTTCCGGTCCCTGCTCAGGAAAACGGAGGCAAAGAAATTGTTAAATATGTTAGCTTTGTCGTCTGGTGTGACGACCGAGTTTCCTAGCGTGTCCTGCAGGGGCCCCACGTTACCTGGAACCTTCTTTTTGCCCCCTATGTATTTAAAAAAAACTTCTTGTTGTCCTTAATCTGGGAAGCTAGTCCCAGTTCCATCTCCGCTGTGGCCTTCCTGACTGCCCCCCGGCATCCCCAAGCAACCGCAGTATAATCCTCCCTGGTGATGGCCCCTCCCTTCCATTTTAGCTAGGAGATATTCCCGGATGCTTTTGGTGAGCCATGGGGGCTTGTGTGCTCTCCTGCTCCCTTTGATCCGTGTTGGGATTACCTCCCTTTTGGGTTGGAGGATCATCTCCTTAAGGAGCAACCACTCTTCTTGGACACCTGGCTCCCCTCCCCTCTGGGACCTCAGTGCTTCCCTGACTAGTCTCCTTAGCTCATTGAAGTCCGCCTTCCTGAAATCTAGGGCTGCTGCCTTGCTGCAGGCCTTTGTCACCTTGCGCTGGATGGTGAATTCCAGCAGGTGATGATCGCTGTCGCCCAGGTGGTCGAGCACCTGCAGCCCCCTCACCAGGTCATCACCTGTGGCCAGCACTATGTCCAACAAGGCGTCCCCCTTGGTGGGGCTGTGCACCTCCTGGGTTAGATGGAGGTCCTGCATTCTGGCTAGGAACCTACATGAGCGGTCAGACCTGGCTGACTGCTCTTCCCAGCGGATGTGTGGAACTTTCAGGTCCCCCATGATGACCGCATCCTTTGACCTAACTACCTCCGTGAGCTGACTTAAGAATTCCTGGTCTAGCTTTTCCCCTTGGTTGGGTGGCCTGTAGTAGACCCCCACCATTAAGTCTTTTTCCCCACAACGGCCTTGTGTTCTAACCCAGAGCACTTCAGAGTGCCCCTCCTTTGATTCTTTGCCAATTGATGAGGATGTGTATTCCTCCTTAATATAGAGTGCCACGCCCCCACCTTTCCTCCCTGTCCTATCCCTCCTGTACAGCCTATAGCCCTTGCTATTCACCACCCAGTCATGCGTTGGGTCCCACCACATTTCAGTGAGCCCCACTATGTCTGGGTTGGTGCCAGCTAGCAGGAGGGTAAGTTCCTCCTGCTTGTTTCCCATACTATGAGCATTTGTGTAGAGGCATTTGAGGCCTCCTGAGGGTGTGTGCACTGTCCCCGTAATCTCGGCATTGCCCTGGCCCCTGTTGCTTACCTATGTATATATTCTGCTTGTCGGTCTAGGCTGGGCTGTATTTGTGGGTGTTGCTTGGTTTGGCAGTTCAAGGCTTCCTCTGCCCTCGTCTTCCTCTTCCCCCAACGAGCCTAGTTTAAAGCCTGCTGGAGGAGATCTGTCAACCTAGAAGATAAGACACACTTACCTTTAGGGGAAAGGTGGAGCCCATCCCATCCGAGCATGTCTCTTGTTGTGATGTGCGCGTTGTTGTTGAGGAAGCCAAAGCCCGCCTCGGGACACCATTCCTGAAGCTGCCAGTTGGTCTCTGTGATGCACATCTCATGCTGTCTTCCACGTCCACTCACTGGTAGGACAGAAGAGAAAACCACCTGTGCGCCTATCTCCTTCAGCACGCCCACCCAGAGTGTGGTAGTCTGCCATCAGGTGATCAGGGCATCTCCTGGCCGCATCCTTAGTACCCACATGGATTAGGACCATGGGGTAGTAATCGGTGGGCTGGATCACGGCCTGGATCATCCCCTTCACATCCTGAATCTTTGCTCCGGGTAGGCAGCAGACCTCACGTGTCAAGGGGTCCTGGCGACAGATGGGGCCCTCTGTACCTCTCAGGATAGAGTCGCCTATGACGATCACTCAATGCTTTTTCCTCTGGGACTCCTTGGCTTCTTCGGCCTGCTCAGATCGTGGAGCGTGTGGAGTTGCCTCCTCTCCAGTTGCCGCCTCTCCTTCCTTCTCCTCCAGAGTTGCCAGGGCCTTGTACCTGTTCTCCAGCTGGACTGGAGGAACTGGTACTGCTGTGTTACGAGCAGCCCTGGTTCTGGAGGTGACCATCTGCCACTCTGCAGTGGAGGGCACTTCCCAAGGTGCTTCTTTCTTGGGTGTGTGGCCCTGCACAGCAAGGAAATAGCCGTCAATTTCATCATCCTCCTCCCTGATTCCCCTCAGCCTGCTAACCTCTTCCTGGAGCTCCCTCACCTGCACCTCTAGGGCCCTAAGGTGGGTGCCTGCAGGACAGGCGTGGGAGTCCCCAATCCCTGCCCCCCCAGGCCTTGCTGGGCAACTCCCATAGGCCAAGGGGTGGGGGACGCCAGCTGCCCCATGGGCTCTGTCTGGGTGGAGGCCTCAGACAAGCCCTGGGTAGGCTGCACCCCCCGGTCAGGGGCCCTGGCAGCACTCTGTGTTGACACCATCATAGGAGTTGCTGCTTGTTTATGGCTTATTGCGGTGCCTTCGCCCTGCTAGCAGGAGTTTCTCTCCTGGCCCTTCCTGCTTGCCCACCAGAGCGAACGCCGACACAAATGCCGGCGCACTCTGTTCGCATGGCATGGCTTAGGAGCGCAGCTCCCTACCAGCTCAGCTAAGAGGGATCCGGGTGGCTTCCCCTCCAGATCTGGCTCAGCTGCATCTGGTTCCTCTGCCCACTTACTTTAGGGGGATCAGCTGTTGCTGCCCCTGCTGCTGGCTCCGCTGTTGCTATGTCCACCGCCGTTTGTGTCAGGTAAGGGGGCACATGTGTGTGCGGGACACACATGTGCCTGGATCCCTCCTCTCCTCCTGCTCCTGGCTCCTGAGTGCCAGGAGCTACATCAACAACCAATCAGGTGCTCCGGTCTTCCCAAAGGTGCCTGCCAGAAGTCCTGCCCCCTGTGCTCCCCTGCTGGGGGGATCCAGTGCCTCCTGAGACTGCTTCCCGAAGGTTAACCCCAGGGGTGCTCCCTGGCTTGGGGGGACAGTTCCCCCGTAGCCTACCTCCTGTTTGCACGCTCTGTTCATGTGGCGTGGCTCAGGAGTGTGGCTCCCTACCGGCTCAGCTAAGAGGCATCGGGGGGTTTCCCCTCCAGATCCGGCTCAGCTGCGTCCGGTCCCTCTGCCCACTTACCTTAGGGGGATCAGCTGCTGCTACCCCCGCTGCTAGCTCTGAACAGGGCCCCCCTCCCAGCCCTCCAGCAGTGGGGGAGAGGGAGGAGGAGGAAGAGTGCCAGGATTGCTCCCAGCTGTCAGGGAGTCGCTGGGGAGAGCCTGCCGGGGCCTGGCCACTAGGGCTATGTGAAACAGCACTGTTTTGTTTTGACTTCCATTTTGACGTTTCGACGGAACAGTGTTTCAGGTTTTGTTTTGTTGAAACTGTTTCACTGGTTTAATGCTGTTTTGGCTTTTCACCCATAGACTATAATGGGGAAGCATGAAACTGCCTATAACATTGTAATTTCCTGCCTGATTTGAATGAAACTTGCAGGGATGGTAGCCCCTTCTGAGGCCACAATGTCTGCCAAGTTTCAAGGAGATAGGTCCAGGGGTTTCTAGGAAACTGCACCTCAAGCTGCTGACAAGTAAAACTTGTGACATGGGTGACAGAAAGCAGGCCAGTTCAAACAATGCTGCCATTTATGCTGTTTTTCCATCCCTCCCACAGAACACTGGGATTGGAAGGGTCCTCAGGGAAGGATCACAGTCACTGGCCAGCTACACACTGAGAGCAGTCTTTCCCTCTACTTCCCCTCCCTCTCCTTACTTTCTGTTTCCCTGCAGACAAGCCCAGCTCGAGCTTCGAAACTTAAAAAGTTTCAAAACTTCGAAACCTTTTGACTGCCTCATTTTGTTTCAACGCTGTTTCAAAGCCCTTTGTTTCATTTTGATTTCACTGTGTCAAGCTCAAAATGAGTCGAAAAAGTCGAAATGAATAGCCAGCAAAAGTTTGCAGAGCCCTACTGGCCATCCTCCCCCTCCTCAGCTCAACTTCCCTGTGGAAGGGAGGGCTGCTTTAGTGTCCCTGGGCTTCTGACTTAAGCCGTTGCCGGCATGTGCCAAATATCTATCCACTTGCAAACCTGTTCATTCTCTGCAGGTTAAACTAACCTACAAAGACTGAATCAATTCAGGGTCATGTGACAGCTGAAAAGTATGCCTGTGTGATAAAGGTGCTTGCTGAATGCTCTATGAAGATTAGATCAAGTGTTTTTCTGTATTAGTATAGATATTAAGCTATATGTTGTTGCTAAAAGCCTAATTAAAGTTTAAGATGTAGTGAGGCCTTGTATAAAGTAAGGCCTAGTAAATTTAGCAAAGCCTAGAAGTAGTAAAGCCCTGTGGCGCAGTTAAAATTACCTTATCAAAGGAATGCAAGGCTTGTACTGCTATTGGTTGGTCTAAGGACAGTTGAAGTAAAAAGAATCTGAGTGGCTGTACGTTATCAGTGCCCTTCAGAAGCTATAAATTAGCTGAAATATCTGGAAACCATTCAGAAGGAAGATACAGCTCTGTGAAAAGGATTAGTTACCTGTTGCCTGGATCAGTGGGGTCATGGACATCTAGGAGCCCAAGAACTGAATTCCAGGGTCCTTCCCGGTACCCCTCAGAAAGTGCTGATCAGGGACACCTGACTTTGCTGAACTTTGTGGAAAGAGAAACTTGCTGTGCATCAGGCATCAGAGGGGACTGCCAATAAGTTGCCGATGTGAATTGTTCTTGTCTGTCATTGTTTGTCTTGTTACTACATGTAGTTGTGTTTTTGTTAAACCTTTCTTACCTTTCTACCCCCGACCACACGCTCAATCCTGAACCCTCTGCAGGCAGCTGGGACAGGCTCAGGCATTTTGAATGTCTGTCCCTAGCTTAAAAGACAATTACAGACAGCGCAAACAGCTAATGTAACAGAGGTCCCAATGCCTAGTACTGAGAATGGGGACAGGCAGCGTTATAGGGTTACAACCTGGCATGGGCAGCTGGGTCAGCACTGGCTACAGGGGTAAGCAGTTAGGCTGTATGAAATTTTGCCGGGTATTTCATTTTGAAGCTGTTTCGACATGTTTTGAGCTCAAAACAGCAAAATTGAGATGAAACAAAAGCCTTCAAAACAGCTTTGAAATTAAACAAGAGCCCACAAAACATTTCAAAAGTTTCAAAACATTTCAAGTTTTGAAGCCAGGCTTCCTTGACTTCAGCACTGGGCCCAGGTGGCAGCGGCAGCCTCTTCTCATCCGGCATGCAGATCTGGGGGCCCGCACCCCTGGGAGGAGTCCAGCACAGCCCCACAGCCCTCCTGGGGTTGCGAGTCCCTGGATCTGCATGCCAGATGAGAGGATGCTGCTGCTGTTGCTTGGGGCCAGCAGTAGCAACAATCTTCCCTGGTGCTGGGCAAAGACTGCACCCAGCGCCAGTCCCAGGCAGCAGCAGCAGCTTCCCCTCATCAAGCATGCAGATCCAGGACCCCACACTCCTGGGAGGAGTCTGGCACAGCCCTGCAGCCCTCCTGGGGGTACGGGCTCCCGGATCTGTACACTGGATAAGAGGAAGCTGCTTCTGCTGCCTTGGGCCAGCAGCAACAGAAATCTTTCCTGGTGCAGGGCTGATCCCAGGCAGCAGTGGCAGCCTTCTCTCATCCCATGCACAGGTCCGGGCACCCACACCCCTGGGGGGAGTCTGGCACATCCCCACAGCCCTCCTGGGGGTGTGGGCCTTCAGATCTGTATGCAGGATGACAGGGAGGCTGCCACTGCCAGGAAGTGTCATGAATTTTGCTTTGATCAGTTTGAGGCGCAGTTTCTCTGCACCTATCTCCTGGAAACATGGCAGGCTTCATGCCCTCAGAAGGGGCTACCATCTTTGCAATTTTCATCTGAATCAGGCAAGAAATGACAAAGTTTTTGGAATTTTCATGATTCCCCATTATAGCCTACCCTTGCTGGTTTAAGATAAACCAGACTCCCCCAGCATCCCAGCGTGCTGCCTGGGCTGGGGCTGTGCTCTGCTCCAGAGCTGGGCTGCCCCTGCCCCTCTACTCTGTAACCAGAGCAGAGAGGGGATGTGGTGAGACACCAGGCAGCATGGCCCTGTTAAGGCAAAGTTGGCAAGGAGGGGATTTATTCTTCCCTCCTTCACCTCCTCCCCCACCACAGCTAGGGTCTGCCTGTCAGCTGGGGAGCAGAGGTGGGGAGGGGGCTGTGGCGGTGGCTCCTGGGACTGGCAGACCCTGGCTGTAGGGAAGAAGGGACCAGAAGGTACAGAGGAAGGAATTAATTCTTCTCCCTGCCCCCTTCACATTAATGGTGCCATGCAGGGATGGTTGTTTTGCAGGGCAGGGAGGGGTCTCTGTTCTGTGCTGCGGGGGACTTTTCCCCCTCCTCCTCCTTCCCCCAGGGTGGGAAAGGAGGGCTCTGTGGGGCACTGGAGGGGGATGAATACTCCTCCCATCCCCCCCAGAGCAGTGGGGGATGCTTTATGCAAGGCTGCCTGACCCCAGGTGGGGGACTCTTCCCTTGCTTGTTGCCAGCTGCAGCTGTTACAGCTACTCGCCACACCCTGGGTGGGTAGTGCTACACAGAGCACCCCCCTCACCCCGGAGCTGGGGCTGGGCCAGGCAGCCTTGCACAGAGCCCCCCTTCTGTCTTCCTGGTGCTCCTCCTCCACCACCACAGGCTGGAGAGGGGGTGATCCTTGCAAGGCTGCCTGGCCCAAGATGGGGACTCTTCCCCAGCCCCCCCACGGGGTGGGGAGGGTTTTTTTTCCATGCTGGGGGGCACTCTTCCCCTTCCCTCCTTCTCCTTCTCCTCCCTCTGACCCCACTTCCACTGCTGAGGGGTGGGGAGGGGGGGCTCTGTGCAGGCTGCCCAGCCCTGTCCCTGACCCCGGTGGGGGACATTTTCCCCCAACCTGTAGGGTGGGGGGGACGCTCTGTTCAGTGCTGGGGTTGGGGAACTCTTTCCCCTACTCCTCCTCCACACCCTGCCCCCTGACATTGTGCTGCTTCCTGGCCAGGCCCAGCCGGGGCACAGGGAGAGGCTTTAATGGAGCTGCAGCTGCCAGGGGTGGCCACAGCCCTGTGGCCCGGCCCAACCTGACCTCACTCAGTCCCGGCTAAGGCAGCACTTGGTGGGGCTGGGCTGGGCTGCAGGGGTGAGCCCACTTGGAGACACCAAGGGGTCCACCTCCATGGTGGACAGCTGCCATGCTTTTGGGCCCGTGGTGCCTCTAAGCAAGCCCAGATAAGCTGCTGCCCACACAGCCACCAGCCACATATGCTGGGCTGTACTCACTGACAGGGGAAGCAGCTTCCTGGCTGCACTGACCTCCCTGTCACTGAGCTGCACCCACTGGGGGTGGCAGCAGCCCCTTGGCCCAGCCCAGCCCCACCAAACGGCTGCCTTAGCTGGGGCTGAGTGAGGCCAGGCCAACCCTGGCAGCTGTGGCTCTGTTAAAGCCTCCCCCTGTTCCCCAGCTGGGCCGAGCCAGGCCAGGCCAGGGAGCACCTCAAGAGCTTGCCCTCCCTGCCCCGTGACAAGCAGGTTCAGGGTGGAAGAGGGAGGGGAAGAATTCCCCCCAGCACTGAACAGAGCCCCTTGATTCCCACCCGGGGGGAAGTGTCCCTCGCTGGGACTGGGGATGGGCAGCCTCCCTGCCCCCCATCCCTGCCCCCTGCAGTTAGAGTGGGGGCAGGGCAAGGAGGAGGAAGAGGGGGAAGTGTACCTCCCAGTATGGAATAGAGCCCCCCTCCCCACTCCATAGGTGGGGTTGGGGAAGAGAGCCCAACTGGGGCTGGGCAACATTGCATGGAGCCCCCCCCCCCACTTCTTGGTGATGTGGGAGTAGCAGGGGGAAGAGTCCGCCTCCAGGGCCAAGCAGCCTTGCAGTGCCCCCCTCCCTACCAGGGCAGTGGGGGGGGGGGGAGAGGAGGAGGAGGGGAAGAGCCCCTCCCCCATACCAAACAGAGCCCCCCTCTGCACCCCGTGGTGGGGGGGGAGGGGGAGTACAGGGAGGAGTTCCCTTCTGGGGCTGAGCAGCGCTGGGTGTGGGGATTGCTCCCAGGTGTCAGGGTGGGCAGACCTCTCCCCTCCTCCTCCCCACCCCCAGTAGGCGAGCCCTCTTCCCCACCCTCCAATCCCTACAGGCGGAGGTAGGGGTTTAAAACCCTCCTCAGTCTAACTCGGGCCTGCTGGGGCCTGGACCTGTGCCCCTGAGCTCAGTTTCCTTGTTGGAAGGGAAGGGCTGCTGTAATGCCCCGGGGCTTCTGGCCTGAGCCACTGCCGGCATGTGCTGAATGTCTATCCAGTTGTGAACCGGTTCACTCTCTGCAGGGTAGATTAACCTGAAAAGATTGAATCAATTCAGGCTTGGGCTTTCTGAATGTCTGTTCCTAGCCGAGCTACCATCCCAGCAAATTTCATCCAAATCAGGCAAGAAATGACAAAGTTTTAAGCTGTTTCATGCTTCCCCATTATAGCCTATGGGCGAAAAGTTGAAATGGTGTTGAAACAGCAAAACTGTTTCGATGAAACGAAACAGACCAGTGCTTTCAAAACAAAATGAAACTTGAAATGAACTTGAAATGGAACACTGTTCCATCAAAACGAAAGTCGAAGCGGAATGCTGCTGTTTCACACAGCCCTACTAGTTACAATATAATATGTACACACTATGTTGCGCATAGCTGGAGCATGGAACCTGTAAGCATGTAAAATAAGACCTCTGGGTGTATATCCAAGTGTCTAATCAGATAAATGAACTCACCTTTATTTATTTCCATATGCATGAGCTACCCTGCAAGGTCAGGTTTGTCTCAAGCTCCACAGCTCAGATCATGCTTCAAAGTGGAGGGGAGAGCATGTGTTAACCAATCAGCTCAAAATAAAGAGTGAGATTTTTGTAAGAGGGGGCAAGGCAAGACACCACGTTTATTGATTAAACACTTAGTACACACACACACATACCCACACACTAGGGGTGTGTGAAATGGGCCCCATTTGATTCGGATTCAGATTTGGCCTGAATCAGGGACAAATGATTCCATTCACTGATTCAGATCACTGTTCCTGATTTGATTTGGCCAAATCCATATCTCGAGATTCAATGCTGATTCGGAAAATCAGCAATTCAGCCATAGACACAGCTTTAAGTGTTTTTTCTACATACCTCAAGGTAACAGCCATGGCTTATGAATGCTGTGATGGTGGGGCGGAGAGAGCATCCCACAGGAGTGCAGTGGGGGCCCCACATACTCGGCGGTGAACCCAGAAGTGGATTGGAAGTACTTCCAGTCTACTTCCAGGTCTGCTGGGGAGTGGGCTGCCCTCCCCCCCAGCATGCTCCCCTCAACTCAGTGATTGGCCATGGGGGGACCCCAGTTGCCCCCCCAGACCCAGGAGACACCAGTCACTGAGCCGGGAGGGAGCGTGGGGGGGGACCCCCTGAGCACTCCCTGGCAGACCCAGAAGTGGACCAGAAGTGCTTCTGGTCCACTTCTGGGCCTGATGCCAAGTGTGCTGGGGACCCCCCACGCTCCTGTGGGACACTCCATCCACCCCAGCATCACAGCATTCATGAATTGCCTGGTACCTTGAGGTAAGTAGAAAAAACACTTAAAGCTATGTCTATGTCCAAATCACCAAATCTTTCCAAATCTCTCCAAATCGATTCAGAGAGATTAAAGGGTCTCCTGATTCTATTCAAATTTGGTGATTCGGCCACCAAATCAAGCCAAATCAAATCAGTGACTGAAGCTTTGCACAGCCCTACCACACACATACCCCAATTTCTGTTCTGCGCTGGTATACGGTATCAGTCTCATTGGTGCTCGCGTCAACTTAGTGGCCGGCTAAGTTGATCATGAGTGGGAGCTGGGCTTCTGTTGATCTGCCTCATCAGGTAAACTGATGCTCTAGAATAATATGCAGAACAGGACCCAAAATCAACATGTCTTGCCCTGTCTTTTATAGTCTTGTCATTTTATTCAGTCCTCTGGGCTTTTGCTGTGTTATCACTGTGTTCCTCCTTAAAGGTTGATTGATGTTGTTCTCTTGGTGTTCTGGGGCAGATTCTTCTTGTTTTGGTTTTTTTAATCTGTCTGCATTCTTCAGTCAGTCGCTAACTGGTGTTTTCCTTTTCCACAAGCACACTTTCACCCACTCCCTCACACATGCAGCATACAAAGGACTAAAAGGTTGAGCACTTACATCAAGCTACAGTGCAATACAAAATGGAGTTTCTTAAGGGAGTGCAAACTTAAGAAAATACACAAAAAAAAGCATCAAGATAATACACAAGATTAAGGCAATAGGCAAAAGTCTATCTCCATGTTATTTACTTAACCTAAAGCTGGTATTTATGCCATTTGCATAACACATAGACTGTATGAGTATAGTACTCCCACAGTGCTGGCAGGTTGCTGGAATGACTGTTGTCCCTTCTTTCTTGCTGACTTTCTTTCTACCAGAAAGACTTCCGTACAAGAGTGTGAGCAGAGCAAGCACAGACTTTCTTCTACCCAGGAAAGCTCAAAGCTTCTTTCCTTGCTCCTTGGTGCTGTCCTCCTGGGTGTCAACAAGATTATGACTTGCATTCTGGTCCTTTTCTGTAGCAAAGTCTAAGGATGGGCAAAAGGACCACGCCCAAAGGAAGGGCAACAGACTGAATTGCTACCCTCTGCTACTCCTGCTTACAGAGGCAGACACCTTGGAGCTGGGAAAGAAAAGTTGGGGAGAGTGGGGGGAGAGAATATGACAACCATGCTAGGAAGCAGCAGAAGTGTTCCCAGTGAGATTGCAGGACTGAGCTCAGCCCTGTGGGACTCTCAGAGCAGTTTTTTATTGGCTTCTAAAGGAGGGATTGATTGAAAGGGACAGCTCAGATGCTAGGTCAAGGGAGCTGCAGAGGGCAGGGTTATCCCACTGGAGCAATGTGGAAATAACTGTAGAGCCTGTAATTCCTAGAATATTTACCCCATCCATTACTGACCACTCCAGTTATGATGTCTGTCATTTACTGGTAAAGTGGAAGTGTTCGGTAGGACTGCAGAACTAGGGAGCAGATCTGTATGCCTGGTCTGCCCTGTAGTATGCACTCCAAATGCTGATAAGGGATGACATGACATGTAGTGTGAACAGATCTTGGAGTCACTCTTACAAGGGTCCAGAGAGACATGTAGGACTGACAGCCCTTGTGGGACAGGAGACAATATGTGTGCCCTGGAAGACTGCTTCACATGGGACACTAACTTCCTGCCAGTTCTGCTTCTTCCTGGTGGGTAGCCACTCTATATCAGCATGTGAAGAGTAGGGCTAGATCACCAGGCATTCCTGGATATAGGGGAACAAGATCCTCTTGGTAAAGTCAGCACAAACCCCCTATGCTGAGAGTCCTGAGTGATATGCAGGGAAACCCAGCTGCGTAGTGCTGCTGGAGCTGTAGAGCCAAGGGGTGTAGCTACAAGGCCAAAGTGTGCTGCTCTGCAGAGCATATCAATCATGCCTTGCTACTGTCTCCCAGAAACTGAGGAGAAACCAGGTCTACTCAGTGTAGTGCCAAAGAAGCTGTGGGCATCAGAAGCTGCTCACTCAGAGGTTGCCCTGCTAACCACAGCCTCTTCCTGAGCCCTGCCTGTGTCAGTGTCAGGGCCTATTTCCTGCTCCATTAGCCTATGCTGAGCAGGCAGGGGAAGGAGGGTGTTGTCAAGTTAGTTCCATTTGCACACAGCACCTCAGGCAGTTTCCTTTCTGGCAGTTCAATGCTGATGTGGTTGCTGAGTTCCCCTTTGGTTTTGCTTACTTGCTTCCTGTTCAGAATATATACCATGACTGCACCCAGAGCAGGAAGCAGCAGTGCAGGCAAGCGTGAGATGCATGCTGAGGCCCTGCAGGCTCCAGGGAGCTAGGAAGCTCAGCTGTCAACTCCTGGGTGCTCCAGTGTTAGGTGCTCTCCCTGCAGGTGAGTGTGCAGTAGTACAGATGTGGTGCAGGCTCTGGATCTGTGCTCAGCTTTGAACCATCAGAGCAAAGCTATCAGCAAGGTGCCTGTCTTTGGGTTTTGTAGGGGTTTCTGAGGCTGATCCTCCCCCTTGTGCACAGCACTGGTACTTTAGAGGGCCCAGAAATGAAGGCAGGGAATACTGCTGCTTGCTTGGGCTGAGAATCTGCTTCTCTCAATGATGAGCCTCCAAACAAGTTGGTTCTTTGTCCCTTTAAATCTTCTACCTGCCATCAGGGCAACAGCCCTACACTGCTACTCTGCTAACACAGAGGGGGAGGATTGCTCTACATGGGCAACTGGTGCCTCCTGATCCTGGGGTGGCACTAGCAGCCGATCGATCGCTGACCAGGGGGGAGTCTCCCCACAGTGGCCAATTGCTGCCACTGGCGGAAGTACCAGCAACAAACCTGGAAGTGCTGCCAGTGCTTCTCTCGGTGCCCCCCCATTCTTGGGCGAGGGGATGGGGGGGGCGGCACTAGCTGTCTCCCCTCACACCCGGGCTGGTGAGGGCCAATCTCAGGTGCCTCCCCTATGCGTTGCCTATGTTGCTCTGCATAAGCACATGGCCCATCCAGCTGTAGCTGGGAAAGCAGCGCCTCCATCACCCCAGATTCTCTGATTGGGTTGAAGAGCTCACAGCAAGTTCTTTGGGCTCTAAAGTTTACGTAGGAACAAGCCCTCTCCCAACCCCAGGGCCATGTCCTAGGTATCAATATCTTTAGTTGCATCTGTTGTCACTTTCTGACTATCTAGCTATGCCTTTTCGATGTACCTTAACATTGCTACATACACAGCAGGCAAGAATGGCTTGAACACATCTCAGCTGGAGCTCCCTGTGTTTTGTCTTGTGTACCTTGTTCCCTTCATGGCCACCATAGCGATGGTGCTAGACACATTACAGCCCTGGTTTCACCAAGATTTAGAGTAGCGGTCTCCAAACTTTTTTGATCGCGCACCCCTACCAGTAAAACATTTTTGAGCACACACCCCCAATATATGTAAATTTATTTATAAATTATATACATGTACTACTATACTAATATTTTATGTACAATATATATAGATAAAAATAAATATAAATAGAAGTTCTAATATTTTCTTCCCGCACCCCAATGGATCATCTTGCGCACCCCCTGTGGTGCATGCACCCCACTTTGGAGACCACTGATTTAGAGCACAGTTAGTCTGAGCCAGTGCTGCAATCAGTCACCTTCTCACAACTGCCCTAGAAGACTTGGGGTGGCAGCAGGCACAGGAGGGATGTTTTGCTGCATGGAGGTCAGTGCGATCATTAGTAATTTTCCACAATGATAGAGACTTTAAAATCAGCCTCTCCATGAACAGGTGCTGCCCAGCACTGCTGCTTCTGGAGCACATGTGGCAAAGGCAACCCTCGAGTTTAATTTTGCAAAGCAAGAGCTTATGCTGGCTGCAAAGCTGTGTCACAACATGCTGTGTCTCAGACTCTTACTCAGCTCACTGTATTACACAGCAATGATCTATCCTGAGATAGAAGCAAGAACTGATTCAGATGGTTTGTAAGTCTCTCACAGAGACAGGGGGAGGATTGTCAGAAGCCTTTGCCTCTACCTCACTTGCCCACATCCTTAGAAGCTTGAACATGGATACAGGTACCTAACTTTTGCCTCCAAATTTTGAAAATCTGCAGCCTCAGTGCTGCAATATCTAGGCTGGTGTCAGTGAGAGTTACATCTGTCCTTGATGCAACTGCCCTGAAGTCCTTTCTCTTTCTTTTTTTTTTTTGGACACTCAAAGCCTCTTCTTGATTCTGCTCACCTACCGATGTCTAGGGACCTACTTAATTTGTGATTTTTGCTGATTGCACGAGGCCAAGGGAAGTGGTGCTGTCCCCTTACTTGGAGGTGTTTAAAAGGAGATTGGACAGACACCTGGCTGGGGTCATCTGACCCCAGCACTCATTCCTGCCCAGGGCAGGGGCTTGGACTTGATGATCTAATAGGTCCCTTCCGACCCTAGCATCTATGAAACTATGATTTCACAGAAACCATGAAATCTGGGATTGTCCGTGACAGCTGCAAAATCTGCAAAATCTTAAAAAAAAAAAATGCTGACTCTCCAGTGGGACCCAGTGGCCCATGCTGCTGGGAGGTGAAGGTGCTGGCTGGCAGAGTGGCATGAAGGGCAGCAGACAAGATGACAGCTGCTCCCTTGGCCCTCCTCCCTCCCCCCCCCCCCCGGGCCTCTCTACCAATCAGCACCAAGGGGCAGGCCCACAGGGCCTCTCTACCAATCAGTGCCAAAGGCAGGGCTGCTGCGAAATGTCTGCAAAATCCGCACTGAGTGGGCTGCAAAAAACCCTTTGTCTTGTCATGATCAAGGTATGTCCCAATGTGATGCCAGACTCTCCTGAGAAGTGCTTCCTCTGGTGCTGTTACATGGACTGGGCACTGCACGTGCTGGGTGTCACCATTCTGGAAAGACAAAGCCAGGGAGAAGTGGCCCATCCCTGCAGCCTGTTGGTTGGTACCAATGTAAGGCTGTTGCTGACGTGGGATCCCTGATGAAAACCTGTGTTTGGGTATTGATCGGCCGACCCCTTCCTCCCACTGTGTCTACAGCTACTGGAGGAAAAGAATCCCACTAATTACAGGAAATCCTCTCACAAACATGTTGGTATTGTAGGTGGTGCTTTTCCTTCATGTGTAGTGCTCCTCTTGTGAGAGTCCTATTGCAAGGACTGATGGCATGAAGAATGTTGCTCAGGAAGAAGCTGTGGGCAACAGCAGCACTATGTCTGGTGTTTCTCCTATGGAAGACTTTCCAGGGCAGGTGTACAGGACACTTTGCCTCATTGTGTAGTCTTGTGGAGTCATCGGGGCCTGTCTCCGTCTTCAAGGCCAAGCTTTGTAGCTGTGCCAGCTGTGTTGCAGATCTCAGCAGTTCAGCCTGGTTTAATGAACACTATGATGCAGCTATCAATCCTGTGCTGACTGTGCAAACCCAAGAGATCTCCCCAGATGTTCTGCAGTGGTGGCTGGTGAGTAACAGAATTACATCAGTTCATTCAGGCCCATCATACCATTGCTTCCTGGGCAGAGTCTGTCAGGCTCCCCCAAGGGGCAGGATGAAGGTCAAAGTGTGGAGGAGGACTGGTCAGGGCTCCAGGGTATATGTGGGAACGCTAAGGCCTTCCCCTTCAATTGATCCCTTGAGATCAAGGGCAGCAGGTAGGGAGCCAACAGAGATCATGAAGATATCCAATGTTCTGCTTTTGTAGAAGCACACAGGCATTCAGGGATCCTCTGTTCATTTGGGAGGGATTGCTCTGGGAAACAGAGGAAGAAGCAGGGAAGAACAGGGATGTTGCCAACATGCCTGCCAGTACCTCTAGTTTGGCTTTCTCCTCAAGTTCTGCTGGCTGCATCTCTCCACTACGAGCAGCTAGCAGGGGACATGTGGGAGCCTGCATAGAACAGGGGCCCCTGACCTAGTAAAAAAAGAACCCGAATTTTTTTGTCAACAAAAAGGGGTGATAAGCTTTGCCTGCACCACTGCAAAATGGAGTTTATATTGCATCCCCCCATGGCGGAGTAAATCAGGGACTACAGTGTCCCCTGAGTGCAGCTGTGTTGAAACCTTGCCTCTGGACAGAGATCACTGCCCCTAGCCCAGCAATGGGCAAAATACAGCCTGCTGGTTGGGTCCAGCAAGGGATTCCATCTGGTCCACAGCCAGGCTCGACTTCCTGACAGCCCTCATGGCGGTGCCTTGCTCTGCCCAGCTGCTGCTGCCAGTCTGTCCTGTACCCACCACTGGGGGTACTGGACGAAGTGGGTGGGTGAGGTCTCCATGGAGACCTGCCCAGAACCACCATGGGCAGGCTGTGCTTGGCTGGGCAGATGGGATGAGGCCACAGGCAGGTGGGGAGAAGTATCTGGGAGGGGGATGGATGGGTGAGGGCCAGGGCCACAGCTGGCATCATGGGACAGTGACAGTGCCACAGCTCAGGGCAGAGCCATGATCTGTTCCCTGCACATCCCTGCCCATAGAACCAGTGCCCGTTGCAGGGATGTGGGGGGAGTGGATTGTGGCTCTGCCCTGGGCCCTGGCCCTGTGCTGTCACCTCTTTGTGATCCCAGCCCTGGCATCAGCCCTGCCAGTCTGTCCCACTCCCAGACCCCGCACCCCATCCACCTGCAGCTCCATCCCACCTGTCTGGCTGAGTGCACCCTACCCATGGGGGTCACAGGGCACTCTCCATGGAGACCCCACCTGCACACCTGCCTGCCAGCTCCATCCAACACTTCTGGCAGTGGGTCCTGGGTGGATGGGCCTGGAGCCAGATAGGATCACTTGCCCCCATCTGCAGTGCTGTTTTGGGTCACCCCGCCATGGCCCCCAGCTTCTGCCGCTCTGGGCCTGGTCAGCTTCATCTCCCCTCTTTCAGCCCACAATAGATCACCAAAACTCCTTAAGTGGTACTCCAGCCCAAATAATTCTCCACCCTTGCGCTAGCCTGTCTCTGTGCTATGGATTTGCTCTTATGTCTCTCTCCAGACACAGTGTCTTTGCTCTTGATTCTACAGAAGCTGCAGGGCTCCCAGAGCAGAACCCAGGTCCAGGAAATAATCAGGCACATGTTTGACATTCTCCCATTCCCAGTCACTGGTGCGTGGGACACAGTCGGGTGCAGGACATGTGCAGTGGTGGGAAATTCTGGGAAGCTGAAGGGCTCCAGCCATGGTACAGCGATTGATTCGCATGACTGGGTTCTGAGGTGAGTGGAACAGAGCTGACTCAGGCAGGCATCTGGGACCTGAATCATCTACCTGCCTCACTTGCCTCTTCAGTAGGAGCCAGCCCCCAATGCTGGGCTTGCCTTACACACCTTGAGGACCATGGTATCCTGATGTGGCCTAACCTAGCCATGTGCATCTGTGCCAGTAATCCCAGGGATGAAATCCCCCAGCAGAGACAGTTAGGCTTGGACTCAGGACCTAGGACATGGGGTGTTTCCTAGCAGGCTCCTTTCTTAACCAGTGGTGAGGGGGGCTAAAAGGAAAAGTTTAGACTGTTGCTGGGCCAGGTGCTTACTTAATGGACCAGGGAGAACCTTTCAGGATGTACAGTGGGTACGTGGACAACTCACTCCTTTATTCTTGTACCCTCAACCTGTTCCCACCATCCCTTTCACCATGGCCTATCTCATTTTGCTGGAGGGGGTGTGGCACACTGCTGGGAATTGACACTGCTATAAAATAATTGGCATTAGAGCAACCTCAGTGAGCCCCAGCCATAAAGATGATCACTCCAGCCTGATCTCCAGGACCCCCAGTTGCTCCCTTGTTGTTAGGCTGTGCTTAGAGTCTGATGACCTGGATGAGTCTTGCCTGATGAACCCAGGACCACGGTATGTTGCCTTTATTATGTGATTGCAATTTGGTCTCTGATTTCTTTGTTTTACTCCAGAATGAACAGAGCACAGACTGTGGGGTTTGAGAAGGATGTTGGCACAAGAACAACACACCACTTCATGTATCCAGAGAGTGCTATAAATCTTCAGCATGGGGTGCACCTGGTGCTGGTTCCTTTCAAGCTGCAAGACCTGAAATGGGTGACCAGTGCCTTTTCCACAGGGGAGCTCACATTGTATGTAACTGCTTGGCCTAGTGAGGTGCAAATAGCTCGGTACAAGGGGGAGGGGGGTGAGTCATTCAGGGAGTGCCTTGGGGAGGTGACTGGGTATCCTTCCCTAGCTCTCCAGAAGCAAGACTTGGGGTCATGTATTTCCTGTAGGAGGTGCTGTTCTTTCTCTGAGGAACCTGGGATCTTCCCAGATAGGAAGATTTGAAGTAGCCCTCAAGTTTGGGACATTGCTACAGGCAATGGCCCTCCTAGAAGTAAAGAGAACAGTTCCTATGGGCATAACTCATCCTTGGAGGTGGGGTATGGGGTGCCCTCAAGCTGTAGCATTCAGGAATGGCTTTGAAGCCTCCCCAGTGTTGGGACAGTAGATGAAACAGTAGCTGCAGATGGGGGAGGAGAGGAAGAGGTGAGGTAGGGATGTGCCTCTGAGCAGGAAGAAGAGGGAAAAGGTCCCCAGAGCTTCCAATTCAAAAGGGGAGTCACTCCATGTCACTGCACCCCATCTGGATTAGCTCCTGCCTTTTCCAAAGAGATAAGAACTTGGGAATCCCACTGGAAGAATGGATACCCAATACCAGGATAAAGCCTGGAGTGCCTCTGGAAAACTCCCTTCCCCATAGCAGGGCCACAGATGCAGTAGGGGGGCACAGTCCAGACATTCTGTTCAACTTGCGTGACCAAGACCGAGAAAGTGGTAAAGGACAAAACTGTTTAAAACCAGAACCATTTAAAAAGGTGCAGGACAATTTGCACAGAGAAAGGGGAAGTGGTGAATATAAATTCTAATATTTCTGGATCTATTCAGTGATCTTGCAACCAGACAAGATGCACAGATACATTGCTGGGCTGGCCTACAGTTTTACAGAGGGCATAACTGTAAGCCTAATTTCTTTTCCATATCTCACTCTAAGCAGATTGCTGGAGCACCAGGGGCAAAGCAGCCTTGGCCCTTGGGGATGGGGGACAGTCTGGTTGTGCTTCATCCTAGCAAGGAAGCTAGGAGAGCTTGTAGAAGCCAGGGACATAGAAAAGAGAAAACCAGGGAGACATTACTGAACTCATGATCATTTGAAGATGGACTTTGCTCTGAATGCTATTTCCATTTCTTTTACAGCACATACACAAAAGTCAAACAGTTTATTAAAGCTGACAGAAACAAGGTAAGATGGGTAAGCAATTCACAGACAGCATGTTAACCTTATAGATTTCATAGACATTAGGGCTTGAAGGGACCTTGTAAGATCATCAGGTCTATCCCCCTGCCCAAGGGGCAGGGAGTCAGCTGGGGGTCAAAGGATTCCAGCAAGATAAGCATCCAAAGGTTTCTTGAAAGAGTCCAGAGTAGGTGCTTGTACCACCACTGAGGGAAGTCTATTCCAGGCCTTGGGGGATTGGACAGTAAAGAAATTTTTCCTTATGTCCAGCCTAAAATGGTCTTGTAGGAGTTTGTGACCATTGGACCTTGTCATCCCCTGGGGTGCTCTGGTGAGGTGTTCCCCCAGATCCTGATGCACACCCTGTATCTACTTATAGGCTGCCACCAAGTCACCCCTGAACCTGTGCTTCTCCAGGCTGAAGTCCCATAGCTCATAGCCTTCATAAGGCCTGTTCTTTTGCCCTCTGAGCATATGCCTGGCTCTCCTCTGAACTCTCAAGTGTCTCCACATCCTACTCCAGGTCCTGTGTCTGAGTAGGCGGCAGGGATAAAGGCTTCCTTTTCCCCCCCTTCTTTTTTTGCCTTTTTTGTTGTTGCCTTTTTTGCCTTCCTTATTTTTCCCTTTTTTTTTGCAAATTTTCAGCACTCCTTAAAGTTGTTTGCTGAAAATTTGGAGATTTTTCACAAAGTAACTCCAGCTCACTGAGGGGACTTTCTTTTGAGAAAGTCCTAAAGGATACTCTAAAATGGCCATAGAAAAATGCTAAAGCCTCCTTTGCCTGGAAGTACCTCACCCCATGTCTATAAATTGGATCCTGGCTAATGGCAGCTTTGCAAAGGTTCTTCTAAACTGTATCTGTAGGATTGTTAAAGTTGTTTAACAGCAAGTGTGGCCCAAGGGTACATCAGAAGCACTAGAAGCTCAGTAAGTCAACCAGCAACCTGATCAAGGCTGTCAGAGTTTGCGTGAATCTTGCTACTTCTCCATTTCTAAGGAGTCTGCAACCTTCTGCAGAAGCAGTTTCTGCCTCTCCACATTGTCCTGTGCAGAACGTCCAGCTACTTTGGCAGTACTTGGGAACAGCCAAGGTACCAGAGTATGGCCAGAAACAATCAAACAGGAAGTGCCCAGGCCATGCTGGTCCTCAGGAAGGCAGGAGAAAGGATTGATGCAGCATCTTGGAAGGCAGTCAGAAATGTTTTTTTTTTTGTCTGGAAAACATTCTTCTTCAGCTGGCAGAGCACCACTTGCCTCCAGAGAAATCTGAGACATAGTCCTTAAACTTAGAGCTGACTAGTGCAACACATCTCTCTCTGACTCCACTTTCCAAGGATCCCCCATTGTTCTTTCCAGAGTAATAAGCCTTCCTAGTAGGTGCACCCTTTCCTAGTAGGCTTATGCTCAACTGTGCAGCATTCAAGGGAGAAATTGCACCATTACCCACTGAGGACAACTGACTATCACTTTTGAGTTGTGCCAGTAAGCAGGGGGTGGAGAGTGTCAGTGTCACTTCTGCCATTTCCCAGTTCACTGGAGGAGCTTGTGATGGCTGTGGCCAGATTTTGCTGGGTAATAGGATGGAAGAATCTAAAAAGATTGGCCCTTCTCTGTTTCCCTCCTTCCAGGTGCTAATACTGAACCCTGCTTTTCTCAAATACATCCATGACAATTGGACACAACACCATGGGAAGTATCCATCCACTGGTTTGACAGCTTTGCTCTTTGCTTTGCACGTTTGTGATCAGGTATGTATGATGGGAGGGGCAGCAGTGACAATGCCGACTGTCTGTGACAGATCATCTAGAGACAGGCCAAACTTGTGATCTAAGAAGGGCCAGAGAGCAGACACCAGGCTTAATGTCCATGACAGTGACTGGGAATCAGTGCAGCTCACACAGACCCAAATGTGCATATAGTACCCTCTCCCCATGCTGTCACCTGTGGTCCCAACAGCTGGCAGTGTGGTGGGGGGCTGTCTGGAGGCCGGTCACAACATTGGCTTGCCCACCTGTCTAGGGCAGTCCGCCCACCTGACTCTCCTGCCATGCCTTTGTTGGAATTAAATAGTTGTTCATGGTCTGGAGGCTGCCCATTTATTGCCCTGATGCCAAGGGTGTAATACACGATTCCAAACCACTCCTACACCATGTCCCATGCCTCGCAGATGGCATCCAGATCTACTATTACTCCCCCAACTCCTTAGCCAGGCCACACTTAGCCTCAGGCATCCTCAGACATACCTTGGCCACATGGCCCTGCCACTGGTGCCTCTATTCTGGCCAGCCTATGTGCAGTCTTTCAGGCCCCCACAGACCCTACTTTACACAGCCTCTGGCTTTCACTCTGCCCTCTAACTGGGGTTTCTGGACTTTCAGCCTCTTGGGCCTCAGATGTCTGTCAACATGCCTGGATCCTAATCTGTCCCCTCTGTGGGGTTACCCACCAGGTGGTGGGGGCTAAGGTTATACAGCACCCCATACTTGCCTTTTACTGGGGAGGCACAGGTGTGGCATTTCGTGGAGACTGCCCTGCCACACCATCCAACGCCAGCAGGGTGTAGTTTCAGGTCTTACCCAGGACCAGGACCCTCCTCCATCCCCACAGTTCCTACCCTGCCCTCCAGGTGTTCTGGGAGCTGCAGGCTGAGCCATGTTGCTCCTCGGGCTCCCTAGATGTAATTGCCAGCTCTGCTTTTAGGGCCTGGGCTTAGCCCAGCCCTCCTCCAATCCAGTGGGCCCCTTTTGGTCATGTGACTGTCAGCTACTCAGAGCCTGCCTGAAACCTCTTAAAGTGGCAGGCACAACGAGTGTTCTGCCACACAGAGTGAAATACACATTTAATTCCTAGGGGATCAGAACTATTTAGAAGAGCAGTGTCATTTTTTTCCCACAACTCAAGATGGTGCTGCTATCCTAGTGAGAGCTGCCACTTCACTGTTATGCCCACTGCTATTGTAATATGTGAGGAAGAAACACCATTGACCATTAACTTGCACAGGAGAGGATGGAATGCAACATAGTGATTGTAGGGTAAATTTTATTTATTTAAATGTTTTTTGTCAGTGAGGCCTTGGGGCTAATTTAATGTAAAAGTGTCATATTTACCCCACGAATGGAGGGTTCTCTACCACAGATGAAGGTTTCTACTTACGTATGCTGAGATGGACCTCTTATCTCTTCACCCATGGTAGCAAATTGATAAGACAAAGCTTTCTTCAATGTTAATGCACTTTTACCAGCTGAAAAATATTTTGTAAGGATCCCTGTGTATAGCTAGTCAGGTCATACCTCTGCCTTCCCTCTTGCCCTGTTTTTTCTTCAGATTTATCCTGAAACCGCAACTTAACCACTTGCTAATACACAAAAGGGTTAACATACTCAAGTACTTCTGCCCCACAGCACCATGCAGCCAACATTCCCATCTTATGGCTCTAGGTCAAGAGCCCATCTAGCCAGAGCAGAACAGGATTTTCTACCTTGCAACTTTTCCTGTCAGCAGAGCCAAGTTGCTTGATTTCTGGGCAGTAAGCCTTTACCAGCAATATTTTATGTGCAGGTCTCAGTGTTTGGATTTGGTGCAGACAGCAACGGGAAATGGCACCATTACTGGGAGGAGAACCGCTTCTCTGGGGCATTCCGCAGGACTGGAGTTCATGATGCTGACTTCGAGCTCAGCCTCATCAAGAAACTGGTTGCTGAAGGCCAAATCTCACTGTACAACTAGTGAAGGAACAAGTCCAATGCCTGTCCTGGCTGCCCTCTACAATTCCCACTGGCTAAACAGCATTCCTTTCCCTATGGTGTTCATCAGTTCTAGTGCTGGAAAGATCTCTCTTCTGTGTAGATGGCTCACATTGCTGTTAATGATTGATACAGGGATAAGAGTTGAGCCCTCAAAAACCCATGACAAATTTGCTTCCCAATGGATTGCACAGGAATAGCATTTTTGGGACTAGAAACTATTTAAATACATCATGTAGCACATGCAATTGTCAAGTTCCCTATACAAGTAACAGACTAACATGTAGGCAGACAGGCTGGCAGCCCTGTCAGTAATTAGTTGCCCAGTGTTTCCCATTTTAAGGCCCTCTTTCAGGCTTTAAAATCTTCCACTGTTTGGTTGGAAACTTGCTATGTGTGCACACACTCTCTTTTCAGCAAAATGCTTTGGCCATTTCCCAGAATGAAGTTTGTGGCCAACATTAAAACATTACAAGTCAACCCTCTACCTGATTAATTGCTTCTAATTGCTACTAATTTGGAGAAGGGCTTTATGGATTGCCTTACAGCCAGGGATGTTGCATTTTGCACAACAACTAACACACATTTCAGTAGTTTATGAGGCTTTGAAAAGCCCTAGTTTGCATACATTTAATAGACTTGCTTAAGAGTGGCTGTGAAATTCTGGGAAGCTTCCATCTTCAACAAACATGCTCCAGCCTCTGGTTGCAGGGGCTGAGTAAGACATGTCCTATAACTCAAGGGCGGGCAAAATACAGCCTGCAGGCTGGATCTGGCCTGCCAAGTGATTTCATTTGGCCTGCGGGTGGACTCACACTGAGTCTGCAGTGTGTTGTGTTTCCACCCTTGTGTACAGGAGTGCCCTGGCCCTGGCCCTGGGCTAGGGGCCCTGGCCAGCATGCACAGCCTCTGGGCGGGACTGCTGCTGCTACTGCTGTAGATGCCTGATTGCTGCTCAACCTCTTGTTGGCTCAGATCAAGCATAGTCCTGTGCTTGCCTGGCAGGAGGAAATACCATGGTCACCATGATGGCTTCCTAGTTGCACCTGGGGAAGACCACTCTGCTGGCATGCGATAGTACCTGCATAGGTAATGCATAATTAACCTTGACTTTATGGAAATGGGAGACTCCTCCCTAGCGTGCTCCTGAGGCCTTATGGCTGAAGGCAAGCAAAACTCGGGAGCATCTGAACCCCAAGCCTGTGGGTTTGGGCCTGCAAGTAGGATGCCCACCAAAGGATTTGGGAATATCTGAAGCCTTAGGTGGGGGTGGAGGCTGTTTGCCGGTAGCAGGGCCACTTATGGTTCTGGACTGACTCAGGGATTTGGAATCTAATTTGGCTTCGTATACAGAAAATTGAAATTAAAAAACAAACAAAACTCCCCCTGCTTGGCTCCCCCAGCCTCTTGTGGGTCCTTCACTTGCCACTGCTGCAGTGCTCTGGGCAACAAGTAGGGAAGTAAGGGTGGGTGTGGGGAAATTGCAGCTGGACAGGAGTGCAGGGCTAGTGGAAGTGTGGAGCCCAAAGCATGGGGCCTTCACTTAGCAGGGGTGCAGAGCCTGGGTCGGTCCATTCCATCATGCAGAGTTCCCTATGGCTCACATGCAGCTCCTGGGACTCATACCACCAGAGGGAAGCCCTGCATGGTGGAGCTGACAGCTTTCCCTGCTTCCTGCCACCATGTGCAGCTCCCAGGACTCTGCTGGAAATAGCAGGGAGTGCTGCGCGATGGAACCTGACTGGCTTGGTCCTATTCCCTTCTTCCCAGCAGAGTCC
The DNA here is from genome assembly GCF_052110815.1 of Crocodylus siamensis. Classification (NCBI taxonomy): domain Eukaryota; kingdom Metazoa; phylum Chordata; order Crocodylia; family Crocodylidae; genus Crocodylus; species Crocodylus siamensis. The sequence goes on along the minus strand of NC_143404.1, from coordinate 41,342,832 downwards.
TGGCAGGTGCATGTGCCAGAAAGGAGTGGGGCCAGGCTGCCAGCTCTATCACAAGGGGCTCTGCCCCATGGCACATGGTTCTAGCAGGTCCCAGAAGCTACATGTGAACTGCCTGGAGCCCTGCACGATAGAACTGGACTGGCCTGGCCCTGCTGCCACATGCAGGTCCTGGAATTGGCCAAAGCCATATGCCACTGGGGAGCTCCACCAGCATGGGCCATGAGTGCCCTACCATAACCACACCCACATCCCCCACACCCCAGCTATGCCCCTCCACAGCTCCCCACAAACCCCACACCCTCCCCAACATGCCTCCACACAGCCTCCCCCACAGAAACCTCACACCCACACCCTCCCCAACACCACCCCCACAAAATATATGAACATAAGATTTTATTTTCAGCTATTATGCAATTGCCTCTATATACACTTTGCAAACACATGTAAACCAGGAGACATTTTTTTGGGGAAAAAAAATTAAAATGTCACAGTAACTGTTTGACTTTTTTTTTTTTTTTATGACTTTTTTTTTTTCTGGTTCCAAGATGACAACCCCTCTATCCCAACCTCTACCTCCCAAAATGAATACTTCTGCACAAGGAAAGGGACTTATGGTGGCAAAGGTCAGGGTTTAGGGATGAGACTTCTGGTCCCAAGATGGCAACAAGGGGGCGGGGCACCTGTCAAGGTGGGGTTACCCTTGCGGCCCTCGACAACTCACCAAAACTCATTAAGTGGCCCTTGAGCTTAAATAATTGCCCCCACCCCTCATTATAACTGCTACTCCCAGCTACTGGGGTTGGGTGGGAGAAGGAATGGGTGGGAAGGGCTCCTGTGGTATAGGGCATTGAAACTGGACCTCTCCTGTGATCACAGTGCTCCTTCTGTGTCTTTCAACCACTTTGGAATAGGGGGTGGCAGCAAACAGAATGTAATTAGAGTGTGAGGAAGAGGAGGGCTGGGCCAAGGACAGGCTGGGTAGGTGAGGCACAGCCCAGATATGTAGGAGTTTGAGAAAGGAGCATCTTAAATCAGTAGTGTAGAAGCATACAGCCACTAATCTAGGGGCTAGGATTTCTGTTTCAACAGTAGTCCTTGGCTTTCAGTAAAAAGATATTAACTCCACTCTATAAATGTGCTTCATCCAGCTTCTCTGGATCTGGTTCATACAGAAGATGCCAGTCTATGACAGCTTTCAGTTACTCCATTAGCTCAAATGGCAAAAGTCTGGGTACAGATTAAAGCCTGGATAGACTCCAAACTTGTTGATGACTAATGGTGGTGTCAAATGGCAAAACTTATTCCCTTCAGCCCCTGCCTAGCCATTCTATAAAGCAGTGGAATGCTGGAGGACCTAGGGATTCCCTGTTGCAGTCTATGCAGATGTATGAAGCAAGTGAAGCACTTGGTCCAATAGCTTTGATTTCAGATTGCTTGAGCTGTTTTTGGAGCTCTTCACAGGGTGTGCAAGTCTGTACAGCTCACTCTTGGAAGCACTTAAAGGCATTTAAATGTTTCAGCTGTAACATTTATGGGGAAGCAGGGGAGGTGGGGTTACTGGGGAGGCAATGTTGCTGGGGCTCTTCCTAGTCATGGTGTTACTGCTGTTTTCTCTGTGAAATTGACACTATGCACAATATCTCCAGAAAGTTTTGGCCTATGGTGAGTAAAAGTCCTGGCAGGAACTCTCTGGTTACTGGTAAGTAATGCACTATTCATGCTTTCCCATCCAACCTGCTCTCCCTGAAACCAGGTTATTCAGACAGTTGTATTCATGGTTGCCCATGACACTGTAGGCCACTTATGAACTACCTAACACTGGAATCGATGTGGGGGAAACACCAGTACTATCAATATGCTGGAGGAGTGCTGAAACTTATCAAGTAGGTGCTTAGCCATTTATGCTGTGTCTCCTGGGAACTGGGTCTTGGGATGTGGACTGGCTTAACAGGGACAGCTGTGGGCAGGGAAGATGCTCGTCAGCAGTGGTGGGAGGACAGCTGGCATGCAGGGGGGCAGGAGGGGAGGACTCAGCAGGAATATGGCAGAGCTGTGAAGATGAGATGATAAGATTCTTGATATCGATAAGGTGGCCTGGCATGAGGCCGAGGTGAAGGTAAGTCAGAATGGGCTGGGGATCTGAATAGGGGTAAGGACTCCCCTGAATTATCTCAGCTCTCCTGGGTCTGCTTTTTGTTGAGGCCAGGACAGGAACTGGAGGCATTCTGCACTACTCCCTGTCAGAGTAGGCGATGAAGTGGAGCATCATGGAATCACCATCAACCAGAGCCCATATAACTGTTTGTATTAAGTACAAGTTACTCTTAAAAAACCAAAGACCAAACTAGCATCACAGACAGCTGTCCGCTCATGTGCAAACAATGTATCAAAACCACTTAATTTTAATAAATTAATTAAGAACTGCATTACATGCTGAACTAAAACCTACAGATAACATATTTTATTGTAAACAGCAAAAATATGGGAAGTTGAAAATGGCCCAATTTAAAAAAGCAGCTAAGATTGTTTTTTTGACAGTACAGATCAACATATTTACATTCAAACAGCAGTTTGAGTCTCCCCTGCTCTAGAGATTTGCAATGCCTCAAAATTTTGTAACCATCTTGTGTACCAGGTCTTACCTAATTACCCCAGAAATTCTGTATATTTTGACAGAGGTCTGATATATTGTGTGAACATATTTGGAAATATTAGTGGACACTGCCAAGAAGTTGATGTGAAGGCAACTCTAACTCATCTTGTGTTTTATGACAATATGTTATGTTATTCCTCAAAACACACAAGATGCAATGCTGCCTGCAGCAGTTTCAGGAAGCAATTTAACAGACTTGGTGGACAATGACTGATGTGCAAGGGTGCATATGGTTGGGTCTGCATAGTTAGATGGGTAATGGATCCTTATAGCAGCTAGGTTTGAGCTGTCTCTTCCACAAATTAATGCCAAACAAAGAATAAGGAGAGTGATGGAGGAATGCTTAGGACCATTTGGCAATCTCAGACATCATCTTTTTGTACACTATGGGGAATCACACATGTCTTGAAGGATTTGCTTAGTTCCTCTGCAAGTTTTTGATAAGATGCAGCAGCTATTTATCTATGTTGTCTTCCCAAGTTCAATTTTCTTCTGTATGGCACGAGAAGAGTGATAGATCAAAGAGTCAATTAGTCCTGCCACTGAAAGAAGAAAAAAGAATGATCAATCCAGACATTCCACAAAAAAAGAAGAAAGTAAATCCCCATATGGGACAAACAGGTTTTACTTTCATGCAGGGAAACAGCTCTATGGGTCAGAAAAAGCAATGTCTTTTTTCCTACAAAGCAAAGATCCTGCTTCCTGGGAGACTGGAGGCCATGACGTCACTGAGAGAGACAAGATCCAGAATGCAGACATAACCCATCTGTCAAATGGAGATGCTCCTGGGTCACTTATTTATAAACAAATATGACTCAAACATATAAAAAACCAGAGATTTCGTATTCTTTCTAGAACTTCATTATTTTTGTAATTAAATTAAATTCTGTGTAAAGTTGACTTTTTTTTTACATTGCCCTCTATACTGAAATTAGACTACTATATCTACATTTTTACTGTGAACTGGATCTTTGTAACAGATAAGTATTTATTTTGATAATTATTCTATAGCTCCGAATGGTGTGCTGAGCTAGGTACCTTGCAGAGGATAGAGAAAGTCCAAAAAACCTAGGACAAGAAAGAAGCTTACTCTTCAAGGTTGAGACTAAGTGGAAGGAGAGTGATATGCTTCTATTATTGGAAAAAAAAGAAAATAAAAAGGGTTGATACCTGTAAACACTCCTCCAATAATGGCACAGACTCCAGTAAGAAAATGGGTAAAGGACCTAGAGATAAGACAATATAAATAATAACCATGAGCTCAGATACTTCATCAGTTAACAGACAGTTTAAAGAAAACGAGGAATCTGAAAGGAAGAAAAATAAAAGCTCACTATTTATTCCAGTCCGCTGTTGGTCAAAATCTTTCACTGACACATGAGCTGAGTAATTTGATACTCTGCAAATACCTAGCACTACTTGTGAGATGATGCACTTGCTTTTAAAAACAAGACAGCTTCAAATTCTTCACCATCAATGCCTGTCTGCATTAACAAAAAATACAAAATACTCTTTTGATACGTTGTTAAGGTGAAGAATTTCATTACAACTCCTTGTGCTCCTGTAAAACACCTGTGAGGAAGCTGGAATCTTCCCTTGGTTCCTTTGCACTTTAAAGCCTGTGAATAATTGAGGATCCTGAAATGGGAATAGAAAATGCACTGTTAGATCCACACTGATTATACCAGGAAGAACTGCAGGAACTGCAGGAACAGTAAGCATATGCCAGTGTGGACCCCACTTATGGGAATGACAGACAGTATTTGTCCTGGACTGAGGTAGCATAGAGTTTCAGCTGTATCAGAATTAGGGATAAAAAAAAATGTGACAGCCCATCTGACTTTCATGCAACGTGGATAATGTTTAACAAATTCTGAGGGCTGTCTCATGTACCCTTGTAAACCTCACAGAACAGCAAATTGCAAGTTGTCTTATTAAAACCCCCAAATCCACGTTTTTCCGCAATTAAAATGAAATGCCACTAAATATACAGGTATCAGTTGAACATGATGTTTTATTGATATATTTACAATTTTAAATCAGTTTGGAAGCCTACCAGTGCCTTGATCACTATAATAAAATTAATTCTAAATACCTATAAATGTTGGTATTTGATTTTGGGTTATCATGGAAAATCAGAGCTCCCCCTGCTCCCTTCACTCACTGGGACGTGGGTCCAGCTGCAGCTATCCCCCACACTTTGTGGCACTGAGCAACCCTGATATGCCACTGCCCTGCCCGTGCCATTGCTCTCACTCCCAAGCCACAGCCCCACAGTGTTGCTGGTGCCCCTCAATCCCCACTCAAAGACTCCCAGCCCTGCCAGTGCTCCTCACTCCCCAACCACAGCCCTCTGGCCCTGCTGACTCCTGACCCACAGCTCTTTGCCTCACCCCCAACCCCAGCCCCTTGCCCTGCTGGAGGGGGCCACCAGCTGCAAAGGCTATGGGGCAGGGAACTGGGTCTGCAGCCTGAGGGATGCATGGCTGCTGCAGTGGAGTGGAGCGCAGAGCCTGGCTCCCCCCTTTCTCCTCCCCCCATGGCAGCCCATGGGGGTGGGGGTGGGGGGCGATGAGGGCTAGTAGCTACAGGCTCCCTGCCCTGATGCCCTCTGCCTGGCGGCCTCCGAGGCCCAGTGGGTAAGACCCAGCATGGCAAGGCAACGAGGGACAAGGAGGATTGGTGACAGCACCAGGAGCCCTGCGTCACTATGGCAAGGCAGCAGTGGGGTGGTGGCGTGGAGTTGTGCCCTCCACTGCTGTCAGTTGTGCAGGGGGCACCTTGCCATGATGGCGTGGGGCTCCTGGCACTAACACTGAGCCTGCCGGCCACACCAGGTCCCGTTCACTGGGCCATGGAGGCCCTCAGGAAGAGGGCAGCAGAGCAAGGAGCCTTGAGACTGCAGCTATAGCCTGCAGCTGCCCCCACCCTGCCCAAATCCCTTTCTCCCTCACTACAGGGGCCTCAATTCCTGCCCCCAAAGACTTATCTGCGGGGAGCTATAGGAGCGGCTCTTATGCTGCCTGGCTGCCATGTGAATGTGTGCACATGCACACAGTGACCCTGCCTAATTGCCCTCCTCCTGCTCCCCCCAGTCCCTTGCAGGCTGGAACTCTGTCAGCCTGCAAGGGGTAACCTACTGTTTCTTGTGCTTTTCTCCTTTCAAGGAGAAAATCTGTGTTTTTTCGTGGCAAATGGAAAACTCGGATCCCTGGTCATCAGCCAGTCAACAGTAGGCAGTAATCCGTAATGAGATTGCTTGCTTTTTAGCGTACCAGATATGGCCACAAAGAGGTGATCAGAGAGCCTTAAAGGGCTCTCCAGAAGGGTACCAATAGGCAGCAAATAGGCAACTTATTTTGGTGATAAGTGTTACTTTGGGAAGACTGGCAGTTTCATGGACTATTTCCAGTGGCATTCCAAGACCACCTTAAGGATGAATTTAGGGTGCCATTTTATCATCTCTCTAGAAGGCCAACCATAAGGGCTTCAAGCTGAATGACTCCATCCTGATTTAATGGTCACAAACAAAGTCGTCTTAATACCATGTTAGTGCACTGAGCACTCAGATCAGTTCAAAGGTAGACTCTGTAAGCTTCAGATGGATGATGTTGAACCTTAAGGGACTTAAATACTAACCATCTTGTTTCAAGGAGCTTCAAGATCTGTCCAGGAATGGCAGTGGAAAGGGAGACAGCTTTCTCACTGCTAGCATTCTGTACACACATGTACAGGTCACTAGCTGAACCAATGTCAGTTTTATATGCCAGTGGTGGATGGAACCCATAGGAGAAACCCAGTGATTGCTTGGTGGTATCAACTATAAATCTCATAAAGGAAGATTCCCTATTTGGTGATAAGGAGAATAGAGAACATGGTTAGTGAGGAGCAGCAAATCTCATTAGGAACGATATCCATTGTCAAGGCACTATGGTGCCAGTAGACACTGTCCAAATACCACTAAGAGACCTAGTTCTGTCTGAGTCTCATCTCCTGAAGCCTATAATCATTGTTGAGGTCATGAGTGGAGATCCCTGAATCATGGCCTGCCTTCTCTCTCTTCATCCCACAATTCAATGTGGATTTTGGAGAATTTTTCTCAATAGGCTTTTCTTCCCCTCTCTGTAAGAGGGCACTGAACTCCATCTGGTATTCAGAGTAGCCCCTTTCAGTGATAAATTTAAACATGTGAAGTGCAGGTACTGGTTTTGATGTTTAGTCTGAGGTCTGCTTTGGTGCCGTCTTCTCTGTGGTAGACTTAGCCATTTTTTGACTTGTACAAGGAGACAGATGATGTTAGCTCATCCATTAATAGGATTCTGAATCTGGATTCCTCTGGCTCTGTAGAGATCACAATGACTGTTCTAGGAAGTGAAGTCTTACATTTCACAACATGCAACTCCATATGGGGTAAGACAAATGCACCAAGCATCTGAGTTGCATGTTTGCCCCTTTTTCTTTCTGTCCTTCAGGAAGATTAGCTCATCACACGATAGACAGGGCTTGAAGCCTTCAAGTTTTAAGTATGCCACTGGAGAAGCCCAATCCAGTGGGTACTAGCACTTTACAGGGAGACTGGACAAGAGAAGTTCTGTCCTGTTTTAGAGTAGTCAAAATAGAAGATCTGAAACACTTCTAGTGATTTGCAAATTTTGAAGTTTTATTGGAGCTAAAACAGGAGTGGGTAATTATTTCAGCTGGAGGGCCACTTAACAAGTTTGGTGAGTGGTTGAGGGCTGCACACAAATTTTCAAAGATTATAGATAAATATAAGATAATGTATAGTAAGTGAGAATTAAATATCTACTATAATGTATATTAATTTTATTTAAAGATGTTGAAAAGAATTGGTCCAAGGACAGAGCCTTGGGGGACACCACTGGTCACGGAGCGCCACAGTGATTCACTTCCACTGACTACTACTCTCTGGGTCCGACCTTGGAGCCAATTTCCCAGCCATCAGACTGTGGTGTAGCCGAGGCCACAGTTGGCCAATTTCTCTGTGAAGAGATCACGGGACACCAGATCAATGGCTTTTTTATAAAGTTCAGATATATGATGTTAATCTCTTCTCCCATGTCCAGGTGATATGTCACCTGGTTATAGAAGGAAATGAGATTGGTCAGGCAAAACCTACCTGTGACAAACACGTGCTGGCTGTCCCTCAGGATGTTGCCATCAGCCAGCTTATCAAGAAGGGTCTTTTTGATAATTTTCTCCAGAATCTTACCAGGGATTGAGGTCAAGCTGATTGGCCTGTAATACCCAGGATGTATTTTCCACCCTTTCTTGCAGATGGGTACACCACACTGGCCTTCTTCCAGTCTTCAGGTACTTCACCTGAGTGCGAGCTTTTAAATATTTTTGCCAATGGTTGGGCTATGACACCTGCCAGCTCCTTGAGTACTCTAGGGTGTCATCTGTCAGGACCAGCTGACTTGAAGATGTCCAGCCTCTCAAGGTGATCCTTTACAAGGTCTACACTGATGTTGGGTATAAATATGCCCTCACCCTGGCCATCCCACGTCATGCTAGGCAGGGAGGTCTCTTTGGGCTGATGAAAGATTGACGCGAAGTACCCGTTAAGCGGGTTGGCTTTTTCCTGGGTGTTGGTTATCAGTTGTCCCATTTGGTTCAGCTGGGGTCCAATGTTACCATTGCTTTTTTTTCTGACTCCCTACATAACTGAAAAAGGACTTCTTATTATCCTTGATATGTGAAGCCAGATGGAGTTTAGTTGCAGCTTTGGCTTTCCTGGTTTGCTCCCTGCAGGCACAAACCAGTGCTGAGTACTTCTCCTTGGTGGTGATGTCAGCCTCCCATCCTTTATAAGTCTCTCTTTTTAGATGTAGGAGGTCCTCAAGTTCCCGGCTGAGCCAAGGGGATTGTTGTGCCCTTTTGCTACCTTTCCTCCAAGATGGGATAGACAACCCTTGTACTGTCAGGACTGCTCCCTTGAGGAGCAACCACTCCTCTTGGACTCCTCTCCCTGATAAGTCATGGTCCCTTAGGGCCTCAATAACGACCCTCCTAAGCTTGTCAAAATCAGCTTTCCTAAAGTGAAGGACTTCTGCATTGCTGACTGACTTGCCAGCTTTGGGATGGATAGTAAAGGTGATCAGCTTGTGGTCACTATCACCCAGCTTTACATCAGTTCTTAGGTCACTGACTAGCTCATTCCCTTTGGCCAGTACCAGGTCCAGCAACACTATCTTGTCGGCCCATAGACTTTTTAAGTCAGGTAGAGCTCGTCCACACTTGTAATGAAGTTTTGTGACCAATAGGATTCAGCTGAGTGCTCTTCCCACGAGATGTCCAGGTAATTATAGTCTCCCATGACAATCATGCACCGAGAACGTGCAGCCTCAGTCAGTTCCCTGGCGAATTCCTGGTCTAGCTCTTGTTTCTGGTTAGGTCTGTAGTAGACTCCTACCATGATGTCCCCTGTGCCATGTTTCCCATGCCTTTTAACCCAGAGGGACTCTAGTCATCCTCCCTGGGTATCAATGTCAGTTTGCAGGAACGTGTAGCTTTCCTTGACAGAGAGCTACACCCCTGCCCCTTTTATCTGCACGATCCTTCCTGTACAGGGTATAGTCATCTATACCTGTGGCCCAGTCATAGGTGGAGTCCCACCAGGTCTGTGTTATCCCTATGAGATTGTAGTCTTTCTTGCTTAGCAGGAGGACCAGTTCCTCCTGTTTCTTCCGCAAGCTCCTGGCATTGGTGTACAGATACATAAGTGTCCCATTGGAAGTCCTAGGCTTCTTGCACTCCCAGGTGGACACTGTTCCAGGGCTGGAGTAGGTGTGGATTCCCTTGGGTGCCCTAACCTGCTGGTTATGCAGTAGTTACCCAGTGGGCTTGCATTGGCAGTTATCCACCCATCCCCCGGCAGGCTTAGTTTAAGGCCTGGTTGAGCAGGTCAGCCAGTCTGGCTGAGAAGAGCCTCCTCCCCAGCGGAGTGAGGTGGAGGGCATCTCTTTCCAGCAGACCACTGCTTCTCTCACCAAAGAAAAGACTGTGATTGCGGAAGCCGAAGCCTTCATGATGACACCAGTGCCGCAGTCTCTGGCTGACTACCTCAATTCCCTCTGCCTCCTCAGCCCATAGCCCAAAACCAGAAGGACCGGGGGAAAAGCACCACCTGTGCCCCCAACTCCTTAAGCCCCACTCCCAAAGCCCTGTAGTGCTTCATGACCCAGGTGGGATTGTTCTGAGCTGTGTCATTTGTGCCTACGTGGATAAGGAGCATAGGGTAGTGGTTGGTGGGCTGGATGAGTTTTGGGATCCTCTTGGCTACGTCCCAGATATGGGCTCCTGGGAAGTAGCAGTTCTCCTGGGCTAAGGGGGCAGGGTGGCAGATTGAGCCCTTAGTCCTCCTCAGAAAGGAGTTTCCCACGACGACCACTCTACGAGTGGCCTTAGGGAGAGCAGGGACAGTAGCTGAGGATAAGCCTGCATTGCCTGCAGGAGCTGGCAACTCTGCAGGCTCTACTGGGGCTGCAAGAGGTTTGTACCTGTAGTAAAGCCCCAGAGGGGAGGGGACCTTGGTGCAGTGGGCCTTGGGGCTGCTGACCACCTCGGTCCAACTTCCTAGCTGGACAGTATGGGAGATCCCCGAGTCCTCCCTTGTCCTGGAAGGTGAGCTTGGTCTACCCTCTGCCTCCAGGGGGTGAAGGGCCTGGCAGTAGGAGTCTACCTCCTGCTCACCATCCCTGATGGCACGCAGTCTCTGGACTGTAGCCTGGAGCGCCTCTATCTGGCGCCCCAGAGACTCCAAAGTGGAGCAGACCTCTCAAGGGGAGGTGGCCATGCTCCTGGTCCCGTGTGCCTGGAAATGTGCCAGGCAGCCCCTGCAGCTGAGAGCCAGAGGGTCCATCTGCGTGGAGCCTGGAATCATGGGTTCTGTCTCAGTGGAGACCTCAGATGTGTCAGAGGGGGAGGCTGCAGACTCCAACGGGACCCTCAAGATGTGGCATGTGTCCATCTGCATTGTGCTGCTGGGAGTCTGGCTACTGATGGGACTACCTACCCCAGGGGCTCACAGGCAGAGCCTTGGGCCCTCCCACCCACCCTCCTGTGCAAACTCCCACGCTAACTCATGTGCCGGGCAGACAAGTGCACCTGTTTGCACATCCTGTTCATGAGGCTCTGGTTGTGTGGCTCCCTGGGGGCTGGGTGAAGTAGGAGTGTGTCTCTCCTCAGCTCCCACTCAGCTTCTCCGCAGCTGACTGGGTTGGGGGGTCTCTCCCTCCCTGCCGCAGGCCTCACCTACCTCCAGCTGTGCTGGGGGTCTGGGTCAGGGTCCTGCTGGGGGGTCCTGGTGGTCCCTAGGCGTAACAGGGGTGTGACGAGCTTCTGCCCATGCATCTCTTGCTGGAACTGGGGGACGGGGGTGTAAGCCCCCAGATTTGCGTGCTGGATAAGAGGAGGCTGCCGCTGCTGCCTGGGAATGGCAGCAGCAGCAATCTTCCCCGGCACTGGGTGTGGGCTGTGCCCAGTGCTAGTTCCAGGTGGCAGCCTGAGCCTCCTCTGAGCCCCCCGCCCAGCTCCAGTCCCCTTGCATGCCCCTCACCTGGCTCCAAGCCCCCCGCAGCTTACCAGCAACAGCTGCTGCACTCTTGGCCTTGTGGGACAGCCCCCCTGCATGGCGGGGGGCAGTGCAGCTCAGTCCCAGCTACCAGGTATTTGCGTGGCCTGTGCCACAGCACGATGCTGCAGCCAGCTCGACGTAGCACAGGGCCGTATGCTTTTGGGCAGCTCCAGACTGTCACCCAGGGCTGCGCACTGCTCAAGGCGACCACCAGCCATGCTGGCCTGGGCCCTGATTGAACACAAGTGGCTTGGCTGGATGGCACAGGGATCATACATGCAGAACTCGGGAGGCATGGCTGGTGGTCATCGTTTCATCTAAACTCACTGAAACAGCAAAACAGTTTTAACGAAATGAAACGGGACAGAGCTTCGAAACAAAACATAACGAAACATTGTCCCTTTAAAATGGCGAAACGGACGTCAAAATGAAATGATGGCGTTTTGCACAGCCCTATGCACCAACACTGGCCAGCATGCACAGCTGCACAACAGGGCTGCCGCCGCTACATACACCCAGGTAGTGCTCGGCTCACCCCGCCTCCAGTGCCTCCTCTTTCTCCTGCCCCTGCTGCTCTACTCAGGGCAGCAGATAGCATGGGGAAACATTGTGCTGTGAACCACATGCTCAACCAGGCAGGGGGGAGCTGCTGCCTGGTGGCTCCTGCCCCAGATAGATCTGGCTATATTCTTATTCAAAGAAGCCAGAACAATCACTTAAAATAAGTTACCAACAAAGAACCAAAAGGCACAGTTCAAAAATGACCATGAAGGGAATCACAGAACACAGCAGTCTTTTGAGGTACACATTTCAGCACAGAATGTTGGTCTCATTTCAACAGACATATTTCCTACAAAGGACAAAGATACCCTTGACACAAGTTACTTTCTTACATGGGTATTAAAGGCTGAAGTATTTAAAAGAAAAAGAATGCAGTCAATATGAATGTCAATGACACCCAAATGACCGCAGAAAAAGGAACAATGAAGTGTAGGTGCAACATTAACATTTGCCTCCAGGTGCCAACTTGGGAAGCTAAAGCCATATGAACACAGAAACTTGGCAAGTAAGTCTAACTGGAAGGGGGTTAACTTTGTCACCTAATTTTAATCATGTTTTGTTCCTTAGGTTACCTTAATATGCTCATGATACTCCCTTTGTAAGACAAGCTAATTCATTTTGGAACTCAGAATAACTTAGAAAAGAAAAGGCCATACTAATTGCCAAAGTAAATATCAGAAATGGAAGTCAGGTAGCATAGATCAGTCAAACCATCAAAATATACTATAAAGAACTGGACAATAAATAATACCCTATCTGTGAAATTGTAGTTATAATGGCTTTTTTAAAACTGGTGCTTGCCTAATGTCAGTTGTATGTTACATGAAATAAATCCATTATTTTTATGCAACATATCAGAAGTCTATTTCCACAAAAAATAAGGCTATAAACTGTATTTCTTCCCAAGGGGGATGGGATTGGGGTGATTGAGCTGATGCAGCAGTGTTAACTGTGGACCCAGGCAGATGCCCCAATTCCCACCCATAACCTGCAGGCCGTGTCCACAATTGATACCAGTGTCCAGCCAGTGCTGCTTCCAGGGCGTGGGACAGGAGCTGGTGTAAGCTGTGGCTGGGATGTGCCCGGCATGATCCAGCAGCTGGAGCTGGTGGCTTTCCATGACTTTGTGGCTGGCCACCCATAGGCCAGATACATTCAGTTGGTGGGCCAGATCTGGCCCGCAGGCTGTATTTTGTCCATCCCTGAGCTAAAACCTAGCAGGTTGGAGGAGGCACTAGTGTCCATGCAGTTGCTGTGAAAGATACGAAGGAACTGAAGACCAGTTTTTGTTACCTTGACCTTTAGGTCTTCATGTCCTTCCACAAGGAGAAACAAGGTGCATGTGTAGCCCTGAGAGAACACACTAAACAAAAGGTTTAGTTTTGTGCACTTGTTATGGGCCCAGCAGGATCCACAACAGAACAGGTACGGACAGAAAATACAACACACTGTGCATACAACGTAACTAAAATAGGAAGCTTAGCTTTTCAGTTTGCTGATTTCTATATAATCATAACATCTATTATATTCTATTTTGTTGTGTAAAACCTGCACCTTTTTTTCAAAAACAAGCTGAAAATCTGGGTGCAAGGAAATATAGTAATGCAATTTAGCTGCCAACCAAGGCAGATAGCAGTGAGCAGGACACTAACCCTTGGTATCCGCTGGGCAGCCTGCACTGCAGTGTTGCTGCAAGGAGTCTGTCCAGAGCTGGAGTTGTAGACAGCTCATAGAAGCTCTGGACAGACAGTAGGTTGGTCAGAGTGGCCTCTGTTCCTGACCAGGGTGCCGCTGGCTCAGAACAACCTGGATTAGAAAGCAGGGAGCCCTGGCTGAAGCAGATCAGACTCTGCCCCCCCTTCCCCAAGGTCACAAGATTTTTTTTAAATCAAATTTTTTCATGTTCCAAGCCAAATCAATTCCAGATCTGTAAGTTAGTCAAGAACCATAAGTGGCTCTACTACCAGCAAACATCCTCCACCCCGACCTGGGGCTTCAGTAGTTTCCAAATCATTTGGCAGGCATCCTACATGTTAGGCCCAAGCCCAGAGTCTTAGGGTCTGGATCACAAGTTTCGTGTGCCCTCAGCCATAAGGCCGCAGAAGCAAAACAATACCCTGCTGCGTCCTCCTTCCTGCTCTGCCCACGGCACCAGATGAGGTTGCTTCAGCTCTGATTGTCCCCCATCCCCATCCCTGTCCTTCCACTTAACAAGCTACTCCTACTGTTCTGCAGACACTGATGCTGAGTGAATAGTGGTAGCTAGGGAGTTAGTTAAGGGAGCAGGGACAGGCTCCCTCAACCCCTTGCAGGTGCTGGTGTTTCACTGCTAGCTTCTGTTGTAGAGACATACCACACAATACTGCAATAAGGGATATGAAATACGTGCAAAGCCCATATGTAGTTTTTGCATTTTATAACTTATTTCATGTAAGGATTTTGGATTTGATAATTTGTTATATTAAATAACTTACTGGTATTTTAAAGGAAATATCTTTTTTCTTCATCCTATCTTCCCAAAACAGGGTGCATGTTATATTTGGGGATGTGTTATATACAACAAAATACAATATATCACTTTCAACCATTAGAAAAAATGCTTTACAAAGTATCAATTCCAGTTCCCAGATAAGAAAACTGAAGCAGAGATTAAATGACTTGCCCATGGTTAGGTATCCAAGTTGTAGTTGTATTGGCGTAGAGGAAAAAGCAATCGGGGCTTGTGGTAGAGGTGATATATTTTATTAGACCAGCAAGATTTCTGCCAAAAAAAAAAAAATTAATTGCAAGCTTTTGGGCACAATCATGCTTTATCAGGCATTGGAGAAAAGATTGCAAAAGTTCTCCTGGGTAGAAATGAAAGTTCATATTTTTTGCAAAAATCTTGTTGGTCTAATAAAAGATATCACCTCTACCATGACTCCTAATTGCTTTTTCCTCTAGACCAGTACTACTACAACCTGGATACCTGACACATGGAAGAAAGAGAATTTTAGCCGATTTTTAAAATGAAATCTTCAAAATTTTCCAAGCAAAAAGCAACAGTGACCACCTGAAACCTAAGATACAGCTCCTGCCTTGGTTCAAGGTAATCTGCATCATAGCAGAGCCTCACAAGAGAGCTGAGAGACTCCTTACCAGCCAAGAACAGCTTGCCCAAAGGAGCTTTCCATTTATTGACTCCTCTGTGAAATCCTATGAAACATGAACTTTCATTTCTACCCAGGAGAACTTTTATAATCTTTTCTGTGATGTTTGATGAAGGTTGTTGTGCCTGAAAGCTTGCAGTTAAAGATCTTTTTCTGCAAAAGTCTTGGTCTAATAAAAGATATCACCTCTTCCACAAGCCCTGATTGTTTTTGCCCACTGTTAGAAAGATTTGCTCTTTCATTGTGCAACTGCTTGTCCTATTCCTACCATTAATTAAATGGATGTGCTAAAGAAAATGTCTATCATGGATGATACTCTGTCATATACAACATACAGATATCATAGTGTGTTGCATGACCTAAGAGTTTGAGGCTATGCAAGTAGACGAGTTGGAAGTAAGGTAAATAATGGGAGTGAACATTTCCCTCACCTGTGTTTCTCTGTCAGTTTCACCATCATAGGAGAAAGCTCGTAAAGCACAAATACACCAGGGAGGCCCTGGTCTCCTATGAGTCCATTCGCTATTTTCTCATGCCGGGTAACTGAAAACTGGTTAGTCCTCACCACCTAGCAAGAAACAGACATGGGAACATTTATTTTATTAATATCAATATACCCCAGGGAATTATCCATAGAAAAATTCAAAATTATGCAAAATTACTTTTTTTTTTAAAAATTAAACTAAATATAACACTATTTGAACATTCTTTAGAACCATATGCAGGTAGTTGTATGTGGTGGAGTGCAGGGTGTACCTTCAGGTTGACTCTGTGCAAGCACATGGAGCTTGCAGCACTGTAGGTGGGAGCCATGTTCAGTCCCCAGGATTACTAGTCATGTGCTACCAGGGCCTCAGCCTGCTGCTGGTGGTTCCTGTGCCCCATGGGGTGAGGGGCATGTGGTGGTGGGGGGCCTACTCCCCATGCCCCCTGCAGGCAGGAGCTCCCCATCCCACTCACCAGCTACATCCCAGGGAATTACGCAACATTATGTGATTATTTTCAGTCATACGTTTCATGCACAAAATTGCGCAGGTACATAATTGTATAATTGCCTGGGGTGTATAACAAGCAGCAGTGGTAACAAACATTGCCTGTATGGACTGTAATTTGTAGCATGTGCCTAAAGGTACTGTCAGTCCTAATGCTTCTTTACTAAAGACCAACTCTAGCACAATTTACACTCCCAGCTATTAGATCTTTAGAATGAGACATGCACAACTGTCAAAGCTCTTAAGACCTTATATTCCCAATGTTCTGGACACTGGCTGGTGGGACAAGGCTCCCACTATTACCAAAATCATTTTATACCACCATTGTAGGAATGGAGGGCAGGTCATGGAATATATATGGGCAACACATTTCAAAGAGCCACAGTCACTGTGAGGTAAAGTAACCATTCTTTTTTCAAGTGACAGTCCACCTATATTTTGCTCTTGATGACTAAAATAATTTCTCCTGACAAAAGGAGGGACTATAAGACATCTCTAATTGCAAATGTATCATCTGATCTAGAAGCCTGAACAGGAGTAGTGGAGCAGCATGAGATGAACATGCTAACAAAGCTTCATGCAGCCCCACGCACTACATATTTCAGAAATCAGAATGTTAGCCAAGAGAGTTGCAATTATTGTGTGCACCCTAGTGGAATGAACCCTGGTGTGACCTAGAGGTCTTTTTTGTCACCTCACAACACATCTTGATGCAGTCTGAAATCCTATTGGATAATCTCTGACTGGAGGCAGCATTTCATCTTACTGTAAGAAAGCCAAGAGCAGTTCCAAATGTGTCCTAAATGACTTTGTTCTCTATAAATAAAAGGATAAAGCCCTCGTATTTAAGCTGTGCAAATTAATTCGATCTAGCTTAGAGTGCAATTTCATGACAAATAAGAGAACATGTTCAAACTGACTGAAGTGAAAGTCTGAGACAACCTTACGCAAAAGCCTGGCATTGGGCCTATGGACAAAGTTGTCTTTATGGAGTAGAACGGTGGGGGACAACCTTTTTTGGCTAGCATGCCACAAAGTAAGCCTCACCTCCTCCTCAAATGTTACTCCCATCACCCTCCCCTGCTTGATCCACTGCTCTGCTCCCCTCCTTGCCTTATCTGCACTGTTCTCCCTGCTCCCTGACAGATCTTCTACGTACCAAACAAACCAGTGGCATGTCCCACTTACAGCATGCATGCTGCAGGCTGGCTACCCCTGGAATATAGTGTGGATGGCTCAGCACAAGAACTTGTATTTCACTGATTTTTCTGATCAATGTAGGAAATGTTCTCTTCAAAGACAGGTGAATACAGGCAGCACTTTAACAAAGTTTCGAATTGTGTATGCACTCCTATCAATCCAGTTAGAATCAAGCAGGGGTTTCAAAAAAGGAAGACCTGACTGGCAGAAAATGATAAAGAGGCCTTTTAGAAATTTCAGCATGGAAGGGTGAGTAAATACACTACAAGCCTGTACTGACAGGTCATTTGCAAAAATAGCTGCTATCTGTGTATTGTGATGTGACTGATAAGAGAGCACAGACCACATTAGGAAAAGCAGAAAGTCCAGAACAATCAGAATTAGAACTACTAATAGCAAAATTGGCAGTTTGGTCACCCAAACTGAGACTCTCTTCCACTTGGCCTTAAAATGAGACTGGTAGAAAGGGTTGTGCGCTTTATAAAGGGAATATTTAACACTTCAGATAAGAAATTTATTTTCAGGAGGACCATCATATTGTGCAAAGGCACATGTAACATTGTTATGCAAAAAGCATAAATATGCTTGATGTTAGGTAAATAACATGGACATAGACTTTTGCCTATTGCTTTTAATGTTACGTATTTTCTTGAGTTTTGCATTGCCTTAAGAAACTCCATTTTGTATTGCTCTGTAGCTTGACATAAGTGCTCAACCTTTTATTCTTCTGTATGCTGTATGGGTGACAGTATGTTTGTGGAAAAGGAAAACATCAGCTGGCAACTGGCTGAAGAACACAGACAGATAAACGACCAAACAAGAAGAATCCACCCCAGAACAGTCAGAAAACAACAGCAATCAACCTTCAAGAAAGAAGAGAGTGATAACGCAGCAAAAGTCCAGAGGATTGGGTGAATTGACAAGACTATAAAAAGATGGGGCAAGACATACCAATTTTGGGTCTTGCTCTGCATATCATCCTGAAGCACTGATTCATCTGACAAGATGAACCGGCAGGAGCCCAGCTTCTATTTGTGATCACCTTACCTGGCCACTAAGTTGACTTGAGCACCAATAAGACTGGTAATGTATACCAGCAGAGAACAGAAATTGGGGAATTAATGTGGTGCGTGTATTAACAGCTTAATCAATAAGCATGGGACTTCGCCTTATCCCCTTCATAAGGTCTCGTTTATGATTTGAGCAATTGGCAATTTGCGTAATATTTAAGTGGTGGAGAACTGTGAAAAGGGAGTGATACAGAGGAAGCTCCATGTTTATTGTTCTTTTGGTGTACACAACTTGGGCCGTAGAATTCCTCGAGTTTATGGGAGAAGTTGGATTCTTGCCAATTAGGAGATTCAGAGATGTTTTTGTTAGGGGAAAGAAGGCATGAGTTAGAAACAAGTTTATGGAAACAAGTTTATGGATGTCTCTCAGCTGTAGACTACCCAAGGTACTAGAGAAGGAGTTTAGGATCTCTGCTCCTACCACTAATCCTTGGCTGTAGTCGTACCCAAGGGTTAGAAGTGAAATTTAGGTGTTGTAAGGTTGGTGACCGTGGATTTTAAGATAAATTGTGTGACTTAAAGCAAGTGGACTTTAAAGTATGGAAACAGAGGTGGTATCTGAATAGAAGGTTGTAAGGAGTATAGGAATGTATTAACATCTAGAAAAACAGGTTAAGCAGTTAAAAAATCCTTAGGGCCAGCTGTCTGTTGAAGCTTTGCAGATGGCTGTTATACCAAAGACAAAAGCAAAGACTTGAGGGTCCCTGTCCCCGTTCCCCAGGGAGCATCCCCAAGGCCACCATGGACAGAGGGCATACCAGCAGCCCATCTCATGTACCCCACTACAGGGGGGGCTGTGAGCCTCGGAATCCCACCTCCAGTCTGATGACACCTAAGAGACAGCCTCAGAATTGAAGACTGCATCCTGGTCAGATGTACCTCGACTCTGATGACAGCCCTAGGACTGGTAGATATATAATTGTTTGATTGTTTGTACTGTTGCTTTTTGTTATCATACTGCATCAGTAAACTCATCTATTATCAAATGGCACATGTTGCAGTTGATCTGAGGGTTGTGCTCACCCAGGACAATGGTATAGGGGCTGGTTCCTAAAATTCAGTTCAACAATTGGCCACTCTGCCGGGACACAAGGGCAGTAACCTGACTGATCAGGGATTTTGTTGGTACAGAGTGACCCTCTCTAGAGGGGTTAGCTCGGACTTGTAGTAAGGTAGAGCTATATGGTAATAGTGACCAGGGTTGTAAGTTTTGTGCAGGAGAGGTTGTTTGTTATTGCTGACTGGGAGACTTTGTTTGCCTAGGTCAGGCAGAGTTGTGGACTTGGTTACGTGCTGTGGTCTGCTTAGGATTAAATAAGAACCTTCTGTTGTGTTTGCAATAGGAAGTTAGAGGCAGA
This sequence comes from Crocodylus siamensis, assembly GCF_052110815.1. Lineage (NCBI taxonomy): Eukaryota > Metazoa > Chordata > Crocodylia > Crocodylidae > Crocodylus > Crocodylus siamensis. The sequence continues at coordinate 41,323,253 of NC_143404.1, read as the reverse complement.
AAAAGTCATCTCTCTGCTGGAAAGGCTGTGTGAATGAACAGGGTCCTTTGACTCTGTTCAAGGGTGCAGGATCCAGGATCAAGGAGTGCAAGGGTCCAGGATCCTTGGGAAGGGTTACAGTCTTTTGTAGATGGTTACAACAGCAGTCTTATGTGTTTTCTAAGGAGTCTGTAAGGTAGCTTACAGGTGCAGGTTATGGCAAGGCAAAGTATTATCCAGGCAGTACAGCTTCAGAGAGATCAGAGACAGTTAGAGGAATGTGAGACACATACTTCGGGATTCTTTGTGCCTGGCAGAATAGAGACAGCAGAGGACACAGAAAGAGACAGGGTATATTACAGGACTCCTGCTCAGGCAGTGGCAGAGAAATTGTGATTGGAAAGTGATGGCAAAACCTGGTGTCCCCCACCCCCCTGAACAGTGAAGAGCCTAGAAAAGATTGTTATAGGAGTGTAACAGCTTGTTTTGGGAAACCTCAGGTACAGCTGTGTAAACAGAGATCAGTGTCCAGAGTTACTCTGGGCAGAGGAAGAATGAGCTTATCAGAGGCATGTCTTGTTCTTTTAATTTAGGGATGCATGGTTTGGGGGGCTCCTTTTGGAGGTAGGAAGAGCTTTTCCAAGGGAATTGTGTGTGGTTTGTAATCCATCAACAGTCTTTCAGGGGAAGCTTTCTCGGTCCCAGAACAAAGCTTGCTGGATTGCGTGTGCGTTGTAAGAACTGACAAGCTGTGAGAGGAAGATCAAGATCTGCTGGATGCATTGGTTTGCAGAGTGCAAGGCAAGAAGAGCCACTGAGGAGACCAGAAAGAATACAGTTAAGATTTAGTAAAGGAAAGGAAAGCTGGAAGTTAGGTAAGACCCAGAAGAGAGTGTAGTATTCCAGATAGCTGCTAGAGAGAGATCTCCTGGAGAAAGTATTGCCATCAGAGTGGAAAGAGAATTGCTAGATGGAAAAACCTGTTGAAGAATGAGAGAGATTCTTTAAAGGGGGGTTGAAAACAGACTCACAGAGCACAGAGAAGAATTGAGAGTGGGTACTAAAGAGCAGAACCCAGCCAGAATTTGTGAGAGCATGAAAGCCAGAGACTCAGTCTGAAAGGTGTGAGGTAGAGTTAGTGACTTTGAGTCCAGGAAGGGTTGAATCAGGAAAGAATAGAGCTGGATGGAGTCTAGGGACTCTGAAGGGAGTTGAGACAGAGAGAGAAAGATCTGGCGAAGGATCTGCAGGGCCCTAGAAAACAAAGTGATCTGGCAGTCCAGAGAAGGGGCACAGAGAAAAGACCATTATTAAAGCTGCCAGAGCTGGGAGCCTGTGATCTCATCTGGCCTGAGGAGAGGTCAGGAAACACAGAAGTGAGAAACTGTGCACAAGAGAAGTGAAGAAGATCAGAGCAGGAGACTGGAGAGTCTGGTCCTGGGCATGAGCTGAAATTCCCACCCTCCTGGGTATGGTTAGTGTGGTGGAACTACTCGCAGTGGGGTAGTTTCTGCAAAATGCCGCATAACAACCACCCTGGGGAAAGGGCAGGGTAAAATATAGGGTGCTTTAAAACCTTAGCTACCACCACCTTGTGGGTTACCCTTCATTGGGAAAAGGCTAGGGGGAGCATACCCCGACAGAAAAATCCTTAGTGAAGACCAAGGAAAAGATGCGTGGCAGAAATACACCTTGGTGCCACACTGAGAGGAAAGCGGAGAGAACGAGAATGGAATTTTAGAAATAACTGCTTTATAGCAGAAAGAAATATAGCAACTCTGAAAGAGAGTTGTAACTTGATCTCAGAGAGTGTCTGAGGTGGTTAAGTAAAATACCTTCTATTGCTGGTCCCATAAGAAGTCAGTAACAAAGAAAATTAACCCGTGCTAGACACTGTGTGAATGCTTGCAATAAAAGTAGAGCCTAAGGAGCCTAACAAGTAAGCTACTTTGCAAAGACTGTTGGTGCAAAACACAGTGTGAGCAGTGTGGTATGTTTGCTCTGTGTGTGTACTGCAGGACAGAGATACAGCTGGATGTATAAGTATCAGCAGTCTCACTGATAAAGGGGCACTTTTTTTACCTCCTCTCACTTTCTAGGAATACTGTGAATCTTTTAGAAAGGAAAGTGTTAACAACTAGTTAAGACAAAAAAGATGGTTCTGAGAACTCTGTCACCTACTAAGGCTCTTACTATATTGATAGAGTTAATCAAGACAAGTAAATGAAAGCATTTCTTAAGTTGCAGGCAGAAAGAATTAAATATGGCAGGACACGGGCGTGTATTTTAAACGAGAAATCAAACTCCCCTCCGCCCCCCCCCCCACAAAGGCAGGGTAAATGTTCTCTAGAGGCTGAAATAAACTATCTACTATAAGCTATGATAGATGGTTTAAGTTAGGAAATGATAGTATAGATGTTTAATATGTATATTTCCCTGATTTTGGTCTGTTTTGAGGGCAGACAAGAAAACCTGAAAACTGACCATAAACTTTACAGCTTTAAATACAGTACCAACTGTTGTAGCTCCTGGTATAGCAAAATACTCTGAAGTTCCAGCAGCTATAGTAGGAGGGGTAAAATGATCTTTAATATTGAATTTGGCTAATATAATATTTTGGTTATTTCCTTAGCACAAAAGTACTGGTATAATTTGGAACTGATATTCATGGGAACAATAGTATAGTTTTATCCAAATACCTTAAAGATTTTATAATGTCCCAGCAATAAAGATACAGAAGAAGCTTTTTAAATAAAAATTCTGAGGGGAAAATTATCCCTCCAAAAGGAAAAAATATTTTTAAATGGCAATTTGGTTAAAGTGCAACAAGGGTATTGGCTTCTCTTGATCTCACATTTGGAAAAAAAATTGTAATAGTCTCCATTCCAGTTGCCAAAATAGTGCAATGAACCACTGAAAACAGTAAAATAACTGTAAATAATCCTTGTCACTTATACACCCCCCCACCAAGAAAAACACTTGAAGAATTGTAGTAATATGTACATTGTTACTGCACGTCAGCATTGTAAATTTATAAAAATGAGTAATATTTTACTGCAAGTTTTCCTTGGCAGATTTGTGTGTTTTCATTAGCAGAAACCATAACATAAAATTGAATCTAGTAGCAACGGTGACGGTGAGGCCTCATTACCATCAAGTGTTTTCTTCACCCTAAGCCACAGTTTTATCACCACAGCAAAAATTGTTTTGTCTGTCTGTTTTGTGTTGTTTGTCCTGTTGTGTTATTTTTCATTTGTTTGTTTGGTTGCTTTATTTTACGTTGTCAAAAGTTTAAATGTATATAAATATCATAAAGATGTGATAAAAATCATTGGTAATACCTCCTCTAAAAATTGAATTTGTCTGTGGATCCCAGACCAGGACGCTTTCCGTCCAGCTTGGACAGGAAAGTTGTTCTAATCTTTGAAACTAAGAACAGCAATTAATATGAAAATTTCAAGTTGTAACGTTTACTTGTTTAGCAAAATGGCATTTATTAAAAAGGTAATATATGTGTGTTTAGTAAATAACCCGATGAAATGTTTTTAAGGCTATAAAGGAAATCTCATTTGTATTTACAGACTATTTATAACCAAAATGGGTGGGGTGGGGTGGGGTGGGGTGAAAACTGCATTGTGTTTACAGGAAAACCTAGCACATCAGTCTTTGTACGAAGAAGCAAAGGAAACTCTTTATTGATTAAAGCAAAATACAGGATGGACAGGTATGTAAAATGATGAGAAACTCTGGATCACTAATTATGTCCAATGTGCAAAAGACGAGGCCAGACCTTCTGAGTCCCAATCACTATTTCATCAAAGGAGGAGAAAACTGTAGAGAGCAGTTTACAAATAGATTTAATTAATAAACTGCCTTTAATTCTAGACTGTTTGTGAACAATATATATAACCATATCAAATTTTATTTGAACAGGCCACGAAGTTGGTGATGGACCTAGATCAGTTTAATGGTGTGGGAGATAACACTAACTACGATGTGTATAAATGCTTGGCACAATTAAAAAGAGAACAAGGTAACCCTTCAAATATGAATGAAGGAAGCCATTCAACAAATGCAGGGGAAAATACAGAAAGAAAAGATTGGCAACCCATTTTTATGGGAAATTGATGATCAAGTTATGTATTTATAACTGGGAAAGGAAAAAAAACATACTTTGGATTCCAGGTGAACTGGACCGGTGCCTATCATTAACTATCTTAGTCCAGTGGTATATGAAATACAACTGGGGGGAAGAATCAAAATGGATACATGCATTTCAGTTAAAGTTATTCAATGGTGTATGAAATTTAATGCATTACATTTATTTGAAAGCCACAGAATGCCCAGTGACACCAATGGACTAAAAGACCAGTGCCTGTTAAACACCGATGAAGGAGAACTAGTGTTAATTTGTACTTGTTGTGTTTTTCTATTTTTGATATATGTGTGTGTCATGAATCAAATGTGACCAATTATTTAACATACATATATCGAAGCTGCATGATGCTGGAAACTGCATGGCACAAGCCCTGGATATTTTGACTTAGCCTTGCTTATTGCTTAGTTAAGATTTATAAGCATATTGTTATGTTTTTATTACTTTTCTTTCGAGCATTTTGAATTGCACAAGTGTCTTAAAGGAAATCATCCCTGGAGATGGAATAATTTAATTGATTTCATTTCTATTTAGGTATCAAGTGGACTACCTTAAATTATTGGTTATAAAAGAATTTAAAAATTAGCTATCTTACTACAACACGAGAACAAAATCAACTGCTTACTATAACTTTTTTACACCAAGGTTCAGAAATTCTGAGATTACCTGAACAAGATAGATAAATGATGATACAGCATTGGTATGATATTTTCAAGGGATGGTCACCATCATGGATGGTGGTCCTAAATGTTATGTTACATTCTACTATCATCTTTTCTATACTAACTAGAATAATGCTGATCGTAATGTGTTGTATGTGTTGCTAGATGAAACAAATGTATTTTAAAATGAAATCACATGCCTTAATTGCTTTACGATATATAGCCTTATAAAAATTATAGAGTGAGCCCTTCAAAACAAAATTTTTATAAAACAAAATGTTTTGAAGGATCAAAGAAGGGAATGTTATACGAGCATAAATACGAGCTTGATGTTAGGTAAATAACATAGAAATAGATTCTTGCCTATTGCTTTTAATCTTACTTGAGTTTTGCATTGAGTATTTTCTTGAGTTTTGCATTGCCTTAAGAAACTCCATTTTGTATTGCTCTGTAGCTTGACATAAATGCTTGACCTTTTACTCTTTTGTATGCTGTATGGGTGAGAGTGTGTTTCTGGAAAAGGAAAACATTAGCTGGCAACTGGCTGAAGAATGCAGACAGATAAGAGACCAAACAAGAAGAATCTGCCCCAGAACAGCAAGAGAACAACGGCAATTGACCTTCAAGAAAGAACACAGTGATAACCAGGGATCCTGGTTTTCCCTGAGAAAAAGTCACAAATTCTCTGATTAAAAAAAAAAAAAATCGCAAATTCTCTGATAAACCACCCCGAATCGGGGATAAAAATTAAAGGCCCCCATGCCCCTCCCCCAGCCATGCTAGTGCCCCTCACTCCCCCAGACAACCCTCCCAGTCCTGCTCATGCCTCTTACTCCCCCAACAGCCCCCCAGCCCCACACATGCAGGTACAGGTACGTACACATAGACAAACACATACACAGACAGGTAGGTGTGTGTGGGGGGAGCGGGGGGAAAGGAAGGGGTTGGGGGGGCAGATTGAGAATGGGGGAGGAGGAGTGCATCTCTGTGCCTGGCAGGGGTGAGGGCAGTGGTGCCTCTCTGCGGGCCATATAGGTGCCGCCCAGCCAGGGAGGGGGAACCTTGCATGCGGTGACCGCCACTACACCACTGCCGCTGGGGGGAAGCTGGCTGGGGGCTGACGGAGTGAGGAAGTGTTAGGAGAAGACATGGAGTGCTAGCCGTTCGCCGGGTACTCCTGGTGGGGCTTTCCCCAACACCTTCCCTTCCCTCAGCCCTGGCAGGCAGGTGGGGGGTGGCGACGACGACGTCAGAGCGTGCCCCAAGGTGTGGTGGTGGAGGGGCGAGGGGCAATGCCAGTGTATTTTATTTCAAAGTGCCCCACTGCTATTTTTTCAGTGGGGGGACACTGATACACATGATGTGGAAGGCTGCCAGACTGGATCAATTTCCAGGCTCTGGCAGATGCACTGGATTTCCAGGCTGCCTGCACGTCCATAGGAATCCACAGATTTCAAGCCACCCTATAGGTAGCCACCCAATAGGTGTAGCAGAGGAACTCTGTCATATTGCATGATGAAAATTCATATTGCCAGGTGACTCATGACCTGAGGTACATCCTAACCATTGGTATGGGGTCCATGCAAAACTGACAAGAAATTCACTATGGTCAGAAATATAATTGAGATATTTATACACTTGTTAATCTGGTGGCCAAAAGGGCCTCCATGATTGCCACGGACAGAGTTCGGATGACAGATTTGTCCCTGTTGCTCATAAGGTCTCGGGAGGAAAAGAGATGGAATATGTAAATTCCTTCAGGGGAACCTGTTACTTTCTGTTTTGCTCAAGCTAGATGGGACAGAGATTGAAATTTACCAGAACATTTTAGCAGCCGTGAGAAAACACTTATTAATGGTTGCTGTTATCATGCCTGGTGCTGCAATATGCAGAATATACAACAATTTCTGTTGCTTCTCCTGTGTGACTGCTGGTGGAATGTGGGGAGTCTCTGGAGGAGGCCCTAAAATGTTTTCAATTGGCTGTGGAGGCTAAGGATGGGCTAGCTGCCTTGTCAGTAAATGAGAAGGTGATCCTTTGTGAAGACAGTTGTTTTAGATCCAAGAATTCTGGTTATTCCTGTTGAAGTATTACTTAGCCTCTAATAGCTGTCTGTGACAACTGAAAAGTTTTTAAAGCAAATGGGCAAATAAAACAAATAGAAAATATAAAATTTAAAATTTAGCTATTCTTTCCTCTGCAAATTTCTTGTATTTTAGCTACTGCTGGAAATGTCTCTCTCCTATTTCACAACTCTGCTGACTTTTAGCCATAGCTGTGCTTGGTTTTTTCTGACCTCAAAAAGAATGCACTACACCCAAAAGCTTGTCAAAGTCTATCCCAACCCAGCACTTAGTCCAAGAAAAGGTATCAGTCACAATAATACTTGCCATAAAAATAAGAACAAATAACTAGGGCTAAAGAACTAAACAGGTAATGAGAAAGATAGCTATATCACACAAAAAATGGAGACTGCAGTTCCATCTTGCACTAAGAAGGAACTGAAGAATTGAAGCTGCTTTCTTTTCTGCAATCTTGTCTGCAGTAGACTGGAGAGAGAAAGGGGCTAGCGATGTGATCACAGTACCTTGTTAAAAAATTATACAGTCTTATATACATAAGGCATATGGGGAACAAAGGGTGGACCATTATACCAGTTTTGGTTTTCATAAGAAAAAATAAAGCCAAAGTAAGAGAAGAAAAAATAATACTTACCTCACCATCTACTTTCATATAGACTGTAGGAACCACTTTGACAAAGTACTGAAACATCATTGAAGCTACAGGCAAGAAGGAAAAGGTAAAGTAAATAACTAGCAATGATTGTGTCATTCTATTTGAAAGCTTAACAGCACACACTCATAAGATTTTTCTCCTTCAAAAAAATCTTAAGGAATTGCCTTCATGCAAAATGACAACCGTTTACATTGTTCTTAATAGGACTGAAGTTATTGTCTAGGCCCAGTTGAGTTGCCTTCTTCCAAAATGGCCACTGCTTCCCATTTCTTCCCATGAAAGAAGGATATAAAATCAGCAGTATTTATTAATTGGTTTAAAATGGAAATTATTTACCAGTTCATCCTGCTTAAAAGTATAACATTCAAACTACCCATTTGGACAAATTTACTTTAATATGAGTAAATTAAAAAAAAAATCTTATGTACCCCCTTCCCAGGAAACAAAAACTAACGTGAAAAAATATACTCTTACACCTGAGAAAGAGCATCTAGATAATGGGGCAGGCCTGTATAAATGGATCAGTGTATATTCAAACCTTAGGCTATTCCAAAAATACTTTCCTGGGCCTTTTCCTGTTCTGAGATGGAGAGGAACACTCAGTTCACAATAGCTCCTGAGGGCAGACTCTTCCTTCAATCCCCTTGAAAACAATGGGAGATGGCAGTCACTTGAAAGAAGGCAGGAATTTTCTGCTGACCCTACTGAAGGGGGCCAGACCCTACTGAAGGAGCAATTCTCAGTTATAAACCATAAAAAAAAATATCTAAATAGCTTACTGTTGCCTCTAACGATAGAGAAAAATTGGGGGGGGAGGGGGGATGCAACCCTATCTTTTGCAGACTAGATACCAATAGCCCTGATTCCTTAGCATTTTATCATTCACCTTTCTAAGAGTCAGCATTGAAAACTTCAGCCTACAAGGAATGCAAAACTCTAGACCTCTTGGTTCAGAGATGATAACTTTTATTAGACCAACTAAGAAACCACCAAAAAAGTATCTTTTTCTGCAAGTTTTCAGGCTTGATTATCTGCACATCAAAGCGCAACTCACAAAGACACTCTCATGGACCCAAAGGAACAGACTTCCACCTTCAGCTTCCTCTGTGCAAAAATGAAGTTTATTTTCTACCCATGGGGACTTTTTACCACCTTTAATTTTCCTTGAGCCTGAGGAAGGGCATTTGTGTCCAAAAGCTTGCAGAAAAAGATTTTTTTTCGCAATTTTTTTAGTTGGTCTAATAAATGGTACCATCTCTGAACCAAGAATTCTAGAGTTTTGCGTTCTTTTTGTCTCAGACCAACACGGCTACCAAATACACCCCTCAGCATACAAGGGGAATTTTCTGTTTAGCTCTGGCCTCTCTTATAGACAACAGTCCATGGAATATCCCCCTACAACAACAGACCACAATCTGTAAGCATGATAATGGGAAGTATTTATTTGTAGTGTATGTTAAGCACCAATACCTTGATTTGGATGCCTCTGAACAAAATTAAATATAAACTGAAAGCAGTAAAATAATCTGATATCCACATCTCTCTGTACTAAGAGATTCATCTTATCTCACCACTAACTGTGATTTAAATCAGTGTTGAATAAATAGTAAGATATTGGGAAAAATACATTAATTTAACACTCAATCCCCAAAAGTGAGCATGGTAGCATATGCAGAAGGGTAACAAAATGGACTGTTCCAAACCAAGTTCCAGTCAGTACCCTTCATGGAAAATGTCCTCCTGGCCTAACCTTTTGCCTAAGCTATAAAGGCTTTAACAGTGGTGGCATAGGGAGATGGGTCCTCCTCAGCTATCTTAAAAAAAACAATCAGCAATAGTTTAACTTAGAGGCAGCTAGCTTCTTATTAACTGCTTGTCCATAGCTTCTCTGCAATCATACACAATAGGTCTATAGCATAGGTAGGTTATACCTTGTTTGTACCTATCCCTGCATGTTGTGGTTATTTCACATTACACATAGCTAGACATAATTTTTCCAGCTCCACCCTGTGTTGATGGTTTATATAAAGATGGCTTTGTGTCTTTTTCTGAGTTGCTATGAAGTGTCTTAGCATTTAACCAACAAATTCATTCAAAAAGATTACTGAAGTTCAAAATGCATGCAGGTCTGTCCCTCTTACAAGTATATGATCAACGATGGCCAGCAACATCAGGGAGAGCACAAGTGCCCTATGCACTCAGGCAGAAAGGCGTGGTCATTATTCTCAGAGTTCTCACTACAGCCTATCCCATGTGCTTTGATTGTGCCATTGATCTTCTAAAACCCCACTAAAATAGCAATTTATAAAGAGATTTTCTTGTCAGGCCTGTACCTTGTTGTGCAATGACATCTGTTCCATCTAGAGGGTTCATGATGCCTGGATAATCCCTCCCAAATGAGAGATGTTTGATATAGTGCGTCATATTGATCTGAAATGGAAATATTGACACACTCAAACAACACAGCATCCACCCATAGTCAGGGCAAAGCCTCGAGATTTAGCAAAACATTAGTTACTTTTCTGTACTTTTTGAAAAGAGGGGCAGTGATGTGTGGCCACTTCCTTCCTTCCTTTGCACCTTTTAATGAGACATTCCAAAGTTTAGGGGTACCCTGGGAGACTGTACACCCTTTTGTACACTGGAAGAATGCAAGCTACAGGAATTTTTCCCTCATTCTTATCCCACATCAGGAAATTCCCATAGTATGGGCATCCTCCTTCCCCCTATGAAGATTACTAGGTACAGTCTATCATTCCCTCCTCCTCTTTTTTTCTTAGCATAAGAGCATCCCCATGAAAATAAGCTCTGATGTGCTGATATCTCCTTTCCAGTGGAAGGCAAAAGACCCAATTCAGAAGTAGTTAGCAGTATAATGGAATTCTATACGTCTTCTCAAACTACTACTACTAGTGTAAGAGCCACTCATTTTTGCTATAAGCCTACTAATGACTTCCAGCAGATGGGAATGTGGACAGCCTGCTGGCAATAGGACTTGTATTATTTTGGGAAATAATATGAATGTTGGTTAATGTTATTATAACATTTCTGCAACATGGAATGCCTCAGACAGAGTCATCAATGACCAAGTCTTTGTCACATTGCTTCTACTCTGTCAGAAGCTACAGAATAAACACCAGAAGCAATTACAGTCTAGCTGGACAAATGGGAACACTAAGAGGGTAGGAAAAAAAAACAGTTCAGCTAGATTAATTTGTAAGCAAGGGTGATAAGAGAATGGAAGATCCTCAAACAGGAGGAAAAAAAGAGATGAAGTACTGAATACACTTTGAAAAACAGGGGTATTTGGAGAAAGAGGAACAAAACACAAGCTTTAGGAATGAGTGGAACTTTCTGACTGAAGGACCAGCCAAAGTCAAAGGCAACTGGTTATAGGTGAACATGAACTCCAAGTTCCACAGGGAAGTCATGAGGAACAGGGTCTCAGAGAGAGGAATTGTAATTCTGAAAGAACACTGACTCAGATGCAGAAGAATAGCTTGCAGTGGTGAAGAAATTATGGTAAGAAACAGTGTAGAACAATTTCCCCCCTAAATATGTGTATTATACTTAAAAGTAATGACTGTTTTAGAATTTTTGGCAAAGTCAGCATACTTCAACTACCTCATTCCTTGGAGAGGCAAACTGATTTAGAGCATCCAAAAAAGTTGGGGTTAAGTTGCAGGGGAGTCTGGGAGAGCCAAAAGCAGTTTCAGGGCCTAGAGCAGTTGGGCTGCAGGGTCTCAGCTTTCAGGAGGAGTTGTTAAATAGAAGATCTGCATTGTGAGAATAAGGCAGAGGCAGTCTGGACTCTGCTCAAACTTAAAGCCCATAGCTCCAATGTCTTGAGATCTAATCACAGCAGCTTGACTAGGGCTGTGACAGCTTCCACATATATATGTTCTGGGAGTACTTACATTATCAAGTCCAAAGCTCTGTAGATCATGAACTGTAAGAGAAAACCAATTCATTAAAAATGTCCAGACTATAAAACCCAGGATGAGATTTACCTCACAAGGCAGCTCCCATCATTTACAGGGCTGTCTAAAACAGCAGGGAAATAACAGATTTCATTCTTGCATGCAGTAAAGAATCTGACAGAAAACAGCCCCCCAAATCCCCTTCCTGACATTTACTAATTATTTTCAGAAGAAGGGAAAGTCACTTGAACTATGGATTCATTCAAATGAGAAATGTCAGGCTTTCCATGAAATATGTTCGTAGACTTCAGACAAAGCAAACATTCACGTTTCTGGAAGTCAGCTGGGGAATTCCATTGATATCCGTGTTCACTTACCAAGCTGCACCTGTATACCTTTATTTAGCTCCTTAGACTGCTACAGAGCAGGAAGGTACCATAGTCACAGAGATTCTATACTGCTAACTGAAGACAGCGTGTTTCTACAGGAATGTAAAACCACCACATGAAGAAGCCATCAAATAGTGTTAATGTGTCAGAAGCATAGACCTCTCATCTGACTCTCCTTGAGGCAGCTCAGATCCAACACAGGGAAAACAAGTGTCTTCGTAGGCTGCCTTTATTCTGACTTTGGATGCTCATAAGCTGCTGACACGGTCTGAAATACTTCTATCATTGCAAGACCTGGGTACAAGACTTCCTCTCTCTGGGTTTCCTGCATACTTCAGCACTACACTATTAGGAAAAATGCTCAACCACAATATAGTTTCTGACTCTGCCAATATGAAGCAGAATCAAACAGCTTCTACCTGGTTGCTTTAGCTTTCTCTTCTAAAAACAAAAACTTCAATCCTAGAATGGAAGTGTATGTCTAGATTTCAGCATCACCCTAATAAACCACATCTGTCAAGGGTCTGATTCCCCATAAAGCAGTTGGATGTAACAGGTTATGTCATCTCATGAAGTCTGAAAAGGCAGATGCGTGTGTCCAGGAATTCAGGATTCACCTCTTACAATACTGACAGAAAACAAATTCCAATTTAGTTCAAGAATATAGCTAGGAATTTCCAAAGAAGAATCAGGGAGTGTGGTACTCAAGTGCTATTGAATGTCAGTGGGATTTAGGTAGCCAGTTCCCTTAGGTTTCTTGGAGAATTCCAATCATTAAACTAATACAACTTCCCCGACGCTAAAAACTTATTTCAGAGAGTAAATTTTGAAAACTGTGGAAACTGCATGTCATAAAAGTTGGGGAAGTGTACCTTTGTATTACAACATGTAAGAAAGACTTCAAAGCTAAAGAGGCTAATTTAAACTAGTGGAGGTTGACATTTTAGAGTTGCAAGCTGGGTACTTGTGATCTGGTTGCACTTCCCTCAGTATGAGAGGGGGAAAGGAGAGAGTTGCTCATGTCAGAGAGAGTGGAGGGAGAAATTAGGAGAGGGAGAAAGGAAAACAGTTTACCACCAGGCTTTGGAGGGGATTAGCAGGAAGGTTCAGGGCAGGGAAGGGGATGTGTTGTGCTAGTTGCTGTTGCCCCCTGTGCTATGGGCCAGTTTCAGTCACTTTGGGAGCTGGATCTGGCCTGTGAGCTATAGACTGAGCACCACTAGTTTAAATTAACTGGCCATTTTTTACTTTTGTTTAACACCGCATAATTTGAACAAATATGCATTTTTACTAACATGTTCCTACAAATCTGTGTCAATTTAAAACTTACTAAATGTAAAAAGCTAAATTTATACAAAGTGAAGGCCAGAAATGTAAAACTTCTGACCAAAAGTTTGAAACCTAGCCCACCATCTTCCTTCTTATAGCCTTTGATTTATATTCTAGAGGAAGGTTAAATCATTTGTGCCCAGCACCCAAAAATGAGGAACACACTAATAGTGCCCACATGTAAAATTTTGGTTTACACAGGTTGCCCAATACCACATAGGCAGAGGAAGGAATGAGGCCCCTTCTCTTGTTTATTTACCATTTTAAAATAACTTTCATCTTTCTATGTTCACCTACTTCACACTTTAGATGAAAGAGGTAGGTGTCCAAAGGAGAATAATTAATTGATCACACAAATCTAAACCTCAGTGAACTGAGGAAAAATAGCAGATCATCATGTAATCAAAAACTGTGTCATAATAAATAGGCATTAGAGGGCATGGGCAATCTTAATAATGTTTTATTAATGCAATATTTTAGAATTACCATTTGATTATATCTCTTAAAATAAAACACAGCCAACTGGTTTTTGTTCAACCTTTCTACATTTTTTCTGATAAAGTTAAATATTACTTTTTCCAAGTTTAAGTAATGTTTTTAAAATATTGTTAAGCTATTTCTTTGATGATTAAGAATCTGTATTTAAATGCATATTTGCTGCTAATTTGGAAATTATAAAGTTATTTGTGACTGAAAGTGTACAAATAAATTGAAAAGTGAATTCACCATCAAATGATATAAAATATACAAAATGCTGAATAAATATATCAAACTAATATTAGTGTACTTACAGTAAGAAGCACTAATTAAGATGTAAATGAGATAGTTACAGGTGCAATTTAATTGTAAATATTTCCATCTATAGTATTCTAATTATAGTCTAGTCTGCAATTTTCATATATATTATTTGCATGCAACTCTGTATAACAAAATAGGATTTGTGCATCTGACTTCTAAAACTCTGTTGAGGATTCATGCGGGAAAAATGCTGTTTAGCTATCATGTGCTGGTAAGCAATACAGGAGATAGATCTTGATACCTTTCCCTGAAACTCTGAATGGGCATTAATGGCCCATAAATAAAGCAATTCCACCCTGCCACCATTCATCATTCACTCTTCCTCACTAAGACTTATGCTAAATACAGATAGGAATGCAAGGTCTAGTGGAACTGGGTTTGAGGTAGGGTAGTGCTACTAAGAGGAGAGTCCTTGAAACAAAAGCCTGACTGGCCTTCTTTGGAGAGATGGACACCTGCACAAGAAAGCAGTCTAAGAGAACAACACAAAAGGTTGTTGGAGAGGATGAGAGGGATATTTGCTTCTAAAGAAATACAAACTTATTCTTCTTTTACTGTAAGCTAAGAACTTCTCTAAGCAGCCTTTAAGTAATAGAGCGTATGCTAACAGATGCATTTGTTGTTTATATTTAGCATATTTTCTAGGCTAAATAAGGATCCTCTCTAAAGGAAGGTGTGCTGTAGACAGTAAAAATGGGCAAGAGATAGGGAAACAATGAGAGATCAAGGAAGAGTAGGTTACAGATGACACAGAAAGGCAGCAGTCTAATATACCCCCAAGGAGAACCCAGTACTACTAAATGCTACATATGGGTACATGACATAGAAGAACATGCTAATATATTTCTATTTGAAAAAAAAAATATATCTATGAAATAGTTTGTGATTATTTAAACATCAGAGACTATTCCTGGACTCTTGCAAGTCACAGTTATACCAAGGGGGACTTAAAGCTTCCTGTACAGCTTCAACTGAAAATTTCTCTAGTATAGGCTATACCACACTTCTGGAAAACCTCTGACACCTGGAGCACTGCTCTGACACACCTGACTCTCTACTGTAATAGTGACTGACCATTAACTGCGGGCCCAGCTCACTCACTGTACCTTTGGCTGATTAAGGGATCCCTGCACCCACAGGCCACAGAGGTGCCAAGCAGGAACTGTTGAATTACCATCTTAGCAGTTGTTTCATGTCTGTGGAGTGCACATGTGGGCACCTCAAATTGCACTGGATTGGGGGGGGGGGGGGAGGAGGAGGTCCACCCAGATCTTGGCAAAGCTACACGCCCCACTTCATCATTTCCATCGGTGTCCTGACATCAGGCTGAAAAACTACAGCTTCGGGGAGAGGTTTTGGGGCCCAGCCAAGGTACCATTTGGTCACCCAAAGGTGGAAGGACCCAGCCAGCCTGCAGCCCCTACAAAGCCAGCAAACCTCTCTAGGTGAGGACTGCCCTAGAGCACCATTTAAGAGTGCATTTGGCAATGATCAAGGTATTTCTTTTTTTTGTTATTTTGGAATTTGGTAATGAGTTTGTTGGACAGGTGGGAGAGGAGTTGTGTGCATGTTTTCTCTGAGGGGGCGTGAAGGGGTGACAGCCACAATGACCCTGTAGCAGAGGGGGTGTACAGGCTGGGAAGAGATGTTGGGTGAGGGTGAAGGGATCTCCCTTTGGATTTGGTGAGTGGGCTGGTAGGGAATAGAGGCATGGAATAAGTTTCTTGTATTTGGATGCATGTGGTAGCTGGGATTCATAGCTGAGATTGGAGGAAGGGTTTGCTTGTGTTGGGGTTTGGGCAGGGATGCAATGGTTGGGGACGGGAAGAAGCTATAGTTCTTGGGATGTTATTTGGAGAATCCTCTCCACAAAGGATGTCTGTTTATTACAGGGGTGGTCAACCTGTAGTAGGTGTGCCACATGTGGCACAGGCAGCCTCTGTGAACAGCATGCTGCAGATCAAGGAGGGGATAGACAGCACAGTAGCAGACAGGGCAGGAAGCAGAAGGCAGAGCAGCAGATTCCACACAGGAAAGGGAATTGAAGTGGCATTCAGGGAGTATGCATGTCTAGTTTGTGGCAAATCTGCTAAAAATTTTGACCCCCCACTGGTTTACTGTAAGCTGCTCTGGAGAGGATGGGACATAAATCTAAAAATAAATAAAATAAGCAATATATCTGTGAAACTAAGTGGAAGCCTGTTCTGGAGGCCCAGGCAGTAAAAAGAGTGACAGGCAGGCGAGTCCAGTGCCTTGGGGGTTGAGCACCCCAATGACAGCAACCACCAAGGCATACGTGTGAGGAATACCTTGCAAACCACTTCCAGAGACACTGGGACAAAGGGGAGAGGGAAGATTGTGCAAAAAAAAAGGGACACATGTTGACTGAACATGTGCACTGTCACCCAAATCTTTTTTTTTTTTAAAACAGTGCCTTTTGTTAAACACTCAATCGAAATGAACTCTTGTGCGGCTCCTACTGATGCAGGGGAGGTAGGGTGGCAGTGTCAAGTGGACCATGGGAAGGAAAGAGAACAAAGAATGGAACAGGGGCCTCTGTTCTGGGGACAACAAAGGGAGGAGCAGGGTCTACAACTGCACAGTGGTGAGGAAGGAAGGTCTGACTTGTTGATTTTTGTTTTATGCTTTTTAACCAGAATTGGCTTCACTGGCCATGTCACCAAAAACAGCTTTTTCCTAAGGCTTTCCTGACCCAGCTATGAAAAATGACATTTCTTAACAAGAACAGGCATTATTAAAACAGGCAACCAAAAACTATACATTTTCCAAAAACAAAGAACAAACAAATCCAAAAAACTCCAAGCCAACCCAAAAGGAAAGAAAGGTGCTTATGGAGGAAGTTTGAGGGGGTAAAGGCATTACTCCTGTGGAGGCCCAAAATCCACACCTTTCACAGAACACCTAAGGAAAATGGGGCATTCAGCTAATAGCCCTCAAGCACAGAGTACCATGGGATCATGGCCCTGTGCTCACTGCTGGGATCAAATGAGCCTACCTCACTCAAGTGAGGGGTATCTGCTGCTTGTGTGACCAATTGTCTAAGTTCTCAGTGAACAACAGGGTCTTAGCAATATGGAAGAAGGGCACATGGGTCCCCTGAAGTCTTGGGATCTTGACTGGGGAGTAGGTGTAGGGGCCTGGGGGGGACCGTTGCCACCTGTGACTATAGGTAGGAGTAAGATGAACTCCTGAACACAAATTGCAAGGCCACCCTATCAGCTCTCTCATTCCACCAGCCAGCTCTTAGCAGGGTAAGCTCAAGATGCCCCATGCTCCTCAGGTCCTGGATATTGCCCTAAGCCATTCTCCTGTGATGCCATTCCCTAGGTTCTGCAGCAGGTACTCCCCTGGGTCCTTCCTAAAGACTTCCCTTCTGGAGTGATTTGCAAGGGTCTTCCCATAAGCCCTTTCACTGGGTCAGGGACACCAAATGCTTTAGGGCCATACAAGTGCTATGGAGGGGTGGAGCCCTAAAAGTCCTTGCCTATTTTTCCAGGAATCCTTCTGTTTTGCAGATGTGACCCTGCACTAGAGGCAGGAGCTGTTTGTCTGTGCTAGGCAGCCCATCACTGTGCTTTACTGGAAGACATGTCCCTGGCAGATGACTCTGAATTGTAGAAGGGAAGAACAAACTATGACAGATCCATGTGAAGTGGGCAATTATGATAACCACTTGTCAACTGAAGGATAATGGCCAGGGAGCCACTGTACAATGGCAGCATTATCTCCAATACAGACACATCTCCATTACACAATCCATCAGAACTGGTCCCTCCTTGCCTACATTGGAAGATGGAAAGAAGGAGGGTTGATGAGACTCAGGGGAAGATCCCATGCATGATGACCAAGCACCAGGGAAATAGCCACAGTTGAGGGGTGTCCTTCCTGTGCTCACATTGCTGCTGTGGGGTAGAAGTTCCTTTGTTAACCAATGTACAAGTAGAATGGCACACTTAGACTTAACCTGGGGCAGCAAGGCAGGATGTCTGCAGGAAGCATCTTGATAAATATGTCTGAGGTACTGGGAGGACTGCAAGATAGCTGAGATAAGGACAGTGTTGCTGACACTGCAGCAGGCAAAAAGGGGAGTTTCTGCAGGTGGGTGTCAACTGCAATTCAGTGACTGTAGTGAAGCAAGTCTGTGGTGGAATAGCCTGATAGAACATTGACATGGACCATCTGAAGGGCCTGGGCCGCTCCCTGTCAGTCTTGATGTCTGTCTCATTGATTTCACTTTACTTTAGTGCAGGATAAAAAGGGCTCCATTTCCTCCCTAGCCAAGAGAAACAGGGAATCCTTGGAAAGGCCCTTGATTTCCTGTGCCAGCTCCTGAGTCATCGGGGTACTGGCTGCGTGTGGGCTTCCTTGACCAGGGTAGTATTAGTCCATGCCTTGTGAGAGGCAGGTGGTGTCCACAGAGAAGTGATGCTGAATCCCACAACTCTGCAGACAACAGAGACACAGCTGGCATCTCTAGCCCTCTTGTACCAGAGCTTCAGTACTGTGGTCTGAGTGGTACTGTTGTCAGCTCCAGTTGTGACTCCAAGAAGACATTTTGGCAGTGATCAACTTAATTTGGTAGTTCTCTTCCTTGCCCCAAATAATAAACAGATGCATCTTATCTTCCAGTTGGTGGTGTACCAGGAAGATCTGCTAGAAGCAGATGGGGCGGGCAACATTGGTGGTAGCTGGCTCTTGGGTTGAAAAGGGTAATCAAACATGGTCTGAAGCGCTGATGCTGTAGACCTCATCTGTGCCACTGGTAAGCAGGAATGGTTTACAAGCCTTCACACTGGGCAATCCACTTCTGGCCTCAGGCATCCAAAGACTTAGCTGGGCCTCAACACTTGTCCCCCTCTGCTCTGGAGCCTCCAGGGTCTTACACCCCTGTGGGGCTCAGGTTCCTGAAGGTATGGCTGGCCCTGGGTGTGGCTAACCCACCAGGATGTGGGGGCTGGAGTTTTGAGGTGCCCCTCCTTGCCTTTCACTGGGAAGGTAATTGGCCTGGCATTTCTGAGGGACTGTCCCATCACGAACAGCCCCACCAAACCACCCATCCCCGGCAGGGTGCAGTTTTTGGACTTACCCAGGATCAACGCAGGCCTACCTACCTTGGTCTTATCTCCTCCTCAGCTATGTGTTCTTCTTTCGGCCTGCTGTCTCACTGAGCCTCCTTCCCCTAGACAGTGATGCCCCCCATTGAAGGGACCTCCAGCCTCCTTAGGCCCAGCCTCCAGGCCAGTCAGGGAGCCAGATACTAGGGCTGTGTGAAGCTTTGGTCCCTGATTCAATTCGGCAGAGATATGGCCTGATTCGGTGGCCGAATCTCTGAATCTGAATGGAATCAGAGGACCCTTTAATCTCTCCAAATTGAATTGGAACCCTCTGAAGAGATTCAGTGATTCAGACACAGACACAGCTTTAAATGTTTTTTCTGCATACCTGTAGGTACCACGCAGCTTGTGAATGCTCGGACGCATGAAGTGTCCCACAGGAGTGTGGGGGACTCCCCAGCATAATCAGCAGCAGACCTAGAAGTGGACTAGAAGCACTTTCGGTCCACTTCTGGGTCTGCAGGGGAGTGTGCTGCCCCCTCCCCCACCCTGGCTCGGCGACTGGTGCCTCCTAGGTCTGGGGGAGCAACCGGGGTCCTCCCATGGCCGATTGCTGAGCTGCGAGGGGTGAGATAGCGCCCCCCCTCACAGACCCGGAAGTGGACTGGAAGTATTTCCAGTCCACTTCCAGGTTTGCCGCTGAGCATGTGGAGGGTCCCCCCTGCACTCCTGTGGGATACTCCACCTGCCCCAGCTTTGTAGCATTCACAAGCCACGCTGGTACCTTGAGTTATGTAGAAAAAACATTTAAAGCTGTGTCTGTGTCCAAATTGCTGATTCTCCAAATCTTCAGATTTAGATTCGGCTGAACTAAATCAGGGACAGTGATCTGAATCAACAAATTGAATCACTGTCCCTGATTTGGGCCAAATCTGAACCCGAATCAAATAGGGCCTGCTTTGCACACCCCTACCAGATAGCCCATCATGGCCCAGGCCTGCCTCTTGCCTTGGGCTACACTGCCCTTCAGCCTTCTAGCCCTGGCCCTCTTGCATTGACCAGTTGGGGTGCTCTGGTCCCAGCACCACAGCAGCCGACCTCTTTAGGAAGCATGGGACCCTTCCTGGGCCCATCATATAGCCCTCTCATTCTAGGTTTACTTATTAAGACCTCTGGGGCTCTAACAGGGCTCTGCTCTCCATTGGGCTCACCTGAGCCCCAGGCCTCACCCCTGCCTATTCTAATCAGGGACTTGCCTGGCCTCTGCATAGGCCTGCAAGCTCTCAGCCTCTTTTTGCAAGGCTGGCCTCCAGATGTTAGGCCCAAAGCCTTTCCCTAGGGACTCAGGACACTACTGGGCTCCCAGGAATCTCCTGCCATCTCCAATAGTTTCTCCCTTATATCACTATGTTGTGAGAGCATCAGCAGCTCAGCCAGGTGTTCTTGCTCACCAGCTGCTTGCAGCAAACTGCTGGCTCAGCCCTGTAGGCCTGGACCTAAAATGGCCGCCTCATCAGGACTGGCCTGCACCTGCCAGTTGCCTGCTCTCAGCCTTAAAGTGGTAGGCACACACCTTCACCCTTAAAATGGCTAGTGGGGCAGCGGAGTGTCTCCTTGCTGCTCACCCTGCATGCACGTCCCCATAGCCTGCAACAGCTAAGTGTCAAGCATCCTAATGGTGCTCCACCACATGTATGTTTGTTTGTTCACATTTCATAGTGGTATGAATACATTTATATCACTATAGAACGCTACAAATGTTACATCTATCAATACCCTTAATGGCACTTCTCATTTACACTGCACTTCAGCTTTAAATTTTAGAACGCTCTACCAAAGAACACTTCAGTAACCTCATTTTACAGGTGGTGTAACAGGCACAGAGAGATTCAGTGATTCTGTCAGGTCATAACCACAGCTAACAGCCAGCAGCATCAGAATGTGAACCCAAGTCTTAATGATGAGGTGCATGTCGCATAGCGTGGCCAGCTCCTTTTGTTACTTTGTGCCTTCAGATTCTGTACATTCAAGTGATCATCCCTCTTAAAAAGTATGTGTCAAGCCCAGACCCTTAATGCAGACCTTTGAAATATATCTTCTTGGATGACTTCCTACTGACTTCAAGACACTCATTTCTACATCTAGCCTTTTTGGGGTTAGCAGTGTTACTATCCTTACCACCACTTGTAGCTCTGAGGACATTTTAGATTCCTCCCTTGCCTACCCCACTTCATATGCAAGGTTTCACCAAAACCTACTATTCTCTCTCAGTAATGCATATAGACAGCATACCTCTTTCTCTGTTACGTAAACAGCACTCCACGTGTCCACCAAACTGTTATAACTAAGGTTTATTAGCATGTACAGTACACATATTATCAGCCAGGTGTTTAGAATTCTACTAGTGATTCATCTCAAGATAAACATGAAATTTGTACAAGACTAGCCCATACTGTAACCATGGTTGTTCTACAGAAAAAAAAAATGAACTGCAAAATTATTTACAGTGGAGACTATACACCAATAAAAACCAAGGCAGAACAGATTGTGAAGTCACAACAGAAATCAGCATCGTTTGTTAAGAGCTTGCAAGATTCAGCCAAATGTACAGCCTCCGGAATGTTTAGGATACTAAATCTAAGCCAGCTACCCCAAGGCTGTGGTGAGGCAGAATGGGCTCCACTCTTCTACTCTCCCATACTGCTTAAAGGAGAGTCCAATCATGATTTAAGACTTTTTCCTTGTCCTCCTTCTTTTCCAGCAGACAACTGGTTCCTCCTTGAAACTGTCAACAAGTAACTGTTCAAGGGTGGCTTTTGCCACACTAAGAGAAAGAATATTTTCTTGATATTATGACCTACTCTGTGAAAAGCCATATAATTCTCTCTCCACAAACACTTAAGTATGTTGGAGATCTTCCCGTGCTGCGTGCAAGTTACTGAAAAACTAACATAGAACATATGTATCAGCTCACTCAGGCAAGCATGAGAGCCTAGATTTTTAGCTCTGAAGAAATCAACTTCTACATAAATCAGTTTTAATTTAAAAATGGAAAATAAACTCCATGGATCCAAGATCCACTCCAGATCTGTTGCATGTTAGAAGGCTTGCCAAAGAAACACCTGAAGAAAATTTTCTGGACGGTGCTATGTAGGTGTACATAGATGAACTTCATCTCCATCCTTAAAAAACTGAGCCCAACCCCCCCAAATATAACTATGCCTCATTCAATAATTCTACCTGAATAAAAAAAACAATCACAAGTATACTGTCCACAACACAGAAATATTAAAGTAAAGTAATCCAGGCCAGCGGTTTTCAGTTTTTTCCATACCATGAGCCCATTTACAACAGAAGAAAGTTTGGGAATCTTTCTCCAATCTAGCCATAAAAAAAAAAAAAAAGAATGGTTAAACCTTTTGAAACCAATTTGCAAATCCCAGGCTGAGAACCCATGGTCTAGGACAATACCCTATGGGAACTCCCACAGGGGATTTATGGGAATAGCAGGACAAGAAATGAGATTAACTCTGCAGGGAACAGCACCGGAAAAAGTAATATTAATATATATATATATCTCACTTACTCTCAACAGCATGAACTGCAAAAATAAGCAGAATTAGGGAGAAAAAGAGAGAAACATTCAGATCTTTATAATGAGAAACACAGAATAAGACAATGCAGCATTTAAAACTGACACCTTTTAGAAGAGGAAGAGTAATCACTGCTAACATAATACTTTCACATGACCCAAAGAAAACACGGCTGCTAACATTCCTAATACACAGATTAGCTATAAAGTTTTAGCAAAGAGTACTGGAAAGGGGATAAATACCAAAAATTAACTGTTAAAAGGAAAAATAAAATGTAATGCCTATACTGTAATGCTGTTAGAAACACTGAGGAAGAGTATAAATGACTATTGCTGGTTACTGATAAGATATTTATACTCTGTCTCAAAATGACTCATTGATCTTTTCCCAAATCATTGATTCTAATAAGTACCAAGCCCTGAAGTAAGCCAAGAAGAATCTGAAAATAACGTACTCTTTGTACTTACATCCAAGCTGTGAGGTTTGTGAGAAAATATATGATCAATGCCTGTACTAAATATACCATGCTCAGTAATTACACACATAGCTTACTCTATTTATATGCATAGCCTGGGACTGAAAAAAGGCTGTGCATTTACTCAGGCTCAATGTAAAAAAAAAGTGTTCAATTAGTATAAGAACAGTCTAGTTAAGTTTCTTGCACTTCACTGGGTGCACCTTCACGAGACACTACACTTGCCTAATCAGCTACACAGTAAAGTGTCACCAACTACCCAAGCAATACTATTAGGCCAGAGTAAACAACTTAACTCTGCCATAGGATAGTACTACCCAACACAAGTACTATTCTATGGTGGAGTTATTTACTCCACCACAATGCACGTGTAGACAGTGATGGGCTGGCTAGGGCACAAGGATGTTACAGTGCACAGCTGCTTGCCGGCTGACCCTGTACTGTAGAATGCTTATGCCCCAGCCAGCCCCCTCCGCAGTACGTTGAGCTAGGCAGGAGCAGCCCCAGGTTAGCAGGCTGACCCTCTGGACTCCTTGCCTGCCCTGGCTCAATATTCTGTGGTCCCTGGCACAACTATAAATGCCATGCCTGGGAGCAATAAACTCCGGTGCAAATTAATTTCACGTGTTGACATGCCCATTAAAGCTCATCTTCCTCAGTGTTGCTTCATGCCTCTAATTAGTCCAATTAGTCACCTTGAAATTGACAAGACCTACTCAGTTCAGGGCTGTTTTAGAAGCCCTGAAACTGACTCTTTGTAAGTTTCACTAATTAAGCAGTTGAAGAAAGTACAAAGGTTACAAAGGACATGGTGAGAATGAAAGATGGCATGCAATTAAATAGTGTATATACTTAACTTTACTCAGATATCCAGAGTTCAGGGTTTTTTTTACAATGTACGCAACAGGTAACAGGTTGCCACTGACAATGTTATAAGCAGGAACCTAGGAGTTGGAGAACCAGGACTTGGGGACTGTCCAAGCGCACCAACTGGCAATGCACGACCGGGGGCGGGGAAGGGAAGGAAATGAGGGTGTGTCATGTGCCCCTCTAGGTTTCTGTATTGAAAGTGAGGTGCAGGGTTCAGCCTGGCTAGACCAGAAACAGGTAGGAACTGACTCTGCGACCCAGTGGTAGCAGGGGATGGGGAGGAGTGAGAGAGGGTGGAGGAGGAGTGGGCCCAGGCCCGAGATGGGGGTGGAGGGCTGCTCCTCCCTCCCCTGCTGTGTTGGGCTGGCTTCAACCCAGCTCTTGGGCCTGCTCCCCGCCACCCCAATGTCAGGCTTGCTCCTCCCTCCACTGCTGCTGCGTCGGTCCTGCAGACAGTAATGACGGAAGGGGGGAGGGGCAGGCCGAGGCCAGTCCTGGTGGCCTCCCCCCTTGAGGTGTCCCAACCCCGCTCCCCCTTGTACTGCCGTCACCTCCAAGGAGCGCCGGGGGGGTGTTCCCTGAGGCCAGCTCCGGTTGCCTCGCCCCTCCCCCCCGTTATCACCACCTGTAGGGAGTAGGGCAGAGGGGGTGAGGCCAGCACCCTCTCATTCCACCCACTCCATTGGCCTCATCCCCAGCCCCCATCACCCCACTATCATGGCAACGCTGCGCCACGCCACCACCTCCTGTCCCAACACTGTATCGGCTCTCTGATTGGTTGTTTCAGTCAGCCAATCACTGCAAATAAAGCGTTATGGACAGACAGACAGATTAAGGCTTTTATAATATTAGAATAATTATTGAGGCACGATAGGCTTCCAATTTGCTTTAAAACTTGTAAATGTATCAATAAAAAATTGAGTTCAACTGATACATATGGTGCTTAATTTTAGTTGAGGAAAAACATGGATTTTGGGGGTCTTACACAGAGAAAACTAGGGTTCCTGGTTATAAGCTTATTCAACCTGCACGTAAGTGGAATAGTATATCTAGAAAATTCCAAACAAACAGTTGTGAATAGATGAATGAAAACCAAGCCAATATAATAATACAGACACATACATATTTGCAAGGCTACACAAGAATGGACAAATTTCTCCAATTTAGTTATGTGACATTTTCAATTGAATATTGTATCGATAGTTTTCATAAGCCATGTGTACATTCTAAATCAAATACGGAATAGAGGGACTTATGATGTTACTAGCCAATTGCCTGTCTAGAATGATGGTGGGGGGAGGAAGGGACAGGGGGTTGGGATGGAGTGCTGCCACCTAACGCCCCATGCTGCTGCTGTTCCATCTCTTGCAAGGAGAGGGGTGGGGGAGCCAAGGCCACTCCCCCACCCCATCCAGTTCTCGGAGTGGCTTTGGAATCATGGTGATGCTCCTGCATGTTTGGAGCACTCTGATTGGCTGTTTCTGTCAGCCAATCAGAGTGCGAATAAAGCATGGCTAGACAGACTTAAGCTTTTATAATATTAGAATATATTAAGGCAAGTTGGGAACTAGCCACCCCTTTTTCTGCTATATATGTTAAAAGTTCTTTGGGCATAAAGATTTTTAGAACACAAACTTACTAGAGAACCTAACAAAGGCCATGTTTGTAGGAGCCAGGTATTTTCTAGACAGGTAGGAAGACCCATGGTTGGGTTGCTACAAGGACTTTGAGGGAGATTTGGAAAGTCAAACAGAATCATAGAAAATTAGGGTTGGAAGGGACCTCTGGAAGTCATCTAGTCCAACCCCCTGCTCAAAGCAGGACCATCCCAGCCACAGCTTTGTCTAGCTGGGTCTTGAAAACCTCCAAGGATGGAGATGCCATAAGGATGGATAAAGTTCCCTTCTACGTAGATAAATGCAGTCTATTTCAGGTGATGTTTTCCTATAGGCTGGCTTTGCTTGAGAGACTGAACTGCATTACCTAAACCTTTTCTTAACAATAGCTGCTCCAAAGGGTGAATTCTCTCAGTTTTACTCAAGGAATCTGGTGTTTCAACATAAACACAATTTATATCATCTTTATAAAAAGCGATTCAGAGTGTCCAGATGTAGACTGGCCAGCAAAATTCTACAGCTTGAAGGGCAAATTTAACTGCACTGCATTTATTTATCATAGTGGTTTTCTTCTGGCATTGTCCGGATTATGAAAAAAAAAACTCAACACAAGACCCTAAGAATGCCATAGTGAGCCACGCCAAAGGTTCATCTGCTTCAATCTCCAAATGTGGCAAAGAGTGAATAGTTTAGAGCAGAGGTTCTCAAACTGTGGTCTGCAGACCACCACTGGTCCACGAGCTCCATTCAGGTGGTCTGCAGAAAGGTTGCAGAACAATCAAGAATATCTATAGAACATAATAAAAGTTTATTAAGTAGTCTGCTGAGACCCTCAGCAATTTTCAAGTGGTCTGTGAAAAAAAAAGCTTGAGAACTACTGGTTTAGAGAAAGAGTTCAAGAAAAAAACGATAGAGTGAGCCATCCTTTGCCCTACTGTCCCAGTTATCAGCATTCATAATTAGGAAGATCCTGTGCCTGAGGTTACATTCCTGACTTGTGTTTAATAGCTCCGATTAAATATTTCTAAATCTCTTTCTGAACCAAAGTTTACTACTGAATTCCATGGTATCTTTATAGTATAAGAGTGATGTTGTAGCTGGGATGGTCCAGAGATTATGCAAAAGGCAAGGATATTTTTAGGGCGATATCTTTTCTCTCTCTCACCTGAGGAAGAATGTTTTGCATTTGAAAGCTTGTCTAACTTTATCCCAGGCAGATAAAGAAGATATCATCCTAAGAAATGCTTGCCTCCTGTACAATATCCTGAGACAGAGTGTTCCACAATTTAATTTCAGTAAGTTTTAAACCTGCCATCTGATAATTTTTTTTGCTTGTCCTCTAGTTCTCATACTATGAGACATAATGAATAATAGTTACTTGTTTTTTCCATATGACCTTATAAACATCTATCATATCCCTATCAGTCATCTCATGCCCATGCCGATCAAATTTAACCAATTCATGTTAACTAAGCCTGACCTAAATTCACACTTTTTTCCTAGTCAAGAGAAGGGCTTTGATATTTTTCAATTTAGTGGAAGAATACAAGTTCACAAATGCGATGCATGGAATAAATTCCTACAAACGATGACAGCTTCCACCGCATAACCTACGTAATGAGGTTATTACATAATTTTATGTAATGAGACCAGCTCAGGAAAGTGCTGCCAGATCTCAACTACATTACAAGTACTACAATCTATAAGAGGATGAATCTGAAAAAGTGTGCTTTGGGGACAAGGGAGGTACATACAGAAACACAACGTACATGTAAAGAGGAGAAAATACGCTTCATACAAAAAAGAATATCTAAACAAAAAATACAACATCCCAGATGAAGGGAACACCTCTTCTAGGCCTTGATTGCCCCCAACAGCAAGTGTGTGAAGTAAGGGGACCTAACAGATGGTCTGTGTATAAACTCATGCTAAGTACTGAAACTGACATAAAGGCTGTGTACATGCATTCAAGTCATTCATGACAACTCTCCCAGATCTGTTTTCCTGAGGCAAAAAATGACCCGTACAGAGGCTAAAACAAAGAAGCAAAGAGCCTGCAGTGCAGATGGACAGTGAGCTGCCAGAGGTCCCTAGATCAGGCAGCCTAAAAAGCTCTACAGGCATTTTTTTTCTGTGAGTGTAGGCAGAGATCCTCAGGGCCAGGGAAGGTAGAGGCAGGTAGAGGACTCTCAGGTTGTGCAGAGAGTTCTCCAGCCTTCTCCTCCCCTGCACTTTGTTCCAGCCCAGCTGCACCTAGGCAGGGAGTATGTTGGTATGCTTCCAGGCACCCAAGTGCTGCAGTGTGATTCAGGCAGGGAACAAGCCAGAAGCAGAACATAGTCCCTAAGTGCTTCAGTGCTGGGCTTTTCCACTCTGTAGCACTCAGTAGGCATGTTCTTCTCCCTGCTTGGCTGGGACTGACACACTCTCTCCCCCACTGTGGGAGAGGGAGAGAGAAAGCAGCAAAGCACACTGACTACCTGTACAGAAGTTTTATCTCCTGAGAGAGATTCTCCAGGCAGTCACTTCCCTCAGGTTGTTCCCAAGTTATTTTTTTCCCCACAGCAGCCACATTTAGTCTGCAAGAAAAGTTACAAATGTCTGTATACTTGTGGGACTCTCCCCAGAGAAACTGAATGTTGTCCAAGGCCTCAATTACTTTGGTTCTGGCTTGCATGCTGGCAAGCCCTAAGTCTCTTATTACCCTTCATCCTATTTTCTGGAAAAGAAATTACAACCAGGTTCTAGGGTGGAGAGATGTTACAGGAGCTCACCAAAAGCTGTGTCAGTCAACACCAACTACACAGCACAGAAAAGAAGTCAGCCAGATCTGAGTCTGGGCTCAAATTAACAAAAGACTTCTTATTTTGTACCTTTCCTATGACTTTGTATTCATGAAGGAAAAATAAAGTGGGGCTGGAAGGGATCTCACAAGGTCATCTAGTACAGCCTCCTCCTCAAGGCAGGATCATCCCTGACTAAAATAGCCTGGCCAAGTGTCTGTCTAACCTGCTCCTGAAAATTTTCAGGCAGCCTGTTCTAGTGCTTACCCACCCTCATACTCAGAAAGTTCTTCCTTATCTCCAATCTAAATTTCTTCTGCTGAAGTTTGAAGCCATTACTCCTAGTCCTGTTCCCTACAGCCACAGAGAAATGTCTAATTCCATATTCTTTATATGTGATTTTCAGATATCTGAAGTATTACCAAATTCCACCCTCTTGTCTTCTCTTCTCCAAACTGAATAGACCTAGTTCTTTCACAGCCTTTCCTCATAAGTTACATTTTCCAGGCCTCTAATAATTTTTTTTGGCTTCCCACTGGACTCTTTCCAATCTGTAAAGCATTTCTGGGGAACAGCAATCAGTAAAAAACTGCAAGGTAAGGGCCAATTATTAAGAGAACCTGTCTGCCTATTATAATGTCTCCTCCTTGGCCTCTCCTTTTCCTGTATGCTTTCTTTCACCCCACAGGCAGCTGAGATGCTTGCAACAACATTTCTCTACTTACTTATGATGGCTCTACACTTTTACCATGGCATACTTTCCAGTTTCTCCCCTGTGTAAGGTAAAGAATTGCACTATAGTGATGAGTTTTAGCTGTGTGAATCCTGAAGGAAAATGATGAAAGGGAACCACAAACATGATAGAAAGTCAAGAGGTCACAGGAAAAAAAAATCAAAATACTTTACCGTGAACATGAGACTGCTGAAAGCTCTTTCCTGGTGCAAAGTGAAAGTTCCCAGCTACCTGAAGGAAATAGCCACTATTCATTATAAGGCTCCTTATGTATATAACAAGTCAAACAATAACATTTACTGTATCATTTTTAAAGGTATATGTCCTTCCTCCCATGGTTGTTTCCATGCTGTCAGCCAGAAATGAATCCGCTCTTCCCCAAAGAACCCCCATTTGGAAAACAAAACTAGCATGACTAGTCAGAAATGTGTAGAGGACATACGTGAAACACCCAATGCACAGGCTACTGTTTCAAGCATTTATGCTTTCATTTTCTACCAACTGTACACAGAAGCAAAGACCTCCCAACCGTATGCAGAAGCAAAGACTTACAGAAGATAGATTCTGAAGGGACTTTGAAGGTCATCTAATCTATTCCCCTTCCCAAAACAGGATCAACTGTATACAAGCCTTTCTCTTAAAAGCCTCCAACAATGGAGATTCCTAAAGGATTCTCCATAGATAATCCATGGCTGTGCTCAACTATTCTCATAATTCAAAAGTTTTTCCTAATGTCTAACCTAAATCTCTCTTGCAGCAAATTAAGCCCATGTCTTATTGTCCTATGCCCAAGTGGACATAAGTATACTTCTCTTCCACTTTGCAGCAACCTTTTACAAATTTTAAGACTTTCATGCTTCTCCCCAATTTTCTCTTCTTTAGATTAAGCAACTCCAGAATTTTCTATGTTCTCATAGGTTACGTTTCTAGACCTCGAACCCTTTTTACTGCTCTACTCTAGACGCTCAATTGGTCCCCATCTTTCTTAAAGTTGGGGCCCCAAAACTGGACATAATACTCCAGCTGAGACCTTACAAGCACCAAATAGAATGGAAGGCTTAAGCCATGTCTTACACATAACACTTCCATGTACATGTCCCAAAACAGCACTTGCTTCTTTCACAACACTATGATTTTGTTTCCCATTTTGTATTTGTACATTTGATTATTCTTGCCTAAGTATAGTATAGCGTACTTGCTCTTACTGAATTACATCCTATTTATTTCTAACCATTCTCCATTTTGTCAAGATTATTTTCAGTTCTAATCTTCTCCTTCAAAGTGCACACAATGCCTCGCAGGTTGGCATCATTTCTATCCATCCTTCCTAGTCACTTATGTAAATACAGAATAATACTGAATCCAGACCAGATCCCTGTGAAACCCCACTTAATATGTTGTTCTACTTTTAGAGTAAATCACTTGATTTGAGGGTTATAATAGCTAACCTCAGAATCAACAAAACCCTGGCAGGTGCTGGCTGTGCTCATAATGAGCCTTTTGGGGACTGCTAAAATAAAAAAAAGCTAGTGGACTAAGGTTAAAGTAAGAGGGAGAGTGAAAATGCCTACCTAGTCTGTCCACTACCTTATAGTTTCATAGTTTCTAGAGTCAGAAGAGACCCAAGTAGATCATCTAGTCTGACCCCCTGCCATGGCAGGAAAGAGTACTGGGGTCAAACAACCCCAGCGAGGTGTACATCTAGCCTCCTCTTAAGACCCCCAGGGTAGGAGCCAGCACCACTTCTCTCGGAACTTGGTTCCAGATCCTAGCCGCCCTGACCGTGAAGTAGCACCTACTGATACCTAGCCTAAATCTACCCTCTACCAGCTTATGTCCATTATTCCTGGTCACTCCTGGTAGTGCTCGGGGGAACAGGGACTTCCCCAGTGCCTGCTGGTCCCCCTTGACCAGTTTGTAACAGGCCACTAGATCCCCCCTCAGCCTTCTCTTGTGGAGGTTGAACAGGTTCAGGTCCCGTAGCCTCTCCTCATAGGGCCTGCCCTGCTGCCCCCTGATCATGCGAGCGGCCCTCCTCTGGACCCTCTCCATGTTGTCCACATCCCTCTTGAAGTGCGGCGCTCAGAACTGGATGCAGTAGTCCAGCTGCGGCCTGACCAGTGCCACATAGAGGGGGAGGATCACCTCCTGGGACCTGCCTGAGACGCATCTGTGGATGCATGACAAGGTACGGTTGGCCTTCCTGACTGCATCCCCACACTGCGGGACCATGTTCATCTTGGAGTCAATGATGATTCCAAGATCCTTTTCCACCTTTGTACTGACAAGAATGGAGTTCCCCAACCTCTCCGTATGGTGCCAGTTGTTCTTCCCCAGGTGCATCGCTTTGCACTTGTCTGTGTTGAAGCCCATCCTATTCTCATCCGCCCACCCTTGTAACCTGTTTAGGTCCAACTGCAGCCTATTCCTCCCTTCTAGCGTGCCCCCACCCCCATCTTAGTGTCATCAGCAAATTTGAACAGGGTGCTTTCTACCCCTTTGTCCAAGTCACTGATGAAGATGCTGAACAGTGCGGGCCCGAGGACCTAGCCCTGCGGAACCCCACTGCCCACATTTCTCCAGGTCGAAAATGACCCATCCACCACCACTCTCTGGGTGCGACCCTCCAGCCAGTAGGTGATCCATTTGACTGTGTGGGTGTCGACACCACAGTCCCCCAGTTTCTTAATGAGAACGAGGTGAGAGACAGTGTCGAAGGCCTTCCAAAAGTCCAGGCAGACTATGCCACTGCCACCCCTGCATCTAATGATTTGATGATCTGATCATAAAAGGCCACCAGGTTGGTCTGACAGGACCTGCCTCTAATGAACCCGTGTTGGTTTCCCCTAAGCATGATCTCTCCTGCTGGCCCCTCGTGGATATGTGCCAGAATAATTTTCTCAAAAAGCTTGCCCAGGATTGAGGTAAGACTAACTGGCCTATAGTTTCCCGGGTCCTTCTTCTTCCCCTTTTTGAAGATGGGAACCACGTTGGCCCTCTTCCAGTCCTCTGGCACCACACCAGGGCACCATGAGTGCTCATAAACCCGTGCCAGGGGTCCCGCAATGACCTCAGCCAATTCCCTTAGTACTCTAGGGTGGAGATTGTCCGGACCAGCTGACTTAAATACATCCAGTCCCTCCAGAAATTCCCCAACTAGTTCCTCACTAACCCTTGGCCTAGGTGTACCTCCCTTGAGGCCTGAGGGGGGCCCAGCAGGGGGGTGACTGTTACGGTCCTTGCTTAGGAAAATGGAGGCAAAGAAATCGTTAAATATGTTGGCTTGTGGGTCCATTCATCCAAGCCTGTTATCCCTCTTCTTAGAATTCCTTCTCATTATCACCATATTTTGTAGGAAGGCCCCCAAATTGTTTGGTACCCAAGACAGGAACTGCAGCTTGAATCTTATGTTAGAAAGTAAGTGATTTATTCTGTGGCCCTCCGGAAAGAGCAGATGTAGCTTTAAAAAAAAGTGTGCAAAGGGTATGCTGAACCTGATTTTCTAGCATCAGTTTGCACATGTAATAGGTGTAGGTGAGTAATCTCACCAAAATGACTAAGTAATTATATAACTATCAGGCTTGTTTGGACTTAAATACTTAATCATGGAGAAAAACTGAAAAAGCTGGGCAAACTGATTAGCTCCCGTGTCTGTGAACCATCTCTTAAGAATATAATATTGTTACACTGTGTTTTACACTTCTGCATTTGCCTGGGCCTTTAGTGGCCTTTAACAGCTACTGTTGTCCCTGTTGCAAGATGACTCCACTGTCTACTTCTCCTCACTCAAGAGGGCCTAAACCCCTCACTACCTCTGAAGACAGCCTATAAACCAAGGCAAGGAAGGGAATTCCTGATCTCTGCCTTTACTTGTTAATATCAGCACTGGTATTTCAGACGGCTGGCACAACAGGATTAAAGGGAGCTTTCCCTCACCTTGTTAACCTCTAAGAATCCATATACTTGGCAGCCCTCATTCTTCTGTTCTTGCATTTTCTGGCTGAACCCTTCTCTCTTGCATTGTTCTATGGTGTCAGGGTTCTTGAAGGCCCAGCCTCGCCTCCTATATGCTTCTCTTACATCATCACAAGTATTACAGCATCTGCAAAAGCACAGACATCATCTTATCACTCCAAAAGGAGGAGGAAGTCAAACAAATCAACAGAAGGGATCAGAATGCCAGGTCATCTTCTTGGAAGGGGACTCAGCAGCAGTTCAATACCCTTCCTTCATGCTTCAGCCAGTAGTTTTCCTGCAGATGGCCTCTGGGTTTACAATAGACATAAAAACACCCTGGCACTGCTGTTTCCCACACATGTAATGCATCTAGTTTATGACCTCTGAGTCACTATAACCTGGTATTTACAGCCCCAAAGAGCTAAGGACTTTTCTAAAGATAGGGCCTAGTAGTATCACTTTTAAATGAAGCTAACTGGCAGAAAAGATTCCAAAGAATTTTTTGTGAGTGCCTTGACTGGCTTGGAGTTTCCCCCATGCAAATACACACTGCACTCCTGTAGCACACATCAATGCTTGTCTAATGTTCTTAGACAAAGGCTTTCATACCTGGAAGAAACACGTTCCTTTTAACTCTCCTGATACAAGAGGGGATCAAGGTGGACCCTGGGCAAAGGACTTTGTTTCCTTTATTTGAATGCTTTCATTACCACAAAAGGGTAAGCTGGAGGGCTCAACTGGTCTTTCCCTCAGGGAGTGGATCATTAGGTGCGAGACCCTTAAGGCATTTTCTCTACTTGGCATTGCTTCTCTGCTTGGTACTGGTTAGGTCTCAATCTAGAGTCCTGTGTGCAGTTTTGGGCTCCACATATTTAAAAGTACATGGAGAAGTTAAAGAGAATCCAGAGGTGGGCAAAAAGAATACAGGGCTTGGAAAGCAAGTCATACAAGGAGAGGTTGAAGAAGCTAGGTATTTTCTATGATTCTATGTTCAGCTTGTAGAAAAGGTGCTTAAGAAAGGACGTGATAGCAGTCTTCAGATACCTGAAGGGCTGTCATTAGAGATGCACCAATATATAGGTTCATATTGTATTGGCACTGATAAAAGGAAAATTGACATTATTCGCAATTGGCTTTTTTTTGCTGATATGGCCAATAATGTCACCAATAAATGCCATGTGCATGTAAGTAGCCACAGCATGCATGCTGCCAGGAATGCACCCCAGCATCTTGGACACCAGCATCAGGCTGGTAAGTCTGTGTGGGGGAAAGGGAAGGGGGGGGGGGCGGAGGCAGATCAAGCCCCCACGATGAAGAAGGGAGTAGGGCTGGGGCAGTCACTACCCAGCTGAAGTGGGGCACAGGATGGAGCCATGGGCGGCTCGTCCCGGGAGTGCAGCTCCTGCTTCCACATGCACCCCCGGGGGAGCCATGTGCTCCCCGGATTTGTGGTAGTGGTGAGGGCTAGCTGCTATACTGGTCTCTTCCCAGCAGGGAGGATGGGCTGGGGCTGTTGTGCTCAGGGTGGGCAGCAGTGCTGGGAGGGGGCGCTATGGGGTGGCTAGGGCAAATTTTGGGGTGGCTGTAGCCCCCCCTGTAGTTCATCCTCCCAGAGCTGCTGTTGCTTGCTCCACCCATGCCTGCCCCAAGCACAACCCCAGCCCAGCCCCCCCATGCCGGGAAGAGGCCAGTGAAGGCCTCAGCAAGTAGCCCACCCTCACCCTGTGCACAAATCCAGGAGGCATATGTCCCCCATGCCTTCCCTGGGGGTGCATGCAATGGTGGGAGCTGTCCCCCGCATCCCCCACAGCTCATCCCCCACAGCACCACTCCCTCTCTCACCGTGGGGGCCTCAATCTGCCCCCCCCCACTCCTTCCCTCTCCCACGCCCCTTTCCGACTTACCAGCCGGATGCTGGTTTCCAAGCTGCCGGGCTGCATATCGGTAGTCAGATTAATATCGGCCAATATTGCTGGTTAATAATCAGCCATCGGTATCAGCCCAAATATCAGTGCAGCCCTAGCTACCAAACAAAAGAAGGGAAACACTTTCTCTTGCTTCAGAGAGTAGGATAGCTTGAAGCTCCAGCAATGTAGGCTTAAACTAGATACCTGGAAAAACTTCTTCACTGTTAGAATAGTGAGGCAGTGGAACAGACTGACTCTGGAATCTGTGGACTCTCTATTGCTGGAAGTGTTCAAGAAGAGGCTGGCAGCCACTGGGGTCAGGGATGATCTAGGAATAGCTATGCCTATGCTCTACTGTGGCTATGTCCTATATTTCTGTGCTTTGCTGTTGCCACATGGGGCTAGGAGGGAACAAATGCACCACATGCCATGCTGTTGCGTGTCAAGTTTTTTCTTAAGATTTCTTCAGAGGCACTGGGCATTAGTTGCATACAAGCTGAGGATTTGGACCAGGGTCTACAGCTCCTGCTGGGACTTAAAGCTGGAGGTTCCTGACTAGACAGTCTTTACTCAGGGTCAGATTGATTATTATACCTGGGGTCAGAAAGGAATTTTACCCCATGGTCAGACTGGTATAGGCTATAGGGGTTTTTTTGCCTTCCTCTGCAGTGGGAGGGAGGGGGAGTGGTCCTCCTCCATGGATCTTTTGAGCATATATTAACCACCTTTTACAGAAGCAGGATGCTGACCACCATGGTCCCCCTGCTTTATCTGTGGCAAGTTAGGCTTTAATGTCTTGTGCTGTATCAGGGTTGACTGTGTAGTTTTACTAAGAGGTTAGATTATGGATCTGTATAGGACTATTTGGATAGGGATGCCTGTTCGTCAGGTAGGGGATTGGATTAGATGAGCTATGGAGGTCCCTTCCAGACTTACCTCTATGATTCTATGATCTCCAGAGAGGCACCAAGGCCCAACAAGTGGCATCAGACTAAATTATTCTGGACAGAAAAGTTAAGAACAATGGAAGGTTCATCAGTGCAGTACCCTGGAGAATGAGTTTTGTAATGTTTTTTGCAGGAGTACATGTTGAGAGGGAAGGAAGAAGTGAGGGAGGGTGTTGTGGGTCAGGGGAAGGTACAAAGCATATGAATTAGAGTGATCAGCAAATGTCCAGTCCTTGTTTTATCAAGAATGCAAATAACCCAGAAGTAGTAAGACAGCTGGGTCATAGCAATATCTGACTCCCAAATTGGCTTCCGAGTGAAGATGCCTGAAGAAAACAAGCTAGACCAATGGTTCTCCTTTTCAGACTCAAGGGACCCCCTGAAAAATGCCAGCTCTTTTCATTTATTTTTGGACTAAGGAAAAATAATAGAGCAATTCTTCTGTTGCAAAGAAGTTGGAGAGACCACAGCAAGTCAGAATGTACTTAACTCTATGTAAAGGCAAGAATTATTGAAGGTGACATTATTGAACCAACTGTAGTCATAGGCAAGCTTTTGGGTATCAGAATACTCTTTCTCCTGAAATCCTCAGGCTTATCTTGTGAATCACATTTGCATAACCAACAGTGCTAACATTGTATGGCACTCCATGGCATCTTTGAAGGGCTCTGAAGGCATCCCAGCATGTCATGGCAAACTGGTTGAGAAACAATGAGCTAGTGGTTCCCAAACTCTGACAGACTGCACACCAGGTTTTCTGCATACCACTGGTGGATTGGTCTTGCTCAGTGGTTCCCAACTTCCTATGCATTCCAAGCAGCCTCAGGAGAGGCAGTCTTCTGAAACAATCTCTCCCTGTGATCCTCCAGGAGTAGTGCCTTCCAGCCCAATACACAGAGCTACAGGCAAACAGGACAATCTAGGTCTACATGCACTTAGAGTTTGCAGGGCTTGCTCCCATTTTATAACCTCACAACACAAAGGTAGAACACCCCAGCATCGGGTTACCATATTTCCAGTTTCAAAAAAGAGGACACCTGTGGGGGAGAGTGTATATATGAAGGGGGCGGGGGGGGGCAGGGGAGTGATATGCTTGTGCCCTGCCTCTGCCCCTTACTCCCAGCTCCCCCAGCCCTGCTGCTGCCCCTCACTCCCAATCCACAGTACCGAGCCCCCCAGACCATGCTGGTGCCCCTCACTCCCAGCCTGCAGCTTCCCTCCCTTCCGTCCCTGCTGATACTGCTCACTCCTGACCCACAGCCCCCTCCCCACCGCAGCCATGCTGCCCCTGAAGAACCCTTCCACCTCCCTGACCCACTGCAGCTCCAGCCTGGCAGGGACATGCACAAGTGCGCACACATGCACTTATTTGCTGGGGCCTGTGCAGAGCTGCATGTGCTAGTCCTGCCTCCAATCACCCTGCCCCCCATCCCCCAATCAGCTCCTTGCGAAGGCAAGCCGGGAAGTGTTGGGAAAGCAGAGCCAGAGCAAAATCCTGAACACTTGCTGATATTTTAAAAAAAACCTTGACAGAGATGGAAGGACCCAAAAAGAGGACATGTCAGGGAAAACCTGGACGTATGGTAACCCTACCCCAACAGACACTGGCCTCTCACATACTGACATTCTCAGAAGGGATCATCCCAAAACTACAGATCCACATGGGAATTCTCAAAGGAGAATTCACATTCAATATCTGGGCAAATGCTTGTGAAAGGTTAGGTAAACAGGGTTTCTTGATATCTGAACTCAGAAGATACGCAAAAGTACCGCCCCAGCTCTCAGTTCCACACAAGAATACTAAGGAGGATGCATTGCCCATCTCATACCTTAAGTGTGCATGCATCTACCCAGCCTCTTCCCAGATCAGATTAAGGAAGCACCCCCCACCTCTCACACACCATATTTGCCTGCTGAGAGTGTATAAGAAGCATTTGTGAATAAAATGCATGCTTCAAAAAAACAAAACAAAACAAAAAGGATTACCTTGGGGGGAACATTTTTTTTTCCCCAAAAAGCTTGACCAAATACAAATATTTCAATTATTTTTTGACAGGTAGCTTTGGTGTACAAGACCCACGTTAATTTTAGATCTCCTTTTTATACATTAGAAAATGAAGTAGATCTAGAGATTACATAAGAATTTCATTCAGTCTCTTCTTCTAAATCAAGACATAGGACTGTGTGTTCCTAACAGGTCAGCGTTAGGATACAGCCCCCCACTCCCAAGGCACACATTCAGAGAAGCCTTCTTTTACCTGATATCCTCAGATTCTGCTCCGTAACAGCTCTCACAGCGATCAGCATCTAAGGAATTTGGATCAAAAACTTTCTCCTCTTCTTTCCCTAGCTCTAAAACAAAGTAAGATTTAAAGTGGTGAAACAGGTTTACAAATGTTTGTGCTGCTTTATTCTTTTCATTTTATTTCATCCTGACTATGACCTGAACTGTGTGCCAGAAGTGTCAAGTCTGGTAACAGCATTTATGTTGGCTCTGTATCAAGAACTTATTTGAACCTTTTATGAGAATCTTATTTAGGCGTTTCACAAGGCCAGACAAAAAATACTTCTCACGAGAAGAAGAGTCAGCCAACTATTCCTCATGGACTAACTTACTAATGACTTTCATATATTTTACTGTGCAATGCTATTCAGCATATGAACCAACCATGGCTAGACAATCATATAGAGGGCCCCATGACCAGGACTGCTCGATCTTTTGCAAGGCTGCTATCAGTGCAGAGAAGGCAAAATAATCTTCCTCTAATCTGAAAGTGGACTCAGCTCAAACTGGAAGGGTGAGAAAAGTGCATGCCAGCAGTCTACAACCTTGCAACCCTATAGGCAACACTACTTAGTAAGTAATATACCTTGAATGACATACATTGATCTCCTTGTCAACCTTTGCTTTGATTTTTTAATTTCTACAAACAATATCAGAGGCTTCTACATACTCCTTTTGAGCTATGAGTTGAGCATCATTGCTTCAAGGGGCTGTTTGTAGTTTAACCTAATATGTATCTCTTTTATTTGATAACCAGAAAGCATGCATATGCTTAATTTTCTTTGCAGAGTCTATATAACCTTTACTTTATTGTGAAATGTCCCTGAACTACAAGCCAGGGTTACCCACAAGGGAAGCAACATTCTGTGGGGAACATGCACAAACTAGTGAAAACAACTGGAGAAGTCAGGACTAACCTCAGGTACACAGGCTCCTACACTGGGAGTCTGCCTGAGATGTCAGGATGAGACACAACATCTAGACACTGCTAAGACCAGGGGTGGGCAAAATGACCAATCCAGTCAGCAGCCAGACTATTTCCTGCATGGCTGCGGCTGGTCTCTGTGGAGACCCCAACCACAGCTGCATGTGAAAACTCAAAGCTGGGGTTGCAACAGGGACCAGCCTCAGCCATAGTGGGGGCAGAGCTCAGCAGGGGGCTGCTCCAGAGCTGATGGGATCTTGCAATGGGGGCAGCTTGCTTTGGAGCCAGGGCAGAACCACGATTTGTAGCTTGCATGCTCCAGACAGGGGCACGTAAGCAGGGGATTGCAGCTCTGCCCCGGATCCTTGCAGTGGTGACAGCCTGGTCTGGAGCAAGGTCAGACTGGGAAATGGAGTCCACTGCTAACTGGATTTGGCCTGTGGGACAGACTCTGCCTGTCCCTGGCTTAGACCCTACTCACTTAGAAGCACATGGGAGCCAAAGGAAAGCAGATTGCTAGCTATCAGCCAGCTAGCAGAGCTATCACATATTGAAACAAGCCAATCCTCCCTACCCCGAAGCAAAAAAAAAATCCAGTCTTCATAAGCATGACAGTCAATGTGAACAAGTTCTGTGCTCCCAGTGACAGATCAAGAGATTCAGGCACTATTCCTCCATTTTGTCATCCCTTTTATCTGTTCTCTATCCACACTGGCCTTTTCTTTACTAACATTCCTGCTATTTCTCATCCCTGTGCAGCTGCATTGAACATATAGAACCCAGGGGGTACATTGATTAGACTTGCTCTGGGCAGTTAAATACACTATAGACAAAGCCCTACCAAATGCTACACCAGCACTGCTATTCTGTGAACTAAGTTTTGCAAGAGAAAGTACTTCTGGGGGAAAAAGGACTAGTTTAGAAGAAATCTAGATGGCCTGTGGCTGTCTGGCTGATGCTCTCAGCTGAAACACCTTGAGATGCCAAGACCAACCTAAAATATGTTCAAAGGAACCAAGTCACATAGGCTCCCAAGGACAGAAAAAGAAACAAAAAACCCCCCAAAAACAGCAGGCAGTGAAAGACACCTTGACAGCAGGCTCAGTCACAGCCTTGGGGCTGGTAAGATTTGTAGAGAACACCAATTTGTGAAGCTGCATTTGAGATCATGACATTAGAGTTCTGTGAACTTGCCACTCAATTGTCTAGGGCAGGCATTAGCAACCTACAGCACACAGGTCAGATCTGGCCTGGCAAGCAACTGCATCCAACCACCAATGTAATAACATAAGTACCAGTGCCAACCTAGAAGGGGCACCTCTGAGTCTCCTCCACTGCACATCTCCCTTTCTCTTACTGCATCAGTTTTTCCACAGTTCAGCCTGCTGCCACCTCAGCCCTCCCTGCTTCCTCTTTTGTGTCCTCTTACTACAACTGCCAGTTCTTTCACTGCTGATTGTTTGCAGCAGCCAGTAACAAAGGAATCAGCAGTGAGAGGTAAAGCGTGGCAGCAGTGGTAACTATAGTAGAGGGGCGTGAAAGCAAAAGTAGCACCCTCACAGGGGATAGCAGCAGGCAGCTTGAAACATTAGCCATGTAGCAAGCCCACCTTCAGAGCCAGTTGCCTTATACTGGCCTGTCGCTCCTTAAAGACTGTTGACCTCCAGACTAAGGAGCTCAGATTGAAGTAGTAACTAAAGGATGTTTCAAGTAGTCCTTTTAGAAGGCACCAGAGGCAGATTGGGAATGGCAAGACCAGCAGGGAATCCATCAGAAGAAGGCACCAGAGCTATGCATTACCATGTCTCTCAGCCTCTGGAGTCACACGACTGCCATCTTTATCCAAACGCTGTTTGAAGAGATTGTGCTCCACATCTAGCTGCTGCTCTCCTGCCACATCCATTGCATCAATGCTCAAATCTGAAACCAGCAAGCAAACAAAGCAGATTAAAAGGTTCTTCGTGGTCTACAGAGAAACAAAAAACTAAGAAACTATCAAGCCTTTTAATAAGGCCTGGAATGAAAAGTTTATCTGAAAGTTAAGAGGGAATGTTGGAGCTGAAAGGGACAATATTAAGAGTTGTGTGATAGTGGATGATGTAACTATCTTATAGTTTTTAGCAAAGACTTTATATTATTTTCTCTTTTTTTTTTTTTTTTTGTGTAACTGCCGCGCGGCACTCTCACATTTATGTAACCTTGAAGTCGACTGTTAATCAAAATGAACGCTTTGTACTTTTCTCCACTGGCATTAAGCTACACATGTGCATTCTGTAAATTTCATTTCTTATCTAAAAGTGTCATTTCTACAGAAATGAAACTTATGTAGAAAATCTGCCTAGCAATAATTATGTAAAAGAAAATTATCCTATCTGTATACTATAGTTAGTGTCATAGAGGCAGTCCAACAAACATTTATAAAAGAGGCAAAAAAGCAGGAAGCAGCAGAGACGACAACTGGAAAACTCTGTGGGCCTCATCACCCCGCAGACCGGTTCTCAGCCTCCCCGCCTGGGCATATCCCAGCGAAGATAAAGGCCTCAGAAATCCGACAACTGACAACGATTCACTGTGTTACAGTATTGCTTTGTGTTTCCCAATTATGAGCCGTTGACCAGTTCTGGGACTTAAGGAGTCGGCAGCCGCACCTAGCTTTGGACTTGTTCCACTGTTGGAACGCAAGGGCTGGCTCTGGAACCTCGTGAACCAACGGACACCCTATAGAATATCCCACTCATGAGCTGTTGACCAGTTCTGGGACTACGGAGTCGGCAGCTGCTGGCTCTGGAACCCCGTGAACCAACAGACCCCTTTAGTATCCAGCATACTGTAACTGAAGAAACATCGGAGGCTCCGCTTCTCGACTGCCTCTCATCGTAGCTTAGACAGCATATCTACGCTCGCTATACTTGTATTTACTGCAACTTCGTTCCAACCGGCCTCCCCTCTTACTTGTAAGAGGGTGAGGCCAGGTGAGTGAATAAATCTTTTTATTTTACTCTATATCTACTCCATAATAACTTTTATGACTAACATTCCATATCAATGAGCCGTTGACCAGTTCTGGGACTTAAGGAGTCGGCAGCCGCACCTAGCTTTGGA
The DNA here is from genome assembly GCF_052110815.1 of Crocodylus siamensis. Lineage (NCBI taxonomy): Eukaryota > Metazoa > Chordata > Crocodylia > Crocodylidae > Crocodylus > Crocodylus siamensis. The sequence continues at coordinate 41,281,017 of NC_143404.1, read as the reverse complement.
CTAGCTCCACTGTTGGAACGCAAGGGCTGGCTCTGGAACCTCATGAACCAACGGACACCCGATAGATTAAGAGACACTAACTACTTACTCTAAGTCGTCTACTTGTGCCAACTCGGCGAACCTCGAGGGCGGCTAAGAGCTACCTTAATCCCGCCCCACAAGCTGCGCGCTCGCACAACTCCGCAAAGCCCGCGGCTCCCCTAAGCGGTGCCGGAGCCGCTAGCCCGGCATTTCGCCACAGATGAGAGCTTCAAAATGATAAAATTGCATTCCTACATGTCAAACTGCTATACCAGGAATACAGTCCTCAACTAACTCTTGTAAGACTATTTCTCACAAGAAACCACGCTTGCGCTAACAAACTAAGGCCATTTGTACCAACATCAAATGACCTGATCACCAGGGTTTGGGGGGGGGGGAGTGAAGAGCAGAAGCAGGGCTGGGGCATTTTGGGGGGAGTGAGAGGCACTGGCAGGGCTGTGGAGGGGAGGCAGTGCAAGGGGGGCTTTCATTTTAATCATGGATTTAGGGGGTTTTATCAGAGATTTTGTGATTTTTTTTAATCAGGGAAAACCAGGATCCCTGCTGATCACCAGCCCAGCCTATTGTACAAATGTTGACTTGATGGTTAAGCTTGAATTTATTTGGATGACTTCATTCTTACCCTGACTCCAATCCTACCACATTTCTCTGTGTCTCTCTTTGTTGGGCATGATGTGGCAGTATCGGGATCAGTCCGCTACTCACTCCTGCAATGTCACTATCTTCCCTGGGGAACACTGCCTTATCTCCTGAGCTACCCAAGTTAAATATTGCCAGGGAAGAAAATGATTCAGGGTGGCAAGATGGAAGGCAGATCTGCCAAGTTTATAGCACGATACATTCTACTTCATTTTTTTTGCAATAACCTGTTAGCTACAGACAGAAAATATGAAACAGAACATTCAAATCTGCTCACATTAGAAAATATACAATAGAAATTAAAGAGTACAGTATTTAATCTCCTTAGTTTTCCAATTATTAATCTAAAACAAAACATTTTATTCCTCAGAGAAAATGTGAAGATCCAGTGCACAGCATATCTAATAAATAAATAAAATACCTCAGTTATTGGTGATCAAAACAGAAAAACTTCATCAAAAATACCACAAACAGATCAACTGATTTGATTCCAACATTTTATAAACCTTGTAATTTAGCTACAAATTATTAAGTCTAATAAAAAGATTTTTGGACAAATTATTATAGTGAAAATAAGTGCCACAAGCCACCAGTAGCATAATGAACTTGATTCCACATAACTCGAACATGTAAAGTCAGAATTTAAACACTAAAGTCAGGAAATAACAGCTGTCCCTGCTTCAGTGTCTTCTACAGAAGGTTTTGAAAGAACAGAAACATTAAGTGCAATGGGATCAAGCACTTGTCAGTGACAGGTATTGAATTCACTTCACTGTCAAAACCAAGCTCTTTTTCAGCACGTGTGGATTTCAAAGTACTTTTGACAAGTGGCTAAATAGCATTTTCTCCATTGTACCACCCGGAAAAATTAGATGAACCACACAGACCAAAGTCACTATTGAGTAAGTGGCAGTACCAAGGAGTCCTGACTATTTCTCATCCTAAACACAGCAAATCCTTTCTTTTAGTGCCCAAAGGACAAGCAGCCAACTTGGACTGGTGACATTAATGGTTAGTGTATCTGGCCTCCTGCAGAGAATAACAACTGCCCTCCTCTCATTTGTGTAGAGAATTTACTCACAAGCACAAGGCATGTGTGGAAAGATAACATCTATATTGATCTTCAGTTTGTCTCCTCTTGATTTGTCAACATATAATTCAGGATGAACCTAAGAACAAAGAAAAGTAAAGTTTCATTGCACTTGGAAATGCACTGCAATATGTTTCCACTTGTTTCCTCTCCAGGCCAGGAGCCTCAATCATTTCCAGAGGCCTCCTTGACATGCAAAAGATTCAGAGATGTCCAAGCCGGTGATTTTCAGAACACAGGAAAAGCACAGTTGGGGGAGCTTTCAATCCCAGTTGGACTTTTACTGTCCCCAACGCTTCTAGCAAGGAAAGCAGCAATTTATTAAACTTTAAAATATTTTAAATTGCTTTTAATTTTCTAAAGTTACCATTTACTTCTTTATTGCTATAGGAAGCCTGCAGGAAGATAGGTGGATTCTCTCCTACTTTTGACGCAGGCAAGTGATCGGCTTGTACAAGAAGCTAGAGGACCAGCAGCCTCATTCAGAGGTTGGCAACCTACAGTCTGCAGGCTGCATCCAGTCTGGGAAAGTCCAACATGGCCCAGAGCAGCACAGGGGATCAGGCAGCATACAGCTGCACCATGCATCTGTTTTCTCTGCAGCACCCTTCTCCGCAGTCTGAGCTTACCATTACTTTAGATGGGTTGGGTATCTGCAGGAAGGGTAAGTGCAGACAGCTTGAGCTCTGGGGGAATTGAGGAGTGGTGAGAAAATGAGGCCTGCAGCAGGTCAGAAACTCTGGCACACAACGGCATAAGTCTGGCAACGCCTGGCCTACTTTGCTTCTTTCTCCAGAAGAGGGACCCAGTCCCTAGCTCAGGCTGAGGCGCAAAAAGCCCAATTTGAGGCATGGGAAGACAGTGATCAGGAGGAGAAAGAGGCTGCCAGTACTGCAGTGTCTCTTCTTTGAGGGAGGAAATTCACTCTCCTATCATCACATGGGCTGTATGCAGATTTAGTCCCATTCCAAAACACAGTAAAAGGAAAGGAAAGAAAGGTAGCAAGGGAATAACCCATAGCTTACAAGACTCAGAAGCCTGGCTCAAGCAGGGAGAAAGATCAGTCCTGGGTTTAGCCTTAATTTTGTATTTAGTCTCCAAAAGTAGGACAGTGCAGGGAAGCCACATGCCCAAAGAGGCAGTAATACCCAGTTCTACTTACTTCCTTAGTGAGGTAGTATTGCAGCTCTGAAAAGAACAGTACCATCATGATAAGCCCACTGATTACTGTCACTGCAAATTGAAAATAAAAACATTAGCAGGGGCTGTAGTGGATAAGTCTCAGTATTAAGAACAACCATATTACAGGTGGTGCAGAAAGCACTTATGCAGCATGCAGACAGCATGACCTCTGGCTCATTTTGCTTGACACTTCAACACGGTTCATCAGGGCCCCCCTTGGAGTCACCAGGACCAATGGCCACAAGCTGAGGAAGGATAGGTTTAGGTTAGATATTAGGAAGAACTACTTCACTGTAAGGGTGGCCAGAGCCTGGAATAGGCTTTCCAGAGAGGTGGTGCTCTCACCTTCCCTGGAAATCTTCAAGACGAGACTGGATGGGCACCTGGCTGGGGTCTTATGACCCCTGCCACTCCCAGCGCTCCTTCCTGCCCATGGCAGGGGGACTGACTAGATGATCTGTTTAGGTCCCTTCCGACTCATTGATTCTATGATTGTTAGACCATACCTACAGTTGTTTTAAACTTTGACTTCAACCATTTGAACTGAAATTTTCCATGCCTCATGAGTATGCCAGACTCTTCTTTTCTTTCTTTTAATAAGAGCCAAGAAAACTCAGTTCTTTGCAAGAATGAAATGACAAAAGAACACAGGTGTTTCACTGACAAGCTCCAGGGCTTCTATGCTATGAAGCAAACTTTGAATTTAGAGTAGATTGCCCTGGGATCATAAAGGTGACTTCTGGTACCCCTCTGCAACTCCTTTATATCTGCAGATTTTCTATGTACTGGGCATAGTTCAATCCCTGTTTTTGCTCCCTACCCAGACTGCACGTGTGAGCCCCAGCTGGGGCTGGGCTGTGTCAACTGCAACTGCTGGCCAGGTCTTTCTAGAGGGTGTTGGTCAGGCAAATCATCATACGTGGGACCAGGAAGAAGTTTTAGCCCCGGACGGCCGGGGTTTGTTTTCTTCTGCGGCAGGCCACCAGGACTCGCCCTTTCTCAGACTGCACCGGGTATTTTAACAGCTACCTCCCATCCTTGCCCGCACGTGGGCGCGGCCTACACCGCCCCTCTTGCTGTCCCCCAAAGCAGAGCAGCTCCCTCGCCCGCCCCGACGGCCCAGGCCGCGGCCCCGCCTGGGACACTCCCTGGCCCGCCGGCCCCGCGCTCCTGCCTCCGGGACCTGCGGCACCAAGCTCGGGCCGCGCCCGGCGGAGCTGCTGCGGGAACTGGCCCGCAAGAACCAGGAGGACGAGCCGCCTCGCCCTCACCGAGCGCGCCCCCGCACGTCTTGACCCGAAAGTCTTCCAACGTCTTGGGGAAGGCGTCGAACCGCTTCAGCCGCCGGAGCGAGTCCATGCCGCCGACCGGCCCGGCGGAGCCCACTTCCGGCCGCCACCTTGCCCGACCCGGAAGGGACCCGACGTCCAGCCCCGGCCGCGTGCAAGTGGGCGGTGGCTCCGCTCGCTGCTGTCACGCGCGTGCGCCACCCCAGTCACCGCACGGGCTGGGCTGGCCGCGGAGTCAGCATGTCTAATTCTCCGAGCCAGGGCGGCAGCCTCCGCCGGAAATGGGGCAGACTAGGTGCGGGGCAACCCGGAGTCGCCGCTGTGGAGGGCGCGCAGCTGCCACAGCGCTTGCCGGGCCGGGGCCGGGTCTGAGGCTGAGACGCCGTTAGCGGCGGGGGGCGTTAGGTACAGCAGCGCTTCTCGCTCTTGTAGCAGCGCTAGGAAACGCGGCCTCAGACCTTCTGCTTGTTTTGACTACAGAAAAATAAGTGCCGCTTTCCTGTTGCCAGAAACCTAAACCAAACAGGTGAAATCTCGCTTTATCTTGTGATCCTGCTTGCGCGCCTAGCAGCAGGCCCCGCAGCGGTCTTGGAAGATACCCAAGGACTGCGAGGAACCGCTGCATTAAAGACTCAACTTGCAAGTAAAAAGAAAGCCGAATATCTGGTGTTTTTATTTTTTTCACTCAAAAAACATCACTCAAAAACGGCAAAAAGGAGTATGACTTGGCAACTGGAACCTATATTGATTAATACCATTTCATGTTCGGGACAATTGTATCTAATTAACATTTTCCCCTGTGAGAGTCGCACTTTTCTGTGCCTTTGTAGCTCTCAGGGGTACAGTCTGTATTTGTAACTATATGTGTTTCCATGATACATTTCTAGAATACCATTTTAAATGCATGGTATTTTATTTCCTTTTTCTACAGAAGAACTTTGAAGTGGCAGCATAATTTTCATACTCCAGTCTGAACTTTAATTTGACAACACAGTGTCACCTGATGGGGGTACAGGGTTATCAACCACTTCTTTTGGGAGACTTGATAAATCTGTAGCCATAAAGAGACCTTTGAATTAGATGAGTGGAGACCAGATTTCACCTTTCATAAGTGCCACAGGTTCTGGTGCTCTGCAGGCCTTAATGGGGTGATTTTCAACTAGGTTGCCATATGATCCTGGAGTGCTGTGAGATGCTTTCAAGGGTGCCATGAAATAGTAGCAATGTTAGGCATACAAATACGATTTGCAGGATAAAACCAGAGCTTTTCAGCTAGGATCCATAGTGTTAGAAACATTCTAACTTCTTGTGATCTTTCTGAGTTCTTTGCACTGGAAGAATTACTCTTCTGCATTTCCACAGTGGCAAAAAAGTGAAAATTAAGAGCTGGCATTTTCCAAGGGGCAACTACTGCCTTAACACAAATGGGTGGGCTCTCATCAGCCCAGAAGAGACAAATGCCTCACCAGAGACTATCAGCCCAATCACCTTGTGACAGTTATTCAGGCCAAATTAATCCAAGGGAAAGAGTAGAGTGCTATTTAAGTCTAATTTTAAGTCATTTCAGAAGCTCTACAGAAAGGGCGTTCTAATTTAAATAGTTTCTCTTGTTTTCAGTTAAGATTATTTGTTCCTACTCTAGCCCTACTCAACAACCCATCATGTTAAGTATAATGCAACTGCAAATGGCATTGTGACTAGAGCAGGGGCTGTCAACCAGGGGTACATGTACTCCTGGGGACACTTGGGATGGTCCTAGGAGGTACACGTGGGTGGGTGGGGATGGAACACTGCCACCCACCACCCCGCACCACTGCTTCCCAGGAGCAGGAATGGGGGGTGGGGGGTCAGCAGCACCTCTGCATGCCACACAGGCACCACCCAGCCGGCCAGATCCAGAGCAGGGTGGGAAGAGCTTGCATGTGGCAACTGCCCTCACCACTCTGTGGTGCTGCTGCTCCACATCCAGTGATGTGCCACCCCTCTCCGCTCCGCATCCGGCTGCTGGAGGTACACTTATTAAAAAAGGTTTAAAATCCCTGGACTAGAGTGATGATTCTCAAGCAGGGTACCATAGGATACTGTACAATATTAATGCTGTTCAGTGTGCAAACACCTACAGGTTATTTACAAAATAAACCCAGAGATTTCAAATAGGAATCTATAGTGTCAAAAACATTCTCTTGTAGTTTTTCTGAGTTCTTAGCAACAAAATTGTTCTATTATTTTTCTGTAGTCAAGAAATAAGCAAAAGCGAAGAGAGGGGATTTCCTGAGGGAGAGGGAAATGGAGTTAAAAAAGGTTGAGAACCACTAGACTTGAACTTGGGTGTACCTGGGTCCTGTTTCTGGTTCTGCCTTTGGCCTGTGGAAGGACTAGTTGCTAGCCCTTTATGTCTGTTTTCTCATTTGAAAATCAGGGATAATGATACTGACTTTTGTAACGTGCTTTAAAGGTATGGTGACTGAAAAGCACTAAATAAAGAACGAGAATTTTTTATCATAGAATCGTAAGGTTGGAAGAGATCAAAGATCAACTGGACCAACCCCCATGGATGTAGAAATTATATCCAGTTCACCCTTAGCCAATATTTATCTCTTCTTGGACACTTTCAATGAAGATCTTGCCACTTTCCTGAGCCTTCTATTCTACCTTACCATTCTAACAAGGGAAATTTTTCCTGAAATCTAATCTAAATCTACTTTGTTGCAGTTTAAAACCATTGTTCTTCTTGCCCTCTGCAGTATGGGGGAACAATTCTTTTCCCTCTTTCCTTGATGGCAGCCTTTCAGAGAGTTAAACTCCTACTGTGTTTCCCCTTAATCACCTTGTCTGCAAGCTGTATATGCTTGGTTCTCTCTGGGTTTCAGCACACAGCCTGCTGTCTAACCCATTTATCATTTTTATTGCCTGCCTCTGGATCCTCTTTAATTTGTTCGCATCCTTCTTAAACCAGAGTCCAGAACTGCATGCAGTATTCTAGATGAGACCTAAGCAGTATCAAGTAGAGTGGCACTGGTCTGTCTCTAGCCCAGCACTTTAATCAACCTGATGATGATGACGCTGAGGTCCTTCCAACCCTAGGATTTTAAGAAATATTTTTATCCTCTAAAGTGTTTATAGTCCTTACCAGCTTTATGTCAACTGCAAACTTGATCAGCAAACTCTATTCTGGCACCCAATGATGTCTTTACACATGCTGGAGGGGAGAGGCACTTTAATTAGCACAGCTCCAAGAGCTGCTCTAATTAAAGCGCCCAGTGTCTTGTGTATTCAGTGCCCTGTGTTTCAAAATGGTGGCAGGGGGGACTTTTAACTAAGCTTGTTTGACAAGCTTTAGTTAAAGACCCCCTCTGCCATTCTGGAGCACGGGGATGCTGGATACACAAGATGTAGAGGCTACTGGAGTTGGCTAATTAGCATGCTCCAGCAGACTCAATTAATTGAGTCTGACTGTAATTAGAGTGTGTCAGGAGTGTCCCTACATGTCTACAGGCATACTCCACTAATAATCATACCAAATGGATCCAGACTATGCCAGGACAAGAAATGTAAAACCTGCCAATACATCTCCATCAGTCCCACAATAACTGTATACCACAACAGAAGCATCACCATTTCTGGATCTTACATCTGCATCTCCAGAAATGTAATACATCTCATCCAGTGCACCAAATGCTGTAATGAAAACATGTAAGAGAAACCAAACAACAACTGCATGCCAGAATGAACACATGCAGAAAATCCATCAAAGACAAAAAATATTCAATTACCTGTGGGGGCACATTTCTCACAAGACAATCACTCTTTCTCCAGTCTCTCAGTTCTAATCCTCAAAGGGAACTTATAAAACACCTTTTATAGACAAGCCTACGAACCTCACCTCATAAATCTACTGGTTATAAACAATCATGGACTTAATATAGACATTGTATTTATGACACATTACAACCTACCTGACATCTGACTCACCAGGTATCCTGCTTTTAGCTGAACACTTGGATTCCTTCACACTTTCCCTTCCCTTTCTTCCCCCTGCTCTTCTATCTCTATCCTTTGTCTTCCAAACTTCCACTCATTTACATCTTCACAGATTTCTTGTTTACTTTAGCTCCTTTCTACCATGGAGAATTCAGAACAACAGCAGTCTCCCAATGCCTGAAGTGTTCATGCCCGAAAGCTTGCAAAGAACTTTTTTTCCCACTTATTTAGTTGGTCTAATAAAAGATACCATATCTACCCAAAGAACCTTGCCTGCCAAAGCACTAGTAAGTGTGTTAAACAGCACTGGACCCAGGGCCGACCCCTGTGGAGCCCTACTTGAAATTTCCTGCAATTCTGACATTGATCCATTTATCCCTTTGCTTACAATTATTGAGCTGTTTCTACCATACCCTAATTCTATGTAGCTCACATTTCTTCAGTTTACTTAATGTGGTCTAGAACTTTTACTAAAAGCCATATTAAATTCCAAATATAGTATGTCCATTACATTCCCTTCATCTCCCCAACTAGTTATTGTGTCAAAGAAGAGCTAGTTGGTTTGGCATGATTTGTTCGTAAATCCATGCTGGCTGCTACTGATCAGCTTTTCATCCTCCAGATGTTTACAAGTTGACATTTTTAAAACTTGCTTCAGCAACTTCCCTGGTATTGAAGTCAGCCTGACTAGTTAATAATTCCTTGGAACCTCCTTTTTCAAAGATGGGCATTGCGTTAACTTTTTTCTTATCCTTTGAAACCTCATCTTTCTCCCATTAATTTAGAAAAACTGCCAGCAGCTCAGAGATCTCTTCAGTGCCTGGGATAAATTCTGTCTGGCCTTGCTGACTTAAATTCATTCAAGTTAGTCAAAGCTGCCCAAATATCATCATCTCAGCCTTTCCCCATCTTTGTCATCTAAAGATTCTATACATATCAACAACACTGAGTTTGGTGTTAAAGTCATAAATATATTTTAAGTTAGTATCTTTTAAAGAAAAAAAGATATAAAAATAAATGGTAACACCGTCAAAAAGATTAAAATATTATTTGTCAAAGAAAGTAAAATATTTTTTACTTTTCCATCACTGTATATTCCTTGGATTTAAAAGCGTTATTCCCAGGGCAACTTTATCTGAAGCTTTTTTTTCCCTTATGAATTTTTATTTTACTATATTCTTGCGTAGATAGAGATGTTTCACATTTTGCTTTGCCACCCCAGCAGGTACCCTCTAAAGAGCTATCAGTTTCCTTTCGGTACTTGGAAAGGAGAAATTGCTTGACTATATGCTACTTTGGTTCAGTGCTCACATGTGGAATTAGGTTTTCCCAAGCACATCTCCACATGAGTGGAGCTTCTTGTTTGTATAATGTACTGAATCAGGCTGCGGCTCTGTGAGAGCAGTCTGGAATATACGAATTGCCCTACTAGTTCAACATTTAGTTCCATAGCCTATTTCAGACTACTGCCAGCACTAGCTGCTTTGAAGGTACAGGAAACCCCCTTGGAATGTGCTGCTCCAAATAAAGTATTTTCCTCATCCTGTTGTTTTGTTCCTTGGAGCTGAAATGTTAGATCTTTCTCACATGCTGTTTGTTTGGTAAATTACTATACTCTTGCTTGTGCCTCCCAGGCTACCTTCAGACCCACTGTGCCAGAGCTGAGAAGAAAAACTCAGTTCATGCAAAAAAGCAATGAGCCTTTGCCCCAAACCCCATCCCTGTATGTACTCACTGGAGATCTGTTCTGTAATCACTCCCCAGAGTACTCTCTATGGACATGTTACTGTACAACCTGAAAAGTTCCTGTGTTGCACATATAGGTTTTAAGAACAGAAAATAGCCATATCCAGACTAGTTCCATCCTCCTGTGGGCAACAATCAGTTGGGTGGTGCACTGTTCTTGAGAATCAGTGTTTTGGATGGGACCTTGACAAATCATGGCCAAGCCAGTGTAAATCATCACATTTTTAAATGCTACCACTGTAGCTCTGAAAGAGAGGCGAGTCTCTATTATACTTGCCTGGTGCTGTTAAGGATGGCACTACCAGACAAATTTCAAGCCTTACTTGGTTTCAGGTGTAACCCGCTTGTTGAACATGGATTCAGCCCCCTACTTCCTGCTACCTCAGTCCACCCGGTTGGGCTGCTCTCAGCATTGAATCCAGTAGGTGTTTCTCTGAAGACTGGCTATCCCATTCCAGAGCTGTCAAAATCAAGTTGTAGTTCAAAGATTCATCCAGCTTCTCGGTTTCAATTTCTAGCACAGTAGCTTTGGGGTCCCTGGCTACAGCTGCTAAGGAATGAGAGAGCTCCTGGTGCAAGCCTGAGAGCTCCTGGCTTGTTTTGGCACAGCACTCAATGTAGTCCTGCTTCTGCTTCCGCTCCAGCATTAGCTGTGTCTTCAGAAGGGACACCTGAAGAAAAAGGATAGCCCAAGCTCAATCAGTCAGAAGCAAGGAGACAGGAACTGCCATTCTGGCTGAGACTAAAGGAGATATGGATCCTGTCAACATGAGAATAGCTGAAGTCCACTATTGTATATCCTGCTTTTGGTTTTTTAAAATTCAATTTGCATTTTCCTTTCTCTATTTTGATGAGGTGGTTGACAGTCTCCTCAGCAGACCCTGTTTCCCAAGTTCCCACCCTCAATTTCTTCAGCTCCTGCCCCCAACAGCCTCATGAGTCACCAGCATGTCAATCCACTTCGCAGTGTTCTCACCCCTATTGTTAGGGTAGCTTGTTATGTTTAATGCTTTAAAGTTGCACTTGCTTATAGTATTGTTTATAGTTAGCCTTATTAAATAACTGCTTAAGTTTTGTCTTTACTAACTTTTTTGTTTTTTATTTTTAGCTGGCTTTGAGTTGTTTTTGTAGAGCTCATAGGTTCTCATTATATCTTTTCTTTTTTATCGTGGTGAATTCTGTTAACAAGGCAATGGCCTTGTTACCAGCTGCAATTAATTGAACTTGGCACTAACCAGTTAAATCAGAGGGATGAAAGCATTGGATATATTAATGAAAGGTGATAAGGGAGACCAATGGACAATGCCCAAAGTAACACACCAGAAAAAGACCAAATTAAGAGGTGTGCTTGTGATGGGTCTGTTAGACAAAGGAATGTGTGGGCGAGATAAAAGATGGACAATATGCTGACTGCAGAGAGACCAATCCAAAAGCAAAGAGTCATCAAAGCAGTGAAGCTGATGAAAAGCATAGAAGTGGGGAACAAGAAAGTTCGTCGTTGTTATCATACATCCAGCCTTCAACACCTGTCTGGACCATCCGAGCCCACTATGTACCCTTTGCTTCCAGGAACTGGGTGGCTGTCTTTTCTGCTGAGCAAAGTAACATCTGGGATTGGGTGAGATTATTGTACTGAATATTTTTCTCTCTCTGAATATAGAAACTGCTAAGATAATACTTGTTGTACTAATAAAGTTAAACTTTGATTTTAGGATACCAAGTTGTCCAAGACTTTGATTTTAGGACACTGAGTTGTCTGCATTCTTATCTCACGTTCCATTTAAGGGTTATTGGTGCTTTAATGATCCCTAAGCACTATCTGGTGGACAATGGTGCAAACATTGGCTGAAGTAAGGGGACATGAGTGTCCAACCTTGCTAGGGTAGTCTGTAAGCCAACAAACTTGGGGAAATGCTATAATAATTTAAGATATAATTCATACCATCCACTTCCAAACTCACAGGGGAAGGGATGGGGCACAATGAGATCTTCAAAGAAAGCTGATATATGCAGGGTACACAGGCATGGACTTGGAATATAAACAAACAGAAATTACTTAATCAGCTACCAGGGTTCTTTAAAATGTGTTATCAGTAGGAATATTTGGCAGTGGATGTGCTTCAAGCACTCGGCTGAGAGAAATTTTGTTCCAAATTTGCCTTGTTTCTCCTTGTAAGGCCCAGGTACAGATGACATGCACTACATTTGACACTGCTTTGAAAGTTACCTGACCTGCAGAGAATGGCAGGTGTGGATCCAAAACCTTACAGCAACAACCTCCACCAAAAGCATTCTGTACACTTTCTGAATCTACTTAAGTTTCTTCCTTCCTCCAGACTCAGGGGTGATAATGGGGAAAAACTGCAGCAAAAAACCCCCAAGCTTGTGGGTTTCTGGAATGGTAGAGAACTAGGATGGGACCTTGGCAGATCATCATAATCAAATCAGTGGACACCAAGAGGATTGAGGAGAATGCTTGCAGTGCCCAACAGCAACCCTAACACTGAAACAAGCATGAGTCTAAAACTGCTTACCTTAGCAGGGACTGTAACCTGGGGCCTGCATGGAATCATGCAAGGAACCCAGCAGAACTCGTAAAGGTAGCCATTTTAACAGGCTTCCTCAAAGTGCTGTCTTCAGTCCCACAGCTGAGCTCTGCTGTGCCTGGTGGGGCCTAAAACTCTTATATGAATGTATTTATAACCCTAAAAGTAAAAAAGTGTCAATGCCTGCTGAGGATATTCTTTCCAGTTCCCCAGATTCTCTCCAATGCATACCAGAGTCTAATCCTGCTATAATCCCTCTAATCACAAGGGGCTACAGTGCCAGCAATACCTTTGCATTTAATATTCCCATTCTGTGTCCAGGACATGGAGGCCCTGGGAGGAGGGGATTCTTTAGAAGCTTGTTGGAAGAGTAAGATGGAAAAGGGTTCAAAGGGAAATGGAGATAGGTGAGGAGATGGGCTTGACAGGAGCACACTGAGCCTCTTGGTCTCTTCTCTCAGTGGTAGACTGACAGATTGCTCTTTCATCTTAGAGCATTTCAAACTTTCTGAATGCAGAGACTTCTCCCTAATGTGGATCACCATCTACACCTTGGGCCTAGATCAGGGGTGGGCAATTATTGGGCTGGAAGGCCTCTTAAGGAGTTTTGGTGAACTAGTGCAGGTTGGGGGTGGTGGTGACCCAGCACTGTGGTGGGGAGAGGGGTGCAATTGATCCTATCCAGCCCTGAGCTGTTTGCCCCAACCCCACCCCCAGGGGTGCTGGATGGAGCGGGTGGGCATGGTTTCCATGGAGGCCAGCCCAGGACCCCCTGGAGACGGTCCAGAGGAGGGCCACTCATATGGTTGGGGGCCTCCGTGGCCAGCCCTATGAGAAGAGGCTGAGGGACCTGAGTCTCTTCAGTCTCCACAAGAGGAGACTGAGGGGGGATCTTGTGTCTGCCTACAACCTTATCAGGGGCCAGCAGCAGGGACTCGGGGAAAGTCTGTTCACCAGGGCCCCCCTTGGAGTCACCAGGACCAATGGCCACAAGCTGAGGGAGGATAGGTTTAGGTTAGATATTAGGAAGAACTACTTCACTGTAAGGGTGGCCAGAGCCTGGAATAGGCTTCCCAGAGAGGTGGTGCTCTCACCTTCCCTGGGGATCTTCAAGAGGAGACTGGATAGGCACCTGGCTGGGGTCTTATGACCCCTCCTACCCCCAGTGCTCCTTCCTGCCTATGGTGGGGGGTCGGACTAGAAGACCCGTCTAGGTCCCTTCCGACTCATTGATTCTATGATTCCTGGGCAAGGTGCACTCAGCCAGGTAGATGGAATGGGGCCGTGGGCAGGTGGAGAGTAGCATCCAGGAGCTGGATGGGCAGGTACAGCCAGGATTGTAGGGTGGTGATTTTGTGGGGGCTGGGGCCCAGAGCAGAGCTGCAACCCACTTCCTGCCCGTGGAATCAGCACCTACCACAAGTGGGGAGATTAGGGGAGTGGATTGCAGTTCTGCCCCAGGCCCTGGCCCTGTACTTTCACTATCCCGTGATCCCAGCACTAGTTCTGCCTGCCCTTCCTGCTCCCTGATGCTGCTCCCCCCCACCCATGGCTCCATCCCATCCACCTGGCTAAGCATGCACTGCCTGTGCAGCTCTTGGGCTGGTCTCAATGGAGACCCGACCTGCTCGATCTGTTTGGCAACAGCAGTCAAGCAGAGTGAACTGCTTCCATGGGGGCTGCTAGGAAACCCAGTTACACCACTGCACTGCCCCTGCCCCGCACCCAGGGCTGCCTGCACCTGGACTGCCCCCTGTGACTGAGCCAGGCAGGGCCAAGAGACCTGCTGCAGGCTGGATAAAAACCGTTGGCAGGCAAGATCCAGCTTGTGGGCCATATTTTGCCCACTCCTGGCCTATATGAACATGGTCTTTGGAAGATGGCTGAGAGGTCTAATCAACTAAACAGAGGGTACTCCTGGGCTAATCAGTCATGTGGTAATAAATTTAGTTGGGCTTCTGGCCTACTTGACTAGAAAAACAGACAGAGACCAGAAGTGCTGATACTGCTTATTTCAGTTAAATGTTCTGAGATAAGGAATCCTGCATGCCTTGTTTTGTCTTGATATAGTACCCTGTGTATGGATGTTAAGTTTATTTTTCTCTCTGAGAAACCAGAAACTGGTAACTATTTTTATAAGCACAACGTTTCACTCTCCTTTAAGTAAACAGCCTGTATGTCTGTGTGTGTGTTAGATCAGTGATTTACAGTCCAAGGTCATATTTTTTTTCTCTGTCTTAAATATAAATATGGTTGTAAACTTAGAGAGTCCTAGAAATCCTTTGAAACAGACAAATGGGTGATTCCCCTTCCTGTGTGAAATCTTCCCTGTGATCACAGTATAGCCCTAAATAAAGAAAAGCTGGCTCTGTCAGTTCTGATTCAACCACAACGCAAAGTCTGATTTCTTCCACAGTCATAAAGCAACTGGTTGCTTTAAAGGGCTGAGGTACAGAATGTGCCAATTCTCCTCATCCATCTCCAAATCTGGATAGGCACAAAACTGCCTGCTCTGTCACACTTGCCTCATGTTGACTGTATATCTGAGACAACAGGCACTGAATAAAACTTAGTTCCCACAAGTTGTGCTTCATTAGGACCTGGCCAATACCCCAGTGCTGCAAGCTTTGCCATTACTGTTTTACTAGACACTGTTTGAAATCCGGTCCTGAAAGCTTCCTTGCTCCTATGCCTGACAAGTGACAAGCCAGCACGCCAATGCTTTGAGCTTCCTCCCTACCATGTCACACTGGGACTCAGCTGACACCTCTATCCTTCAAAATTTTTCACTGCTGTGCCCCACCAGGAGCCAGTGCAGCACCCCAGTGCAACAGGCTTCACTACTCCTTACCTGTTTCTGTAACCTGGCAAATTGCTTGTGGCAAGTATGGGCCTCCTTCTGTGAAGAAATCACAAAGGAATTCTATTAGTCTGCAGTCTGCTTGGGGTAGTCTGCTAGGCCAAAGTACACGGGACTTGGTGCTGTCCAGGGCCTCTTTTGAATCACCCAATAATGGTTTGAGGAGACTATGAAGTGTTCATGCCATCCCCTGCTCAACTGAAAAAGAGATGCTGTTCAGACCTGTCCTGGACTGGGTGCCTTCTCCCGGCCAGCACTGGACATGTGAAGCACACAGGCATCTGAAAGTGATGGGCCAGCACGTTCTTTCTTCAGCCTCCTCCGCTCACATTCCACCTGCAGGCAGGAGATAGGAATAGGTCACAGACAGATGCCAGGAAGCAAGGAGCTACACAACTAAAAGCACCAAAAAGGGCAGACAAGGTTTTTACTCAGAAGTGGAGGAATGGGAAGAGATGGTACTGGAATGCATGAGTGTGTGGGAAAGTAACAGGAGCAAGCAATGCCAAAGGAAGCACATATGAGGGAAGAGGGTGAAACACGACATGCCTGAATGACCAATGCTTCCATGCCACAGTACTGAAGGTATTTTAGTTAATGATAACAGGAATTAATTTCACCTGCTCTAATGTCTTCCTCAGCTGGGCATTGAGTTGCTCCTGCTCAGTTTTGTCATGTTCCAGCCTCGCAATGGCTTGTTGCAGTTGTTCCAGCCGCTCTTGCAATAATTTCCTCTCTGCCCCCCATGGTGGCTGCTTCGCCTCCTCTTCCATTGCCTGCTGAGTGTATAGACAGGCACCCAGGTAAGCTGGTATAGTTTATTTTTGTATGTATTTAGTTATATACTTGTTCATTCGATTTATATGCTGCCCATCCCAACAAGGACTCAGAGTGGCTTACAATAAGAAAACAGATTAACTTAAAAACAGGAGAATGACAAGAGGATGAAAACAGAGAAACTAGCACGTCAAGATAAAACAGAATCCCCCTAAACAACAACTCATCCTAGTTTTGTTTGGCAAATGCCTACCCAAATAAGCATTTTTACAGCACTTGCAAAAGATGTCTAGGCTCAGGCTATGATGAGCTTCAAGAAGGGAGTTCCAAAGCTGAGGAGCTACTGTGGAAAACAATGCCCCAAGTGTGTTTTCACCTAATGGACTTGGCATACTTGTAGGAAGTTGCCCTTGGCTGACCTTGGGGATTGTAATGGGGCATAAAGAAGAAGGTGATCCCTTAGCTATGTAGGGCTCAGGCCATTTAGGACTTTATAGGTCAAAACCAGCACCTTGAATTGTGCCCAGAAATGTACTGGAAAGCAACGCATATTCTAAAGCATTGGAGTTATGAAGGCGGGCTGCCAAAGTTTGCACCAACTGCAGCTTCCAAATGATCTTCAAGGACAGTCCTGTATTGTACAGCACATTGCAGGGTCACAGCCTTCTCAGATGGAGTTGGTGAAAAGCACTCCTAGTCACAGCGGCCAACTAAAGATCCAGGTACAGTGAAGGATCCAGGCTGTGAATCTGAGTAAAAAGAAAGGCTGCACCCCATCAGAGATGTATGTCTCAGTCCTCTGCTCCCCACATCATGTGGTCTGCTCACCACCATCACCTCTGTCTTGTCTGGATTCAGTTTCAGTTGGTTCACCTGCATCTAGTCCCCAACTGCAGTCAGGCACTAGGGAAGGACTGAGACTGTGGGGCCAGGGTCAGAAAGCAGAAGCGGAGCTGGGTGTCACCAGCATACTTAAGGCACCTCACTCCAAATTTCCATACAATCTGTCGCCCAGTGGCCTCACTTACACATTGCACAGGAGGGGTGACAAGATGAAGCCCTGGCAGATGCCACAGGAAAGATTTCAAAGGTATGACAAGCACTTGCCCATCACCACCCACTGGGACCTCCCTGCTAGAAAAGAGCAGAACCAATTCAGAGTTGTCCCTTGAATATGCACCAGGTCCTGTAAACGCTTTATCAGCATCTCATGATCAACTATACTAAAAACTACTGGAAGACTAAGTAAGATCAGCAGGGCACAATTTCCCCTGCTGATCTCCAGGCAAAGATCATTGACCAAGGTCACAAATGCAGTGCTGTATCCAGGATAAAAGCTGGACTGAGAAGACTCCAGGAAAAGACTGCCATGTAGATGCAACTGGAGCTGACAGGCAGCTGTATGTTGGCCTCCAAAAAGAGGAGGTTAGAGACAGGTCAATAACTGGATGAAGAATCAACATCAAGTGACAGCTTCTTGTGCAGATTTAACAGTGTTTAGTACCCTGTCCTCTTGAAAGGAGGTATTGACTACAGGTGCACTGATAAAGATTTTTTTGGCCAATACGGATGGCTGCTTATTAACCAGCCATATTGGCTGATACTGAGCCGATTGCTGATATGCAGCTTGGAGACCAGTGTCTGGCCGGTAAGTCTGTGAGGGCGAAGGGGCATGGGAGCAGGGGAAGAGGCATTGGGGGGCAGATTGAGGCCCCCATGGTGAGGGGCAGGTGCTGCCCAGTTGGGGTGGGGTGGGGCATGGGACGGAGCTGTGGGAGGCTCATCTGGGGGCTACAGGGGATTGAAGGAGGCAACTCCCAGCTATTGCATGCACCCTTGGGGGGAGGAATAGGGGGCACGCATTCCCTGGATTTGTGCATGAGGCAAGGGAGGGCCATTTCCTGTGGGCTCTGGGCCAGGGACTGCACCAGTCTATTCCCAGCGGAGGGCTGGGCCAGGGCTGTGATTGGGATGGGTGGCAGCAGCACTGGGAGGGGTGGCTACAGGGTGGGCTACAGCCACCCCAAAATTTGCAGTAGCTCCCCTCCCAGTGTTGCCAACACCCACCCTCCTCCTGCCTGCCCCAAGCACAGCCATGGCCCAGCACCCCTGCTAGGAAGGGACCAGGACAGGACCCGGTCCTGAACCCCAGCAAGCAGCCTGCCCTCACCCTGCATACAAATCCAGGGTGCACATGCCCCCATGCCTCCCCTGGGGGTGTGTGGAACAGCTGGAAGCTGCCCCCACCCCCTTGCGCCCCCTGAAGGAGCTGCCTACGACTCCATCCCAGGCCCTGCCCCTGCCCTACTCATTCCCTCATCGTGGGGGCCTCATTCTGCCCCCCTCCCCATCATCTGCCTCCTGGTTCTGGGGGGAGACTAGCAGCTGATCAGCGATGGGGAGGTTCTCCCAGCAGCTGATCGTCAACCCCAGAAATGCCAGCAGGAAACCAAAAGTGCCATCAACAAAAACGGAAGTGCCACCAGCACTTCTCGGGGGAGCACCAGCTGCCACTCCCCACTCCCTGGCTGGTGAGGGCCAATTTCACGGTGGCATGTGTCCCCCACAAACCCCTTCCCCCAATAAACTTATCAGCCGGATGCTGCTCTTCCAGCTGCTGGGCTGCATTCCTGGCCGTGTATACGTGTGTCTGCAT
This sequence comes from Crocodylus siamensis, assembly GCF_052110815.1. Classification (NCBI taxonomy): domain Eukaryota; kingdom Metazoa; phylum Chordata; order Crocodylia; family Crocodylidae; genus Crocodylus; species Crocodylus siamensis. Next base: position 41,262,209 of record NC_143404.1, on the reverse strand, counting down.
GCATGCAAGCTACATTTATTGGTGACATTGGCTACACCAATGAAAAAAAGCTGATTGCTGATAACATCAATTTTCCTTTTACCAGTGCTAATCTGATACGGACTGATATATCCGTGCATCTCTAGTGTTGACAACCCATGCCAGCAGTAGCCTCAGTTTCCCCTGGTTGGCTTTTACAAGTCAGAATGGGGATGGTGTAACAGTAGCTCCAAACCCTGTTACTTTACGAGAGAAAAATGGCAGTGTTATACAGCTGCATGCTACTGTAGGCAGATGAGTTAGTGCCAAGTGCAAAAAAGTAAGCAGCCAGGGGAAGACATGGGCAGGAGCTACAAAGCTGCAAGGAATTGTCCTGAATCAAGCTGCCTTGAAACAGGCTGCAAAGTGCTGAGCTCCAGGCAGCTAGTAACTAGTGCCTGCAGCATTGTTGAATAGGCTGCAACAGTGGAAGGGGCTTTTGATTACTAAGCTAAGGTGAGATCCCTGTGCCCAGCTGAAAGGTCACATGACCAGAAGAGGTAGAGCCCAAGTTTGTATAGGCCTGGCTCCTGAGCTAGAGAAGGCAGGGCAGTGTGGCCCTGAGTGTTGAAAGGAGGAGTCATACTTGCAATAAGAATACAGGCAACCCCTGCTTTGCACTCTTAATTGGTTACTGAAAAACCAAGCACTAAGTGAAATGAGTGTTAAGTGAAACTGCAAATATATGACAACCCAAGAAGGCAACCACGATTGTTTTTAATGACCCAAGATGGTGACTGCGAGCATTATAATGAAACTCACAGAGTGCTAACTGAAATAAGGTATCAATTTAAAATGAGCATTATAGTGAAACAGCGCTAAGTGAAACAGTGTTAAGCGGGTGTTGTCTGTAAGCTACTGAGGGGAAATCCACTGGCAAAGGAATGTACTCTGAAGAGCTGGTGGGAACCAGCTGACAGGTCAGGGGCAGGCAAAATATGGGCTGGGTCTGGCCTGCCAGGTGATTTCATCCAGCCAGTGGGCACCCACCAATTAACTGTACCCCACCCACCCTGCATGCTTCACTTCCACCCTTGTGCAGGGAAAGGTCCCAGCCAGCATGCACAGCTTCCAGGAGGCGCTGCTGCTGCCACTGATGCAGCTGCTGGGGGACCTGCTTGGCTTCCCTGGCCTCCAGTGGTTCCTCCTTGTGTCTCTGCTGCAGTGCGCAATCTGGGCAGCAGGCATGGAACCTGTAGCTGGGTGGGAGTGTGGGGCTGGAGCTGGCAGAAGTGCAGAGCCTGGGGCCCATGCCCAGCAGGCCAGTTGGAGCATAGAGCTCAAGTGGGCAGGGTATGGGTGTGTGGAGTGTGAGAGAGGGTATGGAGGGGTGTGGGGACCCCTCCCTACATGCCCTCCCATGGCACACAGCCCCTGCTGCTGGCAGCAGCAGGCAATGGGCCCTCAGGATGCTCATGGCCCGCACAGGTACAGCCACCCAGCAGCGTGTGGCTCTGACCAGTTCCAGCAGCTGCACGTGACATGGAGCAGACCCAGGCCAGCCCACCTCTATCATGCGGGGCTCATGTTCAGCTCCTGCCACTCATGTGCCCCTGGGGGGAAGCCCCTTGTGATGCAGCTGGTTGCCTTTCAAGCTCCCTGCCACCACATGCAGTGGAGTCCAGGAGTTATTTGAGCTGGAGGGCCTTAACAAGTTTTGGTGAGCTATTAAGGCTGCAAGGATAGCCCCGTCCCTTGACAGGTGCCTTGTCCCCTGGTCACCATATTGGGACTGGAAATCCCACCCCTGTCTCCTGACCTTTGCCACCTGAAGTCCTTCCCTTTGGGAAGAGAGGGGTTGCCATTCTGGAACCAGAAAATAAAAATCGTATACTAAAAAAATCAAATATCTAATATAACATATTTTATTTCAAAAAATATTTTTGTCCTGATTTATGTGTGTTTGCATAGTGTATATACAGGCAATTCCATAATAGCTCAAAATACAGTCTTACTCTTGTATATTGTGTGTGTGGCTGGGGAGTTTGTGCATGTGTGGTGGGGTGTAGGTGGGTATAGGAGTATGGTGGAGGGCTGTGAGTCTGTGTGGAGGTATGGTGGGAGGTGGGGTCTGTGAGAGGGTATGGGTTTGTGTTGGGGGGAGTTGTGTGGGTCCTTGAAGTCCCTGGAACCCCATGTGTTGGCAGCAAGGGGGGGCTGGTTCAGCCCAGCCCCAATAACACATTTCCTGTGCTCCTACCTGAGTTCCCAGCTGCTCATGGTGGCAGTGAGTGGGACCAAACCAACCCAGCCCCATAGCATGCAGCTTCTACACTCCTGCCCAAGTCCCTAGCCGCACATGGCGGCAGGGTGAGGGTCCAGTCCCACCCAGCTCCATAACATGCAGCTTCCTGCCCTCCTACCCAAGTCCCCGGCCATACATGGCAGCAGGGCGTGGGGCAGCCCCACCTGGCCCCATAGTGCACAGCTCCTGCAGGCATGATGGGTCCCTTACCTGAATTTCCATTCCGGCAGACAGGGAGGCTGGAAACAGCTACAAGTCATCAAGCAAAAGCCTCTGCCAGGCAGAAACTTCTCATTTCCAGTTCTCCCTGGCTTGGGGCTAGAGGTGGGTCAGGCCAGGCTGGGTTGGGGGGGAAGGGGGGGTTTGCTTAGCAACCAGAGTTGCACCTCCTGCATGGAGGAGTCAGCTGGCAGAGAGGCAGCAAGGGCTAGGGCCCATGATAATTCTTTTGGCTTATGGAGGGGCCCTGCAGGCAGGATCCAGCCTGTGGGCCATATTCTGCCTGCCCCTGCCTTCGCCCAGAGGTGGGCAAAATACATCCTGCCAGGCTGTTCTATCCACCGTGCGGGGCCCCTAAAAATTTAGAAAATGAATTATCTGCAGGTGGCTGCCTGTCAAAGATGACAAGGCACCAGTGGCAAGACACCCAGCAGATGAGCAGCAAGGCCTGCCCCCACCTGGAAGCCTTTGTGGTTTTTGGCCTGGTGACCCTTTGGCATTTCCCCGCCCTCCCTCCATCCGAATGGAAATTTAGATCAGATCAGACGGAGGGAGGGAGAAAAAACCACTGTGATTAGCCCCTGCTGTGGGACCCAGGCTGGGCCAGATCCATGCCGTGCCACATGGCATGGAGTCAGCAGGGCCCAGCAAGGAGGAAGGTGGGGAACAGAAACCGCTGCAATCCACCCACACCACAGGCAGGTGGGGGGTGGGGAGTGGGAAGCAGTGGTGAGTGGTGGAAGAAGAAAGGAGCAGCAGTGGGTTAGCAGTGGGAAATGGCAGCAGGTGGGGGGCAGCAGGAAACAGCAGCAGCAGTGGCAGGTGAGTGGAAGAGAAAGTAGGGAAGTAGTGGGGATGGGGCAGTGGTGGGCGGAAGCATGGAGCCTGTGCCAGTGCCTTGGGCCAGCAGGTACCCAGGGTGGGTTGGCATGAGCATGGAGCCTGGGTACTGGGTTGCCAAAGCTGCATCGCGTGAAGCTCACACACAGTCTGCAAGAGCTGCATGCAATGGGGCCAGCAGCCAAGCCCCATCTATCTCTCCCACCCCACCCACCATAACCCCACACCCTCCCACATCCCCCACCCCAACCACATACCCCATACCCCTCCACACCTACTCACCATACCCATACCCCACACTCCCCACCACACCCATCCGCAACATTTTGCAGGTGCAATGGCAGTGGAGAAGAAAAGCTTCTTTGCTGCTGCCACTGCCAAACTATAGTCCTTTAAGAACAATCTATAATGCAATCAGTTGCTTTGGCATTGGAGAGCCACCTACACTACAGACGTGATGGGGGGATAGAAGATGCAAGACTGTTCCAGACGCTCTAAGTGGGGATCCAGTCACAAATATGGCCAGGGAGGCTTACAGAAAAGCACACAGTGCCTGATGGGTAGCACTCAATCCTGTATGTTTCAAAAGCACAGATAGTACTGGGTCCTGGGAGAGCCTCTCTGGACGTATCTACACGTGCACTTTAAGGAGTAGTAGCCTGTTTTACTATGCATTAAAGTGTCATGTATAAAAACATTCAATTATGCTAATACACATTAAAACAGGCTACTGCACATTAAAGGTCACTTAAAAATGTGTGCTGTCAGTACTGCTCATTAGGACAACCTAGAGATCCCTCACGCTATTAGCGAGATCCCTCACACGATCTATGCAGACAGGGAGGCTCTGGAGTATGGGGGGCACTTTCCATATCTTTGCAGCCACCTCTCTCAACAGACTACCATTGATGAAGAAGTCCAGCACCGGGTCAGGTGCACCAGTGCTGCCGTCTTCAAGCTGCAATAACATGTCTTCGAAAACAGAGACCTTTGGAAGTCAATGAAGATCTTGGTTTACAAGGCTGTTGTACTGACCACCCTACTGCAGTGAAACCTGGACCGTCTACTGATGCCAAATTAAAACCCTCGAGAGCTTTCAACAGCAGTGCTTGCATCAAATCCTGGGGAACAAATAGGAGGGCTGCCAGACCAGTGCAAGAGTCCTCCATGAAGCTGCGTCCACCAGCATCGAAGCCTTGCTCTTGAGAAATCAACTCCGATGGACAGGCCACTGTGTCTGAATGTCCAAGAACTGCCTCCCTCACCAGAGTCTCTTTTCCCAGCTCTCCGCTGGCCAATGCTCAAAGGGCAGCCAAAGGAAAGGATACAAAGACACACTCAAGGTCAACCTCAAACAGGGAGGAATTGACACCAATGGCTGGGAGGAGCAAGCTGCTGACCATCTGGTGTGGCGCCACCTTGGTCCACCAAGGTGTGCACCACTTCGAGGCCTGACTTGATACAGAAGTGGAACGGCAGCAGCAGGGGGAGGAGGAGACCAACTCAAGGCTGCGAATCCCGCTCCCCCACGCAACAACACGCCCCCATTGCTGAAGAACTTGTGTATCCAGAATCGGGCTCCTCAGTCACTTGAGGACCCATCAAGCCTGACGGACATCATCCTTGACTATGAGGGACTGCCACCAATTAGAGTAGCCTAATGTGCATTTATTTAGTACCTCACACTGGCAGTACTAAATTTAATGTGCATTAGGAAAAGTGCATTCATGCACATGTAGACACACCCCGTTTGGAGCAACTCTACCAGGAGCACTGGAAACAGGACATTAATAATCTGGCATGGACACATTCAGATTTTCTCTCTCCTGCATTTAAGTGTGCCCCTGCCACCTCTCCCCAAGGGTGTGTTATGTCCCCTTTCTGCCCTTTACCTGGCCAGCCTTTGCTTGCAGTTCCTCTGCTTTCTGATTCTCTCTGAGCAGCAGACTCACATCTCCATTCACAACCTTGTTCACAACGCTCTTCTTTAGATCTTTGAGCGCTGAATCAAGCTGTTCCTGCAGAAGAATGATAGCGTACAGGTCAGATTGTCCAAACTAGGATTGCAGTATCTCCTACTGCAGAGGAAAGTCACTATGCTATACACGGCATCTGTGTTTTCAGTTTTACCGCCTGGTTTCCAGGTTTTAGAATGAGGTAGCCAGGCTAGCAAAGTAAGCTATATTCGGTAACTACAGACCTAGAGAATATAAAATACAATATACAAAGTAACCTTTGGGTCTAATACTTACTGCAAAGAACAGAGATATTTAGGAATATTTGAGAATATACAATATTTGCACAGGCAGTGTGTAGGAGGACTCAAAACACAAACCTCTTATTAAAGGGGAACTTATCTTATGGAACAAACCTCTACTTCAACAGACAAAAAAATAATTTTGGCCATCTAAATTTTGTATTCCATGCATTGCATAATATCATTTCCCACTTCTCTCTCTTTGATAAATAACTAATTTAATAGATGACAAGAGAAAGACAAGGATTTTTGTGGATATCTTTTATTGGACAAAACACATGCTTAGGATAGATTTAGACAAGCTTTCAGGTACCAGAACACCCAGACCCAGACACTGTCATGGAAAAACCGGGCGACTGCCCTTGACCCAGACAAAAGAAAGCGCAAAAATGGTAATTTTTTCCCATTGTCTGATTATTATTATCATTATATCTGGCGAAAGGGGGCCCAATACTAAAAGTTTGCCTGGGGCTGCCAGGAGTCTAGGTACGTCACTTAGAGTACCCTTCCTCAGGTCTCACCCAGACATACTTGCCTCACATATTTCCTGGACCATCATACTACAACACTACCAAGAGAAAGAAGAAAAGTTATTAGAACTTTCAATTAATGATTTTCTGGATATTGGTAGTAGGGTGGCCCAGCACAGAAAGCACAGGTAAGCAGGAGTTCTACTGCATTTGGCCAAGAAGGTCTATCATTTACTTATTAAATTAACAGTAATATTAAAGAAAAATCATTATGATCTTATTTTTTATAAGGATTTTTAGAACCCAGGACCATGATGCCCCAATGCAATAGGAAGAGGACCAGACGTTGATTGTACATATTCATTTTTCTAAAGTTTTTCTCTTGCTGGAATATGAATAAAAACTAGTCCTTGTTGAGTTTTGCTTATGCTGGGTGAATTTTGCTGAGTTTATGGTTTTGGAATGACCCATGATTTATAGTAACAGAAAAAGAGCTCATTCATTTAAAATTAGAGATTTTTCTCTTTGCATTATTTTCACTTAGTCACCAAGTGGCTTCTGCTACATTTCCCTTAAAAAAAAAAGTGTTGGTTCATAAAACCTTGAACTCCATTTCCACAGACTTGTGTATGCTTTTCATCCTGCTCATGGAAACAGTTTCCTGTAAACCAAGAGGAGTATTCATGTGAGTGAAGTTACTGATAGGAAGTGTTTGCTTTTCTTATATGATTATATGCAATAATATATATTAGAACAGCTGCTGTGGACAGAGGAAAATAATGGCATTGCTCAAGTTGCTCAAAAAGCTGATGATGCCATTCTAATTGTTTCACAGAGTTGGTCTGTGATCTGTTCCAAATCCTTACAAAAATGCTTCCCCTATAGCAGAGCTCAACTTCAGAGCAGCCAGGGGGCAAACATTGCACCAGTCATGGCCCCTGGGTAATCATGGCCATCATGTCGGCCACCCCATCTGCCATCTCCCAACCCCTGGGTCACACTGGCTAAAAGCATACAGGTGCCTCACTGCTGATTTTTTTTAACAATGGATTCTGTCTTAAATGCTCTATCATGGAAAACTAAGGAACAAAACTATATCTCACTGAGCCTTTAAATCAAGAAAACCTGCTCTAACTCAACCAGCAATATCAGGCTTGATACAGGACACACTAGGGGAGGTTTCCTGGCTTTTGCTGTTTAGGGGGTCAAACTGGATGACCTAATTGGGAACACTTATCAACGTACAGAAAGTAACACTGGTACCCTCAAGAAGCATCTATATCAGGAACAATCATCAGCCAAACTGCCCACCTGAAGATAAAGCCGATCTTTATCCCTCTCCGAAACCATGCTCTGCAGAATAGCCGTTTCCTCCCTCAGGGTCTTAATGGCGACTTCACTCTGAGCCACAAACTGTGCAAGTGCCTGTGCTTTCTCCCTCCATCTTATCTCTCCACTTTCAGCCTGTTTCAGAATAGCTGTCAGGTGCTCCAATTCCTGCACCTTCACTTTCTTCTCATCTTCCAAATTTCGGATGCGATTCTTCTGCCTTTCCAGGCAATCATCTCTCTCCTGGAGTTCCTTCTTTCTGGCTGCCTCCTCTTTCTCCCAGCTCAGAAGTCTCTGGATTTGGCTGTTTAGGGTCTCTCCATCATCTTTACATTGCAGAGCTGAGGTTATCTGCTTCAGAAGTTCTGTTTGTGTCCCCAGTTCCTGTTCTCTCTTCTTCATAGTCTCTTCTAGGTGCCTGGCTTTCTCTCTCTGGTGTTTGATCACCTCTTCCTTTTGGTGGAGATTTTCCTGAAAATGTTTCATTTTCTCTTCCAATTGTTTTCGTTCACCTTGGGCATTGATTTCTTGTTCTCTTTCATTAAGGGCTTCACCCAGGAGACTCTGTCTTCCTCTGGGATGCATCTCTTTTGTCTCTTTCTCAGAGTGTGTAAGATGAGGATAATGCAGGGTCACTAGCTGTTTCTCTTGCTGTTGGAGTTTTCGCTTAAGAGTTTCATTCTCTTGGCTTTGCTCTCTTGCCACATGCTCAAGATGGTTTGTTTGATTCTTGAAAGACTCTAATGCCACCTGCATGCTTTCTTCTTGAAGCTGGTACATGGTAATTTGCTCTGCCTGCTTGAGGAACTCTATATCTTTTCTCTTCAGTATTTGTCTCATTCTGTCCAAATCCTGCTGTAAGCTCTTGACCCATTTTTCTTCTAGTTCTTTCTCCCCTAAGAGCACCTTTACATGCTCTTGCAAAGACTGTATCTCTTTGTCTCTGCCTTGTAGAGATGATTTGGTGTATTCCAGTTCATCCAAGACAGCCTTAGTCTGTGTCTCTGCCTCTATCTTTTGCTGTTGTTGTTCGTAAATATTCTCTAGAACCTCTCTTTCTCTCTCTTTCCCACTCTGGGTCAACTTTCCTTCTTCAAGATTTTCTTGCATGGCTCTTGTCTGCTTTTCCTCCTCCTCTTTACTCTCTTCACGTTGCCTTTTCAGGGACACAACTTCTTGCTCTCGTTCTCTTAATGATACTTCAAGACTTTCAAGAATTTTCAGCTGTTGTTCTGCTTCTCTCTCTTGCTTTTGGAACATCCAGATTTTCTCTTTCTGAGACTCAATCGTGTCATCTCTTTCCTTTAAGGCTGCTTTGGTGCACTCTAAATCTCTTTGTAAAAGCATTAGCTGCTCTTCTGCTTTTTCCTCTTGTTCTCGTGCTTGTTGTATTTGGAACTCTAGCTCTCGCTCTTTTTCTCTTAAGATTGACTGTGTTTGCTCCAGTTTGTCATAGTAAGTCTTTAGTTTCTTTTCTGTTTCTTCCTCAACATCTAGGACTTGTTTTTTCTGAGACTCAAGCTCTTGATCTCTCTCGGTCAGAGTGAGTGTCATCTGTTTTATTTTCTCATGCAGGACTTGCAGCTGTCCTTCCTGCTGATCCTTATACTGCTGAAAAATCTTTATCTGTTCCCTCTGGCAGTCAGCCTCACTCTCTCTCTCCTTAAGAACTCCTCTCACACGTTCTAAACTTATGTGAAGAGCCTTCACCTGCTTATTCTCCACTTCCAGTTCTTGAGCCAGCTGTTTCTGTAACGAGAGCTTTTGGTCTTTTTCTCTCAAGCTTGCTTTCATCTGATCTATATCTTCCAATAGATTTCTCAATTGTGATGTTTTGTGTTTCTCCAAAGTCTGGATTTTCTTTTCTTGGAATTTAATCTCATTAACTTTCTCCTCTAGGTCTTTAGTAAGATGATCTAGGGCAGTCTTCTGCATTTCTTTCTGTCTTTCCAACTCTCTAACATTTTCTTGCTGGGATGCTACCTCTTGTTCCTTCTCCTTCAGCTCTTGAACAAGATGATCTAGAGTAGCCTTTTGTATTTCTCTCTGCCTCTCCAGTTCTCTAATTTGCTCTCGCTGAGATTCCACTTCTTCATCTCTCTTTGTCAGGGTGATACTCATATGATCCATTTTTTCCTGCAAAGCCTTCCCCAGTGCTGTTTCTTCTTGTAGTGTCTGGATTTTCTCACACTGAGTCTCTACTTCCTCACTTTTAATTTGCAGGGCAGAGAGGGTTTTCTGAAGCTCTTGTTCAAGACAGCAGCTTATCTTTGCTGCTGTATTTGCCCTTGTCTCAGAAGCTTTGACTGATTCCTGAAGAAGGTCCATCTCCCAGACTAGCTTTTCCTTGGCTGCTTGCAAAGTATCCCGTTCATGCTGAAAAAAAAAAAGAAAGAAAATGACTGGAAAATAAATCTTGATAACTTTTCCCAAATTGTAAAGGGCTGTGGCTCTCGTGCCTAGATGATGAGACAATCAACTTCTGTAGCCATGGTTTTAATGGAAATTCCTACAATTATGCTGATTTCTCCATCCCATCTAATTTCTGACTTTGCCTGCTAGTGGAAATTTGAGAATTGCCACTTCTTATCTATACAACATTGTTTCAGCAACAGGTTTAGTTAAACTGGTGCTGATCTGTGATGTAGTTGCAAATTCAAGTGTGGGAAAACTTTGGTCACCATCAACATGGTAAATGATTGCTAAAAGAGTGCTATATTTATGAGTGCATACAAGACTTTAGAGTTACTTTTGATTGTTGCTCCTGAAGGGCAGGTGAAATTACTGCACTAGTTGTCAGATTTCCTTAGAAATGGGGGGGGCGGAATCCTGAATCATCTCCTTAGTTACTTCTACCCTCTTTCTCCTGACTATTTCACTGTAGTCATTTCTTATCTAATGCAGTGGTTTTCTGTCTGGCTGACTCTACAAGGGAACTGGAAACAGTGAAGAAAAAGCTCTTATAGGGGTTTAAGATGTAGCCTTTTCCCTATACATCTCCACTTGACCTCTAGGAGCTCCCTGCATTGCTAGTGCTAATATATATTATAGTTACAGCCTCCTAGCACTCACTGGAAGTCATTCTGGATGTCCTGCAATATTGGCCTCTCTCTCACAAAGCAGGCAAACTCCCAAAAGGTTCTTACAGTCACCACATACCCAACTAATGATAATCCTAGTGAACAAATACTACCCATGACTCTCCATACCCAATCCACACCCTCAAGTGTTTGAAGTAGTTTCTGAAGAGTCAAATACTGGGATACCAAGAGGTATGTGGATACAACTGAGGTGCACTGGGAGAGAGGAATCCAAGAGACACATCAGGAATCTAGTGGTTAGGCAGCGCTTGGTCAAGAAGCTAAGGACTCAGTAACAGGGAAAGAGATAGGGGCAAAGAGAGAAGGAGGGAGGGCCCACAAAACAAGGCAAAGGAAAGTTTGTTCAGCATCTCTACACTGTCTAGTCACACAAGACTTTTGAAAAAATGCAAGACAGAAATGGGAGCTGAACAATACCAGCATCTAGTGCTCCCAGAGCAGGTTATATCCTACAGCGTAAGATCAAATGCTCTATCCAGTGTAACTTTAAATGGGCAACATGTAATTAGTGCCCCCGGGACTTCTGCCAGCCTCACCACAATATCCATCTTTTGCTTCTCAGTGTCCTTGAGTCTCCTCTCCAAGGAAGCCACCTCCCCATGCAAGGTCAAAACCTCCTTCTTTAGGGCAACAACCTCTTCCTGCAGGGTGGCCTGTACCGAATGGTACTTGTCTTCTGCCATCTGCATTTCTGCAATGGGGAAAGTCAGGGAGGATGGGAAGAAAACAGAACCAAAATTAAATTTAAAAAAATCACTTTTATTCTGGGCAAGAACTATCACCTTCCCACTCAACCACCTACAAAACTGAGGCCTCAAACCATAAAGGGGAGCATGGACTCTCACAATCCAGGAGGAAATCAGGGCAGTCTCCTACCAGCGGAAGAAAAGACTAAGTGGATGAGTTTCAGAGGAATCTGGGTAAAATCTGTGGGTTTCCTGTTTGTGAGGGTAGGAAGTAATGAGGCAGACTACAAAGAGGCATGGTCCACTGAGTCAGCTGAAAGGGACTAAGGGGATTTTAAAGCAGGAAGACAACTTCCAAACCAGATTCTGAGCTGAACAGGGAAACAGTGAATTGGAAGAGAAAAGGAATGAGGTGTCTTCTTTGTTTGCCTGTTGACAAAGTGATGGCATACAGCTTGGCAGAGTCTGAGCCAAAGAGCAAGCAGCTGTACTAAGTAAGGTAAAAGGAGATGGTGGTCTGAAACAGAAGTTCACAGAGGTGAAGTGAGGGCAGAGACATGTGGAGAACAGAAAGTGGAGGTGGCAAGACACAGATTTGCAGATCTAGAAGATGTAGGTGGAGAAGCAAAAGCCAGGGTTGAGAATGACCAAAGTTAATAGTGGAAGCCTGAGAGAAGGCAATAAAAATGATTCAGTAATGTCCAAAGAGATACTTTTTTCTTGGAGATATTTGGCCTAAATAAATTTAGATGAAGTGAGACTATGCCTACAGCAAGATTCAGATGAGTATCATCAGTATTGCTGTGAGTGCTGAATCAGACAGGATTAGGTGGGAGAATAGGTGAGAAGGAACAAGACTGAGAACTGATCCAGTGGAAGATCTACCCAAGGGCAAGTCTGGGGCACAGGAGGTAGTACTGAAAATGAGCAAGAAGTAGGATGTTGCAGAATTATAAGTGTTTATGAGACAGTCGGCAAGATAGTAGAGGGATTAGAAAACTCTCAGAAAGACAAAGTAAAAATACTAGGATTACTTAACCTAACTGAGGAACCACGGTAGAAATACCAGGATGTATAAAATGGACAATGGTCTGGGCAGATGGATCAGGAGCTCCTGTTCACTGAGTTTCACAATTGAGGAGCCAGTGGACAGTCAATTAAAATGAGGGTTGAACAATTTCCATTGTTTAAAAGATAAGAGTGGTACCATGACAAAGAAGGAAAGGAGAGATGCTTTTGTAACCATAGTGTGTAAAGGTCTATGGTACAGAAAGCTATGACAAGGCTGGGAAAAATAAGACAGATAGGAGTGAGATGAGTGAGATTACATGAAGGAAAGCAGCTTCTCTACTAAAAGCAGGGCAAAACCAAGAGAAAAATATATTTAAAGGACTTTGGTATGTGAGAGGTAGATGTGAAGATGAAAGCTAGAGTCTTTGCTAAGGACAAGCAGCTCAGAGACTGCATCAGGTTTGAGAAGAGAGAGAGCTAAGAAGGAAATAGAAACAACAGATTGTAGACAACTGGCACAGGAAACAGATAAATTAAATACTGACAACCATAGGAAAGAAGAGAGCCAAGTAAAAAAGGCCACACATTTGCACAGGCAGGAAGAGACAAGAAGACACAAATTTTCTGCCAACTACAATAAGGAGTAGTGGCCGATGTGCTCAAAAAGGACACTATGAGGCACCATGCTAACTTTCAGCAGTGACATACAATCTGCTTGGGAGCACTGGCCTTGTGTGTGTATTCCATATACCCATGGATCCCTTTTTAATAGACCCCTGTCCCGTCCATCTCCCTAACATGGCAGCACTGGGGGATAACATCTTGTCTGCACGCTTGCTCTTGTTTTCTTCATTTTCCTTCCCGCTTATGGTACCTTTTCTTTTCCCTCTCACTGGTAACATTGCCACCTTTCTTACAGCACAGAGCAGGATTGGCATGTTGGAAAGAAGGGAAGCTGTACCTTCTTGGCTCTGGGCCAGCTTCTTCTGCAGCTCTTGATTGTGGGCATTGAGACATTCCCTCTCAGCCTCACTCTTCTTCAACTCCAGATCCAGCTGCTGAGCCTTGTTCCTGGTGTCATCCTAGAGAAAACAAGGAAGACAGCAAGAGGCAGCAGAGACATTACCAAAAAGAGGGTGTGTAAACCCTAGGGCCAAGACTCAGCCAAGGCAAGGTCAGAACCTACTGAGACAACAGTAGTGGGTAAACCACTAGAGAGAGTGCAGCCCCAACTCTCTGTGTTCCTTACAGACCAAATCTGACATAGGGAATATGATCCAGCTAAGCCACAGCTCCTAATCTGGTGGTCAAGCTCAACAGAGTGGCAGGGAAGGAGGGCACATGAGAAGGGCAGTTACCAGATCTTGTTGAGTCTGCTTCAGGTTCTGCTGCAAGTCTCGGAAGGCTGTTGCCACTTGGTCCACCAGAAGCTCTGCGGAGAGGTCCTTGGGCTGAGGCACAGCTAGATCCCAGCTGCTTTCCTGTTCTGGAAAAACAAGTCCCCCATTTCAGTCTTTAGATGAAGGGTCACTAACATGAGAGGTCTGCTTACATGAGAGACACTGGCAGTGTTTGAGGACCCTGCTTGAGATAGGTCACAAAATTTATGTCGCAAGACATAAATTACAGTGTGTTACCTCAGCTGCCCACTAGATGGCAATGGTGCCCACAGAAAGATAGTTGGTTGTGCATTTTCCAGCAGCTAATGGGGTCCTATTTCATTCTGGTGCTGGAAAATGGAGTCACATCTGCACTCTCAAACAAGTAGTTTTCAGTCTCTACAGCATGCCAAGGCTCACAAGCTGTCTTTGGTTTGGGTCTGCTCATCTCCTACTAAACCCCTCCTTGGCTTTTGAGACAATACTCTTACAGAAATACAGCACCTTTTGTGTTTGCTAACAGCTTTGTTTCTACTCTGAATCCCATATCCCTGTTTGTTCTAGTAAATTATGTTGAAATGAGGTGGGCCTGCAGACCCTTAGATACTAGAAGCTGCTGCTAGGTTTTCAACTGTTTCCAGCCTCCCTCATTTCCCCCTTTCCTGCCATACTGTGCTAGGGAAGACAACCCCTTCAGTCCCTATTCTGCTCATCCAAGTAAGGAGATGAAGCAGAAGATGCCCATCCTGGAAGACTGGAAGGAAAGGGTAAAAATGGTCCTTTTGGAAAAAAAATAAGAATGTAATACAATCTCTCAACTCTGCTAAATACTCCCTAAAGACACTGGAGCAGGAAGCAAAATGAACCAGTCTTTCCTCCCAGAAACACCAACTGGTGGTGAGAGGAAGGGAGTGGAGTATGGGGTGATTTTCACTGGTTCAGAGAATCATCACCACATCTCCAAACTGTCATATGAATGTCATGCTTGAGTGCCCCCCATCATTCCCTTTGTTCAGGAAAACTGTAGAGCCTTCTCATCCCATCGGTAATCCCATCTGGCCTCCCAGGGGGTAAGCCCCTAAACCTCCAGTTACACTTGCCTGGTACACTTGCAAGGTCTCTACTCAGATCAGTGCTGCCACAATGAATATGCTGCAAAAGTGAATGTAACCTTGCCAGCTGGGACTGGGCTTCATGATGAGCATCACTAGCTAGGTGGCACTCTGCAGCCAGTGCCTCTGCTCGGCTCTCTGTGCTGTGAAGGCTCAGATGCAGCTGAGATACCTCGGCTTCCAGCTTCTGCAAGGAATTCCTCAAATGCAGTTCACCTGCCTGTGACTCCTCCAGATCCTGTAACAGCTGCTTCTCATGGGCTTGTAAGCCAGCCTCTTTCTCCATTATTGTCTGCCTCAGTGACTGGACCTGCAGCAGATATGTAGAGATCCTCAAGTTAAGCACACATTTCAGAGGAGATATGGGCAAGGGGTGGAATAAAAGTGGCTTTAAACAAACACCTTACTGTTGGCTAAGTCCAAAACCAGGCATCAGAATGGAAAACAGGCTGCAAATGTGCCAGAACCCGCTAGGGTTACACTGGGCCCTAGATTCTCCCATGCAAGAGAGACCAACTTTGCCCAGAATGAAGCCTCCCTGCCTGCCATGCCCAAAGACTTAAAAATGAAAAAAAAGAAACACCTAGAGAAAAATATGAAGAAAAACATGAAGAAGCACATGGAGAGCCAGATGTGCCAACAGGGGAGAAGACGTATGAGACATGTCTGGAAAAAGGAGAGCTAGTGAACTCTTGTGCCACATTGCTGGGATACTAAGTGAACAGGGCAAGGAGGAAGAACATGGACATATTCTTATATCCCCTTTATTCTTCTGTACCTCCCATGACACTAGCCTTGTAGTCCCTTCCCCTTCAGCAGCACAATGCTGCACAGTGAGGCATTACAACTGGGACCAAAAACTGTAATACCGGCACTAAGGTCTAACAGAGTCTGTTATGCTCTTTCAGGGGCTGAGGACACAGGGAGGGTAGCCCAGATGTTACATCAAAGATCAAAGGCTGTGAGGACTGTAGGAGAACAGGAGGAAGTGTGTGTGGCAGGAGAGAGAAAAGTGAGGGAAGGGACAGAAACCACTGCAGAATGGGTGGAGATGAGAGTAGGACAGGACTGGGGAAAGCCTGATTTGTCTCTGGGGAGAGAAAGCTGGTTTTCAAGGCACCTGGTTCTTGAGCTCCTGTATTTCTCCTTGGTAATCAAAATGAAGCTGCTGGGCCTGGCGAATGGCTGATTGCAGGCTCACAATCTCACGTTGCTGAGCAGCACCTCTTTCCTGCTGGGTCTTAAGCCTCAGTTCTTTCTCCTCCAGGGATAAGGTCAGGCTGAAAGAGAAAGCATGTAGGTAGATCTCTGCTACATGGCATAATATTTACTAAGACCATAGGACTGAAGACTGTTGTCAGAGAAGGTCCAGGACTCTCAGCCCATGACTATTCTGCCCAGTCTGAATTTCAATTTAAATGTTGTATAACCCAGGGCACTCCAATAGGTAGTCTCGGGGTCCTGTCTGACTGCCACTCCCCGCTCCCTTCTCCAGCTTGCACTTGCTGTCCCTGCCCCAAGGAGTAGGGCATTGTGGCATTGTGTGGGGAGCTGAGGGCAAGCTTGGGGCCACACAGTGCAGAGGTGGGGTGGGGAGGGAGGGGAAATGTGTCTGTGCAAGTATGTGGTGCGCTGGTAAGTGCAGCAGTTGGAGGGGCATTTATGCAATGTGCAGCCTGGGGGACCCATCCCATGGCCCACCTTGGTGAGGCCCCCACTGGTACAGCTTGCAGGGCTTGGGCCCCCCAGATGCCTAGAAGCTGGATGGCTCTACTCTAACCGATTTGGCTGCTCATTCAGTGCCCTGCGAGCACAGCAGCCACTTGTGAGTACAGCCCCTACCCCGTGCAATAACTCCATGACAGAAAGACAGGAGAAAATCTTCCAACTGCTCGGCAACTTTTTCATCCAGTTATGCCCTATCCACAAGGACCATCATGTCAAATCACTTTCTATAATCAGGAGTCAGATCTATACGTCTTGACTTATTTTCTCATTTGTGAACTTCCCTCACACCAATCATAGTATCACAGTGCTTAGGGTTGGGAGGGACCTAAACAGATCATCAGGTCCGACCCTCTGCCCTGGGCAGGAATGGGTGCCGGGGTCATATCACCCCAGCCAAATATCTGTCCAGCCTCCTCCTGAAGACCACCAAGGTAGGAGAGAGCACCACCTCCCTTTGCGGGTCCATTCCAGAGCCTGGCAGCCCTAACCGTAAAGTAATGTCTCCTGATGTCCAGCCTGAACCTTCTCTCTAACAATTTGTGGCCATTATTCCTAGTAACCCCAGGTGGTGCCTGGGGGAACAGAGCCTCCCCCAATTCCTGCTGGTCCCCCCAGTGAGTTTGTAAACAGCCACCAGATCCCCTCTCAATGCCCTCTTGTGGAGGCTGAATAGGTTCAGGCCCTTTAGCTTCTCTTTGTAGGGCCTGCCCCGCTGCCCCTTGACTATGCGAGTGGCCCTCCTCTGGACCCTCTTAATGCTAGCCACATCCCTCTTGAAGTGCAGTGCCCAGAACTGGATGCAGGACTCCAACTGTGGCCTGACCAATACCTCATAGAGAAGAAGGATCACCTCCCTGGTTCTGCTTGTGATGCATGTGTAGATGCATGACAAGGTGTGGTTAGCCTTACTGACCGCTTCCTTGCATTGGTGGCTCATGTTCATCCTGAAGTCAACAATGACTCCAAGATCCCTTTCTGCCACCGTGTTGACAAGGGAGTTCCCCAGCTATAGGTGTATTGCTGGTTCCTATTTCCTAGATGCAGCACCTTGCACTTGTCTGTGTTGAATTCCATCCAATTCTCATCTGCCTACCTCTGTAACATGTCTAGATCTAGCTGGATTCTGTCCCCCACCCCCAGCATGCCCACCTCGCCCCACAACTCGGTGTTGTCAGCGAATTTGGACAGTGTGCTTTCCACACCCACAGCCAGATCGCTGATAAAGATGTTGAACAGTACAGGCCCCAGGACTGAGCCCACATCCCTCCAGGTCAAAAACCACTCTCTGGGTGTGACCACCTAGCCACTTCCCCAGCACATCCCTCCAGGTCCATCACCACTCTCTGGGTGTGACCACCTAGCCAATTCACCACCCATCTCACTGTGTAGGCATCAATGCCGCTGTCACCTAGTTTTTTTTAAGAGAATGTGTTGAGAAACCATGTCAAAGTCTTTCTTAAAGTCCAGGAAGATGACATCTACCCCGACACCCTTGTCCAGGGACTTTGTGACCTGATCATAAAAAGAAACCAGGTTAGTCAGGCAGGACCTGCCCTCAACGAACCCATGTTGGTTGCCCCTGAGCATTACCTCCCCTGCTGGGCCCTTGCAGATGTGCTCCTTGATAATTTTCTCAAAGGTCTTCCTAAGGACCAAGGTAAGACTGACTGGCCTATAATTGCCGGGGTTCACCTTTCTCCCCTTCTTGTAAATAGGGACCACATTGGCCCTTTTCCAATCCTCTGGTACCTGACCAGTGCCCTATGAGCATGCATAAACCTATGCCAGGGGCCCTGCTATGACCCCCACCAATTCCCTTAGCATCCTCAGGTGAAGAGCATCTGGACCTACTGATTTAAACACATCCAGCCCCTCCAAAAGTTCGCTAACTAGGTCATCCCTGACCCTAGGCATGGTGGTGCCTCCCCTGGGTCTGTTCACAGTTCTAGTGTGGGTGATGTCCCAGTCCCTGGTCAGGAATACGGAGGCAAAGAATTCGTTAAAGAGGTCAGCTTTTTTATTTGCCATGATCACCAGATTGCCAAGCCTGTCCTGTAGGGGCCCCACGTTACCTGGTGCCTTCTTCTTACTACCTATGTATTTGAAAAAGGACTTTTTATTATCCTTAATTCTGGTTGCTAGCCCTAGCTCCATCTCTGCCTTGGCCTTCCTAACAGCTTCCCTGCAGTCCTGAACAATGGAGGTGTAATCCTCCTTAGTGACAGCCCCTTGCTTCCACTGTTTGTACACTTCCTTTTTTGCCCTCAGGCATCCCTGGTTGCCTTTGCGGAGCCATAGGGGGTTCTTAGCACTCCTGCCCCCCTTGGTGTGCACTGGGACTGACTCCCTTTGAGCTTGAAGGATCGTCTCCTTGAGGAACAACCACCCATTTAGGTCAACATGGGTGACCTACACTACCCAGAGAATCAGTTCTCTTATACTAAGCAATGTGATTTTGGCCCAGCTGCTGAAACTCACTAAAAGACCCAACTGAGTTCTAGGTTCTACGTGCTAAGCACTGTGTGAACACAGTTATGGACAGTTCCCTACTCAAAAAGCTCACTGCTTAGTGCAAAGCTGAGAGGCAAGTTAATGGGAGACCTAGAACTGTGATCCACCAAACTCACGTCCTACTGGGGACACTAACTATCCCTTAAGAAAGAATCATATTTAGAAACTTGTTGAGATGGCCAGGATTCAGGCTGGTGGCCTAGTTGTGAAAGACTCTGTGCCATATTAGTAATAAACTGGGGCACCTGCTTCTGCTAAACACAAACTTTAGCTGGTAAATGAGACTGCTTTCTAGAAACATATTTAGTAATCTGACAAACTGGGAGCTCCTCCTCTTTGCTCAAACTGGCAAAACCTTCCACCAGGTGCTTTAAAGTTCTAGGTTCAGCAGTGCTTGAATTTCAAGCCACCCTATAGCCCACTTGCCTCAGCTGAAAGCCCCAGGTGCCTTGATATAGAAATTTCTCCATAAAAGTAGAAGTCTGAATGGCTGTCACTCTAGTTATACCTAAAGCTAACAAAGCTGCGGTTTCACACATTCTACAAAACATCCCATCACCTTGTTTTGAAGGGCAACTGCAATTAGCTCACAATACTGATAATCATTCTATTCTTTCCTTGTCACCTAAGTGGTCATTTTTGGCATCTAGAAATCCTATTCCTCGCTTTGTGAGTCTATGTGCATAGGCAACTATGTGCAGTAGGCCAGTCCTTGTGGAAGGTAGATATATCGGAAATATGTGGGGCCACTGCCTCAATGATCTAGCTAGGAAGTTCTTCCTGATATATGATCTCAACCTACTTTGCTGCAATTTCAAGCCACAAGTACACATCCTGTTTTCCACAGCAATAGAAAAAAGTATATTCCTTCTTCCTTATGGCAGACTTTCAGACATTTGAAGACTGCTATCATAATCCCTCCTAATCCCCTTTTTTAGAAGCTGAAATGCATATTTTTTTCAACCTCTCTTCATAGGGTTTACCATCCAAGGCCTTTATAACTTTTTACCCAAAAAGCTCAAAAACACAAACACATACATACTAACAAAACTAGGGGTACACCAATAAAGATTTTTCTGTCTGATACTGATGGCCAATTATTAATGAGCCATATCAACTGATGCTGATCTGAATATCGATATGCAGTCCAGCAGCTTGGAAAGCAGCGTCCAGCTGGTAAGTCTGTGGGGGAAAGAAGACAGCAGCGGGAAGAGATGCAAGGAGTGATGGATCGAGGCCTCCCACAGTGAGGGGAGGGAGGGAGTGGAGCTGGGGCTGAGGCAGGCACTGCCCGGCTGGGATGAGGGAGAGCACAGGACATAGCTGTGAGTGGCCCATCTGGGGGTGCGGGCAGGGGGTGGCTCCCGCCGCTTGTGCACCCTGGGGGAGGCACAGAGGGACATGTGCCCCCCAGATTTGTGTGCGGGGTAAGTGTGGGCTGCCACTTTGAGCTGGGGTCAGGAGTGGTGCTGGGTTCTTCTCAGTAGGGGGCTAGACCAGAGCTGTGCACAGGGCAGGCAGTGGCAGTGCTGGGAGGGGAGGCTACAGGGTGGACTGTAGGTTCCAGAATTTGCTATAGGGCCCCCTGTGAACACTCCCTTCCAACACTGCTGCTGCCTGCCCTGTGTGCAGCTCCAACCAAGCTCCCCTGCTGGGAAAAGTGTGGCACCGTTCCCAGCCCCAGCTTGTAGCAACAGCCTGTCCTCAGCCTGCACACAGATCCAGGGGGCACAAGCCCTTCTGTGCCTCCCCCAGGGTTCACCAGAGGTGGGAGCTGCCACCCCCTCTATGCCCCCAGACAAGCTGCTTGTGGCTCCATCTCGCATCCCGCCCTCCCCAGCTGGACAGCACCTGCCCCTGCCCCAACCCCAAGCCCTGCTGCCTCCCTCACTGTGGGGGTCTCGATCTGCTCCTCCCATGTCCCTTCCCCCCGACCCCCTTTCCCCCACAGACTTACCAGCTGCATGCTGCTCTCTAAGCTGCTGGGCTGTGTGCATGCATGCAGCATTTATTGACCACATCAGCCAAAAAAAGCCAATTGCTGATAATGTCAATTTTGCTTTTATCAGTGCCAATATGATATGAACTGATGTATTGGTGTACCTCTAAGTAAAACACCTACATTCACTTTCAATACATTGTTCTTTAATGTAAAACCATTCCAACAAGTATCCCTAAATAATCCTTTCATACACAAAATACCTAGACAAAATTATGGCAAAAGAATGTTACAGTTACAAACTCAAAGGTCTGCCATACAATTCAAGGGTTGTGTGGCATGAACAACTGGCATCTTCTTAATTCCCTCCCCCTTTATTTATGTCTTTCAATATAGTCTTTAGTTCCATGACCGGATACTGTGCTCCTAGATTTACTAAGTAAATAGCCATTATTTGACTACTACCAAACACCTCCTGAGTGTATGCACACTGATTTTTTTCATAATAATGTGGTCAAATGTAAATGAGAAAAAGCACATTTTTAACACAAATGTGACCCCTTGCCAAATGTCCAAGCCCTGTGGCACAGTTAGAACTTCTCAATGAAACAGTTGTAGGAACCTTTTAATGGCAGAAAAACAACATCTGTTCTGCAAACCCCTCAGAATTGTTCAACTAATTTAGCTTAAAAAAATCAATCTGAGGAAGGGGGCCTAAAAAATTACAGCACAAACAGTTAATTTTTGGCAATACGATAAGGAACAGAAAACAGGGGTGTTAAATACAATATTTATTGTAAACAGTATTAGCTACATCCCTCAATCCTTCACTAGAACAACAGCATTTGAATTCATGATTTTCAGATACAAAGAACAGTCCTTTTTCATTGCAGATACAGGTTCCTACAAAACTAGAGAAAAGCTGTATGATGTGTGTATTTGTAACAGAGTACCCAAATCAACAGTTGGTCATTTAGGGGAACACAAATATCCCCCAAAATTGGATTTATGATCCTCATTAACAGCGAATAACACCCTATATTCATCTGTCTTATTCAGGTTAGTATGCAACCTTTTGTTCAGTCTGTTTCATGACTTGTCTGCAAAATCAGAAGTCATCAGTTTATTAACAGTCTAAGCTATCTAACTAGATATCAGCCAGTTCATGTGTTAAACTTTCCACCCATATAGGTAAGTTATGACTTCCACCCCTCCCTGGAACCTAAACAGAAAATCCTCAAACAATTGCAACCCACCCTAGAAAAAGACCCAGTTCTTAAAGATATCTTTCCAAAACCTCCATCCTTGCCTCTAAACAGGCACTGAACCTTGCCAAACTTCCTATGGCCCAAAGCACACTGAATGGATCCAGACCATGGCCAGGCATGAATGCTGCGTGCCCCTGGCGGCTGGGGCACAGAGAGCTCCAGCAGGCAGTGGCGGGAGCATGGTGGCCGTAAACGTGGCACTCCCACAGGCAACTGTAGCACTGTCAGCAGTGGTGGGGGAAAGGGTGGGAAGCACTGACCGGCAATCAGCAACCACCCGCAGATGCTGCCAGCGCCTTTTCATAGGGGGTGCACCGCCACGCTCAGGAAGTGCGTGTGCACCCATGTGCACTCCCTATGCATTGCCAATAATGTCAGGACAAGAAACGTACAACCTGCCAACACATCTTGACCATTTCCACAATAATTACACCCCACAACAAAACCATCACCATTCCTGGATCTTATACCTGCACCTCCAGAAATATATTATATCTCATCCAGTGTACTGAATGTCCTGATGGAAACTATGTACAAGAAACCAGGCAACAATTGTGTACCAGAATGAACACACACAAAAAATCTGTCAAAGACAAAAATACCCAGTTACCTATGGGTGCACATTTCTCACAAGACAACCACTCCCTCCCCAATCTTTCAGTTCTACTCCTCAAAGGGAATTTACAAAACAGTGCTCATAGTTGAGCCTACTAAATTCACTTCATAAACCTACTGGATATAAAAAATCATGGACTAAATACAGATACTGGATTTATGACACATTATAGCCTGCCTGCCATCCAGTAACCCCAGGTAATCTCTCTACATTTTACCAGCTACATTTTCTTACTGGTCAACATTCCTCTCCCCCCACCCAGCCTAATTGTCTCACACCTATTAACTTCTATCCCCTCTGATCTTTCCTGCCACTCAAATGCATTTTCACAGATCTGCATTTTGCATATTGGCTTAAGCTTATATTCCACCCAGGAGAGCACACAAACACTAGCAGACTTTCCCTATGCCTGAAGAAGGGTGTTTGTTTCCAACTATTTAGTTGGTCTAATAAAATACACCATATTTGTCCAAATAATCTTGTCTGTCAAAAAGCAGTGAGGCATTTCTGGGGATTTTGTATTTCGGTCTGTTAACCTAACCACCCTGTGCTCATGGGGGTTTTTTTAAAGTACCAGTTCTGTTTTGATGTTTTATCCTACACTCTAGGAATAAGAGAGATCTCAGGACAGCTGGCAGCAACAGGCATTCTGTTCCATCAGGAATAGCAGACCCATTCTTTCCAATCTCAGGGAACGGTAAAAGTCTAGAAGATCACCTTCTACTAAGCCACAGGTGCCAGCTTTTATTTTTGCCAGGGGAGGGAGGGCACCTAAGATGATGCCCCCCCTTCCACCGCAGCATGGCCAAAGAAAAGCTGAGCTTGTAGGGGAGTAGGGGTGGAGGTGGGCTGCTTGATGTGGGTTTGGGGCTTCCCACCCTGCTGCACAACTCTGTGACACTGCTCCCACTGCTGCCATTGTGGGCACAAGGCACCTTGCCATGGTGGCATTGCTGGCATGCTGCCCCCGGGGGGGGGCAGCAGGGCAGGGAGTCCTGAGTCCACAGCAGACAGCCTGCATCTGCCCCCACACTGCACACAAATCTGGGGGACATATGCCTCCCCCATGTCCCCCTCCCCAGGAGTGCGTGCAACAACAGGCAGCCACCCTGCCCCCCCACCTCCAATGAGCCACCCATGGCTCTGTCCTGCTTCCTGCCCTGGCCCACTTTCTCCCTCACCATGGGGACATCTATCTGCCCCATCCCCCCCCATAGACCTAGGCTGTATTCCTGGCCACGTACATGTGTGCGCATGCACACATGCATGTGGTGCCCCCTGCATCTTGCTCCCCACAGCCCTTTTGCAGGCTGGAACTCTGCCAGCCTGCAAGGCAAAACCTGCCGTTTTGCACGTTTTTCTGCAATGAATAGAAAACCTGGATCCCTGCATGATACTGGGAATCCAGGGTAAATGCTGTCCTAGAGTCATGCAGCCTGGGACTCAGACTTGATGTTCCCATCTCAGAACTGTCCTGCCCAATTAGGGATGGGTGGTCTCCCTACCCTCTTCCTGAGGGGGGCAAGGGCCCTTGGGTTGCCACTTACTTGGCACCTGTGTGCTAAGCTGTAAAATCTGGTCTCGGCGCTGGTTTGACTGAGATTTACTAGGAGAGAAGAGTCCTCCCAGAAGTACCAGGGATATGCAGCACAGCAGTGGGGAGAGGATCTGGAGATATACAATTCAGAAATAAATCCTGTGGCAATCTCTTGGTTTTGTCAAGACGAGGGGATTACCACAGGATTTATTTCTGAACGGTATATTTGTAAAGCCAGTGACATTAAGCCATGTTCTGATTCATGTTTTAAATGCTTTGGGTGGGAACCATTGAACTAGTAACCTGTCCATGAATTACTTTACTTGCAGCAAGGCAGAAGTTCCAAACTGTGGTTTGCAGACAACCATCTTGTATTGTTTTACTGGTTTCCTCTCTTCGTGACCAGCAGATTCTTAGGTTCTTCATTAGGAAGACTACAGAACCATAAAAATAACTGCAAACGGGAAGATGCAGCCATCCTGGCTAAATCTACTAAGGGCTATTTCTAGACAGGAAGATAAGAGCAAGAGCCTTCACTGGCACTTGAGCTACAGGACATAAGACGAAAAATAACTGAAGGTGTCAAGCTGTGAGATGCCTCTGCAATTTATTTAAAAATTACCCCTCATGAACACTGAGCTGGAGGCTGAGGAAAAGTGATTATCATAGCTGCAGGATAATTTTCTTAAGAGCTAGATACTTTGGGCTATGTCTGCACTATTTCTGCAGCAGTTTTGAGTATGACAAACTAAGATAAGACTGAGAGAATACAGGTCTGCCACTGCAGGATGGGAATGCAGTCACTTCTGAAGTGGAACAACAGCACTGAATACTGATCATTGGGAAGTGCTGCCAGATCCACTCATAGGTGTGCAGACCCAAGACAGGGCAATTCATTCAGTGGGAAGGAGACTATCTAGCCTCATCTTATTTGTTTTCCGCCTACCTGTCTATTTTACTCTCCAGGTCTCTCACTGAAGCCTGCAGTTCCATGTTCTGATGCTCCACTTCTTCCCATTGCCTTCTCTCCCCTTCCAGGTCCTGCAGTGCAGCCTGCAGCTCTGTGTTCTGGTGCGTCACCTCCTGCCATTGACTTCTCTCCTCTTCCAGGTCTCTGAGTGCAGCCTGCAGCTTCGTGTTCTGACACTCCACCTCCTGCCATCGTCTTCTCTCCCCTTCCAAATTTTGCAACACCGTTTGCAGCTCTGTATTCTGATGCTCCAACTCCTGCCATCGCTTTCTCTCCCCTTCCAATACCTCCTGGATATGTGCCACCTCCAGCACCTTTTGGTTGGACAACTGTTGTGCCTTGCTCAGACGCTCCCGAGTCTCTTGGTCAATCACTTGCCAGGAATCCTTGGCAATCACTAACTGAAGTTTCAAATCTTGCACCTGAAATGAGAATGCAAGAGTCAAAGGTAAAAGCACCAACCTATGTGAATTTTGTGGGGAAAGGGGAGAAGCAGACTAAAGAACCATCTTATCATGATTTGCATTACCAGGTTTGCAGTAGATGTGGCTTATGTTTTTGAAGATCTAAGTGGAGAAATATATTCCCCTGAAATATCAGCCAAGAAACTAGGTACAGGAGCATTGTGATGAAAGACATGTTGCCACTCCTTGTGGTAACCAGCAGCAGGACAACAGAGGGACAGTCTCTTAGCCCAATAATGCTGAACCTCTGGCGCAGAGACCAGATCCACCATGTGGAATCATGTCATTCAGCCTGTAGGTCTCCTCACAGGTCCAGACATTTGGCAGGGAGAACTGTGGCAATTAACATTGTGCCACCAGTCCCTGACTGGCCAATTTCCAAGCTCTGAGGACCAGATAACCTGGCCCTGAGCACAAGGCTAGGGCCAAGTGCTAGCTGGCATGAGGTTCAATCTGGCATTCAGGGCCAGGGCTGGAGCTAAGGCCAGAGCCAGGGCCCCTACCAGATCAGGCTCTGGTTCCGCATGCTGGATCTGGCCCATGAACTAACCCTGAACCACTTATCCAACCCACAGGGCTGAAAGGTTGGACACCATTATCTTAGTCCATTTGGGTTTAGGGGTTAGCAGCAGGGTTAGGGACGACTTCTTTCCCTGGCCAAACAGAGATCATGGCAAGGAGCAGGGAGACAGAGGGACCTCATTCAGTCCAGTTTGCAGTGACTCTAGTAGCAAGATGACAGACAGAAAGATTGTCCCTCCATCCATGTGGACTGGGGGTAGAACAGCAGGATGACAGCCAAAGGACAATACCCCAGCTGAGTTGCAATTGGAAGCTAGTGATAGGGCAATAGATAGATTGACAGTCCCTAAACCCTGTTGGAAATGGCAACAAGCAGCATAGCAACAAAGAGGTCACTCCTCTTCCCAGTTGGGACTGGAGATGGCAGCAGAAGGACCATTTTTTCTGCTAGCTTGAATCTCTGTCTCTGTCCTTGTGGTGTATGGACGTCACCTGATTTTGCAGGGTATCTCGTTGCTGGACGAGGGTACTTGTTTCTTCTTTGAAGGTTCTGATCTCTTCCCTGTGTCTATTTTCCACTGCTTCCATCCTACTCTGAACTTCCTGGAGCTCTATCTGCAGCCCTTCCATGGCATCCTGTAACCAACCCCAAAGAAATGAGTTATTGGACTCTGTGATATATCAAGCCCACTCCTTTCTTTCTGTACCCCAGAATCCTCCTTTCAATATTTTTCTCCTCTTCACTTCTCCTGGATGACCTTGCCTCTGAAACCCATCTGGCAGCTAGCTTTCCTTCTAATTTACCTTCTTCCTCATTCTACTGATCTCTGACTTTTCAGGCCTCTGTCCAGACACATATTATAATCATCTCCCTCTATCCTCTTCTTCCAGTCTGTTACAGAACTTCTCTCGATGCTCTGCTGTTTTACACTGCTCTCCACTGTCTCGGTCTCCTTCATCTCTTCTTTCATCCTCATCTTTTCGTGTCACTTTGTGCCAGGTTATTAACTGATTCTTCCTTCTCCACTCCTTCCTGTTGGACACACCCACCTGCTCCTTCCCCTGTTGCTCCTGCATTTTCTGTTGAAGTTGCTCCAGCTGCTGGTAAGCATCTGTCAGCTCTCCTTGTGCTTGGAGTAGGGCTTCCAGCAAAGCCTTCCTCTCCCTCTCTTTTTCTAGCAAAACCTGCACAGAAGAGAGGAAAGTGAAATGAGCTGGACAGATCTCAGAGGCTAGCATGCCCACATATCCCAAAACTAACATATTACATGTCTCTGGTCAAGGGTTAACTATCATGCACTAACATTCTTGGGATGTCTGTATGATGAAATGTTAAGGTGGGCCCTGGAGAATCTCTGTGGTTTCAGGAATTTTTTTCATCTCTATACAATTTAGTGATTTTACTGCAATACCTGCAGGTCTGGGGATACTGCTGTACTCAAAACCTTTGAGAGAGGATGTTTTGGGTTCCTTGCGTACACTACATGTATTACACAATTAACCAGTTAATCATGCAATCAATTTAGACTGGTCACGCATACAAAATAAGACTGGCCACAAATGCAAAGTAATCATCACACATTTAATTGGTTAACTGCACAATAAATTAAGACCAGCCACAAGTGCAAAGTAATTACCCCTTGATAAAATTGACTATCCTACTATAAAAAGAGCCAACCAGCTATAAAGTTAGTGCTTAAAAATGTGTAACAACTCTATAGCTGATTTTTA
This sequence comes from Crocodylus siamensis, assembly GCF_052110815.1. Classification (NCBI taxonomy): domain Eukaryota; kingdom Metazoa; phylum Chordata; order Crocodylia; family Crocodylidae; genus Crocodylus; species Crocodylus siamensis. The sequence goes on along the minus strand of NC_143404.1, from coordinate 41,234,256 downwards.
TCCAGCTTTAATTTGAATGTGTAGCAAGGCCCTTAAGCTTGCAAATAAGGTTACTGGCATGGAAGGAGACTGGCAGGGGACAGGAGGTCTAGACAACATACAGCTCCCAGGACACACACCATAGTAATAATTCATATGCAGTGCACAGACTCTCTTTGTTTAATTTATTAAGTTCCAATTTGGTGAAACTGTCCAGCATGAGTCTTTAAAAATGTTTTTTAAAACAACTTCAGGGAATTAATTCATCAGGAGTCAAGGTTGTATGCAATGTTCAGTAACACTAACAATAAAAAGTTGGGGGTGCACTGGTAAGGATTTTCTTGGCTGATACCGATAACCGATTATTAACCAGCCATTATGGCCAATACTGAACCAATAATCAATATTTAGTAATAATGCAAAGCGTTTTAAACTACTGACATAAATAAACCATTTTTTTGTTTGTTTTACATTTATAACACACACATAGATGGATGGATAATTACATAGATGGATGGATAATTTTTTTGTGTTCCTGCTTCTAGAAACATTTTGTAGCAAAATAAAAGCAAACACATTAAACTTCAAAACTTTTACTTTTAAAATGGTAGTTTGCAGTATAAACTTTTCAATTACATAATGATTCCCTTAAGAACAAAGTCATTATAAAACTCAATAGTTAACTTGTTTTCCAAAATCAACCCAATACATTCAGAAAAATCGGCATAATCATAACAATTTTGGCTTCAAAAGAAACCCATGAGAAATGCAGGTCAATACATAAAAATTACAAATGAAAAATGTTGAGGTACAGTCTGTAGTCATAGAAGCCATTGTAATAATAATAATTTACTTAAACTTTAGCATAGCAAGTGAGTGAGTGGAAGGTTTTTCTTGACAAAAAGCAACATTTCTGCTTTTTCACACGAGTCGGTTCCTCTTCACATGCACAACATGTGAAGCTGCACTGAAAAGCTGTTCGCTCTCAACACTGTTGCAGGGGGTAGAGAGAAACTTAAAACTTCCATGCAGCTTCAGCCAAAATGGGAAACTGACCTCTGTTGCTCTCCCAGTATTTCAGCACTTCTTGGAAGCATGGGCTCACTCAAGTAGCCTTGTTTCTGAAATATTACACTGTTGTTTACCCCTGTTTCTACCCCAGGGGTACTTTCCTCCAATATCATACATTGAACACGGGGATCTCAGTTCTGTAGTGCTGTCATCTGCTTCCTTTGATTTCTTTGTGGTGGGCTCTGCCAGTTCTGTGTCATTCCTGCCTGCTTGCATTTTTTCCAGGTGTGCTGCCAACATTTCTGTAGCCAACAGCTTTTTGCTATTATCAGTAAAGTACCTGTCCTTGTACCAGTGTTGCAATCCTGTAGAGAGGTTCTGATTCAATATCAGCAAAGCGTGTTTCCATGGCTTCCAGCAAAGTAACTTTCATAGTTTTAATTCCGTGGTCTGAATCTATAACTTTACTTAAAAGTCTTTTTAAGGCCACAATGGATGGGATGATGCCAGAAGCAGACGCTGAGGATGAACTCAATTCACATATTAGTTCTAGAACTATCATTACTTTTTCCATCGGCCCCCACTGATGTACAGTGAGAGTTACAGGGATTTTATAGTCAGCTGCATAGTGCACGTTTCTGCTCCAAAAGGCTTTGCAGTGTGCAGTAAGTGCTGTTCCACCTTGTCTGTACATCCTGCTGTAACCTTTTGGAAGGCATTCCAAGCTCAGGCTGCACCCCTTGAAGACAAGAATAGGACAATGGAGAGTGTCTGAACCACCCAATGATTTTTCATTTGATAGCTAGTATGTCAGACACGCTGCACTGTGATAACACTCCTTCATTCACAACCAGCTGGAGTATATGTGCTATACAAGGTAAACTTGACAAACCTGAGTCTTTAATCACCTTTCTTGCATTATCCCTAATAATGGCATGTACTTCTGTCTTTAGGATTTTCCAAGCTGCAAACATCTTGTCAAATGCCATTGAAATAGCATCAGCTGTATGGGAACTGTTGAACTCCTGAGCCTGTAACACTGCCCACTGTAAATTATACTTCACATCTATCCACTGTGCAGTTAAACTCAGCATTGACACAGGTGAGCTCCAAATATCAGTTGTAAAGCTAAATGCTAATACACGATCTTCTTCAACTAACTTCTGTATGTGTTCTAAAATAACACTGTACAGTTCTGGCAGTGCAGTCTCAGCTATAAACTTTCTGCTGGGCAGTGTGTAACGAGGCTCCAGGCATTCAATGAGATGGTGGAATCCAGTATCTTCTACAATGGAAAACGGCTGATCATCTAGAGTTATAAATTCCACTAAACGGCTAGTAATTGCTTTAGCTCTGGCTTCTCCACTTCCAAATTTCTGTGTGCGTTTTAGTGCTTCGTATAATGACAGCTGCTTTGGTGCAGACTTTTCCTGCCCTGCTTCTTTCTTCTCTGTAGTCATCTTTTGGAAATCATTGTATTCAATAACATGGTGTGTCCCGAGGTAATGTATTAAGTTTGATGTGTTGAAATCTTTAGTGGTGTCACCTCCAAGCAAAATATTTGTAGCACAAATTTGGCAATCAGCTGTTCTGTTCTTTTCGAACACTTAAAAAAAATTTGTATCATGCTTCTTTTCAGCATATTTACCAGCTGATTGCACGGTGCATGGTGCAACACAGTATAGTATAAATCTATTTACTGATTTACGCTCCAGATGGAGCCCTTGGGGGGGTCAGCAGCACCTTGCCCCCTGTCTGTGGCAGTTGCCTGGCGGGGCCTCTGAAGCCTGGGAGTGGGGTGGGGAACGGGAGTCCCCTCACCTGTCCCATCTGTGCCCAGCTTGAGGCCCTGGAGAGGCAGGTGGGAGAATCACAGGCAGAGGTAAGCAGGCTGCAGGGGATCAGGGCTGCTGAGAGATTGATGGGTACTTTCATTCTCTGCAGGATTGCACACATAGTGGGGAGACAATATGGGGGGGACTCGACATGGAAGTATGGAAGACAGTCACCTCTACAGCCAGACATCGCACTTCTGCGACAACTTCCCCAGTACAGCTGGGGAACAGTTATGAGGCCCTGGCATTACTGGAGGAGAGTGCAGCAGAGGAAGCCACAACCACTACCATGCAGACTGAGAGACAACCAGACAGCCCAAGGAAGAAATGCCGAGTCATAGATTTCATAGACATTAGGGCTGGAAGGGACCTCAGAAGATCATCGAGTCCAGTCCCCTGCCCGAGGGGCAGGAAGTCAGCTGGGGTCTTAGGATCCCAGCAAGATAAACATCCGAATTACTCTTGAAGGTGTTCAATGTAGGTGCCTGAACCACCTCCAATGGCAGACTGTTCCAGACCTTGGGGGCTCGGACAGTAAAGAAATTCTCCCTTATGTCCAGCCTGAAACAGTCTTGCAGTTGTTTATGACTGTTCAACCTCGTCATCCCTTGCAGCGCTCTGGTGAACACACATTCCCCCAGATCCTGGTGGTCACCCCTGATAAACTTATAGGTGGCCATCAGATCACCCCTGAGCCTGTGATTTTCCAGGCTAAAGAGCCCCATGGCTCTCAGCCTGTCGTCGTAAGGTCTGTTTTCCTGACCTCTGATCATGTGCGTGGCTCTTCTCTGGACTCTCTCAAGTTTCTCCACATCCTTTTTGAATTGTGGAGCCCAAAACTGGACGCAGTACTCCAGCTGCGGCCTCACCAAGGCTGAGTACAAGGGGAGAATGACATCCCGGGATTTGCTTGAGAAGCATCTATGGATGCAAGCCAGCGTTTTGGTCGCTTTATTAGCCGCAGCATCGCATTGCAGGCTCATGTTCATCTTGTGGTCAATGATGACCCCCAAGTCTTTTTCTTCTGTAGTGCTAGCCAATGTGGCATTGTTGAGCCTATAAGGATGCTGCAGGTTTTTCTTCCCAAGGTGGAGAACCTTGCATTTTTTGGTGTTAAACACCATCAGGTTCTCATCCGCCCATTTGCTGAGCCTGTCCAGGTCAGCCTGGATCATCCGCCTGTCTTCTGGTGTGCATGCTTTGCCCCAAAGTTTGGTGTCATCGGCGAACTTGGCCAGTCTGCTTCCGACTCCAATGTCCACATCATTAATGAAGATGTTGAACAATATGGGTCCAAGGACAGAGCCTTGAGGGACCCCACTGGTCACAGGACACCATGATGAGTGACTTCCATCAATTACTACCCTCTGGGTCTAACCACAGAGCTAATTTCCCAGCCAGCGGATCGTGGTGGACCCAAGGCCACAATTGGCCAGTTTCATAGAATCAATGAGTCGGAAGGGACCTAGAGAGATTATCGAGTCCGACCCCCTGCCACGGGCAGGAAGGAGCACTGGGAGTGGGAAGGGTCGTAAGACCTCAGCCAGGTGCCTATCCAGTCTTCTCTTGAAGACTTCCGGGGAAGGTGAGAGCACCACCTCTCTGGGAAGCCTATTCCAGGCTCTGGCCACCCTTACAGTGAAGTAGTTCTTCCTAATATCTAACCTAAACTTATCCTCCCTCAGCTTGTGGCCATTGTTTCTGGTAACTCCAAGGGGGGCCCTGGTGAACAGACTTTCCCCGAGTCCCTGCTGGTGGCCCCTGATAAGGTTGTAGGCAGCCACAAGATCCCGCCTCAGTCTCCTTTTGTGGAGACTGAAAAGATTCAGGTCCCTCAGCCTCTTCTCATAGGGCTGGCCATGGAGGCCCCCAACCATACGAGTGGCCTCCTCTGGACTCTCTCCAGGTTCTCCATGTCCCTCTTGAAGTGCAGTGCCCAGAACTGGACATAGTACTCCAGCTGCGGCCTGACCAGCACCGCATAGAGGGGGAGGAAGACCTCTCTGGTCCTGTTAGTGATGCCCCTGTTGATGCATGACAGGGTGCGGTTGGCTCTGCCTATTGCTTCGTTGCATTGGCAACTCATATTCATCTTGGAGTCAATCCTGACTCCAAGATCCCTCTCTGCCTCTGTGCTGCCGAGAGGGTCAGCCCCTAACCTATAACCATAACTCTGGTTCCCTCTCCCCAGGTGCAGCACCCTGCACTTGTCCTTGTTGAACCGCATCCTGTTCAGATCCCCCCACTTCTCTAACCTATCCAGGTCTGCCTGGATGTGATCCCTGCCTGCTGGTGTATTCACTTTACCCCACAGCTTGGTGTCATCAGCAAACTTGAACAGGGTGCACTCCACACCCTCGTCCAGGTTGCTAATGAAAATATTGAAGAGCACCAGCCCAAGGACCAAGTCCTGGGGGACTCCGCTGCCTACAACCTCCCAGGACGACATCAACCCGTCCACCACCACCCCCTGGGTGCGCCCCTGGAGCCAGTTTGCCACCCATGTGACTGTGCATTCGTCAATGCCGCAGTCCCTCAGCTTGCCCACCAGAACTGGGTGGGACGCTGTGTCGAAGGCCTTCTGGAAGTCCAAGAAGATGACATCGACTTCCTCCTTCACATCTAAGCTCTTTGTTACCTGGTCATAGAAAGAGACCAGGTTAGTCAGGCAGGATCATCCTGGCAAGAACCCATGTTGGTTACCCCTCAACATCACTTCCCCTGCAGGGCTCTCACAAATGTGGCCCTTGATAATTTTTTCAAAGACCTTCCCCAGGATAGAAGTGAGGCTGACTGGCCTGTAGTTGCCAGGCTCTTCTTTCCTCCCCTTCTTGAAAATAGGGACCACACTGGCCCTTTTCCAGTCCTCAGGGACTTGGCCCGAGCACCAGGAGTCCTCGAACAGCTGTGCCAATGGCTCCGCAATGACACCAGCCAATTCCCTCAGCACCTGCGGATGAAGGTCATCCGGGCCCACCGACTTGGAGACATCTAAGCCCTCCAGGTAATCTTTAACTATGTCTGAACTAACAGTCGGGGGACTCACATCCTTCCTGGGCCTCTCTACGCTATCACCCAAGAGCACCCCATTGTCAGCAGACAGGAACACGGAGGCAAAGAACTTGTTGAAGAGTTCTGCCTTCTCTTGTGCGTCTGTCACCAACTGCCCTGCCCTGCCTCGTAGGGGTCCAGTGTTACCCCAAGACTTCTTCTTGCTACCTATATACTTGGAACAGGACTTGTTGTTATCCTTAATCCCAGAAGCTAATCTAAGCTCCAGTGCTGCTTTAGCCTTCCTCACCAAATCCCTACAAGCTCGGATCAGGGAGGTATACTCCTCCTTTGTACCTCCTGCACAAGGTGTAGGTCCTGTACTCATGTCAGGAACATTCGTGAGTGGCTAGACCTGGCTGACTGCTCCTCCCAGCTGATGTCAGGGTAATTCATATCCCCCATGACCACAACATCCTTTGCACGCACGGCCTCCCCCAGCTGCCTGGAGAATTCCAGATCCAGCTCTTCCTCCTGATATGGTGGACTGTAGTTAACCCCTACCACCAGATCCCTCTCCCCCAGCCCTCCTTGAAGTTTGACCCACAGGGTCTCAGTTAAGCCTTCCTCTGGTCCCATTTGGAAGGTAGAACTGGTATACTGTTCCCTAACATAGAGCGCAACCCCCCTTTTTTCCCATTCCTATCTCTTCTAAACAACCTATAGCCTTCTATTTCTAATGCCCAGTCAAAAGTTTCATCCCACCATGTCTCCATTAGGCCAACCAGGTTGATTTTACTACTTGCAAGCAGGAGAGCAAGCTCCTCCTGCTTGTTCCCCATGTTTCTTGCATTAGTGAAGAGACACCTTAATCCCCCCGAGGGAGCCCTGGGCACCCCCCCTTCCTGAGAGACATCTGGTCCCTTGTTATATACCTGAGCTCTTACCTGGGCAGGTCCTACACCTGGTTGAGTTTTCTCTTGCTCCTGTGGATCCCCATCCCCCGACGAACTTAGTTTAAAGCCTGCCGCAGGAGGTCATCTAGCCTGTAAGAAAACAAACTCTTACCTTTGGGGGAGAGATGGAGACCATCATGCCCCAGGATGCCCTCTGCTCTGAAGTGCTCATTGTGGTCCACGAAGCCAAATACGGCGTGATGACACCAACTCCAGAGGCAACACCAAGAGGTGATCATGGGATACCAGACCAAAGGCTTTTTTGAACTCAAGATATATGACATCAATCTCTTTTCCCTTGTCCAGGTGATAGGTCACCTGGTCGTAGGAAACGAGATTGGTCAAGCAAGACCTACCCACAACAAACCTGTGCTGGCTATCCCTTGGGAGGTTGGCGTCTGCCAGTCCATTAAGGATGGCCTCCTTAATAAACTCTTCTAAGACCTTCCCCAGGATAGAAGTCAGGCTGATGGGCCTATAGTTAGCCGGATCCACTCTCCTCCCTTTCTTGAAGATAGGCACCACATTGGCCTTCTTCCAGTCTTCGGGCACTACACCACAGGGCCAGGAGTTTTCGAAGATCCGTGCCAGAGGCTGGGCTATGATGCTCGCCAGCTCCTTGAGTATCCTGGGGAGTAGATTGTCAGGGCCGACTGACTTGAAGGTATCCAGCTTCTCAAGGTGTTCCTTCACGAGATCAGCATTAATGGAGGGCAGGGGATCTCCAACATCCAGACCTCCCTGTCTTGTGGTGGGCATGGGCGCCCCATGGGACTGATGAAAGACCGACGCAAAGTACCTATTTAATAGGTTGGCTTTTTCCTGGGCATCAGTTGTCCGCTGTCCCATCTGGTTCAGCAGGGGTCCAATGTTGCCCTCACTTTTCCTCCAGCTCGCCACATATCTGAAGAAGGACTTTTTATTGTCCTTGATGCTCAAAGCTAGATGGAGTTCAGATGCAGCCTTGGCGTTCCTGGTTTGCTCCCTGCAGGACCGGACCAGTGCAGAATAATCCTCCTTGGAGGTGAATCCCATCCTCCATCCTTTGTAGGCCTTTCTTTTTAGCTTTAGGAGGTATGCTAGATCCCTGGAGAGCCAGGGGGGCTGCTGTGCCTTCTTGCTTCCTTTCCTCCGAAATGGAATAGACTTAGCTTGTGCATTGAGGATCGCTCCCTTGAGGAGCAACCACTCTTCTTGAACTCCCCTCTCCCTGGGGTCCTGGTCCCTTAGGGCCTGACTGACAAGTCTCCTGAGCTTGTCAAAGTCAGCTTTCCTGAAGTCAAGGACTTCTGTGTTGCTGACTGACTTGCCAGCTTTACAGTGGATGGTGAAGGTGATCAGCTCATGGTTGCTGTCACCCAGCTTCCCATTGATCACTAGGTTGCCGATTAGGTCATTCCCAGTAGCCAGTACCAGATCGAGCAGCGCTTTACCTCTCGTTGGCCCATAGACTTCTTGAGTCAGGTTGAAGTCATCCATGCACGAGAGGAAGCTTTGCGACCGCTTGGATTTTACAGAGTGATCCTCCCACGAGATGTCCAGGTACTTGAAGTCACTCATGACAACTGTGGTGCTGGAGCATGCGGCCTCAGCCAGTTCCCAGGTGAACTCTGGTCAAGCTCTTGACTTTGGGTGGGAGGTCTGTAGTAGACTCCCACTGTTGTGTCCCCTGTGCCATGCTCCCCACAGATTTTAACCCACAGGGTCTCCAGTCGTCCATCTTGGCTGCCAATATCAGCTTGCAAGGACGCGTAGCTTTCCTTAACATAGAGAGCTACACCCCCGCCCCTTTTATCTACACAATCCCTCCTGTACAGGGTATAGACATCTATACCTGTGGTCCAGTCACGGGTGGAGTCCCACCAAGTCTCCATTATCCCTATGACATCGTAATTATTTGCATTAAGCAGGAGGATGAGCTCCTCCAGCTTATTCCCCCAAGCTCCTGGCATTTGTGTATAGGCAGGCAAGTGTCCCCTTGGGGGCTCTTGCCTTGCTCACAGATTGTACCAGGGCTTGGGCAGGGGTGGGCTCCCTTAAGTGCCTTGGCCTGCTGGCTTTGCAAGGGTTGATCAGCAGGCCAGCAGTGGTGGTAGTCCCCCTGTCCCCCAGTGGGCTTAGTCTAAAGCCCGATGGAGTAGGTCAGCCAGTCTGGCTGGGAAGAGCCTCCTCCCCAGAGGAGAGTGGTGGAGGCCATCTCTTCCCAGCAGCTCGCTGCCTCTCTCACCAAAGGGCGGGCTGTGGTTATGGAAGCCAAAGCCTCCCCTATGACACGAGCACTGCAGTCTTTGGTTAACTATGTGGATCCTCCTCTCCCTCCTCAACCCTTACCCCGAGACTGGGAGGATCGAAGAGAACACCACCTGTGCCCCCAGACCCTTTAGCTCTGCTCCCAAATCCCTGTAGTACCTCATGACCCAGCTGGGAGCACTCTGTGTCATTAGTGCCCACATGAATAAGGAGCATGGGATAGTGGGCTGTGGGCTGGAGGAGCTTAGGGATCCTCTCCTCAATGTCCCCGATGCGGGCCCCCAGGAAGCAGCAAACTTCCCAGGCTAAGCGGTCAGGGCGGCAGATTACCCCTCAGTCCCCCTCAGGATGGAGTCTCCCACAACAAACAACTTACGTTTTGTCTTGGTGGGCGACTCCCTCCTGAGGGGAACGGAGAGAGTCATCTGCCGCCTGGATCCCATGGTACAGGAGGTATGCTGCCTGCCTGGAGCCCAGATTCGGGACGTCACTGCAAGGATTCCTGACATCATCTGGCCAGCCAACCCTCATGTGGGTACAAATGATGCAGCGAGGAGTAGTCCAAGCAGAATCATGAGCGACTACAAGGCTCTGGGGGTCAGGCTTAGGAGACTGAGGGGCACAGGTGGTCTTCTTATCAATCCTCCCGATCAGCAGTCATGGCCAGGGCTATGACAGCTGCATTAGAGAAGTCAACTTGTGGCTCCGGAGTTGGTGCCATTGGGCGGGTTTTGGGTTCCATGACCACAATCTGCACTTCCATGGAAGGGGCATGCTGGGATGTGATGGTCTTCATCTCTCTTTGAAAGGTAAGTGTCTGTTTTCTTATAGGTTGGCTGATCTCCTATGCAGGACTTTAAACTAGGTTTGTTGGGAGATAGAGATGCAGAAGACAGAGAGAAGCTAGGAACAATAAACCACCAGCCACGCGCTGGAACAGTCCACGTAAGTACTAAGGGGTCCAATAGGCATCAGGACAGGGGGGTACCAAGGGCATCTATTGGGGGGCTTACGCATCTCTATACTAAAGCTGGGAGCATGGGGAATAAGCAGGAGGAACTCACACTTCTGCTTGCAAACAAAGATTTCAACCTTGTTGGATTAACTGAAGTGGGGTGGGCCTCTCTATGTTAAGAATCAATACATGTCTTCCATAATGAAGATGGAATCAGAAGAAGGGCAAATTGAGGTACTGTGGGTCAGAATACAACAGGGTCAGGGGGAAAGGGACTTGGTAGCGGGGGTCTATTACAGACCACCACACCAGGAGGATGAGCTGGACCTGGAATTCTCAAACCAGCTCCTAGAGGCAACACATTTAAGGGACATGGTTGTCATGGGTGACCTAAATTACCCTGACATCTGCTGGGAGAAGCAATGAGCTAGATCTGACCATTCACATAGGTTCTTAACCTGCATACAGGACCTTCAGCTAACACAGGAAGTATACGGCCCGACTAGGGGAAATGTCTTACTGGATTTGGTGTTTGCTACTGGGGATGATCTGGTAGGAGATCTGCAGATAAAGGGTAACCTAGCGGATAGTGACCACCAATTGTTGGAAATCACTATCCGACAAAAGGTGGGAAAGATAACCAGTAGGGCAGAAGTGCCAGACTTCAGAAAGACTAACTCCAATGAGCTCAGGAGATTAGTAAGAGAGGCACTGAAGGACAACAGCATTGGTGAGATGGGAGTCCAGGAAGGGTAGTCGTTCCCCGAGGGAACGATCCTTCGGGGATAGCAGGGAACAATCCCATTGCACATAAAGGGGGGGAGGGGCAAGAGGGGTCAATAAACCCTCTTAGCTGAACAGGGAAATCCAGGAAAGCCTAGGAGCGAAAAAAGGCATACAGACTGTGGAAAAAAGGGGGTAGCCACAAAGAAGGGGTATACCTACTTGGCTTGCACTTGCAGGGAGTTAGTTACAAAGGCCAAAGCAGCAATGGAACTCAGGCTGGCATAAAAAATTAAAGACACCAAAAAGTCCTTCTTCAGTTATATAGGGAGCAAAAAGAAGGCACATGGCAACATAGGACCCCCATAGGACAGACTAGGGCAATTGGTGACAGAAAGGACTCACAAAGCTGAGCTCTTCAGTGAGTTTTTCACATCTGTATTCCTCAACAGGGATAAAGACATCTCTCCCAGTTGGATTACAGACAGGCACAAGAGGGACACCAAGCCACCAACAGTTAGTATTGACCTAGTGAAGGGACACTTGGAGGGGCTGGACGTGTTTAAGTCAGCAGGCCCAGACAGTCTTCATCTCAGGGTGCTGAGGGAATTAGCCAGTGTCATGGCAGAATCACTGGCAAGACTGTTTGAGCACTCGTGGCACTCTGGACAGGTCCCAGATGACTGGAAAAGGGCCGATGTGGTCCATATTTTCAAGAACGGGAGGAAGGAGGATCCAGGTAACTATAGACTGGTTAGTATCACCTTTATCCCTGGGAAAACCTTTGGAGAAATTATTAAGCAACACATTTGTGGGAGTCCAGCAGGAAAAATAATGCTGAAGGGCAACCGGCATGGATCCATAGCAGGTAGATCCTACCTGACTAACCTTGTTTCTTTTTATGACCAGGTCACAAAATGCTTAGATGAAGGAGTCGAGGTAGATGTCATCTACTTGGATTTTAAAAGGCCTTTGATACAGTGTCTCATCCCGTTCTTACAAATAAACTAAGTAGCTGTGATGTAGATGATTATACAGTCAGGTGGGTGGTGAATTGGCTTATGGGATGCACCTAAAGAGTGGTGGTGGACGAGTCGGTATCGACCTGGAAAGATGTGGGCAGTGGGGTCCTCCAGGTTTGGTCCTTGGACCAGTGCTGTTCGATATCTTCATCAGTGACTTAGATGAGAGTGTGGAGAGCACTCTGTCCAAATTTGCGGATGACACCAAATTATGGGGCAAAGTAAGCACACAGGTGGGCAGGGAACAGATTCAGCCGGATTTGGACAGGTTGAAAAAGTGGGCAGAACAGAATAGGATGCAGTTTAACAAAGGTAAGTACAAAGTGCTGCACCTAGAGAGAAATGATCACTAACACACATACAGATTGGGGGATGACCCTCTAAGTAGCACAGTGGCAGAAAGGGATCTAGGGGGTCACAGTAAACTCCAAGACGAACATGAGTTGTCAATGTGATAAAATGATAAGTAAAGCTAACCACACTCTATCATGCAGATGCATCATGAACAGATCTAAGGAGGTGATATTTCCTCTTTATGAGGCATTGGTAAGGCTGCAGCTGGAGTACTGCATTCAGTTTTGGACACCGCACTTCAAGAAGGATGTGGATAACTTTGAGAGGGTCCAGAGGAGGGCTACTTGCATGGTTAGGGGTCTGCATGTAAAGCCCTATGAAGAGAGACTGAGGGACCTGGATCTCTTCAGCCTCTGAAAGAGAAGGCTGAGAGGTGAACTTGTGGCCATCTACAAATTCATCAGAGGGCCAGCATGGAATACAAAACACTCTGTTTACCAGGGTGCCTCTTGGGGTGACTAGAAACAATGGCCACAAACTGACAGAGAGCAGATTTAAATTGGACTTCAGGAAGAACTTCTTCACGGTAAGGGTTACCAGAATCTGGAATGGGCTTCCAAGGGAGGTGGTGCTCTCCCCTACCCTGGAGATCTTTAAGAGGACACTGGACTAGGACGTAGCTGGGGTCATCTGACACCAGTATTCTTTCCTGCCCAGGGCAGGGGGTTGGACTTGATGATCTACTGAGAACCTTCCGACCCCAAAAATCTATGAAATCTATGAATGAAAGGCTTACCATAGGCCCTCTGTCACCTCACCCATACCTGGCCCAGCTGTTCTGGATACTGCACCTTGGTTGCTTCAAGAGCCTTCAAGCAGACTTGATTAATTGCATCTGCCAAGCTAGGGACAGACATTACACATAAGCCTGTTTAAGAGGTCAGAAACTGGTTTAAACCTGCAACAAAACAGATGTTCAGTGCAAGTAAACCAGTTTGAAAATGGCTGAAAGTGGTCTGAGATAACCTGGTTGAATGCAGTATCAGACTTAACTGATTTGGCTCAAACCAGTTTATGCAATGTCTGTCCCAGACCCCTTGCTGGTTTAAGTTAGACTCCCCCAGCATCCCTGCATGCTCTCTGGGCTGGGTGGGGCTCTCTGCTCCACAGCAGAGCTGGCCCCTTCCATCTGCTCCCTGGCTGGAGCTCCAGCAAATACTGCAGGCATCTGACTGGCTTTTCCCTTCTCCCCACCTCTCCTCCCCACTCGCTGCTAAGCAGGAATTCCCCAGTCCCCTCTGCCTTGCACAGAGATGCCTCAACACTAGCTAGCAGACCACATGCTGGCTACAGTCTGTGCTGTGGCAGACGGGACAAAAGCAGAATCAACAGGTAGCTGGTAATGCCCCTCTGTTATTTTCTTAATGGGATGATAAACACTAAGTTAGGGGTGATAAATACTGTGTAATCAATTCCCTGCTGAGCTGATCAGAAGGGGGGGAACCCCTCCCTAATCAGAGTGTCCTGCTGGGGCCTGGCCATACCCGCCTCAGCTCAGCATTGTGGAAGGGAAGGGAGGGCTGCTCTAGGGCCCCCTGGCTTCTAGTCTGAGCCACTGCAGGCAAGTGCCTTAATTTCCTCAGTCCAGAGGGGATGTCTGTACGATTACAAACTGGTTTAGCCTAGCCAGGTTAGACTAACCTGCAAAGATTGAATCAATTTAGGCTCACGTTTTTGAATGTCTGTCCCTTGCCCTACAGTATGAATTGCCACGTTCTAGCAGACTCCAGCATCTGATCATGTGCATCACCGTACCCATGCTTAACAATGGTGGTAGGGGCACTTTAAGTGTGAGGACACTGAACTGGGTAAGGAAGAAGCAGCAGACCTCCCGAGACAACAGGTCAGATCAACAAGTGGCTCCCTCTGCTCCCTGTAGAAGTGAGCCTCCAAACACCACCACCTGTCCTTGCTTGGTGGCAGTCATCTCGATCCTTCCCACCTTGATGAGGCCTGGCCCATCTTCCTCCACCAGTGGAACATGGTCCTCCCTCTCTGCTTCTAGGGCTGCGTATCTGTTCTCCAGATGAACTACTGCAGGTGGAGGTGACGATCTCAACTTGCTACCAGAAGTCACAAACCTCCAGCTTCCACTGTCTTGCGGGGTCTATGTCCTCTCTCTTCTCTAGTGCTGTGTCTGGCATTTCTTTCTCCACAGTCCTGGAAGCCAGCTCTGCTGTGGGGCATTTCTTCCTCCACAATCCAGCATCAAATCCCCAAATGCCTCATGGCAGAGTCTGCTTTGGAGCCTCACTATCTCTTCCTGTAGCTCTCTTGCCTGTTCCCTGACAGACACCACTAGGAGGCACTGCTTACACCACAGGCACTCCCCAACCTGGTTGTCACTGGACTTAATGTGCAAGCCTCAGTACCCACAGCACCAAACCTGGACCTGCGTGGAAGCGTCAATGGTAAGTGGTCCTGCCTGGACAGAAGCCTCACAGGTGTAAGCAGAGGCAGTGGCAGTGGCTCTGGCACTGCAACGTCCTCCAGCTGTGTCCCTGGGTCTCTTCATCTGTCTTCTTTCTCTTACAGCTCTTCCAACCAGACCTTCCCTAGGAAACCCACCTGGAACTGGCCTGTTTATTTCTCATTGGCTCCAAAGGGTTCCTTTTTAGCCTGCTTTCTCATGCCAAGCTGAAAGGCTTGTCCCTCAAAAAGTGGGGGAGTGCCCATGAACTGGCCTGCAAACTGCTTACCCGGTTTGCAGTCCGTATTTACTGGCTCCCTGGGTCAGCTGGGAAGTGACTTTTATACCCTGCTGGGCCTGAACTGGCTCTGCCCCCTTGTAAGGGCTTCTGTTAGGCCCAGGCTGCAATCACTTAGTAGTCAGCAATCACTCCCAGCTTATCAGAGCACACACCCCAAACATACACAGCCCACCAGACAAACACTTAGCAAACCAAAGGCACAGGCAACTGGATCACTTACCTTCCCTGGGAAGGATCTGGTGCCTGGCTTCTCTCCCCCTTCCTCCTCTTGCCCCCAGCAACGGCCTGCAAACTGCTTACCCTGTTTGCAGCCCCTGTTCACTGGGACCCTGGTCTCTGGCAACTGGACCTGAGTTCATTAATATATACATGATCCATCATATCCTCAATAAAATATCTAGAGCACTGGGATTCTTGGAACTGCTATTCAAGCAGTGAGAAATCTCCAAAGGAAAAACTGAAGAACCAGCCCACCTGGTTCTTAGAAACATCCTAATCAAAGGACTGCCTCTCAAGCACAAAAAGAAGCACTTATAAGGAACAGATATTGCATTTGTTCCTGGACAAGCTGTGTCTGTGTTTGTCCTGGAACAGAAATATCCCAGAATTGGTGCGTACATACATCTTTAGTCCTTCTTATCCCATGAACCTTTTTAGGATTTATCCTGGCACAACAGACTTAGATGTCTTAACAATTGCATTTTGTCCCAGGATAAAATGGTTTATCTCAGGACAAATTCAATGCCTGTTTGTAGCCTTAGGAAAGGATGCTGCTTCTCATAAGGCCTCAGTTCCTCAGGAAATACATTTGCAAACAAAATGGAAAAAAATCTGGATGGCGAGTCAGTACCTAGACCATTTGACAACCAACAATGGTGGGAACTTAGTCCTTCTTCCTAGAACACAGTCATGATAATATATTACAGAAATTGACAGATAAAGGTACCAGAGCGAATAATGAAATCTATTCGCGGCATTTAAGGTATCACCTTGGAAACCAAAAGATGCAGACCTCTATTGAGGATGGATTACTTCAAATTCAACAGAGTCTCAGGAGGACATTAAGCAGTAGCTATTAAAGATGGATCTTGTTAAGTTAGCAGGTCCAATCAACTTGTAGCAAATCGTTTTTAAAAAGCTGGCCCACAAGTTATCTGGAATATTAAAGTTTGCCTTTGATACATATTGGATCACAGAAGTAGTTCTAGAAGCCTGGAGGAAAGCTAACATTATGCAATATTTTAAAAAAGTAATTGAGAAAGGAAAACCACAAGCATACATGGCAGAACCCAGAAGATGCAAAATTGCACCAAAATTGCAAGAACAAGGACACAATCACTAACTTCAAGAGGGACGGAAAGAATAAGGGAGTTTAAAAGAGTTTCAGGAAAGACAAACAATCTCTTATATACAAAATGGAAGCAGATGCACAGAATACTGTGGTGCAAAAAAAATGAAGCCATACTGTATCATGTAAATAGTTGTCAGAAATTCAAACAGACACAGACTGACCAATCCTAGATAACAAAGGCAAATTAATAACAAAGACACCAAAATAACTATGGGTACCTACAGACATTTTGCATTTTCCGAGGGATGTCTTGAGTCTAAAAAGGCTGAAAACCATTGCTATTACCTCTCGTCTGTTGTTTTCAGCCCTGGCTCTCTCCTCTTCTTTCTGAGTTTGGACAGTAGCAGCCTCCTGCCTCAGATCCAAAAGTTTCGTCTCATAAGCATTTGTTAGCTCTGTTTTCTCTTGGGCTGAGTGCTCCAGGACCTCTTTCAGCTCTGAATTGTGCTGTTCCCGCACCTTTTCCTAGTAAATGGAAGAGAAGCCATTAGATGCAGGGTTTCCCACCTCTCCAAAGAGTGCTGAGTGACACCAAAGTCCCAGGGTTGTGTCTCCTCCACCAACAAGAAGCATTACCAGTATATGTTATTGGTAGTGGTGTATCCTGTAGGGAAGCAACTTTTCCCTGTTATGGCCTGTCTGCTAGTGACTTTAGGTCAGAGGAGGTAATATCTTCCTTCTCCTATCCACCTGCTTAATCTTTGCTAATGGGAGGACTCCTATTCTTGTGGAGTTTTGAGTTTTGTGCATTTCCATCCTAAATAGTTATTTCTACCCTTCTTTCCTGAGTCTCCCAGAGAACACTTCAAATTTTGTCCAGTGTTCAGCAAGTGTAAAATGAATACAAAATGAGGAGAAGCCCCTGGGCCCTCAAGTCTTGTGTAAAAGGCAGGCTAGATAATGCAGCAGTGAGTCACAAGGCATCACCCTTTTCTGCTGCAGGAGCATTTGCAAACCAGCTCTCTGTTTCCAGATTTGTTCATAATTTCATGAATGTTTTGAACATCTACACAATAGCTTATGGGTTATTAACTGCAAATACTTTCCATACTGAATAATCTTTAATGGTCATTTTAATTGCACAGTCTTGTTTCTAGTCCTTGACTGCATGAAAGAAAGAAGGTTTTGAATGCCACAGGAGCCACTGTATGCAGGAAAGATTAGGAAATTTTAATACATTCTAAGTATTTTCTTATTTAGGCTACATGGACCAAATGTGAGACATTATGCTATAAAAATGAGGCTGTTGTAATATTATTGGCTGGGATTGGACTGACTTAAATTTTGTTATCACATTTACATGCCATATAATGTTGGCACGAACACCCTACTATGAATCTGTTAACAAGCAAGGTTCCAACCTACATAGTCATGAGAAAGACTTTATAATGGGGTTTGAATGCCCACTTGCAATTAGAAATGAATGTGTTTTGACAATACTACCCCTGCAGTGTTAGCCACTTTCTGTCTTTTTACACAGTCATGACCATAAAGCATGTAACTGTACTAACAGCAGGCTTGTGCGTGATGTATAATGCAGAAACCTCAAAAGGCAATAGTACTTAAGAGTTCTGGAACTTCCTAGCCATCTTGTATTGGAGTGGAAACCAGCATATAAGCATGTATGGAGAGACAAATGTATGAGGCAAGGCAGCACAAATCAAAGATTCAGCGATTCAGACATAGACACAGCTTTAAATGTTTTTTTCTACATATCTCAAGGTACCAGGTGGCTTATAAATGCTGCGATGCTAGAGTGGATGGAGCATCTGACAGGAGCATGGGGGGTCCCCAGCGCACTCAGCAGCAAACCCAGAAGTAGACCAGAAGCACTTCCGATCCACTTCTGGGCCTGCCAGGGGGCGTGCAGGGGGACCCCTCTGCCCCCCACCCTAACTTGGTGACTGGTGCCTCCTGGGTCTGGGGAGGCAACCAGGGTCCCCCATGGCCGATCGCTGAGCTGAGGGATCGCAGCAGGCAGCCCATTCCCCGGCAGACCCAGAAGTAGACTGGAAGTACTTCCAATCCACTTCTGAGTTAGCCACCGAGCATGCGCCCCATCCCCTCTCCCATGGGATGCTCCATCTGCTCCACCATCACAGTGTTTGTGAGCCACGCCTGGTATCTTGAGCTATGTAGAAAAAACGTGTCTATGGCTGAATCGCTGATTTTCTGAATCAGCATTGAATCTTCAGATTTGGGTTTGCCCAAATCGAATTGGGGACCCTTTGCTACTCTGAAATCCCTCCTTTTGTATTCTTTGCCCCCTCTGATGACTCTTTTTCTCTGGGCATCATTGACTGGTTTCCCTGTGGTCATCATACTGTCCATGTTCTGTTCTTTCAGCATATTCTTTTGTTTCCCAAACCTATTACACGTACACATCTTAATTTGGTCCATCCAAGTATTAGACTTAGCAGCCGTGCTGCGTGTAGAGAAAAAACATGATAAATAAGCATGTGCTAAAATATTACTAAACAACCAAGGATGGGGCTTGTCTGTTGCATTCAGAGCCATCGGCTATCCCATTTGATTGTGGCCATCATATCATGTACCAGCTCTTGTATGAGTTTGTTCCTTTCCTTCTCATATACAGTTTGCTGAAGGTTTAACGTATCTTGATATTGCTGCTGTTTTTGTGAGAGCTGCTGCTCCATATTCATTCGGTCTTGTTCCATTGCTGACTTTTCTGCTTCCAGCTCACAATGAAGACATTTCACCTCTCCTAGAGAAAGAGTGCAAGAGCTTAAGCCTCTCATCTCCCAAGCAAGCAAGGACTTTTTCAAACCCCAGAGGCCCTACATAAGGAAGGGGGCACCTCCATGACTCTTCCCCACACAGGCCACAAGCCTTTTACCTTGTAACACCTCCTTGGCCTGGGTGACTGTCTGAAGTTGCATTTCCAACTGACCCTTGGTGACCTCCAGCTGAAAGAGAAGCTGTTGGGCCTCAAAAAGGCTAGATTCCAGAACATCCTTTGCTGATCTACAGGATACAAGTAGCAAACAATCATCTTGCTCATGGAACTAACAGTGTTTTTATTTCACTGAGTGGCTCAAGATCCCCAGCTTGGGGGTGGAAAGTAGATATTTTACAGAAAATCACAAATAGGTGATATTTTTACCATTTATTTGCTACAGGTCTGCAATCTGTATGCTAGAACTCCCATGAGCAGCTCAGGCATGAAGCCATGTGGTATCTACAACAGAAAAGCCAACCCACAGTTTGGTTTAAACAGCAAGGATGTTATTTACTTTTATGTGCTTAAACAGCTCATAGTTCTGGGGGTGATGGTTGTAGCTGTGTTGGTCTAAAGACATAGGCAGGCAAGGTTACTAGCTTCTAGGGCAGTGCAAAGCTTCAGTCGCCGATTTGATTTGGGGGAGATTCAGCCCAATTCAGTGGCCAAATCTCCAAATCTGAATCGAATCAGTGGACCCTTTAATCTCTCTGAATCAAAACGGAACCCTCCAAATCAATTTGAAGAGACTCAGAAAGATTCAGCGATTCAGACAGACACAGCTTTAAATGTTTTTTTCTACATATCTCAAGGTACCAGGTGGCTTATAAATGCTGTGATGCTGGAGTGGATGGAGCGTCTGACAGGAGCACGGAGGGGTCCCCAGCACGCTCAGCAGCAAACCCAGAAGTAGACCAGAAGCACTTCCGGTCCACTTCTGGGCCTGCCAGGGGGCGCGCAGAGGGACCCCCCTGTCCCCACCCTAACTTGGTGACGGTGCCTCCTGGGTCTGGGGAGGCAACCAGGGTTCCCCCATGGCTGATCACCAAGCTGAGGGATCGCAGGGGGCAGCCCATTCCCCGGCAGACCCAGAAGTAGACTGGAAGTACTTCCAGTCCACTTCTGAGTTAGCCACCGAGCATGTGCCCCCCTACCCTCCCCCATGGGATGCTCCATCTGCTCCACCATCACAGCGTTTGTGAGCCACGCCTGGTATCTTGAGCTAAGTAGAAAAAACGTGTCTATGGCTGAATCGCTGATTTTCTGAATCAGCACTGAACCTTCAGATTTGGGTTTGCCCAAATCGAATTGGGGACCCTTTGCTACTCTGAAATCCCTCCTTTTGTATTCTTTGTCCCCTCTGATGACTCTTTTTCTCTGGGCATCATTGACTGGTTTCCCTGTGGTCATCATACTGTCAATGTTCTGTTCTTTCAGCATATTCTTTTGCTTCCCAAACCTATCACATGTACACATCTTAATTTGGTCCATCTACCAAAGCCAGAAATCCCAAGGACTCTGCAGTTGAGCGCTGTGACCTAATGTCACCTTATCTCATATTAGAGAATAGTGTGGTATATGTCTTCAATTTACCAGCCTGTGTGTCTGCTGGCTTAAGACAAAGTGGCTCTTGAAGGAAACTTCATCAGAAACAGGCTTTTAGAAACAATTAACCCTTGCCATTCCCCAAGACCATTATTTTAATGCATATCTACTTCACCTACAAGCTAATTCCCCAAAACAAACCTCTAGATATAATTTTCTAGCCATCAGACATCAGTGGCAGATGCCTGAGCAAGGACTGTGATACACAGCCCTTAGTTGCCATGCAGAGCCCTGGCCTGTTACCTCTTGTGCACCTCTGCCATGGCAAGTGCCTGTCTGGCCTATGGCTGTTTGCCCCACTGCTGCTGTGTTGTAATGGCTACTGTCACCACCACACTGCCCATGGCCATGGCTACCACCATCATGGAAGCCACTGCCAGTGCCCCTGCGATGCCAACCAGTGTGGCATCTGCTGCTGCCACCTCAGGAACTCCACAGTCTGGATCTAGCCTGGGGCACAAAGGGAGTCTCACCTGAAGTAGAGAAAGCATTAAAGAGGACAAATGGGCAGACTTCCATTTTGGTTCATTTAGCTGGTACCAAAAAGAAACCTGAAGTCACAGTAGAAGTTTCCTCTACTTAAACTGAAACTTTTATTCAGTTTTTACTCAGCAAAATGATGCCTGGCCCTGGCACACAAATGTTAATACAGACCTACCTCCTAGGGGTTGGAGAGGCCATTACAAACATTTAGTGATCTCCAGGTGGAAAGCGTTTTTTCCCTATATAGTGTCATAACTATATCCTATATTGCCCTGTCCAACGCCATTTCCCTCCTTTTACCTGATTTCTGCCAGTTGTTCTGAAATGCCCTGTCTGTCCCGTTCCACAACTCCTAGTCGGACCTCCAGTGCAACCTTCTCACGCAACAGGGCTTCCTTTTCTGTAGATACCTTGGTCAGTACTTCCCTATGGTGACTTGATTCCAGCCGTGTTTGCTCCAAATCAGTGCTGGATAATTCCTGCTGATGACAAACCTGAAAAGGGGGTGGGAGGAAGAAATAAGCTTCTCCTGGCCAAAGTTCTATCCAAAGTTTGTCAACTTCATTCTCAAGGCAGGAAGAACTGCAAATTTCCACATCCTGGGCAGAAAGATTGAGATAATCTCCTTGAATAGTAATACACAAAGCTACCATGAGATTACTGAGAACAGTCTGGAAATGATTCTACTACCAACACATATAGTTGAGGATGTTTCTATATAAAAAGCCTATATTAAAAATTTTAATCTTTCAAGCTAAAATGTTCTGAGGTTCCTGTTATTGCTTATAAGTGAAGTTTTCGGACATTTAGAGCAAAAGGAGTTTATCTGTTTGGGAGTATAAGGAGAATGAAAAAATAAGTTTTCCTCTTTTTAAAAAAAAGTGACACTTTGATCCCATTCATTTTTCAAATGACTGAGTACGAATACTTGGTATTCAGCAGAAAAATGTCTTTGGAAATAAGAAGCATCTTTCACGGCTGTGTGAAAAATCAGTTTGATGTTGCCAAGTTATAGGGGCTGGAAGACAGTAGACTACAATACAAATACCACTGTGCACCAAGAACAGTTTTATAATATAATTCTGTCCATATCTTGGGCAAATTGGTACATTTCTAACAGACATTCAAGCTTGAAAAAGCTTTAGGTTTTCTCTGGTGGTAACACCTCAGCCATGTTTGCCAAACAATGTACTTAAAATTCAGACTGTCAAATAAAGAACACGACAAAAGAAATAAAATGCTAAGGCAATAAACCTACACTGAAATATAATAGCTAGAATTGTTAGTATACATTATCAAGTAAAATAATACAAGTGAAAACTAATCCCCCTTTAATTCCAATGCCACATAGCACTCACTAATTCTGCTTCTCATAGGCTGCTGCTTAGATACTGAAATGAAATTGCTTCAGTACCACTTAATTAGTCTCATCATGCATTCTTTTTTTTTTTTTTTAATAGGGCTAGCTGATTGCTAGTGCCATCTCTGGGGCAGCCTCCTTCCCATTGGAGACCAAAGTCTTGACTAGAGATGCCCCAGGCCATACTGACAATATTCTGACAATCACTTCATCTACCAGTCTGCGAGTCTAATCATAGAATCGCAGAAAATTAGGGTTGGAAGGGATCTCAGGAGGTCATCCAGTCCAATACTCTGCTCAAAGTAGGACTAACCTGAACTACATCATCCCAGGCAATGCTTTGTCTACCTGGGTCTTAAACCTCTAAGGATGGAGATTCTACAACCTCTCTGGAGAGCCTGTTCCAGTGCCTTACTACTCTCCTAGCGAGAAAGTTTTTCCTAATATCTAACCTAAACTTCCCTTGCTGCAACTTGAAAACAGTGCCCCTTGTTTTGTCATCTGCCACCACTGAGAACAGTCTAACTCTATCCTTCTCCAGGTAGTTGAAGGCTGTGATTAAATCCCCCCTCAGTTTTCTCCTCTCCAAACTAAATAAGCCCAGTTCCCTCAGCCTCTCCTCAGAGGTCACGTGCCTCAGCTCCAGAACCATTTTCACTGCCCTCTCCTGGACTCTCTCCAATTTGTCCACATCCATTCTGTAGTGGGAGCCCTAAAATTGGACACAGTACCCCAGACGCAGCCTCATTAGGGCCAAATAGAGGGGAATAATTATTTCCCTCAATCTACTGACAACACTCCTACTAATGCAGCCCAGTGTGCTGTTAGCCTTCTTTGCAACAAGGGAACACTGTTGGCTCATATTCAGCTTACTGTCCACTGTAGCCCCCAGAGCTTTCTCTGCAGAACTGCTGCTTAGCCAGTCAGTCCCCAGTCTGCATGGGGTTGTTCTGTCCCAAGTGCAGGACTTTGCACTTGTCCTTATGAAACTTAATAAGATTTCTTTTGGACCATTCCTCCAATTTTTTGAGGTTTCTCTGAATCCTAGCCCTACCCTCCTGCATATCTACTACTCCCCCAGCTTCATGTCATCTACAAACTTGCTGAGGGTGCACTCTATCCCATCTTTCAGGTTGTTGATGAAGATATTGAACAAAACCTGCCCCAGGACTGACCCCTGGGGCACTCCACTTGATACTGCCTGCCAACTAGACATTGATAAATTGACTACTACTGTCTGAGCCCAATGTTCCAGAGAGTTTTCTATTTACTTTACAGACCATTCATCCAACCTGTACCGGCTTAGCTTACTTGCAAGAATGCTGTGGGAGATTGTATCCAAAGCCCTGCTAAAGTGAAAGTATATCACATTTACTGCCCTCCCCACATCCATAGAGCCAGTCATCTTGTCATAGAAGGCAATGAGGTTGGTCACATGTCGATGGACCCCATCCTGCTGTGCAAAGCAGTGGCCCACACTAGTGCACCACAGCACACCCTTTGGGTATCACTGTCTTAGAAGCTGTAGAGGTCTGCTCTAACATCTCAACTGTTAACTCACCACCAGGAAGAGCCCAGCATAGCCTCTGGCCCCAAACATGCAGTGGCAGCCTGCCTTTACCCTGTGCACAAATCCGGGAGGGCACATGCCCCTCAAGCTTTCCCCAGCAGTGCATGTAGTGGCAGGAGCCACCCCATGCCCCTGCCTTCTTTGTGCCCCCCTGGACAAGCCATGGCTCTGTCCTGTGCCCCACCCTGGCTGTGCAAAACTCCTGCCTCTGCCCCTGCCTCAGCCTCACTCTCTCCCTCACCACAGGGCCCTTGTTCTACAACCCTGCACCCTTTTCCTTCCCCCTGCCTGCCTGCCCCTTCCCACCAACAGACTAACTGGCTGGATGCTGCTCTCCAAGCTGCCAGGCTGCATATCAGCAATCAGATTGGTATTGGCTTATATGGTTGGTTAATAATCAGCCATTGGTATCAGCCCAAAAAAATCTTTATCAGTGCACCCCTACTCACAGCATCTCACTAAGTTTCACTGCCCTCAATGAAGCCAGTCAGGAAACTGCACAAAATGGTGTGACAGGTAGTCAGAGGCTCTTGTTATTAAGTGGAAAGTTCAGCAGGCTCAGTTTGCTATGTAAGGCTGCAGGAGAAGGTAACGGACCATTAAGCAAAGGGAAAACACCTGTGGGTGGCTGAGGAACCACCTCACTGGAAGGGGCAGTGTTTAGAGGCCTATAAGCCCAGTGTTTGCGGCAAAGAAAGCAGTCTGGTCCTGCAGGCTACAGGAGAAGGAGCTTCTGGGAGAGAAGGTCTTCAGGAAACAAGCCCACAGACACTCAAGCTACCCAGGGGAGCTGGATGGAAACAGTTAAGAGGAAGCATGGGTTAGAGTGGCAGTACTGACCCAGAATGGGGTTAACTTTTAGTTGGAACAATTGTTATGTTTATGCTTAACATCAGAGGACTGAGTTTTGGTTGTAAGGGAGGTTTGCAGGGCATGCTATTGCTGGGGTGCTGGGGAGGCACTCTGGGCTCAGAGCCCAAAAAGGGTGAGTCAGGGGCAGGTTGAAGCTGTGAGGGACAGAGCCTGCACCCCAAGGGCAAGACAGGGGGCAGGCTAAGGGCTGAGAGGGCAAGAGCCTATACCCTGACAGAGTGAGGCATGACCAAGAAGAGGCTGGGATTGAGAAGCCATGCCAAAAGTAAGCCTAGGCTTAGGAGTTCACAGCTAGAACAACCAAGAAGGCCAAACTAAGAGGGCTGAAGCCTGTACAAGCTGGTACTTGGATGACAGAGTAATATCTGTGAGGCACAGGCATGACTACATTGGAGGATGTTGACCACAACTGCCTATAAGGTGACTGGTACCCTGAGGGTAAGAGGGCCTCAATTTAGTGCCTGTGGGGCAAGACTGGGGATAGGCACAGGAAGGACCAGCTGACTGAGGAGATGCGGCTCACTTTTGAGATTCTGGGGGCAGCCTCCTGAAATCTTATATATTATATTAAGGTATGGCAGGAAGGGAAAAAGGGAGGGTAATGCAAGGAGCCAGAGTAGGACAACAGTTGTACAGCCACTAGGCGATGTCATAGCCACCCCTGTGGCTTGGTCCTGCTACATGTGATCCACAAAGGAGTTATTGAGTCAGCTGATGTGTGTACTTCTGGTCAACATGATAAAGCCTTTTGAAGATGTGCACATTCATACTGATGTTTCCAAGTTCAACACAAGTGTAAAATATGAGTATTACTCCATATCAGTAGCTGAGCACATATTTGATCAGTTGCAAGTTGCTAAAATCTTCAGCAAAAACAAGGCCAACTCACCACGCTGACAGATACCACTCTTAGGTCATCTATTCTCATCACATTTTTTACTCCATTTGGAAGATAAAAGCTTACCATTTGCAATATCTAGCTAGACTTACACTAAGGTTGGGCAAATGTGAGTTTGAACTGCCTGCTTACCAGGCCACACAATCAGCCCAATTAGAGCAAGACAGAATCACTGGGCTTATAAATGTTAATGAGCTAAGCTGTTATCTGGGTATGGTCATTTCCCACCTTCATTGTGATTAATTACATTCTGAAAACAGAGAGGATATGGAGACCTGCATAAGAGACAAATTATGGAGAGATGAAGACAATCATTTGTACCTCTCCTGGTTTGGCCATTTTTGACCCATGCAAACCAACTATCAGCTTGGCTGATGAATCTTCTTAGGGGTTAAGAGTGGAACAGAATGAGGGTGAGGTGAAACTTATAGCCAGGGATCCACATTTTCCATTTCCCACAGAAAAACAGAGAAAACCATGGATTTTATCTTTTACCAGAGGCAAACGTGAATTTTTCATTTTACTGGAGAAACCCAGATTTTGCCATTTTGCAGTGAGCTCTCTGCAGGCTGGCAGAATTTCAGCCTGAGGGGGCTAGAAGGGAGCAGGAGGAGGGTGGTTAGGCAGGGGGTACGATGTGCATGTATGTGCACTTGGCCACCAGGCAGCCTGGAGAGCAGCTCCAACGGGTAAGTGGGTGTGTGTGGTGGAGGTGGGAGGGCGGAATTGAGGCCCCCAAAGTGAGAAAGTTGGTCAGGGACTGGGGCTGCTGTCCAGCTGGGCAGTGCCTGGGGCTTGGGGCCCAGGGCCACAATGTGCGGCCGCAGGGCCCTGGCAGGGAGTGAGATGGGGCTGCAGGCAGCTCATGGTGGGGTGGCTCCCCATTGCTGCATGCACTCCCAGGGGCAAGGGGAACCTGCGCCACCCAGATCTGTGTGCGGGGCATGGGCAGCATGCTGTCCACTTTAGCCTTGGGCTCCAGTCCTGCTGCCCTCCCCCAGGGCCTCTGCAACCCAGCATGTGCAATGCAGTGCTGCAAAGAACAGCAGGGCTGCACAGGAAAGCTTGCTGCTGTGAGCCCTGTGCTGCCCTGGTGACACATCCCCTGCGGGTAACCCCACACTGCCGCCTCTGCTGCAGCCCCATGTCACCAGAGCAGTACGGAGCTTGCAGCAGCAAGCAGCTTTCCTGTGAGGCCCCATCGTTCTTTGCAGCACCAGGTTGCATAAGCCAGGCTGTGGAGGCCCTGGGGGAAGGCAGTGGGGCAGAAGCCCAAGCCTGAAGCTGGTAGCATGCAGATCTGGGGAGTATGGGTCACCCCTGCTCCCTGGGAGTGCATGCTGGGGCAGGGATCTGCTCCCCAGCCCCCAAGCCTGCAGCAGGCAGGCAGCGGGGGGAAGAGGGGAACTGGGCTTCATGCTCCCCTTTGCTGCAGCAGCTGCCACACCTCCTGCCAGGGGCAGGGGCTATGGAACCTGGTCCCTGGCCCCAAAGCCCTGGCAGCTGGGGGCCCCCTCTGGCAGGGCTGGGGGAGCAGGAGCTATGGGTGGCGGTGAGGGGTACCAACAGGACTGGCAGATTGCAGGGGAAGTGATGGGCAGGAGCAATGGGGCACAGGGGCTGTGCGGGGGAGTGATTAGCACCAGTAGGGCTGAAAAGGCTGTGGAGGGAGGGTAGTGAGGGGCACCAGCACAGCCAGGGGAACTGTGGGGGGTCTTCCATTTTAATCACGGAATTTGAGATTTTTTATCAGGGAAAACCAGGATCCCTTCTTATAGCATACACCTCATATGAACTCTGCCCAACACAGTTAAGCTCTGGCAATCACCTGGACATGTTAATACTTTCAAGATTTCATCACCGGCTTCAGTGTCTCTATAGAAACCAATCACTTACAAGCCACTAGTACCCATATCTTCAACAAAACAACCTAATGCACTCTTTCTGCACACAAGGTTCATCTGATGAAGTACGCCTTTATGATTCATCATATTTCTAGTAAGCATCTTGTTGCAGCAAGAAGCCCAGTGCCTGACCAATAGCTGGCTGAAGAAATGGCTAAACATATACAACAAAATGTGAGTTGGCAGAAATCTGGTCTGCACAGTAAGCTGACCAAACATGTAACCAGCTCGTCAAGGTACTGCCAAGAGGGCTGGCTATCCAAACACTAGATGTACCCTGAGACCACATTGTACCAGGAACACTGATGTGAAATTATACTACAAGCAGAAGTGCTGTTGTTTCAAACTGCTAAGCATACAGGTTGAAATTCTTGTCAAGCTGCACGATGCATCAAATGTCACTAGGTGCCAGGATCATCCTTGCCAAGCAGGGTGATGGCCAGATGTTTCATATGAGCTCGAAGATCTTATCCAGCATTGCACAATGCATTTGTGAGAGCAGAGAAAACCACCTGAACCACTGATATCATCAACATTCCTTGAATGTCACTGGTAATGAATGGGAGCCAAACTAGAAAGTAATACTTGCTGTACAGAGATTAGATCTCTAAAGGCACAATTTATTTTTTTTCAAATGCAAAATGTGGCTTTAAAGGGGAAGATGTGTAATAAACTAATCTACATACATGCAACAGCTCTTATGCTGCAATGACTGCACGTACATGAACCTGTACTTATACAAGTGAGCTACTTTGAGGCAAGGTTGCAGTTGGAGTGGTTGTGCTATATAGTACTTGTATCACTACAAGTGTAACAGTTACAGCGTGTCTTGAGTAGTAGCTTCCTATCCTCTTCTAAAGGTACTACAAACAACTTTACTTACATGTACAGTCCCATTACAATTACATTCTGTATGAAAAAGCATGTTCTATTGTCATTTGTGACTTTGCAATTTTTCAGTTTCATTGAATGTTTCACTATTCTTGTGATGTCATACATTCCTTATCTAGACCATTCAGTATTTTATATACTCTTACGACTAAACTGAAGAAGAAAAGAGTAAGAGAGAATCATTCCAATCTTGTAAATTTCTTCTTTTGAATCTTTTAGGCTCCTAGCTGATTTCACCATCCTTCTCTGATTGTCCTTCTTAATTATGCAGTATCCTCCTGGAAAGATGTGATCTGTACTGCATATAGTATCCAGGGGTAGCTCATCATTGATCAATACAATAGTATTATTTTCTGTATTTTCCAATTCTTACTCTTCTAAGACCTTAGACCTTCTATTGCAATGAGTAGTGATGGCTGCTGACCTCACATTGCATCCAGCTGCACTGGTATAAAAACTGCAAAACTGGGCAACTCCACAGGAGAGTGGGCTGACATGGGGAGGGAGGGAGGGGAGGGGAGCCTGACCAGCTAGTACAGAGTGAACTCTGCCACCCCTGCAGAACTCTCAGAAAAGAGATGCTCCTGGGATGCAGTGTCATGAATGGAGTGTTATTTGTCTAGCTACTGCTGTTCCAGTTTGGGACCATAGGAGATTGGGGTGGATACCACAGGAGATCTGGGTAGCCTTTAGACTCTAACCCACATCAGCAGCCACAGTAGCCTTTGGGTAGCCCACGTCTGGCCCCCATCCTCTTGAAGCCCTGTGCCAAGTTCTGCCCTAATACAAGGATGAAATGTGACACTCTTGTAACAGCAGTGTTTCCCTGCGAGCTTGCCTTGTGATTTTGAGTGGAAGAACTATAGCAGCATAATATCCTAATACCTCCACCCCCACTGAAAGTGACCTTCTTTACCCAGTGCCTCATACCTTTTATCACACAATTCAAACCCCAAGTAAACTTGGAGGGTCTTGGCAAAGCTGTCAGTCTGAGATGTGCCCAGAAAGAAACACATAAAATCCATGTGATCATCTCTGTACTGAGTCTCCAGCAGTACTGGGTGTCTTAGTGCCAAGGATGTTCAAGAACCAAGTAGAGCCAGGGCTTAGTGTGCCAAAAAGCTTGCATGCAGGACAGCTGGGGGCTGTTCTCACCTGATTCAGCTTCTCTTGGATCTCTTTTCTCTCCTCTCTCAGTGTCTTCAATTCTACCTGCAGCTCCTCCTGCAGCATTTCAGTCTTCTGCAGTAATTGCTCCAGCTGTTTTTTTTCTGTACAGAGCTCCTCATACACTCTTTTAGACTGGCTCAGCTCCTCCTGCACAGAAGTCTTTGCCCTCTCCATCTTCTCTATTTTGCTCAATAAAGCCTGGTTCTCCTGTTCTAGCTGTAGCCAACAGAAGCACAGAAAAAGTCAGAAAAAAAAGAAAACCACGGCACTCACTTTGACTCTAGGCAAAGAAAATAGTGACATATCCACACTGTCCTACCACTCCTAGAGAAGTTTTAAGGATGCCTGAAACAAAGTACCAACCCACAGTACCCCTAAAGAGACCTCTGCTTACCTGCAAAACAAACTGGTTTAACTGGACTTTATCCAATGCTAGGACCTCATTAATGCCACTCATCTTTGCTGCCACATCCCGTAGATCAGCTACTTCTGCCTTCAACTCATTCTGTGCCCCTGTCAAACTGGCTACTGACTGCTCAGCCTAGATAGGTAAAAAAGAAGGAAGGAGATGAAAACAAAACTCTGAAATGTCTCCCTTGCTTTCACCTAAGGTTCACCTAAAAAACTCAATATCAGCTGTATCTCAGACTCCTCTTCCCTCATACTTCAAGTTGCTCTCTGTACATATCGCTATTCCCAGATATAACTCCCTTAGCAAATCCTCTTTCCTGGTACTCAGTCCTACACTCTCAGTGGTTCCCCTATGCACACACACCTTAAATTCCATGAACAGCTTGTATGGTCTGATTATAATATGCAGTGTTAGGAATAACAATGTTTAGGTCTTGAATACCACAGGAATTGGTGTCTGTGCTGAAAGTGTTATTTGAACCTTCTCTTGAAAACACAATGTAGGCATGGTGGTTGCTGGACAGAAGAGATATGCCCATACCTTTTCCAGTGCCAGGATAAGCTCGTGTTTTTCTTGCTTCACCAGCTCCCCATCAAGCTGAGATTTCTCCAGGGCCTCTCTCGTAGCTACCAACTTGCTCCATAACAGCGAATGTTTTGCTTCAAATGTACCTAAGTCTTTCTGACTGAGAGGGGAGGAAGAGGAAATAAGAGATTTAAATTTAAAAAGACATCATCATTTCAAAATCCAAAACATTAGCAGGATGTGCTCAAGTGTCTCCCACCTGTGCAATGACTGTTTGAGTCATTTCTATCATCCTTCTACTTGGTACCTGAGGATTCCTGAATATCACTGGCTAGAGTCACTTTTCTCTGATGATGTATTAGGCTTGAAGAACTTGTGAATTCTGTCTGCACCCTATATTTTGACCTATACCCTGTAATGGCTGATCATTCATGTTAGGATTTAAATACGTTGTAGGCAATAAATCTAGACAAGCCTTGTCATTTGAACTAAGCCTGCAGTCATTCTGTACTGGAATTCTGTATTGGCACTTTTCTTGTATAATGTGTCCATAAAGCCTGCATAAGGAAGGTAAGAGTGACAGGGGCTGCAATATCTTCAGTATGCAGACTGCACAGTGCTCAGCCTTTCATCTTCACCAGGATGTGCAGTTGTCTAACTTCCTAAGAATTTAGCTCAAACCAGGACTTGAAAGATAAGGTGGAGACAGCATTGGAGAGCTGGAGAAAGAAGACTCTGGCAGGGGTCGATATTAATTTGTTCACCCTTTTTTACCCAAGGCAAGGAAAGGGAAGCAGAGCCCCCCAGCTAATGATACTGTAAGAAAGCAGCTGGGCATTCCAACTAAGGAATTAAAAGCAGCCATATATACTGCTGGTTACATCATTCCCTTATATACTGCTGGCTACAGAAAACAACATGTTTAATCATGCTGCCCATTTAATAGAGAAATACCACTGATATGATGCTTTGGGTCATAGCCTCAGGAGTCACTTAGGATCTTGGATTGTTTCTCTGGTGCATTTCCCTCAGAGGTCCTCCCTATTCAGGGC
Organism: Crocodylus siamensis; assembly: GCF_052110815.1. NCBI lineage: Eukaryota > Metazoa > Chordata > Crocodylia > Crocodylidae > Crocodylus > Crocodylus siamensis. The sequence goes on along the minus strand of NC_143404.1, from coordinate 41,202,635 downwards.
TTTAGCTGAAGGCAGCTTGAAAATTCAGCAAGTATAGAATGCTTCAGTCTGCCTTATTCTGCTTCATAAGGTTACTTGCTACATACCACAGTTCACACCAGCACCATAGAATCTAAGCACCAAGTTTCAGTAATTTTTATCCTCTCAGCACCCTTCCACAGAACATAATAATGGCAGCCACCAGGCACCACTGGTACCTCCATGCTACTTTAAATGGCTACTCCTCTTTATACTGTAAATGGTAAGGAAAAAAAATCCAATCCTTATTTGTGCAGAGGCCCTGCACAAAAAAAATCCAATCCCTTATTTGTACATAATCCTTCAATGCCCTTTCCCTTGCCCACTGAAAAATGTAGTAGAGCTCACAGCTGTTCCTTTTCCCAAAGCACCCTTCCCATTTCTTCCTGCTGCTCCTCCTTTTCCCCTTGGGTTGCATCCTCCTTTAGTTGCAGCTTAGTGTTGCTTTGACGCAGGTGCCAGGCCTCCTGCTCAGTCACTTTCAGCTGTTGCTTCAACTCTTTCTTGGACTTCTCTAGATTGACACAGTTGCTGCAAAGGATAAGCATCCAGTCAACAGGATGAGGAGAACAAAGTGACCCATTGGCACCAATCAGGTTGGAAAGGAGCAGGTGGGGGTTGATGTATGTGTGACTTATGAAATTTTCTCTCAGGCCATTTGAGGTGGTAAGCAAGAGGTAAGGAGGCTGTTCCTGAGTGGAAAGTAATGGGCAGAAGAGGACTACCCTCAAATCTGGAATGCACAAGGCACCTGAAAGGCTTACTATAGCAGCAGCAGAGTTCAGATGCAGTTTAATTTAGATACATCATGTACTCCAGCAGTACATTTAATCCCAGAGGCAGTCCTAGCATTGTGGTGGTGAATGGAGGTCTGAACCTAACAGTGAAGACAATAAGTGATTAATCTGCTAAGCAAAACTAAGCATAGTGTAGGAGAGGTAAGTTCTTTCCACCAAATAAACTGCTGCTGCACCCCAAAGCAGGTAGTAGATGCCCTACAGGACAAGAAAAGCAGACAGGTAGCTGACCTGCTGAGAGTTTCCACTTGCAACTGGAGGTGCTGCCTCTGACTGGTGAGTGTCTTGCACTCTTCCTCTAGTTGCTTGAGCCTCTGTTGCAGTGTCTTGCACTCCTCATCCTGCAGCTTCTTCTGATGTTCCAGAGAAATGACAGAATCCTGGCTGGCAGAAAGTTGCTGCCATAAGGCCTGGAAGGAGAAGAGGCAGAAATGAGAGCAAGTGATAGGAAGTAGTTGAAAAGATGGTCCCAATATGCAACAGGGAGAAGAGCACTGGAAGGCAACAGCGCTTTCAGATGCAGCATAATGCAAAGTGAGTCAGCTGGTAGAGGCAGGAAAACAGACTGCCTGAAGGCAGAGGTTTTGTTGCATAGTGGAAGATGAAAACAGAAGATCACAGAGGAAAAGTTGGAGTCAATGGAAAGGCAGATGCAATGGGGAAAATGAGATGGCCAGAGACCAGATAAAAAAGGAAGGTATGTTGGACAAGGTGCAAACAAGTGAGAAATTGGACTGGTTTGGCAGAAGTCAAGTGTAGGAAGAAACTGCTATCAATGCCATGGTAGTCATGTTCCAGAACCTTCTCACCTGTACTGTCTTGTGTTTCCTTGCCAGTGCTTCACGTACCAAAGCAAAGGCACTCTTTGTATCACTGTAGATCAGATCAGAGAAGTTGCTGGACTCAGGATGCTGGAAGCACTCAGCCCAGGAGATTCTGATTGTACTGTCAGTGTCATCTAGCACGACCTGAAACCGCAGACCAAGTTGTTACTCTTTACTCCCGCTATTCAATCTTTTCACCTATTCCTTTTTCCTCTGCACTTTGCCCATCACTCATTAAGGTACTGGCTGATTAATCAATATGGGATGGGGTGTTCAGCCCCTGGCCTACAGGCCAGATTTTCACCTAGTGCTATGTCATTTGGCCTGCAAGGCTCTCCATGGGTTCATGGGAAGCCCTGTGGGCTGTGGCACCATGTGCTAGAGTGGGAGCACAGGGAAATGCCAGGCCCCATCCCAGCATGCTGAGGCTAGACACAGACAGCATAGAACCCCAGTGCCTGATCCTGGCATGTGGGCTGGGCAGAGGTGGCACAGGGCCCCCAGAACCTGATCCAAATGGGTGGGACAGGGCAAAAGTGGCATGGGAACCCCAGGGCAAAATCCTGGCAGGCAGAGGCAGTGCGGGGCTCCCAGGCCCCAATCCTGGCAGGCAGTACTGGGTGAAGGCAATGTTGGGCTCCCAGGGCCTGAACCCTGCAGGTGGAAGTGGTGCAGTACCCCCAGGGCCCAATCCTGGCACAAGGGGTCTGGATCCAGCTTGCAGACCTGCTCCACACTTTTCATCTGGCCTGCAAGGCCAAAAGGTTGAACACCACTGAACTAGGACAATAGGAAGGTTTGGTTCTGGTAACTACATGCTATTGCATTTCAGAAACAGAAGAATTTCTGAATTAAGCAGTGCAAAAAACATGAGGGACAGATGTTCCATGTGTGTTCTCTGTATTCAAGGCCACAGGGTCAATACTTGTGGCCTCTAGGCACCATCTCTAACTTCCATAAGACTGCTTTATGTTATCAGCTACCATAATTGAGAATCAGGTTCCTTATGAGGAACAGCAATAAAATGAAGATGTCAAAATTTCCATGGAAAAAGTAACTGAATACGTGGGAACATGATAAGAAAGCAACAGCTACCATAACTCTTTCGGTCAAGGAGTCAAACATACAGACTGCAGACTGGATCCATCCTGCAGAGGTAGGTCATCCTACTCATGGAGCTTCTTGTGGCCTGCATGACTCAACTCTCAAGACTCGTAACACTTGTTGCCTCAGCTGCCAGAACACCTGCCCTTACTCACCACTGAATTTGGGGGTTTTTAGCTGCTGTTGGGGACTAAAATTGGTGGCAAGGGAAAAGAAGAAACAAGTAGCAGCCATATTAACCGCCAGGGCTCCAGAGTCATGCTGAAACATGATTCTGACACTCCTGCTCTAGCCTGAAAGGAGAAAGAATTAGTTGAACTAGTTTCATTACGGGTTGGGCAAAGATCTGAAGTTAAAATTCCTGTGGTAAAGGAGGCGGCAAGAGGGAGGCAACCCAAGACAAACTGTCAGCTAAGGTTTGAAAGAAAAACTATGGGCAGTCATAGTAGAAAGAGATGATGTTACTGTAATAGGGAACCATAGCTCTGTTACAGAGAAAAGGATGCCAGGTGAGGAAATGGAGTGAGGCCACTTTACCACTAGGACTTTTGTAGCCAGGGGGACAGGATTGGCAGCCTGAAAAGGGGGATTGGGAGCACCTGGGCTAGGTAGGCAGGAGGCCTGATCAGCAGGGATCCTGGTTTTCCATGATAAAAAACTGCAGATTCTCTAATAAAACCCCCAAAATCCGTGATTAGAATTAAAGGCTCCCCACAACACCCCCTGGCCCTGCTGGTAGCCCTCACTTCCCCCCACAGCCTCTCCAGCCCTGATGGTGCTCTTTGCCCTCAAAAGAGCCCCCCAGCCCTGCTTATGCCCTTTGCCCCCCACCCACAGCCCCGCCCCCCCCGCCAGAAGGGGCCCCTAGCTGTCAAGGCTATGGGACTAGGGACCCAGGTACAGAAGGCAGCTGCAGCAGGAGCATGAAGCCGGCTCCCCCACTGCTGCTGCTGGTTCTGGCAGGGGCGGGGCTGGCTCCCAGTAGCTGTGCGCACTCCCAGGGAGCAAGGGGGACCTGCACACCCAGATCTGTACAAGGGGCAGGCTGTGGGCTTGAGCTCCCTCCCTGCTTCCCTCCAGGCAAGACCTGGCATGGCTGGGAACAGCAGGGTCATGCCGGGATCTACTTGCCCCATTGCCATGTCTCCTGTGCCTGCCACTGCTCCGAGTGGCGGAGCCCCACGCTGCTTCCTTCAGTGCAGCCCTGCTCCCCTCCCTGCTCACAGCTGGAGTGCCCCACTGGGGGCACATGATACCTAAGCAGCTCTAGCAGCTCTTACGGGAAGCACACAAGGACACGCTGGCCAGGCACTCCGTACGTTTCCCCAACACCTCCTTGCTCCCTCAGCCCCCAGCCAGCTTCCACCCCAGCCCTGCCCCACACCCCCCCAGCAAGCCCCACTTACCAGTTCACAGGCTCCAGGAAGAAAGTGAGTCTGACCTAGGCTTTATGACTGACTAAAAGCTGCAGGCTCTGTTCTTACCCCTCTCCTTCCCCCTCTGGGCAGGGTTGGGGCTTTCCTGCCCTTTTTGCAAACAGCTCTTGCAGGCTGGAACTCAGCCAGCCTGCGGAGCTCTTTACAAATGGGGGAAATCCATGGGTTTATCTGCTAAAAGAGAAAATCCACGTTTTCTCTGATAAAACCAGGAAATTCGTGGTTTTCTCTGCTTTTCCATGGAAAACGGATCCGGATCCTGCAGGGATCCTGGTTTTCTCTGTTTAAAAAAATCCCAAATTCTCCAATTAAAACCCCAAATCCGCATTTTTCCATGATTAAAACGAAACATCACTATGTATATGGATATGAGTTGAACACAATGTTTTGTTGATATATTTACCTTTTTAAAAAAATTTGGAAGCTTACTAGTACCTCAATCGTTATAATAAAAGAAATTATAAATATCTATAGTTTAGCATTTGGTTTTTCTTTTTTTTATCATGGAAAATCTAAGCTCTCCTTCCCCCTTCGTTTACAAGAATGTGTCGTCCCCCCCCCCCCCAGCTTTGTGGTCCTGAGCAGCCCTGATATGCTGCTGCCCTGCCCCTGCCTTTGGCCCTCACTCCCAAGCCACAGTCCCCCCATCCCTGCCAATGACCCTCATTCCCAACCCACAGGCCCCTGGCCCTGCTGGTACCCCTCAATCCCAACACACAGTCCCCCACCCTCCAGTGCCCCACACTTCTGACCCACAGCACCCCACTGCCCCAGCCCTGCTACTGCCCCTCACCCCCAGCCCCCCAGGGTTTGAGGAAGGGGGTGGGTGTGAGGGGGAAAGGAGTGTATGCACAGGTGATGCATTGGGGGTGCAGGGTGGCACATGACCCCCAGATTTCTATGCCCAGAGTAAGGTGCAGGGCTGCAGCCTGGCCAAACCAGCTCCAGGCAGGAGCCGCCTCTGCATTCCAGTGGGCAGGACCCAGTGTGGGAGGGAGTGCTGCACCATGATCGTGAGGCTGGGTGGCAGCAGCAGTGGTGGTGTGGAGTTGTGCCCCCCGGTGCTGCTGGGCAGGCAAGGGGCACCTCACCTTGGCAGCCATGGCAGTGAAGCACTCCCTCCTGCCTGCCAGTGCCAGGTCCTGCCTGCTGGGCTGCAAAAGCAGCTCCTGCCCAGAGCTGGTCCAGCCCAGCTGCAGTCCTGTGCCCCACTATGGGTGCAGAAATCTGGGGGAGCATGTACCCCCCCTCCCCCTACACACTTACCTGGAAGAAGCTGCAGGAGCTGCTCTCCACCGCACTGCCTGGCTGCTACATGCATGTGTGCACAAGCACATGCATGTGACACCTCCTGCAACCCCCCAGCCCCAAGCATCCTTTGCAGGCTGGAATTCTGCCAGCCTGCAAAGGAAAATCTGCAGTTTCCTTGGTTTTTCTCCTTTTAAGTAGAAAATCTGGAAAACCCCTTACTGATTAGCAGACTGCATGAAAGGGGTTAACTGGGATATAAACCCTTTCTCAAGGCAGAGGCAGGAAGAAATACAAGGCCAAAGAGAGAAACTGTGGCCTGACAGGAGGAGACCCTGATGATAAGAAGGGAGTGAGTACACCTGAAACTGGGAAACTATTTCTATTAACTCAAGGGGAGTCCTAGGGAGTGACTGCACCCAGAGGTTTGGGGACTGCTTATATTAACCCAGAGGGAGTCCTGGGGAGGAGAAGCACTCTGAGGACCATTTATGTTGACTCAAGAGGAGTTCACTTTTCTTTCCTGTTTTTGTATTCATTTGTTGGTAATACCCAGCAGATCGGGGTGGCTGTCAGGGAGGTATGAAGGCTGCAGAGCAGAGTGCCCAGCACCCTGACATTTTTTCTGTGTGTTTTTTTCCCCCTCCAATTTACCCTTTCCTCTTTTTTCTTGTATTAGACAGAAAAGTAGGCAACTGCCTCTGCCAGGCAGAGGCATGAAGTGGGGAGGGGGAGGGGTCAAGTCCCCAGAGGGGCTAGAGGCCCTGACTCATGTTAGGTAGACTGGGACCCAACAGCACTGGAGCCCCAGCAAAAGCTAGAAGGAGAGAATGAAGTAGTGGGGAGGGCATCCCTGCATTACCCAGGCAGGTTGGTAGCCAGAGAAGGAGAAGGGGAAGCAAGGCACTTTCAATTAGACTCTAGTCACCTAGAGCAGTGGTCTCCAAACTGGGGTGAGGAAGACAATCCATTGGGGTGTGAGAAGAAAATATTAGAACTTCTATTTAGATGTATATTTATATAAATATACATATACTGGGGGGTGCATACTCAAATTTTTTACTGATAGGGGTGTGCAATCAAAAAAGTTTGGAGACCACTGACCTAGAGGCAGCCTCCTATATATTATTCTAACCATAACATGAAGGCGTGGCAGATGAGAGAGGAGCCAGATAAGGAGGCCAGGGTATGTAGACAGGTGCATGCAGCTGCCAGGGAGTAACATGACCACCCCTGGAGGTGCACCCCGTTACAACTAGCAGAAAATGTAAGAGGAATAAAGAGAACTTATACAGCTATGAAATAAAAAGTACAAGATAAATCATTTTGTATTAAATATACTTCAACAAAAAGCCTAAGTAGCACTGCAGTCATTGCTCTTTTAAGTGTTTGCAAGGCATGTAAGTAATGTTAAGATTGTGGCAGGTAGCTGGGTACTCCTGCCACTTTAAAAGCAGTCAGGCTAGTGTTGGGGCAGCCTGCAGGTGCGGCCAAGGTTGATTATGGAGTCACCTGACCCTGGAGGAAGGCTGGGCTTAGGTAAGATATAAGCCCAAACTTGAGATAAACCAGCAGTAACAGCTTGGAGCCTACTGAGATAATACCACCTTAGCAGGATGGTTGCAGCTTGAGATGATAGGTCAACACCTAAAGCAGTCTGGAGGAACTAAGATGAGGAGGAGATTCCTAGTGACTCAGGGAGGGGTCCAGAGCCCAGATTGAGGGGCTGAGAGTGTGGGACCAGAGAGGGTCCAGAAACCCCAAAGGAGGGGCTAAGCGGAAGACAACATTAATGAGGATGCCATCTGTGAGGAATAGGGCATGGTTTGGGGCAGAATGGAGCCATGCAATTAGCCCATAAGGCAGGAACCACAGTGCACCTGGTGATCATTTGAAAGCAATTTAAGAAGCCCTGGGGCAGCCTCCCTCCTATAAAAGTAATGACATCAAGGCATTGCAAGTGACTGAAGGGGTGATTGCCCACAGAAAGTGAGGGCTGAAAGGACTCTAGAGGCTTCACGGCCACCCCTGGAGAGGTACCCTGTCACAAATCACAATGCTAGACACCCCAATCAAGAAGGACAGTCTCAAAGAAGCAGTTGAGGAGGAAAGTAAGGAGTCAGGGAAACAGAAGTGCTAGGAACTCGTTAAATACCCTTGGGCAGTTCTGGGGTTACTAGCAACAGCTTCTAGAAGTACCTGAGGAAGATAGTTGGGGCAGTAAAAATGCATATACTAGCTAGAAAGAACAGACAATGGAGACCCAGAGTCCCAAATCTAGTATTGCAGGGAGGGACTGTTCACACCCATCTTCAGCACAGGAGGCTTAGGGGTGTGAAGAAACGCATTAATCTTAATGAAATGTTTCCACACAAACAGGTGTATGAACTGCTCCATTCATCTCACTCCACCACTGCCAACCAATTGTGGTTTTAAGGTTTGCAGGCCTGTGGCACGTGTGGCAGAAGGCCACCTCTGTTCCTCCCCCAAAACTCTGTTCTGGGACAATTTGGTTAGGATGGGCCCAGCAGAGGTTACATACCTTACCCTATCTCTTTAGGTAACCTGAGCTGGATACATTCCTGAGGGAGGGGGGAAACCTGCTCCCTCTGCCTACATGACTGGTATCACATACCTGGGTGAGGGGCTCACTCCCTGAGGAGCTAGGAACTGCCAGTCTGCCTGGCAACTACTGATGCATTTCAAATTGGTTGGCTGACAGCCAACAGGTGCTAGCCTCCATTGGACCAGGTAAATTAGGTCACAAGGGCTATATAAGTTAAGGACTGCCCAGGAGGAAGGGGCAGCAGCCATGAGGAAGACTTAGAGAGAGAAGAGCTGGACCATCTGAAACTTGCTCTCTCTCTCTCAGAACTCATGATCAAGGAACTGCCTGCCTCCAGAGGGAATCTCCACCTACCTTGTGGGTAAGCTACCTGAGATCTAACTAGATATGTAGCTTGCAGTAACTCAGATGCGTGATCAAAGGCTACCCAGCCATAGGAGTTTGCTCGATGGGATTTCTCTGATATTGCTCTACCCTGTACCCTATTCCAACCCTACCCCTTGTAACCAATAAAGTTCTCCTTTGTACCTAGTGTGGAAACTTGAGAGTGGGTCTAGGTTATGCCTTGGGGTCCCCTTGGTTCGGCTGACTAAGGGAGACCACTACTTGTGCTTCCAGCTGAGGGAAGCATTCCAAGTTCTTGAAGTGAATCAAGTACCCTTGAGGGCTACTAGGCTCTGTGTTTCCCAGGGTGCGCAGAGCCAGAATCAAGCCCAGCCCTAGGGTGGTGGCAGTGGAACCCCCAGGCTAGCAAGTGTGCTCCAGGAAGGGGGCCAGCCAGATGTGAGACACCCCCAGGGAGACACTCAGACTGAAAGGTGGTCGGGCGCAGTGAGGTGGGTGGCTCAATGCAAGAGCACCCCCTACTGGCCTGCCACAGCATGTACAGAGCATACTTATTTTTAGCTCCAACTCCCAATATCAGCACCGTTTTCCATGTATTGAGAAATAGATATTACTAATGTACACATTAGGAAAATCATTTGAATTCACTGTGTTTAGATTCTAAGGAAAGCACTTGTGGTCTTAATCACCATGCAAATTCACTAGTCAGTGTGTCACTCACAAGAGGGCTTTTGAGAAAGCAGTAGCTCACATAGATGTCTTACTGCCTAAGGAGTACTTAAGCTTTTACAGGACAACAGATTTTGAAATATTTCTAAACTGTTCCTTTTTACCATGTAAAAGCTGAAAGTGGGGTATTACAAGCTATAAATTTCACAAGGTCACAGCCTTGGATTTTCCCAGGTCCTACACCAAATTAGTTATAAAAATCAGAGTATTTTATGAGCACCTCATGCAAAAGTCTAAATATCAGACCTTAACAAATGACCCACTAACTTGCATTTCTCTGATCACATCCAATTTTATTTTTTAAAACAAACAAAAATACCCCATTGAGGAATATGAGTCACGATTATATTACTTAGAAGTCTTATTACAATTTTTCATCTTCCTTCTATTTTTCTTGACAATGCTTCTGAAGACAAACTCCAGAAAGTTGGTGGATTTTAAAGAACTTAAATATCAGCTATTAGACCATAAAGTTTTGTCTCAAGGCAAGATTTCTTGAAGCAGCCCCTGCAGAAACATCAAGCTGATTACAAGTAATGTTCCCAAAAACACATTTATGAAAGATGCCAGGGGTAGGGTTAAAATTGTCAGGATTTGGGTGCTGCTCAGTTTCAATGGTGGGGCTGTCACTTTGAACCACCCAGTTAAAGTGACTTGACAAAAGAGCTCTAGTCTCGTATATAACACCTTTTGGCACAGCAGTTTGGCTCAATCCATGTTGCAATTTTTAGTTTAACACTAAATTTTTTCAATGCTGCTTCACTGAAGAGACAGGAGCTGCTATGATCAATCCTACATAAGTGAGATCAGTTAGGCAGGATCTAAGCCATAGTTTGAGACCTTGATGCAAACAAAATACCATTGTGCAATAGGCAAGGACTGTTGTGGGTGATATCTTTTACTGGGCCAACTGCATGGCTGGAATAGATTTGACAAGCTTTCAAGGACCACAGTACCCTTCCACAGATCTCTGAGGATGGGTACTGTAGTACCTGAAAGCTTTTCTAGGTTGTATGCTCTGGGTGGGCCTCGTCATCAACCTCTTTTAGAGTTCAGGCCTGTCTTCTGATGAAATTTGCCTTCTATGCTTTCTAGTTATTATAACTAGGAGGCGTTCAGCCCCATTTATTGCAGCCCTAAGTCCTTCGTCTGGAAGCTGATAGACTCTTAATTGTATTATAAGAGTCTGGGGCTCCAACCTCCCCTCATGCCCCAGCCTTACTCCACCGCGATGTTAATAATAGGTCCAGTCCGATGTTAATGAAAGCACACAATCTTCCTCTATGCAATAAACAAAAAGGGCTGGGCCACAGGCATAGATAGCTATACCCTGTACAGGAGCGATCAAGTGGATAAAAAAGGGAGGGGGTGTAGATCTCTATGTCAAGGAAAGTTATGAGTCCCTGTAAGCTAGCACTGGCATCCAGGGTGGACTGGAGACCCTCTGGGTTAAAATCTGTGGGGAACACAGCACGGGGAAACAATGATGGGAGTCTACTACAGACCTCCCACCCAGGATCAAGAGCTTGACTGGGAGTTCACCAGGGAATTGGCTGAGGCCACATGCTCCCGGTGCATGGTTGTCATGGGAGACTTCAACTACCCAGACATCTTGTGGGAAGAGCGCTCGGCCAAATCCGAGTGGTTGCAAAGTTTTCTCTCATAGGTAGATGAGCTCTATCTGATGCAAGAAGTCTACAGGCTGATGAGATGTGAAGTGCTGCTCGACCTGGTACTGGCAACAGGGGATGACCTAATCAGCAACCTAACCAAAGGGAAGCTGGGTGACAGTGACCATGAGCTGACCACCTTCACCATCTACCGTAAAGCTGGCAAGTCAGTCACCAATACAGAAGTCCCTGACTTCATGAAAGCTGACTTTGACAAGCTTAGGAGGCTTGTCATTGAGGCCCTAAAGGGCCACAGCCCACAGGGGAGGGGAGTTCAGGACAAGTGGTTGCTCCTCAAAGGAGTAATCCTGGATGCACAAGCTAAGTCTGTTCCATTTCAGAGGAAAGGCAGCAAAAGGGCACAGCAGCCCCCTTGGCACACCAGGGAACTAGTGGACCTTCTATGTCTAAAAAGACAGACCTACAAAGGATGGAGGATGGGATCCATCTCCAAGGAGGAATATTCTGCACTGGTCCGGATCTGCAGGGAGTGAACCAGGAAAGCCAAGGCTGCGACGGAACTCCAACTAGCTACAAGTATCAAGGACAATAAAAAGTCCTTTTTTAGATATGGGGAGCCAGAGGAAAAGCAAAGGCAACACTGGACCCTGCTAAATCAGATAGGACAACTGACAACCAACGCCCAGGAAAAAGCCAACTTGCTAAATGGGTACTTTTGCGTCGATCTTTCACCAGTTCCACAGGATGCCCCTGCCCATTATGGGACAGGGAGGCCCGGGTGAGGGAGATTCCTTACCCTCCATCAATGCTGACCTCATGAAGGAACACCTTGAGAAGCTGCCTTGACAGTTTACACACCAGGGTACTCAAGGAGCTGGCAAGCATCATAGCTCAGCCCCTGGCACAGATCTTCGAGAACTCCTGGTGCTCTGGTGAAGTGCCCTAAGATTGGAAGAAGGCCAATGTGGTGCCTATCTTCAAGAAAGGGAGGAAAGTGGATCCAGCAAACTACAGTCCCATCAGCCTGACCTCTATCCTGGGGAAGGTCTTAGAAAAGATTATCAAAGAGATCATTCTCAACAGACTGGATGGTGGCAATATCCTGAGGGATAGCCAGCACGGGTTTGTTGCAGGTAGGTCTTGCTCGACCATTCTCATTTCCTTTTACGACCAGGTGACCTATCACCTGGATAAGAGAGAAGAGATTGATGTCATATATCTTGACTTCAAAAAAAGCCTTCAATCTGGTATCCCATAATCACTTCTTAGCAAAACTGGCTCACCATGATCCACGGGCTGGGGAATTGGGTCTGTCAGGACCCAGAGGGTGGTGGTTGATGAAAGTCAATCGTTCATGGTGCCCTGTGACCAGTGGGGTCCATCAAAGCTCTGTCCTGGGGCCTACACTATGTAATATCTTCATTTAATGATGTGGACATTGGTATCAGAAGTGGACTGGCCAAGTTTGCCAACAACACCAAACTCTGGGGTAAAGCGTCCACACCTGAGGACAGGAGGGTGATCCAGGCTGACCTGGACAGGCTCAGAAAATGGGTGGATGAGAACCTGATGGTGTTTAACATCAAAAAATGCAAGGTTCGCCACCTTAGGAAGAAAAACCTGCAGCATGCATATAGGCTCGGCAGTGCTACAGTGGCTAGCACTACAGACGAAAGGGACGTGGGGGTCATGATTGACCACAAGATGAACGTGAGCTTTCAGCGTGATGCTTCAGGTAATAAAGCAAGCAAAACGCTGGCTTGCATCCATAGATGCTTCTCAAGTAAATCCCAGGACACCATTCTCCCATTGTACTCAGCCTTGGTGAGGCCGCAGCTGGAGTACTGCATCCAGTTTTGGGTTCCACAATTCAAAAAAGATGTGGAGAAGCTTGAGAGAGTGCAGAGGAGAGCCACACGCATGATCAAAGGTCAGGAAAATAGACCTTATGATGAGAGACTGAGAGCCATGGGACTCTTTAGCCTGGAAAAGCACAAGCTCAGGGGTGATCTGGTGGCCACCTATAAGTTTATGAGGGGTGCTCACCAGGACCTGTGGGAACATCTGTTCAGCAGAGCACCCCAAAGGATGACAAGGTTGAATGGTCACAAACTACTCCATGACCATTTCAGGCTGAACATAAGGAAGAACTTTACTGTCCGAGCCCCCAAGGTTTGGAATAGACTGCTGCCAGACGTGGTTCAAGCACCTACTTTGAACGCCTTCAAGAGACATTTGGACGTTTATCTTGCTGGGATCCTATGATCCCTGCTGACTTCCTGCCTCTGGCATACCGCCCATTACTGGGCCATACTCCAATGCCCTTGCTCCTCCATGAGTGGCCTCTCTTGTGCCATCAGGCTTCACTACTCACATACTGGCCTTGCCACACAGTCCTCCCATTCCCACAAGTTCCCCTGCTCCACATGGTCTGGCCTTGTGCCAAACCCTGGGCTAATTCTGCCTCTCACTGGGCAAGTCTATACTATGCCCCACCATGGAGGCACTGTCTCATGTTTGCAACCAACTTCTCATCCGGCTGGCCCTTACACTGACCTTCAGGCTTACTCCCATTTGGCCCTACTCAGTGTGCCCCTGGGACTGTCCTTCAGGCCTACTCCCACTTCAGCCCTGCTCAGTCCCCTCACATGCTCCCACTTCAGCCCTTACTCTGTGCAGGCCTCCCAATGCCCTATACACTACCCACTCTGGGATCTCCGGGATCTGCATCCCTGCTGGACTCAGGTGCCTACACGTGGGCATACCTGGCCCCCACTACTCCCCCAGCTCTCAGAATTACCCACCAGATGGTGGAAGCTGGGTTTAAGGTGCTCCTACCCATCTTTCACTGGGGAGGTAACTGGCCTGGCATTTCCTGGGGGCTCCCATGCCACTAGGAGCCCTACCAGGCCACCCTTCCCCAGCAAGATGCAGTTTTAGGTCATCCTGCTCTTACCTCTAGATGTTCTATGCCGCTCAGCCAGGTGATGTTTCTGCTTGGGCTGGCAGGAGCTAACTGAAGCCTTTATATGTCTAGTATTCCAAAATGGCTGCCCTCATCTGGCCCCTGGTAGCTGCCTGCCTCTGCCCTTAAAGTGGCAGGCACCCAAAGGTGTACTGCCACAAAATACTAATAGAAGAATGAGAATACTGTTTCAACATTTTACTTACCTGAGTTAAATCTTTTATCATCTGTTGAAGGGAAAGGTTTTCTTCTTTAGCATTTTTTATCTGTGAAGCCTCATACTCTATCTCCAACTGAGTACTCTCCTGGGAACAGAATACAGAGCAGTGAAGAGGGATGAACTAGACATTCTTTCTTACATGACCATCTTTCCTAGCACTACCATGCCACTGTGCCTCAGATCTGTATAGACAATTGATAGAGATGTCTTAACATTCCATGGCCTATTCAATCTTTGCCTTCTTTGATAAAGCTAACTGGATTCAACTTGATCATCAATAGACTTAACAAAATTGCTATTTCATGTTTTTTACAGAAAATGCGAAATCTGGCATTTTCCACAAAAAAACGGTGGGCTCTGTGATTTTGGTGGACTTGCTGCAGGGAAAAAAACCACTTACCAGCAAGCACAGAAAAGGGTGGGAAGCCCTGCAGTCATGAAACACTGGGAAAGGGGGAAGGTTGGCAAAGTAAGAGGATTTTGGTGCCATCTTTAAGCAGCCAGAGGCATGCTGCTGCAGCTTAAGGAGGACTGATCAGGGATGAACAGTAAGAAAAAATCCTGCAAAAAGGCCAAATATGTTTCAGCTCTGGACCATATAAGGCAGTATCCTGCAGGGACCTTGCATGCAGATGGAGGCAGACTGCTCTGTACCACCTGCAATGCAACTCTGGATGTATCAAGGAAAACCAGTATAGCTCAACACTTAGGGCACATCCAGACAAGTGTGGATGTTTGGTTCCCTGGGGACAACTAGCAGCAGTGCACCTTGCACCGTCCCTATTTCTCCCTGGGGAACGCTTGTGCCATGTGCACATGCCAAGTTACCTCAGGTGGGGTGAAGAAGGCTGGAGCCAGCACTACGCTGGCCCCAGCAACCTTATCTGGGGTCCTGGGGACTGCCCAGGGCTGCAGAAGCAGCGATTCTGCTGCTCAGAGCCTGGCCGGCAGCTACAGCACAACTCCAGCCAGCCCAGTTCCATTTCTGAGTGCTGTATGCTGCCTGTACATGTGCTGCTCCACCTTTTTTTTTTTTCACATTTTTTTTTTTTTGACCTCTGGATATCCAGGGTCAAAAAAACCTGTAGGAAAAAAGAACGGAGCAGCGCATCTATAGGCAGCACACACCACTCAAAAGCAGAAGCTGGGCTTGCCAAAGCTGCACTGGAGCTGCTGGTCAGGCTCTGAGCAGCAGAATCACTGCTTCTGCAGCCATGGGAGGCCCCCAGGACAGGCTGCTGAGGCCCTACCTGGGGTCTGGATGCTCATCCGGACATGGGGTCAGACACTTGTCTAACATGACCAAGGTGCATTTAAAGCAAAAGGCTGCTGACAAGGCCGAAGGTGAGACCAACAAACAAGCGACCATGTTCTGGATCTTTAAAAGGACTATTGAAAGCAGCTTGGGAAGGCTAATGGCAGCATTTTTCCTTGTGGAGGCTTTTGCAGTGAAAAACATCTTGCTGGAGAAACTTGATCACCTTAGGGGACTACCTGAACTTAAAACATGCCAAATGCTGGCAGTTTTCCATTTGTAGACAACCTTCGCCAAGACTATCTCCCCTCCCTGCAGTGACTGCTTCACATGTACAGTCCACAAAGTCTGCATTGGCATTGTATAAATACTTCTCCATTGTGGCTGATGAAGCCACCCTCAGGATAACCATGTGCTGCACATTTTATTTGTACCTGGGAGCTGGACAGACCTGCCTGTTTTTCAAGCAGAGCCTGAAAAACAGGTCCACCTCATATCTGTCAATTTTTCTACCATGGCTCAGACTGTAGTGAAGGCAATTGTCAACTATGGCTTAGAATTTAATGAGCTCTCAGCATTTTTCTCTGGCAATGCCATGTACTTGTGCAAGACTTTCTCTGATGTGCTCCAAGGAATGCTGCCCAATGAAGTTCATATCTCCTGCAATGCATACATTCGGTCTTTAGTAAGTGACATCTTGTGCAGCTCCCTCATCTGGACAGCTTGGTGTCCTCCTTCAACAAAGCCTTCAAGCACTGTCCAGGCTGTAAGTTCTGGTTACAGGGAGTCCCTTGCCCGTCAGAGTGAGGACTCGCATGCAGCTGTGTTGCTGACACCAGAACTTGTGCTCACAAGGTGAAATTCACAGTTCAACATGGTCTACCACCACACTAAGCACATACAGTACTATCAGCAGTTTGTGAGCAAAGAGGGGAAATCACACCTGGCACACAATGCATGCTCAGGCTTTGCAATCTCTTAGAACAGGAGGTTCAAGATCAAGTGAAGTTTTAAGGTAGAAAATGCCACCCATTTCATGGAATTTCTAACATGGTTTGAAGGCCGGCTGGCTGTGATTTACCACGCACACAAGCTGATGGATTTTATAAGCTGGGTTGAAGACGTGGCATCACAAGAACTGTCAAGCTGTCATAGTGAAAAGGGACAGTTCCAGGCAATAACTGTGAGGCTGAACCAGTATTATAGGTATGACCTGTCACTAACAGGAAAAATGATATTTAGAAATTTGCTTTTAGGAATTGGCTTGTAGGTAGGGTAACTATTGTATTAAAACAATGGTCCAGGGAAATAGCAAGGGTTAATTGCTTTCTAAATGTCTGTTTGTGACAAAGTTTCATGTTCTCAACCTTCAAGGTAGACACTGTGTCCAAAGCTATCAGACAAACATCCTGGGAAATTGAAAACATGCAGTGTTCCATAACAAAGATTAGCATTAGGTCAGTGACCAGCTGCAAAGCCCCTGGGATTTCCAGTTTTGGTGGAATGACCAAATTAGGAGGCCAGGGATGCCCAAATTAAGATATATGCATGTGATATATTTGAGAAACAAAAGGATATGCTGAGAGGACTGAATATGGACAATATGACAACCACAGGGAGACAAATCAAAGGTACCTGGAAACAAAGAGTCTTCAAGAAGAAAAGAATACAAAAGGAGGGATTTTCAGAGCAGCTGGTGGGGGGGGGAAGGGGGGAATGGGATCCTGAGGCCACCATGGGCAAAGTGTGCACCACCGATCTATCTCTCCCACCCCGTTGGTGTGAGTGGGTATCAGCCCTCAACCTCCAAGACTGCTGACATCTGACATTCAAGCAAAAACCACAGGGTGGTGCTTGCATACTGGCTAAGCTTATTGTCCCTCTACAAATTCCTGGGACTGGTAGATAAGTAGAACTGGGAGGGTTATTTTGTTTGCTTTGCCTGCATTACTCTTATCTGCTATCACTGCTATTATTGATTGAAAGAAGTTGTAGTTGGCCTGAGGGTTTGGGTCTGCCCAGAACAAGATATCAGGACTAGATCATAAATCCAGTAGCAACAATTGGCAACTCTGCTGGGACCAGGTCTGTCAGCACTCTGGGACTGGGACTCAAGGGCAGTAATGTGACCAATCACAGAATTTGTTGATGCAGAGTGAGTCTCTTTAGAGGGGTCAGTCAAGACTCATAGTAAGCTGAGGCTGTAGGATTGCAGGTGGAGACCTGTGTGTAAGATGAAACTGTATGGCCTAGGTAACTATGTCTGTGTCAGAATCCCATGCAGGAGGTCAGTTTGTTGCATTGCTGACTAAAGGTTGTTTGTCCAGGTTAGGCAGAATAGTGTACAGGAGTACTGCTGTGTTGGTGGCAGGAGCAGCAACTTTGAGGTAGACAGGGTCACAACCTGATCTGAGAGAGTACCTGAAGTCTGTAGTTTGAGGAAAGGTACAAGTTGAAGTCCACCTGGGTTAAGTAAGGGACCTCCTATTGTGCTAACGATGGGAAGCCAGGATAAAACTGACCTGTGCCTTTTGAAGAGTGAAGACATGGTCACTTGTTTCTTGGTACTTCTGGAATACTTTGTGAAAAGCTGAAACAGTTGTGGGCTGTGTTGGTGACAGGAGCAGAGCTTAAGGAAAGAGCTGTTTTACAGGGATTGATAATGGCATATACAGCATTGTCTACTGAAGTAGCATAGATGTGGTAGAAGGTTGTGGTGACAGGAGAAGTGGTGTGTGTGCGCTCTGGAGACTATAAATCGGAAGTTACAGGTGCAGGCTATGGCAAGCCAGGATGTTAGACAGGCAACACCATTTCAGGGAGCTTGGACATGGTTAAAGGAAGGCAAGGAAAGATCCAGATAGCGCCACTAAAATTTGATTTGTGAAGATGGCTGTGCCCACCTAAGCCTGAGCAACTGTTCCAGGTGGCTTGGGGCCTGGCGACCCAAACTTTGGCCCTGGTGACCTTTGGCACTACTGTCTGCCAGATGCTTCCTCTTAAGAGAAACTCCTGCTGCTCACCCATCATATCTTGGTGTTAGAAGTAGATGTGGAAGGCTCCCGTGATACAGGCTCACTTAGGTGTGCTCCATACAGACGTCTCTTACGGCTCCACCTCCCTGTGAGGGACTGGGGAATACTCACCTGGGGTACTCCCCTAGCCACAAGCATAGGTCTGGCCAGAATACCACTTCTACGCTACTGCGGGAGCTCCTGGTCTGCCCCAGACCTGTTTTCCCACCTTGCCAGGTGAGGCGGATTGGCAGGGATCCACGGTGAATGCAATATCCGGGGTGGAGGAGGTGAAGGAGGAGGGCAGTGGGCAGGTAGGATGCCAGCGATACCCAGCCCAAGATTGAAGTCCCTAGGAGTGGGACAGGAGACTGACTGGGTCTTGGAGGCTTGGAGGAGCCCTCACTAAAGGAAAAAAAAAAAGAGAAAACAAAGGAGGAGGAACGGACTTTCCCCATCACCTCGCTGTGGTTTTGTTGACAAGCACTAATTTAACCATCACAGACCATCAATTAAGCTGGGCGCGGCAGTGATCAAGAGAAAAAAAACAGAATGAGGAAAAAATAAAAGAGGAATCCAGCTTGTTGGTATCACCGAAAGCCAGGTGCCCGGGAAGAAACGGGCAAAGCCAGAGGGGGGGAGAGAGAGAGGTTCTTTCTCTCTCTCTCTCTCAGCTTACTTTTTTTTGGATGCCTCAATTAGCTGCTGCAGGTGGCCAATTAAGGCGGGCACTGCAGCTATCAAAGAAAGGAAAACAACCTCTCTCTGCTTACTGGTAGGCACAGGGGAGTCAAAAGAGACGGCAGGCAAGACACAGGGAAATTGTCCTGTCCCTGACTACTGGGGAGGGAATTCAACGTGTTCAAATAAATCTTCCTTTTTCTTGTGGACCTTCTATTTTCCTCTCCACTTCTTTTTACTTTACCGACCGGGAACTCAGGGAGTGTGAACCAGCGGTCAGTCGTGGTTGGGGTGGGGAAGTCATCACCCCTCCCTTTCATTTACAACCTAGAAACAGCAAAGTCATGGCAGGAAGAAATAGAGAGGCAGGGTAAGAGCATGAACCAGACTGACCAGAGGGTCACAACGCTCTAGAGAAGACCAGTGAATGTCAACTGGACTTAAAGTCACGCAACCATATCCAGCGACTACCCAACACTCCCCTACACCTCATCCATGCACCAACCTGTTGGTGCCTGGCCACGTGGTTGATGGCCTGGGTTCCTATCCCATCAGGTCCATCCCTTTTATCCTGGCCAGGTTGACTGCTTTCCCTGGTAGGGCTGGTTGGCTAGCTGCGCAGCCACATGGTTACTTCATGCCCCTGCTCTGTACATGAAATTTAAACAGAAATCCAAACATCACTCACAATTTGAGTTGGCCTCAAGAACACAGTCCAGCCAACCAAGGGAAGGGACTGCTTCCCTTGGTTGGACAGGCAATTTGACCCTGTTCAAGTTTGGTCCTTTGCCCTAGGGTCTCCAGGAGCTCCTGGTCTCCTGGCCCTGGCAATGGTAGCAAAATAACATCTCCCAAAATAGTGAACAAAAATGAGGCCACAAAAATAAAGCAGAAAACAGGGAGGCTGTGCTTTTCCTCCCACTCACACCCTGTGGATTGCTAGGACCTCAGATCCTTGGCACCTCCTGTCTCCCTGGTCGATGGCGTCTTTCCCGATAGTGGTAGCGCCTCCCCCAGGCATCCCCTTGGCATCTCCGGGATGTTACACCCCAGATTTGCTGGCCGGGAGCCTGCAGCTGCTGCGTTGCTGTTTTGCCATCCTGCCTCTTGTAGCCACTTCCCAGCTCCAGCTGATGATGTCAGGTTCCCGTGCCGTCCTAGCTGCACTGATAGCGTGCTTAAAAATCGCACCGGCAGTGCCGGCTCCCGTTCTGCATCTCTGGCCACTGCACCTGCAGTCCAGGCACTCCCTGAACTGGCCACTGCACCTGCAGTCTCGGCACTCCCTGAACTGTTCACCAGCCCCTCTGGCATTCTCTCGTTGCCCCTCTGTCCCTGGCATAGGGGTTTCCAGCCCCTCAGGCTTGTCAACATGCGGCAGTGGCTAATCATCCTAGCGTGTCAAAATCAGGAGGGGACATAGAGGAAATGAGTAATATTACTGGACACCTACACATTCTTTTTGTTGCTTAGGTCCACTGTGCTAATATGTGCTTGTGAACTGGAATTGCAAGGCAAAGAGGCTGCTGGAATTGTAAATGTATACACTCTCAGGTTTGGTAAATGCTGTTTGTCAGAGGATATATGCAGTAGTAATAGGGGCGAGGGATGTCTTTGCTCCCCTTTCCCCACTTCCCCCCCAAGAGTATTGTGGATATCATAGAAAGGAAAGTGTTAACAGATTGTTAAAGTAGCAAAGTGTTTACAGATTTTAAAGTGCAGCCGTGTAAACAAAGGGTGTGGGGGGTTTTTTCCCCTTAGAAGTTGTTTTGAGCAGAAGGAGATATACCCAACAACAGGAAAAATGGGTCTTATACTAAAATGTTGTCTGCATTTGCAGATACATGGTTTGGAAGTTCTTTTGAGGACTGATAAGGTTCCTGAAAGATTGTGGTTTGTTGATGCATCTAGTTGTTATGAAAAAGAAAACCCAAAAACAGGGTTTGCCATAGAGAATGTAGAACAGGCCACAGAGGCAGTAGCTTTACTGTTCAAGAAGAGTCAGAGCTTTGCTGGATTGGTTGCTCATATAAAGAGAGGCCAGAAAGGGCCATTGATGAACATGGATTGGGAAGCCTGCAGCCCAGGAAGGATACGGTTATGGCATTGCCATCAGTTATAAAGGGTCTGTCAAGGATAACAAAGGCTGGAAGTTAAAGGGAGACCTATAGGGTGAATGTTAAGGCCCAGAAGAGAGTATGGGGACTTCAGAGAACTGCTGGAGAGAGGCTGAAGGTGAAAGATCTATGGCAGAGCCTGAGAAGATGGACCCACAGAATGCAAATAGAGGGACTGGGAGTGGGGGCCAAATAGGGTCATGAAAGCACAGAATGCCAGGGACTCAAAAGCGCAGGAGGAGCCCGCAGGGTCCAGAGACTTAGAGCAGAGACAAGAGAGAGACCTGATGAGTGGTGACAGACTGAGAGGGGCTGAGTATCAGTGGGTCTAGAAAGCCCAGTGCCACAGTCTCTGCCACCTTGGTTCAGACAACTGGCTGCCTCCTTTCCTTAGTCCTGTTCATATTTTGGACCCCAACCAGGTCCTTGTTCTGAATTGTGACCCTCAGCTACTGAAATTAATCCCTGGATGGCAGAAAGAGTGTGACAAGGAACACATCACTTATGTGAACTTTGTCAAAGAGTGCCGGATGCTTGTGCCTGTGTTTTGGGACTCTGCGACCTGTTTCCACAACTGTACGCCCTGGCAAAACTGCCTCAGCACTTCAACAAACTCAGTCCTAGAGGTTACAGTTGACAATAAGCTGGATATGAGTTAGCAGTGTGCCCTTGTTACCAAGAAGGCTAACTGCATACTGGACTGCATTAGCAGGAGTGTTGCCAGCAGATCAAGGGAAGTAATTATTCCGCTCTATTTTGCTCTGGTGAGGCCACATCTGGAGTACTGTGTCCAGTTTTCTGCCCTCCACTATAAAAAGGATGTGGACAAGTTGGACAGAGTACAGCGGAGAACAATGAAAATGGTTCAAGGGCTGGGGCACGACTTACAAGGAGAGGCTGATGGAACTGGGCTTATTTAAATTGAAGACGAGAAGACTAAGAGGGGATTTGATAGAAACCTTTAACTACCTGATGGGTGGTTCCAAGAGGATGGAGCTAGACTGTCCTCAGTGGTGACAGATGCCAAAACAAGGAGCAATGGTCCTAAATTGCAGCAAGGGAGGTTTAGGTTGGATATTAGGGAAAACACTCTCACTACGAGGGTGGTGAAACACTGAAACAGATTATGCAAAGAGGTGGTGGAATCTCCATCTTTGGAGATTTTTAAGGCCCTGCTCTACAAAGCCCTGGCTGGAATAATTTAGTTGGCGATGGTCCTGCTTTGAGCAGGGGACTGAACTAGATGATCTCCTGAGGTCCCTTCCAACCCTAATTTTTTATGATTCTATAATTCAGTGGATGCTAAGCATACCATCTCCGTGTACAGACAAGTGTTCACCCTACAGAGACAGAGAATGTCAGCAGCAATTGCCTGTGGATGCTGCATGACAGCATTTAACAGATAGCATGAATTGCCTATCTCAAGGTTAACATTGAGTAAACTCCTTTTTACAATGCCATTTAATAAAGTATAGTCATGGTATTAGTTACAGTTCATGTTCTGTATAGACCTAATTTCATAAGACATTTCAGTTCAGAGTTTAATGAGTAGATTGCTTAATAATGTTTCCATTAATGGCTTCTGCAGGTTTATCAGGGTAATTAAGCCGTGGTTTTGGGAGATCTGCCAACCTGTGGGAAGGGGTGGAACTGCCAGAGTCCCTTGGCTAATCAGGTGTGGGAAGGGGCCCTGCCACAATAAACCTGTAAAAATGCTGGCCAGCCCTGCAACCTGCCTAAGAAATTGGCCTTCTGCCTCCTCAATTTGGGTAAGTTCCTAATCATAAATGCCTAAGACAAAATATATTGTGTTACACAGTCCATGATGCTGGCATCAGTGATCTATACAGCTCTCCTATCACTATTTGACATGAATTGGGACCAAAGTTGCTAACCACACAACAAATATTTTGGCAAGGTGTCTACTGTTTCCTTACAGTGTAGAAGAATATCTATACAGAGAAAGCTGCACGTTTTTTGTGGTGAGACCTGGAGAACAAACAGATCAAATCTAACCTATGAACATTGAGCTGCTTTCTCAGACAGCAGTTTTCACGCACCAGAATCTCCACGGTGTTGCTAAGTGTCTTCATGGTCTTTTCCTTCTCCTTATTCTGCTTCTGGGACTGTAGAAGAAGGGCTGAAAGCTCCAACACCCTAAGAAGAGAAAGTCCAAACAATTTTGGAAGAATTCCAAAATCTTAGCATGCCATCAGATGCTCAGGAATTAAGGTTCAAATCTGTACAGCACCTTCATGAGGCACAGGAGATACGGCTCAGTGCAAAGGAGGCTTTCAGCCACCTTTTGGCTCTCAGGATTCTGATCTCCTTTTTAGGCTGATACAGTAGCTTAAAGAAGATCATAAGGGGTGTTTACAGGCTGTGTCAACTCAGAATCACTGTAACTAGTATGGTAGGGAGAGACCTCTCCTGTTCCCAAAATGTCCCTTGCACCTGTTCTTAACATGGGGGATAATGTAGAGCTGTCACAGGACTTCTGAAGGCTACATGCAATGCCCACACTCTGGGATATCTCTCTACTTTTTGTGGCAGTTTTGTTTACCACAGCAATGCATAGGCCAAGTAGCAATCAGAACCTGTTTCTGAACTGCTTTGTTATAATAGTGTTGCTATATTCATAATGGCTCAGGGAGTTTAGAAGCAGCAAGATTTGTTTGGTAATATATATTAGTAGACCAGCAATAGTTGGGAGATGTTAGACAAGCTTTTGGGCACAAAATACTCTCTCTCATGACCTAAGGAAGAGCACTTGGTGCCCCAAAAGCTTGTCTAACATCCCTCCCAACTACACCACCTGTCAAACAAATCCTTCTTCTCTGAACTGCTCAGCATTTCTCTCCAACTACAAACCCAACTGTACTCACCACAAGGCTGCATACCTTTTTATTACACTATAAGACCCCATTAATTTCTCCCAGAAATTCTCCTTTCTTTACATTCAGGCTCCTCTCTTCCTCTGTTTTCTTATAGTACCAGACATTTTGAAAAACAAAGCCTGTACAAAATACTGTGCTTTGAAGGTGAATGCAGTTTTACTGTGAAGAAATGTGCCATACACAGTGAGAAACAATCCCCCAAAAGCTGGTGTACTTTTTAAAAACTAATTTACCTTTCTTGAAGCTCCTCCTTTTCAATGTCCCCTTTGACTTTCAAGGATATTGCTTCTTGGTCTTTCCAATTTATTTCCTTTTCTACCTCCTGAGACCTAGCATGATTCTGTTGTATGTGGTCTTTCAAGGCAGGTCTTCCCAAAGTGCTAGACTCCCAGAGTTGTGCACCAGAATTTAGCTGGAGGCAGTTAACAAGTATAGATCCAGAAAGCTTCATCTGCTCTGCCTTCAGCTCTGACAAATCTCTGAGGGAGGACAAAATAGTAGAACTAATGTGTTGCTCAACAGAACGCTCATCTGCAAATCCACAATATGATCATTACAATCCACAGTTGAGAACCAATAATAGTAGTGATGTTAGTGCTGTTATAGCCAAGATGGCCCAGGGAACAGCGACCTTCTTCCCTTTGAAATGTCCTATACTTTAACAAATGAGATGCTTCTATTTCGATTGGTTTTTCTTGGTTTATAACTATGCCAAAAACTTTCTCTTTGTGCTACAGCTTTGCTGCCCACTTTCTGTCTTAAGTGAAAATTTTCATTTAATAGGGCTAAGGAAAAGTAATTGTTCTACCTTGGATTGCATATAAGCAATATCTGCTGCTTTCCTGGACCTGAGAAAGGGTGTTATGGGTGCAGACAGAAGTGCAGCACCCAGCTATAACTCAAAACGTTTTCTGCAAAGTGTTCTGAGTTACATCAGTATCCCAAACCAAACAGAAGTTTACTGTTGGTTCCAGGGGGGAATGGAATCTAGCTGCGGGCTGGGAGCCTGCAGCCAGGTTCCCATAGCAATGATCAGGCTTTGTGCCAGAGCTGTCTGTTTTCAGAATGGGAAGGGGGAAAGGGAGTAGAAGGAGCTTGATCTTGGGGTTCCCCACCTGCTGCTGAAGGGTGGGGTGGGTGAATTGGAGCCCCCCCCACCTCAGAGGGGCTCCAATATACTCGCCTCACGCTTCAGGGGGGGCTGAAAAGAACCCAGACTGAATTCCCTCCTCTCCCTTTCCCCACTCCCATTCTGAAAACAGTGACAAGCTGGGAACTCTGCAGCAAGTTCCAGAAGAGGTTACATTTTGAAACGTCTGTGTTTCAAATTCACTTAATTGGCAAATACAATGAAGACAATATTGGCAAACTGCAAAGTGATTGTGGAGGTATTCAACAATCATCATGTTGCTAATCATACTCTGAAGAAATTACAGAAGGAGAAGCAGGGGAAAGAAAGTGCATTTTTATTGCCAGGAGAAACTAGACGGGGCTTGGCTATGAAGTGTTTACATAGTTTGCTGCGCACAAAGGACTGTTTGCAGTGTGCTTCAACAGATGACACAGTATCTCAGATTATTCCTGTGAACATTCGGAAACAGATTCTCAACAGTGATTGTTCTGGGTTTGAGTTCAAGGAGCACTCAATTTGCTACTACCAATTTCAGTGGCTATCAAGAAACTTGAAGGAGATACACAAGCCTTTCAAATATTCCAGAGATATTCAGACAACTGAATGAATATCTAATTGAGCTTTTCCTTTCTTCACCTCTACCCAAAAAAGTAGTAGTAAAACAAATGTTTACTAAAGATCTGAGTTTTGCTCTCATCCAAGTTCATCTGGCAGCAAACCTTTTGGATCCTCAACAGAGAGGACAACATTTATCAGAAGACGAATTATCTACTGCTCTTGATACAATTATGGAAGTAGCTAAGAACATCCCCAACACTAACCACATAGCTGATGACAGACATTACTGAGTACCGTGCAGAAAAAAAATTTTGGAGCAAAGACATCATTTGGCAGGCAGCAGAGAATACATCTCCTCTCACATGGTGGAATGGATACTGTACTAACCGTTGTCCACGATCGCTCTAAGTATCCTAAGCATTTCACCAACAGCAACTTCTTGTGAACGGAACTGGAAGGCTTTCAGCTCAGTCAAGACAAAAAAGAGGAATAGACTAAAAAATGAATGCACCGCTAAGCTTGTTTCTTTCTCAAAATTGCTTGTCCTGGAGAATCAGTCAGAAGCACAATTAATGAAGAAGATGCAGTGTGATGATAAGTTGCCTTTGCCCATAGACTCATTGGTGAAACCATCTTTTAGCGAAAGAGAATGTGGTTCAAGTAGTTCTGAATCAGATTTGCCTCAATCTGATTCTGAAATGGAACTAATAAGTAGTGCAAGTGACTCTACAGGTAGTGACAGTGAAACTGGAGGTGCCACAATGACCTTGTGGCAATGCACTTGCTGTGCCTGCCACTTTAAGGGCTGAGTCAAGCAGCCAGCAGGTGCTTGATTGCAACAGCCATTTTAAAACACTGGCTGCCTGTATAAACACAGCAGTTTCCTACTGGCAGCAAGCAGAAACATTGACTGGTTTAAAGGCTGTATGAAACATCTTGGAGGTAAGGGCAGGACCTTGTGGAGATGATTTGGAGGCTCCTGGTCCTGGGCATGACCTAAAACTGCACCCTGCTGGGGAAGGGAGGCCTGGTGGGGCTCCTGGCAGCACAGGAGCCCCCAGGAAATGCCAGGCCAGTTACCACCCCAGTGAAAGGCGGGAAGGAGTGCCTTAACCCCAGCCCCCACATCTAGTAGGTAACCTGGCAAGGAGGCTGGCAGGACCAAAGGGGGTCCAGAGTGGAGCAAGGTGCCCGGAGCAAACAAGGAGAAAGGAGCCCAGAGTTTGGGAAGGCGCATGGAGCCTAGCAAGGTGCGTGGAGCCTAGCGAGAAGCAAGAAACCTACAGTGTGCGAGGGACATGGAGCCTAGTGAAGAGGAAAGAAGCCCAGAAGCTAAGAGCCCCGAGTGTGTGTGAGAGGCCAGAGTTAGGGGCCAGGATACAGTTACAATGCGTGGATGCCATCTGTGAGGCATGGGCTGCAGTGTAGGGGAGGTTCAGAGCTGCAGATAGTGCCCCCTGACACTGGGACAGTTGATGGGTAGTCTCCCACATTTTCCACCAGTTTATGGGAACAGCAAAGTTGTGGCAAGTGACGCTGGGCAGACTGCCCCATAAAGACAGGTGGGTGGTCTCACATGAGGCCTGGCCCCGAGAGCTGCCCCCTGTCACAGACCTCAATGGAAGAGAGTTAAACTCTGCTGAAGTAGATATCATGCACAGTTCTTTGGGTGTGCTAAAACTAGTGTGTCAACAGTTTTCAGTGCCTTTGTTTTTTTCCTTAAATTTAAACAAACAATGCAAGGGAAGTACATGCTATTGTGTATTGTCTTTACATTTTTACAAGTATTCCAATAACAATAATTTCTTTCCATATAAAGCTTTGAATTTGTTTGAATATAACATTTAAACCACATTAAGTATGCTGTATTTATTATTTTTCCTAATCAAATATTTCAGTTCAAATACTTGTGGCTATTGGGACATAAAATTAACATGGGGTACTTTTTTAGTTTTGTTTACTAAATATAAGTCATATAAACATGCTAAATCAGATCATGCTCTATTTAGGGCATTGGAAATTTTCCCGAAAACCCACATCTCTGATAAGGGGAATCTTTCATTTCTCAATAGCTCCATGGCCCCATCTCACTCACCTGTCAGTTGCAGTCTTCATCTCCAGGAAGTAACGACGGAAGGTCACCACCTGCCGCCATAGACTAAGGAGACGGTTGTGTTCACCCTGCAAGTAGCCCTCAAAGATCTAAATAAGTAGAGACAAAAGCAAATGCCAGTTCAGGCTTGTCATACTGACTTCCCATTTACCTTCACCCCAGATAAAGTCACCACCCGGACTGCAAAGATCTCCTTTGATAGTAACATTAGCAGAGAGGTCAAGGACTGAATGGACACCTAGACAGAGTATCCTTCCTGTGGTTGGTCACCTGAGTACAACTAACAGCATATGAAAACTTCTGTGTAAACACACACTGCAGAGAGTAATAACAAAATAATCACACCATGATGTGCCAGTACACATGATTTGCTCATCAGCATTTGGCTTCCAGCGTTTGCAGCAGAAGCACATTATCAACTCATAAGTATCATTCACCAATACAATCTGATCTCCCCACCTCCCACTCTGCCAGCCAATGCAGGTACACGCCCACCATGGCAATGACTTTTGCAAAGAACCCTGGAGGAAGGAGAGAATTTATCATAGTTTTGCACTCTCTGCTTTGCATCTCGTTTGCTGCTTCCCAGCATGCCCTACCTCACGTTCAGCGTGCCATTCACTCTTCTTGAGCTCCAACTCATCCTGGGCCCTTGTCCAATCGGCTGTCAGCTTTCTGACATCTTCTCTTAGGGCTGCATTCACCTCATTTGCCTTGTCCAAATGTTCCCTCAGCAGAACGTTCGTTTCCGCCAGATTCTCACATCTTGGGAGGGGGAAGAATAGTGATGAGTGTAACCAGCTGCTCTCAGAAATCACACTGGAACCAAAGAGTGGAATGCCAGGGGCTACACCATTGGGATACCCCTAGCCACAACCAAATGGCTGGACTTTCCAAATCTCCCAAAGACGATTCTCCTCTCCTTGAGGTAGTACGACTGCCTTCCAGGACTTCTTCAGACATCGATGTCACTGCTGACTCCTCTTTCCTTGCTCAACATGTGAGGGGTTATTAAGAAGTGACTTTTAAACGAGACAGAAACTATCACAATGCCCCTTTATATATCCATGATACATCCACACCTTGAATACTGTGCTCAGTTTAGGTCCCCACATCACAAAAAGGATATAGAAGAAGTAGAGAAGGTACAGAGAAGGGCAACAAAGATAATTAGTGGTATGGAGGGGTTTCCATATGAGAAGAGACTAAAGAGGCTACGCATATTCAGTTTAGAAAAGAGATGCTCGAGAGGGGACATAATAAGAATTTATAAAATATTAAATGGATCAGAGAAATTAAATAGCAATTTATTATTTATTCTCTCACAATACAAAAACTAGGGGGTCATAAAATGAAATGAATAGGTAGCAAGTTTAAAACTAACCAAAGAAAGTGCTCTTTCACACGTAATTAAAGTACAGAACTCATTGCTACAAAATGTAGTTTAACCAGATTCAAAAAGGGATTGGACAAATTCTTGGAGGAAAGATGCATTAGTAGGGAGTTAGGGATCTGAATCAGAACTTTCTAGATTGTAAATGCTGGGGACTGCAAGACAGGAACATAGGATAAACCCTGGTTATACCCTATTCATTTTCCTTTTCAGCTATCACTCTCCATTACTGTGTGAGACAGGATACTGGGCAAGATGGACCAGTCTGACCCACTAAAGGTCAGTTCTTACGTTCTCAAGACCTTAGCCAAATTTTGCTTTCACTTTCCCCATTTAACAATTCATCCCTTCCTTTTTTTCCTAGCTGTCAAACAATTTAACATGAAGTTTATCTCCATTTATCTTCTTCCTTGAACACCATCTTCATTTTCCAGTTGTTACACATGCCAACTACCAAGGTCATTTTTCTGTTTCACTGCTCTGACTAGACTTCTTTTCAAGTGTGTAACCCGTCTTCTGCATGACGTTCAAGCTTCTTTTCCTTTGTTAAACTCTATCACTCTACCTAACCTACATCCCTGCCTTCATCTTACACCATTGTCATTCTCCATAGCAGGATGAAGACTGTAGTCAAGAATTAAACTTCTCTGACCCAAATGAGTGGCCAATAGCAAAGGTAAAGAACTTTTACATAGAAGACTGCTTTTTGGAAGCCAATTTGAGGCTGTGAACAAACTTTCATAGGATCTACAATATACCGCAAATCTTATCAGAGATCCTAGTTTTCTCCCATTTAAAAAAAATCCCTAATTTTCCGATTTAAAAAAGTAACTCAAAATCCACATTTTTCCGTGATTAATATGAAACACTATTTATATATATATATATATAAATGGCGTTTCATTTTAATCACGGAAAAATGTGTTTGGGTTCCTTTTTTAATCTGAAAATTGGGGATTTTTTTAAATCACAGAAAACCAGGATCCCTGATGATCATTGTGCTCTAAGTGCCACGTAACTTTCCCCAAATGCCCTAATAAATAACATACATAGCACAGCACACACAAAAATAGAATATATTTTAAAACAAAAGAGAAATTTATCTTGGAGAGAGAAACAGGATAAAAAAAGAACAGTGAGACAAATGGTGGTCACACTGCCAAACACACCACTATGAAGCACGGGAAAATGAAGCATTGGACACATTATTAAAGCCTGATGAACAGAAACCATGCCAACTCTATGAAGTATTCAAGATATCAAGCTTGATTTGCAGCCTGAGCTGTCTCCTGTTATTCCTTTGATGTTGTCCACCTACAGACTGTGCTATTCTTAGACAGCACCACAGAAGAGATTCACAATAATCTTTCTCCTTTCAGGGTGAGCTACTCAAATGTTCCACTCATAGCACGTGTTTAGCATTGCTGGGATTCCACCATACCATTCTGGGATATCCTGAGAACTCACAGGGAACAAAGTAAACTTGTTTCTCCTTTTACCTCTGCTGCTCCTCCTCCAGCTGGACCAGTGCCTTCTCCAGGCTGTCCTCTTCTTTGGCCTCCCACCTGTGTGTAAGAGGCCCCTTAAAGAGAAAGACAGAGTATTTAATCCAGTGCTTTTGCATTCCTGTTTTTCCCTTTTGTCCAGATGCAAACTATTTCCCTGTGCTCTCCTAGCCAAACAGGTGGTTTCTATGATTTAGTAACCCATGGTTTCAGTAACTGAAAAAAACGAGGATGCCATCTGTCTTGGGCTATTTTTAGACTAACTGTTGTTTACAGTTTTGAAGTCCTGGTATGATTAATAACAGCTAATTAGTCTACACCTGACAAAGTACTTTTGGGAAGGAGGGCTCGTTTAGGCTTGGAGCCCAGGATGAAGCACTCTTCTGCTCCTTGCCATCTGATTCCATTAGCCACTGAACAGAAGGAAACATAGCCAGAATATGCTGTATGTTGAACATCCAAATACCATACCCCTCAAAGATGCTAGTTTGTGACTGACTTATTTGGACATGGCTGAGACAGCTAAAGAGCCTAGAACGTAGGGGACCAACAACAAACATTATTCAAACATTCCTCCATAAACACAAAAAGGGTTTTAAAAGGAAGCTTTTTTGATGCTTGCACTGCAAGGAGTACGAGCTGCTCTGGTGGGAATGGGAGAAGAAACTGGAAAGATCCAAAATATTTTAAGTGTTTTTAAATATTTCTAGTGTCAGCAAAAACATATGTCCTTCAGTCTTTGTTATTTTGGGTTCATACCAGTTAGACACCTGTATAACTCACCCCTCCCATTTCCAACTGCTGTTTCAACTCCCGACACCAGTTCCGATATTGCAGCACCTGGACAGATAGAAGAGAGCCAGCATGGTTCTCAAAACAGAATAGCCATTGCTATAAACAATATCAATACCTTACACCCTAGTTTACTCTACCTAAGATTCATTGACTGAGGTACAGTAGATTTTACAGTATTAACATGATCACAAATTACTAATTGTATGCAAAAGCTTCTTTCTGCCCATCCTTAACACAAGACAGAAACTGAGCATGTTACTAGAGTACCTTAAACTTACTCAAAGAAAATGATGGTGTTAGAATTACAGAATCATAGGGTTAAACTTTAAGGGTGATCTACCTGAAACCCCTGCAAAAAAGCAGGATGCACTATTCCTAAATTAGCCCAGACAAATGCTTATCCAGGCTCTTCTTGAATCAGTTTCTACAGTTTCCTGGGGTGACTTGTTCCACTGTCCTATTGTTAGGACATCTAGGAAGGTTTTCTTCTGAGATTTAATCTAAATCTGTTTTGCTGCAGTTTAAATCTGTTGTTTTGTGTCTTGTCTTTTATGCCAAAGGAAAACAATTGTTCTCTTCATGACAGGTTTTTAACTGAAAATGATCATAACCCTGTTCAATGTCATATGGCTTACATTCCAACCCTTTCCTCCAATATATTTATAAAAATGCCAGGTTGCACTGTACCAAAAGCTGTACTACACTCAATTTACATAAAGTCCACTGCATTCCCCTCATCTACTAAAACAGTTACCATGTCAAAAAGGATACTGGATTGGTTTTGTCCATGTTAGTTGCGGGTCACCCCTTCCTCATCCTGGGGTTTAGAAATTGATTGCCTTATAATTTATTTCAGTGTCACAGACCACATGCTAATAGGGACTGAAGACTACATGCTAATAGGGACCACATGCTTATGTCCTGAAAAATGCCCGCTAGCATAGGAAGAATTCAGGTAATACTGTTATATAAGAACCAGAGCCAATAACATCACTGACCGTATAAGTGTATGACGCTGGCCCTCAAAGATACATAACACACGCCTGCATGTATTATATTAATGGAACCCATAAGAACACACACACTGTGATTAGCTTAGTATCTCCTCCTTCAGTTCCTGCACTGGTACATGTCCCCGTTCTTCACTCTACTGTTATGCTCCCAAGAAATAGTGCTGGAGTGAGTACTTACTCATTTTCAACAAACTTGTTTTATTTAGATAATATTTTTCCAAAGCAACTGGGAAGTGTTATTCATTACCGTTGCAGGGCTCTCAGGTGTCCTGCGACTGAGAGGAGAAAAAGCTCAGGAGAGGCTCCTAGCGGCGGAAAAGGGGAAGCACAACTGCCAGTCTCTAAGGCTGTGCAGGTGCGGGTTGCTAGGGCGACCGGGGAAGCCTGGAGCCAGGAAGGGGCGGAGCTTAGCCCTTCTTAAGCCCAGGAGTTCAGTTCCCCTCCGGCAGCCACAGGAGCAGGAGCTCTGTGGGTGAGCTGAGCAGCCCGGGGCCATGGCCAGAGCCTGACCACCCAGACGGGCTGCAACGATGCAGGGGCAAGGGAACTCTGACAGAGCTCCGGTAGAGCTCACGTGAAGCAGAGCAGGGTTTATGAGCTCAGGTTATAAGCCAGTAGGCTTTTTGGGTTATGTTGTAGCCGGCGGGCTGAGTCCTTGGTTTGCTTATGGTTATACTGGAGGACCGGGTGAGGCTGTAGGGGTGCGAGGAGGCCTCACGGGAACTCCCCAGTAATCTGGGGGTTCCTGGTGCCCAGAGGGCACAGCAAATGGTGCCCAAGAGGGCACAGCTTTGTGTGGGGGGCACGTTGGCCCAGCCCCTGAGTTAGGGGGCGGTAGTGAGCCCCGACTAGGGGGCACGAGGAAACCCAGAGTTAGGGGGCAGCGAAGAGCCCCGACGGGGGGGGGTGGTGAGGAGCCCCTGAATTAGGAGGTGGCGAAGAGCCCAGGTGGTAAGGGGCAGTGAGGAGCAGAGCGAGGGGGCAGTGAGGGGCCCCAAGAGTGAGAAGGGGCGTCGAGGAGCCCCGAAGGCAAGCAAAGGGCCGGGACCTGGTACTATGGCCCTAGCGAGAGCATACCAGAACCATCTGCGAGGCTTGGGCTGCGGTGTAGGGGCAGGAAAGGAGCCGCAGATGGCGCCCCGTCATCGGGGCGCACAAGATTGGGCAGCTTCCCGCTACTTTAAATCCTTCATCAATTATGAACAAGATCAAGACGTGGCAGGAGAGGTTGGGCGGGCAGTCATCCCACTACAGGAGACCAGAGCCGCTTGCCCAGCGGGGCTCCGAAAGCGACACTCCTGTTACAATTACTTCTATTGCTGGACTGGGCTTCAGTCTCAGAAAAAAATTATCCAAAATCTTCCTGGAACTTTCCCCTAGGTTCCATTCAAAAAGTCTACCCAGACACTTGGAATACCCACCCACATTAGCTTTTACAGTGAAACCAGATCCAGTTTAAGTGAGATAAAAATTACAAGCAATCTATATATTTGGATTGACTAGGATCTAAATAATGATAATCATAATGATAAACTGTTCTGTGAATGTGAACACAAATGCCAAACCAGTTGGTGCTCCAGATCATCTGAAACAATATAAAAAGGGAAGGAGGAGACACGTTTCTTCACATAATTCCCTCCCCCAACATCAACATAAGCACAGCAGCAATATAAGATCTCTCTGGGAACCTACACACAGAAAAGCAAAGCAGCCTAAAGCTGTCAGGACTGCTAGTAAGTGCAACTGCTTGCTGTTCTTTCCATATTACAGTAGACATATGTTAGTAGCAACATATCAATATCCTGCTACTATGTTGTTCCTAAACATGTTGCTGTTGTTATAGCAAACATCACTTCATGGACAGAAGTGTTCTTCCATATATATGAACAGCTAGAGTACACACTATATTCCATTTTCCCCCGAAGTTCATTTGATGTATTTATAAAGACATTCAATTGAAACAATGGGTATTTGTCCAAATGCAATCTATGTATAAGGAAGTCCTCAGACTTTGGGGGACTTCAGCAGTCTGCCTGGTTGGGAGGATGGGAACCAGCTGCTAGAGAGAATTAAGAGCTCCAGGAGTAGAGGATCAGTGGAAGAAGAGAAGAAGAGTGGTGCTTAGGGAGAAGCACACAGCCTGTGTCACTCCTCCTAGGGTCCATAGAAAGACTACAGGTTTTGGTTTTGTTTGTTTGCTGTTTTCATGTTTGCTTGTTTTGTCGTTCCTTTTACTGTGGGGACAAGTTTCCATGTAATATCAACTGTCTGCAAACCTGACTAAAGAGCTGACATGCCATAATAGGGAAGCTAGGCAAGCAAACCATTTACATGTGGGCGAGAATATGGGCTGCCTAAAATTGCACAGCACCACAGAGTCAGAACCTCTGTTAAAATGGTCAGAAGGCTTGCACCAGCAGTTACAGCTAAAGCAGGAGGAACAGCAAGAGCAGCTATAGTTTATGCAGCATCTGTTGGAGCATGGCAAGAGTCTCACACAGGTTGGGTGACCCCATTCCCAGACGGGGAAGGGTGGAGTACTCAGAAAGAAGGGGCCAGCAGATGACTCAGAGGCTTTCTTACAGACTCTTGAGTGGGTGGCTGGCAGGAACTCTGGGGGGGGGCATCAAAATAGAAGCGTCTTAACTGCAAGCTCAGTAGGCCTATCAGAGCCTTGGGAATGCTTCATCCTGGGATCATAAGACCCTTAAAGCTGCTATATTGGACCAGCAGGGTCTAACAGAAAAAGCATACCAGCACAGAATCAGATGAGGCATTTAATCCTGGATTCTCAGCCCTGAGCCATAACCCAAAGACTGAAGGAATTTGCACTCACCAGTTAAAGCCTAAGTCTCGGTCACCAGCAGAAACAGTGGAGTTTGACTTTAGAACGCTTTGGGCATGTCCACACAGGCAGGCACATGCACTTGCATCAGCTCAAATAGCAGCAGCACAAGTTTGTGCCAATTGGGGCAAATAGCAGCCAGGCAAATTGTGCCACTTGGGGCAAACTGACACTGCCCAGCTCCTCCCAGATCTTCAGCCAGGGGGAGCTAGAGACTGGGGCTAGCACCTGTGCTCACCCCAGAGGTATAAATAGCTGCCCTTTGAACATATCAGGACTACTTGCCCCCAGGAGCTTGTGAGGCCCAGCCAGTTGGTATCTGAGGACACTAGCCCCTTGTGCCAGATGGACTGCTGAAGCAGCCCTAATCTAGAGTGGCCCCTGCACCCTCTACCCACTGCAGCAGTATGGCAGTGGGGGCTGATGCCTGGCTGTGACCTGCTGCCACCTGCAACAGCCCCATAGCT
Organism: Crocodylus siamensis; assembly: GCF_052110815.1. Classification (NCBI taxonomy): domain Eukaryota; kingdom Metazoa; phylum Chordata; order Crocodylia; family Crocodylidae; genus Crocodylus; species Crocodylus siamensis. Next base: position 41,166,967 of record NC_143404.1, on the reverse strand, counting down.
GTCTTCCAGCCAGACCCAGATGGGAACTACATGGCCACTTGAGCTGTGGTATGGGCACTGAAGCAGAGAGAGCCTCCTGCACCTCTGCGCCAGCTGCCAGTGAGCTGTGGCTGTACAGTTGGCCTTCGTGCAGAACTGCTGTCATGTCTTCTGGTGCCCTTACCCTGCCATCTGGGCAGCTATTACCTAGATGTGCTCATTGTGGTGGCCCACTTTAAACTGTCAAAGCATGTCCTCCTGGCCCCAAATGACTAGGTTAGCTGCCTCATCTGCCCTCCAGCTGGGTCCTCAGTGCTGGCCCTGGGCAGGCTCCTTTGCCTGGGTCTCACCACTTGTCTCAGCAGCAGAGATCCTGGTGTTCCCTGTTTAAAAACTGCAAATCCTCTGATAAAAAAAAAAAACAGATTCTCTCATAAAAATACCCCAAATCCACGTTCTTCCATGATTAAAATGAAATGCTACTATATAGAGAGAGATCAGTTGGGCAATATTTTGATATATTTACAATTTTAAAGCAATTTGGAAGCCTACAAGTGCTTCCATCATCATAATAAACAAATTCTAAATATCTATACACTTTTGAGGTTTGCTTCTGATTTTTTTGATCATAGAAAAATCAGTGTTGCCCATGCCCCCTTCACTCACCAGGATGTGCGGTCCTGAGCAGCACTGATATGCTGGTGCCAAGCCCCTGCCCTTGCCCCTTACTTTCAATTCACAGTCCTGTCCCCCTCCACTGCCCTTCACTCTTGACCTACAGCCCCTGCTTGCCCCCACCAGCTCCCTCTTGGCAGCAGATCTATTCCAGCACCAGGACATGAGTCCAGGTGCAGCTGTTCCACCCGCTGCTTTGTGGCTCTGAGCCATGCCAGCCCTTCCTGTTCTGCTCCCTGCATCTGTGCATAGGCCCCAGCGATCCCCGTACTGTTCCTGAGAAACCCTCGACTGGGTCTCAGGGACTGGACTGGGTAAGCCCCTTCCCTCCCAGGCCAGCTTCCCCCTGCATAGGCTGCTCTAGCAGGGAAGGGTAGGAGGCGGGGCTCTAAGCCTGGCTCTGACAGCCTCTCCTACCCAGAGCTCTCCCCCACCCCTGACCCCCATTTCTCTCTCACACACACACACCCCTGCTGCCATCTCCTTCTCTCCCCCCTCCCATCACAACCCCCAAAGTGGTTCCTAGGACCAGGAGCCACTCCCCAGGCCGCAGCACATCCCATCATCGGTGTGGGCATAGGGCAGGGCTGCAGAGAAGCAATTACTTGTGCAGCTGTGGCTCCTGCCAGCAGGTCCTATCCCATCCCATTTGGCCAGATGGGCGTGAGGGTGTGAGATTTTGACGGGGGGATATAGGGTTGGGGGGGGGAGGGATGTGGGAGCGTTGAAGGGGGTTTGTGGGTGGGTGCAGGGTTTGTGGGGGGGTATGGGGACTGTGTGGGGGTTTGGAGGGGTGTGGGTGTATGGGATTTGTGGGTGGATTGGGGGGGGCTGTGGGTGTGTGTGGGGGGGGGGGGTGAACTGCTCAGGAGGGATGGGTCCCCTGCATGCCCCCTGCACAGCACGCAGTTCCCTGCAGCACCAGCAATGGCTATCGGATGTTCATGGCCTGCTGCTGGCAGAACAGCCTGCAGCATGGCACTGCCTCAACTGCCTCAGACCCAGCGCCACCTGTGCCACATGTTGCAGGCCCAGCCCAGCCTGGCCCAGAGGCATGCACCTTCATGCAGTACCAGGACGATCTTGCTTTCACCCAGGGTCCTGACACTGCATGCAGGGGCAGTGCATCAGGCCAGGACAGGCTGGGTCCTGCCTCCAAGTACCCCATATGCCACTCAGCTGGGCTCGCTCCACGGAGACAGGACCTGGCCTGGCCTGACACACAGCCCCTGCATGTGGTGCCGGGGCCAAGCGTGAAAGCAAGAGCAGCCTAGTCCTGTCTGAAAGCACACGGCCTCAGGGCCAGGCCGGACCAGAACTGAGTCGTGGCACAGAGTCTGAGGTGGTCGAGGCCATGCCATCCCACAGGGGGGCTCTGTCAGCAGTGGTGCTTAAGCACCAGACAGTGAGGGAGCCCCTACGGTGACGGAGGGAATGGTGCTGGGGCTAGTGCTGCCCGGCTGGGTCAGGGTGAGGCAGAGCAGGGAGCGGGACAGAGCTGTAGTTTGTCTGAGAAGGGTACAGGGGAGGGAGAGGGAGGCAGCTTCTGCCGCTGCATGCACCCTGGGAGGGCACGGGGGTGGGGGGAGGGACAACATACACATGCCCCCAGACAGGTCACAGTTCCGTCTCATGGCCCATATCCCACCTCAGTTGGGCAGTGCCTATCCCAGCTCCACTCCCTCCTCACCGTGGGGGGTGTTGATCTGCCCCACCACGCCTCTTCCCTCCCCACTCCCCATCTACCACAACAGACTTACCAGCTGCATGTAGCTCTCCAAGCTGCCAGGCTGTGCTCCTTGCTACCTGTGTGCTATAGTGTGGCTGCGTGCACACATGGGCATTTATCAGTCAAATTACTGGCCACATCAGGCATATTCCTGATATAGTCAATTTTCTCTATATCAATGCCAATCTGATATTGCACCGATGTATTGGTGCACCTCTAGTGCAATCAAGGCTGCCCCTGATGACCACCCTGTGCCCTGTGGACACTGCTACCAGCTGTGTGCTACTGGCTCCACACTCCAGCTGCCCCCCAGCCCCGGCCCTGCTCTGCACTCTGGCCATTCGCCACCCGCACAGCCCTAGGGACGGCTCCGAGTGTGATAGTCTACTGAGTAGTGTAGAGGCTTTGGGGGCTATAGAGTGGCTCCTGTGCAGTACCCCAGTACCACATAGCTTGGACTTTGCAAAGGAATTTGTTACAGAGTGACACCTTGGAGTGGGGCTTGGGAGCTGTTCTTTCAGGAACATCCAATCCCGTATTTAAGTAGGAAATGCTTTCCTTGGAATAGAAATATGCAATAATCAAGAAAGAGTATCTTGCAATTAAGTGGGCACTTGAGACCCTCAGACTGTACTTTCTGGGGGTTCCTTCTGTCCTGGTAACAGACTGTGCTCCTCTCAGAGCAGGGGTCCAAGCCACCCCAGCCCCACCTCCACCTCTGAAGCCTAGATGAAGGTAGTGGCCACCCCCTTGTCCCAACTCCACGGAGCTGTGAGCGGGTAAACTTGTACAGTAGAGACAGTCAGGGCCAGTCTTATGGGTGGGAAACATGGGCAACCACCAAGGCTGGTGTGGTCAGGGGGCACCACACACACACACACACACACACGAGCAGTCCATGCTTACAGCTGCGCTTTCGCCCTTCATTTCCCTGCCCTGGCCAATCCCTGCCAGTGTGGGGTTTTTCATAGAATCACAGAAGTAGGGTGGGAAAGGACCTTGTAGATCTTCAAGTCCAACCCCCTGCCTGGGCAGGAGAAAAAACTGGGCTCAAATGATCCCAGCTAGGTAGGCATCAAGCCTCCTCTTAAAGACCCCCAGGGTAGGAGCCAGCCCCACTTCCCTTGGAAGTTGGTTCCAGATCCTAGCCACCCTCACTGTGAAGTAGTTCTTACGGATGTCTAATCTAAACCTACTCTCCAACAACTTATGGCCATTATTCCTTGTTATGCCAGGGGGCAATAGGGGAAATGAGGTTTCTCCCAAACCCTTCTGGTCCCCCCTAGTGAGATTATAGACTGTCACCAGGTCCACCCCCCCAGCCTTCTCTTGTGAAGGCTGAACAGGTTCAGGTCCCACAGTCTCTCATTGTAGGGTCCGCCCTGTTGTCCCTGGATCATTCGGGTGGCCCTCCTCTGGACCCTCTCAATGTTGTTCACATCCCTCCTGAAGTGAGGCGCACAGAACTGGACGCAGTACTCCAGCTGTGGCCTGACCAGTGTTGCATAGAGGAGGAGGATCACCTCCTTCTCCCTACTAGAGATGCACCTGTGGATACATGACAAGGTGCGGTTAGCCCTGCCAACCGTGACCTTTGCTTCAGTTTTCACCAGCTGGCTGGGATGCTGAGACAGCCTATGAAATCTGGGACTGTCACTGTACTTAACTACCACTGGTTAGGGCCGATTTGAAGTTGTTGGGAATGTGTTGGAAAGAATGCAAGATTAATGATGTCAGAAGGAGCATAACTCTGTAACTCAGTAGTTAGTACATTCTGTTGAGATGGAAAGGTTCTGGGTTCCCTCAACCATTGATGCATTTTACATTAATTACAATAGATAAAAGGCAGAAATGCTCCTGGTAGCAGGTAATTCAGCTTCAGACAATATGGAATTACCACTTCTTTTTATTATATATTGTGCTCATATGTATTTTTCAAAGATGCCTAGAGACTCAGGTAGACACTTCTTGGTTTCTAAAATAAAACAGATGAAGTGATAATTTATCTGAAATTGCTGTTAGTGTCCAAAACAGTGTTCATACTTGACAAGCAGAATTCAGTAATTCTCTCTCTGCTAATCTGCATATGGCAACTGCTAGCATTTGATACATATTTCAGGGTTGGAGAACAAATAGTTTCACCATTTTATCTTTCCTTTATTTCATTCTTTAGTGCTAATACTGAAATCAATTACTCATCCAACCTCAAAGAAACATATGCACCAGTGCCTACTGGAGATAGGCCTGTTGAAAGTCTCTGGGTTAAGGTTAGAAGGGACAGCAACAAGCTTGATTTCATGGTTAGTGTCTGCCACAGACCACTAGACCAGGAGATGGAGGTAGATGTGGCTTTCTTCAGACAACTAGCAAAAGCTTCCAGATCATAGGCCCTGGTTCTCATGCGGGATTTCAATCACCCTGACATCTGCTGAGAGGGCAATATAGCTGTGAGCAGGCAATCCAGGAAATTTTTGCAGAGCGTCAGAGACAAGTTCCTGGCAGATGTTGGAGAGACCAACTAGGGGCTGTGCTTTTCTTGACCTGCTGACAAACAGGGAAGAATTGGTGAGGGATGTAGAAGTGGATGGCAAGTTGGGCAGCAGCAACCATGAGATGATTGGGTTCAGGATCTTGACAAAAGGAGAGCAGCAGAGTATGGATCCTCGACTTCAGAAAAGCAGACTTTGACTCCCTCAGGGAACTGATGGGCAGGATCCCCTGGGAGGCCCATCTGGGAGGGGCAGGAGTCCAGGAGAGCTGATTGTATTTGAAAAAAAACTTTACTTGGGGCTCAGGAACAAAACATCCCAATGTGCAGAAAGAATAGCAAATGTGGCAAGCGACCAGCTTGGCTTAGCAAAGAGCTCTTTGGTGAGCTTACACACAAAAAAGGAAGCTTACAAGAAGTGAAAGCTTGGACAAACAACTTGGAAGGAAGACAAGAATATTGCTTGGGCATGCAGGGATGAAGTCAGGAAGGTCAAAATGCAACTGGAGTTGCAGCTAGCAAGGGACGTGAAAGGTAACAAGAAGGGTTTCTACAAGTAGTTAGCAACAAGAGGAAGGTCAGGGAAAGTGTGGGGTCCCTTACTGAGTGGGTGAGGCAACCTAGAGACAGATGATGAGGAAAGGGCTAAAGAACTCAATGCCTTCTTCACCCCAGTCTTCACTGGCAATGTCAGCTCCCAAACTACTGCACTGGGCAGCACAGTTTGGGGAGGCAAGTCACCTTCAGTGGTGAAAGAACAGGTTAGGCAGGGGCAAGCAAAATATGGCCCACGTGCCAAATCCAGTTGACCAGGCAATTTCATCTGGTCTGTGGGCACCCACCAACTAATTGTACCCCACCCAGCCTGCGCACTATACTCCCACCCTCCTGCACTGATGGGCCCTACCAGCTAGCATGCAACTTTTGGGCAGAGCCGCTGCTACCACTGCTGCAGCCACCACGGGACTTGGCTCAGCTTCCCTAGTGTCCCCTTGTTCCAGGTACCCAGTAGGGAAGCACTGGGCAGCAAGGAACTTGTGCCTACATGGCCGGCAGGAGTGCAGAGCTTGGCTGGGCAGGGTGTGGGTGTGGGTGTGGGTGTGAGGTAGGGTAGGGAGTATGGGCAGAGATGTAAGGCAGAACATTTTCTGTAGGAAGTTTTCTAAAATGGAAGTTTTTCCAATGCCTTATTTTTTCGTCGCAAAATTTCCATTTCTAAAAATTCATTGTTTCATAAAATTCATTAGTAAAAATGAATATACAGTATTAGGCAAGCTTGGCCATTTCAAGTTGTATTTAATATTTTTCAGGTGATTATCCCTAGGAATTGTGTGAAAGAGTCCATATATGTTTCACTGATTTGTAAACAGGAGGGTAAATACACTCACATAAAAATCCAAACCAAAAATCAAATTATGAATTAATCTAATTGGTAAATATAATGAAGACGATATTGGCAAACTGCAAAGCGATTGTGAAGGTATTCAACAATAATGTTGCCAATCAGACTTCGAAGAAATTACAGAAAGAAGCAGGGAAAAGGAAGTGCACTTTTATTGCCAGGAGAAACTAGATGGGGCTCAGCTTCCAAGTGTTTACATAGTTTGCTGTGCAAAGAACTGTCTGCAGCGTACTTAAATAGAGGGCACAGTATCCCAGACTATTCCCATGAACATTAGGAAGCAGATTCTCGACAACCATGTGTTCTGGGTTTGAGTTCAAAGAGCTTTCAATTTGCTACTACCAGTTTCAGTGGCTATCAAGAAACTAGAAGGAGATAACACTAAGCCTTTCAAATATTCCAGAGATATTCAGACAATGGAATAAAAATCTAGGTGAGCTTTTACTTTCTTCACCTCTATCCAACGAAGTAGTAGTAAAATAAATGTTTACTAACAGATCTGAGTTTTGCTCTCATACAGTTCATCTGGCAGCAAACCTTTTGGATCCTCAACATGGAGGACAACATTAATCAGAAGATGAATGATCTACTGCTCTCAATACAATTATGGAAGTAGCAAAGAATGTCCCCACAATTGACAAATAGCTGTGATGACAGACATCGCCGAGTACCATGCAAAAAACCCCCCATCTTTGGAGCAAAGACATCATTTGGCAGGCAGCAAACGTCCAACTCCCCAGGTACCCCTGCACTTTTCTCTGCGCTGTTACATGCCGCCCCCTCCCCCCTAGCCTGTCCCTCACCCTCTGATGCCTCCATTTTCATTTTCACTGACTGGTTTTCTTGCCTGCATTGCATGCCAGGCCAGCGTCTGGCTTCTTTACTATTCCTTCCATCTGGGACCAGCAGACACACAAACTACAGGTGCTTCCTCAGCTTAAAGGTTTTTTCAACCCAAAAGCTCGCTAAAATACAGTTCTCTAACTATACAGTTGGCGTACTAAAAAGACACCAGATTGTCTTACCTTTTGACATGTAAAGTGGTGGACTGGCATGCGGCTGTAGGGGAAGAGGAGACCTCATTGGGGCACACTACCGTGTTGTGTAGCTGCCCCAGCACCAGTGAAGGAGCAACTTAACACACACACACAGTGTCACCCACCCATGTCATAAGTTTTGCCTGACAGGAGGTTTTCACCCTGTTGTGGCTTAACACACACATGTGACACGAGTTTTGCTTGTCAGCAGTTTGAGATGCAGTTTCCCAGAAACCCCTGCTCCTATCTCCTTGAAACTTGGCAAGCTTTGTGGCTTCAGCAGGGACTAGCCTGTCTGCAGGTTTCATTCAAATCAGGCAGGAAATGACAACGTTCTAGGCTATAATGGAGAAGCACAAAACTGCCTATGCGCAAAAACGTCGAAACCAGGTTGAAACCGATTAAACGAAACAGAACAGAGGTTTTGAATCAAAACAAAATTCAAAATGAAACACTGTTTCGTTGAAATACAAGTCAAAACATAACAGTGCCATTTTGCAGAGCCCTACAAAGAACATCTCCTCTCACATGGTGTAAGGGATACAGTAATACCTGACTGTTGTCCACAATTGCTCTAAGGATCCTAAGCATTCCACCAACAGCAGCTTCTTGGGAACGGAACTGGAAGGCTTTCAGCTCAATCAAGACAAAAAAGAGGAATAGGCTAACAACTGAATGCACCACTAAGCTTGTTTCTCTTTCTCGAAATCTCTTACTTCTGGAGAATCAGTCAGAAGCACAATTAGTGAAGAAGATGCAGTGTAATGATAAGTTGCTCTTGCCCATAGACTCATTAGTAAAAACTTCCTTTCGTGACACAGAATGTGGTTCAAGTAGTTCTGAAACACATTTGCCTCAATCTGATCCTGGAATGGAACTAATACGTATAATATGTAGTACAAGTGATTCTACAGGTAGTGACTGTCGCACCCTTGATGCCGATGCACCCTTGACCTGCGAGCCTGGGTTGGCATGACCAGCTTGGCAGGAGGAGGGATTTATGACTGGACAGGTGGGTAACGGCAAGTAGGAGTCAGATGATTTAAAGCGTGATGGTTACACAGAAAGTTTATTTTACTTACGCTACTGATATGATGCAGCGTAGGCAGAGGAGTTGATTTATTCAGTTACAGCATGCAGATATCATGTTACCTAGCATTTACAGGGTGGGTAAGAAAGTTGCTTGTTACAGATTCCGAGCGATTCACATAAGCTGTTGCAGTCTGCAGATTACCGAGAGCTCTTGATAAGAAAGATAACGAGGGAGATAGTCGAGCCAGCAAGGACGGGGTTACGCCGAGATAAGGATCAAAGATGGGGAGATGTTTGTAAGAGGCCACTTTACAAACTGTGTCTCCTGGGTGTGTGTATGTGTAGAGAGTTCTCCGCTTTGGGCAGAAGTTCTTTCAAAGTTATACTTGGCCAGGGTAGCCAATTACTATACGCCAGGCATGAATAATTAACAGGTTGGCACTTGTGCTTTCTTTGTTTGCTCAGGTTTCATGCTGGCAGCCCATCCTTCAAGGAAGGGGGGCCTTTCTTTTAGTTTAGGTGGTACTGATCCTGTTTGGTCACAAGAGGATAAGCACAACACATTATTTAATTTTATAACTAATCTCGTTACTATAGGTACTTTATCTTTTGTGCTGGGCTGTCAAGGTCAGTTTCTCTCTCTCGTATGGGAGCTCAAGTGATTTGAAATGAGGCACAGACAGGGGTGTGTGCATGCAGCACTGTTACAAACTAAAGAATAATAGTGTGAGATTACAATTACAGAGTTTGTTGTGTTAGCCTCTGACCTTTTGCCATCGGCATCTGAAATCAAAGACTTTGATCTTTGACAGTGACAATGAAACTGGAGGTGCCGCAATGACCTTAGTGCAAGAGCTGAAGTAGATGAGTGGGCAACCATGGCATATCATGCACAGTTCGTTGGGTTTGCTAAAATTAGTGTGTCAACAGTTTTCAGTGCCTTTTTTTCCCCCCTTGAATTTAAACAAACAATGTAAGGGAAGTACATGCTATTGTGTATTGTCTTTACATTTTTATAAGTATTCCAATAAAAATAATTTATTCCACATAAAGCTTTGAATTTGTTTGAATATAACATTTAAACCACATTAAGTGTGCTGTATTTAATTTTTTTCCAAATCAAATATTTCAGTTCAAATACTTGTGGCTATTGGAACATAAAATTAATATGGGGGTACTTTTTAAATTTTGTTTACTAAATATAAGTCAAATAAACATGCTAAATCAGATCACGGGCATTGGAAAAATTTCCAGAAAACTTTCCAATTCAAAATTTTCCAGAAAACCCACATCTCTGGGTTCCCCACCACATTCCGCCCCACTGCGCACAGCCCCTGCTGGCGGTAGCAGCAGCAAGGGGCTGGTGCTCGGGAACTGCGCAGGCACTGCTACCTGGTGGTGCACAGCTCTGGGCAGCGCTGCAAACGATGGCAAGGAGCAGAGCCAGGCTGGTCCGCCTATACGCAGGACTTTGCGTAGTGCACATGCAGCTTCCAGAACTCATGCACCACCGGGAGAAGCCCCACGAGATAGAACCAGCTACCTTCCCTGCCCCCTGCTGTGCATGTCCTGGGACTCCATGAGGAAGCAGGGTGCAGGGCTCCCCTCCACTTCCAGTGGAGTCCGGGGGCTTGCACGGCAGAGAGTGGCAAAGGCAGCTGGCAACATTGTGCAGGCCTTCCCCTGGTGGTGCACGGGGGGGGGGGGGCGGGCACGAGATGAGAGGCCCCATTCCCTACCTGCTCCACCCAGTTCTAGCAATTCAGTAGCCAGCATCTCCATGCTGGCTGCTCCCAGCTGCTGAATGACCAGAGTTGGGGGGCAGGGGGGAGGGAATGGAGCCCCCACCAAACATCTATTGGGTCAGGGAGGGCACTCTAACTCATGGTGCTTTATGCAAAGCACCATGAGTTACAGTGGGGCCTTAACATCTGTCTGTGCCCATTGACAACACTTTTCCTTCATACTTGCATTTAAGACAGCGTTTCACCAGTCCATTTTGCATAGTTAGCCAATAGTTTCACTCTCTCCTTCCACATACTGCATATAACTGACCTGTGCAACTCATATTTGACTGAACTTGGTTTTGATTAAACCCAGAAGTTGGACAGTCTCAACATTTTTTTAATAAAAAAAATTCTTGTCATTTTGTCTGGTTTTGCCAACCCTCCCCACCTCAACCCGCCCAACCTGTTATGTGATCTAATGTAGGAAATGAGAGAACATAACATTACATCACAGTATTACACCCAACCTTCACAAATGTTGTTCTGAACAGCAGCTATGTTGCTGTTCCTAGGAGAATAAAACATGGTAAGAAAAATGCTCCCAGGTAAAACACTGCTGGTAAGCAGCCTTTTTTTCCTAGAAGTTATTACTGCAAACAAGTATCTACTGCATTTAAAAGCACAGGATAAGAAGAGTTGTTTCCTTCCAAGTTAACTGCCTTTCTTACAGACCAGCAGTGATATAAGTTTGTGAACTACAAACCATACACATAACAGTAAACAACACTATTAAAAATCACTGTTTTTTTACATAGGTAAGTTGCTATCTGTAGCAGGGCGACCTCTAGGGGTGCCATGAACTCCCCTAGCGCCCCTACCTTCTGTGCCAAAATCGGTTTAAATTCACCCTCTTTATCTTGCCCGCCACGTCTTTGATGTTAATATGTTCATGGGAGGCTGCCTTTCTAACCTCTTTGGCACGGGGCCTGGATGTATCCTGGCTCAGTCTAATCGCCCGGTGCACTCTGACCTTTGGGGCTGCACGCGAGTCCCACAGTCGCCCATGCCCTTACGGGTCCCTGGACCCATCTCCGTGCCCGCCTGTCTTGCCTCGTGGCTCTCACCCGCACCGGAGCCTTGCCTCTGTATTGTTGCCCTCCCTGGGGTCTTGCCTTTGTACCGTCGCCCTGCACCGGGTCTCGTGGCTCTCTGCGCTCTCGCCCCCAACCAGGGCCTGTGCCTCGCGCTCCCTGCCCGTAAATCAGGGCTCAGGCGGCCTTGGCCTTACCTGGCCCTCAGACCCCCTTCTTGGGTCTTACGCCCACTGGGCTCCTCACAATGGGGCTCAGGCGGCCTCAGCCTTACCTGGCCCCAGACCCCTTTCCTGGGTCTTACACCCACTGGGCTTCTCACAATTGGGCTCAGGCAGCCTCAGCCTTACCTGGCCCCAGACCCGCCTTCTCGGGTCTTATGCCCCACTGGGGCTTTTTGCATGCGCCCACACTGGGCTCCTCCCGAGACCGCATGCACTGGGGCCGGGGTTGGGACACCCCAAAATGCAGCGCCCTCTCCAGCGCCAGGAACCTCCCCCCTTCACTGGGGAGCTCCCATGAGGCCTCCTCCACCCCTACAGCCTCACCCGGTCCTCTGGTGTAATACAACAGCCTCAAAACAAAACCCTCACACTCCTGTGTTAGAACATAAATTCCAAGCTGACTGGCTATCCATAGCTCCATTCATATCCCTACCAGGGTTTTCCACCACCCAGTATCATTGGGCAGACACTGCTCAGACCATCAGGCTTCTCTGCCCTGCTCACTCCAGCAGAGCTCCAGCTTCTACTACCAGAGGAGAACTAACCTCTGGCCTCAACCTAGCTTGTTTATAAAGGCCAGGCCCTGCCCCCTTCCAGTCAGCTGACCAGACTGGTTGTCTTGGCAACCCGCACCTGTGCTGCCCTGGTGACTGGCAGCTGATCCCATTTTACTGTTGTCAGTAGCAGGCACCTTAGTGCCCTGCTATACTACCCCATAGTGCTCCTGTTCCTTGATGTTTGTAAAAGGGCAAACATCACTCCACCTAGAGGTGGATGCGTGCCTCGCTGTTCTCTCCAACAAGCAGAGCAATTACTTGGTTAAATAAACTGTCTGATCTCTATGCTGTCCTCAGCAATCACCTACATAGTACGTGCCATAAGATATCAATTCAGATACAATCTGGAGGCCTGTGCTTGTGCAAAGATATAGATGCACAATGTTGTTTTTTGTTCATAAAGGCACTTCAGCATGTAAAAGGTTCGGTGCCACCTGGTTCACACTTCCTACTTCATTTGGCAGCATGACAGTTTTTCAACAGTCCTACAGCTCTCTAGATCATAGCTTACTGCACAGGACTAGCTGAAGTACAGTTGGTAAGTGGCCCTGACACTGGTCTGATTTGAAATGATTCCCACCTCGGGTGTTTACATTTGCCTATGGCCACAAAATCTGAGAGAGCTCGATCAGAAACCCCAATCCAGCAAGATCACAACCAGCATTTTAGCCGTATGGGGTATGTCTACACAAGTCACTTCACTGCGTAGTAGATTAATCTACTGCACAGTAAAGCCTCACCATCTACACATGTGCACCATTTACTGCACAGTAAATTAGTCTACTACAGCTACTACCTGTAAGTACAGGTAGTAAACTAACTACATAGTAGTGCATGTGTAAACACTGACCAGGAGCAAATTTGCTCCTGGTCAGCCCCAACACCAGGGTGCCACAAGGGGCAGGGAACTCTGCCAGTCCTGGCGCTGCTCAGCTTCTGGCTCCCCACAAGAGCCAGAAGCTGAGTAGCGGTGGGGCTGGGGAGCTCTCTGCTTCCCTGCGCAGCCAGGAACTGGCTGGGAGCTGTCTCACTTCAGGCTGCTGTTGCCTTGGGAGCTGTGTGTGATGGCGTGTCTCCCACTGCCAGGCGGGCAGGGGACGCAGTGCAGCCAGCACACAAGAGGCATGCGGTATCATGTGCAGCACCCAATGCAATGGCAATGGAGTGCAGAGCCCAGCACACAGCAGGCATCCCAACTCTGCCCCACACACAAGTCCAGGGGGTACACGCCAACCATCCCACGACCCACCCCAGCACCCCATTCACCTCAGCCCCTGCCCCTCTTTTATTATGTAGTCTGGTACCTAGGTGTATGAAAAATTTGCTGGTGGTACTTAAGGCTGTATCGCTTTAAATTGGTGGTACACAATCTGTCAGTTTGGGAACAGCTGTCTTAGACTGTAGGAAAAGGACTGAGTTGGCCCAACTGATTTTTTTCACTCTCTAATATCTCCAATTTACTTTTCAATATGTTGCTGTCACCAGCCATGCTGTAAAGTTGACCCTATCTCCATTTCCTCTACCTAAAGTATCTTCCTAAAGGCCTAGACTCTTCTTCCTCCCCTTCCCCCCACCTACATGCCCCTGGAGCCTACAAATGCCTGCTCCTTCTCCTGCCCTGTCTACTGACATACATAAACTACCCTCACATTGTCTACTGTGCCATTGTCCTCTTCCATCAGCATCAGTGCTTCACTACTCCTCCAGGTACTGTCCAGCCCTTGATTGCTTCCCAGATATAGAGCCTTCTTCCCATCCCTCTTTATTCAAGCTCTTGTATCCCTTGCTTGCTTCCCTGATGTTCTAATCTTCCACTGTTAGAGGGCAGAATGGATATTCTCCCATCTTCTATTGTGACAGAGTTGTAGAAACCATTTCCTAACTGTTCAGAATTCCTGGTTTGGTTGTAGAAAGGCTTTCAAATAGGTGTCATGGCTATCAGTACAAAGGTTTCTAGGCCACGTTCTTCATAGTTCTATTCCCTCAAGGTTATTTTCTGCATCCTTTTCCTTCTCGCTGTAGCTTGTCTTCATGTCTTCCTCCTTTGCTCTTTTTCAGGCCTATTTGTCCTCTTCTACCCTTCCTTTTGGCTTTGTCGGTATTCTTTTAGCTTCTGAACACATGAAAGAACTCAAAAGAAAAACTGTTGTCGTAACTACTGTCATTATTTTAATATCTGATTTGCTTTTATACTTTATCTTGTTTTTTACTTTACCAAGCCTCTTCTGGGGAAGGTGGCATATAAATCTAATACGTAGAGGTGCACCACTACATTGGTCCCATATAAGATTGGCACTGGTATAAGAAAAATTGACAGCACTGGCCATCAGCTTTCTTTGGCTGATGTGGCCAATAAATACCCTGTGCAAACACCAGCTGTGGCATAGCCGGGGGCTGCCAGGAGCTCAGCCTGCCAGCATGGAGAACATCTGTGTCCAGCTGGTAAGTTGTGTGAGGGAAGGGGAATGGGGGAGGAAGGGCAGATTGAGGCCCCCGTGGTGAGGGAGGGAACGGGGCTGGGGCAAGCACTGCACAGCCAAGGTGAGATGTGGGATGGAGCCCCAGCTTGTCCAGGGGCAGCTCCCACCACTGCACATGCCTTGGGAGGACATCGGGGAGTGGGGTATGTCCCTGGATCTGCGCATGGGGCGAGGGCAGGCTGGGGCCAAGGGTGGTGCCAAGCTCTTCCCGGCAGGGGGCTGGGCTGTGCTGTGCTTGGGGTAAGTGGCAGCTCTGGGAAGGGGGCTACAGGGGGGCTGCAGCCATCCGAAAATTCACTGTAGCCCCCTCCTAGTGTCATTGCCCACTCCGAGCGCAGCCCAGCCCAGCTCCCTGCGGGGAAGAGCCGAGTGCTGTCCCCAGCCCACAGCAGCAGCCTGCCCTCACCCTACACACAGATCCAGGAGCACACGCCCCTCCCACACCCCTTCCCAGAGTGCATGCAGCGGCAGGAGCCACCCTACTCCACCCCATCCCCCAGACAAGCCACTCGCAGTGCCTGCCCTGCCCCACATCCTCCCTCACTGCGGAGGCCTTGATCTGCCTCTCCCACATCCCTTCCCTCCCCCCTTCCCCCACAACAGACTTACCAGCCGGACTTGCATATTAGCAATTGGATCAGTATCGGCCGATATGGCTTGTTAAAAATCAGCCATCAGTATTGGCCCCAAAAATCTCTATCAGTTTACCCCTACTAACAGGTAAGTAAATGCTCACAATAACATTCTTCATTCCTGGCCCACATTATCAGTTCCTATCCCTGTTGTGCTCTCCCTACATCTCTGCCAACACCCTCCACTTCTGACCCACTGCCTGTCTCTCAGGGTGCTACTGTATGTGCATGTGCCTTACCTTCGCCTGCAGCTTTCGCACAAGCACTGCCTGCCTCTGCTGAGCTTCCTGGGAGCTCTGCAGCTTGTGTTGATAGGATGCCTGACTTTCTACCTTCTGGTGATGTAATGTTGCTCTGTCCTCCTCTGGCAGTAACTGAAGTGACTGCAATTTCATGCTGCTCACTTCCAGGCTTCCTGGCTGCATCTGAGTGAAAAAAATACATAAGCAAATGTTTAGTTACAAGGGAAGATAAGAATGCAAGCCCAAGCCTCAGCACTGCTGCTTTTCCCAGCACAGTGGCTGTGCAGGGGGGAGGCAGGGAAGGAAACACTTGGTAACCTGGGAGTAGGAGTAAGCAGCACAGGCTGGGGGGGGGGAACTTTCTTGGAAGGCCTGTCACAATTAGCCCTACACCCCACCAAGTGCCAGTGGCACACCCCTCACCTCCCCCTGCCCTATCCGCTGCTCTGCTTTTTGCCTGCCCTGTGCCCCTTGGTGGATGCACTGCTCTGCCTACGGCTCCCCGCACGACCTGCCCCGCTGCCTGTCCCTCCCTGGGCTGTGCGCGACAGCCTGGCAGCCCCGGGCTCGGGGGTGTGCAGGCACCGGAGCAGCTCCGTCCCCCACAGGCCGGCTGCGACCCTGCGGACGGGCTGAGCCAGGGGAGCTCCTTCTCCACGGGCGCCCGGGACGAGCTCGGCCTACAGCGCCGCCCCCGCCGTGCGCGCCCCGGGCTCCAGCCGTTTGATAACGGCCCTTCCCGCCACTCACGGCTGCTGCAGAGACGCCCGAGCCCGGCCGGGACTTCCGCCGGCCCCGGCCCGCCCCGAAACGAGCGGGCAGCCCGGCAGTGCCCGGGGGCGGAGCCGCGCTGTGTTGTGCTGCTTTGCCGCCCTCGTGCGGGCCGCCGGAAGCGCCGGTCCCGGCCGACTGCGGAGCGGGCTGGAGCCGGGCCCTGCTGCCGAGACGAGACCTGGCCACGGGCCCCTCGGCGAGCACCGGGGCGTCCGTGCAGCAGCAAATGGGCCGCGCCGCCTGCAAGACCAGATCTGATCTTGTGCCTTGTTCAGGGCCCGGGCAGGACCACGCTCAGCCACTGGAACAGGGTGCTGCAGGGGCAGCAACTAGTTTGTTGGGACAACAAAAGTGAAAACAGGGAAAGGAGTATTGTGGGGGTTACGGGTTAGTAAGGAGCGCTGTGAGGGGGCAGGAAAGGCTGTACCAGGCTGCAGGATTCTTCCCTTGCCACTGGTGCCATTTCCTGCCTTCCCGAAGTGCGGCCTCACGCTCCCACCACAGAGCTTTTCTCTAGTCTTGATTCTTTCTGCAGGCCTGGCAGGGGCTGCCTGGTCTTGCTAGCCAAGAACCTGGGATTCCTGTAATGGGCAGGTTGCTGGGCCAGTGCAGACCCCGCGCCTCCTACAAACAGTTCTGGACCCAGCTCAGTGCTGGCGTGGGGTGACCAAGGTGCTCTGTGTCTCAGGTGGTCTCTGCTTGAGACTGGTCCCAGCTGGGCTTTGACATTCGGCCTCCCCAGCCGAGAAGCCCCAGCATGCTGAGCTGGGTGTAGGTTAGAATAGAGCAGACAATGGTTTTGGTTGCTGGGCCGCTTTACCAGTTTTGATGAGCTGGAGGGGGTGCAAGGGTAGCCCCGCCCCTGGTTGGCATCTTGGGACCACAGGTTCATTAGATGCAGGTCCTGTCAGACCAACCTGGTGGCCTTCTATGACCAGGTCACCAAATCCTTAGACGCAGGGGTGGCAGTGGACATAGTCTTCCTGGACTTTCGGAAGGCCTTCGACACTGTCTCTCACCCCATTCCCATTAAAAAACGGGGACTGTGGTGTCAACACCTACACAGTCCAATGGATCGCTGACTGGCTTGAGGGCCACACCCAGAGAGTAGTGGTGGATGGGTCATTTTCAGCCTGGAGGGATGTGGGCAGTGGGGTCCCCCAGGGCTCAATCCTCGGGCCCGCACTGTTCAACACCTTGATCTGCGACATGAACAAGGGGGTAAAAAACACCCTGTTCAAATTCACAGATGACACTAAGATGGGGGATGTGGGCACACTAGAAGGGAGGAATAGCCTGGAATCAGACCTAGACAGGTTGCAGGGGTGGGTGGATGAGAACAGGATGGGATTTAACACCAACAAGTGCAAGGTGATGCACCTGGGGAGGAACAACCGGCACCTACAGGTTGGAGAACTCCCTTCTCGTCAGTGCAGAGGCAGAAAAGGATCTTGGAGTCATCGTTGATGCCAAGATGAACATGGGTCGGCAGTGTGGGGAGGCGGTCAGGAAGGCCAACCGTACCTTGTCATGCATCCACAGATGCATCTCAAGCAGGTCCAAGGAGGTGATCCTCCCCCTCTATGCAACACTGGTCAGGCCGCAGTTGGAGTACTGTGTCCAGTTCTGGGTGCCGCACTTCAAGAGGGATGTGGACAACATGGAGAGGGTCCAGAGGAGGGCCACTTGCATGATCAGGGGACAGCAGGGCAGGCCCTACGAGGAGAGGCTATGGGACCTGAACCTGTTCAGCCTCCAGAAGAGAAGGCTGAGGGGGGATCTAGTAGCCTGTTACAAACTAGTCGGGGGGGATCAGCAGGCATTGGGGGAGTCCCTGCTCCCCTGAGCACTACCAGGAGTGACTAGAAATAACAGTCACAAACTGGCAGAGGGTAGATTCAGACTAGACATCAGGAGGCGCTACTTCACTGTCAGGGCGGCTAGGATCTGGAACCAACTTCCAGGAGAAGTGGTGCTTGCTCCTACCCTGGGGGTCTTTAAGAGGAGGCTAGATGAACACCTTTCTGGGGTTGTTTGACCCCCGTACTTTTTCCTGCCATAGCAAGAGGTCGGACTCAATGATCTGCTCAGGCCCTTCCGACCCTACTAACTATGAAACTATGACTAGAAGTCCCACCCACAACCCCTTTACCTTGGCCCCCCCAGATGTTCCTTCCCTTGCCCCCAGAAGTATACCTTTGGGGGGGGTTGCCATCCAACTTGATTCCAAAGCCATGCCAAGGACCAGACAGAGCGGCAAGCAGGAGAACAATGACAGCGTGGGGTGTTAGGTGGCAGCACTCCATCCCCCTCCCGTCATTCTTGGCAGACAATTAGCTAGTAATAAAATACATTATAAATACCTATACATTTTGGTGTTTGATTTTGAGTTTTTTATTATGGAAAATAAGAGTACTCCCTGCCCCCTTTTCTCACTGGGACATGGGTCCAGCTATGGCTATCTGCCCCCCACTCCACTGCTTTGTTGCACTCAGCAGTCCTGGTATGCCAGTGTCCTGCCTATGCCATTTCCCTTCCCCAGCCACAGCACCCCAACCCTCCTGGTGCTCTTCACTCCACACCCCTCACTCCCCAACTGCAGCCCCCTAGGCCTGCTGGTGCCATGAACATTGCATGCCTCCCAAGGCTGGGGGGCATGGCGACCACCTGCAGGCGGTGGCGATGGTGTTGGCAGTGGAGGTGTGGTGGTGGCAAGCAGGGAGCTCCCGCAGGCAGCCATGACAGTTTCAGAAGTGAAGCGGGGATGGGGGGGGCAAGCACTGACTGGCGATCAGTGACGACTCACAGACATCAGCAATGGCCAGTGGGTTTTGGTGACCGCCCGTCAATGCTGCCAGTGGTGTTGGCAGCAAGGGCGGGAAGAGGGCTAGCAAGCAGTGACTGCCCTTGTAGAAATTTACTAACAAGATCATAAATAATAGTGTAGCAGTTAACTTCTACAGCAGATTCAGCCTCCAAGGACAGGCTGATAAGACTCTGCAATGACCAAATCCTATTCACTTTGAAGTCTGAAGTAAGTTTCCTCCCTATTAGTTACCATTTCAAAACAAACATGTAGCCAAAAACCAGTTTTGAAATAATTAAGAGTTTTCCCACACTGACCTGATATTCACAGTGGAAAATTCCCACCTGCGTGCGCATCTTGTCTGTAAACTATAAATCGCCTCTAACAGTTTTATTCGGGGCCTCTGAGCTCGCTCAGGGTGCCCAGCATGCTGAATAAATTTTGAGATTGACAGCAACTCTGTGTCTTTGGGAATAGCTCCACAAGGGGTCACGAATGCCTCAACAATTTGGCGACCCAGATGGGACCCGTTGTGTGCTGACCTGGCTGCTCGTCGTTTGGCCCAGCCTTCCCAGCTGGCATAGGTGAGTTTGTCACCATTCGGAGGGCTCGGTCCGGCTGTCGGGTAAGTGGGGCCCGCCGTGAGGGGTAGCTGTTCCCAGGAATTTATAGACCAGAGTGCTTAAGTCTCGGGAGGATGGGACAATCGGCTTCAAACGTCCCACCAGGATCTCCTTTAGGGAGGCTTCTCCAGGTTTGGGGAGAAGGGAATCTGCCGGTGCAGTCTGGCATGGGCAGGAAGCGCGCTTGTATTTTGTGTACACAGGAGTGGCCTGTCTTAACTCAACAAGGTGCTCCAGATAAACGGTGGCTGAAATTTGGCTCATTTGATCGGTCTCGTTTGGCATTCCTTCGAATGGAATTGGTAGCTTTAAAACCTCAGCAGATGGATTATTGGTACCTGTGGGCTAAATTGGCCGAAAAAGCCCGCAAACCGGTTCTTTACTCTACCACTCCACCACCTTATGATCCTCCGATTTCAGTCTCTGTGGAGTCTGAAGATGACCCTGAGCCTCTCTACCCTGCTCTCCCTGTCCCCGGTCAACCCCTGCCCCCTGATGAGAGCGCTGCAGCTCCCATGGCATCAGCGCCAGCTCCAAGCTCTGGGCTCCCTGCCTCCAGAGGCTTTTCTTCGGTCTGGACCCGGAGCCGGGGTCCTGTGGGGGAGGCGTTTCCACCCAGCCAGGGGAAGGAACACCCGAATGCGGTGGCTCAGGCTCCTTTGCAAACCTACCCGGTCCCGTTTGTGGATGGCGGGGGCAGCTTCCAGGTTCGCCCTACTCTAATTCATGTGCCTTTCACCCGAGGGGACCTCCTCATTTTGCAACAACAAACCCCCTCTTTTCGGGAAAAAACCTGATGAAGTAGGATGGACTATTCGGTGCATAGTCCATACTTATGACCCTTCTTGGTCAGACATGCAGGAACTCATGGATACCCTGCTGACCCCAGACGAGCGGGCTAAAATTTTAGACTGTGCCAGGGCTGTTGCCTCAGCAGGAAACAGAGATCCTTGGCCTTCTAATGAACCTAATTGGGATTACAACACCCCCGGGGGAAGGGCATCCCTGAGGGAAGCCCACAATGATTTACTAGCAGGCTTTGATGAAGCGAGTAAAAAGCCCATGAATTGGGGGAAATTCCATGCATGCAAACAGGGACCCGAGGAGCATCTGGATGCCTTCTTTACCTGTTTGTGCGAGGCAGCCAAGACATACGTTTGTCTTGATGTAGATAAACCAGAGCATGTGCCTTCGCTGGTATCAGCCTTTGTAAACCAGAGTGCTCCTGATATTAAGGAGCATTTCTGCAGGTATACTCCAGGGTGGGAAGGAAAGAGTATGTTAGAGATAAGAAACATAGCAAGCTGTGTGTTTGATGGGAGAAAGGAGAGGGAAAGAAAGAAGGAGAGAAAGGAAGATTTTAAGCTAGTAGCTGCAATGGTTGAGGGAATGATGCACAGCATGTCAGGAAGAGGACGGAACAGGGGAATGGGGCCAGGGAGGGTTTCAACGAAGAGGATTAGGTCAGAGAAACCAGGGCGAAGGGTGGTCCACAGTTCAGAGGGCCAGCGAAGTATGTTACCACTGTAAACAACCTGGATACTTCAAATGAGAGTGTCTCCAGAGGAAGGGGATGAACATCGGAGCCATCTCAGAACGGGGGCCCCCTCCGGATCAGTGACGCCAGGAGCTGGTGTCAAAGACTACTCACAGGAAAGAAGGACTCAATGACCCGACTGACCACCCTAACCCAGTCTGCCCTGCGGTAACTATAAATTGCAATAAGAGCGACCCTGTTGCCTCAATTCAGGTAGGAGAGCAACAATATGAGTGTTTAATTGACACCGGCGCTACTATGTCTATGTTATCTACAACTCCTGAGCGTGCAGGTCTAATTGAGGAAGGAACTGAGAATGTGATGGGGGGGGAAATTGTTCAAAACTAGCAGAAGTGCCCCTACTCGAGTCCAAGTGGGACCCTTGTCGTGTGAACACTCCTTTTTGTTGTCTGCCCGTGCTCCTATGAATTTGTTAGGACGGGACTTACTGTGTAAGCTGAGGGCCACTCTACGCTGTAGTGCAGACGGAATAACTTTAGAATTACCAATTGACAAACTGCCTTATTTCGCTGGGGCATTGGCCTCAGGGGGAAAAGGGAAATTTACTGGTGGAACTACAATGATTGCCAGCCACATTGTGGGACTGGGAGTCCACCAATGTAGGACTACTGAAGTCTGCCACTCCAGTTGTTAATCAAACCAAGGGGGGAGTCCCACCTTGCATGCCTCAGTACCCGCTGAATAAAGAAGCAGAAGAAGGTTTGCAGCCCCTTATAGATGAATACATCAGGAAAGGGATTTTAGTGGAGTGTCAGTCTCCTTCCAATACCCCCGTGTTACCAGTCAGGAAACCTAAATTAGGAAAGGATGGCAAGCCTGTTTATCGTTTTGTGCAAGACTTACGTGATTATGTGATTCCCAGAGCTGCCGTAGTTCCTAACCCTGCCACTATTGTTGCCTCCATCCCGTTGAAGCAGAAATCGCAGTTCGTTTCTTTTGGAAGCTCGTGAATAATAATTCCTCAGGCACACATTTTTTAGCAGCACCAAAGATGTATTTGCAAATAAGGTCAGAGCAGAGACAGAAAATCTCAGACTACTCTGAACCACCGAGGAAACCCCAAACCGGAGCTTATATACCCTCTCTCCTGAGCACATGGGCAGAAACAGGAACTCTTACAACATCTTCCGGTTCATACAAACATATATGTTAATGACGTCACGTCATACATCCCATGTGCATTATAATTAACTATTTAAGTATGCGGGGCGGGTAGGCTTATATGCATCAGCTAATTACGCATGCCCAGAAAGCCCTCTAGGTTACCAAAGGTTGAAAATCCCCCTTTCCCCCTCCCGCTCCAAGGAGTTAGTTGATTGAATTACAGTGTCTGTATCCTTCATGTGGATTGTCAGGGGAGTGTGATTTAGCATAGAAAGGCTGACAGATTGGTCAATACAGTAGAAGGGAGTGTTACTTTTTAGCACAATGGGTTTTTGATAGTGTTTCCCTTTATCAGATATGAGGCAGAAACTGCAGACCGTGCAGTTTCAATGACACTCTATATTCATTATGCATTCCTAATAATAATATTTCTAACACCGTGGTGGGCCACTCGATTCACAGTAATTGATTTGTGTGCTGCTTTCTTTTCAATCCCAGTTGCAGCCCAGTCTCAATACCTTTTTGCCTTCACTTGGAAGAGAAAACAACATTTAACCTGGACACGACTTCCCCAAGGATACACCGAGAGTCCTCCTATCTTCAGCCAAATCCTGACAAGAGACTTACAAGGTATCATACTTACCTCGGATACAGTGCTTGTACAGTATGTAGATGACCTACTACTAGCATCACGGACTCAGGTAAGCTGCCGGACGGATACTTTAAGACTATTAGAAGGATTAGCTGAAGGAGGACATAAAGTATCCCCAGGAAAATTACAATATTGCCAAAAGAAGGTTACATACCTGGGGCATGTGTTCTCAGAGGGAATTATCTGATGAAAGGGTAAAGGCTATAAAAGACTTGCCAAAGCCCACCACTAAGAGGCATATGCGAGCCTTTTTAGGAGTGGCTGGATTTTGCCGGCCATGGATCCCTGCTTACGGAGAGATGGTTAAGCCTCTGGTAGAGACCACTCGGAAGGGAGAACCTGAAGTGGTTCAATGGACCCCCAAGTTAGACCATGCTTTTCACCAAGTTAAACACCAGCTATCACAAGCCCCTGCTCTAGGACTCCCCAACTGCGAGAAGCCATTTGTGTTGTTTGTCCATGAGAGACGGGGAGTAGCTTCAGGAGTCCTAACCCAGAAACTGGGACCTCAGCTACGCCCAATCGCTTATTACTCTTCCACCTTAGATCCAGTGGCAAAAGGGCTAGTCAGCTGTCTGCGCGCCATTGCAGTGGCAGCACTGCTTGTTGAGCGATCGAAAGAGCTAGTCATGGGGTACCCCCTCGAAGTCAGGGTTCCTCATGAAGTTGAAGCCCTAATGACTAAAGAAAAGACTCAAGCCTTCTCTCACCAGCGTCTAGCCCGGTATGAAGTGACTCTGCTAGCTGCTGAAAACATGCGCATCTCACGCTGTACTAGCCTCAACCTGGCCTCGCTTTTGCCTCATCCCAAGGATGGAGAGCCACATCATGACTGCTGCACCGTCGTTCGTATAATGGAAAAGCCCCGAGACGACCTTACTGATGTGCCCCTGAACAATCCTGACTTAGTCTTCTATGTGGATGGGTCCTTCTACATAGAAGCTGGAGTTAGTCGGACTGGGTATGCAGTCGTCACTGACTTCAACATCGTTGAAGCAAAGCCCTTATCTCCCTGGCTGAGTGCACAAGCAGCTGAACTGATTGCTTTAACTCGTGCATGTGAACTGGCAACCGGGATGACTTTAAATGTATACACTGACAGTCGGTATGCGTTTGGGATTTGCCACTCCACCGGGCAATTATGGAAACAGTGAGGCTTCATTACTTCTTCCGGAGCAAAGATTGTGAACTCCACTCAGGTTTCTGAGCTCCTGGAAGCCATCCAGAAACCCAGACAGATAGCCGTAATACATGTCGCCGCACACACCGGCGGGAGCATACCTGAGGCTAAAGGAAATGAGCGGGCGGATGCTGCTGCCAAATCTGTTGCTCAGCAACCCCTAAGTCTCAATGACCTTGCTCCTGTGTGGGAGACACCCAGAGCCTTGGAAGGATACGAGCAAGCGTGCAAAGGAGAAGAAGAAGAATGGAAACGTCTCTATGGGGCTTATTCAAAGGATGGACTGTGGTACACTAGCGATGACCACCCCATCTTGCCTAAAACATTACAGCGGCCCCTGTGCCAAACAGTCCATGGGCAAGGTCATTATGGGGCGACTGCCGTAGCTGAAACCATTCTCCGAGTTTGGTTTGCCCTGGGATCCATGCAGTAGCTAAACAAGTGACCAGCGTCTGCTCCACTTGCCCAGCGTTCAACTCTGGCCCCGAGAGAAAAGCCCCACCTGGGGGCCGACCTTGGGCATATCAACCATTTGAGAGACTGCAAATAGACTTCATTGAACTTCCCCGGTGCCGAGGATACAGCTATGCCTTAGTAGTGCGAGATCAGCTCACCCACTGGATGGAGGCATTTCCTGCCACCCATGCCTCTCATCAGCAAGTCGCTCATGCACTTCTAAAGGACATTATTCCGCGGTTTGGCATACCTCAAGTGATTGACTCAGATCAAGGAGGTCACTTCACCTCCCAGGTCTTACAAACAATTTACACATGGTTGGAAATCACTAGGCAGCTTCACACCCCTTATCACCCTCAGTCATCTGGAGGGGTGGAAAGGGCAAATCGGACTCTAAAAACCCTTTCCTGATTCATCTACATAGGTACAGCAGGTATCATTGACTAAAGTACATACCCCTTCTTGATTAGCAAGAAGTAGGTCTAACGCTAGGCGATTTTGCAAAGTAATATGCCATTGACATTGCCTCCCATTAAATCCTCGTTAACAAAATAAGGAAATACAGATTCGATAAAAATCCTGCAAGATGGATACATAACTGGTTGGATCATCATACTCAGTAATCTGCAATGACTCAATGTCTGGTTGGGTATCAAGTGGGGTTCTTCAGGAGTCTGTCCTGGGTCCAGTATTGTTCAAAATCTTCATTAGTGATTTGAATGATGGGATTGATTGTACACTTAAATTTGTGATGACACCAAGTTGGGTGGAATTGCAGATATTCCAGAGGGCATGGCTAGGATTCAGAATGATCTGGATAGATTGAAGAAGTGGTCCACAGTCAACCAGATGAGATGCAATAAGGATAAGTCCAAAGTCTTGCATTTGGGATGGAATAACCACACGTAATACAAACTGGGGAATGACTGGTGTGATTGCAGTACTGCAGATAAGGACCTGGGGATTACAGTGGGCCATAAACTGAGCATAAGCCAACAGTATGCTCTTGTTGTAAAAAGGGCCAATATTATCTTGTGTTGTATTAAGAAGAGTGTCACTTGCAAATCAAGGGACGTTATTCTTCTGCTCTATACAGCACTAGTGAGGCCTCACTTGGAATACTGTGTTCAGTTTTGGGCCCCACACTTCA
This sequence comes from Crocodylus siamensis, assembly GCF_052110815.1. Classification (NCBI taxonomy): domain Eukaryota; kingdom Metazoa; phylum Chordata; order Crocodylia; family Crocodylidae; genus Crocodylus; species Crocodylus siamensis. The sequence goes on along the minus strand of NC_143404.1, from coordinate 41,141,369 downwards.
AGAAACATGTGGACAGTTTGGGAAGAGTCCAGTGCAGAGCAACAAAAATTATTAGGGGCCTCAGAAGCAAGTCTGGGGTGGTGTCATGGCCTGCCTGTGCCAGGACAGGGGCTCCCAGAGAAGGCTGACTTGGAGGCCTGTCCTTGCCCCCACTGTGGCTACACATGGTAGTTCTGTGGCTGCCCCCTTACACTTTCTGTCCACCTCTGTCCATCCCTGTAGTATGGAAAGTGACAAGCCTAATGGCCCTGGCCCTGGGGGGCAGGGCCTGGGGTTGGTCTGTGGCTGGGTGTGGTGGTTGGGTGTTGGTCCGGGGGTGTGATGGTTGGGTGTGGTTTGTGACTGATGGATGAGAGCTGGGCTAGGTTCTTCCCTACTCTGTCCAGCCATCCTGAAGGGAGGCCAAGGCAGGTCTAACAGGTGCTTTCCCCCGCTCCAGGTCTGGGTTAAGAACCATCCGGCAAGTGACAGAAGCAGCGACACCAGTAGGCCAAGCTGGGCAAGGCAGTCGTGTGGCCTGTCCAGGGCACCACATGAGAACACTATGCTGGTTATGCCAGGGCTAGAGGAAGGGGGGGCTTGCAGGGGACTGCCATTAACTCTTTCACTGCTGGCAGAGATATATACATCTCATTGAGTGCCCAGGGTGGGCGGAGAGAGATGCAGGGGCATTCTGACCACTGTGGGAGAGAGGAAAGGGGATGTGAGTGAGAGGAAGGGAGGGCTTACCTCCCTGGGTTGTTGCTGCTGCCACTGAGATAGCAGCATCAGCTTTGCTCCAGTAACAGCAGCCCTGTAGCCTGGATCTCTGGGAGTTGAGCCTGGTGCCCTGTTTTCTCCCTCCCCCACTTCTCCCAATACATGCACATCTGGCAAAGGCTTCTGGTGGGGATTGGGGGGGGGGAAGACAGGGAGTGCCATTCCATTTACTTCAATTGCCTCCCACCCCACAGATACCTGCTTGGTGCAGCACAGGGTTTCCCTTGCTGTGACAAGAACAAACACCCATGAATATTGTAAAACATTTTAAAAATACTGTGACAGGGCAAGAAGTCCACCCTGTCACACGACATCCAAAGAACAAAGGCGTACTTACCACGCTGGCAAGCCCAACCTGGAGAAAAGCTGTGCTGAGAGCTCTGGATGGTAATTAGCATGATCAGCTGGGAAAGCTGGCCAGACAGCAAAGCAAATGCTGCAGCTGGCCTCACAGCTGATCAGCATGGGGATTTAAAAGGAAGTCAATCAGGTAGTCGGCATCGATCTGAGTGAGGGAGCTACACGAAAGGAAACCTGAAGGAATGTGGGAAGACAACAGTGAGAGATTGACCAAGGGGACTCAGAAGAGAGTCCTGAAGACTGACTTACCTGCAGAGGTGGGGAGATGCAGCTGCGGCATCAGAGACAGCTGTGGCATCCAAGCCAATTGAGTCTGGATCTGGTGGGTGCGGGCAACCGTTCTAGGGACCTGGGGGAAAGAAGAGACAGAAGTGAGTGCTCACGTGAGTTTAGGGCATGTACCCAATGTGACTCAGCCCTGAAAGATAAGGGCCAAGATGAACTGGGGGACAGTCAGCTTGGTATCCATGCGGGGAAGAACAGGGCAAATGACAAAAAGCATGGAACCGGTCGTCTAGAGACTGATCAAGACCATCCACGGACTGAGACTCCCACAGAGAAGAACTGATGTGAGCAAAGTCATAACATCTGGTGTGATAAGGGCAGGGTATGGGGATGGTAGAGCCCTGTGAAGTGGAACCAACCTTCTAAGTTACAGAACTAATGCCAACCTTATCTCACAGGACTGTATTCACCTTTAGTTCCTTCCTTTTTCCATCTAAGTCATGGTGGGCAAATTTAAGGAGACTATCTGGTCCAATGTGAGAAACAGCAGTTTTACTTTGGAAGGACATGGCTAATCTTCCACAATTATGAAAAAGGAAAATGAAGAATACTTCAAAATCAATATACAGCAAATTCCTTTCTGTCTGGCATTCTGCTATCTGGAATACTTTATTAACTGCACTGCGCTGCCACCACCACACCGGGGCCACCACCATCTACCACCTCACGTTGCTGTCACCATGTGCAAGCTGCGTGCAACCACTTCACACCGCCGCAGCCACTACCCACCACCCTGCACCGCCACCACATGCAAGCACCCTGCTCTTCTCCTGCCCTCTGGTATTTTTAGATAATTGGCATTTTTACGTAACTAGCACCTGGCATTCCCCATGCATGCTAGATAACGGAGCTTTTACTATAAAAATATTTTAAAATAATATAAAGCATTTATCATATATGCAATACTTATCCTAGTTGTACTTATTTAAAACATTTATACCATTTATACTACTTTTAATTCTTCATACTACTTATACGCTTCTGTTTCTGCTCTATACTTTTCTATCTACTCTATTTCTTTTTCTTCTTTTTACATAGCTACATCTATCTCTGTCTATTTCTATTCTTATTCCAGTTTCCCATTGTTTACTAACTCTTATTTGTTCTCTTCTTCTATGTCGTCTTTTCTTATTTTTCATTAGCTTCTTTTTCTATGTCTGATCTTCTCAGTCTTCTGAAGGGGAAGAAAGAAGAAGCTTGGTTTTGGCCCATAGTCCCAAAAAGCACCACCCCACCAAAGGATGCATAGTCAATGGGATATTTCTGATGTTACCTATAGATTGCTCAGGATGCATTGTATCCTGGAGGGTGGGTGTGGCACGCAGCATCTGACCTTGGTGCTGCGCGCACTTTCGGAATGCAATTATAAGAAATATGAAAGTTACCCCCAAGTATTAAAGTACTAAGAAGAAATGCCACACCTCCTCAGCTACAAACTTACCATTTGCTGGTGCTGCCCCACAGCCTGCAAACAATAACCTCTTTGTCCCACTTGGGCAGCTGCCCCCTTACCCCTCCCCTCCCCCATGCCCTGCCACAATTACCAGTGGTGCCTGGCTACTCATCCTTCAGGTCACTGTGGGAAGCCTCAGCTGTCCGCAGGGGGCACCTCCACTTACCACCCCAACCCCTCCCAGCTGTGTGAGTGGCTATGTGCAACTTTGAGGTAGCTAGTGCCACCCCTAACACTCCCCACCACCTTAGTGCCAACACTGCTTTCAGAGTGTGCGGCATGGTAGGGAGCTGCATGGCAGCTTGCCTGGCGTCTTGCAGCGAGCTGTGACAGGGGACCCTCCAAGCATGCTCTAGCCCTACCCATGCCTACAGCTGCTGCCTTAGCCCCAGCCCCAGCTCCAGTCATCTATCCACACACCCCTACTGTACCCCCCCATCCCTATATCATGCAGCCCCTCTGTGTCCTGCTACATTCCTTGCCCTATGACCACAGCCAATGCCCGCTCTGCACAGCTTCCCCCAACCACCCAAATAGGTGCCTCTTGCATCCCCTGGTGCTCCTAAGTCCCACACCCCCACTGATGTCACTGTGTGAACTCCCATGCCATTCTGCCCGTGAAGGAGAACATATCAGCTCTTTATTTTTAAGCTTTATTTTAATTCTTTTAAATGGCATGATATTATCTATCCCTCAACTACAGAAGACAATGTACCACATAGATTAAATAGTTAATGAATAAACAAAGTATTTTAAAGCACTAAAGTTTGAATAAATTTAATATGGTATAATACAATATAAAGTATTAAAAAAGATTATAAATATATAAAAAGATTTTTAAAATTCTATAGAAGTCAGTGCACAACATCACTAAAGAATTGTACCAATATTATGAATTTTAAAATATAAAAGTATAAAGTATAAACATGCATTTATTTATACAAATTTGTATAAATATTATGAATTTTAATATATGAAAGTATAAAAACATAAAGTGTAAAAATATGAAAGTACACTTTTATTTACATTTTTATTTTATATACTGCTCTCTTATGTCTTCTATTTTTCTTTGCCCTGTTCAAATTCTGATCTTCTCAGTCTTCTGCAGGGGAAGAAAGAAGCAGAAGTTTGTTTTTGGCCCATAGTTCTGAAAAGCACATTATTCACCTTCCCACACTCCCCTACAGGATCTAAACTCAGTGGGATATTTTTGCCACTACCTGTATATAATGTGGGATGCATTGTATCCTAGGGGGTGGGTCTGGCAGGCTGTCTGCCCTCTGTATCACTTGAGTTTCTGGAATGCAATCATAAGAAATATGAAAGTTACTTCAAAGTATTAAAGTACTAAGAAGAGGTGCCACACCACCTCAGTTGCAAACTTACTTTTTCTTGGTGGTGCTTCTGTGCCGTTTCTCATTTCCCACCTCCACTGTGCCAGTGGGCGTGCTGGGGATGGGGGGACCACATAATCAATTTGAGGCAGTGGTGGCAGTGGTAGTGGTTGTGTGTATATTGCCAGCAACATGGCCAGGTACCAGAAGCCGCCTTGCATGGGGGTTGGGGAGTAGGTTTGTCCATCCATTTTCGGTTTTCTTTTTATGGGTTACATTTCCCAGCATCCCCTGCGGTTGGGTCTTGGGGGGGTTTCCATGGGGACCCTAGCTACAGCTGTGCTGCTGTCCACCCTGAACACCTGCCCAGGTGTGTGCAGCGGTGGTGTGGTTCTGCAATTTTGGGATGGCTATAGCCCCCACCACCCCCTCCCCCAACCTGTGATTAGACCTGATGCCATGGCATATAGATGCATCACAGCACGTCGAGAAACAAAGTGTAATAAAAGGACACCTTTACTTTATTTCAGAAAACATTATTTGCACTTTACTTAGATCCAGCATTAAAGGGTGGATAGGAAGCTGGCTGGATATAGCATTAAAAGCAGCAGACACCTTTAGGTTCATAACAATCCTGCACCCCAACTTCCCTTCCTGCCTGTGCCAAAGAGCGGTTTCATTAACCCTTCAGAGGCCATGATCTACCCATCCTCCTTCCCCCACTATGGCAACTGCTCCCTCCCCCCATGCTCTGCCACAGTCCACACCAGTGGCCATTTACTCATCATTTTAGTAACTGTAGGAAGCCTCTGCACCCACTACAACAATCCCCTCTGCCAACGTCATCTCCCACAGTTGCCAGTAACAAAAAAACCCCCCAACACATCTAGAAGGAACTGAATAAATAAAACCTTTATTTACAAAGCCAAAAAATAAAACAAATTATTTTTGCAAGGAAAACAAACAAATAAACAAATAAGTAAATATAGAAACCAACAAGTATAAATTTACAGAATCTAAAATAATAAAACCAATTGCACAACGGCTGGTGGCATTGCATCATCCTTGATGTCTTATTGATCTTCAGGGGAAGAAATAAGATGGGTTTGGTCCCGTGATTCCAAAACCACCTTCTTGGCCTCCCTGCTACAGCCTACAAAATCCCCTGTGGCAGATTTCAATACCTATTTATCAGCCTGGCAGTCTGGGGGAGGGATCTGGGACCATGCATCCATAGTGCATGGATTTTCTGGAAGGCAATTTTATTTATAGAAGAGGTGCAATTTACCACTAAGTAATATGGTAGCATGTGCCTAGCCGCTCCACCTCAGTGACAACCTTACCACATGTGGCACCTGCTGTACCACCTGCTGCACCTCCTGCTGCATGGGTGGGTTCTAAAATGGGTGCTATTAATGGGTGTGGGGGGTTGGGGGGAAGCAGGACCCACACAACCGGCAGTGGGGGTGGTAGAACAGCTACCACCATTGGTACCAGCCTTATAGTGTGGGGGGAGGGGGAGCAAGCCAGGGGTTTGTCCCTCCATCTGCCCTGCTGGACAAGAGTGTGTGTTACAAGCAAACCTGCTGCTATCCAAGGAACTTTTCTGTTGGGGGTGTAACTTTCCCTAGGGGTGGCTGGTGGCCAGCTCATACTAGCCCTTGCCTTGCAAAACCTATTTTAGGAAGAAGCATCTCCCCAGAAAACAGGCCTGCCCTGCAATAGGCCAGGTTTTACCTCTGAACTGTCTCTACTCCAGTCTTGATTATTGTCCTTACAACAACCAAACCCTCCTGCCCCCCACAAAAGCTGAGGACTTCTGCAGGCTCATAGCCCCCGCTTCCCCCATGGACTCCTGCCTGGGCCATGGAGAGGTTTCATTAACCCTTCACAGTATATGGTCCATCCTGGGAGGCTAGGCTACCTGGTGTCAGGATCTGAGTTGTGCGTGATCTGCCGCCCACCCCTGCGGCTGTCAGCCTGCAAACAATAACCCCCTTCCCCAGCCCAGGCTAACCCCCTTTTCCAAGCTGGGCAGCTGCTCACTCCCTTCCCCCCATGTGCTGCTGCATTCCCCAATGGCGTCAGGCTACTCATCCTTCTCAGGTCACTATAGGAAGGTAACCCCCCGCTTGCCCCTCCCCCAACCCTCACCAAAACCTCCTCCCCACCACTACAGACGATGTACTGAACAGACAGATGTTTTGTGTTGTAAAATGACAAAAATTTTATTTCTATTGGAAGAACAAGTCAGTGCTAATTATTGGCAGCATCCATAATAAATGCATTTAGGCAATCCCACACAAGGGCTGCCCAACCAGTATCTCCATGTTGGTGTTAGGGGTGCCGTGCATTGCCCATCCATGTATCTGTCTGCCTGCTGCCTCCCATGCTTCATCAGCCCATGACTCACTGAAAACCTTCCCCGCTTGTTTCATAAATATTATGGAGCACTCATTCTGCCACTATATAGGCTGTTATGTTTTCTGGCTTCAACTTGAGCCTGCAGTTCAGCACCCTCCAGTGTGCTTTGAGGCAGCCAAAGACACATTCAACAGCTATCCTGCATTTGCTGAGATGGTAGTTGAAAGCCAACTTCTGCGAGTTGGTAACATGCTCTCCATAAAGCTTCATGAGTCATGGCTTGAGGGAGTAGGCAGCATCGGCTATTATAAGAGTGGGAATGGCAACACCATGTATCACTGTGTCAGGGACACCGGGAGCATAGTGTCCTTTCTACATCAAGCCAGGCAGAGAGTTTCTAAACACACACACATCATGCACACTGCCAGCCCATCCTGTATAAATGTTAGTGAACTGGCCCCGGTGATCCACCATGGCTTGCAGGCAAATTCTTTCCTGTTCATGAATGAGCAACTCACCAGTGAGAGGGATTGCACAGGGGTGTGTGTGCTGTCTAAAGCCCCCACACAGTTAGGGAACCCCATGGCACTGAAGCCACCAATAACTTCCTGGGGGTTACTGAGGCAAATGAAGTTGTTCACTCCAATGTCCTGCAGCAACTAGCATACCTTACAAGTTGCCAGCCTGCCTGTGCAGGGAGCCATGATGAACTGGTTTCTGATGTAGCACAGGCAGGCAGGGGTGACTAGTTTCATGATGGCCATGACCACCCTCTTGTCTGACATGAAGACCTGATGCATGACAGTTTCCTGCCTTGCTATTTTTGGCCCCAGCATCGAGATGATATGATTAAATGTCTCTCTGGTCATTCGGAACATCTCTAAGCCACTGTCAATCATTCCAAGTGGTCAGTATGATTTGTTCCCACCAGTCCAAGCTGCTTGTATGGGCCCAGACCCTGCAGTTGCTGCTCCTGAGGTTGATCCACAGAGCCTGGTCAGCCTCTAGTTCTGCACCTGCATGTTGGCTATCCCACTCCACTGCACATCTAAGTGCCCTGTAACAGGGAACCCTAGCCCTGTTACCAGAAAGCAGGCCGGTCCTTTTAAGACCAGAACTTTCTCAGCACAGACTGCTGGCAGGGTAGGGGTTAAAAGCTGGGCCTGGCTGGTTAGCCAGGTGACTAGAAGAGGGCAGGCCAGAACTATAAAAACCCCAGGCTGAGTGGTAGTTGGGCCCAGCAGCCAAGGGGGAAGGAGTTTGTGTATAAGAGTGCCACAGAGCGGCTTGGTGACCTGCCCTGCTGGTGTGGGAGGGGAACTACTGATGACTCTCAGAGAAGTGGCGGCAGCCCCAGAAGAAAGACTGTAACAGATGGTGGGAAGCAGAAGCCCAGAGCCTGGCAAAAATGTAAGCTGGCATGCTGCTTTCTTTAATTATTTTTTTTGTGGTGGTTATAGCCCATGGACATACTGTTTATATTTTTTGATTGATTGACACTGGTGGTTTGTGGTTGAGGCTGTAGGGGAGGAGGAGGCCTCATTAATGCCTTGGGCACAGTCATAAAAGGCCAGAGGGCGTAGTGCACTAGAGTGTGCAGCTGTATAAGGCCTGTAGCTCAGAGCTGATTGCAGGACTTTTAAGCCAGGTCCCAGTGGGTGGAATCTCAGCTGGTAGCCTGAGCTAAAGGAAAGGGCGCCCTTGGGCAGCGGGAGCTCTGGACCACTGCCCAGACTGGAACTTGCAGCCTGCTGGCTCTGTGCCCAGAAGATGGGCTTGTGGGCTAGAGAGCCTGGGCTCCAGATTGAAAACAAAAGGAGGGCTCCTGGCCCCAAGAGGATTAAGGAGCTAGAGCCTCAGAGTCAAACCCTATCTGGTGGGTTTAAACTGGTAGGCCCAGCTAGAGAAAGATGGGGGACAAGGCTGTGAACCCCAACATAGAATTACAATAGGTAGTCTCCCACTTGTCTGCCACCTCTTGATGTAAATTAGTTAGATGTTCTTACAAGTAAAGGCAGGATATGAGATGACCAAGAGAAATGAAACATTAAGGGAATTCAGGGGTGCCCCTCATAGGCAAAAAAAAAAAAATGTCGCTGGGGAGTGCAACCTGTTACATGGTCCTTTGTAGCCAACACCAGCTCATAAACACACCTCATGAAAAGAACAACTATTGGGATCATCATAAATTCTAGTTTATTGGATGGGATGCGAAATTACCAATAAAATTTATAAATGCAAACTTTGAGTTATGAGTGGTACTGGTCACCTTAGTGCACGCACACGCATGCACTCACTCATTCAAACCCATGTAGTATCGTGTATAGTAGCTGCTGTAGTGATTGTGAGAGCACTGATGTCTATATATTTATCTAGCCAAGGCCCTGGAATCTGCTGTTGATGGTCAGCTTCCTTCAAGGCGATGTCTTCTCCAGAATGGGGTTGCCTCCTTGTCCTTCTGTCTTGGTAGGTCTGGTTCTAGATGAGAGGGTGCCACAGAGGGTCACGCTTCACTGGCTTTTATCCCTTACTGGCAGACTTGTGTGATCCGCCAACATCATTTTGGCTGTCCAACCTGGAGGTCGCTGTCCCACATGGGTTTTGAGTAGTACCTGACAGGTGTTAGGCAAGACCCCTGTGACTATCTGGTAGTGCAGTTTCTGAAGTCAGTTTCTGATTTTAATTAATTAATAATGGTATTGTTAAGGGTTGCAGGAATAGTCAATAGGGTGGGTGCTCAGTCTCAGGAATCAGTTCCTTGGCTTGATTAGCCTAAAATCGCTTGTAGAGTAGAGTTTTGTAATGGTAAGTTCCTTTGGCTAGGCTATTGTCATGTACCGATCACCTACTGGTCACCATACACTCGCATTCACTCAAGGGGGACCAGCCCAATATAGCAGATTTTATCACTTTACAATTACAATTTCAATGCCGTTCTTAACAATGGTCCAGGGTGTAACTTCATTCTACAGGGAGAACATTCCTTAAGGGTTTTAAAGTATAAGATATAAACTACAAAATGCCATAATGAAGATGAGATGGATGAAATATAAAAATGCACTGTGAGAAAGATATAAAAATGCAATGTGAGGTAGTGAGGATCAAAGGCTAGTGGGGACAGTAAGTTAGTTAGGTTAACACCAGGATATATTTACAGTCTTTGCAGTGGATATTTTAGTTCTTTTTGTTTCCTTTAGTGACACTGAACTTAATTGATATGTAGATGTAGTTTGTAGGTTTCTCCTACAGAAAGCCACCTCAGCTTTCTGGTGTGCTCTGAGCCTTGCCACACCCATGCAATGAGTGCGCTAGGTCTCTGCCAGTACCTAGCAGAGGTTTATCTTGCTGGGTTCCTATGATCCCTGCTGACTTCCTGCCCCTGGGGCAGGGGGCTGGACTAGATGATCCTTTGGGGTCCCTTCAGCCCAAATGTCTATGAAATACTTGGAAAAAGAAATGCACAAAATGGTGGGGAAGGGGTACAGGCAAGAAGAGGCTTTTGTTATATCAATCTCCGGAAGGGAAACGTATGAAAGAGGCTTTCTGCTACACTGGCTTCTCATTGCAACAGTTTACAAGCATCAGCATATGATCACTGATCTTTAGCTGCTCTCCTATGCTATCCAAGACCAGCAGCAGGAGACTCGACTCCATTTTGTCCTACTCACCCATTTTGTCCAGATTCTCCATTTTGACCTCCTCACTCCATTTCATCACGATTCTCTAGTGTATGTCTTCCTCCTCACGCATTTCATCTGGAATCTCCATTTGGTCGTCCTCGCTCATCCCATCTGGATTTCACAAAGCCAGGTTGTTTGCTAGTACTCAGCTGGGCTGCTGTTTAGCACACAGTACCACCAAGGTTCCTGCCCGGGAGCACTCTGAATAGAAATGGGAGCTGAATACAATCAGTTGGCATTGAAAGTGACCTCCTATCTGCATGTCAATAATTACCCTGGTCAGGTGGCTGTGTGCTGGGTGTTGGCACAGCAGAGCCTTCGCTGTTTACCATGGTGAGTGGGTGTGGGGAAGGTGATGTATCACACATCCACTTAGAACTCTAATATGGGGTTTAGCATGACCCTGGAACCCATTCATGCACCCTGAGGATAAGATGCTGGCTTTTACTGGATCAATGAATAGGCACACCCAAGAAGCATCTCCCCAGAAAAGAGCCCTCCCCTGCAATAACCCCATTCTGAAAGAAGCCTCTCTCCAGAAAACAGCCTGGCTCCACAATAACCCTTGTTTGAAACAACAGACCTGCTCTGCAATACCACAGGTTTGAAGGAAGTATCTCCCCAGAAAACAGGCCTGCCCTGCAAGCACCCAGGTTTAGAAAGATTCATCTTCCCAAGAAAACAGGCCATGTGCTGTAAGAACCTGAGGTTGAAAAAGACAGCTCCCCACAGAACAGCCCTGCCTGGCATTAACCCTGGTTTGAAAGAAACTTCTTCCCAGAAAAGAACCCTGCCCTGCACTAGCTCAGGTTTGAAACCTGTGATGGACTATGTCTCAATAGCTATCATTAACACCTCAAGACCTAAAGCAGGCACTGAGGCACCAAAACCATCAAGTCCTCTCCCAACAAATGTCTGTATTCAATCCCCACTGGGTTTTGGAATGGGGCTTAATAAACACCTATGCTACACTTGTACTGTTGGCTGAGTATTGAAGCTTCCTGCATCCCATTTCCTCCCCTCCCCTGCTAGATTTGAATAATTTCTGAGAGATAGGAGGGCTGGGGGCTAGAATTCAATCATTCATTCCAAAAAAATTGGGGTCAAGGACACAGTGCCCTATGATCCCTAGCACAGCTGAATACTTGATTCCATGGCACAGTGATGGTAGCGGAAGTTTTGCCTGTAAGAAGAGCTGCCAGCCATGGACACTTGGGTGTGATCAGAGGTGGGACATTATCAATCTATCTGTACAGACAGTGGAGGCCGATTTGGGCCAGGATACCCCTATCATCATTGCTTTGTTTGTAAACGGTACTTGATCAGATTGCTCTGACTACCACTTCTGAGAAGCAGATGACACCTTCACAGTTATGAGTATATGGAATTTCAAAAAGTTTCATTTAAGACATGCAGGCAACAGAGCAGGAGGCTGATAAATCTATCAACCATGGCCCCAACTGGCCCTGGGAAGAACTGAGGGACTTGATTGACATTTGGTCGAAGGAAAAGATCATTGAGCAGCTGGAAAGTAGGAGGAATAAGCTGGTGTATACCACATTAGCAAAAGAAATGAAGGCATAACCAGGACTGGACAGAGTGCCAGAGCAAGGTCAAGGCCCTGAAATGTGTGTATCATGGGCCAAGGATGAGAATTCTTATTCTGGGGCAGCATACACAATTGCTCCTTTTTACGACCAGCTGTCCATCATTCTCTCCAAGGAAGTGGGTGAGGCTTCCTGTCTCCAGTTGTTTGGTGTTGTCTGGAGAGCACACCTAACGAAGGAGCCTCAGAGTGTCCTGAGATGGAAACTGTGAGCATGTCAGAGCAGTGGGGTGATTGCTTGAAGCTGCTGGATGACAGGGATGGCCAAGAGGAGATGACCCTGTTCATGACCCCAGTCTTCCCTCCAATTTTACTGGCAAGTGCAGATGAGAAGGACACCACTTTGGATGCGGTTACCATGTCAAAGGTTACTAGATTTACCTGTCACTTTGGGGTGTGCTCATTTTATTAGAGTTATGTTTCTGGTGTCTGTGTAATGCTATCAATGTGCTGCTTATATCACTTTCGATACGGAGCTCCATCTCTCCCTACTGCAAGTCCCCACCCCAATGTAGCTACCCCGCAGGGCTTAGTTTCAACAAGACTGGGTTCCTCCAGCCACAGAATCAGTTGAACACCCACACATCTGAGCAGGCTGGGTCAATCAGCACTTCCAAGCTGACACCCTCACATGCCACCGACTAAGCACAGGACGCGGTTCAGCAGGGCAACAATAAAATGCAGTCAGACACATGCTTGCAGGTTAACAGAGCATGTCTGAGCAGGCAGGTTCAGTCAGCACTTCCAAGCTGACACCTTTATATGCCATGGACTCAGTACCCCCTTTCCCCCCCAATCTCCTGCCACAATTGTCCTGGTAGTAACCCCCTTGATGAACAGACCCCACAGGATTTTGGGGCATTACAGGGATCTTTGGTTTAGGTAAGTGGAGCATTGCTGCAGATCAAATGGGGAAGTTGAGGAAAAGAAAGAGTAAACAAGATTCAGAGAGTGTGGCAACCAGCTTGACCATAAGAGTTATTTTATTGCCAGGTATATGAAACTTGTAATGTTACTTGTAGTAATAGCCATACAAGGAGAGAGAAACAAATAAAACTGTTACCCAATTGAAACTGTAATATTGTATATGGGAAAATCTAGTTCAAGGTTGATCAACAGAAGTCAGGTTTAGAAAGCTATGCCCGGCGACAGCAAGGTTTCTGGGTGTTTGTTGGAGCTTGTAGACAAGCTGCTCATCTTAGGGTCCAGACTGCTTGAGACGGGCAGAGGCCCCAACAAGATCAGTGAAGATATTCCAGGCAGAAAAAAGATATTCGTTAGTCAGACAGGCTGGGTACTGCGCTGGAGTTCCCCAGGAACACAGAGCTGACAGGCAACATCCAGAGCCCCAAAGATCAATTTCTGTTCCCAAGACACAAGAGGGCTTGCAACTACGGGCTTGTAAGTATCAGGGAATGGGCATTATATCCATTAGTGCCACTCTGGCAGGCACCATTTTAGTGCCATTGGGTTGGATGTGGTAGGGGGTTTGTGAACATTTGGGGAAGAGATATTTCACCACATCATGAACACTTTGTTTTCCTATTCCTGTTACCACCTACCATGCCCAATGCCAGCCAGGGACGTGCGTCTGAACTTCAGACCCCAGCTCACAATGGAGTGGAAGCACATGCAGGAATACCGCCGCAGGCAGTGATGCTCCAGAGACAGCGTGATGGAGGCTTTGGTGAGACGGCACAAACCTGAGTGGCCACTGCAAATGACCGGCAGAACAATGTCTGGGAGGTACTTAGGGTGGATGATGACTGAGTGGGAGAATTGAAGCAGGGAGAACACCATAGAATTTATGAACAGGCCAGTTTCTTGACCTGGCCACACAGTGCCATGTATATCTGCAGGAGACACACACATTGATTAAGGACCATGACCTTCAGCCTGTGAACAAGCATACCATTCATAAGTACTGCCCCCCATCCTGCGAAAGTGCACAGTAACTCCACTTGCCTTGCCTCTGTCCAGGAGGTAGTCAGGAGTATTACAGTTGAGCCTGTTCCCCCATCTGCATTGCAGTCAACTGAGGGGTGACCCAATGCCTCCACTGCGGCCAGGAGAATACCACTGCAGTTCAGGGAGGAAGGGATGGGTCAGACAGGGAGTGCATGGGTAGGAAAGAAAGCTAGTAATGAATTCCACCGCAGGTTACTGCTGCAAAATTTTTCAATGTGCAGCAAAACGTATAGAAAAGAAAGCCAACTGATAGGAGAGGGGTTCCTATTAGCTCTTATTTCAGTAATTTCTTGGTTTCCATTAGTTATGTGTGTGTTCCTTAGTAAGTTCTCAGGTGGAATAAAACTGCATTTTCCCCTGTCTGCCTGCCTCCTTTATTGGGAAGAAGCAAAAATTCCTGCATCTGGATGGGTGTTTGGTGGGGGAGGGGGAGAGGAGAAAGAACAGCCAAGAATTCCATGGCTAGCCTCAGATCCAGAGTGGCAATGAGATGTTAAAGTGGATGGTGGGTGGGGTTGGAGGTGGGGAAGGGGGAAGAGTGGGGATAAACTGTTAACAAGCCCCTCTCAGCTGTTCCTGTTACAGCTCCAGGAGAGCAAAGAGAGGGAGCTTGCTCTGAGTAGGTGATAATTGAAATGTGAAGTGGCTGGATAATATCCTGCATTGACAGTGAAAGGCCCAGCCCTATAAGAATCGGCAAGTGGCAATCTTTGGACAGAACAGTCAATGCTTCTTCTACATATTTTCTTAGTTAAACATAATTTCTATATACAGCATACATGTATAACCTTGAGGTGTTCTGTACCTGGAGTTGTACTCCCTTCCACATGCACATGTTGGATCTGGAAAAGAAGTTCTTTGTGAGACTTTGCAACATTTCACAGATAAGATGGTCAGCAATTATTGCAGTCCCCTGCCTTTTCTGAGACTGCTGTTTGGTCATGCACAGTGGTGTGCAGTGACAATGGTAACTCAACTGGTCAAAAATGGAAGCCAGGAGCCCACCACAGGCCACTACCCATTCCTCTGCTATGTCCACTGCGGGCGGTGTCCCACTGGGTGGTGGGTGGCTACAGGCAACTGTGGTCACCACCCTGAACATTTTCCTTCCCCCCTTCGTCTGCCCATGCAGGACAACCACTCTGATCCATTGCTGCACAGCGCTCAGCACCCAGGCTGCAAGACAAGTGTTGCGAGGGTCCTGCTGAGCAGCTGCCACCTGCAGGGAACTCTCCAGGGAGTTGACCTGGGGATAGCCCCCACCACCCCCCAGGAATGGGCACAGAGTGTGCCACAGCTGCCTGTGCCCCAGGTCATGCACAATGAGCAATTTGTGCAGACTGAAGGTTGCCCAAGCCAGTATACCCTGCTGCTGCTGATCCTGCCAGTGTCCTGTGCACACCTGCAATCATGATTTGGGACTGTTAGCTGCAACAGTGCGGGGGGCAAGCCTGGTCTGCCGTGCAATCTCCACCAACATCTGGACAGATACCTGTCACAGAGTCAGATGACCCTGACCCCCCATACCAAGGACAACAGTGGCATGGGAATTGACATCTTTCTCAGCATGTGAGGGTTGTGCTCACTTCGGCCCAGTTCTGGGGAAGGGAAATGGGATGACAAATTAAATGGTGTGTAAACTTTATCATGCCTGTGTGTGTGCTGTGCCATGCTGTTTTGAGGTGGTGGTACCAAGGGGCCAGGGCAGTGCTGTTGTGCCACTCTACCTGCCCTATAGTAAAGTTCAGTGTGTGCATTCATGCATGTTAAGGAAAAAATGACCCGTAATTCATAAAGCAGGTTGTTGTGCTTAATGGTCCCACAAAATCATGGAAGTAAGTCTGGCAAGTGAATCGGTGCTTTTGGGGAGAAGGGTGTTGGACATTCAGACACAGCAGGACTAACAGGTATCTTTCAGTGGAGGGTGTGGGGGTAGAATCAGTTCCTCAAGGTTGCTACTTTCAGGCAAAGTCTTGGGAGTACTGCTGTGATAATGTATTTCCCCCAGTGTAACAGTTTTCACTGGCACCAGGGGGTGTGTTCTGGGGATTCAGTCTGAGGATATTGACCCAGTGCTGGAGATCCCTTCCCGATCCTTCCACTTTCCCCCCCACCCCCCACAGGACCAACCATGAGTTGGGCCTGCTCCCAGAGGAGACGCATGGGTTAACACCTCTTGTGCCTCCAGGAGCTGAAGACCTGGACCTGGACTCCACAGACCCCCACAGTGTGAGCCAGGAGGTAAATGTACCAGGGCCAGAAGAGGGTGGGCAAACGCAGGGGCACTTGGAGGGTGCAGCAGAAGTGTGTGTGTGTGTGTGTGTGTGTGTGCATATTCATTCATGCATGAATGCATGTGGGGCCGTGCCAGGCAGACATGTCAGCTGAGTGGAGCCCGGGAGGGGAATGCTCCCCCGAGTCCCTACTTAGCTGAGGCCCCCAGGGAGGGGAAGGGAAGGGGGGACTCGCCAGTTTCCCCTCAGAGCAGCTAGTCCCCATATTGTCTCGTATTATCTTGTGAGCTGTCGCGAGATCCCACAAGACTCCTTGGGAAGTTCTAGGCTTTTTAAATTAGCCCCAACTGTAAGTTACTTTCTGTGGGGCCTGCTCCCAGAGGTGACACATGGGTTAATGTCTGTTGTGCCCTGGGAGCTGAAGATCCAGACTCCACAGACCCTGCGGCATAGAGCTAAAAGGTAAATGTACTGGGGCCAAGGGAGAGTGGGCAAGCACAGGGGTGCTTTCAGGGTGCTGCAGGGAAGCATGTGTGTGTGTGCATGCGTGTGTGTGCAGGGCCATGCCAGCTGGGATGCGCTGCCTGAGTGGAGCCTGGTAGGGGAGTGCCCCACCCGGGTCCTTACTTAGCTGAGCCCTCCAGGGAGTCCCATGACCAGGGCAACATAAACAGAGCATGCAAACAGGCGTGGCTGTACTTGGGCACGGAATTTTGCATGGGAGTTTGCACGGAGGGACATGCAGGAGGCAGCCAGAGAGCTGGTCCAAGTGAGGAGCCTGAGGCCAGCAGCCTGAAGGGGCATGAACCAGGTAGGGGCGTGAACTCAGTCCCAGCCATTGTGGCAACTCATCGTGCCTGCAGGCTTCTCGCCACTGCCAAGATCTCCACCTAGACAGAGCCCCTGACCCTGGACTGCAGGGACTGCGGGAGCTGCCTGGCATGGCTGCTAGCAGCTGGGCATGGGGGCACCCCCACTTGTGGGGTGTGTTCCCTAATGGAGTCTCTGGAGGACGAAGTGTGGGAGCTTGAGGAGGAGGTACACTAGCTGTACACCATCAGGGCCCACAAAGACTACATCAATGGCTACTGCCAGGCCCTTCTCCAGAAGAAGGAATAAGAGAAGCAGCTAGAGATGGTGGTCAATAAGAAGGCTAACCATAAAGACCCACCCAGAGCTATCTGAATGGCAATCACCTCACGCTCCAGGAAACATAGGGCCAGAATTACTCCTTCCCTGGCCCTGCACAACAGCTATGTTCCCCTCCCTATGCATCAGGAGGCTTCAATGGTGACACTGGAGGAGGAAGGTAAGCAGCATTCTACCACCCCCAAGAGGAGGTGCAAAGTGGTGGTGGGGACAATTCCCTCCTCCAGGTCACTGAGGGTCCCCTCTGCCGTCCAGACCCCCTAGGCCTTGAGGTCTACTGCCTCCCTGGTGCCCACATCTGAGATGTTGCGGAGAGGATCCCCAGGCTCATCCAGCCCTCCAACTACTACTCCATGCTCCTCATCCATGTGGGAACAAATAACATGGCCAGGAGTAATCTGGACTGGGTCATGACCAACTACAGGGCTCTGGGGTCTGGGCTCAAGGCATGGGGGTCCCAGGTAGTCATGTCCTTTGTGCTTTCGGCTGCAGGTCATGGACCTAGGAGGGAAGGATGCATCAAGGAAGTCAACCAACAGCTCCGGCGGTGGTGCCACCATGAAGTTTTTGGCTTCCTCGACCACAGCACACACTTCAGGGAGAGAGGACTCCTGGGAAGGGGTGCCATCCACCTCACATGGAGAGTTAAGTCCCTGGTCTTGGGCAGGATGGCTGATCTTCTAGATAAGGCTTTATACTGAGATTGCTAGGGGACAGGGAAACACCTACTGGAGCTTTCTTGGAGACCGCCATAGAAGAAGACTCTATAGACAGGGATACTAGGAGAGCCACTCTTGCAGGAGTTGAGGGTATAGTTTCCCTTCAGCATGACAGGAAGCCAAGGGTCTCGATAGGAGGACTCAGGTGCTTGTACACTAATGCCAGGAACATGGGTAACAAGCAGGAGGAGCTAGCTGGGCATTATGACCAGTGGGCATTATGATCTAGTAGGGATTATGGAGACCTGGTGGGACTCCTCACATGATTGGACAACAGCCATAGAGAGCTATGCCCTGCACAGAAGGGACCAGGTAGGGAAGAAAGTTGGAGGTGTAGCTTTCTATGTAAAAAAACAGTATACCTCCTAGGAGGCCGACATTGGCTCCAAAGCAGAAAAGCTTGAAACCCTCTGGGTCAAGCTGTCAGGAGGGGCGGGGTGCAGGAGTGTGAGACACCTAACTGTAGGTGTATACTACAGGCCACCAAACCACGGGGAGGAACTCAATCTAGAGTTCACCTGAGAACTGGCAGAGGCCTCGCTTGGACAGGACATGGTTGTCATGGGCAACTTCAGTTATCTGGACATCTCTTGGGAGGAACACTTGGTGACGTCAGACCAGTCGCGTTCCTTCCTGACCTACATTGAAGAGCTCTTCGTGGGTTAGGAGGTGCATGGGCCAACCAGAGGTAACACTCTCCTAGACTTGGTCCTGGCCAAGGGAGATGGCCTGGTGACCAACTTAAACATAGAGGGTAGCCTGGGCAACAGCAACCATGAAACCATCACATTCACTGTCACGGTGAAGACAAATCACAAGGCAGACAAATCTGATAGCAAGGTTGAAGTCTTGGACTTCAAAAATGCAGATTTCAACAAGTTCAGGTCACTAGTAGGGGTAGTGTTGTGGGACTAGGGACTGAAGGCGAAAGAAGTGCATGAACAGTGGTTGTTCCTTAACAACACAATCCTGGAAGCACAAAGGAAGTCCATCCCCATGTGGAGGAAAGGTACCAGAAGGCCTCTTGGCTGAACAAGGAGATCACGGTCCTCCTAAGAAAGAAGAAAGATGTACAGACAATGGAAGCTGCAGACAGGCCCCAAGGAGAACTATAAAACAATGGTCTGCACTTGTAGGGAACAAATTAGAAAAGCTAAGGTGGCAACTGAACTTAGATTAGCAACAGGAATCAAGGACAACAAGAAGTCCTTCTTTAGGTATGTAGGGAAGAGGAGGAAAACAAATGGAAGTGTGGAGCCATTGCTCAACAACTCAGGACAGCTGGTTACCAGCACTCAGGAGAAAACTTAACTCCCGAATGACTTCTCTGCTTCAGTATTTCACCAGGCCAAGGGAAAAATCATGCCAGATACGGTACAGAAAGAGCAGGGCAGGAATGGCTGCCTTCCTATTATTGCTGTAGAACTGGTATGTGATCAATTAAAGAAATTATATATATATAAGTCAGCAGTACCAATTAAACTCCATCCAAGACGGCTGAAGGAGCTGACCAAAGTCATCGTGGAGCCCCTGGCAAAACTCTTCCAAAACTCGTGGTGCTCTGGAGAGGTCCCTGAGGACTGGAAGAGGGCCAATGTTGTACCCATCTTCAAGAAGAGCAAGAGGGAGGACCCAGGTAAGTATAGGGCAATTAGCCTAACTTCTATCCCAGGGAAAATTCTGGAAAAATTCATTAAGGAGTCATTAAAGAGTCTATGTGCAATAGGTTTGCATAAGGTAGGATTCTGAACAACAGCCAGTATGGCTTAATCGCGGGCAGGTCTTGTCTTACCAACCTCATTTCCTTTTATGATCAGGTAACTCACCACCTTGATAAAAAAGAGGAGGTTGACATTGTATACCTTGACTTCCAAAAAGCCTTTGAAATGTAGACTACATAGCAAGACAGAATGATGCCTGGACAGATAGGATTGTCAGTGCCATCAGTACCTGTGCAGTGTGGTTGCAGGAAATAGCAAGACAAGCATGCTGAGTCTGTAGTAGACTGTTGGAGGCAGGAGGCGTTCATGAGAAAGGGAGAGAGAAGGGCTGTCCAGCTTAGAAACATAGAAAAGCAATGTTGCTTATGTGAAGTGGTCATAATTGCTTATAATTACTGGTCACCCCTGTTTGTTGCTTTAACCATTGTTGGTTTAAGCATAAATAATGCCTGTAGTTACTGTGTGCTTATTTAAAAAGGTCTTCTAATGAAACTTGTTGCATATTGCCTACTTCTTGTTAATGCTTACCTTGAAAATTCTGTAATGGTTGGTTATTTCTTTAAATTATGCTTAATAAATCAGTGAAGGCTAATTATGTAAACAAGTGTTCCTGCCTTCTTTTCTTTCCTTGTGGTCAGCCATCAGGAGATCATCAGGCCAGGATCCCAGCCTTTGTGCCAAATGAACAGTTGTTTGCAACATTAGGGAGGGTTGTCTAACTTGCCAAACTGGAAAAAACAGTAAATACACAAGAGCAGCAGTTCCTAATCTGTGGTACGCATATCATCCATGTACACAGACAACCTGTCAATGGTATGCATTAACAGATTTATTATAATTACTTTATAGGACAAAAATTTGCTGGTGGTACTTAAGTTTGAGCTGAAAAATTTGCTGGTGGTACTTAAGGTTGTATCATTTTAAACTGGTGATGTGCAGTCTGTCAGAGTTTTGGAAGGAAGGGTACTGCAGGATGGCTCAGGGAAGGAAGGGTGCTGCAGGTTTGGAGGAGGCAGCACTGCCAGGGCCAGGGGTACCTTGGCCACAAGTGAGGGGCAGCAGGTTGGCTCAGGTCCTGAATTCTATAGTGATTGGGCTGGACCAGGGCACTATTGTGTCAGGGGTCTTTGTGGGTCTGACTGTGGGGTGAGACCATGTAGTTGTGACTGACATGTGCACCAGCACAAGGGAGCATGGACGCTACGGGCTACCTGCACTCAGGGGCCAGTTGCTCTAAGGGCATCTTGCCTTCTGCCATGGGTCTGACTGTGGGATGACCTTCCTTGTGCAATCGTGAATGGTGCAGCAGCCACAGCCAAGAGAAAAAGCGGCATTCAGTCAAGAGCAGGGGCTGTGGCAGTTGCAGCAACAGCTTATGGGGCGATGATGCCACGGTCACCCTGGCCAGGGCATGGCTGGGGGAGTGGGTGTGGGTGTGGGTCTGACTGTGGGGTGAGATTGTGCAGTTGTGACTGGTGTGGGCACCAGCACAAGGGAGTGTGGTGGCTACAGGCTACCTGCACTTGGTGCTGTGAGAAGGCAGTTGCCATTTGCTCTGCTTGACTGAAGGGCAAGTGAAAGCAGTCTGTGGTGTCCCCTCTAGGCACCCAAGCAGTTCTTCCTTCCTAGACTGAACTGGGGACAGATGATGTGGTAATTTTCCCATTCTTACTAAGGACTGCCAGCTGCCATGGGTCTGACTGTGGGATGGGTGACCTTGAGCAATTGTGAATGGTGAGGCAGCCAGCACAAGAAAAAAAAAGTGGCATTTATTCAGGGGCAGGGGCAGGGGCAGCTTATGGGGTGACGGTGCCATTGTCACCCCGGCCAGCAGAGTGAAGGGGGGGAGGGGTGTGGGTTTCCATACAGGGACATAGATTAGCATAGGTACAATGGACATAGCTACTGGGCTGGGTGGACCGAAGCATCTGCTCTGTAATACCTGGCATCCAAAGAAACACATTGCACCTAGTTATCAAAACAGGGCAGCAGCTAACCTCATCCACTACTACCTGCAATTTGAAACGACATCTGCCGGACAAAGGGGTGAAATACAACATTTGCAGCACCATCTGGTGGACAAAGGGGCTCATTACATGTCTTTGGGTGCATTTCTGTTTGCATGTAACAAACCCATGGACGCGGTGTTTTAATTTGCGGCGACCCAGACTAAACTACATTTAGATGAGTTTTACTTTAGTGCACTAGAAAGACTTTTAAAGCCTCAGGAAAACCCACACATGCAAACACTAACACTGTTGGAATGCAAGAAAGGGCAAATTTTGTTATATGTACAAGAGCCCCAGCATTGGTTCTCAGCCTTTTTTGTACCAGGACCCATTTGTAAACATTGCTGACTAGTTCTGGCCCAGTACCCCTCACTCCCAACCCACTGCCTCCCACCCCCAGGCCCCAGCCCCCCTAGTGTGTGGGGCAGGGGGTAGGTATGGGCCATGGGAGGCCCCAAGCAGCCCCTTGCAAGCTGGCACTCTGCCAAGCTGCAAGGGAAAAAGCCACAGTTTCCTACATTTTTTTCCTTGAAAGGAGAACATTTTTAAAGTTTATTGATCCATTTTTAAAGTTTGTTTGCGACCCTGTCATATATTCTTGCAACTCAATTTTTGGGTCAGCACATGCAAGTAAAGAAGGACCGACTGGGCTGCAGTACTGCAGGGAAGGACCTGGGGATCTCAGTGGGCCATATGCTGAACAGAAGCCTAAAGTATGCTCTTGTTGCAAACAAAGACACAAGCATACCTGTTGTATTAACCGGACGGTCTTTTGCAAATCAAGGAAAATGATTCTCCCTCTCTATTTGGCACTGGTGAGACCTCATCTGGACTTCAAAAAGGATGTGGACAGATTGGAAAGAGTGCAGGGCAGAGCAGGGCATGGAGGAGCCTCTGGAAGCTGCTTTAGCCTCATTTTTGTCCACGTCCTCATCCTCTTCCTCGTCATTGTTGCTGCTAGAGTCATACTCCTGGTTGCACTTCAGGTTCTTACCTACAAACAGTGCCAGGGCTAGCAGGACCCTGCAGCACCAGGCCTCCCACCCCATGGGGTCTGGCTTGGACATCACCATGAACCCTACTGTGAAGTCCTCCTCTTCTGTGCAGCTCCCCTTCTCAGCGTCCATCTGCAGGTGTTTCATTTCCAACCTCAAGCGCTGCTCCTGTTGCTGAACCTGCTCTCTTGTGGCTGGGTCCAACCTGTCACTGACCATTAGGGGCTGGTGGATTATGGCCAATGCTGTTAGGAAGAAGAAGCTGCTCACAGTCATGGCTTGGAGGAGGGTGAAGAGGAAAACCCTCAAGCCTAGGCTTTTCTGGAAACCCTAAGGAGTAAGGCTGTGGCTTAGGAGCAAGGGCCACTGGCAAGGGTGATGAACAGGGGCTGCAGGTCAGGAATGAGGGACACCAGCAGGTCTGGGGCAGGGTGGAGAGATGGTGTCTGATCTCAAACCCACAGGGTGGCTTTTAGAAGAGCCAGACAGAGGGCTGAGGCTCAGAGGCAGGGGATTGCTGCCTGCACCTGGGCTGAATGAAAGTTGGTATCCAACAGCTGCTGTGGTCCAAGTTCCCAGGTATGACGTTGGTTCTGGCTTTGGCTGGACACAAGTGCTGGCTCCCTTCTGTGGCCGCCCACTCCCTGTGAGGTCGCACCACCTAGAACACCTTTAAAGGCACAGTGCACACATGCTCTCCTGGTACATCCAGAACCCAGGACCCACCTCAGCCTCTGGCTGGGCTTTTGGTAGTTCAAGGGAAAGGTAAGCCAAAGACTGTTCCTTTTGCTCTGGACACCTGTTGTCTATGTGTCTGGCTGGGTGGCTGGCTGGCTAAGGGACTTCAAAGTGGGTGCCCTTTGACACAACTAAGGCCTGGGGTCCACTGAGGTCATGTTCCCCCTGCCCATATATCCAAGACAGCCCTCCCCACCATCCTGATTTCTGCTGTAGCCATGACCTGGCAGAGTTTGTGCTGTGCCAGGGCTGTGGTATCAACCTGACTTCTTCTAGTGGAAACCAGACCACTGCTGGTGTTGGCTGCACCTGTGGGGAGGACCCAATGGAGGGCACATCTTGGTCCCTCCCAGATGGTGACAGAGTAAAGATAGAGGGGCCAAGCATCCCAGGGGCCACGTGGAATCAGTTCTTGGAGTCCTTGGACCCCCAGATCCTCATTGTGGCCTCTTACCCCCAGCTCCATGTGGGTTCCCAAAGGTCAATGCAGAAAGTGTTGTGGAGATCTGAGCCATCAGGGGACAGATTGGACATGTGCACAGTCACCTTAGTGGGCCTGGTGAGAGCTCTGGGAAGGCAGAAGAGACTTGCAGAGTTCTGGGAAGGAAAGGCATCAGACCAAGATAAACCCAGCCCCAAAGTCACCCTAAACAGAGACACAGAGGGATAAATGTGGCCAGGAGCCAGAAGAGCAGCCAGCCTGGATCATGGAGAGCTGGGCTCTGCCTGCATGAGGGGCCAGGGAGAGTGGACCCATAGCCCTGGCAAAGAAGAACAGGGAATTTTATCACTTCGTATAGGCAGGTAGCCATGGCCTGGCTTATCTTAGGAAAAAATTCAGGCCTTGCCAGCACAAAACCTAAGGAGACAGTGAGCTCCTTGTTTCACTGAGGGGGGTTTTGCTGCCTGCCTGCATCACTCTATGGCAGTCCTTTACAACCTGATTTGCAGCAGGGTTGAGCATCTGTTGCCACCTGCATCTCCAGCCACTGTCCCGTTGGTTCCTTGCTTGCACTGTGTGGCCAACCCTCAGCAGGGCATGTTTTGGACTGGTTTAGGGCAGTGTATGGGGGAACAGACAGGAAGATCAAGGAAAGTGTAAGTCTGTTACTGAATGGGGGAGGTAACCTAGTGACAAATGAGGCAGAAAGGGCTGAAGTACTCAATGCCTTTTTCACTTCAGTCTTCAAAGTCAAGGTCAGCTCCGAGACTACTGCACCTGGTAGCACAGTTTGGGGAGAAAGTGAGCAGCCAACTGTGGCAAAAGAACAGGTTAGGGACTATTTAGAAAAGCTGGATGTGTACAAGTCCATGGGGCCAGATGGGATGCACCTGAGATGTTGACAGAGTTGCCTGATATGACTGCAGAGCCACTGGCTATCATCTTTGAAAACCCATGGTGATTGAGAGAGGTCCTTGACACTTGGAAAAGGGCAAATATAGTGCCCATCTTTAGGAAAGGGAAGGAGGAGGATCTGGGGAACTACAAACTGGTCAGCCTCACCTCAGTCCCTGGAAAAATCATGGAGCAGGTCCTCAAGCAATCCATTCCTAAGCACTTGGAGAAAAAGGTGATTAGGAACAATCAGCACGGATTCACTAAGGGCAAGTCAGGCTTGACCAACCTGATTGTCTTCTGTGATGACATGACTGGCACTGTGGATGTGCAAAGAGCAGTGGACGTGATATACCTTGACTTTAGCAAGGTTTTGATATGGTCTCCCACAACATTCTTGCAAGCAAGCTAAGGAAGTACATGTTGGATGAATGGTTTTTAAGGTGGATAAAAAACTGGCTGGAATGTTAGGCTCAGAGGGTAGTAGTTGATTTCTTGATGCCTAGTTGGCAGGTGATATCAAGTGGAGTGCCCCAGGGATCAGTCCTGGGGCAGGTTTTGTTCAATAATGTGGCAGTGCAGCTTTGGGTGCCTGCCACTTTAAGGGCTTGAACAGGTTGTGAGGCAGCCTGGAGGTGGGAGAAGACCCAATCAGGTAGTTGCATGACAGCCAGGAGGCTGCCTGTTTGAAGCAGCGCTGAGCAGCTTCAGTATAAGAGCAGGCCCTGAGGAGCTAGGCCAGCAGTTCCAGCTGAAGGGTGAACATCTCCTGGCTCAAGTACTGTTGCTCCCAGAACACCTGGATGTCAGGGTGGGAGCTATGGGGATGGAGGACGTTCCTGGGGACCCAGTGTGGGGTCCAGGGCACTGAGAAGGGGGCTGAGTGCCTCTGGCCTGTTGAGAGGAGGGCTCAGGACAAGCCCAGAGAGGAGCTGTATGGACAGGGGAATTGTGAGAGACCAGGAAGGTTTGAAGACTGGTCCTGGGGCATAACATAAAAGTACATTCTGCTAGCGTTGGATATGGTGTGGTGGGGCTGCCCATGGTGTGGTGGTCCCCAGGAAAAGTCACACCAGTGCCTCCGTAGTGAAAGGCGAGTATAGGGTGCTGCATAGTCTCAGCTCCCACAACCTGGTGGGTTACCCCATAGAGGGGACAAGTGAGGGGTCCAGGCATGTCATTTGAGGCTCAAGGGGTGTAGAGCCTAGTAGCCCTGGTAAGGGGGCGACATAGTAACCCTGGTGAGGGGGCATCTGTGAGTAGGCTGCATAGAGCAGGGTCCACATGGGTGGGCCTGAAGGACTCCACATAGGCTGACCTAGAGATTGACTGAACTGTGTTGGAGGGGCCTGCGAAGGTTGACCCGTATGAGAGAGAGCACTAGCTGCTGAGGAACCTAGCCAAGAAACCCTCAACTAGTCAACGCTGGGTCCAGGACCAGAATGCTCACCACGAGGGATAGCCAGAGCCAGGGGCCTGGAGTTCCAACTGGCCTAGAGGCCAAAAGGTCCCAGAGGGGGCCACTGCTGAGAGGGAGAAGGGGTCTAGGGAGTTTACAGCCCCGCATGATGGCAGAGGTGAGGCTGCTTGACTAGGAGGGATCCAGGTTGGGGTCTGACTTATCAGACTGAAATGTAATGGGGCCCAACGTGGTGCCACAGCCACATAGTGATGCCATCTGTGAAGCATGGGACACCATAAGGGAAGGTCAGAGCTGTGTATAATGCCCTTGGCATCAGGGCATTAAAATGGACAGCCTTCTGCCTAGAAACATCAATTCAATTACATCAAAGGCGTGGCAGATGAGTCAGGTGGGCAGACTGCCCTGAACTGGTGAGCGAGCCGATATTGTAACTGGCCTCGAGATGGTTCCCTGTCACAAATATCTTCATCAGATCACATCTGGAGTATTGTATCCAGTTTTGGGTCCCCCACTACAGAAAGGATGTAGACAAATTGGAGAGGGTCCAGGAGAGGAAAACAAAAATGGTTAGGGGGATGGGGCACATGACTGTTGAGGAGAGGCTGAGGAAACTGGGCTTATTTAGTCTGGAAAAGAGAAGACTGAGTGGAGATTTAATAGCAGCCTTCAACTGCCCTCATGGTGGTTCCAGAGAGGATAGACTGTTCTCAGTTGCAACAAATGATAGAGTAAGGAGCAATGGCATCAAGTTGCAGCAAGGGAAGTTTAGGTTAGATACTAAGGCAAACTTTTTCTCTAGGAGGGTAGTAAAACACTGGGACAGGTTACCCAGAGAGGTTGTGGCATCTCTATCCTTGGGGTTTTTTACGATCCAGCTAGACAAAGCCTTGGCTGGGATGATGTAGTTAGGGACAGTCCTGCTTTGAGCCTGTATGACCTCCTGAGGTCCCTTCCAACCCTAATTTTCTATGATTCTGTGATTCTATGAATGGATGGGGCACCAGTAACTTTCCCCACTGCAGACTAAGGGTCAAGAAATAAGTGAAAGCTACAAGCTGGCATTTTCCAAATGGAGGTGGGGTGGAGTTTAAGAAGGTTAAGAACCACTGGTGCAGAGAAATTTAACCAACAAATGATCAGTTTATAGTCATAACCAGTGTCACATCTAGAGAAATTAAGGGTGTCTTAACAAACCTCCTCCCTCGGACAGAGGGGACAAGGCTGAACTCCTCAACGAGTTCTTCGCCTCAGTGTTCCTAAGCGAGAGGCATGACAAGTCTCTCACTGGGAGTGTAGGGAGGCAGCAGCAAGGCACCAGACTTCCATGCGTGGACCCTGAGATGGTGCAGGGTCACTTGGAGGAACTGGATGCCTTTAAGTCGGCAGGCCCGGATGAGCTCCATCCGAGGGTACTGAAGGCACTGGCCGACATCATTGCAGAGCCACTGGCGGGAATATTTGAATGCTCGTGGCGCACGGGTCAAGTCCCGGAGGACTGGAAAAGGGCCAATGTGGTTCCCATTTTCAAGAAGGGGAGGAAGGAGGACCCGGGTAACTATAGGCCAGTCAGTCTCACCTCCATCCTTGGCAAAATCTTTGAGAAAATCATCAAGGCTCACATTTGTGAGAGCCCGGCAGGACAAATTATGCTGAGGGGAAACCAGCACGGGTTCGTGGCAGGTAGATCGTGCCTGACCAATCTAGTCTCTTTTTATGACCAGGTCACAAAACGCCTCGACACAGGAGGAGGGGTGGATGTCGTATACTTGGACTTCAGGAAGGCCTTTGATACGGTATCCCACCCCATACTGGTGAACAAGTTAAGGGGCTGTGACTTGGATGACTGCACAGTCCGGTGGGTGGAGAATTGGCTGGAGGGTCGCACCCAGAGAGTTGTGGTGGATGGGTCGGTTTCGACCTGGAAGAGTGTGGGCAGTGGGGTCCCGCAGGGCTCGGTGCTTGGACCGATACTCTTTAATGTCTTCATCAGCGACTTGGACGAGGGGGTGAAATGTACTCTGTCCAAGTTTGCAGATGACACTAAGCTATGGGGCGAAGTGGACACGCCGGAGGGCAGGGAACAGCTGCAAGCAGACCTGGACAGGTTAGACAAGTGGGCAGAAAACAACAGAATGCAGTTCAACAAGGAGAAATGCAAAGTGCTGCATCTAGGGAGGAAAAATGTCCAGCACACCTACAGCCTAGGAAATGACCTGCTGGGTGGCACAGAAGTGGAAAGGGATCTTGGAGTCCTAGTGGACTCCAAGATGAACATGAGTCGGCAGTGTGACGAAACCATCAGAAAAGCCAATGGCACTTTATCGTGCATCAGCAGATGCATGACAAATAGGTCCAAGGAGGTGATACTTCCCCTCTATCGGGCGCTGGTCAGACCGCAGCTGGAGTACTGCGTGCAATTCTGGGCGCCGCACTTCAAGAAGGATGCGGATAACCTGGAGAGGGTCCAGAGAAGGGCCACTCGTATGGTTAAGGGCCTGCAGGCCAAGCCCTACGAGGAGAGATTAGAGAAACTGGACCTTTTCAGCCTCCGCAAGAGAAGGTTGAGAGGCGACCTGGTGGCTGCCTATAAGTTCGTCAGGGGGGCACAGAAGGGAATTGGTGAGTATTTATTCACCAAGGCGCCCCCGGGGGTTACAAGAAATAATGGCCACAAGCTAGAGGAGAGCAGATTTAGATTGGATATTAGGAGGAACTTCTTCACAGTTCAAGTGGCCAAGGTCTGGAACGGGCTCCCAAGGGAGGTGGTGCTCTCCCCTACCCTGGGGGTATTCAAGAGAAGGTTGGATGTGTATCTAGCTGGGGTAATGTAGGCCCAGCACTCTTTCCTGCTTATGCAGGGGGTCGGACTCGATGATCTATTGAGGTCCCTTCCGACCCTAGCATCTATGAATCTATGAATCTATGAATAGCAGAGTCTATATCAGTGGTGACCCCAATAGCATACATATGAGGTTAATTCTTGGGAGATCAGCCAGGAATGTTTCCAGGTACTGAATGGAGGAAAGGCAAAGATATGGATGCCAAACATTTTCAGGAGAGTCCCTTGGAGGGAAAGAATCACCCAGGAGACCTGGCCAGGGAAAAGCCATGAGTATACCTCAGAGATTATCAGGCTGCTAGCATTTTGAAAGAGAGATGGCACTAGGAAGCTGCTCCCTAGTTAGAAGGCTGTTGTGGGGTGGTCTGTTCTGTTTTTGTATATCTGTCTCCAGACTTCACAGGTCTTATGCAAGATAGAAAACCAACGTAGATTTAGTTCAGTTTGTCTCATGGTAAGAATGAACCTGGGTGGGGGCTGGCAGCATCAGGCATCCCATTCTGTTTCTACAGGGATGGCAGCCCTGTCTTTGTAAATCCCAAAAATTTGCGAAGACATGATTTAGGTGTCATTGTCCAGTCGTTACCAGCTGCTGTTCTCATACACACAGAATCAGAGAAAAGTTGGGCTGGCCAGGCCCTCTGGAGATCACATCTAGTTCAACCCCCTGCTCGAGTGACCAAGCAAAAAGGCCGTGCTCCCTGCTACAGAGGAAGGCAAACCCCTCCACAGTCCATGCAAATCTAACCAAAGGGTCAAACTCCTTCCTGATCTCCAATGCAGTAAATGAGATGATCCTGAGCAGGGGGTCAAGGTCCTTTAACCGGGACCCTCCAGGTTTTAGTCCCAGCAGAAGCATTAGCCCAGCTCAGTCATAATTCCCAGCCTCAACTGCAGCCAATACCTAATGCTGCTGAGGAAAGCAGAAAAAAAATCTAATACCTGTAGCAAAAAGAGGGGGAAGGGGAGGGGGGATTCCTTCTGGATCCCATACAACTTGCAGCAAAGCATAGAAGCACAGGAAATAATATAAGCATAACTCCATATATCACACCCTCTACCTGCACAGCCAGAACTTCTTTTTCTGTGTCTCTGCCATTAACTTATCCTAGCTCCTTTAATCTTCTTTCATAACTAAACTGGTTGTGGAGCTCTGCTTAATTCTCCTGTTGCTCAGTAAGAGTCTCTCTGTGGCAGCTGTCACTTCTCCCACCAAGAAATTTTCATCCCTGTGGGCAGGCCCACAAGCCAGATAACATAGCTCTGCACTCTAGATGCAGCCCATGGGTCTCTCTATGAGGCCAGATATTTGGTGGTGGGATGAGCTGTGGCAATTAACACTGTCACAGGTCATCCTGCTGCTAAATTTTCAGCTGTTTGGGGAGCCCTTTGAACCAGGTGACACAGCTCTGTGCCTCAGATCCAACCTGTGGGCCATACCTTTGACACTCCTCCCATGCAGAAATAGTCTTGCACTTACAAGAATCAAAGAAGAGGAGAAAATGAGTTACAATGACTTCACTAAAATGAACACCCTAGCCCTCTCTGGGAATATGTTACCACAGAAGAAGTTTTTAAAACTCCCAAGTGTTCATTAGAACAACAGAGCTGGATATGGAGATCAAGCCAGCAAGGTTACAAGTGGCCCTGCTCTCACAGAGTGGGTGGGATCTTGTTATTAGAGACTCATAGGGAAACTATAGAAGAACCAAAAAGAGGCCCTTTGACATCAGGAGTCTGCTCCCTGGGGAACTTCACTCTGACATTATCAATAGGACCATCTTGATCTCTTCGTCAAAGAACAGCATCTTCTGTGTACAGATAGAAGTTGTAACCATAGTTGTTGCTGGCACAGTTGTTCAGCTGAAATAGCTGCCTCACTCAAAAATCTTTCAGAAAGGTGAGGTCCAACATGAGGACATTTTTGCCAATTGGGAGCTCCTGCTATTCAACCTGAGCACAGAGGGCATAGATATGTGGCTCTACAATGTCCATATCCTCTGAATGCGGGGTCACAGGGAGGTGAACGCTTGGATTGGGGGAGAGGGGGTGCCAGGGGTCAGGTAGGGGTCATGAGTCAACAATTCTTGATCTTTTTCTCTGCTAGCCCTTTCTTCCCCATGTGTTCACAAACACTGCAAGGGGAGCATAATTTATATTGCCATTTGCTTGCCCTCAGCCTTAACAAATATTCACCCAGTCCTGACTCCTGCTGTCATGTTAAGTTGCTGGTCTATACCACTTGCCTTGAAGAGACTGACACCACATCTTTCCTGGATCAAGTATTTCTTTACAGGCTTAATTTTTCATTCAAGTAATAAAATAATTCAGCCATAAGTGGGCCGCATTACCAGTCCCATACCTGAGAAGCTGCCTGCTCCAGGGCCTTCCACAAAAAGCCATCTTACTCCCAGTAAACATTGCTAACCCAATAACATTTTTAGTGACAATTTGCAAACTTTTTACTGACAACAAAACTTTTTTTACTGTCGCATGTTTTCGCATTTTGTGTAATGTAAATGTAACTGTTCTGCTAGGCCCTACCTTGCTTACAAAACTTCAGTTAGAAGAGCTGAGTTCAAATTTAGGCTTTAACACCAACCTTAGTAAAAAAAAAAATTAAAGTTTGGTTGTCAGTGAAAAATTTCTAGTAAAAAAAAATCTTGGGTTGGCAACACTGCTTGACTAAACCAATGGTTTATACCATGCTACCCCCACCTGCATACCCGGCATAATGCTGCTTCCCCCAGCACACCCCTCCCTCCCATCTTATCCCTGGTGGTCCTGCCTTCCCTGGACTGGCACAGGCCCACAATGAAGCCTACCTGCAACTCATTAACATTACAGGATGAGACATAGTGGCAGCAGCATGTGGCTAGAGATGGGGGGCTGGCGGTGTGATCTACACAACCCTGACAACTGGCTTCCTGCAGGGTGCTATGCTCCCACTCAGATTCCAGGTGGCACTGCTCTGCTCTGCTCTGTCAGTCTTTCAGTCAAGCTCTCGCTGTCCAGCTTCTTTCCAAGGGGGCCTTTAGTCAAGCAGACTTGTGGTAGCTTTGTGTTTTTAGAGATGGCTCACATTTATTTACAGACTTGAGAGGCGGGCATTTTTAGCCTGACTTTTTTTACAGACAGCTGGCACCCCTGGCCCCAGCATTCCTCCTCAACTCCTCCCAGTTCAGCCAATGGAGGCAGTCTCAGCAGGGATGTAGCTGATCATAGACGGATGAGGCTACACCCAACTCTCCTTAAGTGGCCTGCCACCCTTTGACAGACTGACACCCTCCCCACCAATATTCAGGGCCACTACCTCACTACTCAAGAACCAGTGTCTATTTGTGTCTGTTCCCTCTAAACATTCTGCAGTCCCTCGAAGGCAATGTTGCCTCTCTTTCTGGCTAATTCTCAGCCCAGTCTTTCTGGATGCTCTGTAGTTTAAACATAGGATGGTACCTATTTTAGGCCAGGTTTCAGTGAGAGTCTCTTCCAGATCCAAGTTTTGAGGGTGTTGGTTCTGAGGACAGCAGAACCTGTCAGACATTTAGGCTGCTACCTTCTGTTTCCTGTATTGCTGATGTTTTTTATTTCAAGTATTAGCAGACACTGGATGCAAGTATTTGCATTATACTGTCCATCTGCTCTTGTGACCTGGAACCCCTGCATGTTGGCTCTTCATATTGGAGATTTGGAAGGGCAGACTTGTTTGGATCCTAGTTCACTAAAGAAAGGTTATGCTTCAGTTCCTGTAGGTTCAGCAATGAATATTGTGCCAGCGTTTCATTCAGAGAGTTTGCATAGGGGTCTCCAGACAAGTAGTGTGATGGATTGTAGGGAGGTAGGCTGAAGGGATACTTTTTTTAGTGTTGTAAAAGCTGATGTGTTGGCATTTCTGACATGTTCTCACTCAAACAGGGCAGCTGCTGATAATGTAAAACAGACCTGGGTGCATGATCCTGGAGCTGCACACCACAGAACAAAGGTCAAAGGTAGCCATTAAGGGGCACAATGCTTAGAGACCAGAGCATTAGTCAAAATTCAGTTAGACCAAATGCCTAGGAGCCAATGTCTATCCAATGGTCCATAGATGACAGTGTGCCAGAAGTCAGGGATCTCATCCAGGAAGTAGTAAGACACATGGTCTGGGGATTGCAGGGGGACAACTATGTAGTGACAGTAGAATCTCCAAGTTAGTCAAATGAGACTCTCTTCAGAAGGCACTTATAAGCCCTTTCTTTCCTTTGCCCCTAGATATTTTGCTCTTTCACTCTTTTTCTCTCTGTTGAGTAGGTAAAACATTCGCTGCCAGGTGGAAGTAGATGAGGAGTGGGGAGTGACTGGATTCATTTAGTATTTTGCCATTTTTTGGCAATATTAATTTTCTGTTGTGAATTGTGGGCTATATCTAAGAACCAAGGGAGCCCTTTCAAATGAATTAAATGTGTAAATATATAAATATTGTCTTTACATGCAGTTGTGTTTTTCTATTTATACTTTCAGCAATGTACCCAGCCAGTATATAGATTCAGAGTAAATAACCTACTCTTTAGACAACTTTATCTGGAAATCTTGCAAAACTAGCATTTCTGCTCTGATACACAGAGCTTTCGTTTGAACTGCCAGAGGTCTGTGCTTCTGTTCAAATGAACTCCACTCCAGATCCTTTTACTAACTTGTGAGACTATGTTCCTGGTGAAACCAAGAATAAAACTGTAATTGGGAGGAAAACTAAGCCAATGCCAAGTGCTTTGGAAAAGCCACCTTCAATATGACTGTGCAAGTCACTGAACTTTTTCCTGAGGCTCAGATTCATAATCTGTGCAGATAATGGTACTTATGTTTGCAAAGTGCTCTGAGATCCTCAATTGGAAAGAGCTAATATTGGCAGGATATTATTTGCTATATTTCAGAATTTCTGGTCCTGGTTCAAAGCTGAAAGTACAGGTATGTGTGAAAAATAAAACAAAAATATCCAAAAATGGTGGCACTTCTCAGCCTCAGGAACAGTTGAAATTAAGTTTTTTGAGACTGAGTTCAACTTCAGTCTGGGAAGATAGTGAGGGGTCCAATTGATTGTTAATTGATCTGAGCCTGTCCCTGCATTCCAAGGGTTCAGTTAGAAAAATAAGAGTTCATTTTCTGTAGCTTATAGGAGAGATTTGTTTGCTCTATCCTGTTTGCATTATCTTTTATATTTAATTGCCTGTGGACTTTAACATAAAGGATAATTCTCATTTGTAAGCACCAACATATAATATATCACATGCTATTTCTGTGTGGTTGTATTGTGTACATGAATCTTTAAAACCTTTAAAGCGATGCACTAACTTTTTAAATAAAAAGAACACATTTATATTAAATCATTTAAAATATGAAATTTGGATTTTACAATCGGGTCTCTCTGGCTCCCTCAGTGCTTTAGCTTGACAGAACTCTAGTTCTCCTGCAGGGGACACTGCTGCTTAACACTGAAAGAACTTGTTTGATAGGTTCTGTTTCAGGAAATATATTACACAGCTGGGGCAAGGTAAAGAGGCATGGGGATGCCATCTGTGAGACAAAAGCAAAAGGAAACATTCCCTCTGTATTTAACAGAGCTTCAGTTTATTTGTTCAAATATTTGCACCAAACTGGAATTAGCTTTACTTTTGAACAGCATAGCAATTAATGCCCCTAAAACTAGTATGAATGTATGTGTTGTATATGTATGAAATTAAACTTTATCCTTGTTTAAAAAATGACCTTTGTTGGCAAAGTCCTTCCATCACCAAAAGGCAAAGTGAAGTCACTATTCCAATTCTTAGGAAAAGATTCCAACTCAGAATGGTTTTAAACATCTCTTATGAATCATAAGATGTTTTAATGTATTTATTCCAAGGGACTCTGTTAAAGATTCATACTGTTGATCTTACAATTTGTCCTGTTTGAATATGAAGTTCATCTAAGGCTAAGGTAGAGGTTGTATTGCCACTAAATGGCATCCTCTGGAGTGTTGATCCTACAGAGTTGTTTCACATGAGGCAAGGTATGACTCATGCTAATGGAAAGGGTAAAGAAGATTTTTTAAAGAAATATATTGCAGTTAAATTAGTTTAGACAGCATGACATCAGAGAGTAATTAAATAGGTTTTTGTTAGAATTCCGTTTCCAATTCCTGAGTTCAGGTTTGTAAAAGATTTCTGAGCACCTGCAGGTTTCTGTGTGAAATATTTTCACTGGAAAGGATTCAAAATGTAAAAAAAAACTTTTAACACAGAGGCAGCATTACGCCATTCTTCCTTTTTGGAAAAAAAGCCCCTTAGATTTAAACAAGACTCCTTCAAGTTTTCAGTCAGTTTTACAGAAGAAAAGGGGAGGTACACTTTCACTTTTCAAGAACAAGTTCTTTTTAGTTGCTAACTGAAGCCAGGGGAGAAACATACCTGACTAAATGTGCATTTCCACTATGGGACTGGATACAAATATTAGAGAAACAGATTTAAAGTGTTTTAAACTTAAAAGACAGCTATTTCTGCTGACACTGTTTTTTCATTTTTTTCATGTTTTCTTCTGCCAAACTGGAGGAACCTTTTCTGATTTTTTCTTTAGTGGCATTCAAAGAAAGACCAGAGGATGAAAATCTTGCACTTTCTCACTTTATTGCTTTGGCATTTGACTTGGTTATATCTGGATTTAGTTTCTGTAGTGTTGAGTAATTCTGAAGCAGGTCAGAGTAATCCTGGATCCAAATTAGGATTGCTAAAAGCAGAAGGAAAAGAAAGGAATCCCTTATCAAGGGCAGGTACCTTTAGGACTGGAACCCATGGATACAGTGCTGGGACATCAAAGGCTAGAAGTAAAAGCAATACTGTTCAAGCTGGAGCTCTCCTGTCTAAGAACGATGAACCAAAGAAGATTCTCTCTAGAGCAGGGACTACAGACCCAAAGGTAGGACATTCCCCTAACAGACCATCTGGAGTAAGGACAGTGACTCCAAAGATTCAGAATGCTGGCAGCAAGGCCTCACTGAAAAAAACTGGCACAGGCAATACTGATGCCAGTTCTTACAAAACCAAGAAGACTAAAGAGCTTCTAACACAAAGGGAATCTAAAGAGACTTTCAGACACCCCCCTATCACACCTCATGAATACATGCTCTCCCTGTACAGGACTCTCTCAGATGCAGAGAGAAAAGATGTTAATGGAAGTGTAAAATTGGAGGCTGGACTCGCCAATACAATAACAAGCTTTATAGATAAAGGACAAGGTAAGAAAGGAGCTAAGGTGTGAGTGTATGTGTATTAATGAAAGAAATGCATAGGTGTTCACACACCTGTGTGTATACATTTGTATATTCATAGAGTTACTTGCAAAATAATGATAATGTATTAAAGGCAAATAGCTTGACTGATTTAAATGTAATCAGAATTATATAACTCAGAGGCAATTTTGTCTTTTCAGTTTAAAATCGTATAAAATTCACCTGGAAACAGATATGGATGTTTGTATACTTATCAACCAATGCATTTAGGGGCATATTTTCAAATTTTAGGTGTCTAAATAGGCAGATAAGTGCTTCTGAAAATCTCACTATTTACCTACTAGGTACCTGACTCCCAATGGGACTAATCTATCTTGGTACTTCTGAAAATCCAGCAAGGTTCTTATCTTTAACTTTAGGTGTCTAAAATACTTTAGAAATCCAGCCCTTAAGCTTTTACATAATTAAATTACAACAGTTGATAAACTTGCATTTTATTATATATTAAACAGTTCCACAGGCATAAGATGTGCTAAAGACAGTCATGATTTCTTTGCTTTTCAGTGTATCGAAAAAAGACTTTCTATATAGAAACAACAGCCTTATATGTAGTAAGGGGAGAGCTGAGGGTATGTCTAAATTACAGTCACAAAAGTGACTCAAAGTAGTATAATGACACCTGAGCTAGCGTGGCTCCTGTTAGCAACCTAACTGAAGAAATTAAGAACCAGCTAATTAGGCTAAATAACTTCCGTGACTTCAGCATAGCCATAACCTGAGAATCTGTGGCACAATTCTTCTGTTTGTGGAGAATGAGCCTAGTATAGTGCATGCACATATCCTACCAAGAAAAAATGAAGTTTCATCCTCTTCTTATTGGTCAGGTAAGCACTCACAGAGGTCAGATGTTAACCTTACTCAGGTTGGGCAATGATCCTAATGTTGTTTTCAGTGAAATCAGCATGGATTTTCTTATGAACTGGATGAGGCCTCTAGACCACTGCCCCGGCAGTGCCAAGGTGGTCACTGATCCATTTTAGAAGGGAAACTCAAATGGGATTTAATTACAAACAGTCTGGTTGCTGTAGAGGAGTGGATGCTAATAACATACTAATATGTTGTTTAGCCATGTTTCTTATAACCAGGGATCCTAGTTTTCTCTGATAAAAAATCATAAATTCTCTGATAAAAAATCCCAAATCCGTGATTAAAATGAAAGGACTCTCACGCCCCCCCAACCCTTTGGCCCTGCTTATGACCCGCAGTCCCTCACCTCCAGCCCTGCTGGAGGGGGCCCCCAGCTGCCAGGGCTACGGGGCCAGAGACACAGGTCCACAGCCCCCTGCCTCAGGGAGGAGGCTGCGGCTGCTGCAGCAGATCAGAGCACAGAACCCAGGTTACATGCAGGCTGCTACAGGCTTGGGTGGGAGTGGGGTCTGGCTCCCCACGGCTATGTGCACTCCTGGGGGGGGGCAGAGGGGACTCATGTCCCCCAGATCTGTGCGCGGGGCAGAGGCAGGTGTAGGCTTCCCACCCTACTGCCCTTCCCTGGGGCCTCTGCATACCAGTGGGTGCGACCCAGCTCTGCAGGACAGAGTGGGGCCATGCAGGAAAGCTGCTTGCCTCTGTGAGCTCTGCACTGCCCTGATGAGGCATCCCCTGCTGCTACCATGCCCACAGGGGCATCTTGCTAAGGCAGTGCGGAGCTTGCAACTGCAAGTAGCTTTCCTGCTCTTCCCTGCAGCACAAGGTTGCACCTGCCAGGCTGTGGAGGACCCAGGGGAGGGCAGCAGGGTGGGAGCCCAAGCCTGCAGCAGGCAGCCTGTGCCCCTACCCTGCACACAGATCTGGGGGGGGCACAGGTTCCCCCTGCCCCCTGGGAGTGTGCACAGTGGCAGGGAGCTAGTCCCAACCCATGCCCACCAGACAAGTTGCCCACGGCTCTGTCCCACTCTCCCCCAGGACCCTGCAGCTGCACATTGTGGCCCCAGGTCCCAAGCCCCATGTGCTGCCCATCTGGGCAGCAGCCCCAGCCCCAGCCCTGCCCAACTCCCTCCTTATGGGGGCTTCAATTCCCCCTGCTCCACACTTACCTGCAGGAGCTGCTTTCCAGGCTGCCTGGTGGCCATGTGTATGTGCATGTACATGATGCCTCCTGCCTGACTGCCCTCCTCCTACCTTCCCCCAGCTCCTTGCAAGCTGGAACTCTGCCAGCCTGCAGACAGCTCTTTGCAAAACTGCAAAATCCATGGCTTTCTCCAGTAAAATGATAAATCTGTGGTTTCCTCTGCTAAAGGGGAAAATCCAGATTTTGTTCTGTTTTTCCATGGAAAACAGAAAACCTGGTTCCCAACTCATAAACCTCAACAATAAATTTGACATAAGGCTTTAGGGAGTAGGAGTTTTTTGCACTGTCTGAAGAGGCTGTGACTCATGTAGAGTGAATTTAATCAGGCATTGTCTTTGTGCCTGATAGTTCCTTGAAGATATAGTTTTAAAGGTCTGATTAACCATTGAATTCTCCAACAGTGAATCTGCCCTTGGGCAGAGGCCTATCATGAGGCCTGGGTACCACTGAAGTGTCATGTCAGTCCTATTGCAAGGATGTAAGTAGTGGATAAGTCCTTTGAATGCTCAACCTTGGAGGTGGAATCTCTGTCAGTTGGCTATAGTTGATAGTTTGGGGCTACAAAACACATACAGATAAGAAGATGACATTTCCACAAGAAAAGCTCAGAATACTGTTTCCCTCTTAAATCATTGAGTTCCTCTGCTGTGCTTTACTGCAGAGTAGACGAATTAGCCGTTCAGTAAAGTGTCACCATCTATATGTGCAGCAGTATTAGGCCATAGTAAATCAATTAACTCCACCATAAGAAGTACTGTCGGGGACAGTACTATCTTATAGAAGAATAATTAACTGTGATTAAACATATGTGTAGACACTGACACAGACGTAAATTGCACCTGGTCAGCCCAGCCAGCCAGGGGCTGGACACTAGCCTGGCCACACGGCTCAGCACTTCAGCACCCTTATGTCCCAGACAGCCCCTGTGATGCCACCACCCAGAGCCTGTTGCTGATCCCCTGTACCCCTGCCAGCTTGGGTCTATGCTGGCCTGCTCAGATCACTGCTGTTCTGGGTGCACATGTAAACACTTCACCTAGGAGTAGTTTACTCTGGCTCAAATTGCTTCAGAGTTTATTACTTCATATTAATTGCACATGTAGATATACCCTTTCAGTCTCATCTCAGAGCAGATTCCTTAGACTGCATAGATTGGTTAAAAGGCTCTGTATTATGACTTCCAAGACTGTGGGCTAACTGAGTGACCCTGTGATTTTATAAGCAAACTTCAGAAATGTCATGAGGATTTTCAGAACACATACTCATTTGCATTTGAAATAAATTTAAAACTGTGTGTGGTTTTTTTTTAGATGAACGAGCTCCAGTCATAAGAAAACAGAAATATACTTTTGACATCAGTGCATTAGAAAAAGATGGTTTGTTGGGGGCAGAACTGCGGGTATTAAGGAAAAAGCCCTCTGATACATGGAAGCCTCATTCTCTTGGGAAAACTTCCCAAGTGAAATTATTTAGTTGCTCCACAAACCGACAAGCAGCAACTCTCCTGGATTCTCGCACCGTCAGCATTGCAGATACGCCAAAATGGGAAGTATTCGACATTTGGAAACTTTTTAGGAATTTTAAAAACTTGGTTAACTTGTGTTTTGAATTGGAAGCTTTCGACAGGGGAAGAGCTGTTGATCTAAGGAGTGTGGGTTTTAACAGAACAGGGAGGCAAGTCAATGAAAAGGCTCTCTTCTTGGTATTTGGGAGGACAAAAAAAAGAGACTTGTTCTTCAATGAAATCAAAGCCAGATCTGGCCAAGATGACAAAACTGTTTATGAATACTTATTCAATCAGAGGAGGAAGAGAAGAGCTCCTCTAGCCACCCGGCAGGGGAAGAGGCCCAACAAAAATCTGAAGGCAAGGTGTAGCAGAAAAGCTCTCCATGTGAATTTTAAGGATATGGGCTGGGATGACTGGATAATAGCTCCTTTGGAATATGAAGCTTATCACTGTGAGGGACTCTGTGAATTTCCTCTTCGATCTCATCTAGAACCCACCAATCATGCAGTTATTCAAACATTAATGAACTCCATGGACCCAGAATCTACTCCTCCAACTTGCTGTGTTCCCACCAGACTGAGTCCTATTAGCATTCTGTTTATAGACTCTGCTAACAATGTAGTCTACAAACAATATGAAGACATGGTAGTGGAGTCATGTGGGTGTAGGTAGCAGCACAATCTCTCATGTTAACACTAAAAAGACAATATTGGAAAATGATAACCTTTCCTCAAGCACAGGTAACTCTTTCTTACTCTTGGAGTAAGCTTATTTACAAAAATAGTAGAGAGGGGAAAATCTGCTAATATCTCTAATATCTGTCTATAAATCTCTTATTTTAGCAGTACTTTGGTGCTGTTACACTCAAACTTAGCTTAGAAGTATGTCATTACTCCCATAATCACATAAAATTGTTCTCACTAATGATCACTTCAGATTATAGTAAAATTACACATCCCAAAAAGATTGGCTTTTTTTTTAATCCTGAAGAAATGGGTACACATAATGTTAACTGTACATACATCTTTATCTAATGTTTTTGATCCTTTAAACATAACTCCTAAAACTGAGCATGTCTGAGTGTCACTGCTACAGTTTTCATCATAATGTCCATTAAGAAATGTTTGAAAAGAACCTTTCAGTCCATAAGAGAAAAGTAATGTCTCTATGCACTCAGAGGCTGGTGTAGTTATACAATGGGTGCATCTACACATGCGCTTGATGGTGCAGTAGACTAATTTGCTGCAGCATAAAACAACACAGTCTACACATGCAACACTATTAAACCACAGCAAACTAATTTTTGTTGCTCTAAGATAGTACTCTTGGGAACAGTACTATCTTACGACAGCAAAATAGCTGCATGTAAACACATATGTAAATATTGACCCAGGCGTATATTGTGCCTGGTCAGTCCAGGCGGCAGGGGGGCCAGGCCCCTGCCTGCTGCCTACCTACATGGCTCTGTTCTTCGGGCATTCTCCTGCCCCAGCCACCCTCTCCACCACCCAATGCCATGATCTGGAGCCCAGGGCTGACCCCCTTGAACCTGCTGCCAGCCTGGGGCTGCTCCATCCCAGCTCAAAGTGCTGAGGTCTCTGGTACACGTGAAGATGCTGCACCCAGGAACAGTTAAGTCCAGTGCCAAGTGCATCAGAGCTTATGTAATCAATTTAATTGCATGTGTAGATGTGCCCAGTGATAAGAACTTTTCTGGTTAGCTCTTAAGCTATATGTATATGAAAAGGAATCATTAAATAGAATACGCTGCCTTAGTTTTAAATTGTACATGGAGATAGATTATGCAAAAGCATATTTGTTTCAATGTATGTTTTATTACAAGCATCATATCTTTCTTAAATAGCCAACTAATTCATTGTTATGTTGTAAATTGTATTACTCTGTATAAGGTTCAGAATGTTCTCAAATGCTCATAGTAAAATTAGTCAATACCAGCGTAAAAAGTTATAAATTATTGACACAGCACTATGTGGTGTCTAGATATCTGAATCTGCATAAATATAATTTTATTAATATCATTTATATTGAATGGTTTATACAATAAAAACCATGAGAAAAGATCATGGGTGGCTAGAAATGTTGATACCACGTCTCAGAGTGTATATTTTTGCCTCCAGTTGCATTTACTAAGAGAGAAACTGAAGATATTTCTTCTGGAATGTTTATAAATAGAATGCATGATGGTCTGGTCTGGAGAAAAGTCCTTATTAATCTGAGTTTGGGGCAAGAGTGAGTTATGCAGATGATTGCAAATTAATTCCCTTAACCCTTGCAACACTTTCCATATATTCCACATATGCTACATCCATTACAGAAATGTTTTAGAGTATGAATTTGTCTTTTGACTGCTTTTGGGATCCTTTCACTTAGAAAG
The DNA here is from genome assembly GCF_052110815.1 of Crocodylus siamensis. Taxonomy (NCBI): domain Eukaryota; kingdom Metazoa; phylum Chordata; order Crocodylia; family Crocodylidae; genus Crocodylus; species Crocodylus siamensis. Next base: position 41,099,127 of record NC_143404.1, on the reverse strand, counting down.
CCAGGTGTCTTTGGGTGCCTATAAATGTGCTTGTTCACATTCTAATTAGAAAGTGTTGGAGCAGACTTGATCAATCATTGCCTCACCTTCATTTATGTTAAGCCCCAGTGTGTTTCAAAATGACTGTAGGGCTCTTTATGTAAACCTTCTTGAATGAGTTTTAGATAAAGTGTCCCGTGGCCATTCTGAAATGTGCAGGGGCTTAGTACATGTGATGATGAGCTGTTTTAATTAGAGCGGCTATCCAGGAACCACTCTAATTACACGCCCCCCCCCCCGAGCACATGTATAGGTAGCCTCTGCCATTACTAGCCCAACTGTAGAAGACTCTGAGATGCCTCTAAAAGTTAATAAAACAGTTTTTACATACCCTAGAATATTTGACTCTCAGGATCAGATACATTTGTTTCTTTCCAGTCTAGTAGTATCAAGGTACTTGCTTTTCTGTATCTGAGCTCTGCTCGGCCCAAAATACTGGGTTGTGAGAATCATCAAGAACCTGATTGTGACTCCTAGGTGGAACTAGATCTGGCTTCTAGCCATGGCTCCTGGTGTGGTTGTGTCGGCACCAGCAACCAAAAAGCCCACATCACCGCTGCTCAACCTCCAGAGCAGTGACAACCAGAGCTGCAATGTCAGCAGGGTCAGCTGGGAGTAGAACACAGGCAATTTTACTCACCAGCAGCAACTGAAAACACTAAATCCTGTAGAGGTAATCACAACCTAGGTGCTAGCTATGCTGTCACTGTGACGCCAGCAGCCCTGGTAACAGGACTGAGCAGCGGTGGCATTAACACTTTGGCTGCTGGTAACTGTGGCAAAAAGCTCCGTAGGCTAGATGACCCACCTTCACAGGCATGCTTGAAACCCTGCTCTAACTTATACTAGCAGTACCCTGAAGAGCCATATACCAACTGTAGACCAAAAGAGCGGTGAAGAGCCTGGCCCTGCTGTTGTAGTAGATAGTACAGTTGGGGGAGAATTTCACATCTGGGGAGGAAAGAGGAAACATTGTGGTAGAAGGTTGAATAAAATGTTTTGAAATGGCAGGCACATGAAGCTGCGTAGGGCTTTGTAACACTGAATAAGTTCTGGTAAACTAAATAAGTACACAGAGAGCAGCAGAGATGGTTATGAAAGCATGATCAATTTATTTACCAGAGGACTTAGCACTTGATCACAATTTTCTGAAATTTGTGGTGATACCTAGGGGCATTACCAATATCCTTATCCCCTATTTCAGTTCTCTAAACACAGTCAGCTGTATGTCTTCAACCTTCACTCATTACCCATTTCAGGGTAGGATGTTAAAGTAGGTCCCAGACACACTGATCCAGTCACTTGCTACCTATCACGCTGCTGGGCTGAGTAGATTTGGGGCACCTGCGTATCATTTTTTCAGTAAGCTGTGATTAGTGCTATTGTCTCAGGGGTGATGTGTAGGGTGTGGACAGGGGTGCATGTGCACTTCCTGAGAGCGCCGGTGCACCCCCTGTTAGGCTGCAGCTGGTGGGCAGGGGGGCAGGTGGGAGCACCAATGCCCCCCCCCTGTGAGCACTGGCCGGGGAGCGGGGCTGCCAGCAAAAGCAGCCATGCTGCTTCTGGAAGTGCCTATGGAGCTCTGGAAGCGGCGTGGCCACTCTTATGGTGAGTGAGATCAGCACACCTGCAGCCAGTGGGATCAGCCACTGGGGGACCCCCCCGGCCAGCTGGATTGGCTGTCGGGGGACCCCTCACCCAGTTGCTAACTGGTGTTGGGGGGGCCACATGCCCCCCCGACTCAAAAGGCACCAGACACCCATGTAACTGCCCAGTAGCCTCCTCCAACCAAAATGATATTATTTGGCTTCTGGAACTAAGCATTAGAGAACAGGGTTTTAAAATAACAAACAGTTGACAGACTCTTCTAATCTTATGCTTTACTAAGAAGCTCAGTGATGTTGCCTTTTGTCTTCAGTTACAGAAACAGAACTGAATTGCATTCACCTAGTAACCCACAAGCCTCCTGTGTGTCTTAGAACAGTGTTTCTCAACTCATGGGTTGCAACCCAAAAGTAGGTCACAAAAATATATGAAAAGGTTGTGAACAAACTTAAAAAATGGATCATATTTTGCATACATTTTTGAAAAAGTAAATGCTGCTTGTGCTTCTCCATATGTTAACACTGAGCATATTAATAAACAGGGATCCAGGTTTTTTGTTTGCCATAGAAAAATGTGGATTTTCTCCTTTAAAGGGGCTGCTTGGGCCTGTGGGGAGTGGAAGGAGGGCAATCAGGGAGGGAGCACCATGTGCATGTGTAGGCAGGTAGTGTGGAAAACAGCTCCTGCAGCTCCCTGCAGGTAAGTCTATGGGGCAGGGATGGGGGGACACAGACAATGCATTGTGGGGGACACAGGTGACATGCTGGGAAGGCATGGGGGGGCATGTTCCCCCTCCAGATTTGTGCACCCCCAGCAGGCACAGGGCTGTGGCCTGGCCAGACTGATATGGGTAGGAGCTGCCTATGTTGCCCATAAGTTAGGACCTGGTGCAGTAGGGTGAGCCCTGCTGGCCAGCTGCACCACCAGCAGCATGAGGAATAATTGGCGGGGGGGGGGCTCTGCACTGCCATCACCTCTACCGCTGCTCCCTTCTGGTCAGTGTGGGTAGCCTGAGGGAACAGTAGCAATGGTAGCTCGGCCACAGAGATGGGGTAGAGCTAAGATCTGGTGAATGAGTGGCTGGCTGATAGCAAGAGGAGATGAAGGCAGCACCCCACCACATCTTTTACTCCTCATGCTGCTGGTGGTGGGGTTGGTGGAGGGGTTCCAGCAGTGGCAGCAGCAGCCAGTGTCCCTGCTCCACTCTGCCCTCCTATGCCAGGTCCATGGAGGCAGCTCCTGGCTGCAGCCCTGTCCCTGCTGTGGGCACACGTATCTGGGGAGCACCTGCCCCCCAATATCCCACAACCCCCTGTCCCCCCTGACTCACACGCTTCTGTCCCAGATCCCATCCCGACTCAAGTTAACTCACAGTCTCCCAGCATCCCAAGATGCTTTCTACTTCCCCTGCAGCCCCTCCCTACAAGTGGGAGGCTAGCCTTAGCCCAAGCTGTCTGCTCCAGTGGAGCAAGGTGGGCCCTGACCCCAGACTGTCACAGAGCTGAAGTCAAGACTATCTCCAATGATAGTCTTGACTCTGGTCCAAGTTAAACCACTTGAGGCTTACTCTAACTCATATCAGCCAGTCATGATCCTCAAGGAATCATTCTCGAAATAAGCAGATCCAGAAAGCTTGAGTTCTGGCTAGATCTTCTTTCCACCCTGAACTTTCCCATGCACTGGAAACTGCAGACAGAAGCAGAGGAGCTTATAATACCAACTCTTCACCCATTGCTGGACTCCTTGATGCTGGAGGAATCTTCAGATGCAGATACCTCAGTGCTTTATGTAGCTTATGCTGTGCTGCAGTGGGGCAGATTCTCTGCCCCTCCTGACTGATATATCCCCATCCAAACTCTCAGTGTTTGAAGAGATACCCAGGTAGATGAACACCTCTTTCGAGGGCACAATATTTGAAATGTGAGCTGGGAAAACTGAGGTAGCACCTGAAGGAGACCTTGAGCTGCATTATATGTACTAGTGAGCTTTTCTTGCTCCTGTTAATGCATTTTATTCCTTTGACCACTGTAAATGTCAATTCACTGTCTTCAGTTCTACAGTTATAGAGAAAATATACCACCCAGGGTACAGAGCTGTAGTAAGGCCATGAAGAAAGAGACAAAAGTTGTTTAAAAATCAGTTTATTCTAATGTGGGACCAATGCTAAAATGCATTTATCATGAATATATGCTTACTGCATGACACAGATTTGAGGTTTTATTTTAATTCTGATTTGATTCCTTGATTTGTCATTCTGGCTATTAAGGTGACTCTATCTATTTATTTGTTAGAGTTATACCCTCCCCTATCCATAAAGCACGCGCACATACATGCACGTGCACACACACACACATGCATGCACACCCCTGCAATGATTCTATCCATAAATTACAGATATGTGCCCTAGATTTTAACTCCATTTTCATGTAATTTTTACTTAGGGATATGGTACAGGTTGCTAAATGGTTTCCTCTGTGGTATATGCTGTATACTCACAGACTATATCTGCCATAGAGGGCTATCTGGGGCAGAATTCAGTTTGTGTAACTGATTATTAGATGTTTATCCAATGACTACAATTCATTTAAATTTTCAGTTCTGGAGGTACCAGATTTTTTTGCTGCTGTTGTGAAAGCAATTCCTTTATTTTAATAGATCTAAAGTTTGGTGAACAAAGAAAAAACATTACCAGAGTGAACTGCCTATCTAATCATTTTTTAACTACTTAGTATTTTTAATGAATTTGAAATCACAAAGTTGTTGTAAATCAAGATTTCATAAAAATATTCAGTTTGAGATATTAGGAGATAAAACAGCAATCAGTGTATACCAGGCTTAAAAGAACTGTTAACAGCGGCTTTCTAGTTAATAAGATATTATTTATCACAGAAAAGCTCAAAAATACAGTTGAGGTAGACTTCATTTAACAAATTTATTTCTAAAAAGAGAGAGATAACTTTAGCATACCAACATGTGAATCGTACACATGGAAAAAGATGGAAAAAAATCCAGAGGGCCTTGGAAAAACTACATACTGCTGTTTCTACTTGTGATCTTAATACAGTATGCAAAGGCTGGCACCCATAATTGCCAACTGTCCTGCTTTTCATGGGTGAACTGGTGTTAGCAGCTGGATAACATGCAGAAGGAGTGGTAAAATAATACAGGTTAAAAGTTCAACTTTCCACCTTTATGATGGTAGATTTTACTTTAGCTGAGAATGCCTCGTTTGTATTTACTTTTTAGGGTCATTATCTGTCCCTTGAGAGTCTTTGTAAAGGTCTAAATTTCAAATAAACAGTACACTATAAGACAGGTATGTGTGGCTAATTTTTGTTGTATTTGGCTAAAATATGGTACTAAGCTGAATAGGTAAACATAAAAGTATGCCATTTAAAACAATGCATTCCCATTAGTGTTTGAATATGTGCCTAAACTCCATGTACACTTTTACATGGTTATGTCATTTCCTGCATAAAATGTGCTTGTTTATGCAGCAGCCATATGAAAGATGCAGTAACTCGTTATGTGGGCTATTTGAAACTGTTCTTAAAAACATAAAAACCCCTTGACCCTTGTATAATAAAAGGTGTTAAAAGATACTGCTTTTATAACATCTTAGCCAAGACTAATAAGAACGTACAAACCAAACAAAAAAATTTTACTCTGTAGTCCTGGTCAATTACACGTTATTTTATGAATTACTATTGCTAATGGATAGTAAAACAGTATTTTGAGAAGACAGACATAAAATTATACAAGATTTCACTGCTCTTCAACAAGTTTTAAGAAATAATTAATTTTTTTTGTGGAAAATAGTGATCTATATTACATGCCTTTTTCTATGTGCTTAAGGAGGACATTTTTTTCTTATCTTTTCTTTCTTAGAACATATCCCAAATGTATTTATTTATTTTATTTATTCTGGCCTGCACACTTAGTTCCTTGAACTTTATCTCAGAATCATGATGAATCCAGTCAAACAGGCTAAGCATATCAGGGAAGAGCTCTGAGAATCAATCTTAGGCCCCTGGCAGATGTTGAAACAATGGTGATTGGAGGAATTTTATGCCCTGTCCTAGACATACATGGCCAGAGGCACAATGTTTGAGATGGAGCATAACATTACCCTGATCCCAGTTGTACCACCAAGGAGCTGCCCCTGTAGATCAGGCAGGGGTGGTTTTGTCCAGGACCCAGGGCTACCCCAAGGCTCCAGCAGTTCAAGACCTAACGCTGTGTAGGATCACAGGTCAATCAGCAGCCTTGAACCCAGGACATTGGCCTATCTGAATTAACCACTCACACCAGTCTGCTCCTTCCTCAGCTGTCCAGGCAGGCGGACACATGTAGTTAGAAACCTCCATCTGGGCCTAGTCATCCTTCTTTTACTTCATTATCTGACCCTTTACCCCAGCCCATATAAACCTCTGACCCTGAAGATGAAATGTCTGGGCAACAGGGTCCAGCCCTTACCCAGGCTGGTTCTCATGGCTTGTGCCCCTACCAGCTCTCTGCCTGATCTCTTGACAATCTGACCTGGCTTCTCTTCGACTCCATGCTCTGCCTAACACTCTGGTTTTCTGATTTGGCTTCTTGGGTTGACCTGGCTTTCTGGCAGTTGGATCTCACACACTCCTACTAACCTTGGCTGGCCCCTCAGTCTCTGAGTGACTCCCAGACCTGGCTGCCTATGACCTGGCCTGACACCAATCTGGCAATCAGCTGATTGTCGAAACTGGCCCCAGATGGTCCTGGGCTGGGTTTGTCCATGACCACAGAGCACAGGCCATGGCTTATGTTGCAACTGGCAAAGGGTTGCAGGGTGCCCCTCTGGGAGATATTACCAGGGGTCATGCATTCATAGATTCATAGAAGTAGGGTTGGAAGGGACCTTGTAGATCATCAGGTCTGACCCCCTGCCCTGGGCAGAAGAGAAAAACCGGGCTCAAATGACCCCAGCCAGGTAGACGTCAAGCCTCCTCTTAAAGACCGCTAGGGTAGGAGCCATCACCACTTCCCTTGGAAGTTGGTTTCTGATCCTAGCCACCCTGACTGTGAAGTAGTGCCTTCAGATAGCTAGTCTAAACCTACTCTGTAACAACTTGTGGCCGTTATTCCTTGTTACCCCAGGGGGCACTAGGGGGAACAAGGTCTCTCCCAAACCCTGTTGGTCCTCCCTAGTGAGTTTATAGACAGCCAACAGGTCCCCCCTTGGCCTTCTCTTGTGAAGGCTGAACAGGTTCAGGTCCTGTAGCTTCTCTTCATAGGGTCTGTTCTGCTGTCCCTGGATCATGCAGGTGGCCCTCTTCTGGACCCTCTCAATGCTGTCCACATCCCTCCTGAAGTCTGGTGGGACACAGCAAACACTGCTGGCTGCTTACCCCCAAAGGCCCTGGGTCTGGTAGGATACAGCAGGTGCTGCTGGTTGCCCGTTCCCTTGGTAAGAAGGGCCAGGCAGCCAAGCTTGGTAGAATTAGGCCCTTGGCTCCTGTGGATGGCAGGAGTGGAGGAGGGGTGGGAATGGACCCCTCCTAGCATCTGATGATATAGGTTATTGCCTATGAAAGCTCATGCCTGTCTGAATCAGCTAGTTTCTAAGGTGTCACTCTGCCCCCCTTCTGCCTTTTGTGTTCCAGATGCAACTTGGTTGCAAAGTGGTACCATAGCTGCACCTGTTATGATCAGCAGAATCCTGCAGGCTACAGGTTCCAGCCTACCGGGGCCCAAGGCAGCTCTAGATGACCAGAGTGGAATATAATCAGGCTGGGGTTTAAATGGCTACTGTGTGTCTCTGGAGATGGTTTACAAAGCACGGTCAGAGGCTGCACAAACACATTACCTACATATACCCAAGTGTAGCCATGTAGTATACTTACCCACCTACATGCCATTAAAAAACTGAAGCAAAATACCACCAAGATGGGTAGACGTGTAAGTGGTACTTAACCATCTACTTGGCCAAATAGGCTCCTATCCAAAATGTTCTTGTTTTTTGGGTGCCCTTTTGCTGTGACACAAAATACCATTTTGTTCCAGGTTTGCAGTTCATGCAGGTTGCCCCCCAGTGAAGCTGAAGGAACTGCCGATATTGAAAATACTCCCACTGAGCAAACATGTATAGAAATGATCTTTCAGCAGTAGATCTATCAAATGCCGACAACTTGCCATCCCTTTTCCAGACTTTCTTATGAGCCCATCTGTGAGTCCCTGAACCACCCCACCCCAGTATTTACAGTCCAATTCACAGAGCAGCAGGGAGGCAAAGAAAGTGTGGGGTACGTGGTTGAGGTCTGCTTACCTCTCCCTCTCCCCACTTCCTGGGATGACATGCTTTACTCCTTTTCATATAATACATTATTTTTAAAACAAACCATTTCTTCTAGAAAAAGTCTACATCTTAAATTCAGGTAGAAATCAAATGTAAAAAGCTCTTATATGCACTGTAGATGTGTCTGATGCTATATTTTTGTAACTTGAAAATTGGAAAATCTGCATGCTTCTTAAATTCAAGAGTTTTATACAGGAGGAAGGTGGTATTTAATTTCATGGTATTACTCAGTAACCAGTACTTCTGAGTTCTACAGTTTCAGACAAGGGCTAGTCCCTACTAAACAAGCTGGTACTAGAGCTATGGGGAAGCTTGTTTGTTTAGATCTGTAGACAAGTTTCTTTCTGTAATAGGGAGATAGTACACTTCACACCTTCTGTAGATGAGGTACCTTGCAGCTTTCCAGGGGCTCTTTGCATCCATCCACAATTACCCCCAAAACTGTTGTGCTTAAACCAGATAAAAAATCCGTGTAGGGCAAGTAACATACCCATGAGAAAAGTTGACAAAACAAGACTAATGCACAAATCAGAGTAAAGTTGAGACCTACATCAACAGGCCTGCCCTCAACAGATATGAAAAAGATATGTATTCCAGTAAATGGTGAACTATGTTGGGAAATTTGTGCCTAATCAGGCTGCTCAAACTACAAACCTGAGAGCACTACTGTGCAAACAAGTCAAATGACTACGCTGTGCAAAACTTAATATAAGAATTTAAGAAAGTGCTAAAATAAAGTAGAAAGGCCCAAATCCTAACAACAAATTGTTGTGCACATGTACATCCCGGCACATTATCCTTGAAGCAGTATGATCAGAACTGGACAGCAATTGCTTATTTGTCTTGAATGCTAAAAAACCCCCTGAGAGTTGTATGCTTAAACAGTGGAGGTGGCACTAGTTTTAAAGCAGGCCTGGCCAACTGGCAACACAGGGGTTGCATACAGCCTGTGAGGGGATATTGTACAGCTCCTGGGTTCCTAGGCAGTGGCAGCTGAGCACTGCCCCTATGGTGGGCAGTGTGGATGACCACCCAAGGCACCATGGTGAGGAGGGCACCACATGCCCTGCTCTGCCCAGCTGCTTATACTAGGTAGGAGCTGTTGGGGGACTTTGGTGGAAAATATTTCTCAGGGCAGGACTGGGGGGCATGCCCATCTTGTTGTGCCCAGAGCTGATTGGACCTGGTCAGCTGGGGCAGGTGGGATAAAAAGCCTCCAGGCAGCAGCACTGACTGCAGTTGCAGGTGCTGCCAGGCAGCATGATGGGCCAGGAGGAGGGTGCTGAGGGCTGGGCCAAAGGCAAGGTGACAGTACCCAGTGAGAAACTGGGCATGGCTGGGTGACCCTGGCTTGTGCACCAAGGGCCTTGCCAACCTGCTGGGGCTGGAAGCTGAGCTGCAGTTTCCCCCTCCACAAGCCACTGCCACAACTTCTGAGGACAAGGGTGAGGTTGCAGGAGGCTGGTGGTGCTGGACAGCAGTGCCCTGCTGCTGAGGCTAGGCTTTCTGTTCAGGCAGCCTTGCCTGCCCATGTGCCTTTCTGCCCTTCTTGGCACCCCATGCTGAGCCCCTGCTGCCCCCTGGCCCTGCTGTTCAGCACCAGACCAGCATCTCAGGTGAGTGGACATGTGCTACCCCACAATAACCCATGGGGTCCCCTGCCACCCACAGCCATTGGAGCACCTGTGTCCCTTAAGCATGCACCCCTTCACACACCTAACCCTCCCACCCCACTGTAACAGGGCACTGGGGTGTGCCTACTTTTTTAGAGAGCAAGTAGCCTGGGAGGCTACTTCTAGGTGGTAGAGGGAGGCTAATGAAGAACTCACTTGACTGGAAGAGGGCTCAGGCTGGAGCTATATAAGCCCAGAGCTTGCATTGGTCAGTTAGTTTCTCCCTAGTAACCATGAAGTGAGGACCTTGTGGCAGCAGGGCTCCTACAGGGACCTGGAGTTAGCTAAACATCAGTGGGTTTTACAGGCAAGTGGCTTTTGTTTATGTTAACCCCCTAGGGGGGTTGAGGGACCTACCAGAGAGATGGTATGCTTTTTGTTTATTGAAGTTACACTGGTAGTTTCGCCCTGAGCCCTGCTGTGGCAGGCTGAGCCTGGGGCCTAATAAGGGGGTCCAGAAGTCTAAGAAAAGGCCGAGGCCTGGACTAGAGGGTCCACATGCCCAGAGAAGGGCTAAGCCAGGCTAGAGGGTCCATGAGCCCAGAGTGGGCTAAGCTGGACTGCAGGGTTGGAGAAGCTGGGGGAGGGACTATGTATGGGACAGGGGGCCCAAGAAACTGGAGGAGGCTGAGAGTAGAAATAAGTTAAAATCAAAGAGAACACACATGAGGCTTGGGGTGTGATGTGGGGGAGGAAACAGCTGTGCATTGAGCTGTTAAGCTATGGAGGCTTTGGAGGGGCATAGATATTTATGCAGCCCTTGAAACTACAGGAGCCCTGCAGGGATACAGACCAGCCAAGAGGGGCTACTGAGCTTAAGGGTTGAATCAAGGTGGCTGAGAGTCCAGGAGGGACCCGTGGTCAGACCCAGAGGGTTGTAATTGATGGCAGTCACTCATCGTGGTGCCCTGTGACCAGTGGGGTCCCTCAAGGCTCTGTCCTGGGACCCATACTGTTCAACATCTTCATTAATGATGTGGACATTGGAGTCAGGAGTGGACTGGCCAAGTTCGCCGATGACACCAAACTTTGGGGCAAAGCATCCACGCCAGAAGATAGGCGGGTGATCCAGGCTGACCTGGACAAGCTCAGCAAATGGGCAGACGAGAACCTGATGGTGTTTAACACCGAAAAATGCAAGGTTCTCCACCTTGGAAGGAAAAACCTGCAGCTTCCTTATAGGCTCGGCAGTGCTACGTTGGAAAGCATTACAGAAGAAAGAGACTTGGGGGTCATCATTGACCACAAGATGAACATGAGCCTGCAATGCGATGCTGCGGCTAGTAAAGCGACCAAAATGCTGGCGTGCATCCATAGATGCTTCTCGAGCAAATCCCGGGACGTCATTCTCCCCTTGTACTCGGCCTTGGTGAGGCCGCAGCTGGAGTACTGCGTCCAGTTTTGGGCTCCACAATTCAAAAAGGATGTGGAGAAGCTTGAGAGAGTCCAGAGGAGAGCCACGCACATGATCAGAGGTCAGGAAAACAGATCTTACGATGACAGGCTGAGAGCCATGGGACTCTTTAGCCTGGAAAAGCGCAGGCTCAGGGGTGATCTGATGGCCACCTATAAGTTTATCAGGGGTGACCACCAGGATGTGGGGGAACGTTTGTTCACCAGAGCGCCCCAAGGGATGACGAGGTCGAACGGTCACAAACTCCTGCAAGACCGTTTCAGGCTGGACATAAGGAAGAATTTCTTTACTGTCCGAGCCCCCAAGGTCTGGAACAGTCTGCCAGCGGAGGTGGTTCAAGCACCTACATTGAACACCTTCAAGAGTAAACTGGATGCTTATCTTGCTGGGATGCTATGACCCCAGCTGACTTCCTGCCCTTTGGGCAGGGGGCTGGACTCGATGATCTCCCGAGGTCCCTTCCAGCCCTAATGTCTATGAAATCTATGATACTGCAAGTGGGATAAGGGTCACTCTAGGAACAGTGGGCAGCCTTCCCTGTTTAATTTATAGTAAGAACAAGGCATAGTGGGTGAGCAATTAAGGGAGGGCCATAATAGAGACAGAGCCAGGCAGGGAACACATGGTCACCAGAGGGCTTCACAGCTGCCTCTGGGGCATGAACTTGCTATGCATACCACCTATCCCCCATCCTCCAGACACCCCCATTGACTAGGGGGATCCTGGGAGGGGGAGGTGGCACCAGGGGTGGGTGAGGGGCAGCAAAATACAAGTTTGCCCAGGATCCCATTTTCCCTAAGGCCAGCTCTGGACTTGGATTTCTAGACTCCCTTCCCTCCCCCAATTTTCACTTCCTGCTTCCACCCTAGAGGATGGGGCTACACAGCCCATAGCACCAGGGGAGTTTGCAATTCAGTGCAGTGATGGAGCTGAGGTGGAGGCCACACAGCGCAGTGGTTGTGTGTGGGTTCATGCACAACAGGGGTGGGGGAAGGGGCCAGGGGTCTGTGGCTTGCACTAGTGCTTGTCCTGGGGCATGCTGTGAAGAAATCCCCCTCTCTCTGCCCCTCCCTTGGGTCATCCCAGGAGTACCCCTCTCTCTTTCACTTGCTTGCTATTTAGTTCAGGCTGGTCGACCTGGGGGGTGTGTAGACAAAATGATATTTCCTGTTTACACTGATGCAACTGTGCTTGTGTTTGCATGACCCAGGATTTCCCGACACTCTAAAGTTCATGTTGCACCTTAAACTAACACTACTTGGAGATGTGTTAATTTGTGGCGCTCTCCAGTTACGCTGCTCCAACTGTGGATTTGTTCACACAAACAGCCAGGTACTCCAAAGACTTTTAATGAATCCTCTTTGCCAAGAGGGGGTGCTGTGTTCAGGCCTTTAGCCAGTAGGTGCCTCTGTGTGTTCTTTTTTACTCTCATTCACTCCTCCCCCCTCCCTCACAGCACACAGTTCAGGTTGGGATGGGTCTGCTCAGACCAATTATTATTTTCATAGATTTCATAGACATAAGGGCTGGAAGGGACCTCAGAAGACCATCGAGTCCAGCCCCCTGCCCAGGGGCAGGAAGTCAGCAGGGGTTATAGGATCCCAGCAAGATAAACAACCAAATTTCTCTTGAAGGCATTCAAAGTAGGTGCTTGAACCACCTCCAGCGGCAGTCTATTCCAGACCTTGGGGGCTTGAACATTAGAGAAGTTTTTTCTTATGTCCATCCTGAAATGGTCTTGGAGGAATTTATGACTGTTCAACCTTGTCATCCTTTGGGGCGCTCTGGTGAACAAACATTCTCCCAGATCCTGGTGAGCACCCCGTATAAACTGGGGGAGACAAATAATCCCTTAATTTTCTACCCCCTCTTAATTCTTCTGCTACCTACTCCCCACACCTATAGTGTGTGTCCTTCCCACCTGCCCATGTACCTTCCACGTGTGATCCCCGCAAGCCCTGTCTTGTGTTGCCACTGCAGTGGACATAGCTCCCAACAACAACTGCAGCATTCCCGTAATGGTAAGTTTTTTTTTCTAGTAGTTTGAAACGTTGGAGTGAGTGGTTACATGACTTCCTTCAATATTACAAACCTTTTAAACTTCATCACATTCCATTTCAGAACCATGACCAAAAGCCCAGGGGCAGGACACTGTCTGCCAGACCCAATGCCCAGGATATCCAGTGTCCCAGATGATATTTAGGTAATATGTCCTACCAACTCTCTTTGTGTGTGTGTGGTGGGGGGCAGTGCAAAAGTCTGGGGTTTTTTTGATTGTGTGCCAAACCCCTCTCCTCTTCTTCCTTTTTCCCCCTCCTCACAGAAAACTGCTGGGGGTGGCAACCAGCCCACAGCCCAGTGATGAGGAGAGTAGAGTTAAAAAAATCTCCATTTTCTTAAAAAACTTTTTTACATTTTGTATATATTTTATATTGTTAAGTTGTATATAGTTATTGTTAAAGCTGCAGCATTTTCAGTAAAGTGTTTTATTTTTGCTCTTTCTATATATGTGTCATGTTTTCTTTGGCATTGGAGACCATGCCCACCTCAGCGTGATAGAGATGTTGTGCTTGTGTGGTGGGGGGGTTATGGTGTCATGGCATTACTGGGAAGAGTTGCAGGGTGAACTATTATTGGAAGGAGGGAGGTCAAATGCTTGGCCAGTGCTAGTGTGCATCCAGCACTTTCTTGCATGAAGACAGGTACAGAGTTGGGCAAATAGGGTGAAGATCCTACAGGCCTGGGCCTACTACCCAGACCCTCGGAGGGAATTTGCTGGAGGTCTAGGCCAGCAACCAAGAGGAAAGCCTCTGCATTTGTGGCCAGTAACAATCCTCTAATTACAATTCCATAGTACACTCATTAGCAAACAGGGCCAGCAGCCAGGAGGAGGGCTAGAGTAATATGAAATGAATCTGCAGAACTTGTGCAACCCTTACCATACTCTAGCTGATGCTTGGGCCAAAGCCTGTGAAGAAAGCTTCCACAATTCAAGTAGCACGCAGAAGAGAAGCTGCAGCAGTACTTGTGGCCAACAACCAGGAGGAGGAAACTGAACAAGTTCAGTAAGGGTAGTATGTAAAGCAAAAGGGTATATATCTCTTCTCCATAGGAATATAGGGACCTAGGGAGGAGCTTAACCCAGGAGGTGAGCATTTCCTTCCCCCATCCCCGACATGGGGAAAGAGGCAGGGAGGGTGAAGAATCACCTGCCTTATGCTCAGTATCTGCTTTCTTATTGTAAGGAATCAAATGGTAATTATAAGTCTATATAACATAAGTCTATATCATACACTGACTACATATATATGGTGGAGGCCCAGGATGTGTGTGATGTGTGCAGGGTGATAAGGCAGATCTACCTGCTTTGAAATGCTGTGATAAGGAATTGAACCATTACAATTATTATTGATCATTAATAAATCATCATTAATATTACCATTGCTACAAACTCTTATTAATATATTACTATTGGAATTAATAGCTAATAGTATTACTGATTCCTATTATTAGTATTACCTGTTATTATAACATGTCAGGATGGAAGTCAATTATAATTATAATGCATAATAGTTCAGTCGTTGAGAAAATCCTGAAGGAAGTGTTGTCACTCTCTTCATCTTCATAGAATCATAGAAGTCGGGTCGGAAGGGACCTTGTAGATCTTCAAGTCCGACCCCTCACCTGGGCGGGAGAAAAGACTGGACTCAAATGAGTCCAGCCAGGTAGTCATCAAGCCTCTTCTTAAAGATCCCCAGGGTAGGAGCCTTCCCTAGGAAGTTGGTTCCAGCTCCTAGCCGTCTTCTATTTCTTCCTTTCTCTTTCTGTCTTTTATCACACCAACAGGGTTCGATCAGCCTGCAGCTAGCAGTGGAAGGGGATCTAAAAACCAGAGGGCGGGGGAGGGAGGATAGAAAGAGCATTGTAATTTGTATTGGTGCCCTTTGTGTACCTTACATACCTTTCTTCACATCTATAGAATTCCACCAGCCCCATTTACAATAAATTTGAACTAAATAATGCATCCCCCCAACCAGAGATGAGCCTATCAGGGCAGTGGTGTACTGATGGCAGCGGGCAGTGCAGCTGCCCTGGCACGGATGCAAAGGGGGTGCCACTGGCAGGTGCAAAGGGGGCACCACCACTCTGCACTGCTCGACCTCCTCCCCCCCACTGCTGAAACTGCCACAGAAGGCGGCTTGTCCAAGGCGTACACAGGAGTGAGGGCAGTGGCACCCTGAGCCCCGGAGACCCATGGTATGCCACTGGTGCAGGGCCATGGGCAAATTAGCTCCCCTCTGTCCCTGCATAGAGCTGATCCTGCATGCCATGGTGGTGGCAGCAAGGGAGGGAAGTTGGTGAGCATGCAGATATGAGGCAAGCAGCAGCACTGAGGAATCAACCCGTCCACACTACCCATCTCTGCAGGGCTGCCAAAGCACTGTGCTTGGGGTGGTTGCGTGTATTCACACCCCCTAGGGATGACCCTGCCACCCTCAGGGCACAGGCAAGTGTCAGGTGTCACTTACCAAAGGTGGAGTGTAGCACATTGTCATGTCCTCTTTTGAGTCATATGTCACAGAGGTGCAGGCATCAAATAGCATTAAAAGCTTCACTGCACCCCACTTGATCAGCCTGTAGTTTTCTTGAACCCTGGATTTGCATTGCTGTGCCCCACAGGGACAAGTCTCATGACTGGGATGAGTCTTTCTCTGCTCCTGCTGTGCTGTCATCCCCACCAGCCTCAGACCTCCCTCGTGGATACAATGAACATGGACCTCGATCTCTGCTTGGTGCTTGAGCATGGCAACCCCCCTCCCACCAGCAGCCTTGTTTTGGTGTGGGAAAAAGACCAGACACTCTGGCTGAAAAAGAGCACAAAAACAAGGCAGAAATGTTTGCAAAGTCCCTGGGTTTGTGTGCAAGCAAAGCAGGTCTTAAACCTCACGCTGCCCCACCACCCATGGCCTTGCTTTGGTGTACCAAAACAAAGGAAACAGCGCATGGCACCTGGCTGGAAAAGAGCATGAAAAGAATCTTGAGGTGGCAGAACTGCTTTTGCAAATGCTGTTTACCTGGGGATTACTGCTAGAAAGCTTGAGAAGGATAGGAACTGTGCTATGGTGTTCAGTGGCAGGTTGTGTTCCTGCTTTAACAGCATTAATGACAATAATAATAATAAGATACAGGTATCCAGAGGACTTGGAATACACATAGGAAAGAGAAGAAGTGGAATTTGACAAGGCTCTATTGAGAAACCTGAGGAGGACCAGAATCCGCATGGTTTAGGTACGTGACAGGAGCTCAGACTGGTGGGAGTAGATCTTGCTGACTGTGAATGGCATGTGCCCCTGGTGGCTGGGTGGGTACAGCTGCACTGGTGGCATCACTGTGGTGGGGAGTTTCCACAGACGCCGCCGGTGCTGTCAGTGGTGGGCAGGGGTGGGGGGGTGACAGGTCAATGAACACCTACAGGTGCCGCCAGCAGCATCGGTGGCGGCCAGGGGAGATCATGGACTGCTGGCAGATGCTGCCGGTGGTGCTGGTGGCAGGGTGGTGAGAGGCGACCGCCCACAGGAGGGTGCACCGCCATGTGCAGGAGGTACATGTGCAGCCGCGTGTGACCCCTACGTATCACCCCGGTGCTGACCACTTGGAACAACCAGCAGTGGCTGGAGATGTCCTGAATGAAAAAGGAGACAT
This sequence comes from Crocodylus siamensis, assembly GCF_052110815.1. NCBI lineage: Eukaryota > Metazoa > Chordata > Crocodylia > Crocodylidae > Crocodylus > Crocodylus siamensis. Next base: position 41,082,362 of record NC_143404.1, on the reverse strand, counting down.
TCTGTCATATCGTCTTGATGTTGAGGCCCCACTTCATGAGGCAAGACACTAACACGAATCAGGCCACCCCACCAGACAAGAGGGTTGCAATGGCCATCATGAAACTGGCCAGTCCGTCCAGACTCTGCTACATTGAGAACCAGTTTGGTGTGGCTGCCTGCATGGTTGGGCTGGCAACTCATGAAGTATGCTGGCACTTAAGGAGATCACTGCAAACAAAATTATTTGCCTGGAGAATCCGCAGCAAGTCATAGATGGCTTTAATGAGACGGGGTTCCTAAATTGCATGGGGGCTTTAAACAGCACTCACATCCCAGTGCTGTGCCCAACAGGGAGTGGAAGGACTTACACAAACACGAAAGGATATGCCTCCATGATCCTATAAGCCGTGGTGGACCACCGGGGCTGGTCCATGAACATTTATATCGGGTGGACCAGCAGCATGCATGATGCACATGTGTTCAGAAACTCTCCTCTTCCTGCCCTTGTGGAGAAAGGACACTACCCACTGTTACCTGTCAGCTCCATGTTCTTGGGGAACCCTGACACAGGACACAGACTGTCTGACTCACAAAGAATCGGCCCCCCCCCCACCTAAACAGAAACTGATTAAGATGCAGTGAGAGACACACCTAAAACCCTCCAGATAAGGGTGACAAAAGTGAAACAACTGCCTGAGATGGGACCAGATGACCATTCATTTACATGGGGGATGGCGAACAGAAAGCCTGAAGCAGAGACTGCAGTGAATTCTGGGATCAGAGGAGCAGGGGAGCACTGCATGATGGGGAATCTGTGCTCCAAATGCTCATCAACCCCCACACCCAGCTCAGCACTTATCAGACCAGTTCTAATCTGGATTTACAAAGGACTTTTCCTCCCCCGCCCAGTCCCACACACACCTCTAAGCAAAAGTAAGTTTATTGGGCATCTCAGGCCGTACGTTCCCCGGTCCCACTATGGGAAGCCTATGTAAACTTAATTGGCTACAACTCGGTTGCCGTGTTAGGGAATGCTGAGGCAATAGACTGAGTCAGAGTGGGTATGGGCAACATTTGAACAATGGTACAGGGTTCATCACCGCGTCCAGCCCATTGGAGCCCTGTCCACAAGTGTTGTCATACTTTTCCCGAGACGACTGGTAGAAGTCCTCTCCACAACAGGTTATGAACACTCCAATAATGCCTTATGTCTGTTAAAAGACTTTAGTAAGATCTGGAAAAGTCATGCTAAGTTGAGGCTTGCTCACAGCAAGTAAAAATTCAAAAACCCTGATGCTGCAATCTATTGTTTCTGAAGACACCAGGGGATATCCCATCAAGTATATCTGCTATCCATAGGAATGTCAAGCTGGCTCCAAGTATGTGTTTCCTGAGTTCCTGAGATGTTCCACCCAGATAACCCCTTGTCAATAGAAAAGACAATTTGATTTACACTATTGAGAATGCTTGAAAGAAACTAAACTGGGGGTATAAAAATCTGTAAAAGAAGCAGCAGTGTGCGTGCTGACACTACTCGCTTTCTTCTGGAGAGGCTGCAGGAGGAAGATCATCTCCCTTCAAGGATCGTGCTGAGAACTTTGACCTGTCAGCTTTGCAACCCGAGTGCCTTGGACTGGTGAGATCCCAGCTCGCTCTCTCTTTTCTCTTCTCTCTCTCTAAGCATAGATTTCTGAACTTGAACTGTATTAGTTAAGCTTGAGCTAAGTTTCCCCAAATACTTAGTGAAACCAGGGTATACTGTGACTGTTTGTGTTTGTTTTTCCTTTGCATGTCTATCACTACTAGTGTCAATATATATATTTCATCTACTTAGCAATAAATAACTTTTATAGTCAAACTGGTGGCAATTGGGTATATTTTACCTTCTTTACTTCTCTTTTCCCCACTTGCTCTGCAGCAACGCCCCTCTTACCTAAGCTAAAGATCCCTATGAAGCCCAGAAATACTGTGGGGTCTGCTCATCAAGAGGCTAAAAGATCAGGACGTGCTGAGTTTGAAACACATAAGGGGATCAGCTTGTACAGGCTGATTGACCCAGTTTGGCTCAGACGTGCCCTAATGAACTGAATGCTGGCCCATGAGGGTGTCATCTGGACACCCAGCCAGATTCAGAGGTATTCTGTTTAATTGTGTGCTTGTGTCTGACTGTGGTTATTGTTGCTCTGATGAACTGATTCTTGGCATATGAGGGTGTCAGCCTGTCCATGCTGATCAACCCGGCCAGGTCAGGCATGTCATGTTAATCTGTGTGTGTGTTTGTGTGTATGACTGATTTGGGGACTGAAGGAACCCAGCTCCACTGAACTGAGTCCTGCAAGATAGCTCCATTGGGGGTGAGGGCTTGCAGAAGGGAGAGATACAGCTCCATACAGAAACACAAGTAACACAAGCAGCACATTGATAGAATTACCAAGACCCTACCCCTAATAGATGAGCACACCCCAAAGTAGTGGGCAAATCTGGTAACACCACCCAGCATGGAGGAGACAGTGATCCGCAGTGTCACCGTTCCTCCAGTTATATTAGCGGACGCTGCCTTCCCCCTAAAGCCTTGGCTCATGAAGCCTTATGGTTGGAGCATCACCGACCCACAGAAGCTAGTTTTTAACTACCATCTGAGCAGTTGCAGGATGGCCATGGAATGTGCTTTTGGCCGACAAAAAGGACAATGGAGGGTGCTTATGTGCCAGCTCGAGATGGGGCAAGAAAATATGGTGGCCTTTGTAGTGGCAGCCTGTGTACTGCACAATATCTGTGAGAGCCACAGAGAGGTTTTCAAGAAGTTTTCAAGGAATGGGAAGGGAAAGGAAAGGGAGGGGAGGATTCAAGTGGCTCGTCTTTGGGACTAGGGATGGGGCCTTTGGGATCACGTACTGATGGAGAGAAACCAGACCCACCGAGCATAGGCGGGTACAAGCAAGTAACAAGGATTGTGGGGTGACCATGACCGTGCCCAAGGGAGACTCCCAGTGAGAGTCAGGACTGCTCAGTGAGAGTGCAGGGGTAGGGACTGGGAAGCCTGTGTAGTTTACATGTGCCTCCTGCTGTGATAGATTAGGAAAGACATTACAGAGGGTAAACTGGTGTTTGATTCCCCCTACTGAAATTTGTGGGGAATGACACATGAGGCTTAACTCCCTCAAAAGCGCCATTCATACGAACATGGATGCTGTTGTGCAAACAAAAATGCACCGCACCAAAATAAAGCTGTGTTAAAATTTTCAGGCACTTTACAGTAACGTCCGTGTCATCGACACACACCCCAGATGACCTAGCCAGCTAAATTCCTGAGGAGAGGGGTGAGGACTCTCTTCCTCCAGTGGGCATTTTCAAAAGCTACAAGCAAAGTGCCTCCAGGCTGCTGCCTGGCTAAACTCCTGTATGTAAAAACTTGGAAATTAGCTAGCAGACAAATTTTAAAAGGCTACTATGTCCAAGACTGTGTACGGCTTTGATTGATTGTTTGCTTAAAGTGTATTCTGACTTCCTTGTTCTATCCCTTGCCCCCTCTCCCCCATCAATAAAGGTATCAGGTTACACAGTGTGGCTGGCTGTTTCACTGTAGGGGTGAGAGGCAAGCCTTTTGTTCCTGGCCCAGCTGCAGAGCTTGCCTGTGTATGTTCCCTCAGTTATACCTGAGGTTATCTGGGGGTGCTTTGTGCTGAAAGAGACATCCAGAAATATTACCAGTGAGCAAAGCATCTCCAAGTCTTGCAGGGTCTGTGTGCTGGCCCAGGCTGCACAGAGCTCTAACAGAGATCAGTGCCTGGGTGGTGGCAGCATTACTCCAGGCTTGCAGGTGTTCTCCAGGAAGGGAGCTGGCCAGCCGTAGGCTCCCCAGGGGAGAATCCCAAAGTGTGGTTTTGGCCCTGGCAAAGTGAGGCGGGTGGCTCTGTATAGTAGCACCCCCTATAGTAGCACCCACACAAGCAGCCAGTACAGCATGCAGCCCTTAATTGCTTAGAAGTTGAACAGCCCTGTCTTAAAGCATGTGTAAAAAGTTTAATACCTTTACTTATGGAAAATCTTTGTTAGCTTAAACCAGGTACATGCCATCTGTCACCACTGTCAAAGAGTGTGACAAGCACCTTCCTCCTAAGGATACAAAATGATTTTTTTAGTTAAACCTACAATTTGCAAACTGCATACAACTCTGGAAGACAATGAGAGTTAAGTTGTATTCCACTTATTGTGTGTTTTAAGTAGCGTAAGCAGGTTGCTGCTCATGGCTTCTTCAGGCAAGCTTTTGCTTCTGGAGCAGTCCCTCAGCTGGCCCCAGCAATAAACAGGGTTTTAAACAAACAAAGCAAATAACAACAAAGCAAAGCCTATCCCTGTGACTCTGTCCTTTGTGCTTCTACCACCTTTCACTTCCTGTGGCTCTGCTTTATGAGTTTTTTAACTCCCAGGGAACTACCTGCTTCATTAGGAGCCTTCTCACAGCTGCAGCTCCTCAGCCAGGCTGAATGACAACTCTTAAGGGAGTTAAATTAGCCAAGTTAGTCTGATGTCAATAGATGGCAGGGTAGATTTACACCTTACAGACTAACCACCTATTCAGCCCAGGACAGTGTGTGCTATATATCCTGTATTCAATCAATTCCAAGATGAGGTTCCCCCTCCTTCCCCTTTAACTTGGGTAAAAGTTGCTTCTCTTGGAATCCAAGGTTGTCTTGGATTTGGGTAAACACAGTATTTACCTGTAGCATCTGATGAAATGGGCATCAGCTCACAAAAGCTTGTGATATATATTCATGTTCTGTATTAGCAGTGTTTTAGGGAACTGAGTAGGGTAGAACAGAATTGCACTTAGATACCAAGTCCACCAAATAGGTGGAATAGAATATGACCCTTGGTGACCATGGACATTCTCAGTAAAGTACTTGACAAAAGTGTAGCAGAACAAAAACTAGAACTATTTTTATACATATTAGTTTTAAATAAAAAAGACCACAGCCGTCAGGTCTCAGGAGAAAAGTATACTGTGACTGCTAGTAAGTGATGAAAATACGTAGGTAAAGTAGAAGTTTTGTTATCCAGCACCCATGGGGAATGGGGGGTGCCAGATAACAAAATACGCTGATTAACTGAGCAGCCCGAACAGGCATCTTTGCCTGTGCAGACCACTGCCTCTCCTGCTGCGTCCGGAGTGTTGCCGCCCCTCCCGCTGCATTGCCACCTCTCCATGGGTCCCCCAGGCCCTGAAGGACAGGGAAGGGGGCTCCACGCAAGTTCCTATACCCCAGGCCATGTGGACTCAGCAAAACCGGAAGTGCCACAGTGGGCACTCCTGGTTTCGCTTTTCCCATACAAGCCGGCATGCTGGTTAATAGAGCATGCTGGCTTGTAAGGTGCTAGATAGTGCAGCTTTTACTGTACTAGTTAGCACAGAGTGGTTGGATCAAAATTTTCTCATCTCTTGTTACCAGTTCAGACCTAGGTAGGGTTGTGTTTAGAGACACATGGATGGTGATCCTTCAGAAGTTACAGAAGGAGATGTTAAGGATGCATGAGAATCATTTAGGAAATGGAAAATGAAGGATAAGCTCTAGAAAAGTTTCATATTGACTTCAAATAAGGCCAGTTTGCATACACATAACAGCATAAACTGGAATTCTATTTGTTCCCAGATGTTTAAGTGGCTGGTTTTTGTGTGTTTTTTTAGTGGTGACAGTGCTGAGATGTGGGCAGGCAGACCTGATGGGTGATAATTAGGAGTCAAAGTTACTAGACTAGGGCACAATCTGGAGTTGGAGAGGGCAAGCAGAGTCAAAGAACAAGTTAAGCCAAGAAACCAGAAGGTCAGGAGGCAACCAAAGTCTACAAGCAAGCCAAGCCAAGCCAAGCCAAACCAGAAAATCATGATGTTAAGAAGCAAGTAAGTTAGCAGAGTGCAGTCTACAGTTAAGAAGAGCTTGGTTGCCCAGATACTTTGTGTTCTGTTCCCTGGTCTTATACAGAGGAAGTCCACTTCAGGTGATGGAAGCCAGCCACTTGGGTATTGGGAATGGGCAGAGTCTCTGGCACTGCTAGAGACTTTAATCAGGCCCTATCAAACCTCTGTGAATAACAACACAGTGGTGGGTTAGGGCACACAGCTATGCTAGTGAAGCTAATGTGCTTGGTTCAAAGCTGTAGACATGACAAGATGTCTACATGGTATTTTCAGCATTTGTGTGTAGGTAAGATTTTATTACTGGGCATGTAGAATTATGTACACCCTGTTCTGTAAACATGTATAAGCAAAAAAAGGTTGGTGGGCCACCCCATCTTTTGTCCCTAATAGCAGATTGATTAGAATACTCACTTAAGAAGCTGAAAACTGGGGCTCTAGGTCACCTTTACCCAGAAAGCGTTTGAATCTGAGGCTGTCTGATTTCCCAGTAGATTGCTCTAACTATCATACCACAGGTGAGACATCATCCAGTCCTTTCACTAGTGCTCCTTTCACACAGGCACATCAGAGGATAGGGTAAACATCTGGGATGACCTTCACAGACTTTTTTATGGGTGGAACAGAATCAGATGAGGTTTAACAGGGAAAAGTGCAGAGTTCTGCATCTGGGTAGGAAGAATCTTCACCATAACTACATGATGGGACAGGTGAAGAAATCCTCCTCTCTCTCTGCCCTGCCTTAGGGACATTCTGCACACCCCTCCTTTTTATCTGTGTGATATTTGGTTTTAACCAGGTTACCTTTGTAACCAGGCTGGAGAAATTCCTGAGCAAGGGGTGGGGGGCACTCGCTCTTCCTTTGTCTGGCAGCAGGCATTTTGGGAAGGAGAGGGCATTCATTTTGAGACACAGACACTGAAGCCTCTAGCCTCCAGAGCTCTCTCATTCTCTGGATGTATATGTGAGTAACTTACCTGAAATTTAGCCAGTATATTAGGGTTATGTATTTTAGCTGCATATTCAAAGGGTCCTTGGGCTTATACTGTTTTGCTCAGGGTGTTTTCCTCTAAACTCTCTTTGTTCTATGACCCCTCATTCTCTTCCCCTCTGATCAATAAATGCTATCTGTTAAAGCTTGCCTGGCTGTGAATTCTTGAGGGAAGAGGCGAGTGACCAGACTTTTTGCTCTCTTTGCTTGGCCAAGCTGAGGGGAGTTTGGCTGTGTCCTACCTGAGATTATCCTGGGTGGCTCCAGACTATAAGAAACACCCAGAAATATTACCAGGGGGCAAAGCATGGACCTCTAAGTTCTGCTGGGTCTGTGTATCCTGGGCTGCACAGAGCCTTAACACAGACCAGAGCCTGGGTGGTGGCAGTGATTACCCCACGCTTGCAGGGAAAGGGGTCAGCCAGACATAGGCGCCCCAGGGGAGAGACCCAAAGTGCAGATTTGGTTGGGCACAGTGAGGCCGGTGGCTCAGCATATTACTGCCCCCTACTGTCCTTCCACAGGTGATGGTAAACTGCCTGGCACAGCATCTGAACAGGACCCGGAGGGGACACAATTGACCAGAAGGTGAACATGAGTCAACAGTGTGATGAGGTTGCCAGTAGGGCAAATAGAACTCCAGCATGCATTAGCCGATGTGTTGCCAGTAGATCCAGGGAGGTGCTTCTCCCTCTGTATTTGGTGTTGGTGAGGCCACAACTGGAGTGCTTTGTCCTGTTCTGAGCATCACACTTCAGGAAGCATGCGGATAAGCTCGAGAGGGTACAAAGAAGGGCCATGCGTAAGATTAGGGATCTGGAGGATAGGCTTTATGAGGAGAGACTCCAGGAACTGGGCCTGTTCTGTCTGAGTAAGAGAAGACTGAGAGGTGACTTGATAGCCGCCTACAAGTATGTTAGGGGTGAGCATCAAGATCTAGGGGAGCAACTCTTCAGGAAGGCACCTCAAAGGAGGACGAGGACCAATGGACACAAGCTAATAGAGGGAAAATTTAAGCTAGACATAAGAAGAAAACTTTTTTTCCATAAGGGTTAACAAAACTTGGAACATACTCCCAGAAGAGGTGATGCAGTCACCATCCTTGGAGGTGTTCAAGATGAGTCTGGATAAGCACCTTGTTGAGCTTGTTTGAATCCAATAACTTCCTGCCCATGGTAGGGGACCAGACTTGATAGACTTCTGGTCCTTCCATTCTATGATTCTTTAGAATCTGAGCCTCCACCTCTTGTATTTAAGAGTCACTGGCAAAAATGGGTGCAGGGTAATTCCTCTCTCAGTGGGAATAAGGCTCCCAAGCTAGAACACAGGGCCACCTCCCTTCCAGGCTAATCTCACTGAAACACACACCTTCTGGCTTGCTCTTTTCCCTCTGATCCCACAAATCTCCCCCTCGTGGCTACTCAGGGCACTAGCTGTCAAAGGAGTGACTGAGAAGGGACTGAATAATGTCTGATCTATGTGAAGTCATGGAAATCTGGGTTCAAAGGTCCTCTCGGTGAGTGTCTTAGAATATAGGACTCCAGCACCTCAGATGAATGCCTCTGCCCAGAGGTGTAACTTGCAGGTCCAGGTCAGCTGTGGCAGTGGCTGCTGTTTTTGTATTCTTTCTAAATGGCACCCACGGTTACTGTCCCAGTTGCCCACCACTTTTTATGTCATTAATTTAGGCACTCAACTATTGGGATAAAAAACTGGAGATTCATAGGGTTGGAAGGAACCTCTAGAAGTCTTCTTGTCAAACCCCTGCTCAAGACAGGATCATTTCTGACTGAACCATCCCAGCCAAGTGTCTGTCTAACCTACTCTTAAAAATGTCCAAGATGGAGAGTACACAACCTCTTTGGGTTGCTATTCCAATGCTTGAACAACCTCATAATGATAAACTTCTTCCTGATCTCCAACCTAAATTTCCCTTCCTGCAATTTAAGACCGTTGGCCCTTGTCCTGTTCCCTGTAGCCACAGGGAATAGTGTATATCCACATTTTTTATAACCACCTTCACATGTTTGAAGACAGTTATCAAATCCCCCTTAGTCTTCTGTTCTCCAGACTAAGCAACACTAACTCCTTCAGTCTTTCCGCATAAGTCATGTTTACCAGGCCACTAAATATTTTTGTCATTAATTTAGGCACTCAACTATTTTTGTCACTCTCTATTGTACTTTCTGAAGTGAGGGGCCTAAAATTGCACACAGTACTCCAAGTGAGGTCTCATTAGTATCAAATAGAGTGGGAGAAGCACTTACGTTGATTTACAAGTGACATTCCTATTAATACAGCCCAGTATACTATTGATTTTTTTTTTGCTACAAGAGTACTGTTGGTTCATTTACACATGTGATCTGGGAGGTGGTGGTGGTGGGGTGTGTTTTAAATAGTGCAGCTCTGAGAGCCACTCTAATTAAAGTGCCCAAAGCATCACGTGTATCAGCATTCCCGCGCTGAAAAATGGTGGTAGGGGCATTTTAACTAAAGCCCATTCAATGAGCTTTAGTTAAAGCGCTCCCAACACCATTTTTTAGCACTGGGACACTGATGCACATGATGCTGGGGCCTACTGGAGTGCAGTAATTGACATGCTCCAGCAGACTCATTTGATAAAGTCCGCTCCAACATACTATAATTACAGTGCATTGGAGCAGTCTGGATGTACATGTATAGGTGCCCATTCAGCTTATAATCCACTGCAGGCCTTAGGTCCTTCTCTGAAGTAGTAGTTTGCCAGTCAATTCCCAGTATGCATTTAAGTGTGCAGTTGTTTCATCCCAAGTGCAGGATTGTGTACTTGTTCTTAATGAACTTCATTTGATTGATTTTTTTTACTATTTCTTCAGTTTAGTCCCTCAGCCTTTCCTCAAAAGTCATGTGTCCCAGCCCCTTAATCATTTTAGCTGCACTCCACAGGACTCCCTTCAATTTGCCTACATCCTTTTTGGTGGGGAGAAGGGGGATACAAAACTGGACATAGTACTCCACATGTGGCCTCACCAGTGCTGAATAGAGGGGAATAACCACTTCCCTTGATCTGCTGGCAAAACTCCTGTGCCAACCCTGTAGTCCCAGAAATTGGCACAACAAACAAGGGGGAATTCCCACTTTTTAATATAGAAAATCATAAGGGTTAGAGCAGGGGTTGGCAAAATATGGCTGGCGGGCTGGATTCGGCCCACCAGACCATTCTATCTGGCCTGTAGGACCCCTAAAAATGTGTAAGATTAATTATTATTTGTCCCTGGCTTCCTGCCTAAGCTGATGAGGTGCCAGGGGCAGAAGGACCCAGGAGGAGCTTGCAGCAGGATCCAAGGGCAGCAGCAGTAAGGTCCAATTGGTTCTGCCCCACCTCCAGCTCCCAACTGGCAGCCTCTCCCTAGCAGAGGTTTCTGGCCTGGCAGCCTGAGGCTGTTTCTTGTCTCCCTCTGCCTGAGAGTGCAAAGTCAGAGAGTGCTGGGAGCAAGGGGAGAAGCAGAGGCAGTGGCAGGAAGGTAGGGAAATGGCGGTTGCAGCGGTGGCAGGCAGGGGCTGGGGGAGTAGCAGCAAGCAGGTTGGCAGGAACACAGTGACAGCTGGGCTGAAATGTGGGGTGCAGGGAAGAACAGCAACAGCATGGGGTCTGGGCTGGCAGGGGCTTTATGGAGCTAGGCCAGCTACCCCCTCTCCCTGCCGGGACAGAAGCAGCCAGCCTAGCCCCTGAGATTTCTGGCTGGCTCCATAAAGTGCCAGCCAGGGTGGGCTGGCTCTGACACCATGTGGTTCCCAGTTGTATGGCTGGCACTGCATGGTGCAGCAGGAGCCACCAGAGAATCATGCACTGCCAGAGCAGAGGGCATGCAAGTAGAGATGCGGAAGCAGCGGTGGGCAGGGAGTGCGGGGGAGGGAGAAGCAGCGGTGGGCAGGTGCCCTGGGGCCAGGGCCAGCATTAAAGCTTAGAAGTCCAGCTCTCATACCACATAAGGGAGATAGGAGCGGGCAAAGCAGGTTAAGTAGGGCATGACCCAAGAAGAGATGCTGAGACTGAGAAGCCAGGTTAGAGCAAGTGGGCTAAGGCCAAGAGGGTTGATGCCTGTATAGGCTGATGAATGAGTCAAGAGTAAGACTACACATACACCCAAATGCTCCCCCAGACCTATTCATCCCCCAAACTGTACCAACTTACACCCCCACACCTATCTACCCACCCACACCCTTGGCCACACCCCACATACACACATACCCACACACTTACACCCACAGCCCCGCACACCTCTCCTCCCAGTATATAAAAGTAAGATTTCATTTTAAGCTATTATGCAATCACCTTCATTGATACTATGCAAATGCATGTAAATCAGGACAGAAATAATTTTTTAAAATCAAATTAATGTATGTTGTAGTAGACATTTTATTTTTAGAATATAACTTGTTTTTTTTTTCTTTTTTGGTTCCAAGATATCAATCCTCTTGCCAAAAGAAGTACTTCCAAGGGCAATGGGAAGGACTTCTGCTGGCAAAGGTTAGGGGGCAGGACTTCCAGTCCCAAGGTGGGAACCGGGGGGTGGGGCACCTGTCAAGAGGTGGGGCTACCTATGTGGTCCTCAACAGCTTGTCAAAACTGTAAGTGGCCCTCCAGCCAAAATAATTTCCCGCCCCTGGGTTAGGTTCACAAGCCAAAGGACCAAAGGGAGGGGATAGATAAAGGGTCAAGAAACATCAACACTGTGGTACCATACATTCAGCATCTTAATTTCCCTCCAGTGCCTCTGGAGGTGTCCCCAAACAAGCCTTTAGTCCCTACAGCACTCAAACAGCAGCCTGCAGCTTCCCCCAAGCTTGAGTCCAGCTCCTTCAGTCCATGGTCCTGGCTGGCTGAACCAGTGAGATCTCCAGCTCCACTGTGCACTGCTCTGTGTAGAGCTGGCCAGGTTCTATGTGCATGCTACCCCTCTCTTCCCCTCATTTAAGCCTTAAGCTTCCTCTTCCTCTTTTTCTTGCCCCCTAGCCTCTGGGGGTTTCTGGGAAATACAGTCGAAATTAACAGTCAGCACAGCTCTCCAGACTGTCCTCTAGTTCCTCCTGCTGTTACACAACTTTACATTCACATTACACTCTGATTAATGCAGCCTGGGACGCTGTTAGGCTTCTTTGCAACAAGGACACATTGTTGGCTCATATGCAGCTTATTGTTTACCGTAGCTCCCAGGTACTTTTCTGCAGAGCTTCTGCTTGGTCAGCCAGCCCCTAGTCTATACTGGTGCATGGGATTGTTCTGTCCTACATGTAGGACTTTGCACTTGTCCTTTATTGCTCAAGGACAGTTTTGCATTTTCTGTCCAGTTCTCCTCCTGGAAGAGGAGGGGAACACCTGCAGATATCACTGCTTCAGGGCATGGACAGATGTAACATTTGAAGCTGGATACCTTTAAGTCAGCCGGCCCTGACAATCTACACCCCAGGGTACTCAAGGAGCTGGTGAGCGTCATAGCCCAGCCTCTGGCACGGATTTTTGAAAACTCCTGGTGCCCTAGTGTAGTACCCAAAGACTGGAAGAAGGCCAATGTGGTGCCTATCTTCAAGGAAGGGAGGAAAGTGGATCCAGCTAACTACAGGCCCATTAGCCTGACTTCTATCCCGGGGAAGATCTTAGAAAAGTTTATTAAAGAGGCCATCCTTAATGGACTGGCCAAGGCCAACATCCTAAGGGATAGCCAGCACGGGTTTGTTGCGGGTAGCTCTTGCTTGACCAATCTCATTTCTTTCTATGACCAGGCGACCTATCACCTGGACAATGGAGAAGAGATTGATGTCATATATCTTGACTTCAAAAAAAGCCTTCAATCCGGTATCCCATGATCACCTCTTGGCAAAACTGGCCAATTGTGGCCTTGGGTCCACCATGATCTGCTGGTTGGGAAATTGGCTCTGTGGTCATACCCAGAGGGTAGTAATTGATGGAATTCACTCATCATGGTGTCCTGTGATCAGTAGGGTCCCTCAAGGCTCTGTCCTTGGATCCATATTGTTCAACATCTTCATTAATGATGTGGACATTGGAGTCAGAAGCGGACTGGCCAAGCTCATCGATGACACCAAACTTTGGGGCAAAGCATCCACACCAGAAGATAGGCGGGTGATCCAGGCTGACCTGGACAGGCTCAGCAAATGGGCAGACAAGAACCTGATGGTGTTTAACACCGAAAAATGCAAGGTTCTCCACCTTGGGAAGAAAAACCTGCTGCATCCTTATAGGCTTGGCAGTGCTACTCTGGCTAGCACTATGGAAGAAAGAGACTTGGGGGTCATCATTGACCACAAGATGAACATGAGCCTGCAATGTGATGCTGCGACTAGTAAAGCAACCAAAATGCTGGCTTGCATCCATAGATGCTTCTCAAGCAAATCCCGGGACGTCATTCTCCCCTTGTACTCGGCCTTGGTGAGGCCGCAGCTGGAGTACTGTGTCCAGTTTTGGGCTCCACAATTCAAAAAGGATGTGGAGAAACTTGAGAGAGTCCAGAGAAGAGCCACGCGAATGATCAGAGGTCAGGAAAACAGACCTTACAATGACAGGCTGAGATCCATGGGGCTCTTTAGCCTGGAAAAGCACAGGCTCAGGGGTGATCTGATGGCCACCTATAAGTTTATCAGGGGTGACCACCAGGATCTGGGGGAACGTTTGTTCACCAGAGTGCCCCAAGAGATGACGAGGTCGAACAGTCATAAATTACTGTGAGATCATTTCAGGCTGGACATAAGGAAGAATTTCTTTACTGTCCGAGCCCCCAAGGTCTGGAACAGCCTGCCATCGGAGGTGGTTCAAGCACCTACATTGAACACCTTCAAGAGTAAATTGGATGCTTATCTTGCTGGGATCCTATGACTCCAGCTGACTTCCTGCCCTTTGGGCGTGGGGCTGGACTCGATGATCTTCCGAGGTCCCTTCCAGCCCTAACGTCTATGAAATCTATGAAGTTTTGGGCAGAGGTATGGTGTGATGAGATCATCTAGTCCTGATGAGATCATCTGGCCCTCTGAGACCATCTAGCATGACACACTGGACTGCTTCTAAAGCTGTCAAGAGTACTCCCAAGCTGGGTCATTACGGTTGTCAAAACACTTCTCTGTAACAGATGATTCAGAGTCCATCTTGGGCAGGAGATAAGCGCATGGACTTCTACAGGGCTTAGTGTTGGCTCCAACCCTGTTCAACTTGTACATAAATGATCTACTAACAATCATTTCCCTCAAGTTTATCTATGCTAATGACATCCACTGTACCTCTCAAGCTTTCTTTCTGCACTCTGGACCAGACACTGAAAAAAGACATGACAAAGCTGGCAGACTACTGTACTACATGGTGGCTCATGCAGAGTCCTGCCAAAACTGTATTCAGTGTATTCCACTTTCATAATGCCAACCAAAAAAGAACTTAACATCTACATGGGTGGCCAGACACTGAAGCATGATCCATGCCCAAAATACTTGAGAGTGTTTTTAGACAGAACCCTGACCCTCCAGAAAGAAAGAAAGAAAGAAAACAGCAGCAAAGGTCAAATCCAGAAACAACTTGCTAGCCAAGCTTGCTGGATCAACATGGGGAGCTGTAGCCACAACACTTTGGACCTCAGAGCTTGCTCTATCATACTCAGCAGCAGAGTACAGGAAACCCACGCTGTTCGTGAACTCAATTTGTGGATTAAAATATTTGTGGGGGAGGGCAGAGCCAGGAGGTGGGTGGAGTGTGGGCATCAGGGATGTGGAGGGAGGTGGCAGCAGTGGTGGTGGTGGCATCTTCTCCCCCCAGCGGCAGCCATGGCAGTGCTTGGGGGAAAGGGGTTGGTCCCTAGGTGCTGCGGGGGAGCCCCATGGACAGGGAAGATGGCAGTGGTGGTAGTATATTCTCTGTCACCGCTGCCGGAGGCAGCTACAGTGGCACTCAGGGAGAAGGTGTCAGTCCCCAGGCACGGGGGGATCCCCATGAACAATACAGGGGGGAGCAGGGGGCAGCTGTGGGGTCTGTTGGGGAGCCCCGTCAGCATTCACAGATTCCGTCATTCATGGGGATCACCAAAATGTATCCTCCGTGAATGGCGAGGGTCTCCTGTATTGTACACATGTCTGGCAAAGGTTATCACATACACATCTTGTTGACACCCAGCTGAACACAACCGTATGTATCATTACTGCAACCCTCTGTTCAACTCCCCTTCCCTGGCTTCCCGTTCTGTCAACTGATGATGACCCAAAAGTTGGTTGAAACCAGTTGTGCTGCACCTTACCTACCACTTTACGATGACCTGTTTAACTCACCCAAAGCCTGCCTTCCTTCACAACGACCCTTATGGAGGAACCTCTCTGACCAGAATCTGTCTGCAGATACCCTCTGCATCAAGAAATGGGAATCACAGAAAGTCACAAACAAGTTACTTGTGACAAACTCCGCTTGTCAACTTGCTGGCTTTGAACTAACACAGCAAGAGTGGTCCCTGTTAAACAGGTTCAGGACAGGCCAACCATCTGCTCAGCCAGCCTCCACTGCTGGGGCCCTAGTGCCAACTCATAGTGCACTTGTGGAGAGATACAAACAATATCGCACATAACTGGAGAGTGCCCCTGTACAAACTTAGAGGTGGATTAATAATGTTGACCTCAGTTAATGAAGATGCTATTGCTTGGCTTCACAGATCTGTATTCGTTAAATAATTTTAAAAAATCTAGTCCTCACTCTGGATGAACCACAGCAACCAGATTGTCTACAAGCACATTGGAGTTGGGCAATAACGCTTTGAGTACATTTGTGTTAAAGTTAGCATGTGATAGTCACACGTTAAAGGTTAATATCTTCTCTAATGTGAACTTCAGCTCCCCAAGGGGAAGGGAGGCAAAAGAGTGAGGAAGGGGATGCGAGGACTGGGGGGCAGGGGTGTGAGGAGCTTGCAGGCAGCCATGTAGCCTGGTGGGTGTGGCATGTGCTATAACAGGGACCCTTTGTCCTGTTACTGGGAGAATGCTGTGGGGCAAACAGGACTGGCAAGGTCCTTTTAAGAGCAGGGTTTTTGTGGCTCCGAGGGATGAGTGCTCAACGGAGGAAAAAAAAACATCTGTAAGGACCAGCGTTACCTCTAAGCTGCACAGCTTGAGCAGGCGCACTCATGCTACGCTGCCAGGTGCTCCTCTCAGGCAATGCATGCCACACAGCTTGGAGGGAACGCTAGTAAGGACCACTAGGAAGAAGTCCTAGGTGGCAAACAGGGCAAGGTGCAATTACCCCACAGGGGGAATCATAGAAAATTAGAGTTGGAAGGGACCTCAGGAGGTCATCTAATCCAACCCCCTGCTCAAAGCAGGATCATCCCCAACTAGATCATCTTAGCTCAAGCTTCGTCTAGCTGGGTCTTAAAACCCCACAAGGATGGAGATTCTACCACCTTTCTGGGTAAACTGTTCCTGTGATTTATTACCCGCCTAGTGAGAAAATTCTTCCTAATACCTAACCTAAACTTCCTTCCTGCAACTTGAGACTGTTGCTTCTTGTTCTGTCAACAAGGACTAAACTAAGAAAATATTGCAGTCAAAGGGCAAGTGACTGTCAGGGTTGCAGGGATGAATGAGAAACCCCTGGCTTGGACCAGGCAATACATCTGGCGGGCTGGAAAGGGAAGGGCTTGCCCTCAGGTTAAAGAGGACACTTTATTTCTGGCGAGGAATGATGAAGAGCTCCCAAGCAGGCCATGGCAGTGCCTGGAGGCACAATAAAGACCCTAAAGGCTCTGTTGTGGAGGGGTAGAGATCCCCCTTTTTTTTTTCCTTTCAGAAGATACAGAAGGATACAAAATTAAGTTTTGGTTGTGAGTACCCAGTGGGTGGTATTTTCATTGGGCTAGTTAGAACTGGATGACTAGGAACAGCTGTGAGGGGAGGTTTGGAGGCTGCACTGCAGGTGCCTTAAAGCCCCCTGTGAGTTTTAGTTCCCTTTAGACCTGAAGGTGTGGTGATGGCTGAGAGAGGTTTCATAGTTTCATAGTAGCTAGAGTCAGAAGGGACCTAGGAAGATCATCTAGTCCGACCCCCTGCCTTGGCAGGAAAGAGCACCGGGGTCAGATGACCCCGGCAAGGTGCTCATCTAACTTCCTTTTAAAAATCCCCAGGCTAGGAGCCTGCACCACTTCCCCTGGAAGCCGGTTCCAGGCCCTAGCCACCCTGACTGTGAAGTAGATGATGGCTGAGAAAGCCCAGGCACAATAAATCATAGATTCATAGATGTAGAGTTGGAAGGGACCTAAGTAGATCTTCAAGTCCGACCCCCTGCCCTGGGCAAGAGAGAATACTGGGCTCATATGACCCCAGCTAGGTGATTATCTAGCTTCCTCTTAAAGACCCCCAGGGTAGGAGCCAGCACCACTTCTCTTGGAAATTGGTTCCAGATCCTAGCCATCCTGACTATGAAGTAGTGCCTTCTAATGTCCAGTCTGAACCTACTCTCAATCAGCTTATGGCCTTTATTCCTTGTTACTCTGCAAGGTGCTCGGGGGAACAGGGTCTCTCCCATTCCCCGCTGGTCCCCCTTGGTAAGTTTATAGATGGCCTCCAGGTCCCCCCTCAGCCTTCTCTTGTGGAGGCTGAACAGGTTCAGGTCCCGTAGCCTCTCCTTGTAGGGTCTCCCCTGCTGTCCCCAGATCATACGAGTGGCCCTCCTCTGGACCCTCTCAATGCTGGCCACAGCCCTCCTAAAGTGCGGCACCCAGAACTGGATGCAGTACTCCAACTGTGGCCTGACCAGTGTCACGCAGAGGGGGAGGATCACCTCCTTGGCTTTGCTTGTGATGCATCTGTGGATGCATGACAAGGTGCGGTTGGCCTTACTGACCGCGTCCTCACATTGGCAGCCCATGTTCATTTTGGAATCAATAGTGACTCCAAGATCCTTTTCTGCCTGTGTGCTGATAAGAAGGGAGTTCCCCAGCTTGTAGGTATGCTGCTGGTTCTTACTGCCCAAGTGCAGCACCTTGCACTTGTCAGTACTGAATCCCATCCTATTCTCATTTGCCCACCCCTGTAACCTGTCCAGGTCCAGCTGTATCCTGTCCCTCCCTTCTAGTGTGCCCATCTCGCCCCAAATCTTGGTGTTGTCAGCAAATTTGAACAGGGTGCTTTTCACCCCCTCATCCAAGTCGCTGATAAAGAAATTGAACAGTGAGGGCCCGAGGACCGAGCCCTGGGGGACTCCACTGTCCAGATCCCTCCAGGTCAAATATGACTCGTCCACCACCATTCTCTGGGTGCAGCCCCACAGCAACCCATCTGACTGTGTAGGCATCAGTGCCACAGTCACCTAGCTTTTTAATGAGAATGGGGCGGGAGACAGTGTCAAAGGCCTTCCTGAAGTCCAGAAAGACTACATCCACCGCAACACTCGCGTCCAGTGATTTTGTAACCTGATCATAGAAGGCAATCAGGTTGGTCTGGCCCTAATGAACTCATGCTGGTTGCCCCTGAGCATCGTACCCCCTGCTGGTCCTTCACAAATGTGCTCCTGGATAATCTTCTCAAAGAGCTTCCCCAGGATCGAAGTAAGACTAATGGGCATATAGTTGCCCAAGTCCTCCCTCCTCCCTTTTTTGAAAATGGTGACCACGCTGGCCCTCTTCCAGTCATCTGGCCAGAGCACCACGAGTGCTCATAAAGCCATGCCAGGTTGGGTATAACCCCTGCCAATTCCCTCAGGACCCTGGAGTGGAGAGCATCTAGACCTGCTAATTTGAACATGTCCAGCCCCTCCAGAAGTCCCCTAACTCAGTTCTCCATGACCCTAGGCCTGGCGGAGTCTCTCCTGAGTCCATCCTGAATCTCAGTGGGGGAGTCCTGGTCCCTGCACAAAAAAATGGAGGCAAAGAAATTGTTAAAAAGGTCTGCTTCTTCCTCTGGTGCAACCACCAGATTGCCAAGCGTATCCTGCAGGGGCCCCATGTTACCCGGTGCCTTCTTCATACTCCCTAACTATTTAAAAAAGGACTTTTTGTTGTCCTTGGTGGAGGTATACTCCTCATAGATTTCATAGATTTCATAGATTTCATAGACATTAGGGCTGGAAGGGACCTCGGGAGATCATCGAGTCCAGCCCCCTGCCCAAAGGGCAGGAAGTCAGCTGGGGTCATAGGATCCCAGCAAGATAAGCATCCAATTTACTCTTGAAGGTGTTCAATGTAGGCGCTTGAACCACCTCCGCTGGCAGACTGTTCCAGACCTTGGGGGCTCGGACAGTAAAGAAATTCTTCCTTATGTCCAGCCTGAAACGGTCTTGCAGGAGTTTGTGACCGTTCGACCTCGTCATCCTTTGGGGCGCTCTGGTGAACAGATGTTCCCCCAGATCCTGGTGGTCACCCCTGATAAACTTGTAGGTGGCCATCAGATCACCCCTGAGCCTGCGCTTTTCCAGGCTAAAGAGTCCCATGGCTCTCAGCCTGTCATCGTAAGATCTGTTTTCCTGACCTCTGATCATGCGCGTGGCTCTCCTCTGGACTCTCTCAAGCTTCTCCACATCCTTTTTGAATTGTGGAGCCCAAAACTGGATGCAGTACTCCAGCTGCGGCCTCACTAAGGCCAAGTACAAGGGGAGAATGACGTCCCGGGATTTGCTCGAGAAGCATCTATGGATGCACGCCAGCATTTTGGTCGCTTTACTAGCCGCAGCATTGCATTGCAGGCTCATGTTCATCTTGTGGTCAATGATGACCACCAAGTCTCTTTCTTCTGTAGTGCTAACCAACGTAGCACTGCCGAGCCTATAAGGGTGCTGCAGGTTTTTCCTCCCAAGGTGGAGAACCTTGCATTTTTCGGTGTTAAACACCATGAGGTTCTCGTCTGCCCATTTGCTGAGCCTGTCCAGGTCAGCCTGGATCACCCGCCTATCTTCTGGCGTGGATGCTTTGCCCCAAAGTTTGGTGTCATCGGCGAACTTGGCCAGTCCACTCCTGACTCCAATGTCCACATCGTTAATGAAGATGTTGAACAGTATGGGTCCCAGGACAGAGCCTTGAGGGACCCCACTGGTCACAGGGCACCACGATGAGTGACTGCCATCAATCACAACCTTCTGGGTCCGACCAGGAAGCCAATTTCCCAGCCAGCGGATCGTGGTGGAGCCAAGGCCACAACTGGGCAGTTTGGCCAAGAGGGGGATACCAGATCAAAAGCTTTTTTGAAGTCAAGATATATGACAATAAGAAGTCCTTCTTCAAATACATAGGGGGTAAAAAGAGGGTCCCGGGTAATGTGGGGCCCCTGCAGGACACAATGGGCAACTTAGTCGTCATGCCAGATGACAAAGCTAACATATTTAATGATTTCTTTGCCTCTGTCTTCCTAAGTAGGGACCAGTTCAGCCACCTCCCTGCTGGGCCCCCCTTGGGCCCCGGGAGAGACACGCCTGGGCCAGGGGTTAGCGAGGAGTTAGTTAGGGTACTTCTGGAGAGGCTGGACGTGTTCAAGTCCGCTGGTCCGGACGATCTTCACCCTAGGGTTCTACAGGAACTGGCCGAGGTCATTGCGGGACCCCTGGTGCGGCTCTATGAGCACTTGTGGTACTCTGGTGAGGTGCCGGAGGACTGGAAGAGGGCCAATGTGGTCCCTATCTTCAAAAAGGGAAAAAAAGAGGACCCGGGAAATTACAGGCCAGTTAGTCGTACCTCAATCCCGGGTAAGCTCTTTGAAAGAATTATCCTGGCACACATCCAGGAGGGCCTTGCGGGGCAATGCATGCTCAGGGGCAACCAACATGGGTTCATCAGTGGCAGGTCTTGTCAGACCAACCTGGTGGCCTTTTACGATCAGGTCACCAAATCATTAGACGCAGGGGTTACTGTGGATGTAGTCTTTCTGGACTTCCGGAAGGCTTTCGACACTGTCTCTCACCCTGTCCTCATCAAAAAGCTGGGAGACTGTGGTGTCGATGCCCACACGGTCAAATGGGTAGCCAACTGGTTAGAGGGCCGCACCCAGAGGGTGGTAGTGGATGGGTTCTTCTCAACGTGGAAGGACGTGGGCAGTGGGGTTCCGCAGGGCTCGGTCCTCGGGCCCGCACTGTTCATCTTCATCAGTGACTTGGATGAGGGGTTAGAAAGCACCCTGTTCAAGTTTGCTGATGACACTAAGATGTGGGGGGATGTGGGTGCACTAGAAGGGTGCAATAGGCTACAAGCTGACCTTGACAGGTTGCAACGGTGGGCGGATGAGAATAGGATGGGGTTTAACACTGATAAGTGCAAGGTGTTGCACATGGGGAGGAAGAACCGGCACCACACTTACAGGTTGGGGAACTCCCCTCTTGCCAGCACGGAGACGGAAAAGGATCTTGGAGTCGTCATTGACTCCACGCTGAACATGGGCCAGCAGTGTGGGGAGGCAGTCAAGAAGGCCAACCGTACCCTGTCATGCATCCACAGATGCATCTCGAGCAGGTCCAGGGAGGTGATCCTCCCCCTCTATGCGGCACTGGTCAGGCCGCAGCTGGAGTACTGCGTCCAGTTCTGGGCGCCACACTTCAAGAGGGACGTGGACGATATGGAAAGAGTCCAGAGGAGGGCCACTCGTATGATCAGGGGTCAGCAGGGCAGGCCTTATGAGGAGAGGCTACGGGACCTGAACCTGTTTAGCCTCCACAAGAGAAGGTTAAGGGGGGACCTTGTGGCCTGCTACAAACTGGTCAGGGGGGATCAGCAGGTATTGGGGGAGTCCCTGTTCCCCCGTGCGCTGCCAGGAGTGACCAGGAATAACGGTCACAAGCTGGCGGAGGGTAGGTTTAGATTAGATATTAGGAGGCGCTACTTCACAGTCAGGGTGGCTAGGGCCTGGAACCGGCTTCCAGGGGAAGTGGTGCAGGCTCCTAGCCTAGGGATTTTTAAAAGGAAGTTAGATGAGCACCTTGCCGGGGTCATCTGACCCCGGTGCTCTTTCCTGCCAAGGCAGGGGGTCGGACTAGATGATCTTCCTAGGTCCCTTCCGACTCTAGCTACTATGAAACTATGACATCAATCTCTTCTCCCTTGTCCAGATGATAGGTCACCTGGTCATAGAAGGAAATGAGATTGGTCAAACAAGACCTACCCGCAACAAACCCATGCTGGCTGTCCCTTAGAATGTTAGCCTGGGCCAGTCCCTCAAGGATGGCCCACTTAATAAACTTTTCTAAGATCTTCCCCAGGATAGAAGTCAGGCTAATGGGCCTGTGGTTAGCCGGATCCACTCTCCTCCCTTTCTTGAAGATCGGCACCACACTGGCCTTCTTCCAGTCTTCGGGCACTACACCAGAGCGCCAGGAGTTTTCAAAGATCTGTGCCAGGGGCCGGGCTATGACGCTCGCCAGCTCCTTGAGTACCCTGGGGTGCAGATTGTCAGGGTCAGCTGACTTGAAGGTATCCAGCTTCTCAAGGTGTTCCTTCACGAGGTCAGCATTGATGGAGGGTAGGGGATCCCCCTCACCCAGATTTCCCTGTCCCATAGCAGGCATGGGCATCCCGTGTGACTGATGAAAGACTGACGCAAAGTACCTATTTAATAGGTTGGCTTTTTCCTGGGCGTCAGTTGTCAGTTGCCCCATCTGGTTTAGCAGGGGTCCAACATTGCCCTTGCTTTTCCTCCGGCTCCCCACATATCTGAAAAAGGACTTTTTGTTGTCCTTGATGCCTGAAGCTAGTTGGAGTTCAGTTGCAGCCTTGGCTTTCCTGGTTTGTTCCCTGCAGGACCGGACCAGCGCGGAGTAATCCTCCTTGGAGGTGAATCCCGTCCTCCATCCTTTGTAGGCTTTCCTTTTTAGCCACAGTAGGTCCGCTAGGTCTCTGGAGAGCCAGGGGGGCTGCTGTGCCTTCTTGCTGCCTTTCCTCCGTGTTGGAATAGATTTAGCTTGTGCACTGAGGATCGCTTCCTTGAGAAGCAACCACTCTTCTTGAACTCCCAACTCCCTGTGGTCATGGTCCCTGGGGGCCTGACTGACTAGCCTCTTGAGCTTGTCAAAGTCGGCTTTTCTGAAGTCAAGGACTTCTGTGTTGCTGACTGACTTGCCAGCTTTACGGCGGATGGTGAAGGTGATCAGCTCGTGGTCGCTGTCACCCAACTTCCCATCAATCACTAGGTCGCCGATTAGGTCGTCCCCCGTAGCCAGTACCAGGTCGAGCAGCGCTTTGCCTCTCGTTGGCCCATAGACTTCTTCAGTCAGGTAGAGGTCATCCACGCACGAGAGAAAGTTTTGCGCCCGCTCAGATTTAGCTGAGTGATCTTCCCACGAGATGTCCGGGTAATTGAAGTCCCCCATGACAACCAAGGTCCTGGAGCAAGCGGCCTCAGTCAGTTCCCGGGCGAACTCCTGGTCAAGCTTGGGACTTTGAGTGGGAGGTCTGTAGTAGACTCCCACCGTTGTGTCCCCTGTGCCGAATTCCCCACGAAATTTTCCCTAGATGGTCTCTAGCTGTCCATGCCGGTCGCCAACATCAGCTTGCAGGGACATGTAGCTTTCCTTCACATAGAGAGCTACACCCCCGCCCCTTTTGTCAACACGATCCCTCCTGTACAGGGTATAGCCCTCTATACCCGTGGTCCAGTCATGGGTGGAGTCCCACCAGGTCTCCGTTATCCCAGTGACATCATATTTCTTTGCACTGAGCAGGAGGACGAGCTCGTCCTGCTTGTTGCCCAGGCTCCTGACATTCTTTCTGTGACCTGGGCTTCCTTTCCTACATTATGTGAGAAGATTGAGTTAACCTTATATATTTTTTTCTTTTCTGTCCCTATAGATACTAGGTATCACTATAAACTTTGTCTGAATTTCCTCCAGTTCTCAGCTATATTTCCCAACAAAATGAAAGGTAGGTGAAAGCTGCACCATGTACATGACTAAGTCTTTTCTTATTTAAACTATGGCTGTGCGGGCAGAACACCTACAGAGGTCTCAGCCTTCTACATAGTTGTGTTGCTCCATATGCTCTCAGTTCCCAATTTCTACGGTTTGAATCTCAAATTCTTCCAAATTCTCTCTCATTCATCATTTTGACATCATTGAGTGATCATAAGGCTCAGTAAAGACAGGTATACATCATGAGGAAGAACTAAGAACAAACTTTTAATTGTGGAGCAACATACATCCCTTTTCTATGTCTTTGTCTATAGCTTCCCTGTAACTGAGGGACCATTTCCTCATTCCCTACTTTCTCAGCTTTCTATATTATGGAGCATCTCTAAATTATATCTTTTACTACTATAGGTGCTTTCATTATGATAATGCTAATATTCCTTTCTAAGTTGCAACTGACTGAGACAGGACCACTTGCTCCCATATAGACCTTGCTCCTGCCCCAGCTAACCAATTGTATATAATATATATTTCAGTTGTATCTGTAGGGACAAGATCAGACCTATAATCGACATAGTTAATAAGTGGGAATAAAGAGCTTAAACATGTAAGCAGCTGGTATCTTCAATGGCCCCAGTAACTTCAGATGCTGAGATACTTTGGTAATCTAGCTCTGAATGCATTTATCTATAGGGAAAATATAAGGGGATAGTAACAAGTTGTTCTTTAGTTAAGGTGGAGGTTCCCAGTTTTTCTGACATGCAATCTCACTTCTGAGTTCCCAATCCAACTTCTGGTTGGCTTGCAATTGTTTGTGACCTGGCTTAGGATCTATCCCTATCTGTGGTAATTGAATTTCTTTTGCAGTTTGTGAACCTACTTCTAAGTGCTGTGACCCCAAATTGGGCCAAAACCTATAGTTTAGGATTGTTGTGTGAGAGGGGAAACCAGAAAACATGGAACAAAAATAAATATTTCAACAGGCAATTTTTAATCACCTACAATTCACTTTTGCTTTCAAAGACCTGCAAGTGGAGTGATTAATTCTATCACTATCAGACAGGATGCAAAACATCCAGGGAGAGGAAGATGAGCCCACAACTGACACAGATCAAGTGAAGGAACACCCTACAGGCTAGACATCCATAAGTCCACAGGCCTGGATGGAATGCACCCAACAGTCTTGAAGGAGCTGACGGACATCATAGTATGCCCTATGGCAAAGATATCTGAGAATTCATGGCGCTCAGGTGAGGTACCAGAAGCCTGGAAAAGAACCAACGTGGTCCCAATCTTTAAGAAGGGAAGGAGGGAAGATCCAGGGAATTATAGGACAATCAGTCTGATGTTCAATCAGTCTGGAAAGATTTTGAAGAAAATCATCAAGGGATCTATCAGCAACAGGCTAATGGAAGATAACCTTCTGAATGCCAGCCAACATGGCTTTCTTGCTGGAAGGTCTTGCCTGACTAACTTCGTCTCCTTCTAGGAGCAGGTGACACATTGTGTGGACAAGGGAGACAAGGTTGATGTCATATATCTGGATTTCAAAAAGTCTTTGACTTGGTCTCCCATGATGTCCTCATGGTTAAGCTGGGGAACTGCGGCCTTGACCATCTCATGGTCCGATGGCTGGGGAACTGGCTTTGGGGTAAGATCAAAGAGTACTAGTGGATGGGAACAAATCACTGTGGCGTGAGATGACCAGTGGAGTCCATCAAGATTCAGTAGTTGGGCCAGTACTCTTCAAAGTCTTCATTAATGATCTGGATTTGGGTGTCAGATGCAGACTAGCAAAGTTTGCAGATGACACTAAACCAAGGGGAAAGGAGGTCACACTGGAGGACAGGCTGGGGATACAGGCCAACCTGGATATGATTGCAAGGTAGGCGGACCAAAACCTGATGGCATTCAATGTAGAGAAGTGCACAGTGCTCCACCTTGGGAGGAAGAACCAGCATCATACTTATAGGCTCATCAGTGCTTTGCTCACTACCACCACAACGGAAAGAGACTTGGGGGTCTTGATTGATCACAAGTTAAACATGATCCACCAATGCGATGCCATGGCTGGCAAAGCAAACCAAATACTGGCATGCATCCACTGATGCATCTCATGCAAAACACGGGCTCCCACCCTGCTCCACCTTAGGGAGGCCACAGCTGGAGTACTGCATCCAGTTTTGGGTCCCCACTTCAGGAGGGGTGTGGATAAGTTTGAGAGAGTCCAAAGGAGAGCACCCAGATGATCAAAGGCCAAGAGAACAAGCCCTACAAGGAGGGGCTGAGGGACATGGGACTCTTCAGACTAGAGAAGAGGAGCCCGGGGTGACTTGGTGGCAGCCTATAAGCATATAAGGGGGGTACATCAGGACCTGGGAGAACAATTGTTCACCAGGGCCCCCCAAGGGATAACAAGGTCTAACAGCCACAAACTCCTGGAAGGCCAGTTTAGACTGGACATAAGGAAAAACTTCTTTACAGTCTGAGTGTCCAGGGTCTGGTATAGAATCCTCACAAAGGTGGTGCAAGCACCTACTCTGGACTCAATCAAAAGGTGTTTGGATATTTATCTTGTTGGAAATATTTGACCTGAGCAGACTTCCTGCCTATGGCAGGGGGGCTGGACTCGATGATCTTGTGAGGTCCGTCCAGCCCCTAATGTCTATGAAGTAATTCCATAATCTGGAATTTTTTTGGTTATGTACTTCTGAGCTTCTTTTTTTGTTCACCTGAAAGGAACTGCAGCAGGAAACAAAGGTGGAACAGAGCAGGCCTTCCTCTGGCACACTTTGCCAAACTGTTTGAGGCTTAGCATGATAAATGTAAAATGTACATGCTAAAAGTAGTGATAAACTGCCACATTTGTTTATCTTTAGCAGATCACCTGGGTTTGCTAGGAGCTGCCCAAAATATTGTCCCCAGCCTACAGTCTTCACTTGTCCATTTTTGCAAATGTGTTGGCACCATGTCTAGTCTTGAAGACTTGAGCAGACAGCTACAGGGACAAGATATTAGAATATTTATTTCATGAGCTTTTCTTCTAATGTTGTGTGCTTCTTGTAGAAGAAAATTCTTGCTGGTCAGTGAGGTTTTCCAATTGTGCCTGCTACTGCTTTCCATTAGTGGTGAGAGGTTACGTGGGGTGCAGTGCTTTACACTGTACTGTACTATATGCAGAGAAGGTATTCAGATTTAATTTATTCCCTGCTCCTGGATAAAGATTATTGCAGCTGTGTGTTTTGGAGAACTATCAATGAACGGACTTCAGCTCATACAACACACTTTGAATGGAGTACTGTACTCTATATTTCCAGGTTCTGTTTTAATTACACTTACATATTACCTTTTGAGGCAGCCAAAAGCTGGAAAATGTTTCCTCCTATATGGTTCTTCAGCCTTCCTGACCTTCTATTTTATACAAATATATTTGTATGTTCAAAACATTTAATGTAGGAGCAAGATCTGACGATCTAGATGGGTATATCCACACATGTAGGCACGCACACTTGCAGCAGCTCAAACAGGAGCAGCACAAATTTGCCTCAGCACATGTGCTCAGACATGCATTTTCATCTGGGGCAAGGTGCCACTTGGGACCAAATAACCCTGCCCAGCTGCTCCCAGATCTACAGCCAAGTGGAGCTAGAGCCTGGGGCCAGCACATGTGTTGGCCCAAGCAATATAAAAAGCTGCCCTGGCAAGCAGCTCAGGGCTGCTTACCCTCAGGCACTTTGGGGAGGAAGTTGATCATGCCCCTTCCTGTCCCAGGCTGTTGTTGCTGATGCTGCAGGCTCGGTCTCAGGAGCTTCTGGGGAGATGGCCAGGCCCTTTCCTGCCTCTGGTTACTATTAGCTGCTGGCTTGATCTCAGAGCTTTTGGAGTTAGTTTGGCTGCATCCCTTCCTGCCTTGGGTGGCTTCTGCTGCTGCTGCCACCCCCCTGTTAGAAATGGAGTATTGTTAGAAATGCACAGTTTGCATCTCGCACCTGATAAGAAAGAAACACTGACAAGGACTTTTCTCCTTGCCCAGCCTTGCCACAGCTCTTCTTATACTAAATCACAGACTCTCCCCCAGCGCCTGATAAGGAAGAAACACTGCCAAGGACTTTACTCCTTGCCACAGCTCTTCTTATACTAAATCACAGACTCTCCCCCAGCTTCTCCTAGCCTTTCTCATGCAGATTACAGAAGCTGGAATTCAACTGACTGTGTCCTTGAAAGCGGGGGGGTTTAAACTCTTGGTGACCTATAGAACTTTCTGAGCATGCTCAATTAGCTGATGCATATTTGCTTCTCCGCCCTGCATACTTAAGTAGTTCATTATAATGTACATGCGATGAATGTAGTGATGTAACCACATATATGTTTGTATGAAACGGAAATGAGCTGTAAGAGTTCCTGTTTCTGCACACGTGCCCAGGAGGAAAAAGATAAATATAGCCTGCAAAAATTCCTTGGTGGATTCAGAGTAATCTGAGTTTTTGACTCTGCTCTGACCCTATTTGCAAATACACCTTTTGTGCTGCTAAATGAGTGTGTGTCTGTGATTTTAGTGGCCTCCAAGAAACGGACCGCAATTTTTTGGAAAAAAATGGCGAGTCAGGCAGGAGATTTCTTGGACTACCCTGGAATTCAGTGACAAGATCATCTCTGCCACCATGGGGAGTGCGCACCGAGCTGCCTTTTTGGGCTCGCCCAGAGGGCTTAAGACGTGAGTCAGGATATCCGGGAAGTTAAAGGCTCCTGTGCAAATTTTTGGTTTCTGAGGATGCCAGACACACATTCCGGCATTCTGGTCAAGATCTCTGGGGTATCTGAGTGAGCATATGAATTCCCTTGCCCAATCTGGTCTGGATCCGGGAACAAAGACGCGTTCGATTTTGGTTTAATACTGGGAAATTTTCGGCCTGGTATAAGAGAACTGTCTGTAACTAGGATCTTTTGGTATTTGGTGTGCGTTGGATGCACTTTTGTGGGCATATGGGTGCGGGTCGCTCCCGTGTAGAAAACTTGGATGCGCCTTTAGGTTGTATATTACAAAACTTCAGTAAATTTGGAAAGCAGGCAGATTATGGAGTGAAGATGAAAAAGGGTGATTTAATTAAGTTTTGTCAACTCGAGTGGCCAACATTTGGGGTCCACTGGACCCCAAAAGGATCCTTTGTAGTAAAAGAAGTGATAGCTATCCATGAAATAGTTATGCAGAACGGATATTGGAATCAATTTCCTTATATCGATTGTTGGTTGTGGGTGGTTCAAAATCAGCCACCTTGGATTAAGAAATGCTTAGTAAAGTCTCATGTGATGGTTGTTAAAGGAAAGACTCAAGGAGGACCGCCTGTACTCCCTGAGTCTAATGAGGGGGGGAATTCTGAATTGGCTGAGTATCGGACCCGCTCTCCGGTCGCCCTGTCAGGTAGCGAGGATGAATCAGACACCTCCTCGGGATCCAGTCCCTCTGCACCACCACTCCCTCCCTCAGGGAAACCACCACCGGCGTATCAAAGCATACCTAATGATTCAGAGCGTGAGCCTCAGCCAAGTGCCCCATCTGAATCAGGGAATAAGGGCTATTATTTGCGCAAGACTGTAGAATCACAGCCGGTGCTGAACTGCCCAATGCGAGAGGTTATCGGAGAGGGGGGCAATGCAACTTTTGTCTACACCCCATTTAGCACTTCAGATTTATTTAACTGGAAGAATCAGAGCCCCTCTTTTCGTGAAGACCCTGAAAAGATGAGGGACCTGTTTCGATCTATTGGGCAAACCCATCGACGCACTTGGGCTGATGTCCGGATGATGCTCCAAAACCTCCTGACCCTGGAGGAGAGGAGATTAGTGTTGGGGACGGCAGAGTGCATTGCAGCAGCAAGGGTAGAAGCGGAGGGAGCTGCTGGTCGTACCTTGCGTGATACCTGCCCTGTTGAGGAACCGAGATGGGATAATCATACTGCAGAAGGAAGAGAGCTGAGTGCACAGTATCTGGGAATTATAGTGGAAGCAATGGGGAAGGCAGTGCCTCAGGTTACTAATCTGTCTAAATTGTATGAAGTGAGACAGGGAAGAGAAGAGGATCCCTCAGCTTTCCTCGGGAGGCTGTATGAGGCGTTCCGCAGGTTTTCGGACCTAGATCCAGAAACCCCAGATAATCAACGTATGGTAAATCTTATGTTTATTGGTCAATCCGCTGCTGATATTCGTAAGAAGTTACAGAAAACTGAGGGAGGTTCTGGGAAACCGATTTCAGAGCTGGTGGAAATTGCATATAAGGTATATGGGAATCGTGAGCATATGCAGGAGCGCAAGGAGGATAAAAAGGCTCAGCGACAGATGGCAGCGCTGGCAGCTGCTATAACTGGAGGTAACCCTGGAAAGGCTGGGATGCAGAAAGGGAAAGGAGAAAGAGTGGGAGCAGACGTTTGTGCTTACTGCAGGGAGAAAGGACACTGGAAGAGGGAATGCTCAAAGTTAAAGGAGAAGAGAGAGGGTGAACCAAGAGGTCACCTTATGCAGGCAGAGGAAAAAGGTGAGGACACAGAATGAAGGGGACGGGGATCTAAGACCACTACCCTTCGGGTTGGAGCCCGAGAAGATCCCATGGTAACCATTAGGGTTGGTGGCAAAAACTTTGAAGCCTTGGTGGATACTGGGGCTACATTTTCAATGATTCTGGAAACCCCCCCCCCCCCGTGCAGGAACTAGTGAACAGCATGTACTTGTGGAAGGGATTGAGGGAACGCAATCCTGACTCCCTGTTTGTAAACCACTCCTCACCAAAGTGGGGGACCATTTGCTTGAGCACTCCTTTGTATATTCTCCAGTTGCCTGGTTGCCCTACTTGGGCGGACCTACTCACAAAATTGCAAGCTGAGATATTTTTCAGAGATGACCAGATAGTGGTCCAGCTACCTGTCAAGCAGAGCTCGAACTATCAGATGGCTCTCCTGGAGGACTGACGCCCTGTAGTAAGTTCTGAAGATCACATGACTGGAGTAGATCCTTCGGTATGGGATGATGGAACCCCTGCACAAGCTAAGTCGGTCTCCCCGGTAAGGATCATACTCAAGGATGGGGAGAGGCCCGTTCGGGTAAAGCAGTATCCACTCAGCCGAGCGGCCAGAGCTGGACTCACGCCGTTAATAGAGAAATACAAGAGGTGCGGATGGCTAGTGGAAGGGTCCTCACCATATAATACCCCCATTCTTGGAGTGCCGAAGGCAGATGGGGTCTCATACAGACTGGTCCAAGACCTGCGAGCAGTAAATAAGAAGGTCCTTTCAGATCATCCTGTAGTCCCGAACCCACACACGATTTTGACACAAGTACTGGGGGAAGCTGAAATATTTTCAGTGCTAGATTTGAAAGATGCTTTCTTCTCCATTCCCCTTCACCGAGAGAGTCAAAAATTGTTTGCTTTTGAATGGGAGGATCCAGATACTTTCCATAAAGCCCAACTCATGTGGACAGTTCTTCCACAAGGATTCATAGCAGCCCCCCATATTTTCGGACTTGCCCTTCAGAAGGACTTGGAGGAGTGGAAGGGATCACACCCTGCAGTGACTCTCCTCCAGTATGTGGATGACCTGCTAGTTGCAAGCCCAAACTTGCAACTCTGCGAGAAAGCCACCAGGTCACTGCTAAACACTCTGGAGGAAAAAGGATATAAAGTCTCTAGAGAGAAAGCCCAAATATGTCAGCCTGAAGTCACATTTTTGGGATATAAGCTCTCAAAAGGAGTCAGAGCCCTGAGTGCAGATTGCATACAGGCAATCCAAGGTCTAACCCCACCTAAGTCACCCAAGGAGCTGCGGGCATTCCTAGGGCTAACTGGGTTCTGTCGACTATGGATACCAGATTATGGTGGGAAGGCTAGACCACTGTATGACTCCCTGACTAAGGAGAGTCTCACTAAATGGAAATGGAATAAAGAAATGCAGCATGCCTTTGATCTGCTTAAGGCAGCATTAATCCAGCCCCCTGCCCTGGCCATCCCAAATAGTAAAAAGCCATATCGACTGTACGTTCATGAGAATCGAGGGGTTGCATCAGGGGTGCTGACACAACCATCAGGCCCAACCTGGAGACCCATGGGATATTACTTAAAGGTTCTAGATCCAGTTGCACTCGGGTGGCCAGCCTGTCTTTGGGCTGTGGCAGCCACAGCAGTGGTTGTTGAAGAAACCCAAAAGATAGTCATGGGTGCGGATATGGAAATACACACCCCACATGGAGTTCCCCAGATTCTAGGGACTGAGGGAGGAAAGTTTCTTAACCCCTCCAGACAATCACGGTATGAAATATTTTTGCTCTCTAATGCAGGACTTACTTTCAAACATACTACAGCCTTGAACCCTGCAACCTTGCTGCCGGAGCCAGGGAAACCGATGCATGACTGCCTTGAGGTCCTGAATCAAACCACACAGATGCGGCCTGATCTTGCTGAGGACCCAACTGAAGACCCAGATGCTGAATACTTCGTAGACGGCTCCAGCTCTGTCATCGATGGAAAAAGACGAACAGGATGTGCAGTGGTAACCTTGGATAAGGTAGTATGAAGAGAGTCATTGCCGAGCTCATGGTCGGCACAGGCCGCGGAACTCACTGCGCTCACCCGAGCATTACAGCTGGGGACAGGCCAGCGGGTTAATGTATACACTGATTCTCACTATGCTTTTTCTACGGTCCATGCGCACGGACTATTGTGGAAAGAAAGAGGTTTCATTACAGCTTCTGGGAATAAAATTGCTAACGGCCCCCAGATAATCAAGCTACTAGAGGCACTCCACCAGCCTAAAGAGGTAGCAGTCATTCATGTGCGGGCCCATGGGAAGGCTGCTGAGGAAAAAGCATAAGCTTGGAAATGCAAAGGCTGATGCGGCAGCAAAGGAAGCCGCATTTATTGGTGGAGAAGCGGAGGAAGTATCTAGGCAGGCCTTGTCCCATGCCATATGGCCATTCGTCCGGGATTTAGTCCCGCAGTATTCCCCTGAAGAAGATAAATTTGCACAGAAAGCTTGTGCAAAAAAGAACTCCCAGGGGTGGTGGATAGTACCAGGAGGAAAGGTCATGATACCCAGGCCATTGCTTCGGGAGGTGCTGCAACAGCTCCATGCAAGAACCCATATGGGAGGCTTGGCTATGGGTGATCTAGTGATCTGCCAGGCAGTAGCCCCAGGGCTATATGTAGAAGCTCAGCCTATTGCTACCAGGTGCATCACATGCCAGAAAGTAAACCCTCGAAGGAAACCCCCTGTGCCAATGGGAGGTAGACCCTGGGCAGCGTACCCTGGACAAGCATGGCAGATTGATTTTGCTGAGCTCCCACGGTCCGGACATCATAAGTTTTTACTAGTCATGGTAGACCAGCTCTCTGGTTGGGTCGAGGCCTGGCCCACCAGGACTGCCACTGCGGCTACAGTAGTGAAGTATTTGTTGCAGGAGATCATTCCCCGGTATTCTCTGCCTGAATCCATCGAGTCGGATCAAGGACAACACTTTGTGGGAAAGGTAGTTCAAGAAGTCGCACAAGCTGTCAAGGTCACTTGGAAACTACACACACCATGGAGACCACAGAGTTCAGGACAAGTGGAATGCATGAATAGGACCTTAAAGACTCTGCTCACCAAAATCTGTATTGAAGCACGCCTTAAGTGGCCTCAAGCATTGCCGCTAGCTCTTACTTGCATTCAAAACACTCCCCGACGGGGCCTTAAATTAACCCCATATGAAATTATGTTTGGCAAACCCCCTCGAGTCTTACCCCCTGGGATGCGAGAAAATGTAACTTTTGAATTAGGTAATAGCGAGCTTCATATGTACGTTATTGCTTTGCAGTCTGTCTTGTCTTCTCTTCACAGGTATGCAGTCTCCTTTCAGTGTCTGCCTTTAGACGTACCGGTACATGACTTCTGCCCGGGAGACTGGGTCTTGGTGCAGCGGTGGAAAAAGGAACCTTTGACTGAGAGGTGGAGTGGCCCTTTCCAGGTACTTCTAACAACCCACACAGCTGTAAAGATTGCTGGCCATGACCGTTGGATACACCATACCCATGTGAAACGACATCCACGAGCGTCAGAGGACACCAACTCCCAGGACAAACTCACTCCAGAAGCTGGGTCGTCCTCGGAACAAGAAGCCAGCAAGTGGAGCTGTGAACCTACTGGTGATTTCCAAGTGCGCCTGAGACGGCTTAATCAAAGTTCAGAAAATTAGACAAGAAAGTAAAAAAGAAAAAGTTTAGGCTGTATTTGATCTCAAGAAAGGGAATATGGTGGGAATCTTAATATGCCTTGCTGTTATCTATGTAGTAAGAGAAGCAGGATTGAGCAGCCCTAGCCACCAGCCTATATCCTCGCTTCCCCCAATTGCTCCCCCAGGGACAAATTTGTATGTTGACATGATGGAAAGAATTGCAGGTACCTTCAATCTTACCAACTGCTGGGCCTGTGGGGGACTCTGAGAGGCCAGAGAACAGTGGCCTTGGAGGGCTTTTCCTTTGGCCCCAAAATGGTTGGTAAGTGATAAGGCGGATGTTAAGAGTACTGGTCAAGAATGGGATGAGAACCGCAGCTGGGATCTTTCCCAAGTGGCATTAGGAGAGTACTGTATTAGCAATAATGGTACAGGGAGGAGTTTGGGACATAGCCAGTGTACATGGACATTGAAATGGGTCCGAACATGCACTACCTGTTATGCCCTTAATTGCAGCAAGTATGCAGGTCAATGGAATTCTGCTGCTGTTAAGCTCCCAAACTCCACGTGGATGAAATGTAACCCATCTACTCCACAATCATCCCCACATGATGAAGACACCTGCTTCAAAAAAGTCAGAAGGGCAAGAGTATCACGTTTTGATCCTAACATTACAAAATGTCAGGCATATAATGAGACCCGAAGTGAACGATTCATACCTTACTTCTATAATTGGCAATGGGCGCACCCGAATGGCACGATGGTGTGGTTTAATAGATATTGGAGTGCCTCAAATGACACAAATGAAATAACCGAGTGCGAGTATAGGGATAAAGATGGCGTATGGAGATGTCAGCTTAAACCGAGTGACTATTACACCGGCCCTTTAGGGGTCTGGTGGAACCGTGACCCCCTGGCCTTGGGAGGGGAGAACAGGGCCTTAAAAGGACATTATTGGATTTGCGGAAGGCAAGCCTATACGGTACTGCCACAAAGGTGGACAGGAACCTGCTATATTGGGGTAATTGTACCAGCTTTCTTTTTGCTATCATCTGAGGTTGGAAATAAGTTGGGAGTCTCTTTGTATGATGATTGGAAAAGGACCAAGAGAAGTATTGATGTAAGTTTGACATGGGGTGGCTCCCAAAAGTGGAAGGAGGATGAGTGGCCCCCTCAAAGGATTATTGAGTATTATGGACCAGCTACATGGGCTAGTGATGGGAGTTGGGGATACCAGACACCAATATACATGCTAAATAGAATCATCAGGTTGCAGGCAGTCTTGGAAATAATTACTAACCAAACTGCCACTGCTCTCGAGCTACTGGCCCGACAGAGTTCTCAGATGAGAGAAGCCATATACCAAAATTGAATGGCCTTAGACTATTTACTCGCAGAGGATGGTGGAGTCTGCGGAAAGTTCAACCTTTCTAATTGTTGTCTCCAAATAGATGATAACGGAAAAGCAGTCTTAGAGATTGCCAAAGAGATTAGGAAAATAGCCCATGTACCAATACAAACGTGGGAAAACACATGGGATAAAGATTGGTGGTCTAATCTACTTGGAGGACCCCGGTGGAAGAAAGTAGGGTATGTATTTTTGTGTGCTCTGACTGGTTTGATTTTTATTCCTTGCCTTACTCCCTGTCTCACTAGATTGATAACCACCACAGTTGAAGGGATGCAAGTTGCAGCAGTCCCCCTCAAAGCCCAGACTGTAGCAAAAGTCATGTACTCAGAAAAATTCCTCGTAATTATCTTGATCTGCCTAAATGAAAATGGGGAGCAGAAAGCATCTTGAGGGGGGAATATTGTTAGAAATGGAGTATTGTTAGAAATGCACAGTTTGCATCTCGCACCTGATAAGAAAGAAACACTGACAAGGACTTTTCTCCTTGCCCAGCCTTGCCACAGCTCTTCTTATACTAAATCACAGACTCTCCCCCAGCGCCTGATAAGGAAGAAACACTGCCAAGGACTTTACTCCTTGCCACAGCTCTTCTTATACTAAATCACAGACTCTCCCCCAGCTTCTCCTAGCCTTTCTCATGCAGATTACAGAAGCTGGAATTCAACTGACTGTGTCCTTGAAAGCGGGGGGGTTTAAACTCTTGGTGACCTATAGAACTTTCTGAGCATGCTCAATTAGCTGATGCATATTTGCTTCTCCGCCCTGCATACTTAAGTAGTTCATTATAATGTACATGCGATGAATGTAGTGATGTAACCACATATATGTTTGTATGAAACGGAAATGAGCTGTAAGAGTTCCTGTTTCTGCACACGTGCCCAGGAGGAAAAAGATAAATATAGCCTGCAAAAATTCCTTGGTGGATTCAGAGTAATCTGAGTTTTTGACTCTGCTCTGACCCTATTTGCAAATACACCTTTTGTGCTGCTAAATGAGTGTGTGTCTGTGATTTTAGTGGCCTCCAAGAAACGGACCACAATTTTTTGCAACACCCCCAAGGAGGGTGTGCACACTGCTGCCCCCCCTCTCAGGGAGAGGCCCACTGCAGTACACTGCAGCCCAACTTCTGCACCCCTGTTCTGGTCTGCTGCTCAGCCTGCCGCCAAGCTGCGGTTGGGGGACAGCCTGGGGAGGGAGCCTGCCCTGCTTGTAGACCCCTCCCCCACCATCACTCCGGGAGCCTAAAAGTACCTTGCCTGCCCCGGCTGCCTTGGGAAGCCACCCCCAACTTTTACCTCCACTTTCACCAGGAGCACACCCTGAGTGGCTGAACTGGACAGTTCCTACCATTGCTGCTGCTGCTGCTGCCCCCTCTCAGGAGAGCGGGAGATTCCCTGCTGCACC
Organism: Crocodylus siamensis; assembly: GCF_052110815.1. NCBI lineage: Eukaryota > Metazoa > Chordata > Crocodylia > Crocodylidae > Crocodylus > Crocodylus siamensis. Next base: position 41,045,633 of record NC_143404.1, on the reverse strand, counting down.
ACCTGACACCACACCTGCACTGGATTACTTCCTAATTGACTGGCTGCTCCTGCCCTCCCCCACAGCTACCCCATTGCATCTGATCCTGATTTGTCTCCCTGCTTACTGCTCTGCTGCTGAGCACCTGCTGGAGGCCTGAGGGCCTTCTTGACATATCTTCCACAAACAAAGCCTGCCCACTGCTCCAGCCATCTTTTACATCTGCCTCAGCAACATTTCCTGTGTGTTTTTGCCTTTGTGTAGTAAGTCCTGTGGTCCACTCCTCCTGTCCTGGAGTTTGCTGTGTGGCTGAGTAAGCCAGCTTGAGTTTCCCCAGCGTGTGCATGCGTGCTTGCGTTTTCCCCCTCCCCGCACATTCTCAAAGCATAGGCCTTTTTTTTTCCTGTGGGGCTGCAGCTCAGTGAGCTTCATCCCACTTCCTCCCTATCCCACTTGTTCCCCCACAACCCCAGCCTGCCCCTACTAGATTTATCAGGCCCACTGGATATTTTGTTTTTCTTTATTATTTTCCCTGCCCTCATGTGAAACAATGGCAGGACAGGAATCTTCTGGGGAGGCAGATGCTCCACAGAGCTTCCTGCAGCCCTCGCTATGGGGGTGGATCCTAGTCAAGCCTCCACTTTCCCCAAGCATAGCCCTCCCAGTTTTTTTTTTCTGTGGGGCTGTAGCTCAGTGACATGCCCCCACAGAGCTTTCTGCAGCCCCCACTATGGGGATGCATGCCCCTGCAGCCCCCAACTCGGAGGAAGAGTCCAATTAACTTTCTGCAGAGGTAGAGAAGCCTGCAACTTCCACTGTAGGGGCAGGCGGTATTCTGGAAGGAAGCCAATGGGGCCTGGCCCCCCCCACAAGGCATTCCCAAGCCCCTTCCCCCACCATCGGGGACCAAGGGCAAAGGCAGTGGGAAGAGCTCCTCTTCAGCCTTCTCCACAACTGGCAGTGGGAAGGGCAAGGGCCCTGCCCCAAGCCTAGACCATGGGCACCTGGGGTAGCCAGTTACACTACATCAGCCAGCACACCCACTCAGCCTGTCCCTGGCCATAGCCCTGGCCCTATCAACATGGCCCCCCAGTGGGGGAATCACAACTATGCACAGGTGGCTGCAGGGAGACCTGAAGCTGCAGGGCCTGGACCCTCCACTGCCGGCCCTTCCACCTCGGTCAGTGGGGCCCCCTTTCTGGCACTCACCCACAAGCACGGAGCGAAATACCAGCTACTTAAGAGGGAGAAGCCAAATGGGGAATGCAGTACTGCAGTTTGAGACCTGGGTGCAGACCCTGGCTCAGGTATTGGGGGCCCCCAAGATTGTGGCGGCCTCCTGCTTTCATGGGAATGGGGTCTTTTCCTTGCTTTGGAGGCTGCTGCACAAAAGGCAGTGGAGAGGGGGCTCATGAAGGGTGAGTACATCCCCCTCGAGTTCCTAGAAGAGCTGGGGACCAGAGTGGTTCTCAGCTCTGTCCCTTCCTATATCCCTAATTGGGCCCTGCTTCCCCAGCTTCAAACCCTGAGGAGAGTAATCTCCCTGGTGTTGGTCCTCTTGCTGGGGTGGTGAGACCCTGGCCTCTGCCATATGTGCTCCTTCTGTCACCAGATTATGATTCAGCTGGCAACAGAATCATGGATGGAGGCTGAGGGATGCCTTGTGATTCCTTTTCAGGAGGCCCTAGTGAGGGTTTTCTATACACTGAGGGATATGTGATGCTTCTGGTGCCACACCCTGGGGCACTTGTATCACCAGTGCCTCAGGGACCAGGAGAAAAGGGCATCTGTGGGTCTCACTGGTGAAAGGGTGCCCCTGCTACCAGTACCCCTCCCCCCTCAGACCCTTCTGGGACCCCAGCCACATCATCCAGCCCCCCTGTGAGCTCAAGGGACCCTGCCTCCAAACCAAGTTTGGTGGGGTTTTGGGGAGGGCAGCAGCCTCTAGTTATGCCCCTGCTTTAGCTGCCCCAACCTGCCAACCCTCAACTTCTACTGGAGCCTGTCCAGCTGAGGACCACCCTATGGCTGAGTGGGTGCAGGTCCCCTCTGGGCATAAAACAAAAAGAAAGGACCATGAGCAGCTGGAGCCCTCTGATGTGGAGGGCTCCTCCCCACATCCTAAGACTACCACTTGGGGAAGGAGCAGCCCAGTTTCCAGGGGCCTCTCTGGCTGCACTTGACACCCAACCCACAGGAAGGATCAAATGGGTGAGCCCCGTGGAGGAGGTTTCAGGGCTGCTGGACAGCCCTGAGCAGGAGCCCATGGAGAAAGCCCCTCACTCCACTGGCCAGGGCCTATTCCCTGAGACGATGGGTGCTGAGGCTGAGGTTGACCCAATGGAAGATCCATCAGTGGAGCCCTCCCCCTCCAACAATGTGGGGAAGATGGGGGCCATGTGGTTAACCCCAGTAAGTTCTGAGGGGGGAAGTCCCCTTTCCCAGGACCCCAAGACAAGCACTGATGCCACCCCGGTGCCTGATGAGTCTCCTACTCTCCCCTCCCAGCCAAATCCCACTACTATAGCCTGCCCAATGGTCCCACACCAGAGGGGGTTGGGGTACAATCCCTGGACCAACAATCCAATCTTGTCAGGAACCCCCTGGGGTTCCAGCTCTGCCCTGCCATCTTGTGAGGGAACCCTGTTCCCACCCTTACCCCCATCCCCATCCCAAGGGGCTGCAGAGCTCTCCCAATCCCAGTCAGAGTCCTGGGTCTTAGCAGACTGGGGGGCTCAGATGATACCTAAGGATCCCGCTGAACCCCCAGGACCAGGAGAAGGATGCCCAAAAATTGGCAGTCTCTATAGAGCCTGCAGACCTCTCGGTCCTGGGAGTCCCCAGGGTTGAGCTACTAGCATTTCTTGACTGTGAGTACAGCTGGTGCTCCACCAGAAAGGTACAGTTCACCTTGTACCACTGGGGAGATTTTGACAGCATCTGCGAGGTCTCTGCCCTGCTCCCACCACTTTTTGCAATCTGTCAGCCCTATTCCCAGTTTTTCTCTCCCCATGTACCTCTCAGCTCCCCTGTAGTCTCCTTGCCCCAGCTCCAGGCTTCTCCTCAGCATTGCTCCTTTGCTTTGCCAGCTTTCTGCTTTCAATTAACACCAATTAACCTTAAGGATAGAGACTTGAAAAAACAGAATGGAAACTTGACATGACTTATGCTAACTTACATATGTAGGCTTAAAACATATAGTATCAGTAAAACAGTAATATAGAACAGTAAAAATCAATATAAGCATAATAATTGTACAATATAAAGAAAGAGAAAAAACAAAACACATACAACCTCCTACCAAAATAAAATGCTGAAGCTTATCCTATGACTTAGCTCACTTATAATTATCTATAGGGAATAGAGAGGAAGAGAAAAAGTCAGAAATGGTTGGGGAAGGGGAGGGAATGCATTTTAAAGGACAAAAAGAAAAACTGGGGGTTTTGCTACAAACCCATCTCTATGTGGAGAGTGTCAGGAAGATGGGAAGAGCTTCATGCTCTGGACAAGCACCACTCCCACAATGCATTTGTCCACTCACTTATCTAGCTCCTTCAGGAGTTGGACTGTGGCTCCCACTTCTATGCCCTGGAGAGGAGGCAGGGGGCCAAGAAGTACATCACTTGTCTTCTGGCGGGTAGCAGCATCCCTTTCACGGATCCAGGGGAGAGGTGCTGGCATGCACAGGCTTTCTATGAGGTCAGCCAGGTCCTGCACAATAGCAGTCCCTGCCGCCTTGTGTACTCTAGCCCACCAGAGTTTGTTGTTGGGCTGGTGCCTCATGGTGCTCTCTGCTCCACCACCTGAGCTGGATTCACTTCTCCACCATCCATTGCCACCACCGCTACACTATCATGCACTCTATTTTCCACCATGCCACCCTCATGTCCCACCCAGACACCAAGTGGCAGGACCTGTTCGGCAAGGGTGTAGCTGAGGCTCCCCATTGGCTGAGCCTGTACTCCACGCTCATCACATGAGTCACTGAGGACCTCAGTTGGTGGCTCCTCCATGGAGCCATCACCATGGGTGTGTCTGTGGCAAATTTTACTGATACCCCAGTATCCTGCTGCTTCTGCGGACAGAGGAAGACCCTGGTACACATGACACTTGTGTGCCAAGCTGCAGCCCCTCCATCTCCATGTTTTGAACCTCCTTCTGAGGTTCTCGATGAACTTTACCCCCTCATGTTTTTATTTTTGGACACCCCATCTACAGCCCCACCTAGTCCCAGGACCTTCTGGTCAAACTTCTCCTGGCCCTGGCCAAGTGGGCATTGTATGTAACCAGGAAGGATGCTCTGGCCAGGAAGGTGCCCAGGGACGGTGGGACACTTTCCTTTCACTGGTCCACACATGCTTCTGAGCAGAGCACCACTGGACACCATCTACTGGCTCCTTGGATGCCTTTGAGGACTGGTGGGTATGGCCCAGGGGGCTCTGCCTGATGTCCACCTCAGGAGTGCTCATTTTCACCTTTTGTCCCTTACATCACTCCTATCCTGTTTTTCACCTTTGTTGTCCTAAGAATTTTGTTGTAGCATTCACCCATTAGCCCCCACATAATAGGGTTTACTAGTTAGCCAGATGGGCCTTAGAGCCCATGGTATTTGAATGTTACAAATGGACAGAAAATTTCAGGGCCTGGCCAATTGGTATCTGGGTATACCACCCTTTGTGCCAGATGGACTGCTGAAGCAGCATCCCAAATTCACTTTTTAAAATACCCCCAAATCCATGTTTTTCCACAGTTAGTAGAAAAGACCACTATATATCTATATGAGAGAGAGATCAATCAGTTGGGCAATGTTTTATTGCTATATTTACAATATGAAAGCAGTTAAAAAGATTTCATAAACATTAGGGCTAGAAGGGACCTCAGAAGATCATTGAGTCCAGCCCCCTGCCCTAGGGGCAGGAAGTCAGCTAGGGTCAAAGGATCCCAGCAAGATAAGCATCCAAACATTTCTTCAGAGAGTCCAGGGTAGGTGCTTGCACCACCTCTGGAGGGAGTCTATTCCAGGTCTTTGGGGTAAAGAAGTTTTTCCTGATGTCCAGCCTAAAATGGTCTTGGAGGACTTTGATGACAAGGACCAATAGTTACACTTGGGGCGCTCTGGTGAACAGACATTCCCCCAGATCCTGATGCACACCCCTTATGTACTTATAAGCTGCCACCAGGTCCCCCCTGAGCCTGTGCTCTTCCAGGCTGAAGAGTCCCATGGCTCTAAGCCGCTCTTCATAAGGCCTATTCTCTTGCCCTCTGATCAAGTGCATGGCTCTCCTCTGGACTCTCTCAAACTTCTCCACAAACTTCTTGAATTGTGGAGCCCAGAATTGGATGCAGTACTCCAGCTGCAGCCTCACCAAGGCCAAGTACAAGGGGAGGATGACATCCTGAGATTTACTTGAGAAGTTTGGAAGCCTACCAGTGTCTCTATCATCATAATAAAATGCATTCTAAATATCTATATGTTTTGATGTTTCCTTTTGTTTTTTTTAATCAAACAATGCGTGTGTGATGGGGAGGATGTGGGGTTTCCAGGAGGGGAGTAGGAAGGGGTTTGGGGGGAATGTATGGGGAGCTGCTCAGGAGGGGTGAGCTCCCTGTTCCCCACAGGGCACAGCCCACCCACACAGCACATGGGCTGCCCCCTGCACAGGGTCCCAGCCACCCTGCAGGGCTGCAGCTCCCACCTGCTGGGCCACAGCCTCCCCCTGCTGGGCCACAGACCCCATTGCAGGGCCCACAACTCACACCCTGCAGCAGCAGTGGGCATGGGGCGCTCTGGGCTTGGTGCTGCCAGCCCACCCATGGTGCAGTGTGGTGTTGATAGGCTCAGAGCTGGTGCCACTTGTACCACTTGTAGTGGGACTGGCCTGGCTCGCTGTGGCACCGCACAGGGCTATGCCACTTTAGGCATCCCTGGGGCCGCTTGCACTGTCACCCGGGGGCCAGCATTGCTCACAGGGACCATGTGTCCTGCCATGCCAGGTCTTGCTTCCATGCAACTGGCCTGGCCTGGTGGTGCATGGGGCCTGTGCATACAGGACCAGCCTGGCATGACATGCAGTCTGCAAGCAGCACTGACCCCTGGCTAACAGCGTGAGTGCCCCTGGGGCTGCCTGAAGCAGCACACCCTTGTGTGGCACTGCAGCAAGGTGGGCTGGTCCTGCTACAAGCAGCATCAACTCTGAGCCAATGGCCATGCCATGCCATAGGGAAGCTAGCAGCAGCAGGCCTGAAGCGCCCCATGCCTACTGCTGCTGCAGGGGGTGAGTTGTGGGCCCTGCACAGGTGAGCTGGAACCCTGTGGGGAAGGGCTGTGGGCCCTGCAGGGGACCCATGCCCCCTGACCAGCCCCCTCCACCCTCACACAGGAACCCCTCCCTGCAATTCTACCCACCCCCCAGTACCTACTTACCAGGGACAGCTCCCAAGTCAGCCTTGCACTGCTCCTGCTTGCCCTTGCATGTGAACACACCGTGCTTGGGCAGCAGGGGGTACCATAGAGACACTTTTGCTGGTTGCCAGAGCATCTCTGGAGGTCTGAGCCCCAGCTTGTGTCAGGGTACAGTGGGGAACCATGCCCTGTGCTGCTTTTCTTACTAGCATTTTTATTTGGTACCTGGAAATCCAGGTACCAATTTTTGAGCCTGTGCTGCAAATATGCAGCACGGGGATTTTTTTTCATTCTCAGCATGCTTGTCTGGTTGCACCCGACGAGTAGATGCAGTTGCCCTTGTTGTGGGATTCCACATGGATGTGTCCTTCACCCTTCCTGCTCAACCTGCACATAGGGATGTTGCAAGAGACTATGGCTATGTCTATGCAGTCTCTGAAGTGAACCAAGGAGTGCTCTTATAAAATTAACTCTGCTAGTTCAATCTATTTGTGTCCAAGTGCCAATTAGACAGACTAGATGGATAAGTTAATGCCTGAGAGCCCCTGAGCATAAGCCCCCAAGCTCTCCATCTCTGGTGAGGCTGAGCATGGTGCTATGGGGCACACTAAGGGGCACATATTTATATGCCAAAGCCATGTAGTCTGCCCAATTTGTCAGGTTAGGCATGATCATAGCAAGCAGGATATCTTTTGGTGAAGCTCCTGAGCCTGCTATAGTCCTTATAAATATAACCTGTGAGATCATTTAGATCACAGTTAGGCAAAAAAACGGCCTGTGGGCCAGATTGGGCCTGCTATCTGATTGGATCTAGCTCACAGGATGTGTCCGTCAATTGATTGGCTATGGCCTTCAGCTTCCCCCACAGCATTCTACATGGGTCCTAGGCCCACCTGGGGCAGCCAGTACTTTGCTCACACTCATGCCCACTGGCTCCTGGCCCAGTCAGCATGCACAGCTTCTGGTGGGGCTTGCTCCTGGTGCAGCTGCAGCTGCCCAGGTGCTGCTTGGCTCCCCTCACCTCCAGCAGCAGCTCCTCCTTCTGCTCTTGCCTCTGATGCACTGTTTTGGGTTGGGGGGAGGGGGAGAACCTGTAGCTGGGCATCTTCTGCCCCAGTGCTTGGGGTTCTGGCTCCAGCTCCTGGCTGCTTTCTACCAACTCTGCCTGCCCAGTGTGTTGAGCATCCACTTGCAGGGAAGTGGGCAGAATGTGGCTGGGAGCTGGAGCCCTATGTACTGAAGCAGGAGTTGCCCAGTTGAAGCTTCAATCTCACTTAAAGTGGCAAAGCAGGGGCAGGGAGGATGAGAGCATGGCAGGAGCATGATACAGGTCTTCCCAGGCAGGAGTGGGTGGGACTCATCCCCATGCAGAGCACCGCAGTGTGCAGCACCCAGGTGAGCTCTGCTGCACCTGCCCTTTGTCCCTACCACCACCTTTGACCAGTTCCTTGGATCTTGTGCCCAGGCAGACCCTCCCACACACAACCCAACCCCCACATCTCCCTCACAGGGCAAGGGTGTGCAGGGAGTGGATCACTATCCCTGAATATCCCTCATCATTGGCCCTGAACATTCTTGCCCACAGAACTGGGGCTCTACCCCCATGCTGTCCCTGCCCTGTGATCCCAGAGTCTCCATGGGGAGCTGCACAGGCAGGGTCTGTGGCTTGGCAGGCAGGCAGCTATGTCTGGACCCAGAGCCAGGATCTCAGGGTGGTGACAGAACAGGGTGGGGGCCAAGCCGCAATCTGTTCCCTGCTCACCCCTCCCCATGGAACCTGTGCTTGAACAGGGGTGTGTGGGCACCAGATTGCTGCTCTGCCTTGGGTCACTTTCCATGCTGTCACTACCCTGCTACCCCAACCCAAGATTTCTGCCTCACCTGCCCATTCTGCTCCCAAACATGGGCTCCCCACCCACCCATGGCCCCATCCCACATGGGGAGTTTTGGCAAGTTGTAGCATGGGGGTGAGGGGTGCTGACCCGGCCCACAACAGCTCATCAGAACTCCCTATGTGGGCCATGGGCCCAAGTAATTGCCTACCCCGATTTAGATTCTACTACCATGACTATTTGTTTGGCAGAATTCTATGGTACAATTCTTCTTTTCTTTTTCATGAAAACTAGAGGTGTAGTGTTTTTTGTATTTTCTGTATCTGGCCCATATCAAGACTGAAATGAGTGTGTTCTGTCACTGAGAGAAAGACATGCAGGTTCTACTTACCTCACCCTAGGGCGCCCCAGATCCTTCCAAAAGGGGCTGGCAACCTATAGCCTATGGCCTGGATCTGCAGGATTTGCTGGTGTTCAATACTACCTGACCCTAGCATCAGGCTAAAGCAGTCAGGTGGAGGCATTCTTAGATTTTTGGCTATGTGTGGCAGTGTCCTTTCTTGGCATGTGATAAGGACAGCACACTAGGACAGGGTGACCACACTGTACCCACTAATATGTAGGAAGTGGATTTTTCAGAACTGTATCATTGGACACTGACAGTAGGACAAACTAAACTGAAGAACAGGAACTGCTGCTTTCTAAAGATTCTTGGATTTATGCAGGGACATGAGAAGAGGGCAAGGCAAAGGGGGAAATGGGTACAAAGGCACATAGTCCATTTCTTTCCCTCAATATCTGAAGAGGGAAACTTAAGGGCATGATGTCACAGGTTGGCCAGCCCTGGTCCACATGGGAACCTCTTTACATGGGAGGGAGCAGAAAGGAGGGTTAGGGACAGAGAGGGAATCAGAGTGGCAGTTGAAGTGGGTGCAGCTTAAATTTGCCACACACCTGCCAAAAGGTTGGCCATTGTGAGCAATGGGGAGTCACAGGAGATGCTGGAAGGTTAATTTACAGTGAAAATATATTCCTCTCTGAACTAGGAAGAATACAGGCTCTACATCGATCAGGCAGCTGCTCTAGCAATTAACAGCAATGGGCATCTCTGACTTTTCTTTAAAATCTAAGCCACAGAAGATGTCTTGATCATCATCAGTTAAGCTCAACACAGCCAAATGGAAGATCATATGTGGATGAAAACACCTGTAAATTGTATCCTGGAATGTAGTGACACTGAAAAAAGAATTAGGAATTGTGATAGAAACAAATAGAACATGAGTTCCTGGTATGATGTTGTAGGTGGGCTGGCAAATATAATCCCTCCAAAATATAGAAGAATATCACGTGGCAGCAGGCAGATTTGCACCCCCCATCTACACGTGCATTAGTGACACTTACGGGAATGCTGCAAGCAGTTCTTGTGTCTGAACTTCAAGACACGTGTTCTGCGAGAGGGTTCTGCACTTGCATCCTCGTCTCCCCTCTGGACTCACCTGCCACGACTTCAAGGTGAAGAAAAGAAAAGGGGATCAGTGTTCTGTAGCATCTGAGAAAGATAAATGCCACCCAGATGTTAAAGTGTCACAGGGTCAATTTATTTCCAAACTAAATGCGATACAATTGTAGCAGTCTCGTTAATACTTTCATTTGCAAGCACAACCCATTATTGAGAAGGACTCTCCCAGCTGGATACAACTTCGCAACTTTGTACCTAAATTGTAACGCATTTCTCTTTTTGTTAGGGACGGCTTGTGCGGAGAGCGGCTCCCTGCTGTTTCTTCCCAGCCCGTCTCTCCGCTCTCAGGTATTAATTGTTTTCCCAGGGTAGGAAGCTTGAGGGAAGCTACTCTCAGTCCCCGTCTCTCCCGTGAAGATACTAGCTCTCTCTTCCTCCCTGAGCCACCAGGTCTTCCCTGAGCCGATTCCTTTCTCCCCCTCCGCCCCCCGTGCACCGGGGTTTGCAAAGAAGTATCTTCCTTTCCCTGACCGACCTGCCGCCTCTCTTGAAGTCTCTCTCTTCCGGCGTCCTCCAAGATTACAGGTCTGAGCTCTTCTCCACCTTCTGGAGTCCTCATAGCCTTTTTCTTAGTCTTCTGGTGCCCGAAGGCAGAAATCAATGCCCCGCCGCTGTCTTTTATCCCCCGGTTTTCGCGGGCTAATCCCCCAGGCCTTCCCCAGGTGTGTGATATGTCCACCACCTGACAAGTTCATCGTCGGGTCAATCCTGTCCGAGTTCCTGTTACACGGGCAAATGTGAAAGGGCTCTGGAAAGAGCTACAAGAGTGAGTCGGTGTTCTTCAGTTGGTGAAAACAAATAAATCAGTCCCATTAAACATTTGGAAATAGGGGGTCATGCGACATCTCCACAGCAGATGGATGCCTACCACTCCATGGGAGACAGCAGTCAGGAAACATCACTGATTTCTGGCCCCTCTGATTCCTGAAAAGCATTTTCCCTGTTTGGAGAGCGCATATCTCAGGTAAGGGGACAAATCTGAAAGCTCTTTCAGCCAGTTCCTTCTGGGGAATGAGCCTCATTCAGAACAGCACACAGGATCTGCAGAATCAAAGACGGCTATTGCATGGGGAAACAGAGCAGGCAGGGCAGAGGAGAAAAAAGACCCAACAATCCCTTTGACCAGAGAAGATTCTGAATTAATCTACAGAATCAGATCTTTTAAATCTTCTATGGAGGCACAGCTGGATCTGATCAAGGCTGAAATAAAAGAAATTGGGGGCAGGTTCACAGACCTGGAGATAGAGGTGGAAGAAACCTGCAACCATCAGTAAATCTGTAAAATAAAATTAAGATGATTGAGGGAAAAAAGGAACTTGCAGAGAAAACTGAGATTATAGCATATTGTGAGAGAAGAAATAACATTAGATCAAGAGGACTCCCAGAAGGCATGCAGAAGGGAGATCCTGCAGAATGTCTCTAAAGCAGGTATTCCCTCTTTGCTACAGCTAAATGTGGGCCCTGACAGGCACTCTAGAGGTCCCGCCACCCCCACCCCCACCCCCGTTGGGTTGGGGAGTGAGAGGGATCACCCTGCCTCCAGAAGCCCAAGGAACCTGCCTGCAGCCAAAAAGCTACCCCTCTCCCCCTGCCCCATGCCAGCTCTGGGGCTGTCTGCAGGAAGGAAGGGGGGAGAGGGAACCGGCTGTTGGTTGGGGTTTGTCCAGCCTGAGCTGGTGGGCAGGGGCAGAGGCAGGGGGCACAAGGTGGGGGGCTCTAATCCACCTACCCCTCCCTCAACCTCAGGCTGGGCAAACCACAGCAGGCAGCTCACTGCTCTTCCTCCTCCTCATTCCTTTCCAACAGACAGCTCAGGGGCAAGTCTGGGTTGCATCAGCCCTGATCATCCACAAATTAATCCTAGGGAACTCGTGTTCCCTAAGGTGCTCCAAAGTGGAGTTCCTTCATCTGATTCCTCATCTGATGAGGGTTAATTTGGCATGAAATCAGTCACTTTACAATAACTTTGCAGCTATGCATGTGTCATGGCATAGCTGCACAGCGCTTTCAGGTGGCTGATCATGACAGACATAACTACTGTGCCCAAAGGCAGCACATGGAGCTCTGAACACTTCTTCCAGTTCAAACAAGCCAAGAGACATGATACTACGTTTGCTCTGTTTTCAATAAAAACTAGCAGATTCTGATGAAGGTTAGGGGGACTTCTGATCCTAAACTGGGAGATGATGCTGAATTTTGTTCCCTGTTCCTTTTTCCTGGTTTCTAGTTCTTTTTTTTTTTGAAGTTTTTCCCCCCCACAATGATAAATTTGTTAATGAGTGAGACATAGTAAAGAATTCCATGTTTTATCAAATATGTTGTATTTGCTAATAAAAATGTAATATTTATCACATATCAAAAACATTGTATTGAATAAGGAGTTGAGTTTAGCTGGGATTATGGAGCAAAATCCATCTCGGGTCAGCTTGGACAATACATCTTTGCTACTGGGGGACGCTTCTGGAGAAGCCTGGGTAGGATCCTGTCTGACCCAAAGCTCGGCTTTTGAGTGGCCTCATGTCTATTGATAGCAACCCAGACCTGTGTGCTATGTACGTAGCTCTGAATAAGGAACCAAGATGGGCTGGGATTATAGGGAAAATATTAATTTCAGGACACTCCACACACAATATCTTTGGGAGTATTGCCTAGTAGAAGAGAAATATTGTTTGGTGTGACCAAGACAAATTTTGCCCCATAATCCTAGCTCAGTTCAGCTCTTTATTCTATACTGCATTTACCCAAGTCCAAGATGACTTTGATTTTATGATGAACCTCCAGCAATTAGATTCTATACATGGAAATTTGAAAATTATAAATTGGTAATTATAATAATTAGGTAGTCTTATATTCTTCCTGCCCACACAGTTGTAGCAGGGAAAGAACTGTGGGGGATGAGGGGCCAGATCCCCACCACTGGGCCTCTGTTCCCCCCTCCCCTTGACCTCTGGTACCTGTTCTTGCCCCCTCACTTCCTGTCTCCAGTGTCTACCCCTCACTGCCCCCCCCCATGCCTATGCCTACCCCTCCCCCCCCGGCCACTTACCTTTGGGACGGCTCTGGCTCTGGCTCCAGCTCGGGGGAGACAGCTGCAGCAGTCCCAGCCTAGCCCAACTAGACAGAAACAGCAGTAGCAGCTCTGGGCTCGCTGGGTTGCTGCTGAAACAGGGACTGGAGTCAAGGTAGGCAGTGTGGGAGGAGGCTGTACTGTCTCCCCTTCATGCCCTCCAAACCCATTGTACGTCTCCCCAGGATACTACCCTCCCAATGCGGGTCTCTCCCATATTCTCCCCACCTCCCCCACAGGTATTACCCATGCTTCCCCCTGTCATCCTTTACTTTGCAGTTTTCCCCATGCTCCCCCTGCTGCAAGCCCCCTCTCCCAGTGCATGACCAACACTTTGTATTTAATGCACGTTATAAAGGCAGCATGGGGGAAGGGATTCCACCCCCCCCCCCAGTCACATCCTGCCCCATTCTTGGGCAACAGTCCTGGGTATCACCTACCCCTGGGGCAGTGGGGAGGGTTAAGTCTAGGGAAGGCTCAGCTGTGGGTTTGGTTCTGATGTTGACTGGGGAAAAATACTGTCTTTGATTCAAGTAAATATGGTATAGAGCACACAGGCTGGGAGCAGTCAGATGGCACCACATCACTTGCAAACCAAGCTTCACATCAGGTGGTATTCTGCCTGGGCTGTTTCAGGAGAATCCCCCACTAATGAAGTTCTGTTATGTGGGGTGTCCCATGGTAGATTTTGACCTATGATCCCAGTCCAATTCAGCTTCTTATTCAGGGCAATATACATAGTACACAGGCCTGGGAGGTTGTCACATGGCAGAATGCCACTAAAAAATGAAGCTTTGGGTTAGGTAGGGACCTGAGCGCAGTGCCCAACTCAGGTCCTTATTCAGTGCAATGTACACAGCAGCTAGGCTTAGGGGACTGTCAGGGGGCAAAATACCACTCAAAAACTGAGTTTTGGGCTGGGCAGCACCCTGTCCAAGCTGCTTCAGGAGAGTCCTTCCCCCATAATCCTGGCCCAACTCAGTTCCTTATTCAGTACCAGTACTTCATAAATGATCATAACATAAAAGGTTTGGTGCTGATGTGACAAGGTTCCTGGTCTGGCTTGCCACCAGGCTCTGACCTCCTCACTCTTGCATCTCGGCCCCCAGATGGTTATCTCACCTGCCACAACTCGATTTTATAGGTTCGTAGGGAGGCTGCACCAGGAAGCAGATGTGGTTTTTGGGGTAGGTCTAAACTCAGGCCATTCCAGGATGCTTTTAATCTGGCTGGGTCACATGGTCTGGGGTCCGCTGCATCAGGACCCTAAGTTTGTAGGCTGCAGCTCAGCCCTCTGTGGGCTCTGGGATACTCAGCTCCTAGGTATGCCCCCTTTGTGGATACGAGGTTCACACTCCCTCCAGTCTTTGCTGCCAGATACCCAATTCTCAGATATACCACAGTCCTCCCTTTTGAAATATATTTGGGCTACTGATGGTATGCAACACCCCAGGCCCCCGGTCCCTAGGAGTGCTTTAAGCTGGGTGCCTCTGCTGCACCCCAGTGGCCTCCAATCCTCCCCTTACAGCCACCTCAGTTCTCCAGTTCAAACATAAATCAAAAGTATAAGCATCTGCTCCCAAAAACCAGTGCCTCTGTTGGGCTTAATTCTCCCCTAGGGTAACACATATGCAAAAGGTTCAAAGTATTTATTTCATGTCACTTGCAGTACAGGGTCTCCTCCACCCTTCTGTGGCACACAGTTCTTTCCTCCAGGCAGTCTGGACCAGCTCCTCCCTGGAATGCTGCCTCTAGTGGCTCCTACAGCCAGACTGCCTCTTCTAGGCTAAGCCCTGGGCTTTTCAGCTTCTCCCTGGGTCACCCGACCCTCTACTTCTGCCCCAGGCCTACCAATCACTCCCTACACCTGGGGTAGGGGCCATCTTATTTAGGTTCCTTTTTATCATTAAGTCTGTTCAAAGGGACTGGGCTGGCCAGCAGAGACTCCCTCCCTTATCTCAGTAATTGGGCAGGGGCCCTGTTACAGTGATATAATTGTCCCGGAGTGTGGCGAAGGAACGAACCCCGAAGGATCCCAGGGGGACTCTGGGGGGCAACACACCACGGGGAAAGCAAAGGGGAAGAAAGAATAAACAAAAACAACTCACTGGCGGCAGGAATCGCAGCGGGGCTGGAAGTGGTGGCAGGAGTCGCGGTGGAGTGGAAAGCAGCGGCGGGTCCCGCGCGGCTCATTAGCCACGGTTTGTTTAAAGAGGAAACAGCTGGGGAAGTGGGGGAGGAGAACCAGCTCAGGGGGATAAGAAGGGAGAGGGAGTGGATAGAAGAGGAGGAGAGGCGGCAAGAGAGCCGGGGAAGAAGAGCTCCCGAGGGCACCAGGAAGGTGGAGGAGCTAGGGAACGTTGCCTCTGACTCACAGGAGGAATCTGAATTGTGCCCAGGGGAAGACGCTGCCATCGGACCTGACAAGACCCAGCTGTCCCGACTGCATGTAAACCTGGGGGCATGTGGAGAACCGAGACTAAAGGCTTCGTCATCTCTGGTGGAGGGCAATGGACATAAGAAGTAAGAGGGGATCCTTACAGGAGGATGGACTGAGACTCGATGTCCAGGACAAGGACTCTGACTGAAACTCGTGGAAGGAATATTCCTCTGCTAGTGGGGCTTAGCAGGTCTCACAAGGGGGGGGAATCTGCGGTATTGCTCGGTACCCTACAAGAGGAAGGGCACCTGGGTTAAGGGAGATAGCACTGCAATAGGCATACCTAAACATTGGCCTAGGAAAGGTTGTGAAGGGACCTGGAGGGCTTCCTATAGCCTTGTGATTAGTTTATTATTTTGTCACCACTAACGCCGCTTGTATTTGAGGGTTATTTTCTTTATTATAATTGTTTGGGGCTCTAAAATTAGAGGGAGCCAAGATCCCTAAAGGCCAGACTAGCCAAGAAGGAACCAGGGCTTCCTGGGCCCCTGCGTGAGCCTAGCTGGAACTCAGAGGGACCCTATATCCAGGGAAGGGTCGGCCGTCAGCAACCACAATAGCACACCACTGAGGCTGGGTCTAGGGTGAGGTACACGGGAGGTTGGAGCCTCGCGAAGAACATCACGCTTCGGCCTTGGGGAGGCAGCCAGCATCAGGCAATCGGACCCCTCCATCACTGAAATACCATCGAAGTCGTGGCAGGTGGGATAAAGAGGGGGAAGACCGCCTGAAACGGGAGATAGTGGGCCACTCCCTTAAGAGACAGAGCGAAAGGTTACCACCAGGCCCCTGGGCAAGGCGGCAAGGGACCATGTGATCGAGGCCCGGCGGGTGCAATAATATACTAAATTTTTCTAAAGAAATACCCATATTTAATGAGATATGGAACTCTTTACCATATCTTATTCATTGCTAACAAATGTTTAATTACAGAAAGAGAAACTTTGAAATAGGAACCAGTAACTGGGAATAAGGAACTAGGAACCAGGAACCAACCAACCACTTCAGCCTCATCTTTGGGACGATAAAAAACACAAGTCTTTCAAGGGTTGTCAGAGGCTACACTGGGGAGAAGGAAGGAACTGAGTGAATTTATAGCATCTCTGAGAGAAGCTAATATAAAATACAGTTGAGGTATTCCTTTTAAATTTATTTTCGTGCACCAGGAATAGTAGTAAAGAGAAAAAAGAAAGTCTAAAAATCCTCGAAAAGGAGAAAGAAGATGCCAAAGTAGAAGGACAAGTAGACTGGGAGAAGTCACAAAACTAGGGGTATTTAAGAGGATCTAAGTGGGACTGAATACATAGAATGAGGGAGATAAGAAAAAATGGGAAGGGGAATATCACAAGGGTACAAAGTAAAAACAGCAATGTTGGAAACCACAATTTTTAGAAAAATGGGGAAGTAAAGATATTCTAAGTTTAGAAACACAAGGTAAACAGGTGGAGACAGGGTATAAACATGGTGTAACCTGAGAAGAGACTGGGGGAAAACCTGAAACATGGGTCTACACTTGTGGTATTCAGTCTTTTTCCCTGCAAGCCAGATGAGTGGTTTGGAGTTGGTCTGTGCACTGGGATCAAGGCCCTGTGCTGTACCTACCTAGCCGTGTGCCAGGATTGGACCCTGGGGCTTCATGACATCCCTGCCTGCTAGGACTGCACTTCAGACTAGCCTGTGCATGCAATCCAGTCAGTGTTGACAAGTCTCAAAGGACAAAAAAGCAGCACTGCTTTTAAAAACAAGCCCAACCCATTTCAAGCCCAAAACAACTCCCCAAGTCATTGGGGGGTTATGGGGAATTTTGGGGTGGCTATAGACCCCCCGGATCCCTTTCCCCCAGCACTGTGCCTGCTGGCAGGGTGCACAGCAGGGTGAGGAGCTGCTCCAGGGCTGGGCTGGGATCTTGTAGCTGTGACAGTGTGGCTCAGAGGTGGGGCAGAGCTACAGCCTGCAGCCTGGATGCCCCAGACAGGGACATACAGGCCACAGATTGCGGCTCTGCCCCAGCTTCAGACCACACTGTCATGGCCACAAGATCCCAGCTTGACTGCAGGGCAGCTCCATGCCCTGCCATGTGCCCTGCCAGAGACTGGCCCCAGCAGCACTGTGGAAACCCCAGCCCTGCTATCACAGCAGGGCTGCTGCTCAGGTCTCCATGGAAACCAAGTGGGCAGGGGCTGCTGGGAAATGGAGTCCAGCTACTGGTTGGAGCCGCCATTTTGCCCACCCCTGAACTATAACTTTTAAAAAGTCACCTATTACAAAAAAGCCTAAAATAAGTGATCTCCAAATAAAACAAGCCAAAAAAAACTGCAATCCACAACTCCCCACAAAATTAAAGCGACTTTTTAGAAAAACAAGCCCAGTTCTGCTAATTATAAATGGACTTGGCAACCTCAGATCCAGTGTGTGTGTCCATGGGGCTCCGCACAGATACAGAAATTTGGCAGTAGGGGAAGGCTGCTACCACCTCCCTGCTGCCAAATTCTCAGACCTATGGGGATCACCATAGGCCAGATGACCTGGTGAGAGGGCCTGGATCCATTTCCCTCTTCTCCTTGCACTCCCTGCTCTATGTGATTTCCCTCTCTTCCCTACACTCCTTACCCAAAACAGTATCAGACAAACTATGATATAGTGTCATGACTCCCCTAAGTTGAAAGTCAGGAACCTCCCAGGAAGGTGTTCACTACTCAGATGCGGAGAAGTTAAACATTCCCTTCTGTCTAACGATTAGGGTGAATCTCCATGTTAGGCAAGGGGTAAAGGATACAAAAATAAGAATTATTTGGGAATCCAAATGGAAGGGAAATTGGACTTGGTAAATTATGAGGTGGGAGCAAAGGCTTTAGTAAATTAAGTTATTTTTAGGGCAAAATGTATACAAGAAAACACAGGGGCCAAAATAGTACTGCCGCTATATTAAGTAGATCAAACATCATTTAGATATACTTTATTTCTTGTTTTCTTATATTATAAAGAAGCAAAGGCCATTTCATCCAGTGTGTGTGTGTGTGTGTGTGTGTGTGTGTGTGTGTGTGTGTGCACGCACACTGTAACAGTTGCATGCATGATTTGCCTGCTCACTTTGGCATGGGTAAGTGAGCTGGCCCTGCACTGACCAGGAGTGATCTGCCAATTGGCCTGAAGCCCTAGGGCGAAGGGCCAAAAGCATGCTGGAGAACGGCACGGGGAAGGCACTGGCTGGAACACCGGAAATGGGTTGGGTCACTCTCTCCTCCACCAGAATGCTTGGGGAAGAGACAGATGCTCTCTCCATGGCTGGAGGGCATGAAGAAGAGCCAGACATTTCCCCCAAAGCTGATAGGAGGCTGGCCACTCTCCACGTGGTGGAGGGGAAGCTAGTTGTCTTCCCAAAATGATGCCCAAAAGTACCTCAGATGCTCTCCCCACCATGGGCATGCCCAGAGATGGGGGTGGAAAATTTTCCAGTACTTTGTTTTTCCATGGGAAATTTTCCATTTCTAAAAATTCATTGTTTCATAAAATTCATTAGTAACAATGAATAGATGCCAATACAATTTTAAGCAAGCTTGGCAGCTTCAAAGTTGTAATTAATGTTTCTCAGGTGATTATCCCTAGGAAGTGTGTGAGAGAGTACAGTTATGTTTTATTGATTTGTAAACAGGTGGGTAAATACACTTACATAATAATCCAAACCAGAAATCAAGTTATGAATTCACTTAATTGGTCAATACAATGAAGACAATACTGGCAAACTGCAAAGTGATTGCGAAGGTATTCAACAATCATCATGTTCCTAATCACACTTTGAAGAAAGAGAACTGGGGAAGTGAAGCACACTTTTATTTCCAGGAGAAACTAGATGGGGCTTGGCTACAAAGTGTTTATGTACTTTGCTACACACAAAGAACTGTTTGCAATGTGTTTCAATAGATGACACAGTATCCCAGATTATTCCTGTGAACATTGGGAAGCAGATTCTTGACAATGATGTGTTCTGGGTTTGAGTTCACTAATTTAGCAAATTGAATGCTCCTTGAAGTGTAGGAAGTGCACATGTACCCCATGAGATTGGCCGTGCACCCCCTGGAAGTGCCAGACACAAAACTGGAAGTGCTGGCAGAAGTGCACTTCTGGTTTCGCTGCTGGTGGCTCCGGGTGATCGGCTGCTGGGGGACCCATCCCTTTCAGGTCAGCGATTGGCTGCTGGGGGACCCCCACCCCGGTCACTGATCTGGAGACACCCCAGACTTGGGAGGCACCAGTCATCCATGATTTGCTACTACCAGTTGAGGTGGGTATCAAGAAACTTGAAGGAACCAAGCCTTTCAAATATTCCAGAGATATTCAGACAACTGAATGAAAATCTAATTTTAGTTTTTGCTTTCTTCACCTCTGTCCAAAAGCGAAGTAGTAAAAATGTTTACTAAGAGATCTGAGTTTTGCTCTCATCCAAGTTCATCTGGCAGCAAACCTTTTGGATCTTCAACAGAGAGGACAACATTTATCAGAAGATGAATTATCTACTGCTCTCAATACAATTAGGGAAGTGGCTAAGAATATCCCCAACACTGATTAAATAGCCATGATGACAAACATTGCTGAGTACTGTGCAGAAGAAAAACTTTGGAGCAAAGACAGCATTTGGCAGGCAGCAGAGAATATGTCTCCTCTCACATGGTGGAAGGGATACTGTAACACCTAGCTGTTGACCGGGATTGCTCTAAGGATCCTAAGCATTCCACCAACAGCAGCTTCTTGTGAACAGAACTGGACAGTTTTCAGCTCAATCAAGACAAAAAAGAGGAATAAACTAACAAATGAACATGCTACTAAGATTGTTTCTCTTTCTCAAAATCTCTTGCTTCTGAAGAATCAGTCAGAAGCACAATTAGTGAAGAAGATGCAGTGTGATGATAAGTTCACCTTGCCCATAGACTCACTGGTAAAACCATCCTTTAGCAAAAGAGAATGTGGTTCAAGTAGTTCTGAATCAGATTTGTCTCAATCTGATTCTGAAATGGAACAAATAAGTAGTTCAAGTGATTCTACAGGTGGTGACAGTGAAACTGGAGGTGCTGCAATGACTTCAGTGGAAGAGTTAAACTCTGTTGAAGGAGATGAGTGGACAACCATGATATATTATACAGAGTTCTTTGGGTGTGCTAAAATTAGTGTCAACAGTTTTCAGTGCCTTCATTTTCCCCCTTTGAATTTAAACAAACAATGTAAGGGAAGTACATGCTATTGTGTACTGTCTTTACATTTTTACAGGTATTCCAATAAAAAAATATTTTTTCCACATAAAGCTCTTAATTTGTTTGTGTGACTGCCTGGCCTTGAAGAGCTGTTTGCGCGCTGCCTTGGTGTGGATGGTTGGTGACAGACGTCCCAAAGTTTCTTGCAGACCCTGAGGTACATGCTTATCACCAAGGGGGCCACCCCCAAACTGGCCTGCCACGACTTTGAATGTAAATTCAGTGGGAGGGGGGTAACCTGCCAGAGGCTCCTCAGTGGTAGATAGTCTACCATGTGGCCCTCCATGGGGCTCCAACTCCCCTACACCCCAGTGGGTCACTGGATTTTATCAGCCGTTCCTCTGATTCCACTGTGCTATTGACCCCAACATTCTCCGAAGTCTTGTGTTCCCCAGCACTTTCTCCTGTGATGGCTAAGCGAAACCGCTATTTAGCTCAGCTGGGCATCCTCCTGCCCTAAGCTGCCTTTAAAAAAGGAACAAAAGATGGAAATTACAAATTGGGAAGAGTTCGCCTGGCTACCTTCCCAGTCCTTCAGTTAGGATACGAAGGAGCCTCCTCGTCACTCTCTCCATGATCCCTTCATCTTCATCCCCGCCAGCCAGTTATCTCACACCTGGTACCTGGGCACTCTCTGGGGAATGAGCCGTTGTCTGGCCAGGGGTGGCTAAGGCTTCTCCTTCTGGGCCGTTCTTCCCCTCACGCCGCTGAATGCGGATTGTGGAGTTGCCCTCCCCCCAATGTCGTCTGAGGTGTCCTACTTCCTGCACCCCGTGGTCCTTCCTGGTCTGGTCGGCCTCTACTTGCGCTGTAGGTTACTGCCCCATCTGTTACTGCCCTGCCAGGCTCTCTCTCTCATGGCTCCCACCAGTCTCTGCTGGTGCAGAAAGCCTCTTCTGGCTGTTCTGCCTCCCAGGCACACTAGCCTCTGCTGGTGCAGAGAGCCTCTGCTGGCTCTCCCTCCTCCTGAGCACACTGGTCACCGCAGGTGCAGGGAGCCTCCACAGGCTCTGTCTTGCTCTGGGAACATCTGCTATTGTTGGTGCTGAGAGTCTCCACCAATGCTCTCTCCTGCTCTCTTCCCCAACCTCCGCCAGTGATCCCCTCTATTCTCACTGGCCAGTGATTGCTGAAGTTGTCACCGGCCGGCCTCAGCTGAATAAAGGCATGGCTTACAACCCGTGAGGGTTCCCTCCTTCATTCCGGCTGCATTGCAGGCCCTATTGCAGGAAAGTGTTTTTCTTTTATTATTTCTTTCCCTTTCATGCCTGGCCTTTGCCCTATGGGCCCCCAGTGTGCGGATTGGGGCTCTTTCACTCAATCACCTCTGTGACAGTTTGAATATAACATTTAAACCACATTAAGTGTCCTGTATTTAATTTTTTCCCTGAATCAAATATTTCATAGATTTCATAGACATCAGGGCTGGAAGGGACCTCGAGAGATCATCGAGTCCAGCCCCCTGCCCAAAGGGCAGGAAGTCAGCTGGGGTCATAGGATCCCAGCAAGATAAGCATCCAATTTATTCTTGAAGGTGTTCAATGGAGGTGCTTGAACCACCTCCGCTGGCAGACTGTTCCAGACCTTGGGGGCTCAGACAGTAAAGAAATTCTTCCTTATGTCCAGCCCGAAACGGTCTTACAGGAGTTTGTGACCGTTCAACCTCGTCATCCCTTGGGGCGCTCTGGTGAACAAACATTCCCCCAGATCCTGGTGGTCACCCCTGATAAACTTGTAGGTGGCCATCAGATCACCCCTGAGCCTGCGCTTTTCCAGGCTAAAGAGTCCCATGTCTCTCAGCCTATCATCGTAAGATCTGTTTTCCTGACCTCTGATCATGCACGTGGCTCTCCTCTGGACTCTCTCAAGCTTCTCCACATCCTTTTTGAATTGTGGAGCCCAAAACCGGATGCAGTACTCCAGCTGCGGCCTCACCAAGGCCGAGTACAAGGGGAGAATGACGTCCCGGGATTTGCTCAAGAAGCATCTATGGATGCAAGCCAGCGTTTTGGTCGCTTTATTAGCTGCAGCATCGCATTGCAGGCTCATGTCCATCTTGTGGTCAATGATGACCCCCAAGTCTTTTTCTTCTGTAGTGCTATCCAATGTAGCACTGCCGAGCCTATAAGGATGCAGCAGGTTTTTCCTCCCAAGGTGGAGAACCTTGCATTTTTCGGTGTTAAACACCATGAGGTTCTCGTCTGCCCATTTGCTGAGCTTGTCCAGGTCAGCCTGGATCACCCACCTATCTTCTGGCGTGGATGCTTTGCCCCAAAGTTTGGAGTCATCGGCGAACTTGGCCAGTCCACTCCTGACTCCAATGTCCACATCGTTAATGAAGATGTTGAACAGTATGGGTCCCAAGACAGAGCCTTGAGGGACCCCAATGGTCACAGGACACCATGATGAGTGACTGCCATCAATTACTACCCTCTGGGTATGACCACGGAGCCAATTTCCCAGCCAGCGGATCGTTGTAGAGCCAAGGCCACAACTGGCCAGTTTAGCCAAGAGGTGATCATGGGATACCAGATCAAAAGCTTTTTTGAAGTCAAGATATATGACATCAATCTCTTCTCCCTTGTCCAGGTGATAGGTCACCTGGTCATAGAAGGAAATGAGATTGGTCAGACAAGACCTACCTGCAACAAACCCGTGCTGGCTATCCCTTAGGATGTTAGCCTGGGCCAGTCCATCAAGGATGGCCTCCTTAATAAACTTTTCTAAGATCTTCCCTAGGATAGAAGTCAGGCTAATGGGCCTGTAGTTAGCCGGATCCACTCTCCTCCCTTTCTTGAAGATCGGCACCACATTGGCCTTCTTCCAGTCTTCGGGCACTACACCAGAGCGCCAGGGGTTTTCAAAGATCCGTGCCAGGGGCTGGGCTATGACGCTTGCCAGCTCCTTGAGTACCCTGGGGTGCAGATTGTCAGGGCGGGCTGACTTGAAGGTATCCAGCTTCTCAAGGTGTTCCTTCACGAGGTCAGCATTTATGGAGGGTAGGGGATCCCCAAAACCCAGATCTCCCTGTCCCATGGCAGGCATGGGCGTCCCATGGGACTGATGAAAGACTGATGCAAAGTACCCATTTAATAGGTTGGCTTTTTCCTGGGCGTCAGTCGTCAGTTGCCCCATCTGGTTTAGCAGGGGTCCAACATTGCCCTTGCTTTTCCTCCGGCTCCCCACATATCTGAAAAAGGACTTTTTGTTGTCCTTGATGCTCGAAGCTAGCTGGAGTTCAGTTGCAGCCTTGGCTTTCCTGGTTTGCTCCCTGCAGGACCGGACCAGCGCAGAATAATCCTCCTTGGAGGTGAATCCCGTCCTCCATCCTTTGTAGGCTTTCCTTTTTAGCCGCAGGAGGTCCGCTAGGTCCCTGAAGAGCCAGGAGGGCTGCTGTGCCTTCTTGCTGCCTTTCCTCCGTGTTGGAATAGATTTGGCTTGTGCATTGAGGATTGCTTCCTTGAGAAGCAACCACTTTTCTTGAACTCCCATCTCCCTGGGGTCATGGTCCCTAAGGGCCTGACTGACTAGCCTCTTGAGGTTGTCAAAGTTGGCTTTCCTGAAGTCAAGGACTTCTGTGTTGCTGACTGACTTGCCAGCTTTATGGTGGATGGTGAAGGTGATCAGCTCGTGGTCGCTGTCACCCAACTTCCCATCGATCAGTAGGTCGCCGATTAGGTCGTCCCCCGTAGCCAGTACCAGGTCGAGCAGTGCTGTGCCTCTCGTTGGCCCATAGATTTCTTGAGTCAGGTAGAGGTCATCCACGCACGAGAGAAAGCTTTGCGACCTCTCGGATTTAGCTGAGTGATCTTCCCACGAGATGTCCGGGTAATTGAAGTCACCCATGACAACCGAGGTCCTGGAGCAAGTGGCCTCAGTCAGTTCCTGGGCGAACTCCTGGTCAAGCTCAGGACTTTGAGTGGGAGGTCTGTAGTAGACTCCCACCGTTGTGTCCCCTGTGCCGTATTCCCCATAAATTTTTACCCAGAGGGTCTCTAGCTGTCCATGCCAGTCGCCAACATCAGCTTGCAGGGACATGTAGCTTTCCTTCACATAGAGAGCTACACCCCTGCCCCTTTTGTCAACACGATCCCTCCTGTACAGGGTATAGCCCTCTATACCCGTGGTCCAGTCATGGGTGGAGTCCCACCAAGTCTCCGTTATCCCAATGACATCATAATTCTTTGCACTGAGCAGGACCAGCTCCTCCTGCTTGTTACCCAGGCTCCTGGCATTAGTGTACAGGCAGGCAAGTGTGCCCTTGGGGGCTCTTGCCTTGCCCACAGATTGTGCCAGGGCTGGGACAGGGGTGGGCTCCCTTAAGTGCCTTGGTCTGCTGGCTTTGCAAGGGTTGCTCAGCGGGCCAGCAGTGGCAGTAGTCCCCCCATCCCCCAGCGGGCTTAGTTTAAAGCCCGGTGGAGCAGGTCAGCCAGCCTGGCTGAGAAGAGCCTCCTTCCCAGGGGGGAGAAGTGGAGGCCATCTCTTCCCAGCAGCTCGCCTCTCTCGCCAAAGAGCGGGCTGTGGTCATGGAAGCCAAAGCCTTCCGGATGACACCAGCACCGCAGTCTTTGGTTCACTGCATGGATCCTCCTCTCCCTCCTCAGCCCATAGCCCGAGACTGGGAGGATTGACGAAAACACCACCTGAGCTCGCAGACCCCTAAGCCCCACTCCCAATTCCCTGTAGCGCCTCATGACCTGGTTGGGGGTGCTCCGAGCCGAGTCATTGGTGCCCATGTGAATAAGGAGCATGGGGTAGTGGTCTGTGGGCCGGAGGAGCTGTGGGATCCTCTCCGCAATGTCTCGGATGCGGGCCCCCAGGAAGCAGAAGACTTCCTGGGCTAAGGGGTCGGGGCGGCAGACTGCCCCCTCAGTGCCCCGCAGGATGGAGTCTCCCACAACAAACACCTTTCGCTTTGTCTTGGGGAGAGCGGGGGCAGTAGCTGCGGTTGAGCCTGGGTTGCCTGCAGGAGCTCGCAACTGAGCAGGCTCTGCTGGGGCTGCAAGAGGTGCGAACCTGTTGCTAAGCTCCGGCGAGGGAGGGGCCTTGGTGCGGCAGGCTTAGGGCTCTTGACCACCTTGGTCCATGCCCCTGACTGGGCAGAGCAGGAGGTCCCAGAGTCCTCCTTAGTCCTGGAGGGAGACGGTGCTCTATGCTGCGGCTCCTGGGGGAGAAGGGCCTGGCAGTAGGAGTCTCCTGCTCACAGTCCCTGATGGCACGCAGTCTCTGGACTGTGGCCTGGAGCTCCTCCAGCTGGCGTGCCAGAGACCCCAGTAGGGAGCAGACCCCGCAAGGGGAGGTGGCCATGCTCCCGGGCCCCAGAGCCTGAAAGAGGGGTAGGCAGCCCCCGCAGCCAAGAGCCAGGGGCTCCGTCTGGGTGGCCGTCTCTGAGGCGCCCAATGGGGGGGCCGCAGAGCCTGAGGGGACCCTCGGGGTGCGGCGCGTGCTCATCCGTGTCATGCCTCTGGTAGGCTGGCTGCGGCTGGGGCTGACTACTCTGGGGGGGTTGCAGGCAGGGTCTCGTGCCCTCCCACACCCTCTCCTGCGCGAACTCTGCACTAACTCAAGCGCCTGTTTACGCAGCCTGTTCGCGCGGCTCCGGTCACGCGGCTCCCTGGGGGGCTGGGCCAAGTAGGGGCCTGGGCGGGGGCTTGACCCGGCCTGGCTCCACACAGCCGGCCTCCTCCCAGGGAGCAAGGAGTTAACCCCTTCCCACCACGAGCCCACTTACCTCCGGCTGTGCTGGGGGTCGGCAGGGGGCTCTGCGGCTGCTGAGGGGGTGTCTGGGGGGCTTCAGGGGAGTGGGGGCGCAGCAGGCTTCACCCGTGCGTCTCTCACTGCTCCGGAGCCTAACTGAGCTTTTTTCCCCTGTTTGGCGGGCCCTTTTAAACTGCGCATGCGCAGTGGGCCTGCCGTTGGGGAAAGCTGGTTTCACAGGTTTGGGAGGGCCCTGCTCGGGATTTGGGGGCCCTGCCCTAGAGGAGGGGGACTGGTGAGTACCCCACTCCTTCTCTTCTCTCCCTGGGGGGCTGGACCAAGTAGGGGTCTGGGCGGGGGCTTGACAAATACTTGTGGTTATTGTGACATAAAATTAACTTGGGGTACTTTTTTAGTTTTGTTTACTAAATATAAGTTAAATAAACATGCTAAATCAGATCACGCTCTATTTAGAGCATTGGAAACATTTCGAGAAAACTTTCCAATTCAAAATTTTTCAGAAAACCCACATCTCTGGGTATAGGGATCTCCCCACCCAGACACTCCTCCCCATGGTGGACAGCCCCTGCTGCTGGAGGCAGCAGCAGCAAGGGGCTAGTGCTCGGGGACTGTGCAGGCATTGCTGCCTGGGGGTGCACGGATCTGGCCAGCTCTGCATATGATGGCAAGGAGTGGAACCAGGCCTCTACTGTTCAGGGCTTTGTGTAGCGCATGTACAGCTCCCAGAACTCACGTGCCACTGGGGGTAGCCCTGCAAGAGAGAGCTGGCTGCCTTCCCTGCCCTGTGCTGTGCAGGTCCCAGGACTCCATGAGGAAGCAGGGGGTCGGGCTCCCTTCCATCTCCAGCGGAGTCCTGGGGTTTGCACAGCAGGGAGTGGTGAAAACAGCTGGCTCCATTGTGCAGACCTTCCTCCAGTGGTGCACAGGTGCTGGGAGCTGCACATGCACCATGCAGAGCCCCACATGATAGAAGTGGGCCAGCCAGGTTTCACAGATTTCATAGACATTAGGGCTGGAAGGGACCTCGGAAGATCATCGAGTCCAGCCCCACGCTCAAAGAGCAGGAAGTCAGCTGGGGTCATAAGATCCCAGCAAGATAAGCATCCAATATACTCTTGAAGGTGTTCAATATACGTGCTTGAACCACCTCCGATGGCAGGTTGTTCCAGACCTTGGGGGCTCGGACAGTAAAGAAATTCTTCCTTATGTCCAGCCTGAAATGATCTCACAGTAATTTATGACTGTTTGACCTTGTCATCTCTTGGGGCACTCTCGTGAACAAATGTTCCCCCAGATTCTGGTGCTCATCCCTGATAAACTTATAGGTGGCCATCAGATCACCCCTGAGCCTGTGCTTTTCCAGGCTAAAGAGCCCCATGGCTCTCAGCCTGTCGTCGTAAGGTCTGTTTTCCTGACCTCTGATCATGCGTGTGGCTCTTCTCTGGACTCTCTCAAGTTTCTCCACATCCTTTTTGAATTGTGGGTCCCAAAACTGGACACAGTACTCCAGCTGCGACCTCACCATGGCCGAGTACAAGGGGAGAATGATGTCCCGGGATTTGCTTGAGAAGTATCTCTGGATGCAAGCCAGCATTTTGGTCGCTTTACTAGCTGCAGCATCGCATTGCAGGCTCATGTTCATCTTGTGGTCAATGATGACCCCCCGTTGCAGGGCTCTCAGGTGCCCTGCAACTGAGAGGAGAAAAGGCTCCGGAGAGGCCCCTAGTGGCGGAAAAGGGGAAGGACGACTGCCAGTCTCTAAGACTGTGCCCGTGCGGGTTGCTAGGGCGACCGGGGAAGCCTGGAGCCAGGAAGGGGCGGAGCTTAGCCCTTCTTAAGCCCAGGCAGAAGGCCAGGAGGGCAGTTCCCCTCCGGCAGCCACAGGAGCAGGAGCTCTGTGGGCGAGCTGAGCAGCCCGGGGCCATGGCCAGAGCCTGACCACCCGGACGGGCTGCAATGATGCAGGGGCAAAGGCACTCTGACGGAGGTCAGGTAAAGCTCACGTGGAGCGGTGCAGGGTTTATGAGCTTGAGGTTACAAACCAGTAGGCTTTTGGGTTACGTTGTAGCCAGCAGGCTAATTTCTGTGTTTGCTTATGGTTACACCGGAGGACCGGTTGAGGCTGTAGGGGTGCGAGGAGGCCTCATGGGAGCTCCCCAGTAATCTGGGGGTTCCTTGTGCCCAGAGGGCACAGCGAATGGTGCCAAAGAGGGCACAGCTTTGTCCGGGGGGGCACGTTGGCCCAGCCCTGAGTTAGGGGGGGCAGCGGAGAGCCCCGGCAGTGAGGAGCGGTGAGGAGCAGAGTGAGGGGGCAGGGAGGGGCCCCGAGAGTGAGAAGGGGCTTCGAGAAACCCCGAAGGCAAGCAAAGGGCCGGGACTTCATATTATGGTTGCAGTCCTTGCCACCACGTGAAATACTGGACAGAGCCACACACCACTTGGGCAAGAGCACCTGTATGAGCCCTGAGCACTGGCCCCCTGCTGCTGCTACTACTGACAGTGGAGGCTGTGCACCATGGGGCAGGGAGTGTGTATGTGGGGTGTCCCCACACCCTCCCTCATACCCCACAAGCCCCGCACCCTGTTCACACAACCACCCCACATACACACCCCACCACATACCCTCTGCCTCCCACATACAGCCACACCTCCTCACAAACCCCACCACCCATGTACACCCACACCCAATATACAAGAGTTAGAATTAATTTTTCAGTTATTATGTAATCATCTCTATATAAACTATGCAAACATAAATCATGACAAAAATATTTTTTGTAATAAAATTAAAATACATTTATAGCAAGTGTTTGGCTTTTAGTGTATGATTTGTTTTTTTTCTAGTTCCAAGATAGTGACCTTCCCTTCCCAAAAGGAGTACTTCCAGGGGGCCAGGGAAGGGACTTCTGGTGGCAAAGGTCAGGAGTTACGGGGTGGGACTTCCGAACCCAAGATGGCGACCAGGGGGAGGGCACTTGTCAAGGGGTGGGGCTACCCTTGCAGCTCACCAAAATTCATTAAGTGGCCCTCTAGCCAAAATAATTGCCCACCCATGGCCTATGGACTATTTAGAAAAGTTGGATGTGGGGACAAGTCCATGGGGCCAGACGCAATGCATCTGAGGGTGCTGAGGGAGTTAGCTAATGTAATTCGAAAGCTGCTGGCCATTATCTTTGAAAACTTGTGGTGATTGGGGGTGGTCCTGGATGACTGGAAAAGGGCAAAAATAGTGCCCACCTTTAAGAAAGGGAAGAAGGAGGATCCAGGAAACTACATATCTCTCACCCTAGTCCCTAGAAAAATCAAAGAATCCATTTCTAAACACATGGAGGAAAAGGCAGCGATCAGCAGGGATCCTGGTTTTCTCTGATTTAAGAAAATCCTCAATATTCAGATTTAAAAGTAACCACAAATCCACATTTTCCCATGAGTAAAATGAAACACCACTATACATATATTCTAATATTATAAAAGCCGTAGTCTGTTTGCCTGTCTGCCTGCCTGTCTGTTTTTTTCTCACTCTGATTGGCTGATTGAAACAGGGTCACAGGGGGTAAAGCAGGGGGACCAGGGCCTGGACCCTCCCCACCCCTCCCCCCCAGGCAGTGGTTACAGAATGGGGGGAAATGGAGCATGCCCATTTCCTGCCTTCCTCAACTGGATGAGAAGCAGGGGGTGGGACTGAATGTGAGCGGACAAAGAGCTGCTGGGCCCTGACAAAAGCTGGCAGGGAGGGGAAGGAAGGGGTACAGGATGGGGGGGGCACAGTGTTGATGTTCTGTCGCTGTGCCCAACAGCCTGGGGGTGGGGCGTGGGGGGGGGAAACAGGCCTAGCCCCAAAGTGACAGAGGTGAGGGTGTGGGGGATTGGGCCTGTTTGCTCCCTTCCCTAACTGGATGAGAAGTGGGGGGGAGGAAGGGAGGGGCCAGCCGGACCTGGTACTCCACCCCTGCCTGCCACGACAGCAAGGCAGGCAAGTGAGAGTGAAAGGAAGTGAAGAGGGATACCCTGGACACCCAGATGAGGAAGATGGTCCCTGCTACATTCTTTTATTATTGGTGCATTAGCCAGGAATTGAAACCAAGACTGACCCAAAGAGAGTAGGGGAGATAATATGAAATGGAGGTGAACCGGACCCTGCCTGAGTTGGAGGTATCCCAAGATTGGCAACAAGCCCATGGACTAGTGTTGCAGCTGTTCCAGGGTCAACAAAACCAGATGGAGGAACTGGTTGGGTGAGAACCAAGGAACCTGATGCACAGATCATGCTGCTAAATCAGCAACAGGAATGAAGTGAGAAGATAGAAGCTCAAGAAGTGGAAATGATTCATGCCACCAAAGGTCTAAGGATGCCAAAAATGATACTTGACAATGATGTTGAAACTTAGAACCTTTTGAGAGAGCAGCTCTGTTGGTTGGGTGGGACAGAATGCGATGGACCAATCAGTTAGGACCCTTGTTAATAGGATCCACCCTGTCCAGAGAGGAGGCCTTTAAAAAGGTAAAGACCACAATATTGAACTGATTAGAAATCTTACCCAAACACTATTGACAATGGTTCAGAGCCAAAAAGGATCAGGAAGAGCAGCAACCCTAACTACTGGCCCAGATGTTGAGGGATCTCTTAGAAAGGTGGATCCAGCCAAAGAAAAGGCCCTAACAGAAATTATAGATCTGTTCACCCTGGAAAAAATCCTGACTGATTTGGAAGAAGATATACAAAGATGGGTCCGGAGACATCAGCCACAGATCATGGAGGAGGCCCATCTGCCATGGAGGAGGCCCATGACCTTCATGGCTGATGAAGGAAATACCTGCAAGGAAAAAATGTTGAGGGCTGTGCCAACCCCAATGGGACAAAGTGCATGACAGGGAACATTGATTAAGAGAGCAGAACCACCTTGGAGTCACCCCAGACCATTCAGAGGATGGGGGTCCTGAGAAATTGTCTGTTACTGGTGGGGAGCCCCAGAACACATGGCCCAAAACTACATGCAGGGAGGGTGAGAAGGATGGGCTTGGGGGAAGCTCATTGAAGTCAAGGCAAATGGCTTCCACTGGACCCTCATGAAGAGAAGATGGACTGTAGTTTCGGATGACAGAAGGGGCCATCACGAATCGCAAAGCCAATAGTAGATGTAAAATTGAATACCTTGATAATACCAGTAGTCATGGATACTGGTTGTAACCACACAATGATGAAGGCAGACTTAATACCCCTGTACCTGGGGGAAGAGGACACCCCTATCAGTGTTCTATTCATGCATAGATAAATGCATGTGTATGTAACAAGTGGGCAGCCTGGAGCCAGTCAAACCTTTGGCCTGCCCACTTGTTTCAGGACTAATTGTCCACCTACCTTGCTTGCCACACCTTTGGTGATGCAATTGTAAGATTATAACAAGACAGGAGGCTGCCCATTTACTTACCCTGATGCCAGAGGCCTATATGAGGCTTCAACCTCCCCTATATTGGGTCCTATGCCTTGTAGATGGCATCGATATTACTCCAGTACCTCACACTGGGATCTGCACTCTCGTGCCCTCACACTGGGACCCTCACACCAGTGCCTCATGTCAAGACTCTCAGTCCTGTGCCCTCACATTGCTGTTCACAATCTCTGTGCCTCACGCTGGGACTCTCGATCCCTATGCACTCACACTGGGATTCATAATCCCCCACTCGGCTCCCAGCCCGGCACAGCCCTCAACTTTCCCTTGGGCTCCCAGCCCAGCTCAAGACCCTCTTGGTCCCCTCATACCCGCACAATGGAGCCTCATTCCCTGCCTTATGCTGGGCCTCAGTCCCCTGCCCAATACTGGACCACACAGTCCCCTTAATCCCATTGCCTAAGGAGCCTTATATCTAGCTCCCTCATAGTCTTAGGGTTCCACTCAGGATTTGCAGTGTGCCTGGAAGCTGCCTCAGGTCCCTTCCTGACCTGGGCCCTGCTTAAGGGCTCACTGTGAGCCTGGACTCTTGCTTTGACTTTGGGTTGTGTTCCTGTAGCCTTTCCCTTCCAGGAGGTCACCTGCAAGGCCGTGGGGGCTGGGACTTTCTGGTACTCTACACTCACCCTTCACTGGGGAGGCACAGGTGTGGCATTTTGTGGAGACTGCCCCACCTCCGGCAATCCCACCACACCATCCAACCTTAGCAGGGTGTAGTTTTAGATCATGCCCCAGGACTGGGAGCCTCTACCTTCCCTATAGCTCCTTCCCTGTACCTCCAAGATGACAAGAGCAGCATTTCCAGGTGGGTGGTGTTCTTCTCCTGGCTGCTAGCAGCAAACTGCTCGCTTCACTGCTCAGAGCCCTGTTCTTATAGGGAACAGCTGGGCCCTGTTTCAAACCAGGCAGTTGTGCCTGATTGGGAGTGCAGCCACCTGCTGCCTGCTTTGCTGTCTGCCTATGCCCCTGTCCTCTGTTACGGTGTACCAGAGACAGCATCTAACCACTAACTATAATAGGCTGAATAGATGATTTGGCTTTAGGGTTGGTTCAAACTCTGCCATGCCTCATGCATCTAGAATGAGAGTGGCCTAATCTACATGAGGTACTTGAACAAGCACTCAGGAAGAAAAGGAAGAATAAAGGAAAGGAAGAAGAGACAGAGGACACCTGAAATGAGGGGCTGACTGGTGATGATCTAGGCCTGGTGACAGAAGGAAACCCACCAGATACAGTAGATTTAGGTGGCATCATCACAGAAGGATTATTCCACAAGGAGCAGGCTGATTAACTCACCTTTCGGAATGTCTATGATGGGGAAAGTTACTTGACTCTTACCCATGCTTTTAGGTAAGAGATGGTATCTTATACTAAATAGATCATGGGCAGGACGAAGGGGGAAAGGTGGCACAGGTCTTGGTACCCCAAAAATATTGGCTTACCTTACTGGAAATTGCTTATGCCCTTCCCATTGGTGGACACCTGGGGAGGGATAAAACTGAGGGTATCCAGAGTGCCAGTGGGTCTTGAATACCATGCCCCCTAGGATCCCTTTGATACCCATGCCAACTGTAGAAAGACCCTTCAATAGAGTAGTGTTGGACATTGCAGGACCTTTCCCAAAGAGCACCACTGGTTACCAGTTTGCCCTCGTCATCTTTGACTATGTCACAAGATACCCAAGGTGGCTCCTATGAGATCTGTCACTGCCCCTAAGGGTAGCAGAGGAATTAATTAAATGGATCTCCAAAACAGGGATACTGGAGGACATCTTAACAGACCAAAGGTCAAATTTTATGTCCGGGGTGTTAGAGGGAGTGTGTGACACTCTACAGATAACACAATTGTGAACCTGTGTGTACTATCCAGAGATGGGTGGCTTAGTGGAGGGGTTTAATCAGACTTTAAAGGGGGTGATCAGGGCATGTATACACAGGGACTCCAAGAACTGGGACCTGGTTATACTGCTCTTGCTATTCACCGTCCAAGAGGCCCCAGGCATCCACAGACTGTTCCCCATTTGAACTGGTATATGGGCATCAACCTAGAGGACTCCTGGATGTGGTTTGTGAGGGTTGGCGCCACATATTATTGAACTGAGAGACCCATTAGAGTGAGTGCAACAGATTGTTAGGGATAATATAGAGAAGAGCCAAGATTGCCAGAAGGGATATTATGATAGCAGGGTGAGTGAAAGAGAGTTCCAGGTCAGGGATCAGGTCCTTGTGATGCTGCCTGATAGCAGTGGTAAACTTGTCAAGATGGCAAGGACCATTCAGAGTAGCCAGCAGTGTAGGCCCAGTGAATTATGAAGTGGAACAACCAGGACAAAAAAACAGGTTACAGCTATACATGCTAACCTGTTAAAAAAAATCTGTGAAGCCAGAGGCATGGCTCATTAATCTAGTCTTTGATGACAGCAAACTGGGGCCTGAAGGTGGAAAAAAGAAACAGATAAGGAAGGCAGGATTCCAGTCATTGGTGAGCAGTTGATCCAATCCCAGGACGATGTTGAGGAACACTGTACATACCTCGTAGAGATGTGAGACATAAGTATGGGAGTATGTCTCCCAGTCTGGGTAACAGATGCCTAAGTTCTGAGCCTCATGGACTTGGGCTTAGCCCAGACATTTGTCCAGGAATCACTGGTGGACTCTGCTCAATACTCACTTCCAGAATGTGTATATATGACTTGCATCCATGAGGATATCTGGCCTTATCCTACTGCCAAGGTGCAATTGACAATTCAGCCCTGGATGACTGAGTTGACAGCAGCAGTGACCCATCATCTTTCCCACCCAGTTGTAGTGGGTTGGGACTAGGACTCACTAACAAAGTGCTTGCACCAGGCAGCAAAGAGTAGGTTGAATCATGAACCACAAGATCTTCTTCAGGACTGACTCGGGGACATGTTCCCCTTAAATCCTGAGATCTTTGGACCCCAAGCCCTCCTACACCAAGAACACTGGAGGACCTGGATGAAAACCCTTGTGATGGAAAGGGGGCTGGGCAAGAGGTCCAGAGTAAACTCAGTGCACCTGAAGAAAATGTCACTGAGACTGGCT
Organism: Crocodylus siamensis; assembly: GCF_052110815.1. Classification (NCBI taxonomy): domain Eukaryota; kingdom Metazoa; phylum Chordata; order Crocodylia; family Crocodylidae; genus Crocodylus; species Crocodylus siamensis. Next base: position 41,010,914 of record NC_143404.1, on the reverse strand, counting down.
CCTCTGGAAACAAACACCCCAATTGGGAGAGTTTGCCCATTAGAGGAGGATCTGCTTTTGTTCAGTACCAGAGAGAGGACCTAGCATTTGCTTGTCTCTATGGCCAGCTGGCCAGAGTGAATAGAAAAATAGTGGACCCATGCCTATATGCTTAGACCCCCAAGTTTGAGCTATGTGATAGGGTCCTAGATGGAGTCATTAAGGACCAGGCTGCTGGGAGATAGAAACCTCAGTTCTTAGTGTCCAAGTTGCACCAAAATCGAGTTCTAAAATTAGGACACAATGTATGCTGGGCGAGCCGCCTGGGAATAAAGAAAACCCAGGAGAAGGTGCCGGCCAGCTCTTCTGACCAGTGTTCTATGAAGAAATTAAGAGGTACTGCCAGTTCTGTCCATAATGTAAATTGGTAGCCCCACATCCCAAATATCCCCACGCCATTACCTCTATTGCTGGTTGGAATTCCCTTTGAATGTGTGGCAGTAGATGGTGTAGGTCCTTTGGAGCTGAGCACCAGTGGGCACTGATTCATCATCCACCATGGTCCTGGTGGATTATGTGACCCACTATCTGGAGGCAGCAGCTGTTCAGAATACCTCAACCCAGACAATGGCAACTGAATTGTCAAAGATATTCTCATTGATGGGGCTGCTATGGAAAATACCATACTCATGGACCAAGACGCTGTATTCATGTCACAGCTGTGACAGGAGGTCGCACTCCCACTCCCAGGTGGATAGGCGAGCTCCTCTGGGCTGATATGGCAGTGACTGTGAAAGGCTGTTAATTGCTTGTGGCTTCAGTCAGTACATACGTTTTCTTTAGGGTTGTGTGTTTGGCTCCTTTCCGTTCCGTTCCCCTCTCCTATACCCGGTTTTACTTTACTGTTGCTTAGGAGCACGGACGTTTGTTCTCCCTGGCACACCGAGGCAACATTTCTTTTCCTAGGTCTCTGGCCTGGGCTCGAATCAAAGCGGTTTGTATAAAACCCTGAATCTGAACCTATATCGTAGGCCCTGTCCGTGCCCGCCGGTGCCTCGCGGAGGCTCTGGAAGCAGCTCAGCGCTCTCGTGTCAACACGGGCCGAGCCCGGCTGCCCGCGGGACGCAGCCGCAGGAGCACAACCGAAACCGGCCGGGGCCGGGGCTCGAGGGCCTGGCACTGGCAGGCTGGAGCTCCTGCGTGCGCTGCCCCTTCTGCCCCCGCGGCGACACTACCAAGCGCGGCGCCCCACCCCGCCGGGCACCAGCTGGGGGAAATCGGCTTGGCGCGGAACCGCCGGCGCATGCGCAGCTGGGGGCCTGGCCCGACTCGGCGGCGCTACCGGGCGGCCATGGCGACGCTGGTGCGAGCGGCGGTGAGTGTGCACTGGCCGGCCTGGGGTGTCCCGGTGTGTGCGGCGCAGTCCCGCAGAGCGCGCTGGGGCCGGGCAGGGCCGCGCATGGCGGCTCCCAGCCCTGCTGCGGCTCGCAGGGACCAGCGCTGTGCGCCGGGGCCGCGCGGTGCCCCCGGCGCGGCCCGGCCCTGCCCGGCCCGGCCCGTGCTGACCTGAGCAGCATTTGCCGCAGGTCGCCTGGGGCCGGTGGCGCCGCGGCTCCAGCCGCGCTGGCAGGCGCAGGATGCGCAGTAGCAGCAGCTCGGCCCGCCCGTTGCTGCGGCCGAGCCCTGCTGTCACCGCCGTCTCGTTTCTTGGAGGTCGCAGCGCCGTCTCCATTGGGAGCTCGGCCTGGTGTTTGCCAGCAGAAAAGTCAGACCGCGGATTGCTAACCTAGCGGCACTGGTGGGTTGTGCAGGATCACCGAGGAGGAGGACTGGCCTTTTGATTGCTCTCATTTTTTCTCAGCCAGTCTTTGCACATTTCTCTTGGCACCCAAGCATCCTTCTTTGACTCATGGGACATTGGCAGCAACTGTCCTTTCTTAAAACAACAGGTGCTTTCACGTTTTCCAGTGGCCAGTGACTCATTTGTCATGGCCGTCCATCCGTCTCCATGTCTTTTTCCAAGCTATGCTTTCACATTCTTTCCAGAGAAGTGAAGATAAGTCTAACACTTGACAACGCTTGTGATGTGTTCATATCTTGAATAACCACGCAAAGGTCTTATTTTGTGTTTGTCTGTCATTTACTGTTTGATCTTTAGTTGGTGTTTTATTGGATGTGGCTTGTGAAGGGGGGTGACCAGCAAGGCCCACAGGCCAGATCCAGCCCATTGCACTACTGGTGGGTGAAATGTAAAGGTTCAACAGGTTCCTAGAATCATAGAACATGAGGATTGGAAGGGACCTCAGGAAGTCATCTAGTCCAGCCCCCCTGCTCAAGGCAGGACCATGGGCCAGATCTGGCTGATAGATCCAATCTGGTTGTAGGGTTTTGCACAGCCCAGCCCTGATCCCTGATCCCTCCACCCTCAGGCAGAGGCGGGGCAGAGCGGTCTTCTTCCCCTTTGCCCCACCCACCCAGCCCAGCCCAGCCAGGCCTGGCCCAATCTGGACATGGGGGTGGCCCGGCTCCACCCTGATCCTGCTGCGTGGGCCATGGCCCAGGGGAGGCTGTATCTGGCTGTGTGGAGCTTCCACCACTTCCTGCTGCCAAGCTTTCTGACCCATGTGGGTCCCTGTGGGTTGGATGTCATTGCTTTATGGACTGGATTTGGCACCTGAGCTGGAGGTTGGGCACCCCCTATGCTAAGTAACTTAGTCAGGAATGGATACTTTTGGCAGTTCGCTCTAAACCACTGCATCAGTGAGTGAGTGATTTCTTAGACCCCAGTGTCTAATGTGGGGAAAAAAAGTTTGAGCTGACTTGTGTTTTAAAGAGGGAGTTTTGGTGTCCTAGTGTAAAGTGTTATTAAACCTTTTCTTTAAAAACAAACAAACAAAACCCAGCAACAACTACAGTGAAACCTATCTGAAGAACCCCAGGCTGGGAAAAAGTTCTTGATGCATTTTATAAGAGGAAGCAGAGCTGTGCCCACTCCCCCTTCTCTCTGATAGCCTACCCAGCAGCAAGCTGTCAGGGAGCACTGCTGACCTGATCAGCAAGACTGAAAACGGGGCAGAAGTCTGTCATGGCCAGCAGAACCCCAGCACTTACGGCCATGCTGCAGCTTCGAGCCTGGTGTTCTGGCCGTGTACCAGGGCTCCTGCAGTAATGTCTGGGCTGCTAGAGTGAGAATCTCTGCACCTGCAGCTAGAATTCTAGCAAGAGCTGGTATTCTGGCTCTGGGAATGATCCCAATTCATGCAGGGCATGGCAGGGGCAGCTCTAATCCTGGCCTTCCCACTTTCTCCCACCATGCTGTGGAATGGTCTTAGTGCAGGAGCAAAGGGGCTAATGAGGGGTCTTTACCCTATGGTCAGTTCCTGCCATGGCTGCTTGCCAGTAGTTCCCTGTGGTTGCAGGCTGCCCATCCCTGCTGCCACCCAGGGGCACCAGGGTCTGGGCTGCTTTGCTGTCACTAGCTTCTGCCAGGATGGGGAAAAAGGGCCCCCTCCACCCAGGTTCCTGGTGAGCCCTCTGCAGCTCCTGGTAGATCTGCAGGCAACCCACAACTGGGAAGTAGGTTTCTGATCCTGGGGCTACACACGTGCCATTTAAAGAGTTTAGCAGGTGTACATGCATCTGCCCTGGGAAGCCACTTCCTGGTCCTGGAGCTGCTTTTTAAAGAGCTAGGCAGGCAGCAAAGGGGACGGGGCAACATCATAAACCTGGGGCAGCTTGCAGGCTTCCCTGTCTACACTGCTGCTTGCATCATGGGTGGCAATGGCAAGGGAGAGCTGGAACCTACTACATTTCTTTCTCATTCCTGTATTAGATGATTTCTAGCTTATACAGTATAAATAATTAATTCCCAGTAAGGCATGCTGGGGCCATAGAAATTATATGTCTTGAGTATGTTTTCAGCTTTTACAGCTTCTGTAATAAGGCAGGTTTCATTGCATATATTTATTATTTGAAAATTCTCATACCAATTCAAGGTAGCTCTATTTTAGACGTTATTTTGATAGATAAAGATGCTGTAATTACTTGAATAAATAGCAGTTGATCATAACTGGGATGGTACAATAGAGTTTCAAAAAGGTCATCTTTCCAAAGGCTGACAAAATTAGAAACACATTGATTGGGGAAAATACTTACAAAATATGGAGGAATATTGGGAGTTTTTCAATGGGAATTTAATAATCAACAGCCATGATTGTCTAATTAGGAAAGATTACAACCTTGGATGAGGTGATGGCAGCAGTTCAAAATGAAAAAGCAATATATATGAAACATGTAAAAGAAAGAAAATAAGTATTATAATTTAAAAGTTAAATGGTATAGAAAATTGACCATGGGAGCTAAGACGTGTAAAAATGCCTGGTTGGCAGAACTTAAAAAAATGAAAATTTTCAAGTATATTAGGAAAAGAGAGACTGTAGAGATGATGAAGGCCCATGATTAGAGGTGGTGAAACTATTAATGCTTCATGAAAGCCAGAAGTGTTTAATAAATATTTGTTCTAGAATTGGAAAGAAAAAAAAAGATTATGAGTTGTCACACAGGAGGATGATTAAGCCCTTTTTACTTGGTTAATAACTAAGAATGTCAAATAGTATTTTCTAAGGCCAGATATTTTTAAATCATCAGGCTAAGGTAAACTGTCACAAAAGAGTTTTCAAATAGCTGGCTGACAAGATTTCTGGCTTGCTGATCTTAGATTTTAATAAATCTTGGAACAGCAGGGAAGATTCTGAAGACTTGTGGAATCATAATATCTTGATATTCAAAAAGGATAATTTCACAGGTTAGCTCATATTAATCCCAGGCAAAATAATAAAGCTGATTAAAGGATTCTGTCAATTAAAAAAGATGGGAATATTATTAATACTGATCGACTTAGTTTTTGTAGAAAATACTCGGTTTTGTCAAAAAACCCAAACCAAACCAAATCCTACATTTGGTGAGGAGATTACATGGAGGTGGTTTAGGGTATGAACAGACTTCTCGTTTATTCTGGATCTGAAAAGTATTTACATGCCAATCCCACAACATTGCCTTTCTAATCATTGAGTGAGCAGTATAATGCACTGCTGCTTCTCTGCCTGCAGGTGGCCAGCAAGAGCACGCATCCCAGCATGTGTTGATTCCCACCTCTCCCCTGCCCCTGCTGAGCAGTGCCCCCATTGTGTGGTTAGTTATGTGGGAATGGCTGGTGGAAGTCACTATACAACATGACTACCTGGCATTCTGCTGCTACAACTTTCACCTACAACTAGGAGCTGGTTGGCAGAATGGATCCATATGTGGTTCTTGTAGATAATCCTGGTCCAGCACCTTGAGCTTGTGTTTCATATTCTGCGGGAAAAGCACTGCCTGCAGTGCTGTCAGCAGTATGGCGTTGACCATTCATACAGTAGCCAAGGAGACCAAGGATTACGTTTGGGTCTTCTCCACACCAGCAGCTGTTGCCCCGAAGATGTATTGGCCACAGGTTAGCACAATGTTTCTGGTCTGATTTGGGAACATCTCCAAATCATGAAGCAGGATCTCTGGGCCAGGGAGGTGGGTAGCAACTGGCACCTTGGAGGACAAGGAGTGGCAGGTGAATAAGCAGGATCTGGGGAACCTTCCTGAAGTTCCTGTACCAAGCTGGCTCTGTGCCTCCAGTGACAGACCACCAGAAAGTTTATACGAATTATGCGAGTAAGGGAAGGAGCAAGCTTGGGATTGAGATAACAAAAAAACACTGTTAGAGTTTTTGATGAATTTAAATGAATTTAAATCAGCAGGGTCTGATGAGCTTCATCCCAGGCACTGATAGAATTGGCAGACAAGATTTGCAAGCATCTGGATCATGGGTGGGCAAAATACAGCCTGTGGACCAGATCCAGCCTACCAGGTGATTTCATCTAGCCCCCTGGCAGGTGCCCACCAATAAATTGTATCCTGTCTGGCCTGCAGGTGCCCCTGCTGCACTCCATGTGGGGCTGAGCCCCAAACACTCCTGCTGGGGCAGTGTGCTGTGTTCCCACTCGCGTTTGCAGGTGGGCCCTGATCCCAGCCAGCACACAGCTTTCGGGCAGGGCCACTGTTGCTGCCACCCAGGGAACTGCTTGGCTCCCCCAGCTTCCAGTGGCTCCTCCTCATGTGCCTGCTGTAGCATGCTGGGCAGTAGGTAGAGAAGGAGGGGTGGGCAGAGAGAAGTTGTAGCTGGGTAGGAGTGTGGGGATGGGGCTGACAGGAGCATGGAGCCCAGGTTGGCTTGGTTCCATTGCACAGGGCTTCCTGTGGCTCATGTGGAGCTCCTGGGACTTGCGTGCCACTGGGGGAAGCCCTGCACAATGGAGCTGGTGGCCTTCCCCGCTCCTTGCTGCCATGTGCAGCTCCCAGGACTCTGCTGTAAGTGGTGGGGTGCCCTGTGTGATGGAGCCAGACAAGTTCAGCCCCTCTGCTTTTTTGCCAGCAGTCCTAGGAGCTGCACATGGCGGTAAGGAGCGAGGCCGGGCTTCCATTGTGTGGGGCTCCCCCCTGTGATGCACAGCTCTGTCTGAGTCCTGAGAGCTGCACCTAAGCTGCAGGGAGCCCCGTGTGATGGAGCTTGTGGCCTGGCCCTGCTTCCTGCTGCCACATCCAGTTTCCAGAACTGGCTGGAGCTGTGCGTTGCCAGGGGGGCTCCATCTGCGTGGGGCATGAGCACCCTGAGGGCCAGCTGCTGCAGCCACCACCAGTAGTGGCTGTGTGCCATGGGAGGGGGGAGTGTGTGGAGGGGACCCTCACTTGCACACCGTCTTCCATAAACCCCATACTTATATGCTCATACCCTCTCCCACACCCTGCCTGCATACTAGGCCTGTGTGAATAGGGATCTATTTGATTCAGATTTGGCTGATTCAGATGCAAGCGATTTGATTCAGAGATTCTAATCACTTTTCTGATATGATTTGGTCAAATCAGCTTTGGAAGATTTGGAGCCGATTGGGAAAGGTTCGGAGATCCGGCCATAGAGTATAATGGGGAATCAATGAAATATCTATAACTTTGTTGTTTTTTGGGTGCTTTGGATGAAACATGCAGGGTTGGTAGCCTCTGCTAAGGGCGTGAAGCTTGCCAAGTTTCAAGGAGATAGGTGCAGGGGTTTCTGGGAAACTTCACCTCAAACTGCTGACAAGCAAAACTCGTGACATAGGTGACAAAGTGTGTGTGTTAAGGCGCAGGGGGGTAAAAACTGCAGGCTTGCTAGGCTCTGCTGCAGCCACAAAGCCTGCCACCTGTCAAAGTGATAGGTGCAGGGCGAGTCTGGGTTCTGGGGCCCTGCATCTCTGGCTGCTAACAGGCAAAACTAGTTACATGAGTGCTTGTGCAGTTGTCTGTCTTGGGGCATTGTGGGGTGGGGACTACTGCAGGCCTGGCTGCTAGGCCCTGCTGTGGCTGTGAAGCCTGCCAGCTGTCAGGGAGATAGGTGCAGGGGAGTCTGGGTTCTGGGGCCCTGCACCTCTGGCTGCAGGCAGGCAAAACTTGTGACATGGGTGGGTGACACTGTGTGTGTTCAGATGCACCCTTCCTGCCTCTGGGGCCTCTGCACAACATGGCAGTGTGCCCCAGTGAGGTTTTCTTCTCCCCTACAGCCTCAGTCCAGTCCACCACTATAAACAGCAGCAGGTAAAAATAACGTAGTGACTCAGAAGTCAGCACCATCTAAAGTAGCCAAACTGACCTGTTACAGAGCCTTTCTTTTTATAAAGGAATTGAAAGCAAGAAGTAAAGGCGTTGTGCTGGATATATGTTACTCATGGTGTGTGATGTTATCTTGTGGTTTTGTATTTATATGTTGTTATGAAAAAAACGAAATGGAGAAATACATCTTAGGAAGCTTTCAGGTTGAAAAACCCTTTGTCAGGCCTAGGAAGCACCTGCAGTTGGTGTGTCTCCTAGTCCTGGATGGAAAGAACAGTAAAGAAGCCAGAGGCTGGCCTGGCATGCAATGCAGGCAGGAAAGCCAGTCAGTGAAAATGGAAATAAAGGTGGCAGGGGGTAAGGAACAGGTTGGGGTGGGGGAGGAGGGGGATGTAGCAGTGCAGGTAAAAGTGCAGCGGTACCTGGGAAGTCAGATGTCCAGCAGATTGCAGTGTGTCAGAATTCCACTGTGTATATGAAAAATATACTCTTTTTTTTTTTTTAAACATGTATGAATTACACTGGCAGGCATACCTAACATTGTGTCTTCCCTAGTGGGACTCCCAAAGATGGAGTCTGTGGTCCCAGTAAAATTTTGGGGTACAAATTAGATAATCCATTTACAGCGTACTTGTTGAGAGCCAGCAACTGGACTTAAGGGTCACACGTCTTGTTAGTCAAGATGTCAGTCACTGAACTTCTTGTTTTGTTCAAAAGGCTTTGAACAAAACATTGCACATGGCAGTGTGACTTCCAAACAGCGCGTGGTGCTACTGTGTGAGTTTATGAATGGCCATCAAATTGATTGAGAGGAGATTTTGCATTACTTTGGGGTTTCGGGCATGCCTGCAATTCAGAGTTGTAATTAAATTGGAGATTCCAGCAGTCATTGTCTGTTTTGCTTGTTATTATCAGTGGTATGTTTCAATTGCAGAGTGCTTCCCTTCACTGTCCTTCACTGTTAATGACTGACATATGCTAATTATCTTTTTTAGAAGCACCTGACTGGAATGACTGACTGGATTACAGGATACAGTGGATTACTCCAGATGACCCTGGGCCAAGGAAAGTGGGAAAGGAAGCTCTATAGTACTTCTCAGGTAGAATGTTTCATTACTCTATGTAAGAGTTGGAGATTTGATAAAGTTCTCATTATTGGGAAAGCCCTGAGCCTATTATTAGGGCAAAGACCTCACCATTTGGTTCTGTGACAGGATAAGCCATGCTTGCCATTTTGGCTGTGAAAATTACTTCTTTATTGGAAAAACAAACCAAAAGAAAAAGTTCTACAGCATTCAGTCAAGGTAGTATAAATATACAGATATGTCCAATAATTGCAACCACTCTCTTAAATAACAATATAGTTTGTTATAGTCATTAAATATTTTTAAAATTTTGGAATTACTTGATCCTAATGACTTCTGCAGTAAAGTGCTTATGCTATACTTTTAACAAATTAATAACATTATGCATAATAGTTTTGCTCTCAGCAAATGAATATAGATAGCTTATTTCAAAGACATTAGATTTCATAGACATTAGGGCTGGAAGGGACCTCGGGAGATCATCGAGTCCAGCCCCCTGCCCAAAGGGCAGGAAGTCAGCTGGGGTCATAGGATCCCAGCAAGATAAGCATCCAATTTACTCTTGAAGGTGTTCAGTGTAGGCGCTTGAACCACCTCCGCTGGCCGACTGTTCCAGACCTTGGGGGCTCGGACAGTAAAGAAATTCTTCCTTATGTCTAGCCTGAAACGGTCTTGCAGGAGTTTGTGACCGTTCGACCTCATCATCCCATGGGGCGCTCTGGTGACCAGATGTTCCCCCACATCCTGGTGGTCACCCCTGATAAACTTGTAGGTGGCCATCAGATCACCCCTGAGCCTGCGCTTTTCCAGGCTAAAGAGTCCCATGGCTCATAGCCTGTCATCGTAAGTTCTGTTTTCCTGACCTCTGATCATGCGCGTGGCTCTCCTCTGGACTCTCTCAAGCTTCTCCACATCCTTTTTGAATTGTGGAGCCCAAAACTGGACGCAGTACTCCAGCTGCGGCCTCACCAAGGCCAAGTACAAGGGGAGAATGATGTCCCGGGATTTGCTCGAGAAGCATCTATGGATGCACGCCAGCATTTTGGTCGCTTTACTAGCCGCAGCATCGCATTGGAGGCTCATGTTCATCTTGTGGTCAATGATGACCCCCAAGTCTTTTTCTTCTGTAGTGCTAACCAACGTAGCACTGCCGAGCCTATAAGGGTGCTGCAGGTTTTTCCTCCCAAGGTGGAGAACCTTGCATTTTTCGGTGTTAAACACCATGAGGTTCTCGTCTGCCCATTTGCTGAGCTTGTCCAGGTCAGCCTGGATCACCCGCCTATCTTCTGGCGTGGATGCTTTGCCCCAAAGTTTGGTGTCATCGGCGAACTTGGCCAGTCCACTCCTGACTCCAATGTCCACATCGTTAATGAATATGTTGAACAGTATGGGTCCCAGGACAGAGCCTTGAGGGACCCCACTGGTCACAGGGCACCACGATGAGTGACTGCCATCAATCACAACCCTCTGGGTCCGACCATGAAACCAATTTCCCAGCCAGCGGATCGTGGTGGAGCCAAAGCCACAACCGGCCATTTTGGCCAAGAGGTGATCATGGGATACCAGATCAAAAGCTTTTTTGAAGTCAAGATATATGACATCAATCTCTTCTCCCTTGTCCAGGTGATAGGTCACCTGGTCATAGAAGGAAATGAGATTGGTCAAACAAGACCTACCCGCAACAAACCCATGCTGGCTGTCCCTTAGAATGTTAGCCTGGGCCAGTCCCTCAAGGATGGCCTCCTTAATAAACTTTTCTAAGATCTTCCCCAGGATAGAAGTGAGGCTAATGGGCCTGTAGTTAGCCGGATCCACTCTCCTCCCTTTTTTGAAGATCAGCACCACATTGGCCTTCTTCCAGTCTTCGGGCACTACACCAGAGCGCCAGGAGTTTTCAAAGATCCGTGCCAGGGAGTGGGCTATGACGCTCGCCAGCTCCTTGAGTACCCTGGGGTGCAGGTTGTCAGGGCCAGCTGACTTGAAGGTATCCAGCTTCTCAAGGTGTTCCTTCACGAGGTCAGCATTGATGGAGGGTAGGGGATCCCCCTCACCCAGATTTCCCTGTCCCATAGCAGGCATGGGCATCCCGTGTGACTGATGAAAGACTGACGCAAAGTACCTGTTTAATAGGTTGGCTTTTTCCTGGGCGTCAGTTGTCAGTTGCCCCATCTGGTTTAGCAGGGGTCCAACATTGCCCTTGCTTTTCCTCCGGCTCCCCACATATCTGAAAAAGGACTTTTTGTTGTCCTTGATGCCTGAAGCTAGTTGGAGTTCAGTTGCAGCCTTGGCTTTCCTGGTTTGCTCCCTGCAGGACCGGACCAGCGTGGAGTAATCCTCCTTGGAGGTGAATCCCATCCTCCATCCTTTGTAGGCTTTCCTTTTTAGCCACAGTAGGTCCGCTAGGTCTGCCTGACTGACTAGCCTCTTGAGCTTGTCAAAGTCGGCTTTTCTGAAGTCAAGGACTTCCGTGTTGCTGACTGACTTGCCAGCTTTACGGCGGATGGTGAAGGTGATCAGCTCGTGGTCGCTGTCACCCAACTTCCCATCAATCACTAGGTCGCCGATTAGGTCGTGCCCCGTAGCCAGTACCAGGTCAAGCAGCGCTTTGCCTCTCGTTGGCCCATAGACTTCTTGAGTCAGGTAGAGGTCATCCACGCATGAGAGAAAGCTTTGCGCCCGCTCAGATTTAGCTGAGTGATCTTCCCACGAGATGTCTGGGTAATTGAAGTCACCCATGACAACCAAGGTCCTGGAGCAAGCGGCCTCAGCCAGTTCCTGGGCGAACTCCTGGTCAAGCTCAGGACTTTGAGTGGGAGGTCTGTAGTAGACTCCCACCGTTGTGTCCCCTGTGCCGAATTCCCCACGAATTTTTACCCAGAGGGTCTCTAGCTGTCCATGCCGGTCACCAACATCAGCTTGCAGGGACATGTAGCTTTCCTTCACATAGAGAGCTAGACCCCCGCCCCTTTTGTCAACACGATCCCTCCTGTATAGGGTATAGCCCACTATACTCGTGGTCCAGTCATGGGTGGAGTCCCACCAGGTCTCCGTTATCCCAGTGACATCATATTTCTTTGCACTGAGCAGGAGGACGAGCTCGTCCTGCTTGTTGCCCAGGCTCCTGGCATTAGTGTACAGGCAGGCAAGTGTGCCCTTGGGGGCTCTTGCCTTGCCCACAGATTGTGCCAGGGCTGGGGCAGGGGTGGGCTCCCTTAAGTGCCCCTTTAAGTGCCTTGGTCCGCTGGCTTTGCAAGGGCGGGCCAGCAGGGGCAGTAGTCCCCCCATCCCCCAGCGGGCTTAGTTTAAAGCCCGGTGGAGCAGGTTAGCCAGCCTGGCTGAGAAGAGCCTCCTCCCTAGGGGAGAGAGGTGGAGGCCATCTCTTCCCAGCAGCTCGCTGCCTCTCTCTCCAAAGAGCGGGCTGTAGTCATGGAAGCCAAAGCCTTCCCGATAACACCAGCGCCGCAGTCTTTGGTTCACCGCATGGATCCTCCTCTCCCTCCTGAGCCCATAGCCTGAGACTGGGAGGATCGACGAAAACACCACCTGAGCTCCCAGACCCCTAAACCCCGCTCCCAACTCCCTGTAGCGCCTCATGACCTGGCTGGGGGTGCTCTGAGCCATGTCATTGGTGCCCACATGAATCAGGAGCATGGGGTAGTGGTCTGTAGGCCGGAGGAGCTGCGGGATCCTTTCCGCAATGTCTCGGATGCGGGCCCCCGGGAAGCAGCAGACTTCCCGGGCTAAGGGGTCGGGGCAGCAGATTGCCCCCTCAGTGCCCCGCAGTATGGAGTCTCCCACAACAAACACCTTTCGCTTTGTCTTGGGGAGAGCGGGGCCAGTAGCTGCGGTCGAGCCTGGGTTGCCTGCGGGAGCTGGCAACTGCGTGGGCTCTGCTGCGGCTGCAAGAGGTGCGAACCCGTTGCTAAGCTCCGGCGGGGCAGGGGCCTTGGTGCGGCGGGCCTTGGGGCCCTTGACCACCTTGGTCCATGCCCCTGACTGGGCAGAGCGGGAGGTCCCAGAGTCCTCCTTAGTCGCGGAGGAAGACGGAGCTCTCCCCTGCGGCTCCCGGGAGAGAAGGGCCTGGCAGTAGGTGTCTATCTCCTGCTCGCAGTCCCTGATGGCACGCAGTCTCTGGACTGTGGCCTGGAGCTCCTCCAGCTGGCGTGCCAGAGACCCCAGTAGGGAGCAGACCCCGCAAGGGGAGGTGGCCATGCTCCCGGGCCCCAGAGCCTGAAAAAGGGACAGGCAGCCCCCGCAGCCAAGAGCCACGGGCTCCGTCTGGGTGGCCGTCTCTGAGGCGCCCAATGGGGGGGCCGTAGAGCCCGAGGGGACCCTCGGGGTGCGGCGCGTGCCCATCCGTGTCATGCCTCTGGTAGGCTGGCTGCGGCTGGGGCTGAGTACTCTGGGGGGGTCGCAGGCAGGGTCTCGTGCCCTCCCACGCCCTCCCCTGAGCAAACTCCGCGCTAACTCAAGCGCCTGTTTACGCAGCCTGTTCGCACGGCTCCAGTCGCCGGGCCCTCTGGGGGGCTGGGCCAAGTAGGGGCCTGGGCGGGGGCTTGACCCGGCCCTGCTCCACACAGCTGGCCTCCTCCCAGGGAGCAAGGAGTTAACCCCTTCCCACCACGAGCCCGCTTACCTCCGGCTGTGCTGGGGGTCGGCAGGGGGCTCTGCAGCTGCTGAGGGGGTGTCTGGGGGGCTTCGGGGGAGTGGGGGCTTAGCTTAACAGGACACTTAAGCTAAGGCCTCAAGCAGGTCTATGGCCTGACACTGACTTTAACTTGTATCTTTTTTAAAAAAAAGAAATAGGATGCCTTTCAGTACATGCATTGTATATTAGTGGTTCATGCATTGATGAAGTGAATTGATGGAACATTAATTTTTTTTTAAAGGTGGTATGTGAAATAATATAGTTGAGTGTATGCTATCTATGGAGGGAGGGAAACACTCTTTAGAAGTTTTGCTATTTGGGCATCCAGGCAGAGAGAGAGAGAGGAAAAAAAAATCTTGAAAAGCTGAGGTGGTACAACCTCCACAAGTAAGAGATCAAAATCACACTGTTGGACTGTTCTTGTGCCTGCTTCTTCTACCTCATGACAGTGCTTTTGTTCAAAACATAAAATCATAGAAAATTAGGGTTGGAAGGGACCTCAGGAGGTCGTTTAGTCCTACCCCCTGTTCAAAGCAGGACTATCTCCAACTAGATCATTCCAGCTAGGGCTCTGTTAAGCTGGGTGTTAAAAACTTCCAAGGATGGAGATTCCACTGTCTCTCTAGGTAAAACCCATTCTAGTGTTTCGCCACCCTCCTAGTGAGAGAGTTTTTCCTAATATCCAACCTAAATCTCCCTTGCTGCAACTTGAGACCATTGCTTCTTGTTCTGTCATCTGCCACCACAGAGAACTGTCTAGCTCCATCCTCTTTGGCTCCCCCCTCCCCCTTCAGGTACTTAAAGGCTGCTTTCAAATCCCCACTCTGTCTTCACTTTTGCAGACTAAATAAGCCCAGTTCCATCACCCTCTCCTCAGAAGTCGTGTACCCCAGCCACCTCACCATTTTTGTTGCCCTCAGCTGGACTCTCTCCAAGTTGTCCATATCCTTTCTATGTGAGGGGGCCGGGGGATATGACTGGGCACGGTACTGCAGATGTGGCCTCCTCAGTGCAGACTAGAGCAGAATAATTACTTCTCTTGGTCTGCTGGCAATACTCCTACTAATGCAGTCCAGTATGCTGTTAGCCTTCTTGGCAACAAGGGCACACTGCTAACTTATATCCATCGTATTGTCTACTGTAACCCCCAGGTCCTTTTCTGCAGAGCTGCTGCTTAGCCAATCAGTCCCAAGTCTGTATTGGTGCATGGGATTCTTCCGTCCTAAGTGCCGGACTTTGCATTTGTACTTGTTGAACCTCATGAGAGTTCTTTTGGCCCAATCCTCCAATTTGTCTAGGTCACTCTAAATCCTAGCCATACTATCCATTGTATCTACTACACCCGCCAGCTTCATGTCATCCGTGAACTTGCTTAGGGTGTAATCCATCCCATCTTCTAAGTCATTGATGAAAATATTGAAAAACTGGCTCCAGGACTAACTCTTGGGGCACTCTAATTGATACTGCCTGCCAACTAGACATTGAGCCATTGGTTACTACCCGTTGAGCCTGATGATCCAGCCAGCTTTCTATCCACCTTACAGTCCATTCATATGACCCATACTTCCTCAGCTTGCTTGCAAGAATGCTGCGGGAGACTGTACTTACTAACTGTGACTGTACTTACTCACAAGCCTTACTAAAGTCAAGATGTATCCACTGCATTCCCCACATCCACAGAGCCAATTATCTTAGAAGGCAGTCTGGTTGGTCAGGCACGACTTGCTCTTGGTTAATCCATGCTGACTAGTCCTGATCATTTTCTTTTCCCCCAAAGTGCTTAGAAAGGGATTCTTTGAGGATGTGCTCCATGATTTTTCTGGGAACTGAGGTGAGGCTGACTGGTCTCTAGTTCTCCAGATCTTCCTTCTTTCCTTTCTGAAAGATGGGCACTGTATTTGCCATTTTCCAGTAGTCAGGGATCTCTCCTGTTCACCACATGTTTCCAAGGATAACGGTCAGCAGCTTTGCAATCACATCAGCCAACTCTCTTAGCACCCTTGGATGCATTGCATCCGGCCCCATGGACTTGTATATGTCCAGCTTTTCTAAATAGTCTCTAACCTGTTGTTTCACCACTGTTGGCTGCTTACCTTCTCTCCAAACTGTGCTGCCTGCTGCAGTAGTCTGGGATCTGACCTTGCCTGTGAAGACTGAGGTAAAAAAGGCATTGAGTACTTCAGCCTTTTCCTTATCATCTGTCACAATCTTTGCCTCCCCCACTCAGGAAGGAACCCACACTTTTTCTGACCTTCCTCTTGTTGCTAACACATTTATAGAAACACTTCTTCTTACCCTTCAAGTCTCTTGCTAGCTGCAACTTCAATTATACTTTGGCTTTCCTGATTTCATCACTTTGTGCCTGAACAATATTCTTATACTCCTCCCTTGTCATCTGTCCAAGCTTCCACTTCTTGTGTCATTTTTGTGTTTAAGCTCACCGAAGAGTTCTCTGCTAAGCCAAGCTGGTTGCCTGCCATATTTGCTTTTCTTCCTGCACATCAGGATGGTTTGTTTCTACGCCCTCAGCAAGGGTTCTTTAAAATACAGCCAGCTCTCTTGGACTTCTTTCCCCCTCAGACTGGCCTTCCAGGGGATCCTGCTCATCAATTCCCTGAGGGAGTCAAAGTCTGCTTTTCTGAAGTACAGGGTCCATACTCTGTTGCTCTCTCCTTTCTTCCTTTTGTCAGGATCCTGAACTTAATTATCTTGTGGTCACTGCTGCCCAACTTGCCATCCACTTCTACATCCCCCACCAATTCTTCCCTGTTTGTGAGCAGCAGATCAAGAAGAGCACAGTCCCTAGTTGGTCTCTCCAACACTTGCACCAGGAAGTTTTCTTCAGTGCTCTCCACAAACTTCCTGGGTTTCCTGTGAACTGCTATATCGCCCTTCCAGCAGATGCCAGGAAGACTGAAGTTCCACATGAGAACCAGGGGCAGCGATCTGGAGACAACTTCCTCTAATTGTTTGAAGAAAGCCCCATCTACCTTATCCTCTTGGTCCAGTGGTCTATAGCAGACACCCACCATGACATCACCCTTGTTGCTCTCCCCTCTAATTTTAACTCAGAGACTTTCAACGGGCCTATCTCCAGTTTAATACTGGAGCTCTGAGCAGTCATAAAGCTGTTTTACCTATAGCGCAACTCGTCCACCTTTTCTCCCCTTCCCATCCTTCCTGAACAGTTTGTACGTATACTCTGTTAGAATGGTTCATGCTGTTGCCTGGTGCCTAACAAGATTAAATTAAAATATCAAGCTAGTGCCCTTTGTATAATCAAGACTCTCCAAACTCTACTTAATGGTTAATTGCACTCAGGAGTGAATGCCTGGCCCATTAAACTCACATATGAATATGTTGCAAAATATGTAAATGGAGGATGCTGTAATATCTATTGATAAACAGGTGAGCAAATGCCTGAACAAGTGGTTGTTCATAAATTGTCCAGGCAGAATTATATGCATCCTGTTTTATTTTATGAATTCACTAGAACAGTGGTTCTTAACCTTTGATACCTTATGTACCCTTTGCCAATTAACACGGCAAAAGCGAAACTGGAAGTGCCACTATGGCACTTATGGTTTCGCCGCCACAAGCGAAGTCCCACTTTCTCCACTGTGGCCTGGGACAAAGCAGCCTGCGTAGGGCCTCCCTCCCTATCCCCCGGCACACTGATGCTGGGGAGTGAAAGCCCTGGTGCACCAGACATGGAGGGAGGGGGAGCAGCTGGAACTTCTGGCCTGAGCAGGCAAAGACCAAAACGCAGCACCTGCATACCCCCTGCCCATGTCTCGCGTACCCCCAGGGGTACGTGTACCACACGTTGAGGAACACTGTATTAGAAGAAGAACAAGAAGGAACATAAGCTCATTTAGTGTGACCTCTCGTGTAGCATAGATCATCAAGTTTTGCCTAGCCACCCCAAGTTGTGATGACACCAAATATTTCATTTGTTAAAAAAACTAAAATAAATGTCAAATGGGAATTGGGTAACAATGCCACAGAACTATTGACAGTCATTTTTGAAAAATTTGGTGACTTGGATTGGAAAACTAGGGGAGGGAGCTAATGCAGTGCACAGCAGAAAAATAGGTTTCCCAGGATGGCCACCTGCTACAAAATCCTTGCCATTAAGGCACCCCTCTACATCCTCCAAAATCCTTTCTTCACTGTAGCAGAAACAACAACCAACTTAACTTCTACCCTTGGTTTCTCATAAATACCCATTTAGAAGGAAGATGAACTTGTGTGAAGGAAGGCATGTATGTGGGGATGTCAGGGGTACTAGATGAATGGGGGGGAAGTGAGCTTGAACAACATGGTTTTTTCACTTTTTCCCCTTGTTTGTTACTCTTACCAGAGACACACAACTAGTCAATTCCAACTGACTAAAGTTCAAGGTGGAGGTGGACTGATGCAAACCAACAGTGCAGTTACACAGCAAAGCAGAATACTTCACAACACAAATAAGGTTAGAACAGCTTGATACTTATTTCTGACCAGAGGCCCCGTTTTGCTAGTCCCTGTACAGACATGTAATGTATGTGATTATTTTAAAGGGTCTGGGAGATGGTAGAAATATGAAATGTTGTAGCATGCAGTTTATAACAGACCATGCCTTTTAATTAGAGCTGCTGGACTTCCTTCCAGGGGATAAAGTACATATCAGAATAAAGTCCACCCCAGATTTGGAGATGGATTCCTTCTAGTATAGGTCATATAAGGCCTGGCTAGGAAGGGGGGAAATGATAACAAGGAGCAGATGTTCCCTTCTCACTGTCACAGAAAGCGAGGCATAAATGGTGTCCCTCCATTGAAAGTTATAAGATGATGTTCCCTCCATGTTATGGGGGATGATGTAAGACAGCAGAGTTTTAATATCCATTCAGTACTGTTGCACAGCATGTTAATAGTTGTAACTAAGTTTGTTGTGCTGTAAACATTGTATATAGTGTTGACTAGTACTGTCTTGTTTCCTTGTGGCCCCTCATATCTGTTTGCTGCGTCTGCTGTGGCCTTTTGTCTTACACTGTTTGCAGACACTTTGGGGTAAGGGCCATCCTTATTTGGGTTTGTATTGTGCCTATTGCAATAGGGGTGTGGTCCTTGATGAAGACCCTTGGTTCTACTTAAATGTTTGATAGTTCTGATCCAGTGAGTTCACAGGCTTGGGGATCAATAAAATTCATGTATCGGACAGAATAACAGCAGTCGCAGCTTGCTATTTGCTTGGCCAGATAGCAGTATTTTGTAGATATGGCATAGTTATTTTAAAAATATGCATTTGAAAGAGGAAAATGGAAGTGTCTCTGCATATTTTAACGTGGAGTGTTTTTCTCCTAGATGTGAGGAAGAGTTCAAATGAAATAAATTAATGAGAAGTGTGGGAGAAATAGACCACTACTATTGCAACTATAGCCTATCACATATCTAGAATTTTCCTCTGTAGATCTTCAGGTGCTTTACAAAATATGTTTGTATTGTATCCTCATTTTACAAATAAGAATCCCAAAGCAGAGCTGAAGTGACTTGCCCAAAGTTACTGAACAATCCAGGGATAGTGTTTAGTATGGAAACCAAGAACTGTAGCAGGTGTTCATTTAAATGTGCCATGAGATCTGATCCCTATAATCCCAATAATCACACATGCACGATTCACACATGCATGACAAAAGGTTTGATTTTTGGGACTGAGGATACTTGCCAGCATAGGGAAGCCCAGGATTATGATCCCAGGCTCCCTTGCACCAGCAGGTTGACAGCTGGTTGTTCACAGGTCTGGGGCCCTGGCAGGGACTGCCCTGGGCTGGTTCTAGACAGCGGTGTGGTCCCCTTCCCAAACCTACAATCAGTTCATTGTTGGCCCAGCTACACGTTCAATAGAGGATGCCATACAAACCAGCCATAAAAATGTTCTATATTATATGTGGAACAATTTTATGGCTGGCTTGCTGTTATATGGTGTTTGTAAATTGGGTACACGTATAGCACCCTTGCCATCTGTGCCATGGTTTATGCACAATTTGATGTGGTAATGTGTAGGTTGCCCAAGTCTTCTAAATCCTAGCACTGAGCTACTTCTTAGCTAAGCAAGTATGATATCATTTGCAGAGCCAAGTTTTGTAGTCCAACAGGGTGATAAGTGCGTAGCAGGTAGTGTGAACAGGTAGTGAAAGGCTTAAGCATGGAAGTGGTCAAGGCAGGGACAAAAAGCTTACTGGAGGAAAATGAAGAGACAGATAGCATGGGCAGAGCAGTGAGCCATGGCAATGGTGTGGTTGCAAGGGCTCTTTTTAGCACCATCAGCTCAGTCCTTGTCTGATGGAGTTTATTTGCTGGAGAAGGTAGAATAATGCTGCCATCTCCACTAACACTATTTTAGAATTTACCTGTTTAGGACCTGCTTTGGATTGTTCTAAAAGTATGAGTTTGAACTTCACATCATGCAACTCAAAATCTAGTTGAAAGTGACAGGCAAGCTAAGTATCTGCTACACAATGATTTTTTTTCCCAGATCAGAAACACCTATTACACCTGTATTTTAAAGCAGTGGTGCTCAGCTTCCACTAGTGGTTCTCTGGCTCATGGAGCCATATCCTCCTCCTCATGAGTCTGAAATTTGGTGGTTGGGAGACTGATAGCAGAATTAATTGCTCCCAGAACTAGGGCAATTAATGCTACCACTGCTTACCTGCTGCCAAATTTTTGGGCCTGCAGGGAGCCTTGCAGTCTGGATGACATGGTGCTGTGCACCCAACTGTGCTGGTATATAGTCACTCTTTGGCTGGACCTAGTGCTTGGGCTTGCACTAAAATGTTAGATTGCACCATGGGCCATCATTATGCGCTGACATTGTGTTGAACCAGGTCCACGGACAAACCACATGCATGGCATATAACCCACAGACTAGGTCCACGCCATATATTCCACCTGTGGTGCTGGAGAAGTTGAACATCACTATTTTTAAAGGGTTTAAGAAAAGGATGTGGATTCCACAGGATTTAGGATGCCATGTTACACAATGCTATTTTAAATGGGCATAAGGGGAGCAAGTAGTCAGGAAACAAAAAGGTAATTACTTTAGTTGAGATTGAACTAAGGGTCTGGATGAAAATCTTAATAGTTTGAACAGAGAAAATGAATGATCTTTCAGTTGTAGTCTGTCCTTTTCAGTCATGGTGGGAAAACGTTTTTAAATTAATTGTGAGCACTGATTGGTTTTCAAGTAGTATTGTCAAAACAAGGAGGCTTAACTTCTCTGGGTTGTATTCTGAGTTTGGGGCATTTGACACTGGAGTAAGAGCTTAGGAAGAGACTTGCATTTTTTCGTGTCCCAAGGGAAACCTGTTTTAATTTGGCTGAGCTATAAGCCTTCAAAAAGTGGTGGGGGTTTCTTTTTGTTTGTTTTTGGTTTTTTTAATGCATGCTTAGTAGATCTTACTTTATGCATAGCAGTTTGGACATTAGTGATCTTTGGCTACATTTCAGGTGTTGGCAGACTGAACTGTGTGTTCCTAGGTTCACTGTGACCAAATGCTTAATTGCTGAGTCCTGTAATTCTGAGTCCTGTAATTAGTTCCTGAGCTAGTCTAACTGGATTTCTAACTGAAATGCAGGCCTTCTTAAAAAGGGGATTTTTACCTCTGCTTTATTGTCTATCAAATGTCTTCTTACCTTTTAATAAACAATGTTCTTGGGTAAATCTGATATCTTTCATTAGACCAGCTCAAGTAGTTGGAAAATCTCTTCTTAGCAAGCTTCCGGGCACAAACACCATTCATCAGGCTGAGGAAGTGTCTGCAGATGGTGTGTGCTCTTCCTGGGTGGAGTGGTAAAGCAGCCAGAGGCCAGTACATATACAAGAAAGCCAGTCAGTTAAAATGTAAGTTGAGGTGTTGAGTTGGTGAGAGAGAAGTTGTGGTGGGGGGGAAAAGGAGGAATGAATGTAGCTGTAGTCAAAGGAGAGACAGGAGGGTGTGGGGGAAGGGAATGAGAATAACTAGTAAAAAGTAGAGGGTTTACCTGGCGGATCAGATGTTAGGCAGGTATAATGTGTTGTAAATCCAATGTCTATATTTAGTCCATGATTTTTTTGTATCCAAAGTAGACTGATGAACTGAAGTTCATAGGCTTGTCTGTGAAAGGTATTTTACAAATTCCCTTTGAAGATTAAAACTGAGAGATTGGGGAGAGAGTGCAGGTGTAAAATCCAGGAATGTTGATGGCTCTGTTGTGGGGTATAGTATAATTGTGGGGTGTAGTAACACCTGCACCTCCAGAAATGTAATATATCTCATCTGGTGCACCAAATGCCCTGATGGAAAATATGTAGGAGAAACCAAACAACAACTGTGCACCAGAATACATGCACACCAGAAATCTATCAAAGACAAGAATAACCAGTTACCTGTGGGGGGCACATTTCTCACAAGGAAACTACTTTCTCTCTTTTTCCCTCCAGTCTCTTGGTTCTAATCCTCAAAAGGAATTTACAAAATACCTTTCACAGATGAGCCTGTGAACTTCACTTCTTCAATTTACTGGATACAAAAAATCATAGACTAAATATAGACATTGGATTTATGACCCATTATAACCTGCTTAACATCTGATTCCCCAGGTAAACCTTCCATGCTTTACCAGCTATTCTCGTTCCCTTCCCCACCCACCATCCTGTCTCTAATTCTTTGACTATAGCTATATTCATTCCCCCTTCTCCTCCCCCCCACCTGTCTCTCACTTACTGACCACCTCAATTTACATTTTAACTGACTGGCTTTCTTGCATACTCACTGGCCTCTGGCTGCTTTACCATTCCATCCAGGAAGAGCACAGACCATCTGCAGATGCTTCCTCAGCCTGACAAAGGGGTTTGTCCCTGAAAGCTTGCTAAGAAGAATTTTTCCAACTATTTGAGCTGGTCTAATAAAAGATATTGGATTTACCCAAAGAACCTTGTCTGTCTGTGTCTTTAGACCAGCATGGCTGTTACCTACTCTCTCTCACTTTTGAAGATGAAATAGTGGAATGTGAACCAAGAGCTCCTGAGTTCTCAGTCCTGCTTTTAGTTAGTGATGGAAATTAACATCTGCATTCCACAGCTTCAATTATATGATATCTTATACCACTTTTCTAGGATGGAGACAAATATCCCTTTCAGAAAGATAACTGAAACTGGGAGTAGGTGCCATGATTTAGATTTTTTGTCATACATCCAATGTCTATATTTTTTTGGTTTAATAAAAGATGTTGGATTTACCCGAAGAACCTTGTCTGCCTGTGTCTTTAGACCAACACAGCTACAACCTACATGCCTGTTTTAGGTTTTACATAAGAAATTTGTGGTGGAGCTATCAGGTCTTTGTAGTTGTAAATCAAATTTACTCCACCAGTCAAATGCCCTTAGATGATTTTTTCCCCTCAGAGAATTTAGTGCTATATAGTAAATCAGAGCTTCTGACTTCTGCAGCACTTGCGAGAACTCAGCACAAAAACTCTAAATCTCAGCTTGGCTACCAATAAAAATGGTGATGTTAAAAAAAATAGACATGATGGGGATATGAGGAATTGTTGTTCGCACAAGGCATACAGTGGGTAAATGAAAACAAGCAGAATTTTTATCAGGGCATAAGGCAATATTATTGAAATAGATCATTTAAATAGAACAAAAACAAAATGTAAGATATGATATTCTACTTTAAACATAGACATTCACATATATTAGGGCTGTGCGAAATTTCACTGCCAGTTTTGTTTTGACTTTGTTTCAACCCATTTCAAGGTTGAAACAGCAAAATTGAAATGGAACAGATATGGTTGAAACAGCCTTGAAATAAAAGGCAAGCTGAAATGCTTCACTGTTTTGACGTTTCGCCCATAGGCTATAATTGGGAAGGTTCAGACAGCTTATAACTGTCATTTCTGGCCTGGTTTGGATGAAACTTGCTAGCTACTGTGTATCGAGCTGGTTCCTGAGTGAATCATGATTGCTTGCGTAACACAGTAGCTAGCTAGGATAACGAGTTAATGAGCAAGGATTAACACCTAGGAAACCACAGACTAAGGAGAGGAAAGAATCAGTACAGAGTCGGGAACTGTTTCTGCCCCAAGAAACAGATAGTTGCACGAGTACCCATGTCACGAGTTTTGCCTGTCAGCAGCTAGGGGTGCAGGGCCCCAGAAGTCCCCTGCACCTATCTCCTTAACAGCTGGCAGGCTTTCTGGCCGCAGCTGGGCCTAGCAGCTAGGCCCGCAGTAGTCCCTGTCCCCGCCCCCGCCCCCCAGCCCCCTTTGCCTCAAGACAGACACAGTTGCACAAGCACCCATGACACGAGTTTTGCCTGTCATCAGCTAGAGGTACAGGGCCCCAGAACCCAGAAGCCCCTGCACCTATCTCCTTGAAAGCTGGCAGGCTTTGTGGCCTCAGCAGGGGCTAGCAGGCCTCCAGTGTTCACCGTGGTGTGCTTTAACACATGCAGTGTCACCCATGTCACGAGTTTTGCTTGTCCACAGCTTGAGGTACAGTTTTCCCCCAACCCCTGCACCTATCTCCTTGAAACTTGGCAGGCTTTGTGGCCTCCGCAGGGGCTAGCATGCCTGCAGTTTTGACCCAGCTGTGGCTTAACACCTACATGTGACACACGTTTTGCTTTCAAAATATTGGGGTGCAGTTTCCCTGAACCCCCTGCACGTATCTCCTTGAAACTTGGCAGGCTTCATGCCATCAGAAGGGGCTACGATTCCTGCAAGTTTCATCCAAATCAAGCCAGAAATGACAAAGTTATAGGCTGTATTGTCCTTCCTCATTATATCCTATGAGTGAAATGTCAAAACAGTTTTGCCATTTTGACCCTTGTTTGGATGGAGTGGAACAGCTGTTTCGAATCAAAACGAAATTCGAAACAAAATAGTGTTCCGTCGAAACAGAATGCTGCTGTTTCGTACAGCGGTAACATACATATACATATATAGCAGCTTATTGATGCATTCATATACATACACATATATGGCTGATACATTTACGTACGTACACATATATAGATATTCATACACATAAACACGACACACTCAAACTCACACACATAGATAGTCCTGCAAGTGTTAAGATGTTACCAATCCTCAGTTGTGTGAGTCAGCTTGGTGGCCAGCCAAGCTGAACATGAGATTGGAGCTAGGTCTTCGTTGGACATGTTCCAATGCTCCTCTTCTATGATGCAGGACAGACCCAAAGCCTTCTTTTTCTCACCCACCTTTTATAATAGCTGAAATTTTGCTGGGTGCTTTTCTGAGAAATTTCTGCTGAAGTCTGCGGTGCTGTGATGTAAGTCACTGTACTTTCCTGTACTTTTTCCAATAAAGTCTGCTGTTACAGCGCTATGGTTTGGTAGCAGATTCTTCTTGCTTTGGGTCTGTAATTTTCTTTGGAACTCTTCAGCCATTAACCACGAAAGTTATTTATATATTTCGGTCATCTGGACCCCAAGAGGAACTGTCTTACTATATGTATCCATACGTACATTTACTCTCTCTTCAAGCATACACATCTCTTTCACATACACCACATCTCTTTTCTTAAGCATATTCTATTTAAAGTATAAAAACAGAAACATCAAAATGGCTGTCATACTTAAGCTAAATAACATAAAACTAAAATGGAGTTCTAACTAAAGTTCTAAATAACCTAGTTATTTATGTAATATAAAAAGTGAATGGATATTAGTTATTTGAAAGGTTTAAATGATAAAGCAATAAATGATGCAAGTAATATAAAACTAAAAATGATAAAGAAATAAATGATTAATACAGGTGGTGTTTATAAATGCGAAGTTAGCTTTAACTCAACAGAATTTTATGCCCCATCCCAACATTGTGCCTCCTGTTACGCATGGCAGGAGCCACAATGTTTGGAATGGGCCGTAAAATTCGTCAAATCTCAGTTGTGCTACTGGTGGGCATACAGTGGGACTGGGGCTGCCCCCAGCCTGCTCCCACAGATTGGGCAGGAGGCATCTGTGTCCCAGACACTGGGTCTGTGCCATAACCAATTTCAATGCTCAGCTGAGCACCAGGATTGAGCTGGGGGCAGAACCTGGTCTCCAACTAGGACCCAGGGCAGCTCCATGCTTGATCCCAACACAGACATGAATCCCATGTATACTGCCCAGCTGGGCTATATGTGCACTGTTTAAAAGCCCAGGGCAAGCAACCCCAAGGTCGGGGGGAGCCTCTCTCTGAGTTCAGGTTCCTGGAGTTCTGGGCCTACACTATTAATGTAGCCCAACCGGGGTTGTACACTTGGTGTTTAAAAGCTCAGGGTAGGGAAACCTGAGATTGAGGAGAACTGGTTCTCATTGTTGGGTTCCCTTGCCCCAAGCTTTTAAAGGCTGCATGTACAGTCCAGCTGGGTTGCATTCACAGTTCTTAAATCTGGGGCTACCCCATGCCTGATCCCAGGGCTGGGGGAGGGAGGGGAAGTTGTTGTGTGCTGGACTCTGGGTCTGCCCTGTGCCCTATCCCAATGCTCAGCCAATCCTGGTGATTGGGGAGGAGGAGGGCTTTGCCTCAGATCTGGGGACTGCTTCTTTTTTTGATCCTGATGCCAGGGCTTCTCACATGCCCAGCACATTTGCAGCTATATCTTACACTCCTCATACATGTAAATGTGCAGGGGAGCCTATTGACTCCTCCAACCCCAGCAGTTGTAAGTGCCCTGCTCTGTACCCCCTGTGAAAGGTCAACTGGGGACCTCTACCTGCACGATGCCAGCAATCAGCTGTTTGTAGACATGTGAAGGGACAGCCACAC
This sequence comes from Crocodylus siamensis, assembly GCF_052110815.1. Classification (NCBI taxonomy): domain Eukaryota; kingdom Metazoa; phylum Chordata; order Crocodylia; family Crocodylidae; genus Crocodylus; species Crocodylus siamensis. Next base: position 40,984,721 of record NC_143404.1, on the reverse strand, counting down.
ATGCCACACCCTCAGATAGAGGCAAACTGATATATCGATTGCATATCGGATTGGCACTGATGAAAGGAAAATTAACATTATTGGCAATCAGATTTTTTTGGCCAGTCTATCTGATAAATGCTGTGTGTGCATGTGCAGCCCTAGCATGCACATAGCCAGGAATGCAACCCGGCAGCTTGGAAAGCAGCATCTGGCCAGTAAGTCTGTGGGAGGGGGGGAGGAGTTCGGGGGGGGGGAAGACCGAGGCCCCCACAGTGAGGGAGGGAGTGAGGCGGGGGTAGGTGCTGCCCAGCTAAGGTAGTGAATGTAACCCTGTTGGGAGTGGAATGGAGCTGTGGGTGACTTGTCCAGGAGAATGGGAGGGCAGGGAGAGGAGAGCTGGCTCTCTGCTACTTTGCGTACCCCTGGCGGAGGCATATGGTAGGGTATGTAGCCCCCAGATTTGTGCATGGGGTGAGGGCAGGCTCCTGCTACAGACTCAGGGCCAGGGCGCTGCTACAGACTCAAGGCCAGGGACTGCGCTAGTCACTTCCCCGTGGTAGGGTCTGGGGTGGGGCTGTGTTTGGGGGGGGGGGGAGGAGGGACAGGGTGGGTAGTGGCAGCATTGGGAGGGGTGGCTACAGTGAATTTTGGGGTAGCCATCCCATAGCTACCCCTCCTAGCATTGGTACTACCTGCCCTGCTCTTGCCTGCTTGGAGCCCAGCCCTGGCCTAGTACCCTGCCAGGAAGAGGTTGGTGCTGCCCCTGGCTCTGAGTCTGCAGCAGGCAGCCCACCCTTGCCCCACACACAAATCCAGGGGGGCACGTGCCCCCCAGGCCACCAGGGGTGCATGCTGTGGTGGAGAGCCAACCCCCGTTCCCACCCTCCTATGCCCTCTAGACAACCTGCCTGCAGCTCTGTCCCCCTCCTGGCGAGGTCGCATTCACCACCTAGGGTTGGCAGTGCCTCCCCCACACCCTTTCCTCCTCCACAGACTTACCAGCTGGACGCTGCTCCTCAAGCTGCTGGATTGCATTCCTGTAAATGTGGCTGTTGTATTGGTATGGGCTGATGTGGCTGGTTAATGATTGGCCACTGATATCAGCCTAGAAAATCTTTATCGGTGCACCCCTACCCTCAATTTAAGGTGCTGTACAGACCAGTCACAAACATGTTCTATATTACTGTCTGTAACAGGGTCTCCCTTGAGGCCCTGTTGCTAAGGAGACAGGGGTGGGAGGAGGGCAGCTGGAAATTATTACCCCGCGGAGGCGGGCCCCAGCCCTTAGGGAGCCAATGGCGTCCAGACTTGGGGAATAAGTAGAAGAGAAGGTGAAGGAGGGACGCCTTTGGCACCACGGAGAAAGAGAGAGAAGGACCTAAGAAGACGGACACCGACGTGGGATCAGCGGGAGCAGAGGGATCCCAGAACACAGATTGTCACCTCAACTTACCTTGAGTCCACGAGAGCTGCGGGGAGAAGCGGAGCTGTGCCACGGGCGGGAACTGTGGCTAACATCCACGAATGGAAAGGCTACGGTGGGTCAAAGAGGGCAGCAGGAAGGACGACCCCCACCTAGACCCTGAAGAGTCTGGGTGGTTTCAGGACCCCGAGGGGAGAGGGACGCTGAGAGCTGGGAAGGCAAGTGCCGACCACGGGAGAGCCGGAGAGCCTACATGCCGGTTCTCCTGGAAAAGCCGCAGGCGGTGGCTGTAACAACCTGGTAATTGAATAATTACTGGCAATAGCGGGACAGATGGTGGCCGTAACAAGCGGCTAATAAGTTAAATAATGATAGAGACTAAGACCTGGGGCGATCTCGGGGCACTGGGTTCTTAGAATGGGGCTGGCCAGGAGGCTGGGAACCCCAAGAATAGTCTGCTGGATTGCAGGCTCCCAAAAAGGGGAGTTTCCTGTAACAATAGAGCCTCATGGAATAAAACACTAAAAAATAGATATTAGTCAGTGTGGTACTTCCCGCGGGTACTTCTATATGTGACAACCACTTCCGTCCTATTTCATTCTTTAAGATCCAAGTCGTGGCAGGCGGGAATTACAAGGAAAAAGCGGGTGCTTGGTGGACGCGCTGACACTGTCATATAGATGCCAGCACAAACAAGTGGTCTTCAGTTTCTTTTAATCTTAGAAACTGCTAAGCTCCCTGCAGCCCCCTCACTCTCAAACTCAGCTCAGAGTGCTTGTGATATCCTAAACCTCAGGTGTATGCCCTGATACTTCTGGATTATTCAGCTTTCCTGGTCTTCTTGAGTCGTCTTTCTTCTACCCCCAATCTGCTTCTCCAGGTATCATGACTTGAGTCCTGTCTCGGCTGTCATAGTGCTTTCCTGTTCATACCTTTTAAAAGGTTATAGGGGCTTCTGTGGACTTAAGATGTGAGGCAAAGCTGGGAGACAGGCAAGAATGCAGACATGGGACCTGTGAGACAAGGGGGAGTCGTGAGTAGCAGAGTAATTTAAATAAGGGATTGGCTGGAAACACTTCAAATGGTTTCTTGGTTCCTTTCTTTCGTACTGTGGATCTTTTCCTGAAGACTAGATTCATCTAATCTCTCCCAGAAGTTTTTACACCCTGAATGCTTGCATTTCCAGCTCTTTTATGCTTAGTTGTGCTCTTCTGGGACAAGGCAGGTTATACTTTCAGAAGTTATTGTACTGAAATATCTTAATTATAGCTGGGGCATGATCCATTTATTTGCTTTGAAGTTTATATCAGAAGCCTTATACTGGCATTAGAAGTAGATTGGGAGCCAGTGAAGGGCTGAATCATAAGATAGAAATAATCACTGCAATCTAAGCCATGAAAGAGGTGGACAGCTGCATTTTTCATTGGTCTAAATATACCCTATTCATACTAGGCTCTTTTTCTTACAGTAAATCACAGGAATCCAAGCTGCAGGTGACCAGTGACCATGGCATGTTGCCAGGTTTTTCTCTGAGAAGAAAGAGCTGAGTTTTTCAGTAAAATGGAGGTTAAAGGCAAGCTTAGAAGGCTTTCTTAGAAAGATCTTGTTTGTTTGCTTTTTCTTTTATCCCCCAAAATTGTTGGGAATCATTTTGACTCCCTTGTTTTTGCTGAGTTTTTCCTTATGAGTACAGAAATGGCTTGGGAATTTTTTAATTCTCAACTGAAGAGCATGGAAACATTGAATCTTGAAAAAGAAGTTTGTTTAACTCTTACATTTCAATTAAAAGGATGTTAATTTACATGGCCATCATCATCCTACTGGTTCTGCAGTTGTCTTTAGTACCTTTCAGAACAGATAGGACTCAGATTTCTAATGAATAAAGGGAAAAACGCAGATAAACTTTTACCACTTAGTAAAATGGGTTGTAAAACAAAATTCTTGTCTAGTGAAATTGTGGAATCTCCTTCATTGGAAAATTTCAAATAGAAATTAGATAGGTATTCATCTGGGATGGTTTAAGAACAGCAAAGCTGTGCAGGGGGCTGGAAACAGATGACCCTTGAGGTCCCTTTCAGCTCTATTTCTATGAAAAAAATCAGTTCTGTCTCTCTTTATGGAAACCATCTGTTACAACTATTACTGTTTGTTTTCAATGGGCATAAGAAAAATAAGCATGTCTACTGTGCATGCTCAATATGTATTTTGCAGGGCTCGTACCTTTAGGCAAATCAAAGATAGTCAACTAAGGTTAATGCTGCTGTGCAGGTGAACAGGCAAGTGAACATTCCTGAACTAGTTTCAGAAATAGACATAAGGATTGGCAATATCCACACCATTTTACATGATCACCTGAATTACTGAAAAGTGTGTGCTCATTGGGTACCAAAGCAACTGACATGTGCATGAATGACAGTGTATGGAAGAGTGTATCCAACTTCTACAATGAGCAAGGGACAAAAGTTAACGGTTCCTCTTGTGCATTGTCACCAGGAATAAGGCTTGAGTCCATCACCATGATCCTGAGAACAAAAGGCAGAGCATACACTGAAAATCACATTATTGCCACTGCCCAAAAATTACGCATTCAGCCAACCTCTGGCAAGATCTTGCTCACCTGGTTTTGGGATTGCATGGTGTACCAGGAGCTGCTGCTTGGGATGGGAAGGGTGCCTCCTTGTGGCTACTGTAATCCTTCCTGTTCCACTTTGGTCTCAGTTTAGGTGCCACCCTGTCCTCTCCTGGCATGCCCTTTGTTGTTAAGAATGGGAGGCTGCCTCCAGAGAACCAGAGTGTTGATCCTGGGTGTCCTGCCCCCAAGTAGTCTGGGATTGTGATAGTCTAGTCACAGTTCATAGGGCTTCTGGCAACCCATTAATTCAGCAATAATCTAAGCCTTTCTGTGGGACATCTTTGGTGTCTTCCTTTCCTTCCGTTCAGCCACTCCCATTCCTCACAGCTTAAACAGCAACATAAAAGCAACATCAGGTGCAGCTGGGTTGTCTTTCTCTAAGCAGCCTTCCTAGGCCTCTACTCAATATTTCTGGCTTCTCCCAGCTCAGGCTGTCCTGGGCCTACTCACAGTTCCTCCAGTCTCCTGTGTTGCTTCTCCATTTGGCACAGGGAACTCCTTCAGTTAGCACAGCCAGGGTCAGTCTCCAGTTCCTCACACTGCTTCTCCCTCCTTCCAGCAATGAGCTGCTGCTTCCAGCTCAGGTCAGATTGTTGTCTCTGCCTCTGGTGTAGGCTTACATAGCCCACAGGAACTTGCTGTAAAGGCATAGTCCTCAATTTGTCACTCTCTTATAATAACAGTGCAGGATCCCTTGCTACACATGCAACCTCTCCTTGTCCATTTCATGGAGCATAGGGTCACAATCAATAGCAATACCTACTTCTGCATTCTTCAAAACCACCTGAAGTCAGCTGTTCAGACCAGATGGTGTAGAAGTCTTATACAAGACGTTCTTATTCAGCATGATAGTGTGATGATTCATGGTGGAGGGGTGACATTTGAGACTTTGAAATCTTGCAACATCTATCCTACAGTCCTGAACTTGTATCAAGTGAGTATCACCTGTTTGGACTGTCGAAGGAGGCCCTTTGTGGATGCAGATTATCGAGTGATACAGAAGTGCAACTCATGGTGCAGGAATGGCTGTCACAGCAACCACAAAGCTTCTTTGAGGATAGTATCAAGAAACTTGTGACCTCCTGAAATACCTGTATTGCAAAGTCAAGTGACTAGGTAGATAAGTGTTGTGGTCCAGTAAATGATTGTCGAATGCAAAATGGTTTTATTTTGAAATTGCTGTTAGTTTCTGAAACACCCTAGTAGTAGGGTTAGCTTGAACTTGTCTTGACCTGTCAGCATTGTAAGTGTCCAGCAGTTGGGGAAGGTGCTTAAGCAGTGTAATTTCTGTGACCCATGGGAGATTAGGAACTCTCTTGACCTAGAGCTGTTCTCATATGACAGGGTCCTTAGGTGTACCCTCCATTGACTAATTATGAAAATTAGGCTTAGGCAATCTGGGCATAAATATATGGACATAGAACCTCATAATACTTGTATAATTAATACATTAACATAATTTTATAAAAGATACATTTTGTTAGTTGAACAAGTTGAACTAGTTTTTATGAGATAAAGGTAACTATGTTATATATTTGGATCTCTTTGAGGCCTTTGTAGTAACACTGTAATAGTTTGATTAAAAATTAATGCAATAAAGATTTGGTATGTTGTATATAAAATAATAGATATCAAATTTATAATTAACTGGAACTGATTGTCCCAAACTGTTTTCTCAAGGGGTCCACCAAAGCTATGTTATTAGTATAATATATTTTAATATATTAAAATAGCAATCTTGGATAAACTGTAAACATGGTGCTGAATAAAATACACAAATTGATATAGTAATAAATATTGATGAGAAAAAAATTATAGTTTTGATTTTGATTAGCCAAGAATAAATTCAGGGAGTAATCAGAAGTAGGTTTCTAACCATCAGGGGAGTGAGATTTGTAGAAGAGCAATAGGAGTAGTGTGACTGTATAACCTAACGACTGGTGAGAGAGAGCTCAGTCACTTTGGCTAAGTACAGACAGTCAAAAAGCCTGAGGCTGAATTGATTCAACCTTCTCAGGTTAGTCTAAGCTGCGTAGTTTAAACCAATAAAAAAAGTGAGCAGGCATTCACTTTTGATTCCAGAAAAGCAACCACATACAGTGGCCCAGGCCAGGAGCTGGGGGGCGCTAGAGCATGCCTCTTTGATCAGCTGGAACAGACAGTTTGGGCCAAGGCTGGCTTGCCCACCTGGCAGCGGGGGAGAGGGAAGACTTGCAGGGTGGTGCAAAGCATCCTGGGATGTTGGGGGACTGTGCATTAACTTGAATCTGAAGGGAATCTGTGACAGAAGTTCAATAAATAGATACATTTAATCTAATTCAGCTAAGTCTGATATTACATCGGGGTGGGCAAAATCTGCCCTGCAAGGCCATTCTATCTGGCCCACGGGGCCCCTAAAAATGTAGAAAATTAATATTTCTCTGCCCTTGGTTTCTGTAAAAAATTACAGGAACCAAGGGTAGTAGGACCCAGGGGAAGCCCAGCGGGCTCCAACAACAGTGGGGCCTTCCCGGCCCCACCTCCCCAGGCAGAAGCCCCTCCTGATGCTTTTGGCCTGGGAGCATGTGGCTGCCCCATGCCAAAACTGCAGAGAAGTGTGGTGGGGAGGAGAGCGGGGGGGGACCCTGGGCAGGGAAGGAGCACCTGGGGAAACAGCCCCTTCCCCGCCCTGTGGCTGGCACCCCACGCTGCAGCTACTTGCAGCCCACGTGGAGCTGCCTGTGCCTGTTCTGGACAGCCCTGGGGGCTGCAAGTGGCTGCAGCAGGGAGCACCGGCCATGGGGCAGTGGAGGGGCCACTTTTCCCCCCTGCTGCTCAGCTTTTCCCTGGGCTCCTTCCCTGCACAGAGAAAAGCGGCCCCTTGCCCGCGCCATGGCTGGCGCTCCCTGCTGCAGGCACTTGCAGCCCACTCAGGGCGTTCGTAGCAGGCACAGGCAGTCAGCCCCAGGCCGGCTACGAACAGGTGCAGTGTGGGGCACCGGCCACACGGTGAGCAAGGTCTGAGACATACATGTCTTTTTGTCTCAGACAAGCACAGCTACCAAGTACACCCCTGAAACATGGAAGATGTTGAATTTTAGCCGATTTTGGATTTTAAACTTCATTGCAGAACAACAAGGAAGTTTTTTCACCTCCCTGCTGGCCATCTGACACCTCTAGGGAAGGAATTCTACCTGATCAACACATCAAAGAGCTACTCAATACAACTCACAGAAGACATTCTCATGGACCCAGAGGGATAGCCTTCCATCTTCAGCTCCCTTTGTGCAAAAATGAAGATTATTTCCTACCTATGGGGACTTTTTACCATCTTGTACCATCAACACTTTTCCCAGAGCCTGATGAAGGAACTTTGATCCTGAAAGCTTGCATAAAAGGACAGTTTTCTTGCCATTTTTCAGTTGGTCTAATAAAAGGTATCATTTTGGAACCAAGAGTTTTAGTTTTTTGTATGTCTCTATGGCACTTGTAGCACTTGTGCCTCAGGTTGGCTGAAATTATGGTTTATATGTCATAGAAGCCATAGCTCAACTACAATTTATAGGCACAAAGTAGGAATGAATGGCTAAAACTCTTTCCTTTGGTATGCCGAAAGTCAGATCAAATAGCTATTAAAGATCCCTTATGGCCTTAATGTATTTATATTCAAATATTCATGTGCTCATGTTCCCAGTAAAGAACTACTTAGATTCTGGCATTTTTTAACTTTCAAGTGCTTGACTTAAGAACCTAAAAATTCTTCTTATGTTGTGGTATTGTGTATCTGTTTAAATAGTCTTTGCCATCACACTGTTTAATATATGGTTTAGGGTTTTATAAAGTATGACTGAGTTGCAAGCATATAGATTTTCATAATTTGGAATGAATAGTAAGGTCTAAATACGTGAGGTGTTCTTGTGAGTGCTGCTGTTATGCATGTTTTGTGGGCTCTATCAAGCAGAAGAATAAGTTACAAAAAAGTTAAAATTAGTATCTTATTTCATATTTTATTTCAGATTGAATTTCTGGAATGAGAATATATAGCTCTATTTTTTTATGTATTCTATTTTTACAGCTTTTTGCTACACAAGATTCCCTGCAGCCATATGAGGAAAGAGTGAGCATCTTTACAAAAATGATAGGTGCACTGGGATTCACAGGACCACTGAAGTATAATAAATGGGTAAAGAAGTTATTTGGATAATCTTAGTATTTTCCTCTTGTTTTGTTACTTTCTGTCTGCCTTGAACTAAGTTCTCCTTGAGATGAGAAAGATAATATTGTGGACAATTCATTTCATGTTACCCATATCATTTAACTGCTTATGATGTGCTGAATAGTAACGTAAGGATTTAGAATTTAACTTGCCTTGATGGATGCACTAAACTTCCTTTGACACAAGCAAAATCATTATTAATTTGGTGTCTGAAGGAATCCTAAACCTCTTTGGGTTCCCTGAAACCTATTTACTCATCACTTTATTCACTCATCAAATTTTCCAATTTATAGTGACCCAACAGAAATGAAAGCTTGTGACTGATTCTATTTTGAAATGTTTTTAATGTATACCTGGACTGATATCAAAAGGGGCGAGAGGAAGTGGCTGCTTTGGAACATGCAGCTGTTACAGTCTCACTGCTTCATATGCACAAACCTGTAGCTTTGCAAGTGAGCTAAATTGCCTCAATTTTAACTGTGAAATGAAACATGGTTAAACTTGGAGTGGTTTTGCTATGTTTGTATTGCTACGGTCTTGCTCACACGATCAGTTGCTAATCAACTGTTAGAGTGGAGCAGCCTCCCTTGTATCAGAGCAGCACCAGCTCCCTTTACCCTTTTGAAACCTGTACAAGTTCATGTTTATCAATGCCCTTCATGGCCGAAAAGTATTACATGTTGTTTCAGAACACAGAACTGGAAGGGGTCTCTTGGGCCATTATTATTCCCCAGCAAGGGCGGAGCACACTGCCTTTGCTTTGTCACAAGAATCTAGTTTGTGCTAGATTTTGAGAGAGGATGGTTTTGTTTAGATGCTTGTTACTTGGGCTGGCCACAGGCTCTTCATATGTTCTTGGCCAAACTCCAGCTCTTCCTTCCTTCCCTAGCAAAATTTTTCTAAGTTTCTACTCTTAGGCTTAGACCTTGTTACATGGTATTTTTGGGCAGCTCTTGGAGCTCTTAACCCCTGGTATTAACACCTGAAACTGGTTTTAAGCACTTTTTATGCTGCTCAGGCAGGATAAGATGGGCAGGACTATCTGTGATCCCTTAATGTAAATACCCAGTCGGTCCCTCTCCCCCACTGGCCTGGATTGGGCCCACTGTTCCTGCCTGCCCCCCCCGCCCCACTCACCTGATTACTTGTGGTTTCCCTTGTTCTTGACCACAGGGGAGCAGGCAGGGAAGGGTTAAACTGCCTGCTCTCTAGGACAGACTGTGAATGCAGCCACAAGTAAGTAAAGGAGTGGGGGCAAGGGGAAGGATTGAGAGCACAGAGGGAAGGCCAGAATCAGAAAGGGTGGGAATCTTACCTTTCAGTCTTCCAGGTGCCTGCTGGCCTAAAATGTGACTGCTCCAAGCTTGCGATAACATCAATGCCAATCAATGTTTGTGCAGCTCACAGCACAAGGTGTAACAAGGCCCTTAGTCTTGGTCTTTAATCTTATTTAGACTATAAAGTCTGTTGGCTGGCCCTGATCATTGCTGGAAATTCTAGGTATTACCATAATAGAAATAAAAATAAGAATTTAAGTGCTGAATCTTTCATAGTAGACCTTAAGCTAGTCTGAAATATAACCCAGTGGGGCGAACATGGGTGCTCCCCAGCCAGCCACAGTGCTGGTGTCCCACTGCCTCTGGGCATGCTGCCTGCCTACCTTTCCTGCCACACCTTGCTGTTAAGTAATTATGATCTTAATTAGGTGGGAGGCTGCCCATTGAATGCCCTGTTCTCCTGGGCCTATGTATACAGCTCCAACCACCCCTGTACTGCATCCCAAGCCTCGCAGGTGTTGCTCACAGCTGTGCTAAGCCTTGGCCTGAGGCCAGGCCCAACTCATTACAGTATTGAATCTTATTCACTCTGCCCTTCTAGGACCACATTCATACCACCTCCCTCTCACAGTGGCCTCTCACTGTCCACCGGCTCTCACCCAGTCTCTTTCATCCCCCCCTTCCTGGGGCTCATGTGTACTGCCCCTTCTCTCCTAGGGGCCACATTTACCCTGCCCTCATGTGGAGGGTCCTCAGGCTTGCTACTCTTCACTCCCTGGCCAGGGAGCGTGCAACCTTTTGGGCATCTCCCACTACCCTCATCTGAGCGAGTGCTGGGCGGTTCACAAAATGCTATGCTGAGTCTGCTCCTGGTCTTGTAGCCAGGTAACTTCCCACAGGTGCTCTCCATCAAGGGACTGATGATGGCTCACCCCTTGTTCTCCTCATGTCTCCACTTCTGCTGCCCTCCAATCGGCCTCTGGCCCACCTGCTGCCTCAGGCACCCAGAGGTTTACCTGGACCTAACTCAGGCCCTCATACTAGCAGAGCTTTCACTTAAGCCCCTGTGCTCAGGGCCCGAACTTATGCTCCTCACTCACCGGGCTTCACCACTGTCACTCTACTCTGCCACGTTGTCTGGGGTCAAACACCCCTGCAGACTCAGGTGTCGCTCGTCGGCATGCCTGGCCCACAACTTGTCCTTCTCATCAGGCCCTCAACTGCTGGTGCCCTCTCCCAGGGCCCTAACTATTCCTCTCATGGGGTCTTCCACCCCTTCAGGCTCAGGTGCTTCTCAAAGTTCACCTGGTGTCCTCTCCAGGGTCTTCCACCCTTTCAGGCTCAGGCGCTTCTCAAAGCTTACCTGGACTTCACTACTCCCCTTCGGGGTCTTGAACCCCCAGTGGTCTCAGATGTCCCCTAGGAATGTCCCTGGCCCCACTACTCCCTCTGTTGTTAACACTGTAACCCACCGGGTGGTAGGGGCAGGTGTTTAGGTGCCCCAACCCACCTTTCACTGGGATGGTCCTTGAACCTTGCATTTAAGTGGCCCTGCCCTGCCACAGGCAGGACCACCAGGCCTCTTCATCCCAGCAGGGTGCAGTTTTAGGTCATGCCCAGGACTAGGAGCCTCCAAGCCATCCTATAGCTCCTGCCCTTACCTCTGTGTTGTCTCTGGAGCAGCAGCTCCGGCAGATGTTCTTTCCTCAACGCCAGGCAGCAACTGCTGCCTCCAGTCTGCTGGCCTGAGTGTTAAGATGGTCACTCATCAAGACAGGGCTGTGCCTGCTTGCTGCCTGGCCCAGTTTCTAAAGTGGCAGAGCACCATGAATGCTCTAGCACATGCCTTCCCCCTTAAAGTGGCTCCTGGGGGTGTGTTTTCCCTGCTGCTCAGCCAACAAGCTCCGCTAGAGCTTGCAACTTCCCTAAGTAGCAAGCACCCCACTGGTGCTCTGCTGAACCCAGGCTTTAAACTGATGTACATGTAACTTAGCTTCTATTATATGAAATGATTAGATATTTATCTAAAAATAAAAACATGGGTGGTCTGACCTTTCCAAATGCTTATGGGCATGTGTGTGTGAGCTGAATCTTGTTTAGAGGGGTGCTAACAATTATTATTTAGAGGGATGCTAACAATTATTTTTCAAGAGTGTGTATTATATCTTCACTGTCTGAAGAGGTAACATTTAATGGGCATTTTTACATAGGAGACGCATATTAAATGTGGCAAACTATGAAGATCTCTGCCACAGATTCCCTATTGACCTTGGGCTGATCACTTGAACTTTGCTTTTGTTTATCCCAAGTCTTGCATGGGAGAGCATACTTTACTACCTCACAGTGGTGTTTTGCGGATACATTCATTAATGTCCTTGATATGCTCAGATGTAACAGTGAAAAAATAACTGAGAAGTCTATAAATAAAACTTAATGAAAAATATCTAATATTTAATGAAAGTTTGTAAAGTCACGGTGTACATTTATTAAGAATGGGCTTGTGTGGGAATTTATTAATTGTATCCTACTAATAGTACTGTCACGGATGGCCCCGCGAGCGGCCGTGAGCTCGCGAGTGCCCCTTTGCCGTGCCAATTAGGGTGGTCTGGCACCCTCTACTCGCCCGCCACGTCTTTGCTGTTGAGGTCCAGAATGGGAGGCTGCCTACTTACACCTAACGGCACCTTGATGGTATCCCCTCCGTTCCAAAGTGGGGGGGTACTCTCACCCCAGCCTTATGGGCAAATGCGTGCCTCCAAACCTCCCCTTTAGCACGCCCCAAGCCTCGCAGCTGTCCCGGGGGACGTTGTCTGGTCCCCTGCCCCTCTGGTGCTCTCCCTCTGGCACCCTGGGCTCATCACCCGCCTGGCGCCCCTGGGCCAGGCTCTCACCCACCAGACTATTACTGACGCCCTTGGGTCTCCCTAGCTCCTCTCACCCCTCCCGGGGTCTCCGCCGCGCCCTCTGCGCTTGCGGCCCCACTCGGGGTCTCTGCCACGCTCTCCGCGCTTGCGGGTTTCCCGCGCTTGGGGCTCAGGTGGCCGTAGCTGTGCCTGGCCCCCTTGACCCTTTCCTGGGTCGTTTCTGCGCTCTTGACCCTTGCCTGTACCGCGCTCTCGGCGCTGCGCCCTCTCTGGGGCCTTATACCGTGCCCACTGCACGCCTCGCCCTCTCTTGGGGCCTGTACCGCGCTCTCGGCGCTGCGCCCTCTCTTGGGGCCTGTACCGCGCTCTTGGCGCTGCACGCCTCCCGCGCTTGGGGCTCAGGTGGCCGTAGCCGTGCCTGGCCCCCTTGACCCTTTCCTGGGTCTTTTGCCCCACTGGGCAAAGTGCCGTCCTTACGGGCCGGGGTCCAACCCCGGGCTCCGTGCCACTCCAGCACAAACAGTTGTGCCCCCCTGGCACTGTGCCCCTACTGGGCACCCGGAGCCCCCAAGCTGCTGGGGAGCTCCGCTGAGGCCTCCTCGCTCCCCTACAGCCTTACCCGGTCCTCCGGTTAACCATAACTCAAGCCAAGCCTGAATGGCTGTAACAAAACCAACAAAGAGCCTACCCGCTCGTAATGCAAACTCTCAGCCCCTCTCGGGCTCCCAGCCCTACCTCTTATCAGGGTGCTCTCGTCCCTAGCATCATCGCAGCCAGTCGGTAAGGTAAGGCTGCAACCCCCGACTCTGGCTGCTCAGCTCAGCCACAGAGCTCCTGCTCCTGTGGCATCCAGAAGGGTACTGCTAGCTAGGCTTTGGCCTAGCTGTTTATAAGGGCCTGGCCCTGCCCCCTCCTGGCCACATGACCTGCCTGGTTGCCCTAGCAACCCCCATCTGTGTTGCTCCAGGGTGCTTCAGCAGCCCTATTCCTCCTGCTAGTAGCAGGCACCCTGGTGCCCTGTTACACCTCTCTCCTTCCCGGGGCATCTCCTTAGGAGCGGAGCGCGGGAGTGCCCCGCGACAAGTACATCAAAATGTGCCTTCCATAACTCAGTTAAAATTTACTTATATTGGTAATCTCAGATTACATTGATATTTTTAATGGTCTAAATCAACTCAGTGTAAATTATCTAGTGATGGCATGATAAGAATTTAGACATAATCCAATCTACAGAATGAGGACAACATTTTGCCTTAATTTTCAGATGAACATAATCAGGTTTGTCTTTCCTATCTTCATGTTGGTTTAATCCATTCTTTCTTACTTTAAAGTGTAGCCTTAAAATGGAGAAACCACTTATCTCACCAGGTGGTCAATTAATGGATTATAACTGGTGGTTATTTTGTGGTTCCTCAGCAGAGGAAGAATTGTTGTAGTTTCTTTTCCACATGCCCCTAATCAAGCAGAGTGCTGTGAAGCCTTCAGTTCTCCCCACTACTTCTCAATGATCAGAAGGGAGAAGTTTGGAATATTTTCTCCTCTGCATATGAAAGGCAGCAGTGAGGGATCTGACTATGCTTCTTTGGCTCTGAATTATATATCTAATTTCTAGAAAATGTAATTAAGGGGTTAGTATTCACTGGCAGGAAAAGAGAAAGGGTATGTCTATGCTGACTTTGCAGGTCTGGGCATCCTATCCTTTCTGCTTTAGTTCTGTGCTTGGAGAGTGTGGGTAGGGGTTTATTTTTCACTGGGGGCCTTGAGATCACCACAGATCTAATACAGATATTCCCCTGGGTCAGGTGTGTCTAACTCAAATCTGTCAGCCGACATCACAGGTGCTGGCCTGTTGCATGCATAATTTTTTACCAAAATTTGTTATTTGCTCAGCCATGCTTACTTTGCAACGCACCACTTTTAATTATCAACAGCAGTTTTCAGAATACATCAATGTTTAAATTTGTGGTGGTATAAATGTTTGTTTATGACAAGCCTTCAAAGGTGTGAAAAAAATTCATTTAGTAAAAAAAAAAAATTTGCTATAGGTGTTATAAAGACAATGAAGAGAACATAAGAGGACTTCAGTAGGGAAAAACCCCCACAACTTTTGCGCATACTACCATCTCACAAACTACTAGCACTCTCCAGACACCTGGCAGCTCTTCACTACAACTAGATTCTTGATGTTTGATTCCAAGGAACGTGTCAAGATTCCCCTTTTAAGATAGCATTCACATGCCTGTCAGTGAGGCTTAAGCATGGTTTTGACTGTTGGTATTCATTACTAATAAGATCTGTGTTGCCCTCATATGTGCTTGCAAACATGGATAATATCCTTGATGCAAAGAACTTTACTGCTTGATAGTTTTTTCCTAGTATTAGTTAAAATAACAAATCTTAACTGTTGAGAACTTATACTTCAGCATAGTGTTACACTGAAGATCAGTGAAGTCTGTTTGCAGCTCCTGAGGGGCATTTTTCACAGTGAGAGAGAACAGGGTGCTGAAAAGTTTGACTGCTTCATGGTGCTGAAAGTCAGAGAACTGGTCCTGGAATGTGTGCCTGAGATCAGCAGTCCTGACGACCACATACTTCTTCAAACCCTCATTACCTATGATCCCAGCAGCATTGAGCAGTGACTTAAAAGTGGGGAAATGTGTTACATGGTACTGAGACATGTTTCTCTCTGAGAGCTTCATTTCAAATGCATGCAGATTGTAGTTTAATATAGGTCATAACCTGGTTCTGACCTGCATTCTTGTGTTCACAGCATTAAGGTGCCCCAAGAAGGCAAGAGATTCTCTTTCTCATTGATAAAGGGTTTTGACACAGAGAGCTTCTTGGTACGGAATGGAATGACAAACACAAAGGTCATGGCCTGTATTCATACTCTGTACTTTGCTCTCGTGTTTCTCCACAAATCCTGCCTTCTTTCCTACCATGGAACAAGCCCCTCTGTGTTGTAACCTTCCTGCCCTTTTCTAGTCCACACTTAATTTGTCCAAAGCTGTGGTTCTGCTGCTGAAAGTGTCCTTCCCTGTTGTTGTGTTGTTCACTTACACCAGGGGTGCTCAATCTCTAGCCTTCAGGTGAATTTTGGCCCACACTACCATTACATCTGGCTCTTTGGCTTTTCCACAGGTCATAAAATTTGGTAGCAGCAGGTCAGTACAGGCTTCACATGGCTGCATCCAGCCCTGCCCAGGCCATTGCTACACAGCAGGATCAGGGCTATGCCCCCCCCTCACATGTCCAAATTGGACTGGGCTGCTCCCTGTCCCTGCCCCATCCCTGAATGTCCAGTTCAGGACTGCTATGCCTCCTTCCCCCTGCCCCACCCCTTGTGTATCTGGAATGGGACCAGGCTATTCCCCATTCCCTCTCCTGCAACAGACGCATCAGGTTTGGGCTGTGCACCCCCACAGGGCCAGATTGGGCTCCTGCTGTGTCAACCCTGTGTACTGGATCGAACCTACTAGCTGAATCTGATCCATTGATGGACCTGGCACCATGCTTCTGGCCTGTGGGGCAAAAAGGTTGGGCACCACTGATTTACACTAACTCCATGGACTTCTCTTTCACATTCATATCTTGTTTGATGCCCTGAATGATGTTGTACAGCTAGCTGCATTCACTTACATCTATACTTTCATCACTTTCTGATGAAAAGAAAGCAAATGCCTTTCCCTTGGTCAAGAACTGAGTGCAAATTATCAGAGAAATCACAAACTTTGTAGGCTACTATGTTTCTTGAGGGGCTGATGTTTGCAAAAGCTTGATGCTTCTCTGGCCACACAATGTCTTCAGCCTTCATCATACATTTCTTAAAGAACAGGAAAAGGCTTTGAAGAAGTAGCTGTTTCTTGAGAGAAAATATTTGCCTGAAGATAAAATGTTACTTTTTCAGCAATGCCTCTAATTCACTTAGTTGGTCTCCACATAACTTCCCAGTCAGCTTGTCATACTTGATGCCACAGCATGACTGTCAATGGTTCTTAACATTGTATTTTTTGGAAAGAGCCATTGCTTGCTTACCAATCAAACACATGGACTTTCCCCTGTAAAACATGGCATTCCTTGTCCACTTTCCCATTCACAGATATACGTGGCTTATAGCACAGATGACATTTGCTACACTTGATTATTATATAAGAGATGACCAATAATATTATTACAAATCTGGGTATAAGTCTTGTAAATAATACAACCACTGTTTTCTAATTCTTTTTATTCTAGCCACTGTATTGACACCTTGTTACCTTGTACACACAGTCTCAGCTCTTCACTCATGACTACTGCTTGTCAGCAACAACAACCTGCTGCACTTTGCCACTTAGATTGTGTTTGGCTGCTTCTGGAAATGTCTGTGACATCTCAGCACTCTCCTTCCAGAAGGATTTGTTTACATTACCATGAACTTCCTGGTGTTCTCCTTTTTGCTCACATTACCAAGGACTAGAGAATGAATAGAGATAGGCAGGAGGAGAGAGATTCATAGATTGTAAGGCTGGAAGGGACCTCAGAAGATCATTGGGTCCAGCCCCCCTGTACCAGGCAGGAAAGACAGCTGGGGTCAGGTGATCTCAGCGAGGCGACTGTCCAGTCTCATTTTGAAGATTTCCAGGGTAGGCGATTGCACCACCTCTGGAGGGAGCTTATTGCACAGCCTGGACACTAACTGTAAAGAATTTTTTCCTAATGTTGAGCCTGAAATGGTCTTCCAGGAGTTTGTGGCCATTACTCCTGGTTTTCCCCAAGGGTGTCGTGGTGAACAGTTATTCACCGAGCCCTTGATGTATGCCCCTGATGTAGCAGTAAGCTGCTACCAAGTCCCCACACAGGCTTCTCTTTTTCAGGCTAAAGAGTCCCAGGTGCCTCAGCCTTTCCTCGTATGGCTTACCTTGCAAGCCTCTGATCATATGGGTAGCCCTTCTCTGGACTGTCTCAAGCTTTACCACATCCTTGTTGAAGTGCAGCACCCAGAACTGGACACAGTACTCCAGCTGCCATCTCACCAATGCCAGGTAGAGCTGAAGAATCACTTTGCTAGTTTTGTTGGAGATGCATCGATAATGCATGTCAGAGTATTGTTTTCCCTGCTGGCTACAGCGTAACACTGCTGGCTCATAGTCATTCTGTGGTCTATAATTACCCCCAGGTCCCTTTTGTTCATGGTGCCGGTCAGTTTGGCACTGCTTCCACATACCTTGGTGTCATCTGCAAACTTGGCCAGTGAGCTATTTATCCTTGCATCCAGATCATTGATAAAGATGTTGAAAAGTACTGGACCAAGCACCGACCCCTGTGGGACACTGCTGGCCACTTATTGCCAGGACAACGTGGATCTATTCATTAGGACTCTCTGGGTCCTACCCCACAGCCAGCTTCTTACACACCCAACTGTCTCACAGTTAAGCCCATAATCCTCCAATTTCCTTGCGAGAACATCATGGAATACCAGATCAAAGGCTTTTTGGAAGTCAAGGTATACAATGTCAACCTCTTCTCTCTTATCCAGGTGGCGAGTTACCTGATCGTAAAACGATATCAGGTTGGTAAGACAAGCCCTGTCCACGATGAAGCCGTGCTGGCTGTCTTTCAGAACCCTACCTTCTGCAAGCCTATTGCATAGACTCCTTAATGACTCAATGAATTTTTTCAGGATTTTCCCTGGGATACAAATTAAGCTAATTAGCCTATAGTTACTTGTGTCTTCCCTCTTCTCCTTCTTGAAGATGGGCACAACATTGGCTCCCTCAGAGTCCTCAGAGACCTCTACGGAGCACCATGAGTTTTGGAAGAGTTTCACCAGGGGCTCCACGATAACTTCAGCCAGCTCCTTCAGTACTCTCAGACAGAGTTCATCTGGTTTTGCTGACTTATATGTCTAATTTCTTTAATGTCTTTAGAGAGAGAGAGATGTGAAGATAGGAGGACTGAAACAAATGCAAACCACATTTATTGGCACAAAAAGAAGAAACGAGGAGCTGAGAGGAGAGGAAGAAAGAGAAAGAAAGATGAAGACAAAGAGCAGGCCCACACTGGGGATGATTTAAGTGGCCCTGACCTGGGTCAGTCAGAGAATACTGTTGCCTGATACACAGTGGTGCCACTTTCAACTCATGTTCAATGTTAAGTTCACAGAGGGTGCTGAGAATCCGAAGAGGTTGGCAACCTTTTTCAGGGGTTGGCAACCTTTTCCAAGCTGTGGGATAGAACAACCTAGCTCTGGCCTAACGTGACAGTGGGTGTCTGCTTTCTCTACACCCTGCTGGAGCTACACAGCTAGAAATTGTGCCCATGCTGCTGCTGCTTTTCCCAGCTCCCCACTCCCTGACTGCAGCATGAGTGAAGCTTCCAGCCAGAGCAGAGCTGCATCTGGGCTGGACTGGGGAGAGGAGGAGGTGGGGATGGGAAGAAGCTGGAGCAGTATGAAAGTGGCTTTCAGTTCTCTGGTCCTGGTGCAGTTCTGCACCGTTGCTGCCTCTGTCAGCCCCATTCTTCCCAGCTAGCTCGGGGAGGTGAAAGCTTCTTCCATGCTGCTCTTTTTTCCCTGCCCCAGCTCCCTTTCTACCCAGCTGGGCCCCAGCACAATTCCACTCTCTTTGGAAGTTATGCTTGCACTGCAGTCTTGGAGCAGTGTGGGGAGGGAGGGAGAAGTAGCAGTGGCACACATCCAGCTCTTTTAGTTATGGTGTAGCTCCTCACTGCTCAGCCTCAGTGTGGGTTCAGGTACAAGCAAAACAGCCCTTCTGACTCCACTGGCCATATGTTACCAACCTCTGCCCCTAAGCCCTACGTACATCAAGTCCATAGTGCCAGTTCTTCCTTTAAGGCTATCTTCTAGCACCTTATGATATTATAATATTTTACTGTAAGATTGTTTTGATCTCATATTTGAAGGAGTAACAAAACATGATGAGTCTGGTGCATCAGCAGTTTAATTTGTAAGTATTTTTTTAAAATATTTTATAAAGACATAAATAACAAGATCTGTTAGAGACGATCAAGACAAAACAGGTTCATTTCTAGTACTTACCTTTGAAATGCTTTGGGATGGTTTTAAGAAAGGTAACTTAAATGAGTGTTTAATCCAGTACATGCCTATGCAGTTTGATCAGGGAAGAGCATAAAGTCTATTAGTCAAAACTCAGTGGCATTAAATGCTGTATGTGTTTTCTTTGTCTCTAGAAAATTAAACTAGCAGCTCTGCGCATGTACACAAGCTGCGTGGAGAGGACGGACTATGAGGAATTCTTTGAAAGTAAGTTACTCTTTGAAATCTAGGATGCTGGAACCTGGAATGTCTCCAGTGGAGCATTACTGAGCAAAACTTGTAGTTATAGGGGGAAAGCTATCCAGAAACTAAACATATTAGTGTCTGTCGTGAGGACAAGGCCGACTAAAACTTGACCATATTATTTCTCTGCTAACCACTGCCTAAATATTTATCTTTTCTGTAGGAAAGGGGCAAGCTTTAGAACCTGGATTTGCTACCTGAAATCTCATGGTTTCTATGACCTCTGCCAGTAGAACCTGGAATGATTCCTCATGAGGGCTGGCTACAGTCTGAAAATCCCCTTTCTTGTATCCAAGATCATAGGTGATTGGTGCCTCCTGAGTCTGGGGGGGGCACCAGATTGCCGACTGAGGGGAGGGAGGTTCCTCAGCAGCTGATTGCCAAGCCCAGAACCATCAGCAGTGAAACCAGTGAAACTGGAAGTGCACTTCTGCTGGCACTTCTGGTTTCGTGGCTGGTGCTTCCTGGGGGGTGCACAGTCAATCTCAGGGGGTGCACGTGCACGCACATGCATGCATCCTCTCCACCTGTTTGTGATATGGTTAGTTTAGCTCACTGGGTCCTAATACCTTCAGCCCTGTGAAAAGACCAGCTGAAACCAGGATTCATTCATATGTTCACTTGCCTCCCTCTTCGTATCTCTTATGGGACTGTGCCATCTAGAAATGGGAGGGTCACTCCGCTTCTTTCTCCATTTCAGAGGTGAAACTAACTAGAATATAAGCCAGGGGCAGGCAATTATTTCGGGTGGAGGGCTGCTTACTGAGTTTTGGCAAGCTGTCAAGGGCCATATGGGTAGCCCCGCCCCTTAACAGGTGCCTCGCCCCATGATGCCAGCTTGGGGCCAGAAGTCCCGCCCCCTGACCTCTGAACATTGCCACCCGAAGCCTTTCCCTTTTCCACCAGAAATACTCCTTTCAACAAAGGGTTTTACCATCCAGAACCAGAAAAACACCAAATTATATTATAAAAATCAAACATATACAACAGGGTTGGCAATCCTCGGCACGTGGGCCGAGCATGGTACGTGAGGCCATTTTGCTCTGCACACCATGGCCAGCCCTGGCTCTGGGTAGCTGATGCCCATGATGGAGCCTGAGCTGCTCCCAGCTGCCTGCTGGGAGCAGCCTGGGCTCCCGGCTTGCAGCAGCTACCCAGAGCCGGGGCCAGCTGCAGCTAGGAGGCTGCAAACAGGTGTGCCAGGTTCTGGAGCCCAGGCATCAGCTCTGTACCAGCGTGTGCATGTGCGCCTTAGAACGGGCAGTGGGGGAGGGGCCTGAGGCAGCGCAACCCTGGTCTCTCCCTCTGCTCCCGGCACAGAGCTGGTGCCTGGGCTCCGGAGCCCAGCGCAGCTCTGTGTAGCCAGCCTGGGCTCTGGGCAGCTGCAGCAAGCAGCAGGCAGACTGCAAACAGCTGTGCCAGGATCCACAGCTCCAGCATCAGCTTCATGCTGGCGGCAACTGTGCCATGGGGCTTTGGCTGGGGGGCAAGGGGCAGCAGGGATGGGGGACAAGGGCTTTGGCTGGGGGGCAAGGGGCACAAGCAGGGCATCCTGCCATGTACCCGTTGCCCTCACTTTGTTTTTCTGGTATGTTATCACTATGGCACCTTCCAAGGTAGGCATTGTGTTTTTCGGCACTCCAGCCAAAATACGTTGCCTACCCCTGATCTACAACATCCGTTAATTTGATTTAAAAAAAATATTTTTGTCCTGATTTACACATGTTTGTGTAGTGTATGTAGAGGTGATTGCACAATAGCTTAAAAGGAAGTCTTACTGTTGTATACTGTGGGGGTGTGGGGACATGAGGAGGTGGGTATAGGTTTGTGGGAGGCTGTGGGGGTGTGGGTATGTGCGGGAGAGACTAGGTGGATATGGGGGGTTTGTAGGGGGTGGACAGGTGTGTGGGGTGTGGGTATGGCATGAGGGATCATGTGGATGTGTGTGGGTATGGGGTTTTGTGGGGGACTAGAGTAGGGTGGCTGGGGTGGGTGAGGGGGTGTGGGGGTCTACATTATGGCAGTGTGAGGGGGGTGTGGGTGCAGGTGTATGGTGGGGCTGTTTGTGGGACTCATCCTGTGAACACACACACTCTCCCTTTCTCTCACTGCACGCACGCACGCAGTGTGCTTCGCTCAGTAGACACATACTCACTCTCTCTCTCCCCCCCTCTTTCTGTCCTTCCCTCATTGCTCTCTCTGTCTCCGTCTCCCCTTTCCTTATTGCCTGGATGTACTCCTTCCCCCCCACCCATGCCTTGGGGTACCAGTGTGGCCCCATGCTCCTGTGGTCCAGTGATGCAGCCAGGGGTCACGTGGTGCTGGAGCAGCAGTGTGCAGGGAAAGCAACTGCAGACAGAAGCTTCTGGGTGTGGTGGGGGCAGGAGGTGAGAGGGGGTTGGAGGTGGGGCGGAGTTGGGCTGGACCTTCTCCTGACTCCTGCCAGCTTCCCCTAGGTCCTACTGCCCCTGGCTCCTCTCATCTTTGACAGGCAGCCAGGAGCAGATAACTATTAATTTTCAAAACTTCTTAGGTGTCTTGTGGGCCAGATAGAATGGCCTGGCAGGCCATAGTTTGCCCCACCCCTGATATATAGGCCCTGCATCCTACTCACTGTTGTCTACTCACTCAATCCACAGCAAGATAAGGTCCTTAATGGGTGGGATGGTTTGACTAAGACCAGGACACTCCACTTCCTCCTATAATATATGGGAATATAGGACTGGCAAGGACCAAGCTGACCCTTCTGTGCTGACAACAAATATTCCTTCCACTAGACCTGTGACAGGGCTGGTTCTTTTTGTGATTTTTTTTTTTATGTTTTATGTATACCAGAATAACTGATGGAAGGTGTATATGCGTCTTTAATTTCCTAAGGAAAGGGGTTCTCTGTCAGCACCAAAAACCTTTCCTGCAGGAAAGGGGCAAACATCTGGGACATACTTTCTTTTTACATGCAAACTCTTCCTCTTTTGGCAAAATTCTTTCACTTTCTTATCTAATATGTACTTGTGATGCAAGGGTTTTCTGTTCTTTTAAAATATTAATTGAGTTCTGCTGTTTACTTAGCAAAATATTTCTTTACAGAATTTTTATAATCTACCAAGTCAATCCACTCCTCTCCCCTCCCCTTCTCCCATGGGGCCAAGCCATGCCCTCTCCCCTTCCACCTTTTTCCAAGCCATGCCACTTTCCCCACACAGGGCCAGTTTGGGCTGGACTGGCCCTTACCCCACTCCACATGGCCAGATGGTGCCCATTGCACCCTCCCCAAACACCAGCTCAGGGCCACTGGCCATATCTGGACTGTACATAGCAGAGCACTGCACACTTAGCCCACCGGGGGGGAAGGTTGAGTCAGTCATCTACTTAGGGTAATTTTGTTTATTTACAAAGAACATGCACGACACAATCCCTTTAATTACAGTAGAAACAAAGAGCAGCAGGCCAGCATGTCTTCATCTTTCTCTTTCTTCCTCTCTTCTCAGCTCCCTTTTTTCTTCTTGCTTAGAAACCCTGAAGCTTGTCCCTGTTTCTTTTAGGTCATCCTCACACCTTCTCTTCTTTTCTTTTTTGCTTCAACACACAGTTTGCAAACCCTCCTATCTCTACATCGACAGTGTGGAAGATTAATTCATCTAGGTTATCCTAGGCCTTGCCATGCATTTAGGAACATGAGTGGTACTTCCTGTTGTCTAGAGTATTTTTTACTAAGCAGAAGGCCTTAGTTACTTCCTTTGAGGAGCCTGACAGAATTCTTTGTTTTAACCGATGTTTGCCATTCTATAGGTATAAGACCACCTACCCCAAAATAGCAGCAAATCAAATGTTCATATTTCCCTGTATGTAAATGAATAGTCCTCAACCTGCAGACTTCAATTTTATAGCACCATTTCCTTCTTATAATTTGAGTGTATATTAGGTTTCATTGGTTGACAGGAACTAGTAGTTGGAGACTAATATGACAGTTTCCTCCACTTTTCTTCCTGCTGCAGCCCTGGGAGTGGCTGATGCCACCTGCCTGCAGCCACTGGGCTACGCCATGCCCCAGCCCCTCTCCCTCCCTCACCACTGTGGGAATGTATACCTATTTGTTATCTTATGAACTAGGTTCCCTTTATTTGAATTCAAATTATGTGCAGTGTTCCTGGAATGTATGTACTGCATAAAGCAAGAGAAACCTGTAACTGTTATGTCTGCATGATCCTGTAGCAGTAAAGTTAGCTAAATAAGCCCTAATGTGTCTATGAATGAAAGAGGAGCCATTTTGCTATACTTTCAGTTCTACAGGGTCAAGCAAACAGAGCAGTTATGTAGTAATGGCATGTATGGGTATCACTGATACAATTGTTAGGTCTATCTATATCTTTACCTGATACCAGACAAATTATTCTTAAGGTTTAGGCTCCAACAAGGTAAGGGAGAATGAAGGTTGCGTGTCCAAAGCATTTTGAACTTTGAAGGTGAATTGTTACCATGAAGATCTTCTGCCTGTGTATGTGTCTTTTAAATGGAAAAATGTTAGCTTGAGAATTTCTGAATTAGTATCAGATCTCTTTTAAAAAAAAAAAGGGCAGTTATCTGTGGGAGCCCTTTGGCTCCAAGTTTCATTATTAAAGTGTAATATTTTTGAAACACAGACACAAAGTGAAGAAGAGAGAAAATACTTCTCAGAAACTGTGGCTGTTGTCCATTCCTTTTATTGCAATTGCTGGCAGAGTGTAGCTGCAACCTGTGGCCAGTTTGATATGCTCTGTACCCTACTTTATGTATGGTCTCTGACTACTGTAGGCCACTGATATTCATCTGGCTAGTCTGTGGCAAAAAAACTTTTTTTTTCTTTTTTTTAAGTTGAAATTGTGGTAATAGGCAACTCTTCTAATTTATCAAATGGCTTGCTACAACAGGCTACTAGCTTACTTCTGTCCTTGCTGGTTAAGTTAGATTCTTACTGGACAGAAGGAGAGAGAAGGAGTATAAAGAAAGATAGAAATTGACAGTGTTAAAAAGGGCAGTAGCAAATTGCTGATAGTCGTGGTGATGTCTAGTTCCTAGGTGCGATCAGAAAAAAACTTTTCGCCATTCCATCCTCTGAAGACTTTTTGAACCTAGTATTTTAAAGGCAATTTTTTAACACCTTGGACAAAAGGTGCCTAGTTTGTGGGGGTTTTTTGGACCAGATAAGAGTTTAAGCTATCAAGGTCAGGATAACTCTGGTCTCATACTTTCTCACTCTTTACTTTCTCTTTTAGCATCTACTCTCTGCCACTGTGACACAGGATACTATGCAAAATGGACCTATGATCTGAGCCACTAAATGACGGTTCTTATAAATAAATCCATTTAACATTTAAAGGGTATCAGTTTGGATTTTTTACTATATATTGTGTAACCAGGCATGCTGGCAAACAGTTAACTTTTATTTATTTGATGTGATTTTGATTTAGATCCTGCCCTTCCCAAAAAAGGCACAGGATAGCTTGTAAGACAAAATAACTTATAAAAGATGATAACATATTTTAATAAGGTAATGTGACAAAACAAAATACCTCTGAAATAATAATAAAACATCTACCCTACCTCACCCATTGCCACTCCACTGTTTCACTGTTCTATATTAGGCCCTGTGGTGTTTCCATCTCAAGTAGTCTTCCGCTTCCCTTACCTTAGCACTAAGTACAGTGGTTTCATTCCTGGCATGGATCTCTCAAATCTACCCTTTTGGTGTGGCTTGACCACTTTCTCGTACCTTTATGGCTGTGCATCAACCTCCACGAATTCAGAGAACCTAGGTATAGCACTGCAGTCTTCTGCTTCATGAGCTCCTGCAACAACGAGACAGTAGGGCTTTGCGAAACGGAAGTGTTCCGTTTTGACCAGCGTTTCAACAGAACAGTGTTTTGTTTTGACTTTTGTTTCAAGCTGTCTTATAGGGCTGTGCAAAATTTCACCACCAGTTTTGTTTCAACACTGTTTTGAGGTCGAAACAGCAAAATCAAAATGAAACAGATATGGTTGAAACAAAACGAGGCAAGTCAAAATGCTTCGCTGTTTTGGCACTGTTTCGATGTTTTGCCAATAGGCTATAATGGGGAAGGTTGAAACAGCCTATAACTTTGTTGTTTCTGGCCAGATTGGGATAAAACTTGCAGAAGTGGTAGCCCCTTCTGAGGGCATAAAATGAGCCAAGTTTCAAGAAGATAGATGCAGGGGGTTTGGAGAAACTGCACCCCAGAGTTTTGAGAGAAAAACTCACGTCACGTGTATGTGTTAAGCCACAGGAGGGTCAAAACTACAGGCATGCTAGCCCCTGCTGAGGCCACAAAGCCTATCACATTTCAAGGAGATAGGTGCATGGGGTTTGGAGAAACTGCACCCCAAAATCATGAAAGCAAAACTTGTGTCATGTAGGTGTTAAGACACAGTGGGGTCAAAACTGCAGGCATGCTAGCCCCTGCTGAGGCCATGAAGCTTGCCAAGTTTCAAGGACATAGATGCAGGGTGTGGGGAAACTGGACCCCAAGCAGCGGACAAGCAAAACTTGTGACATGGGTGACGCTGTGTGTTAAGGTGCACCAGGGTGAAAGCTGCAGGCCTGCTAGCCCCTGCCAAGGCCACAAAGCCTGCCAGCTGTCAACAAGACAGGTGCTGGGGTTCTGGGTTTTGGGGCCCTGGACCTCTGGCCACAGGCAGGCAAAACTCATGTCATGGGTGCTTGTGCAATTGTGTCTGTCTTGGGGCGGGGGGTGGGTTGGAAACTACTGCAGGCCTGGCTGCTAGGCCCTGCTGCAGCAACAAAGCCTGCCAGCTGTTAAGGAGATAGGTGCAGGGGGGTTCTGGGGCCCAGCACCCCTAGCTGCTGACAGGCAAAACTTGTGTCATGGATGCTTGTGCAACTGTTGCCTCTCATCAGGCAGTAGGGCTGAAAATCCCCCATTACTTGTCACCAAGGCCTGAGGGTAATAGGAGTGGTAATAGGAGGGTAATCCAGGAGTGCGATGCTGTAGCCAGCAGGGCCAACAATATGCTGGCATGCATCAATTGATGCATCTCCAACAAAACCATTGCAAAGAAGTGATTCTTCTGCTCTACTCAGCTCTTCTCAGCACTGGTGAGACTGCAGCTGGAGTACTGTGTCCAGTTCTGGGCTCTGCACCTTAACAAGGATGTGGTAAAGCTTGAGAGAGTCCAGAGAAGAGCTACCCATATGATCAGAGACTTGCACAGCAAGCCATATGAGGAAAGGCTGAGGGACCTGGGACTTTTCAGCCTGAAAAAGAGAAGGCTGAGAGGGGACTTGGTAGCAGCTTACTGTGACCTTGGAAGCATACATCTAGGGCTTGGTGAACAACTTCATCAGACCACCCTTGGGGAAAATTAGGAGTAATGGTCACAAACTCCTGGAAGACCATTTCAGGCTCAACATTAGGAAAAACTACTTCACAACTAGGGTGTCCAGACTGTGATCATTATTCCTAGTTTTCCCCAAGGGTCCCCTGGTGAACAGTTGTTGACCCTTCCTTTCAAATTCAGATCTGGCCACCATCATCATGCTTTTATAATCCAGGGCTAGACTACTACAGTATACTCTAGACAGGGCTGCCCTTACAAGTTGTCCATAAACTTCTGATGGTGGTGGGTCACCAGAAGCATAAACTCCAGTCCTTGAGGGTTGGCACAGGTTCCCAGTAGCTTTCCAGGCACAATTCAAGGTGCTAATTTTAACTTACAAGACCATAAGCAGTCTGGGCTGTACATATCTGAGGTACCTCCTGTTCCTTTATGCCCATCATGATTCCAAAGGTCAGCCAAGAGCAGCCTTCTGGAAGTTAGTATGTCAAGTCCATTTAATGATAATGTGTGGAAGGTTTTTCTTGGCAGTTGCTACTCAACTGTTGAAATCCCTCCCTGTTGAGGCCTGCCAGAGCTTGTGCCTAGACATCTTTAGAACTGTAAGATTTTCCTATTTGGGCAGGCATTTAAGAAACAAAGCTAGGCTGAGATATTGTATAGTGGGATTTTATTTCCTGTATGATATTCTAGTTCCCCTTTTGAGTTGTTTTGTTCTCCTACTGTAAGTCACCCTGAGCTTTTGTTGAGAAGGGTGGCATATAATTCACATAAAGTAAATCGTATATATCAATTTTGGAGAGTGGGAGCTTGTGCTTTTAATCTTCTGAAGAACTGTATCCTGGTTATATGCAAGTCAGTGGCAGACTTGTTCACTTAAATAGCATGTATTCAGCTCCCTAGAGGCCTAGACAAACATGAGATGCCTATATATTAAAATCATGATGAATAAATTAAATTAAATTGCGTTTAGATTGTATTTGACAAGATGTTAATTGAACTGTTCACACATTCTTCAGAAAATGCAAATCCAACCCTAATGAAGTGATTAGAGGGACATTATAGCAGGAAGCCTGAGAAAATTAGTGGATGTGTGCTAGACTACTTGAGTTTACTTTGCAGTAACACTTAGAAGCCTCAGTCGTCAACTGGGATCCTACAGAAAGGTGATTAATGAGTAGAATAAGACAGGGAAACAGAGAGTTTTTATTGTCATGATGGGCAGAGGTCTTAGCCCACCTTTCAATTAGTTGTAAAGATTGTGTTGGTATTCTGGCAAAGGAGAGTGTTTAAAGAGGGATTTGAGGGAATGTAATAAGATGGTGCAGCTGGCGGGCCTCGAACATAAGGTCTCGTGCTACTCAGTCTCTGGCATATGGTCTTGCCTGGCGCTTTGTCCCTAGATTTTGTCTATTCCTGATAGGTCTTAGAAGCAGTCCTCACCCCTATCTCGCCTGCCATGACTTTGCTCAACTCTTCAGTGGAGGGGTTGACTACTTAAGCTTCTCCGGTGTTGGGACTCTTGGGGTGATGGTCTTCTGTGAGGCTCCACCCTCCCCTACACCTTGCCCTAATACCCAGCCACACCGAGTTGCCGGTGATCCCTGGGGCCGACCCTCACCTTGTGATGCCCAGATGAACTGGTGGCAAATCCGTAGGCTTGTTCTGAGCCTAGACCCTGCCAGATGAGGACTCCTACTCAGGGTTCTTCCCTGGCCCTCTAACCGTGGGCCACTCTGCAAAACATAAAAGAAAGATCAACCCATAAGTCTCCCGGGCTATAACTCAAAGTTTGGATTCCCTGTCCTGGAGAAAGTCCTCTCCTTACTTAACTCTGTCTGCAACACGCCTAAGGCTGGGTGCTGCGTTTCCCTGATGGCCACTCGGTCCTTCGCCGAGTAGTTCCGCCTGGCAGAACCCAGGACTCTGCGGCCCCTCTCGCCGCTTGTATTTTGGTTCCCTGCCGGGATGGACTCTGGGGTACTCCCCAAACCCGTGTTGATCCCACCTGGATTGCCGGGTCTTCTTCTGTTCCATTGTCTTCGGGGTGGCTCCTAGCGTCGGATCCTGTCTCAGGATCCTTATGCTTGGTGTTGCCACTGCAATGGAGCATCCGCTGCCTCTCCCTGGGCGTTTCCCTTCCCAATGCAGGGAAACGTGTCCCAGCCTCGCAGCTGGCCACTGGCCTCTCCCTTGCCTCCGTGTGAGGCTCCAGGCTTGTCTCCCCTCCTAGCTGGTCTCCAGCTCTCCTCCTCCTCATCTTCCCTTGGGGTGCTCTTTATGCCCCCCACGCTGGCTCTGATCATCATTGATTACAGCTGGCTGTAGTTTGAAAAAGATGCGGCTAATCAGCTGCGTGGGTCCCGCCGCTCCTTCCGGTTTTCCCGCATCATCAGCTGCAGGTAAGGAGTTCATTGTTTTCTTTCCTTCTCCGCTCCTCTCCCCAGTCTTGTTTTGGGTGCCGAGATACCCCTTCTCCCCTTCGGGGCTATACTGTGCAGTCAGCCTGTGATGGCTTTCTGTATGTTTATGGGAAGCCCCTCTTATGTGCAAGGGACAGTTTGAGAGAGAGCATGAGATGCTTTTTGAAAACTTGAAAAATAGGTGGCAAATTTGGCATAAGTGGTAGAATGGATATAGAAGTCAACATGCCACTAGCAGATAAATCACTGTGTTCATCTTAACTTATAGATTATTTTGTGAATTGCAGATTAATAAAGCAGGCTTTGGTATGAAATAACACTGACTGAAATCAGTATCATAGAATGTGTAAAGGAGTTTGATATAGTAGTATAGGGAAGCAGGTGAGGAGGCAAATAGAGTAGTGTTGATGAATGCATGTTTGAAGAAATAACTGAAATTCATAATGCGCATATAATGAATTCTGGATTAAATGCATATATGTTCACAATAAGGATCAAAGTGTCATTCTTGGATCAATGTTAAACGGCAACCAAAAATTTTTTTTAAAAAAGGACTAAAATATTATAATTTAATGATGTGAATTGAGAATACCTCTTTATGCAGAATACCGCATTCTGTTCATAGTAAAAAAGAGCAGAAATATAATTGATTCTGATACAGGTGGTAACTATTTATTTGAAGTAGGCAGAGATGTTTTTGTGAAGAGAATATGAATGGTTGAGACTAACTTTCCAGGTAAATAAAAGGTGAAATGGTATAGTTATGGGGGGGACAGACCTTAATATAGTTGATGCCCTTAGCAGTGACACCTGGTAGGAGATGGTAAAACACATTTCTTACTATGTATTCTAATAACACATCTTACAGTAATAATGTTTAGGAGCAGCATCGCACCAGGGCACCTTCACGTTGCTACCTATGACCAAAAGGAGCAGTCTCCCAGCCCGGCCTGCTCCTTTGCCTTTGGGCAAACTGCCTGCCTTGCTTGTTTGCCACGCCTTGTTGTAAAAATAATCCAGATGTTAAATAGTGCCCAGTTGTAGTGGGTGATACGGACACACTCCGACCTTCCCTTATACTTGTCCCATGCTTTGCAAATATTTCATGGCCCAGCACCTGGCCTCCACCCTGGTGGCACACACCAGGCCTTAACCTACTTCAGGGCTCCAGCATCCTCCCTGGGCCCCAAGCAATTCTGCCCCCTCTCCAAGGCCTGTCAACTGCGCCCCCTCTCCAGGCTACTTTGCCCCACTCCCAGGCTAACACTCCGCCCCCGTGAATTGGGGCCACAATCTCCAGACCTCTCAACTCTGCCCTCTCTCTAGGGGCACCCCTGGAGGCTCAGGTGCCTTCCTTGGCGTGCCTGGCCCACCATGCCCAACTGTAACCCACCTGGAGGTTGGGGGTTGGAGTTTAGGCACCGTGACCTGCTTTTCGCCAGGGAGGTTCTCAGTCTCGGCACTGAAGTGGTACTGCCCTGCCAAAGGCAGTCCCACCAGGCCTCCCTAGCCCAGCAGGGTGCAGCTTTCGGTCATGCCCAGGACCATGAGGCCTCTTCCTTCCCCATTATCTTGCCCTTACCTCTGAAATTACACTGGAGCAGGAGCTCTGTCGGGCGACATTGCTCCCAGGATGGCTGGTTTCAAACTGCTCTCTCCAGCCCTGAATGCTGGGCTCTAAAATGGCTGCCTTCATCAACCACATGCTGGCTGTCTGCTCAGCCCTTAAAGTGACGGAGCACTGAAGCTGCTTCATCATGCAACCAAAGGTATCAATTGGCTTTTTTAGGGTTTTAAATAGGGTTTTTATAAGTGCATACCTCCTTGAAACTTGACAATAAGAGAACAGGGGTTGTTCAGTTAAATAAATGGATGTTGTGTTCATCATACCAAGGTACTCATGATAGTAGAATCCTTGATGGGTTTCACCAAGTGACTTGCTCAAGATCACTGAGAATGTCAGTGGCAGGGCAGAGAATTCAACTGGAGTCTTCCAGTCTCTAGACCAGCTCCCTTTCCAGTGGCTGTTCTTCTTCCTATTCAATAAAATCTAAAGGTAGCATACTGAAAAAATGTTGTTTTACAAAATCCTTATTTAACTTGTGGAATTCATTGCCATTGGGTATCATTGGAGCCAAGTGTTTGGTTAGGATTCAAAACAGGATTATCTATATGAATGGATAGCATTCTTATTTCTGTTAGATGCTATTAAAATTATCAGGCTTCTGTATTTCGAAGAACATGGAGATAAAAATAGTCCCAGGAAAACAAGTTAAACTAGAATGTTTTTGAATTAGTATTGTAATTTGTGTTAATAAATGGTAGTCTGGTGTATTAGTAAAGGGTTTGTTAACACTTACTTGGGATTTATTTTACTGCTTGAATTCTGGACATTGAAGATTTATGTTGATAAAATCCTTATGCACTGTCACACATTCTCTGTGTGCATTATAGTATTCAATAGCAAATAGAAAAAAGATTGCGATTAACAGTGAAAGCAAAAAATACATGTTTGTAATTTAGCTGGATTAATAAGAAAGGTCTTTAATTTTGGCATTTCCTAAATGAATGCTTTGTTTTAAAACTGCTATGTAATATTAGATTTTTACCTTTAAATAGGAAGAAGCCAAGTGCATCAACAAGTCAGTTTGTTATTTTGTATGTTGTTTGCTATGTGTCTGCAACTTGCATTTGTTTATTTATATGATTTTCTTTTTGCCAGTTTATACACTAGGTCTGTCAAACTCTCTGGGCACATGAACAACTGAGGATTTAAAATACCCTAATAATAAATAATCATGATGTGAAAGATGACATAAAATGACCTCCATATTCTAATATGGGCCACTGCCATCCTTCAAAAAAAAACCCACCCAAAACCTGAGAATATAATTCACTCTGGTGCAGACACACAAGCTTTGTTTTGTTACTTTTTATGGTTGAACTTTAGTTAGAGTGAATAGAAGAGGCTGTTAGTGGATTCTGTGCGTTTTGAAACATGTTCCTTCTCTGTGAGACTAAGGGAAGACATTAGTTTCAGGGTGTGAAAGCGCTTCATATCTGCAGAAATGCACACAAAAGGATTCTTAGCAGATCTGTCCTAATTTACCAGAACAGTTTGGTTAAAATCTGAAGATGGATAGATTTGGAGTCTGAGCATTGGGATTAAATTAAGAGGTATGGAATGGACTCTTCCTGCTGATAGGGCAAGACCTGGAAAAAGAAATGGGACTCCCTCATAATTATTGATTTTTATCTTACATAGTGGTCGTGTCTAGCCATCAGTCAGGTTGAGGCTCTATTGTTCCAGATATTATACAAACATAGTAAATGACAGTCCCTACTCTAAATCTACTGGATACAAATAATCATGGCTTCAATATAGACATTGGTTTTATGACGCATTACAACCTGCCTGACATCTGATTCACCAGGAACATGCCAGAACTGACCTCCAACACTTTTCTTCCTTCCTCCCACCCCACTTTCTCCTCTTCCCTCCCTTCCCCTACTTTTTTGCCCTTTATCTTCCTAATTTCCAGCTATTTCCTTTTTCATAGACAGCCTCTTCTTCCTTGAATTATTATCACTGTAGAGCCTCTCTTACTCACTTTTGGCTTTTTCTCCCCTGCTTCCCTTCCCCCCTTCACTGATTTACTTTTTGTTTTCCTAATTTTCACCTATTTACATTTTCACCAACCTCCTGTCACGCTTTTAACTTCTTTCATACCTTGGAATCTCAGAACAGCAGAGACTTCTATTCCTAAAGAAGGACGATTGTGCCTGAAAGCTTGCCAAGAACTTTTTTCCAACTACTCAGTTGGTCTAATAAAAGATATCACATCTATTTAAAGAAACTTGCCTGTCTATATCCTTAGACCAAAACGGCTACAACCAAAAACCCAGTCCCTGCTCTAAGGAATTTATAACCTTAAAAGGTGAGAGATTCCGTTTCTGAGCTCCTAATATAATAAAACAAATATCTGAAAAGTCCTTTATGCAGCATTTTCTGACGCACAATTTAATGGACAGGACAATACTTTTAAAGTGAAGAAAAAGTGTATTTAAGTTTTAGTTCACAAAGTTTGTAAGATGCAAAAAAGAAATGGAAAGCATCTTACCAATCCTCCTGTATTTAGTTTTCTTTTGTTTTCCCTAGGGTGCAATATGCCTGATACATTGAACTCGTGGTTTCTAGTAGCCCAACTTCATGTCTGGTAAGTGAAAGTTAAAATAATAAGATTACTTTCAGAATGAAGTTACTCTACTGACAAGGAATGTTCTTTTTATTTTTTTCAAAATAGTTTACATTAGAATTTTTTTATTAGAGTTTAAATAGACTCAGAGAGAAACTGGTATTTGTAGTGTTCTTCAAAATCCTCAATAGCAGAAACAGCAAGGTCTTGAATCTTTCTAAAAACTCTCACTCTGACTGGATAGAAAACTGTGTTTTTAGTTGTTCTGGGAAAAGCTTATGTTTATGTAACATTGGTTTAAATAGTAACAATTTGTAGTGATTTTTAGTTGCTGGTTTTCAGAAGCCTTTAACAAATTATAGCACTGACATTTACACTCTACATGCAGGTTAAGCGAATTACAGATTGACTACATGTAAAAATAGTTAACACCCTAAAACTGTATATTTTCTCCTTCATTTGAGAAATGTTTTTTTCAATACTACATGATTGAAACGGTCAGAGGGATATAGCAGTGATGTACAAGGGAATATAGTATTTTTCAAACTGTCAATTCTTTCAGGAAGTGAATTAGATTCAGTACTGTAACATAAAGCAATTATCCAAAGATTGTAAGGAATTGCTAGGTAGCAATACCAATTGGCCTGAAAGCCTGTGTCCCTTACTTTTCTTCATTCCTCATCATCCTCCTCTCCCCCTTATTTTAAAGAGTCTGAAATGTACAGATACATTTGGCAGCTTGTTCCATTTGAAAAAAACCCGTATTAGCATACTATTTGAAATCGAAATTGCATATAAATGTTGTGTTTAATATGTTATATTTCATCAGAGTTCCTATTGAACTATATCTTTGTGGGCATATAATTGTGGTTGGTGTGGGCACCTTAAACAAGAATATCCTGTTTGGAGTTTAAATTTTCACTTAAACAGTGGTTGTACTCCTGTTTTTCTTGCTTTTCTAATATAAGTGGACTAGATGGAGAAACAAAGTTGGCCGTAAAAAAGGGGGTGGGGGCTAAAAATGTTTAATGGAAATATGAAAACTGCCTCTGAATGTATGTCCTTTCTCTTAGTTTTCATTCTGCCTATTAAAAAAAGTATCCCCTTTGCTGTTGATAACAGATACTATCTCTTATAGTTATCCATCTGGGTAGCCTGTGTGGCAGTAGGAAGCAGTATTTTTGCTGCGAAGGAGAATTCAATTTCAAAGTTATTTGCTTTATTGAATATCCTGTTGTCATTTGCAGTTAACAAAGATACAGGTCTTCATAGATTTCATAGGTGCTACAGGGATTTGGGAGCGGAGCTAAAATGTCTGGGGGCACAGGTGGTCTTCTAATCGATCCTCCCAGTCTCGGGCTATGGGCCAAGGAGGGAGAGGAGGATCCACGTAGTCAACCAAAGAGTGTGGCGCTGGTGTCATAGGGAAGGCTTTGGCTTCCATGACCACAGCCCGCCCTTTGGCGAGAGAGGCAGCGAGCTGCTGGGAAGAGATGGCTTCCATCTCTCTCCCTTGGGGAGGAGGCTCTTCTCAGCCAGACTGGCTGACCTACTCCACCGGGCTATAAACCAAGCCCGTTGGGGGGCAGGGGAACTACTGCCACTGCTGGCCCGCTGAGCAGCCCTTGCAAAGCCAGCGGGCCAAGGCACGTAAGGGAGCCCACCCTTGCCTCAGACCTGGTACAATCTGCGCGCAAGGCAAGAGCCCCCAAGGGCACACTTGCCTGCCTGTACACAAATGCCAGGAGCTTGGGGAATAAGCAGCAGGAGCTCATCCTCCTGCTCAACGCAAATCATTATGATGTCATTGGGATAATGGAGACCTGGTGGGACTCCACCCATGACTGGACCTCGGGTACAGACATCTATACCCTGTACAGGAGGGATTATGTAGATAAAAGGGTGTAGATCTCTCTGTTAAGGAAAGCTACATGTCCCTGCAAGCTGATATTGGTGATCAGGGTGGATGACTGGAGACCCTCTGGGTTAAAATCTGTGGGGAATACGGCACAGGGGACACAATGGTGGGAGTCTACTACAGACCTCCCACCCAAAGTCCTGAGCTTGACCATGAGTTCTCCCGGGAACTGGCTGAGGCTGCATGCTGCAGGACCATGGTTGTCATGGGTGACTTTAATTACCCGGATATCTCATGGGAGGATCACTCAGCCAAATCTGAGCGGTCACAAAGCTTCCTCTTGTGTGTGGATGACCTCTACCTGACTCAAGAAGTCTATGGGCCAATGAGAGGTAAAGCGCTGCTCGACCTGGTACGGGCTACAGGGGATGACCTAATCGGCGACCTAGTGATTGATGGGAAGCTGGGTGACAGTGTCCACGAGCTGATCACCTTCACTATGCACCGTAAAGCTGGCAAGTCAGTCAGCAACACTGAAGTCCTTGACTTCAGGAAAGCTGACTTTGACAAGCTCAGGAGGCTTGTCAGTCAGGCCCTAAGAGACCAGGACCCCAGGGAGAGGGGAGTTCAAGAAGAATGGTTGCTCCTCAAGGGAGTGATCCTCAATGCACAAGGTAAATCTATTCCATCTTGGAGGAAAGGCAACAAGAGGGCACAGCAGCCCCCCTGGCTCTCCAGGAATCTAGCAGACATCCTGAGGCTAAAAAGAAAAGCCTACAAAGGATGGAGGATGGGATTCACCTCCAAGGAGGATTATTCTGCACTGGTCCAGTCCTGCAGGGAGCAAACCAGGAAAGCCAAGGCTGCAACTGAACTCCAGCTAGCTTTGAGCATCAAGGACAATAAAAAGTCCTTTTTCAGATATGTGGGGAGACGGAGGAAAAGCAAGGGAAACATTGGACCTCTGCTGAACCAGATGGGGCAACTGACAACTGATGCCCAGGAAAAAGCCAACCTATTAAATGGGTACTTTGTGTCCGTCTTTCATCAGTCCCATGGGACACCAATGCCTGCTACGGGACAGGGAGGTCCGGGTGAGGGAGATCCCCTGTCCTCCGTTAATGTTGACCTCGTGAAGGAACATCTTGAGAAGCTGGATACCTTCAAGGCAGCTGACCCTGACAATCTACACCCCAGGGTACTCAAAGAGCTGGCAAGCATCATGGCCCAGCCCCTGGCACGGATCTTTAAAAACTCCTGACACTCTGGTGTAGTGCCCGAAGACTGGAAGAAGGCCAATGTGGTGCCTACTTTCAAGAAAGGGAGGAAAGTGGATCCGGCTAACTATAGGCCCATCAGCCTGACTTCTATCCCGGGGAAGATCTTAGAAAAGTTTATTAAAGAGGCCATCCTTAATGG
Organism: Crocodylus siamensis; assembly: GCF_052110815.1. Classification (NCBI taxonomy): domain Eukaryota; kingdom Metazoa; phylum Chordata; order Crocodylia; family Crocodylidae; genus Crocodylus; species Crocodylus siamensis. Next base: position 40,947,802 of record NC_143404.1, on the reverse strand, counting down.
ACTGGCCAAGGCCAACATCCTAAGGGATAGCCAGCACGGGTTTGTTGCGGGTAGCTCTTGCTTGACCAATCTCATTTCTTTCTACGACCAGGTGACCTATCACCTGGACAAGGGAGAAGAGATTGATGTCATATATTTTGATTTAAAAAAAACCTTCAATCTGATATCCCGTGATCACCTCTTGGCAAAACTGGCCAATTGTGGCCTTGGGTCCACCATGATCCACTAGCTGCGAAATTGGCTCTGTGGTCAGACCCAGAGGGTAGTAATTGATGGAATTCTCTCATCATGGTGTCCTGTGACCAGTGGGGTCCCCCAAGGCTCTGTCCTTAGACCCATTTTGTTCAACATCTTCATTAATGATATGGACATTGGAGTCACAAGTGGACTGGCCAAGTTCGCCCATGCCACCAAACTTTGGGGCAAAGCATACACACCAGAAGACAGGCGGGTGATCCAGGCTGACCTGGACAGGCTCGGCAAATGGGCAGACGAGAACCTGATGGTGTTTAACACCAAAAAATGCAAGGTTTTCCACCTTGGGAAGAAAAACCTGCAGCATCCTTATAGGCTTGGCAGTACTACACTGGCTAGCACTACGGAAGAAAGAGATTTGGGGGTGTAACAGGAGTGCTGCTTTCGGAGCCCTGCTGGGAATGCGGCGCTGGCCTCCTGTAGTGGGCTGACTGCCCGCCTAATCTCGCTTGCCACGTCTTGATCTTGCTCATAATTGATGAAGGATTTAAAGTAGCGGGAAGCTGCCCAATCTTGTGCGCCCAGATGACAGGGGGCGCCGTTTGCGGCTCCTTTCCTGCCCCTACACCACAGCCCAAGCCTCGCAGATGGTGCTGGTATGCCCTCGCTAGGGCCATAATATGAAGTCCCGGCCCTTTGCTTGCCTTCGGGGTTTCTCGAAGCCCCTTCTCACTCTCGGGGCCCCTCCCTGCCCCCTCACTCTGCTCCTCACCGCTCCTCACCGCCAGGGCTCTCTGCTGCCCCCCCTAACTCAGGGCTGGGCCAGCGTGCCCCCCCGAACAAAGCTGTGCCCTCTTTGGCACCATTCACTGTGCCCTCTGGGCGCGAGGAACCCCCAGATTACTGGGGAGCTCCCATGAGGCCTCCTCGCACCCCTACAGCCTCACCCGGTCCTCCGGTGTAACCATAAGCAAACACAGAAATTAGCCCGCTGGCTACAACATAACCCAAAAGCCTACTGGCTTGTAACCTCAAGCTCATAAACCCCGCACCGCTCCACGTGAGCTTTACCTGACCTCCGTCAGAGTGCCTTTGCCCCTGCATCATTGCAGCCCGTCCGGGTGGTCAGGCTCTGGCCATGGCCCCGGGCTGCTCAGCTCGCCCACAGAGCTCCTGCTCCTGTGGCTGCCGGAGGGGAACTGCCCTCCTGGCCTTCTGCCTGGGCTTAAGAAGGGCTAAGCTCCGCCCCTTCCTGGCTCCAGGCTTCCCCGGTCGCCCTAGCAACCCGCACGGGCACAGTCTTAGAGACTGGCAGTCGTGCTTCCCCTTTTCCGCCACTAGGGGCCTCTCCGGAGCCTTTTCTCCTCTCAGTTGCAGGGCACCTGAGAGCCCTGCGACAGGGGGTCATCATTGACCACAAGATGAACATGAGCCTGCAATGCGATGCTGCGGCTAGTAAAGCGACCAAAACGCTGGCTTGCATCCAGAGATACTTCTCAAGCAAATCCCGGGACATCATTCTCCCCTTGTACTCGGCCTTGGTGAGGTCGCAGCTGGAGTACTGCGTCCAGTTTTGGGACCCACAATTCAAAAAGGATGTGGAGAAACTTGAGAGAGTCCAGAGAAGAGCCACATGCATGATCAGAGGTCAGGAAAACAGACCTTACGATGACAGGCTGAGAGCCATGGGGCTCTTTAGCCTGGAAAAGCACAGGCTCAGGGGTGATCTGATGGCCACCTATAAGTTTATCAGGGATGAGCACCAGGATCTGGTGGAACATTTGTTCACGAGAGTGCCCCAAGAGATGACAAGGTCAAACAGTCATAAATTACTGTGAGATCATTTCAGGCTGGACATAAGGAAGAATTTCTTTACTGTCCGAGCCCCCAAGGTCTGGAACAGCCTGCCATCGGAGGTGGTTCAAGCACGTATATTGAACACCTTCAAGAGTATATTGGATGCTTATCTTGCTGGGATCTTATGACCCCAGCTGACTTCCTGCTTTTTGAGCGTGGGGCTGGACTCGATGATCTTCCGAGGTCCCTTCCAGCCCTAATGTCTATGAAATCTGTGAAACATCAGCCCACTCAGTGGCATATGAGTGACATATGCCCAGAATGTCTATGCTCATACCTTTGCCTGCTTTTGTGAAAAAATCATCCTGGTGGTTAATGGAGGTCATGGTTTTAGGAGACCACCCAGCATTTACTAAGGAAGAGCCATAATACCAAGGTTATTTATAAATGGGTATCAGCTGTGATGGTGGCTCACAGGCCCAGCCATGACTGGCATCAGTGCCACACCAAGGCAAAGGTATTCAAAGTGTGGTACAAGAGACCCTCTGATGCCAAGCATGTCTTCAAAGCCCAGTGGATAACATACCCATATTTTGAGGAACTGGCATGTGTATTGGCCAGTGAGACTCCATAGAGCCTTGCTTTATGACTGACTGTGGGAGAAATTCAGAGCTGAGTTATAACCTCAATGAAATGCAGTTGGAGGACCATGAAGAACCCCTGTTCCAGACTTCAGGCAGGAGTACTCCAGGAGGGACAGGAGCATAGGAGGAAGTTCCTTCTCTTGTTTGGGACTCTCAAGCAAGATATTTACCAGCTGTTCGGTCAGGACAGCTTGGATGTAACTGATACAAGAAGCCAGTACCATCCTGTCAACATCCCTGATCAGCCCTTATTCTCTTGTATTCAGCCCTCATCCTCTCAGTCCGATTACCTGGAGGGGAATGTATGCACAGCCAGCCCCTAAACCAGTAGGTAAGTAGTAGTACACCAGCACTTTGCCAGTGTCACTAACCCTTCTCCTCCCCTTTTTCTGCACATCAGTAGCCAGCCACTGACTAGTGATCAGCTGCATCCCACCCCCAGGGCACACAAGCATGTGTGTGTGCATGTGCTTGCATGCACGTATATACACTCATGCATATTATGCACCTGTCGTGATGGAGATTAGTGAGAGCTGAGGGGTGGAGATCAGAGCCTTTCGGTGGTAGGTTTACTTTGCTGGATCGGAAGGAGAGGAGGCCTAGAGGCAGCCTGAGGATCATTTAGGCACTGGCAGGCTGTAGTTGTGTCCCATGACATCAAAGGAGAGGAATGTTAACAAATTATATATAATTACGGTCTGCTGTATGTGGGTATCACTGCTTAAGTCAATTTGTCAACTCCTAATTTCCCTTCTCCTGGCCAACTTTCACCCTCCTTTCCCTCTTCCATCCTCACCAACTCTGTGACTGGGTGAATGTGGCTGGTTGTGCCCATGCAGAAGAAAACCCTGATGTTTATCCAGAATAGTGCTCATATTTGCAAATATAGGCAATGTTACACAGTGCAGTTGGACTGTGGGTGGAGAAAGTATTAACACAAGTTGGTGCTCACTTATGATCCTGTGACACTTTCCTCACCCCAATCCCCATCAGTAATCAGTCACCGCAGCAAATGGTGAGGTTTACTGTTCCAGAAAATCAGAGCATAGCAGGGGTCATGTGCATTTACCTGGTCAGTCCACTGCTTGCACAGAACTGTGATTTCCTCCCCTCTGTCTACCTTCTGTCCCTCTTTCCCTCACTGAGGAATGTGTAACAAAGGAGGGGGAAAGCTATGAGGGGAAAATGGCCTGATTTGCTTTTTTTTACAAAAGAAAGAATAATTCTGTGGCCTTCCCATTCAGTGATCTCTCCTCTTTTGCTACTGGTTTGAATGTCCAGGGATCAGGGTACAGTTTGTAGGCTATAGTTCAAGTATGCTGGCATCAGGGCAGGATTGGGGAGTGACTCCTAAAGATCACAGACAGGTGCTGGCATGTAGTAGGCTGAGGGTCCTGGCTTGGGCATGGTGTATGGGTTCAGCGGGCTGTCATCTGAGTGACAGATCTTCACAGCTTCAGCAAGGCAACTGTGTAGGAGAGGCATGAAAGTCTTCTGCAGGGTGTTTCCAGATAGCGAAGTGGCATGCTCTGGGAACTTGGTGTGTGACTGGAACCCCTGACAGAGGCACCATTTGCTTGTTATGTTGGTCTGTTAACGGAGAGTTTTATTGTCATCAAGTCACTGGGGGAGAAGTACTCAAACTTTCTAGAGGGATATTCAGTCAGTCATAATTTTGCATGTTGAAAGGCAGCCCTCCTTCATCAGGGGTGCCACCATTGCTCTTTTGAATGTTTCAGGCAGAAGGGCCTTCAGATAGGACCACTTTCTCCAGGAGAAGAAGGGCTGAGGGGGAGGGATTCCTTCCCAAAACTGCAAAAAGCTCCCGGTACCCCACTGTCAACAAATGCAGCAACTTATTTATTATCCACAATGACCTGGAAACACTGGAAAAATGGTCCACAATCAATCAGATGAGATTCAACAAGAACAAGTGCCAAGTCCTGCATTTGGAACAGAATAACTGCGTGAACAAATACAGACTGAGGAATGCGTGGCTAGGCTGCAGTATTGCGGAGAAGGACCTGGTGGTAGACTGTAATCTAATTACATGCCAACAGTGTACTTCTGTTTGCAAAAAAAAAAAAAGGCCAACAGCATACTGGGTTGTATTAAGAGGGGTGTCGCATGTAAATCAAGGGAAGTGATTCTTCTGCTCTGTTCACTGCTGATGAGGCCTCAGCTGGAATAATGTGTTCAGTTTTGGGCCCCATACTTAAAGAATGCTGTGGACAGATTGGAAAGAGTCCATTGCAGAGTGACAGTAATGATTAGGGGCCTCAGAGGCAAGACCTATGGGGAAAATCTGAAAGAATTAGTGTTATTTAGCCTGGAGAAGAGAAGATGGGGGATTTGATAACAGTTTTCAAACACCTAAAGGGTGATTTGCAGAGAGGATGGAGATGGGCTTTTCTCTGTGGCTGTAGGCAGCATGACTCGGGGCAATAGACTCTAGCTGGAGCAGAGACAATTTAGGCTGGGGATTAGGAGGAGCTTTCTGACTTTAAGAGTGGTCAAGCATTGGAACAGACAACCTAGAGAAGCTTTGGAGTCTCCATCCTTGAAAGTTTTCAAGAGCAGGTTTGACAGACATGTGAACAGACATTTGGCTAGGATGGTTTACTCAGGGTTGATCCTTGAGCAGGGGGCTGGACTAGATGACGTTGTGAGGTCCCTCCCATCCGTGCTTTTTTGTGATCCTATGATCCTGCAGAAAAAAACAAACAAACCCCACTAAATCACTTGATTTTTGGACGTTGGGGTTGTGGATGCCAGCTGAGGGCTCAACCCAGCCTGAAAATATGGGGAAAGTCTCATGGCAGCTCACCAGTGCTTTGTCCTGCACCCTAAGGCTAGCAAGGAACACACCAAGGTTTGGGGAGGGGTGCATCAGATAGCTAAATTTCCCCAACCCGGAGGCTTGGGGCGTGGGTACTTAACATCTTAGGTGCTAGGATGTTAAGTGACCCCTGCAGTGGAATGCAAAGACTTGTTTGGTGGATCATTTCTTATCATCAAATCATAAAAGTATAAAAATGACTACTTATGTTTTTACTGTCATTTAAGAGTCGATACCTGTCACAGGCTAGCTGGGCACTGTGAGTATATCAATTTAGTTGCAGACTGACTAAGCACTGCAACTTTTTTAGCCACTGGGCTTTTTGGTTTGGGATCAAGGAGGTGATGTTGGGAAGGAAAGCAATGACAAGTTTCATTTATAAAAAAAGAACAAATTTTACTTATGACAACAAAAGATATAGGTTGCACATATAATAGTTAATAAAAAGGTTAAGCTAATAAACAGACAACATAACAATACAGATTAAAATTGACAGTGATAATAAAACAGATAAAGAAATTAACCAAGAGTTTTCACTTGGTTAGTAACTTACCGATAGTCCCTTGGTTAGAAGATGCATATCAAGTTGAATCAGCGAAGTCAGATGTCTCTGAACTGGGCTGCCTGAAGGAGAACTGGTGGAAGCCCCTCAGTCAGGATCTGGTCCTTGCTGTCACAGGGAGTAAGAGAGATCCGTGGGGGTATGGGACAGCAGTGACTCTTCTGTTCCATCCTTGCTGAGGGTTACTGTGAAGTGCGTGTTCTTTTATATCCTATTTATGCTGATTTTTTGGTTATAGAGCCATTCATAATATTGCTTTAAAGTTGTTATCCTATGGGGTTAAAAGGTGTTAGAAATTATTATAATAAGGTACTGCCCAAGTTTGAGTTTATCTAATAAGCAAATTGCAACACAGCGTTTTCAGGTTTGAAAATTACCTCGCCTAAATCCAGCCCCTTCAGAACTCTCTGACTATGCTTTTTCGAGATGTCCTTTCTTGAAATGTACTGGATAAGCTAGGCAGTTGAATCCAGTTTTTATCATCATCAAGGTTAAATTCTGAGCGAGAGAGAACTATTAGATCAGCTAATTTCACAGCTATAGCTTTGTCTTTGAGGCCTGATCAGTTCCATAGACAGTTACAAGTTACGTTTGCAGATTACAAAAATACAAGCTTTATATTAGACAAAAGTTCCAAATGACTCTAAGAAGCACATATTTATTGCTTATTAATTTCTTTGGTTCTGGCTATCGCAGATACCTAACAGCAAGATGCTTCCACTGTTGCAGTTAAGACCCAAGGTCACAGCTGGAAACCACAGCACATTGAGTTCCTAGGTACAGATGGGGAAAATGAAGAGCAAAGTGTGTGTAAATTTGTTTGTATTATGGAAAAAGAGGAATCCTCACAGAGAGTGGAGAGCAGGGATGGAGTATTTACCAGGATTGGTGTGCTGACCTTGTCAGGAAGGCATTTCTCAGGCCAGGTTATAGGGTATTTCAGGCACATCAGAATATATCAGCTTTGCGAAGTAGACAGGGCAGATACTAAAGAACAGTCCCCATGTTGAGAGGGATGCATAGCAGGCTCTCAGCTATGTTAGATGCCCAGAGAGTGTCCAAGTTGCACTGTTTTGTCTCCTATTCCCGGGCCTCTCCTATCCAGGCATAGGTTTGTCCTGTACCTGAACCTGGGGCCACTGTAAATTCCACAGGCTAGGGTTATCCTGTCCAACCCCTATTCGTGCTGTACCAGGGTCAGGGCTATTCTGTTTAGCCCCCATTGGTGCTCCTCATGGTCAGGGCTGCCCTTTTCAGTCTCTGTCAGCATCCCACCAGCGTCAAGGTTACCCATCTCAGCCCCAAAAAAACAACTTCCTCAAGTCAGCTTTACCCACCCCAATACCAAAGGATTCTTCTCCCTTCAGTCAAGAGTACCTGCCCCAGCACACACTCCTACCACCTCCCACCAGGCCAGTGTTACTTGCCATAGTTTCAAAGAACCCCTACCCAGGAACACACCTTCAGGCAGACGTTTACTCACTTCATTCATGTTTTCTGCTGCCCTTTGCCCTCTCAACCACTCTCATAGCAGGCCCCAAGCACTCCTTCACAAACACAGCCTCAACACTGTCCTGCTCTTTCTTACAGCCAGCCTTACCATGTCCCCAAGGCAGGGAGATCCCTACATTCCTCCCATAAGGACCCACAGCCCCTTCCCCATGTGGAAGTGCCCTGTTCTTCGTGGAGGATTAGGGGATATGGGTTAAGGAACAGCTGAACTCCACATAAAAATGGAGGGCATTTTTTAGCTGAATATAGCACCCTTTGACTTCTACACATGATGTGTCAGGATCCTGCCATGCCACTTGATAGCCACTCTGCCTCCAGGTACCCAGTGAGCACAGTTTGGTATGGCAAGGCCACATTTAGGGTTCCAATATCTTCTCTTCCTCCAGTTCATCCCACTTTTAGTTCACCAAACATTTTGTTGTTGGATTATAGTACACACCACTTGGATGTTTGGAATTTTTAATAAAAAGCTCATTTCACTGACAAACAAGTACACACATTGGCCTGTGCACTGATTAGCTTTCTACCCTACAGGCTGGCTCTACTAGAAGTAGTTTGTCAGGGCATCTCTTACAAGAATATCCTGACAGTTGTGTTTGAAGGGTGCCTGATACAGGCTGGTGAGCTTTTGGGCTTCCTCTGCCTGGTTTTCTTCTGGTCTTGGCCTGACAGATGTGCAGAATACAGGCTAAAATGACATCTAGGGCAGGTAGTGTTGGGTAGCAACTAGGAGCACCTTCAGTGTTCTCTGCTGTGCCTTGAAGTGCCTAAGTGCACTCCATGATTATCTGCAGCTGCTCTGTTGATAGATGAAGAGTTCCTCATTGCTAGGTATCCAGTGTAGGGCTTTATGAGCCATTGGAAATGCATTTCAGCTGGATCCTTGTGTTGCAGGAGGATAACCGTACCTCCAAGCTTGATGCAGGTACTGATGCAGGCAAGTGCTTTCCATATCATTAGGAAAACTGGTCTTATATTTACGAAGACCCTATTGTGGGCCTTCCTCATCCACCCAGTGTCACCTCTATGAGCTGTCCCCATTAGTGCACAGTGCCCTGCAGCATGGTGGAGAAGTAGCTCTTGTGGTTGATATATTTTGAACCATGGTACACTGGGCAGAGGATGGAAACATGTATGATATCAGTGGTCCAACGTAATTGAGAAAGCCCACATGGGCAAACTATACAGGTGAGAGAGGCAGTGGAAACACTCCAAATTGGAAACACTCCAAATTGAAGTGCTTCCAGTTAAGGGAGGATTTGAAATTCTTTGCATGTCCATTCATTCAGGCTCTTAGACTCAGACCTTGCAGTTTTGTTCCCTGAGTAAGAGTGATAAATGATGATGGGACAGCCACCATCAGGCAAAGCGTTCTTTGTTTAAAAGAAAAACATTTCACAGGAAACATAACAATAATAAAATACTTGCATACATGCCTACTTTCCTCTAAGGTTTGTCATTCCCTGGAATGGGGAGAACCAACTTTTTCAGCCTTTTTCACAGACCCTCTCTTGCAAGTGACATGGGCAGCTGTTGTGTGGCATGTGTGCCCCAGGTACTCAGTAAAAGGATGTGCTGGAATTGACTCCTTGGAGTGGAGTGAGGGCAGGATGCTGTTGCTTGAGCCTCTTCCTTCCTGCCCACCTCCATTTTGGTGCTCCAGGACACAAGCTATCAGGTGTGCCCCTGGGAGATGTGGATCAGAGCAGTATTTGGGGGAATGGGAGGAGGGGGTTCAACTTGTGGCATGCTTGCCAAAAAAGTTAGTTACCACTGCCCTAGACAGTATCTAACACATGCCTACCATCTCCCCAGGAGACACTTTAGTGTTTGATCTCCAGGCTCCTAGCTTCTGACAAACAAGACCTGCAGGTTGTTGAAGAAAGGTTCCTTGAAGCTAATGGCTTTCTCCAATGTCCTTCAAGTATGTGTCAGGCTGCTAATATGGATTTTTTTGTTTGGGCTCTCCATGAAATGTATTTAAATCTAGATCAATACATTTGTGCAGGAAATTCTAACAACCTACCTTCTGTAGTATTTTATAACTGAGTAGGTCATTATGTAATAGAATATTCATACTGTATTACATAGCAGGTTTCTTAGGTTAAGGTATGGCTGCTCCTTATCTGTCACATTCCTTATTAGATGCTCTTATGAGGCTGGAATCAACAGCATTATTTAATTTGAAATGGTGTTAGTTTCACCCTGGCTTATTAGTTTGGCCACTGCTTAAAAGGCCTGTGTGAAGTGGCTTGTATTCACTTCAGCTTCAGATTTGGCCAATTCGGGGGACATTGATTTGACTCGGTGATTCGAATTGCTGTCCTGAATCAATTCAGCCGAATCTGATTCGGAGATTTGGCTGCTGTGGCCCAATCTCTGAATTATATGGGCCCATCCCCTGCCTGCTGTCCCAGTCCTGGCAATGGCTGCCCCACCTGCCCCAGCTCCTGGCACTTTAAAAAAAAAAACAAAAAAAAAAAGCTCTGACTCACCAGGTACTGCTGGGCAGGGGGGCGATCCCCACTGCCCTGCACTACACAGGGGGCTCTATCACAACCCCCCTAACCTCCATCTGCTGTCCCAGCCCCATGGCTGCCCTGCCCACCCCAGCTTCTGGCCCTTTAAGGAAAAAACAAAAAAACCCTGGGCTCACTGGCTTCTGCTCTGTGGTGGGGTGATCCCCACTGCCCTGCACTGCGTGGGGGCTCTGCACGAACCCCCAAAGCCCCAAGGTTGCTGCAGGAGCTGGTGAGCCTGACATTTTTATTTGTTCTTTTCATAAAGAGGGGGTGGGGGCTCATGGTGGAGCCCCCCATGCAGCGTGGGGCTGTGGGGGGCAGCAGGGTTCGCCCCCCTGCTGGGCAGCACCTAGTGAGTGGGGGCTTTTTTTAAAGAACCGGGAGCTGGGCTGGGTGGGGCAGCCATGGCGGGGCTGGGGGAGTGGGGTTGGGGTGGGGGCTGGGGGAACAGGTAGGGGATGGGGCCTGGCAGGGGTGTCCCTCCCTCCCCATGGCCCCCGTCAGCCCCCTCTCCCCCACCCCTGCTTAACAGCATGGAGTCTGGGTCCAGCTCCCTGCTGCAGTGGGCAGGGACTGCCCAAATCATCGAAGTTCTCGGAATCTTTTCCGAATTGATTTGAACCTTTTTATTGGTCCCCTAATTCGATTCAGATTTGGAGAATCAGCCACTGAATCAGGATGAACCTCCTCCCAATCAAATCAGCACCTGAAGCTTCGCACAGGCCTACTGCTTAATGGTGACAAATATAGGCTCTGAACAGTTGAACACACATCCCCTGTCTAATTTGTATCAATGTATATAGTTTTATGTACATTGAGATCAGGACAGGGCAGACATGCAGTTATGCTGGGATAGCTGTGTAAAGTAGGTAGCTTGTTATGGTACCTTACCACTAGGTGGCAAGTGATAGCCTCAATGCTTTTCACAAACAACTACCCTGGAATGATCACAGGCAGAAAAATGCCATATTTTCTTGCATACAGCACATCCCAGAATATAATATGCGCTTTGTTTTGAAAGGCAGAATTAAGGGAAAAAAGATTTTTCTAGATTTGTGGCTGCACAGTGCAGGGACAGAACTTAATCTTCAGCTGATTCTCACCTTCCTTTTTCTGCTTAGCCTGTAAAATAGGAGGAGAGAGATTGGGAGCAGCTAGCAGACAGAAACATTGTCCTAAGATAGGTTAGCTTGATTAGTGAAATATCAAAACCATTAAAAAGGAGGGATGGTTGTTAACACCTGCGGAGTGGGGAAGAATGAGCGATCGAGTCAATTGATTCCCTGAACTGTTTGAACAGTAATACCACAACTGCTGCACTGTGCTATTACTTAGCGAAGTATTGTGTTTCTGTCCCTGGCAGAAAATCAGCTTCTCTGCGTAATACATGTACCCCAATTTTGGGGTGCTGATTTCTGGGGAAAAGATGTGTATTTTATGTGAGAAAATATGAGATAAACAGATGCAACTTATTCTGGTAGAGTTTCTTTTCGTTTTTTTCCTAGTAATTTTCCGCCAAATTGGATTGATGGTGATTTTGCATCACCAACTGGTATTTTTTTATACTATTGTAATGCTGATTGCACTGGTATAAACATGCTGGCAGTCCAGGATCATAGTTAGTGCGAAGTAATTTAATGGTGATTGATTAGGTATGAAAGTCAAAACCCTGTCTTTTACTAAACAATTTTTAAAATGAAAGTTAAAGAGTATATTTTCAAGGCTGTTATGGAAATCTGAGTCGAGGTTGGCTGTATTCCACTGGCAGGAAAAACAAAAATTTTAAATGTATTTTTGTGTTGGAATTGTTTGTTCTAACCTGATGTGTTGTTTATGTATAATAAATGTTTTACAGTATAATTATCTTCATTTTACTTATCTAAGCTCTTTTTGCTAGGCAATAGATTCCTAGCTTCCTTAATCCTAACTTTAAAATGTTGTACTGAGACAATCTCTGTAAGGTCTTTTGCATCTTAACAGCAAGTTTGGGCCAGATTTTGCTTTTACATGCAAATATTGAATACCTCTTGATTTCAAAGAGGTCTGTGCTTATGCATCTGGAGACAGTTTGGTCAGTAACTTTGATTTCAGTTTATTTGCGGCATAATTTATCTAAGATGATCGTGATGGGTTTAAAAATCCAAGTGTTTTAATTGATAGTATGTAGCCTTATATTATCAGTGCAGAATGAAAATTTCCACTGGTTGAGGAACCCCCCCCCCAAAAAAAAAAATAAAAAAATCCAAACTTAATATGCTTGATCTTAAACATCATAATTTTAAAATAAATTATGCGGACACTTTTTTAAAGCTAGAAATCTGAGCATGGAACAGTTTTACCTTAGTGGTTTGACAAAGATGAGTCAGTCTTTGAAGGGACTACAGAACATATTCTGTAGTGAAACAATAAAACATTTCACACTGTGTTGATCTAGGTAGAAGGTTTATAGCCTAAGAAAATCTGTGTCTTTCAAACCTCAGGTGGCAGGTGTAGTAACAAACTACTAAAGTTTCAAATAAACTGCAGTATTCCATGACCTCACTCTTGGTGCTGCTGAACTGTTCTATGACAGCACTATGCATCCAAACACACAGTGTCCTTTCAGGCTTCAAGGGGAACAAGGTTTACTCTGAACACTACTCCATTTCTCTGCCATCTGTGATTGATTGTAATCAATGGTCTCCTGCACTCTTGCTCCTCCTGAGAAACTGCAGACTGGATTGGAAGCAGTGTATGTGTTGAAGAAATCTCCTGCCAGGACTTCTTTGGGTTTTTTTGTCTGTTTGGGGCGGTGGGGGTTCAGTACCAATACTACAGGTCATAAAAATACTTTTCCTAGCCCTGAGTTAAGTTCTCAGACTGACTCTTCTCTAATTTCTTATGAGTGGGGAAATGCATAAAATAAAATGATGATTATTGATGACAGTGTTTGTATGAGAAGGAGTTGGCATTTAAATAAACAAGGCAGACAAAGCAGCAGGGGGAGGGTGTATTCTCCTCATGTTACTCATGGGACAGGCCCAGAGAAAGTTTGACCCCAAGGCATACAGGAAGTTTGTGGCATAACTAGTACTTTGACTTACATACCCTGAGTTCCAGCAAACAAGACTTATATACTCTAAGTTCCAGGGCCTTAACCATAAGTTTCTCTCTCCCCCCTCTCCCCCACTCTCTCCCTGCCTTCCACCCTCCCCTGGATGGATATAGCTGATGGAAAAATTTTGCTGCCACCCTGTGGTGGGATCATCAGCTCATCTTTATGGCCACACGAGAAGTCTACATAATTAGCCTTGGCAATACCCACACAGCTCCAGTGTTTTCCAGCAAGAAACCTAACACACTTTTTGTGTGTCATAATTTTTTTGACATAATTTTTTATGGTGGCAAAAAAGCCAAGCATACAGACTTCTATACCCCTTGTTGTGCCACAAATTTGGTTTATGACAGGATGGTGCGGTCAGTCTGAAGCTGCCCGTACTCTCCAGCCACCCCGGGAATGCACTACTGGAGCTTCAGGGGAATGCCTGCCTGGCTTCCCTCATTTGGGATTCCCCCGCCTCCTGTCAACACTCTAGTGAGACACTCAGTTAATTGGTGAACCCAGCCCCCGGTCCACACTGAAGTGTCAGTCTTAGTCTGGCACAGTCCTGGGTCAGTCATCTCAGCCCTGAGACTACACCAAAATGTGTTCATCACTTTGGTGCACTTCTGGGACTGACAATCAGTTAATTGGTGGTCTCAGCCCCGGGACTGCACCCAAGTTGCCTTTTCCTGCTTACAGAGCTGCACCCAGGAGATTCCCTGTAATGTATCTCTGCAAGTGGGGAACACATTGCCTGTTGTCCCTCAAGATCAACAGGAAACCTGTTACACCCAATGAAGTCAATCAGCTTTGTTAGGACACATCCCAGGACAGCTGATCTACTTCATTTGGTGATGTCTACTTATATATTCTTTCTCTCCACTTTGGCTCTACGCCTTCTATTACTGTCTTACTCCCATCTCATTGTCTGCATCAGTCTGTCCTTCGTCTGGTTTCCTGCCCCTCTTCTTTTTCCCCCCACCACACACACAACCTGGCTGGCACCACCAGCCACAGATTCTCCTCCAGCTGCTGGGCTATAGCAGCTGTTTGGAGAGGCTGGAGACAATCCACATGCCATTAGTAAAATGGACCAGATCAAATGGCTGGCTAATTAGCACGCCCATAGTAAAATCAGCACTGAATCAGAGCTTCACAGATCAGATCAGATCTAATCCCTTTGCAGGCTGGATCCAGTCTGTGGGGCATAGGTTATCAGTCCATGCTCTAAGCTTGTTATTTCTCAGTGACTCACTTCCAGAGCAAAGTCTCCTACATTTATGGGTAAGACAACCTCATTACATGATCATGAGCATGACCCAAACATGAAGGAAAAATGATTTTTCTTTTTGCAGATCAAGCCTGCAAATATTTATTATAATTTCTATTGAAACAGTGTGTACAATGTACTGGGAAGTTGTCATATTTGTAGGAATATATACAGTCTTGTCTACACTAAAAAAATGTGCAGCTCTGAGAACCAGTTTTATTTCTTAATCATGCATTATTGTTCCTAGTTGTTCACAAGTGCTTGCAGGCATACAACTGACCCTGTAGTGCAGATTACATTGCAACAGTTTATTTCTGAGCTGCTCTGGTGCCTACTTTTGTATATTACAAAAGCTGACATGGATTAACCTAATTTTTTCATTAAGAACGGTAGGATATGCATTCAGACAGCACTGCAGCTCAAACAGCTTAAGACAGTTCAGGACTATTACTCCTTGTCTTCTCCCCTGTGACCACAGAAAATAGGCAGTCATCTTCCCTTTTATTATAATATTCTTTTGGTATTTTAAGACTGTTATCAAATATCCCCTTAGTCATCTCTTCTCCAGAGTAAACAATCCTAGGTATTCCAACCTTTCCTCATACTTCACGTGTTCTAGACTTCTAATAATTGTTGTTCTCTGCTGTACTCCTCCTAATATTCCTTACCTAATTTGTTGAAATGTGAACTAGAGCAAACTCTAGTGCTTTCTCCCACATCTAGACTGCCAGTACAAACTGAAATAAAAAGAAATACAAAGCTGTTGTCAGAACAGTCCTGGCCAAACTTGCAGAGTTTTGCCTAAAATTCAGACCAATTTTTAAACTGAGTCAGTTGAACCAACTGTTATGAATCCACAGTATTTTGAAGTATTCATGGAATATCATGTCTCCTTGAATTTGTTTTACTGGTATGGTATGTGTATTATCTCCAGATAGATAATGTCAAGTTGTGTTTAGTCATATCATTCTTAGATTTGTATGAATTGTAGTATTGGGTATGAATGTATTTTATAGGTTATACTGGGACCAGATTACATAATATGATATGATTCTTTTAACATGATAATGATTTTTAGCTGTTATTTCCTAAACAATGAGTTTCATGCCAAGGAGAGAATCAATGCCTAAATGACTGAGAACGTATCACTGAGAATTAGTATGCAACCTTGGTGGATATGATGGCCAGTCAAATAGTCCCTTGTGGACATGGGTGACTGGTACCTCCTGAGTTTGGGGGGCACCCGCAGAAGCTGCTGGCGGTGTCGGTGGCTGGGACGGGGCTGGCAAGCACCCATGAAGCCACCAACGGTGTCAGTGGTGGGGGTGGGGCTGATGAGCACCCATAGAAGCTGCTGGCAGAGTCGGCAGGGAGGACAGGGCTAATGAGCACCCCCAGAAGCTGGCAGTGGTGGAGGATGTCCCCATGTACCCCCCTCTACCACCAGTCGCCTATGCTTGTGGACGTGGTCTGAGGCACATAATAAGCCTTCTAGAACAATGATGAACATTTAAGAGAGAGGCCTATGGTAAGATTGACACCTGGAAACAGGCTATTCAAAGAAGGGTGTTTGTCACAGTAAATAAGTAAGAGACTATTACCTATAGAGAGAAATGATATCCAAGGATATCAAATTAGAAATCTCTAGGTCTGAAAGTCTGTGATTATTTTCGTTATAATTTGATCAAGAATGTAATGTGACTTGTCAGTAGGAGGCACATGGGTAGCAGAAAGTTATATATAATTTACTTTCCAATAATTTTGTAGAAATATATGAATGGCCAGATAAGACTGAATAAGTAAGCCTTGCCATGAGAATAAGTCTTTGTGTGACGTTTCCTGGGCATAAGGTACTTCAGTTCTCCAGTAGTGTAGCTGTGCAATGCAGGCTGAGAGTATGTGCACAGTGCTGTTATTGTAATGGGAATGAGAATGGTGCAACTGTAAAGGTGTGTTTTGGACTTTCAAGCAAACGTAATCACAAGGCAGG
Organism: Crocodylus siamensis; assembly: GCF_052110815.1. Classification (NCBI taxonomy): domain Eukaryota; kingdom Metazoa; phylum Chordata; order Crocodylia; family Crocodylidae; genus Crocodylus; species Crocodylus siamensis. The sequence continues at coordinate 40,931,389 of NC_143404.1, read as the reverse complement.
TTGATAAAGGTGTGTCTGTGTAAGTTTAAATACATATTTTTGCAAAAAAAATGCAGGCTGACAGTTTGGGAGAAGACTTTGGCTTGGACAGAAGTGAAAGCTGCATCTTAAAGCTTAGGGCTAAGATGTAAGCATGAGGTAAAATCCTTTTTCTGCTATTTCTTTTGTTTGTTTGTTCTTATTTCGCTATCTGTATCTCAGCATATAGTTACTGCTTTTCATGATTGCTCTTGATTGCATCTCAGTTGCATTGGACCAAATTTAGAGTCAGGGAGTACATTTGCAATTAAGGCGAAACAATAAACTCTAGAACACTTTGTGCCAGAGTAAATTGCTCCTAGGCATAGCATCTACACACGTGCCTGGGATAGCAGCAATTTGAGCCACAGCAGAGCAGCCCTGCGGTGGCAGGGGACTTGGTGGTGGGGTCAGCCTAAGGCTCCAGATGGTGGCATTGGAGTTGGCAGGAGCCAGGGGGCTGGCCTTCAGCTGGCTGGGCTGACCAGGCGCAATTTGTGTCTGCTGTCTGCATCTATACGTACATTTCAGTGTACAGAATAACACTCACATTTGCAGCTGAAGAGGTTGTTTGAGGTTGGGGGTATGCCTGCAAACCAGGATATGCATGTTCACCCATGGCTACCTTGCAATGGTCATTGCTTTCCATGAGGGATTGGAGGTGACTAATAATGTGTTCTACCTGGGGGCTATAGGCGAAGACCAGAAGGATTCTGCTGTCCTTGTCATGGGGTTGGTGTTGTAGCAGATCATAGCAGGATCTGAGTCTGCTTTGACTAGCTATGGTTTTGTATTGTAAGTGTAGGGAGCCCTGTTCTAGATTCCTAAATTGTGCATCCTGGGCAGAGGGATTAGAGCATATGCGGTTATGATGTCATTCAAGCTATAAACTACCTAATGCCAGTTCTCTCCAGCTCATCCAGTCTTGCTACAGACCAGATACCAACTATATCCTCTCATCGACATAGACCAGGTTTCAGTGGACCTAGTCACATGGATCTGGGGTTCATTTACATGCTCCTTCACTAACATCAAACATGCCATCTACATTGGCCGGATGGAGCCATACATACATAAATGAGTGGATACTGATTTATCATCGATTCCAGAAATGCACAAAAGTCCATGGCAGAACACGTTAACCTCCCTGGCTGTCACTGACCGCAGAGTAACTGTCCTTAAACAAAATTTTAAAAACCATTGTGAACATGAAAGTGCAGAACAAGATCAGCCACAAGCTGGATTGTTAAGCATGGTTTTGACAGAGATTATGGATTCTTATCCCATTACCTGGACTAGCTGTTAACTCCAGCTGCCAACCTCTGTGCCACTCTGTGGTAACTGCCTTGTTAACCTAGTCAACCCATTTTTTTTACCTCTTTCACCCAGGTCCCTTTCCTTTGTATTTAAATTCCTTCCTATTCAAAATCCTTTCTTTTGCAAGTCCATTCATAATATCTGACAAAGTAGACAATTGCCTTCAAAAGCTCATTCCTCTCTGAACCAGGTAATCTTTAAGATGCCACCCTGCCCTACCTTCTGTCTTACTACTGTGTAGTGAGAAGAAGGAACAAAGGTGGGAAAGAGGGAAAGCAGGAAGTTAAATGGAGTGTGTGTGTATTTATATTTATTTATTTAAGATTTTAAGAAAAAACTGGAAAGCAAATTTATCTCTGTTGTTTGCATCTTTTAGGATGTGTCTGGTACGTATGAAACAAGAGGGTCGAACTGGGACTTTTATGTGTCACCATATAGTTCATTTTATGTGGGACGACGTTAAACAGCGTGGGGAAATGTTGGGGGTAAGTTATCTTTGTTTGCTGTCTTGATTATTTTTATGACCCAGATCATTTAATGCATTTTTTACTTTACTTGGACCAGAGCAATTGCTGAGGGATTAAGATAGATCCAGAGTTGAACTGTTTCCACTTAGGGTTTCAGTACTTTCATGCGGATGAAAGAACCTTGTCCAGCAGCAAACTAAATTTTAAAAATAGAAAACTTAGAAGGATTAATATACCAGTTGGGATTGCATGCTTGTGGTTATGACAAACCATGACAGGGGGTGCTAGGAAATTGGTTCAAGTGACAATCAAAAAAGGGGAAATTAGTAAAGGGGTTAGAAGGGCTGTTGTATCCTTTTGCCTGTACATTTTTTTGTTTTGAATTTTTAACAGTGAAATTGTGAGGTTTTGGTGCAGAGAATCACTTCTTTTACATGTATAAGGACATAATACATTTTCAGATACTGTTAATAGGAGTTGTGTCAACAAGCTAAGCAGTTTCTCTGCTTCTGTCTAATGCATTCTTTTTATTCTGTATGTATAGTCCTAGTCTTTGGACAGCCATGCATTTCAAGTGCTCCAAATCCTGGTTGAATTTGAAGCATTTAAAATGTGGAGTGCTTCAGCTCTATGCAGGCATGTAGTTTTTTACCTCCTAAAGGAAGCCCTTCAAATAGCCTGTCTGTCCATGCCCTAGAAGATGTTGGTTGTAAAGAGGAGACTTCATTTACACCATTAATGATCATTCTTTTTTCAGTTGCTATAATTTCCTGAATTCTCCATTGTCGAGATTCTTTTACTCATTTAGTTACAGCAGGTGAACACAAGGCAGGTCATACTTTGAAATCTGTCCTTCAGAATAAAAATTTAAGGGGGTGTGATTCTACAGTGGAAAATATAGCATAAGTACCTCTTCATCGGTATGTTCACCTACTGCCATGTTTAAACAGTGTGTTACAATATAATTTGAAATTGGACAGCCACTGATTATCTCTGTCAGTGCAATTCTCAGTGCTGTGGTTTGTTCCCACAGGCTCACTTCCAGGAGACTGGGAATTAGGTATCCAGCCATGCAGTGGTTTGCAGGTTGTGGATCACAAGTTATATGCAGAAACTCTTGGGCAACCAGAACTGAGCGCCATTCTGGGTGCAAGTTTTGAACCTTGGGCGTTAATTGTTGTACATAAACTGGCTGTCTCTCTGGCTTTACTGTACATGCTGGAAGCAAGTTTGGTTTTTTTGATATCTTTTTATTAGAACAACTGTGTAGGTGGAAAAATGTTAGGCTTTTGAGCACAAGGTTCCCTTCTTCAAGTCTGGGGAAGAAACAAGTGGAGCCTAAGCTAAATACCAGGAAAAACATAGTGAATTTCATATTCAAAAGAAAACAAATGCTTAAGGAAGTGGAGGACTGCTATAAATTGGAAGCAAAGAGAAGTAAACAGAAATGGTTTCAAAGTAAGATACATTTAGTTGAATAGATAACTTAATTTTATAAAAGAACAAAACCATTCAGAAAAGAAAAAGAATCATTAGTACCTTTCACCTACTGAGAGGTTTGAAGAGACAGTAGTTCAATTACTGTACTTGAATATATAGTCACTCCTCCCCTCTCCTCTTCCCCCTTCCCTCGTTCTTGCTTCTCTCTCACGTCCTCCGTCCATAGCCTAGCTCAGTGTTTCCCAACCTTTTCCATCCCATGGCACACTAACATAAATAAAAAAAATTGTGGCACCCCAGACCCGGGGGACATCACCAAATGGAGCTCTGAACAGTTCATCCAGAATCCCTCTGTCACCCCCTCTTTCAGTCTACTGTATATGATTAGTGAGGCCCCACCCTCCATGTGGTGGAGCCAGACCAGCCTGCCCTGTGCCTTATCTGCGTATAAATGTTTGGAGGATCCCAGGACTTGTGATAAGAATACCCTGTTCCAGTTATTAATGTGGGCTAATTAGCATGTAGCTCCTTTGTGGGGGAATCTGGAGTACGATGATGATGATGGGCAATCACTCACGAATGAGTAAGATTACCTTCTAAGGATCTTAATAGCGAGTCCACAGGTGGTTCCATAGCCCAATTCTAGATCCACACGTCTTGTCGCAGTGAGGACAGATGTTTCCAGGAGGGATAGGCACTGTGTTGCTTCATTGTATGTTCTGCTGTTCTTTTTGCCTTTTCCTCTTTTCCTCTTCTGCCTGTCGACAAGCTGTTTCAAAGTGTTGAAGTCCTTCCCAAAGAGTTGTCCTTCATTTTGGTCGGTCCTGAGCAAGGGTCTCCTAAGTGTTGATGTTGATGTTACACCTCTTCATGTTTGCCTTCAGGGTGTCTTTGAAGAGCTTTTTTTGCCCTCTGCTGTTTCACTGGCCTTCTTTCAGCTATGAGAAAAAGATTCTCTTTGGAAGGCAGGAGTCAGGCATGCAAACAACATGACCTGTCCAGCAAAGTTGTTTTTTTGGTGATGATGGCCTCAGTGTTGTTGGAATTTGCTTCAGCCAAGACGCTGATGTTTCTGCATCTATCCTCTCAGCTAATTTGATGGATCTTGCAAAGGCACCATTGGTGGTACTTTTCCAAGCTCTTGAGATGTCTTCTGTATGTGGTCCAAGTTTCCAAGCCATACAGCAGAGTTGGAATGACAATGGCTTGATAAACCCAGAGCTTCATTTCAGCAAGGATGTCGTGATTTAAGAAGACTCTCTTACTCAAACGTCCAAAGGCTGCGCTTGCACATTTCAAGTGGTGTTGTATTTCCGTGTTGACATCTGCCTTTGATAAAAGATGGCTTGTAAGGTAGGCAAAATGATCCCGTTTTCCAGCAGTGCTCTGTTGATTTGAACGGAGCAGGGGTTTGTTTCTTCATTTGGAGCAGGTTGGTAAAGGATTTGCATTTTTCTGATGTTTAGAGTTAGGTCAATATTCTTGTAGACTTCTGAGAATACATTAAGAATCTGGAGTACAAACACATACTGAGCAATGCTGAGCTATGGAGTCACCATGGCTTGAAATGCTTTTGACTCTGCTGGGGCCCAGCCCAATGAACTGTATGGTAAATCGTGAGCTTTTTGGCTTTAGACTAATATCATGCATAGTTTGTACTCTTTATAAGTAAGTACCGAGGTGTTACCAGGTTTGCCCGCTACTTTGCGGTGTGCTCATTTATTAGGGCTAGGTTCTTGGTAATTCTGTTAATGTGCTGCTTGTGTTACTGGTGTCTCTATATGGAGCTGTATCTCTCCCTTCTGCAAGCCCTCACCCCCAATGGAGCTATCTTGCAGGACTCAGTTCAGTGGGGCTGGGTTCCTTCAGTCCCCAAATCAGTCATACACACACACACACACAGATTAATGTGACATGCCTGACCTGGCCGGGTTGATCAGCATGGACAGGCTGACACCCTCGTATGCCAAGAATCAGTTCATCAGAGCAACAATAACTACAGTCAGACACAAGCACACAGTTAAACAGAAAACCTCTGAATCCGGCTGGGTGTCCAGCTGACAGACACCCTCATGGGCCAGCATTCAGTTCATCAGGGCACGTCTGAGCCAAACTGGGTCAATCAGCCTGTACAAGCTGATCCCCTTATGTGTTTCAAACTCAGCACATCCCAGTCTTTTAGCTTCTTGATGAGCAGATCGCACAGTACTTTTAGGCTTCACAAGGATCTTTAGCTTAGGTAAAAGAAGCGTTGCTGCAGAGCAAGTGGGGAAGGAGAAGTAAAGAAGGAAAAATATACCCAGTTACCACCAGTTTGACTATAAAAGTTATTTATTGCTAAGTAGATGAAATATATATTGACACTGGTAGTAATAGACATGCAAAGGAAAAACAAACACAAACAGTTACAATATTACCCTGGTTTCACTAAGTATTTGGGGAAACTTAGCTCAAGCTTAATTATAGTTTCATAGTTTCTAGGGTCGGAAGGGACCTGAGTAGATCACCTAGTCCGACCGCCTGCCATGGCAGGAAATAATACTGGGGTCAGACGACCCCAGCAAGATGTTCAACTAACCTCCTCTTAAAACCCCCCAGGGTAGGAGCCAGCACCACTTCTCTTGGAAGTTGGTTCCAGATCCTAGCCGCCCTGACCGTGAAGTAGCGCTTCCTGATATCTAGCCTAAACCTGCCCTCTGCCAGCTTGTGACCATTATTCCTGGTCACTCCTGGCAGTGCACGGGGGAATAGTGATTCCCCCAATGCCTGCTGATCCCCTCTGACTAATTTATAACAGGCCACAGGTTGTTACAGTTCAGGTTCAGAAATTTATGCTTAGAAAGAGAGAAGAGAAAAGAGAGAGAGAGCTGGGATCTTACCAGTCCAAGGCACTCGGGTTGCAAAGCTGACAGGTTAAAGTTCTCAGCACGATCATTGAAGGGAGATGATCTGCCTCCTTCAGCCTCTCCAGAAGAAAGTGGGTGGTGCCAGTACACACACTGCTGCTTCTTTTACGGATTTTTATACCCTCAGTTCAGCTTCTTTCAATCATTCTCAGTAGCGTAAATCAAATTGTCTTTTCTATTGACAAGGGGTTATCTGATTGGAACATCTCAGGAAACTGATTGATACTCAGGAAACACACACTTAGGAGCCAGCTTGACATTCCTATGGATAGCAGATATACTGATGGGACATCTCCTGGTGTCTTCAGAAACAATAGATAGCTTGTAGCATCAGGGTCTTGGATTTTTACTTGCTGTGAACAAGCCTCAGCTTAGCATGACTTTTCTAGATCTTACTATAGTCTTTTAACAGACTTAAGGCAATTATTGGAGTGTTCATGACCTGTTGTGGAGAGGACTTCCACCAGTCGTCTATGGAAGAGTATGACAACACTCGTGGACAGGGCTCCAACGGGCTGGACGCTGTGATGAAGCCTGTACCATTGTTCAGAAGTTGTCCATACTCCCTTCTAACTCGGTCTATTGCCTCAGCATTCCCTAACCCAGCAACCAAGTTTTAGCCAATTAAGTTTACATAGGCCTCCCATGGTGGGACCGGGGAATGTACGGCCTAAGATGCCTAGTAAACTTACTTCTGCTTAGAGGTGGGGTGGGGGGGGAGAGGGAGGAGAGGGGAGAGGGGGAAGTCCTTTGTAAATCCAGATTAGAACTGGTCTGATAAATGCTGAGCTGGGTGTGGGGGTTGATGAGCATTTGGAGCACAGATTCCCCATCATGCAGTGCTCCCCTGCTTCGCTGATCCCAGAATTCACTGCCGTCTCTGCTTCAGGTTTTCTGTTCTCCATCTCTCATGTAAATGAATGGTCATCTGTTCCCATCTCAGATGCAAATGAGACCTAGGGCAGTTGTTTCACTTTTGTCACCCTTATCTGGAGGGTTTTAGGTGTGTCTCTCACTGCATTTTAATCAGGTTCTGTTTAGGTAGAGAGGGGGAATTCTTTGTGAGTCAGACAGTCTGTGTCCTGTGTCAGAGTTCCCCAAGAACATGGAGCTGAGAGGTAACAAAGATGCTGTTTAAAGGTGTGTTTTTGGAATACTTGTGCTAAAAACTTGCAGCAGTTTCCAAAAAAGCAAAATGCAAATTACTATAGACATGTTTATTTCAAAATCAGTATTTTTAAATTTGTCTCTTCTGTGTGCTCAGGGAAAGCAGGGTCTAATACTAAGGGGAGCTGCAGGGGGAGGACTTTAGGGTGGGGGCAGAGGGCAAGGGATATACCCCTGGTATATCAATGGGAGGGGTCAAATTCAAGACAAACCTCCGGTAATTAGATTCCTGTATTTGGGAAATTATGGCAAATGTATACATTTTCCATATAGAATCTAATTCAGGGGCAGGCAAAATATGGCCGTGGGCCAGATCTGGCCCGCCACGGCATTCTATCGGATGCGTGAGGTCCCTGAAAATTTTAGAAAATTAATATTTATATGCCCCTGGCTACCTGTCAAAGATGGCAGGAGCCAGTGGCAGTAGGACCCAAGGGGATGGAGAAGCAGGTCCAACCCTGCCCCACACTCGCTCTAGCCCCTCCCCTCCCCTTCCCAAGCCCCAGCCTGAAGCCTTTGCCCAGCTGGAGCTTTTGGAGGCTTCTGGTCTGGAATTGTTCCTACCTCCCCATGCCGAGGGAAATACAGATAAGAGAAGGGTCGGGGGGAGGGAGGCAGGGGAGGACTGTGGGCAATCGCCCCAGTCTTTGGGGCCAGCTGGGCCAGGTCCTGCAGTGCCAGTGCTGCAGCGGAGAACCACATGGTGCCAGTGGGCAGGCAGGTAGGGGAGAGCAGGGAAATGACTGTGGCAGATGGGGGAAGGGGCAGCGAGGCCAGCACCGCCAGGGCCCAGGGTAACAGGAACACGGGGCAGGGGCTGCCTGGGGCTCTACGGAGCTTGGCTGTGCTGCTCAAGCAGGGAGAGGAGGGAGCCAGCCCTGCCCCATAGAGCACCATGAAGCCCCTGCCATGCGCTCCTGCTGCCCTGCTCTGGGCCCTGTGCTCCTGCTGTGCTCCACGTGCCTGCTTGCTGCCCTTTCCCCCATCTGCTGCAGCCATTTCCCCGCTCCCCTCCCTGTCCCCCCTCCTCCCCCATTGACCGCTCAGCACCATGTGGTACCTAGCTCCAGCACTGGGACCACAGGAGGAGCTGGGATGGAGCAGGAGAAGAGCAGCAGTGACAGATGGGGCAAGTAGCAGCAAGCAGCAGCATGGGGCCACGCCAGTGCCCCAGGGCCAGGAGTGACAGAAACTCAGAGCATGGGCTTGCAGCAGTGCTGGCGGGGGCTCTGCTTGCCAGGGGGGAGGGGCTGTAGGCAAACCCTCCGCCTCCACAAACCACAACCCTCCCCAGCCACCTTCCCCCCACACACTCACAGCCCCCCCACAAAACCCATACCCACTCACAGCCCACACACCCACATCTATCCACACCCTACAAATCTCCCCCACACCCACAAACCTATACCCACACCCCTCCCACAATATACAAGAGTAAGTCTTCATTTTGAGCTATTATACTATCACCTCTATGTAAACTACACAAGCATACATAAATGAGGGCAAAAATATTTTTTAAATTAAATTAATGAATGTTGTAATACATTTCATTTTTAGAATATAATTTGGTATATTTCTGGTTCAGAGATGGCAAACCCCTTTGTTGAAGGAGTAATTCCGGAGGGCTAGAGGAGAGACTTCTGGTGGCAAAGGTCAGCGGTTGGGGGCAGGACTTCTGGCCCCAAGATGGTGACCCTGGTGCGGGGCACCTGTCAAGGGGTGGGGCTACCCATGTGGCCTTTGATGGCTTGCCAAAACTTGATAAGTGGCCCTCTACCCAAAACAATCACCTGCCCCTGATTTAATTATTGGAGGGTTGTCCTATATTCAGGTTCATCTTGTATTCACGTAAATACGGTATAGTGAATCATGAAACCTTTATCTGTGTTTAGTCCATGCTGTTTAGGGTCTCATGAAATTATAAATTTTTGTTCCTAGGCCTGCCTTTTGAAGGTATTTTTAGCTTTCCGTTGTGTATAAGGACTATGAGGTCAGAAATGGAGTGATTGTTCTGTGAAAAATGTTCTCCCACAGGTAACTGGGTGTCGCACGCACAGTTTCAGTAAAGGTATTTAGTGCATTGGATAAGGTATGTTACATTTTGTGATGGACATGTAAAATCCATGGATTCTGATGGCTTTATTGTGAGGTGTTAACTGAGGTGGCAGTAGAGATGTATTGACAGGTTTTACATCTGTTCTCACGCCCAGGTAGTTTCTGTTTGTTGATCAATGGGGAGTTTACTTCTTACAATGAATTGAATGAGGCTTGGAGGTTGTTTACAAGCTGGGGGGGGAGGAGGGGATGGATCAAAATCTGATCTTCTGGCACATTCTGTAATTCTTTAACAATTCTTCTTATAGCTTCCAGTGTGGGATGGTCCATGATAACCAGGGTGTGCTTTTGGTTTGGAGTCTTCTTTTTGTATTGCAGTAAGTCCAAGATGGGGTATTGGGGTGCTTCATTCAAAGATATGATCTGTTTCTCTGCTGGAGAGTACTTTCTTACTAAAACAGTTTTAGGTTGGTGAGATGGATGTTACAAATATTCTCAAGGTGGATGTGGTAGTATCTGAGAACTTGGCTATAAATTACAGATTTCGTGGTTGGTTGCTGGTTTTGTATACATCAGTGTGGTATTCTGTGGGATTTTTGTATATAGTTATTTTTAGGGTGCCATTCTGCACTGTGGTATCTTGAAAGTTGATGTTAGTGTATGAGTATTCCAGAGAGAATTTGGTAGAAGATTGGTAATTGTTGAAGTGGTAGGAGTCAGTAAGCAAGTCTAGTTATTCAGTCCAGATGAATAAAATGTCACCTCTGTAACAGGTTGAGTGCAGATTTGGTGATTTTTTTCCAAGGTGGCTCATGAAGAGGTTGGCTTATCAGCTGGTCCTCTTTATGCCCATAGGTGTGCCCATTGCTTGGAGAAGTGGGACTTGTTGGGGAGGGCCAAATGGATGATTTCTCTGATGTTGTGGTTGCAAATCTGAATATAGTAAGTCTTTTTGCAGGTATTGCTGGCATGCAGTTGTGCCGTCTTAGTATGGGATATAAGCGTACAGGCTGGGTTGCAAGCATGGTCTTCTCAGAGAGATGGCCAGTGTTCCAGATCTTGCTGAGGGAGTCTTTTGGATCTTGTCAAAAATTTGCTGTTTGGGTGACAAGCGTTTTAAAATTTTTCTGAGTCCTCATAGTTCTTCAGTGAGGTATCTCAGTTTAATGTGATGGGTCTGCCATAGTTACCTGTTAGGACAACACAAAGTATATGGTGTGTATTGCTGACTATATGTACAATTTATGCTCTGAAAGGGTTTCCTTAAGGTAAACTTTCTGGAAAGTTTTGCCTCCTTATTGTCACTCAGGCACCAAGTTTGGCCAGTCGGCAAAATCATATATGTACAGCCAGCTCTTCTCTCATGTAATGCAGGCCCTTCTCTAATCAGTCTACATTTTGCCTTCACAGGAGATGGTCGTGTCTGTCTAGATCATGACTTTCAGCCTTTTTAGCTTAAGTGCCCCTGTACAAAACCTTTTTCTCAATTTAGTGACACCCATTGAGCATCACTGAGCTAGAATTTAGCTGGTGATGGGTGAGGGTGGCTGCAGGACCTTACCCTGCTGTGACCTGCTCTTTTTCCACTGTCTGCTTCTCCCTACCCCCAGGTTATACCTGAGGGGACAAGCATAACCCCTGCCACTGCAGATGCTACTGTGGGGTATCGCATACTAGCAACCAGAACCATCTACGTGTGTGGCCCCTCCCACTAGCCTTAGGAGTGTGGGGCAGAGGTGGAAAGGGCTGGCCGAAAAATACAGCTCTACAGTTCCATGTCTGCCTGTTCATCTGCCCACCCATAGCAGAGCATGCTGCTCAGAGCATGGGGATAGCTAGCAGAGAGGGTGCTGTGGTGTTGGAAGGAGAGTAGTGGATGTCTTCAAAAGAACAGTCACAATCACTGCTTGTCTATGGGACTCTTTACATCTTTGCACAGGGACCAGGCACTGTGTTACTTTTAAAAGGATCTTGCAGGGTCCATGTTGAGAGTCACTGTTCTAAATCAGGACTCTGCAACCTGCAGGCCTCAAAGAGGTCCATTCTGGTCTGCATAAATCTAATCCAGCACTGGAGGATCAGTGTCATGGAGCTGTTCCAGGTTGCTCCTTTAGTTGCTGCTCTGCTGCATCTAAGCTTACCCTTGCTGCGGTGGAGCTGGGAATCTGACAAGTAGATGCTTGGAACAGAGATTTCTGGCTCTCAGTGATAACTATGTCATAAACTTGAGTTTATGCCAGCAAAAGGCTGCTGACCCCTGGTTTAGATGATAAAAGTAAATGCAGAGCAATGAGAGGATAGGAGGATCTCCCACTCTTCTTTTCACAGCTTTTTTCAAAGACTCTGCTGAGAAACTAGAAGGAAAATATAGAGGCGTTTAGAGGCATTCTGATACCATTTACCCTCTTGGATTTCTTTTGGTTCACAAGTTTACTCACCTTCCCCAAGAGTTTGGTTGTTCTGCTTTTGGGACATTGCAGCAGCTAAGAACATCCCCTTCTCCTGTTCATGCACACTGATACTTGAGGCTGTGAAAGGAAGAGGAGGGGGATCAGTTTTACAGATTCTCAAAGATTAAACTTTAACTGAAGTTTATTGGAGCAGAAGCTGAACATTTTATTGGATTACACTGTTTAATTTTAAGATGCTTTTGAAATCTTTTAGTGAGGTCTCAGTCAATTTGCTTTTAATTTTAAGACACTTAGTATGATCTCTTCCCCAGCTTTCCCTTTCCCTCTTAGTCTTTTCTGGTTATCATGGGAAATCACCACAAACATAACTAGCATTGCAACCTGCCTCAGCATATCCTTTCTGATTTTATAAAACAGTAGAGTTGTCTGGAGTGCCAAGTGTCTAGTTTTGTTCCCAAGGAAAATTTCAGGATCTGACATTTGTCCTGAGCCATTTCTGACAAAGGAAAGATTGCAGCAGCCTTTTAAGAACTGAAATTCTAAAGGCACAGCTTCCAGGAGGTCAGAAAGTCCCACTCCCTGCTTGACTTGTAGTAGGTGCCTTAAAAAGGGATCTTGGGAGTGAGCTTCTGGCTCCTAAATGCAGGGTTTTATTCTTTGATTGAGGCGGTATAAAGGACAGAAAGTCTCCATTGCCTTTCAGAAATTAACTTATCACATGAGAGAGAAGATGGTTTTCTGGATTAAAATCTGCATCTCTTTGAAATTTGCTTGTCCACTTTAATGTAACTCTAAGGAGAAAAATAAGTTTTTTTGCATTAAAAATGTGTGGATCTTTTTGTAGAAATCAAATCTGAACTCCCACCCTGTTATGTATGTGGAGTTCAATAATGTATAGCTCCTAAAATAATTTTTAGCTTGACAGAGTCTGTGAGGAGTCCTGGGAGCAAATGTTTAGCGTGGGTGATAGATACAGCTAACTGACGCGCAGAAAGCAAAGCAGCTCATTAAGTTTGTCTTGAACACTGTTTAACAGTATTATTTCAAGAAACTTTAAGACATGAAGTTATGGAACCATTAAAAACCCATAGATGATCTTATTTCTAAAAGGCAGTTTGTATAAATTCAGTCAGACCAGGATAACATGTTGACATAAGATAATGCAGTGCTTTAACCCTCTCTCATGGAGGTAGCATAACTTATGCAGAAAATGGGCATTATATTTTATATCGTTGAATAGACAACAATAATTGGATTCCTGCTTGCTCTTAAAAATGCAATATGACCGGGGTTTAAAGTAATACAGTGTGTTGCATTTTATTACTAATATATATCATCTGCAATTTCATCTTGTAGTATTTATTTGTATTATTTCATAAGCTGGTTAAAATTGTTGGGGTCTAAATCTTGCCTACAAAATGTTGGGAACCGCTAGCCTGGGCTCCTTCAGCACTTTTGAGTGTTTGTTAGAGTTAGGAACCAAAACTTGACACAGCTGTAAAAACATACAGAGAGCCTTTGGCCTCAGCAGTTCTAGTACTGCAGGCAGATTTCAGATATAAATTTTACTCTGCTGCCCCTAGTACTAATGAAGTCAGTTTCTTTGGGTGGGTTTGCAGCCAGGTGTGTCCAGTTCTGTGGCTAACCAGTGCTCTTTATTTAATTTTTCCACTTGTGACATTTCTACCAAACTTAAAAAACAAACATAAAAATTGGCTTGATGCAGTGGTTCAAAATGTTAATAGTAGCATTAGGCTGAGTAAAAGACTTCCTTTAGATCCTGTTCTGCCAGAGATCTCCACCTTGTGGCTTATAGTGAGCAGACTTAAACTGTCCAAACTGGGAACTGCTTTAGTCAATACTAGAAGTTGCAGCTATTTTTTTTTCATCAGAGTTCCTCGGGAACAAAAATAACAGGCTGATCAAAATACTGTATTAGTAATTCTTTGTATAAACAGCAAAAAAGCATATTCTCAGCCCCCTGAATCAAGGGTTTCAGCAAAGGTCTTCTCCTTATTGTTAGATCTTTCCTGTTGTTACCAAAGTTCATTACAGAAATTGCACTATATCTCTTCTCTCTTATCTACATTTGTATTTATATCTATCCAACTAGGTGGTGGAAAAAAAACATTCCTAATCTAATAAAGTGTTATTTTAACAAAGACTTGTGTAATATGGAGCAGAGATATTGTTTTGTAGCTGTACATATTAAAAGCTGCAAAAAATGATAGAACAGGAAGGAGCCGTCCAGACCAACATGCCAACCCTGTTTTAATTTATCTTAATCCCACCTTCCTGCTTTCCCACCAGACCACTCAGTCCCCTTCTTTTCCAGAAATACATCTAGGTGTCTTTTCAAGTCATTTATTGGCTCTGCCATGCATAGCACAATAGGGCCTTTGTTTTCCTTTCAGCTATAGCTTTTTATACTCAGTGGCCCACATTCTGCTCTGTTACACTGGTGTGAATTTAAAGTAACACTATTAACATCATCACTGGCATGGATTTAAGTCATTGTAGCTGAATGAAAGCAGAATGTGCCCCACAACTTTGAGCAGTTTTCTATCTTTGTGGGTTTATTTATTATTTAAAAAGGTATTCTGTTTTACAAGAAGAAAAATTCAATTTTATCATAGATTAGCAATATTCTGAGCATTGGAAACCAACCTGGGATTCCAGACTTTTTAATGTCATCTATATTACGTTTTCTTAAATTTGATGCAGTTTAGTTCAAAAGGAAGTTATTCTTCTTGCTAGAGGTTAAAAGATCCAGAATGTTGACCACTCAGAGAAGCCTAGAAATTACTACATCAGTTAGGGTGTTTGAATGAAGTTAGTATTGCAAATTTTGGATTTTTGATGCTTAGGTACATCTTTCCTCAAATTACTTCATTTTAAAATTTTGCCAGTTTTAAAATCTGTTTTTCTCAACAGCTAGAGCAGGGGTGGGCAATTATTTTGGGCAGAGGGCCATTTACTGAGTTTCGGCAAGCCACTGAGGGCCTCATAACAGCCAGCCCAAGGCAGATCAATATTAATTTTCTAAATTTTTTAGGGGGCCTGGGGGCCAGATATGCAGCTTGCAAGGCCATTCTTTTGCCCACCCCTGAGCTAGAGACTCCTTATATCCTTCACCCATATGATACTAACCTTGGTGAACTCACTCTAAACTCAACTAGTGAATGTCAGTGAGAGTAGCTTCACAATACAGTACTTAAAATATGTATTAGAATTTCATTCTAACTATATAAAGCACTGGTTAAATATGTTACACAAGGCATTATAATAAGAGCACGTCAGTTTTAAATTCAGTTTTGAAAGTGCTTTAAAATTCATATGGTATTATTGGAGTGATGTTGTAGCTGTGATGCTCCAGAAACTATGCAAGAGGCAAAGATTTCTTTTATTGGGTCAACTGTGTAGTTGGGATAAAGTTAGACAAGCTTTCGAATGCAAGATATTTTTTCTCAGGTTTGTGGTCACAAGGAGCTAGGCAGAGTATAGACTGCCTATGCCTGGCTCCTTGTGACCAGAGACCTGAGGAAGAATGTATCGCATTCAAAAACTTGTCTAACTTTAAAATTCATGGGCAGAATGAACAAGCCTGATACTTAGCTATTGAGGAAACAAGATCTACTTGTGGAGAAAATTTGGAGTCATTCGGTTTTAGGGTTCCTGAGAAACACCCCTCACACCTAAAGTCTAAAACAGTGTTGTTCAATTTTTGGAATCAGTCCACGTGCCAGATTAAGTGATGCAGGGTCAATCTGTAAGCCAGATTTTGGTCCCCTTGATCTAATATGTATGTGCATAGGTGCTATGCTATGAAAGTAGTTACGCCTCATCAGTGTCTAGGATAGACAATAATTGTTATGTAAATTTGGGGTTATTAAGGAGGGTCTGAAATAAAGTCCATCCCTCAAAAAGTCTGCCTTTAATTTTCTAAAGGTATGGACAGATATGGAGATAGCCGGGTGTGAGCGGGCGGGCCTAACTGCTGCTCCTTGTTATGTGGAGATCTCAGGGACCTCTACCTTGTTCTTCCTCCCTCTTTTCTGCCACGTCTTTGATATGAAGTTGGTTCTCGGGAGTTTAGTTGGTATCTTGAGTGATGATCATATGGATGAGGTCGGTTATCTGCAGGGCTCCACCACCCCCACACCCTGCCCCTTTCCTCTTGGTTGACAAGTCATCTCTTCCTGCTGGTATTGAGTATGAGCCGCCAGTTCTTGGATCCTCTCTGGTCCAGTTGGCTGTGGGCTTCGTAAGGTGTTGTGGCCAGGCCTTCTAGGTAGGTCTTTCCTCCTCAAATGTCTGCACCCTGTTTGTGGTAGTCTTCCTTCTCTTTGGGATCAGCAGATCCTGGAGAGATGAAGTCTCTGTCTGCCAGTCCCAGGATTCACGTTCAGTTGCTACTGGGCCTCAGGTGTTGATTCTTGGGCTTGATTAATCAGAACTCAGGTGTGCAGGGAATCGGGCTTTTCCCTTGCTGTACTTCTCTAATTTGGGATTATTATGCAGCAACACAAAGAAAAACTTCCCAGTCTGTGCTGGGCTTCAGCTCCACTATCCACAGCCACCCTGAGCCAGTGAGCTCATTTTCTCAGTTCCTTCAGGAAAATTTCTTCTTTACCCAGGTCTATCCAGAACCCTCCAAGGCTGGCTGCTGTCAGTGTCCCTTCCCACCCTCTTTTTTGAGGGTGTAGTACTCTTTTCCTGGGGGTACTCCTTTTCCTGGTGCCCCCATCTCCTGTCCCATAAGCCACCCAAAAGCACCCCACTGTCTGGCTTCACTTATCTGGATAGTAGGTCAGGTTGGTTCCTCACTCAGGGTCACAGACTCCCTGGCATGCCATGAGGGTTCAGGTTGCTGGGTCTCAGCTGTGGCAGAACCCTCATCCCAGTCTGGCTGTAGGGTCCCCTCTTCTTCCACACCGAACACTGAGCCCTGCTTGGCATTGTCCCTTTAAATTTCCTGGGCTTTCTTCCTGGGCAGATCAACATGGGCTCTTTGGGGCACATGCTCCCTGGGCCGTGTGTGTGGCCCCTGCTCTCTTCCCTGCACAGCTGGGGAAGTACTGCCTGCCCAAGAGGTTCCTCTCTGGCATCTCCCCAGCAGCCTGACTTCCCCAGCTCCTGCTGGGTGATTTCCCTTCCCCAGAACACCAGGGCAGCACGGCTTGCTTCACCTTCACTGGGTGCAGTCTGAGCCTCCTGGCCCCTTCCCTCTGCATGCTGGGCAGTGCAGTGCTCCTGGACCTGGCCAGGTAAGGTTCTTTTTGTTTTTGGGGGGGGGGGGTTTGTGGGGCTTACAGCCAGTGGGCTAGGACTGGCACCACTCATCTGAGTCCCTCCAGGCACATTTTCCCTGGCTTGGCTCCTCCTGTGGGGTCTAGCAGGTTCTACTCCTTAGCCCCTGCTACACTGGGGATCCTGGTCTTCTCTGTTTAAAAATCCCAAATTCTCTGCTAAAAATCCCAAATTCTCTGATTAAAAACTCCCAAATCCGTGTTTTTCCACAATTAAAGTGAAATGCCACTATATATATATACACACATACGTATCAGTTGAGCGCAATGTTTACTGATATATTTACAGTTTTAAAGCCGCCAACCCTGCCCCACTCCTTCCCTCTCCATTGCTGCCTATCTGTATTCCGGGCCATGTACATGTGTGCACATGCATGCACATGGTGCCCCCTGTGCCCCATTTTCCGCAGCCCTTTGCAAGCTGGAACTTTGCCAGCCTGCAAGAGAAAACCTGTGGTTTCTCATGTTTTTCTCCCTTAAAGGAGAAAATCCGCTTTTTGCCACAGCAAATGGAAAACCCAGATCCTTCGTGATAGCACTTTAAGTGGCTTAAATATGCTATAAAAACTGAGCAGAAAGACGATGCTTAGCACAATGGTGCTAGGAATTGGCCTGAACTATATAAAAATTGGCCCTGGATTTTGAAATACTTCAGTGTATGATACTTCTCATTGTTTGTCTTCCCAGCCAGATTGCAATAGGGTGAATCAACCTATCATCTGCCCCCAAGTGTTGGTTTTCTACCCTCCTACCTACTTTGGATGGCCCTCCTATGACTGCTACCCTGGGGTCATTGGCCCAGGCTCACTGAGTGAGGCCTGAGGCCCAAGGGGCATTAGACTCAGAAGCCCAGTGAGGGAGCTGGGTTCTGAGGCTCTAAAGGGCAGGGAAGAAGCCCCAGTGTGGGGGTGTGGGAAGATAGAATCCCCAGTGAAGTGGGGAAGATGGCCCAGCTAAGGGGCCGAGGAGTAATGACAGATATGGATGTCAGCTCTGAGGCATGGGACATGGTATAAGGGGAGGTTTGGAGTCGTGTAGCATCAGAGCAGTTAAATGAGCCTCTTACCTAGGAAAATCTTCAGTTACAGCAAAGGCATGGCAGCTGAGGCAGGTGGGCCAACATCTGGACTGGCCCCAGGATGACCCATTTGTTACAGAATGGCACACCACAACCACTGTGACCCCAGGAATTTGGCTTTCTGAAAGCCGTGCAAACATCCTTGAGCATCCATTTACCTACCACTTATCCAGCATCTGTGAAATGCACCATCAATTGGAGATGCCACTCAGCAATCCCTGAAAAATGGCTGTCAAAAGTGAACAGTTAACTGATAGCAAAATAGTATCTTGTGGGCACAACTGGGACTGGTATTAATGCTAGGCCAATGCAAAGGTCCTGAAGGTGTGCTAGAAGAGGATGTGTGATGACAGCCAGGTGCCTGGCAGGTGACATGCTCTTGCTATGAGGCACTTTTGAGGACCTGTGCAAGGAATGACTCCACTGAGATGTACTTTGTCACCAATGCTTCAGTGACTGTGATGACATGGACCATGAGGAGCCCCAGGATAACTCTGTGATAACTCTCTGTTATCATAGCACTGACATCCTGTAATCATGTGCAATCATCCCTTAATCATTCTCTCAGCAGCCAGGCCCAGCTGTATTGAGGAAGTGCCTGCACACTCGGACACTGAACCCTCTGGTGAGTAGCTGTGCAACCACACTCTGGCGGCATCACCAGCACTTGTTCTTTCTATTCACCCTCCTTCCCCTTGAGCCACAGGTGCCCAGAATCCCATTATGTGCCAGGTCTAGAGCATGCTGGCCAAGCAGGGCCTGCAAATGTGCTGGTGTTGGGTACTTGGAGCACAGATGTGGGCCAAGTTCTTTTGGGGGCTTCTGCATTCACCTAATGGGAGAAATGTGATATCAGACTGGTGCATTTAGGACTTTTGGGAGTGTACAGGGAGAGTTTATCATCTCTTGAGCCATTAAGAGTGCTAATAGGGCTGATTGTAATCTGTTCTTTAGGGTTTTGACTATCAGTTTGAGCCACAGGCTGCGCTTCTTCCATTCTGCTGATTTATGTACTGTGGGGGTAGGGAGGACAAATATTTGAGAGGACCAGTTGAGACCCCTTTAGGAACCTGGACTGTTAGAAAACTGTTGTTTGGGGTTTTAGTCTCAGTTGGCAAGTTCTTCAGTTAATGGCCATTTAAATGATCAGTTAATTGTCACTCTCTGTGTGGAGGTTAACATGACTAATATCCTTTTCCTCTTTCTGGGTGACAATTGAGCCATAGCTCAGCACTCCATAGATTTCATAGACATTAGGGCTGGAAGGGACCTAACGAGATCATTGGGTCCAGCCCCCTGCCCAAGGGGCAGGAAGTCAGCTGGAGTCAGATGACCCCAGCAAGATAAGCATCCAAACACAACTTGAATGTGTCCAGAGTAGGCACTTGCACCACTTCTGGGGGGAGTCTGTTTCAAACTCTGTACACTTGGACAATAAAGAAGTTTTTCCTTATGTCCAGTCTAAAATGGTCTTCCAGCAGTTTGTGACTGTTGGACCCTAGTCATCCCTAGAGGAGCCGTGGTGAACAGACGTTCTCCCAGATCCTGATGTACATCCCTGATGTACTTAGGGCTGACACCAAGTCCCCTCTGAGCCTACACTTTTCCAAGATGAAGAGTCCTGTGTCTCCCAGGCTCTCATAAGGCCTGCTCTCTTGACCTCTGATCATGCACGTGGCTCTCCTGTGAACTCTCTTGAGCTTCTCCACATTCTTTTTAAAGTGCGGGGCCCAGAATTGGATGTAGCACTCCAGCTGCGGTCTCACCAAGGCCGAGTAAAGTGGGTGAATGACATTTTGGGTCTTGTTTGAGATGCATCAGTAGATGCAAGCCAGGGTTTTATTTGGTTTGCCGACTGTGGGATTGCACTGATGGATCATGTTCATCTTGTGGTCGATCTTGACTCCCAAGTCTCTTTCGGATGTGGTGCTAGTAAGTGAAGCACTGTAGAGCCTATAGGGATGCTGTGGGTTCTTTCACCCAAGGTGGAGAGCAGCTTGCATTTCTCTATATTGAAGGTCATCAGGTTTTTGTTCGAGCACCCTGCGAGTCTGTCCAAGTCGGGCTGAATCCTCAGCCTATCCTCTAGTGTAACTGCGCTTCCCCACACTTCGGTGTCATCTGCGAATTTAGCCAGTCTGCCACCCGAATCCAGATTATTAATAAATATATTAAAAAGTACTGGTCTGAGTACTGAACCCTGAGGGATGCCACTGGACATCATGCACCATGTTGACTTGGTTTCATGCCCGTAGTTGGTAGCTATTGCTACCCAGACCTGAGAGAACTGCAAGACCACGGGAGGTTATTCCCCCACTGTCCCTTCCATTACCAGCCACGCTGTTCCTTCCTCCCCTCCTCCAATTATTAGCCATACTGAACACCCACAACCCCCAAACCTCCCATGTATTTTTGGTCACCTTGTTACCCACCTCTCTCATTGCTCCAGATTAGCCATGGTAACTGTCTTCTCGTACTGGAAATCTCTCATAGCCTTACAAATAGAAGTGCATTTGCACAAAGCCATGGGCCCTGCTTGCCCCCCCCCCCACACACATTTTCTGACTGCTGAAGGTACACATAATGGGTAGGTCCCGGACTGGGGGCTCTCTGCAGTTTTGAAAAACAGACAGCTAAAACTGCAGCCTGTCCATCCAGTAAGTTTTTTCCCTTGGAACTATGTTTTTCAAATTGCCTGGGAATGGTAGTAGGCTGTAACTTAAACATGATGGCATGCAGACAAGGGGAAATTTCTTGGTGTTTTACTGACAGCAGAGAATATACAATACGAGCATTCTGGCTTCAGCAGGGAGACTTTGTAGGATATGTGCAAGGGGGCTTCAGAAGGAAGTGGCCAGCAAGTGACAGGGATCAGGCCCCAGGGCCCCACACTGCCTCTCTCCAGTTCCATGGACTGAGATAGGGCCATGGGACCTTGTGCTGCCTCTGGCTGATCCAGTGTGCTGGGATTGGGGCCCCATGCTGCCTCTGTCCTATTCTGTGTTCCAGGATGATGCCCCAGGGCCCGCACTGCCTTTGTTCTGGCTTCCATGCTGAAATCAGGGGCCCACACCGCCTCTGTCCACTCCCAATTTCCAGGATTGGGCCCTGGGAACCTGCACTGCCCCTGCCTGGTCCCATGCACCAGGATCAGGGTCCTGGGCCCCACACTGCCACTATCTGGCCCCACGTGCCTCGATTAGGGCCTCAGTCCTGCCCTATGCTATATTGGGCACCCACTGTAGTACACTGGGAGTCCTGCTGGCCAGATGACATAGTGCCAGTGGCCGGATCTGGCCTGTGGGCTAGGGCACCCCAATCTAGACTACTCTGACTCACTCTGGAGGAAGATATCCTAAGCTAGGCACACAGGGATCTTCCAGGCATAACAGAGCCCCCATGGTGTTCTCATTGAGAACACCATGGGGGCTTCGGGGGCAAGGCAAGTAGGCTATGAAGATGATAATGGACAGCCTCCATGTGAAGAGGGAAATGCAACATACTGTCATAGCCACCCTCAACTAGAAGACTTACTGCATCCAAGGAGTGCTGTCTTGCTTCTTATGTCCTTATCTGTCTTCCCTAAGCCCAGGTTTACCATCCAAGCCAAGGCCTACACATTGTAGTCCCAAACTCCTCCCCCTCCCAGGACACACATTTTATGCTCTGGAGAGTTCCTCCTATCACTTCTCTCCCATTCCACATCTTCTAGTCCAGGTCTTCTCTGTCTCAAGTTCAAAACTTTCTGTGTTGTCCCAGCTATAATGAGAGCAAGTCCCAACCTTCTTTTGTCAAGCCTGTTGTAACCCTGCCCCTTTTCTTCCTCCCAGCCCTGCATTTTAGCCATCATTTCCATACCATCTTTGTCTGCTGAAAGGCCCTGTATCCCTTTCTCTAGTAAGTATGGGAGTGTTACTGAGCAATGGCCTTCTAAGAAGGCTTAGGGCTATAGAGAGAGAAGTAGCTCCTTTCAACCTCACGGGGTCTTGGCCAGTATTTGTGTGGGGAAGAAATATGGTGGCAAACTCCACAGTTATTTGGCATCTGCTCAGCTGGTAGTTTCAACTAGTTTCTTGGTGATTTATCAGTATTAACAAAAAAAATCTCGGGTGAATAACCCCACTTGACTGCAGGAGTGGTTTTACACTGTGCTGTCCTCATCCCATGGGTTTCCTACTTGTCCACACCATGCTTTCCCTTTCAGGCCACTCCCCCAGGCTTGCCCCCTCCCCCCACAAGCCCTATTCCTCTCATCCCACCATGGGCCCCCAAAGTAGGGCCACTGTTTGCCACCCAGCAGTGTTACAGGAAGATGGGAAGTAACAGGGAGGCTTGGGAAAGGAGTCACAAAGCCCTTGGAAGAGCTAACTTTGGGGTGCTGCATTCCTACTAAGACACCAGGTGGTGCTGCTATGCTCTGTGTTTCAACACTGCATCAAGCGTGTTTTCCGACTGATGAACTTCAGAAGCTCTGTGTTTTTACGGAACTGTTTTGTGGAGTTCTTTTTGTTTTGGGATTTCTGGAGAGCACAATTTTCAGAGTTATTTACAGGCAGCTGGCAACCTTGGCTCTGAGCCACAGTGAACTAGGTAATAGATGGGAATGTGGGTGCCATTCGTGGCCCTAGAGCTGTTTGGAAAGGCCATGTGAGCAAATCTGGCTACGATGCCCTGAAGAATCAGGGGGACCATTGTCCCAGCACTTTCTGGGGAGCAGAGCACACCTACCAGATAGCTAATTCAACAGAAGGAGTTAGTGATACACCAGAGGCTATCAGGGGTTGCCAGCTTCCAGATGATAACTGTTACCCATTTCTCTGAATTCATGGTACCTTTATGTTGGTGGTTTGGTTACAACAGGTGGGGTTATGACAAGATTGAAAAAAGAAGGTTGGGCTTGCTCTCATTATGACTGGGACAACACAGGGAAAGCTTTGGACTTGATACAGAGTGGTCCTGGACTAGAAGATGTGGAATGGGGGGAGAAGTGATAGGAAGAACTGTCCAGAGCACAAAATGTGCATCCTGGGACGGGGAGGAGTTTGAGACTATGGGTGGGTAGCTTTGGCTTGGAGTGGTGGTAAACCTGGCTTGTTTCTGGAGTGATGGGACCAGCATGGCTCAGATGTTGAGGTAAGTGGCCCTGCTCATCTTGAAGTTCTGCCACCACTGCTCACTGTTGCAGGTCTTCAGGACTGTCTGCTGTTACCAGCTGCTACTTGTCTCTGGACTAACCATGGCAGTAGATAGGTCTGCAAGTGGTCCTAGAGAAGCCTATCCTACTTGGAGTTCTTTATTTCTTACTCCTTAGGCCTGTTGCTCTCAGACATGCAGAACAAGAGGAAACAGCTTTCCCATGTCAGGGTCTTTGAACTTTGAATTTCTGCACTTGAGGCACGCACACCAACTGGTAGACTTGCCTCAAGAAAATATGGCAGTTGGATGCACTCACTCTGCCATAGGACTGAGGGCAGGACCAGTGCATCATGATTTTGCTCAATCAGACATTTCAGGGCCAGGAGATGATTTTTGCTGGGAATACCATGCATGCCAAACTGATCAGCCCTCCTGATGTGATACTGATTAAGCCTGCAACAGCAGGAAACTTATTACAGAAGCTCGTGGGATGGTGGTGGTGGAGGGGATCAATTGTCCACAAGAACTCTGTACTTTCTACTTGACAGGGCTCAAAAGTCTACAAGAAATTATGTCTGAAAGGGATGCTGGAATCCCTGCTCACCAGCTTCCTATCTGTGGTGTTGCAACAACAGCATTAATTCCAGCATTACTTATGAATTTGTACAATAGTGACATGCTCCAAATTAGAAGTGCTTCAAATAAGAGGAGAATTTGAAATCCTTTATGTTTATGTCTGTTCATATCTACGTGTTCTAGAATCAGACACAGAGTACTGAAATATACCAGTGTAGGTAAGAATAAAGACTTTCCATACATAATAGCAATAATAGCAATTCTTGCAAGACCTAGGATTTTAGAAACTGTTCAGATATGACCTTGTCTAGAGGCTGACAGAAAGAGCTAGTCAAAGTAGCCCATTTATGGTGTGTGCTGACTGGTTTAGGTAATCCTGGCTTCCTTTTAGACCGTCTGGAGTTTCCAGCGGGCAACACTGAGGAAGTATCCACATCTAGAGTATGCTTGTCCTTCCATGGCTGCCCCCACATCATGTCCCTCTCTTTATTCATGTCTCTCTCATTGAGGCCAGTTCCCATGCTAAAACTGATTTTACCAAAGGGTCTTTCAGCCCTTCCAGAACATGGAAGTTATTTGTCAAAACTCAAACACTGGCAAACTAAGAAATGGAGATTTAAAATTACATTCCCATATACTAGGCAAGGGGGTTTTGGTAATACCCCAATAGCATCATTGGGAAAGATGTTAGATAAGCACTCAGGCATGAAGCTCTCTTCTTCAGGTTTGTCCAGAAGAAGAGAGCAGGGGAGTTGGCGAGAGGACTGCCGAGTGTAGGGAAGTGGGGGTGTGGAATGCTGCTTGCACACTGTCTGAAGTGGCACATGGGGCTAATGCCCCTTTTCTCCTGCCCTAGTGAAGCTACTGATCTGGTTCTGCAGATAAAACAAGTTACCTTGAAGTTCTATTTAACATGATGTTACTTTGGGATTAGAAAGTGTTTCATTGTTGCAGAAAAAGATGAATACGGTGACCAGCTTCACTGCAAAACATTTGGGTTTTTTATGTTTCTGCATTGATTGAATCTTCACTAACAATTATACTATTCCTAAATAAACATTTTTATTATTGCTACTTTCAATTCCCCTCTTAATCAGGATTTTTTTAAAAACAGGCTTTGTTTTGAAATTTCGGTTTTCCAATATTAATATTCATAAACAATTCATATATTTAATATTTCCTTTCAGGCCTGTAACTTTATTGTTTTCAGCTTTGTGAAATCAAACTTTTTAAAACACCAAGAAAAATATAAGGGGGGGGGTGTGCGCATGTGTGGTTTGTTGGGTTAATATTCTGAATTGAATTAGGTTTTGATGATTTGCACCTAGGCAACTACAGTTTTATTATTATTATTTCAGTGATTGTTCTAACTTCTATAGCAGAATAAGGTCTAGAGAAGAATAAGCTCATACTCATTTCAATATATCTTGTATTAGAAGAGCGAGATAGTTA
The DNA here is from genome assembly GCF_052110815.1 of Crocodylus siamensis. Taxonomy (NCBI): domain Eukaryota; kingdom Metazoa; phylum Chordata; order Crocodylia; family Crocodylidae; genus Crocodylus; species Crocodylus siamensis. Next base: position 40,906,057 of record NC_143404.1, on the reverse strand, counting down.
GCCCTTTTAAGGGCATAGGAGCAATCTATCCCTGTACAACTGAAGACTGGAAAGTGCAACAGGAGATTAGCCTGGATAGACAGCAATTTCTTCAGTATGTTGACACTCAAAAACAAATCCTACAAAAAGTGGAAACTTGGACATAGTACTAGGGCAGAACAGGTTAGAGTTTACTTAGAGAAGCTAGATCATGGATCAGCAACATTTTTGGGCAGTGTCAAAAACACCCGCAACTTTGACTTGTAAGATGCCAGGGGCAGGTGGCGGGGGAGCCATGAGGGGCCTGATCCTTGTTGTGTTAGTTCAGCCCTGGCCCCTTCTCCGAGGTGCAAGTGCCAAACAAAATGCCTTCTCATGCCATGCTCTGGCACACATGCTGGGGGTTTGCCTACCCTTGAGATAGGGTGCAACCCCTCCAGCCGTGCTAACTGAAAGCATCTAAGATATCAAAGGAATTGCCTGAGGTAATTTCAGAGCCGTTAGCTATTACCTTTAAGAAGTACTGGAGGTTGGGTACGGTCCTGGATGATTGGAAAAGGAAAAATATAGTGCCCATCTTTAAGAAAGGGAAGGAGGAGGTTCTGGGGATTTACAGACCAATGAGCCTGACCTTGAGCCAGTCCTCAAGGAATCTATTGTAAAGCATATATAGGAGAACAAGGTAATCAGGAACAGCCAGCATGGATTCACGAACACTATGTTGTGTTTGACCAATCTGATAAGGTTCTGCAGATAGGGGGAGAGTAGTGGATGTGATATACTGTCCTTGACTTTAGCAGGGCTTTTGGTGCTGTCTCCCACAACATTCTCATTAACTAGCTAAAGAAATACAGATTGAATGAAAGTAGCATAAGCTGGATATATAATTGGTTGGATCATCATACTCAGTGGGTGCAACTACACATCGCTGTATGGTGTCCTTGTTACTGCGCTGTGCTTTAGTACTTCCAAAAAGGAAGTACTAAAGCACAGCGCAGTAACTGCCCATGCTATGCCATGCATGCAGCACACAGTTAGTTTTAGCTGCTACGGGAGAGTGCTGCTATGGTGAAGTACCTGCCAGTCATGTGTAGACACACGTGATCACTGCATCACTGTAGCACACTACACATCACCGTAGCACATCATTACAGTGACATAGGGTGGCATGTAGACACACCCAGTGAGTAGTCGTCAGTGGCTCAATGTCTGGCTGTCTAGTTGGGAGGTGGTATCCGGTGGAGTTCTTCACAGGTCTGCCCTGGGTCTGGAATGGTTCAATATCTTTATTAATGATTTGGACGATAGCAAATTTGTAGATGACATAAAGTTGGTTAGAGCTATAAGCACTCTAACCAGCAGCAGGGATTCTGGGTAGGCCTAGGATCCAGAATGACCTGGATAGGCTGAAAAATGATCCAGAAATGGAATTCAGTAAGGACAAGTACAAAGCCTTACACTTGGGATAGAATAATCACATGTACAAATACAGAATGGGGAAAGATTGGCTAGGCTACAGTACTGCAGAGAAGGATCCGGGGGTTACGTGAGTTGACCATAAGCTGAATAAAAGTCAACAGTGTGCTGAAAGAGCTAGGATGACTTAGTCTGGAGAAAAGAAGACTGTGCAGGATTTGATAACAATCTTCAGGTACCTGAAGGACAGTTATAGAGAGGATGAAGATGGGCTTTTATCTGTGGATGTAAGGGTCAGGACAAGGAACAATGGCCTTAAATTGCAGTAGGGGAAATTTAGGTTGGAGATTAGGAAAAAAGGCATTGATTCTGTCAAGTCTATAAAGGGTCACATTACCCTGGATTTAGTATCAGAAGATTATGGTCCATAATTCTGTGGACTCCAAGGATATGTTTAGTAAGCCACCTTTGACCTCCAGTGTCTGTTGCCCTGCTAATGCTTTTTTTTCTTGCATGTTACAGATATTTAAGTAGTTTCTTCTTTCATCTTCCCTTATCTAGTTTGTCTCTTTGTAGCAGAACCCTACAAGTATCACTTCTTGTCATTTATTAGTTAGAGCCTTTATCTACAGCATACCAAGTCTGACTTGTTAAATCAGTACTATTTATTCATTGTGTAAAAATCCTTGCAGAACTCTCAGCTTGTACAAAACACAGAAGCCTGCCTTTTTTGCACTCATTTGACATGAGGATATCACATTGACATTCCCCACACTCACTTGCCTCCCCATTAAATACTTCAGTGGTGGCAAAAGTTAAAAGTAAATGAGAACAGCGTCTTCTGAGCAAATTAATACATTTCTCAAATATATATACAGTACCCAGTTGGTGTTATATCGCTGGTGAGGTTAGTTTGGTGTTCAGAACTGTGATACTTCACTGGCTTGAGGTTAGATTTGAGAGGAGGATCAGTTCAGTGATTATTCCCTGTTCCTTCCAACCTCAGTGGTTCTTATATATAAGACAGTTTGAGTTTGAATCTGTAAGCTGGGTTGTTCCCAGATTATTTTTCTCCTTAAACAGCCTTTTTTGTTCTAGGAGAAAAAGCCTGAACATCTGTATGCTCATGATTTTTCCTTGGAGAGCAGCAAATCTCTAAGGAGAAACTATGTCTATACGAGCCCAGTAGCATGTTTACCTTTGGCCTCCCTTTTTGAGCACAGCTTAATTGACCACTGCTTTTTGGGCTATCCTGACCTCTGGCTGCTTTATACTCTGACTTTCCCATAAATTGTGCAGGGAAAAGCAACCTATTCAAAGTATGCTTAATTTATTATTCAGTTTATTTAAGTTTTAATTCTCTAAGTAACAGCTTATTGTGCAACTAATTACTTCCAACCTTTGTTCCTCACTCTAGCTGTCATAGATTTCATAGACATTAGGACTGGAAAGGACCTTGGAAGATCATCTAGTCCAGCCCCTGGCCCGAAGGGCAGGAAGTCAGCTGGGGTCATAGGATCCCAGCAAGATAAGCATCCAATTTGCTCTTGAAGGTGTTCAGTCTAGGTGTTTGAACCACCTCAGATGATAGGCTATTCCAGACCTTGGGGGCTCAGACAGTAAATGTCCAGCCTGAAACAGTTTTGCAGTAGTTTATAACTGTTCAACCTCGTCATCCCTTGGGGCGCTCTGGTGAACAAACGTTCCCCCAGATCCTAGTGGTCACCCCGATAAACTTATAGGTGGCCATTAGATCACCCCAAGCCTGCGCTTTTCCAAGCTAAAAAGCCCCATGGCCCTCAGCCTGTTGTTGTAATGTCTGTTTTCCTGACCTCCAGTTATGCGTGTGGCTCTTCTCTGGACTCTCAAGTTTCTCCACATCCTTTTTGAATTGTGGGTCCCAAAACAATGCGGTACTCCAGCTGTGGCCTCACCAAGGCTGATGATTATAAAGGGAGAATGACGTCCCGGGATTTGCTTGAGAAGCATCTCTGGGTGCAAGCCAGAGTTTTGGTCACTTTATTAGCCGCAGCATCGCATTGCAGGCTCACGTTCATCTTGTGGTCAATGATGACCCCCAAGTCTCTTTCTTCTGTAGTGCTAGCCAGCGTGGCATTGTTGAGCCTATAAGGATGCTGCAGGTTTGTCCTCCAAAGGTGGAGAACCTTGCATTTTTTGCTGTTAAACACCATGAGGTTCTCGTCTGCCCATTTGCTGAGCTTGTCCAGGTCAGCCTGGATCACTCTCCTGTCCTCAAGTGTGGATGCTTTGCCTCAGAGTTTGGTGTCATCGGCCAACTTTGCCAGTCCGCTTCTGACTCCAATGTTGTGAGGGGGCCAAGGCCCCAGGGGGCGAGGGTCGGGTGAGGAACACCGGAGTTCCGCCTAACTTCCGGGGCCCGACCCGGAAGTTTGGCCGGGGGCTTAGCGCTTCCTGGAACTCGGACCGGGCCGGACCGGGACCGGCCCGGGAGAATAAAAGGAGCCCACCTACCCCAAGCAGGAGAAGACTGAGGCTCCAGCCAGAGCCTGCACCGGGAGCTGCGGAGCCGGGAGCCGGCGGCAGCGAAGCCAGGAGCCGCGGAGCCGGGAGCCACGCGGCAGGAGCCGGCGGCAGCGAAGCCGGGAGCTGTGGAGCCGGGAGCTGAGGAGCCAGGAGCCACACGGCAGGAGCCGGCGGCAGTGAAGCCGCGGAGCCGGGAGCCACGCGGCAGGAGCCGGCGGCGGCAGCGCGGGGAGCTGCGGAGCCCAGGACCACACCGCAGGAGCCAGCGGGGCCGGGAGCTGTGGAGCCAGAGGCGGTAGCGACTCTAGACGACGAACTGGTAACAAGGGGGCTGGCGGCAGCCGCGCCGGAGGAGACCGGAACGGGAGGTTCTGACGGAGGGACCCTTCTCCGGCGGCTGCGGGCAGTTTGGCCGCGGAAGAAGACCCGCGGGCAGGGAGGTAAGCCTCGCAACCCCCCCGGGTCTCGAGAGACAGTCAATAGGGGTAAGGACACCCCGGACCCATAGGAGCTAGCTGCACCTGGATAGACCAGGTGCCGTAAGGACTCCTGAAGAGGGTCCGGCAGTGTGAGGGCGGTACCCCACTGCAGGACTAGGACACGGACAAGGGAGCCCCTGACGGAGGCTAACCCTGGAGGACCGGGCGAGGGTGTAGGGGAGGAGGAGCCCTCAGGACCCCTGGACCTTGGAGAAGAGGTACCCTATCTGGACCGCCAGCTTCCCCGTATGGGTGAACCCCCATATTACATCAAGTCGTGGCAGGCGAGATCGGTGGAAGCAGGAACAGCCCGTCGCGTACCCCCTCCTCTCCAGGAGCCGTCCGGGGATAGGGGGACTCACGGCAGGTGACGCACCCCATCCCCTCACAACTGGTGCATTGGCCGGGAACTCCAACCCGAGCCTGATGCCAAGATCACCAGGGAACAATGGAACTCCCCACGGGCACCGATATGGCGCAACAGACGCTGCACCTAATAGCCCAGCTGCTACAGCAGCATCAACAGACTGCCTTAAGGCAGGTGAACTTGCAGGAGCATTTGCTCCAACAACAACAGGCTAGGGGAGGCCTGTATAGCGGGGAAATGAACGTCCCCCGAATGAACAAGGAGGACGATGTAGAGGCCTTCTTAGAGACTTCTGAGCGGGCGGCCCTGGCTGCGGGAGTAGATAAAACGAAGTGGGCCAGCAGACTGGGAGTCTTGTTGATCGGCCCCGCGCAGGCGGCATACCGAGCCTTGACGCGGGCCGAGGCTGGGGACTATGACCAAGTAAAGGCTGAGATCTTGCAGCGCTTAGAGATCACCCCGGAGAAGCACAGGCAGGCCTTCTGAGGGGTCAAGGCCAAGGGGGAGAGGACCCCCAAGATGTTATGGCACAGTCTCAAGGATGAGATGACGAAGTGGCTGAGGCCAGCCATCGCCACAAAGGAAGAAATCTGCGACCAGGTGCTGTTAGAGCAGTTCCTGGCGGACTTGGACGAAGACACCCAACACTGGGTAAGATGTCACGGCCCCACAACCTCCCTGCAGGCGCTGCAGCTAGCCGAACAGTATGCGGCGGCACAGGCGGGGCGACGCTCGAGCCGAGGGAAGCCGAGGCCGGAAGGCTCACCCCGAAAAGGGAAGGGAGGTAAGAGCGAGAAGGTCCCGGAGAGCAGGATCATTTGTTGTTTCTGGTGTGGTGGGAAAGGACATCTTGCTAGGTCCTGCCCGACCGATGCTGAGTACCCCGCTAGCAAAGGGGCCCCACTCCCAAGGGGGGACAGTAGAGAGCAGGAGTCCACCCGGGAGGAGCCGATGGAGTGCGGGGTCGGCGGCAGGGAAGATTCCCCTCCTAGACCCTTACCCCGAGTTAAGACCTGGGTAGGACAACGGCCCCTCATGGCCGTAGTAGATACGGGGTGCACACAGACACTGGTCCACCCATCGCTGGTCGAATGGAGGCGAGCACCTCGGTGTGCGGGAATCCACCTGGTTTGCCTGCACAACAAAAGAGCTTACTTCGAGCGGCGAATCCTCGAGGTCCGGCTCCAGGGTGTCTCTAGGCGCTTGCCCGTGGGATTGAGTGAGGACATCCTTCACCCTATGATTGTGGGGAGAGACTGGCCGGAGATTTACGAAGTACTGGCCACGCTCCGGCCACGAAAGGAATTAACGGAGGGCTTAGCCGGGGAAGAGACAGAGCAGCCCTGGCCGGGCGAGCTGGAAGGCCTAGCAAGTGGCTACCAGTTCCGTGAGGCCCAGGAGGAGGATGCAGAACTGCGACCCTTCCGCGAGGAAGCCCTCAAACCCCACTGGCAGCCAGTAAGCCCCACTGCGGATCGGGGACAGGGCCCCCGGGTCGAGCTGAGGCAGGGCTTACTGTACCGTATTAAACCCGATCCCCAGACAGGGAGGGAGATGGAACAACTCTTAATTCCCCGCAGATATCGGACACCCCTATTACGGTTAGCCCACAGGAACCCGATGGGGGGACACTTGGGGAAGGGTAAGACAGAGGCCCGATTAACACGCTGGTGCTTCTGGCCCCACTTGTATGAGGACGTCGAGAAGTTTTGCAAGGGGTGTCGGGACTGCCAGCTAGTGAGCCCCCACAGGCCCCCACGCGCTCCCCTTCAGTTGATGCCGATTATACAGGACCCCTTTGCCAGGGTCGCTTTGGATGTGGTGGGGCCTTTACCGCGTAGTACCGCGGGATACCGGTTCCTCCTGGTTCTCATAGATTACGCCACCCGGTTCCCGGAGGCTGTCCCCTTACGGGCGGTGACGGGCTCCAAGGTGGCTGAGGAGCTCATGAAATGGGTGTCCCGGTTTGGGATCCCGAGGGAAATAGTAACGGACCAGGGAACAAACTTTATGTCCGCAGTGATGGCAGCAATGTGCAGGGTGCTGCATGTCACCCATCTGAGAACGACTGTGTACCACCCCCAAACTAATGGACTTGTGGAGTGCTTCAATACGACATTGAAGGGGATGCTCCGTCGGTGCGCCCAGGAAGATCCTGCGAGGTGGGATCTATTGGTACCCCCTTTACTATTTGCGGTGCGGGATGCCCCACAGGCCTCCACGGGATATTCCCCATTTAGGTTGGTTTTCGGGCACCAACCCCGAAGCTTACTGGACATAGTGAGGGAGAGCTGGGAGACCAGTGCGCGAGGGCGCCGCCAGGTGGCCGAGTACGCCCAGGAGATACAAGAACGACTCCACAAGGCTCAGCGGGCAGCCCAGGACAACCTCACCCAAGTTCAGAGGCAACAGAAGAACAGGTATGACCAAGGGACCCGGGAAAGGGAGTTGCAGCCCGGCCAAAAGGTGCTGGTTATGTTGCCCAGCTCCCACAGTAAATTTGAGGCAAGATGGCAAGGGCCAGCACGGGTAATAAGACGAGTCGGCCCAGTAAATTATGAAGTCCAGAGGGAGGGCCGACAGAGGACGTCCCAGATCCTGCACATTAATTTGCTGAAGGAGTGGCAGGAGCCACAGGGGCTCCTTCTAGAAATGGATCGGGAGTCAGCGGATGGAGATTACCAAGGGCTAGAGGCGGGGCCCAAAACCTTAGAGGAGGGACTCCCCGGGGAAGGAGCGTCCCTCTCACCGCACCAAAAGAAACAACTGCAGCGTTTAAACACGGAGTTCAGGGATGTGTTTACGGAAACTCCCGGGAAGGCTAGAGGCGTCGAACATGCGATCCTGACGCCGCGAGGTCAGGTTGCCAGAGAGAAGTGGCGGCGGATCCGCTTCTTCCGACGCCAACCAATTAGAGAAGAACTAAACCGTATGCTGGCCCAAGGCATTATCACGCCTTCCCGCAGTCCCTGGCGGAGGCCGTTGGTGGCCGTAACTAAGCCGGACAGCAGTTTGCGGCTGTGCGTCGACTTTAGAAAGGTGAACACCATCACACAGTTCGACGCCTTCCCTATGCCCCAGGTGAACGAACTAGTGGAGAGCATCGGGCAGGCTAACTTCATCTCCACCCTGGACCTGGCAAAGGGATACTGGCAGATCCCCTTGCGGAAGGAGGATAAGCCCAAGACCGCGTTTGGAACACCATGGGCCTGTACGAATTCAAGAGGATGCCGTTTGGGTTGAATGGGGCTGCAGCCACCTTCCAAAGGCTAATTGACTGGGTGCTAGTGCCTCACCAAGAATACGCCGCCGCATATATCGACGACATTGTGGTCTACACCCAGACGTGGGAGCAGCACCTTCGGGCCCTGAGGAAGGTCCTGCAGGAGTTACGGGGTAAAGGCCTAACGGCCAACCCGAAGAAATGTGCCCTGAGAAGATCAGAGACTAAATACCTCGGCTTCCAGGTAGGCAAGGGGCAGGTAAGGCCCTTAAGGGACAAGGCGGCGGCCCTCCGGGACTATGAGGCCCCAGTGACTAAGAAACAGATGCGGGCCTTTCTGGGGTTGGCCAGCTACTATCGGCGGTTCATTCCCCGGTTTGCAGAACTGGCTAACCCCTGGTAGACACGACCAAGGGGCGGGAGCCTCCCCGAATCAACTGGACCCCGGAAAGGCGTAAGGCTTTCGAAGAGCTCAGGCGAGCATTGTGTCAGGGGGTCGTGCTACATACTCCGGACTTTAACGTTCCCTTTACTCTGCAGACCGATGCTTCAGCGTACGCCCTGGGAGCTGTCCTCTCACAGGAGGTGGAAGGAGCGGAGCGTCCCGTGGCGTTTGCCAGCCGGAAACTAAACGAGCATGAGCAAAGGTACTCCACGATCGAGAGGGAGTGCCTCGCTATACGGTGGGGCATAGACTATTTCAGATATTATTTATTGGGCCGGGAGTTCCGGCTAGTGACAGACCACGCCCCTTTACGGTGGCTCAACTCTGCCAAGACAGAGAATGCGAGGATTATGCGATGGGCCCTGGCGCTACAACCCTACCAGTTCCAAATTGGATATAAGCCGGGGCGCAGTAATACGGTAGCAGACTTTTTGTCTCGGTGCGGAGGGGCAGAGACACCTCCTGAGCCCTCGGTATCGTCCCGTACAGACTGGAAGAAGCCAGAGGGAGGCGAAGCTGGTCAGGCAAAAGGAATGCCTATCGGCGTCTCCAGGGGTGGGGTCTGTGAGGGGGCCAAGGCCCCAGGGGGCGAGGGTTGGGCGAGGAACACCGGAGTTCCGCCTAACTTCCGGGGCCCGACCCGGAAGTTCGGCCGGGGGCTTAGCACTTCCCGGAACTCGGACCGGGACCGGCCCAGGAGAATAAAAGGAGTCCACCTACCCCAAGCAGGAGAAGACTGAGGTTCCAGCCAGAGCCTGCACCGGGAGCTGCGGAGCCGGGAGCCACGCGGCAGGAGCCGGCGGCAGCAAAGCCGGGAGCCACGGAGCCGGGAGCCACGCGGCAGGAGCTGGCGGTGGCGGTGCAGGGAGCTGTGGAGCCGGGAGCTGAGGAGCCGGGAGCCACGCAGCAGGAGCCAGCGGCAGCGAAGCCGCAGAGCTGGGAGCCACGCGGCAGGAGCCGGCGGCAGCGAAGCCGGGAGCCGCGGACCCGGGAGCCATGCGGCAGGAGCTGGCGGCGGCGGCGTGGGGAGCTGCGGAGCCCAGGACCGCACCGCAGGAGCCAGCGGGGCCGGGAGCTGTGGAGCCAGAGGCGGTAGCGACTCTAGACGATGAACCGGTAACAAGGGGGCCGGTGGCAGCCGCGCCGGAGGAGACTGGAACGGGAGGTTCTGACGGAGGGACCCTTCTCTGGCAGCTGCGGGCAGTTTGGCCGCGGAAGAAGGCCCGCGGGCAGGGAGGTAAGCCTCGCAACCCCCCCGGGTCTCGAGAGACAGTCAATAGGGGTAAAGACACCCCGGACCCATAGGAGCTAGCTGCACCTGGATAGACCAGGTGCCGTAAGGACTCCCGAAGAGGGTCCGGCAGTGTGAGGGCGGTACCTCACTGCAGGACTAGGACACGGACAAGGGAGCCCCTGACGGAGGCTAACCCTGGAGGACCAGGCGAGGGTGTAGGGGAGGAGGAGCCCTCAGGACCCCTGGACCTTGGAGAAGAGGTACCCTATCTGGACCGCCAGCTTCCCCGTATGGGTGAACCCCCATATTACATCAAGTCATGGCAGGCGAGATCGGCGGAAGCAGGAACGGCCCGTCGCATACCCCCTCCTCTCCAGGAGCCGTCCGGGGATAGGGGGACTCACGGCAGGTGACGCACCCCACCCCCTCACAAATGTCCACATCATTAATGAAGAAACTGAACAATATGGGTCCAAGGACAGAGCCGTGGGGGACCCCACTGGTCATAGGGCACCATGACGCTTGACTTCCATCAATTACCACCCTCTGAGTCCAACCCCAGTACCAATTTCCCAGCCAGCGGATTGTGGTGGACCCAAGGCCACAGTTGGCCAGTTTTGCCAAGAGGTGATTATGGGATACCAGATCGAAGGCTTTTTTGAAGTCAAGATATATGACATCAATCTCTTCTCCTTTGTCCAGGTGATAGGCCACCTGATCATAAAAGGAAATGAGATTGGTCAAGCAAGACTTACCCACAACAAACCCGTTGGCCAGTCCATTAAGGATGGCCTCTTTAATAAACTTTTCTAAGATTTTCTCCAGGCTAGAAGTCAGGCTGATGGGCCTGTAGTTTGCTGGATCCACCTTCCTCCCTTTCTTGAAGATAGGTACCACATTGGCCTTCTTCCGGTCTTTGGGCACTACACCAGAGTGCCAGAAGTTTTTAAAGATCTATGCCAGAGGCTGGGCTATGATGCTTGCCAGCTCTTTGAGTACCCTGGGGTGTAGATTGTCAGGACCAGCTGACATGAAGGTATCCAGCTTCTCAAGGTATTCCTTTACAAGGTCAGCATTGATGGAGGGCAGGGGATCTCCCTCACTTGGACCTCCCTGTCCCGTAGCAGGCATGAGCATCCCATGGGACTGATGAAAGACTGACGTAAAGTACACATTTAATAGGTTAGCTTTTTTCTGGGCGTCAGTTGTCCCTTCTGGTTCAGCAGGGGTACAATGTTGTCCTTGCTTTTCCTCTAGCTCCCCACATATCTGAAACAGGACTTTTTATTGTCCTTGATGCTCGAAGCTAGTTGGAGTTCAGTTGCAGCCTTGGCTTTCCTGGTTTGCTCCCTGCAGGACCGGAGCAGTGCAGAATATTGCTCCTTGGAGGTGAATTCCACCCTCTATCATCTCATGTCTTCTGTACGTTTTATCTTCTCTCCCTCAGCTTTGTCCTATCTCTTGAAGAGTTCATAGTACATCCACCTTTTTCCAAATTCTCACGTCATCCACTTCCTTTCACCCTGTCCTACATCAGTATCCCACACTTTTTAAAAATCTCCTTAGCTGTGGTGGCAACAGCTCCCAATCCTAATTTCTCAGTTTGCTCTATATTAATGACCCATCTGATTCCTTAGCTGCCCATTTGCTTATCTTTATATCTTTTGCTATTCAGTTCTGAATCTACTTTCCCACTTGTAAAGTGATGATTCACTTGGTCTGCTTCTTATTGCTTTCTGATCTTCTATTTCTCTTGTCTCTACATCACATTTAACCATTTTGTTATACAATCTTGTGCTTGGTTATTGTACACTGCAAGTTCTTTCATTGTACACGTGCCTTCAAGCAGCAGATAATGCAGCATGAGTTGCCTAGTCTGAGGCTCTGTGTCACCCATCACAGTTGGTTGAACCAACGATGTAGCCCCACTTCTTCATTAGTTCCTTGGAGTGTCCAACTCTAGTACATGGGCAGTTGAGACATTGCCACCTTTGCCATGGTTGGTCAACCCTGGTGGTAAGGACTCAGCCACTAGAATGTACACTTTTCTGCTGCTAGGTATTTTCTTCAGCCTCTTGTTCCATATCTGTAGTCGTGTCTTCTTGGGTGTGACATTAAGAGGTTGGGTGCTGATGGGGATGCTCCTGCATGATTTCAGACATTTGTGTGCTATGGGATGATCATATAGCAGGTGTCTCATATCTTCAGTTTGTCTCAGTCATTCTGTCCTGCTGGCCTCTGCTCTTCTGATGTCAGGTGGAGTGAAGCCAGCCAGCAGGTACAAACTGTTTTGGTTGGTAGACTTCAGACACCCTGTGGCAGCTATCATTCAGAATGAGGTCAAGGCACTTAGCATGTTCTCTTCCGTACAGGGCATATATACTCAGCAACTCTCTGATATCTCTTGCTAACACCCACTGCCCCTGACCATTGGTCTTATGCAGCATTTTGCATTAACTCCATCCTTCTTGGCCCTCCAGTCAGTCCTTCTTTGACTTGTTTCATTAGACTTCTGGTTTCAGACCTTTCCAAGTTGCCTTCTTTTCTCCCTCCCCTATGGATTCTTCAGTCATTTGATTTGCTGTTCTCTCTTCCTCTCCTTTGCCTTCTCTCTCTCGCATAAGAAAGGTCATTTTGCTTATTCCTAGGAAAGGCTTACCACATTTGTCCATTTCCTCTGACCCTTCTCTGGGGAAAGTTCTGTGACCATGCCACTTGCTTTATCATAGATCTGGTCTCTTCTTTGGTTTTGTCATTTTTCTAGTTAAACAACTATATTTTTCTATCCTGTTTCTCAATATTTCCCCTTTGATACTCTCCATAACTGTTAACTTCCTACAAACTATATTGTGTTTGTCCCCCTCGGTGCCTCCATCCTCTGTCCTTTTCCCCACCAGCCCCTGAAGACCACTCAGAATATTGCTTCTGAGATTATCTTCTTGGTTTGTCACTTTGACCACATCATTCCCATCTTAACAACCTTCAGCAGCTTCTCTGCCTCAACCCCATTAAGACAAGAGCCTTCACCATTAATGTAGACCATAGGCGGATGTATTAACGTAGTGAGTGTTGGCAGCCTTGATTGCCTACCTCTCTGCTTCTAATACTGCTGCACTCCATGCATGTGGAATAACCACCCTTTTATCCTACCTCTAAGTCCCTCCTTAAATCCTATATGTGCCATGAGGCCTATGTATATCATCATCATCTGGCCACAGTGAGATAATAGTGATCAGCCCCTTTTTCCTGCTAGGCTTTGTTCATTTGTTATCCATCTTCTCATTTCTCCTATACCTTTGTCTGTTTCATGCTTCTTGCATAATATCTGGGCTGTGAGCTCTTTGGGAAACAGACTGCTGCTTTGTCTGTGTGTACGTGTATGTACAGCACCCACTACAAGGGACTCTTCTCCTTGACTGGGTTTCCTAAATGCTCCTAAGTAGAAGTAAATAACTATCACAAGACATGTGAATATTTAAATGTCCAGTATCTTTTCTTCCTCATCACTTTCTTCCATTTCATTTCCACCAACCCTTCTTTCTGACATCCATATCTCTCTCTAGACCAATTCTATTCATTCTCAGTTGTGTTTCCTTTACAGGGGGGATTTTATTCTTACACTGTTACATCAGTGGTGCTCAACCTACAGCCTGTAGGAGTGTGTCATCTAGCCTTTGGGGTTCCCCAGGGTCTGGAAATTTGATAGCTGAGGAGTGGTGGCAAAGTTAATTGCCACATCTCTGGATAATTGCCACAGCAATTAACACTGCGAGTGTATCCCCCTTCACCAAATTTCCAGACCTGTGGGGAAGCCTCTTAGGAGATTGTGTAAAGAGACTGTGTTAAGATGACATGGTGTTGGGTCAGATCCAAAGCATAGGGTCCGGGTGCCATTTGGGGTAGGTCCACAGTCTGATTGGGTTCATGGAGTCAGGTGGGTGAATGGGCCCATACACTTGGTCACATCTAGAGGCTGACCCTACCTCTTGTTCTGGCCTGTGAACCAATCCAATACACCGGATCCAGCCTGAAAGCTGGCACCATGCCACTCATTTAGCCCTTGGAAAATGGATTGAATGCCTCTGTTTTACATTCACTGTTTTTTACACCCCACACTTTGTTCATCTAACCCCTTGTTCTATCCAGTGTTATACTGTATCTCTCTTTTATTCAGGGTTTTCACTTCAGTCCCTTTTGTTTCTTCTGTTTAAATGTCAACAGTTGTCCTTCTTTCTGTCTCTCTATTAATACTTGGCATTTGCGTAGTCTTTTACTGACATTCAGTGGGCTAAACTAGTGGCACAGAGCTGGTCCATGGCCTGAATCTGGAGTGCAGAGCCATATCATCTGGCTCACGGGTTGGAATTTTGTGGCAGAGTGTTAATTACCACAGCTGTAGTGCCACCGGGCACTGCTCATCACATTGTCAAATTTCTGGACCCATAAGGAGCCCCAACTGACATGGCTCCGTGGGCCATTTTTTGGTCAACCTTGCACTAGTTAATTGTCACTGTACTCCTGAAGTGCCTGAATATTGTTATTCTCATTTTACAAATGTAGCAACTAATGTGACCAAAACCACAGTATGTCAGAGCTTGGATTAGAACACAGAGGTTCTTTTCTCTCACTTCTGTGCTTAGCTCATAGGTTCTGTACCAGGATGCCTTTGATGCTATTCAAATGCCCTCCTTGTGGGTAGAGGCTACAGGGCTGCTCACTGAAGGAGCCAACTCAGCTGAATGCAGCTAGCTATTGTGGGTGGGTATCAGGACTATAAACTAGTTTTGTTGAAAGCAGTCTGGACAGCACCTCCACCCATAGCCACAAATTGGTCTGGGACCTTCAAAAACCTAGAGGCGGATTTTGCAGATCCAAAGGTCAATACTGGGGAGTAGAAGGATGGATAATCAGTGGTTTCAGGGGTATCATTTTGGCTGGCAACTGAATTATATCTTTTTGGCCAAGAGGAAAAGGGGCCAATAGTTTCCTTTTATAAAAGTAAATGAAAACCTAGGGTAATCAAGATATTTGCAGCATACCTGAAATCAAGAGAGACCACGACTTTGATCCCAAAAGCCTAATCTTCAGGTTCGAATCTGAAAAGTAATATATGTGTGAGATTCAGGATGGCCTAAATTTGTCCTTTTGTTTGTCCATAGCAGGCTACACCATTTTATTTTATATACTCAAGGAAAGGAGTACCGTGGTTTCAGATCCATTTCAGTGAACTGTATAAAAAGACGTTTGTCTATAATAGAAGTGTTTATTTAGGAGCTTTTGGAAGTTTGTTTTTCACAACAGTACTAAGTCTGAATGAAACAGAAGTTAAGTTGGGAATTTAACTATTTTAAACAACTGTGCTAAATGCTTTTTCCCCCCTTTTAAACAGAATGTTTAAATAAGCCATCCTCAGCATTCACAAGTTCTTACTATGCAGCTTTCTTCATGGTTCACTTTCCTCCTTTGCCTTTCACTTGAGGGCAGAACTAGGGTAGAGAAATAATTTTTATTCACTTCTAAAAGGTTACAGTAATAAAGAAACTCTTGTTAACATCAGAGAACATAGCAGCCAGGAGTTTTCACAGTCTAGCATTGTTTGTTTTACCAGCAATTTGGAACCTTCTGCACTCTTAAAATATTGGCAAGAAAATACTTAACTATTAACTGTTCTGTGGTATGTGTATGTGTGATACCCTGGGGAGGAGGAGTGCTTCGGGAAATAGGGTTTTTCTTAGCCTGTGATTGAAACCAGAAAATGCAGAATATGAAAGCTTAAAGCAATGATGTTTCAGCTTTTAGTTGCAAGTCTAAGATGGATATGAAATGTACTGTTAGACAGGCTGAGAGGCCCTACAGGTCACACACAACAGTAGACACAGGAGGCTTGATGGGATAAACACAGAGCAGATAGAGGAGGACATGTGGGGAGCTCTGGCTGGGTAAGAGTAAATGATAAATACTTTCTTAAATAAGTAGAATCATAGGACTGATAGGGATCTCATAGGAATCACTAAAGGGTTATTTTGTCACAGCCAGGTATTGTTCTCTTGATGAAAGAGAGTATAATGTATGTGATGATGCAGATTGTGTGAAGTGAAGGGATAAACTGCTTTATCTGTTGAGGATACAAATTACTGTATTTATTTTACTCCAAGATGCATGGGGGAGTGGGGTGAAGCCCCCCCATCTTGAATTCAAGTACAAGCAGGGGGACAGGCAGCTGTGGCTCTGACTCTGACCCTGACCTGGGCTCAGCATTGCAACCACAGCTGCAGCTGCTGCCCTCCCTGCTCCCCACTGCCACTGAAGTGGTGGTGGTAGCTCTGAGGCCAAGACTGGGGCTGCCACTGCTGCTGCCATAACCACTGCCACATGGCCAGATGGGGGCCAGAGTCAGTATGTCCTCTATGCCCTGAGCTGGAATGGGGCCAGGGCTGGCAGTGGAGCCAGGATGGGAGGGGAAGCAGTAGTGGTGTGGGGAGGGCAGGCAGCAAGGAGGCGAAGTGGTGGGCAGGTAAGAGGACTGGTGGTTGCCAGGGGTGGCAGACACAGTGGAGGGTAATTAGATTCTATACATGGAAAATTATAAAAAATTTATCATCTTTCCATCTGTGAAATCTAATTTTTGAGAGGTCGTCTTAAATTCAAAGTTGTCTTTGATTTGGTAAATACCATAATGCTTTATGTGATAATGGAATTTGTTATCAGTAATACTGGAGGTGATATGAAAGTAGCAAGCAAAGTCAGAAATAATTTCACTTAATTTGATATTTTTATACTTAAATGGTAAGAGTTCACCAACTGAGATTTTTGGGGCCAATACCGATAGCCAGTTTTTAAGGAGGCAATCAGTTGATACCTATCTGATTTCCGATACTCAGCTTGTCAGTTTGAAGAGCTGCATCCAGCTGGTAAGGGGAGGGAAGGAGTGGGGGTGGGAGTGGGGCCAGATTAAGGCCCCTGTGGTGAGGGAGGGAATGGGGCTGGGGCTGGGGCAGGGGAAGGCGCTGGCCAGCCAGAGCAAGGAGGGGCATGGGACAGGGCCACAAGTGGCTCATCCAGGGGGCAAGGAGGGAGCATGTGTCCCCCAGATCTGCACAGCATGGGGCAAACTGTAGCTGTGGGCTGAGGCCAGGGCTGGGGCAGGCGTGGAATGGAGGCATGGCTGGGAAGTGGGGGGCAGCTTCTGCTGCTAGACGTAGCTTGTCCAGTGGTCATCTGGCGGCTCCACCTACTCCCTCTGCTCGTTCAGGAGGGCATGGCAGAGGGGAGGCATGTGCCCCCAGATCTGCTGAGCCTGGAAGAGCCCGGCCCCAGCCTGCCCTGCCCCATGCAGATCCGGGGGCCACTACCCCCCGCCCCCCTCCGTGCCCTCCTGGACGAGTGGCAGGAGAAGTGGCGGGAGCCATCAAATGAGCACTGGACAAGCCACATGCAGCAGCGGAAGCTGCTTGCCGCTCCCTTTGCTTCCTTCCCTGCACTTCCCTAATGAACCGTGCCTTTGTCCTATGCCCACTCTGGCCCTGGGATAATTTGGCCAATAAATGCCCACGATATGTGTAGCTGCAGTGCAGCATGCAGGCAGTGAGGAGCACAGCCCAGCAGCTTGGAGAGCTGTGTGCCACTGGTAAGTCTATTCTGGTGGAAGGGGAGGAGGGATGGAAGGGGTGTGGGGGGACAGATCAATGTCCCCCATGGTGAGGGAGGGAGTGGGGTTAGGGCTAGGGCAGGCGCCCAGCTGGGGTGGGGCATGGCACGGGACAGAACCATGCTTCGTCCGGGGGGCGTGAGGTGGGAGAGGGAACTGCCCTCAGAACTGCATGGAGTGATGGTGGGGTGGGCTGCAACTGCAGGCTGAGGCTGATGCTGCACCTGGCTCTTCCTGGCGCATGAGTGCGGGTGGAGCAGGGTCTCTCCCATTCCCCGCTGGTCCCCCTTAGTAAGTTTATAGACGGCCACCAGATCCTTTCTCAGCCTGAAGGCTGAACAGGTTCTGGTCCTGTAGCCTCTCCTCATAGGGCCTGCCCTGCTGCCCCCTGACCATGCCCTCCTCTGGACCCTCTCAATGCTGTCCACACCCTTCTTGAAGTGCGGCACCCAGAACTGGACACTGTACTCCAACTGTGGCCTGACCAGCGTCACATAGAGGGGAAGGATCACCTCCTCAGTTTCATAGTAGCTAGGGTCAGGAGGTACCTGAACAGATCATCTAGCCTGACCCCCTGCCACAAGCAGGAATGAATGCTGGGTTCACAAGACCCCAGACAGGTGATCATCCAACCTCCTCTTGAATTTACCCAAGTTAGGGGCGAGGACCCTGGGAAGTTGGGTCCAGATTTTGGCCACCCTTACTGTAAAATATTGCTTTCTGATCTCTAACCTAAACCTATTCTCCATCAGCTTATTACCATTGTTCCTAGTTACCCCAGGTAGTGCTGGGGGGAATAGGGCTCTACGTATTTGCTGTTGATGTCCCCTGATGAGTTTGTAGGCAACCACCTCTTGCTGAGGCTGAACAGGTTCAGGTCCCTCAGTCTCTCTTCATAGGGCCTGTCCTGCCCTCTCACCAAGCGGGTGGCCCTCCTCTGAACCCTCTCTAGGTTGGCCACATCCCTCTTGAAGTGTGGCGCCCAGTACTGGACGCAGTGCTGCAACTGTGGCCTGACCAAAGTCGCATAGAGGGGGAGTATCACCTCTCTAGACTGACTTGAGATGTGTCTTTGGATGCATGACAAAGTATGGCTGGCCTTGCTGGCTGCAGTCTGGCATTGGTGGCTCATGTTCATCTTGGAGTCAATAATGACTTCAAGATCCCGTTTCGAATCTGTGCTTTCAAGAGGGGAACTCCCCAGCCTGTATGTATGCTGTTGATTACTTCTCCCAAGGTGCACCACCCTGCATTTGTCTACATTGAACCCCATCTTATTCTTGTCTGCCCACTTTTGCAGCCGCTCTCTCCCTTTAAGTGTGTCCACCTCGCCCCATATCTTAGTGTCATCAGCAAACTTGGACAGCATGCTTTCCACCCCCTTGTCCAAGTTGATGATGAAGATGTTAAACAGTGTGGGCCCAAGGCCCTGGGGTACGCCGCTGCTCACAAGTCACCAAGTTGAGTACAGCCCATCCACCACTACTCTCTGGGTGCACCCCATCAGCTCATTTTTTACCCATCCACTGTGTAGGCATCAATACCACAGTTGGACCTGCTCATGAAGCATCTGTGGATGCATGACAAGGTGAGGATGGCCCTACTGACCATGTCCTCACATTGGCGGCGCATGTTCATCTTGGCATCAATGATGACTCCAAGATCTTTTTATGCCTCTGCACCGACAAGAAGGGAGTTCCCCAGCCTGTAGGTATGCTGCTGGTTCTTCCTCCCCAGGTGCAGTAGCTTGCACTTGTCAATATTGAAACCCATCCTGTTTTCATCCGCCCACCCCTCTAACCTGTCCAGATCTAGTTGTAGCCTGTCCCTTCCTTCTAACATACCCACTTCTCCCCACATCTTAGTGTCATCCACAAACTTGAACAAGGTGCTTTTTACCCTCTCGTCAAAGTCGCTGATGAAGATGTTGAACAGTGCAGGCCCAAAGACTGAGCCCTGGGGAAACCCACTGCCCACATCCCTCCAGGTCAAAAATGACCTGTCCACCACCATTCTCTGGGTGCAATATTCATACTGTGATCTATTATTATCCCTAGGTCCCTTTCATTCATGGTGCTAGTCAGTTTGGTGCCACCAAGCCTGTGTTGGAGGTTGCTTGTCTCAAGGTGGAGCACTTTACATTTCTCAAAGTTGAACTTCATCAGATTCTGATCCACCCAATTTGCTAGCTTGTCTAGGTTTGCCTGTATCTGTAGTCTATCTTCAAGCATAACTATGCTTCCCCATAGGTTGGTGTCATCTGCGAACTTGGCCTGTAAGCTCTTCACCCCCACATCCAAATTGTTAATAAAGATGTTGAAAAGTACCAATCCCTGCGGGACACCACTGCCCGCTTTTCACAAGGATGACACAGATCCATTCACTACAACTCTCTGGGTCCTATCCTGCAGCCAGTTTCTAACTGGCTGTCACAGAACTATGACTACTGTTTTTATGGGAGAGCTTCCCACCAACTTATCTACTTCATATTCACAGATGACACAAAGCTGGGGGAGTAATAGGTACACTGGAAGGTAGGGCTAGGATTCAGAAAGGCCTTGACAAACTGGAGGATTGGAACAAAGGAAATCTCATAAGGTTCAATAAGGAGAAATATGAAGTCCTGCACTTTGGATGGAACAATCCCATGCACCAGTACAGCCTGGGGACCGACTGGCCAAGCAACGAATCTGCAGAAAAGGACCTGGGAATTACAGTGGACAATAAACTGAATAGGAGCCAACAGTAGATTCATAGATTCATAGATGCTAGGGTCGGAAGGGACCTCAATAGATCATCGAGTCCGACCCCCTGCATAAGCAGGAAAGAGTGCTGGGCCTACATTACCCCAGCTAGATACACATCCAACCTTCTCTTGAATACCCCCAGGGTAGGGGAGAGCACCACCTCCCTTGGGAGCCCGTTCCAGACCTTGGCCACTCGAACTGTGAAGAAGTTCCTCCTAATATCCAATCTAAATCTGCTCTCCTCTAGCTTGTGGCCATTATTTCTTGTAACCCCCGGGGGCGCCTTGGTGAATAAATACTCACCAATTCCCTTCTGTGCCCCCCTGACGAACTTATAGGCAGCCACCAGGTCGCCTCTCAACCTTCTCTTGCGGAGGCTGAAAAGGTCCAGTTTCTCTAATCTCTCCTCGTAGGGCCTGGCCTGCAGGCCCTTAACCATACGAGTGGCCCTTCTCTGGACCCTCTCCAGGTTATCCGCATCCTTCTTGAAGTGCGGCGCCCAGAATTGCACGCAGTACTCCAGCTGCGGTCTGACCAGCGCCCGATAGAGGGGAAGTATCACCTCCTTGGACCTATTTGTCATGCATCTGCTGATGCACGATAAAGTGCCATTGGCTTTTTTGATGGTTTCGTCACACTGCCGACTCATGTTCATCTTGGAGTGCACTAGGACTCCAAGATCCCTTTCCACTTCTGTGCCACCCAGCAGGTCATTTCCTAGGCTGTAGGTGTGCTGGACGTTTTTCCTCCCTAGATGCAGCACTTTGCATTTCTCCTTGTTGAACTGCATTCTGTTGTTTTCTGCCCACTTGTCTAACCTGTCCAGGTCTGCCTGCAGCTGCTCCCTGCCCTCCGGCGTGTCCACTTCGCCCCACAGCTTAGTGTCATCTGCAAACTTGGACAGAGTACATTTCACCCCCTCGTCCAAGTTGCTGATGAAGACATTAAAGAGTATCGGTCCAAGCACCGAGCCCTGCGGGACCCCACTGCCCACACTCTTCCAGGTCGAAACCGACCCATCCACCACAACTCTCTGGGTGCGACCCTCCAGCCAATTCTCCACCCACTGGACTGTGCAGTAATCCAAGTCACAGCCCCTTAACTTGTTCACCAGTATGGGGTGGGATACCGCATCAAAGGCCTTCCTGAAGTCCAAGTATACGACATCCACCCCTCCTCCTGCGTCGAGGCGTTTTGTGACCTGGTCATAAAAAGAGACTAGATTGGTCAGGCACGATCTACCTGCCACGAACCCATGCTGGTTTCCCCTCAGCATAATTTGTCCTGCCAGTGTGCCCTTGTTGCCAAGAATGCTCACCAAAAGCATCCGGAATGTCTCCTAGCTAAAAGGGAGGCGCACACCCAATGGAAAGGAGGAGCCATCACCAGGGATGACTATACTGCAGTTGCTCAGGGATGTAGGGGGAAAGTCAGGAAGGCCAAGGCAGAGATGGAACTGGGACTAGCTTCCTGGATCAAGGACAACAAGAAGTCCTTTTTTAAATACATAGGGGGCAAAAAGAAGGTTCTGGGTAATGTGGGACCCCTGCAAGACATGTTAGGAAATTTGGTCGTCACACCAGATGACAAAGCCAACATATTTAATGATTTCTTTGCCTCCATTTTCCTGAGCAAGGACTGAAACAGTCACCCCCCCCACTGGCCCCCCTCAGCCCCAGGGGAGGCACACCTGGGCAAAGGGTTAGTGAGGAACTAGTTAGGGAACTTCTGGAGGGACTGGATGTATTCAAGTCAGCTGGTCCGGACAATCTCCACCCTAGAGTACTAAGGAAATTAGCTGAGGTCATTGCAGGACCCCGGCACGGCTTTACGAGCACTCATGGTGCTCTGGAGTGGCGCCAGAGGACTGGAAGAGGGCCAACGTGATTCCCATCTTCAAAAAGGGGAAGAAGGAGGACCTGGGAAACTATAGGCCAGTTAGCCTTTCCTCGATCCTAGGCAAGGTTTTTGAGAAAATTATTTTGGTGCATATCCACGAGGGGCCAGCAGGGGAGATCATGCTTAGGGGCAACCAACACAGGTTCATTAGCGGCAGGTCCTGTCAGACCAACCTGGTGGCCTTCTATGATCAGGGGGTAAAAAGCACCCTGTTCAAATTTGCTGACGACGCTAAGATGTGGGGGAATGTGGGAACGCTAGAAGGGAGGAATAGGCTGCAATTGGACCTAGACAGGTTACAAGGGTAGGCGGATGAGAACAGGATGGGATTCAACACCGACAAGTGCAAAGTGATGCACCTGGGGAAGAACAACGGGCACCATACCTACAGGTTGAGGAACTCCATTCTTGTCAGTACAGAGGTGGAAAAGGATCGTGGAGTCATCATTGACTCCAAGATGAACATGGGCCGGCAGTGTGGGGAGGCAGTCAGGAAGGCCAACCGTACCTTGTCATGCATCCACAGATGCATCTCAAGCAGGTCCAAGGAGGGGATCCTCCCCCTCTATGCAGCACTGGTCAGGCTGCAGCTAGAGTACTGTGTCCAGTTCTGAGCACCGCACTTCAAGAGGGATGTGGACAACATGGAGAGGGTCCAGAGGAGGGCCACTCACATGATCAGGGGGCAGCAGGGCAGGCCCTATGAGGAGAGGCTATGGGACCTGAACCTGTTCAGCCTCCAAAGAGAAGGCTGAGGGGGGATCTAGTGGCCTGTTACAAACTAGTCAGGGGGGATCAGCAGGGATTGGGGAAGTCCCCGTTCCCCCGAGCACTACCAGGAGTGACTAGGAATAACGGTCACAAACTGGCAGAGGGTAGATTTAGGCTAGATATCAGGAAGCAGTACTTCATGGTCAGGGCGGCTAGGATCTGGAAGCAACTTCCAAGAGAAGTGGTGCTTGCTCCTACCCTGGGGGTTTTTAAGAGGAGGTTAGATGTACACCTTGCTGGGGTCATTTGACCCAAGTACTCTTTCCTGCCATGGTAGGGGGTTGGACTTGATGATCTGCTCAGGTCCCTTCCGACCCTACCAACTATGAAACTATATGAGTTGGCAATGCGATGCTGTAGCCAGTAGAACAAATAATACTCTGGCGTGCATCAATCGATGCATCTCCAGCAAAACCAAGAAGATGATTCTTTCTCTCTCCTCAGCACTGGTGAGACTGCAGCTGGAGTACTGTGTTCAGTTCTGGGCACCACACTTTAACAAGGATGTGGACAAGCTTGAGAGAAAGAGGACAAGCTTGAGAGAAAGCTAAAGAAGAGCCATCTGTATGATCCAAGTCTTACACAGCAAGCCATACAAGGAAAGACTGAGGGATCTGGGACTTTTCCGGCTGAGGAAACGAAGGCTAAGAGTGGACCTGGTAGCAGCTTACCGCTACACTAGGAGACTACATCAAGGGCTCAGTGAGCAACTGTGCACCAGGGCAGCTGAGGGGAAAACTAGGAGTAATGGCCACAAATTCCTGGAAAACTGATTCTGGCTCAACATTAGGAAAAACTTTTTCACAGTC
Organism: Crocodylus siamensis; assembly: GCF_052110815.1. Lineage (NCBI taxonomy): Eukaryota > Metazoa > Chordata > Crocodylia > Crocodylidae > Crocodylus > Crocodylus siamensis. The sequence continues at coordinate 40,882,535 of NC_143404.1, read as the reverse complement.
AGAGTGCCCAGACTGTGGAATAAGCTCCCTCCATAGATGGTGCAATCACTTATCTTGGAAATCTTCAAGAGGAGACTAGATAGTCACCTCGCTGGGATTGCCTGACCCCCAGTTATCTTTCCTGCTTTGTGCAGGTGGCTGGACCCAATGATCTTCCAAGGTCCCTTCTGGCCTTACAATCTATGACTGCGAGAACTTCCCTTTCTTCCTGTTTGTTTCTCAGGCTCTATGCATTTTTATACAGACATTCAAGCCAATTGCCCTACTTTGGGAAGAATGAGAACGTTTTTCCTGTTGCTCCTTCCTGCTTGCACTTCCCTTTAGGTTACCCACATCCCCATTTACCTCAGGGTTTTGGCCTCCATCCCCTGGTGAATCTAGTTTAAAGCCCTCCTTACTAGGTCACCGTTTAGTGCTTTTAGTAGTCTTTTAGCTGCCATCTTGCACTCTCTCCTGCCTACCTCTCTGGACACTGGTTTAAACTCCCCTGGCCAAATTGCAAACTGTGTTTAAGTGTGTCCCCTATGTTAAAAGCAGCCTGCCATTTTTTTAAAATCCTCATTCCTTTCCAGTATATGTATAAGTACTGGCAGGATGTATGTGTGATTAAATCTGCAAGTATGCCTGCTGGTCAGGCAAAGATGTCTACAAAGTGCCAAACTCCCTGTGGACCCAGTGGGGAGGTGTTGAAGCTTCTCAGCCTTCTGTATGAGGGGGCCATCCAAAGCCCAGCTTTGAAGCAATACCTGCTTGCTTCCAGCACAACAGGTAGTTGAAAGTTATATGTCCCTTCTAGAAGAAACTGGATGCTATCCTTGGCCAGGACCCAACAGCATGACTTGTTTCAAGAGGACAATGAAAGTCTGCTGCATGCCAGGGGAAACCTTTTCCAGGCATCTAACAGAAAAGGAAGAAGAAAACCTGTTCTGGAAGGAGTAAGAGGGATATGAACACTGACATCGAAAATTCACTTGACAGCCTGTCTTCTGTCTTATGGAAAGAATTGCCTGAACCTGACACAGCAGATGGAAAGCAGTAAGGACACTTGAAACTGCTACCAGGTAGTGCCACTATGATAAGGTCACAGTGCTAATATGTTTATTCCCTGAATTCCCTCGTTGTTTGCCCCTCCCAAAGTATTTCTTTCTTATATATGGTTATATTTAATGCCCTTTCTACCTGTAGCCACAGAATAAATAATGAAAGTTTGGAGTTAAGTGCTGTTTTGTGGTCAAAGGGCATTGAAAAGAAAAGTTCCTGGAAAAAAATGCCCTGTCTTGTTGAGGTAGAGGTAAAATTGTTTTAAGGCTTCTGTAAATACAAGTACTATCCTGTGGCAGAGTTCTTTAATGTGTAGCAGAGCACACATATATGATGGTGGGGCTGGCTGGGGCAGTGCAGGGGGCTGCCTGTCAGCTAGATCCATGCTGGAGTACCCTCATGCCCCAGTGAGCCCCACTGCAGCACACTGAGCTAGGTCAGAGCAGTTCTGAGCTGGCAGGCTGACCCCTGGGGTCCCCTGCCAGCTGGGGTTGCTCTGACCCAGTGCAATGTGCTGCAGTCCTGAGCGCACATTCAAATGTGGCGCCCGGGAGCAATAAACTCTGGTACATACTGTGCCAGAGTTTTTTGCGCCATGCTAATAGCAGCCATTGTGTAGGGTAGATCCTTGTGTGCTTGAGAAAGATAGGGTATGTCCAAAAGTGAGCTAGTACATTAGAGTTTTTCTGTGTGCTTCTTTAATGTTGTGTGGCAAAGAGAGAGTGCCAAGGTAAATGGAGTTCTCCCAGAGAAGCAGCAGAGACTAGTCTGTGGTTTTGGACTCGTACTGACAAGTGGGTTGCTGAAGTAGATAAGTTGGTGGAAAGCTCTCCCAGAAAAGCAGTAGTGAGGTTACTGACTGTCTTCAGGCTCTTGGAAGCCATATATATCTAAGGAGGATCATTCTGTGAGTCCATCTGGCTGACTCTTATAAGGAAACTCCTTGACACAAAACATAAGCAAAACGTTTGTTTATCTAGCAAAAAATGAATATATTATTTCATAACATAGTAAAATGTACACTTGATATGAATCCGAAAGTATTAAGCTATACATCTGCTTTAAACTGTGTACTATTATGGTATGCCCCATTAGGTAGCAAAAAGTTGTACTCAGTTTCATATAAAAGCGCTATATAGTTACAAATCTTCCTATTTAATGGTTATCTCAACCAATGAGAATGCACCTTTCTTTAGAAAATGTTGTATTTTTCACATCCCCCCTCCCCCCCCAATAAGGCCTTGTTTTGGGGAATGCAGAATGAAGCGGGGGAAAAAATTAGAGTTATGGCTGCATACTGCAAGGACAGCGTACTTTTCAGCTCACTTACCCTCAATTTCTTGACCAGGCAAAACCTAGAGTTTTAACTCTTTCACAACTGAATTGTCAGCAGCAGCTCATGGATGCTCAACCTAAAGCTGAAACTAGCTGCTGCTGAAAACTGGACTCTGGGCAGATTTAGGATTTTGAAAATACCTGAAAACAGTCTGCAGGAATGTGAAACAGCAGAATAGAGAGGGGGAATTGCAAGTTCTAAACTACAAGTTCTACAGCACAATTGCCAAAGAAAGGTTAGCATGATTAGTGGGGCATTAGAAAGGAGAATGGGTCATTACCACCTGTTCAGTGAAAAGCTATTAGCAGAAATCAAATAGTTTATAATGAGTTATGAAGTCAGTTGACTCCCTCAGTGCTGCCTGAATGGATATACCAGCACTGCTTCTCTGGGCAGAAAAATTAAATTCCTCACTTAAGATACTCATACCAATTTTGGAAGGCTAATTTTGTTGAGAAAGGTATGTATAGTATGTGAGTAAGTACAGTAATTAAAGTATAATGAAAAAGTTAATTAAAAGCAGTGATGTAAATAGAGGCTTTTCACTTGATGATTTAAATCACTCCTGGTTGCTGTAGTTTCTGGAGGTCTGTGGCCTTATTTCTGCCTTATTTCATAGATTTCATAGACATTAGGGCTGGAAGGGACCTCGGAAGGTCATTGAGTCCAGCCCCACGCCCAAAAAGCAGGAAGTCAGCTGGGGTCATAGGATCCCAGCAAGATAAGCATCCAATTTGCTCTTGAAGGTGTTCAATGTAGGTGCTTGAACCACCTCTGATGGCAGGCTGTTCCAGACCTTGGGGGCTCGGACAGTAAAGAAATTCTTCCTTATGTCCAGCCTGAAACGGTCTTGCAGGAGTTTGTGACCGTTCGACCTCGTCATCCCTTGGGGCGCTCTGGTGAACAAACGTTCCCCCAGATCCTGGTGGTCACCCCTGATAAACTTACAGGTGGCCATCAGATCACCCCTGAGCCTGTGCTCTTCCAGGCTAAAGAGCCCCATGGTTCTCAGCCTGTCGTCGTAAGGTCTGTTTTCCAGACCTCTGATCATGCATGTGGCTCTTTTCTGGACGCTCTCAAGCTTCTCCACATCCTTTTTGAATTGTGGAGCCCAAAACTGGACGCAGTACTCCAGCTTTGGCCTCACCAAGGCTGATTATAAGGAGAGAATGATGTCCCGGGATTTGCTTGAGAAGCATCTATGGATGTAAGCCAGCATTTTGGTTCCTTTATTAGCCGCAGCGTTGCATTGCAGGCTCATGTTCATCAAGTGGTCAACGATGACCCCCAAGTCTCTTTCTTCTGTAGTGCTAGCCAGCGTAGCACTGCTGAGCCTATAAGGATGCTGCATGTTTTTCTTCCAAGGTGGAGAAGCTTGCATTTTTTGGTGTTAAATACCATGAGGTTCTCATCTGCCCATTTGCTGAGATTGTCCAGGTCAGCCTGGATCACCCGCCTGTCTTCTGGTGTGGATGCTTTGCCCCAAAGTTTGGTGTCATTGGCGAACTTGGCCAGTCTGCTCCTGACTCCAATGTCCACATCATTAATGAAGATGTTGAACAGTATGGGTCCCAGGACAGAGCCTCGAGGGACACCATGGACACCATGGGTCCAAGGACAGAGCCTTGAGGGACACCATGGTCATAGGACACCATGATGAGTGACTGCCATCAATTACAACCCTCTGGGTCCGACCATGGAGCCAGTTTCCCAGCCAGTGGATCGTGATGGACCCAAGACCACAGTAGGCTAGTTTCGCCAAGAGGTGATCATGGGATACCAAATCGAAGGCTTTTTTGAAGTCAAGATATATGACATCCATCTCTTCTCCCTTGTCCAGGTGATAGGTCACCTGGTCATAGAAGGAAATGAGATTGGTCAAGCAAGAGCTACCCACAACAAACCCGTGCTGGCTATCCCTTAGGATGTTGGCCTTGGCCAGTCCATTAAGGATGGCCTCTTTAATAAACTTTTCTAAGATCTTCCCCAGGATAGAAGTGAGGCTAATGGGCCTATAGTTAGCCAGATCCACTTTCCTCCCTTTCTTGAAGATAGGCACCACATTGGCCTTCTTCCAGTCTTCAGGCACTACACCAGAGCAGCAGGAGTTTTTAAAGATCCGTGCCAGGGGCTGGGCTATGAGGCTCGCCAGCTCCTTGAGTACCCTGGGGTGTAGATTGTAAGGGCCGGCTGACTTGAAGGTATCCAGCTTCTCAAGATGTTCCTTCACGAGGTCAGCATTTATGGAGGGTAGGGGATCCCCCTCACCAGGACCTCCCTGTCCCACAGCGGGCATGGGTGTCCCATGGGGCTGATGAAAGACTGACGCAAAGTACCTATTTAATAGGTTGGCTTTTTCCTGGGCGTCAGTTGCCAGTTGCCCCATCTGGTTCAGCAGGGTCCAATGTTGCCCTTGCTTTTCCTCCGGCTCCCCACATATCTGAAAAAGGACCTTTTGTTGTCCTTGATGCTCGAAGCTAGTTGGAGTTCAGTTGCAGCCTTGGCTTTCCTGGTTTGCTCCCTGCAGGACCGGACCAGTGCAGAATAATCCTCCTTGGAGATTAATCCTGTCCTCCATCCTTTGTAGGCTTTTCTTTTTAGCCTTAGGAGGTCTGCTAGATCCCTAGAGAGCCAGCTGTGCCCTTTGCTGCCTTTCCTTCGAGATGGAATAGACTTAGCTTGTGCATTGAGGATCGCTTGCTTGAGAAGCAACCACTCTTCTTGAACTCCCATCTCCCTGGGGTCCTGGTCCCTTAGGGCCTGACTGACAAGCCTCCTGAGCTTGTCAAAGTCAGCTTTCCTGAAGTCAAGGACTTCTGTGTTGCTGACTGACTTGCCAGCTTTACGGTGGATGGTGAGGGTGATCAGCTCATGGTCGCTGTCACCCAGCTTCCCATTGATCACTAGGTCGCTGATTAGGTCATCCCTGTAGCCAGTACCAGGTCAAGCAGTTCTTTACCTCTCGTTGGCCCATAGACTTCTTGAGTCAGGTAGAGGGAAGAAGCTTTGTGACCGCTTGGATTTTGCGGAGTGATCTTCCCACGAGATGTCTGGGTAATTGAAGTCACCCATGACAACCGTGGTCCTGGAGCATACGGCCTCAGCCAGCTCCTGGGCGAACTCTTGGTCAAGCTCAGGACTTTGGGTGGGAGGTCTGTAGTAGACTCCCACCATTGTGTCCCCTGTGCCATGTTCCCCACAAATTTTAACCCAAAGGGTCTCTAGCTGTCCACTCTGGTTGCCAATATCAGCTTGCAGGGACATGTAGCTTTTCTTAACAGAGAGAGCTACACCCCCACCCCTTTTATCTACACAATCCCTCCTGTAAAGGGTATAGACATCTATACCCATGGTCCAGTCATGGGTGGAGTCCCACCAGGTCTCCATTATCCCAGTGGCATCATAATTCTTTGCATTGAGCAGGAGGATGGGCTCCTCATTCTTGTTCCACAAGTTCCTGGAATTTGTGTACAGGCAGGCAAGTGTCCCCTTGGGGGCTCTTGCCTTGCCCGCAGATTGTGCCAGGGCTGGGGCAGGGGTGGGCTCCCTTAAGTGCCTTGGTCTGCTGGCTTTGCAAGGGTTGCTCAGCAGGCCAGCAGTCCCCCCATCCCCCAGCGGGCTTAGTTTAAATCCCGGTGGAGCAGGTCAGCCAGTCTGGCTGAGAAGAGCCTCCTCCCCGGTGGAGAGAAGTGGAGGCCATCTCTTCCCAGCAGCTCGCTGCCTTTCTCACCAAAGAGCGGGCTGTGGTCATGGAAGCCAAAGCCTTCCCGATGACACCAGTGCCACAGTCTTTGGTTGACTATGTGGATCCTCCTCTCCCTCCTCAGCCCATAGCCCGAGACTGGGAGGATCAAAGAAAAGACCACCTGTGCCCCCAGACCCTTACGCCCCACTCCCAAATCCCTGTAGCACCTCGTGACCCAGCTGGGAGTGCTCTGAGCCATGTCATTCATGCCCACATGAATAAGGAGCATAGTATAGTGGTCTGTGGGCTGGAGGAGCTTTGGGATCTTCTCCGCAATGTCCCGGACGCAGATCCCCAGAAAGCAGCAGACTTCCTGGGCTAAGGGGTCAGGGCGGCAGATTGCCCCTCAGTCCCCCTTAGGATAGAGTCTCCCACAACAAACACCTTACGTTTTGTCTTGGGGAGAGCGGGAATGGTAGCTACAGTAGTGCCTGTGTTGTCTGTGGGAGCTGGCAACTCAGCAGGCTCTGCTGGGGCTGCAAGAGGTGCGTACATGTTGCTAAGCTCCGGTGGGGCAGGGACCTTGGTGCGGCGGGTCTTAGGGCCTTTGACCACCTTGGTCCATGCCCCAGACTGGACAGAGTGGGAGGTCTTGGAGTCCTCCTGTGTCCTGGAGGGAGACGGTGGTCTACCCTCCAGCTCCCGGGGGAAAAGGGCCTGGCAGTAGGAGTCTGTTCGCAAAGCCTGTTTGCACAGCTCTGGTCACGTGGCTCCCTGGGGGGCTGGGCCAAGTAGGGGCCTGGGCGGGGGCTTGACCCAGCGGGGCTCCACGCAGCTGCCTCCTCCCACTCAGAGAGGGGTTAACCCCTTCCCACCACGAGCCCCGCTTGCCCCTGGCTGTCAGACATTTGTCAGACATATTGCCAAGCCACTGGCTGAACAGCTCAGTAAGCACCATTACTTACATCAGCAGGACAGAGAAGTGCCCTAAGTAGCCTCCTACCTCCTGCAACAGCTCCCATCAGACAGGCATCAGTCATTTGCACAACAGTCTGCAGGTTTTATAGACTATTTGCTTAGTCCTACAGAGCCATTTGGATTTCCTACCCACCCCTGGAACGTAGAGAAACACTCTGATCATCAACTAAAGCAACTTGCCATCACAGCAGCAAAACAGGCTCAGACACCAAGGAGGTTTTGTGGGCAGAGTAGCTCCATAGTAACTGTATAAGTAAAGGATACTGTTAGAAAAGATCTTAGCTGCTATCTCCTCACCTTGGTTTATCACTGTATATATGACATTCTCCCTGTCTTCACTATCAGTGTTTTCAGTTGACATGTCCTCAATCGGTGAGTCTCCTGCCACTGTGCAGCAGTGATGAAAAGGAGGAAACAGTGAATGTGGGAGGACGTATTCATGGAGGCCAAGAGAAGAGGGGGTACTACTGATTGATGGGACTGGGTGTGGAAAGAATATATCCCCCAAAAGTTCAGAAGAAATGGGAGGCAAGCAATCACATGAAGGACAGAATGAAGCAGTTCCTGGAGCAGCAGACATGCTTATTGTAGAGTAGGGTGGACAACATGTGGCTCACATGCCACAAGTGGTGTGGGCAGCCTGTGTGTATAGCATGTGGTGGATCAGAGATGGGACAGGCAGGAGCAGAGCAACATGTCAGGCAGGGAGCATAGGGCAGGAAGCAGAGAACAGACTAGGAGATCAAATAATGGAAGGGGACTGGAGTGGCACTCAGAAAATGTGTAGGGTAAATTTATGACACACCAACCAAAAAAGGTTGGCTCCCATTGCTGTAGGTGTATATCAGGGAGTACAGCCAGCACTGTGCTCACTGTTCCACATTTTTAGTGCTTGTTTTATAGTGTTTGGTGTTCTGGTTATTTACTGCATCATCTTCTTGAATAAGTGTTGTGCAGACCTTGCTCTTCGCTTTAACAGTAACATTATTGTTTTATTCTGGATTTAATTCTGTGAGTATTGTAAAAGAAATCTTAAGGTTTGAAAGGCCCCTGGACTGCCATTTCCACTATTCAGATGATACCCTAAAGCGGGTTAGCAGCGTTTCAGTACTGCATGTCAAAGCTTGCCCTTCTGTTGTGGGTGGCAAATCTCTGCCCACCAGAGAACTCAAGCCACCTGCACTTACCCTCACTGTAGATGCTTGGCCCCTCTGCAGCTAGACTGTAAGCACAGGCATTAGAGAGTTAGAGAGAAGGTTTTGATGAAGAGTACTATTGAGGGGATGGGCAGTTCAATGCAGCTGAATGCTGCCGGAGCCCTCATGCTGCCCCAGGCTATGATCATCTTGGACTTCTTGGAGAGTCAGATCTGGCCTGTGGGCTATAGGTTGCCACTTCTAGATCTTAAAGGCATTTGTACACATATTTATGCTGCAGCACTGGACACTCTTAAGAGTCATCTTTCTTGAAGTGTGGGGCCCAAAACCAGACACAGTACTCCAGATGAGACCTCACCAGTGCTGAGTAAAGCAAAAGGATCACTTCCTTTGCTTTGCAATTGACACTCCTGTTTATACCACCCAGTATGCTGTCGGCTTTTTTGCAACAAGAGTATGTTGTTGGTTTGTATTCATTTTATAGTCCACTGTTTAGCTTATGGTCCACTATGGTTTCATAGATCATGGGCTGAAGGGTGCAAAGTTCACTGGCATGTCTTCCTGTGGTGTGCTTTGCACTCTCTCTGCAGGCTCACATACTTATGTTCAGCACTGGGGGGCAGAGGGGAAGGGGAGTTGCAAGTATGTGTATAGCCTCCAGTGGTTTAGCATTAAAGCTGCTGTACACTGATGAAACTTATCTGCCACAATAATAAATCTACATGTCTTTTTTGGGATATATATATGTTTTATCCAGACACAAGTCATTATGCTCAAATGAAGGTAACCTAATCGAATGTGATGACTTCTGATATAGACGGACAGACTAGATATTGTAATGGTCCTTTTGTTGGCTACAAAGGACCAACTCACAGGGTCATTATAAATTCTAGTTTAGTAGATGGAGTGTGAAATTTTAATAAAATTATAAATGCAAATTCTGGGGGGTTATGAGGGGTACTGGTCACCTTAGCATGCGCATGCACAAACACACACACATTCATTCAAACCCATGTCATTTAAACCCATGTAGTATAGTGTATAGTAGCTGCTGTAGTGATTGTAAGAGCACTGGTGTTAGTATATCTACCTATCCAAGGCCCTGGAATCTGCTGTTGGTGGTCAGCTTCCTTCAAGATGATGTCTTCTCCAGAATGGGATTGCCTGCTTCTCCTTCTGTCTTGGTAGTTCAGGTGCTGGACAAGAGGGTGCCACTGGGGATCGCGCTTCACTGCCTTTTATCCTTTTCTGGCAGACTTGTGTGATATCCCAGCATCATCTTGGCTGCCCAATCTGGAGGTCGCTGTCCCACGTGGGTCTTGAGTAGTGCATGACAGCTGTCAGTGACAGGGGTCTCTGCCTGCTGGTACCTGGAGTTTCGGGAGTCCACCCTTGACTTGACTGACTCAATGGCTTTTTTGTCATGGGTTACAGGAATAGTTAATAGGGTGGGTGCTCAGTCCCAGGAATCAGTTCCTTCGCTTGATTAACCTAAAATGGTACGCAGAGTAGAGTTTTGTAATGGTAAGTTCCCTGGCTAGTCTATTGTCAATTAACAGCCAGAGGCTCTTGCTTTGTCATTTAATTACCTACTGATCATCATACATACTCACATTCACTCAAGGGACTCACTCATGCAATGAGTGCGCTAGTTCTCTGCCAATACTTAGAAGGAAAAGAAATGCACAAAATGAGGGGGGGAGGGGAGGGGTTGCAGGCAAGAAGGGGCTTCAGTTATATCAATGTCCAGAAGGGAGATATATGAAGGGGGCTTTCTGCTACACTTTCTTACCTTAACTCTGTGAAGTCTATAGATGTCTCATTATAAAAGGTCTAGTTCAACCATTATTTATGGACTTGTATCAAGAACTGCTGGATAAAATTCAATGGCCGGTTTTGTATGTGAACAAAAATGTCCTCTCTGTAAGAATAGCAGACCAATGGAATCCTGTTTAGAGATATTGTAGGATATCCTACCTTGCAAGTTTTCATAAAAAGGCTGGAGAGCATCTGTCTTGGGAGGGTTTAGGTACAATAAATCCCACATTTCTGAAGAGGATTTAACTAGACCAGGTTCAACACTGTTTTGGAGCTGGGAGCCACTCTAATAAAGCTTAACTCCTGGCATGAGCTGCTTCCAGCCTAGCCCACATTGCTACTGCCAGAGCTGCAGCTACTTCTCCCTGTTGTTTGGGCAAAGCCCTCTGCCACTGAAACACCACAGGCTGGATCAAATGCCTCTGTAGATTGGATCTGGCCTGCAGGCCATAGGATGCTGACCACTGGACTAGATGATCTTTGAGGTGAGCCTCTGAAGCACGTAATCTCAAGGACCTGTCTAGTTTAACAAATTATTCAAGTGACTTAACTCATATATCACATTCACTTCATTTTGAAACTGCAGCTCTCTAATTTTTCTGAACCTCCAACATGTACAGTAACACTATGCAGGTCCCAAATTCCTAACCATCACATTAGAAAGAAAAATGTTAACTTGGACTTCATATTTCCCTAGAGGAAAATAATATTTTGTAGACCTTACTTGTGTACAGATATTTAAGAGACATGCATGTGGATCTTGCAGAAGTTGGAAGTTAAGATTTTGCATACTAATGTGAGGGTGAAGAGTACAGTCTGTGTCTGTTGCATTGTATTGTTGTATATGCTGGAGATACATGAGAGTTCATTAATGAGAGTAAAAATGGTGAATTTAACATTATGGCATGTCAAAAGAGGCTACCTTAGCTGAGCATTTCCTTTCTTTTTAAGGACCCTGTAAATGTATGGGATGGGGGATTGAGGGGCTGTGGAGATATGAGGACTTGCAGGCTTCCTGAATTCATGGTTCATGAAGATACAGGTATCAGTGCATAGATTACCTTATTCTGATAACTGATTTGAGATGGAGTGGTCCAAAGAATGTAAAAGAGGTAGGAACCTAAGAGAACTCTAGCATTTATGGTTGTCCTTATTAGCAGCTAGAAATTCAGCTGAAATTCTCTGGTAACTATATTTAATAATGATGTATAAAGGAGTCAGTGAAATTATCACCATTGCAAGCTAGATTGTGCCAATGCTGAGAAGGCAGACAGGAGTCATAAAGGAAACTAACTGTTCCTGAAGAGCCCTGATTTGAATTTCTTTAATTCTTCTGTTTTAAAAAAGAGGTTCTTTTTCTTACTCTTTGAAATTCTGCAATGTTGACTATATTCATCACAAAACAGTGTGATATATCTTTAAATGTAGCTTTTATTGCCTAAGATATTACTCCATCCCCAAAGTCATATTTCATTTTTAAAATGTTTGCCTCTTAGATGCATTTATTTCTATGTTTGTTTAACTTTGTTATCTCCATTATTAATATATTTTACTAAGCTAAAGCTGCTGCTTTTTGTTTTTAATATTGAAAGTTGCTTCTCCAGGGGTGTATAGTCCAGGACTTGTCCCTGTAATGGGACTGCTTGTTTTCTTTGCCCCCTTGCAATTGCCTGCTGTAACACTTGTAATATGTGTTAAGTAATCCTTAAGGTAACATTTTTATTATGTCATAAAAAGTGCATGGCAAATTTATAATAACTCATGGAATTTGTTTAAAAATGGAAGGATAATTTATTGAGTGTGTTACATGAGACCTGCTCCCCCTTATTAATGTAGAAGTCCAGCTTATTTAGAAGTATATTCTACTGAGAGAAACCACAGTCTTTAACATGCATAGAAAGTGAGTATGGTTGGCTAAAAGTGACATCATGGTTTATGTACTCAATAAAAATTTAATTAAGTCATTACAGGAGTTGCAGTCATCATTTAACCCTCTGATTTCTTTTATTTAGTTCTTTTATTAAACATTCAGTAATAGCCAGTCACCAAATCTTGATGGCCTATAAAATATCTGCATGAATTTCAATACCTTATATAAATGGAAAAATATGAGTAACTGACTTAAAAGGAATTTTCCTTGTGGTTGCACTGCATGTATTCTTATAAAAATCAAATTATGAAAAGGATAGTGGTTTAATGGAAAAAACATATATACTATAGGTTTGATGGCATGACATAAACTAATTATAGAGTTTTGAGAGAGAAACTTATTACGTACATTCTGACCACAGTGTTAACAAGAATATTAAGAGGAGGTTGATAACATCATTGATGAAACTCCAGTAGTCTGTGTTATCAATACTAATATTTGCATGAGTTATGTTTTCTTCTGCTGTGTAGCTTCTACCTTTGAAAGGCTATCGAAAGCTCAAAAATGGCAATGCATTTTTCATAATAAATCCAATTCTTAAACTTTATTCCTATTCTCAGTGCCTTTTTTAAAAAAAACCTCCTCTCTTCCAGCTGTAGTGTTGGACATAGGGATTTTTTTTTTTTTGCTACTAAATGGAAATGTGGATAGTTATTTATTTGTATTTATTTATGTATTTATTCATTACAGTTTTGAAACTAATGAGAGTGAACATTTTGAAACTGTCCCTACCTGGACAAAACCTAGGACAATATCCCAGAACCCACACTATAGGGCTTCACAGTCTCAAGTGTCTGTGATAGATTGCAGTTTGGGGGATACCAATAAACATAGGTTATATCAGGTTGTTTTGTTCCTGTTCTCTGCAGAAAGACAGTAAAATTTATCAGGGCATCTTGTGAACTGCTATTTTCAAGGGCAAATGCTCAGTGTCCCTTAGGTCTGTCTTAGAATAGAGGCTTTACCAGAAAAATCCAGGTGAATGTCTGTGATGAAAAAGGTTTATTTCTTCGCTTTTAGTTGACAATAAAGGACAAAAAGGAGTGGTCAGTCTGCAGCAATACTGAGTCTGGTTTAGCCACCCCTCTGGAAGTCTGACAGCTTATCTGCTTATAATGTAGAGCTCATTTCTGCAAGTTGATGGGTGCTTAAATCCCTAATTGCCAAATATTTAACCATTTGTTTAAATTTAGGTTCTGATTAGTCCCAATCACTTCATTAGCTCTTACTTGCTTACCTGCTCATAATTAAGCACGTTTTATAGTGCTTTGCTGGACCTCTCACCCTGCCAGACAATAGCAGAGTGAGCTCCATTTAGTCTGCCCAGATATCATGCAGGAAGAAAGCAAAGAAGGACAATCAGAGATGCTTAGTTAAAGTTAAATATTTTTAAAAGTTCAGGAAAGGCTAGAGTTTTAAACGAAATGGCAAACTGTCCTCTGAGCCATTGATATTAGATATTTAGCATTTTTTGAATGTGAGGGAAGTCCATGTTTACTGGAAAAATCTAATATTACCAGGTAGTGTTGAAGTGGTGATGTTGCTCTGATGATCTAGAAGATATGCAAGAGGCAAGAATTCTTGTGGGTGAAATCTTTCAGTGGACCAACTGTATGGTTGGTATAGACCAGTGGTTCTCAACCTTTTTAGACTCAGGGTATTCCTGGATGGGCTCACAGCACACATCGGAAATTACTGACTCTTTGTTTTCATTCTTTTTTTCTTTTGACTGCAGAAAAATAACAGAGCAATTTTTCTGTTGCAAAGAAGTCAGAAAGACCCCAGCTATGGACTTCTATTTGAAATCTTTGGGTTTATCTTGTGAATGCTGTTTGCTTATCTAACAGTTCTAACAGTTTGTGGCACCCTGTAGCACCCTTGAAAGGATCTCAAGGCATTCCAGGGTGCCATGGCACCCTGTTTGAGACTTACTGGTATGGATATAGGTAAGCTTTCAGATACCACAATATTCTTCCTCAGGAACCTGAGAAACACATGCTATAGGTGCCTAAGGAAGGGTATTGTGATACCTGAAAGCTTGCCTATGTCTATACCAACCATAGTCCAATAAAAGATATCACTCGCAAGAATTCTTGCCTCTCACATAATCATCGAATCATAGAAAATTAGGGTTGGAAGGTACCTCAGGAGGTCATCTAGTCCAACCCCCTGCTCAAAGCAGGACCATCCCCAAATAGATCATTCCAACCATAGCTTTGTCTAGCCGGGTCTTAAAAACCTCCAAGGATGGAGCTTCCACCACCTCTGGGTAACCTGTTCCAGTGTTTTACTACCCTTCTAGTGAGAAAATTCTTCCTAATATCTAACTTAAAATGCCCTTTCTGCAACTTGACACCATTTCTGCTTGTTCTGCCATCTGCCACCGCTGAACAGCCTAGCTCCATCCTCTTTTGAACCCCCCTTCAGGTAGTTGAAAGCTGCTCTTAAATCCCCTCTGTCGTCTCTTCTCTAGACTAACTAAGCCCAGTTCCCTTGGCCTCTCCTCGTAAGTCATGTGCCCTAGCCCCCTAACCATTTTTGTTGCCCTCTCTTGGACTTTCAACAATTTTTCCATATCCTTTCTGTAGTGGGGGGGCCCAAAACCAAACACAGTACTCCAGATATGGCCTCACCAGTGCAATATAGAGGGGAATAATCTTTTCCTTTGACCTACTGGCAACACACCTAGCAATGCAGCCCAGTATATCATTAGCCTACTTAGCAACAAGGTCATACTGCTGGCTCGTATTCAGCTTATTATCCACTGTAACCCCCAGGTCCTTTTCTGCAGAGCTTCAGCCCAGCCAGTCAGCCCCAGCCTGTACTGGTGCATGGGATTGTTCCATATTAAGTGCAGGACTTTGTACTTCTTGTTGAACCTCAAGAGATTCCTTTTGGCCCAACGCTCCAATTTGTCTAGGTCACTCAGAATCCTAGACCTACCCTCCAGCGTACCTACTATTCCCCCCAGCTTGGTGTCATCTGCAGACTTGCTGAGGGTGCACTTTCTGCCATCTTCCAGGTCGTTGATGAAGACATTTAACAAAATCAGCCTCAGGATCAACCCCTGGAGCACTTCACTTGATACCAGCTGCCAACTAGACATTGAGTCATTGAGTCACCCTTTGAGCCTGGTGGTCCAGCCAGTTTTCTGTCTACCTTATAGTCCATCTATCCAACTCGTACTGCCTTAGCTTGCCTGTGAGAATGCTGTGGGAGACTGTACCAAAAGCCTTCCTAAAAATAAGGTATGTCACATCCACTGGTCTCTCCCCCCATCCACAGAGCTATTCATCTCATCATAGAAAGCAATAAGGTTGGTCAGGCATGACTTGCCCTTGGTGAATCCATGCTGATGGTTCCTAATTGCCTTCTCCTCCAAGTGCTTAAAAATGGATTCCTTGAGGATCTGCTCCATGATTTTACCAGGGACTGAGGTGAGGCTGACCAGTCTGTAGTTCCCTGGATCTTCCTTTTCCCCTTTCTTAAATATGGGCACTATGTATGCTTTCTGTAATCATCCAGGACCTCTGCTGTTCTCCATGAGTTTTCAAAGATGATGACCAGTGGCTCTGCAATCACATCAGCGAGCTCCCTCAGCACCTTTGGGTGCAGCCCATCTGGCCCCATGGACTTGTATATGTCCAGCTTTTTAAAATAGTCCTTAACCTGTTGTTTTGCCACTGTTGGCTCCTCACCTCATCCCCAAATTGTGCTGCCAGGTGCAGTAATCTGGGAGCTGACCTTGCTTGTGAAGGCTAAGGTGAAATAGGCATTGAGCACTTCAGCATTTTCAACATCCTCTGTCACAAGGTTGCCTCTCCCGTTCGGTAAGGGACCCACACTTTCCTTGATCCTGCTCTTGCTACTGACATAGTTGTAGAAACCCTTCTTGTTACCCTGCACATCCCTTGCTAACTACAAAACCAGTTGCACTTTGGCCTTTCTGACTTCATCCCTGCATACCTGAGCAATGTTTTTATATTCTGCCAGTAATTAATAATATTAATAATATTATCCTGGTAATTAAAAAAGGCAAAAGGGAAGACCTTCAAAGTATAGTTCAATTAGCCTGATATTCATCCTGGGAAATATAATGGAAAGGTTAATAAAGAGGCTCTACATAAAAAATGAAATGATGGTAGACTGATTCATCTCTATCAGTGTGACTCTTGTCAAAGATCTCAGCAATAACTGTAAATGGGGAATCAACATCCAGTGAAAGTGTTACTAATTAATCCCATAGTAATCTATTCTTGACCTAATGAAATGCCTTTCTCTCTCTGTGTATTAGTGGTGTTTCATTTTGATCCAGAAAAATGTGGATTTGGGGTTACTTTTTTAACCCAAAAATTGGGGATTTTTTTTATAATTAGAGAAAACCAGGATCCCTGGTGATAAAGCTGGCTGACCATTTTGTACCGGTACCTGCCTCTGAAGATTTCTGATGGCAGAGGACTATTTAATGTGATAGATAGCTACCAAGCAAGATCTGTTGTGTTCAAGTTGAAGCTATATACAATTCAGATTGGAAAGAAGGGGTGCAGACAGAAGTGACAGTTTTAGCCCTACTTGGCCACAGGAAGCCATGTATAGCTGTGACCAAACACAAGTGCTTGGCTGCAGACAGTTTAAAAAATGGCAGATTGGGTGAAAAATCTGACCCCTCATTGCATGAGGTCTCAGATAAAGATATTTAAAAATGTAGCATCTTTTGTAACTTGTGTCTGCTTAGCACCCAGCCTGTAATTGTTTTCAGCATGGGAGGGGGGAAAGGGATTTCAGTCTGGGGGGTTTTCAGCCCCACCCCGGAGGGTGGGGTGGGTGTATTGGAGCCCCCCCTCCACCTGCAGGGCTCCAATTCACCTGTCCCACCCTTCAGCACCAGCTGGGGAGCCCTGAGAATGAGCTTCCTCCACTGTCTTTCCCCCCTCCCATTATGAGAACAGTGAGCACTGGCAGAGAGCCCTGGCCATTGCTATGGGATTGCCTTTCCCCCTGAAACCAACAGTGCACTTCTGTTTGGTCTGGGGTAATGTTGTAACTGAGAATACTTTGTAAAAATCATTCCAAGTTACAGTTGGGAGCTGCACTTCTGTCTGTACTGCTCCCCCATCATGTACACTTTTAAATAGGGTAATTAACCACTGGGAAAACTAATGTAGCACTTGGGTAAATTATCCTTCATTTAAAGTCCCATAAAGCTAGATTTCTAAAACAAAAATTCTAAATCTTTTTCTAAAAATTATGCATTGGCTTATATGAAAAGTATAGGCTTGATGGAGAATCACAATGTGAAATTTTGTGGTCTGTAATATAGTCAGATTAGATGCTCACTATGGCCTTAAAATGTATTAAAGCAAAAATAAAGCAATGTTTAGAGCCAGGAAGGGATAGACAAATGTTGGAAGGAACAGAAAATATGCAAGAGATAGCGAGAGAGGCAGCGAGCTGCTGGGAAGAGATGGCCTCCACCTCTCTCCCCTGGGGAGGAGGCTCTTCTCAGCTGGCTGACCTGCTTCACCGGGCTTCAAACTAAGCCCGCTGGGGGATGGGGGGACTACTGCCACTGCTGGCCTGCAGAGCGACCCTTGCAAAGACAGCAGACCAAGGTACTTAAGGGAGTCCACCCCTGCCCCAGCCCTGGCACAATCTGTGGGCAAGGCAAGAGCCCCCAAGGGCACACTTGCCTGCCTGTACACTAATGCCAGGAGCCTGGGCAACAAGCAGGACGAGCTCGTCCTCCTGCTCAGTGCAAAGAAATATGATGTCATTGGGATAACGGAGACCTGATGGGACTTCACCCATGACTGGACCACAGGTATAGAGGGCTATACACTATACAGGAGGGATCGTGTTGACAAAAGGGGCGGGGGTGTAGCTGTCTATCAAGGAAAGCTACATGTCCCTGCAAGCTGATGCTGGCGACCGGCATGGACAGCTAGAGACCTTCTGGGTAAAAATTCGTGGGGAATACGGCACAGGGGACACAACGGTGGGAGTCTACGACAGACCTCCCACTCAAAGTCCCGAGCTTGACCAGGAGTTCGCCCGGGAACTGACTGAGGCTGCTTGCTCCAGGACCTTGGTTGTCATGGGTGACTTCAATTACCCAGACATCTCGTGGGAAGATCACTCAGCAAAATCCGAGCGGTCGCAAAGCTTTCTCTCGTGTGTGGATGAACCTCTACCTGACTCAAGAAGTCTATGGGCCAACGAGAGGCAAAGCGCTGCTTGACCTGGTACTGGCTACTGGGGACGACCTAATCGGCGACCTAGTGATTGATGGGAAGTTGGGTGACAGCGACCACGAGCTGATCACCTTCACCATCCGCCGTAAAGCTGGCAAGTCAGTCAGCAACACTGAAGTCCTTGACTTCAGGAAAGCTGACTTTGACAAGCTCAAGAGGCTAGTCAGTCAGGCCCTCAGGGACCATAACCCCAGGGAGATGGGAGTTCTAGAAGAGTGGTTGCTTCTCAAGGAAGCGATCCTCAATGCACAAGCTAAATCTATTCCAACACGGAGGAAAGGCAGCAAGAAGGCACAGCAGCCCCCCTGGCTCTCCAGGGACCTAGCGGACCTCCTGTGGCTAAAAAGGAAAGCCTACAAAGGATGGAGGACGGGATTCACCTCCAAGGAGGATTACTCCGCACTGGTCCGGTCCTGCAGGGAGCAAACCAGGAAAGCCAAGGCTGCAACTGAACTCCAACTAGCTTCGAGCATCAAGGACAACAAAAGGTCCTTTTTCAGATATGTGGGGAGCCGGAGGAAAAGCAAGGGCAACATTGGACCCTGCTGAACCAGATGGGGTAACTGGCAACTGACGCCCAGGAAAAAGCCAACCTATTAAATGGGTACTTTGCGTCAGTCTTTCATCAGCCCCATGGGACACCCATGCCCGCTATGGGACAGGGAGATCCGGGTGATGGGGATCCCCTACCCTCCATAAATGCTGACCTTGTGAAGGAACATCTTGAGAAGCTGGATACCTTCAAGTCAGCTGGCCCTGAAAATCTGTACCCCAGGGTACTCGAGCTGGCGAGCGTCATAGCCCAGCCCTTGGCACGGATCTTTAAAAACTCCTGCTGCTCTGGTGTAGTGCCTGAAGACTGGATGAAGGCCAATGTGGTGCCGATCTTCAAAAAAGGCAGGAGAGTGGATCCGGCTAACTACAGGCCCATTAGCCTGACTTCTATCCTGGGGAAGATCCTAGAAAAGTTTATTAAGGAGACCATCCTTGAGGGACTGGCCCAGGCTAACATTCTAAGGGACAGCCAGCATGGGTTTGTTGCGGGTAGGTCTTGTTTGACCAATCTCATTTCCTTCTATGACCAGGTGACCTATCACCTGGACAAGGGAGAAGAGGTTGATGTCATATATCTTGACTTCAAAAAAGCTTTTGATCTGGTATCCCATGATCACCTCTTGACCAAACTGCCCAGTTGTGGCCTTGGCTCCACCACGATCCGCTGGCTGGGAAATTGGCTCCGTGGTCGGACCCAGAGGGTTGTTATTGATGGCAGTCACTCATTGTGGTGCCCTGTGACCAGTGGGGTCCCTCAAGGCTCTGTCCTGGGACCCATACTGTTCAACATCTTCATTAACAATGTGGACATTGGAGTCAGGAGTGGACTGGCCAAGTTCGCCGATGACACCAAACTTTGGGGCAAAGCATCCACGCCAGAAGATAAGCGGGTGATCCAGGCTGACCTGGACAATCTCAGCAAATGGGCAGATGAGAACCTCATGGTGTTTAACACCAAAAAATGCAAGGTTCTCCACCTTGGGTGGAAAAACCTGCAGCACTCTTATAGGCTTGGCAGTGCTACGTTGGTTAGCACTACAGAAGAAAGAGACTTGGGGGTCATCATTGACCACAAGATGAACATGAGCCTGCAATGCGATGCTGCGGCTAGTAAAGCGACCAAAACGCTGGCTTGCATCCATAGATGCTTCTCGAACAAATCCGGGGACGTCATTCTCCCCTTGTACTCGGCCTTGGTGAGGCCGCAGCTGGAGTACTGCGTCCAGTTTTGGGCTCCACAATTCAAGAAGGATGTGGAGAAGCTTGAGAGAGTCCAGAGGAGAGCCACGCGCATGATCAGAGGTCAGGAAAACAGATGTTACAATGACAGGCTGAGAGCCTTGGGACTCTTTAGCCTGGAAAAGCGTAGGCTCAGGGGTGATCTGATGGCCACCTATAAATTTATCAAGGGTGACCACCAGGATCTGGGGGAGCTTTTGTTCACCAGAGCGCCCCAAGGGATGACGAGGTCGAACGGTCACAAACTGCTGCAAGACCGTTTCAGGCTGGACATAAGGAAGAATTTCTTTACTGTCCGAACCCTCAAGGTCTGGAACAGTCTGCCAGCGGAGGTGGTTCAAGCACCTCCATTGAACACCTTCAAGAGTAAATTGGATGCTTATCTTGCTGGGATCCTATGACCCCAGCTGACTTCCTGCCCTTTGGGCAGGGGGCTGGACTCGATGATCTCCCGAAGTCCCTTCCAGCCCTAATGTCTATGAAATCTATGACATCTATGAAATCCTAGGCTGGGACTTTTCTGCCGTCTGCACAGAGCTTATTTTGACTCTGATTTTAATGTGTATAAAGACTCAGCCAATCTGTAACACATACTGCTCTGTAATCAGTGGCCTGCTTGAAATTATACTGCTCACACCTAAATACCTACTCACATGTGCTCTCACATACTCCTCTATCCTTACTGTCAGATTCCTACCTCCTGAGATGATGTTGCCTTTTATTTTCCAGATTGATCCTTCTACCCTCAAGCGAGGTATGAGAAGCATGACAGAAAATTTCTATGCAGCTATATATGGATATGATGAGGTAAGAACATATAAGTGGGCAATTCTGGACAAAACAAATAGGTCATCAAGTGAATTGTCTCCCCAGTTGCTCTGAACCACAAGATGTTTCGGATGAAGAAACCCACAAAATACACAGATGGGCAAAGCTAAATTAAAGGAACAAACTTCCAGCTATTGTGATCAGTTTATTATTTTAAAACTGATGCGTGAACAGTGTCTGGCTGGTAAGTCTGTAAGAGGGAATGGACATAGAGGGGGTGCAGCTCAAGGCCCCCACAGTGAGGGAGAGAGAGAGGCAGGGGTAGGCACTGCCCAGCCAGGTAGATGTGACCCTGGGGCTGGGGGCAGGCAGCTCATTCGGGGGGTGCGGCTCCTCACCACTGTATGCACCCTCACCCAGGGGAGGCATGGAGGGCATGCGCCCCCCTGGATTTGTGCACGGGGCAAAGGCAAGTTACCCGCTGCAGGCTTGGAGCTGCACCAGCCTTTTTCCATTAGTGGGGCTGGGGTGGAGCTGTGCTTGGAGATGGTGGGGAGGTGTGGGCCCAGCTGCACAGGGCAGGCAGCAGTGGCACTGGAAGGAATCGCTAAGGGGGGTCTATAGTCCTCCAAGCCCTCCCTAGCACCGCCCCTGCTCAGGGAACTGTGCTGTGCTGCCTTTTCCTTAGGTGCCCTGCACTGGCCCCGTGTACCCTGCCCACCCCACAGTAGGGGTCTCCCAAGCCAGGGCGGTGCTGGGTGGGGGGGGTCAGAGCCACCCCAAAAGTCCCTGCCTGTCAGTGCCACCACTGCCTGCCCTGCAGGGCTGAGCCCACCTCATCCCTGCCAGCTCTGAGCACAGCCCCAGCCCAGCCCCCTGCCAGGAAGAGGCTGGTGCAGCCCCCTGCCCCTGAGCCCATAACAGGCAGCCCACTTGCTCCCTGTGAGCATACCTGGGGGGGGCACATGGTCCCATGCCTCTTCCAGGGGAGCATGCAGTGGCAGGGAGCCACCCCACCTCTCCCCACCGCAGCCCCTGGACGAGTTGCCCATGGCTCCGTCCCACTTCCTGCCTTGGGGTTGCTTCCACCACCTTGGCTGGGCAGCTCCTGCCCCTGCCCCACTCCCTCCCTCACCATGGGGAACTCGATTTGTGCCCCGCCACACACACCCTTCCACCCCACAGACTTACTGGCAGGACTCTGCTGTTGGGCTGCATTAATCTAAATTAGCTATTGAATCAGCCAATACATCTGGTTAATAATTGGCTTTCGGTATCAGCCAAGAAAATCTTTATCGGTGCACTCCTAGGTTCATTGGTGTACCCAGCAGCCAGTAGGTCCTCTACTGCAGTTGGTGCCTTTGTCACTGCAGTATTTAGTGTTGTCTCTTGCTGGTGGGACTGCTTTTGGGCTAATGCAAAAACCTGCTCTTTGGCCTTCCCTCTACCTAGTTCTCCCTTGAGACTTCTACCCTACTTAGCTGTCCTTGGAGTTCCACTTTGCCTGTGTGCTCCCTGTTCCTGCTGTCTGGCTGTCACCTCATCCTGCCTCCTCCTAGGTCCCCCTTTTGTCCCTAATCTCGCCCCTGGGCCCCTGTCCTTACAGCCAACCTGGGTACCCTGAACTACATTGTAGCTAGTCTGTCAGTGCTGCATGGTTTACCTCTGTCTGCCTGACCTCTCCCTGCAGCCTCTTTTGTGGGTCTGTTGTGCAGTGAGTCTCACCAGCAGTTCCTGCAGCCATATGCAAAGTCCTGCTTGTCATGCTTTGAGCACAACTACATTTTTCTATGTGTGCAGGTCTTTAGACAGCTAGGGGTGCCTAATTGAATAGATCTGGATGTGTAGTGCTACTATACGCCTAGAAGAGTAGGCTCTAAGACACACAGGTGACTTATATGGCTACATTTGAGCTACATAGTGTATTTACTCACAAAGAGTACAATTAATTTTGAATAACATAGGAAAATAGCCTAATTCAGACACTTAGCCATGTAGGTTGCATCTCTTTGTTAGCTGTGCAACTAAATGGAGAAATAGAATTCCACCCAAAAATGTACTAATGTGTATAAAGGGCTGTGAGACCTTCAAGTGACAGACACTATATATGAACAAAGTGAAATTGTTCTTATATCTTTTGCCCTGGTGAACGTCATTACAGATGCTGTTCTTATTTATGTAATTATTGTTTTTAAATGGCATTTTGCCTTATAAATATCTTGTGTGTGTAAGTTCCACAGGATACTAGACAATCTGCTACATAAAATTGTTCTCTTTTATCTACCATATTTAGTCAAAGAGAAGATGACCCCACCAGTAATTAGATTCTATGTATGGAAAATGTATACATTTGTTATTATTTTCCGGAGGTTTGCCTTGAATTTGTCCCATTCCCACTGCTACAGCATGGAAAATAAACCTGGGGAGTCAGGTTTGCATTTTGCTTCCTCCCAACTTTTTCCCCTGGCAGCCCCTTCCCCCTCTCCTTATTGTCAGACCCTGCTCTCCCTGAGCGCATGGAAGTGAAGAGCAAAACTGAAAACAATAACCTTGTAGTTAAACGTGACTGTAGCAATTTGCATACAGTACTATTGCATTTAGTTTATCTAGAATTGATGTATGTTATCTTTTTTTAAACTGCTGCAAGTTTTAGCACAGATACTCCATAGAAACACTTTTGAGCATCACTTGTATACCTACTTATATGTAGTATTGTTCAAGCTATATTACTTCAAAACCAAGGCTTGTGATTTACCACATAGTTCACTGGGCAGGGCACCACCATAGTCGAAAGTATTTCAAGCCATGGTGACCTCATAGCTCAGCACTGCTCAGTATGCGTGTGTACTCCAGATACTCTCCACAAAGAAAACATGTGCTAATTAGCCCCCCACTCATTACTGGAACTAGGCGTTCTTGTCACAAGTCATGGGTTGTTTCAAAAATGTATATGCAGATCAGGCACAGGGCAACCGGAACCAGTTTCACCTCATGAAGGGTAAGACCATGCTCCTCATATATGCCAGGCTGAGAGAGGGGCCGACAGAGTCTGGGTATGCTATGTCATGGATCACCATGAGTTGAAGAAGACTCGGCAGTGAGGGGGACTGTGCTTAATGGACACTACCATATGTCTTGTTTAGATGGGCTGCATTATTCTATTCTTGCTATTGGGCAAACATGCTGACAGAAACCTATGTGGGCCATGTGTTTTGTAGTTATGCTCAGTGTTAGCTGCATTTAATCAACTTCATAGCTGGTATCCATTGCTGATCAAATGTTGCTTTTGGCAACAGTTTAATGATAGACAATGTATTTAGTGAGATTTTGTTGTATGTAATTATAAGATAAGAGGCTTTTTTACCCATGCTAATTGGGGGGAAAAACTTGTAATCAAGTAAATATAGTATCTGTGTGGGTGGTTAGGTCTCTTTCCTTCACTTATTCTCTACTCATATTTTAAAAATTGGAATGTTTGAATAAATTAATGATAAATGTCAGTCATTTAATTTTTAAATTAAATATTTTAAAGTAGTTCTCCAGCAGCTAGCAAAGAACAGGCATGTGGGCACAATAATAAGCACACTATACAAACTAGACAGCAAAGGCTGTGAATAAAACAGACAAAAAAGAACATCAGACCCCAAACCAACAAAAGCACATGTTGGAGCAATTGTAACATTAATTAAAAAATTCCAGATAGGCTTGAATGTGATGGACTTGTAACTTGTTCTTGCATTAAATGGTGAAACAGATAGCAATGCCTTATTAGCCCTCTCTGGAACATTCTTACGATAGCTTTGTTAGACCCTGTCTTTCCCTGCATCACAGCCTCACCTCCCAACCCACAAAGCAGTGATCTATAGTCTCTAAGTAGTACAGGCAGTCCTTGGACCTACGACACTATTGGTTCCTGAAAACCGCATCTTAAGTTGAAATGTCGTAACTCGGAACCAATTTTCATAAGAAATAATGTTATAAATAGAGAATTGGTTCCTGAACCAAGGCCTGATACCCTATTTTAACCAAAAATACCCCAGAATTTTGTACTCGATCAATTATAAATGAGTTATATAGCTACATTAATGTATTTATATTGTAAATAGCAATCATATTGATTTGGAAGGACTTCTTTGAGGTGACTTGGCTGGACTTTTTGAAGGGTTCTTGGGTGGAGTCTTCTCAGGAGTCTTGGCTGCAGGTTTTTCTGGAGTCTTGTCTACTTTCTTAAAGAAAGTGTCCAAGGAAGTTTGGACAGATATTCTCCAGGGAGATGGGTGACACAGCAGACTTGTTCGCTGGCATGGCATCACATCAGATCAAGCATTGTAAAGTCAAAACTGACATCAGAAGGTTGAAACAGGGTATCAGTTTATAAATGTTGTAAGTGCAAAACGTTGTAACTTGAAATGTTGTAAGTTGAGGACTGCCTGTACAGTCAGAAAAGACTTTTCTTAAAGAGAACTGTTTTGCCAGCCAGTGAACATGTCTACACATGATGCTATGTTGCTGTAATGACATGCTACGACAGTGTAGTTCATCACTACAGTAATGTAGCGTGAGCAGGCACAAACTGTGATGCCAACACTACATTGCCATAGTGACAAGCTACCTCGCTATAGCACATCTCTGTGGTGACATAGCTGCTAAAAATAACTGTGCATCACCAAGATGGTGTGGTAATGGCTGTTACTGCACTGTCATTTAGTACTTCCTTAAGCAGGTAGTAAATGGTGGCACAGTAACAACTGCACTGTGGGAGGCACATGTAGATGCACCCACTATGTCGAAATTCCCTACTTATTTTTTCTCCAAATCCATTCACATCTATTATGGACAGCTCTGTACAACAGTCACAATCTTCCCCCTGAACTTGCTTTTCCTTCTATGAAGGAGAGGCTGAGTCTTTATATATAGCCTGACATGAAGAAGACACGCACTGTTTAAATTCCAATCCTTCATGTTTGGAGGCTATACGAGGCATGTAGCAGACCAAAAAGAAGATCTAATCTGGCAATGTGTTCTCTCCATCTGCAGCTTCCAGTAACTTCTCTTTTGCTCCTTCTTTTAGGGAATCGTATCTGATGACCATGTACTGGCAGCAGCCCTTTGGAGAAACCTTTTTAACAAGAATTGTGACGATCCTAGACAACTGGAATTGTTGGTGGAATATGTGCGCAAGCAGGTGGGCAGTAGCTCAGAGCAATCTCTCTTAGATTTCTAATCTTTTGTGATAGTGAAAGTTCTTTTTAAAGGAAGTATACCCTCAACTCTGGAAGTAAACTGAAATAAAGCATGGCTTTATCTATGGGAGATGGTGTTAGACTAATCATATATCCTTCTGTGACAAGGTAATTTACTTACTGGATAAGGGTAATGCAGTGGATTTAATTTATCTTGAATTAAGTCAAACTTTTCACACTTCGCCTCATGGGAAATTATAGGCTAAACTGTTGTGTGTGGCAGTGTGCCTTGGTGCCTGTCACCTTAAGGGCTGACAGGTGCCTGATTAACGTGGCCATTTTCAAACAAAGGTCAGCCAGACAGACACAGCAGTTGACTGCTTGCAGCCAAGGGAGCAGCACCATCTGGCTCCCTTGCAGCGTGAAACATCCTGGAGGTGAGGGTGAGGCTGTGGGGATGGAGAAGGCCCCATTGGTCCTGGGCATAACCTGAAACTGCACCCTGCTGGGGATGTGTGGCCTGGTGGGGCTGCTTGTGGCGGGACAGCTGCCAAGAAATGGCAGGCCAGTTACCTCCCTGATGAAAGGCGAGGAGGGGTTCTTTTAAAATCCCAGTCCCCACAACTGGGTGAGTAACCCTGCAGTGGGGCCCAAGAAGGTGAACCTATGGAAGAAAGGGGGCCAACAGGGGCGCCCAGAGCTGGAGGCCTGGGGTTCTGGCTGGCCTTGGAGGTGAGACCAGGGCCTATGTGGCCAAAGCCCCTGGGGGGGCTAGTGCACATCCGAGAGGGAAAAGGGGTCAGGGAGTGTGACTGCCTGATTAGGAGGGATCTAGTTGGGGTCTAGACTAGAGTGTTATGGGGCCCACTGTGGGGGCTGGAGACATTAAGAACTTACGATGTCATCTGCAAAGCATGGACCACGGCGTAGGAAAGGCATGGAGCCGTAGATAGTGCCCCCTGGCACTGGGGCATGTAATGGGCAGCCCCAATTTATTTACCACCAGTTTATTGTTACAGCAAAGTCATGGCAGGGGAGACTGGGTGGCCCCCCAAATCCTGGGCAGGGCCCCCCTGGCCTGAGAAGCCAGCGTTCCCCGACGGCAGGCCCACTGCGCATGCGCGTAGTTTAAAAGGGCCCGCCAAACAGGGGGATAAAAAAAACAAAACAAACCACACTCAGGTAGGCTCCGGAGCGGTGAGAGACGCGCGGGTGAAGCCCGCTGCGCCCCCACTCCCCCGAAGCCCCCCAGACACCCCCTCAGCAGCCGCTGAGCCCTCTGCCGACCCCCAGCACAGCCGGAGGTAAGCGGGCTCGTGGTGGGAAGGGGTTAACTCCTCGCTTGCTCGGAGGAGGCCGCTGCCTGGTGCCAGGCCGGGTCAAGCCCCTGCCCAGGCCCCTACTTGGCCCAGCCCCCCACAGAGCCCCGCGACCGGAGCCACGCGAACAGGCTGCGTAAACAGGCGCTTGAGTTAGCGCGGAGTTCGCTCAGGGGAGGGCGTGGGAGGGCACGAGACCCTGCCTGCGACCCCCCCCAAAGTAGTCAGCCCCAGCCGTAGCCAGCCTACCAGAGGCATGACACGGATGGGCACGCGCTGCACCCCGAGGGTCCCCTCAGGCTCTGCGGCCCCTCCACTGGGCACCTCAGAGACGGCCACCCAGACGGAGCCCCTGGCTCTTGGCTGCGGGGGCTGCCTGTCCCTTTTTCAGGCTCTGGGGCCCGGGAGCATGGCCCCCTCCCCTTGCGGGGTCTGCTCCCTACTGGGGTCTCTGGTGCGCCAGCTGGAGGAGCTCCAGGCCACAGTCCAGAGACTGCGTGCCATCAGGGACTGCGAGCAGGAGATAGGCTCCTACTGCCAGGCCCTTCTCCCCCAGGAGCCGCAGGGGAGAGCTCCGTCTCCCTCCGCGACTAAGGAGGACTCTGGGACCTCCCGCTCTGCCCAGTCAGGGGCATGGACCAAGGTGGTCAAGGGCCCCAAGGCCTGCCGCACCAAGGCCCCTGCCCCGCCGGAGCTCAGCAACAGGTTCGCACCTCTTGCAGCCCCAGCAGAGCCCACGCAGTTGCCAGCTCCCGCAGGCAACCCAGGCTCGACCGCAGCTACTGGCCCCGCTCTCCCCAAGACAAAGCGTAAGGTGTTTGTTGTGGGAGACTCCATCCTGCGGGGCACTGAGGGGGCAATCTGCTGCCGCGACCCCTTAGCCCGGGAAGTCTGCTGCTTCCCGGGGCCCCGCATCCGAGACATTGCGGAGAGGATCCCACAGCTCCTCCGGCCTACAGACCACTACCCCATGCTCCTGATTCATGTGGGCACCAATGACACGGTTCGGAGCACCCCCAGCCAGGTCATGAGGCGCTACAGGGAGTTGGGAGCGGGGTTTAGGGGTCTGGGAGCTCAGGTGGTGTTTTCGTCGATCCTCCCAGTCTCGGGCTATGGGCTGAGTTGGGAGAGGAGGATCCATGCAGTGAACCAAAGACTGCGGCGCTGGTGTTATCGGGAAGGCTTTGGCTTCCATGACCACAGCCCGCTCTTTGGAGAGAGAGGCAGCGAGCTGCTGGGAAGAGATGGCCTCCACCTCTCTCCCCTAGGGAGGAGGCTCTTCTCAGCCAGGCTGGCTAACCTGCTCCACCGGGCTTTAAACTAAGCCCGCTGGGGGATGGGGGGACTACTGCCCCTGCTGGCCCGCTGAACGGCCCTTGCAAAGCCAGCGGACCAAGGCACTTAAAGGGGCACTTAAGGGAGCCCACCCCTGCCCCAGCCCTGGCACAATCTGTGTGCAAGGCAAGAGCCCCCAAGGGCACACTTGCCTGCCTGTACACTAATGCCAGGAGCCTGGGCAACAAGCAGGACGAGCTCGTCCTCCTGCTCAGTGCAAAGAAATATGATGTAATTAGGATAACGGAGACCTGGTGGGACTCCACCCATGACTGGACCACGGGTATAGAGGGCTATACCCTATACAGGAGGGATCGTGTTGACAAAAGGGGCGGGGGTGTAGCTCTCTATGTGAAGGAAAGCTACATGTCCCTGCAAGCTGATGTTGGTGACCGGCATGGACAGCTAGAGACCCTCTGGGTAAAAATTCGTGGGGAATTCGGCACAGGGGACACAACGGTGGGAGTCTACTACAGACCTCCCACTCAAAGTCCTGAGCTTGACCAGGAGTTCGCCGAGGAACTGACTGAGGCCGCTTGCTCCAGGACCTTGGTTGTCATGGGTGACTTCAATTACCCGGACATCTCGTGGGAAGATCACTCAGCTAAATCTGAGGGGGCGCAAAGCTTTCTCTCATGTGTGGATGACCTCTACCTGACTCAAGAAGTCTATGGGCCAACGAGAGGCAAAGCGCTGCTTGACCTGGTACTGGCTACGGGGGACGACCTAATCGGCAACCTAGTGATTGATGGGAAGTTGGGTGACAGCGACCACGAGCTGATCACCTTCACCATCTGCCGTAAAGCTGGCAAGTCAGTCAGCAACACAGAAGTCCTTGACTTCAGAAAAGCCGACTTTGACAACCTCAAGAGGCTAGTCGGTCAGGCCCTCAAGGACCATGACCCCAGGGAGATGGGAGTTCAAGAAGAGTGGTCGCTTCTCAAGGAAGCGATCCTCAATGCACAAGGTAAATCTATTCCAACAGGGAGGAAAGGCAGCAAGAAGGCACAGCAGCCCCCCTGGCTCTCCAGAGACCTAGCAGACCTCCTGTGGCTAAAAAGGAAAGCCTACAAAGGATGGAGGACGGGATTCACCTCCAAGGAGGATTACTCCGCACTGGTCCGGTCCTGCAGGGAGCAAACCAGGAAAGCCAAGGCTGCAACTGAACTCCAACTAGCTTCAGGCATCAAGGACAACAAAAAGTCCTTTTTCAGATATGTGGGGAGCCGGAGGAAAAGCAAGGGCAATGTTGGACCCCTGTTAAACCAGATGGGGCAACTGACAACTGATGCCCAGGAAAAAGCCAACCTATTATATAGGTACTTTGCGTCAGTCTTTCATCAGTCACACGGGATGCCCATGCCTGCTATGGGACAGGGAAATCTGGGTGAGGGGGATCCCCTACCCTCCATAAATGCTGGCCTCGTGAAGGAAAACCTTGAGAAGCTGGATACCTTCAAGTCAGCTGGCCCTGACAACCTGCACCCCAGGGTACTCAAGGAGCTGGCGAGCGTCATAGCCCAGCCCCTGGCACGGATCTTTGAAAACTCCTGGCGCTCTGGTGTAGTGCCCGAAGACTGGAAGAAGGCCAATGTGGTGCCGATCTTCAAGAAAAGGAGGAGAGTGGATCCAGCTAACTACAGGCCCATTAACCTGACTTCTATCCTGGGGAAGATCTTAGAAAAGTTTATTAAGGAGGCCATCCTTGAGGGACTGGCCCAGGCTAACATTCTAAGGGACAGCCAGCATGGGTTTGTTGCGGGGAGGTCTTGTTTGACCAATCTCATTTCCTTCTATGACCAGGTGACCTATCACCTGGACAAGGGAGAAGAGGTTGATGTCATATATCTTGACTTCAAAAAAGCTTTTGATCTGGTATCCCATGATCACCTCTTGGCCAAACTGCCCAGTTGTGGCCTTGGCTCCACCACGATCCACTGGCTGGAAAATTGGCTCCGTGGTCGGACCCAGAGGGTTGTTATTGATGGCAGTCACTCATTGTGGTGCCCTGTGACCAGTGGGGTCCCTCAAGGCTCTGTCCTGGGACCCATACTGTTCAACATCTTCATTAACAATGTGGACATTGGAGTCAGGAGTGGACTGGCCAAGTTCATCGATGACACCAAACTTTGGGGCAAAGCATCCACGCCAGAGGACAGGCGGGTGATCCAGGCTGACCTGGACAAGCTCAGCAAATGGGCAGATGAGAACCTCATGGTGTTTAACACCGAAAAATGCAAGGTTCTCCACCTTGGGAGGAAAAACCTGCAGCACCCTTATAGGCTCGGCAGTGCTACGTTGGTTAGCATTACAGAAGAAAGAGACTTGGGGGTCATCATTGACCACAAGATGAACATGAGCCTGCAATGCGATGCTGCGGCTAGTAAAGTGACCAAAACGCTGGCTTGCATCCATAGATGCTTCTCAAGCAAATCCCGGGACATCATTCTCCCCTTATAATCAGCCTTGGTGAGGCCGCAGCTGGAGTACTGCGTCCAGTTTTGGGCTCCACATTTCAAAAAGGATGTGGAGAAGCTTGAGAGAGTCCAGAGGAGAGCCACGCGCATGATCAGAGGTCAGGAAAACAGATCTTATGATGACAGGCTGAGAGCCATGGGACTCTTTAGCCTGGAAAAGCGCAGGCTCAGGGGTGATCTGATGGCCACCTATAAGTTTATCAGGGGTGACCACCAGGATCTGGGGGAGCTTTTGTTCACCAGAGCGCCCCAAGGGATGACGAGGTCGAACGGTCACAAACTCCTGCAAGACCGTTTCAGGCTGGACATAAGGAAGAATTTCTTTACTGTCCGAGCCCCCAAGGTCTGGAACAGTCTGCCAGCGGAGGTGGTTCAAGCACCTCCATTGAACACCTTCAAGAGTAAATTGGATGCTTATCTTGCTGGGATCCTATGACCCCAGCTGACTTCCTGCCCTTTGGGCAGGGGGCTGGACTCGATGATCTCCCGAGGTCCCTTCCAGCCCTAATGTCTATGAAATCTATGACTGCCCTACATAGGCAGGTGGGCAGGCTGACTTGAGACTCAGCTCCAACCTTGCCCCCTGTCACATAGAGGTTGGGGATTGATATTACAGTCGTGAGAGAGATAAGGGGTTTGTTTAAAGGAAGACTACAACAGGTTATGTTGGAAGGTGAGTGATATGACTAGAGAACATTCATTTGTGGTGTTCCTCAGGGATAAGTCTTTTTACCCATCCTTTAAAAGATATTAACAGTGAGCTTGGTACTGAAAGTACATAAGAAGTACCATACTGGGTCAGACCAATGGGCATCCTGTCTCCAGCAAAGGCAGTTGTTGATGCTTTAGAGGGAGGGCATATGAACAGGATATATCTAGAGTAATCTTCCCTGTCGTACTCTTCTTGGTAGGGCGTTAAGGGGTACATCCCTGATGGACCAATCATCCGTGAATTTGTCTAGTCCCTTTTTGAACCCTGCTGTACTGTCTGTCTCTACAATCTCCTGTGGGAGGTTGTCCTCGTGAAATTTGCAGATGACAGTAAGCTTAAGGTATTGTTAATATGGAACAGTATCAAATTATTTAACAGGAAAATTTTAGATAATTTTGTGTAATGGAGTTTTAGAAATGCTGTGAAATTTAACAGCTTTAATTGTAAAATTAGGAGCCTTTAACAAGGACTTCGGCTATAATATATTGACATATAAACTGGAAACAATTGAGGAGGACAAGGACATGAGAGTAATGGTTCATTGTAAGATGACTGTAAGCTGCCAATATGATCCAGATGTGAAAAGAGCTAATAAAATGCTTGGATGTATTAGATAGGAAAGATGTTCATGTTCTGGATTAGTATATATGCGTGAGTGGAGGAGAAGGCTGAAGTTTTTAGAGAGCATCTTTTAAAAAGCTGTGGGAAGAGAGGTCAAATTTGAAATGTGGAGAGTTTACAGGACAGGACTTTCTTTAGATATGTTCATTGAGAAAAGAATGACATCAATAAATAACAGAAGTCCAAGAGAAAAGGTGTTGTATGAAAAAGTGGACTCCTAACAGGTGTACTACAGTAAGCAGAAAAGAAAGAATGCAAATATAGTACAAAGGAGGGCAGTCCAAGGAAGAGGTTAGAATTACTAGTAATTTGAAGGTCATGGGAGGTAAGGGATTAGAGTATCTGCCAGCCACCCTACATCACATGTAGATCCAGTAAGTTCTTCAGAAACCCTTCAACTGAGAAAGCAAACCTTGCAAAGACCTGCCAGGTGTCCAATTCCCCATATGCCACTAAGGCAGTCATGAAGCTTAAAAAGATCCTTCCAGTCATGTTTCACTATAGGTAGCCAAATACTGATATAGCAGTTCTCACTTTATAAAACTACTGGATACAAAAAAAGTATGAACTAAATATAGACATTGGATTTATGGCACATTATAACCTACCTGTCATGTGATAACCCCAGGTAACCTGTCTGCATTTTATCACCTAGTCTATCACCAGTTCAACATTCTCCCCTTTCCCCTGCCCCCACCTACCTGTCTGTCACCTGTTGTCTCCCATTCCCTTCACTACCGCACATTTGGCATATTGGCTTCTCTTCTAATATGGAGAACACATAACACTAGCAGACTCTCCCTGTGCCTGAAGGAAGGGTGCTTGTGCCTGAAAGCTTGCAAAGAACAATTTTTCCAACTACTTAGTTGGTCTAATAAAAAAAAATATCCCATTTAAGCAAATGGCCTTGTCTGCCTATGCCCTTAGACCAACACAGCTACAACCAACAACCCTATTGACTAATGGACTAAGTCTAGGCTCGCCTTCAAGTAATGTCCCCATATGCATTCTCTCAGAAGGATGTCTATCTTTCATTACACTTTGATCAGAAACTTTTTTGCCTTGGTAGTAGCAGTAAAGTTGGTTCTGTCCTCAGCTCTTATGCCCGTGTGCTAAAGGTAAACAGGATCAAGCACATTTCCTGCTCCTTGGTTTCTCTAAACTTCCTGGATGTAGACAGAGCTTTATACATCCTACTGATTTGAACCTTAGATGCACACAGGCCTATATTTTTTTTCTACTTTCCCAACACCTTTACCAACCCAGGAGGCATGTATGAGACTTCTTTTTACTCTCCTTCTTTTGGGGATTCCATTGATTGAACTGCAGCTCAATGCATCATCACTGCAGCCAAACCCACCCCCTTTCTGATAATGATGGCACAGGTGATTGGTAGCCTCATCCAATTTTCATGGTGCATTCACCCACTTGATGTGGTGCAAACTAACCTCCCGCTCCCCCTTTTTTTTTTTTTGTCAGGCCTTCCCCAGAGACCCTTGCCTCCTGTGCTTCCAACCATATCCCTTGTGTGATACCCTTATACTCATGTCTGAGCCACAGACAGCACCTCTTCTGCCTGGAGGAATCTTGTGTTCTCAACAACTGCTTAGTTTGTTGATCATTCAGTCTGAGAACTAGACAGGAGAGAGAAAATAAGCCTCAGCTATTTTGCCTAGTTACTTAGTTCCGCATCCAGTTTGGGGCTAAGAGCCTCAGCTAAGTACTGCGTATCCACTAACACCAGTAACAGACCAGCCTTCTTCTCAAAAACATCATGATCAGCACCACTGCAACAATCATGGCCTAGATGGGAACTGAAAAAGGCTCTTGAAGACCTAGGCGTTCTTTTCCCCATCCTCTCTTTTGGTCCTGAGACTTCTCAGCTCCTCACTGTGACCACAAACTAGAAGAGGCCTAGAGACAGACATGATACTGCCGTTTGGCACCAGTGCCCACAGCTCAGGGCAGAAAAGACACAGGGAGAAGTCCTGCTCAGGGTTAGTAAAAGCAAAAGATCCCTTAATACTTTTACCAGCAAAGGTTCTAAAGCGTGTACTGAAGACACTGGTAGCATTTGAATGTGATAATGAGCAGATAGAATAAGCAGCTGAGCACAAAGTATCATGTGCTTCCCCACATAAAGGCAGTGATCATACTGCACTTCCTAGTCTTGCTGAGCTCCCAGTGGTATTTCTCACTCTGGCAGCAGACTTGTTTATACCTCCAGCAGCACAATCACCAGGCTTAGTACCATCTTCAAGGCCAGGATCTTAGCTTCTCTCAGCACAGGTCATGTCTTCAACCCCTACAGATTCTTGTTTGGAATGCTGGTTGAGATTTTCTTCAGGCACTGGGTCACTAACTCCTCTAGAGCTGTTTCGTAGTTTCATAGTTGTTAGCGGCTGGAAGGGACCTTACAGATCATCAGGTGTGCCTCCCACCCTCCCCACTTGGGGAGGAAAGACTGCTGGGGTCAGATGACCCCAGCAAGGTGGGCATCAAGACACTTTTTGAAGATTGCCAGGGTGGATGACTGTACCACCTCTAGGAGGAGCCTGTTCTAAACCCTTGGCACTTGACCTGTAAAGAAGTTTTTCCTTATGTCTAGCCTGAAGCAGTCCTCAATCAGCTTGTGCCCATTATTTCTTGTCCTCCCCTGGGGGGCCTTGGTGAACAGATAGTCTCCCAGGCCCTGATGTACACCCTTGATGTACTTATAGGCTACCACCAAATCCCCCTCTTCTTTGTCTTCTCTTCTCCAGGCTAAACAGTTCCAAGTCTTTCAGCCTCTCCTCATATGACCTGGTCTCTAGGCCTCTAATCATGCATGACAAATGCAAGGTACTCCACCTCGGGGGAAAAAACCCCTGCAGCTCAAGAGACTCCTTTAGACTCTCCCGAGCTTCTCCACATCCTTCCTGAAGTGCAGCATCCAGAACTGGATGCAGAACTCCAGTTGCACTATGGGTACTTTCCAAAAGGTAGATACTACTTGACCTGACATACTTGCAGACCTTAATGTATTAACTCAGTAGACCATGGGATACCTACTAGTGGCCATATAGCCTTGGAGCTTTCAGGAGCTCTGTCCCCATACTCATCCTCCAGACCTCATGCTTAGGATCACTTCCACTTTTCCTTGAATTACCATGTCAGTTCTATCTCTGTAGCAAAAACAGACTCAAGACAGTCATTCTCTCCAGGCGGCATAAACTCTTCATTTGGTGCCTTGACTCTCAGAAAATACTGGGGGACTCCAGGAGCTCTTAAAAAGGGTGGCGAACACCTCAGAATTTCCCCAGATGAGGTATCAAAAACGTCACACTTATTGGCTGATACGCAGTACCAAGTGAATCCTACAAAATTGGCCATAGCCATTTATGATGTGATCCATGACCCAGCTTAGTTAGTATGGCCTCTTGCCACTCTATTACAAGGAAGGCAGATAAACAGTAGAATCCCATGCAAAGGTATTGAATACCTATACACTCATGTTAACCCTTCCTGGCTGATGGGTACAGCAGTGGATGAGAATGCCAAGCTGAATAAGGGCAAATAGGAGACTGGACCAATCTGTGGCTGTACCTGCCACAAGTCACCAACTCAGAATTCCTAAGTACCAGCTCTTCTAGCCTGTTACGATATCTGGGTCTGTAAGAAGAACCTAGACCTGATGGAGTCTTTTACTTCAGATAAGAGAGAGGAGTTGATACCTTTACTTGCGGAAGACCAGCTAATGGCAAAGCAGGCCTTCAAGTAGCCTTGGATGCAGCTGATACCACATCAAAATGCATGGTTTTGGCAGTTATGATGTGTGTAGCAAGGATATGTACTGAAAAGACATTACCAGATGTACCTACTTGGTGAAATGGACTAGGGTTTTATGCTACAAGATACTCATAGGCTGTCTGCTGGTCATAAAGCACTGGACCTTTTCTCTCAGTATAATTAAGATCCATCTGGCAGCTCTCTTACCCTTCCATCCTCCAGTAAATGGGTCAGCAAGTCATTTATCAGTCAACGGTCCTCAGATTCTTCAAGGGCTTATTCCGAGTTTTTCTCCAAGTGAAGGGCTCTGTTCCACAATGGGACCTGAACACGAGCCCCACATTGCCGGTAGGAATTTGCTCCTTCGTCTCCCTGAAAGCAGTCTTCATCATACTGCTTGATAAGCAAAAAGAATGCTGTGATCCAAGTCTTTATAGCAGACTCTCCTTAACCCACCCTTTCCGTTTATAGGGTGTCCCTGAGGACTCGCCCAGAACTCCTGCCTGGAGTTGTTACTGACTTTAATTTGGAAAACATCAATTTGTTCCAGTGTTCCTCCCAAAGCTATCTTGCTCACAGGCACAGGCTTTGCTGCATTTGTTAAATGTTAAACGATATTTAACTTACTACCTTTATAGATAATAATGCTATTTAGAAGGTCTCCAGAGCTCCTTGTCTCAACTGCTGAGAGATCTAGGTTGATTGTTATCAACCTAGCAGTTGTCCAGCTGGATCTTGGGCTGTGTAAGACTGTATTATTATATAGCTGTTAAGATGGATCCACCATTGATGGTAAAACACATTCCACCAGAGCCCAGACAGTTTCCATAGTTGACATCTGCAGGGCAGTTACCTGGAGCTCTAGCTATACTTTTAGAAAGAATTATGCTATCACAGAAGCCTCTAAAAGTAATGCTGTGATTGACAGAGCAGTCCTGCAATCACTGTTTGCCTAAGGGGATTCCAAAACCCACTTCCATGTATATGGGTCCTATTTCGGAGTTGCCCACCAGTGAGAATGTATATGTGGACAGTTACCTGAAGGATAACATTTACCAATAATTGAAATAGTTGAACCAGTAAGTTAATTTGATCCCACCCTCCTTCCTTTCTTCCTTGGAGTCAAAGCTAATACTTATATTTGGAGAAAACTGAAGAATAGGAAGTACACACCACCCTTTCATTTCCATCTTGGAAACTGAAGCTGGTATAATCTGCAGTAGTTTATCAAGTAGTTTATCTCCTGGAACAACATGACACAAGTGCTCCTGAATCAGAATTCACTCCTATGCAAAGTAAGATACTGGTTTTCACCTATAAAATCTCACTGGGCACATCTCCATGTGTATTAATGCACCATAGTTACATTAATAACAGGTACTAAATGTGCAATAACTGGTGATACTGCACAGTAGCACTGGTGCGCTTATTTTTGGTGATGCTAATGTGCAGTAAACTAAGCCTACTGTGCATTAGCATGGCTTTTGCCACGACACACTAATGCTGCACATTTAGAGCCTTGTGTAAATGTACCCAGTGGCTTGGTATCTGCTCACTGAAGGAATATACCTTTTTCCCTGTGCTGTGCTACCACAGCTGCAGGTGGAAGCAGCTGAGCTGGAGCCCCCTCCTAGTATAAAAGAGGGAGCTCTCTGTAGGGCTTTCTCCATGAGCTCCCTCATTCATGTCAACTTTTTTGCCTTGTTGTCAGAATTATCATAGGTGACAGTTTTGTCTTGGGCATTAGCAGACATTTTAGACCCAAATTTGCTTAATTCACCCTTTTGTGAAGCCCATGCTGCCTCAGCTTCTTTCCTTTGGTCCTCTCCAACACAAGTGAATTTTATTTTAAAGTGCATTTTTATTTTAAACAAGGTTTTTTAAAATAATCCTGCTCTTCAACTTTATTTCTTGAAAGCGTGCTGTTTCATGAATCCTTGGACAATTTGGAATAGTCAGGAGGAAAAATGTAGTCATCTTTCTTTCAGTGGATTAAGGTTAGAATTGCATTATTTTCTTGTGAATTTCAGATGCAGTATTTGGATGCGATGAATGGAGACGACTTACTACTGAGTGGTGAAGTGACATGGCGCCCTCTTGTGGAGTATAATGCCCAAAGCCTCCTGAAGCTGACCTCCCCAGTTTATAATGATGAAGGACTCTGATATCTTCATCATCAGTGAACTTTTTCCTAGTGACAACTTGAAATCGGTTTGTGAAAAATATATTAGAGTAAGAATCTATCATGCTGTGGATGCCCAAGAAAAAAAAGGAAATACCTGCTGTTGAAATAAAATATATTGAAATAGATACCTTATTCTTACTGATTTACATTGTATTTACATTCACTTGTGATTAAATGCTGCTAGTTCATATGAGAAATACGTGGCTCTTGCAGTTACCCAGTTGTTCCTGCAGAAATGTTCTGAGAGTCAACTTCCATATTTTGAAAACCAAAATGGACAGGTACCTCAAGAAAACTGATCTCTGTCCTTTGTCTGATGACAGGAGCTGTCTTGCACAGATACCGTGATGTTCCTCATGCTGCTTTATGGCAAGGTTGTAAGTTTTGCATATTCTGGGTGCTGATATACCAGGTGGCCTAGCTTTTGGGCAGTTTATTTTTGCATTATGAAAGTTGAGAACTAGTAAAAAAAATTCTGAAAAGATATTCCATGAAAACCCCAGTTAAGGTCAGACAATGACTGGTCCCTTTTATAGCTGCACAGTGGGAGCTGGGTTGAAAGACAGTGCCATGCATATTCAGTTCTGATTAATCTGTTTCGGTGTTGGCATCCCCAAAAAGAAAGGGGCCTGGGATGTGGTGGAGCTCTGCTGGAAAGCTACAGAGGAGCTGTGTCTAATTGATATGTCAGTATTTTTTCTAGAGCTGTGCTGTAGTGATTGATGCAACAGAGTGACATCCTCATGATTCTTTATGAAGTAAAGTTATGCTCCAGCAACAAAGAAATTTAAGACATTTTCTGGTTAACATTTTGAATAGTTAACCTGGTAAGTGACCTCAAGACTGAATACTTCTTTTGATTAAATCAGGAAAAAGCAGGGGCTTATTGCACAGACTGAAGTTTAACATAGTGTTTCCAGACCAATGATAGAAACTAGTTTTATTTATATCCTATCCATAAATCTCAATCCAAAAATATCTGACCAAAGTAAAGAAAAATGGTATTTGTTTTCAGTATCTTTTAATGCCTTTGTTAAGAATTTAGGAATAGTGTCCTATTATGTTAGGATTTAATCCTAATAAACCCAGTAAACACAAATACAGGCGATCATTTTTCATTTGTAGTAATTATAATGTGTAAAATGTTCTTATTCCCAATACAAGTCTGAATATCCCTGAAGCTGCCCATGACTGTGCATGTTCCCACTCCTAAAGCTGCCTTTTCCAGGCTATTTGAATCTGTTAGTGTTAGTCATCATATTTCCTGTCAGGAGATGAGTGGGATGAAGAACGTGATCTCCCAAACACTGGCCCATGCATTTTAGCTGCAGTTTAGGGAGCAACTACTAGTGAATTTTTCTTTGTATAAAAAAGTCATTTTGTTAGTTTTTTTTCAAAGCAAACTTCCTCAGTTTAACTTGTTATAAAATGAGTCATATAAAGAAACCTTATATGTGTGAGGTATATCCCACTTCTGTGAAAACATTACAGACCAAACAACTTTCTCTCAGTTTATTTAAGATGCTTTTGTTGCAAACTGAGCTGAGGAGAGAAACTTCTTATGTGTGAAGTATTATGCAGTATGTGAGATGATAACACCTTGTAATTCATTACAGCTGTGTTGTATTTACATAAAAGAAGGCTTAGCTATGGAGGAATTTGCTGATTAATTTATTTTTAATGGGAGTGAAGTATACCACGTACCAAAATAAACTTTACTGTGTGTATCTTACTGCTCTTGGAAGAGATGGAAAAATTAATGGTAGATATGTTGGCTCAAAACTACATACATTAATTCATAAACAAAATAGTCATTTCAACTTTAACCCCTTCCTTGCTGTGTCTTTTAAATTTTGACCCATGCTGCAGTACTAACAACATCATTTATACCATCGAAACATAAAATGAAAGTAAGTCACTCCCTGTCCTATACAAACCCACTGAACACAGCATTCTGGTGAGTGGCAGTATGTACTCCACAGCCAGGGGCCCGTTTGAGCACACATCCCAGCAAGCCTTGCAGTGGCCTAGTCTCCAAAGATTCTGTGCCAGGCTCAGAGAAGAGCACTGATCAGCCATCTGCCCAGGGGCTGTACCCCTACCCTTTTCCTGAGAACGCCTGGTCAGTTTCTTTTCTGGAAAAGCCATGTTTTACTCTGAGCCTGGAGAACTCAGAATGAGGGTTTACTGCCTCTTCATCATGCAAACCCTGGTTGCACAACACCAGGAGCTCCTGACCCTTCAGCACCTGTCCAGGCAGAGAGTTTTACCCTATAAGTCCTTCCTTACTGTGACCAGCTATCTTCTGTGTCAGCTGGTGCACTTCTCTGTCCATGTGGCTCTCAAAATGGCTGAGGCCATAGCAAGGCACCTCTCCCACCTTCTCTACCTCTCCTTTGTCACCAACCCCTATGTAGCCAATGAGCACAAGGCTGCAACAGTACGTCTCCAAACCCTTTGCTGTCATTTCAGGTCAAGAGACGTGAGCACATCCTCCTGCCCACATGGGACAGTGAGCAGTGGTGGTTGAACTTCCTTCATGGAGATCTGAACTCCTGATCCTGATGGAATGGGGAACATTTGGCTGTGGGGCTGCCAGCATTAAAGTGGAGGAAGTGATTTTCGCCCCACTGCTAATCGGAGACATAGCATATCTGTTTTATCCCTGATTCATGAAGCTGTACACAGGGCACTTGGATGCCAGGAAGGAACTGTTAAATTAGTGCCTCAGCAGGTGCTGCGTAGCTGTGGAGTATGCCTTTGGGCATGTCAAGCTGCACTGAAGGTCACTGCTTCTCTGCCTGACTATGCGTTAGCTTCTCTGCCTGACTGTGCATTAGTGCATGGGTCCCTGGACACCAGGCAGTAGCCAAAGGGGTCTGGTGGAATGACTGTTGCTGCCACTGACTGGTGGGGCTGCAGGTAGCTGTGTTCTGAATATGTCCCAAGTGTGATGGTTGTTGGTAGCTGCCACTTGATGTAAGGCCTGTCATGCATCCTTGGCAGTGGGGAGTTGGTATGGACTGTGGGAATACCTGTGGGCAGTTCTGGTAACCCATGTCTGGGTGTGTAGTCCAACACTCTCAGTCTGCAAAGTTAGGGCAGACAGGATGTGGTCCTGAAACTCTCACTCCAGCCATATGCTGGCTATCATATACAGCAGTTGCTCTTGCTGGGTCATGCCTACCTAGGGGGACACCTTGGTTTTCTCAAGAGCAAGAGGAGCAGATGAAAGAGCGAACTTACCATGGATGAGAGTCAGTAGGTCAAATGAGCCTGTCCACTGGCTTGATTGCCTTGCGAGCTGCAGCTTTGGTTGTGGGGTCACAACCCTTATCCTCCCATGATTGTGTGCTGTCAGAGCAGCAGCAAATGAACAGTGAGCTCCTTTTATTTACTGTCAGGCCAGACACCTGCAAATGGTGGTGATGGTACCTTGGCACCAAATAGTGGTACCAGAGAGTGACCCAGAGAGTGGCCAGGCAGACGAAGAGCTGCACATACACAAAGATGGACCTGCTTGGCTTGTTAGTGGTGGCCAGCCAGTCCTGCGTACAAGAGACTCAGGAGTGGCAGCAAGAAGGGTGGATATACTGTCATCAGTGCATCACCATGGTTAGGCACAGGATCAAGTAGTCCCAGTGGTCCTCCATATGGCTTGCCAGATGGCATGCAAAGGCCAAGGCCTGCTACATGGCAATTGCTGAGCAGACAGAAGTACTAGTGGAGTCCACAAAGGCCAAGTGGGAGTCCATGGATCACCCTGGTCTGCAAGGTCAGTAGAGACACAAAAGTCATTTGTGTTCTTCAGCTCCCTCTGTAATACACCTGTCCAGCCAGACCGTTCACATGCTGCCACCTGGCTTCATACCATTGCAGGGCTTCCCTGCAGCCGAGGCAGAGGTAAGCACCACCCAGCAACAGGCCATGCAAACCCATGGCTGGAACCGGCATCCAACAGTGGTGTTTAGTAGTTGGCTACTCTCATACAGCACTAGGTATTGCAGCCACACCAGAGCCCCACTGTGCTCATGTTCACAGCACAGCAGTAATGGGTGCTGGGATGTTGCCAGGTTTCTGTTTTGGCTGTGTTTGGTTCCTGGTTCTGCTCAGTGACCTGAGGAAGAATATCTTGCATTTGAAAACTTGTCTAAATCTATCCCGACTATATAGTTGATCTGATAAGAGACCACCCTAAGAAATCCTTGCCTTTTGCATAAACAGTTCAGATAGTTGGGGACCTCCAGGTTGTCTCATAGTTTCATAGTTTCTAGGGTCGGAAAGGACCTGAGTAGATCATCTAGTCCGACCCCCTGCCATGGCAGGAAAGAGTACTGGGGTCAAACGACCCCAGCAAGGTGTACATCCAGCCTCCTCTTAAAGACCCCCAGAGTAGGAGCAAGCACCACTTCTCTTGGAAGTTGCTTCCAGATCCTAGTCGCCCTGACCGTGAAGTAGCACCTCCTGATATCTAGCCTAAATCTACCCTCTGCCAGCTTGTGACCGTTATTCCTGGTCACTCCTGGCAATGCTCGGGGGAACAGGGACTTCCCCAATGCCTTCTGATCCCCTCTGACTAGTTTGTAACAGGCCACTAGATCCCCCCTCAGCCTTCTCTTGTGGAGGCTGAACAGGTTCAGGTCCCGTAGCCTCTCCTCATAGGGCCTGCCCTGATGCCCCCTGATCATGTGAATGGCCCTCCTCTGGACCCTCTCCATGCTGTCCACATCCCTCTTGAAGTGCGGTGCCCAGAACTGGACGCAGTATTCCAGCTGCGGCCTGACCAGTGCCGCATAGAGGGGGAGGATCACCTCCTTGGACCTGCTTGAGATGCACCTGTGGATGCATGACAAGGTACGGTTGGCCTTCTTGACTGCATCCCCACACTGCCGGCCCATGTTCATCTTGGAGTCTGATGACTCCAAGATCCTTTTTTGCCTCTGTGTTGACAAGAAGGGAGTTCCCCAACCTGTAGGTATGGTGCCAGTTGTTCCTCCCCAGGTGCATCACTTTGCACTTGTCAGTATTGAATCCCATCCTATTCTCATCCGCCCTCCCTTGTCTCCTGACTGTAGTCCAGATGTTTGTCTCCTGCTCCTGGCCTCTAGTTCCTGGAGCCCATTGGCTCCTAACTCCTCTTTGCTGACAGCCAACTCCTTGCTCCTGAC
Source organism: Crocodylus siamensis (assembly GCF_052110815.1). Taxonomy (NCBI): domain Eukaryota; kingdom Metazoa; phylum Chordata; order Crocodylia; family Crocodylidae; genus Crocodylus; species Crocodylus siamensis. Next base: position 40,839,009 of record NC_143404.1, on the reverse strand, counting down.
TCCAGTCCAGATCCCTATTTGCTGACTTTCAGCTTCTTAATACTGAACCCCTCCCCTTCTCTGATCAAGATGTAGCAGAAAGCTCTCTTTGTACATTTCCCTTCTGAACACTGATATAACAGAAGCCCCTTCTTACCTGCAACCCCTCCCCCCCCATTTTGTGCATTTCTTTTCCTTCTAAGTATTGGCAGAGACCTAGCACACTCATTGCATGGGTGTGGCAAGGCTCAGAGCAAGCCAGAAAGCTGAAGTGGCTTTCTGTAGAACACTACAAGATACATCTACATATCAGTTAAGCTCAGTGTCACTAAAGAAAACAAAAGAACTAAAATATCCACTGCAAAGACTGTAAATATATCCTGTGCTAACCTAACTCACTCACTGTCCCCAGTAGCCTTTGATCCTCCCTACTTCACGTTGCATTTTTATATATTTCTTAACGTATATTTTCATATTTCAGCTGTCTCGCCTTTACCATGGCATTTTGTATTTTATATTTTATACCTTTAAACTCTTAAGGAATGTACTCCCTGTAGAATGAAGTTACACCCTGGCCCACTGTTAAAACTGCATTGAAATTATAATTGTAAAGTGATAAAATCTGTTGAGTGAATGTGAGTGAATGGTGATCATCAGTAGACAATAGCCTAGCCAAAAGAACTCCATTTTAAGCTAATCAAGCTGAAGAACTGATTCTTGGAACTGAACACTTGCTCTATGGACTATTCCTGTAATCCATGACAATACCGCCATTAAGTCAAGAAGTCAAGGGTGGACTCCCAAAACTCCAGGTACCAGCAGGCAGAGACCCCTGTCACTGACAGCTGTCATGCACTACTCAAGACCCACGTGGGACAGCAACCTCTGGCTTGGGTAGCCAAGATGATGCTGGGATATCACACAAGTCTGCCAGAAAGGGATAAAAGGCAGTGAAGCATGACCCTCAGTAGGCACCCTCTCATCCAGCACCTGACCTACTGAGACAGAAGAAGCAGGCAACCCCGTTCTGGAGAAGACATCACCTTGAAGGAAGCTGACCATCAACAGCAGATTCCAGGCCCTCGGATAGGTAGATATACTAACAGCAGTGCTCTTACAATCACTACAGCAGCTACTATATACTACATGGGTCTGAATGAGTGAGTGCATGTGCTAAGGTTACCAGTACCACCTGTAACTCAGTGTTTGCATTTATGATTTTATTGGTAACTTCACATCCCGTCCAATAAACTAGAATTTATTATGATCCTGTGAGTCGGTCCTTTGTAGCCAACAAAGACTCCAGTCTGGATCTTGGCTTCTTGTTCCTGCCCCCCAGCTCATGTCTCTCTAATGGCAAACCCCCACTGTCCACTAACCAGTTATATATACCCTGACACACAGTAGCAGATCTCCCATTTTGCAAGAACTTATGGTTAACACTGTACTAGGGCTGGGATTCTTCTTTGCTCAATACATAAAGGTCAATAAAGAACTTAGTTGTTTATAACTAAGCTTCAAACCTTCACTTTAAGGCGTTAGGCTCCCAGAGCAGAAGACACAGCTCAGCACTATGTTGTGCATGGAGAGAGTTCAGTGCCTCAAAGGTACCCAAAAATGTCAGGCTGAGCAGAGACCCACCTAGAACAAGCCAATAGCCAGCATAGGGTGCTGTAGGAAGTGGAGAGAGGGGAAATTGTCCTTTGGGCTTACCTGCCTGAGTCAGGGCTGCAGGCAAGCTCCTCTAACCATACATGTTCCATAGCCTGGAATCCTTTCCTAAGGGAAGCTTTTAAAGAATAGAGCAGGGATCACTTTTTTTCAGACACCAAAAATAAAGGTGGTGGTGATGCTAGTGGTGCCCACCTTTTATACAGTGCCAGTTAGAGCACTTATGGCCTGGTGTGGACATCCTAATGACTTTGGGAGCACTCATTGAGGATGGGGGTTGCAGAGCAAAGTGCCAATGAAACACTGCAGCCCTTTGTCTCCCAGGGGCTGTGTCACTGAATGCTGTCATGTCTGCTCTGCCTCCACTTCCCTAGTGAATTGGAAGACAAGGTCCTATGCCCCACAACACTGAAGCTGGGAAATCAGAGGTACATGGGTTAGGTCCTGGAAAGCAGGAATCCCGGTTCTGGTGGGGGATATGGGGCATAGGATCTCCTGAGTCAAGTGGGCAGTTATGGAGCCTTCAGGTTCAGCGGGGAGAACAGGTATCTGCTGGTTCTAGTTGGGAGGACAGGTTTTTTGGAGCACTTCAGAGGGTGTGTACATCTGACTGGCTCACTATTTGACGTTTCAAAGGGATTTAAAGTGCTTCAAATGTTACCTGTCTGCACACAGAGCTAATGAACTGTGGAGTGCAGATGACTGGAATAGTGCAGTGTCCAAGCTCTTTCAAGTTCTTGTGCTATTGCCACCCACAATACATTTTCCCACCTGGTCTACCTTGTTTGCGTCTTTTTGTCTCACGTTTTTTAATGCTTTCATTCAGCCAGAGTCAACTTCCATGGTCCAGATATGGATTCTAAATGATTCTGTTCATATCCCACTTTGTCATGACCTTCACCATGCACATATGCCTGCAGCAGATGAAAGAAACCAACAGATGGCAGGTGTACTAGTCCCGTCTGGATACAGAGTGTGCAGCAGACAGAAGGCAGGCCCAGCAGTTGGTAGTGGGAACTATTTAGTTATGGTTATGGAGGTATGTAATGAACAAAGGCCTAGTTGGGGCAGATCTGGTCCCAGGCGCCAGCTTGAGGCAATCAGGATGAGTCATCCAGCAGACAGGCTTGCCCACCCTGGCTATATAACCAGACAGCAGATAGTTGTCTGAGCAACAGATTTCCTTGCTGTGATTCTGGCCTGTTTGGAACTCCTAATCTGGCTGTGTGCGCTGAACCTCTAGCTTGGAGCCATGTGCCTGCTTCTGTTTGCCCCTGTTCATGATTGCTTTTGTTCCTGTCTTGGACCTCCTGGCCTAGATCAACTGCTTGCACCTGACCATGATGTTGTCTTGACCCTTGGCTTGATATCTGGCACTAGGACTGACATCAAGCTTTGACCCCAGCTTCCACTCTGGTAAACTGGTGACCTAGTGCAACTGACTCAGACCGACCATGTACACTCATGAGGTATTCATAAATATTTTGAGTACCAGAGAGCACCTGTTCTGGATAGGAGAGCCTGACATGTGCCTGTGAGACCAAACTGCTATGGGGTTGGGATTACTAGTAGAGACAACATAACATCTGAATGCTCAAAGCCATTTTCTTGGAACTATGTCTGAGCTTCCACCTATATGTTGTCAGTTTGACACAAAGATGAGCAGCACTGGCCACTGAAGTGAGTGGAATTGTTCTTTAGAAGCTGGTTGACCTGGGCTTTTGCTGGTCAGTTGAGAACCATTTCAGTACTAGAGAGTCAACACCCTCTCTCATGTATGATCAAGAATACAAGGCTGTTAAGCAGGTTCACTTTAGCAGCTTGTGACTCTGTGGAATGTTGACAACATAACCCAGGGCTTCAAGGTGATGGGGTTTCCTGAACTGTGCTAGGTCCATTGATGGGACTTCTATACATATGAGCTTTCAGTACATCAGTTAAAAAGGGATCCTTCTCTTTCCTGATTCAGTATTAATGGATCACTGAGGCTGCTTAATGTACATTAATGTTGGCTGCTTGGAGAAGATGTACAATGTTTACATATTCAAGTACATAGACCTCTTTAAGAAGCTGTGCCACATCTAAATGAGGAAGGTTGATATCTGAGATGGTATCGTCTTTGGGGATTTAACCACTGCTTAAGTACACAGGGTTATTATGTGAAGAACAGTGATCCGGTGTACTTTTGGCTGTCTGAAGAGGCTGGAAATGATTGATTGTTGCAGCTTACATGCTGCCAAAGGAGAATCTTTGCCCACAGAACAGAAAAGGAAGTGGCATGCCTATGCAGAGTTTGACCAGTTAAAAACCATAAACATATTACCGTGGGGTACTGTGAGGTTGCATAGGGCCCTGAAGGAGCACTGAGCTTTTGTCCTGGAAGTCTTCTCACATTGCAGATATGCTGTGAAACACTGTATTAGTGTTATCTAGCCAGCAACACAAGACTTGGTTTCTGGGGACACAAACTAAAGATACTGATAGAGAAAGGAAGAAGCATATAATTTACAGTGGTGGATCAACATGAGAAGCTTTCAGCTAAACCTCCCTGAAAGTTTTCTCTATAATATTCTTTTCATATGAAACTTCTTATGAGGCTATTCTGCAAATGCCCCTTGCTGTCAGACACATAACCTGCTGCCCGTGATACTGAATTTCCTCAGCAGATGACCAAAGTGTCTCTGCATGCTCTGGTGGTGACGGAGAGCTTACAGGAAACACCAGAGCAGACCTGCAAGGCTAAAATGGTCTCAAAATCTCTGCAGGCCACTCTGGTAATGGTTGATGTCTCCCTGCTGTGAGTGAACAGGACTCAGAGAAAGATGCTGCAGAAGACAAGTGGACATTTTGCTGCTCTGTTGCAGGTAAGCAATGGCCCCTCCTGAGCCAGCAGTGTCCTATAAGGGAAAAAGAACTAAGATTGCCATCCTCTAGGAACATGTATCGGAGCACTTTCTAGAGGTGGTACCAGATGATGAGAAGGAGATTTTTGTGCACATGAACTAGTTTCTACAGGGCTCCAAGGGCTGGAAAGGTAGTGTAACTGTTCAGGGGACAGAAATTTTTGCCACAGCCTCCATGATTGATCTGTTGCTGACTCGCAAAAAGAATTCCCACCTGGCGGGGAGTGAGACTGAGCCGTGGGCGGCTTGCAGCCAGGAGGAGGGGGCAGAGAGCTGCCTCTGTGTAATCGAGAGTGTGTGTGGGGGGTCCCATGAGGGGAAAGTGTCTGTGTGTGTGCAGAGAGTGAGAGTAGAGTGCACATGCTTGTGTCTGTGTGTGCCTGTGTGTGTGCACATTTGGCTGTAGTGGGGCCAGGAAGCAGGGAGAAGAGGTGGGCATGTGCCCCCCCCCCAGCCCAGCGGGGTCCACCCCGCCTCCCCTGCCAGCACTAAGAGGGGAAGGGGCCCCTCCCCCCCACAGCCCTTGAAGGAAATGGTGTAAACTCTGCCAATAACAAAGATGGGTTCTATCATTATAATAGCTAAATGCTAACATCTTTTTGTGGAGCTGGCTCATTGACAATACAATTTCCATTTGACTAAACTTTAATACTAGTATATAGTTTAAATGAACCCATCTTATTTAGCAATCCAAACTGCTCTAGACAACTAATCCATTCCTGCCGTAGCTACCAATTTTTGTGTGCATCTTCTTCTTATTTTACCAGTTATTATTTATATTGTACTCCATATTGTTGGTAACAAGCATATCAGGAATGGATTTCTGCCAGACCCCTTTGGTAATGTTTCCTCATTTATAATTACTTTTTGTCACTGTAACAGGGGGCCTGCTTGGGGCCAATCTCCACGTGGCCCACCCACCTGTTCTTGGGCCAACCGTCTGCTTTCTCGCCCACCACGCTTTGATCTTAATAATTAATTGATAGATGTAGTTAAGCGGGAGGCTGCCCTTTTTCTGCCCCGACACCCGGGGGCGCTATCTGCAGCTCCATTCCTCCCCCTACACCGCAGCCCAAGCCGCGCAGATGGCATCTCGATGTTCACATAATCACTGGCCCCACACTGGGCCCCAGAATTCTTCTGACTGAACCCCAGCCTAGAGGACTCTCATCAGGTGGCCTCATCTACCTTCATACAGGCTATGTGGCTCCCTGAAACCATTTTCCCCTCTCTGGTGTGGTCCCCCCAGGACATTTGGCTACCAGCCCTGGCCCACCTCCAGGCCAGTCGGAACCCCTGGTCCTTGGCTCTCGGGCGTCCTTCGTGGTGGGCCCCTGGCCCTTTTGACCAGTCTGGTCCTGGCCCCAGCATGGGCCAGTCAAGGGTACTTTCTTGATCGGTACTGAGTCTCTAGCCCCTCACTCTCTCTGGAGGTCCACCCACTGGGCCCTACACATAAAGGGGTGACCCACCTGGTGGCAGGGGCTAGGAGTTAAGGCGCCCCAACCCACCTTTCACCAGGGTGATCACTGGCCTGGCATTTCCTGGGGGCTCCCGTGCCACTAAGAGCCCCACCAGGGTGCAGTTTTAGGTTCTACCCAGGACCAGGAGCCTCCTATCATCCCCTACAGCTCCTCCCTTACTTCCAGATGAAACTCAGCAGCCCTCTGACCAGGCAATGTTGTTGTCTGACCCCTTGCAGCTAAACTGGCCTGTTTATATGGGCAGCTCTGAACCCAAAATGGCTGCCCTCATTAGACACCTGGTGGCTGCCAGCTCCAGGGCCTTAAAATAGCAGGCACACACAGTGCCCTGCCACAGTCACCTGTCAGTTAGATAGGTGTTAATACATTTAATATATGTTGCAATGATATTTTTATAGCATATATCTTTTATCCAGTCAAATGGCTTACACAAATCTAACTATATTAAATCAACGTAATTACCATTAACGACAAAACTTACAAGCAAATAAAAAAAAATGTAGTTTTCCTTACACGACCTATTTTCAATAAAACTTATGTTGATTGGCATTAATTATGCAATCCTAAATTATTTCTTTAATGATTGTATCTTATTAGCTTTTCGTGATATCTCTTACCAGACCAACTGCATTGTTGGGGTAGTTAGACAAGATATTCGTCTTCAGGTCTGAGGAGAAGCAGCCAGTACAGCACAGTAAAAAAGTTGGAAGTGGGGGGAAGAGAGATTCCCAGGGATAGAATCATTGGTGATGCGTAGGGGGTCCACGAGCACTCCCTGAGTGTGGCGATGCACCCCTTGTCAAAAGGTGCTGGTGGCACCTGCGGGTAGTCATTGCTTGCCACCCCTCCCCCCCTTACTGCTGACACCAATGGTGGCATCTGTGGGTGATTTGTGATCACCACTGGCCACCGCTGATGCTGCCGGTGGTGTCTATGAGTGGTTGCCAACCACCCGTTGGTGCTTGCCACCCCCTTACTCCCCCCGCCCTCCCAATGACAGCTCTGTGGCCGCCTGTGGGAGTTCGCTGTGTTCCCCCAGCCTCTGGGGGCACGTGGGGTTCATGGATAGCAGACAAGCAATTAGCAGAAGAAAAGCAGCTGATTACTGGGAGATTAAGGCATATCAAAAGGGTGTAGGGTCAACTATGCAGTTGGTAAGATATCCTGCTAAGAAATCCTTGCTTCTCATGTAATTCCTGCACCATCACAGCTACATCACATTTAATATTAATATGACATTTATTTCTTTTCCAGTCCCATGGAACTTTTCCAAGTCTTGTTAAAAGGTCATATTAATAATTCAGAGTGACTTGATCAATCCTCCTAACTCTCCTGAGAGCAAGTTATTGGGTTATGATGATTAAAAAAAATATTTAGTTTCATATCTCTTGAGTTATAAGGGAACATCTAGTCTGACTTCTGGTTAGTCACTGGATATAGAGTTTACCCAGGTACCTCTCTGTAAGGAGTCCAATAATTGTTTTAATCCTGAGGACACTAAACTGTTGTGTGTGAAAATAAGAGAAATCAGAGGGTTACCTGTTCCTGAACTGCTTTTTGCTATTTGCAATGCCAGGCAATCAATTAGGAGCAAGATGTACAAATGATCTCTGCGTCTCCACTCTCTTCCTGCCTCCCCAAAAAAATTCCCAATGAATCTGGCAGTCAAGTTGACCATGAGGATGCATGATACTAGTCATACATCTGAGTGAGATGACTGATTCTTTGTACCTCTCTCCTACCTTGGAGCACTGGTCTAAGTTAAACTGTCTAACCCATTTCTAGAAAACATATAGCCAATTGTGCATTAGGGAAAATTGGCAGCCCGCCCCGAGGTGCCTGTGCAGTTGCTGCCAGCACAGAGCTGATGCCGGAGTTGTGCAGCCTGGCACAGCTGTTTGCAGCCTGCCCGTTGCTTGCTGCAGCTGCCCACAGCCCAGGCTCATCACCTCCATGCTGGGAACAAGGGAGAGACCGGGGCAGCGCTGCCTCAGGCCCCTCTCCCACCACCCGCTCCTAGGTGCATCTGCATACGCTGGTGTGGAGCTGATCCCAGAGCCTGGCACAGCTGTTTGGAGCCTCCCAGCTGCAGCTGGCTCCTGCTCTGGGGAGCTGCTGCCAGTCAGGATCCCGGGCTGCTTCCAGCAGGCAGCTGGGACACTGCAAGCCCTGCTGGGAGCAGCCTGGACTCTATCGCTAGCAGCAGCTACCCAGAGTCCAGGCTGGCTGCAGCGTGCCAAGCAAAATAGCCTTACGTGCCACGTTGGGCACGCGTGCCAGGGGTTGCCGAACCCATCCTTCCCTATTTTGCACCAACACAAAAAGAAAAGGAGATGATTCCTACAGTGTAGCCAGCGGACAACCAGAAATTGGTCCTAGTAAATAAATATCTTGTTGCCCCCTCTATTTCCTGCCTACATAGCATGCCCCCCCCCTATATTTAGTTGCTCCTTCTCCACTGTTTTGTACATCTGTGGTCACTTTCTACCATACTGTCCGCCTAGAAGAGCAGGAACTGCCTGGGAAGAGCCCAAAGAGCCATGCAGGAGCCCAGGTACAGGTTGCCATGGCAACTGGCTAAGGAGGAAAGTAGTCAGCACCTGTACCTGGTCACCTGGCAAGAAGGGGCAGGGCCTTGGTCCCATATAAACCCCAGGCTGAAACTAAGGGAGGCAGTTCCTTGCTGGCAGGTAAGGGGGAAGGAGTTCTCTTGGAATGAGAAGGGAAAGAGGCCTGATTAACCTCTGCTCCAGGTAATGGTAAAGGGGCAGAGCACACCTTTGGTAACCTATGTTAAGCTAGAGCCCAGGAGCTTATTTTTTGTTTGTAGTTTTCTAAGAGCGGTGGTTTGGGTGAAGCTATTTTGGTGGGGGGAGGAGGAGGCCTCACTGGGGCCCACTACAGAGGGGATGTGGCATTTGGTGGGGCACAGAGACCCTGGCACCAGAGGGGGTGTGGCATTTGGTGGGGCACAGAGACCCCAGAGCTAGAGGGGGCATGGCATTTAGTGGGGCGCAGAGAGCCCAGTGAGGGCAAGGGGTGCCAGTGAGGGCACAGGGGCAGGGCTGCAGAGAACCCAGTGAAGACAAGGGGCCAAATTACAATGAGGCCGATGCCAGTACCATCTGCGAGGCTTGGGGCATGGTCAAGGGGTGGCTGGAGCCATGTATATAGCCCATAAGGCTAGGGTGCCCCGAAAATACCCATTGCAAAGCAAGACCCACAAGGGGTCTGGGAACCCACAGGGTTCAGTAAGTCCATCAAACTGTGTCCTAGAGGACTTAAAGGCTGCTTCCCTATTTTCATATTTGTCATCAAAGTTGTTGCAGGCGAGAACTGAATGTGCCCATCGGGCTCCAGTTGGCACGGTCAGGGGGCCTTAGAAGAACACGGCCACCCTTAAGGACCACAACCCGTGACACATACCAAGGAGTGTTGATGGGAAGCATAGGGTGACATTTTGGCCAACAAGTGGTCATTGTAGTGGGAGCCTCCCACAATGGTCAGGAACCTACATTCATAGCTAGAGATATGGAGGGAAGATGGATATATTGGTCCACCGTTAATGGCCCTCAATAAAATTCCTCACCTTTGCAATTACCTCATCTGTATTCTCTAGTGGAGGTTCCAGTTGCACCCTACCTTGCATGTCACAAAGAACTTCAGCCAAATACTACTTTAAAGCACAATAAGGAAATTTACATGGGAATGTATCATTCTTCTAAAATGTCTTGATGAAAAAATATGAAAATACTTCATTTAAGCAATAGTAAAATGCATCTTTTCAACTAAATTGTTTTGATTATACTTGCTACAAACCTAAAAGTCACATTATAATGTATAATATATGTCAAAAAGAAATGCTTTATCCTTACTGACACAAACTATTTGGACCCAGGGCACCAGCAGGATCATCATCATCAGGGTATAGTGTATCAGGTAGCCCTCCATCTGTACAAACAGCTTATCGTGCACCACCCATGGCATGCACAGCAGGGGCATGCTTGGGGCACAGAGATGGCATAGCAGGGGGTTGGCCCTGGGGCACCTCCCTAGAAAGGCCGCCAGTGGGGAGGATGAGGGCACCAGCAGGATCTGCAGCAGCAGGGCATAGTGGCCCAGGTAGCCCTCCATCTGCACAAACATCACACACCACCCACTGCCGCAGCCTCACCACCACCTGCCACTGCAGGTGTCTGGAGGTGCCAGCTGTATCAGTGGCACAGCCTTGTTGGGACCTGCCTGCTCCAGTAACTGGTGGACCAGTGTGTTTGATGGGTGGAGGACCATGCCTGGGAGGCCGCCCATGAGTAGGCACAGCAGCAGAGCTGCCAGGCCCACTGGGCTGAGCTGGCAGCCCTGCAGCAGCAGTGTGTGGAGCTGTTGGAGCAGCAGCTGGCTATCCAGCAGAGGCTGTGTCCATGTCCCCCACCCTGGCCCTGCAGGGACCCTGGGTCCTGCCCACTGCCAGATCCTGCTGCAGGTGCTGCAGAGCCTGCTGGCTGCAGGCATCCCTGGCCTTCGCTGTGGCCTCTGACCCCACAGAGGAACCGTCTGTTGCTGGGCTGCTGGCCGCCTTCTGTTGGGCTCTGCCCTTGGTAGTCCCATCCCTCAGTCCTGCACAGATGGACTTGGGGACTGGGTCGGACACATGGCACATCTTCTAAGTTTGGGGAACAGGTTTTTTATTGTTGGTGGGTGGGTGGAGGGGCACTGTGTGTGTGTGGGGGGGGAGAGGTCTGTGCTTGAGTGGGGAGGGAGGAGGGAGGAGGCTTTTGCTGTTTTAATAAAATTTGAACTGTTTGACCTATGTGTGTGTCATGGAGTGGTGCCGGGGGTGGGCAGGACATTGAGGGTGTGTGGGCAACTGGGCAGGTGGGCTAGGGTGGGGAGTGCAGGAGGAGGGGGTCAGCCAGAGCCTCCCACAGCCAGTGCCCTGGGCCCAGCTGGTGGGTGTACAGCTGTCTTGGGGCCTGAGCAGGGTTGTGGGGACTGGAGGGGGCAGCAGGGCCAGCACCATGGCCAGCAGCAGTGTAGGGTACTGATCGTTGCTGGCAGGGGCCTAGCCAGAGCAGCAGGGGACTGGATGCCACAGACTGGGGCAGGGGTGGTGCAGGGAGGAGGATGGGCAGGGACAAGGTTGCAATGTACTGCCCCTGCACTGGGCATGCAGCTCCTAGGGAGGGAAGAGGCTGGGCTAGGGTTACCATACATCCGGGTTTTCCCAGACATGTCCTCTTTTTTTGGCCTGTTGTCCTCTGTCCAGGCAGGTTTTTATAAAGTGCAAGCAAATGTCTGGGTTTTTGCTTTGCCTCTGTGTGAGGTAGTATGCCTGACTGCAGTTTTATGAAGGTATATCTTTTCTGCCACTTTCAAGATTAAGTTACAATCGATAATATGATTATTTATTTTACTGATTTATTTTAGTGGTGATCCTGACTCTCGCCTGCTACATCTTGATGGAAATATGTTTTTCTTCTTTTATCAAGAGGAATGGATTTAAACACCACTAGATTTTAACCTGAATATGTTGATTTATTTTTCCAGCACAGAACTCTTGAAAACTTCTAAGGCAGGGGCAAACAATTATTTTGGGCAGAGGGCTGCTTACCTAGTTTTGGCAAGCTGTCAAGGGCTGCATGGGTAGCCCTGGCTGGTAAGCCCAGAGCCAGCACAGGGCCCAGGATGGCTGCAGGGTCGGGTTACAAGCTGGTACCAACCCTGGGGAAAAGCAGCCCCTTCCCTGCCCTGTGGCTGGCACCCCATGCTGCAGCCACTTGCAGCCCATGTGGGGATGCCTGTGCCTGCTAAAGACAGCGCTGTGCAGGCTGCGAGAGGCTGCAGCAGGGAGCATCAGCCATGGGGTGGGCAAAGGGCCGCTTTTCCCTGGGGTTCTCCCCTGCCCTCCCTGCCCCCTCCCCCCCGCCCTTACCTGAGGTTTCAGTGCAGTGCACTCGCGTGGTCCCAGGCCAGAAGCCCCTGCTGGGGCTCCTGGCTGGAGGTGGGGCCAGGCAGGCCCTGCTGTTGTGGAAGCCCACCGGGATTCCCATGGGTCCTACTGCCCCCGGTTCCTGTAATTTTTTACAGGAACCAAGGGCCGATCAATATTAACTTTCTAAATGTTTTAGGGGCCCCACAGGCTACATAGAATGGCCTCGTGGGCTGGATCTGGCCCGCAGGCCATATTTTGCCCACCCCAGTTCTAAGGCTTTGCAAATACTAACTACCATGCTTATTATAAAAATTCAGTGATCAATTATTTTCTCTGTTAATTTTTTTTTAATTAATTTTAATTACACAGCATAAATTATTACATCTTAAATGGTTCAGAATTTTCTTTTCCACTTCTTTCCAGATTGTATTTACTTGAGTCCAGAGAGACTATGTCTGGTATAGGAAGAAATCAGGATCAACAACCAAACAAGAAGAAACACTAATAAGATGCTGTAACTTTGTACACTCTTCTCTTAGGGAGACACCTATCTAGGAATGAAAGTCCTTCTGATGTTGTTCCTGGCTATCGGCCTTGGGACCTCAAAAATCCTTCTTTAATCAGTAGGTTCAAAATAATCACTTTCACTTTTAGTTCTTTGATTTTTTTTTCTTAATATAAAACTTAGATACAAGTAAAATCTTTCTTTTGCCAGGCTTCTGTGTTTTTCTGTGTTTCTCTGTTTTTTTAATACCTTTCTTACATTGACAAGTCTTCAAAACAGAGTCAAACTCTGCCTGTTGAAACTCTTTTTAGTTTATCATCCAGCTGCTGTTTGACCCTCTGTCACTAAAGCCATCAGAATTCTTAGCCACTTCCCCATTCTGGGCCACATCACTCTCTTCTCTTTTATCTGGGTCTCTCTCTGTCTCTTCCCCTCTCTGGGGCCGTCCTAACTTTATGGAGTATTAATTCCGGAAGCATGGCTCCCAGTAAGATCTCTTTTCCTTTGCTGGCTCCTGCTTGCTCCTAGGCAGTATCGGGATTGTCTTCTCTCCTTCACACTCTGCTTTTGCTGGGGGCTGGGGACAGTAGGGAAGCTGATTTGCTGTTGGGAGATCACATGCTCTCTGTGCAGGCCCCGCTGCTGCTGGAATGTGTATAGGTTCAAGCAAGCTGTTTGGGCAGTAGGGCTGGGAGGGAGCAAGGGCTGCAGGTCAGAAGTGCAGGGCACCAGTAGCACTGGAAGGTAGGGGGCTACGGGTAAGGAGTGAGGGACACCGGGAGGGCTGGACAGGGCAGGGGGCTGCAGTTCAGGAGTGAGGGGCACTGGCAGGGCTGGGAAGAAGCAGGTGTCTGTGGGTCAGGAGTGTGGGGCACCAGGAGGGCTGGTGGGGTAGGGGGCTGCAAGTCAGGAGTGAGGGGCACTGTGGGGAGCTGAGGGTTGGGTGTGAGGAGCACCAGAAGGGCTGAGGGGTGGGAAAGGGGCTTCAGGTTGGAAGTGAGGGGCACCAGTAGGGCTGCGGGGCCAGGGGACTGCGGGTCAGGAGTGAGGGTCACTGGGGGGAGCAGGGAGCTGTGGGTCAGGAACGAGGAGCACCAACAGGGCTGGGGTGTGGGAAAAGGGCTGTGAGTCAGGAGTGAGGGGTATCGGCATGGCTGGGGGGGAGGGGGCTTATCACTGCCCCCCCTCCAATCCTATACCCCTTCCCCCTCTCGCCCCCCCACAGATGTCCTCTTTTTTGAAATTGGAAATATGGTAGCCCTAGGCTGGGCAGGGTTCAGAGGGCAGGGGTGTGCTTTTAAGATGGCCACCAAGTGCTGGCAGCCATGTGACTGGGGGCTGGAGCTCCTCCCAGTGGCCACAGGGGCACATAGCAGGCTGCTCTGATCTAGGACTAAATCTAGTCCCGGGTCAACTACACGCGTAAATGCTGACCCTGTTCCTGCTTACTGTAAAGTAAGTTACTGCACAGTCACTTTAATGCACAGTAAATGCTCAGTGATTCCTTTCCAATCAAAGGAGCAGTAGCCAGGTACTTTAGGTCCCAGCAGCAGATAAAAAATCCAACCCACCCCCTGCTTCTGGGACCTTTTTCTTGCCTTATGTGCACTGGGTCCCCTCCCCTGGTGTTCCTCCCACCACTGCTGCTATCTCTGGTTGCCCTAGAGGTAAAGAGAGGCTCTAGAGATGCTGTTGCCCTACTCCAGCTGGTCCGAATGGAGCAGGGCTCAATCAAGGACAGTGATAGCTGTGGTAGCCCAAAAGCAGGGGCAGGGAAAGGGAACAGCTCTCTACACAGGCATTACCTGAAGTCCCAGATGGAGCAGGGTGGGAGCACCTAGACAGCAATGACAGTGGCAGGAAGATCTCTCCAACCCCATCCTGTGCTCAGAGAAGTAAGGAGAAAGGGTGAAGAGGGGAATGGGGGAAAAGAGACATGTTGTCAGCACGGATGAGGAGGGAGGGGTTGCCAAGAGTGGAGAAGGGGCATATTCTTACTTGATTCAGGGACTTCAAAAAAAGTCCCCACCTGCTGCTGCTGTGGCATGATCTGCCTGGGAGATGGTGGCAGGGAGCAAGGGGAACCCTGGGAGCAGGGGATGCAGCCAAACCTGAAGTTTCAGTCCCTGCTCCTGCACCCTCCTTTTTAAAATTTTGGTTCTGCCCAGTGAGTACCTGAATTCATTTTTATGTCTTTATGTAAAAGTAGTTTAATGGATGCTGGTATTTCGCATCTCTTACGTGAGGATCTAGGATTTTGAAAAGGGAGGGGTGCACAGGTGAGATGCATCATCACATATAACACAACACACATTTTTCTTCATTGGAAGAGGTTAAAAACAATCTGCAGGACAGTGAAATAGGAGTTTTGTTACCAGGAGCAGCTAACAGACAGCAGCATTACAGAAAAAAGGCTAACTTGATGGGTGGAACATCAAGACCATTTAAAAGAAGAGAAGGTCCACACCTGTAGAATGAAGAGTTTAGAAGGAATTGCATAAATTATAATGAGCCATAAGGTCAATTGACTCCCTCAGCACTGCCTGACTAGAAATGCTTCTGCCACTTCCTTCTTTTTTCATGCCCTTGTGACAAGGTATTTAACAGAATTCATGGGTTTATTAGAATCTGCCAGGGCCATACTGTGAGTGCTTCTGCTATATCCTCAAACTTGCAACCTGTTGGCTGTGAACCATGCGCCTTAGCACCTGTGCCAGACCAACCCCTACTGCTGTAGCTTCCACTTGGGGTTAGAGCAGGAAAATAAATGGGGGGAGGTGTGCAAGTGCACTAGAGCTTCCCCCCCCTTAATCTACCCCTGGCACCTCCAGTTCACATTAACATCACTAGACAGTAGCAGAGCTTGGATGGAGTTTTTCTGAGGATTTGCTTCCCTATAACTGTATACTTTTATATGGGAATCACAAGGCTGGATCAGCCTACTGGTGGGAGGCACGTGGTGAGATTCTGAGTTTCCAGTAGGAGCTCTGTAGTGAAGTGGAAGGAGATGGCTCAGGATGGTAGGGTTGTGTGAAGCTTTGGTAGCCGATTTGATTTGGAGATTTGGCCAGATTTGGTTGCCTAATCTCTGAATCTGAATCAAATTGGGAGACCCATTAAAGGCTCCAAATCAAACCAGAAGCCTCCAAATCAATTCGGAGAGATTTGGTGTCAATTGAGAGATTCAGCCATAGACTAAACAGGCAGCAGTCCTCGACCATGCTGGACACAGCTGCTTCCAGCTGGTAAGTCTGTTGTGGTGGGCAGAAGGGGGAAGTAGGATGCATGAGGGGGAAGATCAATGTCCCCACAGAAAGGAAGGGGTTGGGACTGGGGCTGGGACAAGCTGCCCAACCAGTGCAGGGGTCGTGGGACTCAGGGAGGGGAGCTCCTGCCACTGCACACCTCCATGCACTGCCAGTCCAGGAGGGCATGGGAGTGGGCTTGTGCCCCCAGATCTGCACAGGGTGGGCTGGGCTGGAATGTATCCAGCTCAGGTTACAACTCAGGGTTACCTGAAGCCCATGGGGCCATAGGTGTCCACTGTCTGCAGTGACAATGGTAACCAAATTGTCAGATAGCACAGTTTGGGAAGAGACAGAGATGGTATTCTGCCACATGGTGGACCCCCAAGCAGCCACAAGCAGCTCCTGGCAGGCTGAAACTCTACCAGTCTGCAAGGGAAAACCCATGGTTTCCTACATTTTTCTCTTTTAAAGGGGAATCGATTTTTTTTTTTTTTTTAAGTTTTGTTGACCCATTTTTAAAGTTTGTTTGTGACATATTCTTGCAACCTGCTTTTGGGTCGTGATCCATGGTGTCCTAGCCACCTGCGGAGGGTTCAGGATTGAGAGTATGGTCGGGGGTAGAAAGGTAAGAAAGTTTTATTGACTTAATAAAAATACGACTATGCACAGGTAACAAAACAACAGACAGATAATAATAATTTGTGTCAGCAACTTATCAGCAGTTCCCTCTGCCTGATATACAACAAGTTTCTCTTCCGCAAAGCTCAGTGAAGTTGGGTGTCCCCAATCAGTGCTGTCCGAGGGGTACTGGGAAGGACCCTGATATTTAGCCCTTGGGCTCCTTGGTCCATGGGCCCACTGATCGAGGCCAGCAGCTAACCTTAAATCAGTACTTCTTTCACAATGCTACATTTTCCTTCCAAATGATTTCTGGATCTGCCAGCCAGTTTATAATTTCTGAGCTGTGCTGATAAGTTACAGCCATTTAGATTCTTTTTACTTCAACTGTCCTTAGACTGACCAATAGCAGTGCAAGCCTTGTATTCTTTTGATAAAGTTAATTTTTACTACGCCACAGGGCCTTACTACTTCAAGGCTTTGCTAAATTTACTAGGCCTTACTTTATACAAGGCCTTACTACATCTTAAACTTTAATTAGGCTCTTAGCAACAACATATAGCTTAATATCTGAACAAATGACAGAAAAACACTTGGCCTAATCTTCACAGAGCCTTCACCAAGCACCTTTGTCACACAGACATAATTTTCAGCTGTCACACATGGGTTGAGAAACGCCAGTTAGGGCATCAAAAGGCACAGCTTACTAGCTGCAGGATAAATGCCAGGAATGACATAAACCTCTACACAGCCTTCTTTGACCTTTCAAAAGCCTTTGACTCTGTCAACTGAGAAGCATTGTAGAGGATCTTTCTGAAGTATGCATGCCCACTGAAATTCATCACCATTCTTTGCCTGCTCCATAATAGTATGTGAGCAGTAGTTTTCAGTAATGGATCTGTCACAGATCCCTTTGAGGTTAAGATGTAATTTAAACAAGGCTGTATCATTGCTCAAACACTCTATCCCTTACGCTACATCTGACCACCAACAAGCTTCTAGCTGGAGTGGAACTAAACTGCTGAATGGATGGTAAGCTGTTTAATTTCAGCTGATTCCAAGCCAAAACCAAGACCACTCCAACCTCAATCGACCTCAATCATTGAGCTCTGGTATGTTGATGATGCTGCAGTGTGTGCTCACTTAGAAGCAGACTTTCAGGCAATCACCATCTTTACTGAGGTATACAAGAAAACGGAAGTGACTCTCAACATTCAGAAGACTGAAGTCATAGATTCATAGTCCTCCATCAACAAGCTCTTAATGATCAGTCCCCATCTCCAGTCATTCAAATTCATGGTGAGACTCTGGAGTATGAGTGTTTTCCATATGTTGGAAGCCGTCTCTCACAGAAGTCTGACGTTGACAAAGAAATCCAACATTGCCTCAAATGTGCAAGTGCAGCCTTTGGGTGCCTCAGGAAATGGATGTTCGAAGATCACAACATCAGATCTTAAATCAAGCTCCTGGCTTATCAAGCAGTCATGATCCCCACCTTACTGTACAGAGCTAAGAGGTAGAAAATGTACAGGTAACACCTCAAGTTGTTAAAGAAGTACCACCAACACTGCCTACATTAGCGTTCTCTTGCAAGCAAACACCACAAGCATCAAGGCAGTGATCATCCAACATCAACTTTGCTGGCTGGCCATATCATCCAGATGTCTGACTCCAAATCCTGAAGCAAATTTTCACTCTCCCACCTTGGTCAAGGCTCAGCTCA
This sequence comes from Crocodylus siamensis, assembly GCF_052110815.1. Lineage (NCBI taxonomy): Eukaryota > Metazoa > Chordata > Crocodylia > Crocodylidae > Crocodylus > Crocodylus siamensis. Next base: position 40,820,946 of record NC_143404.1, on the reverse strand, counting down.
AGAGGAGGGCAGAAAAAGTGCATCAAGGACATCGTCAAAACCAACTTTAAAAAATGCAACATCAACATCAACTCATGAGAGACTATCACCCAGGACTGCCGCAAATGAAAAAAGAGTCTGCTGGAAGGATCTCCGTATTTTGAAACCTTATGATGACAACAGGAGGTAGAAAAGCAGGAGTGGCAGAAATAGCAGGTTGCAGATCAAATCAAGAATCCGGAGCCACCCATCCCATATGGAAACACATGCCCAGATTGCAGCAGAGTCTGTCAATCCCTGACAGACTTCATCAGATATCTTTAGACTCACAGATAAGACAGTCCTGGAAGACAATCATCCTTGACTGTGAGGAGTTGCTAAAGGTGAGGTTCTGCAGAGTTATTACTGTATGATTCTTAGTTTTTGCCACAGCAAAGTACTTTACATTGCTCAGAAACCATGGGTGGATGTCAGTCAGCCAACACAATAGTGCTGTACCAAGGGTGACATGCTGGAGATTACCTGATGATTGGAAACTTTTCTCAGCACAGTCTCTTTGATGTTTTCAGACCAGCTTGGCAGGCTTCATGCACACTGAATGCTACTGATATCCAGCCACACCTTTTGAGCAATAGCTACATAACAGGTTCCACCCACCACTCCCAAACCAACAATATTTCCTTAAAAGTAAAGTACTTCGCTATGGCAAGAGCTGGGAGGTAGTTTATAATACCCAGCTCTGCCAATTCTGAATACCTGCTTACTGTCTTTGGGTGTGATCCAGCCTTGTGACTCACACAGAAACATCTAGTTGTAGCAAAGCATGGCTATTCAGAACTGTCTGAATAGTACTGAACAAGGTCTGAACCGTCTGTTGTCCATCTTCCCAAGCACAATACCCAAGTAATACCCAACCAAAGCCATCCATCCAGAGAATTCAGAATCCTATGTAGCTTAGCATTTGCATTTCTTTTGGACAGAAACACCCTCTAACAAATATTCTCAGTGAAGGCCAGGAGATAAACTGAGCAGTCTCAGTATAGTTTAACCCCACCTGTAACAACACTTTTCTCACCACTAGAAAGTGTTTTGAGATTGATTATATTTAAATATTTCCATTTACCAATGCCAAAAGTGACTCCTAGTACTATAATCCAATATACAATGCATACATAGGGCTTTTGCTATCACTCCCTATATGCAGTACAAATCTGAGCTATTTACTTTCCTTTATGGGAGTGTATACATGAAGCAAGAGTAGTCACAGGTACTCCTAACTACTGGGAACCAGCTGTATCACACAAAACTTTTCTTCAGGAGCAAAGTGTTGTTTATGTAGTAGTGACATGTTCTGTTAAGTAGCAGAGTGGCTGTGGCATATAAAAGAGCCTTTTCCAACTACAATCATAATTGTACTTGCGAACAGGGGCATAGCAAGGCAGGTTTGCACCTGGATCAGCCACCAACATACCTAGCAGCATTGGCTCTGCCATGCTGATTTCAGTGGCACAGTCAGCCACTACTGTGGCAGTGACTGCTTTTGCACCCTCTCACAATGGCGGTGCCCAGGGTTATGGCCCTAGTCACCATGCTTTCAGTTACACCATTGTTTGCCAAATCCTAAGGATACTCACAATATAGACAGTATTGTTCAAGTCCTGCATAAAAAATGCAGATTCTCAGACCTCTTAGATTCTGCTACCCACTAGTTAGAGGGATATAAGCTGAGGTCTGATTCTGTTCTACCTATCAGTAGCAGAGCTAGGGATGGGAAGTGAGGCACCAGTCCCAGGTACCCCCAGGGGTGAAAAACAGTTAATGCAACAGGTGGGTCTTGCTTCTCAGCTGCTTTTTTGTGATTCAGTCATAGTGGTCAGATAAGCATGTGTTACAAAAGTAGAGGCATTCATAGATTTCCAAGATATGAACATGTGGAACAGACTCACGCCTAAGTCCGTGTAGATGCTCTTTTGGAGCAGTAAATTCACGACAGGCCTACAGTGATTTGAAATCAGATTATAATCTATTCCACCTAGAGTCTTTGGCCCACATGTATATGCTGTTCCAGAAATCCTGTGGTGCCTAAAGTAGACACTGTGACAAGAATGAACAGCAGCTTTTCCACATGTTTTCAGATTAGCTGTGTCTTTCAGATTAGCTGCTTGGGATGTTTACAATTGATTATAATTATCACTGAGAAGTATGTTTGGCTTGGAACAAGTTTCAACATCTATATTTTCACTCTGAACACAGAAACTGATCCAACAGGTTCCACCTACTTGGCAGAGGGGTGAGGGTGGAGGCCTAACCTGGACATCAGATTGGCAGGAAGGGTGAATCAGCTACTGCACAGGAGAACTCAGCAGTTTATCTTTCATATCTCTGCATGGAAAGGACAAGCAGATGCTAAGAATCACAGTTTGTTTCATTTAACAGACCTGAAAGCCAGAACTGCAGAAGACCAGCTCTTTTCCTGGAGCGTGAAACAGTTAAAGACAACTAATTTTGATTCAGGGGAGGCAGTTTGTGGCCCAGATCTGACAACCTACAGGAATCATTTGGGAAAGAACTGAGGAAAGCCATCACCAGCCAGCAAGGGAGGGAGACCAACAAGCAGCTTGGCTCAGTACCGGCAGCTTTAGTCATGTTCAGTTATCCAGCTGCAGAGGCAGGCTTTTGCTTCCAGAGGACAGGATCATCTGGGCCACTGAAGAGGAGGCTGGAGGAGCTGAAGAAGCCATGGTGGAGGGAGCCCAGTAGCAGCACAGTGCTACAGCACAGTGAGACTGCCAGACTTGCTACAGATGCTTTTTTGGAGGAGGGAAAGACTGGCTATCTACAAGCCATTGCTGAGGAACAGGAGCTACCATTTCTCTCCACCCTAGACATGGAGTACATAAGTCAATATAAATGCCAAAGCATCCCAGAAGCACATGCAAGCAAAGGTTGTGAAGTAGTGTCCAAAGAGGGGGACACCAGTGACTTGGCCTCCCTCTTTTCTGAACTAACTTCTGGCACCTACTTCCCACTCATGTCTGATGTGCACCCGCCAGAGCTTGAGCTGGGCTGGCCAATGCTGTCATTCACCACAAGGTCAAGTGAAACTCAAGCCAGTGTGTACTTCCAGAGGAACAAGGCTTACAGCATCAAGGATTTACTCCGGTCCCTGATAAGCAGGGCAAAAATGGTATGTACAGAACTCATCAGATTTTAGAGGGTCCTACAAGGGAAGAAGACAGCCAGAGAAGGCAGGATACAGCCCATGGGCTATCAGAGCTATTGTTACTATCTCCACAAGTCACAATCTTATTATTGCCTATGCGGCTGGGGTGCTGTGATTGCTGTGAAGTTGACATCCCTATATCCTTGCTGTGCTCTTATGCATCCATTTTGTTGGTCTCCATTTGTGGTTTTGCACTATGAACACAAATTTCAAACCCTCTATGTCAAGGTCCATTTTTATTTAATGTGTATAATGCAGAACACCAGAGAACATGATTTCTGTTTGGCAGAGGGCTTGCTGCTTCAGGGCTCATCTACCCCATGGGCAGGGGCCATACTTCTTCAGGGGTGGTCCAGCCCATGGGTGGGGCACATGTGATCAGGGCTTATTCAGTTCATAAGTGGAGTAGGGAGGGAATGGGGGTCAGGGCCACCCAGCCCATGGGTAGCAATATGTGGAATCAAAATTATTCAGCTTATGGACCAGAGGAATGTGGGGTCAGGGCTTCTCCAGCTAATGCGAAGGGAGTTAATAGGGTCAGGGCTTGTCCTGTATATGGACAGGGAGCACATGGCATTGGGTTGTTTACCTCCTTGGCATTAATCTGTGATCTGTAATCTTATTTTATCCCAAGAACTGGATACTCTTAAGGCCCAGAGGTTATACTGTTGAATCTCCATAGGATAGAAAGCCTTGCTTTTATTACTTGCTATTAAGATTGTCTAGTTGTGCTCTTCAGGATAGATTACCTTACCACAAACATTCCCTTTGCCTTAATGTCTTTGGGCAGAATTTTGTTTCACATAATACATGACCAAAAGGCAGCTTATGACCAACTCTAAGGTACCCAATTATTAGGTAGGAGTGATTCTATTAGCCTCCTCTAGCTGCATTAGTTCCCCCCATTCTATGAATAGCATCACCCTCCAGAGTTGCGTAGACACTTCCCCCATCTACTTACTCCTCCCTCCTGAGCAGGGTGATAGAATCACTCCTGCACAATAGTTGGGTAACTCAGAGTTACTCAAGCTACACTTTGGTGATCAGCTGGTGATCATTCTGGCCTTTGAGTCCCTGTGAATGTGCTTCTGATGAAGTGATGGCACTTCAGCCTGTGTGAGAAACATCTTAGGAAAAATTTTAAAGGGTGCTCTGAAGTGAAGTAGTTTGTAGACAAGGTCCTATAGGCAGGAGAGTGGTGTCCTGTAGAAATGGCTCCTTTGTTGTGGTTTTTACTGAATTAAGAGTCTGGAAAGATAATTTGCTGGTGTGCCAGTTTCTAACATTACACTAACAGTTCTTTGTACTAGGCTCTCAGTTTCCTGAGCTGAGAGCAAGGGCAGTATTCCATGTCTTAACAAAGCAGGTTCATGCTCAAGAATATTTGGAACATTTGAGTGTTTGGAAACCCAGAAACAAGTGTCATGAGCCAGCCCTGTCACACAGTTTGAGAATTTTTAAAGATGCCCATACTCTCCCCTCTATGTCATCTAAAAACTTTGGTAGATTTTCGAAAGTATTTAGTTGCTGCTCCTTTCAGTGCTCTGAGGCCTAACTGAATTAGATGTCTGAGCCTCATTTTTAAAAAATATCTTAGGCCTTTTGGAGCCAAATTTTTAAAAGCATTTAGGTACCTACCTCCCATTTCAACGTGTTAAGACATGAAAGTACCTTTAAGAATGTAGGCTTATAACACAGACCCATAACTGCTGTCACTGAGTGCAGAGTGAAGGCTGCAGTGAGGTGGACTGTAGGCTGCAGGGCATGGATTGTAAGGAGCCAGGCTCCAGAGTAATATACCTGCTAATTCAGGGACAGGCAATTGTTTCAGCTGGGCGGCTGCTTAGCAAGGTTTAGTTAGCTTTCAAGGGCTACATGGGTAGCCCTTGACCCTGCACACTGGTTGCCATTTTGGACCTGGAAGTCCTGCCCCTAACCCCTAACCCTTTGCCACCAGATGTCCTTCCCTTGCCCTCTGGAAATACTCCTTTGGTGTGTGTGTACGTTGGGGGGGGGGTGTTGCCATCTTAGAATCAGAAAAAACCCAAAATATACAGTAGAAGTCAGACACGTGTGACATATTTTAAGTGTATTACAAAAAATATTTATGCCACAATTTGTGTTTGCCTATTGCATATAGAGGTGATTGCATAATAATGCAAAAATAAATTCTTAGTCTTGTATATTGTGTGTGGGGAGGTGGTTGGGGGGTGTATGTGTGTGGGGGGTTGTGTGTGTATGGTGGGGTGTGGGGGGATTGTGAGGGAGTGTGGCAGTGTGTGTGTGGGTCCATAGGGTATATCGGGGGCGTGTATATGTGGGGGGTTTTGGGGTCAGGGTGTGGGTGTGTGGCATTTGTGGGATGTAAGGAAGGGTGGGGGATTCCCCCTCCCACTCCACCCATGGTGCAGCAGCAGGTGGGGGCGCTGGTGCCTGTCAGTGCATGGTTCTGGCCAGCACTGCACGTAGGGGTGAGAAGTGCAGCCCCGCTGGGTCACCTCTTATCAACAATGCTCCCTGCCATGTATGCACAGCTCCTACAGTTGCATGCCACCAGAGTCCCTGTTCCAGTTCAGGCAGAGTGGGGATTTAAGAACTGCTAGACAATATGGTTAAATAGGATTTAGGACAGGCTTGTAGGAAGAGTCTTGTGCTCAATCATCTTTTGTGAGAGGCCAAATCCAATAGGCATTCCCTGAATTGTAGAGTAAATGGGCTAGTGTGGAGCACCATGGTAACATGGCTAAATCAGGTAGCTTTTCAGTGCAGACCCTCAGCCTAGGGATACATGAATGTTATCTCTTTTTTCCCTGAGTTGCCACAGTTGGCTTTCATTTACTGAGGGATAAGAATAGGTATGCTAGGGAGTCTGGGCAGTGTAGTTAAGGTTGCCAAATATGGGGATGTAATTTAAGCCCTACTCTGGACTTTTACCACTATCAGCAGACCCAACTGTAAATGGGTTCTTGCTCACTAAGTTGGGGAGACGAGGTGGCAGAAACTATATGCTCCCATGGTTGCTGTTGGCTACAGAAGCTGGCCTCACTCACAATAGTGCAATGGACTGTAACTTGGGAGGACCCTTGACTTGAAGAATGTATATATAGGCAGATACCCTGGAAAGTCTGAATTACTGCCTCGTAATTTGTTTGTGTGCCTAGGTCCTTAGGCTCCTACATCAGTCATCTACAGTGACGAGGGCTAGATTTACAAGGGGAATTTAGGGGGAACTCAGCACTGCAATTGCTAACTCTTGGGTATCTCACCACCAGTTAAGGAGTGACTTGATCACAGTCTATGAGTAGCTATGTGGGGAGAAAAACCTTTAATAATAAAGCCTGAGGAAAAACATTACTTGTCACAGGTGTGGCTGGAATCTGTGAGCATTTGGCAGACTTTGAAGTATTGATCTCTGTGAATGAGCAGATCAAGGAGAAAGTAGCACAGTAGCTGGCAGTGAACTGGAACAGTGATGCCAAAGCCTTTTATCAGCGGCTTCCCAGTGTACCTTGTGGGCTTTATATGACTACCATAAATAAGGATTTCCCCTTTCAAAATGGAATTATAGGTTTGAGATGGAGCCTCAAGAGTCATCTGGTCCAACCCTCTGCACTGATTTAAAGTTCTCTATTGCTAAAAATACATGGGGAAGGAGATGGAGGACATAAAAAGGGCATGGAAAAGTTAGGGAGGGTCCAGAGGCAGGTGACAAAAATGTTAACGGGCTTGGAAGGTAAGTTAGACAAAGCAGGGTTGAAGGAAATAGGCATGTTCAGCTTGCAGAAAAGGTACCAAAGAGGGGACATAATAGCAGTCTTCAAATATCTGAAGGGTTGCCATAAAGAAGAGGAAGAACACCTTTTTTCTCACTGCAGAGAGCAGGACAAAGGCCAGTGGCTTCAAGTTGCAGCAAAGTAAGTTTAGATAGGACATTAGGAAAAACTTCTTCACTGTTAGAACAGCAAGGCAGTAGAATAGACTGCCTAGGAGAGTTGTGAAATCTCCATTATTGGGTGTGTTCAGGGAAGAGGCTGGACAAGCATTTGACAGTGATGATCTAGAACAGAGGATCTCAACCTCCAGCCCGTGGGCCAAATGCAGCCCATGGAACCATTGTACCTGACCCACAGGACTCCCCACAGGTCACGAAATTTGGCAGCAGGGAAATTGGGTGGCCATTAATATGGCCACTCTTCCTTCTGCCAAATTCCCAAATCCTAAGCCCTGTGCACCCAGTTGGAGCCAGGCTGTGCCCCCTTCCTCTTGCAGAGTGGTGCTGGGATTAGGCCATGCCCCATCTCCCCCCACAAGGCTGGGCCACATTCCCTTTATCCATGCAGGGCTGGGATGGAGTTGGTCTATACCACCCCCGCTCACGTGGAGACAAGTCTTGTCCTTCCCTTCCCCCCCTCTGTGAGGCTGGGTGAAGCCCCTTTCCCCTACTGGGAATGGTTGGCTGGATGGTGGAGCTGCACCAGCCCCAGGTGCTAGATCGAAACCACCATCCAGCCCACAATCAGGCAAGACACTGCTCATCTGAGCAAAAAGGTTGAACACTACTGATCTAGGAGGAACTTTGCCTGCCTATGCTCTACTGTAGGTATTTCCCATACTTCTGGGCCTTGCTGGTTGCCACATGAGGCTTGGAAGGAATTTTTCCCCTTCCTGCTGCTACATCATGGTTTTTGTTTACCTTCCTCAGAAGCATTGGGTGTTGGCTTTCATGTTCTCTCACAAGGAACTGAAAAAAGTTAGAAATTGTAGAGTTATTTTCAGAGAGTGCCTTACCAGAGCGCACAAGCCACTTATTGTGAAAATGCAACTACAGACATGGGTGAGTTGCAGAGCAAAGCAAGCTATCACAAAAATCAAATGGCAGAAACTGAAAGCAGGAAATGCAGTTTCAACCCCTCTTTGGGTAATGGAGGCCTAGAACTTGGGTCTTCTCTTGTCCGGGCAAGTGTCCACATGGGTAACTGGTGCCTCCCGAGTCTGGAGGGGTCACCAGATTGCCGATGGGCTGCGCCCACCACCAGACAAGATTACTGCTGCCGCAGCCTGAGCCTCCTCTCATCCAGCACAGATCCAGGGACTCACACCCCGGGGAGGAGTTTGGCACAGCTCAGCAGCCCTCCCGGGAGTGCAAGCCCCTGGTCTGCACCCCAGATGAGAGGAAACTCAAGCTGCTTTTCCCATCTGGGACCAGTGCTGCACATGGGCTGCACCCAACACTGGACAACATTGCTACTGCCACATCCTGAGCCTCCCCTCATGTGGCACAGATCCAGGGGCTTGCAAACTCAGAAGGAGTCCAGCACAGCCTGGCAGCCCTCCTGGGGGTGTGAGCCCCCCAATCGGTGCCTTTGATGAGAGGAAGATCAGGCTGCTTCTCCCACCTGGGTCCAGCTCTGGGCGCAGGCTGCGCCCACCACTGAACAACAGTGCTGCTGCTGCAGTCTGAGCCGCTCATCTGGTGCAGATCTGGGGGCTTGCAAACTCGGGAGGAGTCCAGCACAGCCTGGCAGCCCTCCTGGGGGTACAAGCCCCCAGATCTGCGTTCCGGATGAGAGGAAGCTCAGGCTGCTTCTCCCACCAGACCGGCACCCTCCACTCGCCTCCCTGCTTGGCTACAGCCCCCTTTTTGGCCTGCACCTGACTCCAGCCTCCCCTCATTCAGCCCATGGCTGGCTCCAGCCCTCCTGGTCAGCCTGCAGTCAGCTCCACCCCAACCCCCACCCCCACTCCCCTGCATGCCTCCCGCCCGGCTCCAGCCCCCACTGCATGCTTCCCGGCCGGCTGCAGCCCCGCCATGCCCTCTGCCCAGCTTGGCCCTGCTGCATGCCCCCTGCCCAGCTGCAGCCCTCCTGTGCACTCCCCGCCCCATGCACCCCCTGCCCAGCTCCAGCCCCCCTGCAGCTTATCAGCAACAGCAGCCATGCTCTTGGCCTTGTGGCACAGCCCCCCTGCACAGGAGGGGCAGTGTGACTTGGCCCCAGCCGCCAGGTAACCGTGTAGTCTTTGCCACAGTGTGCTGCTGCAGCCCAGCTTGGTGCAGCACGGCGTGGGGCTGTGTGCTTTCGGGCAGCTCTGGGCTCTCACTCAGGGCTGCACACCACTTGTGGGGATCACGAGTCACGCTGGCCCGAGTCCTGCATGCAGGAGCCTTCTGTACATGCAGGACCCAGGCCAGTGTGGTCAACAGTCTCCACAAGTGGCGCGCAGCCCTGGGTGAGAGCCCGGAGTTGCCCAAAAGCGCATAGCCCCATGCCACACTGTGCCAAGCTAGGCCTCAGCAGCATGCAGTGGCAGAGGCAGTGTGGATACTTGTCGGCTGGGGCTGAGCCGTGCTGCCCCCTGCCGTGCAGGGGGGCTGTGCCACAAGGCGAAGAGTGTGGCTGCTGTTGCTGGTAAGCTCTGGGGGGGCTGAAGCCAGGTGGGGGGGGCACGCAGGGGAGCTGGAGCCAGCCATGGGCTGAATGGGGTGGCTGCAGCCAGGCAGGTTCACGCGAGGTGGGGGGAGGGGCTGCAGCTGGGCAGGGAGCATATGGGGGGTCTGAAGCCGGCCATGGGCCGAGTGGGAGTTTCGAGCTAAGAGTGGGGCAAGCAGGGGCTGCTGGGCTGTGCTGGACTCCTCCCAGGAGTGCAGGCCCCTGATCTGCGTGTTGCCAGCCCATGCCCAGCACCAGGAAGCTTGGTGCTGCTGCTGCTGCTGACCTGAGGTGGCAGTGGCAGCATCCTGTCATCTGGCATGCAGCTCGGGGGCCCGCATCCCTGGGAGGAGTCTGGCACAGCCCAGCTGCCCTCCCAGGGGTGCGGGTGGGCCCCCGATCTGCACACCAGATGACAAGAGGCTGCTGCTGCTGGCTGGGACTGGCACTGGGTGCAGCCCATGCCAAGCGCTGGGAAGATTAGTGCTACTGCTAGCCCCAGCAGGCAGTGACAGCACAGGCTCCCAGATCTGCATGCTGGATGACAGGACACTGCTGCTGCTGCTTTGGGCCAGCGGCAGTAGCAGTCCTTCCGGTGCTGCATGCAGGCTAAGCGCAGTGCTGGTCCCAGGCGGCAGCAGCAGCCTCTTGTCATCTGGCACTCAGATCGGGGGCCCGCACCCCAAGGAGGAGTCTGGCACAGCCCCACAGCCCTCCCAGGGGTGCAGGCCCCCAGATCTGCGCACAGGATGACAGCATGTTGTCACTGCCAACGCCAGCACCAGTCTTCCCGGCTGCTGGCATGGGCTGCACCCAGCACCAGGCCCAGGCAGCAGCAGCAGCCTCCTGTCATGTGAAACGCAGCCCTCCCACGGGTGCAGCCGGGCCCCCAATCTGTGTGCTGGGTGACAGGAGGCTCCTGCTGTGGGCTGGGACCAGCTTGGTGCAGTCCATGCTGAGTGCTGGGAAAACTGCTGCTTTCGCTGGCCCCAGCCAGCAGCCACAGCATGCTGTCATCCGTGCACAGATCCGGGTGCCTGCACTCCCAGGAGGGCTGCAGGGCTGTGCCAGACTCCTCCTTGGGGGCGCGGCCCCTGGATCTGCATGCTGGATGACAGGAGGCTGCTGCTGCCGCCTGGGACTGGTGCTGAAGCCAAGTAAGCCTGCTTCGAAACTTGAAATGTTTTGAAACTTCCAAAACATTTCGAGCGCCCTTGTTTCATTCTGAAGCTGTTTTGAAGGCTTTTATTTCATTTTGATTTTGCTGTTTTGAGCTTGAAATGCATTGAAACACCTTCAAAATGAAACACCCAGAGAAATTTTGCACAGCCCTACTTGACATATACCATGCTACAACAGTTTTTCCTGTATCCCAACATAGGCATTACAAATACGTAATTCCATATATTACACATACTATTTTTTGATCCAGAATTCCCTATCCTATCATAATAATCCTTCCACAGGTTTATCAAGTTCAGTCTTAAAGTGATTCAGGCTCCTTGCCCCCACGACTTTGCTTGGAAGACCATTCCAAAACTTCGCTCTTTGCTCTTAGAAATCATTTAAGTTCCAATCTACATTTATCTGTATTCAGTTTGCGGCCACTTGATCTTGTGCTGGTATTGTTTTGCAGCCCAAGAAAGTGTTTAGCTTTCCACATATACTACAAATGCATTTGTAATGAGTTACCATAACCAATAGGCCTGTGCGAGTCAGCAGCGATCCAGTCTGGAGCTCCAGACAGGGTTTCCACCTTGATCTGGCCAAAGCAGCTCCTAAGCTTCAGAGCCGCCTCAGAGATCTGGCCATAGGATATAATGGGGGACTCAATGAAATATCTATAACTTTGTTGGTTTTTGTCCAATTTGGATGAAACTTGCAGGGATGATAGCTTATGCTAAGAGCATAAAACTTGCCAAGTTTCAAGAAGCTTGGTGCTGGGATTTGGGGGGAACTGTACCCCATATTCTTGAAAGCAAAACTCCTGTCACATCTACATGTTACACCACAGGGGGGTCAAAACTGCAGGGGTGGTAGCTCTTACTGATGCCACAAAGCCTGCTAAGTTTCAAGGAGATCAGTGCAGGAGTTTGGGGGGAACTGCATCTCAAGCTGCAGACAAGCAAAACTCGTGACATGGGTGACACTGTGTGTGTTAAGGCGCAATGGGGTGACAGCTGCAGAGATGGTGGCCCCTTCTGAGGCCATGAAGCCTGCCAGCTACCACCCCTGCAGTTTTGACACCCCTGTGTTGTAACGCCTAGATGTGACATCAGTTTTGCTTTCATGAATTTGGGGTGCAGTTCCCCCCAAAGCCTTGGACCAACATTCTTGAAACTTGGCAGACTTCATGCTCTCTGTGGAATCTACTGCCTCTGAAAATTTCATCCAAATTGGACAAAAAACAACAAAGTTATAGATATTTTATTGTTTCCCCCTTATACCCTACGGCGGGATCTCCAAGGCGTCTCCGAAGCGCTTCGGGATCTCCGAACCGCTTCGGGAAGCCTAATGAGGCCAGCGCTTCCATCCGGACATGCTGCTTCGGACCCCAAACGTCCAAAGCTTCTCTGAATCCAAAGCTCTGTCCGAAGTCTTGCACAGCCCTAATAACCAGTCTGTTTGTTAAGTTAATAAGCCAAGCACCTTTAATTTTCTTTCATAAGAAAATGTCTCTGTTCTGTTAACCATCTTCATGGCCATGCTTTACATTTGTTTCAGTTTAAGTTAATCTTTTTGGACTAAATATACATAACCTAATATTTCCCAGGATTGCATTAATTTTTTTTCACAGCTGCATTACACCAGTAGTTAATGGTCACTGGATCAATTTTCAGGGATTTGAACAGAGTGGAACAGAATCTCATTTAGATGCCTAATAGTTGGACTAGACTCTGGTCCATGGTTTGCAGTAGTCTGAAGCCCTGTGTGAGGCTCTCAGCCTCCTGACACTCTTCTGTGAACACACAAGTGCATTAGAAACTCTGGCCTGGTGTTCCATTGATAACTACAAGAAGCCTGTGCATTTTGTGGCATCTAGCCCCCTGGGCTTTTAATTCCTTCCTTTGGTGGGTGGGAACTTACCTACTTAACATTGTTCTCAGGAGTGCTACTTCATTAAAGCCCTCTCTTTTTCTCCTCTTGGCCAGGTGATTGCAATTGTGATGGATATCTTCACAGACATGGAGATACTATGTGACCTGTTAGAAGCTTCCAACAGACGACACATCCCTGTTTACTTGATCCTTGATGAAAAATACTTGAAATATTTTGTGGAAATGTGCAGTAAGATGGCTCTCACTAATGAACATTTCCCAGTAAGTTTGTAACCATTGCTTTAGTTGCTGTGATAAATTGACCTAAATAATATATCCTCTGCTCCCATCTCCACAGAGGTACTGTAGCCACCCACTCCTTTCTGCCCGTTTCTGGGGGAGGGGGAAGCAGAGAATTCTATTGTCCTCAAGACAAAGCTACCGTATTTCCCCAAATCCAAGATGAATTTGAATGTAAGATCACTCCACGATAATTAGATTCCATATGTAGAAGATTATAACAAATATGTATTTTACGTCTTAAATTCATCCCCCATGCCAACTGCTGTGGTAGGGAAAGCAGCAGCAGGATGGCTGTTAGACTGCCCCTTTCTCCCTACCTGGCCCTGCTCCACTTACCCCCTCTCCTCACTGCTGTTTATTCTATGTGGCAGCTCTGGCTCTGGCCTGGGGTATAGAGCACATGGTGGCTCTGGTCCTGGCCAGACAGCAGCAGCGGTAGCAGCTCCAGCCCCAGTTCCAGATCCAGGCTGGAGCTGGGACACAAGAGTTTCTCTGCTGCTGTGCAATCTCCCCTGAGCTCCCCACTGCATTGTGCAGTCTCTCCTGCACTTGTCCCCCTCCCTGACCCAAATACTATGTGGTCTCCCTTGGCCAGGCCAGCACTTCAGCTTCAGTTGCAGCAGCTACTTGCCCTGAGCCATACTCAAATACAAGATGAAGTTTCTTTTTCTTTATGCTGAATGGAGAAAAAAACCCTCATCTTGCAATCAAGTAAATACAGTAGTTAAGCTAAAGGATGGTGTTGGCAGAAGATAAAAAAAGTTCATAAACTGGCCATGAATAAGCTGCAAATGTATAAGTAGGTTCCAAATCATGACAGCAGTGAGGTTCTAGGACAGCCTCGCATTAGAGTAGTGGAAGCATGAAACCTAACTAGATTTATGATGGAGTGCTATAAGTTTATTAAAACAATTTTATAATATTGTTGCCTGTCATAGCAGTGGATTGGACTCATTGACTCAGGAGTCATCTTCCAGTTCCATGCCCTATGTTCTTCTGATCCCACTATCATTTTATATCAGAGAAAGAAGAAGGCCCAAGTAGATGGGACAGAAATGCTACTGGAAGATCAATCAGGTAGACTTGCCAGGGACAGGCAACAGAGGCAGGTTAAAGGAGGATAGTTGGAGAAGCGCTGAGGTCCCGGAGGGGAGGGGAGCCAGGTGTCCAAGGAGAGTGGTCGCTCCTTAAGGAGACGATCCTCCAAGCCCAAAGGAAGGCAATCCCAACAAAGATCAAAGGGAGCAGGAGAGCACACAAGCCTCCGTGGCTCACCAAAAGCATCCAGGAGTGTCTCCTTGCTAAAAAGGAGGCTTACACCCAATGGAAAGAAGGGGTCATCACCAGGGACGACTATTCTGTAGTCGCTCAGGGATGTAGGGGGGCAGTTAGGAAGGCCAAGGCAGAGATGGAACTGGGGCTAGCTTCCCAGATTAAGGACAATAAGAAGTCCTTTTTTAAATACGTAGGGGGTAAAAAGAAGGTCCTGGGTAATGTGGGGCCCTTCCAGGACGCGATGTGAAACTTGGTCGTCACACCAGACGGCAAAGCTAACATGTTTAACGATTTCTTTGCCTCCATCTTCCTAAGTAGGGACCAGAACAGTCACCTCCCTGCTGGGCCCCCCTCGGGCCCCGGGGGAGGCAAACCTGGGCCACGGGTTTAGTTAGGGAGCTTCTGGAGGGGTTGGACGTATTCAAGTCAGCCGGCTCGGATGATCTCCACCCTAGAGTTCTAAAGGAACTGGCCAAGGTCATTGCAAGTCCCCTGGCACAACTTTACGAGCACTCGTGGTGCTCTGGTGAGGTACCGGAGGATGTGGTCCCCATCTTCAAAAAAGGCAGGAAGGAGGACCCGGGAAACTATAGGCCGGTTAGTCTTACCTTGATCCTAGGCAAGCTGTTTGAGAAAATTATGCTGGCACACATCCATGAGGGGCCAGCAGGGGACTGCATGCTTAGGGGCAACCAACATGGGTTCATCAGTGGCAGGTCCTGTCAGACCAACCTGGTGGCCTTCTACGATTAGATCACCAAATCATTAGATGCAGGGGTAGCAGTGGATATAATCTTCCTGGACTTCCGGAAGGCATTTGACACTGTCTCTCACCCTGTTCTCATTAAGAAACTGGGGGGCTGTGGTGTAGACACCCACACAGTCAAATGGGTCGCCAACTGGCTGGAGGGCCGCACCCAGAGGGTGGTAGTGGATGGGTCCTTCTCAACCTGGAAGGACGTGGGCAGTGGGGTTCCACAGGGCTCGGTCCTCGGGCCCACACTGTTCAACATCTTCATCAGCGATTTGGACGAGGGGGTAAAAAGCGCCCTGTTCAAATTTGCTGATGACACTAAGATGTGGGGGGACGTGGGCACACTGGAAGGATGCAACAGGCTACACTCAGACCTCGACAGGTTACAAGGGTGGGCGGATGAGAATAGGATGGGTTTCAACACAGACAAGTGCAAGGGGAGGAAGAACCAGCAGCATACCTACCGGGTGGGGAACTCCCTTCTCGCCAGTGCAGAGGAAGAAACGGATCTTGGAGTCATTATTGACTCCAAGATGAACATGGGCTGGCAGTGTGGGGATGCAGTCAGGAAGCCCAACTGTACCTTGTCATGCAACCACAGATGCATTTCAAGCAGGTCCAAAGAGGTGATCCTCCCCCTCTATGCGGCACTGGTCAGGCCGCAGCTGGAGTATTGCATCCAGTTCTGGGCGCCACACTTCAAGAGGGATGTCAACGGCATGGAGAGGGTCCAGAGGAGGCCACTCATATGATCAGGGGACAACAGGGCAGGCCCTATGAGGAGAGGCTACGGGACCTGAACCTGTTCAGCCTCCAAAAGAGAAGGCTGAGGGGGGATCTTGTGGCCTGTTATAAACTAGTTAGGGGGGATCAGCAGGCATTGGGGGAGTCACTGTTCCCCCGAGCACCACCAGGAGTGACCAGGAATAACGGTCACAAGCTGGCAGGTTTAGGCTAGGTATCAGGAGGCGCTACTTCACCGTCAGGGCGGGTAGGATCTGGAACCAACTTCCAAGAGAAGTGGTGCAGGCTCCTACCCTGGGGGTGTTTAAGAGGAGGTTAGATGAACATCTTGCTGGGGTACTCTTTCCCCAGTACTCTTTCCTGCCATGGCAGGGGGTTGGACTAGATGATCTGCTTAGGTCCCTTCTGACCCTAGAAACTATGAAACTATGAAACTATGAAAGACATCCTTTGCTCTGCATTTCATGGGGGCTCCTTTCCTCCTTCCTTCTGTATGTCTAGTACCTCCTCTTTTAAGGGTATATCTGTTGTAATACCCTAGTACTGACAGGGACACTGTTCTTGAGCATACTTTATTTACATGTTCCTGTTCTACACAGGTCAGACCCAACACTGAAGCAGCAAAACTGCTTCAAAGGCACCCCTGGATACTGCTCTTTAGAGCTTTGTGTCCTGTATGCTTAAGAGCACCAACTTCACTGGCTTCACTGGCACATGCAGAATGGGAACAGGTGGGTGGGACATGCTTGAGAGCAGCACTCCAGTGGCTCCAGGGAAACATACAGACATACAGATTCACTTTAAGAAACTTAATCACAGACTTAAACCTAATATTTTGTTTAGATGGTTCCCATGCTCTTGGATTCTGGACTGGGAAGGGAAGTTGTGGGTTTACTTTATGTCCTGATGCAGAAGCTTTGGCTTCCTTCCCAGTCTAGCTGTGGGAAACCAGGTAGCATGTAAGCCAATGGTTAGGAACTAGGGCTGTGCAAAGCTTTGGTAGCTGATTTGATTCGGAGGAGATTTGGCCTGATTCATCAGCCAAACCTCTGAATCTGAATCAAATCAGGAGCCCATTAAAAGGTCTGAATCAAATCAGAAGCCTCTGATCGATTCAGAGAGATTCAGAGATTCGGACAGCTTGCAGCAAACAGAAACTGAGAAGAAGTAGGGGGATAGGGTGATCTTCCATATACGGAAAAGGCTGAGAAGGGGGGAAAAACTGCTTTGATATTGAGATCTGTACCTGGCCAGTGACTGTGATCTTTCTCTGAGTTCCCTTCCAGTCACAGTGCTCTGGGCGAGGGCTGTAGAAACAACATATAAAGCTGTGTCTGCAGTGATCTGTGCCTTTTGTGAGCTGTTTCTGTCTTGGAGCAGCAGCATTTGAAAGGCTCTGGCTTGCTAGCTATTCTCTCAGTAGCTAGTTTCTCTTCTTGTAAGTTGTATCCAATCATTTCCTACTTACCCTTGCCTACAATCCCTATTGTTATCTCTATCCATTCGTTTCAACTTGTGAGAGGGTGTTCAGCATTGTTGGGGATGTTGTGACACCCCACCACACCTCCTTGGATCCTGGTTTGGTGGAGCAGCTAGTGTTCCTGAAGGTGAACCTCCCGCTGCTGGGGTTCCCTAGCTCTATGTGCAGACGGAGTGAGTACCACCCACCTCACTCCGCACCTATTTGCTTTTTTAATTTGCTTTCAGAACCTTGAGGTGCACTTTCACATAAACCGCTGGACCACTTTGCCTAACACCTAGCAGGCCTCATGCCAGCGTGAGGGGCTACCATCCCTGCTGTTCTCATCCTGGTCTGTCTTAACACACACGTGATGTGAGTTTTGCTTTCAACAGTTTGAGGTGCACTTTCACAGAAACCCCTGCACCTATCTCCCTGAAACTTGGCAGGCTTCATGCCCTCAGAAGGGGCTACCATCACTGCTGTTTTCATCTAAATCTGCAAAACAAAGACAAAGTTATAGGTATTTTAGTGATTCTCCATTATAGTCTATGGCTAAATGTCCAAATTAGAGCTGAATCTCTGAATCAGAATTCTCTGAATCAAATTGGGACAGTGATTCAAATCCCCAAATTGAATCACTGTCCCTCCAAATCAGCTGAATCCAAATCTGAAGCAAATACTTGCTGATTCTCACAGGCCTATTAGGAACCAGAGTTAGCAGTTAGTTTGAAGTTACAGTTCAATTCAGGACTGTATACTGTGACCTAGTTAAATTCCCAGAGTGTTTGGGCATCAGGGAGACTTGCTGTATTGGGCATGATTCTTCCAGTCCTCCCCATACTCAGTAGTGGCAGAAATTGGACAGAGAGTGATAACAATGATGGGCCATATAGGCCAGAAATCTGCAGCTGCATGTCAGGAAAGACATCTGCACTGGCATGACTAGTTTGTATAGCAAGAGACTGCAGTTACTACAAATGTGTTTCCAGCAGGTGGGTACATAACTTGTTAAATATTGTGCTCAATGAGTAGTCCTCAATGGCTCAATGTCTAGTTGAGAGGTATCCAATGGGATTGTTCAGCAGTTTGTCCTGGGTCCAGTATTGTTTAACCTCTTCATTAATGATTTGGATGAGGGGATTGAGTGCACATTTAGCAAATGTGTGGTGGAAGTAAGTGGCATTTCAGACACTTTGGAAGGTAGGGCTGGGATCCAGAATGACCTGGATAAAGTAGAAAAATGGTCCACAGTCAACCAGGTGGAATTCAACAAGGACAAGTGCAAAGTCCTGCACTTGTGATACAATAATTTGTATGAATACAGACTGGGGAGTAACTGGCTACGCTGCAGTACTTCAGAAAATGACCTGGGGATACAGTAGGCCAGAAACTGGAAATGAGCAGACAGTGAGCTCTTGCTGCCAGAAAAGCCAATGGCATACTGAATTGAATTAACAGGAGTCATCAGCAATCCGATGATTTGAGGATGGTCTTGACCACAGCACACTGATGGCTCTTGAGGTGATTTAATTGTCCAATCCTTGAGCCACAGATCTGTCTACAGAAGTTGTAGATCTTTCCACAGGGGGAAGGCTGCAGGTTGGGACTCTTCTCCTTTTTCTTCCTCTGCTCTCTCTTCTCTACTGTGAGGGCATGGTGCTATACCTTGAAATGAGCTGCCACTTAGTTGAGGTTGTGATGCTACTGGAGTTGGTGGCAGCCAGCTCCTCCCAACCCTTGCATAGAGCAGGGAGGGGCTGGCCAGGCTGGGGTGGGGGTTGATTACCTAGCAACCAGAGCCAGAGCTGCTGCTGCTTGTGGTACCTACTGCATGGAGGGCAGAGGGGCAACCACAGGCTGGAGATTATTGTCTTTCAGAGGGGCCTGTAGCAGGACACTAAGGTGCCTGCTACTGATAACAGGAATATGGGCTCAGCTGCCACTCACCAGGGCAGCACAGGTGTGGGTTGCCAAGACAACCAGTCTGGCCAGCTGACCAGAAGGGGGCAGGGCCTGAAGTCTGGTCAGCTGACCAGAAGGGGGCAGGGCCTGGCCTATATAAACAGTGAGGCCAGGGTCAGTTCTCCTTTGGCAGCTGAAGAAGCTGGAGCTCTGTTGGAGCAAGCAGAGCAGAACATAACAGAGAAGCCTGATGGTCTGAGCAGTGTCTGCTCACTGATACTGGGTGGAGGAAAACCCTGGTAGGGATATGAATGGAGGTATGGATAGCCAGTCAGCTTGGAATTTATGTTATAACACAGGAGTGTGAGGTTTTTGTTTTGTGGTTATTGTATTACACCGGAGGACCGGGTGAGGCTGTAGGGGTGGAGGAGGCCTCATGGGAGCTCCCCAGTAAAGGGGGGGCGTTCCTGGTATCAGAGAGTGCTGCTGCATTTTGGGGTGTCCCGACCCTGCCCCAGTGTGGGTGATGTCGGGAGAAGCCCAGTGTGGGCGCACACAAGAAGCCCCAGTGGGGCATAAGACCCGAGAAGGCGGGTCTGGGGCCAGGTAAGGCTGAGGCTGCCTGAGCCCCACTGTTAGGAGCCCAGTGGGTGTAAGACCCAAGAAGGGGGTCTGGGGGCCAGGTAAGGCCAAGGCTGCCTGAGCCCCGATTTGTGGGAAGTGTGAGCAAGGCACCAGTGCGGGCAGGGAGTGTGGAGCAAGGCCCCAGTGTGGGCGACGGTAGAGAGGCAAGCCCCAGTGTGGGCCACAGGAATCGCGAGGCGAGGCAGGCCCCGGTTGGGGGTGAGAGCGCGGGGAGCGCGAGGCACAGGCCTCGGCTGGGGGCAGCGGCATAAGAGACAGGCCCCGGCATGGGCGATAATATAGAGGCCGGCCCGCGGGGAGACAGACCCCAGTGAGGGCTGCAAGGCCCACGGGGTGAGGCAGGCCCTGGTGTGGACGGCGAGAGCTGCGAGGCCCGGTGCAGGGCGACGGTACAGAGGCAAGGCCCCAGAGAGAGCAAGAGCCACAGGAGGCAGGCCCCAGTGTGAGCGAGAGCCACGGGGCGAGACAGGCAGGCACAGAGACAAGTCCGGGAACCCATAAGGGCACGGGCGACCATGGGACTTGTGTGCAGCCCAAAGGTCAGAGTGCACTGGGCGGTTAGACTGAGCCAGGATACGTCCAGGCCGTGCCAAAGAGGGTAGAAAGGCAGCCTCCCTTGAACATATTAACATCAAAGACGTGGCAGGAAAGATAAAGAGGGTGCATTTAAACTGGATTTGGCACGGTAGGTAGGGGCGCTAGGGGAGGTCACGGCACCCCTAAGGCTGCCCTGCAACAGGGCCCCTGTGGGCCAGATAGAATTGCCTAACAGGTCAGATCCAGCCTGTGAGGCATATCTTGCCCGCCCCACTACAGCCTGAGCAATAGCAGATGCTTGCCCCTTCACTGCCCTCATACTCTATTCCAAGACCAAGGGTTTTTTCCCCTGTGTTAACTGGGGGAAAAAAGCCTTGTCTTAGAATCAAGTAAATTTAATAAAAAATATTATAAAGCAAGGAGTGACTGTGGCAGCAAAGATCACACGGGGATGAAAATAAGAAGAAATCCCAAAAAGAGTAATAAGTGCTGGGGCGGTTGCCCCAAGCACGAGTACTTAACTAGATAACCTTACAGGAGCAGGAGAGTGAGACACATGGAGAACAGGGATGCCCTGATTTATTAGTTCCTGGCAGTTCCAGTTGGCTGGGCACGGGACAGGGAATACTCAAAGACTGTGCCCTGCAGCAACCGGAAGAAGAGGAGAGAGATGTTGTGGAGGGAGCTCTGGGATGAAAACATTTAAACTAAAGAAGAACAGGAAACAGCACCCCAGGAGGGTAAAGGGATGAGAGCAAGGAGCTTTCTCCCTTTGAGACTCAGAGGAGTCTCCACACTTATGTAAAGAAAAGAAGCCAAAAGAGACAACCAATGTGATCAGGAAACAGTTGATCATTCCAGTGCTGAGCCTGTAACCAGAAAAAGACACCAAAATGTAAGTGAGGGTACTGCAGGCAAGAGTGTTTGTGAAAACAGATGCTCAGAGTCCTGTAGCTCTCTGAGATCCATATTTATGATAAGTAAGGAGTAATATGACCACACACAGCCAGTAGTACCCAGCTTAATGAGTCAATTAAAAGAGGACAAAAGCTGCAAGAAAAATCCGAAAAATCCTAGCTAGAATAAAGGATAACAGCCAGGTAGGATAGCTAGCTTCCCACCTTCTTTTTTCTCTCTTACACCAAGTCATGGCAGGCAAGATTGGATAGATAAGCTAGAGAAAAAGAACCCTAATACAAACATTGGCTGTAATCCTCAAGCTATGCAAGCTCCATAGAGCCCAAGCCATCCATTACATGTGTAGGGAGCCACTTTGAGTAGTGACCCCTCTTACAGTGACCACTAGGGCTGTGCAAGGCTTCCGATGATGCTTTGGATCCGGGGCCGCTTCGGATACTTTGGCGCCAGAAGCGGCATGCCCAGATCAAAGTGCAGGCTCAGTTAAGTTGTCCAAAGCAGTTCAGAGCATCTGAAGCACTTCAGAAATGCTTCAGATGTTTCAGACAACTTAACTGAAAGTTAGAAGAGGAGGGGAAGTGGGGGAGGGAGGGAAAATGGGGGGGAGGGAGCAGGTGGGGGGGAAGACTGACATGTGTAGGTGGCTAGCGGGAAGGATTTCTCTCTGGCTGCCTTCCCAATGACAGTGTCTGTGGGGTGGGACTAGAAACAGCATAAAAGCCTCTGTTTGGAGGCATGCTGTGCCTTTTCCTAGCTTGTTCCCTCTCAGGAACTGTGAGAGAAAGGAAACCTCAGACTGAAGCATGTCAGCTTGCTTGCTATACTCAGTAGTTGAACTTGCCTGCTCCTTTTTCTTGTTAGAAAGGATTGAGTAGGATTTATTCAATTACTATTACTATTACTATTACTATTCAATTCATTTCTTTGAATTTATATTTGCTCTTTTTTTGTGTGGAAACTTTGAAAAAAGAAAGCTGTGATTTCCCTGCCAGTGTGATCCATTACTATGCAGAGAGGCACATAGATTGCTTGTGCGCATGCGGATGCACACATACAATATAAATAAGAAAAATCAGATATTTATAGGAGAAGAAGACAGACAGATAGCACACAATTTTTACATAACTCTTAACACTGAAGCAAACAATCAAAGAAGAAGCCAGTGCACACATGCAACAGAGAGAATAAAACACACAATACAAAAGGATTGACACACACACACACACACACACACACACACACACACCTTTTACAGCACAGGAAAGGTCAATATGAAGCATGCTGGAAAGGCAGGTGCCAGGTCTTCTGGCAGGGGAGGGAGACAGCGTGGGGGGAGAGCTAGAGCTGCAAGCCCCTCCCCCCCAAACACAGATGCAGTCTGTTCCCAGGCAGCCATGACATCAGTGCTGCCAGTGGAAGCCAGGAGGTGGGAGCAGTGTCTGTCCCTGATGTCCTTGCACCTGCACCGCCTCTGCTTAGTCCAGAAGTAGGCACCAGCAGTGGAATCACTGTCTCCTTCACCCCAATTTCTTCTCTCAGCGTGAGCCTCCCACTGGCAGAGAAGGAGCTGGAACCAGGGATGCTGAGCACACTGGCTCAAGCAATTCTGGGTACTGAGGGGGAATCAAAGTTTGTGCTCCACACCCCTCAAGTTTCCCCATAGACCCAGGTCTCCTCCGGAAAGCAGCACCTCAGAGGAGGCGGAGGTTATGAAGCCAAGTGGCTCAGCTCAGGCAGCTCCTCCAGCTGTTGAGCCTCAGCCTGCTAAGGAGGGGGATAAGGCAGGATCCTCACCCTCAACCCAGAAGCAGGCAGTAGTGTAGTGTGAGATCATTTTGAGCTGCCAGATGATCCCAGGTTTGCTATCTGCCAGCCCTGCTGAAGGCACATGAGCTGTGGCAAGGACATGAGACACCTTTCCACCATGGCGATGCTGCTGCATCTGAGTAGGCAGCACCCTCTTGCCCTTCATCCTCCTCAGCCTGACACCAGTGTGAGTGTGCCAAAAGGGAAGTCTCCCGCTTGCTCCAAAGCCCCCTTGCCTCCAAAACAGAGGCAGGCCACCCTGAACCAGTGCGGGAAAGGTGGACAGAAAGGGGGGCACGTTCCCAAGGTGAGTGAGATCACCCAGAGCACTGGGGAGATGCTTGGTCTGGATAGCCAGCCCTTCTCCCTAGTTGAGCGGCCAGGGTTCAGGCACTTCTGGTTCCATTTTACAAAGTGCCCGCACTCACCACCTTTAGCAGGGCGGTGGTGCTCTCCCTGTATCAGGCATGTAGGGAGTACTTGAGGGAGGAGCTGTACAAGGCAGGGCCACAGGTAGCCTTGCACTTCACCTCTGACATCTGGAGCAGCTGGGGTGGTGATCACAACTACCTCTCCCTCATGGGGCACTGTTGTGATCAGTCAGGCCGTTAGTGGGCTCTACTGCAAGCTGAGGTGCTGAATGAGTCCCGTACAGCAAGGGAAATTATGGGGGCCATGAACTGCATGGTGCAGGGGTGGCTCATTGGGTAGGCCAAGCTCACCTGTGGGTTCATGGTCACCAACAACGGGGCCAATATGGTGAAGGCTGTCCGTGATGCCAACTTTGTTGGCATCTGCTGTGTAGCACATAGGCTGCACCTTATAGTGAGGGATGCCTTAGAGGGGGACAAGGGTGCTGGTGATGGTGCCGCCACCAGTACTGCTACAAGCCAGCTGATTTTGAAATGTAGGAAGGTGGTGGACTACTCCCACTGCAGCATCAAGCGGGGCAAGATGCTATGGAGAAACAGGCAGAACTGAGCATACCGCAGCATAGAGTCATGCAGGCTGTGGAGATTCAGTGGAACTCCACATACCTGATGCTCAAAAGGCTGGTGGAGCAACAGAAGACCATCCATGAGATGGCTTTGCTTGGGGAGATTGGGATCAGCAGCCCCCTGAACAGAGCTGAGTGGGATACCATCTCCCAGATATTGGTGGTCCGCAAGCCCTTCCTTGAGGCCACCAAGACCCTTAGCAAGACATGCAGTCACTGGTAAGGTGGCTGAAGGAGGGCATCAGGAGATGGCTGGCTCCCTTGCGATCCAGTATGGTCCACATGCTGGTGGGCATGTGCAACCTGAGGGTGAAGGGGAGCATGTGCACTGGCAGTCCCAAACCCTTGATCACTGGATGCAAGTGCTGTTGAACAAAGTCAGGGAGGCCAAAGTGCAGAGGCAAGGGGATGTGGAAGAGAGGGATCCACTTTCCTGTGCCAGCTCTCTCAGCACCAGCACTGGCCAGTCTCCTCCACGCCAGCCGCTGCCAATGTGGGCCATTGGCATGGCTTCAATGCTGGGGTCCAAACCCCAGCCTTGGGCAGGTAGCGCCAAGTTTTTGGTGGCTACCTATCTTGCTGAGGATGTCGAGCCACCTGACTATGACTCCTTGGCCTACTGGGCAAACCGCAGCCAGATGTGGCAGGATCTGGCCATGGTTGCCCGGCAGCACCTGTCCTGTCCACTGACCATTGTTCAAAGAGAGAGGGTGTTCAGCATTGCTGGGGATGTTGTGATACCCCACCGCACCTGCTCATATCATACTTTGGTGGAGCAGCTGGTGTTCCTGATTTCAACCACTGGTGAAACATGAGAGTCCAAAATTATTATTGGAGGTCTTTTGGGGCCTTTGTACACGCCACAAGATTTGTCATTTATGTTGCTGCAACTGCATTTCTGTTTGCACAGGTGGGATTTCCTGAATGTCTAAAAGTCTTTTTGGTGCATCAAAGTAAAACTTCTCAGACATAGTTTAGTTTGTGTCGCTGCTGATTACATTGTTGTATCTATGGATTCATGGTGTGTAAACATCAAGCGACTCAAAGACATGCAATTACTTTCTTTTGCCAAACGGTAGTGTTGTGCTATTTTTGTAGTTCAGGCCTTTGGCCAGTAGGTGCTGCTATTATTTTCTGATGTTATTATTTATTTATTTATTTTTTGGCTCCTGCTCATCCCTTCCTCCCTCCCTCCCCCTGTTCCCACAGCTAACTGCAGGCAGCCAGGGCACAATGCAGGGGCCATCTCTGTTAGTTACTTTAGTACTTAATACATAAAGAACACAGAATACTTAATAAGGAATACTTAATACAGAAAGAAAGAAATGGAGGAGCAACCCATATTGCCAATTACTGTTGTTTACTACCCTCTGCTAGTGGTCATACCCATACCACCATCAGAGGTTCTGTATGTGCTCCTGCCACCATGCCTTCCACCCACTGCACCCACCATGGTATTCAAAATTGCGGAGCACAGCAACATCACCAAAATGGTAAGTTTGCAACTGTGTTTGGAGTGTGACACCTCTTCTTAACACTTTAATATTTCAGAGGTAACCTTCCTTTCTTATAATTGCCATTGCCATTCCAGAAACATGCTGAATAATGCAGGTGGACACTGAATGGCAGACCCGCCCCCAAGACATATACTGGTGTGGACAATCTCTTTGGAGTTTTCTCAGTCTGCTGCTCTGCTCTACCCAGCTGGGCCACAAACTACCAGGCCACTTCTTTGCCCTTCAGGACCCTCTGTGGCCAGTTTACCATGAGGCAGGAAAAAGAATCTGAACATACATTTGAGGACATAGAAGCAACATGGCAAAGTAGAAACAGAAAAGGGCTTGTTGTTTTAAGAATGAGTGCCAATTAGACACTCAATATATAGAGGTGATTGAAAATATAAGGAAGGAGGACCCAGGAAACTATAGGCCAGTCAGTCATACCTCGATTCTGGGCAAGCTTTTTGGGAGAATTATCCTGGCGCATGTCCACGAGGGGCCAGCAGGGGAGATTATGCTTAGGGGCAACCAACATGGGTTCATTAGAGGCAGGTCCTGTCAGACCAACCTAGTGGCCTTCTATGACCAGGTCACCAAATTCTTAGATGCAGGGGTAGCAGTGAACATAGTCTTTCTGGACTTTAGGAAGGCCTTCAACACTGTCTCTCACCCCATGCTCGTTAAGAAACTGGGGGACTGTGGTGTCGACACCTACACAGTCCAATGGGTCACTAACTGGCTAGACGGCTGCACCCAGAGAGTGGTGGTGAATGGGTCATTTTCTACCTGAAGGGATGTGGGCAGTGGGGTCCCCCAGGGCTCGATCCTCAGGCCTGCACTGTTCAACATCTTCATCAGTGACTTGGACAAGGGGGTAAAAAGCACCCTGTTCAAATTCGCAGATGACACTAAGAAGGGGAGAAGTGGGCACACTAGAAGTGAGGAATAGGCTACAACTGGACCTAGACAGGTTACAGGGGTGGGCGGATGAGAACAGGATGGGTTTCAACACTGACAAGTGCAAGGTGCTGCACCTGGGGAGGAAGAACCAGCAGCATACCTACCGGGTGGGGAACTCCCTTCTTGCCAGTGCAGAGGAAGAAACGGATCTTGGAGTCATTATTGACTCCAAGATGAACATGGGCTGGTAGTGTGGGGATGCAGTCAGGAAGCCCAACTGTACCTTGTCATGCATCCACAGATGCATTTCAAGCAGGTCCAAGGAGGTGATCCTCCCCCTCTATGCAGCACTGGTCAGGCCACAGCTGGAGTACTGCGTCCAGTTCTGGGTGCCGCCCTTCAAGAGGGATGTGGACAACATGGAGAAGGTCCAGAGGAGGGCCACTCGCATGATCAGGGCAGCAGGGCAGACCCTATGAGGAGAGGCTACGGGACCTGAACCTGTTCAGCCTCCAAAGAGAAGGCTGAGGGGGGATCTAGTGACCATTTACAAACTAGTCAGAGGGGACCAGCAGGCATTGGGGAAGTCCCTGTTCCTCCAAGCACTCCCAGGAGTGACAAGAAATAATGATCACAAGCTGGCAGAGGGTAGATTCAGGCTAGATATCAGGAGGCGCTACTTCACTGTCAGGGCGGCTAGGATCTGGAAGCAACTTCCAAGAGAAGTGGTGCAGGATCCTACCCTGGGGGTCTTTAAGAGGAGGCTAGATGAACACCTTGCCGGGGTTGTTTGACCCCAGTACTCCTTCCTACCATGGCAGGGGGTTGAACTCTGCTAAGGTCCCTTCTGACCCTACCAACTGTGAAACTATGAAACTTAAAGCAGGTAGGCCCTGATACCAGGAAGGCTGTATAGCGTATAATAGTGGTTGGCATACTGTGTATAACTGACAGATTTTGCTAAATCACAATAAATTAAAATGTTACTTCACATCACAGCTGAAATTGCCTATGGTGATAGGCCTTGATTTTAAACTAAAGATGCCCTCAACAAGGGAAGCTCAGTAGCTGGCTTTATGGCCAGAACCAATTCCAATATTACAAGCTTAAGCCTTGAATAATGCTTCAATAAAGTCTTAATAATAGTGTAATAATAGAGTATAATGTACTGTGTATAATAGTAAATGATGTATACTGTATATAGTGTAAATAATAGTAATAGTTACATAGTGAAGACCAGAGCCACTAGGCATTTGGGAAGAGAGAGAGGAAGGGAAGAGACAGCTCCTTGATGAGACTGTCACTTGATTAGCATATATGTATGAATTAAGTACTTATTTAAGTGTTAGAATGTAGGAAAAAGTCTCACCTCAACTAGAAGCAGGCCTGTCTGCCTGCCCACCCACCACCCCAACTTGAGGCAGCTGACTAGACTAGAGTTGGCTGTGCTCCACAAGCTACAAAGGAGTGCAATCATTACTAAGACACAGTGGCTAGAGTATTGTTATTATCAGTTACAATTATTACTAGTATAATTATTAATTTAATCATTACTGTAAACAGAATTCCTTGGGCTCATTGTATTCACAACATACAAAAAAGCACAATCATTAGGAAATAGGCAGCCCACTATGTTAGGAAAACACAATACCCCAATACATAGGCAATGTGTAGGGGGAGCACAGGGGGGCATATGCCCTCCCTGAGATTGGCCACCACTGAAACAGCTGCCAGGTTCTGTGGGTGGTCGCTGCCCCCCTTGCCACCAATGAGTCCTCCAGTGGCTGCAGGTGGTCCCCGCTTGCTGCCACCAACAGTGGCGTTCGCTGCTCACCAGCCCCACCCCCACCACCAACACTATTGCAGCCGCCTCCAGGCAGTCCCCACTCGGCCCACCCTCACTGCTGACATCACCGTGGCCGCCTGCAGGCAGCCCCTGCTCGCTGCTGCCACTCCCCATCACCGACACCGCTGCCCCCGCCACCTGCAGGGGGTCGCCATGCCCCCGTAGCCTCAGGAGGCACGTGTCATTCATGCCCCAGTACCAAAAATTTCCAATTCTTTTGCTGTACCTGCTGGCCGAAGTGAACAGAGCACCCAACACTCAGCCATTTCTCACCCAGCACCCATAAATGACTTTGTGCTCCTTTGTACCTTGAAAATACACTGAGCCCAAGTAGTGAAATACATTGAAGTAAAAAAATTTGGGTATAAACAAAATTTTAAAAAGGAACACTGCACCCAGCATCTTTTTTTCTCATTAGCAAAACCACAATTGAGTTACATTTTTAGAAATTCAAGCATTCAAAGTGTCAGCCAGCCAATGTTGCAGGAAATTCAGCAGATAGAGGAACCCAACACCATTTGGGCAGTGGTACCCCGTAGTTTGAGGAAAGTATCCCTGCAGGGCAGAGACTAATAACACAAGTTAACACAAGACAGGTGATGTGGCTCACGGAAGACGGGGAAAGGCGGGGGGCGGGGGGGCTAGCTCCCATTGTACTGTGATTATTTCTAATGATTACCAGATGCTGACAATGAGCAGGCAGGTGACCCCATGAACTTCGTTCTACAGTGTCATTTGCATAACTTAATAGCATATAGTGAATAATAGTACATGGTGTATAGTGTATATAGTGTATATAATAGTAATAGTTAAGTAGTGTAGACCAGACCCACCAGGCATTTGGGAAGAGAGGGAAGAAAGGGTGCCTTGATGAGATTGTTGCTTGATTAGCGTGTATGTATGTATGTATGTGTTAGAATGTATGCAAACCTTGGACCTCATCTAGAAGCAGGCCCTGAGAATGTGGCTTGATTAGAGTCAGTATCATTGGATTGCTAAATCACAGTAAATTGAAATTGCTTATGGTGATAGGTATTGATGTCACTAAAGATGCCCTCAACAAGGGAAGCTTAGTAATAGGCTTTGTAGCCAGCACCCATTGAAAAATTACAAGGTAAGCCTTCAATAATGGTGCTAATACTAATAAGCTTATAACTCTGTATACATGTGAAAGTATGCAAAGCTTGGACCTCAACAAGAAGCAGGCCCTGAGAATGTGGCTTGTTTAGAGTCAGTGTAATTGGATTGCTAAATCACAGTAAATTGAAATTGCTTATGGCGATAGGTATTGATGTCACTAAAGATGCCCTTTTAGAATTGATCAGAATTGTGCTTGATTACAATGTATGTATGAAGCTATGTATGAATTTGAATCAATCAATCAAATTTGAATCTGATCAATTCTCTCCACCCACCCCCTTGGGCAATGAGACCCACCAGGCATCTTGTAGGAGGGAGGGCCTCGGGTGATAAGACCCACCAGACAGTGGGCAGGAGTGAGGGCCTTCGCCTACCACCCTGGGTGCTAAGACTTGCTGGGCAGGGGGGAAGAGTGAGGGCCTTGGGTGCTAAGCCCAGACCCACCAGCCATTTGGGAAGGGGGGGTGGGGGAGAAAGAGAATCCTTCAGTGAGAACTGGCTTTATTGGACTTGGACTCGCCCACCACCCTGGGTGCTAAGACCCACCAGGCTGTTTAATATTTGGCATAGAGAACAGCAGTCAAGGTGGAATGCTTATTTATAGCAATAGTCCCTTGATAAGAACTTTGCTTGCTAGGGTGTAGGTATGAATTTGAATGTTTGGAAAGGTACGACCTCAACTAGAAGCAGGCCTGGCTTCCCACCACCCCAACTTGAGCAAGCTGACCAGATAGATCAGAGATGGTTGCGCTCCACAAACTTACAAAGAAGCACAATCATTACTAAGACACAGTGGAAAGAGTATTGTTATTATCAGTTACGATTATTACTAGTATAATTATTAATCCAATAATTATTTTAGATAGAATTACTTGGGCTCATTGTTCTCAGAAGACACAGCAGAGCACAATCATTAGGAAATAGGCACCCAGTCCAGTACCTCAGATCTTTGGGCAGGCACCAGAGAAAGGCACCTGCAAAGGAGGGAAGCCAACAAAGGCAGCCACATCAGATATTATTATTATTATTATTGTTGTTGTTGTTGTTGTTACTGATTAACATTAGGAAAAGACATCACCCCAATCTCATTACCTCATTCTCATCTAGAGAAGCACAGACTGTTTTTGCTGACCTCACTAAAGTATTCAGCTGATACTGGCTCAGTTTGTCTGGTCCTATATTCACACGAGAGCACTGTGGCAAAATTTTATCCATCTCACTGAAGAATTAAATCTTTGAAAACTTGATGACGGTTGTCTTGAACAAAGACTTGATGCATCTGAACATTTCCATTATAACTTTTTTCTTATCTCAGGGTACTTACTTTTTTGCCCTATGCTCAGTAGAGCGGGCACAAGTTTCAAAATGATGAGATCCTGTGTATCCAAAACATGACTTCTAAATTTCATACGCTGTGGATGACCTAACAGGGGAAATGTTTTTTTTCTGAGAGGACCTTGTTTTTTTAGCCAGGAAGCACCTGACAACTATGCTCACCATAGTGAACACCAATACCCCCCACCAAACAAAGGTTGTGCAAATACCCAGTGCCCTGGGCTTACTTGTTGAAATGCAGATAAGAGTTAAAATGCAGTGGTCATTGGTTGAATGCAGCTAGACAGAGCTCTAGACCACAATCCCCCCCCTCCCCTCACCCCGCTTGGTGGTGGTGGTGGTGATCTGAGAAGCAGCTGATCTGAGAAGTGGCTGACGATGGAGGAAGACTAAATGGAGATTCAGGACAAAATGTGTGAGGAGTGGGAAGTGGAAAATGGGGAAGAACGGAGTGAAGACTTCTCCAACATGGAGAATCTGGAGGACATGGGTGAGCAGGAGGAGGAAGAGAAGGAGGAGGAGGAGGTGATAGTGCTGCTGATTACCCTGTTGATGACCTTGAAATTAATACAAGACATGCAGGTGGAGATAACAATAGCAGCATATTTATCAATAGTGTTGCTCAAAGCTTGTGATGAGGAGATGCCTGCATGTACAGGCACCTCACAAAAAAGGGGATCAAGATATGCGGTGGAGTGGGACAACCAAGAGGCATGCAAAGAAATGGAAGCTGACTGGGCTCTGTGGATAAACCTCAGGAGCAGCAACCTCATGGTCTGGGTCTGCAAGAGCAGCTTGGACTGGTAGGAGAGAATCGTGCTGACCACTTGGCATGATCAGCAGTGGCTGCAGACGTTCCAAATGACCAGGGAGAACATTTTATCATATTGTCTTGATGCTAGGGCCACAAATTGTGAAGCAGGACACTAATATGTGTCGGGCGATCCTGCCAGACAAGAGGGTTGCCATGGTCATCATGAAACTGGCCATCCCATCCAGCCTCTGCTGCATCGCGAACCAGTTTGGTGTGGCTCCCTGCCCGGCTGGGCTGGTGACTCACAAGGTATGCCAGCTGCTGCAGGATGTCATGGCAAACAACTTTATTTGCCTCAGGAATCCTCAGGAAGTCACAGATGGCTTCAATGCCATGGGGTTCCCTAACTGCATAGGGGCTTTAGACAGCACTCACATACCAGTGCGGTCTGCTTTGGGGAGGGGGAAGTCTTTCACAAACAGGAAAGGAGTTGCCTCCATGATCCTACAAGCCGCGGTGGACCACACCAGGGATGGTTCATGAACATTTTTACTGGGTCAGCATTTCTGCGGGCTGGCAGCATGCACGACATGCGTATATTCAAAAACTCTCCCCTGCCTGGCCTCATGGAGAAAGGACACTATGCACTGTCCCCAAGACAGTGATCCATGGTGTTGCCATTCCCCCACTTATAATAGCAGATGCTGCTTACCCCCCCCAAAGCCCTGGCTCATGAAGCCTTATGGGGTGAATATTATGGACCTGCAGAAGCTGCTTTTCAACTTGCATCTGAGCAGATGCAGGATGGCCATTGAATGTGCCTTTGGCTGACTGAAATCATGATGGAGGGCGCTTAACTGCTGGCTCAGGCTGGAGTCAGAAAATATCACGGCCTTTGTAGTGGCAGCCTGCATGCTGCACAACATCTGTAAGACTCCCGGAGAGTTTTTCAGTGAGTCATGGGCTGATGAAGTGCGACAGGCAGCAGCTAGACAGAGATGTGGCTGGGCAGCAGCACAGGGACTGAAGACATATCCACAAAGAGAAGCTGGCTGGGCAACCCTTGTGCGGGATTGCCTGGCAGCACATATTATGGATATGGATGCTGTGGCAGAAAGCCACCTTGGTTTCTCCCCAAAATCTCTGCCTTGTGACAATGTGATAAAATCTCTGTGCTGTGACCATTTGAGTAGGGTGGGCTCAGCAGAGGAGACCACACCCTTACCCTGTCTCTTTAGGTAACTTGAGCTGGCTGCATTCCTCAGGGAGGGGGGAAACCTGCTCCTTCTGCCTACGTGACTGGTACCTGGGTGAGGGGCATCTATCTGGTGGGCTGGAATCTGCCTGGTAACAGGTGATGTATTTCAAATTGGTTGGCTGACAGCCAACTGGGGCTGGCCTCCACTGGACCAGGTGAATGAGGTCACAGGGGCTATATAAGTTAGGACGGGTGAGGAGGCAGTCTCTTCGGCCATGAGGTGAGGCAGCAGCCATGTAGGGGACACAGAGAAGCTTTACCATCTAAATTGGCTCTCTCCCCCAAACTCACGAGCTAGAAACCTCCTGCCTCCAGAGGGGAAGCTTCACCAGCCTCTGGATGATGCTTGTGAGTAAGCTACTCAAGATCTGATTAGATATCTAGCTGGCAGTAACTCAGATGCATGATCAAAAGGCTACCTCAGCCAGACTGTTTGCTCTTTAGGATTTCTAGGATATTGCTCAATCTTTACCCTATTTTCACCCTACCCCTGTAACCAATAAAGTCTTCCTTTGTGACCGGTGTAGGAGACTTATTGAGGGGTGGGTCTAAATTATGCCTAAGAGACCCCTTAGGTCTGTGGACTAAGGGAGACTGTAGTTTTTGCCCCCGGACTTGGGGAAGTGCCCCAAGTGCCTGTACTGGGTTGAGTACCCGTAGGACATTAGGCCTGTGTTTCCCCAAGAACACAGGGCCGGGAGTGAGTCCATTCTTGGGGTGGTAGCAGCGATGTTACCCCCAGGCTAGCGTATGTGCTCCAGGAAGGGGTCAGGCCGGACATAAGGCACCCCTAGGGAGGCATTCGGAGCCTGGCAGGTGGGCGGGCGCAGGGAGGTGGGCGGCTCAACGGAGGATTGCCCCCTACTGACCCGCCACAGATGCTGACAACAAGTAGCAGTGGTTGTTCTTGATTACAATAATTTTTTTTGCTATTTACAACATAAACAAATGGGTCTGTCTGCAGGAGTGTGTGGGGGAAGGTAGTGGATTGGGGGTGGAGGATGAGCAGGGCATGGGGGGAGGTAGACTGGGGTAGGTGGACTGGGGCGGTCTGGGGGTGCAGGGTGGGGGGGATCATTACCACAGATCCTGGTTTTCTCTGTTTTTAAAAAAATCCCCATTTTTCAATTAAAAAAGTAACCCCAAATCCACAGAAAAATGTAGATTTGGGGTTACTTTTTTTAACCGAAAATTGGAGATTTTTTTAAATCAGAGAAAACCAGGATCCCTGATCATTACACACCACCACATAGCCAGCCTAAATCAAATCCTGTGAAAGGGTTAATTACACCTCTCGTTGCTAGCTGTGGGGGTGCGGATGGGGCGTAAGTGGTATTAGCAGCCTGCAGGAGTCTGGGTTACGAGTGTGTGGGGCAGTGGGGGGGAGGGTCAATATTCCACCCCACTGACAACCCACCATTTCAACAACATTTCACAATATCCCTCCAAAAGCTGTATGCTGCGCTAAGCAAACAGAAAAGGTGGCAGGTATTCACGGTGTCACATGGGCAGGAAAGGGGAGTTGGGGAAGCAGCCTCTTTGAGGAATCCCCATGGAAATTGTTCCAAGCCTGGGCATCTTGGGAATGCTGGGAAATGTAGTCCTAAAACCCAAAAAACTAACAGCTGGCAGATTTGACACCACCCACACCTCCACTCCCCAAAACACTGTACTATTAGTATACCATTTATTTTTAATAAGCATTCATGGCACACATTTGCTTCAGCAGCACAACACAAAACATGAAACACCCACACACTGGTCCACCTCATCACCACCATCAGCTACAATCGCCAACTACCTGGGGCAGCACCCGCTACTCTCACCCTCATATATGTCTGATATGATATATGCAGTTAAAAAGAATCATATATATGATTTCATTACTTTGCAACATGGGGGAAGGGAAAGGGCGGGGAGTGGATGATTCATACGGCTTGGCGTCAGGATCACCATGGAGTCACTTTACTGGGAGACTGGACCAAGCCTAAGTGGGTGCAAGTGGCAGGGTTTTGGGGTGACTGTGGCCTGGTGTGGGGGGGCAACTTAGTGTGAGATTCCTAGTGGGGACCAGAGGGCAGGGACTGTGAAGGCTGGCTTACTGGTGAACATGCCCCTCTTGCTGTAATTCATTAAGAAAGACATTACTGGGGGTAGACTGGTATTTGGCTCCCCATGCTGGAATCTGGGAGGAATTACACGTGGGACTTAATTTGTTTGAAAGACCGTGGCATGAAAATACAAACGCACCAAAATAATGCAGGTTAAATTTTTTAAAGCTCTTTAAATTAATGAGGATTAAATGCCATGGCATGTACAAGCACCATTGAAGACTGGGTTCTGTCAAGCATCCTTTTCCTTTTGACATTGGATTTTGGGTACTGCAAGGAGACTTAGGAAAGCAGTGACATCTCTGCTGTAGGAGCAGAGCTGTATTATGGTTACTTCACTGAAACTGTTTTCTCGGTCATCCCATCAGTCCTGGGCTGAATCAGCAAGGCTTCCTACCATAATTGATTTCTATGGAGTATATCTTTAATTTGTTTGCAAGTCTTTTTTGGGACATGTAAAATAGATTATAATGCCAAATTGATTAATCTCATAATATGGTTTTAAGATTAATGGGGATTCATCCATATTTGAGGTGTTTCTGATGGGTTCTACAGGGTTAATAACTCAGTGCTATTCAAATTTTTTATAAGGAATCTGGAAGGGAAATGGTATGAATTTATAATCAATCCATAAGGACAGGATTTTCCAAGATTTCTCAGACTAGATCATTATGTATTAATAATTTTCTGTGCATTTATTTAATTGCATAAATACATATGCATAAGTATGTGACAGAATATGCTCTTACACAATGGAATGCAGAAACTTGTTAATATTTTACACCTTTTTGCGAACCTTCCTTCAGGACCAGAAATGCCACCTCAGACAACTAATCTAGCAGTTTACCTTTAATAAATAAGTCTGGTGAGAAGGAAAAGGAAACTCATTTTGTTCAAGCTGATTCCATTCAATGCATATACTCATACCATGTTTCTTCCTTTGGTTTCAGAACATGAGAGTCCGATATGCAAGTGGCGATATATACTACAGCAAAGCAGGCAAGAAATTTGGAGGTCAAGTGCTGGAGAACTTTGTCTTAATAGATTGTGATCAAGTTCTCACTGGTACCTACAGGTGAGACTCATTTACCACCTCAACTGTGTGAGACATTGTGTCAAAAAGTCATTATTACCAAGTTTTCTAAGGCTGTAGACAGAGATAATACTAAACCATTTTATAAGGGAAGTGGTTGATATATTACCCTGGAAAGTGTGTATAGGGTAACTGACAGGCATAATCAGGGCAGCCAGAAGTGTAACTAGGGCAGGGTGACTGGAACAGCAGCCCCTGGTATAAACTTGGGAGGGCAGGGGTGGAAAAAATAACAGCTGCTGCTTTAGCCACAACCCAGCCCAACCCAGGGTTGCCTGCTTGAGAAGCTCTAGGGAAGAATTCTGTATTTTTAACAAAGGTAATGGTTCGGGTGAGGAGAAAGCAACTTTTAATATTGATTTAGGGATCACAAGGTAGTTTGCATAAAGGGATGATCTTTAAGTTTTTTCACTTGAATTTCTCTCTCATCTGACGTAAATCTGAGAAAACCATTTCCTAGATGCCATTCTCATTCTATAGCAACCCATAGCTTTGACTAAGGTTTCACACATCAGTTATAATGTCCTTCAACTGAGCTGTGCAATTGCATGCCATTATTTTGGGTGCTGTAAGACCTGCCATCTTACAAGGCCTGTGTAAATACTGATGCACTCATCCTTGGCCTTTATTTTTTGAGTTGAAGTTCAGGAGAATAGCTTGCTACACCTTGAAGGTGCTTTCTGGTATACATATAGGTAAACACTGGAATAGAAAGAGAAATCTCCATCCTCATCCAGTCTTTGAAGGATTTTGCTGTTTTAGACCAAACTGTTAAATAATTAGCATTTAGAAGGTTCTCATACTTTTCTATAAGATTAATTCCTGGGTATCTCATTGAATTTTTAACCCACTTATCAAGTTTTTCACATTCCTGCTTAGGTTTCTCAGAAATATCAGAATGATAAATCAGAAATGTTACATAATTATTTTGTTTTGTTTATGTATTTATTAGCTTTATATAGAATTATAGGAAAGTAGGGCTGGAAGAGACTTCATGAGGTCATTTAGTCCAGGCCCCTGCTCATTGTAGGATCATCTCTGATTAAATGATGCCAGCCAACTGTCTCTCAACTAGGGCTGTGTGAGTCTTTGGATCCTGTTTCAGATCCGGTTCTACTTCAGATGCTTTGACGACCAAAGCAGCAAGCCCGGTTCGAAGTGGGGCCTCAGCAAAGTTATCTGAAGCAGGTCGGAACATCCAAAGTGCTTTGGATCCGCTTCGGATGCTTCAGACCTGCTTCGGACAGCTTGATTGACAATTAGAAGAGGGAGGGGGAGTGGGGGAGGGACAGAGAGTGGGAGGGGGAGAGGGAGGGGGAGCGGGGGGAAGACCGACATCTGTAGGTAGCCAGTGAGAAGGATGGCAGTGTCTGTGAGGTGGGACTAGAAACAGTGTAAAAGCCTCTGTTCTGAGGCGTTCTCTACCCTTTCGCAGCTTGGTGCCTGTCAGGACCTTTGTGAGAGACAAACACTCACACTGAGACATTGTGGCTTGCTAGTTCAGTACTAGTTGAACTTGCCTGATCCTTTTTCTTGTTACAAAGGAGTGGGTAGGATTTAGCTTAGCTTAGCTATTTTATTCAATGTCACCCACCCACATCATGATTTTTGCCTGTCAGCAGCTAGGGGTGCAGGGCCCCGGATGACAGACTCACCGAGTGCAACACACACAGCTGGCAGGCTTCATGGCCTGGCAGGGCCCAGCACTCAGGCCCGCACTAGATTTAACCCCCATGTGCCCCAAGATAGATGCAGTCACCCAAACACCCACCCACGTGATGAGTTCTGTCTGTCAGTGTCCAGTTCCCCCCAAACCCCTACACCAAGCTTCTTGAAGCTTGGCAGGCTTTATGCTCTCAGCAGAGGCTACCATCCCTGCAAGTTGCACCCAAATCGGAGCTAAAATAAAGTTACAGATTTTTCATTCATCCCCCATTATAACCTATAGCCGGATTTCCGAAGTGGCTCCAAATCTTCAGAGCCACTTCGGCTGGATCTAAGTGGCAAATCAATCTGGAGCTCTGGATCAGATCGTGGCCATCTGAAGCAGCCGGATTTGAAGCCGGATCAGATCGCTACCAACTTGCACAGGCCTACTGTCAACCTGCTCTTGAAAATTTCCAGTGATGGAGGTTCCACGAGTTCTCTAGGTAGACTATTCCTGTGATTGACCACCCTCATAATCATAAAGTTCCTTCTAATCCTCAACCTAAATATCGTCTACTGCAGCTAGTGCACTGCTCCTCGTCCT
The DNA here is from genome assembly GCF_052110815.1 of Crocodylus siamensis. Classification (NCBI taxonomy): domain Eukaryota; kingdom Metazoa; phylum Chordata; order Crocodylia; family Crocodylidae; genus Crocodylus; species Crocodylus siamensis. The sequence continues at coordinate 40,782,748 of NC_143404.1, read as the reverse complement.
GTCCCGTGTCTACAGAAAAAAGTCCATCTCCTTCCACTTTATAATCACTCTTTAGGTATTGAAAGACTGTTATCAAATCCCCTGTCAGTATTCTCTTCCCTAGATTGAACAACCTGGTTCTTTCAGTCCTTTCTCATAAGTCTTCCTTTCTAGGCCCCTGATGATTTTGTTGCTCTGGGCTCGAATCTTTCCAAACTTTCCACTTTCTTTTTGAAGTGTGGTGCTCAACACTGAGTACAGTACTTCAGGGCTAGGGACAGATATTACACATAAACCAGTAAAAGGGATCAGAAACTGGTTCAAATCTGTAACCCAACAGAAGTTCAGTGCACATAAACCGCTTTCAAAATGGCTGAAACTGGTTTAAGATAAACCTGGATGGATGTAGTATCAGATTTAACTAATTTAGATTAAATCAGTTTATTGAACTTTTTTCTCAGATTCACTGCAGATTCAAGTTAACTCTCCCAGCATCCCAGGATGCTTTGCATCTCCCCTGCAGCCCTCCTGCCCCCTGCAGGGTGGGGTGGCCAGCCTTGGCCCAAGCTGTCTGCTCCAGCCAAGCAGGGAGGTATGGTCTTGTGCCCCCCCGCCCCACTTGCTCTTCCCCACTGCTTCTGACCTGGGCCACTGCAGGCATGTAGCTGCTTTTCCAGAATCAAAAGTGACTGTTTACTTGCATATTGGTTCAATCTCTGCATTTTAGACTAACCTGTGATGAAGAGTAAATCAATTCAACCTCGGGCTTTTTGACTGTCTGTACTTAGCTCAGATGAGGCTTCACTAGTGCTAAATAGAGTGCAAGAATTACTTCCCTTGATTTGCAAGTGACACTCCTTTTAATACAATCCACAGATCTTTCTCTAAGATAAGTGTAGGGGTTTGGGGGAAACTGCACCTCAAGCTGTGGACAAGCAAAACTTGTGACATGGGTGACACTGTGTGTGTTAGGGCACAGTAGGGTGAAAGCTGCAGGCCTGCTAGACCCTACTGCCGCCACAAAGCCTGCTGTCAAGGAGATAGGTTCAGGGGTTCTGGGACCCTGCACCTCTAGCTGCTGACAGGCAAAAATTGTGACATGGGTGCTTGTGCAATTGTGTCTCTCTTGGGGCACGGGGTGGGCAGAGGAACTACTGCAGGCCTAGCCACTAAGCTACTGTGTTACTAATCAATCATGATTCACTCAGGGACCAGCTCAATACACAGTACCTAGCTACTGGCAGCTACTAGATAATGAGTTAATTAGCAAGGATTAACACCTACAAAGACTTACTTGCTGGGAGGTGCTCTACACACTGCCAGACTGTTCCTGGCTGCATGCAAGATGCAGCTGCTTGTCTGTGTCTATGTGCACTCCTCCCCCTCCCCCAGAAGCAGCCCAAAGCCCACAACCAGGCTGCCCTGCAGTTCTCTGCACTACCACCGCTGCCCTGCTGGGTGGCCTGGAGGCAGTGGTGATGGCAGTGGAGCAAAGCCTGGGCACGGGCTCCAAAACCATGAGTGTAATTAATGTAATGCATTCAAAAAATTAACGTGAACACTAATTAATGCATTAATCACACATGTTAACCGCGATTAATTGACAGCCCTATGGAAACCTTTTCAATCTCTCCCACCTCTGTGTCAAAATCAAAGTTACTCTGGCCTTGATTGTGGAACTTCATAGTTGGTAGAGTTGGAAGGGACCTGAGCAGATCATCAGGGATCCTGGTTTTCTCTGGTTAAAAACAGCAAATTCTCTGGTTAAAAACTCAAAATCTGTGATAAAAATGAAAGGCCCCCCACAGCCCCTCCCAATGCTGCTGGTGCCCGCACTCCCTCTCACAGTCTCAATAGCCCTCCTGATGCCCCTCGCAACAGCCCCCCAGACCCACAGATATGCAGACGCAGACACTGACACCCACCCCAGCAGGGAAGTGTGTGTGGGGGGAAAGGGAGGGGCAGGATGGGGGAAAGGGAAGGTGCTGGGATCAAGAAGTGGGGAGTGTGCCCCTGTGCCCACTCCCAGGAGCAGGGTCGGGGGGTGAAGGCAGGGGTGCCACTCGGTGGGCTACACACATGCCAGCCGGCCTGACAGGAGGTTCGCACACAGAGGCCGCCACGGCAACTCTACCACTGCACCCTGTGCTACCATCCTACGGCCACCTGAATGGCTTTATGGGCAAGTGGTGTAGGACGTGACAGCAGCAGTGTTGTAGCAACCACTGTGTGCGGGCCACGTATGTGCCGCCTGGCCCGGGGGTGAAACGGGGGACTTGCATGCAGTGGCATGCCCAACTGGCTGCACAGCTCCGTGGCAGTGTGGGGTGGTGGCAGCTGCATGCAGGGTGGGGAGGACTTTGTGGGCAAGTGCTGCCACCATGGAGCCATTCCCTTTGCCCCTGGATCCTAGAGGTAAGCGGGGCTTGGGTGCTGTGGGACAGGGCTGGGGAAGACGTTTGGGGGCTGAGGGAGTGGGGGTACTGCCAGACCCAGGCGGTACATCGCAGCTGGGACCAGGGGCAGGGGTTGAGGGCTGGGGTGCCCCTCTGTGGCAAGTGATATGGGGGGGCAGTGTAACGGTGCCTGCCATGTGCTGCACACATACCTCCTGCCTGGGGGAGGGGGAGGCTGCCATGCAGCTAGAGCATAGCTCCATGGCCGACGCTGCAGCCAGGGTGAGGGATGGGGGCGCAGAGGCGGGGGGGTTGGGCTTGCATGCACTTATTTGGAGGCCTGTGATGGTGGTGACTGCCGCTGCCTCCAAAACTTCCTCACTGCTGCCGTGGAGCTCTGCCCAGAGCTGTGTGGCCAGCCGCTGGGGAGCAGTGGCAACATGGTGATGGCCGGGCGGCATGCAGCCTTCCCCGCCACCACCTGGTGCCGCACTGCTGCCGCCAGCTGCACAGCTCTTAGCATGGGTCCATGGCGGCAGCAGGAGGTTGTGGAGGCAGCCGCAGTCACCGCCGGCACAAGCGGCTGCTGCTGCTTGCCTGTCAGGCTGTCCATGTCAGTGGTGATGGCCGCTGCATAGAAAATGTCTTGCTGCTGCCGTGGAGCCGTGCTCGGAGCTGTGTGGCCAGTGGCAGCAGAGCAGCTCAGTGGTGGGGCTGGGAATGGCTGCATGCCACCCGGCTACCACCACACTGCACTGCACTGCTGCCTGCACAGCCCCGAGCACAGCTCTGCAGCAGCAGCAGGAGGTTTTCTATGCAGTGGCCATCATTGCTGGCGTGGGCAGTCCCACAGGCAAGCGGCAGCGGCTGCCCGTGCCAGCGCTGCTGCATACAAAACCTCTCGCTGCTGCCACGGAGCTGTGCTCGGAGCTGTGTGGCCAGCGGCAGTGGCTCAGCACTGGGTAGTGGTGGCCAGGTGGCACACAGCCATTCCCAGCCCCACCACCCACCCCATGCCGCTGTCACCAGCCACACAGCTCCGAGCATGGCTCCGCGGCAGCAGCGGGAGGTTTTGGAGGCAGCAGCCATCACCGCTGTCATGGGCCTCCAGCTAAGTGGCAGCGCCGCATGCAAGCCCAAGCCCAAGCCCCCACCCTCCCCCCTCCCCCCTGCGCCTCCATCCCTTGCCCTGGCTGTAGCGTTGGCCATGGAGCTGTGCTCCGGTCACATGCCAGCCTCCCTTTCCCCCTCCCCCAGGCAGGCAGCCAGGCAGCATGTGTGCGGCCCACACATGGCGGGCACCACCACACTGTACCTGGCATTGCTTTCCCACAAAGCCCTCACAGAGGGGAACCCCTGCCCTCACCCCCTGGCCCTGTTCCCAGCTTCAATGTGCCACTTGGGGTTGGCAGCACCCCCGCTCCCTCAGCCCCAAATTATCTTCCCCAGCCCTGCCCCACAGCCCCACTTACCTCCATGCTGTGGGGGCGAAGGGTGAGTCTGAGCCTGAGCCCAGCCTTGGCTGCCTCAGAGGCTCAGGACCCACCCTCCCCCTTCTCCCTCTCCCTCCAGCAAGGGCTGGGGGTTTCCTTCCTTTTTTGCAATTGGCTCCTGCAAGCTGGAGCTGTGGCAGCCTGCAAGAGCTCTTTGCAAAAGTGGAGATTCTGTGGATTTCTCTGCTAAAAAGAGAAAGCCGCATTTCTCCGAGAAAAACCAGGAATCTGTGGCTTTCTCCATTTTTCCGTGGGAAATGGAAAACCTAGATCCCTGCAGATCATCAAGTCCGATGCCCTGCTATGGGCAGGAAAGGATGCTGGGGGTCAAACAACCCTGGCTGGGTAGTTGTCTAGCCTCCTTTTGAAGACCCCCCAGGGTAGAAGCGAGCACCACTTCCCTTGGAAGTTGGTTCCAGATCTTAGCTGCCCTGACTGTGAAGTAGTGCCTCCTGATGTCTAGCCTGAACCTAGTCTCAGTCAACTTATGGCCGTTATTCTTTGTTACTCCAGCTGGTGCTCCGGGGAACAGGGGCTCTCCCATTGCCTGCTGGTCCCCCTTGGCCAGTTTGTAGACAGCCACCAGATCCCCTCTCAGCCTTCTCTTGTGGAGGCTGAACAGGTTCAGGTCCCATAGCCTCCCCACATAGGGCCTGCCTTGCTGCCCCCGATCATGTGAATGGCTCTCCTCTGGACCCTCTACATGTTGTCCACATCCCTCCTGAAGTGCGGTGCCCAGAACTAGACACAATACTCCAACTGCGGCCTGACCAGTGTCTCATAGAGGGGGAGGATCACCTCCTTGGACCTGCTCAAGATGCACCTGTGGATGGATGACAAGGTGTGGCTAGCCTTCCTGACCGTGTCCTCACATTGGCAGCCCATGTTCATCTTGGAATCAATAGTGACTCCAAGATCCTTTTCTGCCTCTGTGCTGATGAGAAGGGAGTTCCCCAACCTGTAGGTATGCTGCTGGTTCTTCCTCCCCAGGTGCAGTACCTTGCACTTGTCAGTGTTGAAACCCATCTTGTTCTCAAGCACCCACCCTTGTAACCTGTCTAGATCTAATTGCAGCCTGTCCCTCTCCTCTAGCATGCCCACTTCTCCCCACATCTTAGTGTCATCTGTGAATTGAACAAGGTGCTTTTCACTCATTTGTCCAAGTCACTGATGAAGATGTTGAACAGTGCAGGCTCGAGGACCGAGCCCTGGGGAACCGGAATGCCCACATCCCTCCAAGATGAAAATGACCCATCTACCACCACTTTCTGGGTGCGGCCCTCCAGTCAATTTGCGACCCATCTGACCATTTAGGCATCGACACCACAGTTGCCTAATTTTTTAATGAGAATGGAGTGAGAGACAGTGTCAGTGAAGGCCTTCCTAAAGTCCAGAAAGACTACATCCACCGCGACACCTGCGTCCAAGGCTTTTGTGACCTGGTCATAGAAGGCCACTAGGTTGGTCTGACAGGACCTGCCTCTAATGAACCCATGCTGGTTGCCCCCAAGCATGATCTCCTCTGCTGGTCCCTTGCAGGTGTGCTTCTGGATAATTTTCTCAAAGAGCTTCCCCAGGACCGAGGTAAGACTAACAGGCCTATAGTTTCCTGGGTCCTCTTTCCTCCCTTTTTTGAAAATGGGGACCACATTGGCCCTTTTCCAGTCTTCTGGCACCTCACCAGAGCACGACGAGTGCTCCTAAAACTGTACCAGGAGTCCCGCAATGACCTCTGCTAATTCCCTCTGCACTCTGGGGTGGAGATCGTCAGGGCCTGCTGATTTGAACACATTTAGTCCTACCAGAAGTTCCCTGACTAGGTCCTGCACCTCCCCTGGGTCTGTCGGGAATCCCACTGTGGGGATGACTTGGTCCCTGCTCAGAAAAATGGAAGCAAAGGAAGTGTTAAAGAAGTTAGTTTTGTTGTCTGATGCGACCACCAGATTTCCTAGCGAGTCCTGCAGAGGCCCCACGTTACCTGGTACTTTCTTTTTACCCTTTAGGTATTTAAAAAAGGACTTGTTATCTTTAATCTGGGTCGTTAGTCTCAGTTCCATCTCTGCCTTAGCCTTCCTAACAGCCCCCCTACAATCTCGAACAATGGAGGTATAATCCTCCTTGGTGATGACCCCTTCCTTCCATTGGGTGTACACCTCCCTTTTAGCTTTGAGACATTCCTGGATGCTTTTGGTGAGCTTTTGGTGGGGGCTTTTGAGCACTCCTGCCCCTTTGATCTGCATTGGGATTGTCACCCGTTGGGCTTGGAAGATCATCTCCTTAAGGAACGACCACTCTTCCTGGACTCCCAACTCCCCTTCCGTCCAGGACCTAGTCTTCTTACCTCATTGAAATCCGCCCTCCTGAAGTCCAAGGCTGCTGCCTTGCTGCAGGCATTTGACACCCTGTGCTGGATGGTGAATTCCTGTAGGCGATGATCGTTATCGCCCAGGTGGTCGAGAACCTGTCGTCGCCCATGGCCAGGACCAGGTCCAACAAAGTATTTGCCATGGTGGGACTCTGTACCTCCTGGGTTAGATGGAAGTCCTGTAACTCACCTAGGAACCTATGTGAGCGGTCAGACCTGGCCAAGCAGATGTCTGGATAGTTTAGGTCACCCATGGTGACCACTGTAAGGGGATGGGGGGGCGTCACTTACCGTGAGACCCCGATCCCCGGATGTCCCCTGGAGAGGAGGTGGTACGGGTTGGACCGTCCCGCTTCGCCGCTCTCGCCTGCCACGACTTGATGGAAATATGGGGTTCACCCGTGCCGGGAAGCTGGCAGTCCACGTGGGGTACAGTACCTCCAAGGTCCAGGGGTCCTGAGGGCTCCTCCTCCCCTACACCCTCGCCCGGTCCTCCGGGGTGGGGAGCCTCCGTTAGGGCTCCCTTGTCTTCATGCTAGCTCCACAGTGGGCGGGTACCCCACACTGCTGGGCCCTCACCAGGAGTCCTATCAGCACCTAGTCTCCCTGATGCTGATCGCTCCACTAGTCCTGAGGTGTCTCTACCTCTTGTGCCTCACTCTCCAGACCCGGGGGGGGGCTACAAGCTCTGCCTCCCTGCCCGCGGGTCTTCCCCGCGGCCAAGCGGCCCGCAGCCGCCGGAGGAGGGTCCCTCCGACCGAGCCTCCCTTCCCGGCTTCCTCCGGTGCAGTGGCCACTGGTCCCTTTGGTAGCTTCGTCCCTTTGGGGCCTGCTGCGCCCCCTGGCTCCGCCGCCTCCCGCCTTGCAGGCTGGTGCTGCGCCGCTCCTGGCTTTACCGCGCCCGGCCCAGCTGCCTCTGGACCTCCGGCTCCCGGCTTCGCCGCCGCCGGCTCCCCGGCTCCCGGCCTCGCCGCTGCCGGCTCCCGCCGCGTGGCACCCGGCGCGGCTGTACCTGTCTCCGCCGCTCTCGGCCTCGCAGCTCCCGGCCTCACAGCTCCCGGCTCCGCAGCTCCAGGCTCCGCAGCTCCCGGGGCAGGCTCCCGCTGGAGCCTCCGTCCTCCTCTGCTCGGGTAGGCGGTTCCTTTTTATCTTCCCGCGCCGGTCCCGCGTCGGCGTGGTTCAAGTTCCGGGAAACCTTAAGTTCCCGGCCGGGCTTCCGGGTCCGGACCCGGAAGCAGGGCGGAACTCTGGGGTTCCCCACTCGGGCCGGGCCCCTCAGGGCCCTGGCCCCCTCACAACCACATCCCTTGACTTAACTACCTCTGCGAGCTGACCTGAGAATTCCTGGTCCAGCTCTTCCCCCTGGTTGGGTGGCCTGTAGTAGACCCCCACCATTAAGTCCCTTTTCCCCCCCGACCCCCTTGTATTCTGATTCAGAGCACTTCAGTCTGCCCCTACTCTGACCCAATACTTCAGTATGCTGATGATTGTGCTGGCACTGTACATACAGAGGAGGACCTACAAATGGCTCTTAACTGCTTCTTTCAAGCATAGCAGTGGCTGGGAATGACCCTTAACATTGAAAAAACCAAGGTGCTTCACCAGTCTACTCCAAGCTAATCAACTCCCCCAGCACAGATCCTCATTGACAGACAGGAGCTGGAGAATATTGAACACTTTGCATTCTTCTGCAGCTCTCTCTCGAAGAAGGCCAACATCTACAAGGAAATCCCATATAGGATCCAATGCTTCAGCTCTGCCTTTGGAAGATTGAATCATCGTGTGTTCAATGATCATGACAGCAGGACTTGAACAAAACTACTGTATAATGTTATGGTAATCCCAACTCTTCTTTATGGTATGAAGCTTGGGTTACCTACAGGGACACCCTGAAAAATATGAAACACCATCACCAACGCTACCTCTGGGAGATCCTTGGCATGTAGTGGGAGGATTCTCACATGCATACATTAAGACACTGGTATTTTACCACCAGTATGGAATAACTGATTATTCAACTTCAGCTGTGGTGGACAGGTCACTGTGGCCATGTGTAGAGGAAACAAGAGGTGTGTGTGCACAATACTTTAAAGCAGGCTAAATGTTTCTGCACCACTTTAATGGTATCGGTGTTTGCACACCTTGGTGGTGTATTGTGCATTAATTCCAGCCACTGTAGGAAATTCAGCGGCATAATGTGTCTTAAATGACTTGGGGTGCAGCTGCAGAGTGAAGCACTGGGCTCTGTGCAGCTCCATCACTCTGCAGGCAGCCTGACAGCAGCCCAGGAAACCATTCTGCCCAAGAAAAGTGGTGAGCCTGATTTTCCTCCCAGAGCCTGCCTGCTTGCCTGAGCTGTACGGGGGCCCAGTGCTTCTCTCCACAGCTGTGGTGCCCCCTGGAAATGCCTGACCCAGGTACCTGTGGGTGGGTCCCATCGGGGGGGGCACCACAGTGGGAAGCACCAGCCCCACCCAGCCCAGGGATCAATCTGCTTGCCAGCAGCTCACCCTCCCCTCCCTGCTGGACAGGTAGGTAAGTCACCGGGGTGTATGCACAACACGGGTGTTTAATCACCCCTAAATTGAAGCAGTGTTTTTTAAAACCTTAAAACCTTTAAAATGCTTCAATTTAGGGCCCCCGTTTTATCTACACTTGCCTGATGTATGTATACCAAAACAATTGTTATACTCCCATCTCAGCCAAGGACAAAGGACGTGGGGGCTAGAGGAAATGCTTCAAGGACACCCTCAAGGTGAACATTAACAAGAGTGGAACTGACGCCACAAACTGGAAAAACTAGCCTTGCACAGGATTACATGGTGATACCTTGTCAGAGAAGGTACATCTCACTTTGAAGAAAACCATCTTACTCTGGAGGCAGAAAAATGATAGAAATGGAAGGAAAGGAAACAAGACTGAGAAATTTGTCGTTTGACCTTCCCTTTAGCCACCCCTGTAGCATTTCCCAGAGAGTCTGCAGCTCTAGGATTGGCCTTCTTAGACATCATTGGATTTATTTACAGCCCTTTACTTGATCTGTGGAAATGATCATCCTCAACTGTGAAGGATTGCTGATGACAATGATGATAGTGAAGTAGGTTGATAATCTAGATCTATGGGTAGGGAACTGATTAGATCATTTTAACATTCTTTTAAATGCCTAAATTGTGTTCCTTTATATTAGCTAGGTCTTAACATTTGGTTCATTTTTCCTCAAGAATTAAATTTGATTTTAATTAAGCATCACATTTTAATACAGCTTCACCTTAGACAAATGTGGATTACAATGTTAGAACATGTTAGAAAAATGGGATGATTGTGTTCCTTCCATTCTGCTGAAAGCACAATAAAGTGGGTCAAATACACCATTTGTGTATGTGGCTGTTTCTCCCTTGCAGTTAAATGGATTTGGTCTTACTATGTAAAGAGCATTTGTGGCTGGTATCTGGAAGAGACTTTCCATTTCAGGATTATTTGTTTATGTTCACATACAATTTACTAAAAGAATGAATCCAAAGGAAATACTGAATTTTGTACCACAGTTCAATGACTAATATGATTATTTTGCATAAATTTCATTATGCTCAACATAATATCATTGAATTTAACATACTATAAATATGACATACAATAGAACATAAATCATTGAAACCTTAAACTGGTACTAAATACCTTCCTCTACTGACTTTGTCATGTTGAAATTTCTGTTGCAGGTTCACCTGGCTTTGCAGCCAAGTTCACACCAGCCTGGTGACACATTTCCAAGGCCAAATTGTTGCAGATTTTGACAGAGAGTTCCGATGTTTGTACGCAGAATCCATGCCTGTGACTTGCTTCTCTGTCCCTGACACTGGAATCCACACTCCTTCTCACAGTACCTCCTGGAATGTCCAATCTCTCTTAAAACCTGCTCAAATGAATGAGAATGAAAATGAAAATTCCAGCCCCTCAAGCAGCCTCTCAAATGCAAGCATCGCAACCATAAAGTTGTCTCCTTTTCTGCAGAGATTCACATACAATGAATGTCAGGAAAAGCAAAGTCTGGTTCCTGGTTTCATTAGTGAAAAAAGAAAAGAAGCTATGATACCTGGTAGCCCTAAATTGGACTGGAAACCATTGGACACTAGTCACAGCATTTCAGCTGACTTCACATCTGTGCTATATAATAAGACTCATCTCATGACAGGTAGGGCACCCTTGCAATTGGACTCTCCCCTCATATTAAGTTCTTATGAATACAGTCATCCACAGAATGAGACACTCGGTAAAACTAACATTGACCAGTTATGCCATCACTCTGCTATAAGTCACAGACTGAATTCAAGACTACTCCCTGATAATTTTGTTACAGACAGAGCAATTGCTAAGGAGAAAGGGCCCAATGCTGTTTCCAATGCTCTCTCAGTAGAAAACAGCATCAACATGCATAAGGATGAGAAAAGACAGACTCTTGGTCACAGTAAACTTGATCTAATTATCCAGTACAACCAGTTAAAAAGAGAAAAGATGGCTACAGTTCCAGACTTTGATAGACTAGATGACGTGTCAATACAAAATGACAGCAAAATCATCAAGGATGAGAAAAGAATGACTCTTGGACACAGTAAGCTAGATCTGATCACCAAATATAACAAATTAAAATCAAAGAAAATAGGTAGTCGATTTGGGTTTTAAACTGTTTTTTGTGGCCCTTGCAATGTTGGCTGATCTCATTTATGTGTTGACAAACACATACTTTTCTCTGGTTGTTTTTTCTCATGGCACTTTGAAATCAAATTCAAAACACAGTTGCCACATCCTTAATTATATCTGATATAAAAGGAAGCCTGATGCCAGTTCTTAATTTCTTATATTTAGAGAGGTCAGATTTTACTGAAAGTGTACGAAAAGGGCCAGCAACTAATATTAGAATGTTGGTCACAAGATCACTTTGTGAGTGACAAGATAAAAAAATATAGACTTCTTTTACTCCTTATAAAAAGGACTATCGTTCCCCAAACTTTATTTAAAAAAAATCATTTGAAGCTACTCTGTATAGTTCTTTAACTGATTCTGTTTGGTGACTAACTAAGCTTCTTGTTATATCTAGAGAAGTGTTAAATAGGAATTCCTTATCAACTTGCTGAAAACAATGTGGAAAGTCATTGCACACTACATAAAAAAATAAAACAACTGAAAATATCAGCATCCAGTCATGTGTGAATGCATGTATTAGAGAGATGGGGAACTAAAGGAGTAAATACGTGAGCATATATGCATCATCTTTGTGTTCTGCCATCTTATTTCCTGCTGTTACGTGCATCTAGTTTCTAGTGGAAATAATTCAGTGCTACAATGCTGTGTAAGGGAGGAGCTAGGTTCTGAAAGAGTTTCCAGCACATACTGGTTCCAAAACAGCTGCAGCTGTATACCCTATAGAAGAGTCACAACTTACAATTTTCCACATGATGATTCTTGTGGTTCATTGTATTAAGATAGTGTGCCTTGGATTAGGAATTGAAAAAGAACACTTGAGCCATGTCCTATTATTTTTAAAATGAAGCCAGTAACTACAGGGTGGAGAGAACAGATATGGCTTGCTGCTTCTACCATCTCTCCAGTCCCAGGAACAGGTTTGTTTCTGTACTCAGCTGGCTGCCAGCTGCATCACAGTAAAGGGGTAGGACAGTAAGCCTGGGTGCTCCAATATCTGCTGCCTGTCAGGCTGTGGGGCCTCCCGCAGAGAAGGAAAGCATGACTGGCTCTGAGAGAGCTGAGGGCGGCACTTAAAATGGTATGGTTCCTCTCCCCAACACCCCCACAGGAACAAAAGCAGCTGAGAACCAACAAGTTACAACTCCTTGATTCTGTGCCCCATTCGGACTAAAGTTAATACTATCAGGGTCCTGCCCTAACTGGCAAGAGTTGCCTTGGACCAATACCTGAATTAGGGATAAATGATGTAGAGCAGTGCTTCTCAAAGTGGTGGTCCGCGGACTGCTGCCGGTTCGCGAGCCAATGGTCGCCGGTCCGCAGCAAGTTGCCAGGAAAGAAAGAAATATATTTTCAGAAGCATAACATTGATATGTCATAGCATCACAGTTCGTAGGTTCCAACACTCCAGGTGATGTCACATCGTGCGAAGTGAGGAAAGAGAAAGAAACAGCTGGTCACGCATTTGTGTAGTGCTGTTACACGCAGTTGCTGCCACTGGCTGAACTGGGCACCGGTCCCTGGCCCACTGGAAAAAAAATTGCCACATCAGATAGTTTGAGAAGCACTGGTGTAGAGCACTCTCCAGGAGTGGATCTGGGGTCAAGGGTGCAACAAATGTACCCCCCCCTTCAGTGTGGCATGCTGTGGGAGCAACCACTGAACACTTTCAGTTCCTGAAGTAAGAATTTCCCCCTTTCCCCTCTGTGCTCAATCACATTCCCTCTCCTCCCTTTCCCTCCACCCTCCCATCACCCTTCTGGTGTCTCCATCTATCTCCGGGTCAGAGGGAACTCCAAAGCTGCTCCTACCTGCTCCAGCCCAGTTGGGCCCAGAGCTGGGCTCAGCCAGAGACAGCAGCAGCAGCAAATGGGCCTCCCAGCTCTCTGCAGTTCCCTCAGTGTTCTCTGACAGCCCAGGAACAGGCACTGGGGAAAGGAACTTGCTATTGCTGCTGTCCCTGGCTGAGCCCGGTTCTGGGTGCAACTGGGTAGGAGTGGCTCTGAGAGCCTCCCTGGGGCATCTGGGGATAGTGGCAGGAGTGACGGGGATAGGGAAGGGAGGGAAGGAACATGAGCCAAGCACAGAGTGGAAAGGGGAGGAGAGATTCTTACCTGCTTGAGGGATATTAAAACATTTCCCATTGCTGATCATGCAGCCTGGTCTATCTGCCTTGGTGTTTGGGGCGGGAGAGGGGTGGCACATGGGGTAGGCAGAGATGGAGGAGGCTGGGAGCTTGGGTGCACCTTCCTGTCCATGACAGCTCATTACTGCCACATCCCTATTTCTGGTTGGGAGACCACCTGAGACTGCCCATGGCACCCTTGTTCCAGCCCTTGACATGCCCCCACCCCCAGAAGTCAGCTGTGTAGAAGCTGACCGAGTCTGCTGCTGAGTAAGCATCACAGAAGGAAACAATTGTACGCCATTAGTGATGGATTGTAGCCCCTTAATCTTTTTGGTTCACAGGCACCACTGCTTTTATGAGTGGTGTGAAGGTTTCCTGGTTACAGAACAATGACAACTTTATAGAAATATACCATTATAGCAGGGACTAGGAAATAAGTCTAAGCAGCTCCTTGTCTTGCAGCATTTTGCTTCTGTTAAGAACTAACCTCAACAGTGGTGCATGCCTGTAAGATATGGAAGAAATGTAAAACTCTAGAACTCAGAGTTCAGAGATTATACCTTTTATTAGACCAACTAAGAAATCACAAGAAAATTATCTTTTTCTGAAAACTTTCAGGCACATGCCCTTCCTTAGGCCCAGGAAAATTGAGGCATTCAAGATCTCCAGTCTCTTTGCTTGTTTCTTTCTTTCTTGGAGAGCTCAAAGGATTGCATCTCTTGGAGGGAACAGAGACACCTGGATTATGCCCACTCCTCCAAGGAGATCTTGAGAGGCGCACTGACTGCTGCCCAGTAGCTTGGTGTCACCATGACTGTCAGAGAGGACAAGTAAACAGGTGCACGGGCGCCAGGATGCAGGGAGACTTTGACTATAAGGAAATCCATTTTAATGACCATCCAGTGCAATGTAAGTTCCAGTAGTTCTGAAACCCCAGCAGTTGGCTTATACGTGGCTCTAAGTAGGTCTGGGTAGGACTAAATCCACCCTTGTACTTTGAAAGATTCTACTACTGTGAATGCCTTTTCCTGTCCTAGTAGGCACATACTGCCCACGGTTACAACAGACAAACCATCTTTACAGGTTCCTGCTGCCTCCCCAGGGGACGGCTGGTCCTGGCAGCTCCTGCTCTGTAGTAATGGTCTCAGCCTGGTTGAAAGCTAGAGCAGCTGAATGAAACCACGGGATTGCTGCGCAGAGGCACTGGCCAGGCCTGACAAGCCGGGAGCTGGCGAACTCCTGGTGCAGTCACAACCCAGGCTCCCCAGCAGGCAGCCCCCGCTGCAAGGCCACTCCTCGAGGCTGGCCCTGGGCGGCTCGGTCCTGTGCACAGGGGCTGCAGACGGGCTGGGCCGGTTCTCCCGCACCATCCTCTTCCTCCACTCGGACACTGAAGCCCAAACACCACTTGGCTGCAGTAACATACACGGCCGCGGGGCGGGGCGGGGCGGCGGCACGAGCAGCCCCAGGCAGCAGCGGGGACTCAAGGCCCCGGGGGGGCGAGAGGGGCCTTCGCAGCTCGGCTCGGGGCGCCCTGAGGGAGCCGCAGGTGACAAGGAGCCACGACGTGAGGCCAGGCCGCAGCGCCGCCCCGGGGCAGCGACAACCAGCCCCGCTCTCCGAGCGACGCGGACTCCAAGGTGCAGCTATCACAGCCTCGGCCTCCGGGAGCGACCCCAACACTCGGTCTCTCCCGACAAGGCTACAGCCAGGGCCCCGAAGGGGAAGAGACTGGGCCGGCCTGCTGGAAGACCCCGCCCTGTAGCGCCCACGAGCACCATAGAGACGAGAGCGCAGAGCCGCCCTAGCCGTCCCGGAAGCGGAAGTGGCAGCCGTAGCAGCAGCGGGGGGCGGTGTGTGCGTGTCATCCTGGGCCATGGCGGTGCGCGTGAGCTTCGAGAACAACCAGGAGATCGGCTGCTTTGCCAAGCTCACCAACGCCTACTGCCTGACGGCCGTGGGCGGCGCCGAGAGCTTCTACAGGTCCGTGCCGCGCCTGCCCTGCGCGCTCGGGCCGGGGCAGCGACCCCCGGCTCCCGCCGGGCCCGCTGCTGTGGCGGCCTCCGCTGCCGCCTGCGCGCGGGGCGCGGCCGGGCCCGGAGCGCCCCTTCCCCCGCCATTTCTGCACCGGCCCCCGCGCCCCTTGCTGTTGAGGGCGGAGAGTGGGGGCCCGGCCCGGCTCCCGGCCCGCCTGCTCTCGGGCTGGCCGGAAGGCTGTGGCGTCCCGCCAGCTAGGAGCGCATGCCTAGAGGGGCAGCTGCGGGGTTGGCAGGTGTGAGGCCTGGTAGGAGGTGCTGCTGTTGATATTGGGGCTCAGACCTCATCTCTTTTGCTATTGCGGGCGGTGGGCGGGAGGGGGAACGCTCTTGGCTTTGCACTCGGTGGTGGCAGTGGAGCTTTGCCCAGGTTCTGATGAACAAGTGGAGTGGTGCTGGCTCCTACCCTGGGGGTTTTTTAAGACAAGGCTAGACAATCACCTTGCTGGGGTTGTTTGACCCAGTACTCTTTCCTGCCATAGCAGGGGGTCAGACTTGATGATCTGCTTGGGTCCCTTCTGACCCTACTAACTATGAAACACTTTTGCAAAGAGTAGCCAGTTGGGTAGTGAAAGGCAGCACAGTAATTGTGCCAGCATGTTTTCTCAGGTCCTGCTTGCTGGTGGCGTCTGTGTGGCCCCTTGTGCACATGCAGCCAGGCCCTGTCTGGCTTCAGGCAAATTGCCAAGGACTAGAAGCTGGTTCCCCATCCACAAAATATAGGGCTTCATTTCCTATGAAGTGATCCAAGAGCTTTGACCCCCTAGCTTTAGAAACTTGGTTTCACTCACTGAGTGCTTCTGATTTGAGGGTGACATTCTGCATGTGTCATATGCTGCTCTGTGCTGTCATTTGAAAGTTTTTTTTATTCCAGTGTGTTTGAGGGGGAGCTTTCAGAGACCATCCCTGTTGTCCATGCTTCCATTGCTGGATGTCGAATTATTGGCAGAATGTGCGTGGGTAAGTCTTTCAGTTTCATAGGAGTGGATTGCTTTGCTGCTGGGGCATGACTTGGGGCTTTCATTTCATAATAAAAGGAAGAATCCAAGTTCTACAACTGGCCCTGTCTTGGAACTGCCAGTTTTTCTGTTGAACAAGTATAGAAGGTGAGGTTTAGCCATAACCACCAGGGAACTGGAGTAAATTTTAAAATGGCTCTTTTAAGAACACATCATTAACATTCATGTTGAATCAGCCCTTTGGGGAAACTAAGCTTTTGTAACAAGCTTAGCTGTCTCACCATTATAAACACAGCCAAACAAATGAGCTAGAATACCTCCAGTAGTAAATCTAGGATAGACGCAACCCTGGATACAGATGCAGATAGACAAATTACACTGAGTAGCATCAGCTACTCTCTGGGAACTGTTTGTGCTGTTGTTTACCCCATAGTAAGTGAAAAGTAAACAGTGGTAACTTAGCCCATTTTCATTCAGGATTAAGTTACTACAACTTAGTTTTTATTTATGATGGGGTAAGTGCAGACATGTGACCAGGTTTCTGTACTTCAGAAGTTTTGTTGTAGGTGATCTGTAAATGACTCCACTCTTCAGAGGGTAATTCATGTGCATCCATGGTATTGTGCACATGGTTTCCAAGTAGCAATTTCTGTTCTTCATTTCATAGGTTCAGAGAAAAATAGGTCTGGAAGGAAACCTTTGGAAGTCATCTAGTTCAGCCCCCCTTTCAAGGCAGGATCATCCTTATCTAAACCATCCTAGACAAGAGTTTAGCTAATCTGTTCATAAAAATGTACTGCACAACTACCAGGTGCAATGACTGAAACACCAACGCCCCGAAAAACAACTCTGTAACTTGCCACAAATAAAGCGGGGGGTAAGGGCACTGTCAGTACCCTGGAACTGCAAAGGTAGGCATGTTTGTTGAAGACGCTATTTAAGGTAAGTAGGTGCTAGCCAGAGGTTTTATTTAACCTCCTGACCAAATGTTAAGGAAAAAAACTGTTTGGTAAAAATCCAAACCACCTTTACCCTATCAAACAATGGTTGAAAAAGTTCTTAGATCTTCCAGGAATTCTCAGTCAAAAACAAAAGAGTCTTTTTTCTCAGGGGCAGCCTTTTCCTCCTTAGCTAACAAACAAGCAGAAACAAAGCTCAGGTCATCAAAATAGGATCAAATCTTTTTTCTCTAGGCTGCCCTTAGTGTTGACAGTTGTCAGTAACTAAGTTAAGGGTTTAGAATGTCTCCATATTAGCAGAGGCTAATAGTGAATATAGAAATCTCCTTAGAATCATAGAAAAATGGGACCACTGGGAGATTTAGTTCACCTACTTGCTCAGGGTGGGGTCATACCTGTCCAAACCATAACAGATGGAGTTCTTTCTAGTATGGAATGTACATTTCCCTTGTTGCAATTTAAGACTTGCTTCTTGTCCTTGTCCGCTCTGGACACAGTAAATAATCTATCGCCCTTTTCTTTATGTATCTGCATGGCTTCTGGAGCTAGAGTCTGGACTGCATCTGCCAGAGCTGCTCTACTGATGCACTGCCATCACTTGACCCACTGCCGCAAATATATGTTCCCAGTGGGGTTTGTGAATCAGAAATTTGGTAACAGAGCAAGTGATGTTGACATTAGTCCCTTGACTGCTGGTTTAGCTGAGAGAGGGGGGTCTGGAGTATGGGAAGCCCTGCAGGCCAGATCCAGCCTGTGGGTCATATGCTTTACACTTTTTCTAAGTCATGTTTTCTAGACCTCTTAATTTTGTTGCTCTTCTCTGGACTCTTTCCAGCTTGTTCACATCTTTCATCAAGTGTAGGGTTGAAAACTCCAGGCCTCACCAGTGCTGATTAAAGTGGAAAAATTGCTTTCCATGGTATGAATTCCATACTCCTGTTAATGCATCCCAGTGCCATTTTCCTCCTGTTCTAACTTTAACTCTGCTCAAACTAGTTTTCTCTTTGTTTTTAAATGGAACATTGTGTCTCAAGCTGAGTTCTGTGCCTAACAGTGATGAGAAGATAAAGCTAATTTACCTGGCATCCTGGCTGTGCAAAGGTTTGGGAGAGGCTTGAAGCCACTGAGTGGGCTTAGTTGTTAGTTTTCAGAGGACCCCCTGAAGCAGAAGCTTGTTTTTTTTTTTCTTTTCTCAGGGAACCGGCATGGATTGTTGGTCCCCAGCAATACCACAGACCAAGAGCTTCAGCATATCCGCAACAGTCTGCCAGACTCTGTACGAATCCAACGGGTAGAGGAGCGCCTCTCGGCTCTGGGCAATGTTACCACATGCAATGACTATGTAGCACTTATTCATCCAGACCTTGACAGGGTAAATGGTTTTTATTCTCTTATAAGTTCATACTGGAGGTATTTTAAAGTGAAACCCGTTATGGAGGTAGACCACACGGTTCTAGGAGTTTGCTGTGACCTTTCCTAGTTTAGGACAAGTAACACAAACACTGAAGGCTATATTTGAATGGTTGAGTGGGGAGCCTTATTTACCTGGCTCCTTCATTCTCCACAGCTGAGGAATTACAGCGTTGACTTCTATTTGAACCTTAAAGACTCAAAGTTCAGTCAAAATTAACTTCTCTTCATTCTCCTTTTCACCAATTTTTATTTGTAAGGCAGATAAAATTGCAGAGTCCTTGCCTCCTGAAGATTAGTCTCATATTCAGCCTACTGTGCCTGAAGGGGTGCTCCCTTTAGTCATGTACATGTTAGGATGGCTAGCCTACATGTGGTTTATTTTTTCATCCCAGCAAAGTGGACATTGTAGACTAATTGGATTGTTGAAAGATTTGAGTGAGGAGAAGGGGGAGTGACCTTGCATCCAAGAATAGGGGCAGCATGAGAAGAGTGAAGAAAAATGGAAGTTAAGGAAGTGAACAACGAGGTGCAAAGGCCCTTTTTGCTATGATTGCTCAATCACGCTAAAATTAGGTTGCAGACTTAGGTTGCAACAGAGTATGGGAAACATGCATTTGATTTAGTGATGAGTAGGCAATCAGAAGAGATGGAAAGAGATGGTAAAACTGGTAGGAAAGGTAACTTGGAGGCAGGAATCTGATTAGTCTGAAAGGAACAATATCGGTGCCTAGGAGGCTAAATGGAGTTCTAGCTGCTGGGATTGAGGAAGAGCTAGAATCTAAATTCTAAGTTTCTAGCTAGCATCATGTACCCAGCATTGTAATGAATGGGTCTTAGCTAGTTGACTTCCACCCTGCCAAGGACCCCAGCACTTTCAGGTTTATTCTTTGAAGAACTTCTCTGTTCACTGAATAGAGTTTTGCTGCTGGACACTGATGCATTTTTAGGTTGGTCAACCCTTTTAGGTCAGTGCTTCTCAATCTCTTTAGCTTCAAGGCATCCCTCCATAACTTACCTCAGTTTATTGGCATCAGCTGAAAAACAGTAAGCAAGTATCTAGTTCAGTGGATATCAGCCTTTTTAGACTTGGGATATCCCTCCACAGCTCTCTTGAATTTGGTGGCATCCTGATTGAGAGCCACTGTTTATAAAATCATAGAGGAGTGGGGCTGGAAGGGACTTTGACAGGTCATCTAGTCCAACCTTTTGCCTGAGGCAGGATCATCCCTATCCAAACCATCCATTGTCTGTACAAATCCGTTGTCTAGCCTGTTGGCAAAACTACAGTCAGCCTGATGCAACCACAAGACATAACACCCCAAACTGCCACAAGTGAAGCAGGGGAACCATGGTGGCCAATATCTTGCTGGTGGAAAGGTTATTACAATACACACGTGACCCCAGGAAGGAGGCCACATCCTCTTCCCCATCCCTTTGCTACAGAGGAAGGCAAAATCTCTCACAGTCCTTACCAATCTAGCCATCAGGTAAAAATCCTTCGTGACCCCAACGATGATGATGGGTTTGACTCTGAGCAGAGTGGCAAGACCCCTCAATGGTTTTCAACTGGTGTGCTGCCATGGACAGGTAAACAAACCCCCAAACACCACATGCCTCATTCACAGCCTGACCAGGAAGGGCTGTGGTATGTGCACACACTCCTACCTCCCTTAGGATTACAAGATAACTGTAAAGCAGGCAGGAATGCCCACTGTTGCAATAGCCCTCCCAGTCCAGCCCTGCATAACATCTCCTGGGAGTACATGTGCAGGGCAGGTGGAACTGTCTCTTGTATCTCTGCTTCTAGGAAGAGTATAGGGAGGGCTGGACTAGGAAGGACTGAGATGAGTGGGTGTTCTTGTTTTAGGCTTATCAAATTAATGAGGTAGGATTTACCTAGTCATGGGAGTTGGTGGCCATGTCCCAGCACCCTGCAAAGGGTCTCACAATACCTTGGTTGAAAACCATTGTCCTAGGGCCATTTGCTTCTTCCCCTGTCTCACTTATTTCTGCCTGTAATGGCTTTGCACATTATTTAATTTAGGGGAATTCTGCGTCTGTGATGAGAGACTAGGAGGATGAAGCAGAGGAGGAGAGAAGCTCAAGTCATGTGTTCTTGTTTTGTTTTTTTCTCAGAAGAAATATGCATGGTCCTTTGCAGAGAGAGAAATTGGCCATTTGAGGAAGAGTGGGTTTATGGAGTTAGTCAAAGGGAGCATGAAGGTGACTGGGACTGCAGGTATAGAATTAAAATTGGAGAAGGGTCCCCACAGGAGCCAGTGAGGTGCAGCCCCATACCCAGTGTAATGTGGGGGTGGAGTGGAAAGGGAGTCGCTCCTGCTACAGCTGCTGTGCAGTGAGCCTGCTTCCCAGCTGTAGCACTCTGAGCCTGTGCTGCTGCGGCAGGAGCTGCAAGAATGTAGAGGGCTACAACAAGTAAGACTTCTCTCCACTCCACTATCCCACCCTCCCCATCTCTGCCCTGGTGCTGAAAGAGCTTGCTATGCCTCTGCCTGGAGGTAGGAGGAAGAAGAGAAGACAAAACCATTATGATTTAGCTCAGTAGAAAGTATAAAAGGAAGTCTCCCAAGACAGAGCAGATGTTGTGGTAGAGGTCAGGCTCTGTGAAAGTCAGGAGCTGGAGGAAGTATAATGTGATGAGCTCATGGGCAGCTCAAATGTTTGCAAGCAGAGTGGATGTTTGGACCTAGAAAGAGAATGGGAAAGAAGGAAAGTGTGGGATGGAAGGTTGTGGTTGGGAGGTAGAGGAGCAAATACCATCAGAGAGGAGGGAAAGGGAGAAGACGGGGGGGGGGGGGAAGGAGCAGGTAGAGTTGATGGGAACTATGCGGAGATGAGAGTAAGGAATGGGTGCTCTACCTAAGACGGGTTTGGTGAGACCCATGGGCGGACACCAGATGGATAGTTACCAAAATCTGAAAAATACTTTGAAATAATATTCATTTGGCTATGCAGTTGGAGTACATTGCTTGATGCCTGTAGGGAGAGAGTGAGACTAGCCAGGATTGGACAGTAGAAGCATCTGAGTTGAAGCTCCAGGACATGGGCACTTCCCCTTAAGACATCTGAGGAAAGTAGCCCAGGAAGCTGTTCACTAATGAGATCAACCAATAAAGGTATTTTCTGGAATAGGTAGTGTCCTTGAATATAGTATAATGAGTCTACATCTGCTAGGTTAGGGGCCTTGGTGTTCTATTTTTACCTTTGCTATAGACTTCCTATGTGATATTGAGTTTGTCACTTAATTTTTATTTTCATTCTTCTTTAGGAGGTTTTGCCCCACAAATATATTGAATGTCATTAATTATTCAACAGTGCAGTAAGTATAAGAGCCTCTTTGGTGCTATACCGATGCACTGAATATGTGGTATGCTGTTCCAAAGAGCATACAGCATATGAAGAATCTATTTTAAATACTTGAAAAATGCTTTGAGATCCTGGGTAAAATGAAGTGTACAAGTTATATTTGCCAGTGAAGTTTCCCAGAGATTATTGTCAGTTCTTGGATTTGACACCTATGCTTGGAAAAAGAGATAGTAGGCATATGCTCAATATTTCTATTAAGCAGATCTATATTCTATGCATGGGCTAAATTAGGGAAAGAGGAGGTTCTGTTTGTGGGGCCTTAGATTTTGCAATAGTATCTTGGGGTCTTAGTCGTGACTCAGAGCCCAATTGTGTTAAGCACTGGACAAGCAAAGCAGATTCCTGCTTTAAAAAATTGCTAAATAAATAGATAGCAAGAAAACAGTGGATGCAAAAAATGTGGGAGAGCACAGGGAAACCTGGCAATATTAGCTGTTGTTACAGGTAGCAATTCCAGTGCCCACTGACTTAAATTAAGTTTGAGGAGGAAAATTTGAAGGAGACAGGGAGATGGGTTCATGGATGTTTATGGAGAGCTTTTCCCATGTATAGGGTACAGCTAGGGGGAGACTCAAAGGTTCTTATTTGAAAATGTAACGGGGATGATGATGAAGGGTTACATTGTTGGCAGTGCAGTTGAAAACTGACCTGATTTATAAGAGATGTAGGCTGGGTGAAGCTAGACACTTGAAGAAACTTAAAATACTTGCCTTCTCTGTGTTTGAAGTGATGAAAAAGGGGGAACTAGAGGATGATATTGTCAAAATGAAGAGCCAGCTAAAGTATATTTGTAGCAGTGTTCTGAACAAAAGTAAGTGTGTGAACTGGGATTTTGCTCTGGCTGAAGGGAGCAGGTTGATTAATTGAGATGAGCGCATGGACAGGACCTTTAGCTGCGTGAGTGGAGAGGAAATGGAGATTTTAAAGGTGTTGCAGGAAGAAATGGCAGGATTCGGACAAAAAAACCCGGTTGTTATGTTCTGGAGAGCTAAATTGAAGATGATGTCTGGTGGGTAGGTCTGTAAGGCAGACAAGACGGTGATATCAGGGATCTGGGTTTTCCATTTCCTATGGAGAAAACCATGGATTCCCTGTTTTTATTGGAGAAAAGGCAGCTTTCCCTTTTTAGCAGAGAAATCCGCAGATTCTCTGATTTTTGCAAAGAGCTCTGCAGGCTGGCACAGTTCCAGCTTGCAAGAGCTGGTTGCAGGGAGGGTGGGAAACCCCCAGCCCTTTCTGGAGGCGAAAGGGTGTGGCCTAAGCCCCTGAGTCAGCCAAGGTTGGGCTTGGGCTCAGGCTTGCCCTTTGCCCCTGGAGGTAAGTGGGGCTTGGGGGCTTGTGGGGCACAGGAAGGTGGCTGGGGGACTTAGGGAGTGGGGGGTGTGCCAGGCGCTGGTGGCTCCAGAATGCACACCACAGTGTCTCCCTGCCCCCCCACCTCAGTTTGCTCCCAGGAGCAGGGCTGGGGAGTGAGGACAGGGGTGCCCCTCTGTGGGCTGCACATGCACCAGCCAGCTGTGGGGGTTCGCACACGGTGGCTGTTGCTGTGTTCCATGGAGCCTTCCCACGGCCAGCCGCAATGCTTTGCGGGAAAGTGGTGGCTGCTGTGTGCGGACCACACATTTGCTGCTCAGCTTGCAGTGGGGGAAGGGAGTGGCTTGCATGTGGCGGCCACCACTGCTGCCCCATGGCTGGCCGCACAGCTCTGTGGGCGTGGCTCTGCGGGCATGGCTCTGCAGCAGCACTAAAGGGTGCGGGCATGGCTCCTTAGATAAGTGGCAGCACGGAATGGTGGTGGTAGTGGCTGGGTGCTGCCCAGCCAGCCAGTGGGGGCAGGGAGATTTCACGTGCAGTAGCCTCATTCATCTTACACCGCTACTGCTGCTTGTCTGCAGAGCTGTGCCTGTGGACAGGGAGGGAGAGACTCCATGCAGGCATGGCTCCACAGGCAAACGGTGGTGATGGTGGTGACCGCTATGTGCAAGTCCATCCCCCGACCAGCACGCAGCTGCCACAACCACCACCCCTTACCACCACCCAGAGCTGTGCAGCAAACCATGAGGAACAAGTGGTGGTGCAATGGCAGTTGCCGCATGCGTGCCACGCCCCCCGCCGGCAGGGTGGCATGTGTGTGGCTCACACATGGCGACTGCTGTCACACCACTTAGCTGCAAAGCTGTATGGCTAGCTGCCAGAAAGCAGTGCAGGGCACAGCGGCAGAGTTGCGGTGGCGGCCACTATGTGCAAACTGCCCCCCCATCAGGCCTGCTGGTGTGTGTGCGGCCTACAGAAGGACACCCCTGCCCTCAGCCCCTGGCCTTGCTCCCGGGAGTGGGCCCCCTACCCCCAGCACCTTGCCCTGCCCCACCCCTTCTCTCCCACACGCACACACTTACCTGTATGTCTGAGGTTGGGGGGCTGTTGTGGGGGAGTGAGGGGCACCAGCAGTGTGTGTGGGGGGGTGCTCTGGGGGGCCTTTAATTTTAATCACGGATTTGGGGGTTTTAATCAGGGAATACGGCACAGGGGACACAACGGTGGGAGTCTACTACAGACCTCCCACTCAAAGTCCTGAGCTTGACCAGGAGTTCGCCCGGGAACTGACTGAGGCTGCTTGCTCCAGGACCTTGGCTGTCATGGGTGACTTCAATTACCCGGACATCTCGTGGGAAGATCACTCAGCAAATACCGAGCAGTCGCAAAGCTTTCTCTTGTGCGTGGATGAACCTCTACCTGACTCAAGAAGTCTATGGGCCAACGAGAGGCAAAGCGCTGCTTGACCTGGTACTGGCTATGGGGGACGACCTAATCGGCGACCTAGTGATCGATGGGAAGCTGGGTGACAGCAACCACGAGCTGATCACCTTCACCATCTGCCGTAAAGCTGGCAAGTCAGTCAGCAACACAGAAGTCCTTGACTTCAGAAAAGCCGACTTTGACAAGCTCAAGAGGCTTGTCGGTCAGGCCCTCAGGGACCATGACCCCAGGGAGATGGGAGTTCAAGAAGAGTGGTTGCTTCTCAAGGAAGCGATCCCCAATGCACAAGCTAAATCTATTCCAACACGGAGGAAAGGCAGCAAGAAGGCACAGCAGCCCTCCTGGCTCTCCAGGGACCTAGCGGACCTCCTGTGGCTAAAAAGGAAAGCCTACAAAGGATGGAGGACAGGATTCACCTCCAAGGAGGATTACTCCGCGCTGGTCCGGTCCTGCAGGGAGCAAACCAGGAAAGCCAAGGCTGCAACTGAACTCCAACTAGCTTCAAGCATCAAGGACAACAAGAAGTCCTTTTTCAGATGTGGGGAGCCGGAGGAAAAGCAAGGGCAATGTTGGACCCCTGCTAAACCAGATGGGGCAACTGACGCCCAGGAAAAAGCCAACCTATTAAATAGGTACTTTGCGTCAGTCTTTCATCAGTCCCATGGGATGCCCATGCCTGCTATGGGACAGGGAGATCTGGGTGATGGGGATCCCCTACCCTCCATAAATGCAGACCTCGTGAAGGAACACCTTGAGAAGCTGGATACCTTCAAGTCAGCCGGCCCTGACAATCTGCACCCCAGGGTACTCAAGGAGCTGGCGAGCATCATAGCCCAGCCCCTGGCACGGATCTTTGAAAACTCCTGGCGCTCTGGTGTAGTGCCCGGAGACTGGAAGAAGGCCAATGTGGTGCCGATCTTCAAGAAAGGGAGGAGAGTGGATCCGGCTAACTACAGGCCCATTAGCCTGACTTCTATCCTGGGGAAGATCTTAGAAAAGTTTATTAAGGAGGCCATCCTTGATGGACTGGCCCAGGCTAACATCCTAAGGGACAGCCAGCATGGGTTTGTTGCGGGTAGGTCTTGTTTGACCAATCTCATTTCCTTCTATGAGCAGGTGACCTATCACCTGGACAAGGGAGAAGAGATTGATGTCATATATCTTGACTTCAAAAAAGCTTTTGATCTGGTATCCCATGATCACCTCTTGGCCAAACTGGCCGGTTGTGGCCTTGGCTCCACCACGATCCGCTGGCTGGGAAATTGGCTCCGTGGTCGGAACCAGAGGGTTGTCATTGATGGCAGTCACTCATTGTGGTGCCCTGTGACCAGTGGGGTCCCTCAAGGCTCTGTCCTGGGACCCATACTGTTCAACATCTCCATTAATGATGTGGACATTGGAGTCAGGAGTGGACTGGCCAAGTTCGCCGATGACACCAAACTTTGGGGCAAAGCATCCACACCAGAAGATAGACGAGTGATCCAGGCTGACCTGGGCAAGCTCAGCAAATGGGCAGACGAGAACCTGATGGTGTTTAACACCAAAAAATGCAAGGTTCTCCACCTTGGGGGGAAAAACCTGCAGTACCCTTATAGGCTCGGCAGTGCTACGTCGGAAAGCACTACAGAAGAAAGAGACTTGGGGGTCATCATTGACCACAAGATGAACATGAGCCTGCAATGCGATGCTGCGGCTAGTAAAGCGACCAAAACGCTGGCTTGCATCCATAGATGCTTCTCGAGCAAATCCCGGGACGTCATTCTCCCCTTGTACTCGGCCTTGGTGAGGCCGCAGCTGGAGTACTGCGTCCAGTTTTGGGCTCCACAATTCAAAAAGGATGTGGAGAAGCTTGAGAGAGTCCAGAGGAGAGCCACACGCATGATCAGAGGTCAGGAAAACAGATGTTACGATGACAGGCTGAGAGCCATGGGACTCTTTAGCCTGGAAAAGCGTAGGCTCAGGGGTGATCTGATGGCCACCTATAAGTTTATCAGGGGTAACCACCAGGATCTGGGGGAACGTTTGTTCACCAGAGCGCCCCAAGGGATGACGAGGTCGAACGGTCACAAACTCCTGCAAGACCGTTTCAGGCTGGACACAAGGAAGAATTTCTTTACTGTCCGAGCCCCCAAGGTCTGGAACAGTCTGCCAGCGGAGGTGGT
This sequence comes from Crocodylus siamensis, assembly GCF_052110815.1. NCBI lineage: Eukaryota > Metazoa > Chordata > Crocodylia > Crocodylidae > Crocodylus > Crocodylus siamensis. Next base: position 40,756,019 of record NC_143404.1, on the reverse strand, counting down.
TCAAGCACCTCCATTGAACACCTTCAAGAGTAAACTGGATGCTTATCTTGCTGGGATCCTATGACCCCAGCTGACTTCCTGCCCTTTGGGCAGGGGGCTGGACTCAATGATCTCCCGAGGTCCCTTCCAGCCCTAATGTCTATGAAATCTATGAAATTTGCAATTTTTAATCAGAGAATTTGTGATTTTTTTTAATTGGAAACGCAGGATTCCCGGTAATGTTATCCACTGTGACATTATCCTAACTTTGCATGGTCGGTACAGGAGGATTTCTGAGAAGATTAAAAGGTCTGTTTTGGCCATATCAAGCTTTGAATTGATAGGTGGACACCTACAGAATTTGGACAGGATGAGGTTTCAGTTTGGATAGGTGTGGAGTAGAGAGGTAGATCAGCAAGGAATCAGCATATAGTAATTGAACTTTACTGAGTTTACAGGATTTCAAGATAAAGGAGCATGTTTGATAATGTTGGAGGTACCTGACAGATCAAGAAAATTATGGATGCGGTGCACTAATGGAGCACGGGTTTTGTTCTTGTTTTGCATCTGAAGGATTAGTCTCTAAACACTTAACTGAAAGCCACAATGGCTGCCTCCAAAGCACTCAGGGCAAATTCCTTCTGAAGCATAGGTCACCATAGAATTCAGCCTTCCAGGTTTTTAATTTTGGATTCTGAGACACCATGTAAACCAAGGACTTCTGATTTTATGTATTTATAGGAAACTGAAGAAATATTGGCTGATGTGCTGAAAGTAGAAGTTTTCAGACAGACAATAGCAGATCAGGTGCTGGTAGGAAGTTACTGTGTTTTCAGTAACCAAGGAGGGCTTGTGCACCCTAAGACTTCAATTGAAGACCAGGATGAACTCTCCTCACTGCTTCAGGTCCCACTTGTGGTAAGACATTTATAGACTTGTATGCTTTCTCTTTCTTCCTACCTCAGACGCTTCTGACTGGTGAGATTTAAGTTTTTATAGCTCTTTTCCATCAAGCCTCCATGTGGTATCCTCTCTGAATGGTTGTGGTGCTCTACTAGCTTGACCAACCAGCCACAGTGTGTAATTAGTGGAACCTGTCAGTTTTACTGTTGCTGACAGGACAAATTGTTGGGTCCTCTTCTGGCTACCAAGAAGCTCAGTTGTTTTACCTGGATAACATTCCAAGTCTCTTGGAGCTAAAAGCCTTTGACTTCCTCACTCCAGTTGCCAGAATAGCCCACTTCCCTCCTTTGTCCACCTTTTTAAAAATGCAGCCAGATGTTTTGGTACCAAAATGAGAGCCAGTGAAAATCTGTGGTAGTAAATTCAGAGTTAGCACTGTGCTCTGCTACTATGCTGCTTATACTGCATGGGGACAGCAAGAAGAGAGAACTTGGAGTGGCTCTCTGACAAATTGAATAAGTTTCATAAGACAAGTGGCTTGTTGACAGTGTTGTTCTCCGTGTAAGAAGATAATGTGCTTCACAGGATATTGGTTATTTTGTAATGGTGGGAACAGGTAGTATGATCTGGGTATTCACTTATTATTAGTTTTATTATTAGTACTAGTATTATTTTATTTTGTTAGGGATAGAATTTTATTTGTTTTGAAGCAGGCTGTGGCCAGCTGTCCTAGTTGGTTTAATGAATTTCAACATAGCTGTGACTTAATTTTCCAGCTGTTGTATTACTTGTATTGAGTTTTGCCCTTTTGATCCTGTGGCCCACCTTCCAGAGTGATCACTTGCAAAGAGCTTTGGAACTGGAAGTATTCTGGTGTTGTGTAGTTGCCCAAGTGCAGAATCACAGAGAAGTAGGCCTGGAAGGGATCTCCAGTAACGCTGTGTGAAGCTTTGGTCACCGATTTGATTTGGCGGAGATTGGCCTGATTCAGTGGCCAAATCCCCGAGTTGAATCGAGAGACCCTTTAATCTCCCTAAATTGAATCGGAACCCTCTGAATTGATTCAGAAAGATTCAGCAATTCGGACAAAGGCACAGCTTTACATGTTTTTTCTACATACCTCGAGGTATCAGGTGGCTCATGAATGCTATGATGCTGGGGTGGATGGAGTGTCCCATAGGAGTGTGTGTGTGTGGGGGGGTCCCCAGTGTGCTTGGCAGCAGAGCCAGAAGTGGACCAGAAGCACTTCTGGTCCACTCCTGGGTCTGCTGGGGAGCGCACAGGGGATCCCCCCCTTGTGTCCCCCCAGCTTGGTGACTGGTGCCTCCTGGGTCTAGAGGGGGCAACCAGGGTCCCCCCGTGGCTGATCACGGGGGGTGGGAGGGCCCAGCCTTCTCTCTGGCAAACCCAGAAGTGGACTGGAAGTGCTTCCAATCCACTTCTGGGTTCACCGCTGAGCATACGCTCCTCCCCCCCCCGGTACCTTGAGGTATGTAGAAAAAAACATTTAAAGCTGTGTCTATGGCTGAATCCATCTTGACATATGGAATGGCTGAATGGAATCGGGGACAGTGATCCGAATCACTGTCCCTGATTCGGGCTGAATCTGAATCCAAATCGAATAGGGCCTGTTTCGCACACCCTTAATCTCCAGAGGTCATCTAGTTCGACCCCCCCTTAGTATTGTGTTGATGGAGGGCAGCTCATTCAGTTATCCAAGCTAACTTTGTTCATTTCCTTCCAAATTCAAAGCAGCGTAGCCTTAATATGATGTGCCTAGGTGAATTAACTTTGCCTCTCAGTAAAACTAGTTTGCCTGCAGCACTGCCTGAAGGTGGCTGTGTTGTTTCCTGTTTTTGAGGGAGTGCACACAGCAGTGCATGCATCTTAGGGTGATACTGCCTATCACGATAGAAATCGTGTGGGCTGGGGCAAGAGTTGGGCAAACCTTCTGTAGCCACTTGTGCTTCACCTGCAACATCCTTGTGGCCTACGTGTTGAGAACTGTTGCTCCATACAGTTAAATGTTTTTCAGTACAATGGCCTCTCAGTCTCCGTTGCCTTCAATGTTTGTAGCTATTTTGGTGGTGTGAGCTTTAAATTCCTGAATCAACTAGATGGTTTGGGGTGGTACCCTTCCCTAACATCTGGCAGAGAGAGAAGTGTCATTAACAATCTGATACCTCTTTGTTTTGCTGATCCCTTTTTCTACTTTTTGCCAGGCAGGAACAGTAAATCGTGGCAGTGAGGTCATTGCAGCAGGGATGGTTGTGAATGACTGGTGTGCCTTCTGTGGGCTGGATACAACCAGTACGGAGCTGTCTGTTATTGAGAGCATATTCAAACTGAACGAAGCTCAGCCAAGTACTATTGCTACTAGCATGAGGGATTCCTTAATTGACAGGTAATTCGGGATCTCATACTATGCACATTCATTTTCAAAACAGGTGAACTAATTTTCCATGATTTGTTTCTCCTTTTCTTCTCTCTTCTGGACTTTTTAATTTTGCCACTTTTTTTTTTACTGAAATTGGTCAACTTAATTTACAGAAAGGAATAAGCTCCACTTTTTTGCCTATGAAAGTGTAAAACAGAAAGAGAGGCAAAAAATGGAGAGTTGGGACTCCAGACATATAAGATTGTTAGAATGTGTACCTGTTGTTAGAATGTAAGTTCATTGTAGTTACATTTGCAGAAGAGTTTCTATTGGAGTCAGTGCCCCCAGCACTTCCTCAGTTTTCAAGCGTTCAGCTTCCAGAAAACTGAGAGTATTAACAAAAAGAAGTCCATACTCTGTTTCCTCCATGAAGATGAATATTATTTTCCAACTTTGAGCAAAATCCATTCAACTTTTCTAATAAAATAAGATAATTTGGTACGTTTTTTTTACAGAAATTCTAACCATGTTGTGTGAGAATATGGCTTGCCAAAAAAATGATTGAACCCTGGCCTGGATATAATCTAAGCATTAGCACTTTTTCTCAGTTTGGAAGGAAAGTTGTTTCTCATTGCTTGCATATATTAAGACAGCTGTTCAGTGTACTGAGGAATTATGCTAGTGTTCCCCTATATAAGGAACAAACGTATTTGTTCCTGGAACAGAAATATCCTGGGATTGGCATGTATACACATCACCCTTCTAATTGAGATATAGTGAATGGCTGAATGCACTGCCACTTTAATGGGGTTGATTCAGTGATGCAGTCCTGATATAAGGGTTCAGATGTACTTCGTGATATCCTGGGAAAAACATAGTACTTTCTGTCTCCAAACATTTTTAGGATTTATCCTAAGACAATGAACATGGTCATCTGAATGATTGTGCTTGGCCCCTGAGATAAAATAGTTTAACCCAGGACAAATGCAATGTCTGTTTATAGCCCCAAATCTTCAAAGATAGCCAAGTTTTATAGAATATGATAGCTTGCTAAACTTAAATATGAAGAATTTTTCATCTAGAACTTGGCCAGCCCCTCCAGCCTCATGGTTTTTGTTGTAGGTGTTGGAAAGCTTTTAACAGGTTAGGGTGTTCTAAGACCTTTAACTTGGGTAAGCAGTTAAACTCAAATGATGCCACCATTTTCACTATTGTCCAGACCTGCTGCTGTAGCTGGATTGTTTCAAGACATGTGCATAAAAACTTCCATTATGCTACAGATGCAGCAGTAGAGCCTAGGCCTTGACTTCTGCTGTCAGGACCAGTCATGTTTGAAGACTAACAGGAGCTTCATAGAAATAGTTCTGCTGAGTACCTTAGCTTTAGCTTGTATCTGAACCATAAAGCTATTATATCAAATGCTTAAAAAAAAACCATTGCAGGTTTTAGTGTATGTCTAGGGCTTATGCATGTTAATATAAGGCAGGGTTTCCTGTATTCTGACCCAAGTGTGATGCACAGTGTTGTTCCTAAGGTGATATCAGATAAAGATGTTACAAAATGTAGTGTCTTTTGTAACTTGTATCTCTAGAGCTCCCAGTCTGTTGCTGTTTTCGGAATGGGAGGTGGGGCAAGGGAAGGGAGGGAGTTTTGAATCTGGGGTTTTCAGATTGCACCCCCTCTCTCCAAAGGGTGAGATGGGTGTGTGGCAGCCCCCCCCAGGTGAGGGGGGCTCCAGTTCACACACCCCACCCTTCAGCACCAGCTGGGGAGCCCCAAGAATGAGCTCCGTCTGCTGCTTCTCTTCCTTCCCGTTCTGAAAACAGCCCACACTGGTAGAGGGTCTGGCCAAACCTGGCTGCAGGCTCCCAGCCCCATGGCTAGATTCCCCTCTCCCCTGGAATCAACAGTGAACTTTTGTTTGGTTTGGGTTAATGTTGTAACTCAGAACGCTTTCTGAAAATCATTCCGAGTTACAGCTGGGTGCGGCACTTCTGTCTGCACTCCTAGTGATGGCTGCAGTCCTTTTGCATTCATGTGACTTCACATTCTAAGGGTGTGAACATATGAACTACTTAGCATAGGGTGAAAGGGGACAAGTCTTACTGTATGTCAGCTGTTCCGCAATAACTCACAACCACCTGCTGCAGTAGATGGAAACTAGACCACAGCAGTTCAGTCCTCAAAGAAGGAGGAGGAAGCTGCTGTGGTTTACCTGGCACAAACCACAGAGTAAGTGTGTACACAGGAAGTTATCACAGAGCAGCAGGTGGGTGGCAAATAAAGGTATGAAAGGTTAGACAGACAATTAATCATTTGACTATAAGTGCAGTGATAGCTAGATAGCTAAAGGATAACGGTAAGCTGGGTGGTAGAGGAGGGGCACAGTCTGGCAGGGAAGAAGGGAAGGGAAACTGGGTGAATGCCCTAGCAGGAATGGGAAGGGGGTGGGGTGGGGGCTAGTAACCATAGCCTAAGAGGAAAACTGCCAGCACCCTAATGACTCATCAATTAAGCAATTAGCTGCTGGTTCACAGGCACTTCTATGGTCCCAGCCCAGGCTGTGTTGTCTGGCTGCTTTCCCCCACCTTGCAAAAGGCCCCAGGAGCCTAGAGTGGCAGCTGTGTTGGAGCTGCTGTGTTATAATCAGAGATCTGGATTTTGTGTTTCCCACAGAAAAACGGAATAAATTGGAGATTTTGTTTTTTACCAGAGGAAAATACGGTTTTCTCATTTTACCAAAGAAACCCATGGATTTTTCTATTTTGCAATGAGCTCCCTGCAGGCTGGCAGAGTTCCAGCCTGCTGGGAGGTAGCGGGAGTAAGGTAGAAAAACATGTAGTGCCATGTGTATAAACATGCACATGGCCCCAGGTAGCCTGCAAAGCAGCTCCACCAGATATGTGTGTGGGGGTGGGGGGGGAAGAGGCAGGGAAGAAGAGAGGGGGATTGAGGTCCCTCTAGGGAGGGAGCTGGGCAGGGCTGAAGCTGCTGCCCAGCCAGGTGGGGCTTGGGGCCCAGGGCCTCAATGCAGGGCTGCAGGGCCCCAGTGGGAAGCAGGGTGGGGCTGTGGGTGGTTTGTCTGGAGGAGTGGGAGGGCTTGTTCCCTGCTGCTGTGTGCACTTCCAGAGGAGTGGGGGGGGGAACCTGTGTACCCAAGATCTGTACCCCGGACAGGCGTAGGCTGCGGCCTCAAGCTCCTGCCCTGCTTCCCTCCCCCAGGGCCTCTGGAGCCAGCAGGCCCGATCTGGCACCACTGCAGACAGTGGAGCCACGCAGGGATTCCTCGCTGCTGCAAGCTCCCTGCTCCGCTGCCCTGGCAATGCATCTCCAGCGCCTGCCACTGGTTTGCAGGGTGCCGCCCCGTGCTGCTGCCCTTGCTGCAGCTCTGCGTGCAGGAGACATCACTGGGGCATCGTGAGGAGGGCGAGAAGCGACGAGGAAGTTTTCCATGTGGTTCCTCAGCTTTCTGCTGTGCCGGATTACGGTGGGGGTGGGAAGCAGGGTGGCAGGGAATAGCAGCAAGCAGGGGACCTGCTGTTTCCTGCTGCCCTGTCTTCTCTGACCGGACACGGCAGGGAACAGAGGAGCCACATGGAAAACCTCTCCGTTTCTTGCCCTCCCCTGCTGCCCTGGCATCGTGCTCCTGTGCCCAGGGCTGCACTGAGGGCAGCGGCATGGGATTGTTACCCCAAAGCAGCAGCAGCCACTTGAAGCACATCATCAGGGCAGCGGGGGGCCAGCTTGCACTGGCAAGGAATCCGCAGCCACACCAGGTCACGCTTGCTGGCTCCACCCGGTGGAGGGAAGCAGTGCAGGAGCTCAAGCCCGCAGCCTGCACCTACCACAGGTATAGATTTGAGGGGCACGGGTCTCCCCTGCCCCCAGGGAGTGCACGCAGCAGTGGGGAACTGGCCCTCCCCCTTCCCCAGACGAGCCAACTGTGTCCCCGTCTTGCTCCTGGCTGGGTCCCTGCCACGGCACATTGTAGCCCTGGGCCCCAAGCCCTACCCGGCTGGGCGTCAGCCTCAGCCAGTGTCTGCCCCAGGTACAGATCTGAGGGGTGTGGGTCCTCCCTGTACCCTGGGAGTGCGTGCGGCAGCAGGTAGTCACCCCTCCTGAGCCCATAGCCAGCAGGGAGCTGGGGCAGGAGCCTGTGGACCTGGGTCCATACCCCGGCAGTTGAGAGCCCCTTCTGGCAGGGCTGGGGGGGCAGGGTCTGTGTGTGGTGGCAAGGGGCACCAGCAAGGCTGTGGGAGCTGTCAGTGGGGAATGAAGGGCACCAGCAGAGCTGGGGGTAGAGGGGGGCCTTCAATTTTAATCACAGATTTTTGGGGTTTATAGCAGAGAATTTATTTTTTTTTATCAAGGAAAACTAGGATCCCTGGGTATAATTGAGGATGCTAAATTAGAGGATTTTAAAAAAGTATATTTACATTCCTAATGGTGAAGCCCTTTTGTTCCACAGTAAAATGCTTGAATGTCCAGTCTGTTAAACTGTTATCCCTTTGGAATTGCAAGGCAGAAAGCTGACTTGTTGGCATCTTCAGTAGTGTGTGCTACCCTTAACAGCCCCTCATTTGCTGATCCTTATTTTTCTCTTGTTTTTCCAGTTTGACATGAAGTGCTGTTCTGACCTCCTGAGAAGCCTCCTGGGGTGAAATGCAAAGCTGCAGTCTTGAGTTACAGGTCCCTGAACCTTCTGCTGTAACTCCTTCTGGCTGTGAGGATGCAACAAGCCAACTCTTTTAGTATTCTGTAAACTAATTCCTACCATAAAAACAAAACACCTGGCAAACAGCATGTAAAGTTTTATACATGAGAAAAAGTTCCTTGTCCCTCTGCTTTCATTTTCCAGTCCTGTTGATAGCTTCAGCACTTCAGGAATTTTGAACTTCTCTGATTTGTGAAGCTGACTTGGGCTCTGACACTAGCTAGAAATGGTTCTGTTTGTTCCTGTGTTTTTGTGTGACATTGACCTTGGGCTGTCTTTTTTTAACCATGGGAGGATTTTCACAAAACACTATTTAAGCTATTTAAAATGTGTTCTTAAAAAAGCAATTGCTTTGCTACTCCTGTTCTTGCTAAACAGCAAGAACAAGTTCAGATGCACCTACGACGCTTTGCCTTTGTTCTGCCTTTCATAAAGTGACCTGATCTTGCCAGCCCTGAAAGCTTATAGTCAACCTGCTGTTCTTGCCTTGAGCTGATACACTGCAGGTCTCTTGAGCTAGGGAAAAGAGCCTTTCTGAAATGCAGGTGGGTACTAGATTTGCCGAAAAACTTAGTTGTTTCATAGGAGACAGCTCAGTTAAGCGATGTAGTTACCAGGACACTGAAAGTAGGGGTTGTCTCTAGAATTTACTTTGGAGAGGGGAGATCAAGTGACCCAGTTTTAGCTTGCTGCTTAGTTCAGGTGTCAGTGTAAAGATGAGAGTTCAGCCAATAAAAAGTAGTAGCCCTTGCCCTGGGACGCTTTGATAAAGAAGCATAGCTGTAGTTGTTCCCTCTCAGTCACTGGATGGATACACACCACTGCATACCTTCTCTAGTACTGCTCCTGAAGATTCTCTTCTGTCCATTACCTCCCTCCAGTATGTAAAGATACAAAGAAGTGTCTGCTCCCCAGTGTCAGCACGAGCACCAACTCCGCATTTAAAGGACTTGCAGCTAGATCTGCTTGTGGAGTTAGCCTCTGTCTCTACACTTAGTATGTTGACTACACTGGCTAGGGATAGAGGCAGGCATGTGTGCACACATGCATGCACACTACCCACCTTGGCTTGGTCCACTGCTGATATAAAACATTACATTTTAATTGCATTTTAATTTTTCGTACCCTGGGTTTGCATATGGTGGCTGGTTCTGTGTCTCTCCACCACTGGAGAAGCCCTTATAGTGAAGGCAGCCTAGGAAGTCACTTGGAATCACAGCAGCTTTGCAGCACAGAGCCACATGGAGTGGCAGCTTGGGCATATAACATGGTTCTCTGACAAACTCTCTAACCATGAGGCTTATATTATAAAGGACTCTGAGATCTCCAAAGTGATGCTTATCCTGGGGTAATTCCCCTCCGGTTAATTAACGACTAGTTATGGCCTCTGAGTGCAGTAGACAGAGTAGTTTCATAGTTTCTAGGGTCGGAAGGGACCTGAGTAGATCATCTAGTCTGACCCCCTGCCATGGCAGGAAAGTACTGGGGTCAAATGACCCCAGCAAGGTGTTCATCCAGCCTCCTCTTAAAAAACCCCAGGGTAGAAACCAGCACCACTTCTTTTGGAAGTTGGTTCCAGATCCTAGCTGCCCTGACTGTGAAATAGTGCTTCCTGATATCTAGCCTAAACCTGCCCTCTGCCAGCTTGTGACCGTTATTCCTGGTCACTCCCGGTAGTGCTCGGGGGAATAGTGACTCCCCCAATGCCTGCTGATCCCCCCCTGACTAGTTTATAACAGGCCACTAGATCCCCCCATAGCCTTCTCTTCTGGAGGCTGAACAGGTTCACGTCCCGAAGCCTCTCCTCATAGGGCCTGCACTGCTGCCCCGATTATGCGAGTGGCCCTCCTCTGGACCCTCTCCATGCTGTCCACATCCCTCTTGAAGTGCAGCGCCCAGAACTGGACGCAGTACTCCAGCTGTGGCCTGACCAGTGCCGCATAGAGGGGGAGGATCACCTCTTTGGACCTGCTTGAGATGCACCTGTGGATGCATGACAAGGTATGGTTGGCCTTCCTGACTGCCTCCCCACACTGCCAGCCCATGTTCATCTTAGAGTCAATGATGACTCCAAGATCCTTTTCTGCCTCCGTGCTGACAAGAGGGGAGTTCCCCAACCTGTAGGTATGGTGCTGGTTGTTCCTCCCCAGGTGCATCACCTTGCACTTGTCTGTGTTGAATCCCATCCTATTCACATCCGCCCACCCTTGTAACCTGTCTAGGTCTGATTGTAGCCTGATACTTCCTTCTAGTGTGCCCACATCCCCCCACATATTCATGTCATCAGCAAATTTGAACAGGGCGCTTTTTACCCCCTCATCTAAATCGCTGATGAAGATGTTGAACAGTGCGGGCCCAAGGACCGAGCCCTGCGGAACCCTACTGCCCACGTCCTTCCAGGTTGAGAAGGACCCATCCACTACCACCCTCTGGGTGCAGCCCTCCTGCCAGTTGGCGACCCAGTTGACTGTGTGGGTGTCGACACCACAGTCCCCCAGTTTCTTAATGAGAACCGGGTGAGAGACTGTGTCGAATGCCTTCTGGAAGTCCCGGAAACCTATGTCCACTGCTATCCCTGCATCTAATGAACTGGTAATCTGATCATAGAAGGCAACCAGGTTGGTCTGACAGGACCTGCCACTGATGAACCCGTGTTGGTTGCCCCTAAGCATGCAGTCCCTTGCTGGCCCCTCATGGATGTGTGCCAGCATAATTTTCTCAAACAGCTTGCCTAGGATGGAGGTAAGACTAACTGGCCTGTAGTTTCCTGGGCCCTCCTTCCTCCTGTTGCCCTCAGCCGATCGAAAGGGAGTCAGGTTCAGATCCCCGAATCCGGAGTGGTGGAGACGGGCACCGCGAGGCGTCCAGTGCAGTAACGCAACCGATCCCAGAGAAGCCGGCTGACTTGAAGATATCCAACCCCTCCAGATGCTCCCTAACTAGTTCCTCGCTAACCTTTGGCCCATATGTGCCTCCCCTGGGGCCCGAGGGGGGCCCAGCAGGGAGGTGGCTGTTCTGGTCCCTACTTAGGAAGACAGAGGCAAAGAAATCATTAAACGTTAGCTTTGTTGTCTGGTGTGACGACCTAATTTCCTAACGCGTCCTGCAAGGGCCCCACATTACCCGGGACCTTCTTTTTGCCCCTATGTATTTAAAAAAGGACTTGTTATTGTCCTTAATCTGAGAAGCTAATCCTAATTCCATCTTTGCCTTGGCCTTCCTAACTTCCCCCCTACAACCCTGAGCGACTGCAGAATAGTCATCCCTGGTGATGACCCCTTCCTTCCATTGGGTATATGCCTCCTTTTTAGCAAGGAGACAATCTCTGCTGCTTTTGGTGAGCCATGGAGGCTTGTGTGCTCTCCTGCTCCTTTTGATCCTCGTTGGGATTACCTTCCTTTGTGCTTGGAGGATCGCCTCCTTAAGGAGCGACCACTCTCCTTGGACATCTGGCTCCCCTCCCCTCTGGGACCTCAGTGCATCCCCAACTATCCTCCTTAGCTCGGTGAAGTTTGCCCTCCTGAAATCTAGGGCTGCTGCCTTACTGCATGCCTTTGCCACCTTGCGCTGGATGGTAAATTCCAGCAGGCGATGATCGCTGTCGCCCAGGTGGTCAAGCACCCGCAGCCCCCTCACCAGGTCATCACCCGTGGCCAGCACTAGGTCCAACAGGGCGCCCCCCCGGTGGGGCTGTGGACCTCCTGGGTTAGATAGACGTCCTGCACTCTGTTTAAGAACCTATGTGAGTGGTCAGACCTGGCTGACTGCTTCTCCCAGCAGATGTCCGGGAAGTTCAGGTCCCCCATGACTACCACATCTTTAGCCTTCACTACCTCTGTGAGCTGACCTAAGAATTCCTGGTCAAGCTCTTCTCCCTGGTTGGGAGGTCTGTAGTAGACCCCCACCATTAAGTCTCTCTCCCCTCAACTGCCTTGTACTCTAACCCAAAGCACCTCAGAGTGCCCTTCCTCTAACTCCTTGCTAATTGAGGAGGATGTGTATTCCTTCTTGATATAGAGTGCCACGCCCCCACCTCTCCTTCCTATCCTGTCCCTCCTGTACAACCTATAGCCCTTGACATTCACCGCCCAGTCATGCGTAGAGTCCCACCACGTTTCCATGATCTCCACTATGTCTGGGCTGGTGTCAGCCATCAGGAGGGTGAGTACTAGTACAGCCATTCTCTTTGTCATTAATCCCCATCTTCTTTTGTTCTTGTTAGGGGTGTCAATGTTTAGGGCCACATGCTGTTGCCATTTTTGTCAGTGGGACTGGTCAAATTGTGAAGTACTATTTGATATAACTAAGGAGAGCAGAGTCCAGCACTTACCGTGGGGATTGAAAGGCATGTAGCACAACACAGACATCAAGTTCTATGAAGTGATTGGCTAATTAGATTTTTCTGTACCATCTAGAAAGCAGCTTTTGGAACTGCCTCTTCCCCCATTCTTTGGATAGACTATCCAGGACTAGATGTTGTCCTCTAGGTGAAAAAGATAAGAAATCTAGGAAGGGAGGAAGCTAAATTCAGATTACTCTAATAAGCTACCTATACCGAACTGGGTACTTTCTGGGGAGAAAAGTTGGCCAGCAAAGGTGGATTTCTTTCAGCCTCACATCATGCTGCATGTTGTAATGAGTGATCTTAACCTTTTTACCATACCCACCATCTGCAGTTCCAAGGGGTAGTGATATATTAAGACCGAGTCTCTCGCAACGACTTAAGGCAAGGGGGAGAGATCTACCAGCAGGCTTGGCCTCCTCCCACTCCCAAATATATTCACCACCAGCTGGAAAAGACCTCACAGGAGCCCTTGACTTCCTCTTTCTCACGAGCATTTTGATTGTGAAGGTAATGTCTGTGCCCTCCAGACCAATGCATGTCTGTGACCTGTGTGCTAGCTGTGAGGGTAAGTGGTGATTTCATGTAATTTTTCTTGGCTACTTTTCAACAGTTTCTTGCTGCAGACAGATTTAAATTAGGAGTTTCTCTCCCTTTTTTATTTAAATCCTGGAATAATACCTCCTCAGAACTAGCAACTTTCTTTGATATGCTTGAACATCACTTCACTTTCCTGTTGTCAAAGCCCTGTGCTCTTATCCCACCTCTGCACATATCCTCTTGTGCATGCCTTCTGTAACTTAGCTTTGGGGCCTAGACTTTTGGGCCAACCCCTCTGACAGTAGGGGGGTATCCTTTGTTCCAGAACTCTGTGGTAGGATGAGTTATGCGTTCAATGATGGACTTGCAGGAGCATCCTGTTCATAGGCCAAATTCTTAATGAAACAAGCTATATTGAAATCAGAAAGTAATTAGGCACCAAAATAAAGACCTTTATTTAAACTTTGCTGGGAAATATCTCACATAGGTTGTTCTGTTTTAGTTCTGAAAAGAGCTCACAAGAGAAATAGCTCCTACTTTTTGCAGTTAGCTCAATGTGTTTCTGTTGCTGTTTTCTAGCTTTATCCATCTTTTGTTTCTGGCTATGATAGGATGTTTTTATTTTACTTTGCCTCAGTTGACTTCACCCAGGTCTGGAGCTGACAGGCAAACGACTGGGTCCATGTTCACCAATAGAGTTTCCTTCTTTATTTCCTATCCCAGACTGCATTGGATTTTTGGCTTTGATGGGGTCTTTAAAATATTCTGTGATTCAGTTTAATAAAGAGGAAAACCGTTTGAGTTTCCCTTAATTTCTTGAGGGTTGTTGGAGTGCTTACCAATGTTCCTGGTCTGATATAAATCATAAAAGCTCCCTCCTTTTTGAACCTTGCTTTATAATTACCCTTAGTCCTTACACAGCTCCCAATCAGAATAATAATAAAGAACTGGGAGGGGCCTTAGGAGGTCAGCTGGTTCAACTCCTTGCCGAGGGCAAGATTGTCCCTTTCCAAACCATCCCATATGTGTACCCAAAGCTAACCCATCCCCAGCCTGTTCCCAAAGCTACACAATCAACCCTTTCTTAAGGACCGAGAGTACACAAATAGGCCACAGGTAAAGCAGAGGAGGCATGACTGCTTTCGGTGTCTCACTGCAAGGATTAAAACACGTTCAAGAGATATAAAGATGAGTGCTATACCCCCTGCAGCAGCCAAAGTCAAACCCTGCCCCCTCCATACTACTAATAATTGACCAAGGGGATAAAATTCCTTTGTGGATAGTGTCAGAGCAGGTGGCTGCCTGAAGCTAGACCTCCAAGGGAGACAGCACAATCCACAAACATTGCAGATCCCTGATCCCCTTGTTGCAAAAATTGCGGTTTGTTTCTTGGAGGCTCGCAAAGAATCTCAGACACACAGTCATTTAGCAGCACAAAAGGTGTATTTGCAAATAGGGTCAGAGTAGAGTCAAAAACTCAGATTACTCTGAATCCACCAAGGAATTTTTGCAGGCTGTATTTATCCTTTTCCTCCTGGGCACGTGTGCAGAAACAGGAACTCTTACAGCTCATTTCCGTTTCATACAAACATATATGTGGTTACATCACTACATTCATCGCATGTACATTATAATTAACTACTTAAGTATGCAGGGTGGAGAAGTAAATATGCATCAGCTAATTGTGCATGCTCAGAAAGTTCTATAGGTCACCAAGATTTTAAACCCCCCCCCCTTTCAAGGACACAGTCAGTTGAATTCCAGCTTCTGTAATCTGCATGAGAAAAGCTAGGGGGAGGCTGGGGGAGAGCCTGCAATTTAAGAAAAACTGGCAAGGCTGGCCAAGAAAAAAAAAGTCCTTGGCAGTGTTTCTTTCTTATCAAGTGCGAGATGCAAACTGTGCATTTCTAACAATACTCCATTTCTAACACCCTTGCAGGATGTGTATCCCAAGTGTGGAGCTCAATTTGCTAAGTTCCTTTCCCAAAAGAAACTCACTGGAAGATGCAAGTTCAGAACAGCTTGCAGAATCAAAGATGGCTGCTGCAGGGAGGAAGCAGCAGGCAGAGTAGACGAAAAAAAGACAAGGAGAGGAGGAAGGCAGAGAACTTGTTGAAATCAGAGTTTTAAAATCCTCTATGGAGGCACAGTTTGATCAGATAAAAGTAGCAGAAATAAAATAAATCAGGGGTGGCTCACAGACCTAGAGAGAAAGGTACAGGAGAATCTGCAATCAGCAGTAAATCTGCACAATAATATTAAGATGATTGAAAAAAGCTGTCAAAAAGTTGATGGTGTAGAAAATCATGAAAGAAGAAAAAATAAGTGTAAAATAGACCTCCAGAAGGTGTGGAGAAAAGATCCAGCAGAATAGTTGAGCAGGTTTTCCACTCTATAGAGGAAAATAAAAACAAGCATCCTTGTAAATAGATTAGTCCTTGTATATAGAACATATAGAGCTCTCTATACTTCCCCCCACCACCTCGAGGACCAAAGGAAAAACACTGCATTTGTAGATGTAACCTAATCTAGACAGTCTTTATTTATTATTTTCTTACAAAGAAGTGAAAGCAGTACCGGCTAACATATACCAGGATATTATTATTGTTAGTGATATTGAACAGCAAAAATGTGGACAGGACTTTTGCTGAGAGTAGAATTTTATTCAGAAAATCAAAAGTATAAAAACAATACAAACTGATAAATTGCTGAGAAACAGGTGAACCAATAACATTTTTATAATGGCCTTGCAAGACTCTTCTTTTAATGAGCAGTGAAAAGAGCTCCAGTATTGGGTTTTCACAGACAACCCATTTGCAGACTGGGCATGACGGGGCAGGGGGTCTGAGTCAGTGCTTAGTGCTGCGTGTGAGCCCAGCTCTGCTGTTGCCAGTGGGACCTGTCCAGAAGTGCCTGCTCCTCCATCAATGGAAGGGGTCCTTCAGAGGCAGCAGGGAGCTGCGGGGCCAATGCCTGTGCTCTCAAAGGAGATGCTGCCCTGAGGGGTAGGGACATGTCCAGGTCACAAGGCACAGTGCAGGAGCCCAAGCCTGGGGAAGGGGGTGCCACAGGCATCCCTTCTTCCTTCTGCCACCTTGCACTAGGTCAGACTTGCTTCACTGCATGAGAGCCACCACAACTGCAGCTGCCATGCTCCAGCCTGAGTGGGACAGAAACCATGTTGAGCCCCTTGACCTCCTCCTGCTTCCTGCAATTTGGCCTGGGCCAGAGCCACACTCGGCTTCATGCAGCTGCTGTGGAACACGGTGCTAGTCCTCCCCGCCATGCTGCAGCCCCAGCCAGCAGCGTGGGGCGGCCTGTGGTGCCCCAGCCACTGCCTGGCTTCCACATGAGGTGCGCTGCATGCACCTTGTGCTGGAGGCTGTCCCTGCCTTGTCCCCATGGACACCCATCCTGTGAGTCCATGTGGGGCTAGGCAGGGCAGGGCAGGGAGTATCTAGATGGCTGAGGGGGCAGGGGGCTGCAGGTCTGGAGTGAGGGGCATAAGCAGGGCTGGAGGGAATGGGGGTTGTGGTTTAGATGTGAGGGGCACTGGCAGGACCAGGGTCTGGAGTGAGGGGCACTTAGGTAGTGGGGGACTATGGATCAGGAGTGAGGGCCTCCAGCAGGGCTGGTGGGGGCTGTGGCTTCCGAGTGAGGGCAACAGGAGGGGCAGGGCATAGGCATATCATGGCTGCTCAGCACCACAAAGCAGGTGGGGGATGGGGGTAGGCAGCTGAAGCAGGACCTGTGTCCTGGTGAGTGAAGGGGGCAGGCAGAGCTCTGATTTTCTATGATAAAGAATAGCAAAATCAAATGCTAAAATATATAGGTATTTAGAATTTATTTTATTATAATGAAGGCTTCCAAACTGCTTTAAAATTGTAAATATATCAATAAAACATTGTGGTCAACTGATACCTATCTATATAGTGATACTTCATTTTAATTGTGGAAAAACACAGATTTGGGGGTGGGGTTTAATCAGCTAATTTTGGATTTTTTTTAAATCAGAGCATTTGGGATTTTTAAACAGAGAAAACCAGGGTTCCTGGTGGTAACACAGATAACCTATAAGAATTGCTGTATGTCACTTCCTTTGTAAAGATGTATGCAACTGGTGGGCTTTGAACATTAGGTCTTGCGCTGCTTGGCCTCTGGCATATGGGCTTGCCTGTTGCCTCATCCCTGGAATTGTCTATTCCGGATAGGTCTTAGGAGTAGTCCCCGCCCCTATCTCGCCTGCCACGACTTTGCTCGTAAACTTCAGTGGAGGGGCCGACTACTTAAGCTTATCTGGAGCCAGGACTCTTGGGGTGATGGTCTTCTGCGAGGCTCCACCCTCCCCTACACCTCGCCCTAATACCCGGCCACACCGAGTTGCTGATGATTCCCGGGCCTGACCCTCACCTTGCGATGCCAAGAGGTATTTGGTGGCGAATCTGTAGGCTTGTCTTGACTCTAGACCCAGCCGGTTAAGGAATTCTTCTAAGGGCTCCTCCCTGGCCCTCCAACCGTGGGCTACTCAGCACATAACTCAAAAGAAAACACTACCCGTAAGTCTCCCAGGCTACAAATTAAAGTTTGGACTCCCTGTCCCGGAGAAAATCCTCTCCCTGCTTAACTCTATCTGCAGCACCCCTTTGGCTGGTTGCTGTGTTTTCTAAGTGCCACTCGGGGCTGCTCCCAGCCACTCTGGTTCCCTCTTCACTCGGTCCCTCACCGTGTGGTTCTGTCTGGCAGACTCCTGTACTCTGTAGCCCTTCTTGCTGCTTGTACTTGCGGTTCCCTGCTGGGATGGACTCTGGGGTACTCCCCAAACCCATGCCGATCCCACCTGGATTGCTGGGTCTTCCTCCGTTCCCCTCTCTTCGGGGTGGCTCCTATTGCTGGACTCTGTCCCCAACTCCTTGTACCCAGCTCCGCCGTCGCAAGCCCAGGCATCCGCCGCCTCTCCCTGGGCGTTCTCCTTCTCGCAGCTGCGGGATGTGTTCCAGCCTCGTGGCTGGCCACTGGCCTCTTCTTTGCCTCCGAGTGGGGCCTCAGGAGTGTCTCCCCTCCTGGCTCTGCTCCAGCTTTCTCCCTTCCCTTCTTCTTCTCTCGAGGCACTCCTTATGTCCAGGCGCCAGCTCCGATCGTTATTGCTCGCAGCTGGCCGTAGTTTGAAAAAGGTGCGACTAATCAGCCATGTGGGTCCTGCCGCCACTTCCAGTTTTTCCGCGTTGTCGGCTGCAGGTAAGGAGATCGTTGTTTTTTCCTTCATCTCCCCTCATCTCCCCAGCCTTGTTTCAGGTCCCGGGGTTCCCCTTTTGCCCTTTGGGGCTATACCGTGCCGTTACCCTGTGACAGTGTAACTCCAGTCTTATGTAACACCTGTATATTACTCCAGCATTGGAATTGTGTTTCTCTAGTTGCCTGAATAAGAAAAAAGTAAAAAAAAAAAATCCTTCCTGGTTGCAGATGTGATAATTGGTTTGCCCCTGAGCAGAGGGGCAAGATGCTTGAACCAGGGTTTTAGTCCCAACAGCAGCATTGGCACCCCCCAGTCAACAACTCCAGCCTTGATTGCAGCCAACACCCAGTGCTTCTGAGGAAGGTGTTAAAAACCTCTAACACCTGTAGCAATAGGAAGAGTGGAAAAAAATCTTTCCTGGCCTCATGTGACAACCAGCAAAGCCCAGGAGTATGGGAAATACTAAACACCTTCTCCATTCTGCTCTACAGCCTGAGGTCAAGGGTGACACCACACATTACACTGTCTAAATGGAGAGCTGAAACTCCCTTCTCTCTATACCCTTTATAAATGTATCCCAGCATCTTTAATCAAGCTGGTTGTGGAATTCTGATTCATTCTCCTGCTGAGCCTAGTCCTCTCCAGTGCCCACCTGCTTTGGGCTGCAGAACTGTCCTCATGGTCTCACAGAGCGTGTCCAGGTGAGCGTGCATGTGTCTCTTGCAGCATCTCAAAGCTCTTTGAGATGCTGAGAGAGGCATGTGTGGGAACAAAAAAAAATTCCCTGAACTGCAAATTTGCAGTGCGGGGGCAAAATTAGACCCAGGGATATCTAGGGGTAAAAACATACCCATGGTAAAAAAAGCAGAAGCTCGGGTCCTCCTGAGGCAATGGAGGCTTGGGTCCTCCTCAGAGCTGCTCTGGCACCCAGTCAGAGCATCTCTAAGGCTGGCCCTTGCCTTGGTGCTGAAACATGCTGCCTGCCCATGCTGCAGGGAGCTGAAGCATCCTATTCTCATAGGGAAGCTAGCAGGCTGTGGAGTGGATGCTTACACAGTCAGGTGAGTGGCTTATTGGCTTAGGGGCACACCCAGAAAGTGGTGGTGGATGGGTTGTTCTTGGCCTGGAAGGAGGTGGGCAGGGGGGGTCCCGCAGGGTTCGGCCCTTGGACCGGTGTTATTTAATATCTTCATCAGCGATTTGGATGAGGGTGTAGACAGCACCCTCTCCAAAGTCGCAGATAATACCAAGTTATGGGGCAGAGTTAATACTCCAGAGGGCAGGGAGCAGATATAGGCTGACCTGGACAGGTTAGCTCAATGGGCAGAACAAAATAGGATGCAATTCAACAAAGATAAATGTAAGGTACTCCACCTAGGGAGGAGGAATCCCCAGCACACCTACAGGTTAGGGGATGTCCTCCTCAGCTGCTCAGAGAGATCTTGGAGTCATCATTGATTCCAAGATGAACATGAGCCGGCAGTGTAACGAGGCCATCAACAAAGCCAATCACCCTGCCGTGTATTAGCAGATGCATGACCAACAGATTGAGGGAGGTGATTGCTTCCCCTCTATGTGGCATTGGTCAGGCTGCAGTTATTGTGCCCAATTTTGGGCGCCGCACTTCAAGAGGGACATGGAGAATCTGGAGAGGGTCCAGAGGAGGGCCACTTGCATGATTAGTGGCTTCCATGAAAGACCATACGAGGGGAGGTTGAGAGATCTGGATCTCTTCAGCTTGTGCAAAAGACGGCTGAGGGGTGAGATTGTAGCTGCCTATAAGTTTATCAGGGGCGGACAACAGGGAATTGATGATGCGCTGTTTACCAGAGAGCCCCAGGGAGTAACTAGAAATAATGGGTGCAAACTAGTGGAGAGTAGATTTAGGTTAGACATTAAGAAGAGATTTTTTACAGTAAGGGTAGCCAGAGCCTGGAATAACTTGGAGGTCTCCAAGAGGAGGCTTGACAATCACCTGGCTGAGGTCGTCTGACCTCGGTCCTCTCTCCTGCCTGGGGCAGGAGGCTGGACACAATGATACACTGGGTCCCTTCCGACTCTACAATCTATGAATGTTTTGAATGAATCTATGAAGCCAGGCTCCATGCTGGTAAGTAGGCAGTAGGGGGTCTGGAGGGGACCATGGGGGGACACCTGTTGCCCCATCCCCCACCTGCTCCCTGAGCCTCTCCAGATCGCTGCCCTGCCCATCCCCATCCCCTGCTGGCTCCTGCAGCCCTCCCAATTGCTGTCCTGCCTGGCCCCACCCCCCCGCTTGCACTCCCAGATGCCCTGATGGCTGCCCCACCTGGCCCTATCCCCCACCTGCTCCCCCGCCCTCTCCCCACCCTCTTCTGCAAACCCCACATCCCCCTCGCACACAACCTATGTGCCCAGGTGCCAGACAGGATGAGACCTGCTGGCAGGATCTGTGGCTGCCTGGGCAACTGTCCCACATCCTGGTTAGTGAAAGGGTCAGGGGGGAGCTCTAACTGCTCTATGGTAAGAAAACCAAAGCCAAAAAGCAAAACATAAAGATATTTAGAAATCATTTTATGATGATGATAGAGACAATGGTAGGCTTCCAAATTGCTTTAACACTGTAGATATATCAATAAAAACATTGCCCAACTGATTGCTCTCTCTCTGTCTTGCTTTCTCTCTATATATAGTAGTCTTTTTTTTTAATTGTGGAGGAACATGAATTTCAGGGTATTTTATAGAGTGACTTGGGGATTTTAGATTTTTCAGTTTTCAAATAGGGAACACCAGAATTTTTGCTAGGGAGGCAATTGGCAGGACCCAGGCAGAGGAGCCCCCTCAGAGCTGGCACCTTAGCTCTGTAGACACAGCTGGAGGTGGCTGACCTCTTGGCCAGTTGGGGCTAGGAGGACATGCTTTGACAGTTCAAAGCAGGCCGCCACACTGGGAACATCTTCCAGGTGGTAGCTGCTCAGATGGCCAGGCAGGGGCACACATGGCAGTAGTGCCGCACAAAGGCCAGCTCTGTAGCCACAGCCCACTGACAGCTGGCCCAGAGGGGCAGATGTCTCTACTGACTGTGCAGTCCCCATCTGGGTCTGGCAGGTGTGCATGCTGTTGTAGGTGGCAGCAGGTCACAGCCAGGCAGCAGCCCCCACTGCCAGACTGCTGGAGAGGGTAGAGGGTGCAGGGAATTCTCAGGGCTACTTTAGCAGTCCAGCTGGCTCAAAGGGTAGTGTCCCCAGATATCAACTGGCTGAGCCCCAGAAGCTCCTGAGAGCTAGTAGCCCTGAGCTACTTGCCAGGGTAGCTTTTTGTACTGATGGGGCCAGGACAGGGCAGCTTTTTACATGGCTGGGGCCAGCACAAGTGCTGGCCCCAGGCTCTAGCTCCCCCTGGCTGCAGACTGAGGAGGAGCCAGGCAGGGTTATTTTGCCCCAAGTGGCACAACTTGCACCACATCAAAGTGCATGTCTGGGCATGTGTGCTGAGGCAAAAAGCCCCAGTTCAAATTTGCACTGCTTTTATTTGGGCTGCTGCAAGCGCATGTGCCTTTATGTGTGGACATGCCCACAGTAATCAACATATGGAGGGACTCCTGGGCTTCCAACCATTGCTTTTTACAGAAAAGTCTATGCACAGCTACTCCTAAATCATCTATACTTATCCAACTTCTTGAAAACCTCCAAAAAAGGAGAGTCCACAACTACCGTAGGTGTCTCTTCCGCTATCTCACTGTTCTAACAGTGAAGAGGTATTTTTCTGATGTGCAATTTAAACCTGTTTTGCTGCTACTTTAACCCATTGGTCTGTGCCTGCTCTCTGCAGCAGCAGACAAAAGATGTTCTCCTTTTCCTTTATGGCATCTCTTCAGATATTCGAAGGCTCCTTACTTATCCCCTCTTTAACTGCCTTTTCCATAACCTGAACATACTTGTTTCTGCCATCTGTTCCTCTCGTGGCTCACCTTCCAAACCACTTATCTTTTTTTTTTTTTTGCCTTTCTATGGAAAGTAAAAGTAGGCCAGCTAGTTACTTTGTCGAAGAAGATAATGGTTGTTTGGCACTTTTGTTCTTAGCAGATTACTGCTGGATGCTTGTTATCAGTGCTTCCTCCTCCAGATCCTTGCAAATGACCTTCCTTAGGATATGCTCCAATAACTTCCTGGGTATTGAGGTGAGGCTAATTAGTCTATAATTCTCTGGGTCCTCATTTTTGCCTTTTCTTAAAGAGGGCCACTATATTGGCTCTTTTCCAGTTCTCTGCTACCTTGACTGCCTCCCATGACTTGGTTAATATTATTGTCCAGGACTCCACAATCTCTTCTGTTCCTTCAGTAGTTCCTTCAGTAACCCAGGAAGACGTCTGTTGGGCCCTACTAACTTAGATTAATTCAAACTAATCAAAAACTCTGACCATTTTTTTTGTTATCTCAGCTCTCAGCTTGTCCCCTTCCTTATCTAAATCATTCTTATTAACTGTCTGGTTGCAGTTTATTTTTTTGTAAATGCTGAGGACAGGTAGCATTTGAGCAGCTCTGCCTTTGAATCTTCTGTTCACCTTGAGCTCACCGTGGCTATTTAACAGTGAGCCCACTGCTTCCTTGCCTTTCCTTTCTGGCCAACATATTTCTAGAGCCTCTTGTTGTCTTTAACTTCTCTCACCAGGTGAAGCTCTTTTTTTTACCTTTGCCTCCCTGATTTTACCCCTGCAGGTTCTTGGTCTTTCCTGATAAGCTTCCTTGGTGACCTGCCCATCTTTCTATTGCCTGTATGGTTTTCTTTTGCTTTTGAGGCATCTTAGTAGTTCGTTGTGCAGCCACATTGGTCTCTTCCCATTCTTCTTGTGCTTCCATTGTGTCAGAATAGCTTCTTCTTGGGCATCTAACATTGTGCTTTTTAGAAGCTTCCAGCCCTCCTGGACCCTTTGGCCTTCATTTCTGTAATCCCATGGCACCAAGTCTACTATCCCCTTGAGTCAGTTGATCCCTGCCTCTTTGTAATCCAGTGACTTAGTTCTACCAGACTCATGCTTTTTCAGTCTCACTTGTGAATTCTATCATACTGAGATCACTTTTTCCCAAGTTCCTCATTATCTTTACATCCTCCATTAGTTCTTTCCTACTGTTCAAGATTCAAGGCAAGATCCCTAGTCATAGCCTAAATATTCTGGATTAGACAGTTGTCCTTCATACAAGCTGGGAACTTATTTGACATTTTATGTTTGGCTCTATTTTTCTTCCAGCAGATATACCATGTCCTCCCCTCTTGTCCTGGACTCAACCACTGTGTATTGGTCACTGTCAGTAAATCCATTGTGGAAGAAATCAAACTTCACATTGTGGTTGAATCAGAAGTGACAGAGCCAGCTTTTCTTTATTTAGGGCTACACTGTGATCACAGGGAGAATTCCATACAGCAAGGGGAATCACCCACTTGTCTGTTTCAAAGGATTTCTCGGACTCTCTAAGTTTACAAGCATATTTATACTTAAGACAGAGAAAGAGATAAAAAAATATGACCTTGGAGAAACAAAACAGTAGTAAATTACACAGAAATTTAGGAAGTTTACTTAAACAAACCATCTGTGCACAGGGTAATATATCAAGATAACCTAAGGATAACCCAAGGCATGTAGGATTTCTTATCTCAGAACATTTAACTGAAACAAGCAGTATCAGCACTTCTGGTCTGCGTCTGTTTTTCTAGTCAAATAGGTTAGAAGCTCAACTAATACACCATGGAGTCTTACCTTCTGCTCTCTGGATGTAAGCAGGCGTAAGCCACAGCCAACAAATCCCTAGACAATCAATGCTGTTTCTGCAATCAAGATTGCTGGAAGAACTGTTCGTGGATATACCAGTCCTCGACTGCCACTGTTCTCCTCCCTGGTGATGCAGCTGGATCTGTAAGTATCTCTTATTTGCTTTTTCCCCTCTTCTTCCTCAGTCTGGCTACTTGTTTGATCCAGCTGGGCAATGAACTTGACACTTCAGTAAGAGTGAGAGCAGTAGTAGCTGCAGGTATTGAGCTTGAAAACACTACAAATATATAAGGAGTTAATAATTATTTGACTTGATGATAAATTAAAAATTAGAAATTCCAAATGGGTTTTTGCATTCTGTTTCAGGAACTGCCTTGCATTTTTACTCCATATTCCCAAGACAGTAATTACAAATGGCCCAATACTTTGAGATGGGATTCCCTATCCACTGGAAGCTCCAGACATTCTAGGTGTCTAGTGATCTGAAGGTGTAGGATTATCTGCACCAGGAGAGAATGTCCCTTTCTAGGGCTGCTGTGGGACTTGACCTGGATTCTTCTGGGAGATGTATGAGAGGGGTTGAGTGTGAATCCTGGTTGACCTGAAAATCCTAGTGCTCCTGACAAACTCCCCACTTTTGCAGGCCTGTGACTTTTTTTTGAGGATGTGATCCTCCCGTGTGTGTCATCATCAAGGTAGTGAGAGCTCTTCACTACAACAGGAGACTACCCTTCAGCCTTTTAGTCTCCTACTACTGGAGGAAAAGGGCTGCAGGGAGAAGCTCAAGTCCATCAGCTCTGGAGACTAGGGATGTGAACAAATGTTGCATCTAGTATGGGCCTGATTTTCCCAGTGTTTGATTTGGATCAAGAGTTATGGCACCATTGTATATGTATTTTGCCTTTCCAAGTGTCACTCCACTTCATTACTGCTTCTCTCCCAGTAGTGACCAGCAAGAGCACACATCTCAGTCTGCCTCACAGCTGTTTTGTGTCCAGAGGTTTCTGAGGATTCCCCAGCATGGCAGAAAGCAATCATTGTGTGGTTGGCTACATGGGATCAGATGGGACCATCCTTCAGTTCTGCTGCTACTGCTAATCCCTACTGCTACCATGCCCTCCTACTGCTACCCTACTGCTGCCACCAAGCCTGCAAAAGGACCTGTACATGAGTCTTGCCCTCCTGCTGGCCATATTCACCCAGCATTGGGAGTGCACAGCCATGATTATGTGGCAAATGGACAGTTACAGCTCATGTGTGGCAACTTGACTTTAAAAGTCTGCAAAATGAGTGAGACTGGGCATTTCATGGGGAAGAGGACCATGCACTTGCTGGATTTCACAGAAAGGCACAATCATGGATAAGTCCATCTCTTCCTCTCTGGCAGAAATATCTGCCCCAAAGAGGTGTTGGCTATAGCACAACACAGCGTGTCTGGGTCACTGTGGTAGTACCTCCAAACAAAGGAATAGTGTTTCTGGTCCATGGAAATAAGCTGTGACTAGTGGAAGCTAATCCTCTTGGCCATCTGAGACAAACTTTCAAATACCCCATCTGACCTTCATGGAAATCTGTGATAAGTTAGCCCCTTGTCTTGAGCAGCAGACTACCAGGATGAGGGTCCCTTGACCATGAAAAAGCACATTGCCACTGCACTATGGAAGCTCACTGGCCTCTGGTCTGTGGCCAACCAGTTCAGAGTTGGTAAGTCCACAGTAGGATCAGTGGTGTGCAAGGTGTGTCTGGTGATCCAGCAGGTGATGACCCTATGGATCATACACCTTGCCAACACACAGAGGGTCATAGCCAGTTTCACTTACCCAGGATTCTTGAATTGTGTTGGGGCTGTTGATGATCACACACACACACACACACACACACACACACACCCCCTCACCATTCTTTCCCTCTATGCACTGAGGCCAGAACTTTTTCTCACAGGCTGCAGTGTACCACCAGGCAGGGCTGGTTCACACATGTCAATGTCAGCTAGTCAGTGGCATGCAGGGCAGGGAGGCTGGGTGTGTAGGCATCCCCTCACTTTATTTTCCTGATCACATGTTTCCTATTAAACTTTGTCAACCAACATTGACAGGCAGTGGCAGGGTATGAGTGGTGGGAGGTGGAGACACAGTGGAGGGGGACAGCAAATCATGAAATCCCTCCTTGCACTGGAGCCCAATAGTTACAGCCCAATCATTTCTCTAGCTGAAGAGGCTGCCCTTGCCTCTCCATTGACTACTGGCAAGCAGCTTGCATGCTGGGGTTCTTAGCACCTTGTAAGCAGAATGGGCTCCTTTGTGGGCATGGGTATTGGGCAGGGGATGGGAGTGGTGGCTGTGGGCTGCCATCCTGGTTGGATGAGGGATTATGGGGGAGGGATCAGGGATCATGGAATCCCAATTTGGACTGGAGCCCAGTTGACATGGTTCAAACACACCTCCAGGCGAAGAGGTTTTTCTCACTTCTCATGAAATGTTGTGCCCTAGACACACAGAGGAAATTATGACAGTCATTTAAACTAGGTTTGTTTTACAGAAAGTCACCTATTAAACACAGCACAGCAACAAAACCTACAACAAACCAGAACACCCCCCCCACACCATTGGAGGGGAGGGAAGGTGGGGGAAAGGACCCCTCCCCCCTGGTGGCAAAGTCTGTGAAAGAGAGGCTCTGTCCTGTGCAGAGTGTAGCCGTCCTGTGATCCCAATGTGGGTGAAAGCTGGGAGACTGGAAGCCCAGGGAAAGCATGTGTTCCCAGGGGCCTGTGGCATGCCCTGGTGGCCTGTGATACTGTGGAGTCATGTGAAGAACACCCAGGATGCTCTTGGTCTGCGGCTTTAGCACAGACATGACACACTCACTCAACCCTCACAAACTCCAGCAGGTGTTTGTGGCCTGCTGGGTTATCACTGAGGAGCGGGTATAGGCCTCAGCGTTCTTTCTGGTTAGCCACAGGGAGGACCATGCATGACAGGTGCCTCCTGTGTCAGGGGTGGTACATGCCCCCCCCCACCAGTGACCAGCTAGTGACTGGGAGGGGGCATGGGCAGCTGATCCCATGGCCAATCGCACTGACCAGGAAGCATGAGTGCCAGCAGAGATCCTGGAAGTGCCAGCAGCACTTCTCCTGGTGTTCCCACTCCCCGGTCAGTGCTTGCAGAGTGGGGGCACTGGTGCTCCTGCCTGTCCCCCCTGCCTGCTGCCTAAGCAGGGAGTGGTGGCTGTGAGGGGGTGCACCAGTGCTCTCAGGGGGTGTACATGCACCCCTGTGTAACCCCTATGCATTGCCACTGGGGAGGAAAGTCTTGACTGCTTGATGCCATACCAGATCATGTCTGTGCACCGGGCCTGGTACCACTTCTGCCTCTCCCTCATCTCCCTGGCCTCAGTAGCCCAAATGGTGCAGCATTTATCAAAAGCTGCCAACATCTCTATCTTCATCCTAGCATGGGTCTTCTGATGACTGGCAGGTCTCTGTGCCCTGGTCTCACCCTATAGCCTTGGAAGATCATCACAGCTGGAGGCACTGCACCTGCCAGCCACATGTGTCAGTTTTGAAAACAGAACACCTAAACAGGCACCTATTATTTAGCTCCTTACCATCTGTGTAAGATGACAAACTCCACAAGAAATATAAGAAGCTACAAATACTGTTCATTCTACCTGCTGACTCTTGCCATAGCAAAGTCTCTCTCCACTCCATTCTCTGCCCTAGAGAACACTATCAAGGAGTTCCAGGGCTGAAAAGGCCATTCCTGTCCTGGGGCATCATCATGAATTATGGCATGGCCCAGAAATTCTACCAATGGTGGTCATTTGGGTTGGGGAGTGGATCTGGTGACAGAAATCATAGAGGCAGGATCCTTAACAAACATTGCTTGTTTCATGCTGACTGACGGGAGCCTGACAAGACTGACCCTGCTATGGAGGCAAGAACTTTTTGTTGCCACATAGGGAAGCCCAGTGGTCTTTGATGTTGTTTTATGAAGATGTGACAGTCCCATCCAGATGGGTTGCAGCTACAGTGGTTCAGCAGAGAGGAGTGTCCTGTTCTGGAGTGTGAGGGTGTGGTTCATGAGATGAGCTGTGCAGCTCCCGGTCATGCTTTGGGGATGGAGGAGCCAATGAAATATGTAGCAATTCACTATAAAGCACTTCAGCAGTCCCTTGTTTCATCAAGGGTTGTTTTTATTTGCCTTGTGCCAATTTATCTTTGGCTTGGGTGCCTTGACTCTCCAATCCCTTTTTATAACATATTTAAGATGCATAAAGTACTATAATGACTCTCCATATCCATAGTATACCAGCTACCAGGAATAATATACAGTTACCCTCATCCCTGCTCTCTGAAGGAAGGATGATTTTTGGGACTACAAGGCTATGTGACTCAGGCTGTCATAGAAACACCAAAAAAACTAGAGTGAACTCAGCCACAGGAAAATTCTAACACAGGATGCCAAGAAGCAGCAGTGTGTAACTAGAGCAGGACAACTGGGGCAGCAGCCCTTGGTGCTCATTAGATGGGGAGGACAAATAACAACTGCTGCTGCAGCCACATGGCAGCACAGTAGCAGAGAGAAGTCATAGCTGCTCACCTGCATTGTTGTTGTGCTGGGCACCGGACTGGCCTGTTATGCCTCTGCTGAGAAATGTCCTGGACTGTTAGGGGGATTTGGAGAGTCCTGGTAGGGTGATAGGATGCTGTGTAAAGAAGTACATGGAAAGGTAAAGCCCTTTGACACTGAAATGGGGATTATGCTTGCAGTATGATTTAGAACTGAGATTACTAGATGGAGAATGGCAAAAATGCCAATGCAGAAAAGGCAGAAGCGTTTAAAGGACACTTTTGTATTGGGAAAAAAGGCAGGTTGATGTGGGATGATCATGAAATACTTTTTACCTAGCTAGAACAGAGAAGAATGTTAAACAGTGCACCTGATATTTTAAAACCAGCTCTGTGGACTATTTAACTTGATTTTTAATGAATCTTGGAATGCAGAGTAGTGCGATAGACTGGGTTTTGATGTAATGGTTCTGGTTTAAATGTGTTAATGTCATAATAATATTGCATGACTCAGTTTTCCCAGTTACTTTGCACATAGGGAAAGAAGGAATTAACTGTGTCAGGAAGCAGACCTGTGGTAATCTGCAGGAGGGCAGTGGGTCATCAAGAGATAAATTAAGCAATTTCCTTATAAAGTATCAAATGGATTCCAGCCTCAGCACCTGAAGAGACTCCCTCCTTCCTTTCTGGTACCTAGTGAACTGTCTTGAGAAACAGAGGGCATGTCTACACATGCCGATTTAAGGGGCATTAGCCATTTTTAGGGTGCATTAAGGGCACAGGTTTACACGTTCATGCCCTTTATGTGCCTTAAAAATGGCAATTTTAGGCTATTCATGCCAAAGTTGAATACTTGCAAAAGCCAATTTAGGTATGAATAGCTAAAGTACCTTAACGCACATGTAGACATGCTACGGCACATTAACACTGTGTATGCCGATTGACTTGGGACTAACTTAAATCCCAAGTTGGTCCATACACCATGTTAATGCACCTTAGTGTGTGCACATGTAGATGCACACCTAAATTGCCTTAATGCACATTAGGCACATGTAAAAGCATGTGTACACATGCCCAGAGATGCCCAGACACGAAGTGATATAGACCCAAAGAGAGGAGCTGGAGAGAGAACAGCCAAGATATTTTACCTGTCAGATACTGCCTGAGAAGTTAGCCTAGACATTGTGGCTTTGCCTGATGTATTGTAATTGATAAGTAATGATTGCTTTTGTTTAAGAAGAGCTGCCTGATTCACTGTATATGACTTTAGGTGCATTTGGTCCTCTTGAAGAAGTAAAGTACCAAGAGACAGAGGAATTAAGCCAGAAGGTAATTCTTTGGGGAGGGCATAGATAACAGGGGAGTCAGGGACCAATAAGGACAGATCTCAAAATCCAATGAGGCAGGGGCTCAACCCACTCTAGAAGCTACATCTGAGCTGGTTTCAGGAGGCACTGCAAGAGACTAAGACCTGCGGCAGGTCTCAAGTGGTCCTCCCCTGGGGGAACCCATGACAACATGTTAGTGACATGTCCACCTCAAAACTATATACAATGCATGCAGTATTATGCAGTGAGAATGAGAGTGCTGAAGAGATTTGTAACTTTAGAGAGCAAACTTCTGGCATCACTGGAGTAAATAGGAATAGGATAGAGGAGCTGGCTTGTCTAGGAGCACTGGGTCAGGTGGCAGGGATAACTGACTAGCTCTAGTGAGAAGTTAAAAGCTTCCAGGGAGGGTAGCAGAAAGAGAAGTCTGGTCTGCTGAGGGACAAGCATCAAGCCTTTCTCCCAAGGCCTGAAGAAAGGGCAGAGGTTTTGTTTGTTGTTTGTCTGCTGCTTACATTTTTCTGTGTCTTCTGACAAGTACTTCCCCTGCAAAATAAAGACTGGAACTAAGAAGAGACTAAACTTTATGAGCAGACTAGCTCCTGGGTTGGGCTAAAGGAGAGACAACCTGCTCTAGATGGAAGTGATGGAAAAAATCATCGTATCTCTTGGTAAATTTTTCTATGGATGAATTGCTCTCACTTTTAAAACTGGACTACCCATTTACATTTGCAGGGGTTTAGCTTCAAGCCAGAGGAGCTTATGCCTGTTTCCTTTCAGTAATCGTCTGCTTACATGGGAGCAACTGCAATATGTTATACTGGTTTTATATAGTGCAGGGTTTAATTAGAATGTCATGTGATCAAGCACATAACAGAACTATGTCACTTAGCACCTCCGTTAAGGGGTACAGCATCAAGCAAATTTTAGCCCTGCCCTGTGACCTGGAAGTACCACCATCTTTGTTGGGAAGGGTCTGAACCTGTGATTATAATGAAGCCCTTCTCTTTTTGTTCTGTGTTGGGTTTTCCAGAATAAAGACTTAGGGCACACTTGTCCTTTCACTGAAAAAATCACCTAAGAGAAGGTGCCTGCTTAAACACCCTTAATGGCCCAGCTGAGCTATAAATGGTGTAGTTCAGCAACACCTCCCTCAAGTTGAAAGAATGCACCTTGTTGAATTTGAGCAAATTGATTCCCAGGTCTTGTTTTAAGTGAACCACATGGCAGTATAGGCTTTTGTCAGGGTTATTATTTGTTACTATTTGGGCACTTGTCCATGTTACATTGCTAATGTTACCATGTTACACTTTTCCTAAAGCGCCATTATGCTAGCTAAATAGCATCTGTGTATCCACATTGTCAGCTGATTTTATTGTTTTAGTTTTTTTTATTGTGGTAATTTAAAACACCTCTAACATGTTTTATTTTTAGCTCCTGAATTTCTTCCATGAGGGTTTTTTTTCCCTCATTTTAAATTTTCAACGTGGATCTGACTTATGACCGAAAATGTGATTTTTTCCTGTTTTGTGACTATTACATCACCAGGTGCCTCTTGGGTTCACTCAGTAATCCATGGAAATCCATTTAATCTCTATGGTAATACTTCAACAAGACTTCATGGGCTAATCTGCAAATTTTTACTGGTGATTTAGTTCAAGGTTCAGATTAATGAAAAATACAACTTTTTTGGATTCCAAAAAAAATTGTTCCCTGTGTTCACATGTACTTCATGGCAAAGATCAAATTGTTATGGGTCAGGCAGTTCAAGACACAGGCTAATTAAAATTACTTTTTGTTGGACTGGGTTTTTGGCTTGGCAGGGCTGTGAGGGGTAGGCAGGTCAGGAGTGACGGGGCCTGGCAGGGCTGGTAGGGTAGGGGTAACCCAGGTGGTAAATGCAATGTGGGTGGTACTCAGATGAGGTACCCCCTCTCCAATGGAAGGGATTTAGTAGGCGTTAGTGAGCTATGGGATGGGTAGCTGTGTAGCAAACCGCCAAGTTTCTCTTTTTTTTAAATTTTGAAATACATTCCCTCCCCTTCCCATAACCATTTCTGACTTTCTCTCTGCCCTCACTATCACTTATAAGTGATTACAAGTAGTACTAGGTAAGCTAAGTTCTTGTATGTCATTATTGTACTAAGCTCCCTTTTATATTATAAATAGTGTTCTATTATGTTTGTTTAGATTTGTAATGTTTTATATTGTATTATATTGTATTCCAATCATTTTTTGCATTGATTTTTATTGTTTCATATTAATACTATATGGTTTAGGCCTGTGTCTGTAAAGTAACGTCAAGTTTCCATTTTGTATGTCAAGCCTCCACCTTCTGTCCCCTGCCCTATACAATAAGTTGCAACAATGACTCATACCTACCCCTCTTATGTAAATTGGTTTTCCTTGAATGCCTGAAACAAAAGAGGAATGGATAAGTGAAACACAATGATAGAAGGACCCCCTACTAAATCACCCCACCATCAAAACCAATACCTGGACCAATGACCCAGCCATTGGAACCACCCTCAGCATTCAAGAAACAAAAGATGAGGCAACCCACCATTGTGCGAAGCTGCACATACTCAGTAGGAACATCTGGAACCCTCTGGAACAGGGCTGACCTTGCCTGGACATGCCCTCCCCATAGGAGATCATAGGTAGTCTGCCCCATAAAAAGGGTACCATAGTGTTCATTTAATAAAACTGTTATTTGGACCCATGAGTTGGGTTTTGCTTTACTATGGTTCCAGCCCTGCTCCAGTCTCTGCTTCTTGCCCTTCTAACTTCTGCCTTATTTCTCCCCCTCCAGATTCTGGCTCACTGCCACCTCCAACACCTGTCCCATGCTCCTGTGGCTGGGCAAGACTTTGGCCAGAGATGTCCAGAAGAGTCTTCTGGTGGCACACAGGCATGGTGTCAGATGGCCCAGAAAGGATTTCAATCTGTAATCTCAGCCCAAAAGGCAGTTCCTTATTCAAGCCCATAGACTTAGTACAGTGGGCATGGGGACGCTGTTAGTTGGCAGATTTGCAAAAACAAATAGGGCTTTGGGCTGGGCAAGTCTCTGGTCAGAGATGTTCAGGAAAGTCCTCCAGTGCCACAGAGGCATGGTGTGGGGTGGCCCAAGAATGATTCCCAGCCATAATCCCAGCCCAAAACTAGTTCCTTATTCAAGTCCATATACTTAGTACAGTGGGCATGGGCTGTCAGTTTGCAGCCTTGCATGCACAAACTGCATTTTGGGCCAGGCAGGACTGTGGACAGTCCCCCAGTGGCATGGACAGGAAGTTGGGGGTGCACCCTGCCCTGACTGGCCACCAAATCATTGCCAAGCCTGTTCTTTCTCCGGTTTTTCTTTCTTCCCCCCACCTCACCCCCAGCTTTTTTGACAGCGCCTATTTTAAAGCCCCAAAATAGGGTTCTATTTGAGCTAGGCACTCTTGCCTTTTGGGATTTGCCTAGGCACTCATAGACTTTGGGGATTAATGCCATTGCCAACATTGCTAGGTGACACAGAATGCCAGTACTGTCCCCACACTCTTTCCTGCCCTTGGGCACCATGAAGGCCATTGGGCTTTCCAATGAGGGTACACACTAGAGGTTACACACCTCATCTGTCAGCCTTTCTGGGGTGCTGGTTTTAGGGTGACCCTACTGGTCACCCAGGCAGTTACGTCATTACCAGGACAGCTCCCTCTGACACCAACCACAGTAGCAGACCACAATACTGTCTCCTCATTTCCCATATTGGCCCAGGACTGACCCAAGTGCACCCAGCTCTGGAGTGTAATGGCCACATAAAACAGTATATGGTGAGGTCTGTGATGAAATGTTATATGTGGATGTTGCACCCAGCTCTGGGGTGTCTCTCAGCTCTCTCCACACACTGTTATATGTGGCCATTACACCCCAAAGCTAGGGCCACCCCACACCATGCTTCTGGCATGGGGACTCTTCTGGACACCCCTGACCATGTGGGCTGGACCAGGAAGGATTTCCAGCTGTCATCAGAGCCCAAAAAAACAGTTTGTGGCCACCAGGTGTCAAATAGCCTCTCTCGGGCGACCTTTGTTCTGGTGGTAGACGTCAAGTGCCTTACGGACTCGTGTCGCAGACCGAGTAGATGTCTCCCCCTTGAGTCGCCTCCCCCGTTCTCTCCTGCCATGACTTGTTCCTCAGTAGGTGGGATTGGTTGTTGAGTGTACTCGGTGGCCTGTGGTTCACCTGGCGGTCATTTACAGGGCTCCACCACCCCTATACCCCAGCCTCACGCCTCCTTCGGTGTGTCGTCCGTCTGTGGGCCTCTTCCCCTCCGGTGGGATAACACCTTCTGACTTCGCGTCTAGGTGCCCATGGCCTATAGCCACATTCACCCGTGTGGGCCTACCCCCTCAGCTGTCCTTGCCTCCGCCCCTTCTTTCAGGGAAACACAAAAAAAGGTAAACCTTCCGAGGCTTCTCCCCAGCCCCATTTCTCGGGGATACCTGCATTCTCCCCCTATTCCCCTTTGCATGGGGTAACTAAATAAAACATAGTAACAAAACACAGAATAGTGGGCCACTTCCTGACATGGCTGCGCCCTGCCCCTTTACTATGCTTCCCCAGACTCTAGCTGGGGGGGTTGCTTTACTCCTGATCTGTCAACTCCGATATCCACTCCCATCCTCCCGTAAAGCTGGCTGGGACCGGTGGCGATACCCGACCTGACTGTAAACCCCTCAGGGCTCTCCTGGGGTCTTCTCCCCCTGGCATGGCTTCCTCCTTGCCCCCATCATCCTGACACTTCCACCTGGGTCAGCTCTGCCTCCAGGTGAAGCTTTAGCTCTGTCTCTGGCCAGCGTGCTTGTCGCTCCCTTGCCATCCCATGTGGGCTCCAGTCCGGGTGCTCTGCCAGCATCTGCCCCAGCTTGTCAGGCTCCCTGGCTCCCATGGGGAGGATCCCTTCCACTCCCTGCAGCAGCTGCAGCTCCTGTGCTGCCCTCCTCCTCCATGGCATCAGCCGCCGTTTTTATTTTCACCTGCCGGCACCTGAAGCTGATGTCATCGGCCGGCCATAATTGAATAAAGAGGTGGCTAACGAGCCGCGCAGGCTGTTCATTCTGCCCCTTTTGTTCTGTGCCTTGTGCTGCCGGTAAGTACCCTCTGTTACTTCTTTCCCTGGGACACAGTTCCTTATTCAAGCCCCTATACTTAGTACAGTGGACATGGGCAGCTGTGAGTTGGCAGCCTGGCATGAACAACAAGCACTTTGGGCCAGTCAAAATTCTGATCAGAGATGTCTGGGAGAGTCCCTCAGTGGCAGAGAGTCATGGTATGGGGGGCCTAAGAAGGATTTCCATTTCAAATCCCAGCCCAAGAAATTGCTTATTCGAGCCCATATACTTATTACATTGTACATGGGGCTGTCAATCAGGCCATGCTTTGGGCCATGCAAAACTCTAGTCAGAGTTGTCCAGGAGAGTCCTCTGGTGGTACAAAGGCATGGTGGATGCAGGATATTAATTTACATATTATTTGGTAAATATGCATAGCTAATGAAATTCTCTCTCTTTAGAATGTGTAATTCATTAATAAGAAGCTTTTACTGAGTATAGATTAGCTTTGAAAAGGGAACTGGGAAACAGGAATAAGGACCTGGGACTTAAAGGAACAAACTGTAGCCTCATGTAGCTGGTAGCCTTGGCTCTGGCCACCCCAAAACAGTGGATGGTGAAAAGGCCAGTCACTGCCAGGCAGGGGTCCCTGCCCCCTACCACCGGGGGCAGTGGTGGGGGGGAGAGCTGTGTGATGCAGATGTTCATTGACCTTCAATAGAGGTAGGCAGTTTGAAATTCTGGGAGCAAACCCTAACATGTAGCCTGGAGTGCCCCAAAACAGTGGATGGTGAGCGCAGGCCGGTCACTGTAAGCAGCGGGTGCCCCACAGCCACATGCCTGGTCACATGGGGGACTGGCAGGGAATTTTGCAAGTGAAATGTTCCTGGGGCCCCAGAAATGTGGGGGGTGGCTGACTGATGAACAGAGCAAATAAAGTGCACGGTTTGCCAAGTGCAAGTCACAGCTAAGCAGGCTTTTGCCAATTCTGAAAGAGAATCCTAACATGTAGCATTCGGTGTATGTGGTATGGGTCGGGTAGCTCTTGGTAATTAATCACAGAATAGGCCTTTGGCATACCAGAAGGTAATGCAGGAATGGGGATTTGTCTATGTGGACTGCTTGCTAGGGCATGGCTTCCTCTATTCCTAAAGGGGTAAGCAACAAGAAAACAATAATATTGCTGGCCCTAGAACAGTTGCATCATAGAAGTCTGCTTCTAGAAGAGGAAATGATATGGTTTATTGAACTGCACTGGTGTCTGTTCAAACTCCTGGAAAGCCAGGTTTGGAGATTTGCCTCAAGGCACAGACTGATGAGAGCTGTAACCTGAGCTGCGGGTGTACCCGAATTGAGTGCAAGCAGAGTTACTGTGAAATGCTGATAGGACAATGCACTGTCAGATTTCAAGTCTCCCCCAAAAAAGCAGACCCAGGGTCCTTGGACTCTGTGGCATAACATGACAAAACCATGTCTGACTGTATGAAAATAAAAATAAATAAATAAAATTGCTCAATAAAAAAGAGCTTGGTCACTGATTTGTTATGCTTTGGGGTGCCTCTCACTTCTAACCGGCAGCCCCTGCCACCCAGCATTGCCACTGCTCTTCACTCCCAAACTGCCACACAGCCCTGCCAGTGCCTTCATCCAGGGCCTCAGCCACAAAGCAGCTTCACTGGAGCACTGTTAATACAGACTGATTTAGTCAGGACTGATTCTGCCTTGAGCAGGGGGCTGGACTGGATGACTTTGTGAGGTCTCTTCCAGCCCTAGTTTTCCATGAACCTATGTTTATGCTCTTCTATTTTTCCCCAAGACATTGTACCAGTGTTCCAAAGGAGAAGACAACTTTTACAGGGGAAAAAAAGCAGTAATGTTTGCAGAAAAACATGATGGAAATAAAACTTCATATTCAAATAAAGCAAAGTCCTATAATATCAGAGCTATTTATTACTCTAGATATATATGTTTATACCTTTCTGGTTGAATATGCTTAGTAATATATTTTGGCTTCATTGTAATGTGATTTGTGTAGTAGGTGTAACAGGGAACCCTAGCCCTGTTACTAGGAAGCAGAGCTGGCCCTTTAAGACTAGAGTCTTCAGAGCACAGCCTGCCAGCAGAGTAGGTTAGTAGGCCGATCTGACTGGGGCTGTCAGGTGACTGTGAGAGTGCCCAGGCCAGAACGATATAAGCCTTGGTCTGAGTTAGCCAGAGAAACCGGGCTGGGACAGAAGGTGGACTCCTGAAGGCTTCAAGCAAAGCTGCAGCACCCCTACAAGTGAGAGCAACAGGAATTAGGACTCAGAGATGTGGAGCCCATGGGTAAACAGGCTAACTGCCTCCATTAACTTTTCTTTGTTGTAGCCCAGGCGATTACTGTTTATGTTGTAATTTAATTTGGTAGTTTGTGACTGAAGCTGCAGGAGAGGTGGAGACCTCATTAGCACCCACAGGGTCATGGGGGCCAGAAAGCCTGGTGCCACAGGGGGCACAGTTCAGATTGATCGAAGCTAGTGCCTCTGAGCCGGGCCCAACACAGTGGGCCTAAGCTGGATGGCTTAGCTACATAAGAAGGGGCAGAAGCTGAATTGGCTGAGACCCCAAAAGAGTGAACAGAAGATGCAGCTAACACCTGTGAGGCATAGGGCATGATAAGGGGAGCTTGGAGTCATGAAATTAGCCCTTAAGGCAGGAGCACCTTGCCTCCAGAGGTTGGAAAGCAAAGATCAGATCTGAAAAGCCCTGGGGCAGCCTCCCTTTTAATAACTCAAGAAACACCAAGACATGGCAGGTGAGTGAAGGGGAATCTATTCTCAGAAGCCAGTTAAAATATGGAAAAGGGACTTTGGAGTGCCTCCAGGTGTTCTCAGATGTCCCTGGGGATGACAGCCTGTTACACAGGGAAAACATCTATACTTCATCAGGGCCATGTAAAAATTAATTTAAGTCAGGTTAGTACTTAATACTTTTTTTGAGTGTGTCTACATGTCACCGTACAGCAATGTTGCTATGGTGCCATGCTTTAGTACTTCCTTTTGGAAGTACTAAAGCATGGCACATTATGGGTGGTTACTGCACTGTGTGTGGTGCATGGTTAGATTTTGCTGCTATGTTGCCGTAGTGGTATGATATACCCAGAGAGTGCACTG
Organism: Crocodylus siamensis; assembly: GCF_052110815.1. Taxonomy (NCBI): domain Eukaryota; kingdom Metazoa; phylum Chordata; order Crocodylia; family Crocodylidae; genus Crocodylus; species Crocodylus siamensis. The sequence continues at coordinate 40,718,042 of NC_143404.1, read as the reverse complement.
CTGCGGTGAGGTAGTTGGCAATTAGGGCTATGTGAGACTTTGGATCCCGCTTCGGATCTGGAGCCACTTCAGATGATTTGGCGTCCGAAGCGGTACTTCCAGATCGAAGTGGGGTCCCAGCAATGGTATCCAGAGTGGGTCGGGGGCATTCGAAGCGCTTTGGATCCACTTCAGATGCTTTGGACCTGCTTTGGCTATTTTGAGGTAATTAGAAGACGGAGCGGGAGTGGGGGAGGGAGGAAGTGCGGGGGGGGGGGGAAGACTGACGTCTGTAGGCAGCCAGTGAGAAGGATTTCATAGTTTCATACTTTCTAGGGTCGGAAGAGACCTGAGCAGATCATGGAGTCTGACCCCCTGCCATGGCAGGAAAGAGTACTGGGGTCAAACGACCCCAGCAAGGTGTTCATCCAGCCTCCTCTTAAACACCCTAGGGTAGGAGCCTGCACCACTTCTCTTGGAAGTTGGTTCCAGGCCCTAGCCGCCCTGACTGTGAAGTACTGTTTCCTGATATCTAGCTTAAATCTACCCTCTGCCAGCTTGTGAGCATTATTCCTGGTCACTCCTGATAGTGCTTGGGAGAACAGGGACTTCCCCAGTGCCTGATGATCCCCCCCGACTAGTTTGTAACAGGCCACTCGATCCCCGCTCAGCCTTCTCTTGTGGAGGTTGAACAGGTTCAGGTCCCGTAGCCTCTCCTCGTAGGGCCTGCCCTGCTGTCCCCTGATCATGCGAGTGGCCCTCCTCTGGACCCTCTCCATGCTGTCCACATCCCTCTTGAAGTGCGGCACCCAGAACTGGACACAGTACTCCAACTGCGGCCTGACCAGTGTTGCATAGAGGGGGAGGATCACCTCCTTGGACCTGCTCGAGATGCATCTGTGGATGCATGACAAGGTACGGTTGGCCTTCCTGACTGCCTCCTCACACTGCCAGCCCATGTTCATCTTGGAGTCAATGATGACTCCAAGATCCTTTTCTGCCTCTGTACTGACAAGAATGGAGGTCCCCAGCCTGTAGGTGCCGGTTGTTCTTCCCCAGGCATCACCTTGCACTTGTCAGTGTTGAATCCCATCCTATAATTTTCTCAAAAAGCTTGCCCAGGATTGAGGTAAGACTAACTGGCCTATAGTTTCCCAGGTCCTCCTTCCTCCCATTTTGAAGATGGGAACCACATTTTTCCCTGGCTACCTTTCCAATGGCAGTGTCTGTGGGGTGGGACTAAAAAAAGCATAAAAACCTCTGTTTCCAGCCCTTCTGTGCCTTTTGCAGCTCATTCCCTGTCAGCAACTGTGTGAGAGAGGAACGGTGAGATTGAGACCTGCCTGCTCCTTTTTCTTGTTATGAAGGAGTGGTTAGGATTTAGCTTAGCTTAACTATTCTATTCAATTATTATTAGTATTACAATTCAATTTATTTCTTTGAATTTATATTTTCTCTTTTTTTGGAAACTGCAAAAAAAATTGTGTTTTCCCAGCCACTGTTATCTATCACTGCAGGGAGGTACAGATTGCTTGCACGCATGCACGCACACACACACACACACACACACATACACAAAGACCCAGAATATAGGGAAAAAAAATCACAGTGGAAGAAGACAGATATTCACAGCAGAACAAGAAATACAGATAGTATATTGAGACCCACAAAGACACAGATAATGTTATTCACAGCAGGTACAGATTTTCACAGGAGAGCAAGACAGATATACAAAAGGATTCACACACACACGCACGCACACACACACAGACCTTTTGCAGCACAGGAAAAATCAATATGAAGTGTGCTGGAAAGGCAGGTGCCAGGTCCTCTGACAGAGGAGGGAGAGGGGGTAGTGGGAGAGCTAGAGCTGCAAGCCCCTTCCCCACCCCCAACCCCAAACACAGATGCATTCTATTTCTAAGCAGCCATGACATCAATGCTGCCAGTGGAAGCCAGGAGGTGGGAGCAGTGTCTGCACCTGATGTCCCTGCACCTGCACCACCTCTGCTCAGTCCAGAAGTAGGCACCAGCAGCAGAATCACTGCCTCCTCCACCCCAATTTCAGCTCTCAGTGTGAGCCTCCCACTGCCAGAGGAGGAGCTGGAGCTGGAACCAGGGATGCTGAGCGCGTTGGCTCAAGCAATTCTGGGGACTGAGGGGGAATCAGTTTGTGCTCCACACCCCAAAAGGTTCCCCTAGACCCAGGTCTCCTCTGGAAAGCAGCACCTCAGAGGAGGCTGAGTTTGTGGAGGCAAGTGGCTCAGCTCAGGCAGCTCCTGCTGCTGTTCAGCCTCAGCCTGCTGAGAAGGGGAAAAGGCAGGATCCTGGCCCTCAATGCAGAAGCAAGGGAGTCGTGTAGTGTGGGATCATTTTGAGGTGGCAAATGATCCCAGGTTTGCCATCTGCCAACACTGCCTAAGGCACATTAGCTAGGGCAAGGACATGAGACACTTCTCCACCACGGCCATCCTGCTGCATCTGAGGAGGCACCACTCCCTTGCCCTTCTTCCTGCTGCTCAGCCTGGCACCAGCGCAAGTGTGCCAAAAGGGAAGTGCCCCGCTCACTTCAAAGTCCCCTTACCTCCAAAGCAGAGGCAGGCCACCCTGGACCAGTGGGGGAAAGGTGGACAGAAAGGGGGGTGCGTTCCCAAGGTGAGCAAGATCACCCAGAGCATTGGGGAGATTCTTGCTCTGGATAGCCAGCCCTTCTCCCTAGTTGAGCAGCCAGGGTTCAGGTGGTTTGTAGCACTTCTGGCTCCATTTACAAAGTGCCTGCACGCACCACCTTTAGCAGGGCAGTAGTGCCCTCCCTGTATCGGGCATGCAGGGAATACTTGAGGGAAGAGCTGTGCAAGGCAGGGCCACAGGTAGCCTTGCATTTCACCTCCAACATCTGGAGCAGTTGGGGTGGCGATCATGCCTACCCCTCCCTCACAGGGCACTGGTGTGCTCAGTCAGGCCGTTGGTGGGCTCTACTGCAAGCCGAGTTGCTGGATGAATCTCACACAGCAAGAGAGATCATGGGAACCGTGAACCACATGATGCAGGGGTGATTCATTGGGCAGGCTGAGCTCACCTGTGGGTTCATGGTCACTGACAACAGGGCCAGTATGGTGAAGGCTGCCCATGATGCCAACTTGGTTGGTATCTGCTGTGTGGCCCATAGGCTGCACCTAATAGTGAGGGATGCCTTGGAGGGGGACAGGGCTGCCAGTGATGGCGCTGCCACCAGTACCTCTACAAGCCAGCTGATTTCAAAATGCAGGAAGGCGGTGGGCTACTTCCACCGCAGCATTGAGGGGAACAAGATGCTGTGGGAGAAACAGGCAGAGCTAAGCATCCTGCAGCACACAATCATCCAGGCTGTGGAGACTCGAAGGAACTCCACTTACCTGATGCTTGAGAGGCTGGTGGATCAAAAGAAGACCATCCATGAGATGGCTTTGCTAGGGAGATTGGGATCAGCAGCCCCCTGAACAGAGCTGAGTGGGGTACCATTTCCAAGATGTTGGTGGTCTTCAAACCCTTTCTTGAGGCCACTGAGAGGCTTAGCGCTGGCAATGCCCTCCCCAGCCAGGTGATCCCCCTAGTGAGGGAACTGGAGAACCAAATGGTGAAGTTCCAGGGGATCAATGTTCCTGGCTGGGGCAGGCCACTGTCACCAGAGGTGCAGGCACTGGTGGGGCAGCTGAAGGAGGGCATCAGGAGACGGCTGGATCCCTTGCGGTCCAGTACAGTCCACATGACGACGGGCATATGCGACCTGAGGATGAAAGGGAGCATGTGCACGGGCAGCCCCAAAACCCTTGATCACTGGACGCAGGAGCTGGTGGACAAAGTCAGGGAGGCCAAAGTGCAGAGGCAAGGGGATGTGGAAGAGGGGGATCCACTTTCCAGTGCCAGCTCTCTCAGTGCCAGCACCAGCCAGTCTCCTCTACACCAGCCACTGACAAATGTGGGCCATGGGCATGGCTTCAATGCTGGGGTCCAAATGCACCAGACCCCAACCTCGAGCAGGTAGTGCTCAGGCTTCGGTGGCTACTTATCTCACTGAGGATGTGGAGCCCCTGGACTGCGACCCCTTGGCCTACTGAGCAAATGCAGCCAGATGTGGCAGGATCTGGCCACGGTTGCCCGGCAACACCTGTCCTGTCTACTGACCGGTGTTCCAAGCAAGAGGGTGTTCAGCATTGTTGGGGATGTTGTGACACCCCACTGCACCTGCTTGGATCAGCTCATGTTCCTAAAGGTGAACCTCCCGCTGCTGGGGTTCCCCAAGCTCCACCTGCAGACGGACTGAGTGCCACCTTCCTCACTCCGTCTGCACCAATTTCCTTTTTTGAGCTTTTGAAAAGCCGAGTAATGCCCTGCTCTCAGCTGGAGGGGGCACTAACTGCATTGCCAGCCAGCAGGGGAAGAACATGTCCCTGCTGAGCTCATTCCTCTGCCAGGATGAACTTGAAGGTATGGGATTGGGGCTATGTGGAAGGAGGAGGCCCCAGGTCCTGGACGTGACAACTAAAACTGCACCCTGCCAGGGTATGGAGGCCTGGTGGGACTGCTGGCAGTGCGGCAGCCCCGTAAATGTACCAATGATCCCCTGGTGAAAGGTGGGTAGGAGGTGCCATAACCTCCAGCTACCGCATGCATGCACGAAGGTCTGGCTGGGGAATGCCCAGACCTGTCATGTCTTTGACAGGCCTGACGCTTGCTGGCTGCAGTGCAGTTGTGAGGCTCCCAGTGAGCTCAGCTTAGCTGCCTGGGATGCCAGCTTTAGGGATGAAAACCCCATTGTCAGGCAAAGTAAGTAGCTGAAGTTGGTCCTGGATGGAAGGAATAATAAAGAAGACAGAGGCTGGCCTGGCATGCAATGTAGGCAAGAAAGTCAGTCAGTGAAAATGGAAATGGAGGTGTCATGGGGGAGGGACAGGCTAGGTGGGGAGTAGGGGGGAAAGGGGGATGTAGCAGTGCAGGTAAAAGTCCAGAGGTACCTGGGGTGTCAGATGTCCAGCAGGTCTCAGTGTGCCAGTATTCCACTGTGTATATTGAGTCCGTGAGTTTCTGTATCTACTACCTAGGAGGCTGATGAAGTGTAGTTCATAGGCCCAGCTCTGAAGAGTGGTTTGCATTGTAATTTGTTCCCTCTCAGGATCAGGCCTGAGAGACTGGAGGCAGTCATTTTTTGGTGAGGAATGTGCCCCCACAGGTAGATGGGTTTTGTTGTCTTTGATAGATTCTGGTGTGCAGTTTATGGGGTACTGGAGATAGCTGGCAGGTGTTGTGTTTTGAGTTGTAGGAACGTTAGAAATATTATTAAAAATGCATAATGAATAGAGTGTTGTTAGAACTGCACAGTTTACATCTCGTACCTGATAAGAAAAAACACTACCAAGGATCCTTTGTGCTAAAGTATCACTCCCTTTGCCAATCTGTCAGCCGTTCTTACACTAAATCACTCTCAACCCTCATACTCCTCCAGTCTCTCTCTGCTTTTTATCATGTAGATTACAGAAGTTGTAATTCAATTGACTGTGTCCTTGGAAGAGGGAGAATTTCAACTTTTGGTGACCTAGGGGCTTTTCTGAGCGTGCGTAATTAGCTAATGCATATATGCCTATCCGCCCCGCATACTTAAGTAGTTAATTATAATGAACATGCGACGTATGAAGTGACGTATTTACATATATGTTTGTATGAACCGGAAATGAGTTGTAAGAGTTCCTGTTTCTGCACATGTGCCCAGGAGAAGGAGATAAGAGCCGGCTGAGAGGTTTCCTCGGGGGCAGAGTGGTCTGGGACTCTCTGTCTCTGCTCTGACCCTATTTGCAAATATACCTTTTGTGTTGCTAATAGTGTGTGCCTGAGGAATTATTATTTGTGAGCCTCCAAAAGAAACGAACCGCGATTTTCGCATCAGGAAGTTGTCTTCAGTTCTGGTGATGAAGTTAGGTGCTTGTTTGAATGTACAAACCTGTTAGGCTTGGCCTGCAAACTCTTAACCATATGAATGGCCCTCCTCTGGACCCTCTTGAGGTTATCCACATCCTTCTTAAAGTATGGTGCTCAGAACTGGATGCAGTACACCAACTGCAGTCTGACCAATGCCGCATAGAGATGAAGTATCACCCCCTTGGTTCTATATGTCATGCATCTGATAATGCATGATAAAGTGCGGTTAACTTGGCTGATGATGAGTCACACTGATGACTCATGTTCATCTTGGAATCCACTATGACTCCAAGATCCTTTCTGCTTCTGTGCTGCTGAGAGGGTCTTTTCCCAGCCAGTAGGTGTGCTGGATATTTTTACGCCCTAGGTGCAGCACTCTGCATTTGTTCTTTTTGAACAGCATCCTATTGTGTTCTGACCACTTTTCCAACCTATCCAGGTCCACCTGCAATTGTTCCCTAGCCTTTGGAGTGTGCGTTTCACTCCACAGTTTAGTATCATCCGCAAACTTGGACAGGGTACACTTCAGGCACACATCCAAGTCACTGATGAAGACATTGAAGAATACAAGTCCAAGGACTGAGCACTGTGGGGCCCCATTGCCCACATCCTTCCAGGACGATACCAACCCATCCACCACCACTCTCTGGGTGCAACTCCCAAGACAATTTGCCACCCACTGGATTGTGTAATCATCTAAGTCAGAGCATCTTAATTTATTTATGAGAATGGAATGAGATACAGTATTGAAGGCCTTCCTAAAATCCAAGTAAACGACATCTACCTCTACTCTTGCATCTAAGAGTTTTGTGATCTGGTCATAAAAAGAAACCAGATTAGTCGGGCATGATCTACCTGCTACAAATCCATGCTGGTTGCTCTGCTGCATTATTTTTCCCACTGGACTCCCACATATATGATCCTTCATAATTTTTTCAAACACTTTTCCAAGGATAGAGGTGAGACTAACTGGCCTATAATTACTTGGAACCTCCTTCTTCCCTTTCTTGAAAATAGGGACTACACTGGCCCTTTTCCAGTCCCCTGGGACTTGACCCGAGTGCCAAGACTGCTCAAACAGCATGCCAGTGGTTCTGCTATGACACTGGCCAATTTCTTCAGTACTCTTGGGTGCAGCTCATCTGGGCTTGCTGACTTAAACGCATCCAGTCCATCCAAGTAACTCTGCACCAAATCAACCTCAACAGTTGGTAGACTGGTGTCCCTCTGACCATCTAAGAACTCATTAGGAGACTTGTCTTGACCCTTGTTCAGGAACACTGAGGCAAAAAACTTATTAAAGAGCTCTACCTTGCCCCCCCACCCTCCCCATCTGTCACTAATTGCTCCTGCTTCTTCAGTAGAGGTCCTGCTTCTTCAGTAGGGGAAGCTGCCCTGCACCTTCTTTTTACTCCCTTCATACCTAAAAAAAACAAACAAACAAAAAAAAAAACTTTTTGTTGTCTTTAATTTGTGTTGCCAGCCTCAGCTGTATAGTTGTTTTGGCCTTTCTAACTGCCTCCCTGAAAGTGCGGGCCAAGTAGGTATACTCCTCCTTGGTAGCTTCCCCCTGGTTCCACTACCTATATGCCTTCTTTTTTGCCCTTAGGCTTCCCTGGATTTCTTTGTTTAGCAAAGGAAGTTTTTTGGCCCCTTTCCCCCCCTTTCCCTTGCAATGGGATCATCTCCCTCTGTGCCCAAAGGATTGCTTTCTTTAGGAACAACCACCTTTCCTGGACTCCCATCTCACCAATACTCCTATGCTGCAATGCACCATTGACTAAACTCTTGAGTACACTGCAGTTAGTCTTCCTAAAGTCAAGCACTTCCACCCTACCAGTTATCTTCCCACCCTATGCTGTATGGTGAATTCGATTGATTGATGGCCACTGTCCCCAAGGTGATCATGAATCTGCAGTTCTCCTACCAGGTCTTCCCCCATAGCCAACACCAAGTCCAGTAAGGCATTTCCCTTAATGGGGCCATATACCCCCTGCATTAGGTGAAGGACCTGTACGCAGGTTAAGAACCTATGTGAATGGTTGGATTTGGCTGCTCCTCCCAGCAGGTGCCAGGGGAGTTTAGGTCCCCTATGACAACCACGTCCCCAGACCATATAGCGTCTGAGAGCTGCCTCAAGAATTCCAAGTCTAGCTCTTCCTCTTGATGTGGTGGTCTGTAGCAGACCCTCACCACCAAGTCCCTCTCCCCTCGACTTCCATGTATCCTAACCCACAATACTTCAACTTTCTCCTCCTCTGATCCCATTTTGATTAGGGTATATGTATAATGCTCCTTAACATAGAGAGCAACTCCCCACCCCTCCTTTCCCTCCCTATTCTGTCCCATCTGTACAACCTGTAGCCCTCAGTGCAAACTGCAGGGGGTAGGGTCCCAACAGATTTCCATTAGCTAAACTAAATCAAAGTTATTGTTTGCAAGCAGGAGTGCAAGTTCTTCCTGCCTGTTCCGCATGCTCCTAGCATTAGTATAGAGGCACTTTAGCCCTCTGAATGGTGTCTTTGGTGCCCCCACATTCTGATGCCCATTGGGTCCCTTAGTACTTACATGGGATATTCTGTTGCATGTCTCATAGATTGTAGATCCTAGACTCTCTCCATCTCCTGCATCCCTATCCCCCAACAAACCTAGTTTAAAGCCCAATGTAGGAAATTAGCCAACCTGTAAGAGAAGAAACTCTTACCTTTTGCAGAGATGAAGCCCATCATGTCTCAGGAAGTCCCTTGCATGGCAGTGAGGATCGTGGTCCAGAAAGCCAAAACCTGCATGATGGCAGCAGATTGGCCTCTTACACAGGTGATGTGATGCCTACTGTGACCACTGACTGGGAGGATCGACAAAAAGACCACCTGCACCCCCATCTTCCTAAGCCTGGCCCCTAGAGCCCTGCAGTCACTCATGATATGGTCCAACTACTCCTGTCCTGTGCCCACATGGATGAGGACCATGGGATAATAATTAGAGGGCTGGATGAGGTCAGGAATCCTTGCCATGGTGTTCCTCCTCTGGGCTCCAGGCAGGCAGCAAGCCACTCACACCATGGGATCTGGGCAACAGATGGTTCCCTCCATTCCTCTCAAGAGGGAGTCACCCACCACAATGATGCATTGTCTCTTCTTCCAGTTACCTGGCTGGCCTTCAGCTCACTCAGTGATGGTTGTGGGCTCTTCCAGTGCAATTTTCTCCACTACACACTCCTCCAGTGCAGCCAGGGCCTCATATTTGTTCCCCAGCTGCACTGGGGGAGCTGCCTGTGTGGTGAGAGGCCTGGCCCCCGAGGTAACCATCCTCTGTTCACCCACATGTGCTTCAGGGCATTCCCTTGCCGCTTCTCCACCAGGTATCTTGTCCTGCAGAGAATGAAAGTAACCATCAATCTCATCCTCTGTGGCCCTGATTCCTCACAGCCTGCTCACCTCTGCCTGGAGTTCCCTCCCCGACCCTCCAGGGACTCAAGCAGGGCACACATAGGACAGGTGAGGGGACTCCCAGCCCTCCTGCTATCCCTGGGCCTTAGAAGACCTGCTAGGCAACCCCTACAGGCAGGGGGCCTGGGTGCAGCTGACCCACCCAAAGGCTCCATCCGTGTGGAGGCCTTGGAGGATCCCCGGGTGGGAGGCAGCAGTGGGGCAGGGTCTCTGGCTGTGCTCCTAGTCATGACCCCCATTAAAGTCTCCCTCACATGCACTCACCTGAGGACGCTGAAGAATCTGTCTGAAGCTGATGATGCTGTTGCATTGAGTTCAGACTCCTCCTGCTCTCCCCCCTGAGCAAATTCCTGTGCAAACTCCAGTGTGCCCTGTTTGTAGTGCCTGTTCGCACAGCTTGGGATTGTGGCTCCTGCCTGGTGTGGCTAAATAGGGATGTGAGGGGAGGAAAACCCCTTCCAAAGTCCCGACAGCTGGCCCAGATCCTCCTCTCCCTTCCCCTGCCCGACCACCTCGCTTACCTTATTGCTGTTGCTGGCTCCAGCTGGCTCCTCGCCCACCTATCTCGCTGCTCCACTTGGTGGAGTCAGGGGGGAGCCAAGGGCACACATGCACTGGTGCACATGTATGCTCACTTCGGTGGCTGGGTCCTGACTGGTGCAGTTTGAATTTCCTGTGCCAATTAGTGGAGGCTCAGGCTGCTCTGTGCCTGTGCAGAAGAGTCAGTCACCTGAGGAAATCCTGCCCAGCTCATTGCCTCCCCTCACTAGGGATCTCCCGGTAAGCAGCCCCCCTCTCTCCCCAGGGGTCAGTACCCCCTCAGCTGCCCCTCACCCCTAGTGCCACTCCCATGCAAACTCTGGTACACCCCTGAAGAGCGCACCTGTTTGTGGGGCCTGTTTGGGTGGCTTGGGAGCATGGCTCCCACCTGGTGTGGCTAAATAGGGATGGGAGGGGAGGAAAAACATTTCCTGATTCTCTACAACTAGCCCAGCTTCTCCTCTCCATTCCCCACCCCGCTCCATCACTTGGCTTACCTTATTGCTGCTGCTGGCTCCTGCTGGCTCCTTGCCTGCAGGAGCTTTTTTGCTCCACAGGAATGCACATGTAGACAGTGATAGGAGTGGCTGGGGCATGAGAGTGCTTTGGGGTGGGGCTGCCTGCCAGCTTGCTCTGCACTGAAGCACCTTTGTGCCCTAGCCAGCTCCCTCGCAGTACTTTGAGCTGGGTCAGAGCAGCCCTGGGCTGGCAGGATGATCCCCTGGGCCTCCTGCCAGCCAGGGCTGCTCCAACCCAGCAAAATGTGCCGCAGTCCTGGGTGCATGTGTGAGCACGGCACCCAGGAGCAGTAAACTCTACCATGATAAGAATTGGAGTTTATTGCTGCACATTAATAGCATGTGTAGATGTGCCCAGTTTTCCTTTAAGAGGGCCTTTCTGACCAGTATCTTCCAGTTTTTTAAATTCTTCTTCCTAAAGTAAACTATCACCAGGGTAGTTCTGGAGGCCTTCTATTGATGTGAATATTCAACTTAGAATTATAGTAAACTTGGGCTGGAAGGGACCTCCAGAGGTCATCTAGTCAAGTCCCTTTCTTTGAAGTAGGGTCATCCCTATCAAAGTATCCCATACAATTTTTTGTCCAATCTATTACTAAAACTACAATCTATCACACAACTACAAGGCATAGTATCCTAACTGGCCACAGATAAGCAGGGGGACAATGGCAGTCAGTGTCCTCCTGCTCCAAGCATTGTTAAAAATGCACTTGAGAGGTCCAAGGAGAGGATCGCTATGGGCTCCTGGCTAGTCAGATAGACAGACATGTCATGGTACGCATCTGGATGGTAGGAGACCTGAGATGCAATCCCTGCTCCAATGAATATTAAACACTCCATGCAAAATAGGACAGCTTTTACAGGAAAGATTGAGGAAGCCCCATTCTAGAATCCCTTGCAGCTTGGTGGTTAGGGCAGGTATGGGAAAGCAGCAGCCTTTGGAGAGGGAAGGCATGGGATGGCACTCTAATTCCCTTAAGAAAAGGAGGAGTTTGAACCTGGTCTCCCATGTCCCTGGAAAGTGCTCTAATCAGTGTTATATCTGATAAAAGGGGCTCCTCCTCTGTTTTGAGTGAGGCCTGATCCTATATGCCTCAGGATGCTCACCAAATTTGGGCATCCAGGACGATAGGCAAAGGAACATCCAGTTTGCAAGTCCCAAAAGGACCTAGGTATAACTTTGTCACAGTCTCTAAGTAGGCAGTTTCAGGGATGTGTAGAAGTAGACTTTTGGCATGGAGGGAACTTTACTGGCAGACACTTAAGATATCTCCGGACTTTTAGAATTAGGTGACAGCTGATTGAGGGTGTTGATGTTCTGAAGTTTGAAGTTAGGCAACTAAAGTGATATGTGAGCACCTAAATCCTTTTGTAACCCTCAGTGGATGTGTCTACATGTGCACTTTAATGGACAGTAGCCTATTTTACTGAGCATTTAAAATAGTGTGTAAAAAAAGTGCTATTATGCTAATGCACAGTAAAATAGGCTATTGTGCATTAAATATTACATAAAAAAGTGTTTGCTTGCACTACTCTGCATTGGGGCACCCCAATGCATATTTATTTAGTACCTCACATTGGAGGTACTAAATTTAATGCATATTTTGAAAAGTGCCTTAATGCACATGTAGACATACCCAGTTACTATTATTTCCTGAAATACCTCATGTGTTCTAGGATAAAGCCAAGTTTCTTTATGCATTTCACTTGCAGTTCCTTCATAATTCTTTATTACTTATTATTTCTAAAGTAGCATCTGGAAATCCCAGGCAAGAAACTCTGCTGACTCCAACATTTAACAAGGCATAGTCCTAGTTTCATAGTTTCTAGTGTCAGAAGGGACCTGAGCAGATCATCAAGTCCGACCCCCTGCCATGGCAGGAAAAAGTACTGGGGTCAAACGACCCCAGCAAGGTGTTCATCTAGCCTCCTCTTAAAGACCCCCAGGGTAGGAGCCAGCACCACCTCTCTTGGAAGTTGGTTCCAGATCCTAGCCGCCCTGACAGTGAAGTAGCGCCTCCTGATGTCTAACCTGAATCTACCCTCTGCCAGCTTGTGACCATTATTTCTAGTCACTCCTGGGAGTGCTCGGGGGAACAGTGACTCCCCCAATGCCTGCTGATCCCCCTTGACTAATTTATAACAGGCCACTAGATCCCCCTCAGCCTTCTCTTGTGGAGGCTGAACAGGTTCAGGTCCTGTAGCCTGTCCTCATAGGGCCTGCCCTGCCATCCCCTGATCATGCGAGTGGCCCTCCTCTGGACCTTCTCCATGCTGTCCACATCCCTCTTGAAGTGTGGCGCCCAGAACTGGATGCAGTACTCCAGCTGCGGCCTGACCAGTGCCACATAGAGGGGGAGGATCACCTCCTTGGACCTGCTTGAGATGCATCAGTGGATGCACGACAAAGTACAGTTGACCTTCCTGACTGCCTCCCCACGCTGCCGGCCCATGTTCGTTTTGGCATCAATAGTGATTCCAAGATCCTTTTCTGCCTCTGCACTGATGAGAAGAGAGTTCCCTGTCCCAGTGGCAGATATTGTGGCAAGTGCAAAGAGAAGATATATGTCTTACATTCAAGGAACTCAGTCCTTTGGCAGCAGAATATGGAAGAGCCTGCCTTAAGCTGAGGTTTTCCCAATTTTATCTAACCTCCTTTTTATCAGGCACACATTTTGAATCTTTGTTTTCCCAAAACTAGCTGAGGCTCAAATTATACCAAGAAATCAGGGACAGTGTCTCAACTGATATAAATTATAGTTGTAAATAATTACACTTATTTACATCAGAACAAATTAAGGATAAAGTTCCAGAAAGATTACTTTATTTGTAAAGGCATTCCTGAATTTCTAAATCAATAGAAGCCACTATTTCTAGCTCCAGTGACAAAGAGCTGACATTAAATTTGTCCTTGGTCTAAGAGTTCATATTACCCATCCTGTCCCATAGACCAGTTTAATTGCTGGGGGGAATATTGCCTTTGGGGAAGAGGAAGAAGAAAGAAACACTTATCTGGAAGATTGTGAATTTTTCATTTTTGTTTTTTTTAATGGTGGCTGTTTGAAGCTGCTCAGAGATTTGGTATGTTAAAGACACAAAAGAGATAGCAAAGTACAGAGGAATCAGTCAAAATACATGGTAAATGCAATGTATAACATGGCTCTGAAGTTTATAATGTGCATTCCCCCACACATGGTAGTACACATAGCGATATACTGCTTTGGGAGGTTTTCTAGTGATTAGCTGTTCTGCTGTATTTGGTCCTTTGCACTTCTTCAGCCATCATAAGACAGTATCACATCTTTCACTACAATTCAAACTACTTTATCTACCAAGTCTCACTGATTTTGAAATTCTATTGAAAATACAATAGACTTCTTAGCTACTGAAATAAATTATAAAGGATAAAATACAAAGTACAGTCTAGAACCACATATACAGGTCAAGTGGGAATCACTGAAAGTATCTATTGGCTTATATGGCAGTGTTGGAGTGATGTAGCTTGGTGACCCAGGAATTATGTGAGAGTCAAGGATCTTTGTGGATGATATCTTTTACTGGACCAACTGCATGACTGAGATAGATTTAGACAAGCATTCAAATGTGAAGCATTCTTTATCACCTGCTTATAATACCCCTCTGTTGCCTACACCAGACAGACAGGGTGATCTCAATATGCAAGAAAGAATGAACGCTAAACTGACATCTCAGCTGTCAAAAGACCCAAAAGGCTGAAGCAGAACACTTCAGCCTGCCTGGACACTCTATCGCTGACCTCAAAATTGCTGTTCTCAGGCAAACAAACAAAAAAAGAAAAGAACAATAGGATAGCAGACTGTGGAACAAGAAATCATCTGCAAACTGGACTGTGTTAACTATGGTTTAAACAGGGATTATGGATTCTTATGTCATTACTTGGATTAGTTTTTGTGACCTCCTTCCCTCCCCCACTTTGTTCCTATGGGTTCTTTGCTTGTATGCCTCTTACGGCATTTCTTCTCCCCCTTCCCACCTCCCTCTCCCTCCAGCTTCCTTATCTATTGTATTTTAATCACTCACTACACTTATACTCTGCTCTCTGCATGTTTTTTCACAACCTCTGATAAAAGTGAACTTCAGCTCCCTAAAGCTTGTGCTCTCTTTATATACATCTTATTTAGTCAGTCTATAGAGGTACATATTTACTTTGCCTTCTATTCCAACCACCCATCTGGTCAAATAAAACAAAAATCTTTGCTTCTCACATATCTGCTTGTATGGCCTTAATCCAATAATATCTGGGTTTGAGCCAAAAATTAAAAAATTGGAAATATACTAACAATATTTCTACTTTTTCCTTCCATGTCTTTGTAATGATACCTACATGTCGCAGGTTAAATGTTAAGATAAACAAAAGACCATAGCTTTGATTTTTATAATTGACTTTCCGCATGTGTGGAACATACATGGATATTAAATGGATTTTCAATGCTTTGTGCTTTGCCTGCACTGGGGTGAAGTTCAGCCCTAGGCTAACAATGTACATTATGTGCTTTTTTCCTATTTTGAAGCTTAAATGGGGTGTAAATGACATGTGACTATTGCCTAGGCCTTGAGCTGACCCCTCTGAACAAAGCTGAATGTCACCTTGTTACAAGGAATTATATTTCCATTTTCTTTCACAATTAGTTAACACTGTTTTTATTGCAGCATGGATAATCAGATGAAGGCAATCTCTAGCTAGGCAATGACATCCTAAACTATTCACACTTATGAGAAAGAAGGGCAGGCAACTGCTCTCTGGGTAGGAGATAAGTGAAAGATTAATATCAAAAGGTCAGACATTTACGAAGATCTTTTTTGAGACTAACAAATAAATCCTCAAAATCTGGGTAGCAATCTTGTGAGACAAGATTTATCATCATATTTGGCACTCCTCCTTGATCTTTGCCAAAAGTTTGACTCTGAAGAGGTGATCAAAAAATTAAAAAAATAAGTGTCAGTGTTAAACAATGCTTTTAGTTTAGTCTCTAAGGTATTTGGGTTCAATAATACAAACAAGTCTAGTTCTTATTTTCTCCAGACAGTGTCACCAAAATGCAATCAAGATCTAAGCCAAAGAAGCACCTTCATTCTCTAGAAATCTGAGATACACATTTCACAAACTGATTACATATGCCACTATAACAACAGCTCATCTTCTCTTAGAATTTAAAGGAGAAAAAATACAAATCTATATATTGTTTACTATATTGGTAACAATTAATTTATTGTTGCTGACTGAAAGGAGTCCAAAATAATGAGAATAGGACTTTTAAGTATTCATTACATGAAAGGTTCCTAAAACAGAAGCAGATAGGGTTCATTCAGATTAATGATGTTTCAGATCCAATTATTTTGTCTTTTAGACTATTCCTGTTGGGCAGTTGCTGCTACTAGTTAATATTTCATCTGGCTTAGAGTTCTTGAATTTATAGTGTATGCAGAATTATCTCCTTGGATCTCTCAATGTTTCCTTATGCAATGTTCTAAGAGACAACATCAGTTCATTATTATGAATGTATAAAACATCTGACCAGCAGGTATTGGAAAATTGCATCTAGGTAATTCCCTGGCGCATGTAATAAACAAAGATCTTTTAGAATGGTACAGTATCAGAATGCCTTCTTCTTAAGAAATGGAATTATTCCTGCCTCATAGATTTAATGATCTTAACTTTTTTAAAGAGACAACTGTTAAAAATCCAGGTCCATTTAGAGGTGTTTTAGCTACAGTAGAGAATGCTGGGTTTAACAGACAGCTCTGGTGCAGGGTACTGAAGGAAGTCAATGTGTCAGTTGAAAAATTTTGAAGAAAATTCCTCTTGAGGTCTCTGATACTCACAAAGTGGGCCTGTGGAGAATGACACACCAAGACAGACACATGACCAAGGCAGTAAGATGCTCCACTCTGCAAGGCCACCTGCATTTTTTCATTTTTTTCTGCTGCTTTCAGTCCCAGAATGTCCGTGATTCCAAAGTCACTCGCACAGTTTTGTTTGATGTGTTTTTTAACCTATTTTGTCTGTAGTCCTCATCAGAGCTATGAGCTAACGTGAAGCTTTATGTGTCATACCCATTCCTGAACAGGTCGTTTGTAATAGGTAACATTTTGCTGTACTTCTTTGTTTTTAAATTGGAAGATTGTGTATACCAATACAAGGATACACAGAGATAAAATGCAAGGGATCACTACTGCAATTGCATTTACAGTGTTAGGCACATCATTTATTGTCACCATAATATCCACATCATCATGGGGCAGGCGTCTATCTTTGCTTCGTTCGACTTCCTTTTGATTGCAGCCCATCCAGTCTTTGAGGATTGACCTGGGGTAACCTGGTTCCACGCTCAGCCTCTGGTTATCAAACTTCCAATACTCCTTCCCTTTATAAAAGTATGTATAAACTAGAAGACAAAAGAGAGGTTATTTGTATTGTACTATTCAAAGCCTAGAAGCTGTATACGTACTGGTAGTCTGTCTGCACTCACTTGTCAGCCTCTCAGAAGGTAGCAAGATTGAGGGGACAAAGCAAAATGTACAAGAGGTGCATTTCAAAATTACAAGGCAAGTTCTTGGATTTTAGAAGAATTTGGAGCAAGCTCTGAAGGGAAAAATCAAGAAGCCGAGTTGCTTCAAAATACAGGTCCAATGTCAAGATATGTTCTATTAAAGCAATAACAAATGTTTACCCACGGGGTTCCTATAATTGATTTCTAAGAGCTTGGGTCCTACACACAGACTTTTACCCAGCCTTGGAGGCAGACAGACTGTCTAACACAACAAGGCCAATGGATGGTCACAGCCTGAGAACTGAGGCAGCACATACCATGTTGTCTAACACAAGGTCAACAAGGACACAAAGGCTGGGAACAAAGGGAGTATATACCATGCCTATAACACAAGGTAGTGACACCAACTGCAAGACCCTAGAGCAGCAGGGTTGTGGGGGGGACCTGAGTCCTGCTTCTGGGGCAACCACCCAAATTAGGAGAAGGCCTGAAGGCTACGTGGATGTGTGGATGAACTGTTATCAGGAGTTATCAGAAGGGAAGGAGGAGCAGAGACTTGAGAGTAATAAAGAGTCCCTCTCTGTTTCTTCTTGTCCCTCCCTTTGTCCCATCCCGCCTTCTCCCCCACAAGATGGGTCCCTGTTCCTTTTTCCCATGAAGGGTCCCTGAGCCCACCATGGAGGACACATGACCAGCCTGTCTTATACACCCCACTGGAGGGGGGCTGTGGGTCTCAGCATCCCACCTCCAGGCTGCTGACATCTGACACCTAAAAAAGACAGCCTCAGAGTGAATCTTGCATCCTGGCCAGATGTATTTTGACTCTGATGACAGCCCTAGGATTTGGTAGGTATATATAATTGTTTGATTGTTTGTATTGAGGGTATTTTTTATTATCACTGTGTATTACTGAATTACCCTCTGAGCTGAGGGTGGGTTCCCCACCCCAAACAAGGTATCTGGATCCTAAATCCAAAGCCAACACTATGATTACAGAAACATTTAAAGACTCTGCAAGTACAGTGTCCAAATGATTTGGCACAGTTTAGATGTTTGTTCTTATTTTTAATACTTTAAGTTTCATAACTATGGCCCCAAGCAGCAGCTGGATAGGATCAATTTTTTAAGTGCAGCTTCTTAAGGATTGTTGAATAGTTAACAATTAGGCAATGGATTTTGGATATTCCCTGTTACTGAAAGGCCGGTACCTTACTTTCCCATATGACCCCAAAATCCTGCTATTAGTCACTGTTCTCTTAACTCATGGCAAAAGGTCAGAGCAGATCCCTGTCCCCCTTTTCTGAAATGACAGACCCACTGCCTTGAGGGATACCTGTGTCCTCTGTGAGAAACAGGCTGTATCCACCTGTTTCTCCTTCCCAATTGTATGAAGCAGAGGAGGAACAGAATCAGTGGGAAGAAAGTGATAGAGATGTAAATATAATTTGCTGTGATAGCATCCAGCATCTTCAGGATCAGGAAGGGCTCGCTGGGATGAGCACTGGGCAAACATACAAGGAGACGGTGCAATAATGGCAGTTAGTTATGGAAAAAAGCATATGTTTGGTTGGGGCAGGGAAGGTCACTGTTTGCTAGTAACTACGCTCCGTAGCCTCTAATATCAGTGCGATCTTGTGAAATGTAAGGCCTAAATCCCGTCTCAGTAAAAATATGTACACTAACTCCCAAGAAGCTTCCCTGCTATTCGTCTCACAACCACTTATAATAAAATGGGGATACGTACAGCCTTCCTTGCTGACAAAAGCTCCTTGTGGGGCCTGTGGGATTCCTCTCCACACAGTGATCGGCTTTGGGTATCCTGGGTCAGTAGCTCTCTTGTCCTCATTGTATCTCCAATACCTGTCTCCTTTGAAGAAGTAGGTTTTGCCTACTGGTTCCCATCGCAAAGCTGTGTCAATGCCTTCCCGTGGAAGAGAGATTCCCAGCTCCACTAGGCTGTGTGGGTACCCTGGCTCTGCTGTCACTTCCTTAAAAACCCAGTATTTATCTCCTAGGTAAGTGGGGAGAAAAGAAACACACACATTACTGAGATGCAATCAAAATCTAGATCCTGTTACTGAGCTTAGAGTTAGGCACACAAAAGGGAATATCTGTAAGAAAAATCACTAAACACAGAGATCCATAAACTGTGCCGCATAGACCTTTAGTGACCTATAAGAACTTACTGGTTGCCTGCAGAGAGCTGGCTGATCAGATAGTGCTGGCTCTCCACTTTGTTATCTGAGACAAACAGAAAGGATGGAGAGAGAGATGGAGTGCAAGAGCAGGCAAAAGTAATTCACTTGTAGAACAAGGCATTGACAGACATTACTAAAGAAGTGACAAACACCTCAAAATACACTTCAGATCTTTTGTGTTTTTAGTACCAGCATTACAGAAAAATGTTGAATAGTTATAAATGGAAGAGGTGTCCATTAGGCCTGTGTGAAGTAGCTAGTATTCGCTTCGGATTTGGCCAATGTGGGGGACAGGGATTTGATCCAGTGATTTAAATCACTGTCCTGAGTTGATCTGGCTGACTCGGATTCAGAGATTCAGCTGCTGCTGAATTAGCCGAATCTCCAAATCACACAGGCCACATCACCCGCCCATTCTCAGCAGCTGCCCTGCCTGGCCCTGTGTCCTGGCTCTTTGAAAAAAAGAAAAGCCCACACTCATTGGTTCCTGCCCAGCAGGGGGCGATCCCCACTGCTCCATGCTGCATGGGGGGCTCTGCCATGAGCCCCATAACCCCCACCTGCTCTCCCAGCTCCCCCATGGCTGCCTTGCTCACCCCAGCTCCTGGCCGTTTAAAAACAAAACAAAACAAAACAAAAAACCATGGCTCACCAGTTCCTGCTAGTGGGAAGTGATCCCCACCATCTCCCACTGCCCCACGCTACACGGGGGCTCTTCCATGAGCTCCCAAAAGCCCAGAGACTGCTTCAGGAGTTGGTGAGTCTGTTTTGCTTTTTTAAAGAGCTGGGAGCTGGGACTGGTGGGGCAGCCATGTGGGGGAGCATCTGGGAGAGTGGGCGGGGGTTGGAGGGATCATGGAAGAGCCCCCCCTATGTGATGTAGGACAGTGGGGGCAGCAGTGATCACCCCCCACCTGTCATCACCCGGTGAGTAGGGTTTTTTTTAAACAACCAGGAGTTGGGCCAGGCAGGGCAGCCAATGTGGGGAGGGGGCAGGCAAGGGATGGGGCCTGGCAGGGGTCTCCCCATGGTTCCCTCCTCCCTCTCCAGCCTCCCCTCCCCCACCCTGTACTTACCAGCATGGATGCTGGGTCCAGCTCCCTGCTGCAGCCCGTGGGGACTGCCCAAATCGCCGAAGCTCTCTGAATCTTTTCCAAATCAATTCGGAGAGCTTTGAATTGATTCAGACCTTTTAATTGGTCGCCTGATACAATTTGGATCTGGTGGCCAAATCTCCTCTGAATTGAATCAGCACCTGAAGCTTTGCACAGCCCTAGTCCATAGGCATTTCTTCACGCTTTTGGCATAACATGCTGAAACACATTCTCATCCTTATCTCCTAGCCCCCACTTTGCCATCCTGATTGGGGAGCAGAGGGCTAGGAGACCCTTATCTCCCAGTGCATGTCTGAGGCTCTGGGACTGGCACTGACAGATCCTTATTTCCCAGTGCTGGCTGTTGACTGTGGAGCTGGCACTGGGAGCTCCCTGTCGGTAGGGGCTGGGGAGCCTGTTTCCCGCTCAGCTCCAGGAGTGTAGACCTGGCTGGGGAACAGGCTCTCCAGCCTTTGTCCCACAATTGCAGAACAGGGGCTGGGAACTGTCCTGGTCAGGGGCAGGTCCCAGCCCCATGCCATGATTGTGTGATTGAGGCACGGGGTTTGGAAAGAGCTGCAGGGGTGGTGTAGGTCCCAGCCCTCTGACCTGATCCATCCATGGGGCAGCTAACAGCCCCACCAAAATATCAGTGCAGGGGGCTGGGAACTGTCCCTCCTCTGCAGCTCTTTTCAAGTCCCCTGTCCCTGATTAGGGAGCTGGACCCAGGGACTCCCTGCTGCCAGGGCAGAGGGACCTTGTCTCTGCCCCGGCAGCAGGCAGCACCCTCAGGGCCAAGGTGCAATGTTGGAGACAGCTGTCTCCTGGCACAGTGCTCCCTGCCAGCCCCTGGCCTAGTACCCAGGGGGAGCCTAGAGCTCCCCTTGGTGGTGACAGGGACCCACTGCAGGTCCCTAGGAGCAGTTTGCTGCCAATAGCTGGAAATATGGTCCTATGTTCCTGCACAAGTGGATGCCTGCCCAGGAATGTTTACTCATGAGTAGTTTACTCATGAGTAAACTGCTCCTGGATCTAATTCATGTGTAGACACACTAACTGTGATCCAATGTTTAGATAATCCATGGAGGATTTATAAATATGCCTGATTTATATTTATAGATTCATAAAAATCCTGTTCACAAACTATTTATGAATAGATGAAAGTCTGAAATGTACAAATATTGGTTACAAATAGTTTGAAGAGTAATATTACATGATGAAAACTCTTCACAAGTTAAACAGCTGGAGATTAATTTTAGTTTTAGAAAATAAAGTTGTGAATTAGGTGGAACTTGAGTTTTCTTAAAATCACATTTTCTCTAGGTCACATTATGGAATTCACAAAAGCAAGAGATCTAACTTTCAGTAACTTAAAAAAATTATGTCATTATTAATAAGAGGATTTCACTATTCAAATTATAAGGACTAACTAGTTCAAATTTTGGGGTTAAAGAAAAAAACATATTTTTGAATAATGTGTGGGGAAAAATTTCTGAAAAATTTAGAAACAGTCTTTCCTATGTGAATTAACTTGTAATTTAGTTTTCAGGTTTGATTCTGCTTTCCAAAGCAATTCTTCGGTATACTCAGGATAAAAGGATTTTGTAAGTATTTGGACTGTGGTGTCAAATCACATTTGTAATGGAAACTGAATACTGTAGCAAAAAAGATGTGATCAAAGGCACATTTCTATTTCATGCTCCTATGATTTAATGATCCATAAATTCTATGGTTACCACTTATTTCTGTTTACAATCCAGAATAACTTAATTTGCCATTTAAGAAGAGATCTACTTCAGGCTATAGGCATGCAACACAGAGGGTGGATCTACATTGGGGCGGGCAATTATTTTGGGCCGAGGGCCACCTACCCAGTTCTGGCAAGCTGTCAAGGGCCGCATGGGTAGCCCTGCCTCTTGACAGGTGCCCCACTCCCTGGTCACTGTCTTAGGACCAATGTCTCAGGGCCAGCACCAGTGAGGCCCAGAGTGAGGCGCAGGCTAGCAGAGGTCTGTGGAGCCAGGCTCGGCTGCACCAGCAGGGAGAAGGGGGAGCTGGTTTGGCTCCATAGAGCCCCTGCTAACCAGGACCCTGTACCCCTGCCACCCTGCTCTGGGCCGACCGGTGCTGGCCCCAGGACACTGGTACAGACACCATCCTCCCACTGACTCTCATATCTGCTCACTCCCAGTGCCCCCCCAAACGCGCAATACAGGCATGTGACAGTGTGCAGCCCTGACCCCCTGCTCACCAGCAGGGAAGAAGCTGGTGCTGAGCATGGGGAAAAGTGTCCCCTCCCCTGCCCTGTGGCTGGCACTCCTTGCTGCAGCTGTTTGCAGCCCACATGGGGCTGTCCTGAACAGGCACAGGCACAGGCAGCCCTGCGAGTGGCTGCAGCATGGAGAGCTAGCCACGGGATGGGCGAGGGGCTGCTTTTTCTGCATTTAGCACCAGCTTGTAACCCACCCCTGCTGCCAGCCTGAGCCTCGCGCCAGCTCTGGGCTCACCCATCGGAGCTGCACCACAGTGGCAGCAGCTGCTTGGACTCCACACTTGCCGTGCTGGGCAGTGTTTGCCACCACCACCTCTGTGCTGCCCAGTGCATGAGCTCCTGGTGGGCAGCAGCAGCAAACACTGTTGCGCAAGCAGGGGGGCCGCTTTCCTCCACGCCGAGCAGCTGCTGCTGCTCTGGTGCAGCCCTGACACGCAAGCCTGCAGCTGGTGCAGGGCCCAGGGCCCAGGCTGGCAACAGGGGCAGGTTACAAGCTGGTGCTGAGCATGGGGAAAAGTGGCCCCTCCCCTGCCCCATGGCTGGTGCCCTGTGCTGCAGCCATTCACAGCCCATGTGGGGCTGCCTGTGCCGCTTGGGACAGCCCTGCATGGGCTGCGAGTGGCTACAGCAGGGAGTGCTGGCCATGGGGATGGTCCACTTTTCCCTGTGCTCAGCACCAGCTCCTTCCATGCCTGCGGTCCTCCCCTGCCCTACCTGAGTGTCCTGTGCCAGAGGAGGCACATAGTGCCAGGCCAGAAGCCCCAGCTTCTGGCTGGGGAGGCCGGCCGGTGGGCCCTGCTGTTGCAGGAGCACACCAGGGCTTCCCCTGGGTCCTATTGCCCCGGCTCCTGTCATTTTTGACAGGAACCAAGGACAGATAAATATTAATTTTCTAAAATTTTTAGGGGCCCCACGGGCCAGACAGAATGGCCTCATGGGCTGGATCTGGCCTGCAGGCTGTATTTTGCCCACCCTGATCTACATGTTGCCCTATGGCAACATAGTGACACACTACATCACCACATGGTGTGCTATGGCAATGTTGTGATTATGCAGGCCTACATGTGATTGGCAGCTATGTCACTGTAGTGGTGC
This sequence comes from Crocodylus siamensis, assembly GCF_052110815.1. Taxonomy (NCBI): domain Eukaryota; kingdom Metazoa; phylum Chordata; order Crocodylia; family Crocodylidae; genus Crocodylus; species Crocodylus siamensis. Next base: position 40,694,415 of record NC_143404.1, on the reverse strand, counting down.
ACTCCCCTGGAATAGCTACGGTGATGTAGCGGTGAAATGTAATCACATGCCAAGCGCATGGCGCACTAGCCATCTGTACTGCACCATGCTTTAGTACTTCCAGAAGGAAGTACTAAAGCACAGCACTGTAGCAATGTTGTTGTATGGCAATGTGTAGACATGCTCAGAGAAACATGCCCTTTATACAGGTGCTTTTGTTTGGTGTTAAATTAATTCCAATTAATTATCACTTTGAATCCATGGACCTCTGGGCCAAATCCTCCTCATGTCCCAGAGTTCAGAGAATGAAGTAAGCCAAAGATAGATTTTCAAAGGTATTTATGCATGGCTCATTTGCCTCATGGTACTCTCAAAGTAGATGTTGAAAAATAAGCTCCAAACACTTCTGTTTTGTAAAAAGCAGCCCTGGCACTGAAGTGGTGAGGATGCTCCTGGGACACTGACACCACTGCCACTGCTCTCACACATTGATGAATGGTGCTGGGGCATCCCTAGAGATTACTTATCACTCTAGTTGCAGGTTTGCTGTACCTGAAGCAGGAGCAAATGGGGAAAACTTAGTTTTTGGTGGCATTCTTGAAAATGCCATAAGCAGAGAGGTACCTAGTGAAATTTCTAGAAGTGCCCAAGTGCCTAGCTCCCAATGATTTAATGATTTTACCAATATTTTAGGCACTTAAATATCCTTAAACAGCTAGCCCTGAATAACTGGAAATTAGGTTCTATGACTAGATTAGTGACCTGATTCAAACACAAGATGTAGTTCCAATCAGTACAAGAATACAGGTGTAACAAACCCCTTTTTCAAACCCTGCACCATAAATATGAACAGTGATATGAAATCAGTACCATAAACATACTACACCTTTAAAGAAAACAAATTTCCCATCAGACCTCTCATAGGCAGCATCAATCTTTGTAGGGAGGCCTTTCCAGAACTGTTCAATTTGCATGGGATATCCCTCCTGTACTCGATTGTTGCGCAGACGCCAAAACCACCGATCCTAAATGAAGAAAAATGACTCTCAGTGTATCTGAATTTTTGTACATTGGATTCAACTACTAATTAAAGTGAAGTGCTCCCAGGTGTCAGAATGATGGACTCAAACTCTGTGAAGTTGCACTGGTCTTGAAAAGACATTTGCAGTTTGGCCAACTTTGGCTAAATTTAAGAGCATACTTTCAATTCAAATGAAAAAGGCTAGGGCACTTATACTAATGGTTTCTATGCTGTAATCAGTGTGTTTTTTTCTGGGTGGGTGAGTGTGTGAGGAGAGAGCTGCAGGTGGGATATGATGGCTTGAAAATGGTATTTTAAAGGTTTGCTTTTGGGGGTATTGGCTTATAGGTATACCTATGTCTTAGAATGGTTCAGGATGAGCAGCGAGAGTTAATTGATTTCTAAAAGCTTGGGTCTTGAACCCAGTTTTCTGAGCCTTCAGAAGCAGAAAGGCTGTCTAACACAACAAGGCCAACAGATACTCATACAGCCTTGGAAAGAGGGGGCACTGTTCCATAACATGAGATAAGGTGGCACCAGCTCACAAGGCCCTAGAGCAGGGGGCCGGAGGTTTCTGTTTTTGGGGGAACAGACCAACTTTGGAGGACCATGGTAAAGCTCCAAATTAGGATGTGGGCATGTGATAGGTTTATGAAAATGGGATTTTGGCTGACAACACAGGATGTGGACAGTATGATGAACACAGAGAGACCAATCAGTGATACCCACATACGAAGAGTCATCAGGAGTCAACAGGAGGGAAAAAGAATACAAAAGCAGAGATTTGAGAGTAAAAAAGGGGTCTTCTCTTCCCTAAGAGGGCCCCTGAGAGGGATCCCTGCTCCCTGGGAGGGGTCCCTGAGGCCACCACGGACAGAGGGCACACCACCAGCCCACCTTATCTACTCCACTTCAGGGGGTGGGCCTCGGCATCCCACCTCCAGGCTGCTGACATGCTGACATCTGATACCTAAGAGAGAGCATTAGAGTGAAGCCTGCATCCTGGCCAGATGTATCCTGACTCTGGTGACAGCCCTAGGATTGGTAGATACATAGAATTGTTTGATTGTTTGTATTGTTTCTTTTCTGTTATCACTGCATATCAATACATTTGTCTATTATTGAATGGAAAGGTTGTGGTCGGTCTGAGGGTTGGGGAGGGGTGGCCCCCCTTCTCTGGAACAAGGCACATCTGGGTCCTAAATCCAGAGCCACCAGAATGTTGGGAGGACAACATGGAGGCCAAGTGCATCCACATACTTACATCCTTGTTATCAACCTGTGACCTTCACTCCCATCCCTGGTCTTTCATTTATGTCCAAAGTATGTACTGCGCTTGCTGGTCACTAGAGCCTATGAAGTCTGACAGATACCATAGTGTACTGCTTGTATTTGTATTTGCATCCCATACTGAGTATATTAAGAAGCCTGGTGTGCATCAGCACTCCAGCCATGTCATCATGTACAGATGTTTATCCTTCTGTATCTGCTGTACTAGCACTCCATATATTTTCATAAATGATTACTTATTTAAAATAATAAAGACAAACTTAGCCCCTATAAAAGCCACTGCCAGTTACAAAATACCAATTTATGGAATATCTCTTAACTATACCTTAAATATGTCTTGCAATGACAAAATGCAGTCAATATGATCAAAACTTTTTACTGCTTGTGGTCCCAACTTAAGTGACATGTTTAAATGTTACCTTTATGCATAAGGCACAGTGTTGGGAAAATTACAATATCTCTGTAAGATATTGTACTTTCTATTAATATAACATAATCTCTATTTTAATTCTCATGGGGTTTTCCTGAAAATTTACTTTGCTTTTCAAACATTAAAAGTTTCATACCCAGGCATTTAAACAGAAAACCCCAAGAAAATGCTGTTGCATCCTACTATGTAAAAAGAGGCTATATCTACTTCTGGCCATTTCTTCTTAAATTCAGATTCATCAAAGCACCAAAGTAGGACAAAGGACAACATTCTTTTCCTTTTTGCTTCTCTAGTTTCCGGATTGAGTCATCTATATCAGGGGTTCCCAACCCCCATGCTGTGGTCTGGTACTGGGCTGCGAAGGGTTGGCTGCTGGTTCACAGGAGGGTTGCCTGCTGCGGACTGGAAGTGACTGTGGACCAGCAAACTGCAGACATACTTAATTTAAAAAAGGGTTGGCTGCCAGCCTGCAGTATGCCAGTCACTGCTGGTCCACCGTAGTCATTTCTGGTCCGTGATTTGCCGGTCCTCAGCATAAAAAGGTTGGGAACGCATGATTTATATGATTTTTAAGTGCCAGTACTGCCACTTACACACAGATGGCTATTCTGGTCTTGGGTGCATAGCCCTGGTTGTGGACAACTGTGTCTGAGTACCTTATGCCCCTAGACTGGGTACATACACTGGCAACAAGATCAGAGAGAATTATGCCATTCTTTCTCCCAGTATCTTGTTGGCTAGTGCAGGTATGGGAAAATATTTGGACCCACAAACCACATAGGGAGTTCTGTTGAGCTGTCACAGGCCAGGTCAGCACCCACCCACTGCTGTTGCTCACCAAAACTCCCTATGTAGGATGGGGCTGCGGATGGGTGGGGACCAGTGTTTGGGAGGATGGGTGGGCAAGGCTGAGATCATGGGGCAGGGTCTCAGGGCAGTGATGACATAAGGCCAGGCTGGTGCAGAGCTGCAATACGCTGCCCATGCGCCTGTGACAGGCACTGGTTCTGTAGGCAGGGGCATGCAGGGACCAGAATGCAGCTGTGCCCTGGGCCCCATGCTGTCACTGCCTCAAGATCCTGGGGTCTCCCTAGCCCCAACCCTGCAACTTGCTCCTGGACTTCACTCCCAGCCCACCCTCAGGCCTGTACCAGCCTTGTGGCTGAGAGTCCTGCCTGCATGAGTCCCACCCCTGGCAATGGGTGCAGGATGGATGGGCCAGGGTACTCAGGCAGCAGGGCTGGGTCTAACAGCTGTGGCACTAGGAAGGAGCTGGAGCCTGAGCTGCTGGAAAATGAAGGCCAGCTGCTGTGCTGCCCCAGCCCCGCTGCACACCCAGGAGCAGTGGGACCAGCCACACACCACAGCCCAGGCTGCCCCCCACACCTGGGCTGGGCAGGACCAAAGGACCTGGGCTGAACAAAATACTTTGGTGAGCTGGATCCAGCCTGTGGGCCTCATTTTGCCCACACCTGGCATTAGTTAGGAAGCAGGAGGCCCTAGTATCTGTCCCCAGCCCCCTGTTAGAAATATTGTTAGAACTGCACAGTTTGCATCTCGTACCTGATAAGAAGAAACACTGCCAAGGACATTTCTTCCCCTTGGCCATTGCTAGCTTTTCTAATGCTAAATTACTCTCTACCCCCACACTCCCCCTGACTTTCACATGCAGATTACAGAAGCTGGAATTCAACTGACTGTGTCCTTGAAAGGGGGGGGATTTCAACTCTTGGTGACCTAGAGCGCTTTCTGAGCGTGCGTAATTAGCTGATGCATATATGCCTATCCGCCCCGCATACTTAAGTAGTTAATTATAATATACATGCGACGGATGAAGTGACGTAGTCACATATATGTTTGTATGAACCGGAAATGAGTTGTAAGAGTTCCTGTTTCTGCACACGTGCCCAGGAGGGAGAGCATGTAGTACCTGCTGCAGATTTCCTCAGGGGGCGGAGTAATCTGAAGTCCTCTGACTCTGCTCCGACCCTATTTGCAAATACACCTTTTGTGCTGCTAATAGTGTGTGCCTGAGACTTATTATTTGCGAGCCTCCAAAAGAAACGAACCGCAATATTTTGCATCACCCCAAAGAGGATTTGAACCTCAAACTCTTCAACTTTCCAGCCTACTAACACCATACCACCATTGGCCATGAGCCAGCCCTGTTCTGGCACTCCTCTGGAAGTTGGATCCCTTGGCAGTCATGGGAGGGAGAGGTACTAGAGCCTGTATGTCTCAGTGATGTGGCTGCTGCCTTGAAAGGGGAGGTCTGGTTTCTAGCTTGGATCCTTGCTCCCTGTGATGGAGAAACTTTCGCTCTGCACTGTTTTCCATCCATTTTTTTCCTAATAGCTATGTTAGTGTCTCAGATTCAAAAGGACTGTGAAAAAGGGGCTTGCTAATGTCTGACCTGTGGCAGAGTAGTTTGATTTCTTTTCTGGGACATCAGAGACACGCAGAATCAAATTCCCTCTGGATAAGAGAGACCTGGAACACAAAAAACCCATCTTCCCAGGTGAGTGCCACTGTTATCCACATCTGCTGAACTAGGTGCCCAGGAACAGAATGACCACCTCCTTGTACAGCAAAAGCTGTTATCCAGCACACATGGGAAATGTGCTGGTTATATGAGAGGTGTTTTTGCCTGATAGGGCAAAGATGCCCCTTCCGCCGTGTCCAGCATGTCCACATCTCAGATTAACTGTGCCACCCCTGGTGTCAGTGTGCCAGAGGAAAGGGAAGGGGGGCTCCACACAGGTTGCTTTCCCCTGGGCTGTGGGATTCAACAAAACCGGAAGTCCCATTTCTGGTTTCCCTTTTGCTGCGTCAACTGGCATGCGGTTAATAGAGCATGCTGGTTAATGAAGTGCCGGTTAACGCAGCTTTTACTGTATATGACATTTTTGGCACTTAGATAACAAGAACTGTCATGTAGATCACCAGATGTGGATGTTGAGATGACCAGAAAGGGAACAGAATGTTACTCCAAGTGTTCAAGGTCCTTGATCTGTCTACATAATCTGGGTGGACAGCTGGGCAGATGACAGAACAAGAAGCAACAGTCTCAAGTCGCAGCACGGGAAGTTTAGGTTGGATATTAGGAAAAACTCTCACTAGAAGAGTGGTGAAGCACTAGAATGGGTTACCTAAAGAGGTGGTGGAATCTCCATCCTTGGAAGTTTTTAAGACCTGGCTTGACAAAGCCCTGGCTGGAATAATCTAGCTGGGGATGGTCCTGCTTTGAGCAGATGGTTGGACTTGATGATCTCTTGAGGTCCCTTCCTAACCTAATTTTCTATGATTCTATGATTCTACTCTGCATTGCCAGAGAAGGATAAGTAGTGACTCTGACCCTAACTGGCAGTTGCTTTGTTGGTTTCAAAGGCTGTGGTAGTGACACAGCACTATAGTTTCATAGTTTCTAGGGTCAGAAGGGACCTGAGTAGATCATCTAGTCCGATCCCCTGCCATGGCAGGAAACAATACTGGGGTCAAACAACCCCAGCAAGATGTTCATCCAACCTCCTCTTAAAAACCCCCAGGGTAGGAGGAGCCAGGACCACCTCTCTTGGAAGATGGTTCCAGATCCTAGTCGCCTTGACCGTGAAGTAGCGCCTCCTGATATCTAGCCTAAATCTACCCTCTGCCAGCTTGTGACCATTATTCCTGGTCACTCCTGGCAGTGCACGGGGGAACAGTGACTCCCCCAATGTCTGCTGATCCCCCCTGACTAGTTTGTAACAGGCCACTAGATCCCCCCTCAGCCTTCTCTTGTGGAGGCTGAACAGGTTCAGGTCCCTCAGCCTCTCTTCATAAGGCCTGCCCTGCTGCCCCCTGATCATGCGAGTGGCCCTCCTCTGCACCCTCTTGATGCTGACCACACCCCTCCTGACCAGTGCCACATAGAGGGGGAGGATCACCTCCTTGGACCTGCTGGAGATGCATCTGTGGATGCATGACAAGATGCGGTTGGCCTTCCTGACTGCCTCCCCACACTGCCGACCCATGTTCATCTTGGAGTCAATTATGACTCCAAGACCCTTTTCCGCCTCCGTGCTGACAAGAGGGGAGTTCCCCAACCTGTAGGTATGGTGCTGGTTGTTCTTCCCCAGGTGCATCACTTTGCACTTTTCTGTGTTGAATCCCATCCTATTCTCATCCGCCCACCTGATTGAAGCCTGATGCTACCTTCTAGAGTGCCCACATCCCCCCACATCTTAGTGTCAACAGCAAATTTGAACAGGGTGCTTTTCGCCCCCTCATCCAAATTGCTGATGAAGATGTTGAACAGTGTGGGCCCGAGGACCGAGCCCTGCGGAACCCACTGCCCACGTCCCTCCAGGTCGAAAATGACCCGTCCACTACCACCCTCTGGGTGTGGCCCTCCAGCTAGTTGGCGACCCAATTGACTGTGTGGGCATCGACACCACAGTCCTCCAGTTTCTTAATGAGAACGGGGTGAGAGACAGTGTCGAAAGCCTTCCGGAAGTCCAGGAAAACTATGTCCACTGCTATCCCTGCATCTAATGAACTGGTAATCTGATTGTAGAAGGCCACCAGGTTGGTCTGACAGGACCTGCCACTGATGAACCCGTGTTGGTTGCCCCTAAGCATGCAGTCCCCTGCTGGCCCCTCATGGATGTGTGCCAGCATAATTTTCTCAAACAGCTTGCCTAGGATGGAGGTAAGACTAACTGGCCTGTAGTTTCCTGGGTCCTCCTTCCTGCCTTTTTTGAAGATGGGAACCACGTTGGCCCTCTTCCAGTCCTCCGGCACCACACCAGAGCACCACAAGTGCTCGTAGAGCTGTGCCATGGGTCCTGCAATGACCTCGGCCAATTCCTTAAGAACTCTAGGGTGGAGATCATCCAGGCCGGCTGACTTGAAGACATCCAGCCCCTCCAGAAGTTCCCTAACTAGTTCCTCACTAACCCTTGGCCCAGGTGTGCCTCCCCTGGGGCTTGAGGGGGGCCCAGCAGGGAGGTGGCTGTTCTGGTCCCTACTTAGGAAGACAGAGGCAAAGAAATCATTAAACATGTTAGCTTTGTTGTCTGATGTGACGACCAAATTCCCCAACGCATCCTGCAAGGGCCCCACATTACCCGGGACCTTCTTTTTGCCCCCTATGTATTTAAAAAAGGACTTGTTATTGTCCTTAATCTGAGAAGCTAGTCCTAATTCCATCTTTGCCTTGGCCTTCCTAACTTCCCCCCTCCAACCCCGAACGACTGCAGAATAGTCATCCCTGGTGATGACCCCTTCCTTCCATTGGGTATACGCCTCCTTTTTAGCAAGGAGACAATCTCTGCTGCTTTTGGTGAGCCATGGAGGCTCGTGTGCTCTCCTGCTCCTTTTGATCCTCGTTGGGATTACCTTCCTTTGTGCTTGGAGGATAGTCTCCATAAGAAGCGACCACTCTCCTTGGACACCTGGCTCCCCTCCCCTCTGGGACCTCAGTGCATCCCTGACTATCGTCCTTAGCTTGCTGAAGTTTGCCCTTCTAAAGTCTAGGGCTGCTGCCTTACTGCATGCCCTTGCCACCTTGCGCTGGATGATAAATTCCAGCGGGTGATGATCGCTGTCGCCCAGGTGGTTGAGCACCCGCAGCCCCCTCACCAGGTCATCACCCGTGGCCAGCACCAGGTCCAACAAGGCATCCCCCTGGTGGGGCTGTGCACCTCCTGGGTTAGATGGAGGTCCTGCATTTGGGCTAGGAACCTATGTTAGCGGTCAGACCTGGCTGACTGCTCCTCCCAGCAGATGTCCGGGAAGTCCAGGTCCCCCATGACTACCACATCTTTAGCCCTCACCACTTCTGTGAGCTGACCTAAGAATTCCTGGTCAAGCTCTTCTCCCTGGTTGGGAGATCTGTAGTAGACCCCTACCATTAAATCTCTCACCCCTCGACTGCCTATGTGAAGAAAAAACTCAGTCTCCAAGTCCGAAGTTCTCCGTGCCTTTAAAAGCTTACTCAAAATTCTGCCTCAGTGTCCCTTATAGTGCAGCTTCCATATGAAGTGGAGTAAGAGCAGTAGGGCCATGATGTACTGCTCCTCAAGGTAGCCAGCGGCCACAGAATTTTAAAGATCTGCAAGAGATTGGGCTTGCAGCTATAAGGCAATGTTACAAGCTTGTGTCAGACTTGGCCATTTTTAAGAAGCCTGGACCTGAGCTGCATAAATGAGCTAAAGCAGAAGGCCTCAAAAGAAGCCTGAGTGACTGTAGTATGAACTTTTAGAGATACAACATTTGGCTTGGTTAACATAGCAAAGTGAAGCGATTTGTATGTCTCATTAGACACCATCAAACAGAACACAAGGTGAAAGGAATTTGATAAAGCAAAGCAGCCTTGTTAAACCATAAATGAAGGTGAGAGTGGGAAAAAAACCCTCCCTTTTTCTCCTTTTACTATCTCAAGGATTTGTATCTTAACTAATTGACACGTTTCAGGTCCACAAGAAATCTGGTTTAATCCAGTTTTGAAAGTTTCAGTGAATCAAAGAAATTTAAATAAAACCAATCTGGGATTACATATTAGAATACAGAAATTATGTTTATCAGTCATCCATAAATACTGTATGTCAGCTTGGTGGAGAATCTGGAGATCCCTACACAACACCTGCCAACTAATTTGGAGAATCCCCAGCCTTTCAAGACTGAAAGCCTGGCCAGCTTTGCTTTGTGGTATTCAACACCCATCCCATAAAATTATGTTTTATGCTTTGCTATTAATCTTGCTTTGTCAATTAATCAATAAACCTCTCACATTGGTTGGAATGACCCAAGGATCCATATGATTTTTTTCACCTGTCTACCCCATTTAAAGTTTGTTAACACAGCCTACCAATGAGAAGTCTTTTGACACTTATCCAGTCTCCCTCACATACCTAAGCCATTATGACCAACAGAACCCTAACTAGCAGGACTGTGCCAAATTTTGCCAGTGATTCAACTTAAAGCCGTTTTAAGCTTGAAACAGCTAAAACAAAACAAAACAAAACAAAAGCCTTCAAAACAGCTTTGAAACGAAACAAAGGAACTTGAAACATTTCAAAAGTTTCAAAACGTTTTTAGTTTCGAAGCCAAGGTTACTGGCTTCAGTGCTGGGCCCAGCCAGCAGCACCTGCCTCCTGTCATCCAGCAGGCAGACTGGGGGCTCCCTGCACCCCTGGGGGAGCCGGCAGGCCCCTGATCTGCCTGCCAGCTGACAGGAGCCGGGGGCAGCTGCCTGAGGCCAGTGGGGCCAGGGCAGATCAGCTTGAGTGGGGACCAGGGCTGGGAAGGGTCCCCACAACACCTGATCTGCCCCAGGCCCCCACCTGGCTGGCTTCAGTAGGGGGCAGGGGAGATCGGCTCAGGCAGGGACCCGCTGCCCTGATCCCTGGGTGGGGGAGCGTCCCCGCACCAGCTGATCTGCCTTGGGCTCCCATCTGGCTGGCTCTGGTAGTGGGTGGTGCAGATCAGTTGGTGTGGGGACCTGCTACCCCGATCCTCAGGCGGTGGAGTGTCCCCGCACCAGCTGATCTGCCCCAAGCCCCCACCTGGGACTGGTGGTAGCAGCGATCCTCCTTGCACTGGTCCCAGGCAGCAGCACCCGGCTCCTCTCATCTGGCAGGCAGATCAGGGGCTCACACCCCAAGGATGACTTGGGCACAGCCCCAGCAGCCCTCCCAGGGGTGCAAGGGAGCCCCTGATCTGCCTGCCTGCTGCATTTTATGTTTCCCCATAATAACTTATGGGCGAAACATCGAAACATTTTTGTTAAAACAAAATGGAACAGTGTTTTCAAAATGAAATGAAACTCAAAACAAAACACTGTTCCATCAAATCGGCAAAACAGAAGTCGAATTGGAATGATGTTGTTTCGCACAGCCCTAGTAACTAGCACCATTGTTGACCTAAGCCTGCATATAGCCATTAGTAATAAATGATGAAAGCAATTAGATACTGGAGTTGTTAAAAAATTACTATAACTCCAACCTTTTTTTTTTCAAATATAGCCTCTACACAAGTCTTCAGTGAACATGATGAGGAGATTCGAACTGGGTCAGATCACTTTACAGTTGCAGCAAAGTAAAAATAGATTGGATATCTGGAAAAACTTCTTCATTATGGCTAGGGACAGACATTACACATAAACTCGTTTAAATAATCAGAAACTAATTTAAACCTGTAACGGAACAGACATTCAGTGCACAAAAACCAATTTCAAAAAGGCTGAAACAAGTTTGAGATAAACTTGGTTGAATGTAGTATCAGAATTAACTGATTTAGGTCAAACCAGTTTATGCAATGTCTGTCCCAGACCTCTTCCTGGTTTAACTTGAACCAGAGTTCCCCAGCATCCTGGCATGCTGTTTGGGCTGGGCTCTGGGCTCTAGTCCAATGGGGCTGCCCCACTGTTCTGCTCCCCAGCCGGACCAGGGACAGGGAGGAACAGGCATGGGCAGGGGTTTGGCTGGAGTGGGGTTTAATTCCTCCCTTCCTGTCCTACTGGTAGGGACCTGAGTCAAGTCTGCCGGGTCCTCCCCACTCTCTGCTGCAGTGGTGGGCCTGCGTGGCCCCTGAGGCAGAATGGGTAGGGAGGAGGGTTATTTTCCCTTTTACCTCCACTCCCCCGGTGGACCACAGTTATGTTTGCCTGCCCCAACTGCTGCTGCCACCGTTGAGTGGTGGAATAAGGCCCCGCATGCATGAACGACCTGTGTCCCCAGTGGCTGGTGGGGCATGGCAGTGCTGGTGGAGGCAGGAGCATGGGGGCGGCAGCAGGAGCGTGGCAGCAGTAAGCAGGGAGCTCCTGCAGACACCACTGGCGCTATCAGTGGGGGGAGGGGGGACAAATGCCAACCAGGGGTCAGGGACTGCCCACAGATGCTGCTGGCTGTATCACCCATGGGTGCTGCTGACACTGTCTGGTCCCAGGTGGTAGCACCCGCTGTGCTGATGCTGATACTTTTCATAGAGGGTGCACTGCCACACTCAAGGGGTGCACATGCACCTGCATGCACCCCCTACGTGTTGCCAATGCCCTCCTGTTCCCTCTGTATAACCCCGTCCCCGCCCTCTCCCAGGGGGCCCTGCCAGCCAGCATCTGGCTGTACCCCTCAAGCCACTGCAGTGGGAGGGGGCAGGGCCCTTGATGGAAGCAGCAGCCCCTGCCACAGTATCGGGGAATGTGAGCCCTTTCCTAGGCAAATCCACTGATTATATGACAGCTACATGTTTTCTATTGATATGTAAATGGTAAAATAACAGATAACACCTAGTTGTTTACACACATTAGTCTTCTTCAGGATGTAAACTGGAAGGAAGAAAACACCATTGTTAATATACAGTTCTTAGTACCTTGAAAACAAACATTTCTCCTCTAAAGAGAGCCACAGTATTAAAATTGCCATCACATATGTTGGGCTTCATGCCTGGCACAGACGGCCTATCACCTAAAGGAGGTCTAGGGGGTCTTGGTTGTCTCTCATGTTTCCTTTCTGAAGTGGAATGAATTCTTCGGACAGGAAGAGTTGGTAATGGTCTGGTGGGCTCCAGTGGTTCAGCAGGTGGACCTAGGAAATAAAAGAAAACTGGTTAGAAGGTGTATATTTGAATGTCTGTGTTTACTTCTAAGACATCTGAAAGGCAAAAGTCCAACTGAATATTCTTAATGCAGGGATTGAGTCATTCCTTATATACAGTGTTGCATACAAGTAAAAACCCATTCCCCTGACAGAGGAAAGCAGTAAGATAGGAACTTGAATCTAGCTGAGAATATCTGTCTGCCGTTTTCTGCAAGCCTAAGAGGTGTGCAATGTTCTTAAATAAAAGGTGAACGAGAAGAATTTAAAATGAGTGTATACATGTAAATATGTGTTCAAACATGGAAGGATAAAGGGGAAATAAATAAACAAAAAAATTCTAACCGCAGCCACTGCTTGATTGAAAGACAATAGCTGTTTACTGCCCCTATGGAATAGGAACAGCCAAGAAATGATCACGGTTCAGGAACGGCCTTTGACTCACTCCTTAGGTCTTCCTCTCTTCCTGTTCCTTCCTCTCTTTGCGTAAGATCTTTCTTCGTTAATGAGAAATTTGTTAAAGTTCACTTGGATCTCCTGCCATTTACTTCTTTCTCATTTACTCTTTCAAACATCTTCTCCAGCCCCCTATCATAGACACTGAGGTCTTCTATCTTTTGTTCAGTCTCATTCATACATTTGTCCAGATGGTTCTGTTTGTTCCCACTTCTTTATTTCTATTACTCCCTATTCACATCATTCTTCACCTTCCTACACAATCCTAACCTTTTCTCTGATTTTTTCCCTCCCTCTCATTGAAAGTATGCTTAGTCTCCCCTACCTCAAATAAATATCTCTCCACCATACCTATCCTCCTAAATGCTGACCTAACTTTCTCCTCTTCTGCCCAAGAGTGAGTATGGATTTCTTTTCCTCTAGCTCTGCACTGAATCCCTTTCAATTGCAGACAGAAGTGACAATTTTTACCTGACCTGGCCACAGAAAGCAGTTTATAGCCGTGACTAAACACAAGTGCCCAGCTGCAGACATCTTAAAAAATGGCTGGTTGGGTGAAAAACCCCATTACATGAGGTATCAGATAAAGATGTTTCAAAAAGTAGCATCTTCTGGAACTTTTGTCTGCAGAGCTCCTAGACTCTTCCTGTTTTGAGAATGGGAGGGGGGAGGGAGTAGAGGGAGCTCAATCTGGGGGGTTTTCAGCCTCCCCTGGAGGGTGAGGTAGGTGTACTGGAGCCCCTGCTAAGGTGGCAGGGCTCCAATTCACCCACCCCACCCTTCAGCACCAGCCCCAAGAACAAGCTCTCCACTGCCTTTCCCCCCTCCCACGCTCAAAACAGTGACACTGGCAGAGAGTTGTGGGAACCTGGCTGCAGGCTTCCAGCCCCACAGCTACATTTCCTTCCCCCTGGAACCAACAGTGAACTTATCTTTGGTCTGGGGGCAACTCAGAACACTTTGCAAAAATCATTCTGAGTTACAGCTGAGGACTGCACTTCTGTCTGCACCCAACTGGTTTCCAGTATTTTGACTCTACTGAAAGCCTTCTCATTCAGGTCTCTAATGATCCCTTCCTTGCCAAATCTCTGGCTTTTATTTCATTCTCAACCTTCTTGAGCTCTCTGCTGCTTTTAATACTGCTGTATCCTCACTTTATTTATATATATGATCCTCACTGGGATTTGAAAAACAAGCCTTCGCTTATTCTCCCTCTAGAGCACCTCCTTTGGTGGAGTCACCATCACCACTGCCTCCTTTCACATTCTGTTAGGTTCTATGTTCTTATTCACTTTACACCCTATTTCTAGGTTATCTCATCCACTCTCAGGGTTTAACCTGTCCTTTCTCTACTGATTCATAGATTCAGAGTTTTGAAAACCAGGAGAGACTTCCTATACATCATAGGCTAATAACTGTCACTCAGCTACAGCTCTACTGTGCCCAGCAGAAAACAGGGCAGAGATGCATCTGCCTTCTGCCTGACTTCAGACTAACACAGTTAACTACCTTTCTCTGTATGGTATCCGCTAGCTTGTCTCTGTGTTTGACTACACACCACAACTTCTGGGAACGCATCCATGCATGACTTAAAACCAACAGGAGATGGAAAATCCTCCACTTTGTTTGGGATTATTTGCCCAGAATTAACCATTTGCCAATTAACCACTGCTAAAGGATTGCATCTAATTTCCAGTTTGAATGTGTCTGGTTTCATCTTTGAACCCTTGTTTTTTGTTCAATTTTTTTCCATTAAAAGAAAAAGCCCTTGGTACCTGTTTTCTGCTTGTGAAAGCATTTATACATTGTAATCAGGTCACAGGTTAATTTTGTTTAAGAGAAACTAAAGAGATGGGATTCTTTAAGCCTCTCACTGCAGGAAGTTTTCTCCCATCCTTGAATGTTTTTATGGCTTTCTTCTGCATTCTTTCCAATTTTCCAATAGCTTTTTGAAATGTGGCCACCGAAATATACAGAGTATCTCAACAGTAGTCTCATCAGCACCATATAAAGAGAAGTAAAACTACCTCTATGCTGCTACTTATTATATCATTTATGCATCCAAGGATTCCATTATCTGTTTTTGCCAGAACATCATGCTAGGAGCTCTTGTTCAGTTGTTCGACCATTATGATCCCCAAATCCCATTCAGATCTAGCTGTTTCCAGGACACAACCCCCTATTCTGCAGGACTAACCTGCATTACTTATTTCTAAATGCAGAACTCTGTATCTCTGGTAGTGTGAAAATTCATGGGCTCTGTGCATGAAGCAATCAATAACATTCTGCATGACTGTCCTGTTCTCATTATTTGTCACTGTGCAATTCTTTGTCATCCACAAATGTGACCAGAAATGTTTAACACATATACTTCCAGATCACTGTTGAAAATGTTTACTAGCATCAGACCTATGACCAGTTACTAACATCCATAGAAACATTATTATTCAGTGATGGCTATCCACTGACAACTACTTTTTAAGTAGCTGAGTCAGTTGGCTAGTTTGTTAATTATGCAACTAGTTCTAGATAATCTTTTTAAAAAACGTGAATGTTATACAGTACTATTCATAATGCCTTACAAAAGTCCAATAAATGCATCATATCTGTGTAGTTACTGTGTGGCAACCAAATTTGTAAATTCCTCAAGGAATGCAATCACTTTTGCTTGACAATGCCTATTTTACATAAAACGGTTGCCTATTATCAATTATTTCCATCCTTAAATTCTTTTTTAAAGCTGAAGCTTATGGAAATCAACTTTTCCATTTTTTAGACAAGAACTGATGCCAAACTAACTGGCATGTAGATACCCTGTTCATTCTAGTTGCTCTTTTTTCTTTATTGGCAAAATATTACTTGTCTTCCAGTTTTGAACAATTTCCCTTAGCTTCCAAAGTTTATTAAACATTAACATCAGTATGCCAAAAATCTCTCATCCAAGCTTTTTAAGATTATATTGGGTAAGTTACCTAGCCCTTATTTTAAAATGTGTGTATCCAGTAATAATAGACCCAATGCAAGATAGCCAACTAGGAGAGAACACAGAGCCAAATCACATACTGTACTGTTAGGTTCTCCCAACAACTTCAGAACATCAGTAAGCAAAATTGATAGAAACACATTGCATCTGTTCCCTGAGGGAGAAGCGCCACCACAGAAGCAGCTAATCTGGTCTGAATCCAGTCAGTTCCATATATGAATTAGATAGAAAATTGCCTAACAGCAAGAAATATTAGTCTGTTACAATGCAGACTGCATAGGTCTTTACAGACACTACATGGAGAAAAAGAAAACCTTCTTCATCTCCATCACAACCAAGAAATGAAACTTCAAATTCTTTGTGTCATGACTGATCACCTTTGGAGTGTGACTTCCATCACTGCACTTTAGCCTGCTCCCTTCATGCTTCATCTGTCGCAGACCATCTGAATACCAAGGTGACCTGTGAAGATAATACAGAGAGAGGAGGCATTTAGGAGCCACTGTGTTGATAGTTGAGGACAAAATGTAACCATACTGTCCTCTCAGGCTATCAACAGAGTGGTCCATCAACTATGCTATAAAATATTATTTCTAAAATTGCCAGGACAAAAGATGATCCTCAGCATCATATAAGAGGAGATGATGATCTGACCATTAACAAAAGTCTTCCCCTTATTCTCTCTATATTCAGTCCTAGAGCAAAATATAGATCTGGAGTACAGCCAATCAGAAATTTTTAAACAAAAAAGTTTTGGAATTTAGTTTTTTCATCAGAAAGTGCCAATTCAACAACAAAAATATTTTAAGAAATGTGTCAGTTCTGGTGGGAAGGGTTTCTTAGCTCTAGGGAGAAAGGGAAAGAGAGGGCATGTCTACACTACCGTGAACAATGCAATGTAGAGCTACTCAAGCTAGCTTTAAGTGGCTTATCTCAGATACTGGATGCAATCTAACCCAAAGAGCATGGAGCTCAACTTCACAGCAGGGTAAATTAGAACAAGGTGAGCTGCCATGGCTATACTGTTTCCAGTACCTAAGTTAATTTGCATGCTGTTACCTTATTCATCTTTACTC
The DNA here is from genome assembly GCF_052110815.1 of Crocodylus siamensis. Classification (NCBI taxonomy): domain Eukaryota; kingdom Metazoa; phylum Chordata; order Crocodylia; family Crocodylidae; genus Crocodylus; species Crocodylus siamensis. The sequence goes on along the minus strand of NC_143404.1, from coordinate 40,677,608 downwards.
TTACTACAGCTTGTAGTGCAGAGATACCAGTGACATATGCCATTCCCAGAATAGCCACAGCCTTCTGGTCAGGGCTTTCATGGTAACTACCAATCTGTAGAGTATGCTTGAGTGAGTTTCTTAAGCTTGCTGATTCTTTTGTCTAAAAAAAATTAAATATTCATTGCATCAGAAAGATTCTGTAGCTCATCAGTTAGCCCAGCTTAGGTAATGGGAGACCTGAGCTGAGGCTGTTGCTCTTATGAATGTCAATTATTTATTAAAATTGGAATAGTTCCAGGAGGAAACATGGTAGCCAAGCCACTAATCCTAATGATCTTGTCTGAGATCTGGAAGACCTGTTTTCAAAGTTTTGGTCAGAAGAAGGCAAAGGAAGCGCTTGACCATGAAATAGCCATGTCTGAGGCGAGTGCTCTGCTTTTAATGGCTGTCTGCTTTATGTTTTTCCAGTGAAAAACTTTGAAAGATCTTAAGTGCATCCCGCTGTAGAACAGGAAATGTTTCAAAATCTCAAATAACTTTGCAGGATGGTAAAACTGTTTCCTGTCCACCTCTAATCCAAAGTGTGGTCAGACATATGTATGGAACCCAACATCAATTATTTGGTGTTGGAAGCAGACTGGCTAAGTTCACTGATGACACCAAATTATGGGGAAGTGTGGTCACTAGAGGATAGGCTGGTGATTCAGGCCAAACTTGACAGGCTCGCAAGGTGCGTGGATCAAAACCTGATGGCATTCAATGCGGAGAAATGCAAGGTGCTCCACCTCAGGAGAAATAACCCGCATCATACTTACAGGTTTGGCAGTGCTACACTTGCTAGCACCACAACTGAAAGAGACTTGGGGGTTATGATTGACCGCAAGATGAACATGAGCCACCAAGGCGATGCTGCAGCTGGCAAAGCAAACAAAACTCTGACTTGCATTTACTGATGCATCTCAAGCAAGACCCAGGAAGTCATCCTGCTTTATACGGCCATGGTGAGGCTGCAGCTGGAATACAGCATCTAATTCTGAGCTCCGCAATTTAGAAAGGATGTAGAGAAGCTTGAAAGAGTCCAGAGGAAAGCCACATGAATGATTAGAGGAAAAGAGAGCAGCCCTTATGAGGAGAGGCTGAGAGCTTCAGCTTGGAAAAGCGTAGGCTCAGGGCTGACTTGGTGACAGCCTATAAGTACATAAGAGGTGTGCATCAGAAACTAGGAGAACGTCTGTTCACCAGAGTGCCCCAGAGGAAGAGAAAGTCCAATGGTTACAAACTCCTGCAAGACTGTTTTAGGGTGGACATAAGGAAAAGCTTCTTTTCTGTCTGAGATCCCAGGGCCTGGAATAGACATATAGACAATTAAAAAGCACATTCAAATGAGGAAAACTGCTCAAAGGCAAACTGGATCTAACGTGCAGCTGAGAGCTCTAACTGCCAATTTTATTAGAATTCAAAACTGGAAATGTAGATGTTATCAAGCTAGAGGTTTTGGCAACTGGGTTGAAGTATTTAATAGTTTTTGGAACCATTAAAGGTGGCTTGGAATTGTAGAATAAGCACACTAATTGAACATTTCTTATAAGTCATAGTAATAATGTTTCAGGGTCACCTCTAACTTTCACAATGTTTGTCAATGAGACAAGGAAATTCACATCTAGTATTGTCCCAGAGAAATAACATTGTTTCAGTTTCCTTGATCGGAAATGATCAGGTTAAAATAGTTTATTAATGAAAGTTTAGCTCCTGGAGAAGAACTATAGGTAGCAGGAAGGTCCTCTTCTTCATTGTGTGCATGTAGATGACCGTGCACTTGCAGACTATGCATCCAGGAACAGAATTCCTGCCTGTGTGTAGAGTAGCATTTTAGCACTTGGATGACCAAAAATGCTGTGCAGATTATCTAAATTGGACACTTCGACAACCAACAATGGAATTATATCACCCAGTGTTTAAAATGGGTGGATTTTGGTATTGTGGGATCCCCAGAACTGCCTAACAAACTCTTCTTCATCTACTCTCCTGTCAGGACTAGCCAGTACAGTAGCAAGGGGAGGGGGCGGGGGGGGGGTGAGCAGGGCAACTGCCCCGGGCACCGAAGCAAAGGGGTTCCAACAGGTGCTGCTAAGCTGGGGTGGGGCACAGGATGGAGCCGTGAGCAGCTCCCTTTGGGGTCGGGAGTGCAGGGACAGGGGGAGGGCAGCACTCTCAGGCAAGCATGGCGGGGCATGTGCCCCCCAGATCTCTGTGTGGGGCAAGGGCGGGCTGCAGGCTTTTCTTGGGTACCAAACTTCCACTACTGGGGCTAGCTATTTCCATTTGTCATTTACAGTTTCCTTGATTTACCCAAATTTAAAGGCCTGAGAGAAAGGATAAGCCTGGCAGAGTTCCTTTAGCCTTGCGTAGTCCCAGACTTAAGTGGCAAGCAAACTTCAGAGGCATGGGGCCCACACAAACATCATCTCATCATGGGCTAAGGGGAGATTTGACACCAAACTTTGGGGCAAAGCATCCACGCCAGAAGATAGGCGGGTGATCCAGGCTGACCTGGACAAGCTCAGCAAATGGGCGGATGAGAACCTCATGGTGTTTAACACCGAAAAATGCAAGGTTCTCCACCTTGGGAGGAAAAACCTGCAGCACCCTTATAGGCTCGGCAGTGCTACGTTGGATAGCACTACAGAAGAAAGAGACTTGGGGGTCATCACTGACCACAAGATGAACATGAGCCTCCAATGCAATGCTGCGGCTAGTAAAGCGACCAAAACGCTGGCTTGCATCCATAGATGCTTCTCGAGCAAATCCCGGGACGTCATTCTCCCCTTGTACTCGGCCTTGGTGAGGCCGCAGCTGGAGTACTGTGTCCAGTTTTGGGCTCCACAATTCAAAAAGGATGTGGAGAAACTTGAGAGAGTCCAGAGGAGAGCCACGCGCATGATCAGAGGTCAGGAAAACAGATCTTATGATGACAGGCTGAGAGCCATGGGACTCTTTAGCCTGGAAAAGCGCAGGCTCAGGGGTGATCTGATGGCCACCTATAAGTTTATCAGGGGTGACCACCAGGATCTGGGGGAACGTTTGTTCACCAGAGTGCCCCAAGGGATGACGAGGTCGAACGGTCACAAACTGCTGCAAGACCGTTTCAGGCTGGACATAAGGAAGAATTTCTTTACTGTCCGAGCCCCCAAGGTCTGGAACAGTCTGCCAGCGGAGGTGGTTCAAGCACCTACATTGAACACCTTCAAGAGTAAATTGGATGCTTATCTTGCTGGGATCCTATGACCCCAGCTGACTTCCTGCCCTTTGGGCAGGGGGCTGGACTTGATGATCTCCCGAGGTCCCTTCCAGCTCTAATGTCTATGAAATCTATGAAATCTATGAAACTATCTTCAAATCCAAAAGGGGTGTTCTAAAGAAGATGGTAATAAATTATTGTGTCTACAATGAACAGGACAAGAAGTAAGGGGCTGAAATTGCAACAAGTGTGACTTTGTTAAAATATTAGGAAGAACTTTCTAACAATGAGGGCAGGTTTAGACAGAAATAATGCTGCCTCACATCAGAGGATTGAACTAGGAGACCTGAATTTCCTTTCAGTCCTGTTTTTAAATGATTCTATGAAGTCCTCTGTAATGATTATGACATTTGAAGTCTTACAGAGAAAACCTTCTGTGTGCTGTCACAAGACTTATGCCTGTGAGATTTTACAGTTGTCACTATTATCATTGTTTAATGTAGTGATTTTACTTTGGTTTGAAAAGGAATCACGGAGAAGTTGAAACTCTTAATTAACCCTAACCCAAACAGCAAACACACAAGAATTATCATAGAATAGTAGGACTGGAAGGGACTTCTAAGATCATTAAGGCTGGGCCCCCGCCATGGGCAGGTGGTAGATGGGCTCAAATGGGCTCAACAAGGTGCTTGTCCAGCCTCCTCTTGAACACCTCTAGGGATGGCGACTGCATCACCTCTGCTAGGAGCGTGTTCATCATCAAGTTTACACAGGAAAGAAGAGATAAGAAAATACTGATGCGGCCATTCCAATTTCAATGGTAATTTTTATGCAAATGATGACAAAAATCAGATGATTTTTCTTCTAAAATGGCTACAAAATTATGCAGACTAAAATGATTATTTCAAACTGAACCCCAAATTTAGATCAAACTTGAATAGCCTTTCAAATAGGAAAAACTCTGGCACATCCTAAATGATGACGTTACTTCTCCATCCGCAAGCTGTTAACAGCTTTCATAGCTATTAAAATCCACACCATTCATTAAGAACATGGGTTGAGATAGTGATAATAACAGCCTGTTTGTGCAACTTTAATTCAGTAATCAACAGAAAACAAAACCTCAGTTACACCCTCTATCCAAGAATCATTTCCCCCTGCCTCTAAAACTCTCAACAAAATCGCCCAGACCATGGAAAACCTGTAAGGTACTATATTTCCCAAACAAGGAGCCTTCAGGATAAAAGAGAAGGAACATCTGGAAGGGTCTTTATGTTCAAGAAGCTCCAGCTCACCTACTGAGCCAACTCTGTCAGTATGGCATGCCCATATTGAGGGCTTAGTTACACCAGGAAGTTCTGCTGAAATACAGTAGCTGCCACACTGTACTTTTGTGCTTCTAGTCACATTACTTCTCCCGTGGGCAGCAGTTAAGTCAGAGAGGCCAAAAGGACCCCTTGGGAAGACTTTCCTGGGGTCTTTTGTGGCATCCATAGAACTAGTGAATTGTGGGATGCACTTGAGTAGTGCTATGGGATTGCCTACCCTCCCCAAAGGAATGGTGGGTAGCTGTCATTTCCACCAAAAATGCAATATTCCTGCCTACTTTAGTCTGTTTGTGCCTGTCACTTACTGAATCCCTGCAGGCAGCCACGGCTGACTTCCCAAATCTGAGTATGGATTCCGGATTATTCTCTGCTGTGCTTGAGTTCTTCCTAATCACCAGGGATCCTGGTTTTCCGTTTCCCACGGAAAAAGAGAGAAAACCATAGATTTCCCATTTTTATAGGAGAAAACATGGATTTTCCCTTTTAGAAGAGAAACCCACGAATTTCCCCCTTTTGCAAAGAGCTCTGCAGGCTGGCTGAGTTCCCATCTACAAGAGGAGTTTGCAAAAGGGGCGGGGAAACCCTCGACCCTGTGGGGGATGGGCAGGCCTAACGCTCACACTTATTGGAGGCTGTTTCAGGCTCACTCTTCTTGCTGGAGGTAAGTGGGGCTTGGGGTTGCGGAGCAGGGCTGGAGGGGAAGCTGGCTGGGGGCTGAGGGAGCGGGGAGGTTTGCACCCAGCCAGGCACTCCGGCCGGGAGGGGGTTTGCAGCCTGCTGCAGTGCTCGGCTGGTTAGAAATCCCTGCCGCTCCCAGCTGGCTGCAAGTCTCCCTGCTGCCTCAGCCCCAGCCAGCTTGGGCACTCTGGCCGGGAAGCGGGGTTTACAGCTGGCTGGAAGCAGCGCGGGTTTGCAGCTGGCCCAGCACCCTGGCCAGCAGCAGGCAGGCTGCAAACCCCCTCCTGGCCAGAGTGCCCGGCCAGCTGCAAACCCTGGGCCACAAACGCCGTGCTATCCCAGGCTCTCCGGAGTGCAGCGTGTGCGACTGGACCGGCAGGGGCCACGCACGAAAGCTGCCTGCCGCTCCAAGGTCCTTGCTGCCCTGGCCACGCTTCCTCTGCGTGCACAGGGGCAGTGCACATCGCCCAGCCCCTGTCCCCCACACAGATCTGGGGGCGCGGGTCCCCCCGGCCCCCTGGAGTGCACGCTGCCTTTGGGAGCTGGCCTCGCCCGGGCCTGCAGCAGGCAGCAGCAGCGTGGGAGCCAGCTCGTGCTCCTGCTGTAGCAGCCACTGCCTTCCACTGGGGCAGGGGCTATGGACTTGGGTCCCTGGCCCCATAGCCCTGGCAGCTGGGAGCCCCCTCCAGCAGGGCTGTGGGGCTGTGGGCAGGAGTGAGGGACATCAGCAGGGCTGTGGGGGACACTTAATTTTAACCATGGGTTTTGGGATTTTTATCAGATAATTTGTGATGTTTTTTTTATCATGGAAAACCAGGATCCCTGCTAATCACAAACCCTGCCAGGCTGCTGGGAGAAATGGGGTGTGCAGCATCTGATGGCTGGGACCTGCTTCCTTATAAGAGGCTGTGACAGGAGCAGGACTGGATCCATGGCCACTTTTCTGCTTCAGAAGTTCCTGCGGCTGTGAGGAGCCCAGGGGCCCTGGGGAAGATCCTGGCCAGCCCCGGGGGCAGTACGGGTCACCTCCTGAGGCTGCTGGGGGTGGCACAACCTGGCAGGGTCCCGGTCCAGGGCATGGGAAGCTTGGGGAGGCCGCAGGAGCTTTCATAGGAAAACAGCAGCCATGGCTCTGCTCCAGCTCCTGCCACAGCCTCCCTGTCTGTCCTGGGGCTGGGGAGGGTGAGCTGCTGCCAGGCTGCTGGGTCCCTACAGGGCGGGGAGCCCTTGTGGCTCCAGGAGCCCCCCACACCACCCCTCCAAGCCTGACAGGCCCTTCCCTGGCACCCCCCAGCCTCCTGGTGGCAGCAGGAGCCACCAGAGTGCAAACATGGCCATGAGGCTTCGGACAGCAAGGGCCCAGGTGGCTCCCCCCTTGCAACCCTTCCTGCAAGCCATGCAGCCACACCCTCCTCCAGACACAATCACACATCCCACAAATACTACACACACACACAGACGCACGCAGCTCCGCACAAACTCCACATCCACCCGCCCACCCCTACCCCCCAACACCGCTGCACACCTCACACACTATACAAGAGTAAGACTACATTTTGAGCTATTATGCCATCACTTCTACATATAAAGCACAAATACACAGGTATCAGGACAAAAATATATTTTTAATTAAAGTAAAATATAATATTATGGATATTTGATTTTTAGTACATAATTTGTTTTTTTTTCTGGTTCTAAGATAGCAAACCCTCTTCTCCAAAGGAGTACTTCCAGGGGCAAGGGGAGGGACTTCTGGTGGCAAGGGTCAGAGGTCAGGGGTGGGACTTCCAGTCCCAAGATGGTGACCATGGGGTGGGGCACCAGTTAAGGGGCAGAGTTACCCATGCGGCCCTAGACAGCTTGCTAAAACTTGCTAAGTGGCCCTCCACCCAAAATAATTGCCCACCCCTGAACTACCCTGGTATTTCATGGGAGGAACATTCTATCAATTCTCACATGAATTGATGAACTCTACTTTTCTCAAGAAGTCTACAGGCCAACAAGAGGTAAGGCACTCCTAGATCTGGTAATGGGCAAAGGGAATGATCTAGTGAGTGACCTGAGAATCAAAAGGAAGCTGGGAGACAGTGATCATGAGTTGATCACTTTCTCTATCCATCGCAAAGCTGGCAAATCAGTCAGCAATTCAGAAATCCTTGATTTTTAGGAAAGCCAGCTTTCATAAGCTCAGGAGGCAGGTTGCTAAAGCCCTGAGAAACCATGATATGGTAGAGAGGGGAGTCCACAATGAGTTGTTGCTCCTTAAGGATGCAATCGTTAAAGCACAAGGGAAGTCCATCCTAGCCTGTAGAAAAGGTAGCAGAAGGGCTGGGCGACACCTGTGGCTAAATAGAGGGCTCATGGACCTCCATATCTGAAAAGAGTAGCCTATAAGGGATGGAAGTCAGGTAACATCACCAAGGAGGAGTATTCAGCACTGGCCCACACCTGTGGGGAGTAAACTAGGAAAGCCAAGGCTGAAACCGAACTCAAACTGGCTATGAGAATCAAGGACAACAAAAAGTCCTTCTTCATATATGTGGGTAGTCAGAAGAAAAACAAGGGCAACCTTGGAGCCTTGCTAAACCAAATGGGGCAGCTGACAACCGACACCCAAGAAAAAGCTAATCTCCTTAACAATTACTTTGCGTCAGTCTTCCACCAGCCCAAGGGGATCACCCTGCCAAACAAGATGCAGGATTGCCAGGGTATGGGCAAACACACACCCATAATCGAGGATCTTGTGAGGGAACACCCTGAGAGGCTGGACATCCACAAATCAGCTGGCCCGGATGGAATGCACCCAGGAGTGCTAAAGGAACTGGCTGACATCATAGTGTAGCCAATGGCAAGGATATTTGAGAACTTGTGGTGCTTTTGGACAGGTCCCTGAAGATTGGAAGAGGGCCAGTGTGGAGCCTATCTTCAAGAAAGGGAGGAAGGAAGATCCAGGGAAATACAGGCCAATCAGTTTGACCTCAACCCCTGTTAAGATATTTGAAAAAACCATCAAAGAAACCATTAACAACAGGCTAACAGAATGCAACAATGGCTTCATTCCAGGTAGGTCTTGCCTGACAAACCTCATTTCCTTCTACGACAAGGTGACACATCACCTCGACAAAGGAGAAGAGGTTGATATAATTCATTTGGACTTCAGAAAAGCTTTTGACTTTGTCTCCCATGAAGTCCTCGTGGTTAAACTGGGGAACTGTGGCGTCAACAACCTCACGGTCTGATGGCTCGGGATCTGGCTCCATGGACCCAGAGAGTGATAGTTGATGAAACTGTGTCAACATGGTGCATGGTGACCAGGGCCATCCCCCAGGGTTGTGTACTTGGACCAGTACTCTTTAATATATTTATAAATGATCTGGATATCAGAAGCGGACTGACTAAGTTCACTGATGACACCAAATAATGGGGAAGTGTGATCACACTAGATGATAGGCTTGCAATTCAGGCTGACCTCAACAGGCTTGCAAGGTGAGTGGATCAAAACCCGATGGCATCAACATGAAGAAATGCAAGGTGCTCCACCTCAGGGGAAAAAAAAATCATATCATACTTATAGGCTCAGCAGTGCTACACACACTAGCACCATGACCAGAAGAGAGTTGGGGGTCATGATTGACGAGAAGACGAATATGAGCCACCAATGTGATGCCACAGCCAGCAAAGCAAACAAAACCCTGGCTTGCATCTACCAGTGCATCTCAAGCAAGACCCAGGAAGTCATTCTCCTGATTTACTTGGCCTTGGTGAGGCTGCAGCTGGAATACAGCATCCACTTCTGAGCTCCACACTTCAGAAAGGATTGAGACTCCAGAGGTGAGCCACATGCATGATTAGAGGACAAGAGAACAGGCCTTACAAGGAGAAGCTGAGAGGCATGGGACTCTTTAGCTTGGAGATGCAAAGGATCAAGGGGGACTTAGTGGCAGCCTATAAGTATGTAAGGGATGTGCATCAGGAACGGGGAGAATATCTGTTTGCTGGGGCACCCCAAGGGAAGACAAGGTCTAATGGTCACAAACTGCTGGAAGACCGTTTTAGGCTGGACATAATAAAATCTTCTTTTACTGTCTGAGTCCCCAGAACCTGGAATAGGGTCTCCCCCAGAAGTGGTAAAAGCACCTACTCTGGACACTTTTAAGAAACACTTGGATACCTATCTTGCTGGAATCATTTAATTTCAGATGACTTCCTGCCCCTTTGGTGGGGGGCTGGACCCGATGATCTTGCTATGTCCCTTCCAGCCCTGATGTCTATGAAATCTATTAAATTCATTGATTATCATCTTTGAGAACTTGTGGACCCCAGGTGAGGTCCCAGTTGACTAGAAAAGGGCAAATGTAGTGCCCATCTTTAAAAGGGAAGGAGGATCCAGGGAATTACAGATCAGTCAGCATAACCTCAATACTTGGAGAGATCATGGAGCAGGTGAAACACCTAAAGGAGAAGAAGGTGACCAGGAATAGTCACATGGATTTACTAAGAGCAAGTCATGACTGATCAACTTGATTTCATTCTGCATTAAGGTAACAGGCTCTGTGAATAAGGGGAGACCAGTGAATGTGATCTACTTTGACTTTAGCAAGGTTTTGACCGTGTCTCTAATGACAGTCTCATTAAAAATAAGCTAGGCAGAAGGCAGGGCAGGATGGCACTTGGTACATTTCAGTGAGTGTGGTGCCATACTGCCCTCACCTTGGGTACCATGTCCAGTTTTGGGCCTCACACTGTAAGAAAGATGAGGATGGAACAGAAAGAATCTGGCATTGACGAAAATTATTAGGAACCATGACTTGTGGGGAAAGGCTGAAAGAACTAGGGTTATTTAGTCTAAAGAAAAGATTGACGGGGGGATTTGATAACAGTTTTCAAATATTTAAAGAGCAATTATAAAGAGGATAGAAATAAACTATTCATTGTGGCTAAACTATTCATTGTGGCTATAGGGGCATAACCAGGAGCAATGGCTTCAAACTACAGCAGAGGAAATTTAGGTTGGAGATTAGGAAGAACTTTCTCACTATACTAGTCAATTGTCCATCAAGAATGACAGGGTGAGTGCCGGAGAGCGGGATTGAGCACTGCCACCCACCACCCCATGCCACTGTGGCTCCCTAGGAGTAGGGGGGCCAGCCCTATGCCATCCACCTCCTCTTCCCCCCACTCTATGTCTGCTTGGCCCGCTCCTCTGGAGCCACGCCCCCAAGAGCATTACAGACAGACACACAGACAGATGGACTAAGCCCTTTTATATATATATATATATATATATATATATATATATATATAGTTATGGAATGGGGGGTTAAGTATTAGCTCATAGAGAGGTCATGAAATCTTTATCCTTGGAAATTTTCAAGAGCAGGTTAGACTGACACCTGACTGGATAGATTTAGTAAGGGATGATCCTGCCTTGGGCAGGGAGCTGGACTAGATGATCGCCATGAGGTCCCTTTCAGCCCTACTTAACTATGATCAAGGCAGTAACATATTCCAGCCGGGAAGAGACAGAACACACTGATCTCCTGCTGCCCATCCACAAATTTTTCTCCATACATGGAAATTTGCTGGTGAGGCTGTTTTGAGGGCACCTCTCTGAGACTACTCTCAAGACTTGTGTCTCTGTCATGTTGTCAAGAAAGAAGCTGCTGGGATTGAGCCCAGAGTGGCGTCATTCACACACTCCTGGGTTTGGAGCATATTTGGCAGGACATATGGGAGAGTTTTAAACAGAGTATGCTTTGGCCCAGAGGGGTTGGGGCAAAAAACCCACAATGTTGTAGACAAACTCCAAGAGACTAAGGAGCAGCAGTAGCACAGCCCCCTCCCCTCCCCAATGTTTGTCATGTGATCTGATAAGAGAATATTCTCAAGAAAATGCAGTATTTTATATCCTTTTATCATGCCTTCCATTTATACGTCTCTTCTCTAAAATAAGCAAACTATATCTTTTCAGTTTCTTTTTATGAGATGCACTTACATGATCTTTTTTACCTTTACAGGTTTTACAAGACAACTTAGAAATCAAAGTAAACCTTTATTCAAGCAAACACCAAAACCAGAAGAGTTCAGTACATAAGGCAAGAGGTCCCTTCCAGCCCTATGTTGTTATAAGCATTGCTTTTTTAAAAAAAGTGCTTTGTGTAAGAATCACTTGGGAAAACTTAGGGTTCCTATAAATGTGCAGGGCAGGCATTTCCAGAAGTACCATAACTTTTGCACTTTACTTAAATTACTTTAGGTACAGCACTTTAAAACTTTACAGACATTCCATGGCTTGGTGCAAGTTTTGTATCTCACAGTTCTGTAGAGTAGGAAGCAGCTAATTATCGCTTTGAAAAGTGCCAGTTAATACACATGCAATACAAGCAAATGAGGTAGGCTGTGATGCACTACCACACTTTGGTTTACATTTAAAATACATACAATGAGGTTTAATTAAGGCAATTCCCACCATTTAAAAATGTTCTAAAGTTGCCCACATGCATTAAGTGATGACTTTAGAATGCTTTAAATGGCAAAAATCGTCATGTATTACAGCTGTGGCAAGGGCTCAGTTATAAAAGTGTTGTTTTCTTTTCAGTACCCTCTAGAGTCAGATCAGCCATCTAAATCTTGGGAATATCAATTTGAATACCCCAGCTAATTTAAATTATTACAATAGTACAAGGGATGAGATGTGGCTTCAGATATCCACAATGAAAACTCTCTCTCTTTTTAACATTAAAGTTAACATTTTGACTGGCACCCAGAAGGAAGTGGGAAGAACTGGTGTAATACATCTCTTGAAGCTAACACCAATAAGCAGATAGGCAGCTGTGTTCTTCACTCCATATATCTTCATTTGCAAAGGTAGCTCAACTGCAGTAACATGACAGTGCACAATGTCATGGTGCTGTTGTCTCAAATTGAAGATGTGAAATAAATAATCTCAATTACTCTTGAGCTGCAGATTTAGAAGTGCACTTTCAGTCACCTCTGATTTCAGAAGCATGACACCCCCAAGTGCAAACTGTCTAAATCTTGGTTGCAGGCGACTCTTCAGTTTCCTATCATGTCACTTCCTTCTAACACCTCTATTGGCATATTTTTCTTGATCAAATGAAGTGGCAGTTAACTGCTTCTCTGCTAGACTGGCTACGCAACAAGAAAGGAAACACAGTACCAGCTATGACTGTTGAAAATTTAGAAGTAGTATTTCTTCTAATTAATGTGGTGAGGGCACATTACCCCACAAAACATTACAGTTCCTGTCTCAGAGACTTCATGTATTGGTTGAAAAGGAAGAAAAAAATGGAACCATGAATAAACCTGTATGAGAAATTCACAGAAATTCACATAGAATAGGCATTGTTTTGTCTCTGAGATAAAAAATAGCCATCGTAAAGTTGGCTGGTCTGGAATTAAACTTCATAGTCAAAGCCAGAAGGGAATATTAGATCATGCACTCTGGCTGTGACTATATCACAGACAGTTTAATTTTATCCATTTGTGCCTACATAGCCAAATAACTTGACTAAATCATAGCTTCCTGAAATGTAACCAGTGTTCACTTGAAGACAGTCTATCATTTCCTTGGGAGTTTATCTATTCATCCTTGATGTTAAAATATTTTTACCTTATTTTAAATCCTAATTTGTTTAACTTCAGTTTTCAGCCATTGGTTTTTGTTCAAACTTTTTTTTTTTTACCACTAAATGAAAATGCCTGTAATGTTTGGTGTTTTCTCCCAAAGAAGGCATTTACACGTTGTAATCAAGGGTATAAACAGACATCACCATATGAAGTAGTTCAGCTGTGATGGGGATTTGTCTGGCCATAACTCATCTGCTTCATTGGGCAAAACACATCAAAGGCCTGATCCTCCAGGACAATAGGCAACCTGTTCCCTGCTATAGAGATGTGCCTTGGGCAATCTCCAAGGTGTATATCTGTAGGAAGGGAACGCCAGGCCAGTGCTCCCATGGCTTAAGGGGCCCAGTCCTTTATTAGAATTCCCAGGGCATGCAAGATTCGGCCTCACAAACCCTCGGATTACCTGCCCAGGGCAGCAGAAGGGCATGGGCACTTCCGAGTCTCCTATGCTCTCCTGCCGTAAATCAAGCAGGTGTCTGCTGCAATAAAGCGGCATAAATTGATACCACCTATGATATGGCTATAAGGTTTGGGCCATTTGTGTGCAACAAGGGGTATGGGCATCTGTTTGATTGGCCTCTGTACCACCAGTGCATTGGTAGATATGTTACCAGTAGGTCAAAGAAAGTGACTATTCCCACCTATTTAGCACTGGTGAGGCCACATCTGGAGTACCGTGTTCAGTTTTGGGCCCCCCTACAGAAAGGATGTGGATGAATTGGAAAGAGTCCAGTGGAGGGCCATGAAAATGTGTTTTGGGGAAAATGACTTATGAGGATAGGTTGAGAGTGTTAGGGTGACAGTATTTGGATCTTGGGGAGCATTGGATTTGCACCTGAATAAAGGCATGACCTGTGACTTAGCAAGCTGCTGACCACAAGGCAGAATAATATATTACAAGTAATATTGCAAGACGCTTAGGCAAGCAGATTTTGATTATGAATGTTTCTGCTAAGCCAGCAATTTGCTTATGCTAACTGTGTCAACCATTTTCAAGTGAGTCTGGGTAAGTCTGTGTGCTGTGAATGAGGTGAAGTCTTAGGAATATGGAAGATGGTACAACATGGGAAAGAAAAACAGACTGTGGAAGACAACATGTAACTGGCAACAGAATCCTAGATGAATATATGCAAACAGGTAAATGGTGATTGGTGAAGAAGTTTCCAGGTTTTATTCAAAGTCCACCCATTGACCAAAGAAGTAAGTTCATGGCCTTGGACATGCGCTCATAGCAAAAGGGTATGCAAATGAGTAAAATGCATAGGCAATTCCATGCTAATGAAGTAAACAGTAAACAGAAGTGGAGCTTGAGGTAGGAGGAGAAATGGGTGGAACAGAAGGAGGGACAGAGGTGGAACAAATGTTAATAAGCATAAACCAAAGTGTATAAATGTGGAAAGAACTATTGTTTGTGGTGGCTCCCTGGTTTCACAGGCTGCGTGTCTGTGGGGGAGCTAGTCCAAAGCTGTCTCCATTCTGAATAAAGCTGTTGCAAGTGATGTGTGCTGGTGTTTGCTCCCTGCTTGTTCTGGCTAATGAGTAACAGGATCCATGAGCAATTGAATCGTTGTCTCCCTAGTCATTGGGCACTGCATGGAGTTGGGGTCTAACAGAGGGAACTAGGATTACTTAGTCTAGAGAAGAGAAGACTGAAAGGAGATTTAATAGCAGCCTTCAGCTACCTGAATGGAGGTTTGAAAGAGGATGGAGCTAGACTGTTCTCAGTGGTGGCAGGTGACAGAACAAGGAGCAATGGTTTCAAGTTGCAGCAAGGGAAGTTTAGATTAGATATTAGGATGAATTTTCTCACTAGGAGGGTAGTAAAACACTGGAACAGGTTACCCAGGGAGATGGTGGAAGCTCCATCCTTGGAGGTTTTTAAGACCGGATAGACAAAGCTTTGGCTGGGATGATCTAGTTGGGGATGGTCCTGCTTTCAGCATGGGGTTGGATTAGCCTCCTCTCTCCCAGTCTGTCCCTGTTTCAGAATGGGAGGGGGAAGGGACGAGAGGGAGCTCATTCTAAGGGTTCCCAGCCAGCTTTGGAGGGCAGGGTGGGTGTATTGGTACCCCCCCACCCTCCAGCACCAAACCCCCAGACTGAACTCTCTCCAGTCCCTTTCCCCTGACTTGCACCCCGCTTCTGAAAACACTGACAGGTTGGGGGGCAGCACAGGCAAAAGTTACAGAAGATGCTGTTTTGAAACATCACCTGGCCACTCATGCAATAAGGGTTCAGATTTTCACCCAGTTGGCCATCTTTAAAGCTGTCTGCAGCCATGCAGTTGTGTTTGGTCATGGCTATAAGCTGCTTTCTGTGGCCAGATTTGGGTGAAAATTTTCACTTCTGTTTGCACCTGGAGTGGTATGCAGTGGAGAAGCATGGGGGTGTGAGGGATGTGGCTTCCCTCTGCAGGCCTCTTTGGTCTCCTTAAAATCCTTTAAGGTTATGTAAAGTGTTTTTATATAAAGATTATTTAAAGCATTTTTATTTGAAGAGAAATGAAAGATATAAAAAGAATAAAGAGTCTCTCATGTGCTAATGAATTGTGGGTGGGGGAGAGACTAGTCAAGCCCAGCCAGCTGGCCCTGCACCACCCTGCTGCACTGATCCCCCTCTCAGGAATGGTCCTTTCCAGGAAATGTTCAGTGACATTGGGATTGGGAGGTTGCAGGCTGGGAAGGGGGACTGAGATGCAAGGGGGCCATGCATTCCTGTCTTGGCTGGGTATGGAAGTGGAGAGCTGGTGAGTGTTGAGCCTTTGAGCCAAGCCAAGCTCCTACATTCCTGGCCCAAGTATTAGGGTTCAGGGATGCCCTAGTTTCCCCCCCAAGCTTCCCATAATCCCTCCTGGCCCAGGGGGTGGGGGGAGGGGGGGGAGAGGAGGCTGGAGAATGCCAAAATGAGTTCAGATGGCTACTTCTTTGCCAGCCACCTGCACCTAGCCCTGCTGATCCAGACCTCATCATGCCTCATCCCAGCCCTGCAGCCTTGCTTAGAGCTGCCTGTGCGTTTTCTTTTAGGTCAGGCACAAGACACAGAAAACTTCAATGAACTATAGTTTACAAGAAGTTAACTGAAAATTTCCCATACTGCCAGGCCCCATTTCCCTGCTCTCTTAGGCAGGTTTGGGGAGGGCCCAGCTTTTCCCTGAGTCCCCCAAAGTCCTGTCCTGTAGTGGGGGTGGATGGGAGGGGACTGGGCTGCAGAGAAGCATGCTTCCACAGGCTCCATGCAATGTTTAACTCCCACCAAACCTAGATAGCTGTGCACTGGCAGGCAAAGCCAGAGTGCAGAGCTTCCGGGGTTTAGCAAGGGAGGGCCATAGCGCTGGGGAAGCACAATTCCCTGGGCTCTGTGATCCCACTGAAACTGGATGGTTCCACACTGGCTTCCCCTGCCAGCATGGAGCCATCCGAGTTTGGTGGGAGCTACCAGCATGGAGCCACTGGCGTTAAACATGACACAGGAGCATGGAGCTTGAAGAAGTATGTTTCCCTTAGGCACAGCTCCCTTCCGTACACCCATAGGGTTTGGCAAAGTGGGAGCAGGGTGTCTGAGGAAACACGCTTCCCTGAGCTCTGTGATTCCACTGAACCTGGATAGCTCTGCTCTGGCTTCCCCTGCTTCACCAAGGTCCTGCATCACTCAGCTGGCTCCAGGCTCTGTGCTAGGCAGCCCCTTTTCTCCCCCCCACCCAGACAGGAATGTAAGCAGTCGGTAGGACACAGGGCAATATGTTTAACTCTCTAAGCAGAGGTCTTCATGCTGAGGCCAGGATCAGGTCTTCTGGGGTCATTGGAATTGACTGGCCAGCACGGTGCTATGTGGGGCAAGGTCACACCCATTGGGGGCAGGTGGGTGAGAGTATTGGCTTGGGGGCAGTACCACTCTGTGGGCAGTAGAGTTTGTCCACAGAGCAGTCTTTAAGAGACTGAGTTCTTTTAGGTGTTTTCTCCCACTCAACCACTTTTTATAGCTCTCTTCTGCATCCTTTCCAATTTTCCCAAAGCTTTTTACAGTGTGGCCACTAGAAATATACAGAGTATCCCTGTTTATACATTGAAGGATTGCTTTATCTGTTTTGGCCACAGCATCATGCTGGGAGTCCTTGTCCAGCTGTTTGGCTGGTATGACCCCCAATGCTTTCCAGATTATTTTTTTTCCCCCAAGATAAAGTCCCCCATTTTTCAGGACTGGCCTGAATTCCTTGATCCTGGATGTAGAATTCTGTATCTTTGGTTGTATTAACATACAATTTATTTTCATGCACCCTCTATATGAAGCAATCAGTATAAGTCTGTATGATTCTCTTGTTCGCCTCATTATTTAATCACTCTACCATTCTTTGTATTACCCACAAATTTTACCAGTAACATTTTTATCTAAATCACCAATGAAAAAGTTGAATAGCATTAGGCCTAGTGCAGTCTCTGTGGAACCTTACTGTCAATAATTCCAGTTCAAAATGATTCCCCACAGGTAGCTGCTTTCTCAGCTCTATGAATTGATCTGTTCTTAATCCATTTATTGCGTGCTTTATTGTTACCATATGCTAATGTTTTAATCTGAATGTTATGTGGTACTAAATGAAATGCCTTAAAATGTCACATATCATTACCTTACCACTCATCCTTTAATTCTTTATTTCATGAACCGGTATCAGTTTTTTCATTTTTGAATTTTCAGTTTTTGCCCTGAGATCTGTCAGGCTGACAGGCTTACAATTACCTAGATCATCTTGATTGCCCTTTAAAATTATTGTTTCACTTTTTTCAAAGAGTAAAGAGAAAATTCCTGTCAGAAAAGTAAGAAAACTTCTGCTGGAAAGTGGGAGCAACCTAGGTTTAGTAGAGAATGGACTAGAGACACTTTATGGGCTGTTTATTCGTGCTACACAAGTGCCTAATATTTATGGATTGTTTTAACCAGTTGCATAGCAGAAGATTTACATTGTAATATAGAAATAGAACACTGTAGTCAACTCCTTCTAGGCCCCTCTTCCCCAGAAATACAGCTAAGGAAAAAACACTTATCTGCTAGCAGTAGCTAAAGAATCCCAGTCTTTTACAAGCAAAAACTGTAACAGCCTTCTGTAGGATTTAGTAACTTTATAACCTCATCTAACCTCTAGTTATGAGACCCTTTGTTCCTTAAGATACTGTCCCTCCTTATCACTCTCACCTGTCAAGCATTTATCTCTTCCCATGCTACTTGAAGTCTCTGCCCTCAATCTACACGTATCTTGGCTCCATACCATTTTTCCACATCAGTTTTCTTCAGTATATTCTCTTCCTCTCTAGATCCCTCTTTTATAGTGTAACTTCAGTATCTGTGCATTGTAACTTTAGTTACTAATTTTGAAAAAAATAAGCATTGAAAAGTAAACAAAGACACAACCTCTCCCCACAAGGAGAGCACCCACAGCCCAAACCCCCTGCCACTGAATGCTGCTGAAGCCCAGTGTCTGCAGGCTGGATGTAATGATTCCACAGACCATAGGTTCCTGATCCCTGGTATTTATTTTCCTTAATGTACTACATTCTCTGGCCTATTCCTTTCTGTATGCACTGCCTTAGGAAATGATACAGAAGTGGAAACTGATTCCCAGGACTTTGCCTTTGAGGGCATTCCCAACAGATAAAACAGTTGGTGAAGCCTTTTGGTCAGGAAGGAGCAGTCATATCATGAATCTTTGGCTATTGACAACTGATGAACAGAGTTACCAGCTGGGGAGTATTAGAGCAGCCCAAGGCTGGATACAAGTGGAAAAATCAGGGTGTTTTAATTAGTGTCCTGAGGACCCCTCAACTACCTGCCTGCAATAAATAAATCTGATCTGCAGACTGTAAGCATTTTGTGTGAGAATTTGTATCTTTATGTATCTAGATAATATCCAGTGTGAGCCAAGTATAAATAAATAAATTGCTAGTGTTGCTCACCATAGATTTTCTGAATTCCTTGGAGGTCATCCTGTGGGAGTTTAAAGTTTTGTGTTTCCATGTACTGGTAGAAAGGGGCCATGATAGCACTGGGGTCATTGGAGTGTTCGAGGCCTAGGGCATGACCCAGCTCATGGACAGCAACCAGAAAGAGATCATTTCCTACAGACAAAACATACATTCAGATTAGTTTCTCAGGTAATATGTTAATAACAGTGCAATACAAAATACAAGACTCCATACATGCTTCATACTGCAATTTAGCTCTGTTTTTGCATTGTGCAGCCAGTAGCTGCATCAGCTCTAGGCACCTGAAAAGATTGTTTTTATTGTTTTAAAGTAATATGACTATTACAATCAAAGCTCAGCTCAGTTATAGGAAATGCTGCAGCCATGTTGTGATGACTGTATTTAAAATATTGATTCTTGTAAAGCTATTTTAATTTGTTCACCCCGAAGTAAGCTGCAAGCGTGGTGCAGGGTTCTGATTTTGCAGCACATTAGTTAGTGTAACATTTCAGGATATTTCACAATAAGCATGCTAATTATAGGGCACAGGTGGCCATATACAAATTGCAAAAACATTTTAATTTTCCTATTCCAGTTATTAAAATGTTTAGGGCATAGGAATGGAAAAAGAAATTAATACAGAAGGCACAGAATAAAAAGGAAATGAATGGAATCTACATAGAAAATAAAGTTCAAATGTATAAATGTATGCAGACATAGATGGTATCCTGCAACCGCACTGTGTTAATCCGCATAGTGATTCATTAGATACATTCTTAAATCAAGAATGCCAGTGGTGTGACATTTGAAATTCATGTAGGTTAAACAGCAATCTGGACTAGCTGTTGCTAGAAAATAAAGTGTGCCACAAGTTAGCAGAATAGACTGTCCTATTTTTCATATAATGTTGTGATCTTAGAATTGGTAACTCTTGATCAAGTAAAAAAGCCACCACTCAGGTTAAAGTTTTCAAAGGCTTCTGAAAGTCATTAGGAGCCATGGCTAGTTTTCAACATACTCAGCCCAAATCTCCTTGAAAAAAAAGAAAGGACTTAGGCTCATAGGACTATGTATGCTCAGTGATATTACCTTGCCTAGCAAGTGGCACCCTCAAGCACTCTACACTGTACTGAGTGGCTGCTATTAGTACCGAGACTGAGCAACAGGGCCAGTTAACCTTCTCATAGGTTAATTAGTCTACCAGAATCAACACATACTAAACACAACTAAAATGTTTCTAGTTTAGGAGGCAGCCTTTCCAAAGTCAAGCATTCTTACGGACCCCGCTGCCAGGAATGCTAAGTTTGCAATGTAGATGTACCCAAAAATCACATCGGCACTTTTTGAAATAATAACACTTTTGAAAATTTAATTCTTCCTGTTATCCTGTGTTTTCACTGAAGTCAACCATAAATCTTGCACTGACTTTACAAAGTTTGTGAGCTGGTCATGCATTCTGCCAACTGGTTTAGCATGTGCCACAGCCATAGCAAATACACCAGTCCTTATTTGGAATTTTCCTTTACACTAAAAGGTTCCTCTGCCCACTACCTTCAGCAAAGGAAACGAAATACAATAATACTGCCTCTTTCATTTCAGAACATAAACATACTACAGTCACACAAGCCTTTGTAAATGCTCCCAGCTGGGCCTCCATCCAGGACTCCGATTCACTCCACCTGCACTTTATTGTCAAACATGGCTAGTTGCCCTTTCTGAATGCTTAAAGAATCTCTGCATCCTGTCACGGAGTGGAGAGGATTTTAATTGTAGCAAAGTGGCACACAGGCTGAATGCTTAGATCCCACTTCAGAAGTCTTAATAGAATCCTCCTCCTTATCAAAAAATGTTAGGAGCTGCTAATCACCATCATGTAGCAACAGTTCTATCCATAAAGTGTCAGTGGGGCAGAATTGATGATATTGCTGTGACTGCTTTAAGCCTTGTTTAGACTGGTCAACTTATATGATTATCATTTAAGAAATGTATAACAGACTAATAAGGGCATGCCTCTGTCTAAATCAGCAGTTCCCAAACTGTGGGTCATGACCCCAAATGGGGTCACAACATCAGCAATTGGGATTACGAGATTTCTGTGCCTGCAGTGGGGTGCAGGGCTACAATGCACTGGTGCAGGGCCAGAGGGCTGTGGGTCGGGAGTGAGGTGCACCTGGGGGCGTGGGGGGCTGTGGGTTGAGAGTGAGGCACCTTGCTGAGGAAGTGGGGTCATGCTAAGGAATACTTTGGGACTCACTGGTCTAAACCAAAGATAAATGCCAAGCTGTTCAAGATTTTGAGTGCTCCGATAGGAGAGGCTGAGGTCAAATATGTTTGGGGAGGGGTAGATGTAAGACAGTAAAGGAGACACTAAGCTCTGGGAAAGATGAAGAAGAAAGCCTGACCCAGTACTGACATGCTGGTATGGGAGAAGTCTAGATAGCAGGCTTTGGGTCTAGGTGCTGACTAAAGATTTGAAGCTGTTACCTAGCAAACTGTCTATGGTTAATTAGATTCTCTTATATTCAAAGCAGAACTTTATACATTGTTGAAACTGGACAGAATTGCAAAGCAACCTGAATCCTTCACTTGACTCCTAACTGGAATAGCTTATGAGACTCTGAATTCTGACAAACCACTTGGGTCAAAGGGGAAAACAGCATATAAATAAGTTTGCCTGAGGCTCCAAAGCCACAGTCTCAGTGACAATTCTGTCTGCAACATGATAAAAAAAAATGGTATCGACTGTGGCAGATTTTATATAAAAGTGGAAGTACATATTCTTTTGGTTGAGAGATGTAAGCTATTCCCCTTGTTGCAACAATGGTATTATGGTCACCATAGTCACCAACTTGAACTTGAGCTTGCAAATTAATGAACTGAGTATCCATAAATTCATCAACCTCTCTTTGGAAGAAGGGAGTAGCCATTGTTAAGTGCCTTTTTCCGCAGACATGGAGGCATTATTGTCTGTTGCTGTCACAGCCAACAGGGCTTCAACCTCATGGTTTTAGTTTGCTGGAGCAAACTTATAAAGGGATTCCTGAAAAGAGATGGAGGAGGGGGGTTTTAAGGGAGACAATGAGGTGAATTGAGTATTGTAACCATTCACCACTGTGTCCAGGACCCATGTTCAAGGTCCTTTGAGAGGGATTCCACTGCCCAGAGAAACTGCAGCTTTCTCTTCGAAACATACCTGAAGAACTCTTGGATTGTAGGGTCGCTCTGGAACCTTGAAGGGAATAATTCCATTTCACTTAGAAGATCATAACAGTATGGCTTGTGACTGACCCCAAGTTATTGGACTGAAGTGTAGGAGTGATTCCAGCACCTAAGTACCCCATTAAAGGACTAGAGAGACATCTTTATGCCTCCAAACTCCTACATTTTAATTGGGTTACCTAGAATTGGGTGCAAACTACACTTAGGTTATCTACCACATGCATAGAGCATTTAGTCTGTTTTAGTGTTGAAAAACTCTCTCTCTGAAAAGCAAAGTCCTCTGCTGATGCTTGGTTCACCTCCAGGAAACCTGACAATCTATAGAGATTGTCACCACCACTGTAGCTGTAGACCAAGATGCTGTACCAGCTGCATTGAGGGTACCGTGAAGGGCCTCTTTTGCCACCATCAAGTAGGGAGGAGACAGACCCCATATAGTTTGCAGGTAGAGAATCCAGTCTTGTCATGACGTACTCATAGGCCAGGTCCACACGAACAAGGGTGTGCCCACAAATAGTAGTGGCATGAATTTGTGCTGCTACTTTGTGCTGCAGTGCACACCCCTGCCCATGTGCTTTGTAGCAGATGCATTGTCCCATGGCTTCACCTGTTGCAGGGGGTGCTGGCTGGGGCACAGGGTGCCTCAGCAGGGGCCAGTCATCCCCGGTGCTGAGGTACTCAATGCCCTGGCCAGCTGGGGAGTGGCAAGTGAAGATGGAGGAACAGGCAGCCCCTAGTGCCTGCTCCCCCATCTCCTTGCACTGTGGGGTCCCTGCACTGAGACACACTGCATCCCAGCCAGCCGCTCCCTGCCTTGGTCTGGCTGCTCCCTATCTGCATGCCTCAGCGCTGGGGCTTCACAGCAGAGCCCCTGCATTGAGGCACATGGAGCCTCCATGCTGAGGCACACTGCACCCCAGCCATCTGCTGTGGCTGGCTGGGACACAGTGTGCCTCAGTGCAGGGCTCCACGTGCCTTAGCATGGGGGCTCTGCAGTGAAGTTCCCGTGCCGAGGCATGCAGACAGGGAGCAGCCAGCCCAAAGCTGCCTCCTCCCTATCTTAAGCTACCATATGTTTCAGCCAGCGAGCAGCTGGCTGGGGTGCAGGGGCCTCAGCAATGTGCAGATGGAAGACCAGGAAGCCCTGCCTGCTCACTTGTCTCTACATTTGTCCCGGTTGCTCACTACTTTGGTGTGGGTTGCACTGCTTTTGTTCCAGGATTTTTTTTTGTTTGTTTCTTTGTTACTGGGAAATCCCAGTAGCAAATTTTGCTCTGACACTGCAAATTAGCAGTGCTGCAGACTGATTAATGTGCAACTAGTGTGGTTTGTGGCACTGCAAAGAGGTTTGTCTGATAATAAGTGACAGTACAAAGCTACATTGTTGCAGAAGGGGGTATGCTTATCTACCTACAGAGTCAAGCCTTTTGGGTTTTCTGTCTCTTAATCCTGTATGATAGACCCTGGTCTTTTAATTTGCAGCTGCAGCTACCTCAGGTGGTGTCAGGAACAGGTAGAAATGTTCAGCACACTACAAGGCATGCTATGCTTTCTGTTTGTCTGTTTATCCATAGGAGGACAGGATGGAAATAGCACCATATTGCCCTAGCAGGTTCCAAACAGGCTGCATTGATAGGAAGCACTACTCTGATAGGTTTGGCTTCTGTAGTAATCCCAGTAGTCTACGGGTAGGTTGAGTAACTTCCTTCAAAGAAATTGGGAGCACATCTATCATGCAGCATGCTGGCTCCTGAAAATTCACAGGTTCCTTGAATGGATAGGGCAAGAACAATATCACAGTCTCAAAAGATGAGGAAGGTATGATTCACAGCATACCAGGAAACCTATATGAGTGGTTGGAGAGCCAAGCTCCACAGGAGAGTCTGCCACATACAAAAAGATGTCATATGAGAAGTAGTGGAGAAGTAGGACCATGAGTACCATGTCCTTTGTTCTAGGAGTGTGGGAGACTGAAAGTCCTAGGGAAAAAAGGTCAAGCCAGTTAATACTGATCTACATGTAACCCAGACAATGAAAAGAATGGTAACCCTATAGTCATCTCTGTAGTGGAGATTGGAGCAATGACTCTTTCATAGTGCTTAGGATTAGAAGGGACATAAACAGATCATCAGGTATGATCCCCTGCCTTGGGCAGGAATGAATGCTGGGGTCATAACACCCCAGCCAAATATGTGTCCAGCCTCCTCTTGAAGACCCCCAAGGTAGGAGAGAGCACCACTTCACTTGGGAGCCCATTCCAGAGCCTGGTATCCCTAACCATAAAGTTATGTCTTCTGATGTCCAGCCTGAACCTTCTCTCTAACAATCTGTGGCCGTTATTCCTAGCAACCCCTGATGGTGTCCGAGGGAACAGAGTATCACACAACTTCCACTGGTCCCCCCCGGGTGAGTTTGTAAATGGTCACCAGAACCCCTCTCAGCCTTCTCTTGTGGAGGCCGGATAGATTCAAGCCCTTTAGTTTCTCTATGTAGGGCCTGACCTGCTGCCCCTTGACCATGTGAGTGACCCTTCTCTGGACCCACTCAATGATAACTACATCCTTGAAGTGTGGCACCCAGAACTGGACACAGTACTCCAACTGCGGCCTGACCAACACTTCATAGAGGGGAAGGATCACCTCCCTAGACCTGCTTGCGATGCATCAGTAGATGCACAAGTTGTCGTTAGCCTTACTGACCACTTCATCGGATTGGTGGCTTATGTTCATTCTGGAGTCAACAAGGACTCCAAGATCTCTTTCTACTACTGTGTTGTCTAGAAAGGTGTTTCCCAGCCTATAGGCATGTTGCTGGTTCCTTCTCCCTAGATGCAGTACCCTGAGCTTGTGTGTTGAAATCCATCCTATTCTTATCTGCCCACCTCTGTAACCTGTCTAGATCTAGCTGGATTTTGTCCCTCCCCTCCAGTATGCCCACCTGGCCCCACATCTTGGTGCTGTCAGCGAATTTGGACAGCGTGCATTCCACACCCACATCCAGATTGCTGATAAAGATGTTGAACAGTACAGGCCCCAGGACTGAGCCCTGGGAGACTCCACTGCCCACATCCCTCCAGGTGGAAAACAACCCATCCACCACCACTCTCTGGGTGTGACCATCTAACCAATTTGCCTGCTTATCACATTTCCCGATTTGCAAGAGTGACATATGCAATTACAGGGACCCGAAGGTCACTACTGCAGGCAGTGGATCAGCTTATAGTGACCACAAACTGGAGAGAGAATATAGAGGAGGAGATGCTCTTGGACGTAGCTGCTTTGCTTTTGTCTAAGACAGCAAAGCAACCCTTGCAAAGCCAGCAGGTCAAGGCACTTAAAGGAGCCCACCTCTGCCCCAGCCCTGGAGTGAGCTGTTGGCAAGGCAAGGGCCCCCAAAGGGACACTTGCCTGCCTGTACACAAATGCCAGGAGCTTGGGGAATAAACAGGAGGAATTTGTCCTCCTGCTTAACACAAATAACTATCATATCATAGGGATACTGGAGACCTGGTGGGACTCCACCCATGACTGGGCCATAGGTATAGATAGCTATACCCTGTACAGGAGAGATCAAGTGGACAAAAGGGGAGGAGGTGTAGTGCTCCATGTCAAGGAAAGCTACACACCCCTGCAAACTGACATTGGCGCCCAGGGTGGATGACTGGAGATCCTCTCAGTTAAAATCCGTGGGGAACATGTGTGGCTAAGTGGGTTTCTTTCAGGCCAGCTATCGCCAGCCTCCCACCTGCCTCCAGGCATGCTGCCCACCTGTCTCGTCAGCCACGACTGGATGGATGATTAATAAATTGTTAAACAAGGAAGGAGGCTGCCCATTTCTTGCCCTGATGCCAGGGGGCACTATCTGCAGCTCTGTTCCTCCCCTATACCCCAGACCAAGCCTCACAGATGACATTCAGCTGTTAATAGTCACCAGCCCCACACTAGGCTCCAGGACCCTCCTAACAGGACCCTCTTTTGGTTCCCCCGCTCTGGCAGCCTACACTGCCTTCATCTGGGTTACTGAGCTACATGTAGCTGGCTCCCCTCTTGGGCATGGTCCCTACTTGGGACCTTCGGCCCTACACAGGCCCTGGCTTCACCTCAAAGGCCAGGCAGGGTCCCAGGCCTACGACTCTGGGTGCTCCTTATGGTGGGCCCCTGGCCCTTTTGACCTTCTTAGTCCTAGCCCCAGCATGTGCCAGTTGAGGGAGCACTCTGCCTCCACCCTCACTAGCCCCACACTTTCTCCAGGTCCCCCTTCACTGGATGTGGGGAGCTGGGGTACCTCACACCATAACTGGTGCCCCAGGGTCTCACAGAGAACTCTCACTCCCCCCCAGGGCAGCTGGTTGTCTGTGATCTTACAGACCACCACCTCTACACGGGGCTTCACAATGCCCTCTCCACCAGGGGCTCCACCACCACCCCCTTTGCACAGGGGTCCACCACTGCCACCCCCTCACTTCAGGCTACCAGATCTCCACCCCCTGAACTGGGGCCACGGGAGGGGTTTTGCTCCCTGGCAGACTCAGGTAGCCTTGGCCATATCTGGCCCCAACCTTCCCTCTTGAGGTCTCAAACCCCCACAGGGTTCAGGTGGCCTTGGCCATACCTCTCGCCCTAGGGGCTTCTACCCCCACAACTACCTCCGATGGAATGCAACTCACCCAAAGGTGAGGGCTAGGGTTAAGGCACCCCTACCCACCTTTCACTGGGGTGATAACTGGCCTGGCATTTCCTGTGGGCTCCAGAGCCACTGAGAGTCCCACCAGGCCACCCACTCCCAGCAGGGTGCAGTTTTATGTCAGGACCAGGAGCCTCCAATCCATCCCCTACAGCTCCTTCCCTACCTCCAGATGATAACAGCAGCCCTGCAGCCAGGCAATGTTGTGACCTAGCCTCCAGCAGCAAAACTGCCCTGTTTATATGTGCAGCCCTAGGTCCAAAATGGCTGCCCTCATCAGACACCTGGCGGCTGCTAGTGTCAGGCTCTTAAAGTGGCAGGCACCTACAGTGTCCTGCCACATCATGGCACAGGGCACACAGTGATGGGAGTCTACTACAGACCTCCTGCCCAGGATCAAGAGCTTGACCAGGAGTTCACCAGGGAATTGGCTGAGGCTGCACGCTCCCGGTGCATGGTTGTCATGGGAGACTACAAGTAGTGGGAAGAGCACTCTGCCAAATCCGAGTGGTTGCAAAGCTTTCTCTTATGCATGGGTGAGCTCTATCTGACACAAGAAGTTTATGGGCTGACGAAAGATAAAATGCTGCTCGACCTGGTTCTGGCAATGGGGGACGATGTAATCAGTGACCTAACAATTGAAGGGAAGCTGGGTGACAGTGACCACGAACTAATCACCTTCACCATCCAGTGTAAAGCTGGCAAGTCAGTCAATGATACAGAAGTCATCGACTTCAGGAAAGCTGACTTTGACAAGCTTAGGAGGCTTGTCAGTGAGGCCCTAAAGGGCCACAACCCCAAGAGGAGGGGAGTTCAGGACGAGTGGTTGCTCCTCAAAGGAGCAATCCTGGATGTGCAAGCAAAGTCTATTCCATCTCAGAGGAAAGACAGAAAAAGGGCACAGCAGACCTCTTGGCTCTCCAGGGAACTAGTGGACATCATGCATCTAAAAGTAAAGACTTACAAAGGATGGAGGACTGGATCCACCTCCAAGGAGGAATACCCTGCACTGTTCCAGACCTGCAGGGAATGAACCAGGAAAGCCAAGGCTGCAACGGAACTCCAACTAGCTACAAGCATCAAGGACAATAAAAAGTCCTTTTTTAGATATGTGGGGAGCTGGAGGAAAAGCAAGGGCAACCCCTGCTAAACCAGATGGGACAACTGATAACTGATGCCCAGGAAAAAGCCAGCTTGCTAAATGGGTACTTTGCGTCAGTCTTTTGCCAGTCCCATGAGACACCCCTGCCCATTATGGGACAGGGAGGCTTGGGTGAGGGAGATTCCTTACTCTTCATCAATGCTGACCTTGTGAAGGAACACGTTGAGAGGCTGGATACCTTCAAGTCAGCTGGCCCTGACAGTTTACATCCCAGGGTACTCAAGGAACTGGCTAGCATCATAGCTCAGCCTCTGGCACAGATCTTCAAGAACTCCTGGCACTCTGGTAAAGTGCCCAGAGATTGAAAGAAGGCCAATGTGGTGCCTATCTTTGAGAAAGGGAGGAAAGTGGATCTGGCAAACTGTAGGCCCATCAGCCTGACCTCTATCCTGGGGAAAGTCTTAGAAAAGGTTATCAAAGAGACCATTCTCAACAGACTGGCCGATGGCAAAATCCTGAGGGATAGCCAGCATGGGTTTACCATGGGTAGGTCTTGCTTGACCAATCTCATTTCCTTTTATGACCAGGTGACCTATCACCTGGACAAGGGGGAAGAGACTGATATCATATATCTGATATCATATATCTTGACTTTAAAAAAGCCTTCAATCTGGTATCCCATGATGACCTCTTGGCAAAACTGGCCAACTGCGGCCTCGGCTTCTCCACGATCTGCTGGCTGGGGAATTGGGTCCATGGTTGGACGCAGAGGGTGGTGGTTGATGGAAGTCAGTGCGCTGTGACCAGTGGGGTTCTTGCGCCTATACTATTAAAAATCTTCATTAATGATGTGGACATTGGTATCAGAAGTGAGCTGGCCAAGTTCACCGATGACACCAAACTCTGGGGTAAAGCGTCCACACCTGAGGACAGGAGGGTGATCCAGGCTGACCTTGACAGGCTCAGGAAATGTGTGGATGAGAACCTGATGGTGTTTAATACTGAAAAATGCAAGTTTCTCTGCCTTGGGAAGAAAAACCTGCAGCATGCTTATAGGCTCGGCAGTGCTACGTTAGCTAGCACTATGGACAAAAGGGACTTGGGGGTCATGATTGACCACAAGATGAACATGAGCCTTCAATGTGATGCTGCTGCTAGTAAAGCAAGCAAAATGCTGGCTTGCATCCATAGATGCTTCTCAAGCAAATCCCAGGACTTCATTCTCCCATTGTACTCAGCCTTGGTGAGGCTGCAGCTGGAGTACTAAATCCAGATTTGGGCTCCACAATTCAAAAAGGACATGGAGAAGCTTGAGAGAGTGCAGAGGACAGCCATGCACATGATCAGAGGTCAGGAAAGCAGACCTTACGATGACTGGCTGAGAACCTTGGGGCTCTTCAGCCTGGAAAAGCTCAGGCTCAGGGGTGATCTGGTGGCCACCTATAAGTTTATCAGGGGTGCTCACCAGGATCTGGGGGAACGTCTGTTCACCAGAGCGCCCCAAGGGATGACAAGGTTGAATGGTCACAAACTCCTCCGTGACCGTTTCAGGCTGGACAAAAGGAAGCACTTCTTTACTGTCCAAGCCCCCAGGTTTGGAATAGACTGCCACCAGAGGTGGTTCAAGCACCTACTTTGAATGCCTTCAAGAGACATTTGGATGTTTATCTTGCTGGGATCCTATGACCCGTGCTGACTTCCTGCCCCTGGGGAAAGGGGCTGGACTTGATGATCTTCCGAGGTCCCTTCTAGCCCTAATGTCTGTGAAATCTATGAAAGACTGTAGAGGATTGGTGTATCACCAGGACCACTGTGCAGACTTGGGATGTCATTCTGTTCCTTCCTGGTCATTGAAGTGGCCATTGTTTAGTCATCTACATGTCATTTTATGGCACTTATGTGGAGATAAGAATTTTTTTCCTGGATATATAAGTCTGTGTGTGTAGATAACTAGGTATGCCCATTGGCTTATGCCCATTGACTTATGCCCATTTATTTATACCATCAACAGAACAGACATCCTATCTTTGGTCTGCAGTAGTGGAATAGCTATGGTATTTTCCTGGAAAGCTGGAGACCTACATTCTAACCCCCTCCCCCACTCAGCGGTTTGAACCTAGATTTACTCCAATTTCCTGGCACAGTATGCCAACCCTCATGCCACAGATCAGGTATTAGGCGAGTCCTTTAGTGTCTCTGATGCTTAGCTTGTGCCCCTTGCATTTAATAATTGCTGGAAAGAATGGATGGAGGTCAATGCACTCACTGGGAGCAAGAGCCCCAGCCAGAACCCAGAGCTCCTCTCCCTGACTGCTCCGTCCCAGGCTAGCAGGCTCATCGTTTAGCCCCGGACCCTCTTGCTTGCTGTTTTCCTCCTAAACCCACATACCTCCTAGGGCTGTGCGAGGCTTTGGACAGAGCTTCGGATCTGGAGAAGCTTTGGATGCTTCAGGGTCTGAAGCATCATATCCAAGTTGAAGCGCTGGCCTCGTTAGGCTTCCCAAAGAGCTTTGGAGCTGCCTTGGAGATCTAGCCATAGGGTATAATGGGGAATCAATGAAATATCTATAACTTTGTTGTTTTTTGTCTGATTTGGATGAAGCTTGCAGGGATGATAGCCTCTGTTGAGAGCATGAAGCATGGCAAGCTTCAAGAAGATCAGTGCAGGGGTTTGAGTGGGGAACATCACCCCAAATTCTTGAAAGCAAAACTCATGTCATGTCTAGGTGTTACAACATAGCAGGGTAAAAACTGCAGGGGTGGTAGCTCTTACTGAGTCCACAAAGCCTGTGAAGTTTCAAGATCAGTGCAGGGGTTTTGGGGCAACTGTACCCCAAATTATTGAAAGCAAAACTCCTGTCCTGTCTATGTATTACACCACAGGGGGGTCAAAACTGCAGGGGTGGTAGCTTTTACTGAGGCCACAAAGCCTGCCAAGTTTCAAGAATGTTGGTGCAGGGGTTTGGGAGCAACTGTCCCTCAAGCTGCAGACAAGCAAAACTGGTGCCATGGGTGCTGTGGGACTGACTATGTCTGTCTTGGGGCGGGGAGGGGAGACACTACTGCAGGCCTGGCTGCTAAGCTGCTGTGTTACCAGTTACCAATCAATCAATAATGATTCACTCAGGGACCAGGCACTCAGGGACCAGCTCAATACATAGGACCTAGCTACTACATAACGACTTAATGAGCATCAATTAGCACCCACCAAACCAGGCTAAGGAGAGGGAAGAATCAATAAAGACAATCAAGTGGCCCAAGACAGACACAGTCTTGGCATGAGTTTTGCCTGTCAGCAGCTAGGGGTGCAGGGCCCCAGGACACCCCCTGCACCGATCTCCTCGATAGCTGGTAGGCGTCACAGCAGGGGCCACCAGCCCTGCAGCTGTCACCCTTCTGGCCCTTAACACACTCAGTGTCACCCATGGCATAAGTTTTGCTTGTCCACAGCTTGAAGTGCAATTCCCCCCAAACCCCTACACTGATCTCCTTGAAACTTGGCAGGCTTTGTGGCCTCAGTGAGGGCCACTAATCCCGCAGTTTTCACCCCACTGTGATGTAACACACAGCCATGACATGAGTTTGACTTTCAGGAATTTGGGGTACAGTTCTCCCCAAACCCCTGCACTGATCTTCTTGAAACTTGGCAGATTTCATGCTCTCAGCAGAGGCTACTGTTCCTGCAAGTTTCATCCAAATCAGACGAACAAAATCCCAAGTTATAGATATTTCATTGATTCCCCATTATACCCTATGGCCAGAGCTCCAAGGTGGCTCCAAAGCTTTGGAGCCACTTTGGCTGGATCAAGGCAGAAACCAGATCTGGAGCTCCAGATCAGATCGTGGCCATCTGAAGCGGCCAGATCCAAAGCCGGATTGGATCACTGCCAGCTCGTACGGGTCTAATACCTCCCTCTTATGGCTGCCCAGAGAACTAGTTACAGAAGAAGTGCCAGAAATTAAATTCAGTAATGCCTGGCTTGTGGTGTGATGGTTAAAGTGCTATATTGGGAGGTCAGTCTCCAGTTGCTCCCTGGAGGTGGCAGTGGCATGGTGGGGAGAAGGGTTGGAATGCCGCAGCCCCCCCCCCCCCGCAGGCAATAAATACAGAAGGTGGGGAGAGGACCTGAGGCCAGAGCTGCTGGCCTCAAACCCTCTGAACTCGGGCTGATGCAGCAGGGAGTAGGGGACGAGAAGGCCCGAGGGGGGTGGGGAGAAGCTGGCCTGCCATGCTGGTGGTAAGTGGGGAGCAGCAGACCTGGGCTGATGTGGGGGTGAGGGGACAGGAGGAGCAGGCATGGCCTCAAAATGGTGGCAGGGAGAGTGTGGGAGAGGGTGCACCAGGCCCAGCCTGGCCCAGAAACAGAGCACTGGGGGGAGCAGCCGAGCCCTGAAACGGCGGCTGGGATGGTGGTGGGGGGGTGGCCCAGCACACAACATTGGCAGGGAGGCTGGGAGGGACACTCCAGGCTTGGTCTGGCCCCAAATCAGAGGGTATGGTGGGGGCACACTGGGCCCAGCCTGGCCTGGAAACAGCAGTAGCTGGTTCAGCCCCAAAACAGTGGCAGGGAGGTGCAGGGACCAGGCCTGGCCCTGCAGCAGAGTGGGCGAAAGGGAGAGCGGCTCCCCCCACTCTGTGGAGGAGTTGATGGGAGTGTGAGGTGAGGGGGAATGGGGTCAGGGTTGTCACAGTGAAGGGGGAACAGTGGCCCCGAACCTGAACTGCTGGGAGGAATGGGGTTGGACCCGAAGCAATGTTGGGGGGGAACAGGGTCAGGCCCAAATTGGGGTGAGGATGGACAATGGGAGTGGAGGTACAGGGCTGGACACTGGGCTCTGTCCCTGCTGGCCCCCCAGCTGGGGGTGGGGGTAGTGGCTCCGGCTCTGAAGCAGTAGGGGCGAGGGTGGGGGGAGCAAAACTGGGCCCGGGCATTGCGGGGGTGAGGCAGGATGCAGGCCTCTGTTCCTTGCTGGACCTCTCCCCCGCACTGCCCCTGTCATTCTTGATGGACAATTAGCTAGTCTCTACATAATGTTTTTGGCATTTGTATGCAGGTACTGGTTCTACCTCTCATGCAGTGTGGATGCATAAGTGTGCAGGCACAGTAGCAAGGCCATTACACAGCTACATATATACGGCCATTTTTGATGTACGTCTAAGTCACAAAGCTGTTGCTGGCCAGAAAGCCAGGACTCACAGGTGGAGAGGAAAGTGAACTACTTCCTGTCTTAGTCCGGATAGCTAGGTGGTTAGGGAGCTAATTTAGGACACTCAAAACCCAGGTTCTAGATCTCCTCTTATGTACAAGGGGTTTGAATCTGAATCTTTTTGATTGTCTAGCGTAGTACTCTAACAACACCCCTCTCTAGCTCTCCTTTTAAAGCTGACTCACTATGCAGCCACAAGATGGCAATATGTGGAGTCAGGAAGCATAAGCAACCTAGAGGGCATGTGATCCAGTGTGATGAGTGCTGCCTGAAAAAGCCCTTCACTTTAGCTTTTTTCCTTGTTTCCACCTGGGGAGGAGCTGACCGCCCTTTGCATTTTATTCAATTGCTATTATATGCAAGGGCCAGTGGCTCAGCTTTAAAAGGAGTGGAAGCCGATTCATACCTGACCTCTGGCACTGTGGATACACAGTTTAGTTTGAAATATAATGAGCATATCTACATGTGAAATTAGTGCACCTGAATAAACTCTGGTGCAGTTTGTACTGGAATTTATTGTTCCTGGGCACAGGGTTTACATGTGTTCCCCAGACAGCAGCACACTGAGCCAGGACAGTGCAGCCCCTGCTGGCAAGGCACCCTGTAGAGGGAGGGGGTCAGCCTGACAGCCTGTAGCTGCTTTGCCCTGAGTCAACATGCTGCAGAGGAGCTGGTTGGAGCATGAGGGTTCTACAGGGTGGAGACTGCCTGCTAATTAACTCTGCTGTAAGATAGTACTGCCCTGTAGGCCTGTGTAATGTGGCAAGTATTCGATTCAGATTGGCCAATTTGGAGGGACAGTGATTCGATTCAGTGATTTGAGTCATTGTCCCAATTCGATTCAGCTGAATTGGATTTGGAGAGTTGGTGTTGATTCGGAGATTTGGCCATACAGTATAATGGAGAATCACTAAAATACCTATAACTTAGTAATTTTTTCACCAATTTGGATAACAATAGCAGGGATGGTAGCCCCTTCTGAGGACATGAAGCCTGCCAAGTTTCAAGACGATAGATGCAGGTGGTTCTGTGAAAGTGACTGTCAAACTTTTGAAAACAAAACTCGTATCACTTGTATGTTTTAAAGGGTGTAGGTTGTAGCCATGTTGGTTTAAGGACATAGGCAGGTAAGGTTCGTTGGGTCAATCTAATATCTTTTACTTGACCAAATGTATAGTTGGAGAAATATATCTTAGCTCTTACTTATCTTATATCTTAAAATATATCTTATATCTTACTTCTCTTCATAAACTGACTGGATATAAAAACTCATGGGCTCAATATAGACATTGGATTTATGATGCGTGATAACCTGCCTAACATCTGACTTCCTAGATACCTCTCCACTTTTACCTTGCTGCTACATCTTTCTGCCCCACTCTCACCCACTAGCCTCTCTCTCACCCCCTGATCCCTCAATTTACATTTTCACTGACTGGCTTTCTTGCCTGCAGCCCAGCTTCTGGTTCTTTACTATTCATTCCATCCAGGAAGAGCACTCACCAACTGCATATGCTTCCTCAGCCTGATGAAGGGCTTTTAAACCTGAAAGATATATATCTTTCTAAGATATATTTCTCCAACTATTCAGCTGGTCTAATAAAAGATATCAGATTGACCCAAAGAACCTTGTCTGCTGTGTGTGTGTTAAGGCAGAGTGGGATGAATGCAGCAGGGATGGTAGCCTGTAACTGGGGGCCTTCCTGGTGCCGGTTAGATCTCAGTCTGCCCACCTGTTTCTGGGCCAGCCACCTGCCCCTCTTTCGCCTGCCATGCCTTGATGGAAAACTGATTCAGATGTTACCCAGGTGGGAGGCTGGCCATTTAGGCCCCTGGTGTCTAGGGGTGACATCCATTCCACAGCTCCATACCTTCCCTACACTGTGGCCCATGCCTCACAGATGGCTTTTCCCAGCCAGGACTGTGCATGTGTGTGGTGGCTGGAGGTTATCACATGTCCCCTACCTATCTTTCACGAGGGAGGTTAGTCGTTCTGGCATTTCCTGGGGCTGCTTCACCATCAGCAGCCCCACCAGGCCTCCCTACCCTGGCAGGGTAGTTTTAGGTCATGCTGAGGACCTGGGGCTTCCTCCTTCCCAATAGCCCCAGCCTATACCTCCAAGTTTGTCCTGGAATGGGAGCTCATGAGGAAGATGTTCTTTCCCTGCTTGTTGGTGAAAAAACTAAACTGCTGCCTCCAGCTCTGAGAGCATGGCACTAAATGATTGTGAAAGCAACTAAAGAAAGGAAATAGGTGGGGAGTGAGGAGGGTGGCATTCACCCCATCTGCATATGGAGCTTGGGGAACCCCAGCAGTGGGAGATTCACTTTCACCAAGGAGGTGTGGTGGGGGTGTCACAACATTGTTAGTAATGCTGAATACCCTTTCACTTGGAACACTGGTCGGTGGACAGGACAGGTGTTCCCAGGCAACTGTGGCCAGATCCTGCCACATCTGGCTGTGGGTTACCCAGTAGGCCCAGGGGTTGCATTGTAGTGGCTCCACATCCTCAGTAAGATAGGTAGCCACCAAGGCCTCCATGCTACTTGCTGGACGGTTGTGTATGGTGCCTCTGGACCCCAATATTGAAGACATGCCCTTGGCCCACATTGGCAGCGACTTTGGTGGAGGAAATTGGCTGGTGCTTGGAGTGCTGGCACAGGAAAGTGGATCCCCCTCTTGCACGTCCCCCTGCCTCTGTCCTTCTGCCTCCCTAACTCTGTTCACCAGCACCTCCATCCAGTGATCAAGGGTTTTGCTGCTGCAGATGCTCCCCTTCATCCTTGGGTCACATATGCCCACCAGCATGTGGACTGTACTGGAGTGCAACAGATCCAGACATTTCTTGATTCCTTGCCCCAGCCCAAAACATTGATTCTCTGAAACTTCTCCATCTGATTCTCAAGCTCCTTAACAATGGGGATCACCTGGCTAAAGAGGGCATCCCCAGCACTGAGGCTCTCAGTGACCTCGAGGAATGGTTTGAGGACTACCAAGATCTGGGAAATGGTATTCCACTCTGTTTTGTTAAGGGGGCAGCTGATCCCAATCTCCTGAGCTAGGCCATCTTATGGATGGCTTCTGTTGTTCCACCAGCCTTTCCAGCATCAGGTGTGTGGAGTTCCACCAAGTCTCCACATCCTGCATGATTTTGTGCTACAGGATGCTCAGCTCTGCCTGTCTGTCCCACAGCATCTTGCCCCCCTTGATGCTCTGGTGGAAGTAGCCCACCACCTTCCTGCCGGCTGGTAGTGGTAGTCACAGTGCTGTCACTAGCAGCCCTGTCCCCCTCCAAGGCATCCCTGACTATGAGGTGGAACTTGTGTGCCACGGAGAGGATGCCAACAAAGTTGGCATCACAGACTGCCTTGATCATATTGGCCCCGTTGTTGATGACTATGAACCTACAGGTGAGCTCGCCCTGCTTATTGAGACACCCCTGCACTATGTGCTTTATGGTCACCATGATCTCCCTTGCTATGTGGGACTCATTCATCACTTCCGTGTGAAGGAGAGCCCACTAGTGCCCTGACTGATTTCAGCAGTGCCCTTTGCAGGAGAAGTAGGCATGATCTCTAGCCCAGCTGCTCCAGATGTCTTAGGTGAAGTGCAAAACTATCTGTGGACCTGCCTTGTGCAGCTGCTCCCTCAAGTACTCCCTGCACCTCATACAGGGAGGGCACCACCATCCTGCTAAAGGTGGTGCATGAGGGAATTTGGCAGGATAGGGCCATGAGTGCCATGAGCCACCTGAACCCTGGACACTCAACAAAGGAGAAGGGCTGGCTAATCAGAGCAAGCATCTTGCAATTGAAGGAAAGCTGGGAGACAGTGACCATGAGCTGATCACTTTTACTATCCATTACAAAACTGACAAGTTGGTCAGCAATGCAGAAGTCCTCACCTTTAGGAGAGCTGACTTTGATAAGCTCAGGAGGCTTGTTGGCGAGGCCCCAAGGGCCACAGGGAGGGGAGTCCAAGATGAGTGGTTGCTCCTAAAGGGAGCAATCCTGAAAGCACAAGGGACGTTCATCCCATCTTGGAGGAAAGGTAGGAAAAGGGCACAGCAACCCTCTTGGCTCAGCAGGGAACTCATAGACCTCCTACATCTAAAAATAGAGGCTTATAAAGGATGGAAGACAGAAATCACCACTAAGGAAGAGTATTCTGCACTGGCCCACACCTGTAGGAAGCAAACTAGGAAAGCCAAGACTGCAACCAAACCCCAACTGGCTACATGTATCAAGGACAATAAAAAGTCCTTTTTCAGATATGTGGGGAGTCAGAAGAAAAGCAAGGGTAACATTGGACCCCTGCTAAACCAAATGGGACAACTGGCAACCGACACCCAGGAAAAAGCCAACTTGCTTAATGGGTACTTTGTGTCATTTTTTTTACCAGCCCAAAGGGACCGCCCTGCCTAACATGACGCAGGATAGCCAGGGTGAGGGTGAATTTATACCCAGCATTGGTGTAGACCTTGTAAAGGAACACCTTGAGGGGCTGGACACCTTCAGTACACCTAATCCTGACAGCTTGCACCCCAGAGTACTTAAGGAGTTGTCAGGTATCATAGCCCAGCCACTGGGAAGGATATTTGAAAACTTGTGGCACTCAGGTGAAGATTGGAAGGCCAATGTGGGGCTTATCTTCAAGAAAGGGAGGAAAGTAGATCCGGGGAACTACAGGCCAATCAGTTTGACCTCAATCCCTGGAAAGATTTTGGAAAAAATTATTAAGGAAACCATTCTGGACAAGCTGGCCAATGGCAACACCTTGAGGGACAGTCAGCACAGGTTTGTTGTGGGTAGGTCTTGCCTGACCAATCTCATTTCCTTCTATGACCAGGTGACATATCACATGGATAAGGGAGAAGAGATTGATGTCATATACCTGGACTTTAAAAAAGCCTTTGATCATGTGTCCCACAATCTCCTCATGGAAAAATTGGCCAACTGCGGCCTTGGCTGCATCACAGTCTGATGGCTGGGGAATTGGGTCTGAGGTCAGACCCAGAGAGTGGTAGTCAATGGAAGTGAACCTCATGACACTCCATGACTAGGGGTGTTCCCCAAAGCTCTGTCCTTGGATCTGTACTCTTTAATGTCTTTATTAACGATGTGGACACTGGTGTCAGAGGCGGAATAGCCAAGTCTGCTGATGACACCAAACTTTGGGGTATAGTGTCTGCACCCAAGGATAGGCTGGTGATCCAGGCTGACCTTGATAGACGTAGAAACTGGGTGGATAAAAACCTGATGACATTCAATATGGAAAAATGCAATGTAGTCCACCTCAGGGAAAAAAACCTGCATCATGCTTATAGGCTCAGCAGTGCTACACTTGCTAGCACCATGGCTGAAAGGGACTTAGGCATCATGATTGACCACAAGATGAACATGAGCCACCAATATGATGCTGAAGCCGGCAAAGTGAACAAAAGTCTGGCTTACATCTGTAGATGTTTCTCAAGCAAATCTCAGGATGTCATCCTCCTGCTGTACTCGGCCTTGGTGAAGCCGCAGCTGGAGTGCTGCATCCGATTTTGGGCTCCATATTTCAAGAAGGATGTGGAGAAGCTTGAGAGAGTCCAGAGGAGAGCCACTCACATGATCAGAGGGC
Organism: Crocodylus siamensis; assembly: GCF_052110815.1. Lineage (NCBI taxonomy): Eukaryota > Metazoa > Chordata > Crocodylia > Crocodylidae > Crocodylus > Crocodylus siamensis. Next base: position 40,638,946 of record NC_143404.1, on the reverse strand, counting down.
AAGAAAGGAGGCCTTATGAAGAGAGGCTGAGAGCCGTGGGACTTTTCAGCCTGGAAAAGCACAGGCTTAGGGGTGATCTGGTGACCACCTATAGGTTTATCAGGGGTGCTCACCAGGATCTGGGGGAACATCTGTTCAGGTTTCTAAAGACTGGCTTTTTCATACCTGACGAATGTCTGACTATTTTTCACATCTCTCACCATTTTTAATTTCTTTTTTTTTTTTTTTTTTTTTTGCCTAAGAGAGGATGTGGGTGTCCAAAAGCTCACAAATAACTACTTTCTTGCAACTATTTAGTTGGTCTAATAAAAGATATCGTGTTTACCCAGACTCCAGCTACAGATTAACATTCCCCTCCCTCCACCTTATTTGCAAGCTTTTGGACACCCACATCCTCTCTCAGGCAAAAAAAAAAGAAAAAACAAAAGAAATAAGAAATGGTGAAAGATATGAAAGATTGTCAGACATTCCTCAGGTATGAAAACACTAGTCTTTAGAAACCTGTTCTGCAGGAATGCAAATTTAGGAGGGTTTGAGGGAACAAAAGCAGGTTGTTTACCTGTAGGTATCAGATGTCAACCAGATTTGGGGGGGGGCATATAATCAATGCAGTATTGACAACCCCACCCTATCAAAAATCATGAGACAAACTCTCAAAAACCAAGAGATTTGGTATGTAAATCATGACAGGCTATTTTTGAACTGTGTGTGGGGGTGGGGTGGGGGGGATTATTTGTGAAGGTGTGGGGGGCTGTGAGTATGTGTATGGAGCTTGGAGCCTGGGGACATGGGGGAGGTCCCTACACACCCTGGCAGGATGTGGGGTAAAATGTGTATTTAAAAAAAGTAAAACAAGAGAGAGAGAGAGTCTACATGACCACTAAACTAAAACATTTCTTTCATGTTATTATATGTTTATGGTGATCCCATGCATTTGAGTAATTTTCCTAAGACATTTGTTTTATTGAGGCCTCCAACATGTTCCTTACATGAAGAAGACTGACGGGGAATTTGATAACAGTCTTCAAATACTTGAAGGGTGTTATAAGGAGGAAAGAGATAACTATTCTTTATGGCTGCAGCGGACAGGACTAGGAGTAATGGTCTCAAATTGCAGCAGGGGAAATTTAGGTTGGATTTTAAGAAGCATTTTCTTACTCTGAGCATAACAAAGTATTGAAAAATGCTATCCAGAGAGGATGTAGAGCACGAAGGGGCGATTATTTTGATTGGAGGGACACTTAGTGAATTTTGGTGAGCTGTCAAGGACTGTACATATAAAATCTTTCAAAAGATATCATTATAACACCTTTTAGATAAAAATCAAATCATATACTAAAAATCAAACATCTGTCACATACTTTAATTTTATTTCAAAAACTATTTTTTGACCTAATATTTGTTTTTTTGAGTAGTGTATATAGAAGTGATTGCATAATAGCTCAAACTAAATTTTGCCCACCTGGTGCAATGAGCAGCTACCTGTGGGCATCTGAATTGATGGACGGTGGCTCCACATACTAGGACAGGAGCCATGCTGCTGCAGCTTCCCTGTTGCCTGGCTGGGTATCTGCTGCCCAGCACACATCCCTGTGGCTTCCATGCACTGCCTGCTGCCTGGAGTGGCACAGCAGAGTTAGGCAGAGCCACTGGAGGCAGGGGGAGCCGAGCAGTACCTGGGCAGCTGCTGCAGCAGACCTACTAGGAAGCTGTGTGTGCTGGCAGGGTCTGGAACTGGGACAGTGCTGTCTGGTGGGTACAGGGTGGGTGCTGGCAGGAGCATAGTGCAGGCTGACCTGGCTGGGAGTGGGCAGGGCTTTGCCCCACATGGAGTGCCACAGAGGCAGCTGGGCTGGATACAATTAATTGGTGGACACCCGCCTACAGGTCAGATCCAGTCAGTTGATGGGCTGGATCTGGCCCATGGGCTATGTTTTCTCATTCCTGATGTAGAGTCTCCACCTTGGAAGTTTAAGAGCAGGCAAGACCAGTGATTCTCAACCAGAGTGCCATAGTATCAAAAACACTTCGACGTGTTGTGGTCTTTCTGGGTGCGTCTACACAAGATGCTTAGTGTGCATTAGACTTAAGTCTACTGTGGATTAGCACAGTCCACAAAAATCATGCTAATGCACAGTAGACTTAATCTAATGCACATTAATGTCACTTATAACCGTTCATCTGTGCTAATGCACAGTAACACCAATTATGGCACATTAAGTTTAGTACATGATATTACAGGTACTAAACATAATGAGCTGTGATTATGGCACATTAATGAACCTGCAGACGCACCCTCTAAGTTCCTTTGCAACAGAATTTCTCCATTATTTTTTGGTCATCAAGAAATAAGGGAAAGCTAAGAACTGGCATTTTCCAAGGAGTGTCTTGAGTCTAATGAGGGGGTACCTTGAGCCTAAAAAGGTTGAAAACTACATGTTAGACAAATAATTTGGATGGGATGATTTAGTCAGGGATGATCCTGCTTTGAGAGAGGAGTTGGAAGTAGATCACTTTCTGAGGTCCCTTCCAGAGTTACTCTTCTAGGATTTGTTTTGCACTGTTTAGTCATTTTGTTTTCTATTCAGTTACCTTTATTACCACTGCTTTCTTTCTACAAGCATGAAAATGAAGGCTCTGTCTAAGGTCCACACTCCCCTTCTTTGCTAACAATAGGTATCCAAGCCCTCCTTCATGGACTTCTCTGCAAGTTCTGCTTGTCAAGGGATGCCAGCTCTGGTTGTTTGCTGTGCTTAGAAAGCATTTATGTCTCCATTACCACCCTTCTATGTTAGACCAGAGAAGTAGCAGTCTGACTCTGCTGTTGTGCAAAAAATAATTTAAGAAAATAGCTCTGAGTATATTCCATTTTCTTTGAAATTCCTTAGAAGCACAGACTGTCACACATACAGAAATCATCTGTCAGGTCTACTCCTTCCTCTTTCTAGTTGTGAATATATTCCCAGGAAAAACTATGTAGATACTGTGAAATTTGCACAAACACTCACAAGTCAGGAAATGTCAAAGTGAAAATTGTCCTGGAAGCATGGACATATTCATTATAAGTGCATGAAATTCTCATAGAATTTCTCAAAAAATGCAGCCAATTTCTTAAATGCCTTACAAGAATTACACTGAATTATGTTAGATCTCCTAAGGAGGTGAAAGCTATCTTCAGCCTGAATGCTGATAGCTAGTAAAATATAATTCCATAAGTATTATGCATATGTGAAGTGCAAAATGTTGGAACTTACTCAAAAGAAAATCAGTTTTAACCAAAGGTGCTTCTCTGCAGTGGGAACATCTATAAGAGACATGTTACTGCATGTTAGTATAATTTACTGCTTAGTAAGCATGCACATCTATACATGTGTGTGCTTACATCACCATAAAAAACCCTTAATCCTGCTTAAATTTGCTCCTTGGAAATGCAGGGAACAGATTTAAGTGGGATTAGTTACTGAGCAGTAACAGGTTTAGATATGACCAGGGAGTAAGTTTACTCCTGGGTCTTCCCAGCCACTAGAGGGCCAGCCTCAGGCCAGCCCCAGGGCTGCAGGATAGGAGCCTCTCCTGCCCCAGGGCTGGGCTACCTCTATGGCAGCCCCTGTTGGCAGGCTTTAAAAGTCTGCAGACATTTTGAGTCCTAGGGCACATAGACAGGGGGCCTGAGGGCACTCCAGGCCTGTGTCCCCCTGGGCAGGCCACAGCTTAGCTCTGCCTGCCTGCTGGATGTGGGGGTGTGGACACAACTGGTTGGCACAACAGTGCCACAACTGTCAGTCCCACCATGCCTGCAAGTCCTTGCCCTTTATGTGGCAACTGAATGCCATTCTTGTGCCCTGGGACCCGGGCCATAGCCATGCTATCTTCAGCAGCAGGGGCAGCCTGTCCGAGCCCATGCCCCAGCCTGGCACATCTGGAGACACATCACTGGAGGAGGGCCCCTTGGGTGCCCAGTGTCCTGCGCTGCCAAGCTCCCTGGCTGCAGTTTCCACCAGCAGCTTGGGGAGGCCTGGCCAGTGCCTTCCTTGCCAGCTTCACAGGCCCAGCCATGAGGTATGGCTGGCCATGATACCACCGGCCTCTGGAAGCACCAGCTTCTCCCCAGAAAGGGCCTCCAGCTAGGGACCTGCACTCTGAACCCCTCCATTGGAGGACACCACCTGCAGCTGGATGCTGTCGCTGCCAGCCAGGTCCAAGCAGAGCCACTGGTCACACCAGCTCTGGCCACACGGTAAGGCCTACACTGTGGGGAGGGACCTCCCCACTCCAGCCTCTGCCTATGTGCTTGCCTCCCCTCCCTACCTGGCCCGCCCACATTCCCCTGGCCCCAGGTTCTCCCCCAGCAACATGCAGGGAGGCAGGGGACAGTGCAGAACTCTACTGAGCAGCTTGGGCCCCCAGAGCTAGGCGGGCATGGGCCTCTGACATACCAAGAAATGCATCAATGCTGGCAGCTATGTCCTCCATGGGTGTAGGGGACAGGGATGTGTAGTTCAGCCACAGGTAGCCTTCCAGACAGTGGCAGAGGTTGCAGAGTAATCCAGGCCTGCCCCCCACACCATCATAACTCAGGGTCCCGTTCCAGGTATGCAAATGTGCCCAGGGCACCGTGGCACGCAGAAGCAGCAAGATATAGTGGGTTGGGCCCACATAAACCCCTTGGCCCACATGAACAGCTTCTCATGCACCACCTGTGACATGTGCAGCAGAGGCACACTTGGGGTACAGTGCTGGTGCACCAGGGGACTGGCCTTGGGGCTCCTCCCTAGAGATACCCCTTGTGGGGAGGGCGGGGATGGAGGCATCTTCTTGTCCCAGGCATCGAGGAACCTTGTGCCCCCTGTGCCTCCCGAGCACAGGCATGGTGGACTGGGTGGCAGCACAGGAGAGCACCTGGCTTGCAGGAGGAGATGTGGGGGGAAGGGGAAAGGGGATAGGAGTCTGGATCCATAGCAGTAGGTGTTGCCAGGAGTCTGGCCTGTCCCACTCTGAGAATGGGCCAGGGGAGGCAGGTTGCCTGCAGCCAGCACCCAGTGGCCCACCAGCCCCTGGGGAGCGAGTAGGGATGGGGTGCTTGGCCGGTGGGTGTCTGGGCCCAGGCCTGTCTGCCTGACTTTTCATGGCCCCCGGGCACCCATGCACGGCCAATCCCTGATCTGAGGCTGGGCATTGCACAGCTCCTGGCATAGAGATCTTGTCTCTGAAATGTTGCAAACTCTAGCAGCTTCTGTCTCATGGCTCCACTTGGCCCACAGCTACATGCAGGGGAGAGGCCACCCCTGGCAGCTGGAATGCAGGCTCAGGGTTGCTGCTGCCTACAGCCAGGGCCTTGCAGATGCACCAGATCTGTGAAAGAATCCCCATCTAGATTCCTCTTTTGGGGTTGTCCATTTCCCTTCTCTCTCTCTTAAGTGTCTCTCAATCTGGTTGCTAGGCAGCCAACTTGCTGCCTATGTGAGGAACCTCAGGCAAGAGGGGGTAGATCTTGCCCCTCTATTGTTTTGAGCTCTGACCTCACAACATGGGGGCAGGAGCTTGAGCCCATGTCACTCCAGTAGGCAACTGTGATGTTTTTCAAATTGATTGGCTGGCATCAAACAACACTTGTCCCTGACTGGGTCCAGGTGATGAGGTCAGTAGGGCTATTTAAGAGGAGCCCTTCAAGAAGAAGGGAAGTGGACATTTTAAAAACACACACACAAACATGGGCCACCGCAGCTGTCCCTCATTTGCTGGATGTGGAAGTGAGTAACCTACCTGAAACTTAACTAGAAACTTAATTTAATGTTCTGTTGTCATGTATCAAGGGGCTACCAAGCTGTTTGTTTGCTCAGGGTTATTTTTTTGCTACTTCTCTGACTTGTACCCCTCTCCATGCCTACCCTCTCTACAATAAAGCTATCCAATATAGCCAACCTTGCTGTACATTCTTGAGAGGGATTGGGCAGGCCTTCTTGCTCCCTTTATTTGGCTGACTAAGGGAAGCTACTTTTTATGCTTCATGCTATAATAAACACCCAGATATATCCTGCTGGGGTTAAGTAACCCCTAGGTCTGCAGGGTCTGTAAATCTTGGGTGGCATAGGGCCCAGACAAAGACCTGAGACTTGGTGGTGGCATTGGTACCCCAGGCTTGTGGGTGAGCTCCAGGAAGAGGGGTGGTCGTAAGTTGGTACTGCTGAGGAGGCATCAGAAGTTTGGTTTTAGGCTGGGCGCAGTGAGGTGGGCAGCTTAGCACAGGAGTGCCCCCTACTGACCTAGCACATGTTCCACCAGAGGAGAACCCAGGACAGGACCTTGCCCCTGGAGCAGCTGGTGGTGATTTCGTGGCACCAGCAGGAGGACTTATGGGCTTGGTGGGCAGACGACGTTGTCCGTGAGGAGGTGAGGGACTGCATGGCAAAGTGGGAGTCCCTGGCTAGGCACAGGGCTAGTTTCCCACCTGCCTCTGGGCACACCACCCACCCGTCTTGCCCACCACACCTTGTTGGTAATTAATTAGGTTGTTAATTAAGGTGGGAGACTGTCCATTGTACACCCTAATATTGGTGGGGCTATCCACAGCTCCATTCCATCCCTACACCATAGCCCAAACCTCACAGATGGCATCTCAGGCAGTTGGCTCAACCATCCCCTTCACCCATTAGCTGTGGCCCCCCATCATGGGAACCTTCAGCTTCCTTAAGCCCTGGCCCTGTCTCAGGCCAATTGGGACCCCAAGCTTCTATGCTCTTCGTGTATGTCCCTTACGATGGGCCCCTGGCCCTTTTAACCCTTCCAGTCCTGGCCCCAGCATTGACCAGTTGAATGCCTCGACTAGGTTTTCACCTCTTGCCTGCTCTTAGGGATTGGGGTCCCCCATTCCCAGCTCAGGTGCTCCTGGATGCATGCCTGGCCCTGTGGGGTCACTCCCCCAGCAGGCCTAGGTGCTTCTAGAAGCTTACCTGGCCTACCCTGCTCTGTTGGAATATGGCCCACCCTAAGGTGAGGGCTGGGGTTAAGGTGCCCCTCCTCACCTTTCACTAGGGTGGAACTGGCCTGGCATTTCCTGGGGGCTCCTGTGCCACTGAGAGCCCCACCAGGCCACCCACTCCCAGCAGGGTGCAGTTTTAGGTCATACCCAGCACCAGGAGCCTCGAAACCATCCCCTAAAGCTCCTGCCCTTACTTCCAGGATGTTCCTTGCAGGCAGGCAATGTTACTGCCTAGCTTGCCAGCAGCAAACTGCCCTATTTATATAGGCAGCCATGGATCTAAAATGGCTGCCGCAATTAAGCAGCTGCTGGCTGCTTGGCTCAGCCCTTAAAGTGGCAGGCATCAACAGTGCCCTGCCACAGACTGGTACAAGGAGGTGAGGAACCAGTGTGAAGGGGCACAGCACTTGGTCATCATTACAGCCTGATGTTCTGGGCTGAGCTCCTGGCCCTCGAGTGCAACTGGCTGCAGGTGCTGCAGGAGCAGAATGCCAGCCCACAGATGACAACCATTGCATGTGGACACCATTCTGGCCCTGGTGGTTGCATTCATGCCTCCTGCTGCCTGGTTCCTGACCCTAGCTATGTGCACCCCCAGCAGCCTCATTTCACCCCACAGCAGGCTCCACTTGGGCCTGGAATGAGGTCCCATGGCACCTCCACCAGCCAGGTGCCCCTGGCTTGGCTCCTGCCCCAGGTGCCCTGCCACCCAGACCTGCTGCCTGGACCCAGCCCTGCTGCTTGCCCCAGTTCCAGATGGGTGCAGAGCTGGAGCTGTCCAGAGCAGTGCTAGGACCATGTGCCAGCCTTGCTGTTCTTGGATTCCACCTGCCAGAGGGGGAGCTGTCCACACTGGAAGAGCACTGGCCACCGTCGCCCCTGGGTGAACCCCCCACCTGCCACATTCACTGTGGTGTTCAGACCCTTAGGGGAACAGCCAGAGGCCAGGATGCTGGCCACCTGCCCCCTAGGCACCCACAGCCCCTCACTCTGGGACATCACAAAAAACACTTTGTACATAGTTTGCACAGGGAAAAGGTTTTTTTATTGTTGGTGGGTGGTAGAGTCAGCTCTGTTTGGTGGGGAGAGGTGCTCTGTGTGTTGAGATGGTGGAGGCGGGCTCTGTTTCACGTGAGGGAAATAAAGACTTGTTCTTCTGACATGTAGTAAGCATGGTGCTGAGGGTGGGCATGTGTGGGAGGGGCCATGGGTTGTGGTGCAGGTGGGATAGAGTGGGGAGTGCTGGAGGAAGTGGTTGGTTAGAGCCTCCTGCACCTGGTGCCCTGGCCTCTTCTGGCAGGTGTTTGGCTCTTCTGGTGTCCTGGATAGGAGAGACTGCTGCTGTCACTGCTGCCACAGGTGTGATCCCACTGTCAGGCATCCTCTGTGCACCGTGCCTCCTCCACCCAGGCCTCATGGAAAAGCTCCCCACAGGGCTTGCAGATGTTTTGCAGCATGCAGGCTGTAATGATGACCCAGGGGAGGTTGTCCTTGGTGAACTCGAGGCAGGCAGTGAGGGTGCACCAGCAGCCCTTGAGGCGTACTCCACCAGGGCATGGGTCCAGCTCAGGCACTGGCTGAAGTGGGCCTGGTGCGGGTCCAGGTGGCCTGTGTAGGAGGGTCATGGACATGGAATATGGTGTTGTCCAGTATGTCACGGAGGGCACTTCAGACCTCCAGGACGGCCTCCCCAGCGACAGCCCTGCCCACCAAACAGATGTCCGATGTACCAGAGGCTGGCGGGTGCGGCTAGCTTCAGCAGGGCAAGGGCCAGCCACATGTCTGCAGGGAATGCCAGGTGCATGCTGGTGTCCTGTCACTCCAGGTGGGGCTGGAGCTTCTGGGGGAGATCCTGGAAGGGGGCCCTGGTCAGCCAGCACATGTCCAGCCATTGTTTGTCATCCCAGGTGTGCTGGACAATGTGCCGCCACCAGTCCTGGCTGACACTGTGGGCCCAGAGGCAGTAGGGCTGGAGGCTCAGAAGGTCAACAGCAGCCCCAGTGGCACCATCCTGGAGTCCCTTGTTGGCATCCCTGTCAGCATAGCTGCGTGGTGGCCTTGGGATGATGTGTTGCAGCCTGGCAAGTGGTTGCTGCATGGTTGGCGGGGAGCCAAGTAGGGTGAGACAGACATGGGTCAGGTGGCAGTTGGTGCAGTGGGCCAGCAGGGCCAATGTGGCAGCCAGCAGCAGCTAGGGACACAGGTCATCGCTGCCAAGAGCAGAGGCTGGATGGAGCAGCCATAGTGTAGGGAGGCAGAGTGGGCAAGGCAAGAGCTGCCACATGCTTCCCCTGTGCTTGGCACACTGCTCCTGGGCAAGGAAAGGGCTGGTTAGAGAGCAGAGAGAAGGGTTGGCTTTTAAAGATGGCTGCTGGGTGCTGGCAGCTGCAGCCAAAGTAGAGCTCCTCTGAGTGGCAGCAGGAGCCCATTGTAGGGCTGCAGGAAACCTGGTGGAAAGAGTAGCAAATCTGTTCCCTAATTCCTGCATGTGTAGACTTCTGCCTGAAAGGGTTTACACCAAAGTAAACTTAAGCCAGATCAAATGCATGTGTAGACATGCCCAGTGAGAGCATTTTTTTTGCCAAGCTTTAGCTTTCTGAGCTAGAATTATTCAAAAGGGTTTGCAAAAATTAGTTGGATACTATGAGGAGAGTATGTTCCTTTACTTCTCTTATTTTCACAAATAACAAATACCATATTGCTTAAATGGCTTTTGAAAACAACAACTTCAGATATGGATCCAAGTGTTAATCATAACACTTCAGAGTGTTACGATTGACTAAAATGGAAATGAATAAGCATTCAGTACATTCAACAAACTAGCCTGGAGGGTTGGGGCGGGGAGGGGCAGAGAATCTTATGATGAATTGTTTTTCACTGGAACATATACATTCTTTAAAACTGAAATTGTTTTCAGGAAAATGTTAGCTACTGTGTACTTCCTAATTTGAAATAATTTGTAACAACTGATTTTTAAAAAAAATAATTCCTTATAGTGTTTTCTCAAAGAAAAGTTAGGTTTTTTATTCAACGTTGCTTTTTCTTGATCTATCTTGCTATGTATGTTTTATTTTTATTAGTTTTAGTTGATTGATTACATCCAGGTAATGGTCAAGCCTTCAATAGCTATCTGATAATTGATTGTAAATTTCTCTTGCTCAAGCTGAATGTATCCAGTTTCCACCCAGAGTATGTATGTTACAAGCACCCTGAGAACAGGGAAACCATGGCTTTCTCTTTCAAGCTATTAATCAACCACAAGACTGACTATAGGAGGGAGACTGTTTTAATCCTGGAAAGTAAGTGTATGAAAGAAAAGCAGTTGTGTAAGGGGGATGCAGACACAGATAAAGAGACATGTGGACTCAGACAGTCACTCATGTATGTATATAGTTATTATAAATTAATTAAAGAACTTAAAGTTAATGCAAGTGCCCAGTATTCTAATAGATGTGTGGGCATCACACAAACACGACAAGATGTAGAGCTGCAAGTATCAGAAGAGTGAGAAAATTCATCAGCTGAAGCCTTCAGCAAAACTAGTGTTTGAAGAAAATGCAGCATACAGCTGGAAAAGGTGGAATCAAGCATTTGAACTATTTTGCATGGCAAGTAGTACAAACAAGTTAGATGAAAGACTGCAAACAGCATTGTTTCTTCATGGGGAAGGTAAGAAAGAAGGTGTTTAACATTTTTCAGTATCAAAATGCAGCAGATAAAGTGAAAATGCATCTTAATAAGTCTAAAGCATACTGGGTGTAGCTACATATGACCCTGACTGCACATTTGGTACTGTGTAGTCCTGGTGGTAGTACTGGTGTTGTAGTGATAAGCTACAGTGACATAGCTTGTTGCTACAGCAGTGTACTGTCAGTGGGCACAAACCATGACACCAAGACTATGTTGTCATAGCAATGAGCTATGTTGCCGTAGTTCATTGCTATGGTAATATAGCATCTTGTGTAGATGCATCCATTGTACACCAAGGAAAATGAGAGGCAATGATTGTTGTGGGTGATATCTTCTATTGCAGGGTTGGAATAGATATGGATAAGCTTTCAAAAGTAGGCACAGTGAAAGATTAGAAACAGGATGCAGAACTGTAAAAGTAAAGAAGAGAGAAATTCCCAGGGGTAGCAGACAAGCAAATCACAGATGAAAGAATAGATTAACTAGTGTAAGATTAAAACCTTTCAAAAGGAAAGAGTAATGTTATTAACTGTAGTGTAAGTGATAATAAAAGGCTGCTTAAAATGTGGCTATCACCATGCTGTAAAGAATTACTCTACATATAGGCAAAATTGTGATGGTTGTGGTAAACAGAACCATTTAGCCACAATATGCAAATTTAGAAAGAAAAACTCCCAATGTAAAAGATGTAAGAGCCCAAAATGTGCCAAGAGATCTTAATTCCTTTCTCAGATACATTTTTATTCTATGCAACAAGTAGGTTTGTTCTATGAAATATGCAAGGATTTGCAAGAGGCAAGACGTCTTTTACTGGACCAACTATGTAGTTGGGATACAGTTAGACAAACTTTCAAATGCAACACATTCTTCCTCAGGGCTCACCAGGAGAACCTGTTTTGGATGGCACATCCTAGTTTCAGGATGATGTGATGATTAACCAGTGGTCCTCCTTGGTTGTGTGGGAAACACATTCAGATATTCCCCCAACAGGTCCTTTGTCTCCTCTTGTTGAGTTGTGGACAGGTTTTCCCCCAGAGTTACCTCACTGCTTGAGAGTTTGATTGTTTTTCCCATACTCCCTTATTCTTTGATAAAGCAGTTAAGAAAGTCGGTGCTTCTCAGGCCCACTGGGGTTTTGGAAATTCACTGATAAATGTGGGGCCCATGCCATCACACTACCACATGCACTTCACAATCCACTTTCCCAACTTGTCTTATGATCTCACAGTGTCTTTGCCATTTAACTAGCAATTTGTTCTTCAATGAACAGAACAAGAATATGCCCTGATCCCCAGGCTTATAGACCCAGAGTTGCATGCTTGTATTATTGTTCTTGGGTCTGTTGTGTAGACCTGATATTCTCCCAGGTGAATGCCCCCACTAGGTTCAGCTGTTCTCTTAGCCTGAGAATATACTGCATGACATTTTATAGAAGTTCAAGAGGAGAGAACCATGTGGAAGACTAAGGAAACTTCCAGACAGCAAACAGCAAGTATGGCAGGTAACCAGTGACTAGGGAGCTAGTAAACACAGGCTGCAAACAGGATAAGCAGTTTGCAGGCCAGTTCCTAGGCCAGTTTGTGCCCCCCACTCCCCATCCCTTTTTGAGGGTCAAGCCTTTCAGCTTGGCATAAGGAAGCATGGAAAAAAGTACCGCTTTGGGGTCAATGAGCAATAAACAGGCCAGTTCCAGGTAAGTTTGCTAGGGGAGGTCTGCTTGGAAGAAGGGCAGTAAGAGAAAGAAGGCAAATTAAGAGACCCAGGGAAATGGCTGGAGGATGTTGTAACGCCAGAGTCACTGCCACTGCCTCTGCTTGCACCTGTGGGGTTTCTATCCAGGCAGGACTGCTCACCATTGACACTGCCACCCAGGTCCAGGTTTGACACTTTGGCGACTGAGGCTTGCAGGTTCCTTCCAGTGAAATCCAGGTCAGGGAGTGCATGCAGTGTGAGCAGTACCTCCTAGTGGTGTCTCTCAGGGAGCAGGCAAGGGAATTACAGGAGGAGGCGGCGAGGCTCCGAAGCATCCTTTCCTTTGAGGCGTTTATTGATTCAGTGCTGGAAGAGACCTCTAGGATCGTGAAGGAAGAAATGCCAGATACAGAGCTAGAGAAGAGAGAGGACATGGACAACCAAGAAGATGGAAGCTGGAGGCTTGTGACTTCTGGCAGCAAGCAGAGATCTTCACTTTGTCCTTCAGTGGTTTGTCTGGAGAACAGAGATGCAGCCATAACAGCAGAGAGGGAGGAGCACATTCCATTGCTGGAGGAAGACAGGCCAGGCCTCACCAAGGTGGGAAGGATTGAGATTACTGCCACCAAGAAGAAGCAAGGGGTGGTGGTGGTTGGAGATTCCCATCTGAAGGGAGCAAAGGAAGCCATCTACCAACCTGTCCTGTTGGCTCAGGAGGTCTACTGCTTGCCCAGAGCCCAGATCTGAGATGTTACAGAGAGACTACTGAGCCTCATCCAGCCCTCTATTACCCCATGCTGTTCATCCATGTGGGCACCAATGATACTGGCAAGGGGAGATCTAAAGTGTATTAAAAGTGTTTACAGGGCTCTGGGTGCAAGGGGGAGGGGAGGTCTGGGGCTCAGGTTGTGTTCTTGTCCATCCTTCCAGTCACAGGAAAGGGCCTGGGCAGGGCAGGTGCATTCTGAAGATCAACACATGGTTGCACAGGTGGTGTTACCAGAAGGCTTTGGCTTCTTTGACCATGGGATGTTCTCCCATGAAGAAGGATTGCTGGGATGAGATGGGATGCACCTGATGAAGAGACGGAAGAGTGTCTTTGCAGACAGGCTTGCTAACCTAGTGAGGAGGGCTTAAACTAGGTTCACTGGGGGATGGACACCAAAGCCCTAAGGTAAGTGGGGAAGCAGGAGACCTGGAGCAAGAGCAAGCAGAAGGGTCAATGGAGGAGGTGCTCTCATACTCCCTGAGAAATCAGGGAAATCAACTAGTTACCTCAGGTGTCTGTACATGAATGCACAGAGCCTGGGAAACAAGCAGGAAGAATTGGAAGTCCTCACACAGTCATGCAACTATGATGTGACTGGAGTAACAGAGATTTGATGGGAGCTTGCATGACTGGAGCACTGTCATGGATGGGTACAAACTGCTCAAGAAGGACGGGCAGTGGAGGAGCTGTACTTTATGTGAAAGAGCCATATGACTGCTCCGAGCTCCAGTATGAAGCTGGAGATAGGCCTATTGAGAGTTTCTGGGTTAGAGTCAGAGGGGAAAGTAACAAGGGTGATGTGGTGGGGTCTGTGATGGGTCACCAGACCAGGAGGAAGTAGTGGAGGAGGCTCTCTTCAAACAGCTAGCAGAATTTTCCTGATCACAGGTCCTGACATCTGTTGGGAGGGCAATACAGAAATTGCTGGTACAACACGGGGAGCCAACTTCTTTACCTTGAGAACAACTACACTAACCATGGTTTATGCACTAGCAGAATACTGCTTCCCAGTGTGGGCGAATAGTGTCCACACCCGCAAACTGGACAGTGCCCTGAATTCTGCACTACAAACAATAAGTGGTTGCCTGGAATACACAGAATGAGAAAACACTGTCATCTTGGCAGGAATCCCCCCTCATGACATCAAGAGATCTGGAATACTGTTTGACTTGGCAATCAAAGCCCAATAAGAAGACCATCCACTACATGACATGATTAAAAAGTACCCAACACAGAAATGTATAAGCAGAAAACCCCTATCAGTATCCTCCAGAAACATCATGGAGGAAGCAGGAGACATTATACTGTCATCATGGTGCCAAAGATGGTGGGAAGAGCAATGGAATAACAATTATACCCCACTACACAACTACATACAAGTACCATTCTCACACCCTTCTGGTTATAAACTCCTACGTAAGGCATGGTTAAACCTGAATCAACTGCAATCAGGCTATGGAAACTTCAACAAAATCAAACATAAAATGGGCCTTACAAACTCACTATCATGCCCCTGTGGCAAAGGAGATCAGACAGCCCAGCATATACTAACTGACTGTATGGTCCACCAGATGGAGCTCACTGGCCAAGTTTGTGGATGACACCAAGTTATGGGGGAGTGTGGTCAGCTTGAAGATAAACTGAAGATAAGCAGACCTAGACATGCTGGCAAGTTGGGTGAATTGGAACTAGATGAAGTTCAACGCTGAGAAGTGTAAAGTGCTCCACATCTCAAGCAAAACCAAGGAAGTGATTCTTCCACTTTACTCAGCATTGGTGAGACTGCAGCTGGAGTACTGCGTCCAGTTTTGTGTTCCACACTTCAACAAGGATGTGGAAAAGCTTGAGAGAGTCCAAAGCAGAGCCACCTATATGATCAGAGACTTGCAAGGCAAGCCATACAAGGACAGGCTTAGGGATTTGGGCTTCTTCAGCCTACAAAAGAAGGCTGAGAGGGGACATGGTAGCAGCCTACTGCTGTATCAGGGAAATACATCAAGGGCTCAGCAAACAAATGTTCACCAAGGTACCATTGGGGAAAATCAGGAGGACTGGCTGAAAACTCCTGGAAGACCATTTCAGGTTTAACACTAGAAAAAACTTCTTCACAGTTAGAGTGTCCACACTGGAATAAACTCCCTCCAGAGGTGGTGTAATCACCTTCCCTGGAAACCTTCAAGAGGAGACTGGATGGTTACCTCGCTGGGGTCACCTGACCCCAGGTGTCTTTCCTGCCTAGTGCAGGGGATTGGACCCGATGATCTTGCAAGGTCCTTTCCAGCCCCTTATGATCTTTGCATATATGAACAGGCTGAAAGACTGCAGTAATAATGATGGATCTACTCTTAAATTGTTGGAGGAGTTGACTTTCTGAAGTCATATGCAAGAAGAAGACAGCAGTGCACAGGCAATATAGGAAGGTTTTGGAGAGTACTGGGGACTACTTCCTGTGCTGGAGTGGCCAGCTAGGGGTCATGCTCTTCTTGACCTGTTGCCCACAAACAGGGAAGAATTGGTGGGAAATGTAGTAGTAGGTGGTAATTTGGGCAGCAATGACCATGAAATGACTGAGGATCATCCTTCAGGATCCTGAGGAAAGGAAGGATGGAGAGCAGCAAAGTAAGGACCCTGGACTTGAGAAAAGCAGGCTTTGACTCACTCAGGGAACTCATGGACAGGATCTGAGAAGCTAGACTGAGGAGGAAAGGAGTCCAGGAGAGCTGGCACTCAGAGGTGAAAAAGATGGTTAGGAAGAGTCAGCATAAATTCACCAGGGGCAAGTCATCCCTGACCAACCTGATTGCTTTCTATGATGAGGTGACTGGTGGATGTGGTGTACCTTGATTTTAGCAAGGCTACTGATATGGTCTCCCAGAACACTCTCCCAGGCAAGCTAAGGAAGTATGAGCTGGATGAATGGACTGTAAGATGGATAGAAAACTGGCTGTAGTATTGGGCTGACAGAGTGGTAATCAATGGCTTGATGTCTAGTTAGCAGGCAGTATCTAGTAGAACACCCCAGGAGTCAGTCCTGGGGCCGGTTTTGTTCAGTAACTTCATCAATGACCTGAAAGATGGCATAGAGTACAGCCTCAGCAAGTCTGCAAATGACACCAAGCTGAGGGGAGTAGTAGATATGCTGGAGGGTAGGGCTAGGATTCAGAGTGACCTAGACAACTTGGAAGATTGGTCCAAAAGGAATCTCATGAGGTTCAACAAGGACAAGTGCCAAGCCTGTACTGGTACATGGGATTATTCCATCCTCAGTACAGGCTTGGGACTGACTGGCTGGGCAGTAACTTTGCAGAAAAGGATCTGGGGGTTACAATGAACAATAAGCTGAATATGCACCGGCGGTGTGCCCTTATTGCTAAGAAGGCTAACAGCTTACTGGGTTGCATTGGTAGGTTTGTTGCCAGTAGGTCAAGGGAAGTAATTATTCCCCTCTATTCAGCACTGGTGAGGCCACATCTGGAGTGTACTGTGTTCCGCTTTGGGACCCCAACTACAGAAAGGATGTGGACAAATTGAAGAGAGTCCAGCAGGGGGCAACAAAAATGACAAGGAGGCTGAGGGACATGACTTATGAGGAAAGACTGAGGGAACTGGGCTTATTTAGTCTAGAGAAGAAGTGACCAAGAGGGGACTTAATAGCAGCCTTCAACTACCTGAAGGGGGATTCAAAAGAGGATGAAACTAGACTGTTCTCAGTGGTGGCAAATGACAGAACAAGGAGCAACGGTCCTAAGTTGCAGCAAGGGAAGTGTATGGTAGATATTAGGAAGTATTTTCTCACTAGAGGAGTAGTAAAACTGGCACAGGTTACCCAGAGAGGTGGTGGAATCTCCATCCTTGGAGGTTTTCAAAATCTGGCTAGACAAAGTTTTGGTTGGGGATGGTCCTGCTTTGAGCAAGGGGTAGAACTAGATGACCTCCCAGGTCCCTCCAGCCCTAACTTTCTATGATTATATGAATATATCCCATTTCTACTGTTCTTTGGCCACAGATTTTTTCAATATCCTCTTTAAAATCTGGTTAAATCCCTCTACCAGCCCATCTGTGTCGGGGTGGTTGTCAGAGGTTCTGGCCAGGTGGACTTTCAACAGGGTCTATACCTCTTGTACCAGCACAACATAAAGACTGTGTCCTGGTCTGTCAGTATTTCCCACAGGAGACTGACCTGCAAGAATATTTTTACCAGTTCTGTGGCAAGTAGGCTGAGGCATTACAGAACCTACTGCCTCTGAGTAATTGGTAGCACAGTCCACTAGTATGAGGAAAAAACAGCAGCCACTTGCCCTTGGTTTCAAGGAGCTGACTATATATACCCTGACCCATTCAAAATGGGTATCCACCAAGGGCAGAGGTACTAGTGGCACCCAACACCTTGAGGGTGGGACTAACAACTGGCAGGCAGCACAGTAGTCTGTTAAAAATGTGAGCCCAAAGCTGTACACAATACTGTGGTGCCCTACTTTTTGTTCTGTCGGTCAGATGGGTGGCACTTTTTCCCCCTGTGGGCTGGATCTGGACAGTGGGCCCAATCTGATGTGGGAGGGGTCTCATCCAGCATGCGGTGCAGGTGGGGCCTAGGCCCACTCTGGCTCTGGAGTAGGGTGGCCCAGCCCCAGTCCAGCTGCCTGGGATGGGGAGGGCAAGAGGTGGGTGAGTGGGTGTCCTGGCTCTGATCTTGCCATGCGAGGGTGGGAATGTGTCCCAGCCCCAATTTAGCTACATGGTGGGAAAGGCATTCTGGGTCTAATCTGGCTGTGCAGGGCAGGGAGCAGGCATTTCAGGTTCAATCTGCTGCATGGCCAGGGCTTAGCCTGACTGCAATCCAGATACATAGGACTTGGTAATTTGGGAGTGGGGGAGGGATGGATTAATTGCCACCACTCCCCTGCCACCAAATTTCTTGACCCATGTCTTGCACCTAATGTTCCTATTGATGGAGCCCAAAACTGCATACTCCTTTCATTTAGCTGCATCACACTGCAGTCTCATATAGAATCTACGATCCACCAAGACCTCTAGATCCTTCTCTGAAGTGTTGCCATCCAGATAGTTGTCACCCATCTTGTATTTGTATTTTTTCTGTGTATTCACGCTGGAGTGTAGCACCTTGCATGTATTGAACTTTAGCCTGTTGACTCTAGTTTCACTTTTGAATCTATCAAGATGTTTTTGAACTATGCTCCTATCCTCCAGTGCATTCCAAATCTTTCCCAGTTTGGTATCATCTGCAAAGCTGCTCAGAAAGCTTTCTATTCCAGTATCTGAATAATTAATAAATACGTTGAACAGCAGCAGGCCCACAAAAGACCCCTCCATTCGAAGTCTCCTGCCATGGATCCATTTACAGGTTTCCCTCGCTTTATGCTGTACATGTGTTCCTGGAAAACGGAGCATAACTCAAATTTGCATAAAGGGAACTCACTTTATAATGTAACAAATAGGGATACGTTCCAAGATCTCAACTGTACTAACCCCAAGACCCATTTCTACCACTTTTACAAGACAGTTTTGGTATTCACCAACAGCAGACAGTACACGCAAGCACATGGTGGTGGTGAATGTTTAGCTGGTGTGAAGAGAGGATGGTGAAGGGTCTTCAGTGTTAGACTCCACATCACTGTTAGAAGATACGGGACCAGGGAGAGGGGTAGGAGATAAGCTAGCGGGATGGTTAGAAGCCATAAAAGCAACTACAGAAACACGTGTTGCAGACAACAAGCAAGGAGCACAGATCCACACAGGAGACTATATTTTGGTGTGTGTTACTCCCACAACACACCACACAAATCAGCTGATGTGGGCTTCCACCACACTGATTGTATGAGTGAATTTACCTTGCATATAATGAATTTTTGGTATAAAAAGGGTCATTGTATAAGAGTGAATTTGCACATACAGAACCTGCATAAAGCAAGGGAAACCTGTATATGTACCTTTTGCTTGTGGCTATTAACCTGTTGTCTATCCACCTTATGGTAATTTGATCTAGCCCACATTTCTCCAATTTGTTTACGAGAAGGTCACATTGGATATACAGTCCAGATATATTATATTAACTCTGCATGTCTACTACATTTCCTTCATCCATCCAGCTAGTTACTTTGTTGAAGGAGATGAAGTTTCCTTAGCACAATTTGTTCTTACTAAATCCATGCTGGCTGCTCATGATCTACCTTTCCTCCTCCAGGTACTTGCAAATGGACTTCCTTTTGATATGCTTTAATTTCTTCCCAGGTACTGAGGTGAGGCCAACCAGTCTGTAATTCCATTTTGCCTTTTTTAACCAGGGGCACTGTGTTGGCCCCTTCCCAGTCCTTTGGTACCTTCCCCATCTCTCCTGACTTTGTAATAGTCACAGAAAGCTAGGCTCAGAAATCTCCTCTGCCAGTTCCTTCAGTATCCTGGAATGAAGTTCATTCCATCCTGGTGACTTGAGTTCATTCAGTCCCATAAATAACTCTTTGGATATGTCTACATGTGATGTTACATTGCCGTAGCAATGTGCTATGGCAACGTAGTATCTGTGGGCAAGAATTGTGATGCTGCAGCTATGTTGCCATAGTGACATACCACCTCATTATAATGTGTTGCTACAGAGATGTAGTGCCTAAAAATAACTGTGTGAAGCATGCATGGTGCAGTACAGGCTGTTACTGTGCTCTTTTACTGCTTCCAAAAGGAGTACTAAGTGACAGTGCAGTAACAACATCACCATAGCGACACATGTGGACATGCCCTTTGACTCTCTCTCATTATCTGAATCTCAGGTGTGATTATTTTTGACATACAACACACCACCACCACCAACACCACCACCTTTTCTCCCAACCCTGTCCTTCCAAAACAGACTGTATCAGTGTTGATGTTCAGTTCCAAGAGCTGTCTCATCTAGCCTCTGTGAGATCAGTTACATTACAGTCCTTCTCTTTTGCATCCTTTATTGCTGTTCTTTGGCTGTTTGGCCCTTTCTGGGCACATCTGCACAAGATGCATTACTGTGTATTTGGCTAATCTAATGAGCAGTAAAGTATCATTGTCTACATGTGCAAGGAACTTACTGCACAGTAAATGAGGCTAATGGGAGGTTTGTTAGTATCAAGAAATACAGGTACTAGAATAATGGCGCATTAGCTACTGAACAGTAGCACCACATATAGATGCCAACTGGGAGCAATTTGCCCCTGGTCAGCCTAGGCAGCAGGGGGCTACAGGGGCAAGAGGTGGGGAGAGAGGACCTATCTGTGGCTCTAGTGCAGAGCTTGGTATCGCACACTGGCTTGGCAATGCTGTCTTGGGGTGATGCCCTGTGGCTGAGTGGAAGCAGTGCCCTGAGCTCTTCTCTAGGTTTGCTTGCTGAGGGGATGGAGAAGCTCTTTGTCTCCGGTCCTGGCTCTTTGTTCCTGGTCCTCCCCCCAGGAGCTGGAAGCTGAGCAGTGCCAGGATGGGGGAGCTCTCTGTCCCTGTAACACCAGGTCAGGGACAGAGACCTTCCATGTCTCCTCAGCCCTGATGCTGCCTGTGCAGCACACACCCCAGGCAGCTCCAGCTTCCTGCCCATGCCAGGAGGAGGTGGGAGCTGAGCATTGGTGGGACTGGGAGGAGCTGTGTGTGGGGGTAAACAGTGCTGGGACCAGGGGGATCTATTGGGGGTGCTGGTGGTGGGGGAAGCAGCACCAGGACCGGAGGAAAGGGGGGGGCAGGGAAGCAGTGCTGGGACTTGTGCAGTGCAGGGGGAAGATGTGAGTGGATAAGCAGTGCTAGGACCAGGTGGAAATGCTGGGGGATGGGGAAGGGGGGGTAAGCAGTGCCAGGACTAGAGGGAGTGGTGGGGGGAGGTAAGCAGCATTGGGACCAGGGGGAGATGTGGGGGGGTCCCCTTGGTCCCCACACTGCTTACTCCTGCTCCTCCCACCCCCCACCACACATCTCCCCCAGTCCCAGTGCTGCTTACCTCCCCTGTGCTCCCCCTGGTCCTGGTCCTGGTGCTGATTACCTGCCCCATGTAGCTTCCCCTGGTCCTGGCACTGCTAACCCCCCACCTACCACCACCATGTGGCTCCCCCAGCCCTGGCAGTGCTCAGCTCCTGGCTCCCCTTATGCACAGATGGGGAGCAGGAGCCAAATGGGGCATAAGCGTGCACAGGCAGTGACAGGGCTGAGGGGATGTGGAAACTCTTTGTCTCTGGCCTGGTGCTGCGGGGACAGAGAGCTCCCCAGTTCCGGTGCTGCTCAGCTCCTGGCTCCTGAGGGGAAACAGAGGCTGAGCAGCACCAGGACTGAGGACAGAATGCTCCCTCACTGATCAACAAGCAAAATGTGGGGAGACCTCAGGGTGTTGCTGCTGCTCAGCCATGGGGCATTGCTCCAAACCAGTACTGTTGAGCTAGGCTGTGATCCTGACCTCTATACAGCTGGGTGCTGTTCCCCACTCTGGGACAGCTACACCCAGGTCCCCAGAACTCAGGCCTAACCCCTGTGCCCCCTGCCATCCTAGGGCTGGCCTGCAGGAGTCTGGAGCTCCCTCTGGCGGAAGCAGGGGGGCAGAGCAGGACAGGGGGACAGAAGCAACCCTGAACTTAGCTGCTCCTGTTGAGAGCAAATTTGCTGCTAGTGTGGGTGCACATCTAGATGCATTCCCGGATGCAGCTTACTGTACCTTATTTTAATGGTCAGTAACCTTAAGGTGCATTAATTGCACATGTAGATGCACCCTTCCTGAGTTAAGTCCACTCTTCTCTGGATTTCTGTTCTGTTGCTGGAGGGTTTTGTTCACCATCCTCCATGGAAGATAGCATAAAGTCCTCTTTACTAGGCCAGACAACACCCAAAGATGCTCTTTCCAGTTTTGTTCAGATGGATTTCATCTCTTGATAGCAGTCCTCCTCCCAAGAACATCTGCCTCTTGTCAAAGAATCCAAAGCCTTCATGTTGATACCACCATCTCAGCCATGCGTTTACTTCCATGATGCCCATCATTCATCATTAGCAGCCATCGGTCTTGTTGGGACCATAGGGATTGAGCCTTTGGTGGATTACTGGGTGCCACCACAGCTTCTTGAGTGGTTGAGAAGTCCAATACATGACAAGCAGACACTCTGGCAATTAGGACATACAAACTTGATTGAGCTTGCACTGGCACGCTGAGTATTGTCTTATCTTGCTTACCTCTGATGCCTCTTCTCTATCTCATCATTGACCCTCTCTATCTTGAAGTGATGTAGGCCCTGCTTCACAGTGGCTTTCCACTCACAGTGGTCGGAAGTGATTAATTCCCAATGCTGGCCATTTATGTGCAGCTCACGAAGGTTTTTCTTGCACACATCAACAAAACAGAGCTCAGGCCATCCAAGCTGACGTTCGCCAGTGGCCAGCTCACTGTAGAGCAGGGGTGGGCAAAGTGCAGCCTGTGGGCTGGATGCAGCCCACCAGGCCATTCTATCCAGCCTCCAGGGCCCCTAAAAAAATTAGAAAATTAATATTTATCTTCGCCTGGCTGCCTGTCATGCGGAACCTCGACGGCTTGCCAAAACTCAGTAAGCGGCCCTCCACCTGAAATAATTGCCCACCCCTGCTGTAGAGTATGTCCTTGGGGATTCTGCTATCACTCATACAATTCACATATTCACAATTCACAATTCACATATTCTAACCAGTGGAGTCATTTGTCTCACTGAGTATATTGGCCTGTACCAGAACAGCAAAGTTTGAGATTTTTGTCACGCCATATTATGTCCAACATATGGTAGAGACTTCAAAGATAGAAACTGTTCAGTTTTCTTTCTTCTTTAGCATAATGAGTACAAGTTTCACTACTGTACAATAGAGAGCTATGTATGCAAGCACTGTAGATGGACATCTTTGTCGATAAGGTAAGCTTTCTGTTTTTTCAGACTCTCTTTTGAAGTTTAGCCCTGACATTGCTTGCTTTTCCAATGTGAGCATTAATTTTGGCTTCCAAGCCAAGTTTTTGCAAGATGGTGGAGTTCAAGTAAGTGAATTTTTCAACAACTTTAAAGTTTTTATCATTTATTCTAACTTCAGGAGGGCAGTCAACTTATTGACGCATGGCTACTGTCTTCTTTAGGCTAATGGTCAGCCTGAAATCATCACAAGTATGAGAAAAGGGATCCATGTGACTTTGCTTCATTTTTGGCAAAGACCATTTCACACACAAGACGAGTGAAGGTAAAGCATTTCCCATTGGATCTGGTCTGAAGATATACTCATTCTGAAGAGCTAATGAATGCATATTTGATTAGGACAGTGAAGAAAATCCCCAAAAGTGCTGAAGCTAGGACACAGCCCTGTTTGACACCACTTTTGATTTCAAATTCTTCTGAATGTGACCCATTGAACTGCACCATTTCACACATATCAACATGGAAGAACTTGATGCTAGGAGCTTAGGAGGGCAGCCAATTTTCTTCAGTATTCAGAACAAACTATCTGGGCTGAAAAGATCAAAAGCCTTCCCGAGCTCAACAAATGCTATGTACTGAGATTTCCTTTGTTTGTGGTACTGTTCTTGTAACTGTCTCAAGGAAAATATAATATCTGTCATGAATCTACTGGATCTGAAACCACATTGAGACTCAGGGTAGACTCTGTCCGTAAAGGTCTGCAGTCTTAGCAGGGTGAAGGCTTTATGAACAGCTTCCCAATGTTGTAAAATAAGGATACACCATGATAGTTATTGCAGTCACTCATATCACCTTTGTTTTTGTACAGAGTGACTATGTTTGCATCCATCATATCTTGAGGAACTCCACCCTTTCTCCAACACATACACATTCATTTCTGCAGAGAGAGGAGGAGGATGGATTTCCTGCACTTAATAACTTCAGCCAATATGAAATCTGCACCTGGGGTTTTACCACAAACAAGCTGATCAATGGTTTTTTTCTACTTTGTCTATGATAAGTTCATGGTCAAGTGCTGTCAGGGTTGAAAGGTCTTCAAGTGTTTCAAGAGCAGTGTCACAGACCACATTTTTGCAGGAGTAGAGTTCTGACTAATGTTCAGCCCATAGATCCACCTGCTTATTGTGGTCATTGATGACTTCACCTGTGGAGGATTTTAAAGGGGCAGCCTTCCTGGGAACAGGCCCAAGAACTTTCATATATTGCTTGCATGTCACCTCAGTCAGCAGCTTTTTGGATACTTTCACACAGTTGTAGCCAATAATCATTTGCACACCATCTCATTCTATGTTTGACTTTTTTGGCCAGATCTCTTGAAGCACCTGCAAGTTGGATTGGCTAGGGTCACACTTACATTTAAGGAGAGCTGACCTTTTCTTTTCTATGAGTGGGATCATTTCAAATGAGTCCTCATTGAACCAATCATTTGAGCTGCGTTACAAGGTGTTACGCAAGAGTCCAAGGCAGCTTGATAGATGGCTCCTTTGAGTGGAACCCATTTCTCCTCAGCAGTATTATATGGCTTAGATAAAGCCTGGAGACAGTTTTGATGAATTGAGATGAAGTGTAATCAGCTTTCAGTCATGTGACATTTAGTCATAGTAAGAAGAGTTTCTTGCTCTTGTACAATTTCCTGGGAGGCAATATGACTTTAGTGCATACCAATCAATGATCGGTATCACAGTCAGCATTCTGATAGGATTGTGTGATTACATCACGGAAGTTTCGTGAGTGGGTGAAGAATCCAAAGCCTTCATGTTGATACCACCATCTCAGCCATGTGTTTACTTCTATGATGCTATGGTGCAAGAAATAAGGAGGTATTTCTCCTTATTTCCTTTTATAAGCTAGCCAAACTACCCGGCTTTGCACAGGTTGCAGTAATCAAAATTTAATGTTTTATAAATAAAATATTTTCATTCTATTCTATTTCCCTCTGGTAATATTTCCCTCTGTGTGTATGTGTTTAGTTTTGTATTTTACTTGTGTGATACAGCTTGACGCTGTGAGCTTTTGGTCATACCAAAAAACTATAAAATTTGAACATTTAAATGTGTTAAACAACTGAATTGTGAGGTAGACTTATTTTTTTACTTTGTAAGACTTTAACATAGCACTGAGGATTTCACATCGCATTTTTCTATCCCAGTTTATGACGGTTTTTGACACTTTTTTTATCCATATAAAGCTTCAGGATAGACAATGTTGCAAGTTTTGCCACCTGGTGCCAAGATGAAAAGATTTTCACCATTGCCAACTCTGGAACAACCAACATAGAGTTGGCCATGAGAAAAGCACGGGCTTCAAAGGTTGAGGCCAACATCTTTGAGCAATTGTCCCTGTGCTTTGTTGATGCTCATGGAAAAACTGAGGTGGATTGGGAACTGGAGCTGTCTAAATTGAAATGGCAGGTCAGAGGGAATGATTGGAATATGTGTAATGAATACATCCTGTCCCACTGCATGGCCAGTCATGATGGTGGCTTCAATGACATGTGGCATGAACTTCTTGACAGCCAATTGTATTCCATTGCAGAGTGCTGGTGGGTCCAGATTCCTGAGAAGAATGATTGGTGCACCAGTCTTGAGCTCCAGATTGTGTGAAGGCACACCTGGTGGTTTGAGAGAGTTGAGAAATTCTGTTGGGTAGTTGACTGCCTCATTGGTGTTTCGGACAGTGTCCACTGACTTGTATTTTTGCACACTGTCAGGCAATTGAGAAAGAGAAGGTCTTTGTTTATGGTGTTGACTGCATCATTTTTTGGTGCCAGGATGGCTCTTTGGCATAGCCACTTGTGGTCATGAAAACAATATGCAACATTTGGAAAAACTGCATCTTTCAGTTCTTGAAGCGTTGCAACTGTTTTCCCAATGTTGTTCATTGAGATAGTTCCATCTTGATTCTCAGATACCATGCCCCCATTTCCCAATTTGAGCAGGCTTGCAGCAAACTCTCCAGCAGATGTATCATCTGTTAGATGCACTCGCATGTTGCTCATGAGGCTGAGTCATTGAATCGTTTTCCAAATGTAAAAAGCTTTGAGGCAGGCCTGGAGTTCATCAGCTTTGATTCTACATGGAATGACTGGCAGTGTCTGTCAAAAATCCCCAGCCAACACCTCCCATTGTCACTCCTCCCATTGTTTTGTCATTATGTCGAAGATCTTGTGATCAAGAGCCTCTGAGGCAGCTTTGTGAGACATTGTGCACTGATCCCAGACAATGAGTTGGCATTCCTGCAGGACCTTTGCTTTGCCAATACCCCTGCCAATGTTGCAGGTTGGTGCCTCTGCACTTGCCAGGTTTAAGGGCAACTTGAAGGCTGAGTGTGGCAGCCTTCTTCCTCCTATCAACAGTGTGGCAGCAATGCCTGATGATGCCACTGCAAGGGCAGTCTTGTTTGTCTGCCAGATTTTGGCCACTGTTGCAGCATATCCCTGGAGCTTCTCCTTTTCATGTTATTGCAAGGCAGTGGCTGCAAGAAGTTGCCATTGATCCAATTGCAAATAATGGATCATAAGTATAATCCAAGGCTGGATTGTAGAAGAATGCAGAATTTTCTTTATCCCCTCCAGGGCCGGTTCCTGGCTGCAGCCATTGGTACTCTGTTTGTTTCTTGTCTTGTCACCTGCCATGCAGGAGTTTCAGTTGTTCTGGATGCAGCCATTGCTGCTCTGTTTGTTTGTCGTCTTGTCACCTGCTGCTCTGGAGTCTCAGCTGCTCTGGCTGGAGCTTTTGCAAGTTGATTTTGGGCAAGTTTGCTTCTTGTAGATTGCCTTACAGGAAATGCCTCTCACAACCCCCTAATCAGTCCCTGGAAAGCCCAGTATGGTTTTCTCCCTGGACCTTCCTTAAGCCCTCCTTCTGCCTGCAAGTGCTCCCAACCACAGCCCTTAGGGGAATACTCCTAAATGCAGAGCCTTCTCCAGCTGTACCAGTTGACCTTGGCCAGGAGTTTTGAGCTTTGCTAAAGAATGTTTTGCACGTGCAAGTTTCACATCTCTAGGTATCATGGTCTTGGAGCTATGGCGCTGACATACACACACACAGGCCCTTTTATTAATATAGATAAAAGTAATTGGTAAGACTCCATTTGCTGTGTATAATGCTGGTCATCAGTGTTCAAAAAAATTTAACTTAAGTTTGAATGGGTTCAAGGAAGGGCCACTATGAAATTTATAGGAATGAAGGCTTTATGTTATGAACATCCTGGGCAGATGAGGCCTTGAGGTTCACAAGTTCACGCACCATAGACTGAGGCCCTGGGGCACAACAGTCATGAGGAAATTATTGGGACAGATGCCCTGGCAAACCATTTTCAGAGGCCCTGGGCTACAGAGCAGGAGGAGGGCAGCACTGCTTAAACACCAACCAATGCATGGGACAATTTGTTTCTCAACCAAATGAATTTTTTATTAAGTATTTCAAACATGGTGCACTGTATACCAAAATCAATCAAAGTATTTTGCAAACTGTGGATGGGATATACTGGGAATGTTATCTTAACTGGAGGAAGGGAAAGTGGGAAATGAGTGACCTGACAGCAGGCTGGCTCCACCAAGCTGTGTTCACCGTGTCCCTGAGACATGGAGGGAGTCTTTAGGTTGTGATCAGCAAGGCAACATCCCTCCACATTGTAGAGAGGGATCCAAGGGACTTGAGTCTTGCATGGCCATGCCGTCTCCAGACAAGAACTTCCCAAGATCCTGCAAGGTGGAAGGGAGCAGTTCCAGACTCTAAATCCTTGATTTCTCTGAGAAGGGTAAGGCCCTTGACCTTGCACCCATGCAGGAGGAGGAGCTCCAGGTCCTTACAGCAGGGAAGGCAGAGGTAGTTGGGGTGTGGTATAGCTGGCTGAAAGACAAGGATGGGGTAGGGTTGGGATTGGGGTAGGGTTGCAGAAGAAGGCTTGGGCCCTGTTTTCAGTGTTGCTGTGAAGGTAAGGGGAAGCTCTGACAGAAAAGATGGGTTAGGAAGGTGTGAGTGCTGAGGCACAAAAAAGTGTACCTCAGTGGAAATTCTTTGAAATTGGGAGAGGTGTGCCTTGCCAATGAAGTGTTCCTAGGTGCTGAAGTGGGTAGCTGTTGGAAAGGACAATAGTTATTTGAGGCTGGCATTTGAGGTCGACCCTGGTGGGGAGCTGAAGAAGGCTGCTAAGGATAGCTTTGAGCAGTGCTGATGGAGGTTTAGCACGACAGTCCTGACCTTGGAGAGCTACTGATGGAGGTTGGGAAGGGAATCACTAACTATGGTGGGGTGTTGATGAAGAGTGAGGAGGTACCTCTGGTCTGTCCTTTGTATGGCTTCTCCAGGGGTCTGTGCCTGCAGAAGAAAGGCCTAGGCATGGGGGAGCAAAACAAAAAAGAGCAGGGATGCTCTCTGTTTGCCTGTTCAGTGTGTCTATGACAGCCTCTAATCTCAACACGAAGATTATTCATAAGTATCTCCATTGCCATGCCCACTGTCTCGCTGGTAGCATCAGTGTTCTGCCAGGCCTGCAACACCAGTATGTGGCTGACCTGGGAAATGTTCTTGTGAACCAGGTCAGCATGCTGATCTTGGTGATATTCATCCTAGCTCTCCACAATCCTGCAGCACTACTCTCTGACATCATGACCAAGTCCACATACATCTCTTCCTTACTTTTCTTTTTCCACCTCTGTGCCTGGCAACTTGCCATGCTGCTGTCTCAAGCAGTAACCTTGGGTCCTCAGCAGCTACAAGAGTGGGAGCAGCAGTTGCTGCAGATGTTAGCCCTGAAATGAAAATAAAAACCACAGTTGATCTTTGTGAAATATGTGCAATTTGACATTAAGTGAGTAACTGCCAAACAAACTTATGCATTCTATTGGAAGACTCTTCACATTTAATCTTGCCTTTTAAGATAGTAAGATTCCATGCCCAGGGGATTGAGGCCAGGAGACCCTCCCTCCTTTGTGCTTCAGGCATTCCCTTATGGCCTCTGGGAGTGATGCTGAGCATGAGAAGGCTGCCCCAGATTTGGGTTGCTGCAAGACTCTCCTTAGGGTTTTCCATGAGGGTGAATGGCTTCAGGTCTTAAGCTGTCACTTATGATTCTGAAACTCCCTATACTTTCCCAAGCTTTTCAGGATGCTTTTTCTTTGTGCTGTGTCCCCCCTCACCACCACCCCACATGCTAAGACCTTACTACCTGGATGGTACCTTGTAGAGTGGTACCTTGGAAAGAAGAGGGTTGCTTTTCAGTGTCTAAGCTCAGCTGGCCAAGTACCTCCAAAGGAATTTTGGGTAACTATCCTCTAAGTACTCAGTGACAATAAGTCAACTAACTCATTCCTGACACAGTGAACTCATAAGCCCTTGAATGGATGGTGTCTGTATGCCAGAGTTCCTGGCAGACCATAGTTCTGCTGCCTGACAACAATTCGTAGAAGACTCCACATGCCACCCCTGCAAGTTCTCTCTGCTGAAGCTGTGAAACTATGCCATTCCCTGATAACAGCTAGCTGAATACTTTGTACCACCTCTGCCAAAGGTGGAATCTGCAGCTACTGAATGCTGGCCACTATCAGTGAAGTTCTAGAAACTTCCTCCTCCTTTCTGGAAGTTATCATGATTGAGCTACAGCCCATGAACTGTAATGGGAACATTTGAAACAGTAGTGAATGGACTGCCATTCAGTCATTGAACAGGCTGATTGCAGGATTCTACTTTATTCTATTAAAAAATGTAAATCCTCCTTTTCACTCTCGTTTGTTTTATGATCTTCTGCTGATCTGGGAATGAGAAAGGTGATGGGGCTGCAGGGCTTTGTAAAAACATGAGCTGCTAGAAATTGGGATGCATGTCTTCAACAAGGAAATGTAAGTAACAGAAGGACTGATCAAGTGGGAGACAAACTGGGCAGCCTCTCCAAATGGGTGGGCAGCCAGCAGCACCTGCCAGATTAGCTCAGGACCTACCCAGCTCAAGTTGAGGGGCCAGATAATTTGGCTCTAAGAGTATCTGGTCCTTAGCTGACTTGGCAGGTGCTGCCAGCTGCCCACCTGGTTCAAAGAGGGGACAACAGTCCAGCTCAACCAGCAGCACTTGCCAAGTCAGCTAAGGACATGATTCTGCTGGACAAAATTGCCTGGCCCTTTTTGAGCTGGGTGGACAGCCAGCTGCCCCTGATGGATTCTGTAGCTAGGGGACTATCAGAACAGTCAGAAGCCTTTGATTCCTCATACTACAGCTTGTCTGTATTTTCCCTACAGAAATACCTACTGGTGTTTTCAAGGACAGATCTTTTTTCCCCATTCATTCTGCCTTCCAAAAACAAGGTGGGTGTCTTATTCAGAGGCATGTGGTATCCAAGAAAATACAGCACTGTGCATGGACCAGTGTGCTGTAATTTCTGTTATTTTTTTTTCTGAGCTGAAAATGCTTAGCTTGTCATTTGCCCTGATGATCAATTGCGGATGGGGGCAGGGCTTAAAAAGACTGGCATGGGGCTGCGAGCAAGCATGGGCATCTATTAATGCTTTACTACCCTGAGGTCAGCTCTGTTGCTGTGATTGTTAGCAGTTGCAAATACAAACACTATTTTGGCTAAAATATCTGGGGTTTCCCTCCATGGGCACAACTGCTTGCATTCCCACAATCCTTTTATTTTGGTAGCAGGGAGGTGTGATCAGTGTATGAACATTTGTTGTGGGGGGTGGGATGTTGGGGTTGTTATGGGGGTCCCCTTTATTGGTTAGTCTATAAGATGCAAATCTACCCTGTCTACTCTCCAAAAGTGCCCAATCAGCCTCCCTCTCAGTATTAACAATGCATGAAAGGGCTGAATAGAGGAGGTATAAACTAGAGGTGTGCAAAGTGGGCCATATTCTATTTGGATTTGGATTCGGTCTCAATCGGGGACAACGATTCAATGTGTTGATTTGGATCATTATCCCAATTCGATTTGGCCGAATCCAGATCTGAAGATTTGATGCTGATTTGGAGGATCAGCGATTCGGCCGTAGACACAGCTTTATATGTTTTTTCTACATACCTCGAGGTACCAGGCATGGCTTGTGAACGCTGCAATGGTGGGGGATGGAGCATCCCACAGGAGCATGGCGGGGCCCCCCTGCATGCTTGGTGGCAAACCTGGAAGTGGACTAGAAGTACTTCCGGTCCATTTCTGGATCCACCACTGAGCGCGTGGGGGACCCCTCCTATGCTCCCCCAGCTTGGTGATTGTCCACAGGGGGATCCCAGGTGCTTTCCCAGACCCAGGAGGAACCAGTCACTGAGCTGGGGGTGTCCCTCACATACTCCCTAGTGGACCCAGAAGTGTTTCTGGTTCACTTCTGGGTCTGTTGCTGAGCGTGCTGGGGACTCCCCCGTACTTCTGTTGGATGCTCCATGCACCCCAGCATCGCAGTATTCACGAGCTGCCTGGTACCCTGAGGTATGTAGAAAAAACATTTAAAGCTGTGTCTATGGCCGAATCATTGAATCTTTCTGAATCTCTCCAAATCAATTCAGAGAGATTATAGGGTCTCCTGATTCAATTTGGATTTGGAGTTTGGCAACCAAATCAGGCCAAATCTCTGCCAGATCAAATCAGTGACTGAAGCTTCACATAGCCCTAGTGCAAACCCTGTTGGTACCTGGCTTAAGCAAACAGTCATAACCACATACAGTAAACTCTCTTAACACTGCTCTTCCCTGATCTCAGGGGACACAATTGAATTCCCCCACGATGCCCAAATGATCCTTCAGCTGTTTCTGGGACTCCATAGCAGCTTTGGATTGAACAGAGCACCTTGCCTCTACATAGCTTTGATTTCCTTCTCCACCTCTCATTAACATGTCACCTGCCACAGAGACCTGAAGGTGGCCATATGTGGGTGCATCCATGTCTCTATTGAGGGACACAGCAGCTGGCTACTGGCCAGCTACTGACATGCTGATGGAGGGGGCAGGGGCCTCACTGATGCTGTCGAAGTGCTGGTGCACTGCTACTCACCATTGGGTTCAGTGTCTGGCTGTGCAGGCATTCCTTCCAAGTGACTGGGCAGTGGAAACTGAGATGATGAGGGCTGGGTCCTCAGCAAGGACAATGAGGGAGATGCTCAGCAGAGAGGTTGATTGGATTGATGGGTAGGGTGTCAACAGAGTGTTCAGCCAGAATGATGACAGTTGTCAGGCAGAATGGTCTTAGCATTTTGCTGTCAATGGCTTCCACGCTGTTGTGTTATGATAGCTGGTTTGTCTCCTCCTTAGGGCTTCTATGCAGAAGGAAAGACTCCTACTATCTTCCTGTTCCTTCTGAGTCTGCTCTTGGGCTGGGCTAGGCTAAAGTTTCCTCATGCTCCTCATGTTCTGTCTTGTCATTGTCATGAGACAGTTATGAGTTGATCCCAGAATCGGAAAAGAAAGAGAGCTCTGTGGTGTCATCACTAGCTAGCATACATGACAGCTCCTGGCATCACAAGATTTCTTGTACCTACCTTAGGTACCTTCACTTTGGTGAGGTGCTAATGCCAGTCACCACTGTGCCCGTGAGTGGCCATCTTAGGTGCTATTCACTAATATGTGGCCTGGTTATGATTGCTTTTCCTTAGGGTGTGCTAGGCAGTCACACTTCAGATGGAAAGGAAGTCTTTGACTGCTGCCACTTCCAGTTTATGGAATACTTCACAGATGTACAGGACATAGGTACTGACATCTTGGGCATAGGCTGTGGTAATGGGACTGAGAGTTGTGGAGACTTTTCCATGCTTGAGAAGTTGAATTCCCAGGATGGCAATCCAGCAAAAGACAGGTTTGCTGTGCCCTTGTGCATGGAAGTAAATAAGTAAGGTCACATGCTGGGCAAGTCCTATGACCTGAGGCAGCAGTGTTCCGAATGAGTCACAGAGCCGCCTGCGAGTAATGTGGATCAACCAAATCCTTATCGGGATCTGTGGGAGAGTTCAAACTCAACATGAAATGCTTCACAGTGAGCGCATCTACACAAGATGTTATGTCACCATAGCAATGAGCTATGTCTTCATAGCATTGGTGGGCATGAACCGTGATGCTGGTGCTACTGCACAGTAGGGTTGGAAACAAGCTGTGCACTGCTGGGACTGCACAGTAATGGCTGTTACTGAGCAGTCATTTAGTGCTTGCTTTAGTAAGCTCTCATTCCTGCTCACCTGCACTCTTGGTACCCATGTCTAACTTCTAGGCTTTAGTTTGCTCCTGACTATGACTCAGCTCCTGACCCCTCGACCATTTTTGACTGAGTCCTTGCCCCAGTCCTTTGCTAACCTGGTGTGATCTGTAGCTTCTGACTTGGGCTTCTTTACCATGGTTTCATTCATAGCTTTCTGCTTTGGGCTCCTTGACCTTATACCATTTCTATCAAGACTTCAGCATCAAAACTTACCATACACAGTCAATTCAGGTGCATTAATTGCACCTGTAGACATGCCCACTTTAACTTAGTTTTAGGACACAGTGGTGACATCTGGCCTAGATAAACCTGAAGCAGTGGAGTGCCTACAGGTACAAAGACAATGCAATCCAGCTGTGAAGGAATGCAGCATGAAACAGTATTGGAGGACTGTCAGAACCAGAATACTGGTAGTTAGAAATGTATCTTTATGAACATTAAAATAAAACTTACTGGCCACACCTATGTGAAATGCTGATTGTACAGTACCCTGTGACCTCTGCACAATAGCGTCATGTGGCAGGAAGTGTGACACAGTGCTACTGAGGAGTAGTCATGAGCTATGGTGCAGTTAGCATGACGAAAAAGCTGTTCCTTGGCACAACTGCACAGTAACTCTGGCTACTTGCCTATACAAGTACTAAATGACTGTGCAGTAATGACTGTAGATGTGGCTACTGTGAAGATGAATTACTCCTACAAATATTCCAATATAACATTCTCATGCAGAGAATGTCTTGGGGAACAATTAAACACTGTTAAAAGAAATGCCCTTCTTTCAGGGAAGGTAATATGGTTACCTTGTAGACAGAGGTGATGAAATGTTTGCAAATGAACATTTGCAGTAAGCTCTGAATTTTAAAATGAATGCAGGTTTAGCATTAATGCAGTTCTTTAGTCTGCTTAATTAAAAAGAGAAAGAAAGAATGGGCTTATAAGCCTGGTGAAAGAAGAAAAGAACAATTGTCCTATGCCACAAGAATGCAACAGACTGTGGTGAAAAAAATGCAGTTCTTAAAAATGAAAGTGACGAAAGGATTTCTCAGAGAATTAGAAAGAGAGAATAAAATAGTGAAATGTGTGAGTTCTTAGCAAAGGAAATGCTCTCTGTTATTGTAGACTTACAACTAAAGTCTATATTTTCCTCAGATCAAGAGAAGATGAGGAAAGACCAAGGGAACTGGGCTTATTTAGTATGGGGAAGAGAAGACTACAGGGGGATTCAACAGCAGCCATCAGCTACCTGAAGGGTGATTCCAAAGAGGACAGACTTAGACTGTTCTCAGTGGTGGCAGATAACAGAACAAGGAGAAATGGTCTCAAGTTGCAGGAAGGGAAGTTTAGCTTAGCTATTAGGAAAAGTTTTCTTACTAGGGGGGTAGTAAAGCACTGAACAGGCTACCCAGAAAGATTGTGAAATCTCCATCTTAGAGGTTTTTAGGATCTGGGTAGACAAAGCCTTGACTGGGATGATATATTTGGGGATGGTCCTGCTTTGAGCAGGCGGTTGGACCAGGTGACCTCTTGAGGTCCCTTCCAACCCTAATTTTCTATGACATGATACAAGAAAGGACTGTCAAGGACTCAGGCCTGCCATAAAGGACAAGGCTACCAATACAAGTAGGGGTGCATCAATAAAGATTTTTTGGGTTGATACCGATGGCCAATTATTAACCAGCCATATTGGCTGATACTGATCCCATTGCCGATATGCAGCCCAACAGCTTGGAGAGCAACCTATGGCTGGTAAGTCTGTGGGGGGAAGAGGCGTGGGGGAGGGACGGGGTATGGGGGGCAGATCGAGGTCCCCGCGTTGAGGGAGGGAGTGGGGCTGGGGCTGGGGCAAGTGTTGCACATCTGGGGGGGAGGGATGGAGCTGTGGCTTGTCTGGGGGGCATGAGGAAGGGGAGAGGTGGCTCCCACCACTGTGTGCATCCTGAAGGAGGCATGAGGGGGCATGTGCCCCCCAGATCTGTGCGCGGGGTGAGGGTAGGCAGCTGCTCCACACTCAGGGCCAGAGACTGTGCTGGGTTCTTTCTAGTGGGGGGGCTGGGCCCAGACTGTGCTTCAGCCAGGCCAGGTGGGGTAGGCGGTAGCAGCACTAGGGTGGGGAGGTTATGGGGGGTGGGGTACAGCCACCTGCCCCTGCCCACTCTGAATGCAACCCAGGCCCAGGCCCCCTATTGGTAAAAGCCCAGTACAGGCTCCAGTCCTGATTGTGTAGTGGGTAGCCCATCCTTGCCCCACATACAGATCCAGGGAGCACATGCCCACCATGCCTCTCCCAGGGGTGTGCACAGCAGCAGGAGCTGCTCACCCCTTCTGCAAACCCTCCAAATGAGCTACGGTTCCATCCTGCATCCTGCCCCACCTGTGCAGCACCTGCCCCAGCCTAGCCCCAGTCCCTCTTTCACCATGGGGGCCTACATCTGCCCCCATGCCCCTTCCCCCCACAGACTTACCAGCCAGATGCTGCTCTTCAAGCTGCTGGGCTGTGCTCCTGGCTGTGTGCATACTGCAGCTGTGCACATGCATAGAGCATTTATCGGTGACATTACTGGCCACTGTGGAGGGGAAGGGACATGAGGAAAGGAAGGGGCATGGGGGCAGATCCAGGCCCCCATGGTGAGAGAGAAAGTGGGACTAGGGGTGGGGCAGGTGCTGCACAGGTGTGGTGGGGTGTGGGATGGAGGAACAGCTTGTTCAGGGGGCACGAGGAAGTGGGTGGCATATACATACAAGGAGGCTATTCTGGCAAAGCTACAGTAGCTGCAGCCTTGTAATGGAGACAAGCCCTAGATTAGTAGGTCCCAACCTTTCTGTCTGGCAAGCCAAAAATTAGCCCTGTGCCCTTCCCACGTGCCACTCCAATCTCCTTTCCCTTCTCAGTTTGTTCCTTTGCTTTCTGCTTCCTGCCATATCAGCCACTGTGCTTCCTGGCCCCTCCTTGATAATTCTGCATGCCACACATGGAGACTACCGATGCCATTTGTAGCATGTATGCCGTAAGTTGGTCACTTCTGCCCTCTATGATCATAATAATCCCTTCTGGTATGCAAATCTATCAAAGCATAGATTAAAATTTTCAAACTAAAAAAGATTGCTGAGATGGAACCCCCAGTCTAGTAGCTAGGCAGGGGCAGGCAATTATTTTGGGCAGAGGGCCGCTTACTGAGTTTTGGCAAGCCAATGAGGGCTGCATGACAGGCAGCCCAGGGCAGATAAATATTAATTTTATAATTTTTTTAGGGGCCCCACGGGCTGGATATAATGGCCTGGTGGACCACATCTGGCCCCCAGGCCACATTTTGTCCACCCCTGAGCTAGACACTATACCCCTTCAACTTCCATCTAAGAACACTGCCAACCACAGAATAAGAGATGGCCCCTGTGTTTCCCTGCTTGACCAGGGATTTGGAACAGAGTTATTTAACTTAATGTTGTTATATTTACAAAAGAAAATATCACAGTTAATTCCAGCTAAGGAAATAAGCTTTATTTAAACCCCGCCCCCATAACCTTTAGAATTAAACTGAAAATATCAGCAAGGATGTAACATGAACGATATAGAACTTTGCATAAATGCCTTTAAATGCACATAACCAAACAAATTGAAGTGCTACCATTGTAATTTAAGCACACTAGTGGAAAGAACCACCAAAACATCAGTATAACAGCTTCACACCCCCCACAATATATACAGTCTGTTTGTTTTTAAACAAATGACAGGTTTTCCAACATCCATCTGGATATTGCTTGTCCTTCTCTATTTCTACAGGAATGTAGAATTAGCTTGAAAATTTCTTTCCAGTCATTCACCATCCAGCGCAGGGTGTCAAGGGCCAGCAGCAAGGCAGTAGCCCTAGACTTCAAGAGGGCCAACTTCAATGAGTTGAGGAGATTAGAGGGAGAGGCACTGGGGTTCTCAAGAGCAGGGGCGCTCAGTGCCCAAGATGAGTTCCTTAAGAAGGTGATACTCCAGGCCCAAGGGGTGACCATCCCAAAAAGAAGCAAGGAGGGCAGGAGTGTCCGTAAGCCCCCCTGGCTCACCAAGGGTATACGGGAATGCCTGATTGCCAAAAAAGCAGTGTACAACTGGTGGAAGGGGGAGTGCTATCTCCAAAGAGGAGTATGCCTCCTCTGCTCGGGCCTGTAGGGGAGCTGTGGACATAGAGCTAGGACTTGCGTCCAAAATCAAAGATAACAAAAAGTCCTTTTTCAAATATATAAGGAGAATGAAGAAAGCACCGGGAAATGTGGGGCCCCTGCAAGATCCTCTGGGAAACCTGGTGGTTGCGCCAGAAGAAAAAGCAGACCTCTTTAACCAATTCTTCACCTCTGTTTTCTTCTGCAGGGACCGGGACTTCCCCACCATGACGCAAGACGGATTCAAGGGGAACGCTTCCAGACCTCAGGTTGGCGACCAGGTTACAGAGCTTCTGGACATGTTCAAATCATTGGGTCCAGATGCTCTCCACCCCAGGGTATTGAGGGAGCTAGCAGGGGTTATTGCAGGGCACTTGGTACAGCTTTATGAGTGCTCATGGTGCTCAGGCCAGGTGCCAGATGGTTGGAAGATAGCCAACGTGGTCCACATCTTTAAAAAAGGGAGGAGGGAGTACCCAGGCAACTATAGGCCCATCAGTCTTACCTCAATCCTAGGGAAACCCTTTGAGAAGATCATCATGGAGCACATCTGTGATGGGCTGGCCTCAGAGATGATGCTCAAGGGCAACCAGCACAGTTTCATTAGGGGCAGGTCATGTCAGACCAACCTGATTGCCTTTTATGATCAGGTCACAAAAGCCTTGGATGCAGGTGTTGCTGTGGACCTAGTCTTTCTAGACTTCAGCAAGGCCTTTGACGCCGTCTCCCACCCCATCCTCATTAAAAAATTGGGTGACTGTGGCATTGATGTCTACACAGTCAGATGGATTGCAGATTGGCTGAAGGGTTGCACTCAGAGGGTGGTGGTTGATGGGTCATATTCGACCTGGGGAGAAGTGGGCAGCAGAGTCCCCCAGGGCTCGGTCCTCGAGCCCGCGCTATTCAATTTTTTTATCAGCGATTTGGATGACGGGGTGAAAAGCAACCTGTTTAAATTTGCTGATGATACCAAAATTTGGGGTGAGGTGAGCACACTAGGAGGGAGGGAAAGACTGCAGCAAGACCTGGATAGGTTACACGGGTGGGCTAACAAAAACAGGATGCGCTTCAATACTGACAAGTGCAGGGTGCTGCACTTGGGCAGTAGTAACCAGCAGCACACTTATAAGATGGGAAACTCCCTTCTTGAGAGCACAGAGGCAGAAAGTGATCTTGGAGTCATTATTGACTCTAAGATAAACATGGGCCAACAATGTGAGGTCACGGTTGGCAGGGCTAACCAGACCTTGTCGTGCATCCACAGGTGCATCTCAAGTAGGGCCAAGGAGGTGATCCTCCCCCTCTATGCAACACTGGTCAGGTCACAGCTGGAGTACTGTGTCCAGTTCTGTCCGCCCCACTTCAGGAGAGATATAGACAACATTGAGAGACTCCAGAGGAGGGCCACCCGCATGATCCGGGGACAACAGGGCAGACCCTACAATGAGAGACTGCGAAGGCTGAGGGGGGACCTGGTGACTGTCTATAAACTCACCAGCAGGGTTTGGGAGAGACCTTGTTTCCCCTAGCACCCCCTGGCATAACGGCCACAAGTTGTTGAAGAGTGGGTTTAGATTAGACATCTGTAAGAACTACTTCAGTTAGGGTGGCTAGGATCTGGAACCAGCTTCCAATGGAAGTGGTGCTGGCTCCTACCCTGGGGGTCTTTAAGAGGAGGCTTGATGCCTCCCTAGCTGAGATCATTTGAGCCCAGTTTTTTCTCCAGCCCTGGCAGGGGGTCGAACTTGAAGATCTACAAGGTCCCTTCCGACCCGACTTCTATGATTCTACGATTCTATGAAGTCACTGGGTCCTTCGCTAGCAGGCCTAAGCAAGCAGGAAGGGCCTATAGGAAGGTTAAAAAAATTAATTGTCTAGTTAGTATTCCTAATCACAAATTATGGGACTATCTAAATCTAAGAAAAAGGAAATGGTACATTTATCTACAGTTCAACAGCATTAAAAAGATTTTCTTCTGTCTACACCATAAGAAGAAATACATATCACAGTAATCTTTCATAATGATTAAGAAAAATGTTTGTAAGTACTCAGATGTTTTAATCATAAGAAAAACAGTAGGGTGAGCAATATTTTCACTTATGCAGCGTAATTGAAAGATATTGATGTCTTCTGTCTTTCAGGATGTCCTAATTTTTTTATAACCAAGGCTTATTCCAGACAATAATTTAAAATGTCTACCAATTATATAGTAGCATTGAGTCATAGGCAACTTGATGAATATGTGGAGACGACATTTCTGCTAGGAGGGAAGGGACTCTATCTGTGTAAATTGTTAAAAATGACTATAATATTGGCTATTTTGTATGTTCAAAAGTGGGTAAAAAAAGTCTCATTCAATGACATATTAATGAAGAAATATCTGCTATCCCTACCTTGCTGAAATCACTGTGCTCGCCTTGGTTTGGATATTCATGTCAGTGCATGCTTTTTATATGCAAATAAATTGATTTTAACTACAGGCTACTTTAAACTCGAATGAAACTGTTTGTTTTCATTACTTCTCATCCAAAAAGCACAATACAAGTACAATGTAGAAGTGTCCTGGTTCATTCACTGTTATTTTGGCCATCTGAAAATGACTTCTAGACCAGAATTCTGCTGATACAC
This sequence comes from Crocodylus siamensis, assembly GCF_052110815.1. Lineage (NCBI taxonomy): Eukaryota > Metazoa > Chordata > Crocodylia > Crocodylidae > Crocodylus > Crocodylus siamensis. The sequence continues at coordinate 40,598,934 of NC_143404.1, read as the reverse complement.
AAAAGTAACACTTACACAGCTTTAGGCAAGTCATGAAGGGCCAGATTCTAGTCCACCATTATGGCACCTAAGTGGACTTAGATGCCTAAGTACTAATTCCACTCTGCTCAAGTCTCTGACAAACAGTTAATGCTAAGGATGGGTGGGTCCCCATCCTCCTTGATGCTTTTTTGTTACACATTTTTAAGAGTAAGATGATAGCATGTTAAAAGGAGATGAATTAATGGATTTAGATTTCTTGAACAAGAAGTAACAGAATTCACTTGGGCAGTGAAGTCCACTTATCCATCTAACACTTGGAATAGGAACTGGCTGAGAATAACATTCACTTTCCTTCGGGTAACTGCCTGAATCACATGTACACAGATAAATATGTTACACTGCTACAGTGTCAACATGCATGACCTAGTTTGTCCTTACAGTGAAAGCTCAGAAGTTTAGTGCTATATCAGAGTCATTTAAGACTGTTTGGGCTCCATTATGACCCAACTCCGTCATGGATACACTGGGCATGTCTATGTAGCCATAGTGATGTGCTATGGCGATGTAGCTCATCGCTATGGCAATTTAGTGTTGGTGGACATGAACAGTAGCTCATTGCTACTGTGCAGCAGGGTCAGAAATGAGCTGTGCCACTAGGACTGCACAATCATGGAGGTTATTGTACTGTTGGGGGTCATATATAGATGCACCCACAGAAGTGCACTCTAGGCCCCTGAAGCTGTATTAGAAACCGTATGGATTATACACTTTCATCCACTTACATAGAGCAGGAGAGACCTGGGGACCCTGGAGTTCTAGGCCCACCTCACCCAAAGGTATTGAAACCCTGACCTCCTACACCACAGGAAAACAATTTAATCACCAGTCCACAGGCCAGAAAGCAACTTTCTGTTGAGACTAGGCCACAAGCCAGCAAAAGAAGAAAGCATCATGGGGACAGAAGATGAACAGGACGGTGTCCAAATTAGTGGCACAGGGAGGTGAATGCTGTCTTACCCATTGGGTAGTGGGTGTTAGCCTTTCATTCCAATATTGTTTGTGCATTAGAAAGTCATTGGGAAAACTGTAAGTAGCCTTAGGGAAAAGAGCAGGCTTCTTCATCTGATGCTCACATACTTGAAACTGTCTCAGTGACATTGTAACAGAGGTCGTGACTGCATTATTTAGAAAACCTCTGAGTGTGGGTCTTCATTAGAGTACATTTCATACAGTAAAAGTCTCTTGGATACATTATCCAGATTCTCTAACAGAAGGTAGTATGTGTTTGTATCTAGGAAGAGAAGAAAAAGGCCTGGTGGAGTATTACTAGAAAACCTCAAAGTCTTGGACTTTTCTTTCAGAAAAAAGACCTTGGTATCTGTATGAAGTAGACACCAGATACCTGGTAGCAGTATAAAGTGGAAGGTAGGCCAGCTGAAAGCCTCTGGGTAAAGGTCAGAGGGAAGACAAGCACAAGGGATGTCACGGTGGGCATCTGATACAGGCCACAAAACCAGGAGGAGGATATGGACAAGGCATTCTTTAAACAGCTGACAGAAGTATCCGAATTGCAGGATTTTGTTCTCATAGGGAACTTTAACTTTCAGGACATCTACTAGGAGGGAAAACAGTAATGCATAAGCAGTCTAGCAAATTCCTAGAGTGCATTTGGAATAACTTTTTGATACACCTGGTAGAGAGGCCAACTAGGGGGATATCTTCTTGACTAACTACTCACAAATAGGAGGAACTGGCTGAGAATGAAGGTAGAAGGCATTTTTGGTGACAGTGGTCATGTCTGCATGTGCCTCTGTTAAGCAGGCTTAGGGTAAAATTGCCATTTTACAGGTGCATTAAGGGTGTGTGTCCAAATGTGCACACCCTTAATGTACCTTAAAAATAGTGATTTAAGGCTATGTGAGCCTAAATTTGATAAAGCAGGTATCAAATTTAGGTGTGAATAGCTAAGTTGCATTAGCACATGTATAGACACACTAATGTGTATTAATGTGTCTGCATGTACATTGATGCACCTTAGCTATTCAAGCCTAAATTTAATGTGCCTTAATGTGCAGTAGCATATCTATAGATATGTGCCTAAATCACCTTAATGAGCCTTAAGCAAAGGTGCATTATATTTGGGCACATAATACCTGTGTAGATACACCCAGTGACCATGAAATTATATAGTTCTAAAGGGAGGAAGAAAGAAGAGCAGCGGAATAAGGACACTGGACTTCAGGATAGCAGACTTTAACAAACTCAGGGAACTGGTAGGCAGAATCCCTTGGAAGGAAAGTCTGAGGGGAAAAGGAGTCCAGAAGAGCTGGCTATACTTTAAGGAGGCCCTTTTATGGGTACAAGAGCAAGCTATCCTGATGTGATAATAGAATAGAAAGTATAACAGGAGACCAGCCTGGCTAGATCACAGTCTCTTCAATGAGTTGAAACTCAAAAAACTCCTAGAAAAAGTGGAAACTTGGTCTTATTACTAGGGAAAAATTTAAGAGTATCACACAGGCATGCAGAGAGAAAATTAAGATGCCCAAGGCATGATTTGAGATGCAGCTGCCAAGGGACCTAAAAGGCAATATAAAAGGGATTCTACACATACGTCAAAAGTAAGAGGAAGACTGGAGAAATTGTGGATCCCTTCTAGATTGCTTTCTGCATTCTGTTTATAGATGATGCAGAGAAGGCTGAAGTATTTAATACCTTTTTTTACTTCAGGCTTCACAAACAGGGACAGCTTCCATATGAGTGTAGTTGCAGCAAAGACAGGGAAGGAGACAAATAGCCTAGAGCTCAACCTTTTACCCCACAGGTCAGATGAGGAAAATGCGGCTGGTCCACGGGCCAGATCAGAACCCATGCACCAAGATCAGGCCCTGGGGACCCTGCACTTCGTTTGCCCTGTTTCACATGTGGGGATCAGGCTTCAGCAGTCTGACACTGCCTCTGCCTGGCCCTACAAGTGGAATCAGGCTCTGGGGACCTTGCACCACTTCTGGCTAGTTTTGCACATCGTTATCTGGCCCTGCACACAGGGTCATGGCTCACAGGACATCCCATGGACATGTGGGAAACCCTGTGGGCCATATGATATGGTGCCAAGGGCCACATCTGGCCCAAGGGCTGGGGGTTGAGCACCCCTGGCCTAGAGTAGTAGAAGAACAGGTCAGGGTTACTTAGAGAAGCTAGATGCTTTCAAGTTGGCAGGGCCAGATGGAATGTACCCTAAGGTACTAAGGAATTGGCTAAGGTAATTTATGAGCTATTGGATATCCTTTTTGAGAACTTGTGGGGGTGAGGTGAGGTCCCAAATAACTGGACAAGGGCAAACATAGTGCCCATCTTTAAGAAAGGGAAGGAGGAGGATCCAGGGAACTACAGACTAGTTAGCCTCACCTTAGTCCCTGGAAAAATCATGGAGCAGGTCCCAAGGAATCCATTTCTAAGTACCTAGAGGAGAAGAAGGTGATTAGGAACACTCAGCATGGATTCAGCAAGTGCAAGTGACCAACCGGACTGCCTTCTATGATGAGATGACTGGCTCTGTGGATGTGGGGAGAACAGTGAATGTGGTGTACCTTGACTTTAGCAAGGCTTTTGTTATAGGCTCCCACAATATTCTGGCAAGCAAGCTAAGGAAGTATGGGTTAGCTAAATGGACTGCAAGGTGGATAGGAAGCTGGTTGGATCATCAGGCTTAGAGGTAGTAGTTAATGTCTAGTTGGCAGCTGGTATCAAGTGGACTGTCCCAGGGGCTGGTCCTGGGGCCAGTTTTGCTCAATATTTTCATCAATGACCTGGAAGATGGGATGGGGTATGTTAGCAGTGATTCCTGGCCTTATCCATGCATGCGTAAGATGGCTAGAGGTTAGAAGTCTCTGGAATCTTTAAATTTCTGACCTTGATGATACTATGACCTACATACCAACAAGACGCATGCGCAGTTACTACTAATTCTACTAATTATATAACCAGGTTTTAGCATGAAACATTACCACTGAAGAAGAGCTCACCTAAGGTAACTGGACACCTGAATGGTCAAAGGAATGATTGACAATTGATGGATATCTGTTCTGTATGGTGACTGGTTAACCAGATGACTGATAGGTGGCATGAGGATAAAATTGGCATGAGTCAAAACCTTGGTGTGCAACTATAGTGTGCGATTGTTGGTGTGTGTTTACGTGAGTGTATGTATTTGAGTGGTGGGTCTGATTGTGTGAATAACTGTAGTTGTGTCTACTGGAATTATGGTGTATAAATTGTGAATAGTAGTGTGAAGTGTGAGTGTTGAGAGAGCTAGAGAGAAAGTGCCAGGGCCATGGGAGATCATTCCCAGAAAGAAGAGTTGCTACCTCTGGTTTATTCTGTTTCGACCTAGAGACTTCTTTAACCTTCTCACCACTACAATCAATTGGTAATGTATAGTCCCTCCCTGTATTTCTGAAGGCCTGAGTACCTCCACAGGGAAAGGTGTATATAAGCCTTCAATGGTGGGACAGCAGCCGTCAGTTCTGTGAGGTATTTGTAACAGGTTGCCGTCTTGTGGCAAGAGTGGGAGAGAAGCTTATTGCTCTCTATCATTTGTAAATCCTACCTTGCATATATCTGTATATACCAATCACCATTATATTTTTTTTGCTGTTTGTTATTTGTCCTTCTTAAATATAGTCTTGTTGTTTGATTCTCAAACTTGTTTAGTGTGTTCTTAACTAATATACTGTAGGTAGGGCTACCTATTGGTAGCTACCTATACCTACTGGTGTTTACCCTTGTAAATCCACCACCTGACCTTGGGAGCATTATGTGAGGTTTTAATTAGTTATAATTAGGAGTCCCTCTGCCAGGTCAACAGGTGCACCTTCAGCAATTTTGCAGATGACACCAAACTGGGGGTGAGTAGTAGATGTACTAGAGGGCTGGGATTCAGAGATTTCAACACACTGAAGGACTAAACCAAAAGAAATCTTATGGGGCACATCCACACATGCAAGCACGTACAGTTGCAGCAGCTCAAATAGAAGTGGTGCAAATTTGAGCCAGGGCTTTTTGCCTCAGCACGCGTGCCTGGACATGAACTTTGGTGTGGGGCCAATTGTGCCACTTGGGGCAAAATAACCCTGCCTGGCTCCTTCCAGATCAGCAACCAGGGGGAGCTAGAGACTGGGGCCAGCTCGGGTGCTGGCCCCAGCAGTATGAAAACCTGCCTTGGCCAGCAGCTCAGGTCTACTTGCCCTCAGGAGCTTCTGGCAATTAGTATTTGGGGACACTACCTCTTGTGCGAAATGGACTGCTGAAGCAGCATCCAAAATTCACTTTTTAAAGTACCCTAAAATCCACTTTCTTCCACAATTAGAAAAAAAGAGAGAGAGGGATTGATCAGATGGGCAATGTTTTATTGCTATATTTACAATATTAAAGCAATTTGGAAGCCTACCAGTGTCTCTATCATCATAATAAAATAAATCCTAAATATCTATATGTTTTAATGTTTGCTTTTGGTTTCCTTATTACATGGTGGGTATGTGATGGTGGGATGTGGGGTTTGCAGGAGGGGGCTGGGAAGGGGATGGGGGAATGTGGGTCAGTGTGTGGGTAGGTATGGGGGGACTATGGGTGTGGGGGGACTGTGTGGGGGGGCTGCTTAGGAGGGGTGGGTCCCCTGCCCCATACAGGGCAGAGCCACCCTACAGCACATGGCCTGCCCTGCCTGCAGGGTCCCAGCCTTCCCCTCAGGGGCTACAGCACCTGCCCTGGCCCCAGCCCCAGCCCCCCCACTCACCTCCAGCCCCCTGCTTGTTCTCTTTCACAGATTTCATAGATTTCATAAACATTAGGGCTGGAAGTGACCTCGGAAGATCATCAAGTCCAGCCCCCTGCCCAAAGGACAGGAAATCAGATGGGGTCATATGATCCCAGCAAGATAAGCATCCAATTTGCTCTTGAAGGTGTTTAATGTAGGTGTTTGAACCACCTCCGATGGCAGGCTGTTCCAGAACTTGGGGGCTTGAACAGTAAAGAAATTCTTCCTTATGTCTACCCTGAAACAGTCTTGTAGTAGTTTATGACCGTTTGACCTCGTCATCCCTTGCGGCACTCTGGTGAACAAACGTTCCCCCAGATACTGGTGGTCAACCCTTATAAACTTATAGGTGGCCATCAGATCACCCTTGAGCCTGTGCTTTTCCAGGCTAAAGAGCCCCATGGGTCTCAGCCTGTCATCGTAAGGTCTGCTGATGAAAGACCCATTTAATAGGTTGGCTTTTTCCTGGGCGTCAGTTGTCAGTTGCCCCATCTGGTTCAGCAGGGGTCCAATGTCACCCTTGCTTTTCCTCCGGTTCCCCACATATTTGAAAAAGGACTTTTTATTGTCCTTGATGCTCGAAGCTAGATGGAGTTCAGTTGCAGCCTTGGCTTTCCTGGTTTGCTCCCTGCAGGGCTGGACCAGTGCAAAATAATCCTCCTTGGAGGTGAATCCCATCCTCCATCCTTTGTAGGCCTTTCTTTTTAGCCTCAGGAGGTCTGCTAGGTCCCTGGAGAGCTAGGTGGCTGCTGTGCCCTCTTGTTGCCTTTCCTCCGAGAGGGAATAGACTTAGCTTGTGCATTGAGGATCACTCCCTTGAGGAGCAACCACTCTTCTTGAACTCCCCTCTCCCTGTGGTCCTGGTCCCTTAGGGCCTGACTGACAAGCCTCCTGAGCTTGTCAAAGTCAGCTTTCCTGAAGTCAAGGACTTCCGTGTCGCTGACTGACTTGCCAGCTTTACGGCGGATGGTGAAGGTCATCAGCTCGTGATCGCTTTCACCCAGCTTCCCATTGATCACTAGGTCGCTGATTCGGTCATCCCCAGTAGCCAGTACCAGGTTGAGCAGCACTTTACCTCTCATTGACCCATAGACTTCTTGAGTCAGGTAGAGGTCATCAATGCATGAGAGGAAGCTTTGCAACTGCTCGGATTTTGCTGAGTGATCCTCCCACGAGACGTCTGGGTAATTGAAGTCACCCTGGAATATGCGGCCTCAGCCAGTTCCCAGGTGAACTCCTGGTCAAGCTCAAGACTTTGGGTGGGAGGTCTGTAGTAGACTCCCACCGTTGTGTCCCCTGTGCCATGTTCCCCATGGATTTTAACCCAGACGGTCTCCACCCTGGTTGCCAATATCAGCTTGCAGGGACATGTACCTTTCCTTAACATAGAGAGCTACACCCCCGCCCCTTTTATCTACATGATACCTCCTGTACAGGGTATAGCCATTTATACCCAAGGTCCAGTCATGAGTGGAGTCCCACCAGGTCTCCATTATCCCTATGACATCATAATTATTTGCATTGAGCAGGAGGACGAGCTCCTCCTGCTTATTCCCCAAGCTCCTGGCATTTGTGTACAGGCAGGCAAGTGACCCCTTGGGGGCTCTTGCCTTGCCCACAGATTGTACCAGGGCTGCGGCAAGGGTGGGCTCCCTTAAGTGCCTTGGCCTGCTGGCTTTGCAAGGGTTGCTCAGCAGGCCAGCAGTGGCGGTAGTCCCCCCATCCCCCAATGGGCTTAGTTTGAAGCCCAGTGGAGTAGGTCAGCCAGTCTGGCTGAGAAGAGCCTCCTCCCCAGGGGAGAGAGGTGGAGGCCATCTCTTCCCAGCAGCTCGCTGCCTCTCTTGTCAAAGAGCGGGCTGTGGTCATGAAAGACAAAGCCTTCCTGATGACACCAGTGCCACAGTCTTTGGTTGACTACGTGGATTCTCCTCTCCCTCCTCAGCCCATAGCCCAAGACTGGGAGGATTGACGAGAACACCACCTGTGCCCCCAGACCCTTTAGCCCTGCTCCCAAATCCCTGTAGCACCTCATGACCTGGCTGGGAGCACTCCAAGCTGTGTCATTGGCACCCACATGAATAAGGAGCATAGGATAGTGGTCTGGGGGCTGGAGGAGCTTTGGGATCTTCTCCACAATGTCCTGGATGCAGGCCCCTGGGAAGCAGCAGACTTTCTGGACTAAGGGGTTGGGGCAGCAGGTTGTCCTCTCAGGATGGAGTCTCCCACAACAAACACCTTACATTTTGTCTTGGGAAGAGCAGGGGCGGCAGCTGCAGTTGAGCCTGTGTTGCCTGGTGAAGCTGGCAACTCACCAGGCTCTGCTGGAGCAGCAAGAGATGTATGTACCTGTTGCTAAGCTCAGGCGGGGCAGGGGCCTTGGTGCAGCGGGCCTTAGGACCCTTGACCACCTTGGTCCATGCCCCTGACTGGACAGAGTGGGAGGTCCCGGAGTCCTTCTTTGTCTTGGAGGAAGACCATGGTCTACCCTCCGGCTCCTGGGGAAGAAGGGCCTGGCAGTTGATCTCCTGCTCACAGTACCTGATGGCACTCAGTCTCTGGACTGTGGCCTGGAGCTCCCCCAGCTGGCGCACCAGAGACCCCAAAAGGGAGCAGACCCCACACGGGGAGGTGGCCATGCTCCCAGGCCCCAGAGCCTGAAAAAGGGACATGCGGCCCCCACAACCAAGACCCAGGGGCTCCATCTGTGTGGAGCCTGGAACCATGGGCTTCATCTGGGTGGCGGTCTCTGAGGTGCCCAGGGGGTGGGGGGAGCCGCAGAGCCTGAGGGGACCCTCGGGGTGCGATGCATGCCCATCCATGTCATGCCTCTGGTAGGCTGGCTATGGTTGGGACTGTCTACTCTGGGGGGTTTGCAGGCAGGGTCTTGAGCCCTCCCGCATGCCGTCCTGCACGAACTCCTTGCTAACTCATGCGCTGGCAGGCAAGTGTGCCTGTTTGCACAGCCTGTTTGCGCAGCTCCAGTCGCGTGGCTCCCTTGTTGCCAAGAGGTAGGGGCCTGGACGGGGCTTGACCCGGCCTGGCTCCACACAGCTGCCTCCTCCCACTCAGTGAGGGGTTAACCCCTTCCCACCACAGGCCCTGCTTGCCTCCAGCTGTGCTGGAGGTCGGTGGGGGGCTCCGTGTCTGCTGGGGGGTGTCTGGGGGGCTTTGGGGAAGCGGGGGCGTGGCAGGCTTTCACCCACATGTCTCTCGCCACTCCGGAGCCTAACTGGGTCTTTTGTTGCTGTTGGTGGGCCCTTTTAAACTGCGTGCATGTGCAGTGGGCCCGCTGTTGGGGAAAGCTGCTCTCGGGCAAGGGGGAGCCCTGCCCTACTGGAGGGGGACTGGTGAGTACCGCCTCCTACCTCTCTGTCTCCCTGGGGGGCTGGGTCAAGTAGGGGCCTGGGCAGGGCTTGACCCAGCCCAGATCTACTCAGCTGCCTCCTCCCAGTCAGTGAGGGGTTAACCCCCTCCCGCCATGGACCCCGCTTGCCTCCGGCTGTCCTGGGGGTCGGCAGAGGGCTCCGTGGCTGCTGGGGGGGTGTCTGGGGGGCTTTGGGGGAGTGGGGGCATGGCGGGCTTTCACCCGCGCGTCTCTTGCCACTCCGGAGCCTAACTGATCTTGCTTATTTCCAGTCCCCTCTTCATTCCACTGCTTGTCTCCAGCCTTGGGAAGCAGGGAGAACTAATGGGGAGTTGGGAGAATGAACAGGGGCTGAGGGGAACAAACAGGGGCAGGGGACTGGATGGGGAGTTAGGGGAACAAACAAAGGTCTGGGATCAGGTGGCCCCCCCCATGGCTTCCTCCCCTGCTTTTCCATCCTTCCCCAACCCCCTACCTACCTGCCATGAAGCTGAGTTGAGGTCCCTGAAACCTGCACTGCTGCTTGCCTCCCACAGGCAGGCAGCGTGCTTCAGCACTGGGGTAAGCATGAGCCATACAGACGCTCTGGCTGGGTACCAGAGCATCCCTGCGGAGGACCTAACCTCTGGTTGCCTCAGGTCCTGGATCATGCCTTGCCCCACTTTTTCCCCCTAGGGTATTTTTTGACCCCTGGATATCCAGGTATCTAATTTTGCCCCCCCACTGCAAATTTCCAGCACAGGGAACGTTTTCTTGTTCCCACACTTGCCTCTTGCAGTGTCCCAAAGGGGTACGAGATGCTGCAAGAGGCACGTGCATGCTCATGTGGATGTGCCCCTGAAGTTCAGTAAGGACAAGTGCAAAGTCCTGTGTTTCAGACAGAACAACCCCATGCACCCGTACAGACTGGGGCCTGACTGGCAGGGCAGCAGCTCTACAGAAAAGCATCTGGGGGTTACAGTGGACAATAAAGTTGAACATGAGCCAACAGTGTGCCCTTGTTGCCAAGAAAGCTAACAGCATAGCAGGCTGCATGTAGGTGTGTTGCCAGCAGATCAAGGGAAGTGATTATTTCCATTTGTTTGGCACTGGTGAGGACACATCTGGAGTACCATGACCAGTTTTTGGTCCCCCACTACAGCAAAGATATGGACAAATTGGAGAGAGTCCAGCAGAGGGCAATGAAAATGGTTAAGGGGATGGCGCATGACTTTTAAGGAGAGGCTGATGGAGCTGGGCTTATTTAGTCTGCAGAAGAGAAGACTGAGGGGGGATTTAATAGCAGCCTTCAACTTCCTGAAAGGTGGCTCCAAAGAGGATAAAGCTAGACTGTTTTCAGTGGTGGTGGATAACAGAACAAGGAGCAAAGGTCTCAGCTTGCACAAAGGGAAATTTAGGTTGGATATTTTTAAGACACAGCTAGACAAAGCCTTGGTTGGGATAATATAGTTTGGGGTGGCTCTGTTTTGAGCAGGAGGTTGGACTAGATGACCTCCTGAGGTCCCTTGCAACCTTAATTTTCCATGATCCTATGCTTCTAAGTGTCACTTCCAAACCAAGAGAAGTGATTTGTGTGTTTTATTCAATATTGGTGAGGCCTCACTAGGAGTACTGTGTCCAGTTTTGGCCCCGCGTTTCAAGTAGGATGTGGACAATTTGGAAAGAGTCCAGCACAGAACAACAAATATGAATTGGAGCCTGGAAGGCAAGACTTTTGAGGAAATGTTGAAAGAGCTAGGGTTATTTAGTCTGGAAAAGAAGAGTGAAGGTGGATTTTATAACAGTTTTCATATACTTGAAGGATACTTACAGAGAGGATGGAGTTGGGTTTTTCTCTGTGACCACAGCGGAGAGGATTAGGAGCAATGGCCTTAAGCTTCAGCAGGGGAGATTCAAGTTAGAGGTTAGGAGGGTCTTTCTGACTGTAAGGGTACTCAAGTATTGGAACAAGCTACCTAGAGATATTGAGGAATCTCTATCCTTGGAAGCTTTTAAGAGTTGGTTAGGCAGACACTTGGCTAGGATGCTTCTGCCTGGAGCTGAGGCTGGACTGGATGATTTCATAAAGTCCCTTTCAGCTCTACTTTCCTCTGATCTCCATAATACAGTAAACATAAAGCACTTTATACTACTCCACTGAAGTGAACTTAGATGCCCAAACAAGATTTTAATCCACTGTGTGCAACTCTGAAAAAAACATTAATACAAAAGGTGGGCAGGCTCTTCTTGCTGCTGTTTTAATTCAACTTTAAGGCTAAGATGACAGTATGTTACCAGGATAGATCTATTTATGGATTCCCAGAGATTTTATAGGATACATAATAAGCTTTCATTCAGGCACCTGTTTGGGTTAAGGTCTGATCCAAATGTACAGTAAGTTCTTAATATATGTAGAGGGCAGCTGTCTTCCAGAAAGTTGAGGATACAATAGAGTGGGCTCTCCTGGATCTTGTTCTGACCAATAAATGAAGAATTGACTGAGACTGAAATGGTGATAAGACATTTGAGAGGAAGTGACCATGATATGATGGAATTCATGTTCTTATGAAAGAGATGACATGAGAGTAGCAAAACAAGGACAAAGGGCTTAAAGAAGACAGGTTTCAATGGACTCTGAGAAACAGTAGATGCGATCCCATGGATACACAGATTGAAAGGATTAAAGGGATCCTGCATTTCCTTAAGGACACAGTATTGGAAGCTCAACAAGAATCTATTCCGGTATAGTGGAAAGAAAGAGCCAGAGGAGACCAATCTGACTATACAAGTTGCCTTTAAGCTACTTGAAATTCAAGAGAGAGAGCTAGACAATGGAAAGAAAGGCAAGTCACTGAGGGCTCCTATAGATATCTGAGAAGCCTGCTTTGATGCACTGGAAATCCAGCATGTCAGAGCAGACTCATTAATTGAGTCTGCTGGAGCATGGAAATTGATGCGCTCCAGCAGCCTTCTGTGTCATGTGTATCAGTGTCCCCACACGGAAAACTGATGGTGGGGTGCTTTAAAAAAAACAAATACATTTGAAGAGATTATTTCAAAGTGCCCTGCCACCATTTTTTCAGCACAGGGATGTGTGGGGATGTGATCTGCAGGCGCTTATAATTAGTGCGGCTTGCTAATTTAAAGTGCTTGACGCCACTTTCCAGAGCACATGTAAAAATGCCTTAAGGAGGCATACAATAGAACAGTAGGAACCTGCAGGGAAAAAAAAAATCAGAAAAGCAAAAGCAATGGTAAGATACAAGTGGCCAGGAATATTAAAGACAATGGGAAGAGGTTCTATAAATATGTCAGACCACAGAACAAAGAAGAAAAAAGGATACGTGGCCAATTGTGGATCCACTACTTACTAGTGAGTGTGATCTATTAATACATAATGCAAAGAAGGCAGAGGTGCTCAGTGATTGCTTTTCCTCAGTCTTCAGCAAAACACCCCCCAAAAATTGTAAAAACCCAACTGTGACCAGAAGCTAACAAGATTAATATAAAGGGGAATGAATTACGGTAAGTGAAGAGCACCTCCGAGAACTATTTCCTTATAAATGGCTCTGGTGCTTACTTGCTTCTGAGACAGCAGGGAAAAGCAGGCAGGCAGGGGAGAAATAGGGAGGGGCATGCTCTGAGCAGGAGGGGGAGGGAAGGGCGGGTTTTCACTTGCTTTAGGGACTTTAAAAATTTCTCAGAGGCTCCCATAGCATAGTCCAATTCAAAAGGGAAGTACAGCTAAGCCACTGTACCTGCTCTGGCTATACCTCTGAGTATTTACAAAGTTATGTATGGCAAACGAGGCCCCAATAACCTAGAGATAAGATACAGCAGAGGCAGGCAAAATACAGCCTGGGGGGCAGATCCAGACCACCAGGCACTTTCATCTGGCCCACAGCACCCACCAACTAATTGTGCCCCACCTAGCCCTTCCATCCACAAGGATGGGAGCAAGGCACCCATCCTTGTTGCTGCAGTCCCCAGGGGACCTGCTTGGCTTCCCAGCTGTTCTGCTTGCTCCAGGAACCAGGTAGGGAAGCGGTGGGAGTGGGGGCAGAAGCTGCACCTGGGCAGGTGCACGGAGTGTGGAGCTGGGGCTGGTGGCAGCGCAGAGCCCACTCCCAGGGGTGCAGTGACAGCATGGAGCTCGGGTGGGCAGGGTGTGGGTGTGAGGGAGGGTGGGGTGGTGCAGGGATCCCCCACACTCCTCCCTTTGCATGCAAACCTGAGAGGCAGTGGTGACAGCAGCAGCAGCAGGCAGGGGAGCTTTGAGGTGGCTGTGCCCAGTGCAGGTACTGGTGCCTGGTGGCATGTGGCTCTGGTCAGTGCTGCACATTGTGGCAAGGGGTGCAGCCTGGCTGGGCTGCCTCTAGCACAGGGGTTCCCCACGCTTGAACACCACAAGTGGGGAAGCTCCGAATGCTGGAGCTGCCTGCTTTCCCCGCCCCCTGCTGCACAGATCCCAGGACTGTCAAGGGGCGGAGCTACCCATGCAGCATTCAGCTCTCCAAACCTTATTAAGTGACCCTCCAGCCAAAATTATTACCTCTCCATAGCTACAGATTATCTATTTTTAAATGAGGAATCCAGAAAATTATAGATTGGTCAGCGTGACTTCAACATCAGGGAAGTCACTAAAGCAAATAATAAAACCATCAGTTTATAAATATCTGGAGGAGAAACATGGATTTATTAGGAACAAATCATACCAAACCAACTAGATGTACCTAGTTTGATGAATGAGGAATCTACCTAGATGTTAGGAAAGGTTTTGACACATTTCCATGAAAGCTTGACCCACACACACACACACACGCACACACTCTTTGGTTTGTATGTAGGGCTCAAATGTACCCTGCCTTCTAAATTCCCTCAGGACAATTTCATGAGCAAGCTGGAAAAATGTGAACTAGACAAAACAATTACAGAGCAAACAGTAATTATAAAGGGATCAATGTCAGAACTACAGGAGGTTTCAAGTGGGGTTCCATTTTAAAAAGATCTGCATAAGTTAGAGAACTGGTTTATAGACGAGATTAAATTCAACCAATACAAATATAAAGTGCCACACTTCGGTAAGAAAAACAAATACACAAACAGAAGAGGGGATAATCATCTAGACCATATCACTGCTGAGAAGAAACCTGGGATCATGATAAATCACAAACTGAACATGAATCAATAACATGATTTCGTCACAAAGTAGCAAATGCATATTTGTTTTGCATTAACAGCAACATTGTGTGCATGACATGGGGAGTGGTAGAACAACTTTCACTGGTTAGGCCTCAGATGGAATATTATGTAAAAATCTGGACAACATACTTAAATATTATAGAGAAACTGGAGAGGATCTAGAAGTGAATGATAATGTTGATAGAGAAGTTGGAATGCAAGCCGTATGAAGAAAGATTGAGAGAACTAAGTCTGTTTAATCTGGAGAAAAGAAGATTAAGGAGGGGACAGAACAGCAGTTCTCAGATATTTGAAAGGATGTGATAAAGAATAGGAATAAAAACTGTTCTCCCTTGCCACAAAGCGGAGGAGACATAATGTAATTGCTTAAGGCTAGGGACAGAAATTACACATCAACTGGTATAAGTGATTTGAAAGTGGTTCAAAGCAAACACAACAGAGGTTCAGTGCACATAAACCACTTTCAAAATGGCCAAAACTGGTTTAAGATAAACTTAGATGGATGTAGTATCAGATGTAACTGATTTTGGTTAAATCGGTTTATTGAACTTCTATCCCAGATCCCCTCCAGATTCAACTTAACTCATGGTCTCCCAGCATCCCAGGACGCTTTGTACTTCCCTCCCTCCCTCCCCACAGGGTGGGCAGGTTAGCCTTGGCCTAAGCTGTCTACTCCAGCCAAACAGGGGGGTGTGCTCTAGCACCCCCAGCTTCTGGCCTATTGTCACAGGGGCACTCTGGTGCCCTGTGACTATGATGAGAGAACAGGTGTTGGTCGCCACGGCAACCGCAGTGGGTCAGCTGACCAGAAGGGGGCCGGGCTCGGCCTTTATAAACAGCCCAGGCTGAAGTCTGGCTGGCAGTTCCCTTCTGGCAGCCTGAGGATCCAGAGCCCTTCAGCTGAGTCGAGCAGAGCAGCCCGAGCACCCGAGTGGTGGCACCATGGTACGGGGCGAGAGAACCCTGACTGGAAGGTTTGGCAGGAAAGCCGGGTGGGCCTAGATTGTATGTTATAGCCAGGAGACTTATTTTTGTGTTACAGCCAAATGGCTTATAGTTCTGTTTAGTTATGGTTAAACAGGAGGACCGGGTGAGGCTGTAGGGGTGGAGGAGGCCTCATTAGGAGCTCCCCAGTAAAGTGGGGTGCTCCCAGCGCTGGAGAGGGCACTGCACTTTGGGGGTATCCTGACCCCGACCCAGAGAGAGAGTATTGGGAAAGCTCACTAGGGCTCCACAGTGGTGGAGGCCCTGGTGCCAGTGGGGCACCGTAGTTTAGGGGTGCACTGCCCCAATCCTGAGAAGGGGAACAGGCAATTTTGGAGGGGCCAGGCAGGGCTAAGGCCACCCGAGCCCCAATTGCTAAGAGCATTAGTGTGGGCACAAGCCAGCTGCCCGGAGGGTGTTCATGTTAAGACCCAGGAGGCATATGTGAATCGAAACCTAGGGTGAGGTGCTGGTATAAAGACGAGCCCTGTGAGGGCGAGTGCGCAGTCAGAAAGCCCGGGGAGGGTGAGTGCTCGGAGAGACAGGACCCAGGGGGGCACCGTCTGTATAAGGAGGAGCCCCAGGGAGGGGCACGCATATTGAGCAGGCCTAAGAGGGGCAGACATATTGAGCAGGCCCGAGAGGGCTAACAAGCCTAGGGGTGCCAGTCAGGGCGCAGAAAGCAGAGGGGTGCCGGTTGCGTGACAAGCCCGGGGTGCCAGTCAGGGCGCAGGAAGAAAACTGACCAGACAACGTCCGGTACATCAGCGAGGCTTGGGGCGTGCTACAGGGGAGGTTGGAGGCATGCATAGCCCATAAGGCTGGGGTGCACCCGTCACTCCATACAGAACAGGGGACAGGATTAACATAGCACCGTGTCCAAGGGGACAAAGGGCAGCCTCCTTGATAAAACTGAGACAACATCAAAGATGTGGCAGGCGAGAAAAAGGGTGCTGAATCGCCTACTTGGCACGGTAGGGGGCGTTAGGGAGATCACGGCCGCTCCTAGGTCCCCGCGCCATGACACCTATGTCACTACAGGCATTTGGCTGGATTTCCGGAATCAAAAGTGAATGTCTGTTCACTTGCTTATTGGCTCAATCTACGTAGCTTAGACTAACCTCTGAAGATTGAAATGATTCAGCCTTGCGTTTTTTGACTGTCTGTACTTAGCCTAAATAGCAGAAAAACACATTTAAAATAAAATGTCTTAATTATAAGTACTGTAGGGCAATAGAACAAGCTGCCTAGGGAAGTTGTGGAATCTCCTTAATTGGAGGTTTTCAGTCTGAGACAGTTTAGGAATACTGTATCCTGGATCTATGTAGGGCATTGGGCTAGATAGCCATTCCAACCTTATGATTCTGTGATACCACATATATAATACTTCAGATCTGTTACCAACCTATGCTGATTTACAGAACACTGTGGCGGGAAGGAGAAGAGGAGATGGACAGGAAGAGGCATTCTGTTTCCTTCCTAGTCATCTAAGCGTCCAAATGTGGTCATCTGTATGGTTTACTGGGTCACCTAAATGCCAAAAATGCCACTTATACATAAGCTGGAATTCTGTTCCTGGGCTTGTACCCCTTCACACATGGATAACTATGTGCAAGGGAGTAGCTGTTCAGGGTGGCATACACAGTAGTAGCCAAGACCTCTCATGGACATGCAGAAGCCTCCAGCTTCCCAGGTGAGTGCCCCAATTGCCCAGGTACTTGGAGAAACAATGGGAGTGTTACCTCTCATTTTGTTGGCAGTGCATATGCCCAGTCTGTGCACATATGCAGTTGTCTGTATATACAGGGCTATATGACCAAGAATAAAATGACAACTTTTGCATAAGCGGCATTTTTGGCATTTAAGTGATCAAATCTAGACACTTAGACCAGGAAGGAATAGAATTCCACCCCAGCTATTAAACTTCTCCCAAAGTCACAATTCTCTTATAATACCTCTCATCACCCATCCAGTTTACACATAAGAAGAGATTAGAGAGGCAAGACCATCCAGATTACCCTGTGAACTACAGGTGAAAGCTCCTTCTCACTTGCTTTGATGCAGTTCCACTGGGCCATATCCTTCACTGCCCCATTACTTAAATGCAACATGGAATAATGTTATGACTCCAGATGTGCATCAGTGCACATGATGCATTTGGTACTAAAGAGATGCTGACATATTGCATAAACAGCTTTGGGAACAGAGGCCAAGACCCAGGGTTATCAACATTCTGCTTGGGCCAAAGTATTAGGTTTCTTCCTGCTTGCTCTTCTCCTGCTCCCATGCCTCTTTCTGAGTGAGCCAACTTCAAGAAGAACAGTTTGAAACGTGTTTGTGGCCATGTCTCCCCCAAAGCTGGGGGCTAGGGTCTCCACTAAGAAGTAAGGTATGAGTTAAAATCCCCAGCAACTGAGGGTAGCCTAGAAGACAGGTCTCTCGTGTTCTGGGTAAGTGCTATATATGGAAGTGTAGGCTATATAAGGATGAGGAGTATCTTTATGCTGCTGCTAACATATCTAATTGCCTTATGCAGCTGGGGTGTGTGGGAGAGGGGTATAGGATTCCAAGCAGATGCAAATTCACCTGTCCTGTTTATAGTAACAGTTGCAGCTTCCATAATACTACAGAGATTCTTTCCCACAGAGTAAGAAATACAAAAAAGGTCCTTACCAGGATGAGATGGCATGTCTTCCAATGACCTCTCCTTGATTGCTGTCATCTGAAATGGGTTGGCCTGTGTGTATCCAAAAAGGTCGTGAGATTTAGATTTGGTTCTTCAGGTACCTGGGAACCTGAAGCATCATCATGGGCCTTGCTGAACTCAGAGAGATGGTTTGGGTCTTCCTGGGATCAAAGGACAGGATTTGTAGATAAGCCACCTCCTTTCTGCTCAGAATCTTACTGTGTGCTGGTCCCCCACACACATCATGCAACCAGGGCTTATCAAATTTGTCCAGTTCTTTAGAAAAAGATATCTAGGTGTCTATCCAGACTTGTCACTTGACTTTCTCAGAGACTTCTTTCACAGTCATGACATTGTCATGGCAGTGGTCCTTGATCCATTGAACTTCCAGCTTCCTGTGTTACATCAAAGTCCCATTGTAGATCTGCTGTTTCTTACTGTGAGTCATGAGATCCTGCATGGTAAGTATCTCAGTCTAAAAAGCACTGATATCTTGGGTTAGGCAAGAGGACACATGATGGCAGATCCTTTCTGCTAGCAGCTGGGAGTTGATATCAGAAGATATGAAAATTCACCAGAGAAAGATGTTGATCACCGTGAATACAAGATATCAAGTAAGACCCACAAATATGCACCATAAACTTTAAAATGGTGATTTCTGACTTCATCTACCCAAAGACAATATAGTTTACATAGGTGGGGAGACTACTTTTGCACAGGGCAGACTTGGACATCTAGTGGCAGACTAACCTGACTTATGAAGCACAGCTTACAATGACACTGGCAGTGGCAATCGTGCTATTTAGAATAGCACAGATCTGGAAGGGGTCTCCTGGGCCATGAAGTTCAGTGCCCTGAGTTCACAGGTGACTATTTACCGAAGAAATCCCCAAAATTGCCACCCAAAACCTTTAAAGACAACTGCAATGCACAAAACCTAAAACACCAACAGCATGCCATAAGGAAAGACAAGAGAGACAGAGTACTGCAAATGCCATGTAATTGTAATAACAGGGTAGTGGTTAGTTAATTTATGCAGAGAAAAGATCCTAGGAAAACAATCATGTCCCATGTTACAGAGGAAAACAAAAACTCTCACAAGCCACGTCACTCATAAATAAAGCAAAATTCCTTCCCGATTACAATATAACTTTAGTTCCATGTAACTTTGGTGGAAGAACTTCAGTGGAAGAGACTCCAAGCAACAACCTCTGTGTTTTCTAAGTGCTGGCAGGAACATCAACAAACCCCAGTAAAAACAAAAACAAACAAAACAAAACATAAAAAAAAAATCCAGCCTTAGTTATGGCCAATGTTCCGGTGTTTGAAAGGAAGGCAAAACCAAAACCAAAACACCGCCCCCACCCAAAAAAAACCTAACAAAAACCCAGACAAACAAACAACTCAAAGCCAGAACTGCCTGAGGTAGTCAAAAGAAAATGAGACAGAGTTGAGTGGGGCTTTAAACTGCACAAAGGCTATTCTCTCTAATCAGGATTCCCAGCACAAAGCCATCCCTTGAAATTAGGTACCTAGGCCTGTCCTTTCTCATCCTATCAGCCAAGAAATGTCCCTGACTGTTGCCACAATCTCAATGGTTATAGCATTCACCTGGGTTGCTAAAATCCCTACTCTACCTGAGTGTACTTGAACCCTCATCCTGCAAACTTGATCAGGCAGCTATTTCTGTATATATGCAATTACATTAACTTAAGAGGTGCAGCCTAGAATATCAATTTTATTAATTAGAACACTATTCACATTTTTAACAACCCTTATTTATAAGATTTGTAACCTGTGTTCTTTTGTATAAAAAGATGCTTTCCCCAGATTTTAACTTTCGGTATTAAACCTTATAAATAGGGCACACCAGAACATGTGCTGGAGGTTTAAAGTTAGATCTTAAGTGTACGGTATTAAAAAGCTGGTGTTTATCCCACAGACTTTTGATACATTTTATTCAGACCACTAAAACAAAACCAATGAAAGTGAGAGATGCTAAATTAGTAGAACCTGCTCTCTGAGTCAAAGACTGTGCCTACCTCACCATACATCTCTTAGAGCCTTTTGGGACTAATGTAGTGTAAATACTGGACAAATTCTATTACTATTTTATCACTATCTGGGCCCATATATACGTGCAATTAATGAGAGTGAATATACCTTGGCTCAATTTGAGCTAGAGTAAACTAATCCTGACATCACTGTCTACACATGTGTTTAAGCACAGTAATTTATTAACCTGTGGGATACCATTTGTATCAAACTGGACTATCCAGCAGTGCAGTAAATTAGTCTACTGAGCCCTAATTACTGCATCTGTGTAGATGATGATGCTGTACTGTGCATTAAACTAGCCAAATCCACAGTGAAGTGTGCAGATAGCCATGACCTCTGTGATGTAATATGACATTAATATCTATTAACTTCATGTTTCAGTCTGTATCTCAAAATGCAAAAATGTGCTTGTGGAAGAGGATCAGACAGCCTCAACACACACTACATTAGGGAAGAGGTATCTATCTAGTTAATGATTACAAACAAATGTGACTTTAGCTACCCCAAAAATGGAGTAGTCAGTAGGAGGCATCCTCCTACATAAGGTCTGATGGATCTCTCTTGGATCAGGGTAAAGCAGGGTATTACCTATCATTATAAGAAATAACAGAGCTGCAATGCAAGGGAAGTGGTATACCCTGAATCAAAAGGTTAAATAAGCCTGATATTAGTAAGGCCTTCCTTAAAGCCTACTGGCCACATCTACATGAGACACTGACTGTGCAGTTGTTACATAATCAAGTACTACATGACTGAGCAGTTACCAGTGTTACTGCTCACATGGCTTCTAGGTGATGCTGACTATACAGTAGCTCATTACTCCTGCAGAATAGCTTGTTACTACTGCACAATAGTGTCATGTCACAGTTTGTGCCCCACAATGTTATTGCACAGTACCAGTAAACTACTGTGTAGTAGTAATGAGCCACTGCACAAAAAGCATCTCATGTAGATGCGGCCACTGAGGGGAAAAAAAAGGCAACTGGTATTAAGGCCAGTTGTTAAGTGGCACAACCAACCATATACAGGACGCTTCTACATGAGACATTTACTGCACAGCTGATTAATTAACTGCACAGTAAATGTCTCAGCATCTACATGTGCACCCCTATTAGAGTACACAAAACTAATAAATTATAAATTTACTTGTAAATACAAGTACTACCCTGCTCCAGAACCTTTTTTATGCACACCACTATACATGTAGACATTGACCTGGATGGGCACAGGGTTCTTTAATGCAGCATTTGCTGGCAGGCAGCCCTTGCACTGAAGCACTTTCATGCCCCAGCCAGCCACTCCGCAGCATTTGGGGGCCTGGTTGGAGCAGCCCAGGCTGGCAGGGACTCAGGGGTCAGCCTGCCAGCCCAGGGCTGCACTGACCAGGCTCCCTGTGCTGCAGAGGGGCTGGCTAAAGCACAAGGGTGTTTCAGTGCAGGGCTAGCTACAGTCAGAGCAGCCCTGGGCTGGCAGGCTGACCCCCAGATCCCCTGCCAGCCCGGGCTGCTCAGACCAGGCTCCACATGCTGCACACAAAGAAATTCAGGAGCAATAAGCTCCAGAGTGTATTCATGTGCATTAATCACACATGTAGACATGCCCACACACAGCCAATCAATATGTGAACAGCTTAAAAGAAGGAACTTTTGGAAGGAGAAAGGCACTGACCATTGCAAAATTCATACCATATTCTAACTGCATTTTCCATAACTCTAAGTGGATATTACTGTGATGTTTATCTTAATTGATAGGAATTATTAAGACTAAAGAATGTATCAAATATGTGTATGCTAAAATTTTGTAGGGGAAAATTACTCAACACTACCATTGATATAATGAGATACTCAGTATTAAAACTAATATTAGTTAAGACTAATATGATTAAACCAATACATTTTGGTTTGAGTCCAGTGCAAGCTCTTTAGGATTTTTTAACAAAGTGAAAGAAAAACAACAGAAGATGAAAACAACTACAATTAATAGAAATAGGTGTTTAAAAAAATTAAATGGATTTTAACTGAAATCAGATTATTTTATTTTCTTATTTAAATAATAATAAACTTTTCTTAAAAAAAAATTAAAAATGAAATCTGTATTTAATCCAAAACATGTCCTAAACTTATGATAATATTTTAAAACAGAGGTTTTCTGCATTTTTTTCATTGGCAGACCCCTAAAATTTTTCAAATGGAGGTGCTGATCCCTCTGAAATGTAAGTATATGTATTCACATGCTTTTGATAGATCATAGTCATCTCCTGCGGACCACTTAGGCATAGCCTGTGGATTGCTAGGGGTCTGCAGACTACAGATTGAAAACCATTGTATTAAAGTGTTTCAAGAAAACACAAATATGGTGACTGTAAACTTCTTTCAAAAACTCAGATGTTATAACCTGTGTTCTTTTGTATAAAAAGGTTTTAACTTTTGGTATTATACTTTATAAATAGGGAAAAATAGATCAGGTGCTGGAGGTTTAAAGGCTTGATGCTGTGGATGACCGGTGTCATTGGCTAAAAGAGACTGACAGAGCTATCATAGGTATTACCACTCAGCTTCTGACTCCAACAAAGACCATTATAATCTCATCAGACTTATTCACAGAGCTCATCTGACCACTTTCATACACATATTTTAGTTGCTTGACATAAAGTATCAATAAAGTATGAATTATGTAGTAAATGAGGAATACATTGTTCACCATTTTCTAACATGCTACAAATGAAAACTAATTAAGGAGCTGGAAATATTAGGTTATACAATTGCTTTAAAAGAGTGTACCCCTGCCAAGTAGCAAAAATATGCATCAACCTAGTATAAAAATTTGATTTGCTAGTAAATCTGTTTTAACTTTTTAATGGTTAGCTCAGTCAGTCTCAATCAGGGTGCCACAGTACCCTTGAGATCTTTTCTAGGGTGCTGCAGGGTGCCACATGATACTGTTAGGTTTGCAAACATGATACATGATATAAACCCAGAGATTTCAGAGAGGCATTCATAGTGTTAAAAACAATTTGACCTGTTGCGGTTTTTCTGAGTTTTCTGCAACAGAAGAATTGCTGGGTTAGATCAACCAATAACAATGCACCTTCCCTTAGAAAGTAACTGAAGTACAACTGAAAAAGTTTATTAAAATGGAATACTAAGATGAAGCCTTTACGTCAGAGGGAAAAAATTAAGCAACAGTAGCACCTATTATGTCCAGAGTTATGGGTTCAGAACCTATGACAGCATATCAACACAGATTTTATTTTTGAGAGAGACACATTTTTAATAGTCATGCATACTCTAATATAATGATGAGAAATTAGTTTAGGCAACCTATCAAGGTAGTGATTATACTATCTAGAAATGACACAAAAGGGAAAGTTCAGTTTACATTCGTGTGCCTACACATCAGTTTTCTAGCCAAAACCTGGATGATTTTGGCATAGTGCTACACCTCAGGAATAATCAAAAACACATGCACACAAAAAATGAGTGAAACCTCACAGGATGGAAGCACTATGGAGAAGGATGTAGGAGTCTTAGTGGATCACAGACCTGTATGAGTCTGCAGTATGACATAGCTACACAAAAGATGAATGAAGTTTTGGGCTCCATTGTCGAGGTGCGTTAGTTGCAAGACACGGGAGATGATAATGCCTTTTTACTCAGCGCTGGTTATACCTTGTCTAAAGTACTGTGTGCAGTTGTGGGCTCCACATTTTTTAAAGGATATGGAGAAAATAGAGAGAGTCCAGAGGTGGGCAATAAAAATGATAAAAGGCTTGGAAGTCAAGCAATATGAGGAAAGGTTGAAGGAAATGGGCAGGTTTAGCATGAGGAAAGGCAGTTAAGAGGGGGCATGATATCAAATATCTAAAAGGCCTCCATAAAGAAGTGTGACAACACTTTTTCTCTTTTGCTGCAGAGGGCTGGACACAGACTAATGGCCTGAAGTTGTAGCAAAGTGGGTTTAGATTGGATATCAGGAGAAACTTCTTCACTGTTAGAATAGTGAGACAGTGGAACAGGTTGCCTATGAATATTGTGAAATCTCCATCACTGGAAGGTATTCAAGAAGAAATTAGACAAGAATTGGTCAGGGATTATCTAGGACACTAATTCTCAACTGGGGTGCCATAGCATCCTGGGGCATCTTGAGATCTTTTTAAGGGTGCCATGGGATGCCATACAATGTTAACATTTATGTTTGCTAACATGATTCACAAGATAAACCCAGATGTTTCAAATAGAAATCCATAGTTGTGGTCTTTCTGAGTTCTTTGCAATGGTCTGTTATTTTTCTGTAATCCAAAAATGTTTGAAAATGAAGAGTTGGCATTTTTCAAGGCATATCCAGGGGTACCACAAGTCAAAAAAGGTTGAGAATCTAGGAGTAGCTATGCCTGGATTGTTTTGTGAAAAGCAGCAGTTAGAAGCACAGGAGATGTCTTCCTTTATTCCACTATGGATTGCTGGGAGATAATGAGAAAAGCTCTATATTTTAAAGCAGGTAGATGTTGGAGATGACCATACTCAGCAGCAAGAGAATGAAGCAGAGCTCCATAACTGGCTTAGCTATGAAAAAAAAGTTTAGCGGAACTAGGATAAGATTATGGAGGGGATACAAAAAGGGTAGTTCTAGCTATCCAGTTAGACGGCATGATGTGTGGAATTATGCTTGCTGCCTACTGCTTGTAGAGCAGAATGGAAGGTGTTTAGTATTTCCCTTGCTCCTGGCCTATCCTGTTGCCATCTAAGAATGGGAACATTTTTTTTGCCTCTTCCTATTGCTACAGGTGTTAGAGTTTGGGGGTTTTTTTTCTGCTTTCCTCAAAAGCATTGGGTGTTGGTTGCAGTGAAGGCTGGGGTTTCTAACTGGGGTGAGCCAGTGCTCCTGGTGGGATTCAAACCCAGAGGTTCCTGGTTAAAGGGCCTTGTCCCTCCATTCAATGTCAGACTAATTGCCACATTTGGGATAAACAAGGACTTTTACCCCATGGTCAGACTACTAATTAAAGGGGTTTTCCCTTCCTCTGTAACAAGGTGCATGGTCCTTTTTCTTGGATGGCTTACAGATTTTAATAACCCACACAGCAGCAAGACACCGACCCATTATGCCTTGTAGTTGTATGACAGGGTTGATTATATAGTTTTAGCAATAGGTTAGACTACGATTTATACAGGATGGCTTACATGAGGGTAATCCTGCCCCTGGCAGGGGTTGGTCTAGACTCTAGATTCTAAGATTCCATTACTTACCCCTGCACTGTGGACATGCAGCCAGCTTTGCTTGTTCTTCTTTGGTCCATTGATCTTTCTCTTTTGTCTATCCATGGAGCAGGTGGGACAAGCTTCAAAAAGACTACTGAGGAGGACCTTGTATAATGTCTAACTGCATGGCAATTAGAGCACCATGACTGGAAAGTCTGAAATATAGCTATGCATCCTCTCTGGGTGAGGGGAGCCGAGAATGCAGGTGTTATGCTTCCAGACTAATGGCTGCTATACATGTGCAGGGATGCTGCTCTGATGCACTATAATTACAGCACACTGGAGCAGACTCGATTAATCGATTAATCGAGTCTTCTCAAGCACGATAATTACCATGCTCCAGAAGACTCCAGCGTCATGTGTATCAGTATCCCTGTGCTGAAAAATGGCAGTGGGGTGCTTTAAACTAAAGCTCATTTGGCGATTGAAGGATGCACATGACACTCCACATGCTTTCACAGTATCATAGTAGCTAGGGTCAGGAGGGACCTGATCAGATCATCTAGCCTGACCTCCTGCCACAGGCAGGAATGAATGCTGGGTTCACAAGACCCCAGACAGGTGATCATCTAACCTTTAACCTCTTTAATTAGCATGGCTCTTGGAGCTGCAGTTGTTAAAGCTCCTGCCTCCCACCAGAGCACACCTATAAACACCCTAAGTGCCTAACCATCCAGCTACTGGGGCTACAACATATGAGAGCCCTTCTCTTCTGGCCTTTAACTTTTGCTAGTCACGGATTTCTGTCCAGCTACCTTTTTTTTTACTTACACTCATATGTCCAGAATGGACATGTCCATATAACCAGTGGACAGTCAGTTTACAATCTACAGCATATACTCCAATCTATGTGTGTATGGTTATGTGTCCACAGTGCAGGGGTAATAGAATCACAACCTGTGCATAAGTGCCAAAAAAAATAAATATGAGGCTCAAAAAGTGTCATTTAGGCACACAAAGAGAAAAAGAAGTCTACCCAAAATATTTAGCTATCCTAATTTGTCAGGATAGCTAATTAATCAAAATAAACCATGGCTTGTATTTTATGAGATCAACGCCTATGAAACTGTATGGTGTACATCATATAAAATGCCAGTGTACAATTCTGCTGTGAATGTGTAATAGAGATCTGTTCAAATAAGTCTTCCAGTCTTCATATGGAATGCTATCTATTCATAAACAGTGCTTACATCACTCATGAAAAGCCCTCAATAGTTTTACTAGCTGCACAAAATCTGCATGCTTCTTTCTGTCAACTTCTGGAATCTGTTGAGGATAACGTAGGTGATGTAAAACAAAACAAAAAGCCAGACAACTAAAAATCAATCAGCTAAAAGCAAAGGGCCAGATTCTATCTGGTTTCTTACATACCTACATTGCAACACCTAAGCATTATGTTCCTTGTTCTAGAGGGGCTTGCTTATGTGCCTAGGATTTCTACATAGTTCCTGCAGAGACACTTGGTTTGGAGAACAGGAAGGCCTCCAAATTATGGATCAGAAAAAGCCCAGAGGAACCTATTGGATCCTTTTAAAGCCAGGAGCACACATCTATTCATACTGTCCATTAAGCATCTCCAGTCACCTGAAATTTACACCACCTTACTCTCCTGAAGACAGCTATCCAGCAGCTTCTGAAGAGTCCAACTGTTAGAGGAATTAAATGTATTTGCCTTACACATGTTAAGGTTATAGGCCTCTCCCTAATGAGATTTAGATCTAGATCTCCCACTTCTTTGAGAATGCCCTAACAGCCAAGCTATAAAATAGATATGTTGAAGATGGGCCTAGACTAAATGACCTCTAGAGGTTCTTTCCAGCCCTATTCCTCCATGATTCTGGTCTCACAAGGAAAACAAGCAAATGAAAGTTTGCCTTTGTAGCCTAAGGATTAAAGCACTCCTCCAAGAGAGGGCAGTCCTGGGTCCTGGTCTCTACCAGCAAACAATTACTGTTTTAACCAATGTAAAATGCGTAAACAGTACTTGGAGTAAAGAACAGGAAGGTACTTTATGTCTATTCCAGGCTTCTAAAATTACATAATGGCTACAGCTATCTTAATATTTTTCTTTTTATATATAGAAAAACACCAGACAGAGTAGAAATGTTGTTGCTGATCTCTTGCTGGTGTTTTTTTTTAATTATTATTCTGGTAAGATTTTATTTCAGCCCAAAGTTAAACACACCTCTGTCACCAGGATAGAGAACAAACTGATTAGAAATAATACACACTTCAGGAAACAAATCTAGTAAGAGAGACCTTATATTTATGGCAATACCTACAATGAAAGGAAGAACTTTCAATCGTATGAGAAAAAAGACTGTGCAAAAGAAAAACTTATCCAAACTATACTGACAGCACTTCCAGCAAAATACACCAAAGATGGAAGGGAGCTCACAGCTAGTGAGAATACCAGCTGAGTGACCTTGTGAAGGTGATGCAGACCACTCTGTAAAGGAATTTGATTCTGAGAGGGCACAATATTTTAATTCAGGCACTTAGACACCATGGTGATTCCAGACAGAACAACCAACTCCTATTATTAACCAAACTACAAGGTGCCAATAACATTTACAAAATAACTGCAAATTATTTACAATTTTTTACTTTATCTCAACATAGATTTTTTTCTAATAATCATTCTGAATACATGCTGTTTTCCATGCATATCATTCTGCAAACGGAATAAAATATCTCATTCAACACTCAATTAAAAAAAATTAATTCTATGGTTCAAACTTGAAAAACGTGCAAGTTCTTGCTGAAGAAAAAAAATCAGAAAATAGAAAAGGAACTGTTCGGGTATATCAGAATTAAGATAAGGCCCATAAGTACACTCAAGTTGTTCACTATTTCGGTTTTACCATTTAGAAGCCAATTTTCCTAATTCCCAACAAGTTTCATTAAACAAATGAACAAGCTCTCACTTCTGGTCTGAGATTTAACAGGATAAATTTCAGGCCAAACTGAGATTTAGGGAACTTAAAGTAGATCAATAAAAATTAAAAATCTGTTATTGAAAACCATCTGCTTTCTTAACTCTAAGCTCACTACTGAACAACATCTTTGTTGTCCTTGCTGAGCACACTGAGTTCAGCATGGTTAGGGATCTGCATGAAAATTTTGCCTTTGTTTTTTCAGCACTCAGACTGTCCTCCTCCCTGTTAGGAAAACATGTTTTCTAAAGCAAGAATGGCCACAATCTTCAAAGCTAAGCATGCACACATTCAGGCTCACTCCTGAATACATTCAGATGTGCATTTAGGTACGTGGCATTAACCTGCAAATGTAAGATGTGCACATTTAAGGTGGAGTGCATGTTTTTATAGTTTGGAGCCAATGTGTAGGAGTAATGGGCTCCACTAACCTGCCATTTCCCAAAAGTCAAAAACCTATGTATTAAATCTACATTCATTTGGTTTTAAAAACTGTGACCTGTAATCTTACCATCGTGATTAGAATTTCCCAGAGTCCATGGCTCATCTGAATCGAAGTGAGTATCTCCTCCTATTCCTGGTCCAGGAAAGTAAGCATGAGCTAGGAATCCACCTTCTCCATCAAATGGAGAACTGTCTCCATGGAAACCAGAAGCAAAAAATATCATAATATCTGCCTCCTTCCTGTCATTTTTAATTTCATGATAAGGAACCTCTTCAAAGGTAAGTGGCGTCACTCTCTGCCAAACATCAAATGCCTGGCGAATGGCTCTCCTTGTATCAATCTCTCCAACCTTGGGGGTATAGTTGTGCACACTGTGTGAATGAGAAAAGAAGGACTGATTAAAGGCATAGCTCTCATGCAGGTTATTACAACAGTTAGCAATTCTTATACTTTACCCAAACCAGAGTTTCCATTTTTGCAGGCACGTTTATATATTTATCTGCAATTTAAATCAAATAGAAGACTATGGCTGAAATCCTAAGCCCACCAAAGTCAACAGCAATCCTTTAATGACTTAAGTGGACTTTGCATTGGTCTTAAAAGCTGTATCACACCCCCAAATTAAGGATTTAAATATCTTGGTAACCTAATTAGAAAGGATGAATTATTGCAGTATTTTTTCCCTGCAGTTACCATGCAAAAATTAAATCTGCTGATTCTGTCAATTAGAGCTAAGTATGGCAGTGAGCTTATGATATGGAAGTTGAAACTGAGAGACACCCAAATTCTTCTTATGGACAGGACACAAAAGATCTATTAGATGGGACCTACTTTAAACTTGCAGTGAGAGAGGCTGGATTCAAACTGTTAAAAAATAAGTAAAATGCCCCATAGCACAACAGCATTAAAGGCCACATTCACTTACACACCTAATAGGTGTGTAAGTGAATGTAGACTTTAATGCTGGCACCTATTAGGTGTATAAGTGATTGGAGTGTCTATGTATGATTCTATTCCACCGTGCTTGAGTCCCTGAAAATTAGTTAATGCAAAGGGTGGTTAGGTCCCCTTTTCATTGCTGTTTTGTAACAATCTAAAGGGTAAGATGTCAGCGTGTTAAAAAATGTACAGGCACACTCCGCTTACCGCTGCTCTTCTTAGCATGGGTGACTGGTGAGTCCTGAGTTGGGTGAGACCAGTCAGTGATGGGGGGGAGGTCCCCCACGGCCAATTGTGTTCCTGCCTGCTCCCCCACCTGTCACCTAAGCGGGGAATGCTGACAGTCAGGGGTTGAACCAGCACTCTAGGGTGTGCACGTGCACCCCATGTGTTGCCACTGCCTCTTAGCACTATTTTACTATAATGCTCATTTTACATTGATACCCAATTCCACTTAGCACTCAGTGAGTTTTGTTATAATGCTCATGGCATCATACAGTGCCATCTTGGTTCGTCAAAAACTTTTGGTTTTATTTAACACTGTTCTGCTTAATGCTCAGTTTTTTTGGTAACCAATTAAGAGTGCTAAGAAGGGGTTGCCTGTACATACTTTAATAGATTTTTAGGACTTGAACAAGGTTGGAACAGAATTGCACTTGGGTGCCCAAGTCCACTTATGCACCTAAAAGGTGGAATAGACTTTGGTTTTTCTTCACTGTCCCATGGGGGACACCAGGAAGGTCTGACTCAAAGACTGTCATATCCAAAGGACAGACCTCTTGTACTTGACCTATAGGACTAACTTGCAGAAGAAGTATCTGAACCAGTATCTAGAATTAGGCATATCATATGCTTTTCCAACATGTAACAATTCTTGATGAGGCAATGCCACAATATAGTCACCAAGATCTCTGAATTCTATTCCTGACTGTGGGCAAAGAACATAGTGTAACTGGTAGAGTAAAGGATCCAGACAATACAGCCAAGCACTTGCATAAGCACACTCATTCTGTAAGGTAGTAGGACAACATGGACAAGGTCTTTGCAGAGACTTGGGTTCTGATTCTGACTCTGTCTGAAGTGATTGTGTTAAAAAGAATGATGGATCAGCAAAAAAAGGCTATGTGTCACAACTTAAGAAGTCAGAGGAGAAACTGGGCACATTTACATGTGCATTAATGCACTTTTCCTAACGTGCATTAAATTTAGTCCCTCCAATATAAAGTACTAAATAAATGTGCATTAAGCTGCCCTAAAGCTCAGTACTGAAAGTGCACTTTTCTTAAGTGACAATTAATGTGCAGTAGCCTGTTTTACTGTGCATTAGCATACTTGCACAGTTTTTTTAGGTGACGCTTTAGTGAGCAGTAAAATAGGCTACTGTTCATTAAAGTGCACATGTAGACATGCCCATTGAGAACTGCCAAAAATCAAGTAAAGTTACACTTTGCCAAAGATACTAAATAAAAAAATTGAAAAGTTCTTCGGTCATGTTTTTGAACAAAGGAAAGAAGCAAGGCCACTATATGCTGAAGACTTAGAAAATTAAGGCAAAGACAATGAAAACAGGGTTATGGACACAACAATTTCCACAACCAAAGTAGAAGCAAACTCAAGATGCCAGTTCCTATTCCATCTATTAGGTACTTAAGTGGCCTTATATGCCAAAGTGTGATCCTACAGCTTATGATCCTGAAAAAAGCATTAACTGGCCTACTTTTGTAAGATGCCACAATATTAGCTTTAGGACAAAGTCACAAAAAGCAGAAGGCCAATTCATCCATGTTTTGCATCAGATATTTTTCAGGGACTTAAGCAGAGTGGAACAGGATCATACACAAGCACCTAATAGGTGGAATAGAGTCTGGCCAAAAGGGTGTAATGTGCTAAAGTCAGCAGGTTCAAATTATCTCCACCTCAACTGTGAGAGAATGAACACATTAAATTCAACATCCAGTAGCAAATAAATCTATAAAGTTGGACTTGTATCATATAACTGGAGAATAGCTAATATGGTGCTTATATTTAAGAAGGGGAAAAAAATGATTCAAACAACTATAGGCCTGTTAGATTGACCTCAATAATAT
Organism: Crocodylus siamensis; assembly: GCF_052110815.1. Lineage (NCBI taxonomy): Eukaryota > Metazoa > Chordata > Crocodylia > Crocodylidae > Crocodylus > Crocodylus siamensis. The sequence goes on along the minus strand of NC_143404.1, from coordinate 40,567,199 downwards.
GTAGCGCTTTCAAACAGATACTGAAGGAAAGAATAATTAAGGTAAATGACAAATGTAATAAAATGCAACCTGGATTCACCAGAGCTTGACTGAGCAACACTAGTATCTTTCCTTGAGAAGATTCCTGATTTTCTAAATAGAGAAAATGTAGTAGAGCTCATCTATGTAGACTTTAATAAAACCTTAGATATAGTGCCACATAGGAACTTATTAGTTAAGTTGGAGAAATTAGTGGTTAATAGAGAATTACAAGGTGGCTAAAGAGGAGAGGGTAGGTAAAGTAAATATCAGATTGGAAGGAGATTCTTAATGGAATTTCCACACCTGAGGACAGGAGGGCAATCCAGGTTGACCTCGGCAGGTGCAATAAATGGGCAGATGAGAACCTGATGGCATTTAACACTGAAAAATGCAAGGTTCTCCACCTTGGGAGGAAAAATATGCAGCATGCTTATAGGCTAGGCAGTGCTGCACTGGCTAGCACTTTGGATGAAAGAGACTAACCTACAGGTTAGGGAACTCCCCTCTTGTCAGCATGGAGGCAGAAAAGGATCTTGGCGTCATAATTGACTCCAAGATGAACATAGGCTGGCAGTGTGGGGAGGCAGTCAGGAAGGCCAACCGCACCTTGTCATGCATCCACAGATGCATTTCAAGCAGGTCAAAAGAGGTGATCCTCTCCCTCTGTGCGGCACTGGTAAGGCCGCAGTTGGAGTACTGCGTCCATTTCTGGGTGCCGCACTTCAAGAGGGATGTGGACAGCATGGAGAGGGTCCAGAGGAGGGCCACTCGCATGATCAAGGGACAGCAGGGCAGGCCCTATGAGGAGAGGCTACGGGACCTGAACCTGTTCAGCCTCCAAAAGAGAAGGCTGAGGGGGGATCTTGTGGCCTGTTATAAACTAGTCAGGGGGGATCAGCAGGCATTGGGGGAGTCACTGTTCCCCCAAGCACCGCCAAGAGTGACCAGGAATAACGGTCACAAGCTGGCAGAGGGTAGATTTAGGTTAGACATCAGGAGGCGCTATATCACAGTCAGGGTGGCTAGGGCCTGGAACCAACTTCCAAGGATGTGGTGCAGGCTCCTACCCTGGGGGTTTTTAAGAGGAGGTTAGATGAACACCTTGCTGGGGTCGTTTGACCCCAGTACTCTTTCCTGCCATGGCAGGGGGTCGGACTAGATGATCTGTTCAGGTCCCTTCTGACCCTACAAACTATGAAACTATGAAGATGTACAGACACCCTTGGCTACTGATCTTTGACATAAGGCTAGAGTGCCTTCAGCTGGATGCAAGCAACCTATTCATTTCCAGGTATGTCTGCAACGGTTGCACACATGAGGATTTGGGCTAGCAGAATGAAACTATGAAACTTGGGGGTCATGATTGACCACAAGGTGAACATGAGCCTTCAATGTGATGCTGCAGCTAATCAAGCAAAATGCTGGCTTGCATCCATAGATGCTTCTTGAGCAAATCTCAGGATGTCATTCTCCCATTGTACTCAGCCTTGGTGAGGCTGCAGCTGGAGTACTGCGTCCAGTTTTGGGCTCCACAATTCAAAAAGGATGTGGAGAAGCTTGAGAGAGTCCAGAGGAGAGCCACACATATGATCAGAGGTCAGGAAAACAGATCTTACAATGAGAGGCTGAGAGCTATGGGACTCTTCAGCCTGGAGAAGCACAGTTTATCCATGTATAAGTTTATCAGGGGTGACTACCAGGATCTGGGGGAACGTCTGTTCACCAGAGCACCCCAAGGGATGACAGGATCAAATGGTCACAAACTCCTCCATGACCGTTTCAGGCTGGACATAAAGAAGAACTTCTTTACTGTCCGAGCCCCCAAGCTTTGGAATAGACTGTCGCTGGCGGTGGTTCAAGCACCTACTTTGAATGCCTTCAAGAGACAGTTGGATGTCTAACTTGCTTGGATCCTATGACCCCTGCTGGCTTCCTGCCCTTTTGGGCATGGGACTGGACTCGATGAACTCCCAAGGTCCCTTCCACCCCTATTGTCTATAAAATCTATGAAATCTATGAAATTCCTTAAGAATCAATATTGGGAACAAACTCATTAACATGTTCATCAATGACTTAGCACACAAAGCAGAAATAGGCTCATAACACAAGGTTAGGTGGCATTATTAATAGAGAGAATGATCAGGATATCACAGAGACAGAACTGGATGACTTTAAATCTTGGAGTAATAAAATGGTATGAAGTTCAATAGCACAAAATGTAAAGTCATGCATTAGAGGACTAATTAAGACAATCATCATAGTAAGAATAGTTTTTCAATATATGCAGGTTTCATTATGGTGCAAATGTGCCTCAAGCATTCAAGTTTGGAGATTTTATTTAGACAAGTGATACTCGTACAGTACAAATGCACACTGCCTCCTCTTGTGTTCCATGCCAAGGATATAAAGTGCTTTCAGCACCTCAATTTCTTCACAACAGCAGAAACCTAAGGGAGGCACCTCCCACACGTGCATGGCAGGAGGCATGATTGTGGGATCACACATTAGATCTGATTGTACATTATTGCTGATTTAGGGGGAACCCAATCCTGGGCTCCCCCTGTATCAGCAAGAAGAAGGCTGCCACAGCTGGAAGTCCCCTTTGCTGAGGGGGTTCCCAGCCGCAGGGACCATGCACAACCTGGACAGTGTCCCATACCTGACTTGGATTTCTGTCCCAGCTGTGCCTCATGTGGAGTGCAGCCAGGACCAGAAGCCCCATGAGGTATGGGATTCCAAGTCCCAGCTGTGTATGTGGGCCAGGGGGTTTGATGCACCCTCAAGCTTTGGGATTTGCAGCAGGTGTGATCCTCTCATTGGGGGCGGGGGGAGGGAATGGTAGTTCACACAATCCTAAGCCCTGGGGATCATGGCAACTTCAATTCCCAGGGTTTGGGGGTGTCAGGCTGGGTATAGTGCATCCCTGTAGCCATAGGTGGCGGAAGGGGTGGGGGGTTAACAGGGCTCAGCTCCCCACAAACACAGGGCAACAGGTATGGCTGCACGGCAGCCCAGTTGCAGGCTGCTGCAGTGGGGGGAGGGGTGCACACACTTAGATACCCTGCATAGCCAGGATCACAGCCAGCCCAGTAGGCAGGTAAGTTTCTATCTGTTTTCTTTATGACTGCCTGGGCTTCTGGGCAGGGGCACAGATTGAGACCCCCACAATGCAAGAAGGAGGGAGGTAGGGAAAGCAGCGAATCATTCACCCCTGTCCCACTCCCTGCTGCAATGTGGGGATTGTCCCATGACCTGGCCTGGCTAGTACCCCATTCATGGTAAAAGGGGCCCCAGCCAGGTTGGGTTGTGGGACAATTGGAGTCTGGCAGCTCCTCTAGAGGTGCAGCAACCGGGAGCCAAGGAAGGGGCACATGGCCCCCTGATCTTTGCATGGAGCAAGGGCGGGCTTCAGCCGCAAGCTGGGCTCTGCCTGCTCCATGCCTCTGCACCTGGCTGCCACCTTTGAAAGCACCGTGGTGCAGCACCATATGCCTCGCTACTCAGCAGGGGGATGCACATGGTGCTGTGTTGCTTTGAAAGGTGACAGTCAGGCACAGAGGCAGGGAACAGGCACAGCCCAGCTTGCAGCTCCAGCCCACCCTTTCCCCTTGCAAAGATCAGGGGGCCTTGGCTCCCCAGCGCCGCGCCTCTTCCTGGGGACAACTTGGAGCAGGGTCCCTAATCTAATCAAGGTGCTACTAATTTGAACTAAGGAGGACTGTGCTACATACCGAGGGCCATTGGGGGTAACTGTTTCTCATATGGGGTGATGCAGATTCCAGTCTCAAAGGCATCTTCTTTCTAGCCCCATGTTTAGCAAATAAGCAGTGGTCCAGTTTCCATCTTTTACCCCCTGCACCAGGAATGAACACTTTCCTTTATCACAGCCTTCCCAAGTGGTAATCCAGGTACTTTGATAGGGGTATCTTTCTTTAAATGTTGCAGGCATTCCATGATGCTCTAAGCCAGGGGGCCATTCTCTATTTTAATGTTGTTTATTACCTGGGAAAAATGCATATTTAATGATAACGGAACTTGCACACAAGCAGTACTCCAAGTTTGATTTTTGTTTGCTTTAAAAGCAGTATCCATCACGACTTGGGCAAGATGGGCTGTCTCTAATCTTACATCAGTTAGCAATTCATCAGTGTGCTCTCAAGTTTTTCTCTCGAGCATGCCTCCCCAGTGAGCAGCCCTACCACCTGTCAGAGATTAGCTACTCCTTCAGTGTTTTTCTGAGATTTATCCAAGTTCCCTACATTCATAGCTAAGTTAAATCCATCCCAAAGATAACCTGGAGCATCTCTTCACCTGCAGGACTTAAGTGTATTCATGGAATGGAAAATGATTGGCTATTCTCATCTAAGCAACTCTTCAGCTACATGGGCTCCTGCCAAACAGTTTGGAAAAGTAGCTTAGACATACCATTGTTCTGGTCTGAACAATACTTGGGCAGTGAACAATGAAGCATTTAGGAGGGTTGGGATTTTAACTTGTGACCTCCACCAAGGTATGGTTATACATGGGCGGTGTCAGGGCCTCCTATGGGGGAATGGCCAGAGATAGTAGTGAACACCCTGTTCTCTCATAGATCACATTTATCCTTCCCTCTTTGGGAGCTTGTAACCATGCTTCACTTCCCAGACAGCGAAAGAGTTCCTACTGTCACTCATGGGGATGATGCTGTACTGGGTTGATGAAACGGCACTGCCCCGGCAGAATCATAGCACTAATTTTCCTTAGGAATCCTACTGGTATAAAAGGATGAGGATAAGTGGTGGAGACTTGCAGATACAGCTTCCTTTTAGTTGTATTAAAGTGGGTACCATTCCACCAACCCTCTGTACAGGTATGATTCACAAACTATGTGATAACTTTGTTCCAACCTGTAATGCACTCTCCCATCTGGTGGGCTTTACACCATTGCTGGAGAGTGTTGTCAGCCATAGGAATGAGAGGGGGAAGATTCTCCCATAAATGCAGTGGCTTGAGAGGCTGAACAGATGCAGAATGCACAACTGGGAGCTCAATGGGGATTCCCTCAGGAAGTATGTAACAAAAAACTCCTAAACAAGCAGAGCTACAACAATTGTCTCCCCTCTCACAGTTAGCCATTCCAACCTTCAGGTAGGGAATGTACCCAAGATAATAACTGGTGCCACAGGTGCACTGACAGTTACCACCTTGCCAATCAACTATTCTGTTTCTTCTACTCAGAGACCAGGACTTCACTTGCTCTGGGGTGGCGGGTTTCTTTCAGTATAGATACTGCAGCTGGACCACATGAAGGTCATCTGACCATGTTTCTGGGGGATGTTCTTCAGGGTCAGGCTACTCCTTGAGGTCTTCAGGAGCAAGTTTATTAATATCTGGGTAATAAGAAGGATAGTAGACATGCCCTACCCAGGAAACACAATAAGGTATTAATAAAAAGAGCACAGTTATAACAGTCCACCACTTCATGGTGCCAGTCAATTTAGACCAGTGACAGAGCAGGACTCGTTTTCAGTGGCAGGCTCAATTAGGAATGGTTATGGCTGCACTTGTGGACAGATCCAATCTGTAGGAACAAGACAATAAGGAGTTTGGCTATCATTAGATGAATCTGATTTGGATATCCATCATGTATTATGCATACTTTTTGCTAATAGAGTCCCCTCTCATTTATCTCCCTGAGTTTGCTTCATTACGACCCAATCTCCTGCCTGGAGCTTTCCCAGGTCACTACCCCTAGGTCGCTTTACTGCCGGCTCATGGGGACCACCCAATCCAAAGGCCTGTTGCATAGGGCTACCTCCTGGATGGGGTCAGTTATTGACCCAATTGATAGCTCAATCCAGGTGCAAGTCCCAGTCTTTAAGAGCTGGGCCAGTGGCTAACCGCAAATTGCATTTGAGGATGTCATTGGTTTGCTCTACCAATTCATTAGACTGTGGATGGTATGGGATGTGATATGTCCATAACATGCTATGTTTTGCTGTCCAGTCATACACAAGATGATTGTGGAAGTGAGGGGCATTATTTCTCTGTAGTTCTATGCATGGTGGATACACAGCTAGCACTTTCCAGTGCTGCACAAGTGTCTTGGGCAGTAACTCTCACTAAGGTGTGGGCAAACGTTATTCCTGTGGCAACTTCTACAGCTACAAACTCGTACTGTCACTTCTGGGAAGTCTGAGGGAGGCGGGCCTATGAAATCACATTCATAGAATCATAGAAGTAGGGTCAAAAGGGGCCTTGTAGATCTTCAAGTCTGACCCGGCTCCTGAGCAGGAGAAAAAACTGGGCTCAGATAACTCTAGCCAGGTAGGCATCAAACCTCTTCTTAAAGAACCCCCAGGGTAGGAGCCAGCACCACTTCCCTTGGAAGCTGGTTCCAGATCCTAGCCACCCTAACTGTAAAGTAGTTCATTGCCATACCTGCGACGCTACCTTTCCCTCACGTAATGACAACAGGACAGTTGGGCAGGGTTTTAGTCGCATTCTGACCTCTCAGCAGGTGATGCTTCAACTATTTCTTGTGCTTCTTTTTTAGTTACATGAATGGCTCAAGACGTGGCCAGGCAGGTGGTTCCATCACTCCCGGGGTGCCCGTGTTGTCGATGTAGCCATTCTGTGGCTCGCTCTCCAGGGGTAGTGGGAGGAGGAATTGGGCAATGATGGACTAGCTGCTTTATTTTTTTCTTCAACATACAAGGTTTCAGCACCCTCTTCTCTTGTTAACTGATCAACTCACCTATTCCACTTTGTCTCTGGGCCTTCTCCTGCCTTATTCCCATGTACTGTACTCACATGTCGCATGTGTAGAGAAAGCTTATCTTGGGCGAACTTCCATAAGGTCTCCCATTCCGTGTGGCTCCATAGTTTCATTGTTTCATAGTTTGTTGGGTCGGAAGGGACCAGAGCAGATCACCAAGTCCAACCCCCTGCCTTGTTAGGAAAAAGTACTGGGATCAAATGACCCCAGCATGGTGTTCATCTAGCTTTGTCTTAAAGACCCCTAGGGTAGGGGCCAGCACCACTTCGCTTGGAAGTTGTTTCCAGATCCTACCCGCCCTGACCGTGAAGTAGCACCTCCTGATGTCTAGTCTGAGTCTACCCTCTGTCAGCTTGTGACCATTATTCCTAGTCACTCCTGGTAGTGCTTGGGGGAATAGGGGCTCCCTCAATGACTGCTGATCCCCTCTGACTAGTTTGTAACATGCCACTAAATCCCCCCTCAGCCTTCTCTTGTGGAGGAAATCAGGTTCAGGTCCCTTAGCCTCTCCTTGTAGGGCCTGCCCTGCTGCCCTCTGATCATGCAAGTGGCCCTCCTCTGGACCCTCTCCATGTTGTCCACATCCCTCTTGAAATGCGGTGCCCAGAACTGGATGCAGTACTTCAGCTGTGGCCTGACCAGTTTCACATAGAGGGGGAGTATCATGTCCTTGGACCTGCTCAAGATGCATCTGTGGATGCATAATAAGGTATGGTTGGCCTTCCTGACTACATCCCCACACTGCCTGCTCATGTTCATTTTAGCATTAATGATGACTCCAAGATCCTTTTCTGCCTCTGCACTGACAAAAAGGGAGTTCCCCAGCTTGTAGGTATGCTGTTGGTTCTTCCTCCCCAGGTGCAGCACCTTGCACTTGTCAGTGTTGAAACCCATCCTGTTTGCATCCACCCACCCCTGTAACCTGTCTAGGTCTGAATGCAGCCTATTCCTCCTGTCTAGCATGCCTACATCCTCCCACATCTTAGTGTCATCTGTAAATTTGAACAGGGTGCTTTTTCCCCCCTCATCTAAGTCACTGATGAAGATGTTGAACAGTGTAGGCCCGAGGACTGAGCCCTGGGGGACCCCACTGCCCACATCCCTCCAGGTCGAAAATGACCCGTCCACCACTACTCTCTGGGTGTGACCCTCCAGCCAGTTAGCGACCCATTTGACTGTATAGATGTTGACACCACCGTCCCTCAGTTTTTTAATGAGAATGGGGTGAGAGAAAGTGTCGAAGGCCTTCCTAAAGTCCAGAAAGACTACATCCACTGCTACCCCTGCATCTAAGGATTTTGTGACCTGGTCATAGAAGGCCACTAGGTTGGTCTGACAGGACCTGCCTCTAATGAACCTGTGTTGGTTGCCTCTAAGCATAAGCTCCCCTGCTGGCTCCTCGTGGACATGTACCAGGATAATTCTCTCAAAAAGCTTACCCATGATTGAGGTAAGACCAACTAGCTTATAGTTTCCTGGGTCCTCCTTCCTCCCTTTTTTGAATATGGGAACCATGTTGGCCCTCTTCCAGTCCTCTGGCACCACACCAGAACACCATGAGTGCTTGTAGAGCCGTGCCAGGGGTCCTGCAATGACCTTAGCTAATTCCCTCAGCACTCTGGAGTGGAGATCGTCTGTACCAGCTGATTTAAATACGTCCAGTCCCTCCAGAAGTTCCCTGACTAGATCCTCACTGACCCTTGGCCTAGGTGCGCCTCCCCTGGGGCCTGAGGGGGTCCTGGTGGGGGGGCTGATCTGGTCCCTACTCAGGAAAATGGAGGCAAAGAAGTTGTTAAATAGGTTAGTTTTGTCATCTGGTGTGATGACCAGATTTCCTAGCGTCTTGCAGGGGCCCCACGTTACCTAGTAGCTTCTTTTTGCCCCCTATGTATTTAAAAAGGACTTCTTGTTGTCCTTTATCTGGGTAGCTAGTCCCAGTTCTATCTCCGCCTTGGCCTTTCTGAATGCCCTGCTGCAGCCCCAAGCAACCACAGTATAGTCCTCCCTGGTGATGGCCCCTCCCTTCCATTGGTTGTATGCCTACCTTTTAGTTAGGAGACATTCCCAGATGCTTTTGGTGAGCCATGGGGGCTTTTGCGCCCTCCTGTTCCCTTTGATCCATGTTGGGATTACCTCCCTTTGGGTTTGGAGGATCGTCTCTTTAAGGAGAGACTACTCTTCTTGGACACCTGCCTCCACTCCCCTCCGTATGCTAAGCTATAAGTAAATTTGCCTTTACTTCACTCCCAACTCACCTTCTTGATCCTGAACACAGCAGCCTAATGGCTGATACACTCACAATGCCTAGCCAGCCTGTGACACATGCTGCTTTGGATGTCAAAACATCCAAAGCTTCTCCAGATCCAAAGCATGTTCTGAAGCCTTGCACAGCCCTATCAGTTAACAGCTGATGGAGCAGAAGATTTTCATCATCTCTTGCCTCTATTGTCAGTAGTGATGTTAGGGTTTGTCTTATATCACTCAGTCTAATACCCAAAAGTAGCTTATCTATAAAGGATGCCAGTTGTTGATACTAGAAAGTCATACTGGGCCAATAGCAGCTCGTATGCCATAAAACTAGCAGAAGTCTAGTCTTTTAGACTTTTTGCTTTAGGGTACTTCAACCTGGTTAACCTTCTTGCAATGACTACAACTACTAGATGCAAAAGTCTAGGGGGCACACAGAAAACTCTGCATCCCTAGAAGGAGTGGCATACCAGTTGTCTATGTTCTATACAGTTAGAGTGGAAGTGGCTGATATCTGTCCTATTATGTCTTCAGGGTCCATAATGGTTTTATTAATGGGAAGGGCCACTCATTCAGTATAAACTGCTGTAAAATGTCCATGATCTTGTTTGTAGTTTCTTCAGCGTCTTAAACTGGAGGTTATAGTACTTAAACCACAGAAATCTTTGGAAGCCAGTGAAACCATCCATCTGCAATGCTGAAGGGAGGAAGGAAGTAAGGACAGAAGGAAGGAAGATTTTATTGGAAAAAGAAAACAGTAGGTTGGGATTAGCAAGTTCTTCTTTCCTGGTTGCTGGGTAAGTCATTCTCTGGAGACCTACAAGGCTAAGGTAAATTTCAGGCAGAAGAATCTGCCCCTGAAAACTCCTCCTATGGGGGGAAGTTCATAGACAGAAAGACCACAGTGGGGTGTTTAGAAGCAAAGTAGCACTGTTGGAGATATACCCAACAGTGGACAGGATGGGATAGTAGGAGTCTGCTGAGGCACACCATGGCTGGCAGAGGTGCCAGGGTGGAAATCGGTACCAAAACAACAGGATTGTGGCTGAGTACTGGAAGAGAAATCAAGGAGATCCCTGGATGTTTGTACTTGTGTCTCTACAGCAAAGAGGCGGGCTCTTTGACTTTGTCAGCAACGTCAGAACCTCAAGTCTAGTCAAGATCTGTTGGGGCCACAAACCTTGGGACAATGATCTTCTCTTTGTACACTTTGTCTGAAAGAGGACTTCTATAGCACTAATGATGACAGTGATCTGTTAGAAAGGGAATAAATGCCCTAGAAAGTCTTGTGCTCTAGGATAGGAAGCTGACCCTATAGATCAGGGGTGGGCAAAATATGGCCACATAGGGCTCCTAAAAAAGTTGAAAATTAATATTTCACTGCCCACAGTTGCCTGTCATGTGACCCTTGATGGCTTGTCAAAACTCATTAAGCGACCCTCCGCCCAAAATAATTCCCTGCCCCTGCTATAGATCAAGAAAGGTAATTTAAACAATTTACATACCTTTACCCCACATTCCTTTACAAAGAAAGGTAACTGGGGGTGTACCAATAGAGACTTTTTGAGCTGATACCAATGGTTGATTTTTAACAAGCCATATCGGCCAATATTAATCCAATTCTGATATGCAGCTGGACAGCATGGAGAGTGGTGTCTGGCTGGTAAGTCTTGTGGGGGAAGGGGTGAGGGGAAAAGCCTGGGGGGGTGGGTAGATTGAGGCCCCTGTGGTGAGGAAGGGAGTGGGGCTGGGGCAGGGGCAGGCACTGTCCAGCTGAGGTGGAGCGGGGGACAGAGCTGTGAACAGCTCATCTGCGGGGGGTGAGGGGGGCGGCTCTTGCCACTTCATGCACTCCAGGAGGGCATGGGGATGTGTGCCCCTGGATCTGTGTAGGGCCAGGACAGGCTGCCACTTCAGGGTGGGGCTGGGACAGTGCCGAGCTCTTCTCAGCAGGGGGATGAGCCGGGTTGTGCTCAGGATGGCTGGCAGCAGCATGGCTTGGACAGGAGCAGCAGCCACCCCAAAATTTGCTGTAGCTCCTGCAAACCCCCCTCCTAGCGCTGCCACTGCCCATCCTGAGTGCAGGCTGGCTCAGCCTGCCCTGCCTTGCCTTGCCCTGCACAGATCCAGGGGCACATGCCCCCCCATACCCTCCCAGGGTGTGCATGGTGGTGGCAGCCACCCCATCCCCCACACCCCACAGACAAGCCACTCACATCTCTGTCCCCTGGTCTGCCGTGGCTGTGCAGCACTTGCCCCAGCCCTAGCTCCTCCCTCACCACCGGGGCTTTGATCACCCCTGTCCCCCACCTTCCCTCACAACAGACTTACCAGCCGGAGCCAGCTGCTCTCCATGCTGCTAGGCTGCACTTCTTGCCACATGCATGTTGCGCTGTGGCTGTGCGCATGCACGAGGCATTTATTGGTGGCATTATTGGCTACATCAGCCAAAAAAACCCAACTGCCGATACAGTCAATTTTCCTTATATCAGTGGCTATCTGATATGGGACCAACGTACTGGTGCACCTTTAAAGTTAACAGTGGGTACATCTACACAAGATGCTACAGCACAGTAGCAATGAGGCACTATGCTGTACGTTGTTGCTACCATGCAGAAGTGTTGCTGGGCACTAACCATAACACAATGCAACTGCGCAATAGTGATGAGCTACTGTGCATTAGCATCAAGAAAAAAAAAGTACAGCAGTGGCACTGCATGGTAACAACTGCACAGTACACCACACATGAAGATGCAGTCAGTAGGCATGTCTACATCTGCAATTAGTGCTATATGGGTTTACTGGGCAGTAATTTACTGTGAAGTAAACCCACCCTGGGCAAGTGTCTACATGTGTGGCCATTTGGGAGAGATTTGGTCCTCACAGTACTAGCCTGTTCCTGGCTTCCTCCAGCCCTGTGCTACCCCCCTGCAGCAGCCAAGGGGAGCTGGAGGTTCTGACCATAGTGACCTGTGGCCTCTTTAAAAGTGATGGTACTGTACAATAACAGAGCAGAGCAGCTCAAGCTGGCCACACCCACCAGCCTGCACTACATTGGCCACCTCTTTTGTGTGGGAAAGATGACCACTGGGGAGGCAGTCCTGGAGGTCTGCAACACTCTCCAGTATGTGCTGGAGCACACTGTGCTCTGGGTCCACAATCCCCTGGAGCTGGTGGAGTTTCACACCCTGGACTTCCCCCAATGCATCAGGGTCCTGGAAAGGACCAGCATCCGCATCACCATCCTGCTGTGACCAACCCTACTACAGCCAGCAGGGCTTTCACTCCATCATGCTCCAGACCATCATCAACCATCACAGCACCTTCACCATGAGCACCAGCTGGGTTGGTGTGCCAGGCCTGGTTGAGAGCTGGCACTATGCATCGGGGTGTTTGATCTCCAAATGGGGTAGGTGATGGTCCCACCTATCCTCATCGGGGACCACGCCTACCCAACTCCTACCTTGGCCTATGCAGCCCTACACCAGCCAGCTGGACCCTGTAGTATATAAGCTCACCACTCTTCAATGCAAATGTGACAGGTGGGTGGAACCGGATGCCCCACTCCTTTAGCCCCGCCCCTCCCCTTGTATGGTGCGTGATATCACCAGCCCCACCCCCTGGCTCCAGTCACGTGGTGCATGACATCAGCAACTCTGCCCCACCCCAGTCACATGGTGTGTGACATCAGCAACTGCACCCCCACCCCCAGCCACATAGTGCGTGACATCAGCAACTCCGCCCCCACCCCCAGTCATGTGGTGTGTGACACCAACACTACATGGTCCATGACATCAGGACAGCTTATGCAGACCCCCAAAGCCCAACCCCTCATGCTGCAAGAACTGCCCTAGATCACATGGTACAGTTATGACCTATCAGGTCCCAGTCTGCTCTAGCCCCTGCCAGAGCACAAGCATGGCCTATGGGGTGGCAGGGTGGTGGTGTGACCTCTCTAACAACCCACCCCACCACCCCCAACCAATTGGCAGGGGTTTCAGAGACCTCAGACCTCCCAAGAACGATGCTGAAGTAGAGTGGGGTGGGATTTAGGCTGCAAGCCCCACCAGGTCTATCTGCTTTTCCAAATGACCCCTCTGTTTATCTGAGACCATGTTAAGGCAAGTAGGGGCAGATATGGATTCTTTCACAATGCCTGTAGGCCCACTCACTACAACCCCAAGATGACCTCATAGAAAGCGTTACTGTAGAAATAACTCCTCTCCGAGGAGGAGACTCGGCTCCTAGCCCAAAGACTCTCTGAAATGCCTGTTGGGGAACACCCAATGAACAGGCAAATGGAGGAGGCCTAGGCTCCCGAAGCAGATGTTGAGAATTTGGAAGATGGTATCTTTGTGCAAGAGCCTGCATGCCAAGTAGAGGTCAATGCAGAGGAGAGACCAGTAAGAGACTGGGAGCATGGTTGTGGGGGCACTTGGGTTTTGAGGGTAGTGGTGTGGGTTCACTTCATGGCACGTGTGTGTTTGGAAGTAGCTAAGGACTGATTAAACAGCAGCTAACTAAATCCTTTATTTGCACTCCTTTGCAGTTAGATGAAGCCTTTTTAATGACTCCAGAAAATCTACTCACCCATACACAAGAAGGAAGTGTATGCTTCTGCAGAGAACAAAGACCGGATGAGGCTGAAGAGTTCAGAAGACAACTAGGCATTGAATCAACAGATGCCGTTACAACTTGTGAACGTAAAGTCTTCATGAAGTCTCTTGTTCTCATTTCCTTTTATGGTATAATGAAATACTGCTTGAGGAAAAGATTTTTTGACCTATGCTGGGGGTGCACACTTGACCTAGGGGGTCAAGAAGACCACTAATGTGTTATTTGATTAGATGAAGACACAAATCAAATAATTCAGAAACTTTGCCAGGAAATATGTCTTGAAAGCATTTTCAATGCTGTTATAGCCATTGGGTTTGCCAGGAATATTCTCAGAATTACTGAGAAACATTTAATTCAGGTTAGAGAGCTTCTAAATGCTGTGTATTCTGCAGAAGATCCTAATGCTGCCCTTCATGATTTAATCACTGAGGAAGATAAGACACTTAAACCCCATATTGAATGCTTAATTGGTATTAGAGATTATAAAACCCTGCTTAAGAGAAGGGTTTAGCAAAAAGTTTAAAATGGAGGGGACTTATATATTTTGTTGATCTTGGTGGAAGGCTGGGGGATGTGAGGCTGTAAAACACATCAGCAATTTTCTACATCGAATTTAGATTAGGATTTGCTTTAGTGTCTTGGATCTCTAATCACATACATATACGGTTTTTTGTAAAGATAAAACTAATGAGACTTAATGGTCACTAGAAATGATAAAAAAACCCTTCTTAGGAGAAAGGGTAACAAAATAAACTAGTAAATATTGTAAAAGTTTTTGATGGAAATAAAGACTGAATTTAAAATATATATTCTTACAGCTTTTGTATGGTATGGGGGTGATGGGGGGGTGTTATAAAGAAAAACTGGACCACAAAAAAGAAAAAAGATGACCATTGTGTTCAGAGCTCTTCCTATTTTAAGACTAAAGGAGTTATCTTTTACCAAAAGGCCTCCTGTAAAGATAAGGCCGACAAGGCTTAATGGTCATAGGAAATGATTAAAAAACACTTCTTAGAATAAGGTTTAACAAAATAAATCAGTAAATATTATAAAAGCTTTTGACGGAAATAAAGACAGAATTTAAAAATATATATTCTCACAGACTGTGTATGGTATGAGGTGGCAGGTGTGCATCATAAAGATAAACCAAATTAAAAAAACACCCTCCTCCCCAAAACCAACCAACCAAACAAACAAACAAAAAGCTGACCTGTGTGTCCAGATCTTCACATATTTTAAGACTAAAGGGGTGGAGTTGTCTTTTAGTGGTGACTATTTTAAAACAGTTATATTTTACTTTATACATACACTATTTTCCTTAATCTATTATTTAATTTTTTAATACAGAGAATTTACTTATTGTATCATTTTATTTATATTACAGAGAGCTTATCAAGTGGGGAAGCCCTGTGCAATTTTACCACAGCAAGGTAAAAATTATTTTAAAATGGTGGGTTATTTGTGGCTGTGTTAATATAAGCACACTAAGTTATAACAACTATTTGTAACTGTTTGTTTTCTAAAATAGAAAAGCTGAACAAACACATACAATCATGTTTTTACCAAGTAGTAAAAGGTAATTTTTCTGAAATCAGCTTTTGAAACTTAATGTGTTTCTTTTGGGAGAAGAAGCTGTGTGTAGGGGTTAAGCAAATTTTAAATTTGTAGTGTGTGAGGAAAGTGAATTTTCAACGCTGAGATGTAAATTTTATATTTTCTAAGTGATCACACACACCATTACTGAAGAAGAGTGGGGGCCTGAGCAGAGACCTCTAAAAGTACAAGCAAAAAACCCAGAAATGCTCAGCCTGCAGATCATAATACTCAAGGATCAGAAGACCACTGGGACAGAACAGAAGGTCATAGTTCCTCAGAAGTAAACAGCCACGTATCTCTGAGAAAACCATATGCAAGGATTCAGACCCCTAAAACAGGTGATCTGGGCCCCATGAATAAGAAACCCAGGACCGATTGCTTACACAATTTAGAGAAAGAGGAGAGCCTTTCTCCTTTTTTGAAAGATCATGGTTATTGTGAAAAAAGGGGTATTTGGGGTGGTACTGGCAGGCATATACATCTCACTTTGAACGATCTTGATTACTACCAGAGCAAAAGGGAGAGGAGGTAGTTTGTGTAACTTGGACAACAGTCATGGCCTGTATCATAAGAAGAGGAGTCATGGTAAATGCGGTGATAAGAATGGATGGCGAATCAGCAAGGGGCTCATGGGGTGAAAAGTAAGGGCCTGGTTAAAGAGAAGCGTGGGGAAGGCTAAACAATGGTTGAGAAAAAATAAGAGATCCCCTGGTACTGGCACTTTAGAAGGCCACTCAAATGCTTCCCCTCCTCCCAGGCCTGACCCTTCACCAGGACCCACAGAGCCTGAGAGAGGGGGTGAAAAATATGATTTAGGAAGCCCTTTAGAGGACCCCTTAAATGTTCCCAGGCCTCCTGGGCCTCCTCTCCCACCAAAACCTGAAGGGTCAGAGGGTTGGGATAACGAATCTGGTGTGGAAGACAGTTTAGAGGACCCTTCAAGCGACCCCTGGTCTCCTGAGTCAGCAGAGGGTGTTTTACTGGACGTACAAATGGTGCGGGTGAGAAGGCAAGAGTGGTCTGTAGAAAGGTTTGGAGGCATGAGGTACACTGAGGAGTTCCATTTTGTGAATCCGGAGCATGTGCCATTACACGTGGCATATGAAGCTATAAGCCAAGGGGTGGAAGAAATTGTAGCAAAACTCCGACAGCGATTCACAGGCAATGACTATGCCCAGTTACGTATTCAGGCAGATGGCATGGCAAATTGTTTATATTCTCGATCTATTAATTTAAACCAGATGACCCCAGAGCTGTTTTTAGAGTGGTTCAGTAACCTGTTACAAAGCCAGAGAGAAATATTGCTTGATTCATCATTTCAGCTGGTTGTGGTCATTGTGAGAGGCTGGGGAGGTGGGAGCCGTAGAGTTACAAGCTCTATCCCCTATTCCCAGATCATTGCTAAAAAGAGGAAGTATTTAATTGACTTGAATACCTATGATACTAACCTGTGCTTTGCAGGCAGTCTATTGGCTGTTACAAAATCTATAGGGGGGCCAGAGATGTCGAACTGCTAGATTCGACATCTAAAGAACTGCATAGGAAATTAGGCACGTCTATATATCAAAAGGTTATGTTCCATCAAGTACCTTTGTTTGAAGACCTTGAACAGGTTAACATTCACATAGTAATGCATAAGGAAAAAGATGGGTGGAGTTTATTTAAAACACAGGACGCACCCAGATACCCTGAGACCTGTTTTCTTCTGCTGCATGATGAACATTATTATGGCATTTTAGATGTGAAAAAGGTGTTTGGCATGAGAAATTATTACGATCTTTGTCAGACGTTGTACAGCCATAGCCACGCGTGCAGGTTCCAATGTCATCTTTGACTGAGCCCAAACTGCATTGAAAACATGGGCAAGACACAGAGGTGCCGTAATTGTAAGCTGTTCTGTTGTTCCAAAGAGTGCTTAGAAAGGCATATGGCCCTGGCCTCTGAAAAACGGATTGAATGTCTGACTAAAACTCTGTGTGATGAGTGTAAATCTTACGTGGACAAAAAGCATGAGTGCAAAGGGAGGCAGTGCAAACAGTGTTATGGGAAAATCATGGATATAAACAAGCACTGGAGCTTTATGTGTCAGATTAAAGAGCCTGAAGAAGGTGAGGGGTACATTTTTTATGATTTTGAATGTGTGCAGGAGACAGGGATGCATGTGCAATGGAGCTAAAGATGGGGAAAAAAATCTCAGAAAGCCATAGGCAAAAACCCCAAAAAGGCTTGTGAAGCTAAGCCCAAAAAGCCAGAAAGCACTTGGGAGTTTAAGGGCAAAGAGTGCCTGTCTGATTTTATTAAGGTCTTTATGGATAAAAAGTTCAAGGACTACACCTTCATAGCTCACAATGCCAAAGGTTACTTTGTTGTCAGCCAGTTATTGAAGGAAAAAATGGGTGTGAAACTGATCACTTAGGGTGGTAAACTCATGTGCATTGAAGTGACCAGGTTAGGCATCCGTTTCATAGATTCTTTAAACTTTTTGCCAATGAAACTTAGCAGGCTTCCACAGGCAATGTGGTTTGAAGGATGCAAAGGTTATTTCCCACATTTTTTAACACAGCAGAAAACCAAAATTATGTGAGGCCTCTCCCAAAGATGGAGTACCTACAGCATTGAAAATATGATGTCCGATGAGAAAGGACAGTTTTTAGAATGGTATCAGAATAACCGCAATAAGACCTTTGACATGCAAAAGGAGCTGGCCTATTATTGCCAGCAGAACGTAAACATTTTGAAAGAGGCCTGCTGCCTCTACAGGGATGAGACTATGAAAATGACACAAAGGGTAGACCAAGTAAAAGTAGATGGCGAACTCCAAAATGTAAGACGTTGCATAAATCCTTTCCAATACATCACGCTGGCCTCTGTCTGCACGACCATGTACAGGTTATATTTTTGGAACCACAGACCATAGCGCTTCTCCCCCTGGACAACTATCACAGACAGAAAAAGAGGTTTTCAACCCCATCTATTCAGTTGCTAATGTACATTTTGGAGAAAGAAAATATTCAAATTCAACATGCCTTACAGGATGGGAATTTTCAGGTAGGCCCCTATTTTTTAGACAGCTATGACAACATTGATGGGGAACCTATGGCGTTTGAATTTAATGGATGCTTTTTCCACGGTTGTGTCAATTGCTACAATGAGAAAGACCAGAACCCATTGACCAGGACCACCTTCTGGTTTCTGAATTATCAGGCATTGCACAAGACTGATTATCTCGAGAGAGGGGTTTTTCTGTTAGGACCATTTGGGAACACAAGTGGAGGGCTCTGTTAGAAACGGATGGGAAGCTGGCAGATTTTTTAAACAGAACGCCGCTGCCTTCTCCACTGGTGCCTAGGGATGCTCTTTTTGTGGGGAGAACTAATGCCATCTGACTATATTACCAAACTAAACTCGGCGAACAAATACACTATTACGATTTTACCAGTCTTTACCTCTTTATAAACAAAATGAAGGAATACCCAACTGGACACCCTGAAATCATTCATGACAATTTCTAACCCCCGTCGAGTTATTTTGGAATAGCCAAGGTGAAACTGTATCCACTGCAAAACCTTTTTTTTCCTTTGTTACCCACCAGGGTGAACGGGAAACTTATGTTCATGCTGTGCTGCCTCTGCGCGGAAACAAGACAGCAAAAGTGCAACCACACTGATGAAGAGAGGGCCCTCCTGGGCATGTGGTGCACCCCAGAATTGAATAAAGCTATCACCAAAGGGTACAGAGTAGCTTAAATCTATGAAGCCTGGCATTTTGCCGAGAAGTCTAGCACCCTTTTTTCACGGTACATAAAAATGCACCTCTGACAAGCAGGAAGCCTTGGGCTACCCTGCCTGGTGTACCAACCAAGAAAAACAGAGATACGTGGCCAATTTCTTGCAAAAAGACGGCGTGACCTTACGCCCAGAGCATATCAAACCCAACACTGGAAAGCGCCAAATAGTGAAATTGTTTCTAATTTCTTTGTGGGGTAAATTTGGTCAGA
The DNA here is from genome assembly GCF_052110815.1 of Crocodylus siamensis. Lineage (NCBI taxonomy): Eukaryota > Metazoa > Chordata > Crocodylia > Crocodylidae > Crocodylus > Crocodylus siamensis. The sequence continues at coordinate 40,547,964 of NC_143404.1, read as the reverse complement.
GAATCAACTTGCCCAACACCAGCATCGTTAGAGAAGCCAAAGAACTCTTTGGCTTCCTTTCTCCCACCTATGAAATTTCATCTCAAACATCTTTATAGCCTGTTTCACCACCGCTTATGCACGCTTGGAGTTGTATGAGCTGCTAGCACCAAGAATGTTGTCTGTACCACCACACAGATTCTGTGATATTTGCGAGCCACGAGGGAGATTGGAACCCCCGTTAGGCGATTATTTAGGCGAGCTCACCAGTGAAATACCACCAGATGAACACATCACAGACTTTGTGTCGGCCAGTCCAAAAACCTATGGGTACAAGTTGTGCGGGGGAAAGGTTTGCTTGAAGGTCAAAGGGATTACCCTGAATGTGGCCAACAGTGAAAAAGTCGATTTTGAAACCTTGAGAGATCTTGTTCTAGATTATGGGGCAAACCCTGCTGGGGACACCCCTAAAACAATTGTGATACATCGGCGCTCTATTGTCAGGAACAAAAGCAAGTGGACGATAGAAACTAAAACCTTGAGAAAAACGCAGAAAGTCGTTTATGACAAAAGGGTCCTCACAGAAAACTTTAACAGCCTCCCCTATGGTTTTTAAAGATGGATACGCGATGGAAGCACCTCTTTTCTGTGATTTTGGCAGGCCCTAGCAACTGTGGTAAAAGTTACTTTATAAAACACCTTCTGGATCATGCTGATTGAATGTTGTCTGCTTTGCCTGAGAATATCATGTGGTGCTATAGCTGTTGGCAGCCTTCGTATGAAGAACTGCTTTGTAAATATCCTTTTATCAAGTTTGTGGAGGGTCTACCGGACAGTCTCAACGACTAGTGTTTGTTTCCTCTTAATAAAATAAATATGGTTGTGGTAGATGATTTGATGGACTCTGCTTGTGACAGTGGCAAAATCAAGAAAGCCTTTACCAAGTATGTGCACCACTGGAATCTTAGCATTATGTAAATAGTTCAAAATGTTTTCTGTCAAGGGAAAAAGAGCCGCACCATTACCCTTAACACAAAATACATGGTTTTGTTTAAAAACCCCAGGGATAAGCTACAGATAGTGTCCCTAGCACAGCAGATGTACCTTGGTAAGGCCCAGGTCTTTCTAGAAGCTTTTGAGGATGCCACTAAACACCTTATGGGTATCTGTTGGTTGATTTAAATGCTTCTACCCCGGACGCTTTTAGATTAAGAACTGGGCTTTTTCCTTCTGACCAACCAGCTGCTTACACGTTTGAAAAAACAGCAAGTGGGAATAAAAAGAGATGATCTAGTAGCAGCCTCTTCTTAGCTCTTGAGATGGTGGAAGGGGAACATGTCTAACTGCGTAAAAAGAAATTTGGCTGTCTTAAAACTGCTTCCTCAATCCTCCTTGCAGCAGAGAAAAGCTATATTCTTCTCGGCCTCTGATGATTTAGTAGTGGCCATTTCAGAACTTGCTCTGAACACCTTAAAAGGAAACATCCCTTTGACACCACATCAAATTTGCGTGCTGAAAAAGAGATGCGGGATCATAAAAAACCTAAGTAACAAAAGATTGCCTCTTATAAAAAAGAAACAGCTGGTGAAACAGTCTGGGGGATTTATTGGACCTCTGTTAAGTTTTGCTTTTCCTCTGATTACGGGGCTTTTGGCTAGCTGTTGATGGAGCACACAGAAAAAATGTACCTGGTGCCCAAACATGAACTGGAACAATCAAGGGCTTCCACCACCTCAGGAAAATATCAGAACCGAGGCAACCCGCTTATTGGATGCTGAAATGAGGGATATTCTCCAAAGCCTGGGGTTAGCAGAATATAAGGCTAAATTGTATGCATCTGTGCTTCAGAAATACCTGACCTACGTAAGGCAGGGTAATCTGGAAAGACGGAATTTAATCCTGTTTCTGCAGGAACAGACCCCCCTAGAAGCCGGATACCCCCTAGAACTCCCCACAAACCCCGACACAGTCATTCAGGAAGTATTGGATAACATGTATGCTTGATACAGGAAAAATACTAAAGTACTGCTCACTAAGCTGAGCCAGCACAAAGATATTTCTTCTTGGGTGATCAAGGGGGTTTTGTCTACAAAGGGATGCTCGTCAAGGGTTCTAACATGCTCAACTTGGTCCAGAGAACCCTTCAGACTCACGCCAAGACTACTAAACATCCGCCTAAAGGCCGGGACATCTTTATGAAAGCCATGGCTGAGCTGAATGTACCATCTTCTGTTATGGGCAACATTGTGAATCATGATCATCTGGAACGTCTGAAAGTATCTGCTTCAGACTACGAAACACCAACACTACCACCTAAGAAGCGAAAAACTGTCTCTAAAAGCCATTGGCTCTCCATGTAAAGTTTCACACTTTGAAATAAATTATTCTATACTGCTATAAAGTTTTTGTCTACGGAAAATTTTTTGAATGAAAACACACACACACACACACTTAAATAACAGCATATTTATTTACACAGCAACAGCTGAGTGTTTTATTTAGACAAAGCATTTGTGAAACTCATAGCAAGAAATACATGTCTGGGCATGTTGAAACATGTTTTGAGCAGGCCCGGCCACATGGAAATTTTTATATTTACTTTTTACAAAATGCATCACCACCCTATCATTTTGTGCTAAATCGTCGGAATAATACAATTTTAAAATCTGTTCAAATGCTTGCTGTGATGGTGTAGGAAAAACCCCGTTCTACAGTGGTGTAGGAAAAACACATTGGTATCCGCAGGCGACAGACTGGGGGTCTTGTAACTGTTTAGTCTGAAAAACAGTGTTGGTAGCATTGTTTAAAAACAATATAATGTTTTGAGGAAAGAGAGTGCTGTTTGGGGAGTGACTGTATGAGTCGAAAAATTCTGTTGTTCCAATCCTCCAGATAAGCAGCCAGCCAGTGTTCTCTCGCTTGATTATGCGGGTGCGTGTTGACCACCAAGCTCAGGGGCCTTTTAGATGGTTGAGTTTTAGGAAGCCAGTCGCAGGAGAAAACATCTAAGACAGTTTCTTTGGCATAAGGGTCTGAGTATAAAACCCTGGCGAGCTGTTCAGTGTCCACCTTCACATGTAGTCAAACAGGACGTGTCTCCTTTGATTTATTTCTATGACATTGTCAAAGACCCTGTACCTGATCGTGTTAACCGTAGTGGGCAAAGCCGCAGCAAAGCATATTTCTGCTCTCAGGTTCCCAGTTTTAATCAGTGAATAATGATCAGCACGCTCCTGGTCAGGAGACAGGTCAAAGGCAAATAAGGTGTACCCCAGAGCAAATTCCTCACTTTCCCGATTGCTTGGTCATAGTGGATAACTAATTTGGGCGGAGTAGGATTGGTAGTAATTGTATTGCTCATAAGATCCACTAACTCTGTGATGATTGTATAATACCCCTGAGGCAGCAAATACTCGTGTTTAAAATAAAGTGTTTGAGATTTTAAAATAAGTAGAAGTACGATGGTGATGTTTTAGTTCCAGAAGTTATTTTGAAAGGGGTGTCTTCATTGATGTTGTTCCAGCTGTGCAGGTATTGTATTTCTGCTAACCCTATCTCCCAGTTCCCCAGCAGATCCAGGTTTAACCACCTGTGTGGTAAAGCTCGAGCTGGTGTTCTGCAGAAAAATGCTGGCGCAAGCATTGCCGGCAAAGTGATGTAAAAGCCACCATCACACATTGCGGCCTTCTGAGGTACCCCTATATGTTACAAACTTGGGAGGCTTCCACCCAGCGGTTAAATTTAGATGGCCACCCCAACCATTTCACCAACAACTGTTTCTTTCTTCCCTTTCCTTTTGTTGCTAGAACTTTTTCAACCCTATAAACTCTGTCCTGTTTGGGGTTCACTTTTTGTAGTTCTTCAGAATAGAGAGAACCCTCAATACGTTTGTCTTCGTAATCTTTTAGGTGGTGTGCAGGCGTCTGCACGCATCTAAGGACTTCATCCACTATGAAAATCTCATTGGTGAATGTTTGTTCATAATCGTTTTCAAACCTCCCATTGGTCCTAGACACCCTCACATGGTCTCCTTTTCTAAACACGGGGGCAGCTGGTTTTATTTTGAAATAGTCCCTGTACATGGCTTTCCACACCCGTGAAGAGTTTGAGAAGTTCACGTCACCAGGCCTGGTGTGGATAGTTCTGTGAAAACTGTGGTTGTAGCTCTTTATAAACTCTGGTAACACATCAATGTAGTGAAAGGTATTGCAGGCTGTAAAATACCTCCATATATTTGATTTTAATGTTCTGTTAAACCTCCTTACCACCACCGTCACTTTCGCTTCACTATTCGTCACAAAATAGTGAATATTATACTGTTTTAACAGCTTGCTTAAAGACTTATTTAAAAATTCTTTTCCCTGATCAGTCTGTAATTTTCAACGTACACAGCCCTCTGTAAAAAAGATTTTAAAGGCCTGAGCCATTTCACTGCCTGACTTGTCTTTTAGACCCACAGCTCAGGCATACTTAGATAATATGTCTATCGCTGTTAAGATTAACTTAACCTCACTATTGTGCTTGGAAAACTGCTGCATATCCACTAAAACTGCCTGCCATTGTACATCAATATCTGAAACTGTCTTGTTTCTTTTAAAACGTCTTCTTGCTGGTTTTTGTAGCGTGTAAGCAACCTGATCTGAAAGTCAGGCGGCCACCCCGCTTCTGTTCAGAACCTTATTCTGCCTTTTGATGGCTTCAAAAAGTATGTTCACCCCACCAAAATTGCCAGCTTCACCAAGAGAGTAATAAACTTATTTTAACGTAGCCTCCTGTGTAGACATGTCTGGTAACTGCTTCCCCCACACCCACCCCACGCTAACACCTGTGTAGTGCATACAAATGCTTGAGGAGAAATTTAAACCATGGCACAAATATACCTTCTTCCGAATTCTCATTGTCTGCTTCAGGGGCCTGGGCAATAGGTCATAACTGCACCACATGATCTAGATTGGTTCTTGCAGCATGAGGGGTTGGGCTTTGAGGGTCTGCATGGGCTCTCCTTCTGATGTCATGGACCATGTGGTGTTAGTATCACACACCACATGACTGAGGATGGGGGTAGAGTTCACACACCACATGACTGGGGGTGGGGGCAGAGTTGCTGATGTCACACAGCACGTGACTGAGTGGGAGCAGAGTTGCTGATGTCACACACTATGTGACTGGGGTGGGGATGGAGTTGCTGATGTCACACACCACGTGACTGGGGTTAGGGGGCGGGGCTGGTGACATCACGCATCATACAAGAGGAAAGGCACATTTGCACTGAAGGGTGGTGGGGCTGTATACTACTGACCCCCACCAGGCACATTTCAACTAGACTGGACCTGCACACTGGTGGACTGCACTTTCAGCTGCCTGAAGAGACAACGGCACACCCTCACTGCCCACCTTGAGGTCGCAGAGGCCAACATCCCCTGGGTTGTTGTTGCAGCCTGTGTATGGCATAACATCTCCAAGGCCCGGGCGGAGCTCTTCCACAAGGCATGGGGGGAGAAGGTACAATGGGAGGAGGACATCCGAGACCAGAACCACCACCTGTGGCAGCAGCAATAGCAATAGGCCCCCACCACTGAGGCCCTAGGTGAGCTGCACACCCGGCAGCAGAGTCTAGGGCACCGGGTGCAAGAGATGTTGGTGGTCCACTTCCTCCTGTGCTGCCCACTGTAGGCCACCTGGGTGGCTGGCCACAGGATCCAGCCCCACCATGCACCCCCAGCACCATGCTAACTGTGGACTATTTTCTGGAAAGCACTTTATTCCCCTCCACACACACAGACCCTGTCCCCACACCCCGACCCACAGAGCCCCACCACCAATCACTCCACCCACCACCAATAAAGCACCCTCTTCCCCATGCATCCTATGTACAGTGTGCTCTGGGTACCTTCCCAGGGTGGGGGGCAGTGGGGTGTGGTACCTATGAGGTGGAGGCCAGGGACAGGTGCCCAGCACCCCAACCTCTGGCCACACCATCATAGGTGCACATGCTGTGGAGAGTCCAGCAGGCAGGGGGCTTGCCTGGGGGTAAGAGCAGCTGATGCTCTTGAGGTGCGGCCAGCTCTTCTTTCTGCAACCAGCAGCCAGGGCCAGTAGGCCCCATGCACAGTGCTGGTCCCACTGTGGGCAGCTCCTGCTTTGTGGCTGCACGGAGCTGGGGCGAGAGGCAGTGGTGGGCCCAAGGGGTGCGGGACCTGGGGCACGTGCTGTGGCAGGAGGACCTGGCCACTAGAGGCACTGCTGCATTTGTATCTGAGCACTGGGTGGCTGCCAGGGGGCAGGCAGGGCTAAGACCTGGCCAGCAGACAGCACAAAAGGCGACTGCCAGGGCCAGGATAGTGTCCAGTACTCAGCGGTCATCCTCCGTGGCTTCCACTGCCCTGGCCACCATAGCAGCCTGCCGCTCCTGGGCCTCCACCATTCTCTCAAGAAGGGCAATGAGCCTGTCCCGGAATGCCGGGTCCACTTGGTCCCACTCCTGTTCGTGTACGACATCATCCGCATGCCAGCCTCTCCACTGCTACGCTGACCAGCCAATCCAATAACTGGGTCCGGTCCTGGGTCCACAGCTGCCGGAACCAGTGCAAACAGAGGCCCTGCCCAAGACTGGCTGCGACCCTGATGGCGTATCCCTGCATGCAGCTGGTGCCACTCCCCCGCATGCAACTGCTGGACCTGCAGAGCCAGAAGAAAGACTGTTTGTAAGAGTTTGCAACATTTCTGAAATATCATGTACTATACCGAGGGGCTGTGCACTACCCAGCCTCAGATCAGGGGTTTTGCGCACACAGGTACTCAGGGACCATGGTAAGTCAGCCGGACATGTCCTGACATAGGTGGTTGCCAACCAAGAACCCTGTCCCCACTCATTCCACAGGGACTGGTGAACCGCTGTTGTGCTTGTTGCAGGCAGCCTACCTTCCCTACCCTCTTCCCAGGCTGAGACAGGTCTGGCTCCTGGCAGCACCCGCTGTGGCTGTCTTCTCTATTGGCACCAGGCCAGTGGTGGTCAGGCTTGGGGCTCCCATCTGACTGGGATGTGGAGCTGGTAGCAATTCTGCGCATGACCTGTGCCCCTAGCATGCTCCTGGTGAGCAACCATCCCACAAGAGCTGTTTGCGCAGACTGAAAGGTGCATCGATTTGTAACATTCATACTGTGGGCCGTAAGGCCCACCTGGCTAACTAGTAATTCCGTGCAGGGTTAATGAGTGAGTAGTACAACTAAATTCTTGGGACAACTAATGAAAAAAACAGGATAGGAATGTCGTGTCGGTCAAAGGGTCAAAATGTGAAAATAAGTGTGCCTGAGGGGGACACTGAGCAGAGCCCCCTGGGCTGCACCCACCAGTCCTCAAAGGCATCCAAGGAGCCAGTAGATACCACCCACTGGTGCTCTGCTTGACAACATGCACACACAAGTGAGAAGAAAGTGGCCCTGCAGTCTCCAGGGGCTTTCCCGGCCAGAGCCTCCTTCCTGGTCAAGTACAGGGCCCAATTGGCCAGGGCCAGAAAGAGGTTGACCAGGAGGTCCCAGGACTTGGTGGGGCTGCAGATGGGGTGACCAAAAACAAAAAGGTGGGGGGTGAAATTCAACCAGAACCTCAGTAGGAGGTTCTGGAGGTGGAGATGGAGGGGCTGCAGCCTGGTGCACTCAAGGGTCATGTGTGCCAGGGTCTCCCTCTGCCTGCAGAAGGGCAGGAGACCGGGGTGTCCTTGTCACATAAATGCCCTTGGCAATAGCTCCATGGAGGAGTCGCCAGCTGAGGTCCCCAGTGGCTGAAGGGTGCCTGACCCACTATGCCCTGCTGCTGATGATCACCAGAGTGCCACAGGTGCACCTGAGAAACTGGCATGGGATCCTGAACTTCAACTGTGTGGTGGGCAAGCCCATGCTTCCCCACATCATTCACCACCTGGGGGGGGTACCTATGCCTATGCCATGTGTCCCTGCCCCAACAGCCGAGGACATCACCACCAGCATCCATAAGTTCATCTGCGTGAGACCTGTGCCTGCCTAGCTGAGGGGGTATTAGCTGCTCAAAGTTCTCCATTCCCCCTCACCTCCCTGCATACTGTGGAGAGGAACTCCAGAGGTCAGGAGGAGCTCGGCCAGCGCAGACATGGAGGGAGGGCAGGGGCAATGAGGCCCCTCTCCCCAGTGTGGGGCTTTCTGGGTGCATGCAGCAGGAGTGCCCATTGGCCCAAGTCTGCCCCTGCTGGCAGCAACATGCAGCTCCTGGCAGCATCCTGGGATGCAGGGGTGTGATACCTGGCTGGTCATGTAGGCCACCCCCCCCGGGGAGGAGCTGGAGCTCATGAGGGCAGGCGGTGCCATCTCTGGGCTACCTGCACACCCAGAGCTGGTGGGGCAGGTGCTGGCCCAGACTGTCAGATGATGCCAGGGGCACGGACCACAGTAGGACAGGCTCCTGATGCCCCGAGGGGCACTACCCTGCTGATGACTTGTTGCCACTGCCAGGCTGTAGTGGAGGCTCCAGCAGGCTGCCCATGCTGGACAACACAGTGCACCTCTGGCCAGGGTCCCAGGGCATGAGGATGTGGTCCAGCTGTTGCATAAATGGCATGGTCCTGTGGGCTGCCCTCAACCGGCGGTTGTAGTTGGTGATGCTGTGCCTGTAAAGCCCAGACCTTTATGCAGCACTAGTGCACTGACCAGTCATGCCTATGTTCATATGTGGCCCACCCAGCCCTCATAGATGTGAGTGTTGGAGTGCCTGCCCTGGGTGAACTGGCTTTGAAACCCAGCCTGGCCTCACAGTGCAACAAGTTCTGTAGTTTCATCCTGGGACCAGTTATGCCCCTAGGAGGCAGTATGTGGCGTTGCAGTCCCGTGGAACTCAGGCTGGTGGTGGAAGGCAGACTGCAGTGCCGGCTCTGCCCACCTCCTGCCACTGGGCTGAGCTCCAGGGCTGGTGGAGTCAACTGGAGCACAACCCAGCAGCGGGAGGCGGGCAGATCCCGCACTGAGTTCTCATCAGCTCTGCCAGCCCCATGGAGTGTAGCCCCGCAGCGGGAGGCAGGGAGCACCAGGGCTGCGCTTCCCCCTGGGCTGAGCCACATGGGGCTGTGGAGGCACTCAGAACACAGCCCTGGCTCTCCCCTGCCTCCCACACCTAAAACCCTCCAGATAAGGGTGACAAAAGTGCAACAACTGCCCTAGGTCTCATTTGCATCTGAGATGGGACCAGATGACCATTCATTTACATGAGAGATGGGGAACAGAAAACCTGAAGCAGAGACTGCAGTGAATTCTGGGATCAGCATGACGGGGAATCTGTGTTCCAAATGCTAATCAACCCAGACAACCAGCTCAGCATTTATCAGACCAGTTCTAATCTGGATTTACAAAGGACTTTTCCTTCCCCCCCCCACACACCTCTTAGTAAAAGTAAGTTTATTGGGTATCTCGGGCCGTACATTCCCCGGTCCCACTATGGGAGGCCTATGTAAACTTAATTGGCTACAACTCGGTTGCCGGGTTAGGGAACGCTGAGGCAATAGACCGAGTCAGAGGGGGTATGGGCAACATTTGAACAATGGTACAGGGTTCATCACAGCATCCAGCCCGTTACAGCCCTGTCCACAAGTGTTGTCATACTTTTCCCGAGACGACTGGTGGAAGTCCTCTCCACAACAGGTTATGAACACTCCAATAAGTGCCTCAAGTCTGTTAAAAGACTATAGTAAGATCTGGAAAAGTCATGCTAAGCTGAGGCTTGTTCACAGCAAGTAAAAATCCAAAAACCCTGATACTGCAATCTATTGTTTCTGAAGACACCAGAAGAGATCCCATCAAGTATATCTGCTATCCATAGGAATGACAAGCTGGCTCCAAGTAGATGTTTCCTGAGTATCAATCAAGTTTCTGAGATGTTCCACCCAGATAACCCCTTGTCAATAGAAAAGACAATTTGATTTACAATATTGAGAATGCTTGAAAGAAACTGAACTGAGGGTATAAAAATCTGTAAAAGAAGCAGCAGTGTGTGTGCTGACACCACTCGCTTTCTTCTGGAGAGGCTGCAGGAGGAAGATCATCTCCCTTCAAGGATCATGCTGAGAACTTTGACTTGTCAGTTTTGCAACCCGAGTTCCTTGGACTGGTGAGATCCCAGCTCTCTCTCTCTCTTTTCTCTTCTCTCTCTCTCTAAGCATAGATTTCTAAACTTGAACTGTATTAGCTAAGCTTGAGCTAAGTTTCCCCAAATACTTAATGAAACCAGGGTATACTGTGACTGTTTGTGTTTGTTTTTCCTTTGCATGTCTATCACTACAAGTGTCAATATATATTTCATCTACTTAGCAATAAATAACTTTTATAGTCAAACTGGTGGTAACTGGGTATATTTTGCCTTCTTTACTTCTCTTTCCCCACTTGCTCTGCAGCAACGCCCCTCTTACCTAAGCTAAAGATCCCTATGAAGCCCAGAAATACTGTGGGGTCTGCTCATCAAGAGACTAAAAGATTGGGACGTGCTGAGTTTGAAACACATAAGGGGATCAACTTGTACAGGCTGATTGACCCAGTTTGGCTCAGATGTGCCCTGATGAACTGAATGCTGGCCCATGAGGGTGTCAACTGGACACCCGGCCGGATTCAGAGGTATTCTGTTTAATTGTGTGCTTGTGTCTGACTGTGGTTATTGTTGCTCCGATGAACTGATTCTTGGCATATGAGGGTGTCAGCCTGTCCATGCTGATCAACCCGGCCAGGTCAGGCATGTCACGTTAATCTGTGTGTGTTTGTGTGTATGACTGATTTGGGGACTGGAGGAACCCAGCCCCACTGAACTGAGTCCTGCAAGATAGCTCCATTGGGGGGTGAGGGCTTGCAGAAGGGAGAGATACAGCTCCATACAGAAACACAAGTAACACAAGCAGCACATTGATAGAATTACCAAGACTCTAGCCCTAATAAATGAGCACACCCCAAAGTAGCGGGCAAATCTGGTAACAGATCCCCCCCTTTATGTGACGCTGGTCAGGCCAGAGCTGGAGTACTGCGTCTAGTTCTGTGCGCCCCATTTCAGGAGGGATGTGGACAACATTGAAAGGGTCCAGAGGAGGGCCACCCACATGATCTGGGGACAACAGGGCAGACCCTACAATGAAAGACTGCAGGACCTAAACCTGTTCAGCCTTCACAAGAGAAGGCTGAGGGGGGACCTGGTGACTGTCTATAAACTCACTAGGGGGGACCAGAAGGGTTTGGGGGACACTGTTTCCCCTAATGCCCCCTGGCATGAGAAGAAATAATAGACACAAATTATTGGAGTGTAGGTTTAAATTAGACATCTGCAAGAACTACTTCACAGTTACGGCGGCTAGGAGCTGGCACCAACTTCCACGGGAAGTGGTGCTGGCTCCTACCCCGGGGATCTTTAAGAAGAGGCTTGATGCCTACCTGGCTGGACTCATTTGAGTCCAGTTTTTCTCCTGCCCAGGCAGGGAGCTGGACTTGAAGATCTACAAGATCCCTTCCAACCCTACTTCTACGATTATGATTCTATTTAATTAACAGGGCTTGGTCCCTGTTACATGCTTCCACTACTCATTCTTGGTTCCTAGGGCTGTCCATTCTCATCATCTAGTATTTGTGTCCTGAACAAAGAAACAGCAGTCCATGCTCTGCAGGTGATCCTAGAGAAGGACATCCTTCACAGAGCTTCATACATCTTTCTCATTTGATATGACTCTCAGATGTGCAGAACACATAGCACATTTCAAGAAAGTGCCTTTCATATGCCAGGGTCCTGGCATATGTTGTGGCTGAGAGCTGTAATAGGATGTCTACCTACCATCCCCTACTGTTGAGCAGCAAAACTGCATCCACTCAGGCATACTATGAAGTGCTGCAGCTGGGGAGGGCGTATACATTTGTATTATATTAAAATGCCCCAAATTAGAAGCACTTCAAATTAGGGTGGGGTTTAAAGTACTTCACATGTACATCTGTTCATACCCTTAGAAATGCTTTCCGTAAGTTTGTATTGCCAGTACAATGTAGAAGTTATACTACAGCTCCTTTCAACTAAGACAGTCCCTAGAGCATTCACTGTAACTCTAAACTTGATACATACCCAAGATATTAGATAAATTAAATAAGCAAAGAAATCCAAATTCTTATGTTTATAAAAGTGACAAAAAATTCCAAGTGCTTTACAAAAATAAGTTCATGTGTAGCATTCAGTAACAACTCTAAAAACTGTCAGTAAAATATATTCAGGTCTTATACCATATAACCAAAATGCAGCTAGGGAACAAATCATTATTGCTAACACTTTCATTGCTCACCAGATCTTTACAAACCATTGCTTCACACATCATAGAGTTCAGCAAAAATTGAAAGCAGGAAAATGTATATGAATAGCACAGCCTTCTACCACCTCAGCAAAACAAGTTGTTTAAAAATAAATATTTAGCAAGCTTTTGTTACTCATCAGCATATTTAAAGTAGTATATTACATAAATGTTTCAGCTTTCTGGACAACATTTTCAAGAGGATCACAATAACTCAAAAGGAAAAGGCCCACTGATTATGAATTAAACAAATTACCAAAGGCAAAATTTACAGCAGATATGTAAAGAATCATAGAAAAATAGTAAGGAAAGGGAACTAAAGAGGCCATCTATAATCCAGTGCCCTGCTCTTTATGCGCCTAAACATGCAGCTATGTACTTAAAGGAATTTTAAAAAACACTAAGTTTTCAACAGTCACATGAAAAGAGGACAGCAAACAAGACAGTTACTAAGACAGCATGACCTGAAGAAAGAAGATGATTCTTGTTTCATTTTCTGGAAGATGAGTAAGCTTGCTTGTCTGTTGCCTGACTGTCTCTTATTTGACTTTCCTTGGTTGTGATAACAGTTTATGTGGGAGAGGATTGTTTTGGTTTGGAGAGTGGGTTTCTGGAAAAGAACTTTGACCATGCGAGTACAAACACCATAGCGAAATGTAGGAGAGATGGTATAAACTATTAGGTAAGAGTTTGAAGTTAAAAATGAACCATCCCAATATTTAACTTCAAGAAGGGAAACTCCACAAAAATGAGTAAGTTAGAAAAAAGTTAAGAAGAACAGACAAGGCTTACAGGCAGCCTGGAAGCTGTTTAAAAATAGCAGCTTAGAGGCTCAGGAAAAGCTTACACCATAAGTAAAGGAGGAGACTTCAGAGTCCAAAAAAAGCATGGTTTAATAGCAAGCTATCAGAGGCAAAAAATGAAAGGTGTCCCCAGATGAGGAAAACAAGAAATCACACAAATTCTGGCAGGTCAAAAGTAAAAGTGTAAGTAAAATAAGACAGGCCAAAAACAATTTGAGAGGCATTTTGCAAAAGATGCTAAAGTTAATAACAAGAATATGTTTAAATACAGCAAAAGCAGAAAGCCAGCCAGAGAGTAGGTGGGGACATTAGGGCTAGGAGCAGACATTCAAAAAGCCTGAGCCTGAAAAGATTTATTTTTTGCAGGTTAGTCTTTGCAGGCTTTCATTCCAGAAATGCAGGCACATGCCTGCAGTGGCTCAGGTTAGAAGCTGGGGAGCACTAAAGCAGTCCTCCCTTCCCTTGCATAGTGCTGAGCTGAGGGGCAGCATGGCCAGACCAGGCAGAATGCTCTGATTAGGGAGGAGTTCCACCCCTTGCTGCTCTTCTGAGAGCCAGCAGGGGGTTACACAGCATTTACTTACATATGCCTCTTTCATTAGCTCAAGCTCTTCTTAAACAACTTTTTCCAAGGAAGGAAGAGAGCCACATTACCAGCTACCTATTTATTAGCTCCAAAAAGCCCTAAGCTGACACTGTGCTGTCTGCCTTTTCTTGTCTCCCATAGCATGGACCATAGTCAGTATGCAATATGTTAGCTAACACTGAGAGGAGTCTGTGCAAGACGGGGGGGGGGAGGGGATTCCTGTTTGAACAGGAAGTGATGAGGGATGGGGGGGAGGGGAAACAGAAGGAAGTCAGGCAGATGGTGCCCTACCTGCAGTCTCTGCCGAGGTCCAGTCAGGGAGTAGAGAAGAGGAGCCTGCCCTGCTGGCCTGGAGCTGAGAGCAGAGCCCCACCTAGAGTTGCAAAGCATCTGGGGTGCTGGGGGAGTCTGATTCAACTTAAACCTGGTTGAATATAGTAGCAGACATAACTAATTTGGGTCAAACCTGTTTATGCAATGTCTGTCCCAGACCCCTTTCCAGGTTATCTCAAACCAGTTTTAGCCATTTTCAAGTATGTGCACGTTCATGTGCACTGAACATCTGTTTTGTTACAGCTGCTATAGACAGGTGAGCTTCACTTCTATTCTGGTCCCTTGGATGTATACAATATGTTGTGGAAGAGTCAGTGGGTATTTTGTAAAAGGCAATCCTGTCTCAGGGATCTGCTGGAGTTTTTCTGAGGGTATTTACAAGCACATGAACAAGGGACAACCAGTTGATATAATATACTTGGATTTTCAAAAAGCTTTTGGTGAGGTCCCTCACCAAAGACTTTTAAAAAATGGAGTTGTTATAGGATTGGAGGGAAGACCCTTTCAGGAATCAAAAACAGATTAAAAGACAGGAAAAAAGGCAGGGCTAAACAGTCATTTTTTGGAATGGAAGATCAATCGTTGAATGCAAGAATCTGTGCTGGAGCTGCTTTTGTTCAACATTTCCAAAATGACTTTGCAAATTGAAAACATGGTGAATTTGCAATGCTCACAGATTATACTAAATTGCTATGGATGTTCTAATCTTAAAATGATGCTGAAGAGTTGAAGTAAGATCTCAGAAAACTAGTGACTGGGCAATAAATTGGCAAATGAATTTCAAGTGCAAAGGAATGCATATGGAGAAAAATAACTTCAACTATATATAAGCAGCCTGCTGACTTACAATACAATTGGTTCCTGAAAACCACGTCTCAAGTCAAAACGTTGTAACTTGGAACCAATTTTCTCATAAGAAACAATTTTATAAATGGGGGATTGGTCCCTGAACCAAGGCCCAATACCCTATTTTCACCAAATATACCCCATAATTTTGTACTTGATCAATGAAGCTACATTAATGTATTTATACTGTAAATAGCAATCGTATTGATTTGGAAGGACTTCTTTGAGGTGACTTTGCTTGACTTTTTAAGGGCTCTTGGTTGGCCTTTGTGAAGGGTTCTTGGCCAGTCTTCTCAGGAGTCTTGGCTGCAAGTTTTTTCTGGAGTCTTGTCTGCTTTCTTAAAGAAAGTGTCCAAGGAAGTTTGGACAGAAGTTCTCCAGGGAGATGGGTGACACAGCGAACATGTTTGCTGGCATGGCATCACATCGGATCAAACGTTGTAAAGTTGAAACTGACATCAGAAAGTTGAAACAGGGTGTCAATTTATACACGTTGTAAGCGCAAGACGTTGTAACTCAAAATGTTGTAAGTCGAGGACTGGGTTCTGAACTGGCTGTTACCATCTGGGAAAAATACCTTGGAGTTCTTGTACACAGTTCTCCAAAAACACTGGCTCAATGTGCAGCAGCAACCAAAAGCCAATAAAATATTGGGTATCATTAAGAAGAGAATTGAAAACAAAAACAGCAGGCATTATTATGCCACTTTATCAATCCATGATGATCCCACATTTTATTTATTAGATTTATATCTCACACTATCCAAAAGCCTCAGAGCAGCTTGACTACTAGTAAGTAGTAATACTTGACTACTACATGCATTCTGCTCTCTACACCTTTAAAAGGATGAGCTGGAACTGGAAATCGTACAGTGAAGAGCAACTACGATGAACATGGGTATACAGCAACTGCCATGCCAAGGAGAGACTAAAAGGCTAGGACTCTTCAGTTTGGAAAAGAGAAGGTTGAAGGGGGAGAGGGGGAATGACAGAGATCTATAAAATCATGAAAGGTGTGGACAAGGTGAATAGAAAACTGTTATTAACCAAGTCCCAGAATACAAGAAGTAAAGGGCACCCAGTGAAATTATGTGGAAGCAGGTTTAAAACACACAAAAGAGAGTACTTTTTTTACACAAGTGTAGCTAACTTGTGGAACCCACTACCACAGAATGTCATACAGGTAGATAACCAGGTTTAAAGAGAGGTTAGATAAATACATGGAGAATAGGTTCCTTAGGAGCTATTAAATGGAGCAATCTGGCATGTATCCTCTGACATCCCTAAACCAATGATGCTTGATGTCAGGGAAGGTATGACAGGGCATGGACCACCCTAGGCATGCCTCATTCGTATACTCTCTCTGAAACATCTAGCACTTTCAGAGGGTAGGCAGACCATTGATCCAACCAATGTGGAATGTCTTATGTTCTTATCTTTTTTTATATAAGTTAGGTTATGCACATTAATGATAAGACCTAAAGGCATTTAAAAATCTGGCTTAAATCTGGCCTGATTTTATTTTATTTGAAAATAAAATTTGGACTCCAAAGTTGCTTAGCAGCTTGCAAAAAAATCATCCTTCACATCTTCTCAAATGCACAGGGTCATAAGTATGTATGGAGAATATACATTTCTCTTTTTGTAGCTGAGTAAATAATACATGTCAAAATATTACTCTTTAAAAAAATTAAACATACCTGTAAGTTATATGCTTCTGCCTCCATTTCTGTCCAGTTAGCGCATATCGCTTTTTCCTTCGGTTATGGCTTAAATGGGGATGATCAGGAACCCCACATCGAGGTTTCTTCATCCATCTTTAAAAAAAGAAAAGAAAAAGATCCACTCTTGTCATAGAATCATAAGTTGAAAGGGCTGGAAGGGACATCAGAAGTCACCTAATCCAAACCATTGCACAGATGCAGACAAACCATCCCAGACAGCTGCCTATTCAGCCTCATCTTGAAAACCTCAGATGAGAAAGATTTTCTAAGCAGCTTATTCAACTGTCCTACTCTTTTTACAATTAGAAATTTTTTTCTTAGATTTAATTTATATCTGTTTTGCTTTACTTTAAACCCAATCTCTCCTGGCCCTGCAACAAGAGAGAAAAATTAGCTTCTTTATGGCCACCTTTCAAATATTTGGTCAGCATAGCTCAGAAGTTATACGTTGGCTAGCACATCTGGAAATTATCAGAAGGAAGACGCAGCATTTAATTTAGAAATTAGCTGCTGACCTAGATTCGGTGACCCCGTGGATCTTGAGAAGCCCGAGGACTGAATACCAGGGTCCTTCCCGGTACCCTTGGACAGTGCAGATCAGGGACACCTGATTCCACTGAGCTTTATAGAAGAGGAACTTGTCATACATCACGCATCAGAGGAGATTGCCGATACGTTGCTGATGCGAATTGTTCTTGTCTGTCACTGTGGTCTTGTTATATTACACGTAGTTGTGTGTTTGTTAGGTCAATAAACCTTTCTTATCTTTTTACCCCCGACCACTCTCTCAATCCCAAACCCTCCTGCTGGCGACTGGGACATAAATTGGTGTCACAAAGAGGACTGAGAGGCTCTGGTCCAGAAAGAAAGGTTGGAATGGAGGGAGTTGGGTGGGCCCCATTGGTGGCTTTGCTTAAGGAAGTGACAGGGACAGAGAATCCCGGGTGGGATAAGGATAGTTTGAGGCCTGCCTGGAGTAACCCGGGAACCATACCAATCACTGGGCTAGGTTTGCTGCTGCCGCCCGGGGTAAACCCAAGAAGGGTGCCTGTCGTGGCTGCTGGCCACGTGCCTGTGGTTAGGGGCCAAAGAGAATGCCCAGCTCCAGGAAAAGGTTACCCAGCTGAGTTGGAGGATGTGAGGGATTCCAACAGTGTGGCATGTGAGGGTATGCGAGCTGCCCCAAGTCGCTTGGAGACATTAGAATGGAGGGAAGGAAAGATTATGATCGCGCGTGTGGCCGCTTCCCTCCAGAAGAGGGCATAGTTAGCACAGGCTGTGAAACCCTCCTTCTAGAAGTGCGACAGTGCCTGTATGAAGAGAAACCAGAAGCTGAGCTCTGGGAAGATCACGGGGAGGGGACAGATGAGGGGAGGAGATTGACGACAAGCTTGGTGCCGAACTGCCCTGTATGTCCCTGCTCGAATGGAAGAGCTCAGCCAAGCATTCCCAGTGGTAGTAACTTGCTGAAGGCCACAAGGGGGAAATCCCCAAACAGAGCTGTGCTCCTTTACCCATGGAAATTTGAGATATACAGGAGCACCATAAGTCCAAGCTAGGAGAGCCAATGATAGACTGGCTAGTTCGACTGTATAGTGAAGGGGCCTCTGCAATATCAGTGAGCCGTGCCAAGGCGGCTCAACTTGTCCTGCACCCTGAGCTCCAGTTTAACCAGTTTTCAGAAGGTGATGAAAATGTTACTTTGTTTTCTGCTGCACTACAGGCAACCACTGCCAGTTATGGTAATATGGAAGAAGAGCTTAACTCTGTTCCTCAGTGTGGGCCAATTTAGAAGAGGCTGTCCACCGCTTGTATCAGTTAGCACTAACTGAAATCACTCATGCAGCAGTTTAGACTCACACGCCAGCTGCAGAAGTTGTGATAGCACCATTGTAGAGGAGGTTTTGCCAACGAGCACCAATAGAGTGCACCTCAGTCCTGTTGGCCTTGGAGCCAGAGTTGGTGAATCACCCTGTAAAAAATGCGATCCGGTAATTAGTGCAGCTTCTACCCAATTTACAGAAGCCAGGGCTTGCCAAGCCAATGAAAACTGCCAAGGCCATGGCAGTGGCCTCAGTGAAAGACAAACCCCTTGACCCCTCCGAATTGTTGAGAAAAGCCGGGGAAGGCTGATCCAAGACTCCACAAACAAGAATGTGGAAAGACTTGTTAGCTGTCAGTTTCAATAAAGTGGAAATCAACAGACTGCCCACCAATGTCCTGCAAGGGCTGTGGGCTAAACACTGTAGCGAAGGGGCAAGCCTGAAAGCAGAGCCTTCTGCGCCAATGGCAGTGTCACCAGAGGAATTCTCTGCCCTGAGGGCGGAACTGTTGACATTTTCACAAGCACATATGGGGCCGCCAGCCTTTACTTCCCCTGATCGTGTGGCCTAGGAAGTCCGGCCGGCCCAACCCCCAAGGAAAGGGACTATGATGGGGGCAGTAGTGAGCCGGGGACTGGTATCTAAAGTTAATATTGGCCCCTAATTTGGATACCTGTACAGATTCAATTAGGTAAAAGTAAGAAGTCAATCAATATGCTATTAGACATGGGTGCCCAGATTTGCATTTTAGATTCCATGGATTAGAAGGGGGAAGAAGGAACCCCTTATAAAGTAACTGGAGTCGGAAGCACTAGACAGCCAGGACATCTGGTTGGAGCGATCTTTGGGCTATCTAATGGCTCTAAAATAATGGAAGCAGCAGTAATACTTAAAGGGAGACCAAGCTTACTAGGGCTTAATGTACTAAGAAGACAACGGTTTGCCCTTAAGCGAGAGAATTAGCAGTTTGAGTGTTCAGTGCCTCACCAGGAACCAGAAGAAACTGGATGTAGCATGATCTCACTAACCCTGCCTCCGATGAAAGGAATACAGAGACCCCAGCATCAAACTCCCCCCGAGGCCACCAACCTATCCAGTGTATTATTAGCCAGCAGTTGGAGGACAGGACTATTATCCAAACCCACTCTCTGTATAACAATCCAATGTGGCCAGTGCATAAGTCAGATGGAAGGTGGCGGCTGACTATTGAATTTCGAGCTTTGAATGCTAATACTGACCCCTTGACGCCCGCCGTCCCGTCACTACCAGCCTTCACAGAAAGCATCTGGTGTTATAGGCCTGCATGGATAGGATGCATTGATATCAAGGACATGGTTTTTTGCTATTCCCATCCATGAAAGTCACTGGCCAGTATTTGCTTTCACGTGGATAGGGCAGCAGTATACCTATACTGTGTTGCCCCAGGGGTGGATACACAGCCCCACCCTGGCTCATGGGGTGAATTTCTAGGAATAGAATAGCAGAATTGGAAGCCCACAATACCAACTGAAGGGCTGTGGAGTATAGTAGAGACCCCGACCCCCACTGATGTAAAAGAATTGCAGGCCCAATTAAGAGCACTCAATTTTTAGCCTATGCGTGTTCCTGAGTTAAGTGTATTGGCTCATCCCTTGTATAACCTATGTAAGAAGAGGACTAAATGGGAATGGAGTCCTAAGCATAAATATGCCTTACAGGCCCTTAAAGAAGCAGTAACTGTCCATGACTCTTTAGCAGCACAACGTCCAGAAGGAGAGCTTTGGGTCCGTATAGGTGTCTCGGAGGGGGGACCACATTGGAACCCGTGGCAGGAGGAGTCCTCAGAGGCAAAAGGAAAACCGCTTGGAATTTAGAGCCGAGGCTAGAGAGGGGGAGAAGCAAGGTAAACTCTCTTAGAACAAATGTTGTATGCAGTAGCGGCGGCCCTAGAAGCCATGAAAGCACGAAGGGAAGAATTACCTACAGTTATCACTACATCAATACCAATACCTATTCTCAAAATGGCTCTGTCAGACGGCCAGCTGCCACCTGGGGGAAGAGCCCAAGACACCACATCTTGAGTCAGGTCCAACGAGTAACTCCAAATAGATGGCCTGTGTTAGTTGAAAGGGTTATAGAAAGTACAATGAATGCTTATCCCGACAAAACAAGCTGCAGTGAACTTTCACCCATCAAGGAAGCACCTCCTTTCCCACCTAAGATAGAGGTCTCAGCCAATGTGAAAGTCTAGTTTACAGACAGGTCTGCTTGAGGTTGTGCCTGGAGGGGAGTCGCCTTGAAGATTCGAGACAGCAAGCAAGTAGTGGTACAAGGCGTCAGAAAAAGCATTCAGTATGCCAAGCTCAGCGCAGTGCTCGCCATGGCAGAATGGGAATTATTAAATGGTCCACGTCCTGTAAAGCCCATTTACATTTATAGCGACTCCTAGATAGTGGTAGAGAGATGCACTAAATAGCTACCCCTATGGAACAAGGAAAACTTTAAAAGATGAGGACAGGACATTTGGAGCCACGAGCAATGGAAGACCTTGTGGAAGTTAACCCAAGATGAGCTCCCTCTACACATCTGACATGCGAGTGCAGCACACGGCAATAAGGCAAGGAAAGGCCCGGAGGCAAAGTAAAATAGGCAAGTTGATCAGCTGACCAAGGAAGAAGGTGCTAAAACCTTGTATGTTGAAGAAAATGAAGCAGCTAGTCCATCATTGCCCAACTCCTCCCCCCACTGCACACCTGGAAAACGAGCCACAGAACGGCTACATTGATAACACGGGCACCCTGGGCTTGATGGAACTGCCTGCTTGGCCACGTCTTGGGGCATTCATATAACTAAGAAAGAGGCATAAGAAATAGTTAATGCTTGCATCACCTGCCGAGAGGTCAACATGCGACTAAAAACTTTCCTGACTGTCCTGTTGTCATTACGTGGGGAAAAGGTAGCATAGCAAGTATAGCAATGCAATTTCATTGGCCCCCTCCCTCAAACTTCCCAGAAGCGACAGTATGTGTTTGTAGCCATAGAAGTTACCACAGAAATAACATTCACCCACCCCTCGGCGAGAGCTACTGCCCAGGACACTTGTGCAGTACTGGAAACTGCTAGCTGTCTATCCACCACCCACAGAACTACACAGCGATAATGGCCCTCATTTCTGCAATCATCTTGTCTATGACTAGACTGCAAAACATAGCATGTTATGGACATATTACATCCCATACCATCTGCAGTCTAATGAATTAGAAGAGCAAGCCAATGACATCCTCAAATGCAATTTGAGGTTGGCTGCTGGCCCAGCTCTTAAAGACCAGAACTTGCACCTAGATCCAGCTATCAACTGAGCCAATAACCGACTCCATGCGGGAGGTAGCCCTATGCAACAAGCCTTTGGATTGGGTGGTCCCCACAAGCCAGCAGTAAAGCGACCTAGGGGTAGTGACCCGGGAAAGCTCCGGGCAGGAGATCAGGTGATAGTGAAGCATCCTCAGGAAAATAAATAGAAGACATTATTGGCAAAAAGTATGCATAATACATAGTAGGTATTTAAGTCAAATTCATCTAATGGGAGCCAAGCTCCTTGATGTCTTGTTCCTACAGATTAGATCTGTCAACAAATGCGGCCATAGACATTTCTAATTAAGTCTGCTACTGAAGATGAGTCCTGTTCTATCACGTGTCTGAATCAGCTAGCGCCATGAAGTAGCAAACTGGTATAACTGTATTCTTCTTACTAATGCCTTATTGTATTTCCTGGGTAGGGCGTGTCTACTATCCTTCTTATTATCCAAATATTAATGATCTTGCTCCTGAAGATCTAAAGGAGTGGCCTGACCCTGAAAAGCATCCCCCAGAAATGCGCTTAGATGACCGTCACCTGGTCCAGCCGCAGTATCCATACTAGAAGAAACCCGCCACCTCAGAGCAAGTGAAATCTTGGTCTCCAAGTAGATGAAACAGAATAGTTAACTGGCAAAGTGGTAACCGTCAGTGCACCTGTAGCACCAGTTATTATCTTAGGTACATTCCCTACTTGAAGGCTGGAATGGCTAACTGTAGGAGGAGAGGTAATTGTTGTAGATCTGCACATTTATAGGTTTGTTGTTACATACTTCCTGAGGAAAACCCCATTGAGCTCAATGCCCCTGAGTCTGTACCCCCAATAGTGCATTCTGCATCTGTTCAGCTTTGCAAGCCACTGAGTTTATAGGAAAATCTACCCCCCCTCCCATTTCTATTGCTGGCAACACTCTACAGCAATGGTGTGAAGCCCACCAGGTGTGAAGGCCCACTACAGGTTAGAACAAAGTTATTACAAAGTTTGTAAATCACATTTACACAGAGGCGTAGTAAAATAGTACCTACTTTAATACAAGTAAAATGAGGCTGTATCTGCAAGTCTCCACCACTTATCCCCATCCTTTTATACCAGTGAGATTCCGAAAGCAAATTAGTGCTATGATTCTGCCAGAGCAGTGCCATTTTACCAACCCAGAACAACATCGTCCCCATGAGCGACTGTAGGAACTCTTTCTCTCTCTAAGAAGTGAAGCATTGTTACAGACTCCCAAGGAGGGAAAGATAAACGTGATCTGTGACAGAAGGGGGTGTTCACTATTATCTCTGGCTGTTCCTCCCTGGGAGGCCCCAACACCACCTGTGTATAACTCCACAACCTGGCAGAGGTCACAGGTTAGAATCCCAACCCTCCTAAACGCTTCCTTGTTCACTGCCCGGGTATTGTTCAGACCAAAACAATAGTATGTCTGTGCTACCTTTCCAAACTGTTCAGCAGGAGCTTGAGTAGCTGAAGAATTACTTAAGTGGGAATGGCCAACCATTTTCCATTCCATGAATACAGGTGGGTCCCGAGGAGATGCTCCAGGTTATCTTTGAGATGGACTTAACTTGGCTATGAATGTACAGAACTTGGATAAATCCCAGAAAAATACTAAGAGTAACCAGTCTCCGATAGGCAGTAGGGCTGCTCACTAGGTGAGGCATCCTTGAAGGAAAAACTTTAGAGCACACTGATGAATTGCTAACTGATGTAAAATTAGAGACAGCCTGTCTTGCCCAGGCCATGACAGACACTGCTTTTAGAGCAGACAAAGATCAAACCTATAATATTGCTTGTGCGCAGGTTCAGTTATCACTAAACATGCATTTTTATGTAACAATGTTAAAAATAAAGAATGGCCCCCTGGCTTAGAGCATCAGAAAATGCCTGCAACATTTAAAGAAAGATACCCCTATCAAAGTACTTAGACTACCACTTGGGAAAGCTGTGATAAAACAAAGTGTTCATTCCTAGTATAGGGGGTAAAAGATAGAAACTAGACCACTCCTTATTTGTTTAGCATGGGGCTATGAGAAAGATGCCTTTGAGACTAGTATCTGCATCACCCCATATAGAATATAGTTACCCCAGATGGCCCTCGGTATGTGGCACAATCCCCCTTAGTTCAAATCAGTAACACCTTAACTGAACTAAAGACCCTATAGAAAGGATAGCCTCTCAACCCACCCAACATGACTTGCGTATATGAGCTACCTAATGTGTCATATGTAACAATAGGGCAACATGCTTGTTAGGAAGAACCAGGTTGCTTACTGTATAAAAATAGTACTACCTGGGCTTTGTGTTGCTTAAAAACTAAAAATAGAGCTGTTGCTGTACTGCAATTAAGTAACCGTACTATTGCCCTAAAATGGCCAGAAATGTCTTCTGAAACCATAACTCTCAACTTTATGATACCCACCTCATGGGTATCAGATGTAGACATGCCACAGTTAGAAGACTAAAATAAGGTAAAAGATAAGCTATGAAACCTTGAGGCAAAAGCTCAGCAAGAAACTTAGTTGGCCCTCCTTGCTCTGGAGGGTGGGCAGATCATCAGTTTGGCTGTCAATGTGCCCGAGACCAGTAAATAGTACAATGTAATCTGCACTGTTTGCATGTCACCAAGTATCACCTCAATTACGTGGCTAACCATCTTATAGTGCTCTGTATTGCCCTAGTGGCAACAGCTAAATAGTGTTTTAACCATTGTTGTCATAAATCTGTACATGCTAGGCAAGTTCAATTTAAAGATCTCTCCCCATTCCCTGATGTAGCGAATGTAGCTTTAGCATCTCAACTGTAGCTATCACAGTGCTTCAGCAAGCAAAGGGTGGAGTGTGACAGCTAAAAATTGTGTCTAAGGTACTTGCTGAACATGCTGTGAAGATTAGACCAAGTGTTTCTTGTTTGTTTACGTATAGAGCTGCATGTTGTCGCTATGAGTTTAATTAAAGTAAAAGATTAGTGAGGTCTTGTATGTAGTGGCACAGTTAAAATTAACCTTATTAAAAAAATTCAAAGGTTTGTACTGCTATTGGAAAGTTCGTAGTAAGTGGCTGTGAGTCCACAGCATAGCTCAAAGTTATAAATCGGCTAGCACATCTGGAAATTATCAGAAAGAAGATGCAACATTCTAAGAGAAGATACTAATTTAGAAATTAGCTGCTAACCTAGATTCAGTGAGCCCATGGATCTCAAGAAGCTCGAGGACTAAATACCAGAGTCATTCCCGATACCCCTCAGACAGCACAGATCGGGGTTGCCTGATTTTGCTAAGCTTTATAAAAGAAGAACAACTTGTTGTACGTTAAGCATCAGAGGAGACTGCCGATAAGTTGCTGACACAAATTATTGTCTGCCATTACTGTCTTATTATATTACGCGTAGTTGTGTGTTTAAATCAATAAACCTTTCTTACCTTTTTACCCCGACCACTCTCTCAATCCTGAACCCTCCTGCTGGCAGCTGAGACAGCTGGGATCCTATGACCCCAGCTGACTTCCTGCTCCTGGGTCAGGGGGGGACTCGATGATCTCCCAAGGTCCCTTCCAGCCCTAATGTCTATGAAGTCTAAGGCAGATTCAAACCAGTATCTCCTACTGCTTGGAGAATTCATTAAGCACCAAAGTCTGAGCTATTCTAAGGATAATGTGGTAGGGTATTCAACATCCATCCCACTGAAGTTGAGTTCGTAATTCATTGAACCAAAATGAAAGAACAATAGCAAACATGTCTCCCAAACCTAGTGGTCAGCTGGGAAAGAGTTCCAATCCTTTGATTCCATTCTCTACTCCAAGGACTGTTTCATGTAAAATACCTAAATAGTCCTTGTAGGACTGACAGAAAAACCCAAGACTCCCCATTTCTAGGGGAGTGGTCTAAATATTAGACTTTTTCTCTTTCTTGTCTGATGCACAATGGAATAGCTTCAAAAGGAGGGGTAGAGTGCTCAGTTGGTAAGGGTGAAGGTTATTCCTCCTTCAGCTGTGTTTTAAAATAAGTGGAATTTTATGTGGACCAAAATCCCCTATACATTCCCTTAATATCTACCGCAGAGATAGGGAAGTACATTTAGGTTGCATACTATTATTTCACCTTGAAGCCTAGAAATCCCAGGACCAATCCCAAATACAATCTGGATGACTACAACTTTGGTGCCATTCTGTTGTTTTTTGTGCAGGTATAGGTGCATCCATTGTAAATATAGGTGCTTGCAGACATGTCTGCTGATGATAGCATCCAGGAATCCCCACCTGGTTATGGGTCTGGATGCCCACAGGGGTGAAGGAGGGCATCGTTCTCCTTCAATGTCCCACAGGCCCTGCTGTCTCCACCCCCAACCCAGCATTCACAGCAGTGCCCCTATTCATTATCCCCAATTTCTTTCTCAGAGCTTCAGATCATAAATGAGTTTATAGACCAGCACTTGTGGGAGCTAATGAGGGATGTGCTCTTTGAGACCCACTCATTCAGCATGGCTGTCTGTAGGCAAAACTGTAGCAGTGGATGAATTCTACGTTGGGGCCATGGAGTCCATACAAAATAGGGGGAATCAAGATGGTGCATAAGGTTACACCTCCTTGAGAGGCAGGCTGCACTGGGGAGTGTTAACTACAGGGTTTCCATTAAGACATAGCACTCCATCAGCATGATCACTATGCCAGAGGCCAATGGTGTTGTCATGGTCAGTGCTTTAAAGAGGAAAGTTAAGAAATGAAATATGTATGACAAGGGCCTGGTAGTAGCCTCCTGACTTGGTTTCACTGACAGACAGAGTCCAGGACTCAAAGTCGCTGTACCCACAGGACGGTTACAGAGCATTCCCATAGGGAAGCATGGTTTTGGGGACACATTTCCCCCAATCCCTGCCTCAAAGACCTCCTCCCACTCCTTCCTCAAGATTCCCAACCTGCTCCCTAAGCCTGGTGTTCTTCCACCCACAGCTGCTCTTGGAGTTCCCTACAATTTCCCACCGTTTAACTAGGTACTCCCTGTTCCCACTCACTGCCTGCCTCCCTGGTCTGTCATTAGACTTTCCCTATTTCCTCTTAGAGTCTCTCTAGTTCAGTGGTTCACGACTGTTTTAGACAAGGTACTCCTGGATAGACTCAAGGCACCCCTCTTTAAATGTCAGCTCTTAGTCTTCAGTCTTTTTTTTTTAACTAGACAAAAATAATAAAGCAGTTTTTCATAGTTTCATAGTTTCTAGGGTCGGAAGGGATCTGAGTAGATCATCTAGTCCGACCTCCAGCCATGGCAGGAAAACGTACTGGGGTCAAACAACCTCTTCTTAAAACTCCCCAGGGTAGGAGCCAGCATCACTTCTCTTAGAAGTTGGTTCCAGATCCTAGCTACCCTGACCATGAAATAGCGCTTCCTGATATCTAGCCTAAACCTGCCCTCTGCCAGCTTGTGACCGCTATTCCTGGTCACACTTGGCAGTGCACAGGGGAATACTGACTCCCCCAATGCCTGCTGATCCCCCCTGACTAGTTTATAACAGACCACTAGATCCCCCCTCAGCCTGCTCTTTTGGAGGCTGAACAGGTTCAGGTGCCGTAGCCTCTCCTCATAGGGCCTGCCCTGCTGCCCCCTGATCATGCGAGTGGCCCTCCTCTGGACCCTCTCCATGCTGTCCACATCTCTCTTGAAGTGCGGCACCCAGAACTGGACGCAGTACTCCAACTGCGGCCTGACCAGTGCCGCATAGAGGGGGAGGATCACCTCTTTGCACCTGCTTGAGATGCATCTGTGGATGCATGACAAGGTACGGTTGGCCTTCCTGACTGCCTCCCCACCCTGCCAGCCCATGTGCATCTTGGAGTCAATGATGACTCCAAGATCCTTTTCCACCTCTGTGCTGACAAGAAGGGAGTTCCCCAACCTGTAGGTATGGTGCCGGTTGTTCCTCCCCAGGTGCATCACCTTGCACTTGTCTGTGTTGAATCCCATCCTATTCACATCCGCCCACCCTTGTAACCTGTCTAGGTCTGATTGTAGCCTGATGCTTCCTTCTAGAGTGCCCACATCCCCCCACATCTTAGTGTCATCAGCAAATTTGAACAGGGTGCTTTTTACCCCCTCATCCAAATCGCTGATGAAGATGTTGAACAGTGCAGGCCCAAGGACCAAGCCTGCAGAACCCCACTGCCCACGTCCTTCCAAGTTGAGAAGGACCCATCCACTACCACGCTCTGGGTGTGGCCCTCCTGCCAGTTGGTGACCCAATTGACTGTGTGGGCGTCGACACCACAGTCCTCCAGTTTCTTAATGAGGACGGGGTGAGTGAGAGACAGTATCGAAAGCCTTCCGGAAGTCCAGGAAAACTATGTCCACTGCTATCCCTGCATCTAATCTGGTAATCTGATCATAGAAGGCCACCAGGTTGGTCTGACAGAACCTGCCACTGATGAACCCGTGTTGGTTGCTCCTAAGCATGCAGTCCCCTGCTGGCCCCTCATGGATGTGTGCCAGTATAATTTTCTCAAACAGCTTGCCTAGGACCGAGGTAAGACTAACTGGCCTATAGTTTCCTGGGTCCTCCTTCCTCCCCTTTTTAAAGATGGGAACCACGATGGCACTCTTCCAGTCCTCTGGCACCACACCAGAGCACCACGAGTGCTCATAAAGCCGTGCCAGGGGTCCTGCAATGACCTCGGCCAATTCCCTTAGAACTCTAGGGTGGAGATCGTCCGGGCCGGCTGACTTGAATACGTCCAGCCCCTCCAGAAACTCCCTGAAAGTTGTAGTCTTTCTGATGCAAGCAACTCAGAAAGACTACAACTGCAGGTTTCTTTTTGAAATCTCTTGGTTTATCTTGTGCATATTTGTATACTTAACAATGAAAACATTGTGTGTCACTCCAAGACCACTGAAAATCTCAAGGCTTGATACTGACAGCTAATTATTAACTAGCCATATTAGCTGATAACAATCTGATAACCGATTTACAAGAATGCAGCCAGGCAATGTGGAGTGCAGCTCCCTGCAAGCTAAGGGAGGGGAAGGAGTGTGTGTGTATGGAGGGGGAAGATCAAGGCCCTCAACAGTGAGGAAGGAAGTGGGGGCACTGCTCAGCCAGGGCAGTGAACGGGACCCAGGGCTAGGGGCAAAGAACAGGACAAAGCCGTGGGCAGCTTGTCCAGGGGATCAGCATCCTGGGGCTTAAAATTGGGTGTGGGGAGGGGGCACTTGAACTAAAGCTCACTGAATGCTAATACCATATTTAAATGTGGGTATGCTTTTAAACAGAGCAGAGCTGAGTGGGGTGAGGGCAGATGTGGGCTGCCTGCCCTGCTGCCTTTTCCCCAGGAGCCCCACACTGGCTGTGCATACCCTGCCCACCCAGCAGTGGGAGGCACAACCTGCCTCCTCCACTGCTGCTAGACGGTGTGGCTCCCGGGGCAAAAGGCAGCAGGGCAGAGAGCTCCAAGCCCACAGTAAGCAGCCTGCATCAGCGCCATGCACAAATCAGCCCTGGGTACCAACCCCAGCCCCAGCCCCACTCCCTCCCTTACTGTGGGGGTCTGAATCTGCCCCCCATCCCCTTTTCCCCTCTACAGACTTAGCTGCAGAGAGCTGCTCTTCACACTGCCTGACTGCATTCCTGCCCATGTGCATGCATGCAGCCACGCACATCCACATGGCGTCTGGGGGCCCTGGCCAGCATTATAATGAATTATATTTAACTGTGAACATTATTGGCTACACTAGCCAAAAAAAAGCAGATAGCCAATAATGAAAATTTTCCTTTTATTGGTGGCAATTCCATATGCAAGCAATAGATCAGTGAACCTCCACCAATGTCATTCCACTGTGCTTTATGGATCAGTGAGATGACTACTCTTACCCTTTCTTATAGATAGGAGGTACAGAGGCAGTAATCCCCTTTCGTGCTGGATTCTATTCACAACCAGGTGTCAAAAGAGAACAAGATATCTAATGGCCATTATATAATAATATTATATAATTATATACATACAATGGCAAATTGCCCATCAAGAATGATGGGGCAGGGGGGAGAGGAGTTGGGGGACAGAGCCCTGAGTCTGGCCCCACGGCCTCATCTTGCTCCCGGTCCAGGCCCACTCCACCCCTGCCACTTTGGGTTTTTTCCCTGCCGCTCCGGGTCTGATCCCACTCCATGCCCCCCACACCACTCCAGGTCCAGCCCCACTCCATCCTGCTGCCCCAGCCACTCCGGGTCCAGCCCCACTCCACCCCCCATGCCGCTTTGTGTTCACCTGGTCCACGTCCGCCTCCCTCTCTCCCTCCCTATCCACCACCTCTCCCTCCTTGCCAGCTGTTTTGTGAGGTGGCAGGGGGGTGCTGCCACCATGATCCCCCTCTTCGCCCTCAGGCAGGAAGGTGTAGGGAAGCCTTGCTGCTCAGGCAGCCAGGGCATGTTCACTGTCACCATGAACTTCCCTGGCAGTGGCTCAAACTTGGACCTGCACAGCCCGGGCCACGCAACCAATCAACGCCCACCCTCTCAGCGGCGTATGCGCAGTTGCCCAAAAGTATTAGACAGACAGACGGACCCAGACAGATACAAACTAAGCCTTTTATTATATTAGAATTACTGTCTCACCATGTCGACTTTCAGTTTTGGGTCCTTGTTAAGAACAATAAAGTTAGCAACCAGTTCAGCTGTGCAGTGCTGTCTCTCTCGTCTTAGTTTGATGCCTCCCCCCCACCCCCCCGTCGAGTCACAAAGATGTAGAAGAGCTGTCCAGGATTCTAGGAGAGGTAACAGCATTGAGCTGCATTTCATCACAGGTTCAGGAATTCTATCCAGGTTTAAAACCATTTACCTAGCCCCAAGATGCAAATTTAAGATATGCACCAATATCCAAGGGCCATGCTGTTGTGTTAGATCAGGCAATTATTCCAAGTGGAGGGCCACTTACAGAGTTTTGACAAGCTGTCGAGGGCTGCATGGGTAGCCCCGCCCCTTGACAGGTACCCAGTCCCTGGTTACCATTTTGGGGCTGGAAGTCCTGCTCCTAACCTCTGACCTTTGCTACCAGAAGTCCCTCCCCTTGCCCCTGGAAGTACTCCTTTGGAGAAAAGGGTTTGCCATCTTAGAACACAACCCCCCACCCAAATTATATACTAAAAATCAAACACCCATAATATTTTTTAATTTCATTTTTAAAAAATTAATTTGTCCTGATTTGAGTGTGCTTGTACTATATATGTAGAAGTGATTTCATAATAGCTCAAAATGCAGTCTTCCTCTTGTATAGAGTGTGGGGTGTGCAGGGGTGTATGGGTGGGTAGATATAGGGTTTGTGGGGATGTGTGTGTAGGGGTATGGTATTTGTGGGGTGTGTGATTGTGTGTGGAGTTTGCAGGAAGGGTTTGAGAGTATGTGGGGTGTGCATGGGAGCCCCTTGTGTGCGCCCCCCCCAAGCCAGTCAGCACCCGCCCCCACCCCACAACAGCCCAGAGCCGGAGTGCCCTGCGGTGCCTCCCCACCACTGCCAACAGTGCACAGTCTCAGTGCACCCCGTGCCCACTCTGCACCACCCAGCTGCATGCAGCAGTAGCAGCAGGGACCAGAGCATGCAGCCATGATCCTGCACCCACTGGGCGCTCACCTGTCAGGGCTGAGCAGCAGCAGCAACAGCAGCAGAAACTGGGGAGAAACTGCTGCTCAGCAGGGGGAAAGTGGCCCCTCCTCACTGCTGCCGGGTAATTTTTGCTGCAGCTGCCCAGAGCCCACACCACGCTAGGCTGTGATGCGGTTCCTTCATCGCTGCCTCTGGGCTGTCCAGCACTGCAGCAGTGACAGGGTGGAGCAGCTGCAGGGCAGCTCACAGGTGCTGGTGAAGGAGCCACACTGCAGCCTGGCGCAGGCTCCAGGCAGTAGCAGCAAAAACTGCCTGGTGGCGGCGAGGGACAAGGGCCACTTTCCCCACACCGAGCAGCAGTTTCTGCCCAGCTTCTGCTGCTCCTCAGCCCTGACGGGCAAACTCAGAGCCAGCACAGGGCCCAGGCTCAGCAACGGTGGCATGGGCTAAACTGTTGCTCAGCATGGGGGAAAAGCAGCCCCTCCCCTTCCCTGTGGCCGGCGCTTCCTGGTGCAGCCACTTAGAGCCCCCATAGGGATGCTTGCATCTGCTCTGCACTGCCACAACTGGAGTGCAGGACAGCCCTGCATGGGCTCTGAGCGGCTGCACTAGGAAGCGCCAGCCATGGAGAAGGGAAGGAGCCAATTTCCCCCCACGCTAAGCAGCATTTTGTCCCGTGCTACCACTGTTCAGCCCAGACAGGCGAGCACAGGGTGTGTGGGGTCAGGGCTGCACACACTGGTCCAAGCCTGTACCACAGCTGGTGGGGTGGGAGTGGGAGAAAGTAGTTGTGAAGGAGCACAGTGACAGCCAGGCAAGAGCGCAGGGCCAGTGCCGGCAGGGTCCAGAGCAAGGCAGCAGGAGCACGGGGTCCTAGTCAGCAGGGGCTCTATGGAGCTGGGTCAGATTCCCTCTCTCCCTGCTGGTGCAGCCCAGCCTGGCTCTATAGACCCCTGCCAGCCTGCACCCCATGCTCCTGCCACCTTGCTCTGGGCCCTGCCAGTGCTGACCCCAGGGCACTGGTGCAAGCCCCATGCTCCAACACACCTGCTTGCTTCCACTGTCCCCCGCCGCCACTTTCCTGCCCACCTGCCAGCCGCTCTGCACAACATGGCTCCTGGATACATGGCCACATTGGCAGAACTGAGCAGGAGCTGGCCCTGCTTTCAGGACTGGGGCAATCACCTGTGGTCCTCCCCTATCTCCCTGTCCCCCTCCCCACCCCCCTGTCCTTCTGTTCTTATTTGAATTTCCCACTCTGGTGCAGGGAGACGGGAACAGCTCCACAGTCCCAGGCCAGAAGCCTCTACTAGGCAGGGGGTTCCAGCTGGGGGGACGGGACAGGGCTGGGTAGGCCTTGCTGTTGTCCTACTGCCCTTGGCTCTGTCATCTTTGACAGGCAGCCAGGGAAGATAAATATTAATTTTCTAAATTTTGGGGGGGCCCTGTGGGCCAGACACAATGGCCCAGCACATCGGATTCAGCCCATGGGCCGTATTTTGCCCACCCCCGTGTTAAGGTCTGAAACTCTGACTACATGATAGAGGAATCCCCAGCAATCACGGTCACTTTTGTTAAGCTCACAGACCAAGGTCCCCTCTCAAGATGTATGCAGTGAACACATCATCTTACATCAGGACCCCTTTCGCTAACTTATAGCCAAAAAAAATTCTTTATTCTAACCATCCTCTTTAAGTGTCTGGTGGTCATCCTCACCCTAACATCCTCACTGTTGGTTAACCATGGGACAGTAATGCCACTCCCCCTGGGGACTGCCTGCTGTGTTGTCTAAGTACTCATTGCTATGTTTCCATTCAGAGCCGGACTTAGGGGTGGATGATGTGCGCAACCGCCAAAGGTGCCATGGTCGGGGGGCATCACACACACATACAAACAGCTTATGCTCACAGCAGTGCTCTTCCCCCTGCCCCAGGCAGGAGAAGTGGTACCTGCAGCAGTACCACTGACTTGGGAGGGGGGCAGTGGGAGGGCCCCAAAATACAAGTTCACCCAGGGTGCCATTTTCCCCAAGACCAGCTCTGCTTTCACTGCCTTCTGATCCAACTTCTTTGGTTTTAGTTCTCAGGACAAGCCTTTTTAATATAGGCAGCACTCTGGTGAATGAGGAACTACTTCTAATAGTCCAGGCCCATGGAAAGGAACCTTGAATATCGTTGTGATGTGGCAGGGATGATCCTCAGTATTCAGGTAGCTGAAGAGGTACAGGTAGAGGTGACTCCTAAGGGGCAGG
The DNA here is from genome assembly GCF_052110815.1 of Crocodylus siamensis. Taxonomy (NCBI): domain Eukaryota; kingdom Metazoa; phylum Chordata; order Crocodylia; family Crocodylidae; genus Crocodylus; species Crocodylus siamensis. Next base: position 40,514,382 of record NC_143404.1, on the reverse strand, counting down.
ACTAAGTCCAAGGGTCCTATTGCACAAACTGATACATTCACATAGAAGGGTAAGAGAATCACTCTTACTGAGCAGTCGGGTATGTGAGTTGGGTCACAAGGTGCAGTTTGCAGGTGAAGTAGAATTCTTCCCTACCTAATGACTCAAAAGACCCTTAGACATCACGTTTCAGAACAAGTATCTTGCATTTCTTTACAGAGACAGTTAAGGAATTATTCACATTATAAATCACTTTAAGCCCATTTGACCTAACAAGAAGGATCTAGAAATAAAACTACAGCAGTTACCACATATGCATGGATTGACTTCTTGTTTTCTGTAACCCTGTGCCTGATTCCACATTCTTTTGGGAAAAGTGGTTCAGAAAAAGGTACTGCACACAACATTCTCTGTACTCTGGAATATTGATGATAGTCAATCTTGCATTTCCAAAATATAGCTGGCAAGGACTGTATCCATATGTGTATTAAATTTACAGTTCTCCCTGAACTGCCCTTAACGGTGGCTTCTTTGACTGCTCTCCTCCCAAACACTGATGTTAATGCCATGATCCAGTTTTAGTTTCAAAAAATGATGAGGGGAAAATGAGAGAGAGAAAACTTCTCTGTAACAGGGCACCAGATACAGTGCCTGTTACAGGGGAAAAAGGGAAGTACCATCACAAGCAAAGAAAGAAAAAGTACCCGCAGATGGCCACAGTGGGAAAGGCAGAACAGTGCCGGGCAGGGACCAGCCCGAAAAGACAGTGCAATGACAAGGGGAAAGCAAAGGCAAAGCTGAGCAATGCTGGAGGCAGGTACTCACCGAAGCCAGAGGAGCTGAAGACATGTCAGGAAAAAGCAGGAGAGTAGCTGTCTGAGTGAGTGCTGAGCCAGGGAAGGGTCTCCCTGGTGGCGAAGAGGCCGGAGGAGGCAGTCAAACTCAAACTTCCTTATCTGGGGCAGGGGAACTCAGGGAAGAGGTTGGCAGTCAACAATAGAATAACTGGCAGCTGCCTGTATTACTAAGCAATCCCTTACTAATTAATAAGCTGTGACCCTGCAGATTTAGAGACGGCACACACAAAGTGACGAGCAGAGGACTAGTGTTTAACCCTCACTGGGACTGTGAAACAAACAGCTCAGTGCAGAGAGGGCAAGCAGAATGCCATCTCCCTAGGGAAAAGAAGACAAAGGGAACTCTCACGACCACGAGACCTCACTAGACTAAGAGAAGGACAAAGCACCCAAAGTAATATCAAGGGTTGGAACAGCATAGGTGTAGTCAGGACAGGGTGAAGGGGAGGTAGGAGCCCTGTGAAGACTACAGACAGTATCCCAAGGTGTCTTAAGAGGAATATCCCTCAAGCTCTGTGCCCTTTTTCTCATTATATCTATTTTACCATCACGGCATGGCAGATGAGCAAGAAGGGCATCAAGAGTACACGTCGGAGCAATAGCAACACCTATGGCACCAGTGCGATGTCCACATTCTCATTCACCGGTAAACAGGGGATAAGAAAAAAGAGCAAGTTTGCCTGGCAATTTCTGAAAGAAAAAGCAGTAAGGCCTCTGTGGCAACACTGCATTAAAGGGAACTTTGCTGCAAATTGGTGGGGTGAATTGGTGGGGTATCTATTTGCAATGACTGTTTTGACTAAAGCCTATATAGTGACTTTTTAACTGAGTATTTGCAACTGTAGGGTGCATTTTGTTAAAAATTGATATGAGGTGTGAAAGAGGCAGGTTTAGTTTGGGGTTGAATATATGTGCCAGGGGTTGCCAACTGGGGGTATGCGCACCCCCAGGGGTAACTGAGAAGGCCCTAGGGGGTATGCACGGATGGGTGGGGACGGAGCACAGCCACGCACCATCCTGCACTGCCACGCAGGTGCTACCTGCCCAGCTAGATGCACGGGAAGCTCGCATGCAGTAGCTGTTGCTGCTCCGTGTCTGGCCACATGCCACCTCCCCCCCACCCCACATCCAGCCGCATGCCACTCCTCTTCCCCTTCTCACTCCATGTCTGGCCATCGGGGGTATACTGCTCCAAAAAAGTTGAAAACCCCTGATATATGTCAAACAACCTTATAAAAAGGCAGGCCCTTGCAAATGCAGTGAATGAGTCTGCCTGGGAAAGGAACCAGGAGAGAATGGGAGTTCTTTTCTTATTTCTTTTCCTTCTCTATCAGGTGTCTGGAAATAGTCAACTGAGTCTCAAAAATGAGAAAGCAGAAGATGGAGAATGGTCAATCAACTGTCATGATCTAGATGGATGTCTCAGACTTTTGTTTTCCCATGAAGGCAAAGATCACTTAATTCTCACCAAGATGACCAAACTGGAAATAAAACTTATGGGACTAGGGGCAAAACGATCAATTTACACAGAATCAAAGAGATTAAGGACTTGATGAAAAGATGTCACAGAGTACTGCTGTAGACAAAGCCCTGCTGTAGGGTAAGACAGGATGATGCAGGACAAAAAAGGCAACTAGCGGTGTAGGATGTCCAGGAAAAACAACCACCAGACTACAGCTGTGTTAGAAATAGCAACAGATCTCAGACACTAAGCATGGAAACTACTGATGAGACTGCCTCAGATGAATTAATGCATGACAGGTACCAGATGAAGACCCCACAAAGCAGAAGATGAACTACACAGCCACAGAGGAAGACAATGGTATCTATCCTCCAGACTTCCAGCTCTTATTCAAGATGTGACTGAGAGACTGCCAGAAGTCACATATTTTTCAGATCATTACCCTTCCCTGCTTGTCTGTGTGTGGGCACTAGTGATGCCATCAAGAATAATCCTAAGCAGATAGAAGAAAAATAAAAGGTCTAGACAGTAGCATGAAGAGGATTGGGGCGCAGGTGATGTTTCCACTGAAGATAAAGGTCTACACAGGACCACTACATAACCCCCCCCCAAGAATAACACATAAGGAGCCTTTACACATGCTCCCAGCATTCTGATCCAGCATGTGCCAGTGTCACGTGTAATCAGCATCCCACATTTCAAAATGGCAACAGGGGTGCTTTAACTAAAACTCCTTGAATGTGTTTCAGCTAAAGCACTCCTGTGGCCATTTTGAAATGCAGGACACTGAATACATGTGATGTTGTGGCATTTAAACTAGAGCAGCTGTCCAGGAGGTGCTCTAATTTAAAAGCCACCCCCTCCACACCACACCCTAGAGCAGTGGTCTCCAAAGTAGGGTGCGCATTGGGATGCAGGAAGAAAATATTAGAACTTCTATTTATATTTATACTTACATAAATATACATATATTGGGGGTACATGCTCAAAATTTTTTTACTGATAGGGGTGCACAATCAAAACAGTTTGGAGACCACTGCCCTAGAGCACATGCATAGACACCCATAGTTCAGAATGTGGTATTGATAAAAAGGTTTTCGATTATTCAACAATGGATTAACATTCTGCAAGAGAGCTGCTATACAGAGGAAGGATCTAACTGAAGAAGACTGGGAAAAACATATTTGGACACTGTCTAGTCAGCTTTGCCAGGAGGGGCTTTTAACTGAGTCCTATTAGAGGTGAGGAAGAAAATACCACCAACCACAGGGTATTTAATACCAAAGGATAACGACCAAAAGAAAAGGCTTAATTCTGAAGAAAGGTTGAGGAAGCACAAATTGGGAAACAAGATGAAAAAGGAAAAGCAGCCTGACAGCTTGCAAAGTATATTTTGATGTTTATATACTAATGTAACTGTATGAAGGAGGGAAAAGTCCAATGAACTGGAAAAGCATAATACGTAAAAGAAAATTATGACTTAGTATTATAGAAATTTGGTCGAATAATGTTCTCAACTGGAATATCAATGTTGAGGGATACACCTTCTTCTAGCAGGATAAACTTGAGGAAAAAAGAGAAGGCATTGTGCTATATGTAAAAAAACACATGTTCTTGTTCTGTTACAAAAGTAGAAAAAAGTAGCAGATCTGTTGAATGCATCTAGGAGAAGAGGCAAAACAGCAATAGTGATACTGGGGTAGAGGCCTACTACAGACCGTCACATTAGGAAAAAGAGATGGATGAGGCATTCAAAGAGGTAACACAAATATCCAAAATTTATAAAAGTTAAGATTTCACTTCCCCAGTATCTTTTGAAGAATATAGTGCCAAACACTGCATTTATTGTGAATCATAAAACACCAGGGTTGGAAGGGAACTCAAGAGGTCATCTAGTCCAACCCCCTGCTCAAAGCAGGACCATTCCCAACTAGATTATCCCAGCCAAAGCTTTGTCTAGCCAGGTTTTGAAAACCTAAAAGGATGGAGTTTCCATCACCTCTCTGGGTAACCTGTCCCAGTGTTTTACTACCCCTCTAATGAGAAAATACTTCCTAATATCTAACCTAAATTTCCCTTGCTATAACTTGAGACCTTTGCTCCTTGTTCTGTCTTCTACCATTGCTGAGAACAGTCTAACTCCACCCCGCTTCAGGTAGCTGAAAGCCCTCCGTCTCCTTTTCTTTAAACTAAATAAGCCCAGTTCTCTCAGTCTTTCCTCGTAAGTCATGCCCCTCAGCCTCCTCGCCACTTCTGTTGCCCTCTGCTGTACCCTCTCCAATTTGTCCATATCCTTTCTGTAGTGGGGGTCCCAAAACTGAACACAGTACTCCAGATATGGCCTCACAAGTGCTGAATAGAGGGGAATAATTACTTCCCTTGACCTCCTGGCAACACACCTACCAATGCAACCCAGTATGCTGTTAGCCTTCTTAGCAACAAGGGCACACTGCTGCTGTATATTCAGCTTATTGTTCATTGTAACCCCTAGATCCTTTTCTGCAAAGTCGCTGCCCAGCCAGTCAGCCCCCAGCCTATACTGGTGCATGGGACTGTTCCATCCTAAGTGCAGGATTTTGCACATGTCCTTGTTGAATGTCATGAGATTTCTTTGGCACAATCTTTCAATTTGTCTAGATCACTCTGAATCCTAGCCCTACCATCCAGCATTATCTACTACTCCCCCCGCTTGGTTTGATATGCAAACTTGCTGAGCGTTGTCAGAGCAAAATTTTGAGTATATGCTGCCAACACAGAAGAGCTGGACTGACATGCGCGATTTGACTCTGTGAGTGGAAACTTCCAAGGCTCACCCAGCCCTTGCCCCCTGGGTGACCTGCAGACCTGTCAATCATAGTTGACCTACTTTCCCCACAGACCATGCTGAGATTGTGTCAGCTTCTGACTGAGAGCATGCTCAGTCAGAACCTGACATGAGGTAATCTGACTAGAAATTTCTCTGCAGAGAGAGTTCTGATTGGCTACCAAATTCATATAAAAGTTCAGTGAACCCCTCCCTCGGGGGGAGATCGCGTTAGCTGGAGACAGAGGCTGCTGCTGCAGGGACTGCCTCTCAGTCAGGCTTTAGGGCCTATCGATCTCCTCCTTCGTCTCTTTCGCTTGGCATTTCGTATTGCTTGTGTTGTATTACGGCTTTGCATCGACTCACCTGGCTTCCGACGTACCTTGGCACTGACTTTCGGCTACGATTTTTGGATCACCCCTTCGGACTTTGTTTGCAATTTCGGCTCGACTCACCTGGTTTTGACTTCGGCTTCCGACATCACCGCTTCTCACTGTTGTCCTACAGGACAGGCGTCACGCGACTTACCGTGTACAACGTATTACAGTTTTCGTCTCATTGTTTTGTATTACCCATTTAATGAGCTGTTGACCAGCCCTGGGACTAGGTCTTCGGACTGACCCTCGTGGGCCAACAGACCCCTTCGCTGTTCATTGTTGTAACTGTAACTGAAGACATCGCTGCCTACGCCTAAAGTGTAAGTTAAATAAATTCATCTTCATTTCAATCCACTCCGGGTCCATATCTCCTGACTCTACGCCAATAATCCCACCTGTCCATATCTGATTGCCACCCCAGCCCACCGTGACCTTGGGGCCCGATTCATTCTGTTTGGTTTACCCCGACAAGCGTGAACTCTTTGCCATCTTCCAGGTCATTGATGAGGACATTGAACAAAACCGGCCCCAGGCTCAACCCCTGGGAGACTCCACTTGATGCTGGCTGCCAACCAGACATCAAAGCATTGATTATTACTCTCCGAGCATGATGTTCCAACCAGTTTTCTATCCATCTTATAGTCCATTCATCCAGCCCATACTTCCTTAGCTTCCCTACGAGAATGCTGTGGGAGACCATATCAAAAGCCGTGTTAAGAATCAAGATACACCATATCCACAGAGCCAGTCACTTTGTCATAGAAGGTTATCAAGTTGGTCAGGCATGACTTGCCCATGCTGACTGCTCCTAATCACATTTTTCTACTTCAAGTACTTTGAAATGGATTCCTTGAAGATCTACTCCAGGATTTTTCCAAGGACTGAGGTTAGGCTGACTGGTCCATAGTTCTTTGGATCCTCCTTCATCCCTCTCTTAAACATAGGCTCTTTTCCAATCATCTAGGACCTCTCCTGATTGCCATGTGTTTTCAAAGATGACAGCCAATGGCTCTGCAATCACATCAGCCAACTCCCTCACCACCCTTGGGTGCATCCCATCCAACCCCATGGCCTTATACACATCCAGCTTTTCTATGTAGTCCCTAACCTGTTCTTTTACCAGTGAGGGCTGCTCACTTCCTTCACAAACTGTGTTGTTGCCCGGTGCAATAGTCTGAGAGCTGATCTTGCCTGTGAAGGCTGAGGCAAAAAAGGCATTAAGCATTTCAGCCTTTTCTACATCATCTGTCACAAGGTTGCCTCCCCCATTCCTAAGGGACCCACACTTTCCCTGATCCTCCCCTTGCTATCAACATACTTGTAGAAATCCTTCTTGTTACCCTTCATGTCCCTTGCTAGCTGCAACTCCAATTGTGCTTTGGCATTGCTGACTTCTTCCCAGCATGCCTGAACACTACTCTTATATTCTTCCCTAATTATTTTTCCAAGTTTCCGCTTCTTATGAACTTCCTTTTTGTGATTTAGTTTACTGAAGAGTTCCCTGCTAAGCCAAGCTGGTCTTATGCCATACTTGCTAGCCTTCCTGCACATTGGGATGGTTTGTTCCTGCACTCTCAATAAGGCTTCTTTGAAACGTGTGTATCATGAAACAAATCATAACATGCCAACTGATCACAAGCTAAAATTATTGTGGGATACCTCTAAATTTCGAAGAAGTTTCTATTTCAACCAACAACCTCTTTGTGGCTGATCTGCCATTTTTTTCCAGGGATAAACTGGTTTAATGTCTGGCATGTTACAGTTCTCTTGTGTAATACTCTTATATAATGTGCAACAAACAACATCTGCCAGGAGCCTCATACAGGAAAATAATATAATGTTCACAAAGTTCTTAATGTACATACAGAACTTTCATTTTCAGACAACTGAAGGTCAACTAAGGGTTCATCTATTGTCAATCTTGTTCTGACTAATACAGAACAACTGGTTGTGAATATGAAGGATGGTAGGAAAATTTGGAAAGAAGTTATTAATAGTACCAAAAAAATCATGATTCCAAGAAAGGGAAAGCATAAGAATAAGACAACAAGGATACCAAATTTCAAATGGGATGTTTTCAACTGACTCAAAAATTACAGGCAAGGGGCAAGGTTCCATGGCTAGACAAGTTCAAGGACAATGGGGTCCAGAACTGCCAGTTACTAAAGGAAATATTGTTGAGCATCCAATACTGACAGAAGCACTAATATACTACCTATCTTTGAAAAGGATAAAAAAAGAGGACTTAGTAATTACTGATCAATTATTGGAGATACATTTAAAGCAATCAGTTTGTATAAACCTGGAGAACGGTCTGATCAGTAGCAGCCAATATGTACTTGTTCAGAAAAAATCATGCCAAACCAACTTGATTTCCGTCTTTGACAGAGTGAAAAGTTTGGTGAGCGTAGGGGACATAAAATACCTGGAGTTTATTAAGGATTCTGACACAATCCTAAATAACAACATTCTCATAAGTAACCTAGCAAAATATGGGTTAAATAGAATTACCTTTAGGTGAAAACATAATTGGTCAAATAATCATAAACAATAGATTAACACATTATGAGCACCAAAAGAAGTTATAGTCTTCATGTGATCAGGCCCCTGAAAGTGCTCTACAGCCATGCCGTGACACACATGCATGGCTGCAGAGTGCTTCTGAAGTGGCTGATTGCATAAAAAATTAATCCTCCTCAAATACGGTATCTAATGAAGGTGCTCTGCTTTAGAGCACCTTAGGGGACTTAAATTAATCCTTTGTGCTTTCAGGGTAGTGCAGATGCAGCCCAGCCCCACCCCTGGGGCTGTCAGTAGGGAGGGAGGGGGGAGGAGGGAGAGGAAAGCTGCCAGCCGGGCTTTGCCCAGCCTGAACTGGAAGGCGGGGGGAGGGGTGGTTGGATCGGAGCCCCCTCTACCTTGCAGGCCCCACCCCCTGCAGGGGTACTGGGAGGAACTGGGCTAGGTCATAGTTTCATAGTTTCTAGGGTCGGAAGGGACCTGAGTAGATCATCTAGTCCGACCCCCAGCCATGGCAGGAAAGCGTACTGGGGTCAAACAACCCCAGCAAGATGTTCATCCAACCTCCTCTTAAAAACCCCCAAGGTAGGAGCCAGGACCACCTCTCTTGGAAGTTGGTTCCAGATCCTAGCCACCCTGACCATGAAGTAGCGCTTCCTGATATCTAGCCTAAATCTGCCCTCTGCCAGCTTGTGACCGTTATTCCTGGTCACTCCTGGTAGTGCTCGGGGGAACAGTGACTCCCCCAATGCCCGCTGATCCCCCCTGACTAGTTTATAACAGGCCACTAGATCCCCCCTCAGCCTTCTCTTTTGGAGGCTGAACAGGTTCAGGTCCCGTAGCCTCTCCTCATAGGGCCTGCCCTGCTGTCCCCTGATCATGCGAGTGGCCCTCCTCTGGACCCTCTCCATGCTGTCCACATCTCTCTTGAAGTGCGGCGCCCAGAACTGGACGCAGTACTCCAGTTGCGGCCTGACCAGTGCTGCATACAGGGGGAGGATCACCGCTTTGGACCTGCTTGAGATGCATCTGTGGATGCATGACAAGGTACGGTTGGCCTTCCTGACTGCCTCCCCACACTGCCGGCCCATGTTCATCTTGCAGTCAATGATGACTCCAAGATCCTTTTCTACCTCTGTGCTGGCAAGAAGGGAGTTCCCCAACCTGTAGGTATGGTGCCGGTTGTTCCTCCCGAGGTGCATCACCTTGCACTTGTCTGTGCTGAATCCCATCCTATTCACATCTGCCCACCCTTGTAGCCTGTCTAGGTCTGATTGAAGCCTAATGATTCCTTCTAGTGTGCCCACATCCCCCCACATCTTAGTGTCATCAGCAAATTTGAATAGGGTGCTTTTTACCCCCTCATCCAAATCACTGATGAAGATGTTGAACAGTGTGGGCCCGAGGACCGAGCCCTGCAGAACCCCACTGCCCACGTCCTTCCAGGTTGAGAAGGACCCATTCACCACCACTGTCTGGGTGCGGCCCTCCAGTCAGTTGGCGACCCGCTTGACTGTGTGGGCGCTGACACCACAGTCCCCCAGTTTCTTACTGAGGTCTGTGAGGCAAGGGGTCTCCCATCCACCCCTTCCTCCAGCTCAGGTCAGGCAAGCTGGTACTTCATGCTGCTCCTTTCCTCCTCTCTACTTTGCATGTCCTCAAGGAACCTATTCTGAAGCACCTCGAACAACATGATCAAGAACAGCCAGCATGGATCCATCAAGTCATGCCTAACCAACTTGATTTCCTCCTATGATAAGAGGATAGGCTCTGTGGATGAGGAAGAGCAGTAGATGTGATATAACTTAACTTTAGCAAGGCTTTTATTAATAAGAACACTGGAGGAGACAGTGCCAAACTAAGGAAATACAGACTAGATAAAAGTATCCTAAGGTGGATACATAACTGGTTGAATCACTGTACTCCACTAATCATTGATGATAGTATCTTGTTGGGAGAAGGTATGAAATAGGGCTCCCCAGGGGTCTTGTCCTGGATCCAGTATCAACATCTTCATTAATGATTTAGATGATGGGACTGAGTGCACATTTAACAAATCTGTGGATAATACCAAGTTGAGGGGAGTTGCCGCCACTTTAGAAAGTCTAAGATCCAGAAAGACCTAGAGAAACTGGAAAAGGCTAAGATCCAGAAAGACCTGGAGAAACTGGAAAAAATGGTCCACAATCAATCAGAGAAGAGTCAATGACGACAAGTGCAAAGTCCTGCACTTGGGATGGAAGCATTGCATGCACGTGTACAGAATGAAGGATGAGTGGCTAGGCTGTAGTACTGCAGAGAAAGAACTAGTAGTTACAATATACCATAAGCTGAATATGAGCCCATAGTCTGATCTTGCTGCAAAAAAAGGCCAACAGTATAGTGGCTTATTGTGACAGGGCTCCGCCTGGTTTGCCTCTGTGCTGCAGCTCATGTGGTCAGGCCATGACTGGCACAGCTGATGCTCTGTGGTCAGAAGGCCTGGCACCAATTGGTGCAGAGCCCAGCAGCCACATGTTGAAAAGCAGCCTGGAGACCAGAAACCCATCAGGAAGCATCCGACAATGGAGCTGGAACCAGATGCACTCCCTTCCTCTGGAAGCAACTTGTTGCTTCCCCTGGTGGCTAGCAAGCCTGGGAAAACATCCCAGGCCTGCTTTAGCCAAAGGGGCAGCCAGAAAGGAGAGGCACACATGGCACGCCAAGAGGCCGCCAGGAAAGAGCCTGGTGCAGCTCCAGCAGCCAGGTCAAGTCCGGGTCCATGTGCTGGAAACAAGCATCCCCAACTGAACCAGGAGGACCTGCCAGCCCGCAGAATGTACAAGCCTGGAGGCAACACTGAGCCTTTTGACCTCGCTCCCAGGCGGCCTGATACACTGATGAGTTCAACAACTGTCAAAATGGAGAATTGCCCAGTGCACCAAAGTTAGACAGGGATGGGAGAGGGCGACCCAGTAGGCCCTGAGGGCACCTGACAAGGGTGAACCCTGGAGGGATGGCCCACAATGCCCACACTGCCTGGTGTGCAGCCACGTGCCTGAAGTACACCAACAGGGAACATGCTGGGACTCTGTGACACCTGGCCAACAGGCCATCTGGAAAGGCCCTGGGGAAAAAAGGCCAAGCGGCCCAAAGGGGCCAAAGGGTTGGGAAAACAGACCTTTAATTCCCAGTGCTTGAGATTGAGCATCTCAGCACAGGGGCAACAGTACCCTACCCACCACTCAGACAGAACTATGTTAAGTTGCTTTTGTGTTGGCATTTTTCTCTTAAAGAGTGACAAAACCACAGGGAGATTCCTGAGACACCAGTGCTCCGTCACATCATCACGTCAAAAACCTGGAACTTCGTCAAGGCATGGCCTGGATCTACAGTAACCCCTGACTGGAAAGGGGTGGGGTGGAGGGAGGAGGAGACCAAAAGAAGATGTGCCAAGAAGGGCATTCCTGAGCTGCTAAGAACCACCAAGCAACATCCCAGAGGTACTGGAAAACACCAAAGTTGTGACAGTTAAGTAGACTCGGGGTGATTCTCCCTAGGTGCCAGGGCAAGGGACTGTCAGTTATGTTAACAGGAGTGCGACTTGCAAATCAAGGGAAGTGAGTCTTCCACTCTATTCAGCACTGGTGAGGCCTCACCTGGAGCAGTAGCCCAGTTTTGGGCCCCATACTTAAAGAAGTATGTAGACAGATTGGAGAGTCCAGCAGACAGCAAAAAGAAGGATTAGAGGCCTGGGAAGCAAAGTTTAGAAAGACAGGTTGAAAAAGCAAAGATTATTTAGTCTGGAGAAGAAAAGATTGAGGAGGATTTGATAAGTCTTCAATTACTTGAAGGGTGACTCTAGAGAGGATGGAGATGCGTTTTTCTGTGGCCATAAGGGACAGGACTAAGAGCAACAGACTCCAGATGCAGTAGAGGAAATTTAGGTTGGAAATTAGGAGTATGTTTCTGATTCTGTCAGTGGTCAAGCATTGGAACAGGCTACCTAGAGAAGCTGTGGAATCTCTATCCCTGGCAATTTTCAAGAGGAGGTTGGACAGACACTTGTCTGGGACAGTTTAGTCAGGGCTGATTCTTCCTAGAGCAGGGGGATGAACTAGATGACCTTGTGACCTTCCATCCCTACTTTTGCATGATCCTAAAATTTGCCAGCCACATTGGGATGGTTTAAAAATATCATACTGGATGCACACATTAAATATGTACTCCAGGTAAAAAATAGTAAGCAGACTAAAGAAAGAAAAATCTACCATTTTTAAATGGTAGAGTAAAAAAAAGAGGCAAGGTTTTTTGTGAATGATGTATTTTTATTGGACCAGCTACATCACTGGGACAGACTTTGAGAAGTTTTGTATCAAAACCCCCAGTTTTTCTTTTTTTATTATTTTAAAAGGCATTCCCTCCCCTTTCCGACTTTTTCTCTCCCTCTCTATTCCCTATACGTAAGTATAAATGAGCTAAGACATAGGATAAGCTTCAGCATTTTATTCTGGTAGCAAGTTATATTTGTTTTATTTTTTCTCCTTCTTTGTATTGTATAATTATGTTTATATTGATTGTTACTGTTCTATATTTCTGTTTTACTGATGTGATATGAATTAAGCTAACATATGTAAGTTAGCATAAGTCACGTCAAGTTTCCATTTTGTTTGTCAAGTCTCCATCTTGTCCCCATGCCCTGTTGTGTAAGTATGTTGTTACCTATGACTCATACCTACCCCTCCTATGTAACTTGGTTCCTGAATGAATGGGGATGAATGAAGCTGCCTGAGAGACAATGGCAGTAGGTCAAAAAATAGCTCCCTCTGAATGACCGAACCATCAAAACCAATGCCTGGACCAATGACCCAGCCATTGGAACCACCCTCAGCATTCAAGAAACAAAAGATGAGGCAACCCACCATTGTGCCAAGGCTGTACATGCTCAGTAAGAACACCTGGAACCTTCTGAAACAGGACTGACATTGCCTGGACATTCCCTCCCCATAGGAGATCATAGGTAGTCTACCCCATAAAAAGGGGTAGTGAAGACTGACTCCTTGGGATGCCCTCTCCATCTGGAATAGCACCACACCACACCACCTATCCACCCAGAGGCCCTGTGGGCAACCCCCCTCTAGACAACACCTGCTGGACAAAGACCTCTTTCCAGCCTGGTTAGGTAACTATCACCCCCACCCTCTCTTCAACCAAGGATTTGGATTGTTTCTCTTTCCTGCCTGGACTCCAACCCTTCCACTGAGTCTCTTTCTCCTGCTGCCATTGTGAGTGCATGTGTGTGTGTGTGTGCACACGCGCACACACACGTGCACCAATAACTTCATGGAGCTGTGTAGTGTGCTGTCTGTTTAATAAACCTGTTATTTTGAAACCGTGAGTTGGGTTTTTGTTTGTTTCCTGTTTCCTCCTTGCTACCGCTTATCTGCTCCCCAAGCTCCCAGCTATCTGCCTCAGTTTCCAGCCCCAAGCTCCCAGGTTTCTGCTTCTCTCTCTTTCCTGGCGGTCTCCTCCTTGCCACCGAGCTTATTCCCTTGCACCAGTGACCTCAAGTAACCCTGGGGCCACTTGACCTTAAGTAACCCCAAGCCTCAGTTCCTCAGCCCATTTACTCTCTAGTCTACTGGTTTTAATTCCGATTCCAGCAACTTTCACTTCTTACACTTTCTTTCTCACCTTAACCTTCCCCCAGGTATCCCACACACACACATACATACTATACCATCCAAGTTAAGAACTCACCTGTGTTTAGGTGGGTGGTATGTGTGTGAACTGGTGAATATACACACATACATATACACACACACATCACTGTCTGCGTGATATATGAATTAGTGATCCGTGTACATGTACAGAGTGTGTGGGTCTTGACAACTGATTGTTAATTTTTGGTGTGTAGTATATATGTGCTTGAACTGGTGATAGGTATGCACGTGGCTAGGCTGGTTTGGATGTGTATGCACCTGAGTTGGTAGCGCGCGCGCACCTGATGAATTTGTGTGTTTGTATATGTGCAATTGTCATAACCTCCTGACTAACAAAGCAATATTGAGATCCTGACCCCACAGGACAACATTTTTTGCATGCAGCCTCTTGCATATTTTCTGGATCATCATGGCTTTGACATCACTCCAATGCTACCAGAGTAGAAGAAGCTATTAAAGGCAAACAAAATCTCATTCAAGAAATGAAAGTCATGTCCTAGCAAGAAAATTGGAAAAAATATTCATTCTAGCAAGCTAAATGTAAAACTATAAGGCAAGCAGAAAAAAATTCAGAACAACTTGCTATAGGCATCAAACATTCTAATATTATAAAAGCCTAAGTCTGTCTATCTGTAATGCTTTATTCGCACTCTGATTGGCTGACCGAAATAGCCAATCAGAGTGTTCCACGCATGGGGGAGCACCACCCTGATTCCGAAGCCACACCAAGGACTGGACGGGGGTAGGGGAGCTGGCCTCAGCTCCCCCACCCCGCTCCCTACAAGAGGCAGAACAGCAGCAGTACTGGGCATTAGATGGCAGCACTCCATCCCAGCCCTCTACCCCCCACCCCCACCATTCTTGATGGACAATTGGCTAGTATACATATAAGTACCTTGCATAAGTACATATACGAGATTCAGGTGGGCCCCTGAACAATCACAGAACAAGAGGAGCAATCAAGGAAGATAATGCCATTGTGGAGAAGCTGAATGAGTTCTTTGCTTTGGTCTTCCCTATGAAAGAGACAGGGGAAAATACCATATCAGAGCCAACTCCTTTCAGGGGACAAACTGGTAGAAATGACGAATCAAAAGAGGGGCTTATAGAGGAAACTGATAAACTAAAACAGGGTCCATACCCTAATTTGCCTCTCTAACTTGTTTTTGTCCCCATATCTTGCTTACAATCTTTTTAAGTATATTAAATAGATTGAGAAAGGGAGTGGGAGGAAAAGTAGACAACAAAGACGTGGTGAAATATGAAGAGAATGGGCATGTCAGGAAAAAAGTAGAGAAGAACAGACTGGCGGAGGAGGACAAGAGTGAAAAGGAGAAGCAGACTGTTATGAACACAGTACTTAGTGTTTCTGAAAAACAAAATACTGATTTTGTGATAAATTTGGAATCTATCCGAGCAAAAAGTGCTGCAACAGGGACTGACATTTTTGTTTCAAAGGAATGATGTTTAAGAAAGTTTAAAACATTTTGAATTTCTGAACTTTCATTTTGCTTTGTTGGGAAAACAAACTTACACTTATCCACACCTTCACTGTATTTTATTTAAAGGAAAAAACTAAAGACAACAAAATGTCAGTGATATTAAAGCACCTCAGGAACTATAAAACAAGACAGTCTGCTATAGGCTTTAACAATTGGATCTGTGTATGGATATACAGATCTATAAATTTTAAAAAGACAAACATTACCAAGGACTGTCATTATGGATGACTATCTTTCCAAATATATGTTGAAGAACAAATAATGGTAGGACTTAGATAATTTTGGATATGCCTGACAAGTATTTTAGGTAAAAGTCACTGAAACAACAAGAGTATATTATTACCTTTGGTACATACTAGAAGAGCTTGAAACAAATAATCAGATCCTTTCCTCCCTTCTCCCAGTACAAGGCCCTGCTGTCTACCTTCTTGTAAGCAGCAGAGGACACAGAACAAAGGATGCAAATGTACAGAATTTTTAGCCAAAAAAGTTTTTGTGTTTGCCAGTGGAAGTAAACTGAAAAGAAAGTGAATTTCTGAATGATGAGACTGTGTTTACTAATGGCCGTACTCACTCAAGTGACTGTAAACAAATTCACTGATCTCTTCCTCTGTCCTGACATGCAGCTTTCCCTGCATGTTCTCCCTTTCTGGAAATGTTCACTATAGCATAAATCATATAGGGACCCAGGGGAAGAACAGCAGAGAATGCATCCCCCACTTCCTGACCAATTCCACTCACAGTCATAGCCCCCAGGAGAAAAGAGAAAGCAGCAATGGACCAGAGAGGTTCTATTACACCTAACAAAAACCCACAGCCAATGCAATTACTCTATTCTTGTTTTGTTTACTTTCACACATCCTAGGAAAAATCTACAGACTGTAACGTGAACAGGGTAGAATGCAGGAGGAGTGGTGATCTCTAGGACTTCCAGTGACAGTAGTATGTATTTTGATGCCATCCAGGGAAGGTCACCTAGGTTGACATGAGTGTTTCCAAGTGGTCCTCATCAAGGTAAAATCATGGGTTTTCCACCAAGCAGCAGGGAGGTAAGCTTAAGTAGAGACAGTCTCTGCAGTGAGCACACAAATGTTCTTTGGCAGATAGATACAAAGGCAGTTGGGGGCATAAAATGAATGGAAAATCCCGTTATTCCATGAAATAATCTATAGTGTGGTATTGTAATCCACTCCTCTGGGGAGAGGTAGTCATGGAGCAAAGCTTCAAGATTGCCTCCTGTGGTGCTAACATTGAATGGCAGAATGGTAGACACCACCTCTCATGGGACCCTCTGGAATTCATGACACCTTTCCAGAAAAAAAAGGTTGGGAGGTAGGAGCATCTCTTGTAGCACAGTATCCACTAAACAGTACATAAAACTGATCCTGTCTGATAATCAGCACACAGAATAGGGTCGCATCACTGAAGATGAAAGGTGGACTGAAAAATTGTGGAGATTGTCAGAAAGATGTGGAAGCTGATTGTGCACCCCCCACCCCCACATACTACCCACAAAGTCCCAGGAAAACATCTTGCCTGAACCTACTACCTACCTACCTGAACCTACTACTCACAAAGTCACAGGAAAATGTCCTGCAGCAGCCAAGGAGATGGATGCCTATCCCAGGCTGACCCCATACCTTGGCATCCATCATGTCTCTGCCTGAGGGCAACAAACATGTTGGAACCCCAAGGGTTAGTGTACTTATTCTGAGAGCTTACAGCAAGTGTGAAAAGACTCCCAAGATGGACTGCTAAAACTTTTTTGGGAGTTCATCAGTTATCTCCTAGACTTACTCTTTTAACAATGTCTCCTTGTCTAATTACTGTCATTCCAGGGTCATCACCTGCACACAGTGGTGTGCCCAGCTGCTCCTACTGGCGCTGCCACTGAGGTACCAAGGACATTGGCTTAAACAGCAACTGAACAAGCAACGAGGAGGACAGAGAGCAAGGAGGAAGCACTGACAGACCTGGTGGCATTCTCAGAACAAAGAGTTATTACAGTCCAGAAGCAGTTCTGTGGGACAGAGTACCAACAAAATAGGTGTGCCAGTTTGGTGACGAGAAGGAGAATCTAATGATAGTTTGAAGCAAACTATGGACTGGTTTATGGAGAACTTCTGTGTTAAGGAGGAGACAAAGCAGTCCATCAAATCCCCCAACAGGTAAATGAAGAGGATCCAGACCAGACTGCATTTTGTCCCCCTCCTCAGGCCTAGACTAAAAAACCACATCCTTACACGCTATTGTTAGAAATGGAATATTGTTAGAAATGGAGTATTGTTAGAAATGCACAGCTTGCATCTTGCACCTGATAAGAAAGAAACACTGCCAAGGACTTTTTTCCTTGCCCAGCCTTGCCACAGCTTTTCTTATACTAAATCGCAGACTCTCCCCCAGCTTCTCCCTAGCCTTTCTCATACAGATTACAGAAGCTGGAATTCAACTGACTGTGTCCTTGAAAGGGGGGGGGTTTGAACTCTTGGTGACCTATAGTAGTCTCTGAGCATGCTTAATTAGCTGATGCATATTTACCTCTCCGCCCTGCATACTTAAGTAGTTAATTATACTATACATGCGATGTATGTAGTGATGTAACCACATATATGCTTGTATGAAACGGAAGTGAGCTGTAAGAGTTCCTGTTTCTGCACACGTGCCCAGGAGGAAAAAGATAAATACAGCCTGCAAAATTCCTTGGTGGGTTCAGAGTAATCTGAGTTTTTGACTCTGCTCTGACCCTATTTGCAAATACACCTTTTGTGCCATCTAATGAGTGTGTGTCTGTGATTTTGGTGGCCTCCAGAGAAACGAACCGCTTTAAGCATCACTACTGCCAGAACAGCATCATTATTTGCCTCCAGCTCAAGTTTATATATCTCTGCCACTTGTGCCCCTGCCCCTGGACAACAGCTTCTCACTACAGTCCTAGGGTTCACCAAGTCCCTCCTGCCTCTGGTTTCCAATCATAATTTCCAACCTCCCACGTTAGCCCCACCAAAAAGCAGGCCCCAAGACTCAGTGCTGTAGCACAGTACCACACAAGCCCAGGCCTTTCTTTCAGCCAGCCCTTGAAAATATTCCCACCTGCAAACACCCAGCCACAGCGGTCCCGGAGGGCACTGCAACTAAGAAGGGAAGCGCTGGGCCCCCGCAGGCAGGCAGGCTCCAGTGGGTGGGTGGGTGTAGGGGGGAGAATGCATTATTTTGCTGAGTCCTGTCAGAGAAATTTGGTCTGAGTATGCTGCCAAGACAGAAGCTGCCAGGCATGCGCCATGGCGACGGGCCTTGCAGGTGTCCTTTGCGCAGCCTCTTGGCCTGTCAATCAGGGCTGACCTAGTTTTTCTCTGGCGCAGACTCAGTTGCCTCAGAGAGCTGGCGGCTGGGCATGCTCAGAGAACAACTGAAGTGAGGTCACCCTTCTAGAAAATTCATTCAGTCAAGCAGCCTGATTGGCCACAGGACTGCTTTAAAAAGTTAGTCAGCCTCTCCCTCAGGGGAGACCTGGGAGCTCTGTGGCAGAGACTGGCTTGCCAGATACTGTACCAGAGACGACTCGCGTAGCTAGAGTCAGTGACTGCTTGTCACAGCACTGTCTTTTAGCTAGACCCTTAGTTCTTTTGGTCTCCTCCTCAATTGCCTCTCAGTTCGTTTCAACTTTGCTTTTCAGTTCTGATCTACTGGCATTCAACCTTCAGCTCATTCAACTCGACTACGATTTCGGACCACCCTTTGAACTCTCATTATACCTCGACTGGCTCTTCGACCTCGGCATCCGTTCATCGATCATCCGATTGTCCACCCTGGACTGGCGTCACGACCGTGTGTTACAGTTTACGCCCTGTTCGTTTTATTCTAGTTTATGAGCTGTTGACCAGCCCTGGGACTACATCTTCAGACTGAACCCCGTGGGCCAACAGACCCCCTCTGTTGTATTCGTGTTATACAACTGTAACTGAAGACATCAATACCTACGCCTTCAAAGCGTAAGTCAATAAATCTACTTTATTTGCAACCGTTACGCCTTCGTGCCTCAGACTCCATCGCACCAAACTCCCACCTGTCCATGCCAATAGCCACCACCCGGCCGTACCACCGTGACCACGACCCCGAGCTTGGTTTGCTAGCTCTGCCGGGTTATTCGCGACAAGTCCCAAAGTTATTTAATGCGTATTACACCGACAACATGTGCAAACAGCTGCACCATTAAAGCAGTGCAAAATGGCATTAAACCACTTTAAAGGTCAATTTTGTGGCATGTTCAAATGCCCCAATGCCAACCCCTATTCCCATGCTGGTAAGCTGCTGATTGTCAGCATTGGTACAGAGGGCCACATATTCAATTTACAATGCCATAAAAGTGCACCACAAAGTTGTTTCACATATTTTGTGGAGTATCTTGGAGGATGGTTTGCCTCTTTATGCCATCATGAATTGGCAAAACATGTTGCACTCCTGCTATTTAAGGTGTAACTAACACTATCTCACCATAACTGTAATGTGTGCCAGGGATCTGGGGGTCAAATGCCCATAAGGCCCAGTTGTTACCACTTGACTGTCCTTGGAAACCTTGGGGAGATCCTGAACACCATAACAGCATCAGTTTCAGAGCAATACAATACACTTCAGCTGAAGTGGCCTGTATGTCTGTACAATACTGAAGTGCTTCAAATTTGTTGCACTTCAAATATGAAGCACTTCACATGTACATCTGTTCATACTGTAGGCCTCTCTTGTACACACACTAGATCTTAATTGCAAGGCTGAGAGAAAAGAACTTTAAAAATGAGGGTGTTTATCAAGCATTCCTGACTGAATAGTTCTTAAATATGTCACTCCAACATTCAAGCGTGTTTAATTCCAACACTGAATAGTGAACTACCTTCCTTAGTCCTTGTCATGGCATTTTTTTTTTTAAATAAAAAGCCTATTACTTTTTCTCCAAAGATCTTCTGAACAAGAGCCTCGTCAGCATAAATACAGGAAAGACTGAGCCAACTAGGCCTTCAAACAACATTAATAAGGAAACAGATCTATCATTAGGTTGCATGGTGATATATTTAGGAAAGTGCCCCTCCCATCTCAAATTTCAATATACCCATATTAATTCATCACAGGTATAATACCAACATTTTTGAGAACTCTCTTAATAACTAAGAGAGGTAGCTAAAAATACAAAATGAATTCAAATAAAATGCAAAATTTCCAATTTTGGAGCTGCCTTGAATGCTGCCTTCTAAAACTTTGTAATTAATTGGTGCATATCAAACATAAAGAATCTACTACAGTACTCCAGAGATCAATACTGCCTCTCAAATATTTCCTGAGTGGACCTGCCTTGATAAAACTGCTTTCATTTCAGTTAATTGATCTGAATGATTCTGGGAAATCATGTAAGTTGTGCTTAGAAAGAGCGGGAAACCTTTCCATATTCCTAAAATTGATTTTAAGTCTAATATTGGTACATAATTCAATTGCTCTATATTTTGGGCATTCTGGGAAAAACTTATTGAGAAATGTATCATCAGCAGAGCCCCTATTTATATAACCAACTCCACCCTTCCTCAGTCTGCACAGGAGCAGATTGAGGGCTATATTAAATAAAACAGGGGTCACTCCATATGAACTTATGGCAAATTGGGATAAAATTGGCACTATGAATGCTTGTAAAAGAACTGTTTTGATCAAGGCCGCTGTTCCTATAAAATACCCACCGACAAAATGTCTTCTGAGAAGCCTGAAAGAAAGGCTATGATGACCTATCAAGACTAATTCCTTAGCAAGATCTACAAATCAGATGAGTTAATCCCCATTTCACTTGGCCCTTTTTAGAAAA
Source organism: Crocodylus siamensis (assembly GCF_052110815.1). Lineage (NCBI taxonomy): Eukaryota > Metazoa > Chordata > Crocodylia > Crocodylidae > Crocodylus > Crocodylus siamensis. Next base: position 40,493,341 of record NC_143404.1, on the reverse strand, counting down.
TGTAAATGATCCATATGCTTTCTTTGAATCCAGGAGTTACTATGAAACCAATTTGATGGCCATAAATCTTTAGCAAGAGCTTTACATAGCTTTCTAAAAAGTGCGTCAGGATTTTAGGACAGTCTTAACCATGGTGACCCACTAGTAAAACCTCTACTTAGAGGTTTAAGACCTACTCCTAATCATCTAATTTAGGAATGAACAAAGGACTTCTAGGTGACTAAGTCTGGTCTTCTTTTATTGCAGGCAACAATGTCATGTCACATGACATTGCTCCAGAACGTGGAGTAAACTAAACTATAGCTTAAAAATTCCTGTTCCCCATCCCAGAATTGTTCATGTATTTTGTATGTATGTATGTACGTAAAGTGCCCTCACCACCATTTTGAAGCGCAGGGATGCTGATACACGAGACACTGTGGGTGCTTTAATTGGAATGGCTCTCAGAGCCACTCTAATTAAAGTGTCTGCCCCACACCCCAGGAGCATGTGTAAAAAGATAAATCTATACACAATTCTTATATGTACAATTTTATTTGTATTTTGTTTTTCCCCTCTGATCAAGCAACTTTCTATTGCTAAATCACCTATATCATGAAATTTATGATAGGGTAGTGTGACTTCTTATTATGCCCCACCCCGCCACCTATCACAGACCCTGAGCTACTCACAGCAGGTGGCAGGGAGATTGCAAGCAGCTACACTGAGGTCTGTAGAGCCCCAGCCTGGTTCGCTGCTGGCAGCAGATGCATGTGTGACTCTAAACATATTGCATGGGAACCTCAAGGAGCCTGATCTTTGTTGTGGCAGCGGAGCCCTGGCCCCTTCCCCACCATCTCCCCCAAGGTACACGTACTAAATCAAATGCCTCTGCATGCCACACTGGCATGTGCGCCAAGGGTTGCCAACCCCTGCTCTAGATTTGGCACAAGCATGCGTCCTATATCACATGCATACAGATTTGCAGGGCAAGCACTGCAAAGAACTACAGTTACTAGGACCTCTTTTTACTACTTGCAAACAGTTCTGTTTTACAACAGGAAGAATCTAAAATGTGTCTTAATTACTGAAAAACAGTCTCCAAGAAAAAACTTAGTTACTTCTAAAGATTTTGGCACAGAGGTTACATCAAAATGTGGCTAAAAATAAAAGGCACAAATTAGTTTAGATCAGTCTTACTCAATAGTCGTCTGATCCAACACTCCTGTGACTGGGATCCCATAAAACTGCTGCATAGTGGCAACTGCCGTCTGCATAGCTTTTCCTGATTGCAGAGCCGACATTCGACTGTCAGAGGGAAGCAAATAGCCATATGTTTTTAACCAACTCTGAAAAACAAGAGAAACAAAAATCATAAACTGCAATGTAGTCAATTCTTTAAGTTTATACAAGCAGATGAAAATATCTTCAAGATTTTTTCCTTAGTTTTGGAAACATTAATTTTACGTAAACACTAACGACAGAAATTCATGGATCTTTTTCCTCTCTGGTGTTTTTTGTTTTGATTGAGCTTGGTGAATTGCTGTAGTAACTGTGAGGAGTTAATTGCCCAAGTTAAAATCAGCTGTGATGAACGCAGGCCTTAAACAAACTTTCTACTAGATTTGGGAGGAGTCTTCACTGTGAAGAAGTGTCACACATTTGGCCCACTAGTATACAAATCATATTAATGCATGTCCCATTTCTACAAATGTGCTTGACAAAGTGGGATATAAATCTAATAATAATGGTAATAATAATAATATGCAAAACAATTTCTGAATAAAGCTTACACGCCTGCTTTCTCCACAACCCCCTCAACTGTCCCCAGTTACCCTGCCAATCACTAATCTCCTTGCCCCTCACATCAGCACAGGTACACCTATTTATGCCTTTCCAATCAATAATCAACTGCCCTCGCATTATCTGCTTCTGTATTGGGAGGCAAGGAAAATACCTGATGTATCTAAACAGCTCTCACAGAGACTAATTAAAGAGAATGTGTAACTTTTTTGTATGTATATTTTAACATATAAAGAGTATTGTGTGGTTGTTTGTGGGACTTTATTTTTTTTCTTAAGTGGAAAATTCCATCCTCCTGCCTCCCTCAGGAAAAATTCTGAAAACCACTTAAATGACTTAGGAACATAAGCCTGCTGCGGCAAGGAGGAAATAAAGAAAGTATGAACAGTACAGTAAGCAGCTTTCAGAGTATACTACTTTCCTCTTTAGGTGTTATGAGCTTTAATAATGCATGAAAAGAAGGATGATATGGTAACCTTGTGGATATTTTAAAAAGTTCTTCTCCCAAGAACAGGGGTCAGGAATGACATAAGAGGAAGTGCAAAAGTATTTGTAGAAAAACCTGCTAAGCTGGATACTAAGACACACATGGCTTCTTCTGCCTCTCCATAAATATCTCAATACAAAATGAATGAGTTAGAATCCTTCATCAGCTATTTTCAAAGTACAGATAACCAGTTTCATTTTGATGCAGTGGAAGAAGAAGGAATGAAGTCAGTATGAGACTGAGAAGAGCAAACCAGGAAAGTGATCATTGGAGCAGTGTTCTGAACAGATGCAAGTAGGGTAAGGGTTCATATATCATGGCCAGAGAAGGAGGCTCAAGTAGACCAGGGATAAAATAAGGACTCTGAGAGAAAAAGCTGGATCATAAATGATGTAAAGAAAATGTCAAGATTTAGACATAGGCAGAAAGGGGGGAGAAATTAGATATAGGGCTCAGTCAAAGAACATTAGTGGCCCAAGTGACAGGGAAGATGATGTTATTCCTGTTTTGGCTATACTGAATTTAAGATGAGAACTTTGTGGATATAAAGGAAAGGTAAGCCAACATTTTATGGCTTGGATGGAAGGCAACAGGCTCAGAGTAGAAAGGTAACTTCCCAGGCCAGAGCTTTAAGTGTTAATTTCCAGATCTACTAAAGGCTTCTTGCAAGATCTTTAAGTCAAGACCAGACACTGAAGACTCAGCTACCATTCAGTCCTATAAATAAGAATGAAGATTTTCAGAAAAACTTTAGAATAAGTATCACAATGGCACTCGCTGGGTCAGGAACACTTAAAAATCTGGCTCCAAATGCAGATGCTGAGCACTTAAAAGTCTAATGAAAGATTTCTATGCCATTATTCTCCATCTGTAGATTAGGGATACAATGCTTTCTTCAGCAGAACTATTTTGAATAGCCAGTTATCTCATGAAAACAGGACGATTAATTTAAATCACAACTATTAAAATCAGTTATCTAAAGCATGATTTAAAGTAAAAGCCCCATGGGTATAATCTTTCCCATTTTCTCAAAAAAGGCAATTTTCCTTGGTTGATGTAACTATGAGAATATACACACGTTCTGTTAAACGTGAAGGTAAATATGTACAGCCTGCCCTCATAGCTAGCAAAACGGTTATCAAATCTTATGTAAATAATTTGAGTGAGTGAGTGCAGTGGCGTACTGAGGGGAGAAGTGGCCCCAGACGCCCACCTGGGTGGGGGCACTGGCTGGGCAGCGGCACGTCCCACATTTGGTGTGTAGTTTGCCTGCTGGGTTGTAAGTTTCTTTAGCTGTTCCGGCTAGAGATTCTGGCCACCGGCCACCCACACACACTTACAGGAGAAGAGGTTTGGTGCACCATTTTGCTAGCTTGAAGGGCAAGCTGCACACATTTGTTTAAGCTTCATGTTGAGACAATTTTACCAGCTTTACATTTCTAGCATGTCAGAAAGTAGTAAGGCTGCTTTATGCACTAGATAATTCACATTTTCCTCCTGACTTCCACCAAGCAGCCCCACTGAAACAGGTGAAGCAGCCAATCCAGGTGGGCTCAGGGGATGATCCTGGACACCAGGGCTTCTCCCGGATTTAAAAGCCAAGTCCCAGGGTCTGTTTGGTGCAGTCCAAAGGCCGCCCCCGTGTCCCCCCGCGCAGGGGGAGGGCCCGGGCCCGGAGCATTTCTCGAGCAGCCGCGGCGCTCCCAGGCTCGCGGGCCGGTGTTTCCGTTTCAGTGGGGGAAGATCCGTTATTTCACGCGTGACTCGTCGGGGGCCGCGAGGACGGGGACGCGCTGTCCGCAAAGCAAACAGCGCTGCTCGCAGCAGGGACGCGCGCACCGCCCGCGCCGGCTGCCAGCCGCGGCCCTGGCCCCGCCGCGCCGCGCCGGCAGCAGGGACCCGTCGCCCCGGCCGAACCGGTCCCGCAGGCCCCGCGCCGCGCGCACGCAGCACCCCGGGCCGGCCCCGAATGGGCAGCAGCGCCCTGGGAGCAGCGACAGCCCCGCCCCAGCCCTGCCTTCGGCAGCCCACCGCGAGGCCGCTGCCGGCCCGAGCCCGCGGGACCCACCCGGCCGGCGCTCGGGCGGGCGGGGGCACACAGCGGGGCGCACAGCAGCGCCAGCAGTGAGCAGGCCCCAGCCAGGCCGCCGCGGCGGCGCGTCCGCTCCATGGCGCCGGCGGGGGTCGCGCCGCTCCGGCTCCGGCTCCGGCAGCGCCCGGCGCCCGGGGCACCTGTCCGACTGCGCCCACTGCGGCTGCGCAGAGCGCCCGCGCCGGGCGGGGTGGGTGGGGGGGCCTGCGCCGCGCCGGGCGGGGCTGTGGGGAGGGCGCGGGCCTTGGCCAGGAATCGGGGGTCGCGGCCGGCATCGCCGCCTGGATCTCCCGCTGCGGCGGCCGGACCACAACCTCCGGGGGCGCGGGCTGCTCCCCACGTCCTGCCTAAGGACGTTTGCCTGGGGCTGATTCCAGGCCTCGGCTGCCTCTAACTCGGAGAGGCCGCGCTTCAGGGACGCCTGCAGCCCACAGCCTGTCCCAGGCCCCTCGGGACTGCCACGGGCGGCCAGGGCATGGCAGAGAGGAGGCTGTGGCGGGGTGGGCCCCCGCAAATGCAGACCCGTCCTCCTCAGCCTACTTTCTCCTGTCTCTGAGGAGAGTATCCCTGGGCAGTATCTGTTGGCTGCTTGGACTCATCTGAGGGCCATTGGGCACCGTCCTGTGGGCTTTGCTTGGTGGCCCCCTTGGCACTCTTGTTCTGAACCTTCGACCTCCACTCCTGTTCCTCTTTTCATTATTTGTCTCAAGTACTCAGTTGTCACCTTTTCTGTAGCCTCCCCACCTGAGGGAAGCCAATAAGCCTACGTCCCTTAAGGCAGCACTTCCCAAACCTTTTCGCCTTGTGGTACACTTACCTAAATAAAAAAGCACCGTGGCACAATGAACACAGAGTGACACGTGGCCAGCTGGGCACGGGGGGTGGCGCGTGGCCAGCCAGATGGCGTTTTGGGCTGGAGCCACGCTCCCCTTCTGACTGTGTCCACAACAACAGCAGGTGTGGGGCGTGGCTCCAGCCCAAAATACCGTAGCACACCTGGACCTTTCTGCTGGCATACCAGTTGGGAAACGCTGCCTTAAAGTGACAAATTGGCCTGTCGCAAGTGGTGCCAGAGTGGGTGCTGTAAAGGAGGCAATGGGAGTGACCAGGGCTGTCTTTGTAGCCTCCAGAGTTAAGGTCTAGGAAGCTGTGGGACAGAGGCTGCACCAGTGTCCTGGCCTAGAGGACCTCACTAGGTCCCTCCCAGCCTGGTTTTCCTACCATCCTAGGACAGGCACAGCTGGCACATGCTCTACTTTCTCCTCTGGAGCAGGATACCAGGCAAAGAAGAAATGGACCCAATTATGAGCTGATTGTTTTGGGTCACTGTCTCCTAGACTGTGCCATGTTTGCTGTAAAAGGCTTCTCTATCTGGGCCTGCTACATTCACAGCCCATTAGGACCTCAAATGTGAATTTAGTGAGAGTCAGCCCTGAGGAGTATATCAAAGGAGGAGGGAACCATCTTCCAAGTAACCAGTGCTTCTGTTGTTATCACTTCAGTGCAGCTGATTTAAATTCAATTTTGAAGAGGATTGGGCAGTGGATAATATTTAACATTGCCCATATTTGAAGTATCAGTGGCTATAGAAGAAAGGAGTCTGAAACAGTATGTCTGCCTGCTCAGACACATCACCCTAAAGATCCCTCTGGAGAGTTACAGAGGAGCTGCAGGTCAAAATGGAGTGAACATCTCTAGATTTACAGACCTGCCAACCATGGTCAGAGCTAGGATTTTGAATAGGGATGTGCAGATGGCATGGTGGCATGGCACATCACATATAATACAACACCTGTTTTTTTCCACTTAAAGGTAAACTCAGTGCATTACTAATATGCTAGGGGGCTAGCACTGTAGTATTCAATTTAAGATCAAAATAAAAACAAATTATTTCTACATTATACATAAAGTTTACAAAACTAAACAAATTAAGGCAAAGATACTGTGTCATTAGTCCTGTAGTGACTATAGTTAAATGTGCATCTCTTATTCAGATTCACAAAACAAAATCTAGCCTTCCTGAGCATCTTGATGGTGCTTCTAATACTTACATCACTGTCAATCATTTCTACACCTGAGTTAAAACTACCACATCGGAGTTAAGATTTTTGGCTAGAGCTAAAATAGTCTACAGGGTTGTGAAACAGAAAAGGGATATTACCAGGAATGGCTGACAGACAGCAAAATTGGTGAAGAAAGGATAGTTTGAACAGTGGAACATCAAGACCGTTAAAAAGGAGATAGGGCTGTTAACATCTGTGCACTGGAGAGAGATTAGCAAGAATCAGGGAGATGATAATAAGCCATGAAATCAATTGACTCAGCACTGCCTGAATAGAAAAGCCACTACTAGAGGTACACCAATACATCAGTCCATATCATATCAGCACTGATAAAAGGAAAATTGACATAATTGGCAATTCGCTTTTTTAAACAGATGTGGTTGATAATGTCGCTGATAAATACCATGTGCATGTACAGCTGCACATGCACACAGGCAGTCCAGCAGCGTGGAGAGCAGCATCTGGCTCGTAATTCTGCTGGGATCAAGGCCCCTGCAGTGAGGGAGAGAGTGCGGCTGGGTGTGGGACGGAACCACAACTGGTTTGTCTGGGGGGTGTAGGTGACACTGCACACATCCCAGGGGAGCCATTGGGGGGGTATGTGCATCTGGATCTGTATGCAGGACAAGGGTGGGCTGCCACTGCAGGCCAGGGCTGAGTGGCCCCAGGCTCTTTCCATCAGGGGAGGGCTGGGCTGGGCCTGCACTTGGGGCGGGCACCAGAGGCACTGGGAGGCGGGGGCCCCCTGGATAAGCTGCTTGCAGCTTCATCCTGGCCCCGTCCCACTCCCTCTCACTGCAGAGGCCTCATACATCCTCCCTCCCCGCCCCTTCCCTACCAACAGAATTACCAGCCAGACACTGCTCTTCAAGCTGCTGGGCTGCATATTGGCAATAGGTTCAGTATCAGCCAATATGGTTTGTTAATTATTGGCCACTTGTATCAGCCCAAAAAATCTTTATCAACCACTACCCTTCCCAGGCAATTGGTTTTAAAATGTGGTTGAAATAAGAATTGAAGTTGGTGTAACTGCACCCCACTGGATCTGCCCCTACTGCCAACCTATGGTAGTTTTTTCCTTCTTTCAGGCTTAGCGTGGAGAGAGAGTTTCTGATGCAGAGAATGGCTGTGATAAGTTAGACTTTTTCCCAGGCGGAGGCTGCTGCTTTTATGTTTCTGCTCTTTTCTCCAGATCCTTGTGTTTCCGTAGGTGCTTAAAACGTCCAGAAAAGAAGCAAGTGTCACTTGAAAACAAGCCAGAGTTCTCCAAACTAGGTTGGAGCCCCTTTCTTATCCTTAAGGCTATCACACTTGTCCTTTGGGATGCTCTGCAATGCCAGTGATATATTGATTTCCACTCACCTTCAACTCTCTATAGTCAGCCCACAATTCATGCTAATTCGGGACAAACAACATATGGGAGCTATCCCACCAAGTTTATTAAATTTTCTTTACATACTGTGACTTTGGATGCATCATGTTTGTTCCCTGCATTCTTTGTGTTTGTATATATGCACTGCAGATATTTTGTAGTTAGCCCAATTGGTTTTCCTCTTACATCTGTTTGTCGTACTGTGGTTCTCCAGTCAGGTAAGTCAGGAGCAGACTTGTTCTCTTGCTGTAAGTATTGATACAGGCAGATTACTGAAGGAAGAGGTATCTTTTAATCTAGCAGATGAAGGCAGAACAAGATCTAATTAATGGAAAAATAAACTCACATTCAGGTGAGAAGTATGGTGCATTATTTTAAGAGTGAGAATAATTAATTTTTGGAAGGAATTTCCAAGGGATAAGTAGGGGTGGATCCCCTGTTATTTGCAGTCTGTAAATACAGATGGTACAGCTTCTTGTGAATTGCTCTCTAGTTCAACCACAAGTTCAGTCTGGATGGAGGAAGAGTCAATTGGCAAAAGTCATAGGACTGTATGGGAGGTCAGATACGATGAGGATCAATGATAATCTCATCTGGCTTTAGCTCAGTTATCTGTAACAAGTAATGCTCTAAATTTGTCCTGGCCAGACGCTACGGAAAGCTCAGGAGTTACTCAGGGAAGTCCTGATTTTTGTGATCCCACTCAGCGTGCCCCTGAACAAGACTACAGGAATCTTGTTATAGGAATGTTGGCTGGAAGGAATCGTGGGGTTTTGAGAGTTTTAAACATTCCTGACTTTTCCATGTTTCCTTATGACATGTTCATGAAATCAGAGTGAGACAGGGCTAGAGATATAAAATTTCCAGAAATTTGGAAGCCATGGAAAAAAACTTTTTTTTTCCATTTTTTTTTTTTTTTTAGGAACCCCCCCAGAAATTTTGGGCAAAATTAAAATATATGCAATACTTATTTTCATAGCACCTTTTACAGATCTAAATTAACTCTGCTACTTTAAGAACATAAAAAGTATTATGTATAACTTGGTTTGCTTATAAAATTATAATGTTTGGTATATTTATTAAATTTAAAAGTATAGTTTATTCAGACAATAATTACAAATTTACTAATTGAATTTACTTTGAAATATTTTACATTTTTATTACAAATGCAGCTACAAGTTTAAGCAGGCAAAAAATAAAGTTGAAAATAGAAATGCAAAAATCTAGAATTCTTGGTTCCAGAATGATACCTTTTATTAGACCAACTGAAAAACTGCAAAAAATATATATTTTTCTGCAAGCTTTTGGGCTCATGCCCCCTTCATCAGGCTCAGGGAAAGTTTAAGATGGTAAGAAGTCCCCTTATGTAGGAAATAAACTTCATTTTTGCACAGAGGAAGCAGAAGTTGGAATGCTGTACCTCCGGGTCCATGAGAGTCTCTTTGTGAGCTTGCTCTTCGTTGTGTAGTGGCATACAATGGAAATTAGTTGAAAATAGAAGAATACAATGAAAATTAGTTGAAAATTGAAGAAACCATCAACATTATACAGGCATACCTCGGAGATATTGCGGGTTCAGTTCCAGACCACCGCAATAAAGCGAATATCTCAATAAAGCGAGTCACACGAATTTTTTGGTTTCCCAGTGCATATAAAACTTATGTTTACACTATACTGTAGTCTATTAAGTGTGCAATAGCATTATGTCTAAAAAAAAATGTACATACCTTAATTAAAAAATACTTTATTGCTAAAAAATGCTAACCGATGGAAAAATGGCACCGATAGACTTGCTCGACGCAGGGTTGCCACAAACCTTCAATCTGTAAAAAACGCAATATCTGCGAAGCGCAATAAAACGAGGTATGCCTGTAGTAAAACAAAGAAAGATATTATGTATTCTGGACTTAGTCTCCTCCAGAGTATCAAGCAGATACAGAAAGCACTCATTTATAGAAAAAGAGCTGAGAAAAAAGGGGAAAAATCAAAACTTGTAACTTGATATCAAGACTTGTAACTGAATAACTTGTTTTGCTCTTCTATAGATCTTTTGCAGAGTGTCCAACTTCATGATGTTATTAAGAAGCAAGTTTAGCCCATGGGATGCAAATCCTATTGCAATAAAATGGGGATATTTATCCATTATGATCTCCCATGCTGTGTTCATGTTACTTGCATTGTGAGACAGCAGAGCAAATACTTTACCACTCCCAGTCTTCCATGTGCCTCCTGAGACTGGAGGGGCCCAATTTGTGGGTGGCAGCATCAGTGGCGTCAGCAGCAGCGTGGCAAGCGGCAACCTTCTGCAAAAGCCAGTGGGGTGGGGGGAGGGATTGCAAGCGATGATTGGCGACTGCCCACAGGAGCCAGTGGCAGCAAGTGGTGACCACCTGCAGAAGCCGCTGGTGGCAGCGGCCAATCTCAGGGTGGGCTCATGCCTCCCGGTGCCCCCTCTATGAGTTGCCTATGCAATCTTCTGTAGGAATTCACATATTTTACTACTGATATACTCTACAGTATGCCTGTTCTCCCGTTTCAATTCTTCTGTAAAAAACTGGTTGAGGTGTTGTTATCACAAAGTTTATGATTTCTTCTCCCCACACATTTGTCCATCCATCTGCAGTACTGCAAGACAGTGCTTCACTGATTTTTCCTTGCACAGATTGCATTACATGTTCATATTCTTATTTTTAGATCATACTCTGATATTTAGATCATTGTGATCTACCTTCCCCTCACTTATACCCATGAAGGATTTTTTAATGTCTGCAGGATACTTCTTACATACAAAGATGTGTCTCGTCATCCTAGTAGCATTTGGAAATGCATATTTCTTTTGACAGTATTTGCAAATCACATTTTTTTTCTCAGAATATCTTGCAATGTAGAAATGCTTCCATATGCTAGAAGTTGGCCACACCATTTTGCTGAGGGAGAAAACAGAAAAATGTAATTCAGTGGCTATCTTGCATATATAAGTACTAAGCTACAGCATGTACAAACTTAGTAATGGATAGAGAGGAAGTATCCTCAGAGTTAACTGTGAACAACTTCTCTGCCCTGCAGGCCTCACCTCACTGCTAAGATTGGGTGATTTGTCACAAAATATCAGATTATTATGAATTACATAGGTTATAAAAATATACTAAAGCAGCTAAAATATAGTTTAATATCCTGAATTCAGAGAAATTTAAATTCTTACCTTTCAATAAAGAAGTATATTTTCTTTCAGCTCCTTTGTGCTGCTTCTGTACTTCTGTGGATCTCAAGGTCACAGGGCCAGGAGGAGGCAGGTTCCTTCCACGTCCAAAACCTTTAGACTTGCTCTGTCTCCTTTCCTGAGGCTTTTAAGCGAGCAAGGCAATAAGCTCCTTGTTTGTAATCTCTACAGGAACAAATGGATGCTGCTGCCAGTGTCCACTCCCAGTCCTTTGAGGCCTAGTCAGGAGAACAGGAGCAGATGCACCAACCTCTAAATCAAAAGTCAACAATAGAGGAAGTCCACAAGGAAAGGCAACACTGAATCCTTCTTCCTTCTCTTGTGAAAATGGCAGTGCCCCCTGGGAGCAGAAATGCATCTTGCTCTTGCATTTGAGAATTGTACTATACTGCTTGTCCTCAGTGTACAGGAATTGTAATGATCTGATACTATAGATAGTCTTACATAAAAGTCTTCCTATTACGTAGTTTTTTCGAAAACATTTTGGGGGAGTAAAGGGTAGCAATATATGAACACCTTGTCTTAAACATTTCATTTATCATTCTAAAAGAAAATATTTCATAAAAGGTTTTTTAAATTTTTCCCAAAATCTCCACTTTTTTGGGACCCCACCCACCCCAAGGTCCTCAAAAAAAAGACAGGGAAAAAACTTTTTTTTTTCAGAATTGTTCTGTTTTTTTTCCAGGCCTTCACATCTCTAGACAGGGCTGCCTTATTCTATGAAATGGTGGCATCATGAAGGCTTTGGCTTCTTTGACCACAGTCCACACTTCAGAGAGAGAGGCAGCGGTTTGCTGGGAAGAGATGGCCTCCACCTCACTCCCATGGGAAATAAGCTTTTCTCAGCTAGAATGGCTGACCTGCTTGACAGGGCTTTAAACTAAGATTGTTGGGGGATGGGTGGACAACCACCAGCGTAAACCCAGAAAGTGACAACCACAGGTTCAGCAGGTCAGGTAAGACAAGGGAACTTGCTCCTACCCCAGCCCAGGGATGTGACTCTTCTAGGAGTACAGGGAAGGATAGGGCTTCCAGTGGCAGGCTTACCTGCCTGTACACAAATGCCAGTAGCCTGGGATACAAACAGGAGGAACTGGCCCTCCTGCTAAACAAAAATGAATACAATCTCATAGGGATAACGGAGACCTGGTGGGACTCTACCTATGACTGCATCACAGGTATAGATGGCTATACCTTGTACAGAAGGGATCATGTTGCAAGAAAGGTCAGGGGATGTATCTGTCTATGTGAAGGACCAATATACTTCCCTGTAAGTGGAGATTGGCACCCAAGGATGGTAACTTGAGACCCTCTGGTTTAGAATACGGAGGGAATGTGGTAAAGGGGATATAACTGTAGAAGTCCGTTACAGACCTCCCAAACAGGAGGAAAAGCTTGACCATGAATTTGCTAGGAAACTGACAGAGGCTGCATGCTCTCAGTGCATGGTTGTCACATGGGCAACTTCAACCACCCTAACATCTCATGGGAAGTGCCCTCAGCCAAATCTGATCGGTTGCAAAGCTTCCTCACTTGCACTGATGAGCTCTATTTCACTCAAGAAGTCTATGGGCTGACAAGAGGTAAGGAAGGTGCTGCTGGATCTGGTACTAGGCAAAGGAGATGATCTAGTTAGTGACCTTAGGATTGAAAGGAAGCTTGGAGACAGTGATCATGAGTTGATCACTTTCTCTATCCATCACAAAGCTGGCAAATGTAGAAATCCTTGACTTTAGGAAAGCTGACTTTCACAAGCTCAGGAGGTTGGTTGTCAAGGCCCTGAAAGGCCATGATTTGACAAGGAGGGGAGTCCATGATGAGTGGTTGCTTCTTAAGGATGTGATCCTAAAAGCACAAGAGAAGTTTGTTCTGGCCTGCAGGAAAGGTAGCAAAAGGGCTGGGTGACCCCCTTAGCTAAATAGGGAACTCATGGACTTCCTGTATCTCAAAAGAGAAGCTTATAAGGGATGGAATTCAGGAAATGCTGTTAAGGAGGAGCATGTAGCACTGACCTGCACCTGTAGGGAATGAACTAGGAAAGCCAAGGCTGAAACTGAATTCAAACTGGCTCCTGGAATCAAGGGCAATAAAAAGTCCTTCTTCAGATACATGGGAACTCAAAAAACCAAAACAAACAAGAGCAACATTGGACCCTGGCTAAACCAAATGGGGCAGCTGACAACCGACTCCCAGGAAAAAGTGAATCTCCTTAACAGTTACTTTGCATTGGTTTTCCACCAGTCCAAGGGGATCATCCTGCCTGACAGGAAGCAGGCTGGCTAAGTTCGCTGATGACACCAAATTATGGGGAAGTGTGTTCACTAGAGGATAGGTTGGCAATTCAGGCTGACCATGACAGGCTCACAAGACAGGCAGATCAAAACCTGATGGCATTCAAAATGGAGAAATGCAAGGTGCTCCACCTTGGGAGAAAAAACCCACATCATACTTGTAGGCTCGGCAGTGCTACACTTACTAACACCATGACTGAAAGAGACTTGGGGGTCATGATTCATTTGACCCCAGCTCACTTTCCTACCTACTGGGCAGGGGGCTGGATCTGATGATCTCATGAGGTCCCTTCCAGCTCTAAGGTCTATGAAATCTATGAAATTTATTAATTGCATTTTTTTAAATAAAATTAAAACATTTGTATTTTTTCTTTTGACCAAGAGCCTGCCATCCTATGCAGGCATATTAATACAGACCAGTCTCCAAGATTCAAATATTCATGTGTAAAGTTTGTGTTTGGTTAATACAACCAAGGAACCTGAAGTGCTGCAGGAGAGTGGGCTCTAGTGGGAAGAAACTGACTGTTAGCACTGGGAAGGTAGACTTGTCAGTGCAGAAGAAGAGGATCACCAAATTGAGGAACAAGGAGAGCAAGTCAGAGATGAGTCAAAGAACTGCTTCAGAGAGCAGAAAATGACTAATTTTCTGAGGACTGAGTGTGTTCAGTCTGAGTAGGAGATCATGAAAAGGACAGGACAAAAGATCATGGACATAACATGACATTATATCAGCTCTGACATAATTCTGGGAATTTGAGGCAGAGATGATTTAAAGAGGGGAGAAAGTCAACATCAACATCTGACTCCATGGTACTCCTTTGCAAAGGCTGGTATTTACCCACCATTGGCTGTCTTTCTTTTCAGCAATAAGAATGATTTCTTCTGCACTGAAAATCAGCTCATCTTCATTGTCAACTGAACAGTTTGTTGTACAGGATTCATCTTGCAGAGGTGTGGCTTACACTCTGTAAACCAGAAACAGAGAGCACTATCAAACCATTAACCCTGAGGGGCACCAGCAGGGCTGGGGACGCAGGGGTCTGTAGGTCAGGAGTGAGGGGCACCAGCACGGCTGTGGGGCAGAGGCTGTGGTTCCAGAGTGTGGGACACCAGCAGTGCTGGGGAGGCAGGGGCTTCAGGTCGGGAGTGACAGGCACTGGCAGGGCTGTGGGGGGCAGAGCAGGGGGCTGAAGGTCAGGAGTGAGGAGCACCAGCAGGGCTGGGGGGCAGGGGCTGTGGGTCAGGAGTAAGGGGCACAGCCAGGGCTGGGAGGGGGGTTGGGGGCTGCGGTTCAGGAGTGAGGGGCATAGGGGGTGGGTGTCTGGGTTGGGTGTGTAGGGCACTGGCAGCACCAGGGGGCTGTGGATTGGAAGTGAAAGGCACCAGCAAGGGGTGAGGCACAAGGTACTGTTGTTTGGGAATGAGGGGCACTGGCAGGACTGGGGTCAGTGGGTCTGGCGTGAGGGGCAGCATCAGGGCTGGGAGAGCTGTGATTTGTCACTGAGGGGCAACAGAATGGGCAGGGGCAGGGCACTAGCATGTCATTGCCCCCCCCATCATATTCACCCTTCCCGTCCTGTCCCCCCCACCTTCCCAGTGACAGGTGTCCTCTTTTTTTGACCTGGAAATATGGTAACCCTAGCCAGGATGTACTGCATGAGTCATGGCATTAAGGTCTGCCTGAGCCACTCGAGCATGCTGTGTGGGAAAGGGAGGAGGCAACTCAGCACCTGACAGCAGTTCCCATGGTTGAGGCACAACTGCAGAGAGACAGTTCACCACATGTGCACTTAGTGGTCTGAACACATGCTCATGGGAAGGGAGCAGACAAGACTAGCTTCCTGGATTAAGGACAACAAGAAGTCCTTTTTTAAATACACAGGGGGCAAAAAGAAGTTTCTGGGTAATGTGGGGCCCCTGCACAACATGTTAGGAAATTTGGTTGTCACACCAGACGACAAAGCCAACATATTTAACAATTTCTTTGCCTCCATTTTCCTAAGCAGGGACCGGAACAGTCATGCCCCCGCTGGGCCCCCCTCAGGCCCCAGGGGAGGCACACCTAGGCCAAGGGTCAGTGAGGAACTAGTTGGGGAACTTCTGGAGGGACTGGATGTATTCAAGTGAGCTGGTCCGGACAATCTCCACCCTAGAGTACTAATGGAATTAGCTGAGGTCATTGCAGGACCCCTGGCACGGCTTTACGAGCATTCGTGGTGTTCTGGTGTGGTGCCAGAGGACTGGAAGAGGGTCAATGTGGTTCCCATCTTCAAAAAGGGGAAGAAGGAGGACCCGGGAAACTATAGGCCAGTTAGTCTTTCTCGATCCTGGGCAAACTCTTTGAGAAAATTATTCTGGCGCATATCCATGAGGGACCAGCAGGGGAGGTCATGCTTAGGGGCAACCAACATGGGTTCATTAGTGGCAGGTCCTGTCAGACCAACCTGGTGGCCTTCTATGATCAGATCACCAAATCATTAGATGCAGGGGTAGCAGTGGACAGTCTTCCTGGACTTTTGGAAGGCCTTCAACACTGTCTCTCACCCTGTTCTCATTAAGAAACTGGGGGACTGTGGTGTCGACACCCACACAGTCAATTGGGTCGCCAACTGGCTGGAGGGCCGCACCCAGAGAGTGGTAGTGGATGGGTCATTTTCAACCTGGAAGGACGTGGGCAGTGGGGTTCCGCAGGGCTCGGTCCTCGGGCCCACACTGTTCAACATCTTCATCACTGACCTGGCCGAGGGGGGAAATAGCACCCTGTTTAAATTTGCTGATGACACTAAGATGTGGGGGGATGTGGGCACACTAGAAGGAAGCATCAGGCTACAATCGGACCTAGACAGGTTACAAGAGTGGTTGGATGAGAACAGGATGGGATTCAACACCAACAAGTGCAAAGTGCTACACCTGGGGAGGAATAACCGGCACCATACCTACAGGTTGGGGAACTCTCTTCTTGTCTGTACAGAGGCAGAAAAGGATCTTGGACTCATAATTGACTCCAAGATGTACATGGGCTGGCAGTGTGGGGATGCAGTCAGGAAGGCCAGCCATACCTTGTCATGCATCCACAGATGCATCTCAAGCAGGTCCAGGGAGGTGATCCTCCCCCTCTATGCGGCACTGGTCAGGCCACAGCTGGAGTACTGGGTCCAGTTCTGGACGCCGCACTTCAGGAGGGATGTGGACAACATGGAGAGGGTCCAGAGGAGGGCCACTCACATGATCAGGAGGCAGCAGGGCAGGCCCTATGAGGAGAGGCTATGGGACCTGAACCTGTTCAGCCTCCAAAAGAGAAGGCTGAGGAGGGATCTAGTGGTCTGTTACAAACTAGTCAGAGGGGACCAGCAGGCACTGGGGAAGTCCCTGTTCCCCCGAACACTACTAGGAGTGACCAGGAATAACGGTCACAAGCTGGCAGAGGGTAGATTTAGGCTAGATATCAGGAAGCAGTACTTCACTGTCAGGGCGGCTAGGATCTGGAACCAACTTCCAAGAGAAGTGATGCTGGCTCCTATCCTGGGGGTCTTTAAAAGAAGGCTAGATGTACACCTTGCTGGGGTCGTTTGACCCCAGTACTCTTTCCTGCCATGGCAGGAGGTCGGACTAGATGATCTACTCAGGTCCCTTCCGACCCTAGAAACTATGAAACTATGAAGATGTACAGACACCCTTGGCTACTGATCTTTGAAATAAGGCTAGAGTGCCTTCAGCTGGATGCAAGCGACCTGTTCATTTCCAGGTATGTCTGCAATGGTTGCACACATGAGGATTTGGGCTAGCAGAAAAAAAACTGTCATCTACTCTTCAGTGCTCTCTACTGGACATGCCATGCAAAATAAAGGGTTTTCTTTCCTGCTCAGGATCTCCTGCCATTTCCACATGGGAATCTACCCTCTCACTTGCCAATTACTGTGCCTAACTAGGGAGTTGTCAAAGATGCATGCCTAAGGCTGGTTAGGGGCAGCCAGGGAGCTGGAGGGGTGACATTTGTAATCACCAAAATCTAATGCTTATTTCTCTCAATCTCTCCCCATATGGCTTGCCTTCCAACCCCTTTACAATTTTTGTCATCCACCTTTAAAGCCTCTTCAATTTCTCTATGTCCTTTTTAAAATGCAGAGCCCTGAACTACATACAGTTCAGACCTAATCACTGCTGAATAGAGTTGTCATTTTCCCTCCAGGCCAGCTGCCATCTGAAAAAGGCATATGCAACCAGGGAAGTCAATTATTTCAGGCTTTTGATTCCCCCAGGACTAGTGTCAGGGGGCTCTACCACTCATGACAGTCAAAAGGGGCAGGTACTGAGTAGGAAGGCCCACCCCAGAGCTCCCTGCCATTCTTCACAACTGGTACTCACCACCACAGGTTGCTGTTCTGCTCCAGTATCTCTACCACCCATGCCAGCCAAAGTGTTGGGTGAGTCTGCACCAGAGTTCAATGCCCCTCCTTGCCACCACTGGGGGATCCCACTGGGGATTGCTGCTCCTCAATGCCACCACAGGTCATCACTTAGGATCACTTCTGGTCATCACCAGCAGACTTCTGGTCATCACCACTGCTACCACTCTTCTTCAGATTGTTTATGCAACCCCAAAGCTCTTTTAGATCCAGAGCTACTTAAGGTCATGCTCAGTTATTACAACTGTTTTAGCATGTAGGCATGCTACAATTTAAATAGAACCAGACAGCCATCTATGCTCAGTGTTAATTGGCCAGAATAGTTCAATAATGTACATGGAAAAAGCAGGCACTGTCTTAACTTGATAAAGGTTTTAACTATTTCATGCTATGAGTGCATACCAAATTTTACATTACATGGGTATGGGTGGTGTAACGGGATCCCAACCCCATTACTAGGGCAAGGGTAGAGGACCCCAGCCCTTGCTGGGGCTTTTCTGTCCCTTGCCTCCCCTCCCCGCCTCTCCCCTCAGGATCCCTTGGGGGGCTGTGGGAGCCTTGCTCTCTGAGAGCTAGGTGTTTTCTTTCCTAGTACTCAACCCACCTGATCAGCTAGGAGCCGGGTTGCTAGGCAACAGCAGTGGCCAGGTCAGCTGGCTAGGAGGTCAGGTGACCAGAGATGGTGGACAGAATAAGAGGGGAAGTGAGGAAGAACAGCAGGCAGCCGGAAGGGGAGAGCCAGAGCTGTCCAGGTTGGCCCTGGAAGAACTCCTGAAGGAGAAGGGGGAATTAGCAGAGCTGATGCCTCAGAACAACAGAGAAAAATCTGCAGACAAGTTTCTGTTTTGTTTTCATTTCTTTTGGACTCTGCACAAGTCCCATTAGCAGCCCAGGCAGGGCTTCTGACAGCAGTTAGGGATTTGATTTTTGACAAAGCAAAGAGTGTCCAAGAGCAGGTCACTTAGGGCCTGACTGGCTTCCTTGCCATGCTGCAAGGGCAGCTCGGGTTCCCGTATTGTGCACCTGGAATGGGACCCTAGGCAGCTAGAACAAACATGGCCAGTGGCAGAGGCGCCTGGCCAGACACACTTTAGGAAATGTTCCAGACTTGCAGGTATGCCCCAGGGTTGCTTACAGTGGTCTTCCAGACACTCTGCAATGCAGTGTGCCCTCCACTGCTACATGCAGGTAGTCTACTGCCCTGTCTACTGTGAACTCTACTGCCTCTGAGGTCAGAGGTCACACTTACAGGTCCTCCTGCTTACAGGGGATTGCAGTGGCAAACAATCTATTTCATGCCATGTTATCTGGCAATGAATGATGGGACAGAACATGGACAGTATGACAACCACAGGGAGCCCAATCAATGATGCCCAGGAATAAAGAATCATCAGAGGAGAAAAAGAATACAAAAGCAAGGAAACCTGAGGCCACCATGGCTGGGTTGGGCCTTGGCTTTCAACCTCCAGAATTCTGATATCTGACATTCAAGAAAGAATCACAGGGTGAAGCTCATCTACTGGCCAGGCATCCCTTCCCTTTGTGACAGCTCTAGGACTAGTAGATATAGAATCTATTTGCCTTGTCTTTATTATTCTTATCTGCTATCACTGGGCATCTACACATGCTTTTACCCATGCCTAAACTTAATGTGCATTCACCTAATGTACATTAAGGTGATTTAGGTGCACATCCACACATGCATGTGTTAATGCGTATTAATGCAGGTGTGAGGACCAACTTGGAACTAAGTTAGTCCCAAGTCAATGGACACACTGTGTTTATGTGCATTAGCACATCTACATGTTAGCTAATGTGACTTAACTATCCATGCATAAATTTGATACCTACTTTCTGCTGCTCTAGAGTGAGGATGTCTCCAAGTGGTCTTGTATTTGTCACTGTCCCACACAGCCTGATTAATTGTTGGCAGAGACCTGACCCACTCATCACATGTGTGTGTAGCTAAGAAAGCAAGAAAAAGCTGAGCCAGTGAAGGCAAGGAAACTACATATGCATTTCAATTGACCTAGCAGCTAACGACAACAAAAGACTAGATATATGCATCTCAAGAGAAATCTGTAAAAGGTGCATTGAATACAGGAGAGATGTCCTGTATGTGACATCCTCACATTTCCTAAAACAGGTTTGGTGACACCTCGAAGCATCCTGTCCAACCATTCAAGGCCCATCACCTGTATATTGACCTATAATTGCAGGGGCTGCAGAAAAACATAAGCCTTTACACCCAGACCACCCTAGAACAGGAGCCAGGCAATTAATAGTTGTGATATGATCAATCTTTTCCTCCCTGTTTGTTTGGACTCTAATCAGCCAGCCCATCAAGGGAAAATGCTTTGAAGCTATACAATAAAGCAGTATAAAAACTAAGCAGATCTGCCAGCAAGGTGTGTGCAGTCCAGCCCAAGGAGTCATCCTGCCACCCAGACAACAAATGAAGGACCCACGCTTTGAGGCTGTACAAGAACTGCTTCCTGCCTGCATTGGGTAAAGATCTCTGTGCAGTTAAGATGATACTAAGGACTGGAGATGCACCGTTATATCAGTACAATATTGGATCAGTACTGAAGTAAAGAAAACTGGCTGTATCAGAACTTGGCCCGATGGGGCCAGTAATTTGGCTGATAAATATCCATGTGTGTGCACAGCTGCACCACAGCACTCAGGCAACAAGGAGCACAGCCTGGCAGTGTGGAGAGCTACCTCCAGGCAGTAAGTCCATTGTGGTGGAAGGGGAGGGGGGAGGAAGGCACATGGGGGGAGGGGCAGATCAACCAGTTGTGGTGCTGGGAGGGAGCTACAGTGAAATTTGGGGTGGCTGCAGCCGCCTCTCTGAGCCCAGCCCCTGGTGCAGCCCTGGCTCCAGCCTACAGGTGCAGCCTGCCCACCCCTCCCTGCACAGATCCAGGGGCACACAAACCCCCGTGCCCTCGCAGGGTGTGCACAGAGGTGGGAGCTGCCCCCCACCAACAAGTTTCAGGTCCATCCCACACCCTATCCGATCCTGCCCCCCCACCCCAGCTGAGTACTGCCTGCCCTTGCCCCTGGTGGGGGGACTGTGGGTGCTCGACCACCTGGGCAACCGCGATCATCGCCTGCTGGAGTTCACCATCCAGCGCAAGGTGGGAAAGGCCTGCAGCAAGGAAGCAGCCCTGGACTTCAGGAGGGTGTACTTCAACAAGGTAAGGAGACTAGTGGGGGAGGCACTGAGGTCCCCAAGCAGGGGGGGGTTGGGCGTCCAGGAAGAGTGTCATTCCTTAAGGAGACGATCCTCTAAGCCCAAAGGGGAAGTAATTCCTACATGGATCAAAGCAGGCAAGAGGGCGCAAAGGCCCCCATGGCTCACCAAAAACATCCGGAAATGTCTCCAAGCTAAAAAGGAGGCATACACCCATTGGAAGAGAGGGGCCATCACCAGAGAGGACTATACCTCTGTTGCTCGGGATTGTAGGGGGGCAGTCAGGAAGGCCAAGGCAGAGATGGAACTGGGACTAGCAACCCGGATCAAGGACAACAAGCAGTCCTTTTTTAAATACATAAGGGGTAAAAAGAAGGTACTAGGTAAAGTGGGGCCTCTGCAGGACACGCTAGGAAATCTGGTCATCGCACCAGACAGCAAAGCTGACTTATTTAACAATTTCTTTGCCTCCATATTTCTGAGGATGGACCTGGTCATCTCCCTCACTGGGACCCCTGGGGGCCCTGTGGGCGGTACAGCTAAGCCTAAGGGTCAGTGAGGACCTAATCAGGGAACTTCTGGAGGGACTAGACATATTTAAATCAGCAGGTCCTGATGATCTCCACCCCAGAGTGCTGAGGGAACTAGCGGAGGTTATTGCGGGACCTCTGGCATGGCTTTACGAGTACTCATGGTGCTCAGGCCATGTGCCGGATGACTGGAAAAGGGCCAATGTGGTCCCCATCTTCAAAAAAGGGAGGAAAGAGGACTCAGGTAACTGTAGGCCCATGAGTCTTACTTCAGTCCTGGGGATGCTTTTTGAGAGAATTATCCTGGCGCATGTCCACGAGGGGCCAGCAAGGGAGACTATGCTCAGGGGCACCCAACACGAGTTCATTAGAGGCAGGTCTTATCAGACCAACCTGGTGACCTTTTATGACCAGGTCACCAAATCCTTAGATGCAGGTGTCGCAGTGGACGTAGTCTTTCTGGACTTTAGGAAGGCCTTCAACACCATCTTTCACCCATCCTCATTAAAAAATTAGGTGACTGTGGTGTCATAGTTTCATAGTTGGTAGGGTCAGAAGGGACCTGAGCAGACCATCAAGTATGACCCCCTGCCATGGCAGGAAAAAGTACTGGGGTCAAACAACCCCAGCATGGTGTTCATCTAGCCTCCTCTTAAAGACCCCCAGGGTAGGAGGAAGCACCACTTTGCCTGGAAGTTGGTTTCAGATCCTAGCCGCCCTGACAGTGAAGTAGCGCCTCCTGATGCCTAGTCTCAATCTACCCTCTGCCAGCTTGTGACCGTTATTTCTAGTCACTCCTGGTAGCGCTTGGGAACAGGGACTCCCCCAATGCCTGCTGATCCCCTCTGACTAGTTTGTAACAGGCCACTAGATCCCCCCTCAGCCTTCTCTTGTGGAAGCTGAACAGGTTTATGTCCCTTAGCCTCTCACCCCATTCTCATAAAAAAACTAGGACATTGTGGTGTTGATGCCTACAGTCAGATGGGTCACTAACTGGCTGGTGGGCCACACCCAGAGAGTGGTGGTAGACACGTCTTATTCGACCTAGAGGGATGTGGGCAGTGGGGTTCCGCAGGGCTCGGTCCTCGGGCCCGCACTGTTCAACATCTTCATCAGTGACTTGGACAAGCGGGTAAAAAGCACCCTGTTCAAATTTGCAGATGACACCAAGATGTGGGGAGAAGTGGGCACTCTAGAAGGAAGGAATAGGCTGCAATCGGATCTAGACAGGTTACAGGAGTGGGCCAATGGGAACAGGATGGGTTTCAACACTGACAAGTGCAGGGTACTGCACCTGGGGAGGAAGAACCAGCAGCATACCTACAGGCTGGGGAACTCCCTGCTTATCAGTGCCGAGGCAGAAAAGGACCTAGGAGTCATCATTGATGCCATGATGTACATTGGCCGACAATGTGCGGATGCGGTCAGGAAGGCCAACCGCATCTTGTCGTGCATCCAGGGATGCATCTTGAGCAGGTCCAAGGAGGTGATCCTTCCCCTCTATGCGACACTGGTCAGGCTGCAGTTGGAGTACTGCATCCAGTTCTGGGTGCTGCACTTCAGGAGGGATGTGGACCGCATTGAGAGGGTCCAGAGGAGGGCAACCTGCATGATCAGGGGGCAGCAGGGCAGGCCCTATGAGGAGAAGCTATCGGACCTGAACAATGTACACAAGCTAGCAGAGGATAGATTCAGGCTAGACATCAGGAGGCGCTACTTCACTGTCTAGGAACCAACTTCCAAGAGAGGTGCTGACTCCTACCCTGGGGGTCTTTAAAGGAAGGCTGGATGAACACCTGGCCAGGGTCATTTGACCCAGAACCCTTTCCTGCCATGGCAGGGGGTCGGACTTGATGATCTGCTCAGGTCCCTTCCGACCCTACCAACTATGAAACTGGAGACTTGCCCACTGCAAGGCATGCTGGGATGGATGTTCTCCCTGCCCCCCTGGCAGCAGAACAACAGCTCTTCAGGCTGCTGCTTGTGGTGGATGTACATCTGTACAAATATGACCAGTAATATTTCTGAACAATGTACAAACCAGTGACACAATCCAGTTGTTATGTCTACCCTCTGCTTCCTGCTCTGCTATTCAATTAATATACAGAAGCAGAAGATTTGAGAGGTGGGGTTGTGCTGTTCCCCTTTTTTAGTGTCCCACCAATGATTCTGACCTATATATGTATATGTAATGAGCATTTTTAAGTCCTTACTAACTTGAAAGCACATCTGTTACAAAGACTTGAGTGAACTGCTTGTACCTGATGCCAGGTTGAGTGATTCCAGAAATTGAATTTTTTTCACTGTCCCCTTCCTTGAACAGACTAATGCACTCCTTCCAGAATGTCACTTCAAGTTAATTACTCTTTTAAAAACTATTTTAAAAGGTGCACTTTACTGTTAAAATATTTTGTGTCAGAGACTCTTATGTTGTAGAAAGGTACTCTTCACTTTTGAAAGAGAGGTGCTCAGATGTTAACCTTTGAGGTGGAGTGTTTATTTTTTCAGCCAAGTTAAACTGACAACCTGAATGTAATTTGGGAAAAAAGCAAACCTGGTGGACAGGTATTTTAATACAATTTGTTATATGGAATCATGGGGTGGACCTTATATTAAAAACCAAGTCCAGTTGTTAAGAGCAGACAAGAAAAATGTGCAGACAAAACACATACATTCTTCAGGAACAAACCTTCTTAGCCAGAGCAAACCTCTGTTTTTTACCTAATGAAATGAACCCCGTGTTGAATTCCTTTATTTCATGAATTTACTGAGATGCCCCTAATCTTAAGGAAGATCAGATGAAAGAGATATTTGCTCTATTCTCACTCTCTATTGTGGACCAGGAGAGACATTTGGATTGGAGTCAGTCCAGGTTTAAGATACCATGAAGGGATAGAAATGTTCGGGCCAAGAAAGAGTCCTGCTGCATGTTATCTTGTCTCAGCACATGACACTGCAGCCACAGTAGCAGCAGGTTTCTAGATCAGTCAGAAGGTAGGCCTCTTGCTGACAATCTGCCACAATAGTGATGCTGCTTTGAGCCCTTGTACAACTCCTGTGAGGGGATAACAAGCCAAAGCTTAAATTAAGTTTAAATGAAGATTTAGAGGAAAATCCAGCAGCATTTTACTAATTCATTTTGCTGGTAAGGATTGTGAAATGTGGCCCAAAGACATGGAAAGTACACCTGAGGACTAGGGGAAAGGATGTTATTGAGTAAGTACATACTAGTTGAGGGAAAGGTTGTATGGTTCAGGCTAGCACTAGCAGACAAAGTAGTCCTGGTGTCTCTCCCACTGTGACCATCTGAAATGCAGATGAGAGTGTCATGCCATGTGAGTGTGGGTTGAGCAGACTGTGAGTTTCTGGTGCTTGAGATGGATGAAGAAGTTTCTGTAGCAGTGGTCTCCAACCTTTTTAGGTCAGAGATCATTTTGGGAATTTAAAAGGAACTCAAGATCTACCTTCCCCCAGCCCAGCAGATAAGTCTGTGGGGAGGGGAGCAGGGAGGGGAAAGGGCCGTGGGGTGGGGGCAGAGTAGATGGAGGCCCCAACCCTAGCCCCCACTCCCTTCCTCACTGCTGGGGCCTCAATCTGCCCCCACCCCCAATGGCGGTGAGGGAGGTAGCACAGCTGGTGCAGGGCAGGGGCCAGAGTTGCAAGTGGCTTATGCAGGGGACATGGGGAGGGGGAGGCATGCAGCCCAGGAAGCCATGGGGGGGCACCTGCCCCTGCATCTGCCTGTCGGGCAGGGTGGGCCCTGCATTGGGGGGGGATTTGCCTCCCCCGCCACCATCTGTGTGCAGCAGAGGCGGCTCCTGCTGTGGGCTGGGTTTTGTGCTCTGAGCCCTGCTGCATGTGCCCCCTGGGCCTCTGCCCCTTCCCTCCCGCACTGACTGACTTGCTGGGCTGGGGGAGGCGTGCACACACATGCACACATGCACTCATCCCCCTCCAGCCCAGGATCAACCTCAACAAGCTCTGGGATCTACAAGTCGATCATGATCAACCAGTTGGATACCACTACTCTGTAGTAGTATCTACTATATCTTCTTCCTTTCTCAGCGTCACGAACCCCTCCCCCCACTTCCTGCACCCCCCTCCCCCCACCACCAGGCTTAGTTGGCTAACATTGTATTTTCTGTAACCTAGTTGCGTTCCCCTCATCACCCCCATCCCTCTAATGTTAGTCCTTCGTTCGGGCGATTTGTATTTCCCTACTGGCTTTGCCATCTTTTTGGATTCACAATCCTAAACATCTACTAATAAAATTCAGTCTGATACTTTGTCAAATGTAGGGTGTATATTTTCTTTCCCATGTTTTATTCTATCCACTTGACTTTTCAACTTTGCTTAAATCTATTTAAAGCAGAGAGCAGCATGCTGACCAACAAGGCTGCAGCTGTCAGCTTGCTAGAAGGTCTTTTGCAGCTACCAGAATATGAACTGCTTATACACCAGTGCCCATTTGTGGGGTTTGGTAGATAATTCCCCAAGAAGGGCTACAAACTTGCAATAATAAATCTGTGTGTGAGGGCTTACAGACTTTGGCTCTGCTAAAGGCCAAACTTTGTAGCAAAACCAGCAATGACATGCAGCAGACAGCTCTTGACCTCTCTGGTTATTGCGCATTATCTAGACATAGGTTTGCTCTGGCTAGAGAGGTTAGTTCCTTAAGAATGCACATGTTGTATTTTCTGCATGGGGTTTTTTTTTTTGTCTGCACTTGATCGGTTCTCTAATGCCCAGGCTAAATGACACTCAGAAATGGGCCGGTAGCCCGTAGTTTGCACATGGATCTGAATGTCTCCATAAGGAAGGCAGAGAAAAATTGACCTAGTGTCTTATTAAATGTGTTTATTACATAAATGCTAAAGCACCAGTCCAGAACGTAGCCCCATTGAGCAAGGCATTGTATTGACACAAGAGTAATAGAATGTACCTGCATTAACAGGTACCCAGTCAAAGTAAGGTGACAAGCTGGGTAGGTATAATGGTAGACCAAATCAGTAGAATGAACAGTGGGATGGCAGCAAATATCATGGTAGTACAGTGGCTCATTTTGGGAATTGAGAGAAGATCTGGTTAGTTAGGAGGGGTTCAGTTAACTGGAAAGAAAAAAAGAAGTAGGTAGGTGGACATTAGGGAAGAGGAGAGCAGGAGGGGAAGGTGTAGAGTGAAGCTGAGTGAATGCACTGACAGGAAGGGTGCTGTGAAGCTTGGAAGGAACATTTGATTGGCACAAGGCCGAGACAGCACAGTCATTGCTGTAGAGAATTCTCAGAATGGCCAAAGGTCCCTACTTCAGTGGTTTCTGCAGCTGTACTGACCATGGAAAGCTTTGGTTGGCTCCTCTCTAATTATTTCTCAAGGTCCTACAGTGTAGGGCAGTGGTGCTCAACTGTGTGGTCCCATGGGCTGGATGAGTGGTGCAGGACCAGTCCACAGGCTAGATCCCATGGATTGGGTTGGCCTGTTGGCCATATCCAGTGTGGTGTTGGCTCATGGGGCAGTATATGGGTGCAGTCTGACACAGAGCCATGTCATTTGACCCAAGGGGTTCCCCACAGGTCCAGATTTGAGGGCATGGAGGCTGTGGCAGCATGAATTGTTACAGCTATGGACGCCACAGAAATTGACACTGCCACAGTTCCCTGCCCCCAAATTTCTGGAGCTGTGGGAAGTTCTATGGGCTGGATGACATGACTCCATGGGCTGAAAGCTAAGCATCACTGGCATAGGGCAAGGAAGGGGCTATCTTAATTCTGATGCTCCTGTGTGTATGTAATGGGGAGTTGAGGGGGAGTCCTCAGAGCACAGGTGTGGATCCAGGAAGTTGCAGGGGAGGAAGGGGGGCAAGAAAGGAACATGGCCCAGGTGGACCTCTATTTTAGCCTCCAGTGCAGCATGTACTTTAGTTTATGCATGCAATTTTTGAAGGTTCAGGAGTTACTGCAGTCCGATACTAGTCATTAGGGGTGTGCGAAGTGGGCCCTATGTAGTTCAGATTCAGCCCAAATGAGGAACAGAGATTCGATTTGTTGATTTGGATCACTGTCCCTGATTCAATTCAGCTGAATCTGAATCTGAAGATTCGATGCTGATTCAGAGAATCAGCAATTCGGGCATAGACACAGCTTTAAAAGTTTTTTCTATATACCTTGAGGTACAAGCACAGCTTGTGAATGCTGCGATGCTGGGGCAGATGTAGCGTCCCACAAGAGTGTGGGGGGGCCCTCTGCATGTTTCGTGGTGAACCTGGAAGTGGACCAGAAGTACTTCCAGTCAACTTCTGGATCCACCAGGGAGTACACAGGGGCCCCCTCCCGCACGCCCCCCTGCGCACTCCCCAGCAGATCAGGAAATGGACCGGAAGTGCTTCTGGGTCTGCTGCCAAGTGCTCTGGGAAAACTCCCATGCTTCTGTGGGGTACTCCATGCCCCGCAGCATCGCAGCATTCATGAGCCACCAGCTACGTAGAGGTATGTAGAAAAAGCATTTAAAGCTGTGTCTATGTCCGAATTGCCCAATCTTTCTGAATATCTCCAAATTGATTTGGAGGGCTCCAATTCGATTCAGAAAGATTAAAGGGTCCTCTGATTTGATTCAGATTCAGAGATTCAGCCACTGAATCAGGCTAATCTCCGCCAAATCAAATCAGGGACCAAAGCTTCACACAACCCTACTAGTCATCCGCTCTGCTGGCCGGTTGGTATTCTTACTATGTGTTTTTAAAGATACCAGGCAGGACACAGTGCCAAATGGAAGGGGAGTAGCAAGGTATCTCTAACTGGATGTTACTATAACAGAGACTGAAGTATGGTGCTCATACAAATGAGAGGAACTGGCAGGGCTTTCTTTTAGGGACACCCTCCCAGCTGCAGCCCTCTCCCTCTGGCTGAAATCTGGGGAGACACATGCAGTACCTGCCGTGTGCTGTGATGGACAGGCTGGTCAAAGGACATCCATCTATAGCTTACCATTGTCATAATGCCTTCTGTGGGAGTGACAACAAAGCCAAGCATCAAAGATCACTCTAGCTGGGCTGAGCCCCCCATGCCGGTCAATTCCCTTAGTTCAGAACTCAGCAACTCACCTGCCCACTGTAAATGTATTGGCTCAATTTATTATCCTCTAGACCATCTTTCCAATGAACAATTCTGCATGGCATCATCCAGCTCCTCCAGTTGTGACCTCCCTGTAACAGCTGGCACAATGAAACTAATTGCAGAAGCCACCCAAAGCTTCTGAAGGCACCAGGGAGCAGAACTGCCCCATCACTGCCCATGCTACAGCACTGGGCCTTTCACCCAGCATAGACTAAGATTGGTGCATGCTCAGCAAATGATGTGAGCCTCTGCAAAGGAGGATCCCATTCATTTTTTCAGCCTAAAGAACTCAAGAGAAAGGAGGACAAGTGATGGTTAGAGAGGGGACAAATAGAGAGGCAACAGCAGTGTCTGTGAAGCCAGGCTGCCTTCCTTTGCCATTGCATGGGACAGGCAGCAGGATTCTGCTCTCCAGGACAGTTTCCAGAGGTTGCTGGGGAACAACTAAGAGAAAAACACTGGTAAAAAGCAGCTTGTTATTTTTATGTGCCATACAAGGGAGAGTCCAAGGACTGGCTTTGCAGCTTAGGGCAGAGCCCACACTTCCAGGTCCTGAATAAAGAACTCCTCCTGGTGTGATAGTGTCTTGTTGTTGAAAGTCTCACAGGGGCAGCTTCCTCCACGGTACAAATCCCCATCCAGCCACAGCCCAAATTTGCCACTGTAAGAGAAGGCAAGATTTGAGAGACATATTTGAGAGAAGGGATCTGGCCAGGGCCCTCTGGCAGGACAGGTGGCCAGGTGCTCTCTGCTTATTAGCTAATAAGGGTTCCCCTCCTTTCTCTTCTACTTTGTAAGGGTGAAGAGTGGGCTGGATCCTCCCAACCTAACAGCGCAACTCTCAGCCACTTCAGAGACAGTGGGGTGTTTCAATTCCCAGATCATGCCCAGTATATACATTGTGTTCCTTTATGGTTCCTTCCCTCAAAGGCTCTCCAAGCACTTAAGGAGCATGGAGGAAGGATTACAGATCCACTCCATCGAGTTCTACCTGCACACTGCTGTTGAGGGGAAAGACTGCACAGGATCTCTGAGATTCTCTGAAGGTACATGGGCAGCACAGGAGCCCCCGGTTCTGGATGGGGGATGCGGGCATGGGAAGGGGCAGAGTCCAGTGTAGCTCACAGTCCTCTTCCTTGCAGCCTGCATGCATTCAGTGCAGGGTCACTCAGAGCCAGTGGGCAGTACAGAGTGTAACAGTCACTCCCCAGAGCACAGTGGCATTTTATATAGTTTTGTATCTGAACAAACAGGCACGAGGTCAAATAACCCGTTCATGGTCCTGCAAGAGGCCAGGGCAGAGTCAAAAGGCCTGACTCCAAGCCCCTTGTTCTAGGGCTCAGCAATCACATTTCCACCAGGACATCAGCAAGCTGAGCTGGAAGCAGAGAATAGTGGCTCTAGGATAACCAGCTCAGGTGTGGGAGGGCCTTGAAGAGGCTTTTCTCTGTATTAGTATCTTGGAGTGGGTGATCACTGCTAGAGGGTTTGCCTAGTACCTGGTGTGTGTTTGTGATTCTTTCCCTCACCCCTCATGGTTTGTAATTACTTTTTTTCTTTCTTGTTCTACACCCCGCTCTCTCTCTGTCTCTTTCTTTGTTCTTTTCCTTTTTTTCCCCCTTCTGAAGTGGCTGAGTGACAGGACTTGCTCTGGGCGGGGCTGGTTTAGGTAAATGAGGAGTGGAACTAGGATAGACAGTAGGGCTGTGTGAAACAGCAACATTCTGCTTTGATTTCTGTTTCAATGTTTTGACAGAACAGTGTTTCATTTTGAGTTCCATTTCATTTCAAAAGCACTTTTCTATTCCGTTTCGTCGAAATGGTTTCCCTGTTTTGATGCTGTCTCGACGTTCCACCCATAAGCTATAATGGGGAAGCACAAAACTGCCTATAACTTTGTCATTTCTTTCCTGATTCTGATGAAAATGCAAGGATGGTAGCCCTTCCTGAGGGTAGCCTGCCAAGTTTCAAGAAGATAGGTGCAGGGGTTTCTAGGAAACAGCACCTCAAGCTGATCAGGGAGCAGGAGCAGCATCCTGTGATCCGGCAGACAGATTGGGGGCCCACACCTCTGGAAGGAGTCCAGCAGAGCCCCTGCAGCCCTCCTGGGGGTGCAGGCAGGTCCCCAATCTGCCTGCTGCATGACAGGAGGCTGCTCCTGCTGCCTGGGACCCAGCACTGGGGAACCCAGCCCAGCCGGGGGAAGCACCTCCTGCCGCTGGGAAGCAGGGGAAGCACTGCGAGCCGCTGGGAACTGAGCCCGGCAGTGGGAAGCACTTCCCCCCACCAGGCTCAGTTACCAGTGGCTCCCAGCCCTGGGGAACTGATCCCCATGGGGGGAAGCACCTCCTGCCACTGGGCTCAGCTCCCAGCAGCTTGCAGTCCCGTAGAACTCAGCCCAGTGGAGGGAGGCAGAGTGTAACCTTCTGCCACCAGGCTGAGCTCCATGGGGCTGGCAGAGCCGCTTGGAGCGCAGCCCTGGCTCTCCCCTGCTTACCCCTCCCCCAACCTGGCTGGCTGCTTCGAAATTAAAAATGTTTTGAAACTTTCAAAACTTTTCAGCTGGCCTTGGTTCATTTCAAGGCTGTTTCAAAGCCTTTGTTTAGTTTTGATTTTGCTGTTTTGAGCTCAAAATGAGTCGAAACAGCATTGAAACAAAACAGCTGGGAAAGCTTTGCACAGCTCTAATAGGCAGCTTTATAAAAAGGCAGCCCTTAGTGAACCATGGGAGCGGCAAACAGAGGGCAGCAAACAGAGAAGGGTTTTGTCTAGAGAGTTCACCTAGGAGGGAGCCAGGGAGCAGTACACTCCAAGCATGTGCATGCATGCATGTGTGGGTGGGAGCATGGGCAAGGGGCCTGATGCATGTGCTTGGTGTGTAGGTCCTTGTGGTATTTTGTTTCTTCTCTCTTCCCCCATACCCCACTCTTTTTTTTATCCTTGTAGCATAGGCAGAGCTGGCCTGTCCTATACTGCAAAACCTGCAGCCGCAGGGGGCCCTGTAGCTAAGGGGCCCTCTGCACATAGGCAGCAGAAGTGAGGGGCTAGTGACCCGACCCAGCCTCCCATTCACTGTGACTGGGGCCCTGGCTCGGCTGGATCATGGGACAATCAGAGCCCAGCAGCTCCTCTAGAGGCATGGCACCGGGCAGCTAAGGTGAGGGAAGGGCACATGGACCCCCGATCTTTGCACAGGCCACAGCTACAAGCTAGGCTCAGCCTCTGCCTAATGTCTCCATGCCTCACTACCACTGCTTTGAATGTGGTGGGCACTGCCATCTGTCTCACTGTCTGGCCCGCCCAGCGGCAGGACACACATGGCGGTGCCCATCGCTTTTGAAGCGGTGGTGGCGAGGAGTGGAGACGTGGAGCAGAGGCTGAGCCCAGTTCTCAGCTGTGGCCTGCCCTTGCCCATGCAAAGATTGGGGGGCCACATGCCTTCCCTCTGCCCTTGGCTGCCCAGCGCCGTGCCTCTGGAAGAGATGTTGGGCTCTTCCTGAGAACAATGTGGGGTGGGCCAGGATGGGCGCAGGGGTCCTGGGGCCTCCATCCCCTCCAGCCCAGCAGTGCAGCTGAGGCTGACCCTGCTCTGACCCTCAGCTCTGGGCCCCTGCAGCTGGTGCACAGACAGGGCCAGGGTGGGGAGGCAGCCAGGGCCAGGGCCAAAGCAGCCAGGGCAGGTGTTGGGGCCAGGAGGCTGGCACAGCCAGTGACAGTGCAGCTAAGAGGCAGTCAGAGCTGGTGGTACAGCCGGGAGGCTGCCAGGAATAGGACTGGTGTGGCTGGGGCCAGGAGGCAGCCAGGGTTGGGACTGGTGCAGCCAGGAGACAGCTGTGGCCAGTGCGGCATCCAGGGATGGCATGGCCAGGGCCGGGACATGGCCGGGGCTGGGGATGAGGCTGGGAGGTGGACTGGGCAGTGGAGCACCAGACAATGTCACCTCCCCTTTTCCCCTTCCCTTTCCCCTTCCCCCCTCAGACTTTCCCATGGGGGGAAGCGTTTGTGCTCACATGCGTGCACACATGCCCAGCCCACACAAATTTTGTTTTCTTCCTCCATCTATGCCCCCGTGTCTGGCCGCTCATTGCCTCGGGCTTCATGTCTGGCTGTTTGCCACCTCCCTCCCCCCTCCTGCTGCCACTACCACTGGCTTCTTTGGAGCAGGGGGCCCCAAAACTATCTCTTGCAGGGATCCCCCAAAAATGGTGGGCTGGCCCTGAGCATAGGTGTGGTTCAGGGAGCAAAGGAGGCACAAACTATGTGGGATGTGCCATGTTCATGTTCCTCTCAGAGGGTCAGAAGTACTTCATCTGCACCAAGTGTAAGTAGGTGTCTGCCTTTGAGGAGAATATTCAAGAAGACTGGAAGCACAGGTATCCATGCTGCATTGTATCCAGGACCAGGAAGATTACTTGGACAAGAGTTATGACAGGCTGGTACTGGAGTGGCCGAAGGGCAATGAAGAGAAGTGGCAGCATGTGGTTACTCAAAGGAGGGCTCCCAGAATTGAAGAGAAGTGGACTGAGGAGGAGCCATTGGTGGAACTGCTGAGGAAGAAGCAGAGGAGAAGACATCTGCAGCCATGAGGCAGAGGAAGCAGCAGTCTAGAGAGCAGGAAGTCAAGACCCCAAGGACACGGGTTCCAGGACTGCACCAAGAAGGAAGAGAAGAATGGTGGTGGTTGGTGACTCCCTTCTGCAGGGGACAGAGGCACCAATCTGTTATCCAGTTTTGGGGGCTCAGGAGGTATGCTGCTTGGCTGGAGCCCAAACTGAGGACATCATAGAGAGTCTAACAAAGCTTATCTATACTGTGGTCCACTATCACATCCTATTTGTCCATGTAGGCAGCACTGATACTGTCAGGAATTACACTAACTAGATCAGAGGTGACTATGAGGCTCTTGGCAGAAGGATTAAGGAGCTTGGAGCACAAGTGGTGTTTTCACAAACCTTCCTGTGGAAGGCAGGATCCAGGCAGAGACCCTCTTATCTTGGAAGTGAACATGTGGCTGAGATGGTGGTGTTGACACGAAGGCTTCAGTTTCTTCAACAACAGGTGGATATTTTTGGATCAAGAGATGGGATCCATCTGACAAGAATGTAGAACAGTATATCTGGGCATCATCTGGCCAACCTAGTATGGAGGACTTTAAACTAAATTTCACAGGGAATGGTGATCAAAACCCTTCAGCAACAGAGTGCACAGTCCAGAGGAGAAAGGACTCAAAGAAATAACTCAACTCTGGGAAAGGACCAGAGATCTACAGGACTGGAATAAGTGGCACAAAAAGGAAGTAAGGAGGTCAAAATGCAAAATACATCTTATGCATTTATACAAATGCAAGAAATATGGAGAATAAACAAAAATGAGATGGAAGTTACAGCCTGTAAAAAGATCTACCATCTGATTGGCATCACTGAGACCTTGTGGGACAGTTCTTATAACTGCAATGTCAACACTGAGGGTTACACTCAATTTTGGAAGGCTAGGGTTGGAAGAAAAAGTGGTGGTATTGCCTTGTATGTCAAAAATTGTTCCCTGGTTCAGGAGGAAGAAGACGGCAAAGTAGAATGCACTTGGGTGAAAATGAAAAGTGAAAGACATGGCACTGATATAATGGTGGAGATTTACTATAGGACATCTAAACAGGAAGATGAGGTGGATGAGGTATTCTTCAAACAGGTGACAAATTTATCCAAAAGCTGTGGGATGGTACTGAAGGGAGATTTCAATTTTCCATATATCTGCTGTAAGAGCATTGCAGCCAAACATAAAATGTCAAGTCAGTTTCTAACTTGTATGGAAGACAACTTTCTCTTTCAGAAAATAGAGGATACAACTAGAGGATCATACATCTTGGACTTTGCCATGACCAACAGAGAAGAACTGGTAGAGAATGTGAAGATAATGGACAACTTGGGAGGAAGTGATCATGATATCCTAGATTTCCAGATCCTGAAACAGGGACAGCATGAGGTCAGCAAAGTTAGGATGCTAGATTTCAAAAAGGTGGATTTCATCCAACTCAGGAAGATAATGGGCATGGTATCATGGGAGGGCAGATTGAAGGATAAAGCACCTATGAGGGCTGTAAGTTTCTACGGAGCACAGAATTGGAAGCCCAACAAGAAACTGTCCCTACACAATGGAAGCACAGGAAGAATGGTGCAAGAAAAATGTGGCTGCCCAAGAAGCTTCTAAAATGCCTCAAACACAAAGGAAAGCATGCAGGCAATGGAAGAATGGGTGGATCACCAAGGATGTGTACCAGGAAATAGCAAGAACCTGCAGGGAAAAAATCAGGAAGGCAATGAAGCTGTACCTGGCTGTAATTTACTATGGCACTCGTTCAAGCATTTAGCCCTCTCAAGTTGGTCAGAAACTCCTGTCCCCTTGCGAGTTGAAAGCTTGCCTGCCAGTGTGAGTCTTTAAGGTCCCCAAGGAGTCTTTCCTGCTACAACTTTGTTGGAATAATTATTAATGGGAGTAAGTTCTTCGATCCTGCCTCTCCTGGCTCCCTCTTGGTTCTCATGAGCAGGCCATTGGTCCTGGAACTCTGCCTCCCCTACACCCTGCGTAACACCAACCAATGAGATTTTGGCCAAATCTTCCTTTCAACTAGCAACAATGGATGGGGCAATAGCCCCTGTTTATCCACAGCCAAAATCAGAGCACATATACAGTCTCTTTCGAGGAGTCCATATTTCTTCTTGAGCCCTCAAAATTAGCCTGACTCACCACCTCTTATACCCTGGATTGTACCTTACCTCAGGCACCTTTTCCCAGAGTTACTCGTGGCATTCACCACTTTTCCATTTCTTTCTCCCTGCAGGCTCACTGCTGTTCCATTCTCTGCCTTTGTCATCGGGGATTCATGGCTGCTGGAGAGGTAGGTATCCCGGCTCCTCTCAGCCAGCTTTGGTCAGGCACCCAAACTCTCTTGGTTGCCACCAGTAACCCCTGCCAGGGCACACAGTCTTTCCCCACCACTCAAGGCTCTCAGGAGGATCCACTTTTGGTTCTCTCCAGATGCTAGTCGGGGTGGGTTTTAACTCTTTTCCTGAGTGCCAGCCAGAGCATCTCTGGCAGCACATGTTAACAAAGCACATCTATACCAGCATCGGGAGGCTCTTTTGATCTGCAGTAGTATCTTGTTGCCACTTCTCTCGCACTCCTTTGCCAGTGGTAAGTTTGTTCTCATGGCAGTGCCCCTGCCACACTGGCAAAGGAGGTTAAGGACAACAAGAAGAGGTTGTGTAAGTATATTGGCCAGAAAAGAAGGACCAAGGTGGGTCCTCTGTTAATAAACCAGGAGGAAGTCCTAACTGAAAATACAAAGACAGTGGAGTTACTCAACAGCTACTTTGCCTCAGTCTTCACAAAAAAATAAGCTGCTGGACATCTAATAGGGTTTATCTGGACATGGAAGGGGGCAAGATGAGGGAGGAGATAAAAAGAGAGACATTCAGAAAGCTTTTGTTGGATCTGAATGAATTCAAGTCATCAGGGCCAGATGAGCTTCATTCCAGGGTCCTGAAAAAATTGACAGAGGAGGTCTTGGAGCCCTTGGCAATGATCTTAATGAAGTTGTGGGAGATGGTCCAGATACCAAAGGACTAGAAATGGGCCAGTGTTGTTCTCCTCTTTAAAAAAGGCAAGAAGGAGGACCTGGGGAACTACAGACCGGTTAGTCTCACCTCAGTACCTAAGGAAGGCCATTTGCAACTATCTGGAGGAAGAAAGGTTAATCACAAGCAGCCAGCGTGGATTTATTAAAAACAAATGGTGTCAAACAAACCTGATCTTCTCACCAAAATACCTGCTTGGGTTACTGAAAGGATTTCTGTGGATATAGTGCATCTGGACTTCAGCAAGTCTTTTGACAAGGTCCCGCGTGACCTTATCACAAGCAAATTGGAGAAATGTGGGATGCAGAAAACTACTGCAAAGAGGTTAGATAACTGGCTCAATAGCCATAAGCAAAGGGTAAGTATTAATTGGTCCATATCAGAATGGTAAGAGGTTTTGAATGGAGTCCCACAGGTGTCTGTCCTGAGCCTGGTGCTTTTTAACATGTTTATTAACAATGTGGATGCTGGCATAGAAAGCTTCTTTAGCAAGTTTGCAAATGACGCAAAACTGGGAAGGACTGTGAACACACCAGAGGATGTGAGCACAATTCAGGAGGATCTCAACAGATTGGAAAGCTGCACTAGTCAACAGGATGAAGTTCAATGCAGACAAATGCAAGGTGCTGCACCTTAGGAGAAATAATAAAAAACACAGATACAAAATAGGTGACACCTGGCTAGATGGCAGCTCTGTGGAAAAGGACTTGGGAGTCTTAGTAGACCACAAACTCAGTAAGAGTCTGCAGTGTGATGCAGCCACACAAATGGCCAATGCAGTTTTGGGCTGCATCAATAGAACATTTAGTAAAAGACAAAAGAGGAGATAGTGCCCTTCTAATAAGCACTGGTTAGACCTCATCTGGAGTACTGTGTGCATTTCTGGGCTCTATGTTTTAAAAAAGACTTAGAGAAGTTAGACATGGTCCAGAGGCAGGCAACAAAGATGATCAAGGGCTCAGAAGGCAAATTATATGAGGAGAGACAGAAGACACGTTCAGCTTATAGGTGACATGACAGCAGTCTTTCAAAATACTTGAAAGGCTGCCATAAAGAAGAGGGAAATCACCTTTTCTCTCTTGCTGCAAAGAGGATATGCACCAATGGCTTGTAGTTGCAGCAAAGTAAATTTAGATTGGATATCAAGAAAAACATCTTCACTGTGAGAATAGTAAGGCAGTGAAATAGACTACCTAGGGAAGTTGTGGACTTTCCATCATTGGAGGTATTCAAGAAGAAGTTGGACAGTCATTGTTTGAGGATGATCTAGGCGTAACTCTGAGTTTCCCATACTTCTGGGCTTGGCTGGTTGCTCCCATTCC
Organism: Crocodylus siamensis; assembly: GCF_052110815.1. Taxonomy (NCBI): domain Eukaryota; kingdom Metazoa; phylum Chordata; order Crocodylia; family Crocodylidae; genus Crocodylus; species Crocodylus siamensis. The sequence continues at coordinate 40,455,837 of NC_143404.1, read as the reverse complement.
CTCCCCCCACCCTTTTTTCTGGTATATGTGTCAGGGTGTTTTTAAGCATCCCCAGAGGCATTGGGTGTTGGCTACATTTAAAGAAGGAGACTTCAACTGCGGTGTGCTGATTCTTCGGTCAGGAGCAAAGTGGGAGGTTCTGGACTAGAGGGTCTTGCCTCTCCACTCAGGGTCAGATCAATTGCTGTATTTGGAGACAAAAAGGATTTTTACTTCCTGGTCAGATTGGTGTGGACTGTGGAAGTTTTTGCCTTCCTCTGTAGCAGAGGCATGGCCCAGGACCTCTTCAGCATATATTGGCAGCGTTTTATAGAAACAGGACATTGTCTGACATGGTTCTCCTGCTTTACCTATGCCAGGTTAGGGTGCTAGGTCTATATTGTGCCAGGGTTGAGGGTAGTCTTATGTAGAATTTAGATTATGGTTTGTATGGGACGGTTTAGATAGAGATGATCCTGCCTCAGGCAGGGCGTTGGACTAGATGATCTCTGGAGGTCCCTTCCAGCCCTTCTTCTGTATGACACTTCAGATTGTCTTCTGGTAACAAACACTCATGCTAGCTGCACAGAACAGGAGGGGACAGTGGCTGTGAGTCCTAGGGACACTAGAGGGAGCCAAAAGGCAGAGTCAGAAGGCCAACATGTAGAGCAAAGGATTGGAGAGCAGTCTCTTAGGCTAGGAACAGATGTTAAATTTGTCCTAGGAAAGTTGCACTTGTTTGTCCCTGATCAAAAATATCCTCGGATTGGCATGTACACACATCACCCTTCTAATGAGAGTTTAGCATGTAGCTGAATGCAGTGCCACTTTTCTGCCATGAATTCAGTGCTGCAAATCTGGAAGTATGTTGGTGAGGCCACTCTAGGGTCATTCCCTGCGGCTGCTTTCAAGATTCTAGAGAACAAGAGATCCAAACCAGCTGCAGCAGGCACTCTAGTGGCTTCATAGGCATAGCTTAGGTTTGCAGTGTACTGGGGGTGGGTATACTCGGGGGCACTGTGGTTGTTGCATGCTGCCACTGTGAGGTAGAGTGTGCCCTTAGGGATTTCTGAGCCCAGAAAAAGTGGTGAAGGTTGTGTCAGGGTTAACTAACTCAGAGAAGTTAACCCCCATCCCTGTCCTAGCATAGACTGTTGGGTTTCTTTCTCTAGTTACCTGATCAAGATCAATGTGGGGGCATTCTGTGAGATCAGGTATACATGCTGGGCTTCTTCCAGGCAGGGGTGGGGAGGGGTGTGAATGGTGAAGAAAGGAAGACTGGGTTACTCAGGAAAAGCTTGGCTGTGGCAGAAAATAAAGGTCCAGCTCCACCTTGTGTACTCATGAGAGGCAGTGCAATAGACTGTGGCCATAACTGGAATGGGAATCCATCCTCAATCCAATACTCCCATACCAATGGAGTAACATGGCTTGAGTCCATCAGAGAGTGCACAATTCATGTCCTGGACTATCTGCACACTCACACAAGCCAGCAACCTATCTAGCCACCCTGAGAATCTTTTCCTGTTAGTTCTAAGCATCTGCTCCCTGCCCTGGATCTCCTCCAGCATGTTCCATCTTGCGGACAGTAAACTGAGAGCTCACCCCAGCAGCTGAAGTGGTTGCTCATTCCAGCAGATGCTTTCAGTGAACAAAGCAGTGTGGACTGAAAAAGGCTTTAGAGCTGTTCTCAGTGAGTGGGGGAAATAACCCAAGCACCAGGGCTTCCTTGGAGCAGTTTACAAGTGACAGTTAACTTGCGACTCCATTTTCATTGCATCTGCCAGTCAGCTGCCTTCTGAGACACTACAGTCATGGGGAAGAGGTGCCATGGTTAGTGAAGATTCTGGGACTAATAGAGGAGGAAACAAGCTGGGAAGGGAGTAACAAGCATAAACACACGCTCGTAGCCAAGTGCATGCACAGCAAAATCTAACCACAATCTCTAGGTTGTATTGTTCACATGTATTCTGATGGTCTGGAATCCTGAGATACTTTCTTTACACAGGGACATGCTGAGGTGGAAGCCATTCATGGATTCATAGATGTTAGGGCCAGAAGTGACCTCAGTAGGTCACTGAGTTCAATTCCCTGCCCTGGGCAGGAAAGAGTGCTGGGGTCAGATGACCCCAGCTAGGTGCCTGTCCAGTCTCCTCTTGAAAACCCCCAGGGTAGGGGAGAGCACCACCTCCCTTGGAAGCCCTTTCCAGATTCTGGAAACTCTTATTGTGAAGAAGTTATTCTTAATGTCCAACCTAAATCTACTGTCTGTCAATATGTGGCCATTGTTCCTAGTTACTCCAGAGGGTGCCCTAGTAAACAGAGCATCTTCTATTCCATGCTGCCCTCCCCTGATGAATTTATAGGCAGCCACAAAATCACCTCCCAGTCTTCCCTTGCAAAGGCTGAAGAGATCTAGGTCCCTCAATCTCTCCTCACAGGGCCTTGCCTGCAGGTCTCTGACCATACGAGTGGCCTTCCTTTAAGCCCTTTCAAGATTGTCTGCATCCCTCTTGAACTGCAGCACCCAGAACTGTATGCCATACTCCAACTGCGGCCTGACCAGTGCTGCATAGAGGGGAAATACTGCATCACCTCCCTGGACCTGTTCATCATACATCTGCTAATGCATGATAAAGTGCAGTTAGCTTTGTTGATCACTTTGTCACATTGACAACTCATGTTCATCTTGGAGTCAACTATGACTCAAACATCCCTTACCGCTGCTGTGCTGCTGAGAAGGTCATCCACCAGCCTGTAAGTGTGTTGGTGGTTCTTTTTGCCCAGGTGCAGCATTTTGCACTTGTCTTTGTTGAACTGCATCCTATTTCATTCTGCCCATTTCCCCAACCTGTCCAGATCCACCTGGATCCATTCCCTACTCATTCATCCTTCCCAGTGTTACATGGTGCTTCAGCAGCCAGTCTCAGAACAGGCCTGACTCTGGGTCTGCCTGCACTGCAGTCATAGTGTGATGCAGGTCATGCAGGCATTTCTGAGATAGCTTTAAACTAACTTACTGGGATGTCACAGCATGCTGCCGAGTATAGGCTGCAAAACCTACCTGAGAAGGTGAGTGGCTAGGTGGCTAGTCTGTGCTGAACTCCATGCTACACAGTGTCAGCACATGACAGAGTAGCTGAAGGTTAGTTCAGGTTTGTCTACACAGAATGTAAAACCTGCATTGAAGCTGCCTCTAACAGCCACCTGGCAAAGCTGGCTCCATTAGGCATACAGTCAGCGGGTGACACATGCAGCCTGAGACTCCTGCTGCTCAGAGGAGAGCTTCATTAGCCCATCAAGACAATTCTGATTCTTTCCTGACCATCAGTGCTGGCTGTGGGGACATCATGTTGTGCTTGCCTCCTTGCAGGGCTGCCCTCTGTGGTGCAGCAGCCATTGACTGAATTTTAAGGCCAGAAGGGCCTGGAGGATCATCTAGTTAGAACAGGCCATAGAACTTTGCTCCACATGAAGTATCTGCATCGCAAGTGGCTACATACCTGCCCCCGCCAATCACAAACAAATCTGCATCTCCTTTCATGAAGAAAGTGTTGCTGCCTGTCCACTTGAACACCTACAGGGAGAAGCAAACAACAGCAGTCAAAGCATGGTTTGGGAGAATACCGGGTGGGTTTGCTAATGTGTGGAGAAAGCTGCTCATGAGTGGCTTGCCCTGGCCCTGCTTAGACTGCTGGTGCATCCCAGCTGAAGAGGTAGTCCTTGGACCACAATACTGCAATGTAGTCTTGAACTGAATTGGTTTAGAGCTCCCCAAGCTCTAAAGATTCTAGCTTGGTGCAAAATCCTGAATGGCGTCACTGGGGGCAGAATTTTCTCTGGCTTCTCCAATGTCAGGAGGCTGGAAAATCATGGGTTTCTGGGAGGAGGGGAACAGCTCCAACTCAACTAAAATTATTTTGAATTCTCTCTTTCCCTGCTCTGGGGAAGTGGCACTTGCCAGCTTCACCTAGCAGCTACCCAAGGCAGCAAAGAGAGGCAGCCTGTGGTCAAGATTCAGGCGACACCGATGTTGCATAGGTGCATCCTATTGCCAGTGGTCAGCATCCTAAATGTTGCCAGTTCTCATGATTGTGTAGCATGTCTGAAGTTGCCAGTTCCTGGAATTACTTGGATACAGCTGAATTTCAGGTTTCTCTGAAGAAGAAAACCACTAGCTTTTGTGGTTTCAGCCAGAAGTTGGGCAAAGTGACCTGACTGCTCTCTAAAAACTGAGACAAAGCAATATTAAGAATAAACATTTGTTATTTTGCAAAATCTTCAAGGCCAGTCACATGATTTCTTGGGGTCTGATTCAGGTAATGATCATGTGAGATGGCTGTTGCAATGTGCCAAGTAATTGGTTGTGCATAAAACAGCCCTTGACCATGTGAAAATGAGCCCCCAATACTGGCCTGAAAGCTGGCCTACAGTGGACAGGGAAGTTCCAACACCAGCTCCATTCTCATTCCTAGTGACCTAGATTTCCTTCAGTAGTGGGGGTTCCTGTCTCCTAAAGGGTGATTGAAGAGCCTGGTCCTTAGCATTTCCTAATCTGGAAGAGCCACTTAAATAGGAACATGCTGGAATCCACCAGGCAGTAGAATGCAGCACAAAAGGAGGGTAAAAATGCTTCAGGCTTTAATTAGATTTCTTATGCCTGAAGAAGGGTGACTGCACCTGAAATCTTGCTAAGAACTTTTTCCAACTACTCAGTCTAATACAAGGTATCACATCTACTCAAAGAAGTTTTCTTGCATATGTCCTTAGACCAACACTGCTACAACCAAAAACTCAGGGTTTTACTTAGCTTCTTGGTTCATTAACAACTAAACTAATAGCTGATGAAGTAGAGCTCCTTACCTGGCCCCACTAAGTTACCCTGCAGTGAGTCCATTGGGTAAGGAGAGGCACCCACTGAAGCTCAGTCTGCAGCCCCCAGCCAGTGCTGTGCATAGTGCCAACAACACACAACTGACTACAAAAGAACACCTGCTTTGTTGTTGCACTCAGATTTTTCAGAGCATGATCCTAGAGAAAGAAGCTGACCTGGAAGTGACCTGAAAACCCCAACCCTCCCATATAGTCTGGAATGGTTTCTAAGGAAAAATTCATTCTCAACCAGAATGGAGTTCCCCAAGAGGCCCTACTCAGATTACAGTTTAAAGCACCATTGCATCAATTAGAGTTAGGCCTGTGCAAATAGAGAAGTATTTGGTACGGACTTGGATTTGGCTGATTCAAAAGACAGTGATTCAATTTGGAGATTTGGGCCACTGTCCTGAATTGATTCAGCTGATTCAGCGTTGGAAAATTTGGTGCTAATTTGGAGAGATTCAGAGATTCAACCATAGACTATAATAGGGAATCACTGAAATACTACAACTTTGTCATGGTTTGGCTGATTCAGATAAAAATTGCAGAGCTCATAGCTCCATCTGAGGGCACAAAGCTTGCCAGGTTTCAAGGACATAGCTGCAGGTGTTTGTGGGAAACTGCACCTCAAACTGCTGAAAGCTAAACTCATGTCGTGTGTGTTAAAGCAGATTTAGATGAAAACAGCAGGGATGGTAGCCCCTTATAAAGGCATGAAGCCTGCCAAGTTTCAAAGAGATAGGTGCAGGGGATTCTGGGAAGTTGCACCTCAAAATCTCGAAAGAAAAGTTGTGAAAAGTTGAAAGAAAAGTCATGTGCATGTATTATGGCATATTTGGATGACAACAGTAGGGATAATAGCCCTTTCTGAGCCATGGAGCCTGCCAGCTTTCAAAGAGATAGGTGCAGGGGGTTCTGGGAAACTGCACCTCAGGCTGCTGACAAGCAAAACTCGTGACATGGGTGACACTGTGTGTGTGTTAAGGCATGCCCTTGCTGGTGCTGGGGCCGCTACACAACATGGTAGTACCCCAACGTACCCCAATTAGGCCTCCTCCTCCCCTACAGCCTCAGTCCCATTTGCCACTTTAAATGGCAACAGGTAAGCAGTGCACTGCAGTATAGTAGCACTAGCATCTCAGGCAGCCAAACTGTCACAGAGCCTTTCTTTCCTTTCCTGAAGGAGGTTCTTCTCCAGCATGTGTGTTAAAGCACACCCTCACTTGTGTGACTGTGCGTGTGTGTATTAAGGTCCGCCCTCACTGATGCTGGGGCCTCTACATGACACGGTAGTGTGCCCCAATGAGAACTCCTCCTCCCCTACAGCTTCATTTCAGTCCACCACTTTAAATAACAACAGGTAAGTAGTGCACTGCAGTACAGTAACACTAGCATCTCAGGCAAACAAACTGTCACAGAACCCTTCTTTCCTTTCCTGCAGGAGCTTCTTCTCCAGCAGATGCCAGAGAACTCTCCCTGCCAGCCCCAGCCCTGGGGCTTATATGTGCCCAGGACCCTGTGTCCTTCCGGTCAGCTGACCAGGAACAGGTGCTGGGGTGTTGGTCTAAGGATATGGCACTGGTAGACAAGGTCCTTTGGGTCAATCTGGTATCTTTTGGTATACCAATTGAATAGTTAGAGAAATATATCTTAGCAGAGCTTTCGGGTTAAAAACCCCTTTTTCAGGCTAAGGAGGCACCTGCAGTTGGTGTGTGTGCCCACTGTTCCTGGATGGAAGGAATAGTAAAGTAGCCAGAGGCTGGCATGCAAGTGCAGGCAGGAAAGCCAGTTAGTGAAAATGGAAATGGAGGCATCAGAGGGTGAGAGAGACAGGCTGGGGTAGCAGGAAGGGGGATGTAGTGGGTAAAAGTGGAGAGGTACCCTGGGGAGTCAGATGTCTAGCAGGTTGTAATGTGTCATAAATCCATTGTCCATATTGAGTCCATGAGTTTCTGTACCTAGGAGGCTGATGAATTGAAGTTCATTGGTCCGGCCAGGCCACCTGCCTTTCCAGCACGCTTCATATTAATCTTTCCTGTGCTGGAAAATGTGTCTGTTTATGTAACTAACTAATAATATACGTCTTCTTCTTCTTCTCTGATGTATGATTGTGTCTGACTTCTTCTGTGTTGTGTTTACTGTTGTGTGTGTAACTAAAATAATATCTCTTCTATGACTGTCTGGCTTCTGTGTTGTGTTTAATAATCTGAATCTCTATCTGACTTCATCTGTGTTGTCTTTAGTCTGTATGTAACTATAACTAATAGTAACTATATATAATCTCTTCTTCTATGACTGTCTGACTTCTTCTGTGTTGTGTTCTGTTTAATGATATCTGACTTCTTCTATGATGTATGTGTTTGAGTGTGTGTAATATATGTGCTTCCTACACAGTGATGGATCACACTGCCAGGGAAAACATAGCTTTCCTTTTAAAAAGTGTTGGAAAAAAACAAAACAAGAACAAATATAAATTGAAAGAAATGGATTGGATAGGGATACATAGAGGGATTCTAGTTAGTAAGCTATATCCAATCCTTTCCAAGAACAGCAAGACTGTTCAGGAGACTGACTAGGTAGGAAGCCAAGCCAGTCCAGTACTTTTCAGATGCTGTTGCTTAGGCAGAAACAGCTCACAAAAGGCACATAAAGCATGCAGACAGAGGCTTATATTCTGTTCCTATGTCCCTCACACAGAGCACTGTGATTGGAAGAGGACTCAGGGAAAGATCACAGTCACTAGCCAGATACAGATGTCAGTCTTTCCCCCCCTACTCCCTGTCCCTTTTCTCAGTTTCTGTTTCCTTGAAAGACTGCCTTCTGAATCTCTGAATGTTTTCCAAATTGATTCAGAGCCTTCAAATCAATTCAGAGGGGTTTTTTTCTTCTTCTGATTAGATTTGAGGATTCAGCCTCCAAATTAAGACAAATCTTCTCTGAATCGAATCCAGACTGAAGCTTCACACACCCCTAATTAGAGTCTCCCCACTTTCAAGATCTGCTTTGTTTGGGAGCTCTGCTGCCACTGGGAAAAGCAGCAGGGGGAGGGGAAGGTACCATTTATGTATCAAGATCCCAGTGAACAGATGAGGGGTGACTCCCTTCTGTCCTGGGAAAACACATGGCACAGAGACCTGAGCAGACAATGACAGCCTCAGGGACTCTCTACCATCCTGCCCCACATAGCTTACACTCCTAGTTATATTCTCAGTAAAAATGATAACTTCCTAACTGCTGCCTTCTGCTAAACACCCCTTCTCTGAATGTCTTAGGTCAATGTCTGACCTAAACCAAGTAGTATTTGGGCAAATGCAGCACTTCCTTTTCTGAGACTGAAGATTACTCCCTTGTAAATCCCAGATGCATACCCACAGCAATCCTAGGATATCCCTAGGCAAGTGTCCCTTTCCCTGTGCACAACACACTGCTCAGTTCCTAGACTGTGACTCCTCATATAACCCTAAATCAGTTTTACAGAGGTTCCTAGCATGACTGCAGGAAAGAACTGTATTTTTTCATGGAAAATTGGGTTTGGGGGCTTTGGGCTAAATGACATTTTCCCCAGAGTCTCTGATTTCCATGACAAGTGTTAATATGTTATGAAGAAAGAAAGAAAATGAAATCTGAAATTCTTTGTTCTAAAATGCTCCACTGTACTTCATGGGGAGTCACACTCCACGTTCTTCATGCTTTTATTCTCCTCCCTATACTGTCCCCTCTGGATGGGCTGCATCATTTCCAGTGATGTACCATGGACAGGGACTTCTCTGATGCATCCTCCCTTCAAAAAGGAAGTACTGTATCTTGAGAAACATAATCTGACTAGAGAGCCTGACTCAGAGAGGAGAATGCAACCAACCCATAGATTCAAGGATGTACCAATGCTTAAGCCTGAACAGAAATGTTTTGGTTTCCAACCAGGAAGCTCTCCACTGAAACCCCCCCTAATATTTTCTGATACTGTTGGAGTGATCTTGAGTTATTCTCCAAATAGTTCCTTAGAACTTCCTGGGCTGGGCAGGTGAGGGGCCAGGGGTGGGGTGGGGGGGAGGAAGTGGACATAATAACATATTAGTACTTAACCTTCCCCCATTCTCCTACCACAGAACCACACTGTAGTACAGCAAAATAACATATATCATACCCAAGAGACTGTCTGCCCATTCTAAAACCACCAGCTACTGCCAGGACAAGGCCAGAAAAATGTACACTTTTCTGCATTCACTGTGAATAAGGGCAAGATTCATGATGTGGCCTGTGAGTGGTGGGTAGGTGGGTGGAAATTAAGTGCAAGAAGAGCTGTGTATTCTGGCAAAGGAGTAGGAGGAGGGAGTAAGCAGAGGAGTTCCTAGGTGCCACACTGGGGTTTCCACATGAGCAACCTCAGCTCCAAATCAACAAAAGTGTTTATCTAAGCTGGGGGATTCCCAAGTTTGTATATAACCACAGAATCAATTATCCCCATTACTCCTGGTATTATCCTTATCCCTTCTTCCGCTTCCTGGACTCATGGGTTGCTTCTGGCTCTAGTCAGTCTATGGAAGAAGGAATTATTCAGCAAACCATAGGTTAAAAACAAACAAGGAAAAAAATCTCAGCCCTGGTGCAGGTGGGGGGAGTGGGGCCGCTTTCCGCAGCCAGAACATTAATACTAGCTTACACCAGAAGTGAATACAGCCACAAATAGATACTTTAAGGTTTTTAGACAGCATAATCCAAGCCAGGGATTGAAACAGTGCTGCTAGCTCTCCAGGGGACACTAAATATTGCAGTTTTGACCTACATTGCACACACAAAGCCACTTCAGGACTGCATAGGATAAAGGATGGACCATTTGACACTTGAGCCTACTCCATGGATTCCTGTACTGAGAATAACTTGATGTGCTCACAAAGGATGTGCTGTGCCTCGATAGCATAGGGCCCATCTGGCCTCACTTACTTCACCAGACCCTGACAAAACTAAGATGTACAACTGGAAAGTCAGTATTCTCCTTCCTGTCCTACTCAAACCAGCAGCTCACATGTTCTGTACCTTTGTGATGCTTCTAAGTGGCCCAAAGACAAGACTTCCAGGCTATCCCATAGCAAACAGCTCTAAGAGGAGTCCTGTCTCAGCCACAGCAGGATGAACATACCCCTGGGAGTGCAAAATAACCTAATTCTGCCCATTGCTTTTAATAATGTTTAGTATTTTCCAATAATTAGATTCTAAATGATTCTTTTATTTATAATGAATTCAGCAATTTGATTTCTTTGGGGAGGTATTACCTCTTAGCAATTATTCCTACTAATGGAACACTCCTGTGAAGGCAATGGCATCCTGAGGATGGAGTTAGTTCAGCAGTGGTGTTGTGTGGCCATTTTTAGATAGGCTGACAGAGGAACTGGAGAAGCTCTGTTGAGCTCAGACTGTGTATTTGTAGGTTGCCAGAGGAGGGGTCTGAATGTAATGATGTCAAGAAATAACTCCCTTTGGTTTGGTGACCCCCAGCAAGAGGCTTCCTTTCCTCCAGGCTCTCAGGAACAGCCACTCTGGTCAAGAAGCCTGCTTAACTACAGTAATGGACCCTGCCTGATGCAGACTAGCTTTGCTCCTACTATTCATTCAGTGTGCAGCAGAGGGCAGCTGTATTTCAGTGTAGGGGGCTTGGTGCAAAGCTCAGCAGAGCCTGGTTTCAGCATGTTGCTCTGTGATCTTAAGAGCATTTGGTGGGGAAAGGCAGGGAGAGGTCATGTCAGGGGCGGCACATACTTAAGGATAATTCCTTTTACACTGATAAGTGGTTTGGCAGCATGCCCCCCTCCTCCAGAGAGGAGGTTCTTCATTACCAGGGGGCAGTGCCTCTGGGCCCCATGAACTCCCATTTCTTACCCTTGGCACTGGGCAGGAATGAGCACTAAGGGATAAAGGGGGATCCTAGTGGAAGTTCAAGGAGAACTATACTCCAGGTGGTCACTCTGCTGTGTATAGGCCAGGCCCATTACTCGCAGAAGCTAGCCTGGTGTCCCTAGAGCTGGGAGAGCCTTCAACAGTTTCTGTCACTCCTGGTGCTATGACAGAAAACAGCTACCAGCATCAGAGAGCGAAATAAGGCCTTAGGTGAAAAGGGAAGGGATATCTTACTTCACCTTCTTGGTCTCCCCACATAGCTGAGTAGCTGACCAATCCAAAGCTGCTGCTCTGGAGCAGGAAGGGCACTGTGACACATATCTGGAGGGGAAGGGGAAGCAGAAATTCTTGGGATTTTGCCTGCCACTTCTGAGCATGAATGTACCCCACCACTCCATGGGCCCAAGCTGTACTGGGCCTTGGCCAACAGAGACTTCTGTCTCCACTCTTCAGTGGCAGTCACTGAGAGACACAAGCTTATTCCAGACTGCACGCACACAGAATATGAGCATCACCTTCACCTTTAACTCTGGGGAGAAGGAGAAGAGGAAAGTCTCCCCTGTACCATAAAAGCTGCTGCTGACTCGTATTGAGGTGGAAGAAAAGGCCCCAAACATCTGGAAGGGAAGCAGAGGAGAGAAGGTAACAGTGTTGGCAGGTTCCATGCTTTTATCATGTCTTGCCATGTTTGCTGTTTTCCATAAAGACCCATCTTTGGCACTCATGGAATTACAGTAGAATCATCAAGGCCAAGGATCCACTTAAATCTAACAGCTCATAAGACCAACATGATTGAGAAATGCCAGTTTTCGTAGCCACCAATAGGTAAGGGAGTGATCTGACCTCCATCATTCTGTCTGCCTTGAAATCCCCAGCCCCAGTGACTGCAGACATATCTATACCCAAGTCAATTGAGGGTGGCCTATGGCACAAATCTGGAGCAGAGCTCAAACTCTTTTCTCTGCAGCCTGGGCAAGATGTCTTACCCATTCTGCTCCCATGTGCCTCACAGGAGAATTTTAGATTGCAACATTTAAAAAAATACCAAGCAGGCAACAACAAATCCACATTTCTAATTTTTAAAAACCTCATAACGCCAGGGATTGGCAATACTGCAATTAGTACCCACAGGCTGTGACTGAGGGGGAAGGGCTTTAGCTCTCTGTACCATTCTGGTATCTCATGGCTACTGTGGCAGGCTGTGTACACCCTACCTGTTCCACCAAGCACAGTGTATCCAGGCTGCCCAAGCTGCTGCGTCTGTCTCAGAATCTTAGGTACCAGTAAACACTTTCACCTCATCGCCACTGCCAACACCATGGCTCTTCCCATTCCAGGGAAGATTTACTGAGTGGCTGCAAGTGGTATCAACCAGGAGAAAATTCTGTGGCTGTAACCATAACTTTAGCCCAGCTGAAAAAGCACCTATGAACCAACCAGCTGGATCAAGGTCATTACCAGCATGCTTACAAGGTACCTGGCTCTTGAGCTTTCTCCTTCAGCAAGTGAAGGGCTAACTGCTGGCATCTGTAGACACTGTCTAGGGGGGTTACTGTTCTCTGCACCAGTCAGATAGTGCCATAACGGTGTAATAGACTGTGGCCCCCTGTACACACTCACATTCATGTTCCAATGTGCCACTGCTGTCATCAGGCATCGAATGTAGGTGCTCATAATTCACTGCAGCTGGAGAAAGTCCATCAGCAGCTGGTATAGAGAATGGGGTCAGCCAAAAGAAGGTGACACAGCACACAGTGAAGCTAGTGATTAGCCAGGGCTGACCCAGGAAAAGGTGTGATGGACTCCAGAGCTGCCTGGAGCAGTGGTCGAAAACCAGGCACAGGCTAAAAGTGCGAGAGGTCCTGGACAATTGGAAAAGGGCAAATATAGTGCTCATCTTTAAGAAAGGGAAGGAGGATCCAGGGAACTACAGACCAGCAAGACTCACTGCAGTCCCTGGAAAGATCATGGAACAGGTCCTCAAGGAATCCATTTCTAGGCACTTGGAGGAGGAAAAGGTGATTAGGAACAGTCATCTTCGATTCACCAAGGGCAAGTCATGAGTGAACAAGCTGATCACCTTCTAAGATGAGATGACTGGTTTTGTGGATGCACAGAGAGCAGTAGACTTTAGCAAGACTTGATACAGTCCACCACAAAATTCTTGCAAGCAAGCTAAGAAAGTATTGGCTGGATGAATAGACTAAGATGCTTAGAAAACTGGCTGGAGCATCGGGCTCAGAAGGTAATAATCAATGGCTCACTGTCTAGTTGCCAGCCAGTATCAAGTGGAATGCCCCAGGGGTCAGTCCTGGGATTGGATTTGCTTAATATTTTCATCAATGATCTGGAAGATGGGATGGTGTGCACCCTCAGAGCAAGTTTGCAGATGACACCAAGCTGCAGGGAGTAGTAGATATGCTGGAGGGTAAGGTTGATGGCTAAAAATGATATTTAGAAATTTGCTTTTGGAAACTGGCTTGTAGGTAGAGTGAATATTGCTTTAGAACCATGGTCCAGGGGAATGGCAAGGGTTAATTGGTTTCTAAAGTCTGTGGCAAAGATTCAAGTTCTCGGCATTTTAGCAGACACCATGTCCAAAGCTAGCAGACAAACAGGCACATACATTCTGTGAAGCTGAAAACCTGCAGAACTAGCATCAGGTCACAGTAACCAGCTGCAAAGCCCCTGGGCTCTCCAGTTTTTGTGGGATGCCCAAATTAAGACACCAACAAATGACCAAATGAAGATGTATGCATGTGATGTGTTTAAGAAACAAAGAATTATGCTGACAGTGTGGAATGTGAACAGCATGATGACCACAGGGAGACCAAGCAGAAATAAAGGGTAATCAGGAGAAAGAGAATACAAGAGGAGAGACCCAGAGGCCACTGTGGGTGAAGGATGCTTCACTGGCCTGTCTTGCCCACCCCATCAGGGGTGGCACATCGGCCCTTGACCTCAAAGACAATGTCTGACATTCAAGCAAAGAGCTACAGGGTAGGCTCGTATAAATCGGCAGGGATCCAATCTGGCTTCAGATCCAGCTGCTATGGATGGCAGTGATCTGACCTAGTGCTCCGGACTGAGTTTCCACCTCAATCTGGCCGAAGCGGCTCCAAAGCTTCGGAGCCGCCTCGGAGATCTGGCCCTAGGGTATAATGGGGAATCAATTAAATATCTATAACTTTGTTGGTTTTTGTCCAATTTGGATGAACCTTGCAGGGATGATAGCCTCTGCTGAGAGCATGACATTTGCAGAGTTTCAAGAAGATCAGTGCAGGGGTTTGTGAGGAACTGTACCCCAAACTCATGAAAGCCAAACTCATGTCACGGCTGTGTGTTACACCACAGTGGGGTGAAAACTGCAGGACTGGTAGCTCTTACTGAAGCCACAAAGCCTTCCAAGTTTCAAGGAGATCAGTGCAGGGGTTTGGGGGGAACTGTCCCTCAAGCTGCAGACAAGAAAACCTCGTGCCACGGGTGACATTGAGTGTGTTCAGGCGCAGCGGGGTGACAGCTGCAGGGCTGGTGGCCCCTGCTGTGACACCTACCAGCTGTTGAGGAGGTCAGTGCAGGAGAGTCCTGGGGCCCTGCACCCCTAGCTGCTGACAGGCAAAACTCCTGCCAAGACTGTGTCTGTCTTGGGGCAGTTGATTGTCTGTATTGATTCTTTCCTCTCCTTAGCCTGGTTTTGTGGGTGCTAATTGATGCTCGTTAAGTTGTTATGTAATAGCTAGGTCCTGTGTATTGAGCTGGTCCCTGAGTCCCTGGTTCCTGAGTGAATCATGATTGATTGACTGGTAACTGGGAACACCCATGGCACCAGTTTTGCTTGTCTGCAGCTTGAGGGGCAGTTGCCCCCAAACCCCTGCACCAATCTTCTTGAAACTTGGCAGGCTTCCTCATCTCTTCAGAGTCTACCAACCCTGAAAATTTCATCCAAATCAGACAAAAAATAACAAAGTTATAGATATTTTATTGTTTGCCCATTATACCCTATGGCCAGATCTCTGAGGTGGCTCGAAGCGCTTCAGGAAGCCAAACGAGGCGGCGCTTCAACCCAGATGTGGTGCTTCAGACCCTGAAACATCCAAAGCTTCTCCAGATCCAAAACTCTGTCTAAAGCCTTGCACGGCCCTACTACAGGGTGGCGATCACATACCATCTCCAAAGGGGATGGAACTAGACTGTTCCCAGCAGTGGCAAATGACAGAACAAGGAGCAGTGGTCTCAAGGTGTAGTAAGGGAAGTTTAGGAAAGATATTAGGAACAACTTTCTGACTAGGAGAGTAGTAAAGCACTGGAATAGGTTACCCAGAGTGGTTATGGAGTCCTTGGAGTTTTTTAAGACCTGGCTAGACAAGCCTTGCCTGGGATGATATAGTTGGGAGTAGTCCTGCCTTGAGCAGGGGGGTGGACTAGATGACCTCCTGAGGTCCCTTCCAACCCTAATTTTCTATGATTCTGACTAAAAAGGCCCTGAAGAATTCAGAGTAAGTCTGTTCAGCACCTCTCTCAGGTTATCCCTAAAACCAACCATATTGCGGGAATTACTAATAATGACCAACTCATGAAAAGGGGGCACACATCACTCCCTTGACTACAGTACAACACAGACTGCACACACAAGTTTGACAGTCTCCCCCTTGCAATGCCAAGTTTCTGTCACCCACTATACAAACTACACAACTACACCCAGAGTGCACAGCTGTCAGCAAAGAGGACACTTCTGTAAAAGCATGGCTGAGAGGCACAGTTCAGTTTACCCTGTGTCTGAGATTGCTAAGGAGTGTGCCCAGCAAAACAGGAATAAGGGGTCAGAGCTGCCAGGTGGCTTGTTCCTGTGGCTCCAATGTGTGTAGTGAGCAGAGTTGCTACTGCCATTCACAGTGACCCATTCCATGCATCACTGACACTGATTTCCAGCCCCACTCTGCCCATGGCAGTGTGTGGCTGCTCTGAGATAATCCCGCTTACCCAGCTTTTGAACAAGTGCTGGATATGTGGCATGGCCCCAACCCAGTGAAACCATTACCTGGCCCAGAGATCCTAGTTAACTTTTCTGCATTAGTAAGCCTCTAGGCTCTGTTGCAGGTTGGAGAGGGGCTGAAAAGGTATAAAGTTGGTCATTTGAAGAGAATTCTGACCTGCCCTGGCTATGATGACAAGTCATAGGTTCTAATACTTATTTTGTACCCTTGGGGCAGGGGGCATCTGGAAAATAAACATCCTTAGGGGCAGGATCATGTCACTGGGAGAGGTGCTGGATGTTTCCTGCAATGGGGAGGGATGCTTAGTAGACAACTTGGAGCGGAGAAGAATGTCTGGCAGCAGCACAAGTCCAGGGACTGGGAAAGAACTTTGGAGAAGGCAGGTTATTTGGAAAACAGGGGGTGAGGGGAGATTGGCCAGATGGGAACCCAGGGAATATTGTGAGATCAGCTGAGAAGAGTGTGATGGGGCAACAGGAAGCAGGGGTATGGTGTGCTGTGCTCTTTTGAGGAGGGCAGACTGCAGGGGGTTTAGGGGAAGAGAAGGCTGTTTGTGGGATGGGAGCCCAGGAAGTATGGAGTTAAAAGAAGCTGGCTGGGACTCCTGGGCAGCAGGTAGAGGACAGAAAAGTGAGGATACATAGAAGGGAGAACCAATTTTTTTAATGCAGAAGTGTAATTACCTTGTGAAAGCAGAGTTTTAAAAATACTTAGAGCAGAGCATGTGTAGGAAGATGCCCCCAGGAGGCAGAGGCAGGGCTGGATCAGAACGAGCAAAAATTGTTGCTGAGGCAGAGACTTTTCTGTTTCTATTTGTTTTGGAAGGAACTGCTCCAGCCATGGGTCCAGCAAACAGGCACCGGGATGCTGATACACTTCAGTTCAAGTTGTGCTTGTTCCCTCCCAGCTACAGCTGCTCATCTCTGCTCTGCCTGGTCTGTCTGTACAGGGTGCTGAGGCCAGGGGCAGCTACTCTGGGTCCCTGGGGCTGCTGGATGGTGTCGTCTTCTCCCTTTTTCTTTCAATGCAAATTGAGAAGAGGAAGTTCCAGCATATCAGGCCTCTACAGAATGGTCAGCAAGGTTTCCTGCTTGCCCTGTTGGGCTCTGGGGCACATCCTGTGCCAAACAGCCCAGAACTGAGGTGGATGCTGACCCTTGACTCTCCTCTGGCTCTCAATCCATCACCCAATCATGGCATGGCCCACCAGCACGCTGAACAACAGGTACCCTGCTTTTTGCTATTAGGGAACTTGTGTTGCTACCCATTTTCAAGGGGCCTAAGCTAAGCTGCAGAAGTGTTGCTATGCAGAAGGTCCAGAGCCTGTTTCTGAGTGACCACAGTGTGAAACTTTGCAGATGTGACACCTAACTTGGTAATCAAGTAAAGAAGGCATCAAACAATTAAACAAAGCACAAGGCCTGAAAGCAGATAAGGAAAGACCATACATTCAATAATCCATGTACACTATATCATAACTTTATCTTAAAATAGTTGTAGCATTGATTGTTTTTACAAATTATTTAAATATGTTAACAAATATATATCTATGATAGCGAAACAACTTCTAATACATTTGGTTACATCAAAAACAGCTTTGTGAGAGAGAGCCATAGAAGAGAAACAGGAACAGCATTCCACAATGGGAAAGGAAAGATGAGAAAGTCTCTTTTTTCCCAAGGATATAAATTCGAATGAATTGACATGTTCCAAGTCCGCAAGAGATCTGGTTCAGTCCAGTTCCAAAAATTTCAGTGAAACAAAGACACTGAAATAAAACCAATCAGAGATCATTTATTAGAATATTAAAACCATCCATCTATATATATTGAGCATAAATAAATATTGGGCTGAAGGAAAATTTAGAGAACTTGGCAAATTCAAGAAGACCTGTTGCTAATCTGTGTGCCAGCCTCCTCTCACATCTCAAGTCTCCCCAGCCAGTATAGGTGAGAATCTGTTTTGCTGTTGCAGGTAGCCAGATAGATTTTGGTATATATGTTTGTTTTCTTGTTTTAAGGTGCAAGCAAATAAAAGATTGGGCTGTAGGCATGTTTTTGCCTTTTGTCTGTAGCCTACCCAGACAGTTACCTGTAATCTGTATAATACTCGTCAAGAGTGGGTAAAGTCTGGGGCATCAGGATAGGACAGGAATTCAGGGCCTAAAACTCAGCTAGTGTCACTCACTCCTCCTCTGTACCAGAGATGAACCTCAGAGCCTATACAGAGCTCTCCAACTAAGCATGGGCAAAATACAGCCCACAGGATGGATCCAGATTGCCAAATTATTTTACCCAGCCCATGAGGGCTCCTGAAGGAGAACTGTATTCAGCTGCTGGCTGCCTTGCCTTTCTGTGCCTCTCGCCCTTTTCTTGCCCTTCTCCCTTTCCTATGCTAGCCAGCTGTAGCAGCAGCAGCCACTCCACTCCCCTTCCCAGACCACCCACTTGTTCTGACCCTGCACTCAGTGAGTCAAACTCAGGTAAGTTCTCCCCACTAGCAGGGGAAGGGGTGTAGGTGGGGCCAGGAGCCACGGGTTATTTGAGTTCTGCTGGGCCAGGGCCTGGTAGGGGCGCAGGCACCAGTGCTACCCTGTGTTCCTATGCGCTGCTTTGGGCTGTGCTATGTGGACACAACTGGAGCAGTTGGCACAACTCAGGGACTTGGGATGCAGGAGGGGGTCAGAGAAGGAGGGGGCCAGGAACTGTGGGTCATCCAGGCCAGGCTGGGCCAGTGCTGCACTGTGTTTCTCCACTTCCCCTGCACCCCATCCCCTAGTCCCCTACATGTGGCCAGGTTGGGCAGGAGCTACATCAGCTGTACCCACATGGCCTGAGCTGGTGTGCAGGAATACAGCATGGCACCAGCCTGGCCTCATGCTAGGGACTCGGGGCAAGTAAGGGTGTGCAGAGAGAAAGGGGGAACAAAATTTAGATGACATGGCCCATGACAGCTTACCCAAAGTCCCTAAGTGGCCCTTCAGCCTAAATTGCCCACCCCTGTTCTACAGGATAACTGATTTCCTACATATGGGCAAAGCAGTGGCCTTAATTTATCTGTATTTAATCAAAGCCCTTGACACTGTGTCTCATAGGAAAGGTCCGGCCAAAATGCAGAGGCTGGGGCTCAGTGCTGCAGTCATGAGGTAGATAAGGAGCTGGCTAAAAAGAATGACAGCAGGTTATTTTAAAAGGAAAATTATCTGACTGGAGCATGGTTACCAGTGGTGTTCTGAAGGGATTGATTTTAGGACCTCCTGTGTTTAATAATTTTGTTAGTGACCTTAGTATTAGAACTAGATGTATCCCAATAAAATTTGAAACTGTCACTAAGCTGTAACATATTGTCAATGCAGGAGAGGACTGGATTATTATATGGAAGATTTAGATAACCTTGTTATAAGGAGCACCACAAATGGTATAAAGTTTAACAACAGGAAGTGCAAAATGATGAACCTAGGGACTAATAACAAGGACTTTGGCTATAAGAAGTGGTACACAGACAATCAAGGAAGAGAAGGACCTGTAATGTCGGTCAACAATAGGATGACCATGAGCTGTCAGTGTGATGCAGCTGTAGGAAGCATTAGGCAGGGTATTTTCAGTAGAAATAAGGAAATGTATATATCACTCTACAAGGTATTATTAAAACCCCAGGTTGGAAGTTAGAAGCAACTATCATGTTGGCAATCCCATGCTTCAAGTCTGTTGCTGATTGTCTGTCAGGGCAGGAAGAATTTCTCCCTCATGCAAGGGACAGGCTTTTGGACTTTATTTTTCTGTCTTCTTCTGAAACACTTGACATTGGCCAGGCTATGGTAGGGGGATAGGGATGGACTGGAGAGTGCTGATGCTTGTGCTGGTACTTAAACAATTCAGAAGTTCCTGGCTGGAGGTTCTCAACAACAGCCAAATCTGAGGACAGTTTGGGATTTTTCCTGTAAGTCAGAGTAGCACGCTGTGTGGAGAGGGATGGAGACTACCTTCCTCTGGCTAATATATGCTCAGAAGATCCCATGCTACTTCCTCTCCCATTACAATGGCAGTACTCTCATTGCCTATGCTGTTACCTGCAGAATGCTATAGCATATTTCTGACTCTGTGCCTTGTAGTTCTGTGCAAAGGGCTGAAGTTTCAATTTTGGGTAGAGTGGCTCCTGGACAACAAAGGGAACTGGGCTCAGTCCTATTGCAAGAGGAAATGTTTCCATTTTCTGTTTCCATCCTCTGTGGTACTGGGAAATTACACTTTTATAGATGTACTGCCAGTATTTAGTATCAGCAAAGCAATCAACAATAGCAGGCAATCCAAAATGTCTGAAGTGGCACTCTGCCAAATACTTCCATTAGCATCAGCACTTCTGGTGGCATCTACTCAACCTTGTGACAAAATACTGAATTACATGCAACTCAGTGTTATTCTTTGAGCTCTGCTCAAAGCATGCAGCTGGCTCTAGACAGTGACAGCAATAGGCAAGTGCTGAGTGCTCTGGGTTCTAGCTTTTGGGATCCTTGTTTGCCAGGAGACTGTCCCAAAGCTGCCTCTTGCCATTTAATCAAGGATTAAAGGAATACACAAAACAGTGTTGGAAGGACAGCTTGATCCTTCTCCCCCCTACAGCTGCTGTTGCATCTACACACTGGGAGTTGCCCTTTTCCATCTTTGTGCTTCTTGCCATTCTAGAGAAAGCAGACATTTTTTGTATTAAATTTATAAAATATTCTTGTGACTGAGATTCCCCATTTACATTGTATTATTACCAGTTGAGATTTCTGGGATTGAAGGGGTTAACTTGTTTCCTAGGACTAAGAAGGAGTCACATGGGCAGTAGGCAACTTGGTTGATATGAGTGAACTCTAAAGAGCTTCTCACTTATGAATGGAGTGAGCCAGGAGGAAACAACTGGGCAATACCTGTCAATGATCAAGTGAAAAAGAACAGTGTGATGGCCCTTAATACAGAGGAACAAAGAATGGGCAATTAATGGATTCTATGATGATAGTGACATAACAGATGCCTCTCAATTCTGGTGGAGGAAAATAAATAGGATGTTGTATTTTCCAGGTGCAGACTACAGAAGAATGATAGAGTAGTAGGTTGTAGTGGTGGGGAAGTGGCATTTTATGTTACAGATAGTATTGTATCAAATATAATAGAAATTTTACTGGATAAGAGAGCTACCATTGAGTCTCAGTGGGTAGAAATTTAGTGTCTAAAAAGGAAGAGTTTACTTTCGGTGTGTGGCAGTGCACTTGCAGTGCCTACCACTTTAAGGGCTGAGTCAGACAGCCAGCAGATGCTTGATTGCAGCAGCCATTTTGGAACACTGGGTGCCTATATAAACATAACAGTTCACTACTAGCAGCCCAGGCAGAAACACTACTTGGGTGAGTTGTGGGGAACATCTAGCAGGTATGAGCTAGAGGCTCTTGGTTCTGGGGAAGACCTAAATCTGCATCCTGCTGAGGAAGGGTGGCCTGGTGGGGCTCTTGGTGGCATGAGAGTCTCCAGGAGATGCCAGGCCTGTTACCTCCCTGGTGAAAGGTGAGGAGGGGTGCCTTAACCCCAACCCCCATCTTTGGGTGGGCTTTGCAGGTAGTAGTGGGGGCCAGGCACAGCTGTGGCCACCTGAGCACATGAGGGGGTTTAAGAGCCTGGGAAGTGAGTGTAGTGGGCCTACAGCAAATGGAGTGCCACCTGAGCCTATGGGGGTGGTCATCCCTGAGTCTCTGAAAGGGGGTGGTGTAGTGAGGTTTGAGGGAAGAGGGCAGAGTTGTGTGGCTCTGCACAGAGTAGTGTTGAATGGGAGTAGGCCTGAAGGACTGTATGAAGGGGGGGGATGAGTAGGCCTGAAAGGCAGTCCCAGGGGCATGTTGAGTAGGCCAAACTGGGAGTAAGTCTTCTCAATCAACTACTCATAGGGCTGGCCCTTGCACCACTCTTCAGGCTACATGAAGACCCCAGGGTGAGGCATGGTATAGAGTTCCTAGAGTGAGTTTAGTAGGAACCCCAGGAGAGAGTAGTAGGCCAAGGTATGTGTTTGGATGCCTGAGGCCTAAGTTTGGGCCAGAGGCTGAGTAAGGGGGCTCAGTCAGAGGGATAGGTGAGTCCTGACCCTGGTAAGTCCTCCACTGCTGGGAGGCTGAGTATGGGTCAAAAGTAAGACCTGTAGTTGAGCACAATAACCTGCTGCTCTGGGGGGTGGAGGAAGTAAGAGTCCCTGTGAGACCCTGGAGCACCAGTTGTGGTATACGTTAAGAACATTGTGTGGATGCCATCTGCTGTGGTGTAGGGGAGGTTGGAGCTATAGATAGCACCCCCTGGCATTGGGGCATGTATTAGGCAGTCTCCAGCATTTACCATCTGTATATGGGAACAGCAAAGTCATGGCAGGTGAAACGGGGTGGATTGCCCCATAGGTGGGTGGGCATAGGACCTGGGCCCTAGCTTGCCCCTGTCACATGGTGTTACATTATAACGGAGAACCCAATAACCACAGGGTGACTTCAGTTATCTCCATATAGAGTGGGGGGAATTTCACTTCAGGGTGAAATGCAGAGACCAACTTTCTAGACACTGTACATATCTACACAAGACATACTGTGGAACTGCCTACTTAGCTATGCTGTAAACATCTCCATGTGTGCCCCTATTAGGGCACACAAAACTAAAAAAAAAAACCCAACAACTTCAGATTTTTTTTGTGCGCAGAAGCACATGTGTAGATTCTGCCTGGCTGGTTTGGGCACAAGGGTTCTTCAGTGCAGAGGCTGCCTGTTGACTAGCCCTCAGACTGAAGTGAACTTGTGTCCCAGCCAGACCCTCCACTGCACCTTGGGCATGGTTAGAGCAACTCTGGGCTGCTGCCAGCTGTGGCTGCTCCAGCTGGGCTCAATGTGCTGCACATGAATAAACTCTAGAGCAATATACTCTGGAGTTGCTTGTTCCTGGGCACATACAAACAGCATGCCTGGGAGCAAAAAAACCTCCAAGCAATAAGCACCAGAGTCTGTGTGCATTAGTTGCACATTTAGATGGACCCACTGTGACAGAACCACCCCTGAGGGTTTCCATGGCTCCCCCTAATGCCCAGGCCAAACTAGCCCAGCCCCTCACTCCAGCCCTTTCACTGCTACTCCTTGATATAGCAGTTATAGCATATAGTGAGGTTTCCCCAGAATGTTGGGGTGTTCCTAGTTACGTTGCCTGTAGTTTCATTTCCCATACTCAGCTGGACCCTAGGTCCTCCTTTTCACCAGACCCTCAGCCTCCTAACAACAGTTCTACACCTTGTTCATGCTACTTAGGTCCAAATGGCACACGAGTAGCCTTCTATGCCCTGATCGTGGTCCTGCAGGCCCAAATTGCCTCAGGGTGCTAATTTTGGACCTTTGGTTCCAGCTCCATCTTCAGGCAGTGACGTACCATTGGTTTCCAGCACTCCCTCCCCCCGTTCTTCTCATAGCAATACTTAGAGTCATGAAATGCAATAAGAACTCTGAAGAGCCCAGCTGGTGCTACCCCCCCAACTCCTCCACCAGGTTGGCATCTGGGGCATGGCCCCCTCCTGCCCCATTAGAGCCCTGAAGGCACTGGCAGATTGATCATAGCCTCCAGACTCCCCTGTTGCCATGCGTATTCTTCACAGGTCTTATTCTAATTTGGTTCACCAACTCAGGCCTTGTCCCCTGGTGGCCTCAGCCCTTTCTAGTTTGGGCCTTGGCCCCCTTCAACCTCAGCCCATTTGCTGTCTCTCCCTTCTGGGTCCCTGACCCTTGCAGGTCTCAAACAGTGTTCCTCAGGCACTCTTCCATGGCCTGCACAATGTCCCTGCAGCCACAATCCAGCTACTTAAGCCTAATAATACCAACATCAACCTATCAGTCTCTTAACAGACTCTTATACCCCACTTCAAACTTTTATATACTGGAAACCCCTTTCTCTAGGCTTCTGGTTTCCCTCCCCTAGTCACTTCTGCAGGCACAGCTCTTCATTGGGGGGGATCAGGGCCTGGCTACCTGTCCTGGCTCAGGGCTGGACTTTTATCTCCCTGAGCTCCTCCTATTTCTGGTCACATAGGATCTCTTAGTTTCCTTACTGAGCCCAGGGGTGCCCCCTTAGCCTGTTCCTCTCTTACATTTTGGACTCCTGAGATGCTTGCTTAATAGCTGGCCTAAGCTTAGCTACCACCAGAATGCAGCTCAAGCTTGTGTTCTCCCTGTTAGAGAAATGGGTGCATTGCCCCCCTGTTACAGACACAGAGGGGCCACTCGAGACTTAATGCCAAGTAACGCACAGGAATTTAACTACTGTGGTGTGTGTGTGACACCTGTAGGAGAGGAAAAAGCAAAATAGTCTGTAACAGTAGCATTTAACCTCAAAGATTGGAGTATTAAAAAGGAATTAAGAGGGGAAGGAAAGTGGTTAAAAACTTTCAGGCAGCATGGGAGTTATTTTAAAAATACCATATTGGAAGCATACTTTTGTGCTGGCTCCTATGTTTAACATATTCATAAATTATTTGGAAAATGGAGTCAATAGCAAGGTGGTCAAGTTTACAGATGACAACAGGCTATTCAAGGTGCTGAAAAACCAAAACTAATTATGAATAACTGGAGGAAAATCTCATAAACCTGGGAGAATGGATGACAAAATGGCAGATGAAGCTCAGTGTTGGTTAATGCAAAGGGATGTACATGCGAAAGAATAACCCAAGATGCACATCCACAATGTTGGGCTAAACATTAGTTGACATTACTCAAGAGTAAGATCTTGGAATTATTGTGGATAGTTCTCTGCAAACTTCAGTCCAGTGTTCAACAGCCATTAAGAAGCATTAGAATTTTAGAAATGAAGAATGGAATTGAAAACAAGATATAAGTGTTATTGTCAATGAAATCTTATCCAAATGGTATGACCACTCTTTTGCTCCTTGAACTCTGCATGCAATTCTGTCACCCCTGCACCCCTGCCTCCCATCTCTGAAAGGGTATAGTATAGCTATAAAATGGAGAAGGGCAACAAGAAGTGTAGTCAAGGGCAGTGGTCTCCACCTTTGGCATTTAGAAGCAACTTAAGATCTACCGTGTGCTGCCACCCCCCACCCCACCCTTGTCCCCTGCTCCCCAGTAGGTAAATCTGCGTGGAGGGAAGGGTGGAGGGGCAAATTGATGGGGGAGGAATATTTGGGGGGCATGACTCCCCAGCTGGTAAGTCCCATCTGGCCAGGGCCCCACTCAACTTACCCTTGCAGCACTGTCCCTCTCCATGGGGGCGTCGATCTAGCCCCTGCCCCTTCCCTGCCCCACAGACTGACCTGCTGGGCTGGGGTACATGCATACATGCACATGACCACTCAACCCCCACCACCCCAGCCTCAGATTGACTCCAAGATCTACCGGCAGATTGAGATCCACTGGTTGGTGACCACTAGTCAAGAACATGGAGAGGATTCCCAGTAAGGAGAAGTTAGTGGCTAGGACTTCTCAGAGTACAGATGTGAAGGGGCTGATAGAGGTCAATAAAAAAAAAAAAATGATGAACAGAAGTTTTGTTATTTACCATTGCACAAAGGTAGGACTAGGGGACAGTGACAGGATAGAGCCCACCCCCACTTCCTCCCAGGGGTGGCCACGATAAGGGTTTAAACTAAGATCACCAGGGGATGGGGAAACAGTGACTGGAGCATGCCCAGGGACTAGCACACAAGTAAGCTTCAAAGCTGGGGACACTAGGAGAGCCACTCTTGCAAGAGCTGAGGGAATGGTTCTCTCTGTGAGACATAACACTGAGCGTCTCAATTGGAGGACTCGGGTGCCTGTACACTAATGCCAGGAGCATGGGGAACAAGCAGGAGGAGCTAGCCCTCCTCCTTTCCAGTGGGCATTATGATCTAGTAAGGATTATGGAGACCTGGTGGGATTCCTCATATGATTGGAACATAGCCATTGAGGGCTATACCCTGCACAGAAGGGACCAAGTAGGGAAGAAAAGTGGAGGTGTAGCTCTGTATGTGAGGGAGCAATACACCTCCTTGGAGGCCGACATTGGCTCCATAAAAGAGCGGCTTGAAACCCTTTGGGTCAAACTATGGGGCAGGGGGGCAAAATGAGAGAGACCTAACTGTTGGTGTGTACTACAGACCACCAAGGACGTGATCCTTGAAGCACAAAAGAAGTCCATTCCCATGCAGAGGACAGGTAGCAAAAGGGCTGATAAGTCCTCTTGGCTTAATTGGGATATCATGGTCCTCTTGAAAAAGAAGAAAGAGGCATACAAACAATGGAAACTTGGGATAGTCCCCAAGGAGGGCTATACAACAATGGCCCCCACTTGTAGGGAGCAGATTAGAAAGGCTAAGGTGAAGACTAAATTTAAACTAGCAACAGAAGTCAAGGACAATAAGAAGTCCTTATTTAAATATGTAGGGAACAGGAGGAAGCCAAATGGAAGCATGGGGCCATTGCTTAACAACTTGGGACAGCTGGTTATTGACACTCAGGAGAAAACTGAACTCCTGAATGATTACTTTGCTTTGGTATTTCACCTGACTATGGGGGGAAAAAAATACTAGATAAGGTTTAGAATAGGCATGGTGGGAATGACCGCCTTCCTACTGTTGACGTTGAGTTGATGCATGATCAGTTAGAAAAGTTAGATGTTTACAAGTCAGCAGGACTGGATGAACTTCATCCAGGAGTACTGAAGAAGCTGGCCAAAGTCATTGTGGGACCTCTAGCGAAACTTTTCCAAAACTTGTGGCGCTCGGGGGAGGTCCCTGCAGACTGGAAGAGGGCCAATGTTGTACCCATCTTCAAGAAGGGGAGGAGAGGGGACCTGGGTAACTATAGGTTAGGCTAATTGGCCTATCCCAGGGAAAATCCTGGAAAAATTCATCAAGGAGTCTGTGTGCAATACACTTGCAGAAGGTAGGATTCTGAACAACAGCCGGCATGGTTTCATTGTGGGCAGGTCTTTTCTTACCAATCTCATCTCCTCCTATGACCAGGTAACTCACCACCTGGGTAAGTGAGAGGAGGTCAACATTGTATACCTAGACTTCCAAAAGGCCTTTGATCTGGTATCCCATGATTTTCTCACAGGAAAATTGGAGGATTGTGGGCTTAACTTCTCAACAGTTAGGTGGGTAGGAAGCTGGCTGTGGGGTAGGACCCAGAGAGTTCTAACTAACGGATCTATGTCGTCCTGGCAAGAAGTGGCCAGTGGTGTCTCTCAGGGGTCCTTGCTTGGTCCAGTTCTTTTTCATCATCTTTATCAGTAATTTGGATGTGGGGGTGAAGAGTTTACTGGCTAAGTCTGCAGACAACACCAAGTTATGGGGGAGTGTGGTCACACTTGAAAATAGGCTGCAGATACAGGCGGACCTAGACAGGCTAGCAAGTTGGGTGGATCGGAACCAGATGAAGTTTGACACCTGGGGAGGAAGAAGTATTGCACCTGGGGAGGAAGAATCAGCAGCATACCTAGAGGCTAGTGAACTCCTTTCTAGTCTGCACAGAGGCAGAAAAAGATCTTGGTGTCATTACTAAATCCAAAATGAACATGGGAGGCCAATGTGGGGACACGGTCAGGAAAGCTAACCGCACCTTGTCATGCATCCACAGATGCATCACGAGCAGGTCCAAGGTGGTGATCCTCCCCCTCTATGCAACATTGGTCAGGCCACAGCTGGAGTACTGTGTCCAGTTCTGGGTCCCACACTTTGGGAGGGATGTGGACAGCATGGAAAGCGTCCAAAGGAGGGCCACTCACATGATCAGGGGGCAGTAAGGCAGGCCCTACAAGCGGAGGCTACGGGACCTGAACCCGTTCAGCTTCCACAAGAGAAGGCTGAGGGGGGATCAGGTGGCTGTCTACAAACTAGCCAAGGGGGACCAGCAGGCTATGGGAGAGTCCCTGTTCCCCCGAGCACTACTGGGAGTAACAAGGAATATAACAGCCTTAAGTTGCCTGAGAGTAGATTCAGGCTAGATATCAGGAGGCACTACTTCAGTCAGGGCAGCTAAGATCTGGAACCAACTTCCAAGGGAAGTGGTGCTCACTCCTAGCCTAGGGGTCTTCAAAAGGAGGCTAGATAATCACCTAGCCGGGGTCGTTTGACCCCAGCATTCTTTCCTGCCCATGGCAGGGGGTCGGACTTGATGATCTGCCCTTCTGACCTTACCAACTATGACACTGACACAGAGCACTTTACACTTCTCAGTCTGGGGGATGAACAATCCCCAACATACTTACAGGCTCCAGATTGTTGGTGGCACCAAACTGACTAGTACCGCGACTGAAAAGGACCTAGGGGTAATAATAGATGATAGTATGAACACGAGCCATCAGTGCGATGCTATAGCCAACAAGGCAAATAATACGCTGGCGTGCATCTCAAGCAAAACCAAAGAAGTGATTCTCCCACTTCACTGAGCATTGGTGAGACCGCAGCTGGAGTGGTGCATCCAGTTCTGGGTGCCACACTTCAACAAGGATGTGGAAAAGCTTGAGAGAATCCAGAGAAAAGTCACCTGTATGATCAGAGACTTGCAAGGCAAACCATATGAGGAAAGGCTGAGGGGAAAGTCTTTTCAGCCAAAAAAGAAAAGGTTGAGAGGAGACTTGGTAGCAGCTTACTGGTGTATCAGGGGGATGCATCAAGGGCTCGGTGAACAACTGCTCACCAGGGCACCCTTGGGGAAAACCGGGAGTAATGGCCACAAACTCCTGGAAGACTGTTTCAGGCTTAACACTAGAAAAAACTTCTTCACAGTTAGGGTGTCCAGACTGTGGAATAAACTCCCTCCAGAGGTGCTACCCTGGAAATCTTCAAGAGGCAGCTAGATGGTCACCTTGCTGGGGTCACCTGACCCCAGTTGTTTTTCCTGCCTGGTGCAAGGGGGCTGGACCCAATGATCCTGTGATGTCCCTTCCAGCCCCTAACAATCTATGAATCTATGGCCACTGTCTAGTGGCCATGTGGCTCCTGCTGTGCTCCAGCTCCCTGAGTACTTTCTCTTCTCTCTCTCTTGACATGCCTTGATGTAATTATTTGATGTGTAATAAGGAGACAGACCATGCTGGTCCCAGTCCTGCCCCTTGAGCACTAAGTGGGGCCCTCTTGGTCCATCCATGCCCACAGGGCACCTATCAACTTAAACGCTTTTTATGGTCCCCTCTTACCCCTTCAGCCTGACAGGTGTTACAGCTTAAACCACTCCACTGTCAGGCCACCTTGTGTCTCCATGCCCTTGTTGAGGCCTCAACCTTCCTGATCTCCACCCTATTACTCTAGCTGGTTCCTGAAGTGAGCTATGGGCCCCCTGACCCTGGGTTGCACCCCGCTCTGGCTAGGCCTCTTAGCATCTTAAGCCTTGACTCCTGGCAGAGCTCAAAATACCCATGCTGCCTGGGCACCCTTGCCCTCTGGCAGGCTCAAGCCTTCGCAGGTATCCCAGCTGCCTCCTCATCTCTCCTTATAGATGCATTTGGTCCATGGGCTTGAACTAGTTTTGGTTGTAGCCAGTGGCTGTAGCCACTAGTTTTGGTCGTAGCCAGTGGGTTGTAGCCCACTGGCTACAACCAAAACTATCCCCCACACCAGGTGCAAACCTAAATACCAGTTCACTGGCTGTGCAACAGAACTTCCGCCCCCATACTGGGTCATATTCCCCTGCAAGCCATCACCTCCTTGCTTGTAGTTCCCAAGGCAGCTCAGGGACAAGCCCACCCCTCACCAGCAGCCATCTTGCCCAGGAGCGCTTCTCCCTACTGCTTGCAGAACCAAACTGATTGTCTGGTTTCAGGCACTGGCTTTGTATGCCACCTAAGTCCTGTCCATTCCAGTCAAGTGACTCTACAGCCCCACACAGGCATTCTCATTCTGGGACTGATGACCAACCTGCTTTCCCTGCTACCGCTGAGCTCAGCTGTCTGCAGCCTTTTGTTTCTAGGCTGCCTAGGCACCTCCCCTGGTGCAGCTTATTGCTCTTTCCATGTTTCCTGGGGGAGTTACTCCCCCCACAGAGTAATTCTGTGTCTGTCATTCTGTGTCTTCAAGTTGGCCTGTTCACTAGCAGTTAGCCTCCTGCAGCTTCCTCTTGGAGTGACAGGAGCCCTCTGGCTCCCTGTGACAGGGACATAAAATGAAATGAAATGATTAGGAGCTAGGTGTAAAGTAAACAAAAAAAGTTCTCTTTCACACGGCACATAACTAGCTTGTGGAACTCACTGACACAAGATGCAGAGGCTGAAAGTTTAAGCACGTTCTAAAGAGAATCTGCATGGAGAAACTCATGCAGCAGACGTCCATCAGGGGATATTAAGCCCAACAGTTAGGATTGCAATCTCCATATTAGAGCTTCCTAGGCCTCTGAATGCTGGAAGCTTGTAAGGGAACAGGGGCAGGGGCAGATCAGTTTGGATATATCTACATGTATACTCTTTCCCTTAGCTTCCACTATCTAGTCTTATAAGATACAAGATAATGGGCTAAATGGATCAGTGGTCTAACCCAGTATGGCAGTTCCAGGGCAGAGGGAGACTGAGATGAAGTCCTGGATGCTCTGGTGCAGGTAGGCAGATAACATCATTACCACAGACATAAGACAGGGCTGGGCACATACTTGAAATTTGAGTTTGCGCCGGTGTTCGCGCTGGAGGGGGAGCAGGAGGGGCCGAGAGACCGACTCCTGTTAGCGCGGGCCAGAGGACCCGAACTCAGCTAGGAACTCCTACGATGGTGTTGACACGGAGTGCTGCCAGGGCCCCTGCCCGGGGCGTGCGGCCTCCCCGGGGCTTGTCTGAGGCCTCCACCCAGACGGAGCCCGCAGGGGGGCTGGCATCCCCCCACCCCCTGGCCTGCGGGAGCTGCCCAGCAAGGCCTGGGAGGGCAGGGACTGGGGACCCCCACACCTGTCCTGCAGGCGCCCGCCTTAGGGCCCTGGAGGCGCAGGTGAGGGAGCTCCGGGAGGAGTTTAGCAGGCTGAGGGGAATCAGGGAGGCAGAGGAAGAAATTGACAGCTATTTTCTTTCCCTGCAGGGTTGTACGACCAAGGAGGATGCACCTCAAGATGAGCCCTCCACTGCTAAGTGGCAGACGGTGACCTCCCGTGCCAGGGCTGCTCGAGACACGGCAGCACCAGTTCCTACAGTCCGGCTGGAGAACAGGTACAAAGCTCTGGCAGCCCTGGAGGAGAAAGATGGAGAGGATGAAACCGGGGAGGAGGCAACTCCATGCACACCGCGTCCCGTGCAAGCCGAAGGAGGCAAGAAGGCCAGGAGGAAGAAGCGTCACGTGATCATCATTGGTGACTCCATCCTGAGAGGTATGGAGGGCCCTATCTGTCACCAGGACCCCTCGGCACGTGAGGTATACTGCCTACCTGGAGCGAGGATTCAGGACGTGAAAGGGATGCTCCAGACCATAATCCAGCCCACCGATTATTACCCTATGGTCCTAGTCCATGTGGGCACTAACGATGCGGCCAGGAGGAGCCCTGATTGCCTGATGGAGGACTACCACGCTCTGGGGTGCATGCTGAAGGAGATGGGCGCACAGGTGGTTTTCTCTTCTATCCTGCCAGTGAGTGGACGAGGCAGACGGCATGAAACGTGCATCGCGGAGACCAACTGGCGGCTACAGAAATGGTGCTTCGAGGAGGGCTTTGGCTTCCTCAGCCACGACTGGCACATCATGACAAGAGACATGCTGGGGTGGGATGGGCTCCACCTTTCCCCTAAAGGTAAGCGTGTGTTCTCTTCTAGGTTGGCAGACCTCCTCCGGCGGGCTTTAAACTAGGCTCATCGGGGGAAGGGGAAGATGAGGGCGGAGGAAATATCAGACTGCCAGACCAAACAGCACCCACAACTACAGCCCAGCCTGGACCGACGAGTGAAGCAATCAAACAGGTAAGAGAGAGGGGCCAGGGTAATGCTGGGACTAGGGGGTCAGCACACACACCCACAGGAGGCCTCAAATGCCTCTACACAAACGCTCGTAGTATGGGCAACAAGCAGGAGGAACTCACCCTCCTGCTGGCTGACACCAGCCCGGACATAGTGGGGATTACAGAAACGTGGTGGGACGAAACGCATGATTGGGCAGTCAATGTCAAGGGCTATAGGCTGTACAGGAGGGACAGGATAGGAAAGAGAGGTGGGGGTGTGGCGCTCTATATTAAGGAAGAATACACATCCTCGTTAATTAGCGAGGAGCCAGGGGAGGGGCACTCTGAAGTGCTTTGGGTTAGAGTACAAGGCAGTCGAGGGGAAAGGGACTTAACCGTGGGAGTCTACTACAGACCTCCCAACCAGGGAGAAGAGCTTGACCAGGAATTCTTGGGTCAGCTCACAGAGGTAGTGAAGGCTAAGGATGTGCTAGTCCGGGAAGTTCAGGTCCCCCATGACATCTGCTGGGAAGAGCAGACAGCCAGGTCTGACCGCTCATGTAGGTTCTTGGCCAGAGTTCAGGACCTCCATCTAACCCAGGAGGTGCACAGCCCCACCAGGGGGGACGCCTTGTTGGACCTAGTGCTGGCCACGGGTGATGACCTGGTGAGGGGGCTGCGGGTGCTCAACCACCTGGGCGACAGCGATCATCGCCTGCTGGAATTCACCATCCAGCGCAAGGTGGCAAAGGCATGCAGCAAGGCAGCGGCCCTAGATTTTAGGAGGGCAGACTTCAACGAGCTAAGGAGGATAGTTGGAGAAGTGCTGAGGTCCCGGGGGGGAGGGGAGCCAGGTGTCCAAGGAGAGTGGTCGCTCCTTAAGGAGACGATCCTCCAAGCCCAAAGGAAGGTAATCTTAACAAGGATCAAAGGGAGCAGGAGAGCACACAAACCTCCGTGGCTCACCAAAAGAATCCGGGAATGTCTCCTTGCTAAAAAGGAGGCTTTTACCCAATGGAAAGAAGGGGTCATCACCAGGGAGGGCTATTCTGTAGTTGCTCAGGGATGTAGGGGGGCAGTTAGGAAGGCCAAGGCAGAAATGGAACTGGGGCTAGCTTCCCAGATTAAGGACAATAAGAAGTCTTTTTTTAAATACGTAGGGGGTAAAAAGAAGGTCCCGGGTAATGTGGGGCCCTTGCAGGACGCCATGGGGATCTTGGTTGTCATACCAGACAACAAAGCTAACATGTTTAATGATTTCTTTGCCTCTCTCTTCCTAAGTAGGGACCAGAACAGTCACCTCCCTGCTCAGGCCCCGGGGGAGGCACACCTGGGCCACGGGTTAGCGAGGATTTAGTTAGGGAGCTTCTGGAGGGTTTGGACGTATTCAAGTCAGCCGACCCGGATGATCTCCACCCTAGAGTTCTAAAGGAACTGGCCGAGGTCATTGCAAGTTCCCTGACACAACTTTATGAGCACTCGTGATGCTCTGGTGAGGTACCGGAGGACTGGAAGAGGGCCAACGTGGTCCCCATCTTCAAAAAAGGCAGGAAGGAGGACCCGGGAAACTATAGGCCGGTTAGTCTCACCTTGATCCTAGGCAAGCTGTTCGAGAAAATTATGCTGGCACACATCCAGGAGGGGCCAGCAGGAGACTGCATGCTTAGGGGCAACCAACATGGGTTCATCAGTGGCAGGTCCTGTCAGACCAACCTGGTGGCCTTTTATGATCAGATCACCAGATCATTAGACACAGGGGTAGCAGTGGATATAATCTTCCTGGACTTCGGGAAGGCATTTGACACTGTCTCTCACCCTGTTCTCATTAAGAAACTAGGGGGCTGTGGTGTAGACACCCACACAGTCAAATGGGTCACCAACTGGCTGGAGGGCCGCACCCAGAGGGTGGTAATGGATGGGTCCTTCTCAACCTGGAGGGACGTGGGCAGTGGGGTTCTGCAGGGCTCGGTCCTCGGGCCCGCACTGTTCAACATCTTCATCAGCGATTTGGACGAGGGGGTAAAAAGCACCCTGTTCAAATTTGCTGATGACACTAAGATGTGGGGGGACGTGGGCACATTGGAAGGATGCAACAGGCTACAATCAGACCTAGACAGGTTACAAGGGTGGGCGGACGAGAATAGGATGGGTTTCAACACAGACAAGTGCAAGGTGATGCACCTTGGGAGGAACAACCAGCACCATACCTACAGGTTGGGGAACTCCCCTCTTGTCAGCACGGAGGCGGAAAGGGATCTGGGGGGTCATCATTGACTCCAAGATGAACATGGGCCGGCAGTGTGGAGAGGCAGTCGGGAAGGCCAACTGCACCTTGGCATGCATCCACAGATGCATCTCGAGCAGGTCCAAGGAGGTGATCCTCCCCCTCTATGCGGCACTGGTCAGGCCGCAGTTGGAGCTGCATCCAGTTCTGGGTGCCGCACTTCAAGAGGGATGTTGACAGCATGGAGAGGGTCCAGAGGAGGGCCACTCATATGATCAGGGGACAGCAGGGCAGGCCCTATGAGGAGAGGCTAGGGGACCTGAACCTGTTCAGCCTCCAAAAGAGAAGGCTGAGGGGGGATCTTGTGGCCTGTTATAAACTAGTCAGGGGGAATCAGCAGGCATCGGGGGAGTCCCTGTTTCCCTGAGCACCGCCAGGAGTGACCAGAAATAATGGTCACAAGCTGGCAGAGGGTAGGTTTAGGTTAGATATCAGGAGGCGCTACTTCACAGTCAGGGCGGCTAGGGTCTGGAACCAGCTTCTAAGAGAAGTGGTGCTGGCCCCTACCCTGGGGGTCTTTATGAGGAGGTTAGATGAACATCTTGCTGGGGTTGTTTGACCCCAGTACTCTTTCCTGCCATGGCAGGGGGTCGGACTAGATGATCTGCTCAGGTCCCTTCCGACCCTAGAAACTATGAAACTATGAAATAAAAAAAGTGCAATTTCAATTCACTTGTTACTAGTCACTCATTCATGTCAAACAAAGCAAATTATTTGAGTCAAATAAAAAAAATTTGCTTTTTCAGGCTAGAATCAGAGAGGACTTAGGCACTATTAACTAAATGTAGGCAGAGGTAGTGCCCTTCTGACCCTACACAGTGCTTAGGATGCTCAGCAGGACTGTAGAAGACTCAGGTGTGAACTTTGTCTGCCAGGTTCAAAGGAGAGATCTGAACCAAGGCCTCTCATTGTTATGGCTTCTTACCAAGAGCTCTCACATATCCCTGGGCTGCTAGTTAGGGTTACCTGAAGGCAGAAACTCTCAGAGAGAAGCTTGAATTCCAGGCCTCTGTTGAAGCTGTTCTGCTCTGTATATTAACTGTGTTCGCTGGGCAGACAAAAAGTTTCTAGCCTGATGAATAATGGCAGTCACCTGGGATCTGGTGCCTGCTCCAGTGAATTGTTAATTCATTTAAGGAAAGTGAAACAGTTTGTCTCAGAATAGGAGATCATAGGCTGAACCGGTTCTCAGAATGACGCAGAATAGTATTTAAACCCATGCTTCCCACACCCCAGAAGAAAGTGTGGCACAGCAAGCTATAGAGAGAATACTGCTGCTGCTTTGCTGGTTGTGTGAATGGTGCCTTGGTCTCCCTATAACTCCAGCTGTTCTCCTTTATGCTTTTAATAAAAATGCCTTAAAATGAAACAATTTTTTGTTGGCGGGGGGGGGGAGTTGCTACAAAATCTGATATATTTGGGATCTGGGTTGACCTGAAATAATTTTTTTGTTCTAATGTAAACTTTTCATGTATATTCCAACTTAACAGGCCCTAACATATTGTATTCCAGCTGACCAAAATAAAGATTGGTTTCTTTTGAATAGGCTGTCTCAAGTGGCTGCTACATCTGTTGATCTCATAGGCCCCAGAGGTCTGAAGGAGTGAATCCAAAAAAGGGTATCGGGATCTAGAAAGCTGAGTACAGATCATTATGCAGTGCATGGGGAGAGGTCAGCACCTCAGAATGAGACCCAGAATAGCCAGCCCTCTTGCCTCTCCAGGACCATGGAACTGAATGAGCCCCGCCAACAACTAGCCCAATTGAATTCACAGGCATGCTCCAGATCTAGGTTATCAGATTTGAGACAATCCTGAGTGCCCACTTTTAAGTCTTCAGTCTAAGCATGCCTAAGACTGGGGGTTCAGGATAAGGCCAGGGCACCCTCGCTGGCAAGCTTCCCACTCTGGACCCCATCAGTGGATGTAGCAGGCACAGTGTGCTCAGCATTGTCTTCCCTAATGTTCCATATTCTGGTATAGATAAGTCCATAGAGATCATGCAAACTTTCCCCATGTTGCTAAAAGTGTCAGGAAAAGTTTTACAGCACTGCTGTTAGTACAGTTTCCAAAGATTATACCAAAAAAACCCCAGCTTTCAAGACCACAAGCTCTCTGCCTAACTACTTTGACAAGGTCTCTCTCCAAGCCTGATAGATTGGGTGGGAGATTGACTGCTAGTAGTGACATGTGTGGTTTTCCCACCCTATGGAAAGGGGGAAAATTCAGCAATGGGATTCTCCCAGGAGGGAGTCATAGAAGAAGAACAGAACTTTAGGCCACCCTGTCACAGAAACTGTCTTTACTTGCCAGGCTGCAGCACTGCTGGTTAGTGCCTAGGTAGGACCTGGGATTCGGCTGCCCTTTAACACCTGGCAATTACACTCATATGAGGAAGCCCAGCTTAGAGGGCAGCATGTGAATCAATTTGGTGCAGCTAGTAACCAAGGAAGGGAGGTCCTGGTTTTACCTGCCCATTAGTATCTCTGATGACAAGCAGCACAGGACAGCTCAGGCTGGTCATGCTTCGGTACAAGGTCTTCAAACTAAAGCCATTTTTTGCTGTGCAGTACAGCAGGCTCCAGGGATGTCCAGTGGTCATTCTGGGAGGGAGATGAGGTGCCAGCTGGGAACAAATGTAGATGGTCAGCCCCTATCAGGATCCGTAGCCCCTCCCCAACCTCCTGAAAGAAACCTTTGCATCAGTAACCCTCATACCTTCCCTTACCAGCTGCTCTTCAGGTTCTTTTGAAAGGTCTGGGGTCTACATCAGTGTTTTTCAACCCATGGGTCACAACCCAAAAGTGAATTGGAAGAATAAATGAAAGAATCGCAAACAATCATGGAAATGTGGAAAATCAAGGATTTTCTCCTTTAAAGGATAAAGATGTGGGAAACCATGGGTTTCCCCTTGCAGGCTAGCAGAGTTCCAGCCTGCAATGGGCTGCTTGGGGCTGGGGGAAGCAGGAGGAGGGTGATTGGAAGCAAGGGGTGCCACATGCATGTATGCGTGCATACATGCATGTGGCAGCCAGGTGGCATGGAGAGCAGCTTCTGCAGCTCCCTGAAGATAAGTCTGTGGGACAGAGGGGGACACAGAAGATGTTGGGGGGCTGCAAACAACGCATCGGGAGGGGCATGTGCCCCCCCCCCAGATTTGTGCACCCACAGAGGGCATAGGGCGACAGCCTGGCTGGACCTGCACAGGCAGGAGCTGCCTCTGTGGCTCAGCAGATGGGACTTGGAGTAGGGCATCAAGACTTTTTGCTGCTGCCACTGCTGCCACAGCCACCAGGACCTCTTTGCCAGCCATGCCACCAGCAGTATGGGGAGTAACGGATGGAAGTGGGGGTGTGCTGCCTTCACCTCCTCCTGCCACCACTGTACACCTTGGGCCACAGCTCTAGCCTGAAGAGGTGGTGGGGTGATGGGCAGAGTGGGTGACCAGAGGGGAGCAGCAGTGACCAGACCATGGTTGGCAGGGTAGACCTGCAGCCCAGTGTACAAGTGGCTGGCAGTGGGAGGAGGTGAGGGCAGCCTCTCCTTCTCATCCATTATTTGTCATATTGCTGGCAGTGTGGCTGGTGCAGGGGTCCCGACAGCCCTGGCGGCAGCAGCAGCAGCAAGTCTCAATGCCTGGATTTGGGTCTCATTCACTGGGCCACAGAGGCAGC
Source organism: Crocodylus siamensis (assembly GCF_052110815.1). NCBI lineage: Eukaryota > Metazoa > Chordata > Crocodylia > Crocodylidae > Crocodylus > Crocodylus siamensis. The sequence continues at coordinate 40,418,251 of NC_143404.1, read as the reverse complement.
TCTTGCCTGTGCTGGTCTAGCCAGGCTGCAGCCCCATGCCCACTGTGGACCCCTCCCCCACCAACCCCATACTCCCACTCCCTTCCCTTCACACTGGGGGCCTGGGGGCAGGAGGCAGTGGGTCAGGAGTGAGGGGCACCAGCAGGGCCAGGCCACCAGCAATTTGCACTGTGAAAATTGCACAATGATGAATGTCACTTGGGAGTAATGAAGGGCCACATGTTGATAATACTGTTAATGTTTTCCTGTTGATTTTTGTCTATAAAATTAAGACTGTTGAGCTGCTTCAAATTGTAGTGTGTAATAAGTATTTTAAGGCCAAGATACTTGTATGTTTTCTACTTTAAACTATTTACTGGGTCAAGACTGGCCATTGATATTTACAAATGGGCCGTGGTATAAAAAAGGTTGAGAATCATTGGTCTACATAACACCTAGGGACCATCTCATCCCACTTACATGCCAGCTCCAGGATACTGTCTCCCAGTTTCTTCTCCCCATACAAAGAGATCCTGGGGTTCTGCATGAAATGGCCTTTACAATGTACCCTCACCCTAGGGAGATGGCATCCAGGGAAGGGTAGCTGCTAAAGTGCTACCCTCCTTATGCTTCCCTTCTTGTTTTTAAAGTGAACATATGTGATATTAGAGACAAGACAAGTAAATCATATTACTGTAAAGAGCTGGGACTGGAGAACTATCTCCAGCAAGCAATTGAATGTGCTGTTTCTAGCTCTGCTAAATGAGACTTGGTGAGGTCATACTGCATGAGCTGACATCTCAGATGTCAGCTCCTGGCAGGCCAGCCATGTGAAACCAAACATGAATGTAATGTGCACAGACAGCCCAGCCCAAATGGTCTTTGGCATGCTGGTGTGGGCCTAGGATCCACATGGGCCCAGGACTGCACCAAAGGCATTCTTACTAACCCATAAAGGGTTTGCAACAGGGGTGGGCAAAATGAGGTCTGGGGGCCAGATGCAGCCTGCTGGGCCATTCTATCTGGTCTGCAGGGGCCCTAAAATATTTAGAAAATTAATATTAATCTGCCCTGGGCTGCCTATCATGCAGCCCTTCCTTGATGGCTTGCCGAAACTTAGTAAGCGGCCCTCTGCCCAACATAATTGCCCACCCCTGGTTTACACTGACCGAGACAGTCAAGATGATAATGGGGAATAGGGCTGAATAGGGCCATACAAGCAAATGGCTTTGAGGAGCAACAAACTGTAATCTTGGGCCAGGACAGAAATGCCAGCACATAGTTTGCTGGCGGTCATCCAGACTGCATTCCATGGGGCTGGCCTGGGCAAATACTATTTGCTGAGAAGAATAGAATAGTAATAGAAATACTGTGCAAATTATTTATTAGATGCCTGTATTAAATGAATGTTTATTATTGTTCTCTGACCAGCTGTGCTGGTTGGCTCACTCCAGAGAGTGACTGCATTAATGGATTGTGGTTCCATATTTACTCTTAAATCCACATTTGACCTTCTTCCCTTTTCCCAAGTAAAAGGCTGTTCTCTCTAGCTGCCAGCCTTGCCAATCCCAGGTTCTGTGTGCCATGTTGGTCTCACTGGGCTTCAGGCTCAGTAAGAGAATCTGTGGGGCTATTCATCCTCTTGGTCATAGGTGACTGGTGCCTCTTGAGCCAGGAGGGCACATGTCCCCCCCCAGTGACTGGGGTGGGGGGGTATCTCCCCGCAGCCAGTCACACTAACTGGGGGGGAGGTCCCCCCCACAGCTGATCTCACTCAACAAAAAGTGGACATGGCACTTCCAGAAGTGGCTGTGGCTGTTTCTGCTGGCAGCCCTGCTCCCCAGCCATTGCTCGTGCACCACCTGGAGGCCCTGCTCCCTGCCCAGCACTCACAGGGGGGGCACTGGCACTCCCACTTTCCCCCCGCCTGTTGCCTACGTGGTGAGCACAGCCTTCAGGGGGTGCACCAGCGCTCTCAGGGGCTACACATGCCCCCCTGTGGACCCCCTATGCATCACCACTGATTTTGGTTACATGGTCTGGGCCCCCAAAGCCGCTAGGGTTAATGGAAATTCACTCTGGAACACCAAAGACCAGATGTAACCCAATGCTGGGGATGATTTCCTGTATGAAGCCCCACTTTGCAGGGAGGTGACCAGGTACTTGAATGCCATCAGGATGAAGTAGCTCTAAACTATGGGAACAAAGATGGGAGCTCCAGGCAGGGCTGGTTGGCACACTGACATTGGAAGACTCAGAGGCCTAAGTTCCCAAGCAGGGGAGCTGGCCTGGCCAGGGCACCAAGCTCCATGACCTGGAGATTCTCAGAAAAATGGCTCAATCATCTGCTGTCATGCAGTATGGTATCTAGGGCATGGTTGGGTGGCCCAACTCCCTGCAAGGGGGAAGCTTGAGAACAGCTAAACACATAATGGGAGTGCACCTGAGTCAGCCACAAGTATAGTTGGTTTTGGCTGTGTGGCAGCACCAGGCCTCAGGCTGAAGCTGCACTTACCTGCTGCATCTCTCCAGACTTCAGGATGCTGCTCCTTCCATTCAGCAACAGCTCGCTGGGCTCCTTGGGGGGTGAAGCCATCACTGCCACATCTGCTTGGCCCAATCCCTCCTGCACAGCAGTTTCAACACACTCCAGGGTCAGGTCATCCTCCAGGCAGCCAGTCTGACAGGGAGAGACCCACGCCAAGGGGAGAAGGAGTAAGTTACCATCATACAAAGAGCACTACTGGCCCTTAGGGCAGGGCCAATGGACTCCTAGCACCACTACAAGGGAGATATTCTGAGGATGTAGGGACACAAGCAGGGGGAAGCCGAGTGGTGAGTGTGCCACTCTTCAGGAGGAGAGAGGATTTTAAACCCATTCGGCTGAGGCTGATTTGCTCTTCAGGGACCCAGAGCTAAGGCAGAAGGAGACAAACCCTAGGCTGCTCTTAGACACAGTCCACCCTTAGAGTAAGTTAGAGCAGGTCCAAGGCTGAGTGGCTACTCCATAGCCCTGAATGCCTGAAGCATGGCTCTAGCCTCACCCTTCCTGTCACTGCTCTACACAGGGAGATGTGAGGCAGGGCTAAACAGAGCTATGAGCCAGCCCAACAGGCACCAGTCCAGCAGTGCTGACACTCACCAAACCCTATGTGTCCCACCTATCTCAGACTTGGTTAGTCCCTCAGTCCCTTTTCCCTCAGACACAGGACATCTCTGGCTTGTCTTCCCCTGGGCGGCAATGCTGTCTTTTGTCTCCCCTGTGCCAAGGGAGAAGCAGGGCCAACCTGTCCTATACTGTGAACCCTGCAGCTGCAGGGGGCCCTGCAGTTAAGGGGCCCCCTGAATGTAGGCAGTGGAAGTGGGAGGATAATGGGGCTCAGCCTCCCCCCCCCCCCACAAGCACAGGGCAACAGTAGGCATTGGCTTAGGGCAGCCTGGCCACAGGGTCCTACAGCAAGGGGGTAAGGGTGGATACACTGAACTACCCTGCACAGTCAAAGCCAGGATTGCAGCCGGATCAGCCACAGGCAGGTAAGTTTCTTTTAATCTGTTTTGTTTTATTTCTATGGGCTTGGGGGGAGGGCCAACCGAGACCCCCACAGTGCAGAAGCGAGTAGATTAGGGGAAGGGTGAATCATTCACACCTGCACCTATCCCACTCCTTCCTGCCCTGAAGGGATTGTCCCACAACCTGGCCTGGCCCCCATTCACTGTGACGGGGGCCCCAACCCAGCCAGGTCATTGGATAATTAGAGCCTGGTGGCTCCTCCAGAAACATGTCACCAGGCAGCCAAAGGAGTGGAGGGCACGTGGCCCTCTGATCTTTGCATGGGTCACAGCTGTGAGCTGGGCTTAGCCTCTGCTCCCCACCTCACTGCTGCTGCTTTGAAAATGGTGGGCGCTGCCATGTGCCTCTCTGCCCAGCCTGCCCAGTGGCGGCGCCTGCTGATTTTGAAGTGGAGGCAGCGAGGTGTGGAGACATGGAGCAGAGGCTGAGCCCAGCTTGCAGAAGTGGCCCACCCTTGGCCATGCAAAGAATCTGGGGGCCATGTGCCCTCCCCGCTTGGCTGCCCAGCACCATGCCTCTGGAGGAGCCTCAGGGGTCCCGGGGGCTCCATTCCCTCCAGCCCAGAAGTGCAGTTGAGGCTGGCCCCTCTCTGGTCTCTGGCTCTGGGCCCCTCCAGCCGCTGCATGGCCAGAGCCAGGGTGGGGAGGCAGCCAGGGCCACAGCCAGGGCAGATGCCATGGCCAGGAGGCAGCCAAGGCTGGCACAGCCAGTGCCAGTGCAGCTGAGAGGCTGTCAGGGCTGGGACTGGTATGGCCAGGGCCAGGATGCAGCTGGGTCTGGGGCTAGTGTGGCCAGAGCTGGGAGGCAGCCATGGCTGGTGTGATATCTGGGGATGGCATGGCTAGGGGTGGGAGGTGGCTGGGGCAGTGCAGCACCAGGCAATGCCGCTACCCCCTTGGCCCTTTTCCTTCCCCCTCAGACTCTCCCACTGGGGGACGTGTGTGCACATGCATGCAGACACACTCAGCACCCCCCCTCATGTTTTCTTCCTCCACCTATGCCCTGCATCCAGCTGCTCACTTCCGCTGGCTTCACGTCCAGCCACTCACTGGCCACCACCCCTCCAGCTGCTGCTTCCACCACCACCAGCTTCTTTGGGGCAGAGGGCCCCAAAACTATTTCTTGCAGGGGGCCCCAAAATTTGGTGGGCCAGCCCTGGGGAGAAGTAACAGAGCAAGCTGAGAGAGATGTGCTTCAAGACAGTGGCAAAGTCTGCAAGGAGGTGAGCAGGTGAGGCCCTTTGCTTTGGCTGGGAGGGGCTGGGTTTATGCATTCCCACAGTCAGTGGGGGTGAGAAGGCTCTTTGTTCTCTCAGCTCCAGCTTCTGGGAGCATCTGATTCTTTGGGATTTTGCACAGGTCAGGTCTGCATTGTGGCAGGAAGCCACCTTTTTTTCTCCCTAAAATCTCTGCTCTGTGACAATTTGATTAGGATGGGCCCAGCAGAGGAGACACACCTTTACCCTATCCCTTTAGGTAACCTGAGCTGGCTACATTCCTGAGGGAGGGGGGGAAACCTGCTCCCTCTGCTTACGTGACTGGTATCACATACCTGGGTGAGGGGCTTCTAGCTGGTGGGCTAGAGTCTGCCCAGCAACTAGTGATGTATTTCAAATTGGTTGGCCAACAGGTGCTGGCCTCCATTGGACCAGGTGAATGAAGTCACAGGGGCTATATAAGTTAAGACTGCCCAGGAGGAGGGGACAGCAGCCATGTGGAGGACTCAGACTTGGAGAGGAGCTTTACCATTGGAAATTGGCTCGCTCCCCCATAACTCATGAGCTAGGAACGGCCTGCCTCCAGAGGGACTCTCCAGCATCCTCTGGATGATGCTTGTAAGTAAGCTACTTGAGATCTGATTAGATCTATAGCTGGCAGTAACTCAGATGTGTGATCAAAGGACACAGAGCTTAAGAGGGTCACCCCTCGGGGTGGTGACAGCTTACGTTACCCCCAGGCTAGCGAGTGTGCTCCAGGAAGGGGGTCAGCTGGACGTAAGGCACCCCAGGGAGGCACTCGGAGCCTGGAAGGTGGTTGGGCGCAGTGAGGTGGGTGGCTCAATGCAGGAGCGCCCCCTACTGGCCTGCCACATGCACCACAACATACAACACTGGGCAATGTTTCCTTTGATCCAGCAGCACTGTCTATGTGGGTTACCTCCTGAATGAAGCAGTACTAATTACCCACTGCCATAGTGCACATGGCCACCCTGCTGCAAGCTCAGGAGGCAGAGCATATGGAGCAACACAGTATGTTTGAGGATGACACTGCTTGGCACAGGAAATCTGTGGCATAGACATGGCCATAGCTGTTCTGCTGATAGCACTGCCTAGCTGAGTCACTTTTCTGTGGGAACATGACAAACAGGGATTGATAAGAGCTATGCAATCTACCATTGCCACTGGGCAAGCTGCCGGCCATGTCCAGCCTCTAACCATTGCAAAGCAAGTCCATGCTGTATATCCAGCAGGGCTGCGTGAAACTTTCAGGAGCCATTTTGTTTCAGAGGTGTTTCAGCACCTGAAACACTGAATCTGAAATGAAATGGAAGGCTTCAAAACATCTCCAAAATGAAACAAAACCGAAATGTTTCAGAAATGCTTCCAATGTTTCAGAATGTTTTGGAGGCACCTCCCCAGGAATAGTCTGGCACAGCCCTGCAGGACTCCTTTTAAAGTGCTGGGAGACTGGGGCTGGGCAGGGGATGGGGCCAGGCAGGGCAGCAATGGGGTCTTCTCTTGTGGTTTGCCCTGCCGGGGCAGAGGCAGGCACAGCTGGAGGAGCCATGGGAGAAGCCGCCATGGCTGCCCTGCCTGGCCTCATCCCCCACCCAGCCCCAGTCTCTTGGCACTTAAAAAGAAAAAAATAGCCCCACACTCACCAGCTGCAGCAGCTGCAATCAGGGCCTCTGAGGGCTCATGGCCAAGCTTCCACACACAGTGCAGGGCAGTAAGGGTTAGCGGGGATGGCCCCCCCACCTGGCACCTGTGTGGCAGCTGCCCCATGGTGTGTGCTGACTGGGAGCTGAGGCGGCTGGGGCTGGGCAATGCCAGGCTCCGGCTGACAGGTGAAGCCATCCCAGGTCCCAGATAGCGTGCAGCTCTCTGCTGGGCTGTGCTGCACCCACATGATGGGACAGCTGCCGTGTGGGTGCCAAGCTGGGGGGTGATCCCCACTGCCCTACGCTACCCTGCGCTGTGTGGAGGAGCTCTGCCATGAGCCCTCAGAGGCCCTGATCACCATTGCTACAGCTGGTGACTGCAGGGCTTTTTTTTTTGTGCTTTTTTTTGTGCTTTTTTAAGTGCTATGAGGCTGGGGCAGGGTGGGAGATTGGGCAAGGCAGGGAAGCCATGGGGGCTTCTCCCATGGCTCTCCCTGCTGGAACAGAGGCAGGCACAGCTGGAGGAGCCAAGGGAGAACCTGCAGCTGCAAGGTTGTGCTTGCCTCTCCCCGGCCGATTTGAATCTCTGAATCTTCACTGAAACAGCGTTGAAACTCTGAAACAGGTTTAGCCAGATCAAAACAGAACAGTGATCCAAAACACCAAAATGAATCGCTGTCCTCTGAAATGGCCAAATCTGAAACCAAAATGAAACATAGCCGTTTCGCACAGTCCTAGGGGGAACAATTAAGGGTGTCAGGCAGCCTTAATCCTGGCAATTCCTGACTCCTGGGTGTTTGACTTTGCATCCTTAAAGTTTCTGCAAAAATGAAGCCTAAACCAGGTGGCACCCTAGTTTATATAGAACCATACTGCTCCCCAATCCAGGTCAGTTGGCAGAGACCTCTGCCATAGCACATCTACTTCTATTAGCAGTAATAGACTGTTAACCAGAAATGGACCAGACGAAACACTTTGCCAGTGGGTTTTATAGCTATGTGTTGACAGCAAAGGAATGGTGAGCCTTGAACTTCCTGAATTCAGGTTTAGGTTCTATAGGGGGACTGTGATCTTTGGCCTTTTTGTTCCTAACCTATCTCTGTCTGCCTCTGTTCCCATCTGCTTTAGCCCCTTACAGCCTGCTACACATTCAAATTAAAGTTGGATAGAAACCAGCTATAGAGTTGTTAAAGATTTTCAGGCACTAACTTTGTAGCTGGTTGGCTCTTTTTATAGTTAGATAATTCTTTTATGGTGTGATAATTACTTTGCACATGTGGCCTATCTACATTTATAATGCAGTTAATCGGTTAATTGTGTAATACTAATTTTGCACTTGTGGCTGATCTTACTTTGCATGTGTAGCTGGTATAAAAGTATTGCACAATTAACCATTTAATTGCCTAATATATGTAACCTATAGCAGGGGCCTCGGTATCAGCTCCCCCTTATCTACCTACCCAGCCCCTGGTATCTGCCCCTTCTGTATCAATATAGCTTCCAGATCCAGCCCTTTTTTCCAACATTTCATCTTACTCCTATCCCTCCACACCTTTTGTATCAGGATCTCCATATCCTTCCCTTTCTCCCCTCTCCCCCACTAAGTTCCCATCTACACACCCACATCTACTCACATCTACCCTGTTCCCAACCCCCTGCATACCTTCTCCCTGACATCATTGGCTTCTGTCCCTACCTCCTCTGCTCCTAGCTTTCTCCCATGCATTACTTCCTCTCCATACCTATGTAATTCCCTTCCTCTGCATTGCCTGTGCACCAAAATGGGGCCACAGAAAGCAAAGGAAAGGCTGGGGCCTGCACTACTGCATTCTCCTAGGAGCAAGGAACAAAACTGCAGAGAATGTCTTGCTGAGACTGCAGTGCTGGCATGGAGCATGCTTAGTAACTATGGGGAAGGCACATGTGCAGTTTGATTGGTATATCAGGGTGCTGAAAGGATGGAGTGTGCTCAGTGCAGCTCAAATACTCAGAGAATTCCAATTCTAAACTCCAACTGGTGTAGAAATTTTCTAACAAGAGCATAGATAATACTGTAGAAATCAACTACAAAGCAAGACTCAGCATTTCACGAACACAGCCTGATAAGACTCTGGAATGACTAAACCTTAGTCGTCTTAAAGTCTGAAGCAATCAAGCATTAGTTAGCGTTTCAAAAACAAGCACGTAGCCAAAAACCAGTTTGAACCAATTAAGGGTCTCTCAAACTGACCTGATATCTTGTTTTCTTTCACAGTGGAAAATTCCCACCTGCGCGTGCATCTTGTCTGTAAACTATAAAATGCCTCTAACAGTCTTATTTGGGGCCTCTGAGTTCGCTCAGGGTGCGCAGCATGCTGAATAAATTTTGAGACAGACAGAGACTCTGTGTCTTTGGGAATAGCTCCGCAAGGGGTCACAGACTCCTCAACACTAGCTCTTTCTGAGTCTGTGTAAAACATGGAGCTTTTTCAGGGCCTTGCAAGTTGGCCAAATTGTTCTTGGGAAGAAAAGCACACTCCTCACATCTATGAAGCTACCGTGCCAAATTTCTAACCTGTGTTCCAAAACATGGAGACACTAAGAGCTTTACAATGAAGCATCTATAAGGCTATTTTCAACACATCCACAAAAAGTGTTTTCCCTATTTTCCTTCTTTGAAAATCCTAAACCACCTTAGTTAAGAATATTGGCCTGGGACAGACTCCTGGCATGGACAATTTCAGCTTGAGAACTTACAAGTGCAACAAAATTACTGAGAACAGGGTTCTGAAATAGGAAGTATAGAACACGCCTATCTATAGGAAGTACTAGCTGCTCCACCTATAATAAATTTAACTGAGCATCAGTAACTGGCTTTCATGTGTACTTAAGCAAAATCCTAACTTGTAAATGTCTCAGGAGTCAAAAAGGACCAATTGCTAAGGGAGTGTTAGGTGTGTAGTTTCCCATTCATTATTGCACAAGAGCAATAATGAATTGCTCTTGTTTAGCCTTCAATGATGTAAGGTCTCTTCATAGACTTTGTGCCCTGTGGACAATGAGTCATGCAGAAACCATTGCCCAACCTTAGCTTTCCCTCTCTTGGAAACTCCCCCGATGCAGGTGAGTTCCTGTCACTATATCTTCATAGAAGGGAAAAATTGAAGGGAAGAATATGTTGACTTTACTTGAGTGAGTTAATATTTGCTTGAGCAGTGTCAGGTGCCATTTGGATCATGGGAAAGCCTAAAAGCAGTATCAGCTGCCTTTCACTCCTTGCATCTTCCTTGCCTCAGCACTTCCTTCACCACTCTGGGAGTTTCTTTCTACATTGCATTAGGTGGAAAATGCCACTCCCAAGGCAGGGTTCTCTTCTCTATGAGGCTGAAGTTGCTTGCTTAATCCCAGTTCTTTATTCCAGGTTCCTTTTTCAAAGCTAATCTATACCCAATAAAAGTTTGTTATTAATGAATTACACATCTTAAACAGAGAGAATTTCATTAGCTATGCATATTTACTACTATTATTAATATGTAAAATAATATTCTGCATCAAGTACAGAGCTCTAAATGAAGGTCAGATTAGGGTGGGATTATGGGGCAAAATACTTTTTGGGCTACCCGAAATTTCCTGTTGATGCCACCAGGGGGCTGTCCCAAAGAACCCTGACCACAGTCCTGCCTGGCCCAAAGTGTGGTTTGGCTATGCCAGGCTGCCAAATGACAGCCCCCATGCTGAATTGGCTTGAATAAGGAACTGGCTTTTGGGCTGAGATTGTGATTGGAAATCCTTTTTGGGCCACTCCACACCATGTCTCTGTGGCACTGGAGGACTTTCCTGGACATCTTTGGCCAGGGTCTTGCCTGCCCAAAGCACGGCAATTGAGGCTGCTGGTGGTGGTGGCGGCGAGCTCTTACTTTTCAGGCATTCTAGGACTACATTTTCCAGCATTCCCAAGCTGACAGGGCTTGGAACAGTTTCCATGGGGATGCATCAGTGGTTTCAAGGGGGGATGAATGGTGCTGCTCCCCCCAACCCCATCCCTGCCTGCCCATGTTCCACCATGAATTTGTGTAGTACGACATACAATTTTTGGAGGGGTGTTGTGAAATGTTTTTGAAATGGTGAGTTGCTGTTGGGCTTGGGGTGGAGTATGCCCTTCCCCTCCCTGCCCCCCCTACACTTGGTCATTATCCACCCATACTCAATCATTACCCTCCCACCTGCCCCCCTCCCCCCAGATGGCCAAGAGAGGTATAGTTAACCCTTTCACCCATGAGGTGAGACAGACAGACACAGATGTAAATTGTAAAAGAATTTATTGTAACCTAACCAAAACAAAGAACAAAGCATTGCTAATTATTGTCAGCAATATATGCTGCCAGTCAATCCTGCACAAGGGCCACCAGATCAGCCTCTCCTTAAGGATAGCTCCTTTGTCCCTGTGCTGCTGCCAGGCCACATCTCTGTCTGGCCACTGTCTCTTGCTTCTTCAGCCCACCACTCTCTGAAAACCTCTCTGTGGGTCTCACTGGTCTCACAGATGTTGTGGAGCATGCAGGCTGCCACGACAAAGGTTGTGATATTTTCTGGCTCCACCTGGAACCGGCACGCAAGCATCCTCCATCATCCTTTCAGTCAGCCAAATGCACATTCAATGGCCATCCTACAGCTGTTCAGATGGTTGTTGAAAAACAGCTTCTGTGGGTCTGTGACGTTCGCTCCATAAGGCTTCATGAGCCAGGGCTTTAGGGGTTAGGCAGCGTCTGCTATTAAAACTCAGGGAACAGTGTGGATCACTTTCTCCTCCACGCTGGATGCATAGTGTCCTTTCTCTACAAAGCCAGGGAGAGGAGAGTTTCTGAACAGGCTCATGTCATGCACGCTGCCAGCCCACCTGGTATAAATGTTCATGAACCAGCCCTGGTGGTCCACCATGGCTTGCAGGTTCATGGAGGCAAATCCTTTCCTGTTTGTGAAAGGCCTCCCCCTCCCTGAAGGGCACAGCTCTGGGATGTGAGTACTGTCTAAAACACCCATGCAGTTACAGAACCCCTTTTCACTGAAGCCATCTATGACTTCCTGCAGATTTGCCAGGCAAATAAATTTGTTTGTAGCCATGTCCTGAAGCAGCTGGCATACCTCACGAGTTGCCACCCCAGCCATTCAAGGAGCCATGCTCAACTGGTTCTCCATGTAGAGAAGGCTGGATGGGGTGGCCGGTTTCATGATGGCCATGGCCACCCTCTTGTCTGGCAGGATGACCTGACACATGTTAGTGTCCTGCCTTGCAATGTGGGGCCCCAGCATTGAGATGATATAATAAAACGTCTCCATAGTCATCTAGAACATCTCCAACCACTGCTGGTCATTTCAAGTGGTCAGCAAAATTCACTCCCCCAGTCAGCTGCTCAGGTGGGCCCACCCTGTGCAGATGCTGCTCCTCAGCTTTGGCAAGACAGCTGAGTCCTCCTGCACTTCATTGCATACCTCTTGGTTTTGCCACTCCCTGGCATATCTCCATTTCCTTTTTCTTTCTCCCAATGCTTGTGAATCTTGGAGACACACTACCACTGAACATGCTATCATCATTATCTGGTGGTGAAGCGCTTCTTGTTTTTTCAAGGCCAGCAGTAGTTCAATCAGCAGCACTGCCACCGCCTTCTCCTGCTCACCCATGTCCTCCATATTCTCTACGTCAAAGGAGTCTTCACTGCATTGTTTTCCATTCTTCACTTCCCAGTCCTCACGCATTTCATCCTGATTGTCCATTTGACCCTTCTCTGCTTATCAGCTGCTTCTCACCCATTTCTAAGATAAGATCAATGCCATCCCCTGCACTAAGCAAGAAGCAGGGACAGGAGGATGGGTTGTGGTCTGGAGCTCTGTCCAGCTGAATTCAATAGGGCTATGCGAAATTTCACTGGGTGTTTCATTTTAAAGCCATTTTGATGCATTTTGAACTCAAATGAGAGGAGGCTCAGGCTGCATCTCTCACCTGGGACTGGCACTGGCTCTCCCACCTGGGACAGGATATGCCTGAACAAGATTGCTGCTCCCACAGCCTGAATCTCCTTTCATCCAGCGCAATTCCAGGGGCTCGCGTACCCAGGAGCAGTCTGGCACAGCCCAGCAGCCCTCCTGGGGGTGCGAGCCTCCAGAGCTGTGCCCCAGATGAGAGGTAGCTCAGGCTGTGGCAGCAGCAATCTTGTCCGGTGCTGGGCATGGCCCATGCCCAACACTGGTCCCAGGTGGGACAGGCAGCCAGATCTTGGGGTTTGTGTTCCTGGGAAGGCTGCTGGGCTGTGTTGAACTCCTGCCAGGGGTGTGAGCCCCTGGATCTGTGTGCCAGATGAAAAGAGTCCCAGGCAGTGGCAGCAATCTTCTTTGGTGCTGGTCATGACCTGTGCCCAGTGCTGGTCCCAGGTGGCAGCAGCAGCCTCCTCTATTCCAGCATGCAGATCCAGGGGCTCATATCCCCGGGAGAAGTCCATCATAGCCTTCCAGCCCTCCCGGTGGTGTGGGACCCCAGATCTGTATGCTGGATGAGAGGAAGCTGCCACTGCTGGCAAGTGTCAGGACTTTTGCTTTGAACAGTTAGAGGTGAAGGTTCCCAGAAACCTCTGCACCTATCTCCTTGAAATGTGGCGGACTTCATGCCCTCAGAAGGGGCTACTATCCCTGCAATTGTCATCCAAATCAGGCAAGAAGTGACAAAGTTTTAGGCATTTTCATGATTCCCCATTATAGTCTATGGGCAAAATATTGAAACTAGTCAAAACAGTGAAACAGTTTTGACAAAATGAAATGGGACAGCGCTTTGAAATGAAATGATGAAACTCTCACTTTGAAAAGACAGAATGGCAAAACGGACATCAAAATAAAATGATGGTGTTTCGTATAGCCCTAATGACCACTGCTTTTTCAAAAAGTCACGCTAGGGCATTGGGGCATTTGTGCAGCCTTTTTGTCCTGTTATTGCTGAATAAAATGCAATTATTTTATTCAGCAGTAGCAACTAACAAAATGGCCTTCCTTATTGTGCACAAGCAGGCAGGTGTGAATAATTTTTACAACATTCCAGGGCATTGAGCAGCTACTGAGAAGCCTTCCCAATGGACAATGGCCTTATTTAGCCTATGCTCAAGCCCATCACCCAGTCTTTGTTGGTAAATGGGGTGCTTCATCACCTTTGGGTGTTGTGAGACACAGGTGATGACTTCACAAGCTTTGGAATTTTCCAAGATCCTCATGCAAGCACAGCATGAGTATAAAGGTGACCCCCACCCAAATTTCTCCAGTGACCTTTCACAAATCACTTGTGCTATTGACGACAAACTGCTTCACCATGTCTCACAAAGCCAGCACAATGGAGGTAACAGAGCAGAAGGCTGATACCTCTAATGCCCGAGGACCCAACTGGACCTGGGAAGAACTGCAGGACTTAACCGAAATTTGGTCAGAGAAAAAAACCATAGAAAACCTAGAAAGTAGGAAGAATAAGCCTCTTTATGTCTCCATTGCAAAATGCAATGCAGGTGCAAGGACACTATCATGACTGAACCCAGGTGTGGTGCAAGATCAAGGGCCTGAGATCTGCAACTTACAATGCCAAAATGTGAACTTTTGCTCTGGGTCAGGGCACACAATTCCTTCTTTTTATGGCCAGCTGTCCTTCATTCTCTCCAAGGATGTGGGCAACACTCCAGATATGCAAAGTTTTGGGACCAGGATTAGTAGGAGGAGAGCACACCGACAGAGGTAGCTCCTCCTGAGGTTGAAACCATGAACATGTCATAGCAGCTGTAGTGAGACTGCTCCATGCTCCCGCTTGAGGGGGACTCACAAGATGAACAGGGGTGCACCATAGAGTTGAATCCTGTGCCCCCCTGATTCCATGGACTAGCACAGATGATGAGGGGGCAGAGGTGGAACAGGAAGAAACCTGTGCAGTTGATGCGGTTTCAGTTCTCAACAATACTCAATCATTTTATGTTCCCAAGTCCCAAGAACTTGTAAGTATCTGGTGTACCTTTTGCCACTGGCAGACACTGCTTGGAAATGTGCTGTTTTGGGGAGGTGTGGGGGGAGTTCATGTGCCCTTGATGGTAGGTTGCTATGCTCTTTCAGTGGTGGTGGATGAAGCGTATACACCATTCTCTTTTGGGTTTGCATATCTCAGAATGTAACAGACTACTTTTTTTGCTTTAATTGTTTGCAGCTTGCATGTGCTGAGGCAGCCACGGATGTGGTTCTGAACTGGGCACTTGTTCAGAATGAATAGTATGGGCAGTATGAATAGTAGCCCACTCTTGTGGGGGCTGTTTCTGTGCCTGCAGGCATTTTCTCCACTGCAGGTGGTAGGGAACGATAGTGTGCAGTTTCCTCCTCTGGGGAATGAAACATCACAAAACTAGGAAGACTTTTTTCGTTTGTTTACCAACTACCACAACTGATGGCGGCTGGGAATGTGCCCCTGAACCTTGGACCCCAGCTTGCAGTGTGGCAGAGCACTGCAATGATATGAGCCTTAGGCAGCGATGGTCCTGAGAGAGATTGCTAGAGCTTTTGGTGGAGTTGTCATGAGCCAGGTTGTCAGAAACAGCAGTTTGGTGGGATGAACTCTATGAGGCCATGTGTTCTGATGATATGAAGACTGAAGCCTACCATGCGCAGTCACTAAGCCACCTGCAGCGATTGGTAGACATGGCTGAGGAGTCCTGTGTTGATTTACCAGAGGTCACAGGACCTGATAAGTGATGTCCTGCAGAAATTGCTGAAGCACCTCTTTAAAAAGTGGGTACCACCACCAATAGGGAAAGGTAGCTTCACTTGGCTTGCCTCTGTCCAGGAGGTAGCCAGGAACATTACAACTATGGAGTCAGGGGAGGAGTGCCTGACTACCAGCAGGGCCAGGCAGCCACCACTGTGGTTCAGGGAGCCAGGGCCAGCTCAGGGTGATGGTGGGGTGAAGACAAAGAAGGCCAAGTAACCAGCTACTAACTGACTGCTTACAGTATTGTGTTTCTTACAATAAAACCTTGTGTTATCCTGGCTTTCTGTGTCTGGCTCCATACCTTTGAAAGGAAGGGTGTGGGGGGAGGGGCTGACAGTCTCTCTTGCACAGCTACACTTCACAGGTATACAGGGGGATTCTCTGGGTGGGTCACCCCTCCCAAGTCTCACTGGCTTTAACACCAGCAGTTTGCCAAGTCAGCATCTCCCTCCGTTTGGAGAAGAGAAGCATCCTTATGTTCCCATCAAGTGTAAGTAGTGTCTCACCCTTCACAAGTGTTGCTTGCATTTTGGCAAGCCACCAGACACTTTTCAAAGTCCCCCACAGGGGCTGATGCCTTCCCAGTCTGTTCTGCCTCCAGGGGGAGTTGGGGCAGGGACTCAGGGCTGGCAGTCTCTCTTTTCTGCCTGTCTACTGGGGAAGAGGGAGGCTGGTGGGGACAGCCCGCACAAGCCTTGCTTGCATTTTGGCAAGCCACACACTTTGCAAAAGCCCCCACAGTGGCTTATGCCTACACAGTCTTTTTCTGCCTGCTTACAGTTGTGGGGGGGGGGGAACTGTTGGGGTTACCCCACACAATGTGTGTGCCTATGTTGCACAGAAGCATTTTTCAAAACCCAGAAACTTTGCAAAGGCACTTTTTCCATCTTCTTTTTGCACTCTTTTTCAGCCCGGCACCAGACTGCCTGGTTTTTTTTTTTTTTTTACACCAAAACAAGACTGGGGGCGAGGGAAGGGGGGACCTGCCATGCTCAAGGCCTATAAATTGGGGGAGCAGTGGTCACACTGTGCATTCACAGAACTGATGAGAGAGGTGAGGTGGATGAGACACGGTTAAACACCAGAGGCAGAATGAATGCAAATCCAATGTTCAACAAAACTGTAGGTCACTGAAGTGGGGTGCAGTGAATCTTTCAGTCCCTGGACGAGTGCAGCTTTGCAATATGCAACTTGAAAGAACGTGGCACCATTATGCATTTATTGGTAAGTGACACCTGACACTGGTAAGTGACCCCTGTAACCTAGTGTGGGTGCATTGTTTACTTCAACTTTCTTGTAAACCTGGTTGTTGGAATGTTTTTAGTTGGTGCATATTGGTTTTCAATAAAAAGTCCTATTGTCTTTCTATGCTTTCATGCTAGCTGCATGCTGCTCCCAGAAGAGGAATAGAAGAAGAAGCTTCCTTCAGCATTCTCTGAACTATATACCATAGTATGTATTACTTATATTAGACTTCTGTTATATAGACTGACATATAGTCTTATATGAGTTTCTGGTATCGCATCCCCTGAAACACAGCAGTGGCAGTGCAGAGAAGCATGGGGGGGGGACCTAAGAAGTGGTGTGCTGCGGCCATCATACCCATCCCTCCCCAGTGCAACCCCTGCCGAGCTCCTCCCCAATGTGAATGCCTTTTAAGTTGCTCAAGCCCCCTCCGGGTACAAATTTAATATAATACAAGCCTTAGTCTGTCTGTATGTTTGTCTGTCTGTCTGTCTGTCCCTAACACAGACAGCAGGGACAGAATGGGACTGAAGGACTGGAGTGGGGGGCCAAGCCAGCAATGCTGGCCTTGCTTCCTCCCCCCCTCCCCCCACTCTGGTCCTTGGCATTGGCAGCACAGGGTGCTGATGATGCAGTGCCGGCTTTGTCCCCCCCCACTCCAGCCTCACCACCACATCCAAGACAAGGGGTGGCCCACCACCCCATAGGCAGACAGGAGCAAAGGATGGGGGGATGTGGGGAGTGGGGGTGGGGAGGCATGGGGCCAGAGGCAGAGCGGCAGCGCCTTGGTGATCTGGATGGTAGCACTCCATCCCCACCTGCCTCATCATTCATGATGGGCTATTTGCTAGTATTAGTAGTGGTAGTATAATGCTATACTATATCATATTATAGCACTGAATGTTGGTTTTTAAACAAATTCCTATGCTCTTACAGTCCCTCCCTTTGATTTTTAGCTACCATTCCCTTGCTAGCTGCACACTGCTCCCAGAGCGGAGAGAGAAGAAGAAGAATTGGAAGAGCCTAATGACACTTCATTCAACATTCTCTCAAATACTATACTATTATATATTATAGTATGTATTATACTTATAGTAGACTTTTATTATATAGACTCATATGTAGACTTGTATTGCATATAGACTTATGTCTATAGACTTATACTGTATAGATTTAGAATATAATCAGTGCAGTACAATTATAGTATTACATAGTAGCCAGTTCTACCAGAGGACACATCCACAAGGGGCCAGCAGGGGACTGCATGCTTAGGGGCAACCAACACAGGTTCATCAGTGGCAGGTCCTGTCAGACCAACCTGGTGGCCTTTTACGATCAGATCATCAAATCATTAGATGCAGGGGTGGCAGTGGACATAGTCTTCCTGGACTTCCGGAAGGCTTTCGACACTGTCTCTCACCCCGTTCTCATCAAGAAACTGGGGGACTGCAGTGTCGACACCCACACAGTCAAATGGGTCGCCAACTGGCTAGAGGGCCGCACCCAGAGGGTGGTAGTGGATGGGTCCTTCTCAACCTGGAAGGACGTGGGCAGTGGGGTTCCGCAGGGCTCGGTCCTCGGGCCCGCACTGTTCAACATCTTCATCAGTGATTTGGACGAGGGGGTAAAAAGCACCCTGTTCAAATTTGCTGATGACACTAAGATGTGGGGGAATGTGGGCACGCTAGAAGGAAGCATCAGGCTACAATCAGACCTAGACAGGTTACAGGGGTGGGCAGATGAGAATAGGATGGGATTCACCACTGACAAGTGCAAGGTGATGCACCTGGGGAGGAACAACCAGCACCATACCTACAGGTTGGGGAACTCCCCTTTTGTCAGCACAGAGGTGGAAAAGGATCTTGGAGTCATCTCTGACTCCAGGATGAACATGGGCTGGCAGTGTGGGGAGGCAGTCAGGAAGGCCAACCGTACCTTGTCATGCATCCACAGATGCATCTCGAGCAGGTCCAAGGAGGTGATCCTCCCCCTCTATGCGGCAGTGGTCAGGCCGCAGTTGGAGCTGCATCCAGTTCTGGGTGCCGCACTTCAAGAGGGATGTGGACAGCATGGAGAGGGTCCAGAGGAGGGCCACTCATATGATCAGGGGACAGCAGGGCAGGCCCTATGAGGAGAGGCTAAGGGACCTGAACCTGTTCAGCCTCCAAAAGAGAAGGCTGAGGGGGGATCTAGTGGCCTGTTATAAACTAGTCAGGGGGAATCAGCAGGCATCGGGGGAGTCCCTGTTCCCCCGAGCACCGCCAGGAGTGACCAGGAATAATGGTCACAAGCTGGCAGAGGATAGATTTAAGCTAGATATCACAAGGCGCTACTTCATGGTCAGGGCAGCTAGGATCTGGAACCAACTTCCAAGAGAAGTGGTGCAGGCTCCTACCCTGGGGGTCTTTATGAGGAGGTTAGATGAACACCTTGCTGGGGTCGTTTGACCCCAGTACTCTTTCCTGCCATGGGAGGGGGTTGGAGTATATGATCTACTCAGGTCCCTTCCGACCCTAGAAACTATGAAACTATGAGTATCTTTCAGCTAAAAAGCAATCCTTGATCTATGCACATTTCTAGTGGAAGAAGATGCTTTGGAGTTAGCAGTCATTTTCTCTGAATTCCATGCACTGCACTAACAAGGAGTTCTTTTCTCAGGTCTGAAGCTAGATAAAACTGTACCAGGGACTCAGTCCCTCTTCCAGGCTCTAAATCCCTGCTGCCTGGGCACTCTTCCCTCCCTGCTGCATGGGGCACACGTGCACGCACACACACATGCACACACATTTGCAAAAATATAATAATTTTTTGAGGTACAAAAGTGCCTCAAATGAGCTATGCCTTGCAAAGTAGGGCTGTGCAAAATGGCACTTTTCCATTTTTCTTTGAGTTTTGATGGTTTGACAGGCCAGCGTTCCATTTCGAATTTCATTTAGATTCAAAACAGCTGTTCCATTCCGTTCTGTTGAAATGGAAAGGCTGTTTTGATGCTGTTTCGACATTTTGCTGGGGATGGGGAGTCCTCCATCCCCAGTGCTAGATCATGACAGGGGTGGGAGGCAGCCCACCTGGGCTGACTCCCCATCCCCAGCACTAGATCACACTGGGGCAGGGGGCCTGCCCACCCTGGCATGATCTAGTGTGGGGGAGGGGAAAGCAGCCCAGCTGGGCTGCCTCCCGCCCCTGGTGCAATCTAGCACTGGGGATGGAGGATGGGGAGTCAACCCAGCTAGGCAGACTCCTAGATCTCCGGATCTGAATGTGGGACAAGGCAGGGTGGTCTGCAGCTGTGGGCTGGGGCCAGGCTCTTCCCAGGGTGGGGGATAGGCCACCAGGAAGAGCCCAGCCTGCAGCCGCAGTGCTGGGAGTGGGGCCATGGGGGAGCCTGCAGCCACCTGAAAATTCACTGTAGTCCCCCAAACCTCCCCTCCCAGTGCCATCACCACCCAGAACACCCCAGCACAGACTTCCCCTTCCTATGCCCCTCTCCCCTGAGGACACAGGAGCCATGTGCCTGGGGTCTGCATGGGGCAGGGTGGCTGCTGCTGAGGGCTGGGGGGCTACAGCCCCCCCGTAGCCACATTCCCAGCACCGCTGCCATGGGTCGGGCTCTTCCTGGAGGCTCAGCTCCCCGCTGGGAAAAGCCTGGACTCAGTCCGCAGCTGCAGCCCACCCTGCCCCACATGCAGATCCAGGGGCATATGCCCCCCATGTCCTCCCAGAGTGCATGACCCCCCCTGTCCCCCTGAAAGAGCCGCTCATGACTCCATCCCACCCTGCCCTTGCTTCAGCCTGACTCTCTCCCTCACCGCTGTTGGGGGGGGGGGCAGATCAAGGCCCCAGTGGTGAGAGAGGGAGTGGAGCTAGGTCTGGGGCCTCTATCTGTCCTGCCCCCCACCACAGTCCTTTCCCTTCCTCTGCACCCCTTCCCCCGCAGACTTACCTGCTGGGGGAGCATGCCCCCAAATGTTTTTTTTCTCCCTCTGTCTCAATCTGCCCCCCTTCCCTCCCCACAGACTCACCTGCATGGGGGGAGGGGGTAGATATTGGTTTGCTTTTAAATTTCACAAGTGATCTCCTACTGAAAAAGGTTGGAAACCATTGCTGTAGACCCACTCCAGAGAACTGCATTCAGAAGCAGTTTTATTCTGAAGAGTTTTATTCTGAAAACATCCAGGAAGTGACTTCTGTCTAAAAAAATATTTTCCTTTTGCCCACACTTGTGTTTTTCATCAAAACTATGGCCACCCTGATCTGAGTTAAAGAGCCCAGCTCATTCCAGGGTAGACTTTGGTGCCACAATGTTTTGGCAGCATTTCCTCCACTAGGGGTAAGACTTATACCCCGCTCTAAGGTCTTCTTCTGCATAAGGCCATTGGCAACCTAGAGGTTGCCAGGTTATTTAACCACCACCCAGAACTTAGCGTTAACAGTCACAGGTAGTATCATCGACTGTAGGTTATGGTAGTAGGTGAACCCAACCTGACATGCATTAGCACCAGTACAGTGTTCTTAATTCCCTAAGAGTGAGGCTTTGGGTATGTATTTAAGTTTCTGTGTGTATCCTTGCAGATGTTCTTATTGTTTCTACCACATTCATACATCAACAACATGGCTTGGTGCACTTTCCTTACTATGAGCTTTAGAGAACTCTTCTTCAGTTGCTGATGTATCTCCACATCTGACTTTTTGAATTCCACAAGCCCATTATAGTAACACCAGCTTTCAGTACCACTAAGTTTGTGGAAACATACAAAATGCTCACCAACATGGTACCACTACCTCAAGTACTTTATACCTGCAATGACAAAAACCTTTGTTTTAGAGAACTCTGACTGATAAATTTGCATGTCTCTTATGTTCTGTTGAACTAATCGGGACTGGTGACATGTTTTAACTAACAACATACCATCTACTTAAATACAGAACACAAATACAAGATGCAAGAAAGGGATTTTGGAGGCAAGGGAACAGGATACTACCATCTCTGAAAAGCCAGCAAATAGTATTTGAGAATGCATGGTTTGGTAATTTGATATATAGGTGTGCATATAGGTTTATTTATATTTACTTAATGTCATCATGGCTACAACATAATCTTACACTACCAATTTACTTAAAGTCACATATAGAAATATCTGGTGGAAAAAGCCAGGGATCACATTTCTCAGTTCTTCTGTGAGCCAGATTTACTGAAAGTGTTATGAGTAAGATGCATTTTTTTCATTAATGAACTGATGTTTACTCAATTTCTGTCTTTCCACTGCACCTGTTACCTTTGACCCTGAAATGTTAAAATAGGTAAAGAATTTGCTGGAAACCTGATAATAATTTATGCAAAATTTACCTGTGATGCATTGTGACATCTCTATTCGAGTAGTTCTACTCATCTTTAATATAAGAATTTATGTCTTCAGAAGGAGGTAATAGTTACCAGGTACCTGTTGATAATTCCTGCTTAAATTGGTGCTGTGAGGCAGGGACTTGCATTAAGGTGTAACTGCAACAGAAAAATATTTGCACACGTGTGGATTTCAAGGCTGGTAATCCTAACCAAAAAGCCCATTCCTTATTCAAGCCCATATACTTAGTACAGTGGGCATGGTGGGGCTGTAATTTAGCAGCCTGGCATGAAGAAACTGTGCTTTGGCCGGGGCAAAACACTGATCAGAGATGTCTGGGAGAGTCTCTCTGCAGCACAGAGAGACAGTTCCTTATTCAGGTCCATATACTTAGTAAAGCAGCTAAGGGGGCTCTCAGTTGACAGCCTGGCAGAGTCGAGCTGTGCTTTGGGCTGGACAAGACTCTGGCCAGGGATGTCTCAGAGATCCCCCATTGGCAAAGAGTCATGTTGTGGGGTGGCCCATGAAGGATTTCCATCTCTAATCACAGTCCAAAAACCAGTTCCTCATTTGAGCCCATATACTTAGTATAATGGACATGGGGGGCTGTCAGTTTTGCAGCCTGGCATGAAAAAACTACACTTTGGGTTGGGCAAGACTGGTCAGGGGTGTCTGGGGGAGTACTCAGTGGCACAGAGGCATGGTGTCGGGTGGCCCAAAAAGGGTTTTCTGCCCTAATCCTTATTTGGGCCCATATACTTAGTACAGTGTTGGGGGGGGCGGGGCAGGGAAGGTCAGTTGGTAGCTTGGCACAGCCAAGCTACCAAATGACATTTCCCCCCCTCCCCAGACTTGAGACCCTCTGAGTTAAAAGGGTCGAGGTCGAACGGTCACAAACTCCTGCAAGACCGTTTCAGGCTGGACATAAGGAAGAATTTCTTTACTGTCCGAGCCCCCAAGGTCTGGAACAGTCTGCCATTGGAGGTGGTTCAAGCACCTACATTGAACACCTTCAAGAGTAAATTGGATGCTTATCTTGCTGGGATCCTATGACCCCAGCTGACTTCCTGCCCTTTGGGCAGGGGGCTGGACTCGATGATCTCAGGAGGTCCCTTCCAGCCCTAATGTCTATGAAATCTATGAAAATCCGTGCGGAACATGGAGCAGGGGATACTATGGTGGGGGTCTACTATAGACCTCCTACCCAAAGTCAGGACTTCGACCACGAGTTCACCGGGGAATTGGCTGAGGCCGCACAATCCCAGTGTATGGTTGTCATGGGAGAATTTAACTATCCAGACATCTCATGGGAGGAGCGCTTGGCCAAATCCGAGCAGTTGCAAAGCTTTCTCTCGTGTGGACTACCTTTATCTGATGCAGGAAGTCTACAGGCCGACAAGAGGTAAAGCGCTGCTCGACCTCGTACTGGCAACTGGGGATGACCTAACTGGCAACCTAACAATTGAAGGGAAGCCGGGTGACAGTGATCATGAACTGACCACCTTCACCATCTGCCGTAAAGCTGGCAAGTCATTCAGTAATACAGAAGTCCTCAACTTCAGAAAAGCTGACTTTGACAAGCTAAGGCGGCTTGTCAGAGAGGCCCTAAAAGGCCACATCCCAATGGAGAGGGGAGTTCAGGACGAGTGGTTGCTCCTCAAGGGAGCAATCCTGGATGCGCAAGCAAAGTCCATCCCATCTCAGAGGAAAGGCAGCAAAAGGGCACAGCAGCCCCCTTGGCTCTCCAGGGAACTGGCGGACCCCCTGTGTCTTAAAAGGAAGACCTATAAAGGATGAAGGACTGGAACCGCCACCAAGGAAGAATATTCTGCTTTAGTCCAGACTTGCAGAGAACAAATCAGGAAAGCCAAGGCTGCGATGGAACTCCAGCTAGCTACAAATATCAAGGAAAATAAAAAGTTCTTTTTTAGATATGTGGTGAGCTGGAGGAAAAGCAAGGGCAACATTGGACCCCTGCTACACCAGATGGGGCAACTGACAACTGATGCCCAGGAAAAAGCGAATTTGCTAAATGGGTACTTTGAATCAGTTTTTAATCAGCCCCATTGGACGGCCCTGCCCACTATGGGTTAGGGAGGCCCGGGTGAGGGAGATTCTTTGCCCTCCATCGAAGCTGACCTCATGAAGGAACACCTCAACAGGCTGGATACCTTCAAGTCAGCTGGCCCTGATGGGTTACACCCAAGAGTACTCAGGGAGCTGGTGAGCATCATAGCTCAGCCCCTGGCATGGATCTTTGAGAGTTCTTGGTGCTCTGGTGAAGTGCCTGATGATTGGAAGAGGGCCAATGTCATGCCTATCTTCAAGAAAGGGAGGAAAGTAGATCCGGCAAACTGCAGGTCCATCAGCCTGACCTCTATCCTGGGGAAGGTCTTGGAAAAGATTATCAAGGAGGCCATCCTTAACAGCCTAGCTGAAGGCAATATCCTGAGGGATACTCAGCACGGGTTTGTTGCGGGCAGGTCTTGCTTGACCAATCTCATTTCCTTTTATGACCAAGTGACTTATAACCTGGACAAGGGGGAAGAGAGCGACATCATATACCTTGACTTTAAAAAAGCCTTTGATCTGGTATCCCATGATCACCTCTTGGCTAAACTGGCTAACTGAGGCCTCGACGTCACCACAATCTACTGGCTGGGGAACTGGCTCTGTGGTAGGACCCAGAGGGTGCCAATCGTCTTGATGTGCTATGACCAGTGGAGTCTCACGAGGCTCTGTCCTAGGACCTATACTGTTTAACATCTTCATCAATGATGTGGACACTGGCGTCAGAAGTGTACCGGCCAAGTTTGCCGATGACACCAAACTCTGGGGTAAAACATCCCCACCTGAGGACAGGAGTGTGATCCAGGCAGATCTGGACAGACTCGTGAAATGGGCGGATGAGAACCTGATGGTGTTCAACACTGAAAAATGCAAGGTTCTCCACCTTGGGAGGAAAAACCTGCACCATGCTTATAGGCTCAGCAGTGCTGCACTGGTTAGCACTACAGATGAATGGGACTTGGGGGGTCATGGTTGACCACAAGATGAACATGAGCCTTCAGTGTGATGCTGCAGCTAGTAAAGTGAGCAAAACACTGGCTTGCATCCATAGATGCTTCTCAAGCAGATCCCGAGACATCATTCTCCTGCTGTACTTGGCCTTGGTGAGGCTGCAGCTGGAGTACTGCATCCAGTTTTAGGCTCCGCAATTCAAAAAGGATGTGGAGAAGCTTGAGAGGGTGCAGAGGAGAGCCACGCGCATGATCAGAGGTCAGGAAAACAGACCTTATGATGAGAGGCTGAGAGCAATGGGGCTATTAAGCCTGGAAAAGTGCAGGCTTGGGGGTGATCTGATGGCCACCTATAAGTTTATCGGGGTGCTCATCAGGATCTGGGGGAACGACTGTTCACCAGAGCCCCCTAAGGGATGACAAGATCGAACGGTCACAAACTCCACTGTGACCAGTTCAGACTGGACATAAGAAAGAACCTCTTCACTGTCCGAGCCCCCAAGGTTTGGAATAGACTGCCACCTGAGGCGGTTCAAGCACACACTTTGAATGCCTTCAAAACACATTTGAATGCTTATCTTGCTGGGATCCTATGATCCCTGCTGACTTCCTGCCCCTGGGGCAGGGGCTGGACTTGATAATCCTCTGGGGTTCCTTCTAGCCCAGATGTCTATGAATTCTATGAAACTGTGCTCTGGGCTAGGCAAGACTCAATTAGAGATGACCAGGAGAGTCTCTTGGTGCCACAGCATCATGGTGTGAAGTGGCCCAAAAAGGATTTCCAACCATAATCCCAACCCAAAAGCCAGTTCCTTACTTGAGCCCAGTATTTAGTACAGTGGTTGGGGGGAGCCATCAGTCGGCAGCCTGGCAGGGCCAAACTGCATGTTGGGCCAGACAAGCTCTGGTCAGGGATGTCTGGGGGTGTCCCCTGGTGGTACAGAGGCATGTTGTGGGGTGGCCCAAGAAGGATTTACAGCCATAATCCGAACCCCAAACCCGGTTCCTTATTTGGAGCCATATACTTAGTACAGTGGGCACGGGGGTCTGTCAGTTGGCAGCCTGGCAGGGCCAAGCCATGCTTTGGACTGGTCAAAATTCTCATCAGAGATGTCCAGGAGAGTCCCCCAGTTTATCGCGTAGGGTGGCCCAAAAAGTATTTCCAGCTATAATCTCAGTCCAAAAGCCAGTTCCTTTTTCAGGTGCACATACTTAGTAGAGCTGTACAAAATTTCACTGGCAGTTTTATTTTGACGCTGTTTTGACTTGTTTCAAGCTCAAAACAGTGAAACTGAAATGAATCAGAGAGCTTTGAAACAGCCTCAAAATGAAATGAGGCAAGTCAAAACGTTTCAAAGTTTTCAAAAAACGTTTTGATTTTTGAAGCTCAAACTGGTCTTGCCTGCAGGGAAACAGAAACTAAAGTAAGGAGAGGGAGGGGGAAGAGTGGGGGAGGAAAAGGAGGGGTCGGGGGGGGGGGGAGGGAAAGGAGTGCTCTCATTGTTGACTGTAGCTGGCCAGTGACTGCCATCCTTTCCTGAGGTGCCTTCCAATGCCAGTGCTCTGGGTGCGGGATGGAAAAACTGCATAAAAGTAAAGCATGGTTTGAACTGCTCTGCTTTCTGCTTTGGTGTCAGTTAAGTGAGGGCACCTTAACACATACAGTGTCACCCACCCATGTCACGAGTCTTGCCTGTTAGCAGCTAGAGGTGCAGGGCCCCAGAACCCAGACTCCCCTGCACCTATCTCCTTAACAGCTGGCCGGCTTTGTGGCCACAGCAAGGCCTAGCAAGCCTGCAGTTTTCACAACTCTGTGCCCCAACACAGATACAGTTCCACAAGCACCCATGTAATGAGTTTTGCCTGTCAGCAGCCAGAGGTGCAGGGCCTCATAAGCCCCTGCACCTATCTCCTTGACAGCTGGCAGGCTTCATGGCCTCAGAGGACACTAGCAGGCCTGCAGCTTTCACCCTGCTGCGTCTTAACACACACGGTGTCACCCATGTCACAAGTTTTGTTATCCGCAGCTTGAGGTGCAGTTTCCCCCAAACCCCTGCACCTATCTCCTTGAAAGTTGGTAGGTTTCATTGCCTCAGCAGTAGCTACCATCCCTGAAGGTTTGACTCTGCTGTGGCTTAACACTTACACATGACATGAGTTTTGCTTTCAAGACTTTGGGGTGCAGTTTCCCTGAAACTGCTACACCTATCTCCTTGATGCTTGGCAAGCTTCATGCCCCCAGAAGGGGTTACCATTTCTGCAAATTTCATCCAAATCAGGCCAGAAATGACAAAGTTGTAGGCTGTTTCAAGCTTCTCCATTATAGCCTATGAGCAAAGCATCAAACTATCGAAACAGCAAAACTGTTTCAACAAAACATAACGGAACAGCAGTTTCGAATCAAAACAAAACTCGAAACGAAATGCTGTTCCATCGAAATGTCGAAACGCAAGTTGAAACGGAACGGTGCCATTTTGCACAGCCCTAACACTTAGTATAGTACTATACTAAGAGCTTCCAAGAGAGGTGGTACTATTACCTAACTTGGAGGTCTTCAAGAGCAAGCTTGATAGTCACCAGGCTGGGGTCATCTGACCTCAGTCCTCTTTCCTGCCTGGGGCAGGGGGTCAGACACGATGATCCTTTGTGGTCCCTTCTGACTCTACAATCTATGAATCTATAGTGGCTGAGGGGCTGTCAGTTGACAGCTTGCCAGAGCCAAACTACACTTTGCACTGGGCAAGACTCTCATCAGAGATGTCTGAAATAGTTCCCTGGTGGTATAGAGGCATACTCTGGGGTGTCCCAAGAAGGATTTCCAGCCATGATCCCAGCCCAAAAGCAAATTCCTTATTTGATCCATTATCCTTAGTTCAGTGGGCATAGGGGGGTTTCGGTTTGAAGCCTGACAGGGCCAAACTGCACATTGGACTGGGCAGGATTCTGGTCAGGATTCTTTGGGACAGTCCCCCAGTGCCATTGACAGGAAGTTTGGGATGGCCAAGAGGTATTTTGCCTCGTAATCCCATCCTAATCTGATCTTCATTTAGGGCTTTATACTTGATGCAGGATATTATAGATTAGCTTTGAAAAAGAAACAGGAAATAAGGAATTAAGGAACTGGGAAAAAGGAACCAACTTCATCTTCACCTCTTTGCCCTGCATCAGAAACAGAAAGCAATTAACAGGCAGCAGCATTTTGCTCCTAAATGGAGGGATATGAAAACCTAGCAAAACCCAGCTCTTGAGCCTCGAAATAGGTGTTAACCTGTACATCTGTTCCCATTCCAGCAAATTGTGCACCTCCTAATGGTATACAATAATGAATGGGAAAACTCCCTTAACCATTTTTGCCTGTACACCCACACACAGGTCAGAACTAACACAAATATTTGGGAGGCAAAGTGGTGGATTTGTCATACCTACATGGTCCAAGTCTATTTTGACTGATCTGCCATGGAAGAAGCCCATTTCAAAGAGAAAGCAAACTGGATTACATTGTGCAGCCAGGCATGACACACCTAACAGAGGTGGCTGGTGCAGGCTGAGCTATCAGCAAGGGACAGCAAACCCTGTTTATATTAGAGGTACTGCACTGGTGCCCTTCCCTAATGTAGACACATGGCACTGTAAGTTGGGATTTAACAGAGCAGCTTCACCTATTACATTATCAGGCTATAACACACCAGGATCAGCCCATTTCCCCAGAGTTTACACTAGGAATTTGAAGCAGGGACAGTGACACCAGGGTAAACATCTGTAGTGTAGTCTTGGGCCTAGGAAGAACAGGGGAGCAGCGCTCACTTTCCCTACTACAGGGGGGAGTTCAAGTCCAAATTCTTACCTCTCAAAAGTACCACTGCACCCTGTACAATAGGGTTAATGACCCTGCCCTCCACTGTAAAGCGTTTTGAAATTTACAAAGGAGAGATAATACATACAAGCTGGGCATACAGCATTATTATTATTACTAGCCAATTTCCCATCAGGAATGACTGGGGGAGGGGGCAGTGACAGGGTGCTGCCACCCACCATCCCCACTCACCCGCCTCCCAGGAGTTAGGCGGGTGGGAAGGGGAATCTTGCCCTGCCATCCTTTCTGTCCCCCTTGGCCAGCACCCTGTGCCACCGCTGCCACCTTCAGGGAGCAGGGCTGGGCGGGTGTCCATCCCCT
This sequence comes from Crocodylus siamensis, assembly GCF_052110815.1. NCBI lineage: Eukaryota > Metazoa > Chordata > Crocodylia > Crocodylidae > Crocodylus > Crocodylus siamensis. The sequence continues at coordinate 40,389,285 of NC_143404.1, read as the reverse complement.
CCATCCCTGCTCTGTCCCCTCCATCCCTGCCATCATGGCAATGATCCACCATGCCGCCACCACTGCCTCCTGTCCAACATGCTCTTGGAGCACTCTGATTGGTTGTTTCAGTTATTGATCAGAGACCCCCAAGAGCTTTAGGGACAGACAGACAGATGGACTAAGCCCTTTATTATATTAGATTATTATACACAGGAGTTTATGTGCAACCTACAAATGAAGCACCACCTCCTGAGTTGGCCTCAGGAAATATCAAATGGCTTTCATTGGCCTAACACTCGCCTAAAGACATTGGACTCCAACCTGCTTCACTCCTCAGGCAGCTGGGATAGAAACACCTTACCTATATTGCCCAGAGAGCACTGCAAGAGAGAATCTAGAACAGTACTAATGTGGATCTTGGCAAGCCTGTGGCCATTTTGAATACCGCTACCTCAGGCAACTCAAAGTGCCTCCAGCAGTGCAACTGAGGGATGTAACTGCGACGGTCAACAATTCTTTCCACAATGACAGGTGAGACCAGGATCACCCATGTGCTAATGACACCCTACACAATACCCCTGATGTAAACAAAATTAGTCAAGCTCTAAGTTAGCTCAGTATCTGCATGCTGAACCCCTCACCAGGCTCTCAACACAGGCATAGAGTTCCTCATTACCAAGTTCAATGGAGTTTCACTTCCCAGGAAGGACTGCTTTCCTACTGACATTTCCCAGAGGAATCTCTGTTGTTTCATAGGCATCTTCTAGTAGGTGAGGAACATTTCTTGAGTTCTGGGATTTGCTCAGAAAAGCATCCCAGATATGGGTTTCATACCAAAATCCTACAGGAAGTCCCTCTTACTGATTCTGGCCTGATTTAATCTAATGTGTGTAATCTAACGTCACTAAAAAAGCATTCATCCAAGCGAATGAGAAGTAGCACTATTTACAGAGCATTAAGTTAGTACCTGTCATTACAGGTACTAAATACAATGCACTGTAATTACAGTGCATTAATGAATTCATAGGCACACCCCCTGAGAAGCAGGGCTGAGAAGCAGGGCCACTTCCAACTCCCAACTGAACAGACCCTGGTAGCTTCTGACCAGCAATGCCCAAAACTCAGAAGCAAAAAGGGTCTCCACACCAGTTGCTCCTTTGCTGGGGCAGAGTTCCATGGACCCAGGTCCTCCAAAAGAGCAGTGGCAGACAGCTACAGAGCATCCACTGTGTATACGCATTACTTATACATACTCAGCTATAACAGGGGGCCTTCTTTGGGCCTATTTTCCTGTGGCCTGCCCATCTGTTTCTGGGCTAACCGCCCGCCTTTTCACCCTCCACGCCTTGTTGTTAATTAATTAATTGATGTTAATTAAGCGGGAGGCTGCCCATTTCTTGCCCTGATGCCATGGGGCACTACCTGCGGCTCCATTCCTCCCCTACACTGCAGCCCAAGCCTCACAGATGGCGTGCTCTGTTCTTACAGTCACCAGCCCCACTATGGGACGCAGAATCCTACTGTTTGAACCCCAGCTGGATCCCTCCATTCAGGCAGCCTAATCTGCCTTCATTCTAGACTGTATAGCTCCCTGAGCTGCTTCCCCCTTACGGGTGTGGTCCCCCCGGACCTTTGGCTCTACTGGCCCTGGCCCCACCTCCAGGCCAGTCGGAACCCCAGGCCCTCAGCTCTGGGTGTCCTCCGCAGTGGGCCCCTGGCCCTTTGACCCTTCTGGTCCTGGCTCCAGCATTGACTAGTCGGGAGATGTCAAGACAGGTTTTTTTGTCTATGGCCCCGCTCTCTCACTGGGGTCCACCTTCCGAACCCTACAAGGGGGTAACGCACCTGGTTGTTAAGGTGCCCCAACCTGCCTTTCATTGGGGTGGTAACTGGCCTGGTATTTCCTAGGGGCTCCCATGTCACTGAGAGCCCCACCAGGCCACCCACTCCTGGCAGGGTGCAGTTTTAGGTCATGCCCAGGACCAGAAGCCTCCTGACCATCCCCTACAGCTCCTCCCTTACGTCCAGGTGATAACTGCAGCCAGGCAATATTGTTGCCTGGACTTCCAGCAGCAAAATGCCCTGTTTATATGGGCAGCCCTGAATCCAAAACGGCTGCCCTCATCAGGCACCTGCCGGCTGCTGTCTTCAAGCCCTTAAAGTGGCAGACACAAACAGTGCGCTGCTACATCAGTCTTAGGCCATGCCCAAGCCCTACATACACCCCAAGCACAAGCCGTTATTACTGAGTCTTTAAACACTACAGTGGAATCAGAAGTAGGAGCAGCTAACCAGGCATGCCCTTCACCACAGCCCTTCCCTCAGCCCTTCCCTCCACACTACACATGGGGATCCTGCCTACCTTTTCCCTCACAGCTCATGGAGCATCCCAACACCACTCCCATTGCTTCACACAGAACAACCCTCAGTCCTTCCCTCCTCCCACAGGGCTCAGGAAGTCTCATAACACTTCCCACCCACTGCACACAGGAGCTGCTCATCAGCCTTACACCCATGCAAGGGTGGATCGGGGGGAGGGGGGCACTTGCATCCCCCTTTGATTCTTGCTCCAACTAAAGTTTAAAATCAACTGTCTGGCCATGGCAAAGCGTTTATAGTCAGGCAGCAGTAGCTGTGAGAGTGCCAATTGAATGAATGAGTCATTGAAATCTAAACTCTATTCCACAAGCGTTCCTTTTTTAATGGTCTTGATGTTCCACTAATCAAGCCATCCTTTGTTCTGCAATTCTGATGTCTATTAGCTGCACCTGGTAATGTATCTCTACTTTCACAGCCCTGCAGCCTCTTTAACTCATTCCAATAAAGTAATATTTGTTTTTGCTTCAATCTTAAACTGAAGCATATATCCCTGGGATCCTAGTATATTAGTAAAACTTCTAACTTATTTTTACCTGGAAAAAAATATGCATTGTGTTATATGGGATGAGGCACCACACAAGCTACACCCTCCTTTTCAAAATCCTAGATGCACCCATGGTGCATAGAGCTGCCTCATCCTGGCTGCTCACTACACACTGGAAATACCTGCAGACCCTCTGAGACAGCAATCCCTGGTATCTTCTCCCATATTTATCAGCATGGCCTGCCCAGAGACTGGGAGCTCCCCTGGCCCTGAGGAAGTATAGATAATTCTTCTGTTTTCTACCTGTCCTTCCCTCCTACTTCTCTCTCCACTTTACCACCCTGTAACTTGGCTCTTTCAGTCCCACTCACTATGCATCCTAGGATTACATGTCTTGTGCTGCCTGTTACTCAGGTGCTTTTGCCTGTATGCCATATCATTTGTATTTTTCAGTCTCTTATCCTCAGAGACTAGATCTCTTATGACAGTGAGCAGCATCTAGCTCACTCCTGAAGCCACCATTATTTCAGTAACAGTCACACAGTACAGGAGCACCATTCAGAACCAGCCCAGAGAATGAACAAGAGGGATGAACCGTATGAATGCAGGTGGCAGGTCCCTGTAGCCCAAGGGTTTTGGGAGATGGATCTGACAGTTGGATCTGGAGCTGGTTCCCAGCAGTTGGAGGAGTCTGGATCCAAGATTTAGTCTGAGGATCTTCCCCTATAGAAATAACTCCAACCTGAAGGCTAGTAGCCTACAGACACTACAGGATTCCCTTCTTAAAATCAGTCCCTTCTAACTGATACTTCCTGTCCCACTGGCAATAAATCTCGGCTCCTGTCATTGCCTGTCTCACAAATGGAATTAATCAACTTGTCTCAAAAAGAAAGAACAGGGATTGGGAAAGCAGCTACTTGCAGCTTATTCTGGCTTGCAGCCCTGTGCCCTCGGGTGCATGCATTACGGTACATACCAGAAGAGTGTAGCGGCCACGGAGAGCTCTCATTGTGCGTGAGCGAGTGCCACCGTTGCCAGAAGCTGTATTCTCTGTTTGGGGCTGCCCAGGGGAGTGGAAAGTCAGTGCCTGCCCATGGCCTATTGAGAACACTCCCACAGAACAACCCAGTGTTAATGATTACCTCAAGTTGCAGCACCTGCTGTAACCCTAGCACAGCTATCCAGGCATCTGCATTTCAAATCCTCTGCCCCTGGGTAGCCTGTGCCTGAGCAACATTTATATGGCAGACCAGAACTTCCTGCCTTTCTTTGAAGAGTAGACTTTGAGGCAGCTTGAAGTTCATAATTTTAGCATGATCATTGTCTCCTAGGGTCCTTCCCAAGGCTAGGGTGAAACTGGTTCCCTGAACACCATGCCTGTTGCCTCCATGACATGCCTAGAGTCAGCTTTCTTATGATATCTTTTTGCCACAGTAATTGACTGAATACATTGGTTTATTATGTCCCAACTTTGCACACTTCCTCGGGCACAATTGCAAATGCTGAGCTGCTGCAACTGGATCTATTTTTCTAGATCCTGACACATAGGAGAGTTAACAAAACACATGGGGCGTAAAAATATGTAAGAGATGCAGCAACTCTGCAAGGAAAAATTTGAAAAAGAGGAAGGACAAATGAATGCTCATTTGGTTTGGAGAAAAGCACATGGGTTCTGACAGGCCATTTCAAAGGTAGGGCAAACCGTCTAAACCCCACTTGGAGAAGGGTTGTTTGGGGCAAAACTTGCATTAGTGTTACTGGGCATGTGACCGGCCTCACAAGTAAACAGAGCTCAGAGGAGCTGCTTCATACAGCTTCAAAGAGAAGTGTCACATACTTCTGGCTCCACATCACTGACTGGTCTTGTCTCCCTTCTTGTTCACCATCTCCTAGGCTCCACCTTCTCTCCAATTGCCTTTTGTTGTGCCCCATCCTCTTCCCCCTTGACCTCAAAACCTCCCCCTAGCAACTCCTTCCATTGCTTAACTAGGGCAGTGTGTGTTTGTTTAATTTAGACTGTGGGACTGAACATTTTGCTGTGTTTACAAAGCCAATTAATCCCTTTGTCTCTTGAACCTCTGTCTGAACTCCTCTTCCCCATCCCTTTGCTACTTGGAGCTAGAAAGGAGGTGGGTCAGTGCAATGGAGCAGCCAGCTCTCTGCCAGCCACAAGTAAGTGCTCAACAGGCTGCAACAAAGGGAGCTAAGCTTAGAGAAATAATCAACAGGACACTGCGGGGTCAATCAATATAAACCTAACAATACACCTATCTATAGTGGGGATGAAATAAACATCTGGATTCAACTCCCAGTCTGCTAGGCTTGTCACTCCTTTGTCTGTGTCCCTAACCTTTTCTGGCATCCCTGAGGCAGTACTAGGGGCTTGTCTACATCACAAAGTGCTTGGAATTCCCTGTGAGTTTCATATATCAAAGGCAGTGCCATCGCTGGGCAGCTTCCTCAGGCCCAGCCACAGCCAAAGAAGTCAATGCAATTAAGTTGATTTCACAATAAGCACCAAGCCTGAGAACTATGCAAGGAGGAACATCCTGTGGAGCTGCAACATGAATTACATCTCAGGCTTCACTCTACAAAGCACTTGCCTACACAAAGACTACTACTATACCCTTTGTCCACAAACACCATTGCTACAGGCAAGGAGTTCAAGTTAGCCATCCTAGAAGAGCACAGGAAATCCTGGCAGACCCTGATTGAGTCATCTGATATGATGCATAATAGTAAAAAGGCATGGGAGACAATATGTAAGTTAAGCAACAACCCACAAAAGGTAGATCAACATTACCACTAACCAAATTGCTCACCAGATGGAAAAAGCCCCCAAACCCAAAACAGATAAGCAAACAAACCAAAGCCTGAGATTGGAAAGATACAAGTACTCCAAATAACATGGGTTGTACAAGCCCCTTAATGATGGAGCTGAATGCTGGTATACATGCATTAAAGACTGAGAAGCAGCCAGCCTTGATGATACACTTATAGAACAAATCAAGCAATTTGGATGCCAAACTCAAAAATGGCTTCTCTGCCTATAGAAATCATGCATTGTCAGTAAAAATTCCAAAGATATGGCAACAAGTTCAGGTAGTGGCACTTCTAAGGCAAAGGAATGCTCCAACCCAGCAAACTTCACACCCAAAGAGTTTTAGACCTATCTCTCTTCTATGCTACACATACAAATTGGACCAATGACTGATACTGAACTGGCTTGCGCCATATGTGGATAAACCCCTAATCCTCGAACAGGGTGGCTTTCATCCTGGGAAATCAACAACGAGCCAGCTGCTCAATCTAACTCAACATATTGAGGAACGTTTTGAAAGAGGTCAAATCACCACAGCTGTGTTTGTTGATCTAACAGCCATCTATGATACTGTTAACCACTGATGACTCCTGCATAGGACCCTGGAAATGACAAAAGCTCTACACCTTACAGAGCTGATATGAATCTTGCTCAAAATCAGATTATTTTTGTCAAACTGGATGGTAAGCGAAGCAGATGGAGGCAACCGATTAATGAACTCCCTCAAGGAAGCATACTTGCACCTCTGTTATATAACTTCTATATGCATGACCAACCAATTGATTTGGAAACAAAATGTTTCATTTATGCAGACTTGTGCATAACAACCCAAAACACTGGCTTTGACCATGTTGAAAAATCCCTAAGCGAGACACTAACTGGCCTAACCTCACATTACATAAAACCGATTATGTGCCAACCCAGCGAAAACGTAAGTATGTGTCTTCTATCTGCAAAACCATGAGGTTAGCCACCAGCTCAACATTACATGGTCTGGAGCCCCACTATTTCACTGCCTAATCCCAGTTTACTTTCAAACCACCCTCAGTCAAGCCCTCTCATACAAAGAACTCATCATGAAGACATCAGCAAAGGTGTCCTTACCACCAGGGGCTGATGAACCATGGCAAAGGTGGTGATGTCTCAACCACTTATGTACTAATGAAGATGGGCTTTACAACTGGTTCAACCACCTGTGACTGTGGCACAGAGCCTCAGACTATGCAACACCTGCTGCAATGCCCACTGCTTGAAGGCACATGTACAATGAAAGACCTCACAAAGTACAATAAATGAGCACAACTATGTGTAACCAAATAGTCAAATGTGGTATAGAGACACAAGAAGAAGAAGACCACACACATGAATGTATATGAACACTTTGCCTAAATTATCTGTGAGGAGCTCACTCCTCTGGAGGCAGAGAGGAAAGCTATCCCCTTGGACGGGTGCCTCTGGCTACCTCTCTGAATTCCCACAGGAATTGGCAATCTCTAGTTCCTCTGTCCCTGCAGTTCTTATTGGGGGTGTAAAGAAATGGAGCAGGGCAGACACCAGTTATCTTCCCTTACTTCTTGGGCTTCATCCCTGGTGAACTCACCCACCCTGTTCTTTCTAAGCTATGGTCCCCTCACTATTCACAGTTCACAACCAGGGTGGCTAGGATCTGGAACCAACTTCCCAGGGAAGTGGTGCTGGCTCCTACCCTGGGGGTCTTTAAGAGGAGGCTAGATGCCTACCTACCTGGGATCATTTGAGCCCAGTTTTTTCTCCTGCCCTGGCAGGGGGTCGGACTTGAAGATCTATAAGGTCCCTTCCGACCCAACTTCTATGATTCTATGATTCTATTAAAAGGCCTGCAAAACATTCCTGGGTGGCAGGGGCCAGGCTCCTCACACAAGACTGGCTGGCCTCGTTTCCAGTTCCTACTGTAAGTAACATTAAAGACATTATAGGAAAAAGCATTCTTAGGTTACTCTTCCATGTGAGCAACTGCAGAGTTGCAGATGGGCAGTTCTGTGATAACAACTGAGAGAGGGAAATAGTATCTGTGTAATGGTGACTGGGAAGGGATGGTGGTCTCTGTGAGATGGTGAATGCAAGTAGTCCAAGGAGTCTATATCATGTCCAGGGAGTTTGTGTGGGCTTTGGGGGATATTCATGAATCAGGCTGTCTATGAGGTATATTTCACTTTGTGCCAGTTTTGAACCCCTGACCCTTATAATTAATAGCAGTTCTTTATTACTTGGCTAGCACCAAAAGTATGCTCAGGGCTATACAAAAGGTCCCCACAAAGTGCTGAGTCTCACTCACATTGCCCTGTGCTGGATGTTATGATTGACACATCATCACAGAATCACAAGACATTGCGAGGAGGCATCTGGTCTTGTCAGGAAAACTCCAGCCAGTGCAAACCCGCCAATTAAAAGGTCCACTGCCTTGAGAGGGAGCCAGGGATTCCACCCAGCTCTGCCCAGAAGCCCTCAGTCCAGAGAGTATTTTCTAAATGGGACAGAAAGCCTTCTTGCCTTCCTAAGGATTCCTAGAACCTGTTGCCTTGGTCTTTACCCAATAGGTAGCTGTATCATTACAAAATTACCCTTATACCAGAGAACAGCAAATCAGGAAAGAACAAAAAATAATGTTTTCCTGAAACAGCACAATTTGGGGTGTACCTGCTCTGTCTTACAAAGGTGCTGCCAGTTTCTGCAGCCAGCAGGGTCCTTGGCTATTTAACAGTGCAGTGCACAGAAGCTACAGAGCCAATCACTCCACAAGAGATCCTACTACCAGCTTCAGCAGCAGATTTCTCTGTCCTGCTAGTCGAGAAGAAACAGTGTATAGTGCATCCATGAAAAGGATTGCATTTGATGACCCTTGAGGTCTCTTCCAGCTAATACCATAACTGAATGGGGGTGCAACTGGGGCAACAGTCCCATGTGCCACCTTTGTAGGGAGGTGCAAAAATAGCCACTGCTGCCATCAGTACAGTGGCAGCTCATACTGCCCTAGGTGTCTGTGGTTGCCCTACTACCTCTCTACTTCCAGCCATACAATTCTATGATTCTACCATATAGAGAGATTTAGGGAAGCTTGGAGCAGCCTCTCCCCTCCTATCCCTGCCTGGTATCCTCCCTTTTGCCCAAGCTCCTACTTCCACTCTCCTATTCCGAATGCTCCCCTGATAGGCCAGGGAGAGGGCCTTACAATACCAGGCCTTGGTGAGGAAGGGGGAGTCATTCAAAGTTTCCCTATTCCAAGGAAATTTAAGTCCTCCACACACTTACACTTTCCTGGATGCCCTGGGGCCTCTTTTCACAGGTGGCCTGGAGAGGTTTGGTGCAGGGTGTGTGGATATCTTTAAGAGTGTTATGTATAATTTTTTACCTATGCCCTGGGATTGCAGGAGGAAACAGTAGATCAGTAGGTGAAGAAGGCTCTCTGAATAAACAAGCTTTATCATTTTATAAATTTAATTCCTTGGTCTTTTGAGAATAATACACAGAGCAGGCCTCCTGTTTCTTCAGCCAATTGGTAGGAAGGACGCAAGCAGACAGCTCAAGTGACCCTCTGCTGTAGGAGCATTTCTACCTAGACTATCCCTCTGCTCTAGGGAAGGGAAAGTCACTGGGTTACTTCAAAGCATAGGTCAGGCAAGAACTTGCATGTAGTTTCACTTCAGGCACCGGCAGTGTCCTGCCATGCTGACACACACAGCAGGCCTGGAGCAGGTTAGGTCTAGTTCATCTGTGGGAGCAGCCTGAGCAGGATTGTGGTGGGCTTGTATTTTGGTATCAACAGGTAAGTTACTTAAAGTATTGTTATTTGTAACACTGCTGTTGCAAGGCTTGTGTTGGCTGTAAACCTTTTGCGGTGATAATGGAACCACCAGCCAGCCCCCATCTCTGTAAGCAGGTGGCTTCAGCTTGTTGTATATCATTGGCAACATTTTTCTGTCTACTGAATCAGGCAATGAGTTTTAGAAATGCCTGATGAAGTTAACGTCCCCTGGAACACAGCATCTCACCTTGACATGCACAACCCTGATCGGGACAGGGGGCTGGGGATTTATTTTCAAACAACTTTTCCTTTCTCTTAATGTTTTACATTTTAGTGATGAATGAATGTTGTGCTTTGGGCAATGATGCAGTGCAATTACTATGCCAGCTCCCTTCAGCCTGCTCTGCCAGGATAGGGATAGAATTCCAGTATCCTTGTCCTCCCCTACTCCACTGCTAAGCCTTACCATACCAGGGCAGCATTGCTTCATTGTGGAGTTGGTGAGCATGTGTGTACATGCACATGCATGAGCATCTGCATGTCTCCATGCTTATGCCTCTGAGTGTGTATGCATGTGTATCTGTGTGTACATACATGCATGTGTGTGCATGTACATGTGTGCCAGCGTGTTTACATCTGTATATGTATCCACATTGTGTACATACAACTGTGTACGTGTACAGAAAGCACAAGGCAATAGTGGCTAAGTAGATATGTGCCTAGGCATCATTCCTTGGGCACATGGTGCAGCGTATGGTAGATATTGTAATCTGGGTACTGTTTCTTATATCTATTCTTGTAAACATCAGTGTGTTCTCCCAATGTAGGGGTGAAGGGAACTAGGGCCCTGACTACACCCCAAACCCAACTGTCCATTCCCTCATGGAGTTGAGGAGTGCCAGCGGGTGCACTAGGACTGTTCTCAGCCTGCACTGAGACCATAGGCCCTCTCCACCATGCAAAGCCCTGTGTGAGTGCTGACTTCATTCTGCAGAGAGAAGCTTTGCGCATCCTGCCCACAGTCTCTGTTATTATGGATGATATTCCAGGACCAGGTGTATGAAGGGCTTGTTGAGGGTCAACCTGGGAGACACTCTCCAGAGACACTGGCTCTTTGCCCAGTACAGGCAATTTTGTTCACTCATGCTTTTCAGGGCTGCCCTTCAAAAGCCAGCAATTCCACTCCAGCAGCACAGATAGTAGGGCTGTACAAAACAGCACCATTCTGCTTTGAATTCTGTTTTGAAGTTTTGACAGAACAGTGTTTCATTCTGAGTTTTGTTTAGTTTCGAAAGCACTGTTCTGTTTCGTTTCATCAAAACTGCATTGCTGTTTCAACATTTTGCCCATAGATTATAATGGGCAATCATGAAAATGCCTAAAATGTTGTTATTTCTTGCCTGATTCAAATGAAACCTGCAGGGATGGTAGCCCCTTTTGAGGGCATGAAGCCTGCCACATTTCAAGGAGATAGGTGCAGAGGTTTCTGGGAAACTGCACCTCAAGGTGTTGACAAGCAAAACTACTGGCACTTGCTGGCAACGGCAGCCTCCTGTCATCCAGCCCACAGATCCGGGGGCCCATGCCCCCGAGAGGGTTGTGGGGCTGTGCCAGACTCCTCCCAGGGTGTGCGCCCCCGATCTGCATGCCAGAGAACAGGAGGCTGCTGCTGCCAGCTGGGGCAGCAGCAGCACCAATCTTCCCAGTGCTGGGTGTAGGCTGCTCGCAGAGCTGGTCCCAGGTGGCAGGAGTAGCTTCCTGTCATCTGGCAGGCAAATTGGGGGCCCTCACCCCTGGAAGGAGTCTGGCACAGTCCTGCAGCTCTCCCAGGGATGCAGGCCCCAATCTGCCTGCCAGATGACAGGAGGCTGGTGCTGCCAGCTAGGAACAGCGCTGGGCACAGCCCATGCTGAGCACCAGGAAAATTGGTGTTGCCACTGGCCCCAACTGGTACTGACAGCATGCTGTTATCTAGTGCACAGATCTGGAGGCCCGCACTCCCAGGAGGGCTGGGGGCCATGCCAGAATCCTCCTGGGGGGTGCAGCCCCCAGATCAATGCCAGATGACAGGAGGCTGCTGTTGCCACCTGGGACTGGCGCTGAAGCCAAGTAACCCTGGCTTCGATGCTTGAAATGTTTCAAAACTTTTGAAACATTTTGAGTGCCCCATTTTGTTTCAAAGCTGTTTTGAAGGCTTTTGTTTTGTTTTGATTTCACTCTTTTGAGCTCAAAACGCAGTGAAACAGCTTCAAAATGAAATACCTGGTGAAATTTCGCACAGGCCCTAACAGACAGTGTTCTGGGCTGCTCAGATCCCACGCACAACCCTGCACTACCCAGAAGTACCTTGAACTAGTGGGAAACAAATGGTGAAACAAACTGAAGTGGATAAAAAAACCACTAGCATATGGTACACAAGGTCTGCACTTTGCTGGTACAAACTTGGAGTAACTCCATGCTGTGGAGCTGCCCCTGGACTACAGTATCATCTTTCTTGTGCTTCTACACCTTAGCAGGACTATCTGTCTAAGGTTTTCCTCATCCAGGCATAGCCTGTCTCTGGTGTCTCTGGTGTTTTTGTGGCTTACTCTCAGGGGCCCTTCAGTTTCAGTCATTTGTGCACAGAGCTCATACGAAAGACACTGCTGTGATTGATACATCAGGACACACCAAGAGACCTTGCAGCAACACATCACCTCTTATTTGCAACCAGAATGATATGTTAAGAAATAATGATTAAGTCATGTGCTCAAAGTCAAGTGCTCAAGGTTAGGAAAAACAGGAATTAAGTCTACCTGTACAACATTAATTTGGCTTTCTTATGCAAATGCATTAAGATAGTCTTCAGTTACAGGGTTTCTGTATTTTTCCATATCTCCATGTCCTTCGGTGTGTAACCCATGCCAGCACGTTAGGCCAAGTGATATGCCGGATTTCAGAACTTTACGGTGCCAGTAGTCCTGGGAACCCCCTCAGGCAGGTCTGCTGACTGAGGTGTTCTGTGGAGGGGCATGTGCCTCATCCTCATCGTCCAAGAATTTACTCCAAACCCAATAAACATATATTGGTTTCTTTATTATGTACAACTATATACAGAAATGATTAATTAAGAGAAGAAATATATATATAATATCAATACTTAGTAATAAAACCAACAATTTGAATACAATTTACATTAGGTGAATAATTCCACCACACTGAGTGGTCCCACTTGCATCAAACAACCCCAGTGATTACATTCACCTGGCTATAACCCTTTAAAACAGTCCACCCCTCCCCCCTCCCAACCCAGGTTGATTTCCCTTTGTTCATACTCCCCTTCCCATAACAACAAATGGCAACACAGCTTTAACTATGACCAGCCACTAGCTGGTAGAGATGAGGCTTCAGCTTCTCCTGGGATGACTCAGGCTCTCCTCTGTCCTGACAGGGCCGTCCTGTCCCATTCTTGCCTGCAGAACCTACAACTGTAGGGGGCCCTGCAGCCAAGAAGCTGTGCCCTGCTCATGCCCCACCGCCTGCACCATGTTTAAAGGGCTTGATGCAAGCAGGGAGCCCCTTCCCAGCTCTGCTCCTGCTCTGGCCTGTGCCCCAGCCCTGGCTGTGGTCCTGGGGAGGGAACCCAGGTGCCTCCAGCAAATGCTGCCCCCACCCTGTGCCCCTGCAGAATAGCCCATGTGTGTGCAGCCTGGCCCCAACTATTTTATTTCGGTGAGTTTATACTGCAATTAACCGCAATTTTGATTTTTCAATGAATCAGGGGGCCCCAAAACTATGTTGCAGGGGTTCCCAACAAATTGTGGGCTGGCCCTGCATTCTGATGTCTGCTACCCAGCAAGCTTCTGTTCCCCCTGCCTGAGGCAGGGAAGGAGGGGCTGAGTCTCTACCCCTCTCTCCAGGCTGGTGTTGCTCTCCTTCAGCTTCTCCCCAGCTGCTTTTCCCTCCCTCAGCTTTTTATGGCTCCATAGTAGCCAGTCAGAGCCTGGGGTTTGCAATGGGAGCTCTGGTCACATTTCAAATGCTCTAGTAAAAAGTATGTATCGTGCACAGTATACCCTCCATTTGCATCCTCTGCAAACCTTTTGCCACCTTTCTTGCAAAGTTCTCAAGCACAGCTCACCCACTCAGTTTGCAGCAAAGCAAGCCTTTGCAGCTGATACAAGTGCCCAGGATGGATTGAAGAATGATGGATAGAGTTATTGAGCACTGTTTTTCCAAAGGCTCATTGCTTAGCCAGATTTAGGGGAATTTTCATGGAAACAGTGGAAGTCATGTTCCTGACTCTTTGCAAGCTTTCAGGCATAAGCACCCTTCTTCAGGCATAGGGAGCCTCTGCTGTTCTGAGATCTCCAAAGACTGAAAGAAGCTAAAAGTGCAACAGGATGTCAGCAAGAATGTAAATAGATAGTAATTAGGAAAACAAAAGGGAGAGAAGGAAAGGGAGAGGTGGAAAATGAGAGGGAAATAATGCCAAAGGTATGTAAGTGAGACTCTACTGTAGTTGTGTTCTCCAAGGTAGAAAAGAGGCAGTCTGTGAAAGACTAAATAGCTGGAAATTAGGAAGACAACAGGTAGAAAAGAAGGGGAGGAAGGGGGAGTGTAAATGGTAAGATCAGGCAGGTACCTGGTGAATCAGGCAGTTTGTAATGTCACATGTCATAAATCCAATGTCCATACTGAGTCCATGATTTTTTGTGTTCACTAGATTTATGAAGTGAAGTTCATAGGCTCCTCTGTGCAAGGTGTTTTGTAAGTTCCCTGCAAGGATTAGAACTGAGAGATCAGAGAGGGAGTGATTGTAGTTGGATATTTTTGTCTTTGATACATTTTCAGTGTGCATTCATTCTGGTGCACAGTTGTTGTTTGGTTTCTCCTACATACTTTCCATCAGGGTACTAGGTGCACTGGATGAGATATATAATATTTCTGGAGGTGCAGATGTAAGATCCAGGAATAGTGATGGTTCTGTTGTGGGGTGTGGTTATTGTGGGAGTGGTGGAGATGTGGCAGGCTTGGCATTTCTTGTCCTGGCATGGTCTGGATCTATTACGTGTGGTTTGGGTAATAGGGAATTTGCTTCTGGTGATGAAGTTAACAAGGTTTGGTGCTGATTTAAATGCTAGGATGAGTGGTTGTGAGAAGATCTCTTTATAAATTGTCTTCTTCTAGTATGGGTTGCAATCGTTTGAGGATTTTCTGTGTAGGTGCCAGGGAAGGGTGGTATATCATAACTAATGGTGTGCAATTCATGGGGATTTTCTTTTTGTACTGCAATAAATCTGTGTGTGGTATCCAGGTGGCTATTTCAAAAGTATGAGTGTCCTTGTTGGGTGGAGGGTCCTTTGAGATTTGTGAGCTAGCAATCATGGGTATTCTCCTTGGTGAAAATGTGTTGGTATCAGAGAGGCTATGAACAACTTCACTTCATAAATCTGCTGAACACAAAAAATCATGGATTCAATGTAGACATTGGATTTATGACACATTGCAACCTGCCTGAGATCTGATTCACCAGGTACCTGCCTGTCTTTACCATTTACACTCTCCCCCGACCCCGCTTTTCTACCATTTCATAGATTTCATAGACATTAGGGCTGGAAGGGACCTCGGGAGATCATCGAGTCCAGCCTCCACTGGCAGACTGTTACAGACCTTGGGGGCTTGGACAGTAAAGACATTCTTCCTTATGTCCAGCCTGAAATGGTCTTGCAGGAGTTTGTGACCGTTCGACCTCGTCATCCCTTGGGGCACTCTGGTGAACAGACGTTCCCCCAGATCCTGGTGGTCACCCCTGATAAACTTATAGGTGGCCATCAGATCACCCCTGAGCCTACGCTTTTCCAGGCTAAAGAGTCCCATGGCTCTCAGCCTGTCATCGTAAGATCTGTTTTCCTGACCTCTGATCATGCGCGTGGCTCTCCTCTGGACTCTCTCAAGCTTCTCCACATCCTTTTTGAATTGTGGAGCCCAAAACTGGACACAGTACTCCGGCTGCGGCCTCACCAAGGCCAAGTACAAGGGGAGAATGATGTCCCGGGATTTGCTCGAGAAGCATCTATGGATGCAAGCCAGTGTTTTGGTCGCTTTACTAGCCGCAGCATCGCATTGCAGGCTCATGTTCATCTTGTGGTCAATGATGACCCCCAAGTCTCTTTCT
Organism: Crocodylus siamensis; assembly: GCF_052110815.1. Classification (NCBI taxonomy): domain Eukaryota; kingdom Metazoa; phylum Chordata; order Crocodylia; family Crocodylidae; genus Crocodylus; species Crocodylus siamensis. Next base: position 40,373,681 of record NC_143404.1, on the reverse strand, counting down.
TCTGTAGTGCTATCCAACGTAGCACTGCCAAGCCTATAAAGAAGCTGCAGGTTTTTCCTCCCAAGGTGGAGAACCTTGCATTTTTCGGTGTTAAACACCATCAGGTTCTCGTCTGCCCATTTGCTGAGCTTGTCCAGGTCAGCCTGGATCACCCGCCTATCTTCTGGCGTGGATGCTTTGCCGCAAAGTTTGGTGTCATCGGCAAACTTGGCCAGTCCACTCCTGACTCCACATCATTAATGAAGATGTTGAACAGTATGGGTCCAAGGACAGAGCCTTGAGGGACCCCACTGGTCACAGGGCACCACGATGAGTGACTGCCATCAATTACAACCCTCTGGGTCTGACCACGGAGCCAGTTTCCCAGCCAGTGGATCGTGGTGGAGCCAAGGCCACAACTGGCCAGTTTGGCCAAGAGGTGATCATGGGATACCAGATCAAAAGCTTTTTTGAAGTCAAGATATATGACATCAATCTCTTCTCCCTCGTCCAGGTGATAGGTCACCTGGTCATAGAAGGAAATGAGACTGGTCAAACAATACATACCTGCAACAAACCTGTGCTGGCTATCCCTTAGAATGTTAGCCTGGGCCAGTCCATCAAGGATGGCCTCTTTAATAAACTTTTCTAAGATCTTCCCCAGGATAGAAGTCAGGCTAATGGGCCTGTAGTTAGGCGGATCCACTCTCCTCCCTTTCTTGAAGATCGGCACCACATTGGCCTTCTTCCAGTCTTCGGGCACTACACCAGAGCGCCAGGAGTTTTCAAAGATCTGTGCCAGGGGCTGGGCTATGACGCTCGCCAGCTCCTTGAGTACCCTGGGGTGCAGATTGTCAGGGCCGGCTGACTTGAAGGTATCCAGCTTCTCAAGGTGTTCCTTCGCGAGGTCAGCATTTATGGAGGGTAGGGGATCCCCATCACCCGGATCTCCCTGTCCCATAGCGGGCATGGGCATCCCATGGGACTGATGAAAGACTGACGCAAAGTACCTATTTAATAAGTTGGCTTTTGCCTGGGCGTCAGTTGTCAGTTGCCCCGTCTGGTTTAGCAGGGGTCCAGCATTGCCCTTGCTTTTCCTCCGGCTCTCCACATATCTGAAAAAAGACTTTTTGTTGTCCTTGATGCTCAAAGCTAGTTGGAGTTCAGTTGCAGCCTTGGCTTTCCTGGTTTGCTCCCTGCAGGACCGGACCAACGCAGAATAATCCTCCTTGGAGGTGAATCCCGTCCTCCATCCTTTGTAGGCTTTCCTTTTTAGCCGCAGGAGGTCCGCTAGGTCTCTGGAGAGCCAGGGGGGCTGCTGTGCCTTCTTGCTGCCTTTCCTCCCTGTTGGAATAGATTTAGCTTGTGCATTGAGGATCGCTTCCTTGAGAAGCAACCACTCTTCTTGAACTCCCATCTCCCTGGGGTCATGGTCCCTAAGGGCCTGACCGACAAGCCTCTTGAGCTTGTCAAAGTCGGCTTTTCTGAAGTCAAGGACTTCTGTGTTGCTGACTGACTTGCCAGCTTTACGGCGGATGGTGAAGGTGATCAGCTCATGGTCGCTGTCGCCCAGCTTCCCATCGATCACTAGGTCACCGATTAGGTCATCCCCCATAGCCAGTACCAGGTCGAGCAGCGCTTTGCCTCTCGTTGGCCCATAGACTTCTTGAGTCAGGTAGAGGTCATTCACGCACGAGAGAAAGCTTTGCAACCATTCGGATTTTGCTGAGTGATCTTCCCACGAGATGTCCGGGTAATTGAAGTCACCCATGACAACCGAGGTCCTGGAGCAAGCGGCCTCAGTCAGTTCCCGGGCGAACTCCTGGTCAAGCTCAGGACTTTGAGTGGGAGCTCTGTAGTAGACTCCCACCATTGTGTCCCCTGTGCTGTATTTTTACCCAGAGGGTCTCTAGCTGTCCATGCTGGTCACCAACATCAGCTTGCAGGGACATGTAGCTTTCCTTCACATAGAGAGCTATACCCCCGCCCCTTTTGTCAACACGATCCTTCCTGTACAGGGTATAGCCCTCTATACCCGTGGTCCAGTCATAGGTAGAGTCCCACCAGGTCTCCGTTATCCCAATAACGTCATAATTCTTTGCACTGAGCAGGAGGAAAAGCTCCTCCTGCTTGTTACCCAGGCTCCTGGCATTAGTGTACAGGCAGGCAAGTGTCCCTTTGGGGGCTCTTGCCTTGCCCACAGATTGTGCCAGGGCTTGGGCAGGGGTGGGGTCCCTTAAGTGCCTTGGTCTGTTGGCTTTGCAAGGGTCGCTCAGCGGGCCAGCAGTGGCAGTAATCCCCCCATCCCCCAGCGGGCTTAGTTTAAAGCCCAGTGGAGCAGGTCAGCCAGCCCGGCTGAGAAGAGTCTCCTCCCCAGGGGAGAGAGGTGGAGGCCATCTCTTCCCAGCAGCTCGCTGCCTCTCTCGCCAAAGAGCGGGCTGTGGTCATGGAAGCCAAAGCCTTCCCGATGATACCAATGCCGCAGTCTTTGGTTCACTGCGTGGATCCTCCTCTCCCTCCTCAGCCCATAGCCCGAGACTGGGAGGATCGACGAAAACACCACCTGAGCTCCCAGACATCTAAGCCCCGCTCCCAAATCCCTGTAGCGCCTCATGACCTGGCTGGGGGTGCTCCGTGTCATGCACATGAATAAGGAGCATGGGGTAGTCGTCTGTGGGCCGGAGGAGCTGTGGCAATGTCTCGGATGCGGTCCCCCGGGAAGCAGCAGACTTCCCGGGCTAAGGGGTCGGGGCGGCAGATTGTCCCCTCAGTGCCCCGCAGGATGGAGTCTCCCACAACAAACACCTTTTGCTTTGACTTGGGAAGAGCGGGGGCAGTAGCTGCGGTTGAGCCTGGGTTGCCTGCGGGAGCTGGCAACTGAGCAGGCTCTGCTGGGGCTGCAAGAGGTGTGAACCTGTTGCTAAGCTCCGGCGAGGGAGGGCCCTTGGTGCGGCGGGCCTTTGGGCCCTTTGACCACCTTGGTCCATGCCCCTGACTGGGCAGAGCGGGAGGTCCCAGAGTCCTCCTTAGTCATGGAGGGAGACAGTGCTCTACCCTGTGGCTCCCGGGGGAGAAGGGCCTGGCAGTAGGAGTCTATCTCCTGCTCGCAGTCCCTGATGCCATGCAGTCTCTGGACTGTGGCCTGGAGCTCCTCCAGCTGGCGCACCAGAGACCCCAGTATGGAGCAGACCCCGCAAGGGGAGGTGGCCATGCTCCCAGGCCCCAGAGCCTGAAAAAGGGACAGACAGCCCCCGCAGCCAAGATCCAGGGGCTCCGTCTGCGTGGAGCCTGGAACCATGGGCTCCGTCTGGGTGGCCGTCTCTGAGGTGCCTGATGCGGGGGCCGCAGAGCCCGAGGGGACCCTCAGGGTGTGGCGCGTGCCCATCCATGTCATGCCTCTGGTAGGCTGGCTATGGCTGGGGCTGACTACTCTGGCGGGGTTGCAGGCAGGGTCTCGTGCCTCCCCATGCCCTCTCCTGCGTGAACTCCGCGCTAACTTGAGTGCCTGTTTACACAGCCTGTTCGCCCAGCTCAGGTTGCGTGGCTCCCTGGGGGGCTGGGCCAAGTAGGGTGGGGGGCTGGGCCAAGTAGGGTCCTGGGCGGGGGGCTTGACCCGGCCCAGCACAGGCAGCGGCCTCCTCCCAGGGAGCGAGGAGTTAACCCCTTCCCACCACCAGCCCGCTTACCTCCGGGTGTGCTGGAGATCGGCAGGGGGTTCTGCGGCTGCTGAGGGGGTGTCTGGGGGGCTTCGGGGGAGCGGGGGTGCAGCGGGCTTCACCCGCGCGTCTCCCACCGCTCCAGAGCCTAACTGAGAGCTTTTTTTTTTTTTTTTTAATAGTTTCACAGTTTCTAGGGTCGGAAGGAACCTCAGTAGATCATCTAGTCCGACGCCCTGCCATGGCAGGAAAGAGTACTGGGAGTCAAACGACCCCAGCAAGGTGTTCATCTAGCCTCTTCTTAAAAACCCCCAGGGTAGGAGCCTGCACCACTTCTCTTGGAAGTTGGTTCCAGATCCTAGCCGCCCTGACCGTGAAGTAGCGCTTCCTGATATCCAGCCTAAATCTACCCTCCACCAGCTTGTGACCGTTATTCCTGGTCACTCCTGGCAGTGCTTGGGGGAACAGTGACTCCCCCAATGCCTGCTGATCCCCCCTGACTAGCTTATAACAGGCCACTAGATCCCCCCTCAGCCTTCTCTTGTGGAGACTGAACAGGTTCAGGTCCCTCAGCCTCTCCTCATAGGGCCTGCCCTGCTGCCCCCGATCATGCGAGTGGCCCTCCTCTGGACCCTCTCCATGCTGTCCACATCCCTTTTGAAGTGCGGCGCCCAGAACTGGATGCAGTACTCCAGCTGCGGCCTGACCAGCGCCGCATAGAGGGGGAGTATCACCTCCTTGGACCTGCTTGAGATGCAGCTGTGGATGCATGCCAAGGTGCGGTTGGCCCTCCTGACTGCCTCCCCACACTGCCGGCCCATGTTCATCTTGGAGTCAATGATGACCCCCAGATCCCTTTCCGCCTCCGTGCTGACAAGAGGGGAGTTCCCCAACCTGTAGGTATGGTGCCGGTTGTTCCTCCCCAGGTGCATCACTTTGCACTTGTCGGTGTTGAATCCCATCCTATTCTCGTCCGCCCACCCTTGTAACCTGTCTAGATCTGATTGTAGTCTGTTGCTTCCTTCTAGCGTGCCCACATCCCCCCACATCTTAGTGTCATCAAATTTGAACAGGGTGCTTTTTACCCCCTCGTCCAAATCACTGATGAAGATGTTGAACAGTGCAGGCCCGAGGACCGAGCCCTGTGGAACCCCACTGCCCACGTCCTTCCAGGTTGAGAAGGACCCATCCACTACCACCCTCTGGGTGCGGCCCTCTAGCCAGTTGGTGACCCATTTGACTGTGTGGGTGTCGACACTGCAGTCCCCCAGTTTCTTGATGAGAACGGGGTGAGAGACAGTGTCGAAAGCCTTCCGGAAGTCCAGGAAGACTATGTCCACTGCTACCCCTGCATCTAATGATTTGGAGATCTGATCGTAAAAGGCCACCAGGTTGGTCTGTCAGGATCTGCCACTGATGAACCCATGTTGGTTGCCCCTAAGCATGCAGTCCCCAGCTGGCCCCTTCTGGATGTGTGCCAGAATAATTTTCTCAAACAGTTTGCCTAGGATTGAGGTAAGACTAACTGGCCTATAATTTCCTGGGTCCTCCTTCTTCCTCTTTTTGAAGATGGGAACCACGTTGGCCCTCTTCCAGTCCTCTGGCACCACACCAGAGCACCACGAGTGCTCGTAAAGCCGTGCCGGGGGTCCTGCAATGACCTTGGCCAATTCCTTTAGAACTCTAGGGTGGAGATTGTCTGGACCGGCTGACTTGAATACATCCAGCCCCTCCAGAAGTTCCCTAACTAGTTCCTCACTAACCCTTGGCCCAGGTGTGCCTCCCCTAGGGCCTAAGGGGGGGCCCAGAAGGGAGGTGACTGTTCTGGCCTCTACTTAGGAAGACGGAGGCAAAGAAATCATTAAACATGTTAGCTTTGTTGTCTGGTGTGACGACCAAATTTCCCAACGTGTCCTGCAGGGGCCCCACACTACCCAGAACCTTCTTCTTACCCCCTATGTATTTAACGAAGGACTTCTTATTGTCCTTAATCTGGGAAGCTAGCCCTAATTCCATCTCTGCCTTGGGTTTCTTGACTGCCCCCCTACATCTCCGAGCGACTGCAGAATAGTCGTCCCTGATGATGCCCCCTTCCTTCCATTGGGTGTACGCCACTCTTTTAGCAAGGAGACATTCCTGGATGCTTTTGGTGAGCCATGGAGGCTTGTGTGCTCCTGCTCCCTTTGATCCTCATTGGGATTACCTTCCATTGGGCTTGGAGGATCGCCTCCTTAAGGAGCGACCACTCTCCTTGGACATCTGGCTCCCCTCCCCTCTGGGACCTCAGCGATTCCCCAACTATCCTCCTTAGCTCGGTGAAGTTTGCCCTCCTGAAATCTAGGGCTGCTGCCTTACTGCAGGCCTTTGCCACCTTGCGCTGGATGGAGAATTCCAGCAGGCGATGATCGCTGTCGCCCAGGTGGTCGAGCACCCGCAGCCCCCTCACCAGGTCATCACCCGTGGCCAGCACTAGGTCCAACAAGGCATCTCCCGTGGTGGGGCTGTGCACCTCCTGGGTTAGATGGAGGTCCTGCACTCTGTCTAAGAACCAACGTGAGCGGTCAGACCTGGCTGACTGCTCCTCCCAGCAGATGTCCGGGAAGTTCAGGTCCCCCATGACTACCACATCCTTAGACTTCACTACCTCTGTGAGCTGACCCAAGAATTCCTGGTCGAGCTCTTGCCACTGGTTGGGAGGTCTGTAGTAGACCCCCACTGTTAAGTCTCTTTCCCCTCGACTGCCTTGTACTCTAACCCAAAGCACTTCAGAATGCCCTTCCTCTGACTCCTTGCTAATTAACGAGGATGTGTATTCCTCCTTGATATAGAGTGCCACGCCCCCACCTCTCCTTCCTATCCTGTCCCTCCTATACAGCCTATTTTCCACCTCTCCCTTTCCTTTTCTACCCTTGTCTTCCTAATTTCTACCAACTTACATTCTCACTGACATCCTGTCATACTTTTAGCTTCTTTCATTCCTTGGAGATCTTAGAACAGCAGAGACTCTCTATGCCTGAAGAAGGGTGCTTGTGCCAAAAAGTTTGCAAAGACATTTCTTTGCAACTACTGAATTGGTCTAATGAAAGATATCATATCTACCCAAAGAAGCTTGCCTGCCTATGTCCTTAGAACAACACAGCTACAATCAAAAACCCTGTTCTGACTCAGCAGCCTTTGCTACTGATCCAAAGCACAAGCGCTGGTCAAAGAAAAGACATTAAGAATTTTTAACATGAGCAAAATAACTACATAACAGCAGGATAGCTTTGACTGTTTTTAAAGAATAATTCAGGTTAAGACAGCCAGCCAGCATGGAAAACTTCACTCCAAGTCATTCAAGTTTGGCAAGTGAAAACTGGGTTTCATAATGGAAAGTGTCAGGCAGTCGTACTACCAGGTGATCTACTAGCTGTTCTTTTTCTTCCTCCTTTGACCTCTCTTGATTTGTCTTTAGAACATGTACTCATCAGAAGAGGGACTGTGCTGTTTAGAAAGCACTGAGCTTATAATGGGTGCTTGCAACAAGGTGAGAGGGGGAGAGAGGATAGTAAACCCACTCACACCCTTCCCCTTACACAGCTGGCAGCAAGGGGCTGCCTCTGCAGCTGCCAAAGCTACACACTTTGGTACCGACCCAGCCACTTGTGTCAAGCAGAGCAAAATCCAGGAGGAACTTTACACTATGGCCAGCAAGGGAACACCCAAGCAGAAGCTTGGAAGACACCAGAAGTGTGTCTGAGCAACAGAAGCCCCAAGTTCCTGGCAGTGCTGGGAACTCCCCTGACTTAACTATATTAAACTCACATGCAGGAAGCCAGGACTTCACAGGGCCTGGGGAACCCATCATCTCACCCTTCCCCTCAGTCCCTGTGCCTTTAGGCTAAAGCTGTGGCAAGCAAAAAGACTGGTGTACAGGGAATAGCTAAGAAACAGGGAATGTGAATGAAATGCTGCGGATTCCCAGGTGAGACAGCCCAGATGGCTCTATGTGCCAAGTTTATGCCCCTGCAGTTCAGGGAATGAACCAAATATGCTTCTGTTCAACCTGCTACCAGCTTGCTCTTTTACCATCCAGAACATGTTGTTTAATAGGGCAAATCTGCAGTATTCTGAAACACAGAAATGTGCAGCCAGATATTTTGGGACTGGCTGCTGCATACACCCATGCAAATCAAGTGCAACCCCACTGATAACTATGGAGTTTCACTACCGTGGAACTGGCGTAGAGAGAAAAGGGGGGCAGACCTTCTGTCCCACTGCAGCTGGGTACATTACAACTGAGTGGAGGCAGGTTTGCTGGTTCCTCATGTTCCTCCTGGATGTGGAGCTTGGACTGAGCCAGGGCTCTATCTTGAAGGTAGAAAACAACAAACAATTCACCAAAGGACAATCAAAACCTGGAATGCTGATGGAAACTGGAACTGTACTGTAGTTTAAGTAAATATGATAACTGGACATGCTGTGTGAGAGAGGCAAAACATGTAGTAGAATCATAGAAAAACAGGGCTGGAATGGACCTCAGGAGGCCATCCAGGTTCAGCCTCTGCTCAAGGAAGGATCATCCCCATCTAAACCATCCCAGACAAATGTTTGTCCAAACTGTACTTAAAAACTTCCAAGTATGGAGACTCCATGACCTGTCTGAGGAATCTATTCCAGTGCTTAATCACCCTCAGAGTGAGATTTTTTCTCTTTTTTTAATATTTAACTTAAATCTGGCTTGCTGAAATTTCAGCTCATTACTTCTTTCCCTGTTCCCTATAGACAGAACAACTGATCACCACCCACATTTTGTATTTGAAGATTCCTCCTCAGGCTTCTCTTCCTTCAACTGAGTAATTCCAATACTTCAAACATTCTTCATAATGTCATTTTTTCAAGACCTCTAATTGTTACTGTTACTGTCCTCTTGACTCTAATTTGTCCACATCTTCCTTGAAGTGCACAAAACTGGATGCAGTTCTCCAGATGAGGTTTCACTAGTGCTGAATGTCTACTGTATATGACTTGGATGTAACACTCCTATGAATATGTCTCAATACACTGTTTTTTTTTAAAGAATGCAACTCTGATGACTCATACACAGCTTGCTATCTACTATAACCCATGAGCTCTTTTTTGCTGTGGTACTATGATCTAGGCATATGCTATCCAGTTTGTATTTCTGCACATAGAATCATAGAAAATTAGGGTTGGAAGGGGTCTCAGGAGGTCATTTAGTCCAACCTCCTGCTCAAAGCAGGACCATTCCCTACTATATGATCCCAAACAAGGCTTTCTCTGCCTGGGTCTTAAACACCACCAAGCATAGAGATTCCACAATCTCTCTGGGTAACCTGTTCCAGTGCTTTACTACCTTCCTGGTGATAAAGTTGTTCCTAATATCTAACCCAAAGTTCCCTTGCTGCAACTTGAGACCATTGCTCCTTGTCTTATCATCTGCCACCACTGAGAACTGTCTAACTCCATCCTCTTTGGAACCGCCCTTCAGATAGTTAAAGGTGGCTATAAAATTTCCTCTGAGTCTAGAGAAAAGAAGCCTGAATAAGCCCAATTCCCTCAACCTCTCCTCATAAGACATGTGTCCCAGCCTTCTAACCATTTTTGTTGCCCTCCACTGGACTTTCTCCAGTTTGTCCACATCCTTTTTGTAGTGTGTGGGGGGGGGGGGGGGGAGGGGGGGGGCGCGGGGCAGGGGCTGAACAGTTAGCATGGATTCACCAAGGGTTGATCAGGCATGACTTGCCCTTGGTGAATCCATCCTAACTGTTCCTAATCACCTTCTCCTCCAAGTACTTAGAAATGGATTCCTTGAAGATCTGCTCCTTGATTTTTCCAGGGACCAAGGTAAGACTGACTGGTCTGTAATTCTTCCTCCCTACCTTTTTTAAAGATTGGCACTATATTTTCCCTTTTCCAATCATCCCAATCACCATGAGTTTTCAAAGATAATTGCCAGGGCTCTACAGTCACATTAGCCAATTCCCTCAGCACCCTTGGGTGCATCGCATCCAGGCCCCATGGACTTGTACATAATCAGCTTTTCTAAGTAGCTCCATAGCTGTTCTTTCATCACTGTTGGCTGTTTACCTTCTCCCCAAAATGTACTGCCAAGTGTAGTAATCTGGGAGTTGACCTTGCCTGTGAAGACTGAGGTGAAAAAGGCATTGAGTACTTCAGTCCTTTCTGTATCATCTGTCACTAGGTTACCTCCCCCATTCAGAAAGGCAGCTGGGAGCCACAGGGTGCAGTGCAGCTGGCAGGTGGCCAGGAAAGTGGGGAAAGCAGTGGCGGGGGACAGTGGAAACAAGTATGTGTGCAGGAGTGCAGGTCCTGCACCAGCACCGTGGAGCCAGTGCTGGCGGGGCCCAGAGCGGGGCAGCAGGAGTGCAGGCTGGCAAGGATCTATGGAGCTGGGCCGGGCTGGGCTGGCAGGGAGAGAGGAAAGTTGGCCCAACTTCACAGAGCCCCTGCTGGGTGGGACACCACACTCCTGTTGCCCCACTCTGGGCCCTGCCGGCGCTGGCCCCAGGGCACTAGTACAGGCCCTACGCTCCAAAGCAGCTGTTACTGGGCTCCTGTGCATCCGCTCACTACCAGTCCCCCCCGCCCCCCCTTCCCAGCCCTGCGGTACAGGCTGGGACCAGTTAGAGCAGCCCTGACCCCATGCACCTTGCGCTCAGCTGTCTGGGGTAAGCGATGGTGGCATTGGACAAATTGCTGCTCAGCATGAGGAGAAAAGTGGCCCCTCCCTGTCTTCATGACCAGCGCTTCCGGGTGCAGCCACTCGGAGCCCATGCGGGGCTGCCCTGTGTCTCAACCACGTCACTGCTGTCTCTGGGCTGCCCCATGGCGCAGCAGTGGCAGCATAGAGCTGACACACCAGGAAGTGCAGGCCATGGGGAGGGGGAGGGGCTGCTTTTTCACCATGCTGAGCAGCAATTTGTCCCTCACCACTGCTGCTGAGCCTGGGCCCTGCGTCAGTTCTGGGTTTGTCCACTGAGGCTCAGCTGCAGCAGCAGTGGCAAAAGAAGCTGAGCAGAATCTGCTGCTTGGCAGAGGGGAAGCAGTCCCTCCCCCTCGCCACCACCATTGGGCAGTTTTTGCTGTGGCTGCCGGGAGCCTGTACTGCACCAGTCTGCAGTGCAGCACCTTCACCGCCACCCGTGAGCTGCCCGGTGGCTGCTCCACACTATCATTGCTGCTGCACTGGGCACCAGCAGTGGTGGTGAAGGAGCCACATCACACCCTAGGGCAGCATGGACTCCAGGCAGCTGCAGCAAAATCTGCCAGGCGGCAGCAAGGAGGAGGGGCCACTTTCCCCATGCCGAGCAGCAGTTTCTACTGCTTCTTCTCAGCCCCGACAGGTGACCCCGGAGCCAGCACGGGGACCACAGTATTGTGGCTGCATGCACTGGTCCCTGCTGTTACTACTACGTGAGGCTGGGAGGTGCAGAGTGGACGCAGGGCGCAGCGCGGCTGCATGCTTTTGGCGGTGGTGGGGAGGTGCTGCAGGGCGCAGGTTCTAGGCTGTTGCGAGGTGGGGGGCTTCTATGCACACCCCACATACCCTCAAACCCTTGCTGCAAACCCCACAGACACACCCTCCCCCACACAATCACACAGCCCACAAATACCATACCCATACACACAAACCCAACACCCTGCACACCTCACACACTCTACAACAGTAAGACTGAATTTTGAGCTAATATGCAATCACTTCTACATATACAGCACAAACACACAAATCAGGACAATTTTTTAAAAGTTAAATTACAAATATTATTATGGGTGTTTGATTTTTACTATATAATTTGTTTTTTTTCCATTCTAAGATGGCAAACCATTTTTCCCAAAGGAGTACTTCCAGGGGCAAGGTCAGAGGCTAGGGGCAGGATTTCCATTCCCAAGATGGCAATCAGGGGGCAGGACACCTGTCAAGGGGCAAGGCTACCCATGCAGCTCTCAACAGCTTGCCAAAATTTGGTAAGCGGCCCTCCACCCAAAATAATTGCCCTCCCCTGGTTTATCCATGACAGTCTTGCAAGCTTCCACCAAATCTCTGTTATTCTAATCACGTCATAGTTCCATGACTGTGCAAGGACTTCCAGTTCTTCCTGATTGTTTTACAGACTCTGTGCATTTGTGTACGGACACTTAAGGTAACTAGCAGATTCTCCTATTTTCTCAGGAAGCATGTTGTCCCCTTCGGCTTGTGCTTTCTTCTGATCACCTATTTCACTACCTACCTTAGCGCTTTGGTCCCCACCCCCCCAACAAAACCTAATTTGAAGCCCTCCTCACTAGGTTAGTGAGCCTGTCTGCGAAGATGCTCTTCCCTCTCTTCATCAGGTAGATCCCACCACTTCTTAGCAATCTTTCTTCTTGGAACAACATTCCATGGTTGAAGACGCGAAAGCTTAATTTTTCCCTTCTAAGCATAGTGCTTTGCACTTATTTGTAATTAATTTCATTCTATTTATTGCAGACCATTTTTTCAATGGATCAAGATCATTTTGAATCATAACCCTGTCCTCTTACCATGTCTTCTACTTCACCCAGCTTGGTGTCATCTAAAAACTTAAGTTTACACTCAATTTCTTACTCCAAGTCATTAATAAAGATAGTGAATATAATTGGATCCCTGGAACATCCCACTGGATATATATATTCTCTGTCACATTGAGCTATCAAGGATCATGCTTTGAGCATGATAATTTGATCAGCTATCTACCCATTTTAAGTAGTTTAATCTAGACTGCATTTTGTTAGTTTCCCCATGACATTTTCCTAAGCAAGCTTGTCAAAAGCCTTACTAAACTGAGTTATATTATATACACTACTCCCTGCTATCCACAAAGCCTGTCACCTTGTCATAAAAGCAGATCTGACAAATCCATGTTAGGCATTTTTATCATATTATCCTCTGGGGAGAAATTCCGCCCCCCCCCCCCCCCCCCGCTTTCCCCTTTAAGCAGGTAAAAAGGAACTTCCCACCTTACAGTAGAAAGATACTGGAGGCCTGGAGAAAAGTAAGGTAGAAGCAGCCTGGCTCTGAGAGTCAGCAGAATTAATACTGCCATGTCCAGGCTTCTGCTCCTCTGCTGTCTATGCTCTTTAGCCAAATGACTCTCTCATACAAAATACATAGAACTGAAAGGGGAAAGGGTCTTTGTGATGAGAACACTTTGCGACACATGGGTCCAAATCTCCTCTAGCTTGGGGTTGGGGGAATCTTGACCCTGAGTCTCCTGCTCCCCAGGCAAGTGTTCTATCTTGCTATTGGGTTAAAAGCCAGGAAGGAGGCTCTTCTTTGTCCCCTAGTTGTGGTTTTCCTGTGGCTAATTGGCTCAGGAATGGCTGGGACTGCCTCCGAGGCAGGTGTTTGTAAACAAGCCCTCATTGATTTCTCAGCTTCTCAGAGCAGGGCTGGGAAAGCGAAAGAGGAAGAGCAGTCTGCAAACAGCCCCTAGACTCAGATTTGTTCATTCAAACTTTATCCTAACACAGCTGTAAAAATCAGGGTCTGGGAACCAAAAAAATAAAAAAAATAAAGCTACAGTTGCAGTGAAGGTCATTGACCACCAGTCATTCACCCAGTTCTCATGAAAACATGCCCAGTGTGATATGACTGACATACAACTGACTATATCTTGACTTGGTCTTGCTTATATTTTAGGCTGTCACTAGATGGTAGTGTAGCTAGTCATTTCATACTACCATGCTCTGACAAAATAGGAATGTCCCAGCCATCAGATTAGTTTAAAAAATGGCAGTGCACATAGATGTACAGAGAAGAGCTCTTTGTGTTAAACTGCAGGGGACTGCGATTGATAAATATCTCTTAAACTGCTCCTCTGCCATCTGCCCACTAACCTTACGCAGGAGGCTCAATCAATGTCCCACTCTCTGAGCAGTTTCAAACAGCTGCTTTACAACATCAGTCATCTAGAAAAATGTTTCTTTTTTTGCTTTCAAAGTAGGATTTCACCCAATCACATCCACCCCTGTTGAGATTCAGCATGCTGTTTTTTCAGAAAAGCTTCAAAGCCTCATCTTCTGTGAAAGATGCAAAGCCAGCAACAAGTGCTTTATCTCATTACAGCTGGAAGCTTCCCCAAAACCCCACACTCCCCCTTCGTTCTGGAAGTGATGGAAACCATGGATTCTTTACTATCCAACATGTAGAAAAGCTATTTTGGAGGTGTTTATGGCTCCCTATACAATCATAGAGTACCTGGTTCTTTATATAAACTACTGAAAACTTCTCATACATTTTAAACTCTCTGAAATACCCTTAAACTTATTTTCATGTACAGTAACACAAGCAGCACTTACCAAATACCAGGTGGTGACAATATGCCACAGGGTATAAAGTTTTACAACTACTTAGTTGAGACACTTGGAAAATACTCATGGTTTTGCTACCCATCAGTGATGTGGGTATACTAAACTTACGCCAATGACATTTCTATACCGTAACAGTTGTATATATGTACACACGTAACAGTTGTATATATGTACACACACATTAGTGGGGGTTCTCATATACATATATGCACACACTCAGTTATGACAATGCCAAGATAGAAGTACCTAGATATGTGTGTGTTATGAACTTTGCAGAACTGAAACAGAATTCAGCTAAGGGTCAAAATCCAATCCAGCTCTTTCATCTACATGGCTCGAGTGTGAACCATGTGAGCCCAGTAACTCAAATGTGAACCATGAACCAAAGCCTGGGCACATAAATTCCCATTTTCTCTGCAACATTTCTATGCAATACTATAGCCATCAAGTAAGTCTGCCAGGAAGAAAGCCACAAGAACACTTCTGTTAACTGCACGAGTGACCAGCTCACACTGAAACTGTTCACACTTCTGAAGCACTTCAAGTGTACAATGACCAAGCTTTAAGCCTTGAAGGTGATCTGAAAGGGGAGAAAAACAATTGTGTGCTCTTTTGGTTTCATTCTTATGCACAGAGGAACCACATGAAAATTTGAAGATTATGCATATTTTTCATGAAAAGCATTTTTTCAGCTTCTTCTTGAGTTTTGAAAATCTGGTTTTAATAATTAAATAATAATCCTAAACATTTCTATACCATGTTAGAGCTCAAATGAATCTAGAGCCACCTAGAGCCCCTAGATGTTATCTTTGTCCTTCCATAATGAGTATTTTGTTTGGTAGCTTGATCAAGTCAGAGACCCAGACTCCACAAACTATCCCACAGTTTACTGAAAGTAAGTCACAGACAACCTTCTATTCAAAAGATTTACCACCCACTGCCCCAGCTGGAATATCTGTGGTGTGAGGGCTCTCTCGCTCTCCCAAGCAGGTTCCAGAATAGAGAATTGTAACAATTTGCAGAGCTTTAACACCTGTCTGTGCAAAGCTCACAGTATAAAATTGCTTTTATTTTAGATTCAGGAAAATAGTAACAGGTAAGTGCAAAAGTAAAGTCTCCCGGAGATAGGACAGTGCACACATATCATCAGTAATAGGCTGCAGCAACCCTAAGAACAAAACGGCTGCTGTCTCTGCAGACAGGCAGAATCCCTACACTCTCTCTCTCTCTCTCTCTCTCTCTAAAACTCTGAAATGTACACTGATTTCTCCCAGCCCTAAATGCAGATGGAGCTTAGAGAATCAGAAAATAAAAATCAGAGTAGAAATTTGGCCAGGACAGCAGGATTAACATTCCAATAATTTTTTGCAAAACATGTCCTGGATCTATAATAATCCATCTTCTTTGTCCCTTTGTAGCTCAAAACAACCAATTTCTCAACCCAGTGAGCAAGGAAGCATGTCAGTAGGAAGCCTTGGAAGAGCATTTTATTGCTGGTGATGTATAATCCCTGAAAACGGGGTTTCCCATTGAGAGCCCTGATGGACTCTTCTTTCTGTTGCCAGGAGCAGAACTAGTCAAATAAAACAGCAATCTGCAAAATGAGCTTTGCTAAAATCGCTTGCTGGCCAACCTATGCAGCTATGAGCTAAAGGCTACTGCTCTGGAAAATAAAGTTTTACAAATTAATACATTACAGGAAGAGGCAACTAGTTTCAGAATTGTTCATTTACTGCAAAAGTATGAAGGAGGGAGGAAGTCTGGAGACAAGAGAATGTGAGATTTTTAAAATCCCATCTGGATCCAGAGGTGAAGAATGACTGTTACTAATATAGCAGGAGGTCAACCATAGATGATGATTTCAGGTGACAGGCTCCAAAGAATGTACTGCACTGAACAGTACCCTTCTGAGTGAATTAAGTGGACAGAGGAGAGTCAGACAAAGGCTATAGGTGAAGGTTAAAAAAAGGCTCGTATTTACAACGCTGTCTAATAGAAACAGAGCAATCAGGGTTTGTGGACAGTGGTGATATCTTTTATTAGACCAACAAGATTTTTGCAGACAAATTTCTTTAATTGCAAGCTTTGGGGCACAAACACCCTTCTTCAGGCATCAGAAAAAAGATTGTAAAGGGAAGATATGTCTAAATCCCTTGAAATGCATTTAAAACCTTGACCATGGTGTCATAAAGGGGGGGATTCTGATTGATGGGTCTCTAATGGATTCATTCAAGGTCTAGACAACATAGTAATACCAATACAAATGAGTAACCATGCCAGGCACTATGTGTACAGTCTATCTATGATGCAGACACTGGACAGCAACTCCTAATATTTAGGATTGCTTCCTGTTCTGCCAGATTTCCAGGCTGACTTTGGAGAAGTCATGGGATTTGAGTGACCTTGTGACTTCTGATTGTTTTGCATGCCCTTTTTAGGCATATGAGGCCTGGTTATCACTAGAGACTATGTCCAGAAAGGTGGTTAAAATCAATGGAAACTTCATGTTATCAGCAGTTCTGGAAAAATCAGGCCTATGATGTGCCAAGTAGGGCATCCAAATGAAATCAAGGCCTTGGAGTTAGGTGATTTGCTCCAACTCTGACCCCAGGCTCACATCCTCCTTGATTTCTTTGCAAAAAAATCTCAGGGGTGTGGGGCAAACCCAATATTTAGATCAGTCAGATATCAATTATTAGGATCTATATTGCATTGGCCAGCAATCTGGGTCACTTATACTGGCAATCCATAGCAGTTGTCCTCTGCCCTATGCGTGGATGGTTCATGGGTCTTCATCACAATCAGAGTGCATGTGCTGAGTAATTAGTATTGTGGGCAAGGAATATGTAACACATAGATAATGTGGATTTATAGCTGTGATGGTCCACAAAATGTGTGAGGGGCAAGGATTTATGTGGGTGATATCGTTTATTAGACCAACTGCATTGTTGGGATAGCTTATAATAAAAGATACTGTCAGGGGCTCTAACAGGCAGCCCAGGCTGTGCTAATTGCCTAGCTACATGCTTGGTACCCCTGCCTGAGTTACTGATTCCAGTTGGCCACTGTTAGGGCCACCTGATTGGCTGCTGGGGAGAGCTGTCTCCGCATGTAGTTCCACCTGTGGCAGAAGACTGCAAGCCAGCCAACAGTTCTCCTGAAGACCTGCCGGGGAAGGCATCTCTGATGATGTGCTCTCTGGTTTCCTGACCCTGCTTCCTCTGTTCCTGAACTCTGGCTTTCGGGATATTCTCCTTGGAGCTGGTAACTCAGTGTTTCTCAAACTTTTCCAGCCCAAGGCACACTTACATTAATACATTTTTTTCTCCAGCACACCTGTCAAGGTATTCCCCATCCTCATACCTATTGTAGCTCACTGCCATGGCAAAATTCTGCAGCACACCTGTTCATTTCTGATGGCACACTTTTGTGCTGTGGCACACTGGTTGGGAAACACTGTGGTAACTTGCCCTCTAAGGCCATGTCCACATGAGTGTAGACACTTTGTTCCCCATGGACAGCTAGCCATGGCACACGTGGTGCCAACAGTAGTTGTTACTGGGGAACGCTTGTCCCAGGTGCCCTCTGGTGCACGGCAGGTTACCCTGGGGTGACAGGGGAGGCTAGGGCCAGCACTGGGCCCCAGCAGCCTTATTTTGCAGCCCCAGGAGTACCCCAAAGCAGCAATCCTGCTGCTTGAAGCCTGGCTGGCAGCTGGAGCATGACTCTGGATGGGCAGGCTCTGGTTTTGAGTGGTGTATTCTGCCCCACATGTGCTGCTCTGATTTATTTATTTATTTATTTTGTAGGCATGGGTTTTTGACCCCTGGATATCCAGGCGTCAACCCCCCTTTGCCTCGTGCTGCCCCCATGCAGCATGGAGAACAGCTGAATGTGAGGTATTTTACCACACAGCCATGCTTGTCTGGTTACACCCTGAAACTCTTGGTTCAGCCCAGTTCCTGTTCTGACTCCTGATATGTTCCAACTCTAACTCTGGCACTGAATTTTGGCATATCCTTACTTGGCTCTGGCTCCTGATTCTGGATCCTGGCATACTGTGACTTTGGTTCTGGCTCCTAGCTCTTCCTGACGAGAGCACTGGCTTCTGGCCATTGATTTCCCTTTGGAATTGGTAACTTGGTCTCTGGCACCTGACCCCTTGACCAAGCCTGTGGTTTCGCTCCTGCCTTTCCCCTGTGGCCTAATCATTAGGTTAAACCACCCATGACCCAGTCCTTACAGATGTCACCCACAAAAATCCTGAGTAGTATATAGGAACACCACCCTTCAATGCAAATGTGACAGGTGAGTGGAACCAGAAGTCCTGCCCCATCACATAACCCCCTTTTCCCCTTATATAGTGTGTAACATTACAGACCCACACCCCTGCCCAGTTACATGGTGTGTGACATTTCATAGATATCATAGACACTATGGGTGGAAGGGACCTCGTAAGATCATCAGGTCCAGCCCCCTGCCCAAGTGGCAGAAAGTCAGCGAGGGTCAAAGGATACCAGCAAGATAAACATCCAGAAGTTTATTGAAAGTGTCCAGGCTAGGTGCTTGCACCACCTCTGGGGGGAGTTTGTTTCAGGCCTTGGGGGGCTCAGACAGTAAAAAAGTTTTTCCTTATGTCCAGCCTGAAACGGTCTTGCAGGAGTTTGAGACCATTGGACCTTGTCACCTTGGGGCGCTCTGGTGAACAGGTGTTCCCCCAGATCCTGATGACCCCTTATGTACTTATAGGCTGCCACCAAGTCACCTCTGAGCCTGCGCTTCTCCAGGCTGAAGAGTCCCATAGCTTGCAGCCTGTCTTCATAAGGCCTGTTTTCATGTCCTCTGATCTCATGCGTGGCTCTCCTCTGGACTCTTTCAAGCTTCTCCACATCCTTCCTTCCTAGATTGTGGAGCCCAGAATTGGATGCAGTACTCCAGCTGCGGCCTCACCAAGGCCTAGTACAGCGGGAGGATGACTTCCTGAGTCTTGCTCAAGATGCATTGGTAGATGCAAGGCAGAGTTTTGTTTGCTTTGCCAGCTGTGATATCGTATTGGTGGCTTATGTTCATCTTGTGTTCAGTCATGACCCCCAAGTCTCTTTTGGTCATGGTGCTAGCAAGTATAGCATTGCCAGGCCTAAGTGTGATGTGGGTTTTTATTCCCAAGGTGGAGCACCCTGCATTTCTCCATTTTGAATACCATCAGGTTTTTATCTGCCCACCTTGCAAGCCTATCGAGGTCAGCCTGGACCACCAGCCTATCCTCAAGTGTGGATACTCTTTCCCAAAGTTTGGTGTCATCAGCAAACTTAGCCAGTCTGCTTCTGACACCAGCGCCCAGGTCATTTATAAAGACATTAAGGAGTACAAGTCTGAGAATGGAGCCTTGGGGGGCACCACTAGTCACTGAGTGCCACATTGATTCGGTTCCGTCAACTACTACTAGGTTCCCCAGCCATCAGACTGTGGAGTAGTCGGGCTGCAGTTGCCCAATTTTTCCATGAGGACATTGTGGGATACCAGGTCAAAGGCTTTTTTAAAGTCCAAATATACGATATTAACCTCTTCCCTTTTGTCCGGGTGATATATCACTTGGTCATAGAAGGAAATGAGACTGGTCAGGCAAGACCTACCCGCAATGAACCCCTGCTGGCTATCCCTCAGAATGTTGCCTTCTGTTAGCCTGTCAAGAATGGTTTCTTTGATAATTTTCTTCAAGATCTTCCAAGGGATTGAGGTCAAACTGATTGGCCTGTAGTTTCCCAGGTCTTCTTTCCTCCCATTCTTGAAGATAAGTACCACATTGGTCCTCTTCCAATCTTCAGGTACTTTGCCTGAGTGCCACAAGTTCTTGAATATCCTTGCCAGTGGCTGCACTATGATGTCTGCTAGTTCCTTTAGCAGTCTTGGGTGCAGTCTATCTGGACCAGCTGGTTTGTGAGGATCCAGCTTCTCAAGAGCTCCCTCACATGATCCACACCAATGGTGGGCATCTATTCACTTTCACCCTGGTCACCCCACATCATATTAGGAAGGGTGGTCCCTTAAAAACTGATGCAAAGTAATCATTAAGCAGATTGGCTTTTTCCTGGGTGTCAGTTGTCAGCTGCCCCAGTTGGTTTAGCAGGGGGTCCAATGTTGCCCATGTTTTTCTTTTGACTTCCCACATATCTGAAGAAGGACTTTTTATTGTCCTTGATTTGTGTAGCCAGTTGAAGTTTAATTGCACCCTTGGCTTTCCTAGTTTTTTCCCTACAGGTGCAGACCAGTGCAGAATACTCCTCTTTGGTGGTGTTTCCTGTCTTTCGTCCTTTATAAGCCTCTTTTTTTACGTATATGAGGGTCATGAGTTCCCTGTTCATCACCACTGTTTGGGTAAAGACAGTCAGTGTACCCTCTGCTGAGTACTGTATGGCCTGATACAGGATTTAACCCAACAGCCCTGGGGAAAATGAATGACCTGACCCCACAGACTCAAAGGGGAACAAGAGGAATCAGTTTCCATGATGCTGTTTCCCCCTCCATCTTGAAAGAATCTGGCGAGTAGGAGGCCTCTCTCTCCTGCCACACCTTCCCTTCACCCTCGTTGGTGCTTGAAGCTAGAAATCAAACTAGATGACAAGTAATAGAAAAGGGGAGCTTGTAATTCTTGTCAAATGTAATTCCACAATTGGCAGATTGCAATGATTTCTAATGATCAAACCATTTTGAACATGTTAACTAAATAAACCCATTTCATATAAAACTGCAACAGATCTAGCAGATACAGTCAGGATTGTATATGATGCATGTATGAGTTCTGTTCCTAGCTCTGAGATCACCTCTGTAATCTCTCTATCAACTCTGTCGGTGGTGAGGTCTCACATTTGATCACCTTTTATGATGGTATTTGGCACTTAATAATGACTTACTGCATCTCCCCTGGAGTTACAAAATGGTTCTCTTTGAAAACTGCACCTTTCTATATTTTACTGTCTGCCTCTGCAATGCAGCAGAATGGGCATGAATGATGCATGCCCCCAGCAGCTGGGGGGGCATGGCAGCGCTCTTGATGGTGGGATCACAGTCGTGGTAAGTGGGGAGCACCTGTAGATGCCGCTGGCGCTGTCAGTGGTGGAGGGGCAGCAAGTGCTGACAAGGGGGAAGTGACCACCCGCAGATGCCACCCGCAGTGTTGGAGGCAGCCAGCAGCAATCACTGCCCATCCACAGACACTGCCAACAGTGTCGGCAGCGAGGGGAGAGGGGTAGCGAGTGGGGACCGTCCGCAGGTGCTGCCGACAGGGTCAGCGGAGCCTTTCATAGGGGGTGCACTGCCACACTCAGGGGTACATGTGCACCCCCTATGCACCGCCAATGAGAACGGGCACTCTGCTTCAGCAGATTCAGCTCAAATGCAGACCATTTTCCTTGAAGAGACCTGCCTGCCCCTCACCATCTCAGCAGGTTGGCAATATCTTGTTCAGCCTGCTACATACCAAGCATTTCATGTGATCCCACTATTACAGGGGTGGGCAAAATACGGGCCATGTCTTGGGGTGCCAATTGATCCTGTCCAGCTCACTGGCCACCTCTGGGGGCCTGAGGAGGGAATGCTGCATCCTGCACCACTGCTCTGCTGCAGCCAGAGCCAGGTCACACAGAATGCAGTCTCCTTTGTCACGCCCCTACCCCTGCATACACCTTCCCCTGCCTGGCTTCCTGTTGGCACTGTGGTTGTGTAGTCCTGGTACCTAGCCATCCCACCCACCTGTCTGCCCACCACAATACGCCACTGCCACTGCAGCACCACTGGTTCATGCTGGCCATGGTGGGGCCCTAGACTTGGGGCAGACGCCCTGCATGTTCCCAGTGTGGCATGGAAACAGTGGCTCATTGTAGCAGGTGGTGTGGCTAGTTGGTGTGCTGCATTATGCCCCATCCTGTGGAGGCCCAGCTGCTGGCAGCTGCAGTGCCTGGACTGTACAGTGCCAACAGGAAGCCAGGTGGAGGAGATGGCGGGGGGAATGGATGGATGTGGCAGGATGGGGCGGGGAGGGTGGAGCAGTCTGCATGCTGCCTTGCTTGGCTCCAACTGCAGCAAAGCAGAGCAGCATGGGGTGCAGCCCTCCCTCCTCAGGATTTTGTGGTGGCTGGCAGGCTGGATAGGATCAATTGCCCCCACCTTCCTCCCCTCAACAGCTCACCAAAACTCTTTAAGTGGTGCTCCAGCCCAAATAATTGCCTGCCCCGACCTATAATGTCCATCTACAGCCCCACTGGCATCTTTTGACCACTGGAGGCATTGCAGAGTTGGGTTAAAGCCTTCCTCATCACCCCAAAGATACAAAAGGACATGATGTTTTTGCCTCCAATATCCTCACTCATTATAAATATCCAGGACTTCTCTCACACTGTATTTAATCTGTCCTGGCACTGTTTATTCACCAGTTTGGTTAAGCCCCATTGAAGTTAGTCATAGTCTTTTCCTGTTTTGAATAGCTTAAAAGATGCAGCATGCTCTGCAAGTCTGGCCACCACTCTGCTCCTCCATTTTTTTTTTAAGGTTAGGACTGCCACTAACAACCCATTGGTAACCTTTGGCCATAATGAACTTTAAGAATTTATTCCTGATCCATACTGTCTGTCTCTGATCCATGACAAGTCTTAGACGATCATATAATTAGTGCCTCCAATAGCCTCTTGTGAGAGCCTTAGTCAGAAGTTTTCTGAAAGCCCAAATAAATCAGTGGATTCTCCTATATCTAGGACTTTACATCAAAGACAAATGCAACATTCAAAGAATGTTAATAGGTTACTATAGAACATGAGAGACGCATGCCCCTGGAGCCGGGGGGGGGGGGGGCACAGCGACCACCCATAGGCGGCGGCAGGGAACTCCGGCATGTGGCTGCCCACAGCAGTCAGCAGCGACCACCTGCAGGTACCACTGGGGGTATTGGCAGCAAGGGAGGGGTGCCTGCTGGCACCGCTGGCGGCATCAACAACACTTCTTTCAGGGGGCACACCACCAATCTCAGGGTGTACACATGCACCCATGTGCACCTTGTACACATTGCCAGTGCTATAGAAATTTAAACACATACTAAGGCACAACTTATTAAGAGTGAGGGAAATCAACAAATTCCCTGGGGATTTGCTGTCCTTAAATTCAGGCTGGGTTTCTGTCTAATAGATTGGTGTGGCTCAGGCAGAAGTAGTGGGTTGGATGCAGGAATGTACTAGATGATAAGGGATCAGATTGCATGATTGTTGTGAAGGGCTGGGTCAAGTTCCTATGACACTAATCAGTTTAACTGTCCCTTTCATTTACAATAGTTATAAGAGGTCATTAAGCCCCTTTGTGACAGCAGGTGGCTTATGTAATAGCAGCCTCCAAACCCCTCAAATATGGTGCACATGTCTACCCACAGCAAAGGCAGGGGGCACCATTGAAGAATTTTTTAAATTTTATTTTTGGCAGGCAGGAGAAGTGAGGGTGTTGCAAGAAGACAATTTAGGAGAGAAGCAGAGTCAGAGGAAAAAGAACGACTGACCCACTCTTTTGTCTGGCCTGGGAGAAAAAGTGGGTTTTTGGTTAGGGTCCTGTCAGAGGGGTTTGAAGTTGTGAGTAGAAAAACTGGCCATGGTTATTTGGTTCCTCCTGTGGTCAGAATCCAGAACATCATGGTGTCTTGTAAAACAGACAGAAATGCATCAGTAAACTTTGCTCCATCATTGACCTTTGACTTCTCTTTCTGACTGAAATAAGACCACATATTTTGGCTAGATTAGAAGCTCAGATCAAATAGGATGGCATTAACATAGCCCCTTTTGGACTGAACATCTTTGAATATGTTAGTGAAGTGTGATTGACTGGATTTGCAGATACCATGCTGGTTACTACTTCCAGAGCCTGGAAGGGGCTCTGGAAGGAGTAGCCTTTCTGTTATACCTTTCTGTTTTTAATTCTCCCCCAATTTACCACATATAGCTTTAGTCTCACATGGTTTGTAATTCAACACATCCTCTGCTGCCTGGGGCCCTTTTCTAAAATAGGTGCAACATTTGCTATCCTCCAGCCCTTATTAGTGCCATAGATTATTTTAATTTAAGTCCATTAGCCACTGCCAGCTACACTTCACAAGACATTATGAGCTCATTTCACCATCTCTACTTTTGACATCCCAGGTCCCAGGACTGCGCACCATTTTTTCTTGTGAGAATGCATGGGAACTTTAATGGTGGTGAACAGGCAGGATTTAGACTTTGTATCTATTTGGAAAGTAATACTGTTCTTCAATACAGCTCCTTCAGTCCTGATACAGGGGAAAGAGCATCTACCCAATCAGCAACTCCACTTCTTAAACCACCCTAATTGTTACCTATTACAGACTTGTTTAGCTGTCAATACATGGCAGTGTCACAGATGGAGGAGTGGCTGAAGCCAGATTGCAGTATAGTAAGCTGTTTTCAGTGCCATCCATCACTGCATGCAAATGTCCATAAATTATAGTGACAGCCACTTTCATCCTGTTCTGTTCCCAAAATTATATTATGTTTACCTTGCATACAGAGATAGAAATCCTTTTACCTCAAGTTCTCTTTTTTAAACCCAAGAGACAACTGCTTTGGATGTGGAGCCTCTGAGAACATAAATCATCATGCCTCAGTGTAGTAGGTTCAGGTTCCGGGGTGGCTCTGATGCCCCCTGGTGGCCAAACTATCCCTGCCTGGCTCCAAATCCAGGTAGTCCTCCCCTCCTTACTCATCTGCCACAGCTTTGATATAATTGTTTTATTGGCAGGGAGGCTGTTTAAGGGTCCTAGAGCAAACTGCAGTTCTCCCAGCTGCAAGCAGGTCCTTCCTGGACCCTGCTCTAGTCTCAGCTTTGCCCCTTTTGGGCAGAGTGGGTCCTTCCGATTGCCTGTGCTGTCCCCAGGCACTTGTTAATCTTAATGGCTGTTATGTGTCGTCATTTCCATGTTGGGCCATGGCCCTCTTGGCCTCTGCCCCTTTTCTCTGGCTAACCCCTTTAGCTCCAGTCCACTGTACTAGACTGATCTTCTGGGTTCCAGCTTTTTATTTTGCCCTCCAGGGCCTTGGTCTCTGCTTCTTCTTGAGTGCTGGGCCCTCTGGTTATGCCTTGAGCCTGCCCCAGCAGGGTTCAAGGTGATCACGTGCCCCCAGGGCACTAATGGGACCCCCAGGCCACCCCTCAGTCCCTTCCACAAACCGCCAGTGCAAACTAACTGAAAACATAAGCTCTCTGGCCATATATCTAAAGTCCTACTTAGTCATGGACCTTAATCCACTGCCAGCCCTCAGCCCTTTACTTGCTGCCTCCAGGCATTGCATGCTCACAGTTTGTTTCTCAGCAACAGGCTTCGCACCTGATCTCTTTCCTCTTCAGCTTCCAGGGCCAGGCTGCCTGCTCAACTGCCCTGTCCTGGCCCTGGCTTCTCTCCCCAGGACCTGGCCCTTTTTGGTCATTGTAGGTACTCTTTAATTAGGGAGATTAACTGGGCTCCATAGCAGCCGGGCTGCAGCTCTGCCTTCTCTTTCCTGCAGGGCTGTCCCTCCCTTAAAGGGACAGAGTTCCAGGCTCTCTGGGACACACAGTTATGGATAATGCCACAACCCACATGCCATCTGTTTTTAAATTGTGGAACAGTGGTCTCCAAACTTTTTATAGTGAAGATCACTTTTTGACACCCCAGGATCTACAGCATTCCCCCCCTCCCCCCCCCCACACCTGTCTCACCCCTGGACACTCCCCTCCTACCCCAAACAAGTAGCCTGGGCTCTGACCCCACTTACCCAGCCCAGCCCAGGCAGCAGGAGGCATGGCCCAGCCCAGACACCTGCATCCTGCTGCTCTCAATCATTGAGCCTCTGGCAGACTGAGATAGACTGTCAGAGGCTCCATGATCGACCAATTGATTGAGATGGACTGGCTGGTGACTACTGTAGAAGTATGACCATTTGCAGGCTGGTTTGGTTGGCTGTCTGCCTCTTCTACTGGCAAGACAGAGCCCTGTGTGCACTACAGTTCAGGGCATGTACAATATTAGCATTATGCAGGTTAATGTTTGTATCCCTGAGAGAGGATACGATACTTACTGGCATGTCCAGCTATAGCACAAGTAGTGGAAGGCTGTGCTTTGGGATCTGCCAGATTATTTTCTGACTACTGCAAAAGTATGCTTGAGAGACAGGGAGAGTCATCTGGTGCCTGAAGGTATCAGAAGGACCCCACTACGTTGGGGAAAGGGTAGAGTTCTGCAGTGAGGCAAAATGGGAGGAGAGGGGTGGGGGGAACAGACCTTTACAGACTGATGCCAAAGGAGATGTGCAACACTGAATTGAGAGCAGAATGCATTTACCTACCCGTGGTTCATCTCTGCTGTTCCTCACTATGGTTCTGGCTGTGGCACAGATTCCCTTGTCAAAAGGGTTGGGTGAAATTTTCACTCTTAGTTTCTTGAGACCAATCAGTGTCTCCTGACTTGGGGTATTAATAACATAAGACAGTGGCTAAGAAAGCTCAATACCAGAGAGACTATGAGAAAGTAGCGGGAACTTAGAGGACTGTAATCAGTCTGGAAGAAGTGATGCAAGCAGGGCTGCTGTCACACCCACTCCACAGGGTAGCACACTTTCCCCGGGTCTTCATCCACCTGCTGTCTCACTTAGGGGGCTTCCATCACCTGCACTGGCTTCCTTTTGGCTCTGGAAGAGGACAGAGGCACAGGCAAGCTGCCTTCAGATTCATTTGGAATTGGGCCTGTGACTCATAGCACCTACAGCAAGACCAACCAGGCAGAACTTGGGTGGAAGGCCCTGCTGATACAAGGGTTGCCTGTGTTGCCGTATGTTATCACCATAAGCAAAGGGGACAATGAACAGCTTTTAAACAACCAGATTGTACTGAAGAACACCCAATTGCTCACTCTAGATTTGTGTTCCACTGTTGGAAAACTGACTTGTGAGACTTCAGGTTCTACTGTCGCCTGGTCAAGGAACAGAAGAGATATGGAAAAGGTGTTTGGACTAGGGAATGGGGGAAGAAGGCAGTGCTGAGACTGCCAGTTGTCTGAAGGAAGCAGAGGGAGTGAAACAGGGCAGGAAGGGAGTGGTGACTGGGAAGATAAACAAACAGCAACCAAGCTCCTGGCTTGTGTTCTTCTACAGGCTGGCTGCTTCACTTAGCATCTTAGCCTTGATGGAGTAGACTGCAGGTGTTCTGGTTAGAGAGCAGGTGGTATACTCTTTTATAGATGCTTACCCTCACCAGCTCTGAAAAGATTGCCTGCCTAGGATTTGTAGTGAAGTATTCCTTCCCTGTGCTTGAAGAGTGAGTCTGAGTGTGAATAATACACCAGCAGGCACCAATGTTTCACCTAGATGTCAAGTACACTCACTCTGGAGAGAGGCACCTACCACAGTATTTACAGTGCTGCCTGTATTAGTTTTGCCTGACACACAACGCTTATAGGCTGGTGTAAGCTGCCTTATATCATAAACC
This sequence comes from Crocodylus siamensis, assembly GCF_052110815.1. Taxonomy (NCBI): domain Eukaryota; kingdom Metazoa; phylum Chordata; order Crocodylia; family Crocodylidae; genus Crocodylus; species Crocodylus siamensis. The sequence goes on along the minus strand of NC_143404.1, from coordinate 40,346,187 downwards.
CTTCTGCTGATTTCACTTACTAGAATCCAATTTAGAATTATTCCAGGAAAAGCAGCCTTAAAATACATCAGAATCAAACAGCCAGAAGCTCCTGCTATTAGCATCTCTGCTTGGCAAAGAATAGATCTTGCCTGACACTTAACTGCTCTTGTTGTGAGACTTGAAAAATGAAATGCTGTAAGGGATATAGTGTGCAGGCTGTAAACCTGCATTTTAGGGAAATAATGACACCCTGTCTCAAGACATCTCACCTGGAAAATTAATTGAGATAAGCTCACACAGAAACTTTATCATGCACAAGGGAGCAAACTAAGAGACTATAAGCAGAGAGTAAAACTAAAAGTAGAAGTACATGAGCACTGGGATTTACTAGACTGTGCAACAATCTCTCAAGGCAAGGAATGAGTGGCCCATTGTTTGGGATGTCTCAAACTAGCTTAGATAAGTCTGACAAAATGGGCTGATTGCACTGACAGTTGGATGAACTACATGTGCATGCTAATAGGTGCTTTCCTGCTCCAATGCCTACCATCCTGGAGCCCTGGGTTGGCTCAGAGAGGCTGCTGTTCATCCACGCACACTGTAAATGCATTCGTGTTGCTATGCACAGATGGTATCAAGGAGAGCAATGTGTGGCAACAACAACAATCTGTTTTCCATAGCAAAATATGTCAGTGGCCTCAGGAGCATTAAGCAGCTTGAACTGGTTAATAGACTATAACAAGTGCTGTTCCCATGATGCCCCCTGGTGGCTGCTCAGCCCTTGCCAACTTGTGACTCTCCCCAGGCAGTCTCCCCTTCACTTGCTCACCACACCTTGATGGTATTATCTGACAAAAGCAGAGGCTGTTCCAGGGCTTCCCAAGCCTGGTTTCACTTTCATGAGCACAGGTATCCATGGTTATTGCCTTAAGGGCCAATTACATAGGTTTCATCCTCCCCAATACTCACTCCCAAGCCTCACAGTTTATATGCCGACACATGCCCTTCCTGGGCTAAAGACTCCTTGTCCTAGTCCTCCCCACTTTTCAGCAATGGGCTCCTTGACCCCCCTCAGTCTTCAGCATTCCTGTTGATGTAATCACACCCATTGCACTTCCTTGGATCCTGGTTTGGTGGAGCAGCTGGTGTTCCTCAAGGTGAACCTCCCACTGCTGGGGTTCCCCAAGCTCCAGGTGCAAACAGAATGAGTGCCACCCTCCTCACTCCATCTGCACCTATTTCCTTTTGATTTCTGTTTTCCAAACTATCTAATGGTTCCTGACTTTCAGTCCCCCTAGATCCTGGCCCTGCTCCTAGGGGAGTTGAGACCTCTAGGGTTCCCTGGACCTTGCTGACACTCACTCTGTTGGTGCTTCAGGCCTCTGCACTCCCTGGCCCTACTGACACATGCCCCTCTGTGGGCTCTAGGCTCTCTGGCTCCATCCTCTGCCCTTTGCTTAGGCTCCAGCCTTACTCCCAGACCTTGCTCATGCTCATATCTAAGCTCATCTACTCCAAGACCTCCCTCTCCTGGGGAAGGGTAAGCTCAGAGCCCTTCTTAGCCTATATTGTTCCCAGGTTCAGTAGTTATCTCAGAAGCCCTTTGGCAAGGAGTTCCTCTCTCTTTGGCACCCAAGGCAAGAACTGTTTAACCAGCTTAGGCCTGGGTTTATATGCCTCAAGCCCAGCCCCTTTCTGGTCAGGTGACTTTCTAATTAGACCCTGCCCCCCTGCCCACTGCTTCTTCCTCAGCCTCTCTCCTCTTAAAGTGCCAGGCACACGAAGCACCCTGTCACAGGGACAATCAGATCAGATATAATGGGACCATGAAACACTGTTGCTTTCTGGCTCAGAAATCAGTGCTTCAATAGCTTCCATCTTGGACATCATTACTATCTTCACAGTTCTTGAGGAATGAGTTTGAACACTGAAAAGTCATTATGACTGTTACCAGAACATCTCCAAAACACTAAAGGACACCCACTTATGCAATAATTCCTGCATTCAAAGAGCGGTGCTAAGGTTCACACACTGATCCTCAAAATATGCCATGGACAGTAAGTGCAGGTAAACCCTTATTATCCAAACCCCAATTAGCTGAGCTGGGGATTATTGGAAACTAATTGCTGTTCCCCACAGGCAATATCTGGATAAATGCTGAAATTCATTTTCTTCAAGGCTGTTGATGTCCCTAGAGACATTTAGATAATTGAGCCATCCCTGCATTACCATCATCCTTGCCTGGCTGGGGAATGGAAGCAGGGAATTTGGCTTCCAGTCCTGTACTCAGAACACACAGTTAGTCATCCTCTCCCTACCATGATCCCTACTCCCCTAACCCTTCTCCTAGGTTGGAGTTGGAGCCTCTGGTGGACCTGAAATTGAAGCCAGTAGATCAATTCCACAGTCAATCCTGGGAGTGTGAATTTATTTTTTCTCACTTCCTTCTTCTCCCCGGGTTAATTATGCTAGAAAGACAGATGCTGGTTTCCTGCATATTCTTAGAGCAAAGGGTTCTCCACACACTGATGCTCTTGTGAAGCTGTGGCCTTTTGAGACCTCCTTCCCAATCCAGCAGGGCCATTGCCAGTATATTATACACACACTGACACACAGAAGCAACACACGTGGTGTATGTCTTTACTTCTTTGCCTCCTCCTGGTACAAAATGAGAGCTGACTGGAAGTCATCCCCCAGCTCCTAGTGTGAGCAGGGGATAGTGTTTCATCCCTCCTGGGAGGCAGCAAATTTAGGATAAATGAATGTGCTTCCCCATATAGAAATGGAAAAAACAAAAGCAGCCCAGTTGCTATAGTTACAGTGCAACTATTCTAGCCATTAACATTGCATCATCTCTGCAAAGGGACCTGAGGCTGATGCATGCTTTCCCCTTACACAGTCATGAATGCTGCCTGGGAACACTGCAACATGCTCTTCTTAGAACTTTCTCTGTTTTTTTTTTCCTTTTGGGATGTTTGCAAAGAAACTCTCAAGTCATTTACCTGGCAGCAGCAACCACATCAATCAGAGCAGCCAGACAGATGAGAGGTGAGCAAGCAAAGCAGAGTGAGTGCTCTGGAAACAAAAGTGAAAACAGAGGATGCCATATGGAGCAAAACAATTATCCACATAAACTACCATCCTGTCTCTGGCATTGTCCGTGCTTCAGTCCATCCTCCCTCCCCACAATTCCAGTATGGGGCAGGGTGTTTCTGGCATTAATCCTGTCAGTGGTAAAGAAAAAAAATGATGACACTATAAACAATGTCTTCAGGCAGTGGCAATTCATTGGTGCTCCATTCTGCAATGAACTGATTTTCTGAAACGTACTGTACATGATGAGCTCACTGGTAAGCAGCTGCCAACACCTTCCAGCTGGTGGACTGCAAACAGGAGGCTTCCCATATTGGCCAGCTAATGGAGACACATTACAGTGGATTTCACCACGTGGAAAGATGAAGTTTTTGTCCTCTCTGAACACATCCTGCCTACAGCTAATTCCATGAGCTGATACAGAAGGGAGGAGCTTTTTCCTCTTCCAGGCCAGAGGGGTCCTGCTGACCATCTCTTTTTGTGGTTAAGGGTTTATTGCTAAGCCTTCTACATACAAAGCCCTCATGGGTTCAGGCAGTGGCTCACAGTATGAACTGGAGTGCAAAGAAAACCAATGGGCAGTGCATCACTACAGGTGTTTTCCTAGGCTTGTCTGGAAGTAACTTTAAGTTCTGTTTCAGGCACTTACATGGGCCTCATTGCTGCAACACCTGTGCCAGCACTGGCTTACTGGATAAAGATAGGAGTGTGCCTCCTCTCCGGCCATACTTTGGAACAGGGCTGTCCAACTTCTGAGTGCTACTGGGCCATCAGTCACACTGTGCAGGCCACAGACTGCATGCACTGTGTAACCACCTTGTACTGAGAAGGGAACTATTTCAAAATGTGTTGTTACCTGTCAGCTCTATGTTCCTGAGGGAGCCCTGGGACCCAGTTTCCTGGACTTACAAAGGACTTTTTCTATTCCAGAACTGGGAGAAGAAAAGTTTAATAGGCATCCCGGGGCCATACTTTCCCCAGTCCCACAGTAAAATCTGAAAGTCATACTAAGCTGAGGCTTACTCACAACAGGTAAAATACACAACAGGTAAAATACAAAACACTGATGCTGACTTCACAGTGCAAGCATAGTTAGGCCATCTGAGAAGAAACAACGTGGTATCCCTTTCAGTATATCTTCTGTATTTATAATAATTTCAAGCTGGCTCCTAAGTGTCTGGTTACTCCTTAAAACTTGATGTTCTTCCTGGTTGTTTATCAGTTTCTTGAGATGTTCCAAACCAGATAACCCCTTGTCACTGAAAAAGGTAATTCATTTAAATTTAAACTCTTTGTATAACAGGATTTTCCCTGTCAATTATGGCTTGTGACCCTCTTGATTTACACAATTAAAAGAATGCTTTGAAGAGGCTAGACTAAAGGTATAAGAAAGCTGTAAAGCAGCAAACAGTGTGCTTCAAGAGAGAAATCTCTCTCGCTCCATCCACTGTTGTTCTCAAGAAGCTAGGATAAACAGATCATCTCCCTTTAATGATCATGTTAGAAACTTTGCTTGTCAACAAATCACCCAAGTGCCTTGAAATGGTGAGATCCCAGCTCTTGCTCTCTCTCTGTCTTTCTTTTTCTCTTTTTCTCTCTAGGCATAGCTTTCTGAACCTAAACTGTATTAGTTAAGCTTGAGCTAGGTTTCCCTAAAAACTCAATTGAACCAGGGTAATATTGTAATTGTTTTTATTTGTTTTTACTTGCATGGTTATTACTATTAGTACCATTATAAATTTCATATACTTAGCAATAAATAACTTTTATAGTCAAACTGCTGGTAACCAGGTGTATTTTTCCTTCTCTACTTCCCCTTCCCCACTTGCCCTGCAGCAACACTTCTTTTACCTAAGCCAAATATCCCTGTGAAGCCCAGAAATACTGTGGGGTCCATTCATTAAGAGGCTACCACTACTAGGACAGTTAGGGAAAAAGATTGGGATGTGCTGTGTTTGAGATACATAAGGGGATCAGCTTGTATAGACTGATTGACCCAATTTGGCTCAGATGTGCCCTAATGAACTGAATGCTGGCTCATACCAGTGTCAACTGGCCCCCCAGCCAGATTCAGAGGTATTCTGTTCACCTGTGGGCTTGTGTCTGACTACATTTTATTGTTACCTTAATGAACTGATTCCTGGCATATGAAGGTGTCAGCCTGTACATGCTGATCAACCGAGCTGGGTCAGGCGTGTCACGTTAATCTGCGCGCGCGCGCGTGTGTGTGTGTGTGACTGATTTGGTGGCTGGAGGAACCCAGACCCATTGAAACTGAGTCCTGCAAGATAGCTCCATTGGGGGTGAGGACTTGCAGAAGGGAGAGATACAGCTCCATATAGAAACACAAGTAACACAAGCAGCACATTGATAGAATTACAGGGACCCCAGAAACAAATTCCTAATAAATGAGCATACCCCAAAGTGACGGGCAAATCTGGTAAAAGTGTCTGTGCTGGGCAGGTCAGTGAGACTCTAGTGAGCATGCTTGGTAGATAAATGGTGGTAGCTGAGAGCCAGGTTGGGTGTACCTGAGGTGCCCTGAGGGAGAGTTTGAAGGGAACTCTCTCTTATCAACAGAGACTAAGTCTGGCAGACTGAAACACACTATTTTACTGGAACACTGACTGATGAAGGTTGTGTGAACTCTGGCTCCTACTGGTAGGGAGAGGTGTGTGATCTGATCTGCTCTGATCTGATCTGAGGACTGGTGGAGAAGAAGTGACACATACCCTTTAGATTCATCCAGAGACTCCAGAGAAGGTAGAGTCAATATGCTGCTTACTGGACTCAAAATACAAGAAGTATCAGGGACAGTAAGGCTTGTTAGCAGCTTATTTCCTATCAGGGAATGAAATATATATATATATATATATATTTAGATTTTTAACACGTTATTTTTAAGGTTTTAATTTTTTTGTTGTTGTTTGTTTGTTAGTATAGTTTTTAGTTAGTATAATATTATTATTCACTAAGGAAAATGTGATGGCAGGTATCCCACACTAGGCACTGCTGTTTTTTCTGTATGTGTAGTGAACCCAGAAGGGTTGGGCATTTGGCACTGCATAACCTTTTATAAGTTCAAGCCACACACTAGTCTGTGTGTGCAACTCCCCACACTGCAAAGTGAATGCTTCCCCTGCTGTACTGTGTCAGCATCCTCATTTCCCTACATTGCATCACACCACAATGATAATAGCATAAGAGCATAAGAACCACCATTTACTGGGTCAGACCACAAGGACATCTTGCCCAGTCTCTTGTGTTACAAAGTTGGCCCTGAGGCTAGTCCTGTCAGTGTTCGCTAACATCATAAGGAGGAATACACATCCTCGTTATTTAGCAAGGAGCCAGGGGAGGGGCACTCTGAAGTGCTTTGGGTTAGAGTACATGGCAGTCAAGGGGAAAGGGACTTAACCGTGGGAGTCTACTACAGACCTCCCAACCAGGGAGAAGAGCTTGACCAGGAATTCTTGGGTCAGCTCACAGAGGTAGTGAAGGCTTAGGATGTGGTAGTCACGGGGGACCTGAATTTCCCGGATATCTGCTGGGAAGAGCAGTCAGCCAGGTCTGACCGCTCACGTAGGTTCTTGGCCAGAGTGCAGGACCTCCATCTAACCCAGGAGGTGCACAGCCCCACCAGGGGAGATGCCTTGTTGGACCTAGTGCTGGCCACGGGTGATGACCTGGTGAGGGGGCTGCGGGTGCTTGGACCGATACTCTTTAATGTCTTCATCAGCGACTTGGACGAGGGGGTGAAATGTACTCTGTCCAAGTTTGCAGATGACACTAAGCTATGGGGCGAAGTGGACATGCCGGAGGGCAGGGAACAGCTGCAAGCAGACCTGGACAGGTTAGACAAGTGGGCAGAAAACAACAGAATGCAGTTCAACAAGGAGAAATCCAAAGTGCTGCATCTAGGGAGGAAAAATGTCCAGCACACCTACAGCCTAGGAAATGACCTGCTAGGTGGCATGGAAGTGGAAAGGGATCTTGGAGTCCTAGTGGACTCCAAGATGAACATGAGTCGGCAGTGTGACGAAACCATCAGAAAAGCCAATGGCACTTTATCGTGCATCAGCAGATGCATGACAAATAGGTCCAAGGAGGTGATACTTCCCCTCTATCGGGCGCTGGTCAGACCGCAGCTGGAGTACTGCGTGCAATTCTGGGCGCCGCACTTCAAGAAGGATGCGGATAACCTGGAGAGGGTCCAGAGAAGGGCCACTCGTATGGTTAAGGGCCTGCAGGCCAAGCCCTACGAGGAGAGATTAGAGAAACTGGACCTTTTCAGCCTCCACAAGAGAAGGTTGAGAGGCGACCTGGTGGCTGCCTATAAGTTCGTCAGTGGGGCACAGAAGAGAATTGGTGAGTATTTATTCACCAAGGCGCCCCTGGGGGTTACAAGAAATAATGGCCACAAGCTAGAAGAGAGCAGATTTAGATTGGATATTAGGAGGAACTTCTTCACAGTTTGAGTGGCCAAGGTCTGGAACAGGCTCCCAAGGGAGGTGGTGCTCTCCCCTACCCTGGGGGTATTCAAGAGAAGGTTGGATGTGTATCTAGCTGGGGTAATGTAGGCCCAGCACTCTTTCCTGCTTATGCAGGGGGTCGGACTCGATGATCTATTGAGGTCCCTTCCAACCCTAGCATCTATGAATCTATGAGACGATCCTCCAAGCCCAAAGGAAGGTAATCCCAACGAGGATCAAAGGGAGCAGGAGAGCACACAAGCCTCCGTGGCTCACCAAAAGAATCCGGGAATGTCTCCTTCCTAAAAAGGAGGCTTACACCCAATGGAAGGAAGGGGTCATCACCAGGGAGGGCTATTCTGTAGTTGCTCAGGGATGTAGGGAGGCAGTTAGGAAGGCCAAGGCAGAGATGGAACTGGGGCTAGCTTCCCAGATTAAGGACAATAAGAAGTCTTTTTTTAAATACGTAGGGGGTAAAAAGAAGGTCCTGGGTAATGTGGGGCCCTTGCAGGACGCCATGGGGAACTTGGTCGTCACACCAGACAGCAAAGCTAACATGTTTAACAATTTCTTTGCCTCTCTCTTCCTAAGTAGGGACCAGAACAGTCACCTCCCTGCTGGGCCCCCCTCAGGCCCCGGGGGAGGCACACCTGGGCCACAGGTTAGCGAGGATTTAGTTAGGGAGCTTCTGGAGGGGTTGGACGTATTCAAGTCAGCCGACCCGGATGATCTCCACCCTAGAGTTCTAAAGGAACTGGCCGAGGTCATTGCAAGTCCCCTGGCACAACTTTATGAGCACTCACGGTGCTCTGGTGAGGTACCGGAGGACTGGAAGAGGGCCAACGTGGTCCCCATCTTCAAAAAAGGCAGGAAGGAGGACCCGGGAAACTATAGGCCGGTTAGTCTCACCTCGATCCTAGGCAAGCTGTTCGAGAAAATTATGCTGGCACACATCCAGGAGGGGCCAGCAGGAGACTGCATGCTTACAGGCAACCAACATGGGTTCATCAGTGGCAGGTCCTGTCAGACCAACCTGGTGGCCTTTTACGATCAGATCACCAGATCATTAGACGCAGGGGTAGCAGTGGATATAATCTTCCTGGACTTCCGGAAGGCTTTTGACACTGTCTCTCACCCTGTTCTCATTAAGATACTGGGGGGCTGTGGTGTAGACACCCACACAGTCAAATGGGTCACCAACTGGCTGGTGGGCCACACCCAGAGGGTGGTAGTGGATGGGTCCTTCTCAACCTGGAAGGACGTGGGTAGTGGGGTTCCGCAGGGCTCAGTCCTCGGGCCCGCACCATTCAACATCTTCATCAGCGATGAAAAGCACCCTGTTCAAATTTGCTGATGACACTAAGATGTGGGGGGACGTGGGCACATTGGAAGGATGCAACAGGCTACAATCAGACCTAGACAGGTTACAAGGGTGGGCGGACGAGAATAGGATGGGTTTCAGCACAGACAAGTGCAAGGTGATGCACCTCGGGAGGAACAACCAGCACCATACCTACAGGTTGGGGAACTCCCCTCTTGTCAGCACAGAGGCGGAAAGGGATCTGGGGGTCATCATTGACTCCAAGATGAACATGGGCCAGCAGTGTGGAGAGGCAGTAAGGAAAGCCAACCGCACCTTGGCATGCATCCACAGATGCATCTCGAGCAGGTCCAAGGAGGTGATCCTCCCCCTCTATGTGGCACTGGTCAGGCCGCAGCTGGAGTATTGCATCCAGTTCTGGGCGCCACACTTCAAGAGGGATGTCGACAGCATGGAGAGGGTCCAGAGGATGGCCACTTGTATGATCAGGGGACAACAGGGCAGTCCCTATGAGGACAGGCTGCGGGACCTGAACCTGTTCAGCCTCCAAAAGAGAAGGCTGAGGGGGGATCTTGTGGCCTGTTATAAACTATTCAGGGGGGATCAGCAGGCATTGGGGAAGTCACTGTTTCCCCGAGCACTGCCAGGAGTGACCAGGAATAACGGTCACAAGCTGGCAAAGGGTAGGTTTAGGTTAGATATCAGGAGGCACTACTTCACAGTCAGGGCGGCTAGGATCTGGAACCAGCTTCCAAGAGAAGTGGTGCTGGCCCCTACCCTGGGGGTGTTTAAGAGGAGGTTAGATGAACATCTTGTTGGGGTCATTTGACCCCAGTATTCTTTCCTGCCATGGCAGGGGGTCGAACTAGATGATCTGCTCAGGTCCCTTCCGACCCTAGAAACTATGAACCTATAATCCTCACTGTGCAGGACATGGATGAACTGGGGTAGGTGGAGGCCTGCCAGTTCATCTGCTCAGCAGCTTGCTCTGCCTGGGTTAACTGGGTCAACAGTTCTGGCCTGACAGTGGGTGATGAGTGGCAGGTGGACTCACTTCTACCCTCACTCCTGGGCATCCACTGGGTCTCTGCATTGGTCCTGAGCCTCCCCTTGCAGGAGGGCAGGCAGGCCTTAGTCTGTTTCTGCAGCCAGGTCCACACCTTCTACCTGCAGGTGCTGCAGAGATTCCTGTACAGTGCTAGTAGCAGTGCAGCATGGAGTCACTTGGGACATGCCTTTCTCCACCACCTCTAAGTGTTCTGATAAGACCAGTAGCTCTTCTACCTGTGAGGGCTCCCAAAGCAGGACCTAGAAGAGCTGCTGACTTTCTACCAGGACCTCCTCAGTGCCTAGAGGCTGGTCTCCATCTGCAGGTCCCCAGACAAGGTCGCCCAGGGCACTGACATCTGTCACATGAAGCTTACAGGACTCTGCCAAAGTGAAGGGGAGCCCTGCCACTGCTTTCTAGCAGAGTACCAGTAGCTGCATATGGTGGCAGGGAGCAGGGATGGAAGCTGGCTCCATCACATGGGGCTTCCCCCTGATGGTGCTGGGAGCTGCATGTGTGCTGTGGGGGTCTGGCCTGGCTTTATTCTTTACTGCCACATGCAGCTCCTGGAACTGGTTGGAGCTGCATGAGCCATAAGCTCCCTGAGGGCCCACTACCTGAGGCTGCTGCCGCCACCACCAACAGTGAAGGCTGTGTGCCATCGGGGGAGTGTGCAGGGAGGTCCCCACATACCCCCACCCTCCCTCACACATTCACACCCACACCCTGCCCACTTGAGCTCTGCACTTCTGCCACCCCTCTGGGCACTGGCTCTGTGCTCCCACCAGCCCCGCTCAGCTGCAGCCCCACATGGCTAGCCCTACACTCCCTGCCCCCACACAACTGCAGCTCCTGACCCTACCTCTGCTGCCAGATGCCAAGGAAGCCATGCAGAAGAATCTGCAGTAGTGGTAGCAGCAGCCCCACCCAGAAGCTGTGCATGCTGGCTGGGCGCAGCCCTCCCATGCACAAGAGTGGGAGTGAGATGCATGGGCTGAGTGGGGTACAATTAATTGGTGGGCACCCATGGGCCGGATGAAATTGCCTGGCAGTTCAGATCTGACCTGTGGGTCATATTTTGTCCATCTTGGGCTAGATTAAAGTACTGTAAGTTGGATACAAAACTGGTCACCATGCACAATGAGTAGTCATAAATGGCTCAGTACCTAGTTTGGAGGAGGTATCAAGTGAGGCTCCCCAGGGATTTGTCTTGGGTCTGTTTTTTTTTTAACATCTTCATTAATGATTTGGATGATGGGATTGAGTGCATGATGAGGAAGTGTGCAGATGACACCAAGTAGAGTTGCAGAGTTGCAGACACTCTGGAGGCTAGGACTAGGATCCAGAATGACTGGGACAGAATGGAGAAATTGTCTGAAATTAATAAGATGAAATTCAACAAGGACAAATGCAAAGTCATGCATTTGGAACAGAATAATTGCATGTACAAATACAGACTGAGGAATGATTGGCTAGGCTGTAGTAGAACATAAGATGAGTCTATGCCAAAAGAGTCCTTGGGGCTCCCTGCAGCTGGGCAAGAAAAGCTAACAGCATACTGGGTTGTATTAACAAGAGTGTCTTTCCCAAGTCAAGGGAAGTAATTCTTCCATTCTGTTTGGCATTGCTGAGGCCTCACATGGAGCACCATTGCACTATTTCCAGTTTGGGGTTTCACACTTCAGGAAAGAAATGGGACAGATTGAAAGGAGTCCAGCAGAGAGTGAAAAAATTCTTACAAGCTTGGGAATCATGACTTAGAGGAAAAGCTGAAAGAATAGCCGTTATTTATTCTGAATAAGGTAAGAGTATGGGTGGGGGGGTGTTGATTAGTCTTCAAATACCTGAAGAACAATAATAAAGAGGATAGAAATAGTGTTTTCTCTGTGGTTGTAATGGACAGGACTAGGAGCAATGCTCTCAAGCTTCAGGAAAGGAAATTTAGGTTGGAGATTAGAAAGAACTTTCTGACTATGAGGTTAGTCAACCGCTGGAACAGGCTTCCTAAAGAATTTGTGGAATCTCCATCCCTAGAAATTTTCAAGAGCAGGTTAGACAGATACTTGACTGGGATGGTTTAGTTAGGGATGATCCTGCCTTCTGAACTAGATAACTTCATGAAGTCCCTTCCAGACTTACTTTCCTATGATCTTGACTAAAGCTGCTCTTCTGTCCTTGCATTATCCTTTTCCAGCTGGTGGGACGGCCCTGTTTCTCTGCTCTTGATGCCTCCAGCCACATGTCTTCGGTATAAAATACAGCCCTGGGCCCCAAGGCATCGCTTTAATTCTATGTTCATTATGTTAAGAATTAGCACAGTTACTGCCCTAACCCCTCTCCCCACTAGATGGTAATATAGCTTCTACTTAGCACAGTTGTCTCACCAGAAGGTGGTGTTGTAGTTCAGACTTTCCTCCCCCTCCAGCTTCTTTCTGCCTCCTGGCCTACTCCCACTCATTAGCACCTGTTACCCCCTCACTGGTGGACCTCTGTTATAATTCATGTCCTAAGTAGATCTGATAAGAGCTGAGGAAGATTCACTCCATGGCATATTCAGCATTTTATCAAAATATTTCAATTTAAAATGGTGCTCCTGCTCTTCTCTATGGGATAGGCTCACTGACCAAGCTACAACTTCCATGATGTATCACTATCAGCACAACCCTCCCTTCCCCCAGTGAAGTAACCAGTTCATTCCTGGAGTCCTTAGCTAGGGACTTTTTATATTCTGCTCTGGGATAGCCAACTCTCCTGCAGGCCAACCTCCTCGACAGGTGTAGAAACCTGAGGAAGTGTGAAAAGATAAGTAAGGTTCTTTATTTACCTGAGCCAGGGAGACACATGAAGTTACTGAACAGGCTGAGATGTGATGTTAGGCTTAATGCCAGAGATCTTTACACTGGGCTCTAAATGCTTGGATACTACCTGAATTCCAAAGGAACAAAGACCAAAGGAACAAAGACATTGGGCTCTTTCCTTTCTCTGATGATAAATAAGATTTTACTGAAAAGCTCTTGGCAGACTGTTCAGAGTGTCCAAGGAATTACTAACCTGAAAATCTGTCATCTGTTCTGGGAAGACTGGTTGAAATAATCACTAAAAACAGAACAGCTAAAACTTGAAAGATCATGAGATCTACCTCAATGATCTATAGGGATTTTTGAATGGGTAAATAGAGCAGTGAGTAAAGGACAACTGAGGACATTATTTAAACATCTAGGACCCCATTGATTAGGTCACACACAAGAAGCTACTGAAAAAGCTAAGCAGCCATAGGGTGAGAGGCAAAGCATCACCAGTGATCAAAACTGAGCCAGGAGACAGAAAGCAAAGAGAAGTATTAAATGATCACTGTACCTCATGGCAAAATGTTAACTGTGGAGCTGGACTTTCTGAGTTAAGCTCCAAGTTGTTCAGTCAATTTAGTATTGATCTAGGAAAAGGTAAAGTAACAGCATTTATGGAAGGCACAGTGGGCATGTCTATACATGCATTAATGCGCCATAGTTACAGCGCATTAAGTTTAGTATCTGTAATTACAGGTACTAACTCAATGGGTATGTCTACATGAGATGCTGCATTGCCATAGTGATGAGCTACAGTTATATAGCTTGCCACTTTGGTGATGTAGAGTTGGTGGGCACTAATTGTGACGCTGTTGCTGCTGCACAGTAGGGTTGAAAACAACCTGTGCACCACTGGGACTGTGCTTAGTCATTTAGTACTCGCTAAATGACGTACAGTACTAACAGTGCAGTCAGGGGCACATGTAGGCATGCCCAATGTGCAGTAACCAGCACTACTGCACAATAGCACTGACGCATGCCTTTTTAGTGATGCTAATGCACAGTAGACTAATTCTACTGTGCATTAGTACAATAGCACAGCTATTGCCATGACACACTAGAATTTGTTTACTGTGCATTTAGCGTCTCATGTAGATGTGTCCAATGTTATTTAAGATTAAGCAGTAGCAGAGAGGTTTGTAAAGAAGTTCAGAGAAGGGGCAGGATAAACATTTATAGAACATTGAACAAAAACAAATGAAGAGCATCTGTTCTCCCTGTACCTAATACTAAAGCAACTGGAAACTTCAATTAAATTAGGATAATAGAAAATAGGGTGGAAAGACATCAGGAGACCTCTAGTCCAACTCTAAGATCAAGGCATGATCAGTCCTTTCTGAAGGACTTGGCTAACCTGTACTTAAAAATGTATAGTGACAAAGATACCATTACCCCTAGGTAATCTGTTCTAGTAAGTATCCAGATTCATAGTTCATCTTTATTGGTAATCCCTTGATTTGAGGATGATCTGTATGATAGCTGCTTCATGGGTCTTGAGGTTACTTAAGAGTCCAATCCTTGAGCCACCCATCCTTCCACTGAAATTGCGCATCTTTCTGTGGGGGAGAGTAGGCTGCAGGCTGGGAAGCCTCTCCTTTTCCTTCCTTCTCTTTCTCTTCTCTGATCCAATGGTAAGATGCTTTACAGCATCAGTCCCTTCCAGCTCCTGATGTTGACATCCATTTTCTTGAGGTATGCCTTCAATGTTTCCTTGTTAACACTCATAGTTAGGAAATTCTTAATATGAAACCTGAATTTTCCTTGTTGCAATTTAAGCCCATTTTCCCTTGTCCTGTCCCATGTAGGCACAGAAAATAGTTGATCACCATCCTCATTGTAACAATCCTTTTTGAATTTCAAGACCGTTATCAAAACCTTCTTAGGCTTTTCTCCAGAATAAATAGCCCCAGATCTTCCAACCTTCTCTCATATGTCATGTTTTGTAGACCCCTAATAAATGCCATTGTTCTTCTCTGGATTCTGCCATTTATCTCAGCCTTTCTTAAAGTTCTATGTCTAAAAATGGGACATGATAACCCAGATGATGTCTCACCAATGCTAAGTGGAGTGAAAATTTACTTCCTGCGACTAGCATGGAACAATCCTATTAAAACATCCCACTATGCTATTAGCTTTTCTTCCAACAATGCCACCCTGTGGACTCGTATTCACCTTCCGGTCACCGCAATGCCCAGGTCCTCTTCTGTAACATCAAAGCTTAACTAGTTATTCCCCAGTTTTTACCTGTGCATCTAAGCATTCTGTCCTAAGTGTAGCATTTTGCAGGTGTCCTTATCAAATTTCATCCAGTTTATTTCAGTCCATTTCCCCAAAGTTTCAAGGCCACTTTGAATCCCCATTGTATCCACTGAACTGTGTGCCACAGCACCTAGCATTTGTAAACTTACAGGCTAGTACAGACATTCAGGAACATTATGGGGAGGTTAAATTGATTCAAATTGGCTGCCTGATATCAGATAAGTCAAGATGTGGGCCTGTGAGGGGAGGGGAGCAGGAGGTCTGCCAAGGGATGGAGAGGAGTTGTGACCCTTAATGGGTGGGGGGTAAGCGTGACCCACAGTTGGGGTGGGTGGGACCCACATGACTTGGAGGTGGGGTGGGTGGCTAGTGCAACCCGTTGATGGGGTGGGTGGGGCCAGAATGACCCACTGGTGGGGTGGGCAGGGCTAGAGTGATGCGCAGATGGGGTGGGGTGGGCAGCTGTGATCTGCAGGTGCAGTGGTTAGGCAGGTACAACCTGTGGGTGGCGGGGGGACAGGCACAACCTGCCCTCCCAGAGAAACTACATTCCCATACCTCCCCCCTCCCCAGGACTTACTTGCTTGGCTCTGTCAGCAGTGAACACTGGTAAAAGTGCCTGTACCCTAAGCAGCTTGTGGGATGGGGGTTGAGAGGGATGGCTGGGTGGAGGGGATGGGAGCAGCAGGCAGGGGGCAAAAATTTTCCAGTGGGGAGGTGGGGGTACAAAGAGCAATGCAAGGGCTGAGGCCAGTGGCTGGATTTTCCCAGCCCCCGGGCTGTGTAGGGAAAGTGAACAGAAGTTCCATGCACCAGTTTAACCTTAATTGAATACGTTTGATGCTACATAGAACCAGGTGTATCTTAAACAGGCTTCCGCAATTTTTAGACCAGTTTGGGTACATGAACTTTTGTACGTTTACAGGTTTAGACTGATTGCCAGTCACTGAGACCAGGTCTGTAAGTATAAGCTTGGCACCAGGATGACCTAAGTTTAAGTTGGCTGGCCATTGTGAACCTGATTTAACCAACCCAATGCTGCAAGGCACTAAGATGTGCCTACTCCTTTAAGGGCACAAGCAGCCTATCCAGGGAGCCCTGCAGGCTAGGCAGAGTACCACAGCTGTGGGTTGTGAGGTGATTAGCTGGCATCTGCAAGGCAGTCAGCCCACCAGAAGGAGGGAAGGCCCTGGGAACGTATAAGCCCAAAGCTGGGGCTGGCAGGGTTTAGTTCTCTGGTAACTGGCAGGGAAGGAGATCCTACCCAAAAGAACTACCCAGAGATGAGTGGGTGCCTGTTTTGCTTCCTACAGGAGCAGTAAGGCACCAGTAGTCCACAGGATACCCAGGGCTAGGAGACACACTATCCTAAGGGGAAAGGTTTGCCTTCTTGAAGGGGCAGAGCGCTGTCTCCATTGTTATTGTTAAGTTATTGCCCAGGGTCTTATGTTTGACCTGGAGGTTTGGTAATGGAGGTATGGAGGTCCCATTAGTGCCCTGAGGCGGGGGGCGGGAGGGGAGGAATGTAATCACCTTGAGCCCTGCTAGGGGCAGGCTCAAGGCTTGAGTAGTTAGTGAGCCTGTCATGAGCAGAGTGCAAGGCCAGAGAAGATAGGGGCTAGAGGGCCTTTTGCCAGAGGGGCACAGTTACACAGGGGCCAGCGGGCTGGGCACCAGAGGGGCACAGCTATACAGGGGTCTGGGGCCCAGGAGGCAGGGGTCAGGGGCCTGGTGATTGAGAGGGACAGAGTGGAGCTAGTGTCTCAAAGCCAGTTCTGATGTGGGCCTGGGCTACAAGGCCTAGCTAGATTAAAGGGGTGGAGGCTGAGGAGACCAAGGGCCCAACAGAGAGAATAGCATGTTTGTAACATCCTGTGACAGGGTGGCCAAGACACCCTGCCACAGGAAAGCAAGGCAGAATATAATGTAACAAAACTTACCAGAGGACACTGAAGAAACCATGCCAAAATGAGGTAGGAAAGACACTGCACCCTGACTAATTAAAGGAACAGCTGGGGCCGCAGCGGTTCAAAGGCTGCTGCAGCAAGCCTAGCTGCCGGAGTTCGAGTCCGGGACAAGGAGAATGATGCAGCAGGCAAAAAAGAGGAAAATCATGCCAATAAAGAAAAAGGAAAACAGCTGTGTCCAGAAGACAGTGAATCAGACACTGCCATGGAGGACACAGCAGAGAAAAAGTGGAATTTAAAGGGATGCTGAGGGAGAGTCCAGGGTTGGTCCAGAGAAAAGGGGAGCAAGGTGCAGATAGAGAGGACACTGAGAGAAGATGAGAGGAGGAACTGACCCCGAGGCTTGGAGGAAAGCCTTGATACCCAATTTTACCTGAGAAGAGTTGGTGAAGTGATGGAGGAGACCACTCTGTCAGTGGGGACCTGAACTGGAGGCAGAACAGCCTAAAAACAGGGAGCAAGAGCACAAAGAACAAATGGACTGTAGCTTTGGCCAACTCCACCAAGAAAGCAAGACCTTGAAACCCATGGTGCAAGTCAAGGTCAGGTCAACACTTGTCCCCGCTCTCCTCAATTCAGGGTGTGCTAAGACCATGATCTAGGAAGGGATAATCGATCCACAGGAAGGGGAACCCAACACCAGCATCAGCATGATATGCATCCATGGGGAATCATACACTTACCCTGAAGAAGGCTGCGGTTAACTGTAATGAACAGGATGGAAGAGAGCTCTGTGGGCGTTCACCCAGACACTGCCTTGCCTCATGCTGGTGGGGCTGGACTGGCCCTATTTTTGTGAAGCACTCAACAAGGTTCAGGACAAAGAGGAGTTACTAGAAGCTAGATGGGGGGACGACCTAGGAGATGGATTCCAAGGGGTGGAGGATGTGATCTGTGAGAAAGAATAGGGGTATCCCAACATCAACTTAAGTGAGATCATCAGGAAAGACTTTTGTGGTGAGCAGGCTGCTGAGCCAGCCTTCCAGCAGGTGTTTGAGGAAAACATTGCCAAAAGAGAGGGTGTGGTCAAGAAGCCTGAGCTACTAGCAACATATCTACACTTCAAGGTTAGGGGCCGCATGCTGCATAGGATCCATAAAGGGAAGGTTGCCGGGGAGGAGATAGAACAGATATTGGTACCACAGTGTTATCAAAGGGCCCTGATACTTGTAGCTCATGCCTTATCCTTGGGGGGACATCTAGGGAGGGATAAGACCATCGCACAATTTACAATGTGAGCCTACTGGCCGGGTCTCCATAAACAGGTGGACCAGTTCTGCAGGTCTTGCCCAGAATGCCAGTGGTATTCAGACCATCTACTGCCCAGGGCCCCTATGCAGCCCTTAGAAATAGTATCTAAGCCTTTCAATAAAATCACCTTTGATATAATTGGTCCACTTCCTCAGAGTCCTGCTGGGTATCAGTTTGCCCTCATTATAGTTGATTATACCACACATTACTCCAACGCAATACCCATGAGGGTGGTGACAGCTCCCAAGGTGATGGAAGAGCTGATCCAATGGATCAACTGGGTGAGGATCCCAAGTGAGATACTCACTGACCAAGGCACCAGTTTCATTTCAAGGGTTGTAAAGGGGGTGTGTGAAACCTTCAGGATTCAGCACTTAAGGATTTTGGTTTACTACCCACAAACAGACACCGGACCCTGAAGTCCATGATTTGAAAATGTGTCCAGGAACACACCAAACCTCTTGTTTGTGATTCATGAGGTGCCCCAGGCCTCCCTTGGTTGTTCTTCTTTCAAGCTAATCTTTGGTCCTAAACCTTGAGGTCTTCTAGATGTAGTCTGTGATGGCTGGGGAGAAGAGGTGCCAGGAGATGATCAAAATTCACACTAGGTCCAGGAGATGTGGGAGCAGTTGGAAAGGGTAAGACAGATTGCCCAGGAAGAGGCCCAGGCCAGCCAGAAATGTAGGTATAATCTCAATACTCATACTCAAGAGTTGCAGGAAGAAGATTTGATGTTGGTAATATTACCTGACCATGCCTGTAAGTTAGTATTCAAGTGGCAGGGGCCCTTTAGGGTAAGGTAGTGTAACTGTCTTATAGTTTTTAGCAAAGACTTTATATTATTTTCTCTTTTTTTGTGTAACTGCCACGCGGCACTCTCACATTTATGTAACCTTGAAGTCGACTGTTAATCAAAATGAATGCTTTGTACTTTTCTCCACTGGCATTAAGCTACACATGCGCATTCTGTAAATTTCATTTCTTATCTAAAAGTGTCATTTCTGCAGAAATGAAACTTATGTAGAAAATCTGCCTAGCAATAATTATGTAAAAGAAAATTATCCTATCTGTATACTATAGTTAGTGTCATAGAGGCAGTCCAACAAACATTTATAAAAGAGGCAAAAAAGCAAGAAGCAGCAGAGACGACAACTGGAAAACTCTGTGGGCCTGATCACCCCGCAGACCGGTTCTCAGCCTCCCCGCCTGGGCGTATCCCAGCGAAGATAAAGGCCTCAGAAATCCGACAACTGACAACGATTCAGCGTGTTACAGTATTGCTTTGTGTTTCCCAATTATGAGCCATTGACCAGTTCTGGGACTTAAGGAGCCGGCAGCCGCACCTAGCTTTGGACTAGTTCCACTGTTGGAACGCAAGGGCTGGCTCTGGAACCTCGTGAACCAACGGACACCCTATAGAATATCCCATTCATGAGCTGTTGACCAGTTCTGGGACTACGGAGTCAGCAGCTGCTGGCTCTGGAACCCCGTGAACCAACAGACCCCTTTAGTATCCAGCATACTGTAACTGAAGAAACATCGGAGACTCCGCTTCTCGACTGCCTCTCATCGTAGCTTAGACAGCATACCTACGCTCGCTATACTTGTATTTACTGCAACTTCGTTCCAACCGGCCTCCCCTCTTACTTGTAAGAGGGTGAGGCCAGGTGAGTGAATAAATCTTTTTATTTTACTCTATATCTGCTCAGTAATAACTTTTATGACTAACATTCCATATCAATGAGCCGTTGACCAGTTCTGGGACTTAAGGAGTCGGCAGCCGCACCTAGCTTTGGACTAGCTCCACTGTTGGAACGCAAGGGCTGGCTCTGGAACCTCGTGAACCAACGGACACCCTATAGATTAAGAGACACTAACTACTTACTCTAAGTCGTCTACTTGTGCCAACTTGGCGAACCTCGAGGGCGGCTAAGAGCTACCTCAATCCCGCCCCACAAGCCGCGCGCTCGCACAACTCCGCAAAGCCCGCGGCTCCCCTAAGCGGTGCCGGAGCCGCTAGCCCGGCATTTCGCCACAGGTAGAAGGTGGGTCCCACTAATTATGAGATAAAATGCCCAGGTGCAAGTAGTAGTAAGCAGGTCTACCATGTGAACATGTTAAAGAGGTGGGAAACATGAAAGAACTACTTCATGGACCCCTAGGAGGTACTTGAGGAAGCCAAGATGAACCAAAACTGGCCCTGGTGGTGGGGGAATGGTTACCCTGCAGGGGAAGGGAACAACTTGACCACCTGGTGCAGGAGTACAAAGATGTCTTCACTGAAGTACCAGGTTGTGTTAGAGGGTTATTTCATTGAACCAGAATGAGCCCTGGGCAGGTAGTACAAGAGCACTGAAGGAGACTGCCCCAGGCCCTCTATACCCTGGTACAAAAGCAGATGCAGTCTCAAGGCATCATCGAGGAATCCCTAAACCCCTGGAGGAGCCCTCTGGTGGTGGTGCTGAAGCCAGATGGGACTATCAGACTCTGTGTTGACTTTTGAAAGGTGAACAGCATCTCCTCCTTTGATGCTTTTCCAATGCGCAACATAAAGGAGATGGTGGAGAAATAGGGCAGGTTGAGTTTATCTCGACCCTGGACTTAACAAAGGGCTATTGGCAAATCCCTATGGCACCGGAGGACAAGGTGAAAACTGCCTTTGGTACACCCTGGGGCTTATACCAGTTTACTAGGGCTGTGCAAAACAGCAGTGTTCCATTTCAACCAGTGCTTCAATGTTTCGACAGAACAGCACTCCGTTTTGGATTTTATTTCAATTCAAAACAGCTGTTCCATTCCATCCTGTTCCATTGAAAACGTTTTGCCATTTTGACCCATTTAAGATGTGGGGGGGGTTGTGGGCACGTTAGAAGGAAGGAATAGGCTACAATCAGACCTAGACAGGTTACAGGGGTGGGTGGATAAGAATAGGATGGGATTCAACACTGACAAGTGCAAAGTGATGCACCTGGGGAGGAAGAACCAGCACCATACCTACAGGTTGGGGAACTCCCTTCTTGTCAGTACAGAGGCAGAAGAGGATCTTGGAGTCATCACTGATGCCAAGATGAACATGGACCGGCAGTGTGGGGATGCAGTTAGGAAGACCAACCACACCTTGTCATGCATCCACAGATGCATCTCAAGCAGGTCCAGGGAGGTGATACTCCCCCTCTATGCGGCACTGGTCAGGCCACAGCTGGAGTACTGTGTCCAGTTCTGGGCGCCACACTTCAAGAGAGATGTGGACAACATGGAGCGGGTCCAGAGGAGGGCCACTCGCATGATCAGGGGCAGCAGGGCAGGCCCTATGAGGAGAGGCTACAGGACCTGAACCTGTTCAGCCTCCACAAGAGAAGGCTGAGGGGGGATCTAGTGGCCTGTTACAAACTAGTCAGGGGAACCAGCAGGCATTGGGGGAGTCCCTGTTCCCCCGAGCACTGCCAGGAGTGACTAGGAATAACGGTCACAAGCTGGCAGAGGGTAGATTCAAACTAGACATCAGGAGGTGCTACTTCACAGTCAGGGCAGCTGGGATCTGGAACCAACTTCCAAGAAAAGTGGTGCTGGCTCCTACCCTGGGGGTCTTTAAGACAAGGCTAGACAATCACCTTGCTGGGGTCATTTGACCCCAGTACTCTTTCCTGCCATGGCAGGGGGTCAGACTTGATGATCTGCTCAGGTCCCTTCTGACCCTACTAACTATGAAACTATGACCCTGTTTCGACATTTTGCCCATAGCAGATAATGGGAAGGCTGAAAAACCCTATACCTTTGTCATGTCTGGCTTGATGTGGATGAAACTTGCAAGAATGGTAGCCCCTTCTGAGGGCATGAAGTCTGCCAAGTTTCAAAGAGATAGGTGCAGGAGGCTTGGGGAAACTGCACCCCAAAGTCTTGAAAGCAAATCTCATGTCACGTGTATGTATTAAGCCACAGCAAGGTCAAAACTGCAGGCATGCTAGCCCGTGCTGAGGCCACGAAGCCTGCCAGTGTTTAAGGAGATAGGTGCAGGGGTTTGAGGGGAACTGTACTTCAAGCTGTGGACAAGCAAAACTCGTGACATGGGTGACACTGTGTGTGTTCATGCACAGCAGGGTGAAAGCTTCAGGCCTGCTAGCCCTTGCTGAGGCCACAAAGCCTGCCAGCTGTCAAGGAGATAGATGTAGGGGCTTCTGGGTTTTGGGGTCCTGCACCTCTATCTGCTGACAGGCAAAACTCGTGTCATAGGTGCTTGTGTGACTGAGTCTGTCTTGGGGCAGAGGGGGGTGAAAACTGCAGGCCTGCTAGTCCCTGCTGCAACCACAAAGCCTGCCAGCTGTTAAGGAGATAGGTGTACCAGGGTTCTGGGGACTTTCTATTTTCTATTATCCTTATTTATTTAAACTACATTCTGTTATTTAAACTACTTTCTGTTATCCTTATTTATTTATAATCTTCCTTCCTTCCATAAGTCAGAGAAGAAACTCAAGAAGACAGAAATCTGAAGGAGACAGAGTGGTGAGTGGGTGTCAGAAGACATGTACCCCAGTCCGAATTTGCTGGGACATGGCAAGTAACCACGAGGAGGGCAAGAAGACTATGAAATGGGCCAGCAGAACTAGTGCAAGTCAAGCTGATGCTTGGACTAAAGCCTGTGAAAAAAGCTCAGCTTCCTTTGTAGCCAGCAATGATTGGGAAGTTACTAGGGTGCAACGGAGAGGTGTAAGGCAGAAGTAGGTGATTGGGGTGAAGAGCCTGTAGGTCTGGGCCTACTACCCAGACCCCAGAGGTCTTGGCTAGCAACCAAGAAGAAAGTCTCCTCAAGGTGTAAAGCAAAGGTGGGCAAGTGGGGTGAAGAGCCTACTATTTGGACCCCAGAGGTTTTGGCCAGCAACCGAGAAGAAGGCCTCCACAATTCAGAAAAGAGCTCAAGCCTTAGCTTCTGTCACTGCAGTGGTCATAGCTCTCAAGCACAGCTTGCTTTGTGGCCAGCAGTGACTCCAAATTTCCAAGGGTGCAACAGAGAGGTGTAAGGCAGAGGGCAAGTGGGGCAGACAGCCTACTACCCGGAACCCAGAGGTCTTAGCCAGCAACCAAGAAGAAAGCCTCAACAATTCAGAAAAGAAACTCAAGCCTCAGCTTCCTTACTGGAAGGCCCCACCTGCATACCGAGCCCTCTGCAGCAATGAATGAAATGTACTTGCAAAACTTGTCTAGCTTGTGCTGATGCAGGACATGGCCAGTAATGAGGAGGAGGGAGAGAAGACTATATGAAGTGGGCCTGCAAAACTTGTGCAAATTGAGCTGATGCTCGGGCCAAAGCCAGTGAAGAAGCCTTAGCTTCTGCCACTGCAGTGTTCATAGCTTAGGAGCACAGCTTCCTTTGTGGCCAACAATGATTCAAAAGTTACAAGGGTACAATGGAGAGGTGCAGAGGTGGGCAAGTGAGGCGAAGAACCCGCAGGCCTGGGCCTACTACTTGGACCCCAGGAGGGAATTTGCCGAAGATCTTGGCCAGCAACCAAGAAGAAAGCCTCTGCATTTGTGGCCAGCAAGAATCCTGTAATTACAATTCCATAATACGCTCATTAGCAAACAGGGCCAGTAGCCAGGAGGAGGGCTAGAGTTATATGAACTGGATCTGCAGAACTTGTGCAACTTTTACCATACTCATGCTAATGCTCAGGCCAAAGTCTGTGAAGAAAGCCTCCACAATTCAAGTAATACACAGAAGAGAAGACTTAGCAGTACTTGTGGCCAGCAACCAGGAGGAGGAAGTAATACAAGTTTGGTAAGGGTAGTATGTAAAGCAGAAGGGTATATATCTCTTCTCCATGGGAATAGAGGGACCTAGGGAAGAGCTTGAAGCAGGAGGTGGGCATTTCCTCCCCTCCCCCCACCTCAATGGGGAAAGAGGCAGGGAGGGTGCATAATCACCTGCCTTATGCTCAGTATCTGCTTTATCATCATAAGGAATCAAACTGTAATTATAAGTCTATATAACGTAAGTCTACATAACATAAGTCTATATCATACATTGGCTATACATGTATGGTGGAGACTTAGGATGTGTGTGATGTGTGCAGGGTGATAAGGCAGTTCTACCTGCTTTGAAATGCTGTGAGAAGGAATTGAACCGTTACAAGTATTTTTGACTATTAATAAATCATCATTAATATTACTACAAACTCCTATTAATATATTACTACTGGAATTAATAGTATTATTGACTCCTATTATTAGTATTACCTGTTATTGTATTATAAGTTTATATAAGCCAGGATGAAAGTCAACTATAATTATAATGCATAGTTATAATGCATAATAGTTCGGTTGTTGAGAGAATCCTGAAGGAAGTGTTGTCATCCTCTTCATCTTCTCTTTCTTCCTCTTCTGCCTCTTGTCACACCAACAGGGTTCAATCAGCCTGCGGCTAGCAGTGGAAGGGGATCTAAAAACTGGAGGGAGGGAGAATAGAAAGAGCATCAGAATTTGTACTGATGCCTTTTGTACACCTTATGGTCCTTCCTTCATGCCCATAAAATTCCACCAGCCCCATTTACAATAAATGTAAGCTAAACAATGCCAGAGATCACCCTATAAGGGTGCAGGGCAGTGGTGTACCAACAGGGGTAGGCGGTGTGGGTGTCCTGGCATAGCCGTGAAGGCAGCACCATTGGTAAGTGCAAAGGGGGCACCTGCACTCTGCGAAGACCCACGGTACACCACTGGTGCAGGACCTTGAGCAAATTAGCACCCCCTGCCACTCAGAGCCAATCCTGCATGAGGCGGTGGTGGGGGAGAGGAGTTGGCGAGTGTCCAGAAGTGAGACTGGTGGCAGTGCTGAGGAGCTGCTAAGTCCACTCCACCCATCTCTGCAGTACTGTGCCTGGGGCAGTCACTTGTATTCGTGTCCCGCTAGGGATGACCCTGCCACCCTCAGGGCAGACAAGTGTCATGTGTTACTTACCCAAGGTGGCATGTAGCACATCATCATGTCCTCTTTTGAGTTGCATGTCACAGAGGTGCAGGCATCAAATAGCACTCAAAGCTTCACTGCACCCCACTTGCTCAGCCTGCAGTCTTCTCAAACCCTAGATTCACATTGCTGTGCCCTCCTGGGGAAGTCTTGTGACTAGAATGAGTCCTTCTCTGTCCCTGCTGTGCTGTCATTCTTCACCCACCTCAAACCTCCCTCGTCAATACAGTAAATATGCACCCTGACCTCTGCTCCCCCAATTTACAGCGCTTGAGCAAGGAACCCCCCCATCCCACCCCTCACCCCCGTAGCCTCATTTTGGTGTGGAAAAAAACCCCAGATACTCTGGTGCCAGGCTGGAAAGTACAAGAAAAGAAGGCAGAAAAGTTGGCAAAGTACCTGGGTTTGTGTGCAAGCAAAGCAGGTCTTAAAACCCATGCCACCCCCTCACCCATGGCCTCGCTTTGGTGTTCCAAAACAAAGGAGACAGTGTCTGGTACCTGGCTGGAAAAGAGCGCAAAGAGAATCTTGAAAAAGCACATTTTCAAAATTTCTGTCTAGGAAAAATGCAAGGAAGGGTTGTGAAGGGTGAGTGAAAGAGCCTGGGAAGGCATGAGCCCATGTGGGCAACTTTGCAAAGTGGCTGGTGGCTTGCAAAAAAGTAAGCCAGGCTGCTGGGGTGTGACACACCCTTTCCTTCTCCCAACTAAGGAAGGTGAAATTAAGGTATGCCCTCAAAAGTGACTTTGCAGAGAAGGCGCTGCCTTTGCAGAATGCTGGTGTGCAAGCCAGCACTTGTGTGTTGCGACCCACCCAGGCAGCCCCCCTGTTTACCTCTGGAGCCCTGCTGTATACCTGTGCAAGAGAGATTGCTAATCCCCTCCCCCCCCGGCACCATGCAGCAAGTGGCAGGAAAAATGAACAGAGAGAAATGAACCCAAACAATGAATGAAATCCACCTTCTCAACAAAGCAGTGTAAGGGTGGATATGGAGGCAGACACAGGAAACCAGGAAACCATGAGGTTTTATTGTTTGCAACACACTATTGTAGTTACTTGTACTTCTTTGCCTTCACCCCACCATGACCCTGAACCACCCCTGTCTCCCTGAAATGCAGTGGTGCCCTCCTGGCTGTGCTGGCAGTCATATGGCCCTCCTCTGACCCCACTGAGTTAGGGAGAACAGGCTCAGCTGTAATTGTCTGGTCATCTGGCACAGAGGCAAGATGAGCAGACCGACTTTTCCTTTCAGGCATCATGCCCATTTATTTAGATACTTGTGCTTACTCTGAAAGGCATCATTGAAAGTGTCCTGTAACCTCTGCAATTCAACATGGGACTCATTGACCACATCTGTCAAATTCCACATGGTGTCTTGCACTTTCTTGAGGATGGCATCCTCCTTACACAGTGACTCATGGAGTTTGTCCCTCCAGGCATCTGTGGGTTTCGCTCTGGCTACTGAGGAGTCTGCCAAAACCTCAAGTGAGGTTTTGTGGGTCCATCTCTGCTTGCTGCGAAAATCTCTGCAGTGCTCTGCTGTATCACAGAATCAATGAGTCGGAAGGGACCTAGACAGATCATCAAGTCCGACCCCCTGCCATGGGCAGGAAGGAGCACTGGGGGTGGCAGGGGTCACAAGACCCCAGCCAGGTGCCTATCCAGTCTCCTCTTGAAGATCCCCAGGGAAGGTGAGAGCACCACTTCTCTGGGAAGCCTATTCCAGGCTCTGGCCACCCTTACAGTGAAGCAGTTCTTCCTAATATCTAACCTAAACCTATCCTCCCTCAGCTTGTGGCCATTGTTCCTGGTGACTCCAAGGGGGGCGCTGGTGAACACACTTTCCCCAAGTCCCTGCTGGTGGCCCCTGATAAGGTTGTAGGCAGCCACAAGATCCCCCCTCAGTCTCCTCTTGCAGAGACTGAAGAGATTCAGGTCCTTCAGTTTTTTCTCATAGGGCTGGCCACGGAGGCCCTCAACCATACGAGTGGCCTCCCCTGGACCCTCTCCAGGTTCTCCACATCCCTCTTGAAGTGCAGCGCCCAGAACTGGACACAGTACTCCAGCTGCGGCCTGACCAGCGCCACTTAGAGGGGGAGCAAGACCTCTCTGGACCTGTTAGTGATGCCCCTGTTGATGTATGACAGGGTGTGGTTGGCTCTGCCTATTGCTTCGTTGCATTACCCTGCTGTAGTGCGAGCAGGGCGCCGTTTTGGGCAGCCATGGGTTGTGGTAGCTGATAAAAAAAAAAAAAAGCAATGGTTGCCTTCCTCCCAAGAGGAGGAGAGAACACGCCCCTGTAGCAGGGCACTAAGGTGCCTGCTACTGAAAAACAGTAGTATGGGCTCAGCTGCTGGTTGCTAGGGGCAACCAGGAGGAGCTAAGGGCGACACCTGGTGGGTCAGCTGACCAGAAGGGGCAGGGCTGACCGCCATAAAATAAAGACAGGAGGCTGTGGGTGCTCTCTCTCTCTCGCTCCCTCCCTCTCCTGACTGGCAGCTGGGTCGAAGGAGACACTATTAGGCTGAGGAAAAGAGCTTGACCCTGAAAGGAAAGAAAGGAGAAAGGCCTGGAGGTATAAGTCATTAGTTACAGGTGTGATATGGTGTGGGTTAGAGAACATTTGTTTAAAGTTAGGTTTTAGCCAGGAGGCTTATGTTTGAGTTACAGCCAATTGGCTTGGGTTATTATGTTGGTTGTTTGTGTTTACTGTTGACTGGAGGATGAGGTGAGGCTGTAGGGGTTAGAGGAGGCCTTATAGGGGCTCCACAGTAGTGTGGAGGTCCAGCGCCGGAGAGGGCACCATGTTTTGGGGTGTATCGCCCCCGCCCCAGTGTGGGCAGTATCGTGAGGGTAAAGCCCCAGTGCAGGCACAGGCGAGACGCCCCAGTGGGGACAAGACCCGGAAAGGGCGTCTGGGGGCCAGGCATGGCTATGGCCACCTGAGCCTTGGTTGTAAGGAGCCCAGTAGGGCCCAAGACCCGAGAAGGAGGGTCTGGGGGCCAGGCACGGCTACGGCCACCTGAGCCTCGACTGTGGGAAGCCCCAGTGGGGCATAAGACCCGAGAAGGGGGGTCTGGGGCCAGGGATGGCTACGGCCACCTGAGCCTCGGTTGCGGGAATCGCGAGGCCAGGCCCCGGCGCGGGTAGGGAATCGCGAGGCCAGGCCCCGGCGCAGGCAGGGAATCACGGAGATGGGCCTCAGTGTGGGCAAGAGCTCAGAGAAGGGCCCCAGAACAGGTGGTATCTGCAGGAGGAGCCAGGGAGCGCCCGAGAGGGCACAGGCAGATAGGGAGATGAGCCAGAGAGCATCCGTGAGGGCACAGGTAACGGAGACGAGGCAAAGAGCCCAGGAGGGCCCGGGTGACTGTAGAGCCCACATATAGCCCCAAAGGTTAGAGTGCACCGTGTCACCAAAGGCAGGGCATTGACTGGGACATCTCAAGGCACCGTGCCAAAGAGGGTAAAAAGGCAGCCTCCCTTTAACAATATTACCATCAAAGATGTGGTGGGCGAGATAGTGAGGGTTATTTGAAACTGATTTAGCACAGTAGGTAGGGGGCACTAGGGGAGATCACGGCACCCCTAGGTCCCGTCCTGCCACAGCCCCCACCCCAACCATGCAGTGCACAAAATGCTGGCAGGCACAGAAACAGACCCTGCAACAGTGGGGTACCACTTGTACTGCCCAAAACTTACAAGTACTCACTTTGGAAACAGGTCCACGGCTGCCACTGCCCATGCTAGCTGCAAAAAAATAATTAAAGCAGATAAGTACTTTGGCGTCTGTTACATTATGAGCTATCGAACCCATCATGCACCACCACCAAAAGAACATGGCATCCCACCTACAGCAACACATGAAATTCTCCCCCTTCCCCTGGGTCCCACAAACCCAACCAGCACAAACCTGGGCATTGACTGGCAGTGGCAAGAGGCATATTACAAAATCCATCATGTTCATGGGTATCGGTAACAGCAGATGATGTATTGGCCGCATGGGTTTCTTCCTGACCCTCCACCTCCTTTGCTTCATTATCTGTGCTAGTCTGTGGAATGGAAGGGCTAAGTGGCACTAAGTGTATGGTGACTGATGATTCTTCCTGCCACTCATGGTCATCAGGGAGCAGGGAGCGGTCTCTGTACAGCTGAGACATGCTCATGGTTTCACCCTCAGGAGGGGCTGCCGCCGCCTCCTCCTCCTCCTCTTCTTCTTCCTCCTGCCTAACCCCAGTGCTGAAAGTCGTCATATCCAGCTAATCGCCCAGGTCATCCTTGTAGAGAATGATGAACAGCTTGTCATAGAAGGGGGGCAATTGTGCGACCTGCCCCCGAATGAGAGTTCACATCTTTGGCTCTGTAAAACACTGATCTCAGGGACTTGATCTTGCACCAGATCTGGGTCCAGTCACGATTGTGCCCTCATGCCTGCATGCCTTTTGTGATCTCTTCATAAACAGGCTTATTCCTCCTACTTTCCAGCCTGTCTATGATTCTTTGCTCTGACCAAATGTTGATTAAATCCTCCAGTTCTTCCCAGGGCCACTTGGGTCCACAGGCATTGGAGCCTCCTGGATCATTGGCTCCATACTGGTGGCCTTTGCTTTCTGAGACATGGCGAAGCAGTTTGTGGTCAACAGCACAAGGAATTTGTGAAAGGGGGCTGGCAAATCTGGAGCAGGGGACACCTTTCTACTCAAGCTGTGCTTGCATGAGGGTGTGGGAAAATTCTAAGGATTGTGAAGTCATTATCTGTAAGTGTCAAAACACCCAAAGGCAATGAAGCACCCAGTTTACCAAAAAAAAGACCTGGTGATGGGGTAAATAAGGCCATTGTACTTTGGGATAGCTGCTCAATGGCCCAGAATGTTGCAAAAATCAATACTTACCTGCCTGCTTGTGCAAAATAATTTTATTACAGAAGCACAGCCTGTTTTCCCTAAAGTGGCAAAAGTTTTGAGTAGCCTACATTACCAGGAGAGGAGTAGGCAAAACATTTTATGTTCGCAAGCTTGATTGCATCACAACACTAATGGTTGCTAAGCTCAGGATGAAAGCATGTGCAAAACCCCCAGTGCCCCAGGGTGCTGGGGTGAAGTGTTGAAAAAGCAGCTACACCAACCTCCAGACCACACAGCACCCTATAGTCCCTGCCCCACACTTGGTGCAGATGGGTGAGAAGCCACTACTGACAGAGAGGAGCAAAATGGAGAATGAGGATGAAATACATGACAATGGAGAACAACTCAGTGAAGAGTCCTCCAACATGGAGAATATGGAGGATGTGGAGAAGGAGGAAGAAGTGATAGTGCTGCTTCTGCTACTGCTGTTTACCTGGGTATTACTGTGGCAATGTTTGAGAAGGATACGAACTGTGCTACAGTGTTCACTGGCAAGTTGTGTTCCTGGTTTAACAGCATTAATGACAATAATGAGAAATCACAGGTACCCAGAGGACTTGGAATACACTGAGCAAAGTGAAGACGTGGAATTGACTAGGCTCTGTTGAGAAACCTGAGGAGGACCGGAATCCGCATGATGTGGGCCCGCAAGAGCAGCTTGGACTGGTGGGAGCGAATTGTGCTGATGACTTGGAATGACCACCAGTGGCTGGAGATGTTCTGAATGAAAAGCGAGACATTCAATCATATCATCTCAATTGTGGAGCCCCACATCATGAGGCAGGACATTAACATGAATTGGGCCATCCCACCAGACAAGAGGATTGCAATGGCTATTATGAAGCTGGCCAGCCCATCCAACTTCTGCTATATCGTGAACCAGTTCAGTGTGGCTGTGTGCATTGTTGGGCTGGCAATTCGTGAGGTATGCCAGCTTCTTAAGGAGATGGCTGCAAACAAAATGATCTTCCTAGTGAATCCACAGCAAGTCATAGATGGTTTTAATGAGAAGGGGTTCCTGAACTGCACGAGAGCTTTAGACAGCACTCACTTCCCAGTGCTGTGCCCCACAGGGAAGCGGGAGGGCTTTCACAAACAGGAAAGAATATGCTTCTGTGATCCTGCAAGCCATGGTGGACCACTGGGGCTGGTTCACAAATATTTATACCAGGTGGGCCAGCAGCGCACAAAATGCACGTGTGTTCAGAAACTCTCCTCTGCCTGGCCTTGCGAAAAAAGGACACTATGCACCTGGCATGGAGGAGACAGTGATCTGTGGCGTCACCGTTCTCCCAGTTATATTAGTGTATGCTGCCTACCCCCTAAATCCCTGACTCATGAAGCCTTATGGAGGAAACATCACCAACCTGCAGAAGCTGGTTTTTAACTAGTTTCTGAGCAGTTGCAAGATGGCCATGGAATGTGCATTTGGCCAACTGAAAGGACAATGGAGAGCACTTATGTGCTGGCTCGAGATGGAGGAAGAAAATATCACAGCCTTTATAGTGGCAGCCTGAGTGCTGCACAATATCTGTGAGAGCCAGAGAGAGGTTTTCAAGGGGTTGTAGGAAGAAGAAGCATGACAGGCAGTGGCCAGAAAACAGAGATGTGTCTGGGCAACAGCAGCAGCACAGGGATGGAGGAGATATCCTCAAGGAGAGGCTGGTCAGGTGACCCTTGTGTGTGATTGTCTGGCAGGATATATTGCTGACAACAACACCCAGGAGTGCTTTGTTCTTTTTCTTGGTTATGTTAAAATAAATTCATTTACACTTTAAATCTCTGTCTGTCTACAGCGGTGTGTGGTGTTGCAGATGGGGGTGGAAGGGATGATGGTCAGGGGAAGGGGGAGGAAATCTGGACTGGGCTAGGGATTTGCTGCTTCTAGACTGTGGGCGGTCTGGGGGAGGGGGTGACACACTGTCACCCACATCTGAATGAGCTCTCCCCCCCGCATGGATGGAGGGGGAGAGCAATTAACTATTATAACTCTTGGCGAGCTAGGCACATGGGGGACCAAACTGAACAGCAATGCACATTTTCAAAAGCATTCCAAAAACATTTATAAAATAATTCACAACACACCTCCAATAGCTATATGTGGCACTATACAAACAGATTGATGGTGTACCTGGGCAGGGAATGGGAGGGCTCCAATGGGAGCCCCCATTGGAAACTGTACAAAGATCAATGAGCTCAGGAATGCTGGGAAATGTACTCCCCCCCAAAAAAAACCCAAGGAAAAAAAGCCAGAAGGGCTCACCACCAACAACATCAACAGCAATCACCAATCAACTGGGTGGCAACCAACACCCACCCACCCACCTGCTACTCTAAACCCTGAATATTTGATGGTATCATAGCAGTTATCATAGCAGCTATAGTAAATGAATGAAAAAACATATATTTGTAACATGGTGGGATGGAAAGGAACAGGAGGGGAGGATTTAAGCAGCTTGTCTTTGGGATTGGGATGGGGTCTTTGGGATCGCGTACTGAAGGAGAGAGACCAGACCGACTGAGCATAGGTGGGGGCAAGTGACAAGGATTTTGGGGTGACCATGACCATTCCCAGGGGAGACTCCCAGTCAGAGTCAGGACTGCCCAGTTAGAGCCTGGGGGGGTGGGGATGCTGGGGTGTCCGGGTAGTTTATATGCGCCCCTTGCTGTAATACCTTAGGAAAGACATTACACAGGGTAAGTTGGTATTTGACACTCCCTACTGAAATCTGCGGGGAATGACACACAAGGCTTAAGTCGCTCAAAAGTGCCATTCATGTGAACAAGAACACCATGTCATGCTAACAAAAATGCACATAAAAAAAAAGCTACATTAAAATTTTCAGGTGCACTACATTAATGCCTGTGTCATGTACACACTCCGTGAGTCTCCTTCTTTATGTTTGCTCTCAGGGGCTGACAGACATGTTGTCTGTGCTGATGGCCTGCCAGCAACTCATTGGTACACTCCATCCCTTGCTGGTTGTCTTTTTCCATTAGCAGCCAGCCTCAGCACTGCCCCTGCTTAGAGTTCCCAGGGGGAAGTGTCCTTGTTGAGGTACAGATATCCTGTATTAAACAGTTACATTAAACCATTTTATAGTTTAATTAGGTGCACAGTCCCACCAGGGGAAATGCATTATTGGACCTGGTTCTGGCCACAGGCAATGACCTAGTGAAGGGACTGCGGGTTCTCAACCACCAGGGCGATTGCAATCATCGCCTACTGGAATTCACCATCCAGCGCAGGGTAACAAAGGCTTGCAGCAAGGAAGCATCCTTGGACTTCAGGAGGGTGGATTTCGATGAGGTAAGGAGACTAGTCAGGGAGTCACTGAGGTCCCAGAGGGAAGGGGATTTGGGAATCCAAGAAGAGTGGTTGTTCCTTAAGGAGACGATCCTTCAAGCCCAAAGGGTGACAATCCCCATGCGAATCAAAGGGGGCAAGAGTGCTCAGAAGCCCCCATGGCTCACCAAAAGCATCCAGGAATGTCTCAAAGCCAGAGAGGCGTACACCCAATGGAAGGGAGGGGCCATCAACAAGGAGGATTATACCTCCATTGCTCGAGATTGTAGGGGGGCTGTTAGGAAGGCCAAGGCAGAGATGGAACTAGGACTAGCTTCCTGGATCAAGGACAACAAGAAGTCCTTTTTTAAATACATAGGGGGTAAAAAGAAGGTACTGAGTAATGTGAAGCCTCTTCAGGACACGCTTGAAAATCTGGTGGTAGCACCAGATGACAAAGCTAACCTGTTTAACAGATTCTTTGCTTCCATTTTTCTGAGCAGGGACAGGGACATCCCCCACCACTGGGATCCCAGATGGACCCAGGGGAGGCACAGCCAGGCCCAGGGTCAGTGAGGGCCTAGTCAGGGAACTCCTGGTGGGACTAGATGTGTTCAAATTAGCAGGTCCTCACGATCTCCACCCCAGAGTGCTGAGGGTATTAGCAGAGGTCATTGCGGGACCCCTGGCACAGCTTTAAGAGCACTTGTGGTGCTCTGGCAAGGTGCCAGAAGACTGGAAAAGGGCCAATGTGGTCCCCATTTTCAAAAAAAGGAGGAAAGAGGACCCAGGAAACTATAGGCTCATTAGTCTTACCTCAGTCCTGGGAAAGCTCTTTGAAAAAATTATCCAGGAGCACATCTGCAAGGGACCAGCAGGGGAGATTATGCTTAGGGGCAATCAACATGGGTTCATTAGAGGCAGGTCCTGTCAGACCAACCTGGTTGCCTTCTATGATCAGGTCACGAAAACTTGGATGCAGGTGTCGCAGTGGATGTAGTCCTTTTGGACTTTAGGAAGGCTTTTTACACTGTCTCTCACCCCATCCTCATTAAAAAATTAGGCGACTGTGGTGTCGATGCCTATACAGTCAGATGGGTCACAAATTGGCTGGAGGGCCACACCCAGAGAGTGGTGGTGGATGGGTCATTTTCAACCTGGAGGGATGTGGGCAGTGAGGTTCCCCAGGACTCAGTCCTTGGGCCCGCACTGTTCAACATCTTGATCAGCAACTTGGACGAGGGGGTAAAAAGCACTTTTTTCAAATTTGCGGATGACACTAAGATGTGGGGGAAGTGGGCATGATAGAAGAGAGGGACAGGCTACAACTAGATCTGGACAGGTTACGGGGCGGGCGGATGAGAACAGGATGGGTTTCAATACTGACAGGTGCAAGGTGGTGCACCTGGGGAGGAAGAACCAGCAGCATACCTACAGGCTGGGGAACTCCCTTCTTGTCAACAC
Organism: Crocodylus siamensis; assembly: GCF_052110815.1. Lineage (NCBI taxonomy): Eukaryota > Metazoa > Chordata > Crocodylia > Crocodylidae > Crocodylus > Crocodylus siamensis. The sequence goes on along the minus strand of NC_143404.1, from coordinate 40,311,336 downwards.
AGAGGCAGAAAAGGATTTCGGAGTCACTATTGATTTCAAGATGAACATGGGCTGCCAATGTGGGGACGCGGTCAGGAAGGCCAACTGCACCTTGTCATGCATCCATAGATGCATCACAAGCAGGTCCAAGGTGGTGATCCTCCCCCTCTATGCAACACTGATCAGGCCGCAGTTGGAGTACTGCATCCAGTTCTGGGCACCGCACTTTAGGAGGAATGTGGACAGCATGGAGAGGGTCCAGAGGAGGGCCACTCGCATGATCAGGGGCAGCAGGGCAGGCCCTACAAGGAGAGGCTAAGGGACCTGAACCTGTTCAGCCTCCACAAGAGAATGTTGAGAGGGAATCTGGTAGCCGTCTACAAACTATCCAAGGGGACCAGCAGGGAATAGGAGAGTCCCTGTTCCCCTGAGCGCTACCAGGAATAACAAGGAATAACGGCTATAAGTTGACTGAGAGTAGATTCAGGCTAGACATCAGGAGGCACTACTTCACAGTCAGGGCAGCTAGGATCTGGAACCAACTTTCTAGAGAAGCGGTGCTCGCTCCTACCCTGGGGGTCTTCAAAAGGAGGCTAGACAATCACCTAGCTGGGGTCATTTGACCGCAGCATTCTTTCCTGCCCATGGCAGGGGGTCGGACTTAGTGACCTGCTTAGGTCCCTTTCGACCCTACCAACTATGAAACTCTGAAACCAACTATCCAAGCATCACAGTGTCCCATAAGATGCAGAGCCTGCTGGAAGACTCTGCAATAGATATAGCAATACATGCAGCACTGAGGGAAGGGACTGGCAGCTTTGCTTAGGATCACTTCCAGCTCAATGATTGCTTAGGGTTTATTAATGCCTTTTACCAGCTTCGATGTTGGAGTTTAGGGCTTTGTAGGAATATGAAGGTGGAGAGGATCTGAGTGCAGCAGGGTCCTGGTGACCAGGAGCCAGGAAACACAGTTGATCCTATGAGAGTCTTTGTAATGTGAGGAAGAGAGACACATGCAGCCATAGTATGGGTTGTAATCTGCCTCCAAACAAGGTGCTATTTGACGTTTGTTACTGTCCCCATGATATTGCCCTCTAGTCCTCGCTAACGTGTATGAAGGAGACTCTATGATCACTCCCTACTGTTGAGATAAATGTTCTGTTCCCACATTATGCAGAGCCAGGCACAGCTGGGTACCTCAATGTTAATGTCCAAAACCCATCCCCAGAGCTCTAATGCACCAAAACCAGAAATGAATCAGTGAAGGCACTCCAAGTGTTTCTCACACAGCCACAAGTACACTGAAGATGAAGGCAATGACAACAACTGATGAGGGATACAGTGGGGTATCTTCACCACTACATCTCTAGCTTTAGCAGATGAGAGCAGAGCGGGTGGAAAGGGCATACTTGGGAGTAGACCTACCCAAGATTGCCAGTGCTTGAGTGGTTCTATCCTTTTGGTAAGTGTTTGCAAAGACAAGCATTGGGTCATTGGTCCCAACATCCTTTCCATGTACAAGAACTGCCTTAATCACTTCTGGTGCAATCAACAGCACAGTATATAGGTGTCCTTCAGAGCAGAGCCCAACTAGCCCAGCCAGGTAAGCCCAGCTCCATCAAAGGGATGCCCTGTCTTGCAGGGCTATATGGTCAGCAGGACCATTGCTCAACAGAGCACTTGAGGGATGGGACTGCTTCTTAGAAAGGAAAGGAAGTGTTTTGGTACAGGTTGCTAGGATGTAGCAATACAACCATACAGCCCATCCACACCAGAGGAGCCAGCATTGTCCATGCTACTTTTAGATGGGGAATTACTATCCAGGCAGATGAAGGAGTCAGTTGACTTTAATGACTCATTATTTTTCATTCCAGAACTCTCTCTTTTTCATAGACTCATAAAATCATTAAAAAATTGGGTTGCAAGGGACCTCAGGAGGTAAAGGTAGGATCACCCCCAACTAGATCATCCTAGCCAAGGCTTTGTCTAGCCAGGTCTTAAAGTTCTCCAAAGAAGGAGGGTCCACAACTTCTCTGGGTAACCTGTTTCAGTTTACCCTCCTAGTGAGAAAATTCTTCCTAATATAGTAAAATCTCTGTCATTCGGCACAAGTGGGGAATGGAGGGGGGGTGCTGGTTATTTAAAAATTCCAGTTATCTGAGAGTATACCTAGTAAGGAAGACAGTGCCATAATTGTAGTGCAATTTTTCAAAGAATTAGTGTACAATACATTACAGTATAATATACTATATAAAGAATAAAACAGTATACAGGTACTTATGAATCAAATAGTAGTAAACCAGCACTGGAGTGAAAAGAAATTCTGAGGCAGTCATATACAGTACAGTACACAAAAGTGGCATGTAGTACACTATTGGCAGGGCATGGTATACACCTAGATCACCTAAAAGTACGGTACACTTAACACTACAGCATGCGTCCTGCAGCTGAAAGTGGCACAGCAGGCAGCAAAGCGGGGCTGCACTCTGTGCGTCCTGCCGTTGAAATTCTGGTTAATAGAGTATTCTAGTTAGTTAAATGCTGGATAACAGAGATTTTAGTATCTAACTTAAACTTCCCTTGCTGCAACTTGAGACCATTACTCTTTGTTCTGTCATCTGTCACCACTGAAAATAATCTAGCTCCATCCTCTTTTGAACCCTCCTTCAGGTAGTTGAAGGCTGCTATTAAATCCCCTCTCAGTCTTCTGTTTTCTAGACTAAATAAGCCCAGTTCCCTTAATCTCTCCTTATAAATCATGTGTCCCAGTCCCCAAACCATTTTTGTTGCCCTCTGCTGGACTCTCTCCAATTTGTCCACATCCTTTCTGTAGTGGAGGTGCCAAAACTGAAAACAGTACTCCAGATGTGACTTTACCAGTGCTGAATAGAGGGGAATAATCACTTCCCTTGATCTGCTGGTAACACTCCTACCAATGCAGCCCAGTATGCCATTAGCCTTCTTGGCAACACAGGCACACCATTGGCTCATATTCAACTTACTGTCCACTGGTCCTTTCCCGCAGAGCTGCTGCTCAGCCAGTTAGCGCCCAGCCTGTATGAGAGCATGGAATTGTTCCATCCTAAGTGTAGGACTTCGCAGTTGTCCATGTTGAACCTCATAAGATTTCTTTTGGCCCAATCCTCCAATTTGTCTAGGTCACTCTGAATCCTAACCCTACCCTCCAGTGTATCTACTAGTCCCCTCACCTTGGTGCCATCTGCAAACTTGCTGAGGGTGCATTTTATTGTCCAGGTTGTTGATGAAGATATTGAACAAAGCTGGCCCAAGGACCAACTCCTGGGGCACTCCACTTGATATTGGCTACCAACTAGACAGTGAGCCATTGATTACTACTCTCTGAGTCTGATGCTCCAGCCAGGTTTCTATCCATCTTACAGTCCATTCATCCAACCCATACTTCCTTAGCTTGCCTGCAAGAATGTTGTGGAAGACCATATTAAAAGCCTTGCAAAAATCAACCACGTCCACTGATTTTCCTGCATCCACAGAGCCAGTCATCTCATCATAGAAGGCAGTCAGGTTGGTCAGGCATGACTTGCCCTTGGTGAAACTGTGCTGCCTGTTCTTAAGCACCTTCTTCTACAAGTGCTTAGAAGTTGATTCCTTGAGTATCTGCTTCATGATTTTTCCAGGGATTGAGGTGAGGCTGACTAATCTGTAGTTCCCTGGCTCCTCCTTTTTCCCTTCTTTAAAAATGGGCACTATATTTGCCCTTTTCCAGTCACCCAGTACTTCTCCCAATCGCCATGTGTTTTCAAATATGATGGTCAGTGGCTCTGCAATCACGTCAGCCAATTCCTGCAATCACATCAGCACCCTCAGATGCATCCCATCCAGCCCCATGGACTTGTATATGTCCAACTTTTCTAAATCGTCCTAACGTGTTCCTTTGCCCCTGTTGACTGATCACCTCCTCCCCAAACTGTGCTGCCAGGTGCAATAGTCTGGGAGCCGGCCTGCTTGTGAAGACTGGTGAAAGAGGCATTGAGTACTTCAGACTTTTCTGCATCCTCTGTCACTAGGTTGCTGCCCCTATTCAGTAAAGGACTCACACTCTCCCTGATCTTCCTATTGTTACTGACATACTTGTAGAAACTCTTCTTGTTACCCTTCATATCCCTTGCTAGCTGCAACTCCAATTGTACTTCAGTCTTTCTGACTTCATCCCTGCATGCCCGTGCAACATTCTTATACTCCTCCCTAGGTGCTGTCCAAGTTTCCAAGTTTTCTTGGCCTTGATGTTCCACTAATCAAGCTAAACTTTCTTAGGGCATTTTTTTGCTGACTGCTAGCTACTCTTGCTCTCTCTTCTCCTATTTCACAGCCTTGGAGACTCATTAGCTCTTTTCAGAATCACAGATCCACTCATGGAGAACAGTCTTTAACAGTAGTTAAGGTTTCAGCTTTAGTTAAGCAGGAAAGTGAGTGTGAGCAGGTTGAAAATTAAGACTTTGTGCTTGCCCTATGCAGCCATAACTCTAGAACAATCTTTTTTTCTTCATTCTGCATTTCAAAAATAAGGTATCCATTATTTTCAGGGTCGTGTTTTATGCTAGAAAATACAGTATTTATTTTATACAAAGGGAAAGCACACCAACCAGAGGCATTGAAAGCATGCTGGCCCAGAACTCTCCATAGCCTGGAGGTTATAGCATTGTATGGGAAGGTGGAAAATGGAGATGAAAATCCCTTCAGCTGCAGGAGGTACCTGAGCTTAGGACTCCTGTATCTTGGGTGAGTGCTTTAACCACTGAGGCTTGGCTAAAAGGGGACCTCTGCCACTTTCTCCTCCTCCTGAGCAAACAGCACTGCCTTGCCTTTGCTTTTGTTCAAGAAGCCCAAAATGGAACATCTGCTGCTTTGTGAAGCAGGAATCAAAGCAGGATACTTCTATCCTGGCCAGAAATTCAGCTACCCCTCATAATATACACACCTCAATTTGAGGAGGGCTAATTTTGGGGGTGGGGAAAGCATGTGTATATATGAGTAAATATGGTATTTGCTGGGGCAGAGCCTTAAACCCAGGGCTCTGTAGCCCAGGGGGATGCTCTAACCACTAGGCAGGAGAGTCATTCATGTGGACTCACTCTTTCTTTCTTCTCAGTGAATATTATATTATAGCTCAGATGGAAGGGACTAGAGAAGACTGGGAAAACCTGTAGCTGGTTGTTAGGGTGCGGTTCTAGCAAATAGGAGACAGAAGTACAAATACCTGTTCTGAGACATGGAGAGAGTTATTTAAATGCAGTTCTCCCAGTCCCAAGAGGGTGTCCTTATACTGGGTAAATATAGATCCTCCTGCTTGCTGTGAAGTTGATTTCAAAAGTTTTTTTCAATCAAAACTGTTTGGCATTGTTGGCCCAATTTCCAGACAATTCTAGGTCAACCCAAACTGCTAATTTTGGTGATTAAAATGTGTATCAGGAAACTTTCTTTCAGCTCTGCTCTGGGCCATTCCATGCCCTCTGGGCTAGGTAACTGTCATGCAGTGGCAGGATCTGGAGGATACTGCATATTGTAGATAGCCCTGCTGGAGTGACAGAGCAGAGACATTAATCTGCTCTGTGCATGCACACAATGGAGCTCTTTAGAAAGAGGTATTTTCTGAAAGCTTGGTGAAAATGCTGCACTTACTTGCAAATGACCCAAGGGACTTGGGAACCTGTAGTGGAGACAGTATAGTATACTGGCTGTAGTATGACATGAAGCATATAGACACCAAAGCCCTGGCTAAGAGCACCCTCACCCTTAACCCAGCCTCAGCCCCAGCCTGGGTGCTGCAGCAGACTCTCTGGCTGCAATCAGGACAGGCTGAGGGCAGCAGTGCCTGTAGCCCACAGCTGCACAGCACATGGCATTGAACCTGCAGGTTGTGTCACAGCAGATCTGATTCATTTATTTCAGGCCCTAGTGGGTTAAATAGAAGAAATGTCAGGAGAAGGTTAGCTTTTGTGCTGATGGAGTAGGGATTCAGGGAAGGTCCTTGGCTTCCTGCACCCTTAGCTGTGCAGGTAATGCCAGCAGCTTCCTGATACATAGCATCCCTAGTGTCATAGTGCCTCAGTCAGACTCTCTTGAGCAACTGGAAGTTTCCATGGCAATGGCCCTTCTGCAGCCTGCCCATTAACAAACACCCTAAGAAAGAGGTGAGTGGAGGTTTAGTGAGACTGGAGCTGGTGAGGGCGGAGGGGCAAGGCCAGCATTGCACCCTAGAACCCCACACTGCTCCAAGATCACAGGCAGCGGTAGTGGGAACTGAGTGCCCACTGCAGCCACAGAAGGGATGAAGGGAGGAATCACATAATGCCAACCAGCTCTACACTCCCTCCCATTTGTTTCTTCCCTTGTGAGATTAAAGACAGCAGCAGAGAAAAGCCATAATTTAGAATCTGCAGGGTTGCCTTCAGCCTGAGCAAAGGTGACACACAATGGGGAAGGGCAGCTGTGAAAGGGAACAACAGGGCTGGGGAGTCCTGTTGGGTGGTGTGGTGAACTTAGTAGCTACGACTCCTGTGATCCTGGAAAACTACTCACGCCATGCTGTGGCCAAGTGGCTATTGCAATCCCCATCCCATCCAAAACTCAGAGAGAGCAGATGAGGTCAGGACTGGCTGACATCATCATGAGGAAATGTCCATGTGCCATGGAGGCAGTGTGGAGAAACAGCTGGTTACCCTGTGTGGGGGATGCACTCCTGGCATTGCAGGTTGGGCTGGGCAGGAATTCTGCCTGCAACTGTGCCCAAGCCAAGTGTAATACACTGCAGATCAGGGGTCTCTGAATCTGCTTGTGCAACTGGGCACAGGTGCCCGAACAAGAAAGAAAAAGCTGAAAGATTTGGAGAGGGTCTAAATATGTGATATCTAGCCTGTCAAAGTAGTCCTTTGAAACTGAAGAGGAAGGGAGGCAAAGGGCTGAATTTCATGGTGCCTGCCTCTCCTTGATTGAATAGGAACTGGGTAGCTTCACACCATCAAAAAAGCTAGGATAGCATTCCTAAATGCACAGGAAGCTGCTCAAGTCTCTCCCAGTACTGCAAGAACCTTCATCTTTCCATGTGATCTCAAATCCCCATACATTCATTGTGCTTCATTTCTCCTTCTGTTCCCTGTCTTGTTCAAGTCATTGGAGGTCAGGCATAGAGCCCAAGAGTCCTGACATCAGCATCCTGCTTTAACCAGTTGCTCAGGTAGTATCCTAATAAGAGAGTTGTTCCGTGTACATCAGTCCCAAGAATTTATTTTATTTTAGCATGAGGTGTGTGCATGTGACTGCACAAATGCATGTGTGTGCATGCATATTTCTGTGTTTGTGTCTGTGTCTGGATCTATATACATATGTATGTGTGTATGTCTAAAAGGGATGGGCCACTTTTTCTAAAAATGGGGGTGGGCAACACAGCCTCTTGGGAAGGTGCTGGATCTTCTTCAGGCTTGGCCAGTAGGGACTGTGGGAAGGGTGCAGTGTGAACAGCAGAAGAGGGCTCCATTGAAGCTGATTTTTATGTGGAGAGGCTCATTAGCAGGGCTTTTTCTATGATCAGCGGGTAGTTCAATAAACCACCCACAAACAGAGGCATGTCTAATTCAGCTCTGGGCTGGCTGGTTTCCAGACCTCACAAGGGCCCAGGGGACTAGTTAAGCTCATTGCATTTCATTCAGAGTCTTCAGAAAGCTGCCTGCCCTCATTTAAATCAGATTTATTGAATAATTCTCCATGGAGCAGCTATCTCAAGACCAGCCACTAGAAGAGATGATCAATGAAACAGGTTAATGAGGCCCCTGTGCTTCCTGTAATGAATCCCCTCCCCATTCTTGTGGTAGAGCTCTCCAGTTGCCTCACCTCAGTGGGTCCCTCCAATTTTGCTAGGGTGGGGTGAGCACAACACTCCTCATGTTCAGTCCCTCTTCCAGCATCAGCCCTTTTTTCTGCCCCCAACCCCAGCACAGCCTTAATGCTCATCAGTGGGGCATTGCTCCAGATTGCTGGGGTGCTGGACTGCAGGTAACACTTTTGAAATCAGGAACAATTGGCTCTGAGGTTTGGCCCTTCACAGGGATGGCTCAGGCCAGCTGTGACATTTGTCTCTTAAGTTTGGCTCCAGTTCTGAAGCTTTGCCAGAGGTTGTAGGCAGCCGAGGAAACACTGGATTCTTGCTGCTGCTGTCTGTCCGTGGTTACTTCAAGCTCAGATGGATCCAGATGCTCAAGGATATTATTCATTATCATTTTTAACATTGTATTTGCCAGGAATATGCCATGTGTCATACAGGCCTCAGGATAGCTGGAAACTCAGGTAGAGTTCTTGCTCACTACACAGAGCTACGTAGCAGGGCTGCCTACAGACATCTTTACATGAGTGGCGGGAGCTCTCATTTGCCTTTAAAAACCTTTTCCCAGTTCATTACCAAAGAAGCTTCATGGGAGCTCCTGAGTTAGGGAAAGGAAGGACACTTTTCAGAGGGTAAATGGTCTAACCACATCGCAGAGCAGCAGCCCTTGCTGAAGCAGGATCACAGTTCAAAGTGGGTGTGTCTACACAAGATGCTTTACTGTGCAATAGAGTTAATTACTGCGTAGTAAGCAGCTGTGTTTACATGAGCTAACCCTTCCTGTGCAGGAATTTGCTCTATTTGGCAGTTAATTTGCTACCTGCAAATGCAAGTAGCAAATTAACTGCTGAGTAATTACAGGTCAATATAACATTTGTAGATGGCTGACCAGGAGCAAATTTATGGGACCACCATATGTGGCCCTGGACAGCTTGCCAAAACTCAGTAAATGGCCCTCTGCCTGCAATAATTACACACCCCTGCTCTAGAGTCTCTGCATGCACACACTGTGCCTGTCTCTGTGCACACACACACACTGTACCTTTCTATCTGCACACACACACCAACACACATTGTGCCTTTTTCTCTGCACACATGTGATGGGCTAGCTGGTAGTGATTTAGCGCAGGGGTTTTGAAAGAGTAAAAGATGCTTGGAGGACTTGGGGTTCCTTTTCCCCACCAATCTGGTAATGATTTGGCCCATGGGTTTTGAAAGGGTAAAAGTTGATTGGAGGGCTTGGGGTTCCCTTTCTTCACCAATCAGGCCCCAGAGACTCACCCTTCCATGTCCCCTGATTGGCCCCTTGGGTCACCTGGAGGGGGATAAAAGGAGCACCGCGGCTGACTCAGGAGAGACCGGTGAGGGACCACAAGGAAGAAGCTTCAAAGAGCTGAGCCAGTGGTGCAGGAGCAGGTGCCCCAGCAGCACCTGAAGGAGCAGGACCTGCAGGCAGCAGCTGACCCTCAGCAGTGCGGCTTGCGGCTGGCAGGAGAAGCTCCCCACTGGGCTCCAGGATCCCCAAGGAAAAGCTGCAGCCGGCAGGAGAGGCTCCCTAGCTCCAGCAAGGATCTGACCAGTGAACAAAGACGTTCCCAGCTCTGCTTCCAGCTTTGCCAATCAGAGGCCAGGAAGCTCGATGTGAGGCTGGGGCTCCTGGAAGGTTAAGACCCTTAGCAGCTTAGCGCAGTACTAGCACTTGTGGCTGTATGGTAGAGTTTCTGCCTACCATGTGGGAGATCTGAGTTGAAGTCCCAGCTGGGAAGACTTGGGGTGAGTGAAGTCATAGAATCATAGAAGTAGGTTGGAAGGGACCTTGTAGATCTTCAAATCCGACCCCCTGCCTGGGCAGAAGAAAAAACTGGGCTCAAATGATCCCAAGTAGGTAGGCATCAAGCCTCCTCTTAAAGACCCCTAGGGTAGGAGCCAGCCCCACTTCCCTTGAAAGTTGGTTCCAGATCCTAGCTGCCCTGACTGTGAAGTAGTTCTTATGGATGTCTAATATAAACCTCCTCTCCAACAACTTGTGGCCGTTATTCCTTGTTATGCTGGGGGGGGCGCTAGGGGAAACAAGATCTCTCCCAAACCCTTCTGGTCCCCCCTAGTGAGTTTATAGATGGTCACCAGGTCCCCCCTCAGCCTTCTCTTGTGAAGGCTGAACAGGTTCGGGTCCTGCAGTCTCTCATTGTAGGGTCTGCCCTGTTGTCCCCGGATCATGCGAGTGGCCCTCCTCTGGACCCTCTCAATGTTGTCCACATCCCTCCTGAAGTGGGGCGCACAGAACTGGACACAGTACTCCAGCTGCGGCCTGACCACTGTTGCATAGAGCTGGAGGATCATCTCCTTGTCCCTGCTAGAGATGCACCTGTGAATGCACGACAAGGTCCGGTCAGCCCTGCCAACTGTGACCTCGCATTGTCGGCTCATGTTCATCTTGGAGTCAATAATGACTCCAAGATCCCTTTTGGCCTCCGTGCTCTCTAGAAGGGAGTTTCCCATCTTATAAGTGTGCTGCTGGTTACTACTGCCCCAGTGCAGCACCCTGCACTTGTCAGTATTGAAGCGCATCCTGTTTTTGTTAGCCCACCCCTGTAATCTAAGTCTTGCTGCAGTCTTTCCCTCCCTCCTAGCGTGCTCACCTCACCCCAAATTTTGATATCATAAACGAATTTAAACAGGTTGCTTTTCACCCCATCGTCCAAATTGCTGATAAAGAAATTGAACAGTGTGGGCCCAAGGACTGAGCCCTGGAGGACTCCGCTGCCCACTTCTCCCCACCACCACCGCCCTCTGAGTGCAACCCTTCAGCCAATCTGCAATCCATCTGACTGTGTAGGCATCAATGCCCCAGTCATCCAATTTTTTTAATGAGGATGGGGTGGGAGATGGTGTCAAAGGCCTTGCTGAAGTCCAGAAAGACTACGTCCATGGCAACACTTGCATCCACGGCTTTTGTGATCTGATTATAAAAGGCAATCAGGTTGGTGTGACATGACCTGCCCCTAATGAAACCGTGTTTGTTGCCCTCGAGCATCATTTCTGAGGCCAGCCCATGGCAGATGTGCTCCATGATGATCTTCTCAAAGAGTTTGCCTAGGATTGAGGTAAGACTGACGGGCCTATAGTTGCCTAGGTCCTCCCTCCTCCCTTTTTTAAAGATGGGGACCACATTGGCTATCTTCCAATCATCTAGCACTTGGCCTGAGCACCACGAGCGCTCGTAAAGCTGTGCCAAGGGCTCTGCAATAACCCCTGCTAGCTCCCTCAAGACCCTGGGGTGGAGAGCATCTGGACCCACTGATTTGAACATGTCCAGCCCCTCCAGAAGCTCTCTAACCTGGTCCCCAACCTGAGGTCTGGAAGTGTTCCTCTTGAGTCCATCTTACATCACGGTGGGGAAGTCCCAGTCCCTGTACAAGAAAATGGAGGTGAAGAATTGGTTAAAGAGGTCTGCTTTCTCCTCTGGCGCAACCACCAGATTGCCCAGAGGATCTTGCAGGGGCCCCATATTTCCCAGTGCTTTCTTCATCCTCTCTATATATTTGAAAAAAGACTTTTTGTTATCTTGGATTTTGGATACAAGTCCTAACTCTATGTCCACCTTGGCTTTCCTGACAGCCCCCCTACAGGCCCGAGCAGAGGAGATAGCACCCCCCTTCCACCGGTTGTACACCGCCTTTTCAGCAATCAGGCATTCCCATATACCCTTGGTGAGCCAGGGGGGCTTTCGGGCACTCCTGCCCCCCCTTGCTTCTTGTTGGGATGGTCACCCTTGGGCCCTGAGTATCGTCTCCTTAAGGAACAACCACTCATCTTGGGCACTGGATTCCCCTGCTCTCGAGGACCCCAGCACCTCTCCCACTAATCTCCTCAACTTGTTGAAGTTGCCCCTCTTAAAGTGTAGGGCTACTGCCTTGCTGCAGGCCCTTGACACCCTGCACTGGATGGTGAATTCCAGCAAGCAATGATTGCTATCACCCAGGTGGTCAAGGACCTGGAGGCCCCTTACCAGGTCGTCGCCTGTGGCCAGGACCAGGTCCAACAGGGCATTTCCTCTGGTGGGACTGTGCACCTCCTGAATTAAGTGGAGGTCCTGTATCTCGGCCAGGAACCTCCTGGAACGGTCCAATCTGACTGACTCTTCCTCCCAGCAGATGTCCAGGTAATTTAAATCTCCCATGACAACTACATCCCTTGCCTTAAGTGCCTCTGCAAGCTGGCCGGAAAATTCCCAGTCCAGCTCTTCCCCTTCGTTGAGGGGTCTGAAGTAGACCCCCACCGTTAGATCCCTCTCCCCACGGCCCCCTTGTATCTTGACCCAGAGCACTTCCGCTTGCCCCTCTGACCCCATTTTGCTGGCAGAGGATGTGTATTGTTCCTTGACATAGAGCACCACACCCCTGCCTTTCCTTCCTTCTCTATCCTGCCTATAAAGCCTATAGCCCCTAATGCTAACTGCCCAGTCATGGGATGAATCCCCAAGTTTCTGTAAGCCCTATTATGTCTGGGTCTAAACTGACTATTCTGAGGGCAAGTTCCTCCTGATTATTCCCCATACTACGAGCTTTGGTATATAGGCATTTAAGGCCCTGCCTAGCTGCGTGTGCAAGGGAGAAATTCTTATGGCAGTGTTGTTTGTGTTTTATATTTTGTTAACCCAGTATTTTGTCAACTGGATGAATATATCTATGATTGTAAGCATCTAACCTTTATTGAATCCTGCCCCCTCGGGGCGTTGTAGTGTCCCCTATACCCCCTGGTTTATACTGGTTATGTTCCCAGTACTGTTCTCTCATTAAAAGGTATATGGTTAAGTCCCCATTAGTGATCTAGCTCTGCTCTATAGGGGGAGGAGGATCCCTACACCTCCCACAGCACTTGTGCACCTGCTCTGATCCCTTCAATTGGAGAGGTGGTACCTCTTGGAGTACTGCCCAGGTTATACACACACACACACACACACACACACACACAGAGTGTACCTTTCTCTCTGCACACACATATACACTGTGTGCCTTTCTTTCCTCACGTACACAACAATGTGCCTTTCTCTCTGCACGCACGCACACTTTGTTCCTTTCTCTCTGCATACACACACTGTGCCTTTATTTCTGTGTGTGCGTGCACGCACATACACACACCGTGTACCTTTCTCTCTGTGCGCACACACACACAGAGTGTGTGCCTTTTTCTCTGCCCCTTGACAGGTGCCTTGCCCCATGGTTGTCATCTTGAGACTGGAAATCCCGCCTCCTAATCCCTGACCTTTGCCACCTGAAGTCCCTCCCTTTGCCCCAAAAGTACTCCTTTTAGGAAGGGGTTTTGCCGTCTCCGAACCAGAAAAATTCCAGGTTATATTAAAAAATTGAACATCTACAACATGCATTAATTTCATTTAAAAAAATATTTTTGTCCTGGTTTACATGAGCTTGTTCAGTATACATAGAGGTGATTGCAAAATAGCTTAAAATGAAGTCTTACTATTGTATATTGCGGGGTGGGTATAGGTTTTTGGGGAGGTGGCTGGGGTGTCTGAGGGGGTGTGGGTGTTTGCGTGTATGGCAGTGTGAGGGGGTGTGTGCAGGTGTATGGTGGGGCTCACCCTATGAACACACACACACACACACACACACACACACACACAGAGTGTGTCTCTCTCTCCCTCTCCCTCATTGCACAGACACAAACGTAAACACTATCTCTCCCTTCCTCACTGCATGGACATGGACACAGAGACCCCCTCCTGCTCCTGGCCCCAGGGTTCTGGCATGGTCCTGTGCTCCCATGGTCCCGTGATGCAGCCTGGGGCCAAGTGGTGCTGGAGGCTGCTTGTGTCCAAAAGCTGCAGCAGGCAGAGACTTTGGGCGGGGAGGGGGGGCAGGAGTGGAAGGGGCTGCGGGTGGGGCGGGAGTTCCGCTCAGGTAGTCCTGAGTCCTGCTGGCTCTCCCTGGGTCCTACTGCTCTTGTTTCCTGTCATCTTTGACAGGCAGCCAGGAACAAATTTTCTAAAATTTAGGGCCCTGTGAGCCAGATAGAATGGCCTGCTGGGCCGGATATGACCCGCAGGCCATATTTTGCCCACCCCTGGATTAGAAGCCCCATTTGTATGCTGAATGCTAAATATTTTGTTCATGCGTCTTGGATAACAAGGTCTTGGATAATTTCATGTTTTGTTTAACTTCTACAGACCAAGAGAAGTTTTATTTCCTGGCTCTGGGAGTGCACTGAGGTGTAGCACCATATTTCCAAGTCTGGACCCCAGCTTGGTCATGGTTTCGTGCAGGCTACAGGCCTCAGACAGGGATCATAAATATGAGCAGAGGTTGTTTGGCCTGCTGTAAAGTCTCCAAACCTCCCACTCTTCCCTCTGCCCCTGGAATCTCCAGGGCCTCGTCATCTTAGCTGTCTCTCACCCCGTTCTCATTAAGAAACTGGGGGGCTGTGGTGTAGACACCCATACAGTCAAATGGGTCGCCAACTGGCTGGTGGGCCACACCCAGAGGGTGGTAGTGGATGGGTCCTTCTCAACCTGGAAGGACATGGGCAGTGGGTTCCGCAGGGCTCGGTCCTCGGGCCCGCACTGTTCAACATCTTCATCAGTGATTTGGATGAGGGGGTAAAAAGCACCCTGTTCAAATTTGCTGATGACACTAAGATACGGGGGGACGTGGGCACATTGGAAGGATGCAACAGGCTACAATCAAACCTAGACAGGTTACAAGGGTGGGCGGACGAGAATAGGATGGGTTTCAACACAGACAAGTGCAAGGTGATGCACCTCGGGAGGAAAAACCGGCACCATACCCACAGGTTGGGGAACTCCCCTCTTGTCAGCACGGAGGCGGAAAGAGAACTGGGGGTCATCATTGACTCCAAGATGAACATGGGCTGGCAGTGTGGAGAGGCAGTTAGGAAGGCCAACCACACCTTGGCATGCATTCAGAGATGCATCTCGACCAGGTCCAAAGAGGTGATCCTCCCCCTCTGTGCGGTGCTGGGCAGGCCGCAGCTGGAGTACTGAGTCCAGTTCTGGGCACCACACTTCAAGAGGGATGTCAACAGCAAGGAGAGGGTCCAGAGGAGGGCCACTCGCATGATCAGGGGACAGCAGGGCAGGCCCTATGAGGAGAGGCTAGGGGACCTGAACCTGTTCAACCTCCAAAAGAGAAGGCTGAAGGGGGATCTAGTGGCCTGTTATAAACTAGTCAGGGGGGATCAGCGGGCATTGGGGGAGTCACTGTTCCCCCGTGCACTGCCAGGAGTGACCAGGAATAACGGTCACAAGCTGGCATGTAGGTTTAGGTTAGATATCAGGAGGCGCTACTTCACAGTCAGGGCAGCTAGGGTCTGGAACCAGCTTCCAAGAGAAGTGGTACAGGCTCCTACGCTGGGGGTGTTTAAGAGGAGGTTAGATGAACATCTTGCTGGGGTCCTTTGACCCCAGTATTCTTTCCTGCCATGGCAGGGGGTCAGACTAGATGATCTGCTCAGGTCCCTTCTGACCCTAGAAACTATGAAACTATAAAACTATATCTTAACTGACCTGTTCTGTTGTGATAGAAGTTATAATTTGGAGACACTCTCTTACTTGGAAGAACATGTAGGTTGGGAGTTGGGAGATGGTTCCTCTGGTGAATTAGACTGCAGAGATTACCTGTAGTTCCACAATAAAATGTATTGCTTTCATTCTTCTCTTTCATGTATGCCTGGGTTTACTGAACCCTATGATCAATACATGTAGTTCCTCCCCTTCCCCACAGCTTGGTCTTGAACAGCTTCTTCAGGTCCTTGTGGGATGCTTTGGGGTAGTGGGATACATGGATTTCTCAGTAATGTGTCTGGTGGTGCTAGGGCTGAGAGAATCCACCCCCCATACTGGTTTGGGGGCACTTTACCTTTCAGGGCTTGGCTGTCTTCCAGTCATTGCAAGTCAACCCACAGGAAACACCCCATCCTCATCCCTGCCAGCCCTTGTAAAGGGTTTGCAGCAAGGGGGTGGAGCCATGAGGCACAGTACTGTAGGGGGCTGGCCTGTGATATCACTGTAGGAATCTGGAATGTGAATCATGGAATGGGTTATTCCTTACAGTAATGCAAACCCCTGCATTAACCCCTGCAGTAACCCCTGTATTGCAGGCATGCAGTCAGATCCTAGAGCGGGTTCTGTGACTGCTGCAAACTTTCTCATCTGTTATCAGTAGGGACCACTGCAATCCAGCCTTTATGGGATTTCAGGGGAAATCCTGAAATTTAGTATTTCCCCCCGAAATCCCGGAAAAATGCAATTTGGCCAGAAATGGCCTGAAAACACAGGGGAGAGGGAGGGTGGGAAAAAAAGTTTTAAAAAACCAAAACAAGTTACCTGAAGTGTGGAGAAGAAAGGCAGTAGAGTCCTGGAAACACTGTGGAAGCCCCATGTGTTTCCAGGGGTACCCTAGTACAGGATGGGCCCTTGGTGGGGCTTAGTCAATCAGGTTGTTCGATTTCCCCACTTCGGCAGGGAGTTTAAAAACCCTGCCCAGAGCAGAGCAGGTAAGTAACCCCTGCCCTTGGGGCTGAGGTGTAGGTATGCTGGATGCCTGTCCCCACATCTGAGTGTGGGGCACAGGATGCCAAGGACTCCACAAAGATAGGCTATGTCACCAGGAATTGTCAGTGGCTGCTCCATTATTGCTTTTGATCATTAACGTGGATTTTCAGCAGGGGACTTTGTCTGAGGGTCAGTGTTCTATAAATGTTAGTACTCAATAAAAGTTGTTGTTTAATAAAGGTTATTTATTATGGTTTCATTAAGACTTCTAAATGGTGAGTTTACTTATAGTTTCATAGTTTCTAGGGACGGAAGAGACCTGAGCAGATCATTGAGTCCGACCCCCTGCCATGGCAGAAAAGAGTACTGGGGTCAAATGACCCCAGCAAGGTGTTCATCTACCCTCCTCTTAAAGACCCCCAGGGTAGGAGCCAGCACCACTTCGCTTGGAAGTTGGTTCCAGATCCTAGCCACCCTGACAGTGAAGTAGCGCCTCCTGATGTCTAGTTTGAATCTACCCTCTGCCAGCTTGTGACTGTTATTCCTGGTCATTCCTGGTAGTGCTCGGGGGAACAGGGACTTCCCCAATGCCTGCTGGTCCCCTCTGACTAGTTTGTAACAGGCCACTAGATCCCCCCTCAGCCTTCTCTTGTGGAGGCTGAACAGGTTCAGGTCCTGTAGCCTCTCCTCATAGGGCCTGCCCTGCTGCCCCCTGATCATGCGAGTGGCCTTCCTCTGGACCCGCTCCATGTTGTCCAAATCCCTCTTGAAGTGTGGCACCCAGAACTGGACTCAGTACTCCAGCTGCGGCCTGACCAGTGCCGCACAGAGGGGGAGTATCACCTCCTTGGACCTGCTTGAGATGCATCTGTAGAGGCATGACAAGGTACGGTTGGCCTTGCTGACTGCGTCCCCACACTGCCGGCCCATGTTCCTCTTGGAGTCAATGATGACTCTAAGATCCTTTTCTGCCTCTGTACTGACAAGAAGGGAGTTCCCCAAGCTGTAGGTATGGTGCCGGTTGTTCCTCCCCAGGTGCATCACTTTGCACTTGTCGGTGTTGAATCCCATCCTATTCTCATCTGCCCACCCTTGTAACCTGTCTAGGTCTGATTGCAGCCTATTCCTCCGTTCTAGCATGCCCACATTCCCCCACATCTTAGTGTCATCAGCAAATTTGAACAGGGTGCTATTTACCCCGTCGTCCAAGTCACTGATGAAGATGTTGAACAGTGCGGGCCCGAGGACCGAGCCCTGCGGAACCCCACTGCCCACATCCCTCTAGGTCGAAAATGACCCGTCCACCACCACTCTCTGGGTGCGGCCCTCCAGCCAGTTGGTGACCCAATTGACTGTATGGGTGTTGACACCACAGTCCCCCAGTTTCTTAATGAGAACGGGGTGAGAGACAGTGTCAAAGGCCTTCTGAAAGTCCAGGAAGACTATGTCCACTGCTACCCCTGCATCTAAGGATTTGGCGATCTGGTCATAGAAGGCCACCAGGTTGGTCTGACAGGACCTGCCGCTAATGAACCCGTGTTGGTTGCCCCTAAGCATAATCTCCCCTGCTGGCCCCTCATGGATATGCACCAGAATAATTTTCTCAAAAAGCTTGCCCAGGATCAAGGTAAAATTAACTGGCCTATAGTTTCCTGGGTCCTCCTTCCTCCGCTTTTTGAAGATGGGAACCATTTTGGCCCTCTTTGAGGCCTCTGGCATCTCACCAGAGCACCACGAGTGCTTGTAAAGCCATGTCAGGGGTCCTGCAAAGACCTCAGCCAATTCCCTCAGCACTCTGCGGTAGAAATCATCCAGACCAGCTGATTTGAATACATCCAGTCCTTCCAGAAGTTCCCTAACTAGTTCCTCACATACCCTTGACCTAGGTGTGCCTCCCCTGGGATCTAAGGGGCGCCCAGAGGGGGGGTGGCTGTTCTGGTCCCTGCTTAGGAAAATGGAGGCAAAGAAATCGTTAAATATGTTGGCTTTGTCGTCTGGTGTGACGACCAAATTTCCTAACGTGTCCTGCAGGGGCCCCACATTACCCGGAACCTTCGTTTTGCTCCCATTGTATTTAAAAAAGGACTTCTTGTTGTCCTTGATCTGGGAAGCTAGTCCCAGTTCCATCTCTGTCTTGGCCTTCCTGACTGCCCCCCTGCATCCCCGAGCAATTGCAGTATAGTCCTTCCTGGTGATGGCCCCTCCCTTCCATTGGGTATAAGCCTCCCTTTTTGCTAGGAGACATTCCCGGATGCTTTGGTGAGTTATGGGGGCTTATGTGCCCTCCTGCTCCCTTTGATCTGTGTTGGGATTACCTCCCTTTGGGCTTGGAGGATCGTCTCCTTAAGGAGCGACCACTCACCTTGGACATCAGGCTCCCCTCCCCTCTGGGACCTCAGTACTTCCCCAACTATTCTCCTTAGCTCATTGAAGTCCGCCTTCCTGAAATCTAGGGCTGCTGCCTTACTGCAGGCCTTTGCCACCTTGCGCTGGATGGAGAATTCCAGCAGGCGATGATTGCTGTCGCGCAGGTGGTCGAGCACCCACAGCCCCCTCACCAGGTCGTCACCCATGGCCAGCACCAGGTCCAACAAGGCATCTCCCCTGGTGGGGCTGTGCACCTCCTGGGTTAGATGGAGGTCCTGCATTTGGGCTAGGAAGCTATGTGAGCAGTCAGACCTGGCTGACTGCTCTTCCCAGCAAAGTTCTGGAAAGTTCAGGGCCCCCCATGATGACCACATCCTTTGACCTAACTACCTCCGTGAGCTGACTTAAAAATTCCTGGTCTAGTTCTTCCCCTTGGTTGGGTGGTCTGTAGTAGACCCCCACCGTTAAGTCTCTTTCCCCTCGACTGCCTTGTATTCTAACCCAAAGCACTTCAGAGTGCCCCTCCTTTGATTCTTTGCTAATTGATGAGGATGTGTATTCCTCCTTAATATAGAGTGCCACATCCCCACCTTTCCTTCCTATCCTGTCCCTCCTGTACAGCCTATAGCACTTGACATTCACCACCCAGTCATGCGTTGGGTCCCACCACGTTTCAGTGATCCCCACTATGTCTGGGTTGGTGTCAGCTAGCAGGAGGGTAAGTTCCTCCTGCTTGTTTCGCATACTATGAGTGTTTGTGTGGAGAAGTTTGAGGCCTCCTGTGGATGTGTGCACTGGCCCCCTACTTTTAGCATTACCCTGGCCCCTGTCGCTTACCTGTGTATATGTTCCATCCGTCGGTCTAGGCTGGGCTGTACTTGTGGGTGTTGCTTGGTCTGGCAGTCCGATGTTTCCTCCACCCTCGTTCCCAACGAGCCTAGTTTAAAGCCTGCTGGAGGAGATCCGCCAACCTAGAAGAAAACACATGCTTACCTTTAGGGGAAAGGTGGAGCCCATCCCATCCATTGTTTAAGTTGTATTAAACAACAACTTAAAAGTTGTTGTTTAATAAATGGTGAGCGTTCTTTTTTTAAACAGCTTGCTGCTGTTCAATGGTCCCTGAAGCAATCAGAGGCATGGAAGAACCTGCCCTGAAAAATGCCTGAAATTGGCTCCAGTGAGCCTGCGGGGAGCCCACCTTTACCCCCACTGGAGCCTGAATTACAGTGGTTCCTAGTTACCAGCTATCCTGTCTTCTACGACCACTGTGCATGTCAACTGACAAGGTACTGTGATGAGCAGCACACAACTGGATTCCCTGTGCTCACTGCTCTATTAGTAGTGATAGTATCTGCTGAACATAAAGAGCTGTACATGCACCCTGTTTTGGAACTGAGTTACCTTCTGCAGGCCCTGAAGGAAACCTTGTTCAAGGTATGTACAGAGCTCATTGATCAGCAAGCTGCGCAAAGGCTCCCTGAGCATCATAGCCAGATTGGAGCATAAACCCTTTCAAGCTCTTTACAACTCTCCAAATGTCTGAAATTAAGAGCAAAACAGGCCTCAGCTATCAGGACTGCTCTGTATTCTACAAACACCAATATTCTGCCATAGTGGGAAGCTTTGTGGCTTGTTTGCCTGTACATGTGCCTCTGTGAGCTAAATGTTTGAGAGTTTAATTCCCATTGTAGTCCTCTGATCCCTACCCTGTATTGGGTGCCACATTGTGGCACTATACAAAGGACCCCTGATGCCTTGTGGAAATATTAGAAAAGCACAGGGAAGAACTTCAGCACATCCAAGGCCAATGTTTTAGAGTCTGGGTTTGAATCAGACTTAATGTTTTGGTAACAATGATAGACCCCAAGCAGGGCAGGGACCCCTTGTGCCAAGCACTGGAAACATACATAGTAAGAGTCAGACTCTGTCTTCAAGAGCTGCTCACAACTTAACAGGTGATTGGACAAACCAGTGGTGAAGGGACAGGCATGGTTAGCAGTTGTGTGGGCTTCTTTCTATTGACTAGCTGCAGGCATAGGATGGGATTGCTTAATTACCAAAAAGCTGAGTTGTAGCCATTGTCTGATTGGTCCCCTATCCCGCTGCTGCCAGCTGTCAGCGGTCTGTACCCATCCTGGTGGGACTGGGGAAGGAGAGGATCCTGGCTTTTCAGATTCTTGGAGAAAGCATTTGTTGGAAAGAGGCACAGGAAGCAGCTTATGAGGGACCAAAAAAAGGTAGGTGCTGACTTGATATCAGGAGAAGATGGGGCTGGATTGTGATGGGGAGCTTGGTATCATATCATCAGCAGCATATGGTCTGCCTGGCTGTACCTGCCTGCATTGTAAGGGCTGCTGGGGATTTTGCAAAGTACTTGGGGTATCTGATGCAGAAGGCCATGTACTATATGTATGTGAAATGTTCTTAATCCTCAACCTGGGCCTGGAACAAGGAATGCCACTTCCCTGGAGTCAGAGAGGAACAGGTGCTAGAATGTCCACAGAGTATTCAACAGCCATGAGGCTAGCTTAAAAATCACCAAGTTTTTTTGTTAAGGGGGTCTATGTGGGTTTTTACCTAACTGGTGGGTTTAGCATTACACTCAGGTTATGCTTTTGAGTTTTTCTTCACAACCAGGTAGGATTTTCTCCCAAATGAAAGCTGAGATGAAATCTCACCACATTCCTCCAGGAGCCAGAGACTTGAGAAAAACATCATCTCGCATAGGACTCATGGTAACTTCTTGAGGGCAATAGCCACATGGAAGGTCCAGCTCAGAAAAGCTCTTCTCATTATGAGATGGAAAGTGTGATGGGTGACTTTTTGGTGGGAGCATTGAGTAAGAAAGCAGCATATGCAGCCTGACCCGAGTGCACAGCACTGGACAGCCTCCTGAAGCTGTCATCTACTATATTCCCCATATCAGTCCGTTTCCAGCATCTCTACCTGAGAAACAGCTTGCAAAGATGCAGATCAACAGTCTTCCTTCTGCTTCACTTGCCTTAAATTTACTGTGGCAGCTGAAGCACTACTTGGTTGGTCAGATTCACTGGATTGCTCATTAGTGGAGATTAGGGACTGGTACTGAGCCTTGCAAAGCTGTTACAGAGGCAAGTGCCTGGGCCTGCACCATTTCAAGGGTCCGTACCTCTTTTCCTACTCTTTTACTGACAGAGAAGCGAAAGCCTGTGACAGGACGGGCACTCCAGGGCAGTGAGCACAGGACGCTCCCTACCCACAGAATCCTGTCACATAGTGGTTCTAAACCACTGGCAAACACACTAGCACTTCAGGCTTGGTAGTTACTCCCCTCTCAGATGTAATGCTTAGCCTCTCTGTAAGGTCCCTAGTGCTATCAGTGCCCTGACTATTCCCAGCCACCCTCCCTGACCCAGTCTGCCATAGGGTTTGAATAGTGATTAGACTGGAAGATAGAGCAGGCCAAACTACATGGGGTCTACATGTGACTCTATGTTGCTGTAGCAATGAGAATTAGTGGCTAAAAATAATTGTGTCCCATGTGGATGGCATAGTATGGGCTGTTACTGTGCCATAATTACTGTGGCACTGTAATAACTGTGTAGACATGCCCTGGGGTTAATTCATGCACAACAAGATGAGAGATCCTTGCATGTTAGTGTAGGGTGCTAGCTACTAGGCCTGTGTGAAGCCACTAGTATTTGCTTTGGATTTGGATTCGGCCAATTTGGGGGACAGTGATTTAATTTGGCAGCTTGAATTACTGTCCTGATTTGATTTGGCCGAATCTGATTCGGAGATCCGGCAGCAGCCTAATCTCCAAATCAGCCAGGCCAGGCCCATCCCCTCCCCCTCCCCCAGCCAGCAATGGCTGCCCCACCTGTTCAGCTCCCAGCACTTGGTGAAAAAAAAGCCCCGGATCAGCAGGTGCTGCCAGGTGGGGGTGATCCCTGCTGCCCCCAACTGCCCCACACTGTGTGCGGGGCTCTACATGAGCCCCTGAACCTCCAGCCCCTTCATGGGTGCCTCACACAGGCGAGCTCCAGCCCTTTAAGAAAAAAAACAAACTAAAGAAACCCTGGGACTCACTGCTGCTGCTGGCAGGGGGCGAGGCTTGCTGCCCTGTGCCCTGTGGGGGGCTCTGCAGCACCCTCGGAAGCATGAGGCTTCACCAGGAGCAGTGAGTCCCTGGGCTTTTCTCCACTTTTTTTTCTTCTTAAAGGGCCAGAGCCCTGGCAGGTGGGGCAGCCGTGAGGGTGGGAGGCAGAGGAGTGGGGGAGGGGGTCTAGGGGCTTGTACAGAGCCCCCCATGCATCATGGGACAGTGGGGATCACCCCCCACCTGGCAGCACCCGGTGAGCACCGGAGCTTTTTTTTAAAGCACTGGGAGCTGGGGCAGGCGGGAGCAGCTGGGGTGGGGGGTTGGGGGGGCTGGCAGGGGTCCCCCCATGGTCCCCTCCCCTGCCCCTAGTACCAGCTTACCTTACCAGCTCAGAGTGGCTGCAGCTCTCTGCTACAGTCACCAGGGACTGCCCAAATCATCAAAGCTCTCCAAATCTTTGCCGAAGATTCAGAGAGCTTTGAATCAATTTGGACCTTTAAATTGGTCCCCCGATTTGATCTGAATTCAGAGATTCAGCCACTGAATTGGGCCGAATCTCCTCCAAATTGAATTACCACTCAAAGCTTCACACAGCCCTACTGGCTACCAGTTAAATGAAGTGCAGTTTCATTTAACTGGTGCAGCTTCTGAGAAGATTGGGCAGATCCTGGGGTGTAGTAGCAGGCCATACATCCTTGCAAACTAGCTAGCTTGGGTACTGATACCCAAGCTAGTCCCACCAGGGGTAGCGCCTTACTAGACCTGGTCTTAGCAACAGGGGATGATCTCATGGGGAACTTGCTGAGTACACAGTAACCTGGGAGATAGTGACCATCACTTGGAAGAGTTCACTATCCAGTGAAGGGTGGGAAAAATATCCAGGGAGGCTAAAGTGTTAGACTTCAGAAGGGCCAAATTTAGTAAACTTAGAAGGCTAGTTAGTGAGGTGGCAGAACTCAAGAGTATCGAGCAAATGGAGGTCCAGGAGGGTTGGAGGTTTCTCA
Source organism: Crocodylus siamensis (assembly GCF_052110815.1). NCBI lineage: Eukaryota > Metazoa > Chordata > Crocodylia > Crocodylidae > Crocodylus > Crocodylus siamensis. The sequence continues at coordinate 40,287,520 of NC_143404.1, read as the reverse complement.
AGGGAGTGATCCTTGGGGCACAAAAGGAGTCTATCCCCTTATGCAGGAAAGGGGGTAAAGGGGTAAAAAAAGCCCCCTTGGCTGAACAGGGAACTCCAGAAAAGATTGGGGGCAAAGAAAGAGATTTATAGGCAGTGGAAGCATGGGGCAGCCACCAAGGAGGAATATGCCTCCCTGGCGTGCTATTGCAGGGAATCAGGCAGGCCAAGGCAGGACTGGAACTTAGGCTGGCTTCAACAATTAAAGACAATAAAAATTCCTTCTACAGATACATAGCGAGCAAAAGGAAGGTGCGGAGTAACACTGGGCCCCTGCAGGACAAATCAGGACAGTTGGTGGTTGATGCAAGGAAAAAGGCGGAGCTCTTCAGTGAGTTCTTTGTTTCAGTATTCCTAAGTACTAACCAAGACAATTCCCCACCTTGAACATAGACAGCTGTCCAAAAGGCACCAGACTGCCAAAGGTTAGTGCTGACTTAGTTAAGGAGCACTGGGAAGGGCTGGATGGGTGCAAGTCAGCAGGCCCGGGTGACCTCCATCCATGGGTGCTGAAGAAATTGGCCAGTGTCATAGCTGAGCCACTGGCACGCCTGTTCAAGTACTCATGGTGCTCTGGCCAGGTCCCTGAGGACTGGTAAAGGGCCAATATGGTGCCCATTTTTAAGAAGAGGAGAAGGGATGAGCCGGGTAACTTTAGGCCAGTCAGTCTTACTTCTATCCTTGGGAAAATACTGGAAAAAATTATCAAAGAGTGCGCTTGTGAAGGCCCAGCAGGGGAAACGATGCTGAAAGGAAACCAGCATGGGTTCAACACAAGTAGATCCTGCCTGACAAACCTTATAGCGTTTTATGATCAGGTCACACACTGCCTTGACACAGGAGCTGAGGCTGATGTCATCTACCTGGATTTTAAGAAGGCCTTCGACACAGTTTTGCATCCTATTCTCATAGGGAAGCTAGCAGGCTGAAGAGCAGACACCTACACAGTCAGGTGGGTGGTTAACTGGCTTAGGAACTGCACTCAGAGAGTGATGGTGGACAGGTCATTCTTGGCCTGGAAGGAGGTGGGCAGTGGAGTCCCACAGGTTTTGGTCCTTGGACCAATGTTATTTAACATCTTTATCAGCAATTTGGATGAGGGTGTGGAGAGCACCCTCTCCAAGTTAGCAGATAATACCAAGTTATGGGGCAAAGTTAACCCACAGGAGGGCAGGGAACAGATACAGGCCAATCTGGACAGGTTGGATCAATGGGTAGAATGAAATAGGCAATTCAACAAAAATAAATGTAAGGTACTCCACCTAGGGAGGAGGAATCCCCAGCACACCTATAGGTTGAGGCAAGACCTCCTCAGCAGCTCAGAGGCTGAGAGAGATCTTAGAGTCATACTTGACTCCAAAATGAACATGAGCCGGCAGTGTAACGAGGCCATCAACAAGGCCAATCGCACCTTGTCACGCATTAGCAGATACATGACCAACAGATCGAGGGAGGTGATGCTCCCCCTCTCTGTGGCAGCTGGAGTACTGCGCCCAGTTCTGGGCACTGCACTTCAAAATGGACACAGAGACAGGGTTCAGAGGAGGGCCACTTGCATGATTAGTGGCCTCCATGAAAGACCTTACGAGGGGAGGTGGAAAGATCTGGATCTCTTCAGCCTTCACAAGAGATGGCTGAGGGGAGACCTTGTAGCCACCTAGAAGTCTATCAAGGGGGGACAACGGGGAATTGGAGAAGCACTATTTACCAGAGCACCCTTAGGAGTAACTAGGAATAATGGGTGCAAACTAGTGGAAAGTAGATTCAGGTTAGAGATTAGGAAGAAATTTTTGCAGTAAGGTGGCGAGAATCTGGAATGGGCTTCCAAGAGAGGTGGTGCTATCATGTAACTTGGAGGTCTTCAAGAGGAAGCTAAATAGTCACCTGGCTGGGGTCATCTGACTTTGGTCCTCTTTCCTGCCAGGGGCAAGGGGTTGGACATGATGATCCTTCGGGGTCCCTTCCGACTCTAGAATCTATGATAAGAGTGTAGCCAAGGCAGCATGGGTTCAGCACGGCTTGAAAATCCCACCCTGCACAAATATTCAGCTGGCCACTAGGGCTGTGCGAAACAGCACCATTCCGTTTCGACTTCCGTTTCAACGTTTTGATGGAACAGTATTTCATTTTGAGTATTGTTTAGTTTCAAAAGCTCTGTTTCGTTCCATTTCGTGGAAATGGTTTCACTGTTTTGGACTGTTTCAACATTTCACCCATAGGCTATAATGGGAAGAACAGAACAGCCTATAACTTTTTCATTTCTTGCCAGATTTCAATGAAACTTGCAAGGGTGGTAGCTCCTTCTGACGGTATGAAGCATGCCACGTTTTATGGGGATAGGTGCAGTGCTTCCTAGGAAAATATACCTACTGACAAGCAGGAGCCGGGAAGCAGGATTAGTGTCCTGTGATCCAGCAGGCAGATTGGGGGTCCGCATTGAAATGAAACAGCTGGTGAAGCTTTGCATAGCCCTACTGGCCATGTCTCTTTGACCTCTGGGAAGCTGTGGCTACACTGTTATTGATGCCCAAATTAGGTAGCTTAAAACTTGCTCAAAGTGTGCTGCAATCCCACTTCTTTGTTTTAGTATAGACATAGAAGGGTCACAATGCTTGGTCATTTATCACCAGGAAATAAAGAGGAAACTATTTGCATTAAAACATGTTTATTGTCCTAAAAGGGCTAATTTTAGGGAGAACAATTCTCCTCCCACTTCCATCAGCCTGAATTTTAAGTATTCAGGTTATTGACATGTGTGACTGTAGGGCTACAGCATGTTTTATAACCTTCTTGTTAGGACTTTTACTGCAAAGAAAATAATGTTTGCCACGACAGTAGAAAGTGTTGTCACCCTTCCCTAAATTCTTGCAGGAACATCACAGACTGCAGGACTATGGCCCTGCTGTGATTGTCAACAGTCCCTCTGAATGCTTATCTGTCTCCTGGACAGGAAGGGAGGCTCATGGGGCAATGCTGATTTGATTCAAAGAAATGGGTTGCCTCTTTGTACATCACATGTTTTCCTCAACTTTGATTCAGTCAGAGGAGAGTAAGATACACTGGATCCCTGTGTGGTGTAGTTAATTGCTGCTTGAATGAAAAATAATGGCCTTTATCAATGAGGGAGGCACTATTCAGACAATGGCCTGACAATCTGTTCTAGGATTGTGTGCAGTCATGCAGGGGACTGAATCACAGTTCCCTTAATGGATGTTGTAAATCTCAACTTGGGAGTCCAGAATAGAACAGGCAACTATTCCTTTGCTCATCTCTGTACTTCTCCTTGACCCTCCAGCTCTGTCACTGCTTCCATGCCAACTCTGATGGCAGTTCAGTATCACCCACCCCAGATTCCCTGGTCCTGCACCTCTCTGAACTTGCTCATTCCCTGTACCTCTTCAAAGTCACTTGTCTATCTTCATCACATTTACCCACTTTTGGGCTCCAAAGTCATTTTGCCAGGAATGTACTTTGTGACTGATAAATTCAAATACTGAACTCAGCTCTCTTGGTACACACCATTTGTTCAATACTCTCTGCTTGCAGCGCCAGATAGGGGCTGCCAGGCAAACTTGCGTTATAGAGCTTCACACAAACAGGCAGGCATTATATTAGCAACATCCTATTAGATGGGAAGATTTTATACAAGTCACTGTAAAGTGGAACATCAGCCCCATGAGTAACCACTGCAGCAGCACACAGTGCAATGAGGATGCTGCAAGTATTTTCCAGGCATCACAACACTGATACAGTCACAGTCATCTCATGGCATTGCAGAGCATTCCCTGAACCCATTAGTGTGCTATTGATTGCATTGTTCTTATCCACAAGGAAACCTAGCGGGGTGTTGCAGTAACAGGTGTCTGGCTGTGAAGCTGTCAACATAGCTCAGAGGCTAGTAGCCATTTCTCCACAACTGTTGCCTTTACGGCCACCAGCTACTGTTCTGACCAGCTCATCCAATTCCAGAGCTGATTATGCATCCTAATTGGAGTAAAGTTCAAGGGTGAAATTTTGACTCCATTGAAATCAATGGGAGTTTTGCCATTCATTTAAGCATAGCCTTAATTTCACCCTTGAGATTCAATCTTTGCAATGGAAAGAGCCACACTGTCAGTCTCCCAAAGGCTAAACCCAGTTATCAAGTACCAAGGAATCACAAAGAACCATGCAAACACCCATTAGTTCTCAAAACACACCAAAGTCTCAAATATTTCAAGGCCTTCAGGGACAGGAGAAGGACTGATTCTGAGGAGGAGGAGTATTTTTATTTCTGATACTGCCCACAATGTGCTGATGGTGGAACAATCCATGACTTGAGAGCTCCCTGTTAATGGTGAAAGGGAGATGGACAGGTTTATCTCAGAGGAGGCTGTTCACGCTGTGGAATGTCAGGGATTACACTGCTTGGATTTACTCAGGTTTAAAGCAACAAAAGTCTATTCACAAATGTGAATTCCTTCCAACAAGGCTGCGACAGAAAGCAGCCTGCCTTATTAGCTCTGGACATCTGTCACTCTGCTGATACACAGAGGAAGTCAGCACATTTCCCTTGTGACACTGGAGTGAATCTCAGAACTGTTAGTCAGTCATCTGTCCTTACACTTTGGCCTCCAGTTTTCTTCATTCAACTCAAAATGTTCTTGCAAGGAATTAGCAGTTTTGTTCCTTAGAGCTCTATGGACCAATGATCAAATGACTTGAAGTTTCCTGATTCACTCAGTACAGGACAGCTATCACACACTTGGACTTCTCCATGACAACCTAGGGGAAAAAAATCACCAAAGTTGTCCATGAAACAGCACAGCTGCACACAGAGCCCTGTTCCCTTCCTCAGCTCTGGCAACTGTGGACTCTTCACTAGTGCTGTGCGAAATTTCACCACCAGTTTTGTTTTGATGCTATTTTGACTTGTTTCGAGGTCAGAACAGCAAAATTGAAATGGAACAGATATGGTCAAAACAGCCTCAAAACAAAATGAGGCAAGTTGAAACATTTTTCCATTTCGACGCTGTTTCAACGTTTCACCCATAGGCTTAATGGGGAAAGATGAAACAGCCTATAACTGTCATTTCTAGCCTGCTTTTGATGAAACCTGCCAAAATGGTAGCCCCTTTTGAGCTCATGAAGCCAGCCAAGTTTCAAGGAGATAGGTGCAGGGGGCTTGGGGAAACTGCACCCCAAAGTCTTGAAAGCAAAACTCATGTCACGTGTATGTGTTAAGCAACAGTAGGGTCAAAACTGCAGGCTTGCTAGCCCCTGCTGAGGCCACAAAGCCTGTCAAGTTTCAAGGAGATAGGTGTAGGGGTGTGGGGGAAACTGTACCTCAAGCTGTAGACAAGCAAACTCGTGACATGGGTGACACTGTGTGTGTTAAGGCACAGCAGGGTGAAAGCTGCAGGTTTTCTAGCCCCTGCTGAGGTCATGAAGCCTGTCAGCTGTCACGAAGATAGGTGCAAGGGGTTTCTGGGGCCGTGCACCGCTAGCTGCCGACAGGCAAAACTTGTGACATGGGAGCTTGTGCAGACCTGGGGGTAATAACTGACCACAGTATGAACATGAGCCACCAGTGTGATGCTGTAGCCATCAGGGCCAACAATACTGGAGATGCATCAATTGATCAATTGATGCATCTCCAGCAAAACCATTGCAAAGAAGTGATTCTCCTGCTGTACTAGGCTCAACTCGGCATTGGTGAGACCGCAGCTGGAGTACTGCGTCCAGTTCTGGGCTCCGCACTTTAACAAGGATGTGGTAAAGCTCAAGAGAGTCCATATGATCAGAGACTTGTACAGCAAGCCATATGAGGAAAGGCTGAGGGACCTGGGACTCTTCAGCCTGAAAAAGAGAAGGCTGAGAGGGGACTTGGTAGCAGCTTACCATTACATCAGAAATGTACATCTAGGGGAATAACTGTTCACCAAGGCACCCTTGGGAAAAACTAGGAGCAATGGTCACAAACTCCCAGAAGATTGTTTCAGGCTCATTTCAGGCTCAACATTAGGAAAAACTACTTCACAACTGCAGCGTCCAGACTGTGACCATTACTTCCAGTTTTTCCCAAGGGTGCCCTGGTGAACAGTTGTTCACCAAACCCTAGATGTATGCTTCTGATGTAGCGGTAAGCTGCTACCAAGTCCCCTCTCAGCCTTCTCTTTTTCAGGCTGAAGAGTCCCAGATCCCTCAGCCTTTCCTCATATGGCTTGCCGTGCAAGTCTCTGATCATATGGGTAGCTCTTCTCTGGACTCTCTCAAGCTTTACCACATCCTTGTTAAGGTGCGGAGCCCAGAACTGGATGCAGTACTCCAGCTGTGGTCTCATCAATGCCGAGTATAGCCAAGTAGAGCAGGAGAATCACTTCTTTGCAATGGCTTTGCTGGAGATGCATCAATTGATGCAGGCCAGGTTTTTGTTGGCTGTGCTGGCTACAGCATTGCACTGCTGGCTTATGTTCATACTATGGTAAATTAATACCCCCAGGTTGGTGGTGGCAAGTGATGGTGGATCTTCAGTCTTGCTACTTGATGAGAGGAAGCAGTTGCACAAGCACCCATGTCACGAGTTTTGCCTCTTAGCAGCTAGGGGTGCAGGGCCCCAGAACCTCCCTGCACCCATCTCCTAGACAGCTGGCAGGCTTTGTGGCCACAGCAGGGCCTAGCAGCCAGGCCTGCAGTAGTTTTGCGCATCTCCCCTGCCCCCCGTGCCCCAAGACAGACACAGTTGCACAAGCACCCATGATATGTGTTTTGCCTATCAGCAGCCAGAGGTGCAGGGCCCCAGAACCCCTGCACCTATCTCCTTGAAAGCTGTCAGGCTTTGTGGCCTCAGCAGGGACTAGCAGGCCTGCAGCTTTCATCCTGCTCTGCCTTAACACACAGTCACCCATGTTACGAGTTTTGCTTGTCTGCAGCTTGAGGTACAGTTACCCCCAAACCCCTGCACCTATCTCCTTGAAACCTGGCAGGCTTTGTGGCCTCAGCAGGGGCTAGCAAGCCTGTGGTTTTGTCTCTACTGTGGTTTAACACATACATGTGACATGAGTTTTTGCTTTCAAGATTTTGGGGTGCAGTTTCCTTGAACTCCCTGTACCTATCTCCTTGAAATGTGGTAGGCTTCATGCCTTTAGAAGGGGCTAGCATTCCTGCAAGTTCCATCCAAATTAGGCCAGAAATGACAAAGTTATAGGCTTTTTCAACCTTCCCCATTATACCCTATGGGTGAAATGTCGAAACAGTTGTGCTGTTTCGAAGGAACAGAATGGAACAGCTATTTCAAATTGAAACAAAATGCAAAATGGAATACTGTTCTGTTGAAATGTTGAAACGCTGGACAAAATGGAACACAGCTGTTTCACACAGCCCTACCCTTCACCTCCTTTCCCACTTTGCCTCCCCAGAACTTAAGAGACCTTAAGGTTGTGTTTTTCCAGCACTGAGTCTGGAAGAAGCCTCAGGCTTGCCAAGTAGTGCTGTCCTTACTGAACCTGGCAAAGACACTGGAAGGAACTTCCTACAGACTTAGCCCACTGGCTGCTGCTGACTTCAGCATGTTTAGTATACACACACAAGTTTCCACCACTTTCTCACTCTTTTTCTTCCTGTCTTCTGCTTCTCCACATAGAATCACACATTCCCCTTTCAGGTTGTTCTAGGTCTTCAGCTCTGACATAGGTGTCTACTGGCCTGGTTTCTGGAAAATGATGCTGGTGATATCCCTTCCCTGAAATATCTCTGCCAGTCTCCCCTTTGACATTCACGCTGTTCAAGTCTAGTACAACATAATGTTTGTTCCTCTATTTAGGAGCCTCTGGGCTGTGATCCAGACCTCATCCAGGAGCCAAATGGACTGGTCAAAACATATCTGTTACCAGCTTATGCTTCTCTTAATAAACAGGGTAGGTTATGGATGTGACAGGCTGACTGGCAGTGACCTGGCCCAGGGGTTTTGAAAGGGCAAAAGATGATTGGAGGACTTGGGATTCCCTTTCCTCACCAATCTGGTAATGGCTGGGCCCAGGGGTTTTGAAGGGTAAAAGATGATTGGAGGATTTGGGATTCCCTTGCTGCACCAATCAGGCCCCAGAGACTTACCCCTCCCCCCCCCCGCCATGTCCCAATTGGCTCCTTGGGTCACCTGGAGGGGGATAAAAGGGGCAGTGTGGGCTGACTCAGAGAGACAACAAGGAAGGAGCTTTGTGGAGCTGAACTAGCAGGGCAGGAGCAGTGCCCTGGAGGAGCCTGAAAGAGCAGAAACTGCAGGTAGCAGTGGGAACCTCAGCAGTACGATGTGCAGCTGGCAGGAGAGATTCCCCACTAGGCTCCAGTTTCCCCAGGGAGAGGCTGCAGCCAGCAGGAGAGGCTCCCCAGCTCTAGGAAGGATTTGAGCAGTGACCTGAGGGGTTCCCAGCTCTATGTCTAGCTTCTCCAATCAGAGGCCAGACAGCTTGACATGAGGCTGGGTTCCAGGAAGGTCAGGACCCTGAGCAGGGCTATTAGTGGTGGCTGTGTAGCAGTGTTCTTGCCTACCATATAAGAGATCTGGGTTCAAGTCACAGCTGAGGTGACTTAGGGGTGAGTCTCCTTGCAGTAGAAAGGGGCCATTGTGTCCCCCCCACACTTTTCTCCACCTCCAGGTACCTAGGCCTTATGTTTTCTTGTCACTTGACATTTTGCATATTGTGCCCTTTGTATATTTCACTAACCCATATTATTTATTCTGCTGTTTGTATTTTATATTTTGTAAACCCTGTTTTTTGTCAATGATTACAAGTGTCTAACCTTTGTTGAATCCTGCCCTCTTGGGGCATTGTAGTGTCCACTATACCCTCTGATTTCTGCCTGTTTATGCTCCCAGTATTAAAAGGTATATGGTTAAGTGTCTATTGGTGGGGTCTAGCTCTGCTCTGGGGGGGGGGAGGAGAGTCCCTACACCTCCCATAGTGCTTGTGTACCTGCTTTGATGCCTTCAGTTAGAGAGGGGGTACCTCTTGGAGCACCACCTGGGTTACATGAAGAAGGGTTCTTTATCACTAGATTTCTGGGATACAGCTTCAGCAAGGCTCTGCTCTCTCTGATAATCCTTGTTCACTGTACTTTGTACACACTGATCCCATCTATAGCTATAACCAGGCCAAGCAACCCAGCATATCAACAGCATTGTCCCTAATTTGGTGCCACTATAGCTGTATGGGCTGGATCTAAATGCAACTCTGTAACCAATTGAAACACTTGGTAATGTAACATTTCATCAGACACCCACCTACAAATGTTACAGCTGCTAGGAGCAGCAAGCAGAACAGGCAAAACATGGCAGCCCATTCTCCACAATCCTTCATTCGAATCAGTAGAAGTAACTCTGACTGTATGCATAACCCCCAAAATGCAGTGCCTTCTCTGGCACCAGGAACCCCTGCTACCGGAGCGCTCCCATGAGGCCTCCTCCAACCTCAGCTGGTCCTCTGGTGTAAGAACACAACAGAAAACTCCCACTCCTGGGTTACAACATAAACTCCACACCAAACTGGCTATCCATCATTCCTCTCCCCATCAAGGTTTGCTTCCCCAGTCCTCAACTGAGGCTGGTCAGGCCATCTAGCTTCTACTCCCACAGAACTCACTCCCTACCTCAGCTGCCAAAGGACAACTGCCTGCTTAGCCTCAGCTTAGGCTGTTTATATAAGCCAGGCCCTGCCCCCTACTGGTCAGCTGACTGACTGCGGTTGCCCTGGCAACCGGCACCTGTACCTTTCTTAGGCACAGGCATGAATTAGTTGCCAAAGTCCTGATAAGAAGCCCACTGAAGTCAAGGGGACTCGCTGATGGCTTCAGAGGGCTATGGATCAGACTCTAGCTACTGGGCAAGACGTAGGAAGAAACCATCATCCTTATCACATAATTGTGTAACTGCCTTTGGCGAGAGGTTTGCCTCTTCCTTTAAAGCATTTAACAGTAAGCACTTCCAGAGATTAATTGGAACTCTAGACTGGCAAATCATGCATTATGATATTCCCATGATAATTAAAATCAGTCTTGGAGGCAGGGACCATGAGCAACTTGAAATCATCCTAGCAAGGCACAGAGGAATCACAGGATGCAGCAAAACTGATGTGGTGAGAGGGGAATAGGTTACCCCCATCTGCTTACAACAGAGCCTTTACAACTGGTGTAAAGTGGGGGGAGCCAGGCAGATCCCTGAAGACTTGCCCAGCTCCAGCCAGGGAGCAGAGGGAAAGGGCCAGCTCTGCTGTGGAGCAGAGAGCCCAGCCCAGCTCAGAGAGTATGCCGGGATGCTGGAGGAGTCTGATTTAACTTAAACCAGGAAGGGGTCTGGGACAGACATTGCATAAACCAGTTTGACCCAAATCAGTTAAGTCTGATACTACATTCAACCAGGTTTATCTCAAATCAGTATCAGCCATTTTCAGACTGGCTTGTGCACTGAACATCTGTTCTGTTACAGATTTAAACCAGTTTCTGATTACTTAAACTGGTTTATGTGTAACGTCTGTCCCTAGCCCTAAAGGTAACGAATATGCATTATGAATACAATTTATTGCTTCTGGGTGATTCCAAACAGGACGTAAAAGGATTCTACCCTGGAAATGGAAACATGAGAGACAACTAAACAAGGATTCAGAGCTTTTGTTAAGACTTACAGGAGCAAAGTCAGTGCAGTAACAAAACAGAACAAGGTGGTGTTGAACCAGAGAGCTGGAAAGGCTTCTACAAGTGAGAAAACAGGGCAATAAAGCCAGGCTGTTTGCAATTCATTTAAATAGACTGGGTATAAACAACTGCCTGAAGGGCCTATCCAAAGAGCAATGGAAAAGCAATGAGCAGCTGGTGCCCCTTGGATTGTTGCTAGGCCTGCTTTTATTTAACAACTTTGTTAACAACCTGGAAAAAAGAGTGAGCGCACTGTCCTGGCATTTACAGTTGATTTTGAATGGAGGGTTAACACTAAGCAGGCCAGAACAATAACATCAAGTGGTCTAGGAAGATTAGACACTTGGGCAGGATATTTCAATCACTTTGGAGCTTGCATGTCTGGGGAAAAATAATTCAAAGCATGAACCATTGGTGGAAAGGAGAGACATGGAAGTCATTGAGGGATTATTGGGCAAGAGGACATGGGGAATGACACCTGAGTTGGAAATGTGAGGTGGCTGTGGCTGGGTTGGACTATGTTCATGGCTAGGGGAGAATCCATGTAGGTTTTAAACACCCCATCCCATGCTGAAGGGAGAAAAAAGATGTTGGTACTAGTGATGGCATTAACATGAGTTTGACAAGTGAAAATGGAGCCTACCCTTAAGTACATACTCCATCCCTATAATGAAAGGTCTGTGATCACCAAGAATGCTTAAAGAAACTGATCTCAAATGATCTAGTTGGGCTCTGCTAGAAGCCTTTCGTAGGCTTCGGTGCTTTGAAAATATTATGGCAGCCTTTGAATGAGTTTTTCAATAAGATCCTCATTGTCCTGTAATTAAATGCTGATTTCCCTGGGTCTCAGCTTGCTGCACAGCTAGATCATGAAAGACCAGAAGGTGCAATAATTTCCATTAGGGCAACCACTAGTGGCTTCCTAGGTAGAGCATTGTCTCCTGCTGCTAGTAGGAAGGATCCCTGTGGTTTTTCCATCTCATTCTGGATGTAACCAGGGAAAGTCTGATGGGATTCTTATAGGACAGCTTTTACCATGCTAGTTAGGGATATCCTAAAGCACCAAGCCCTAAATATGGCCTTGGTGAGGAGGTAACATGAGTCACTTGCCAGGAACCTCATCATTCCATCTATTTTGCATATGCCTTCTATTTAAAATGAAAACTAAACGCAGACTGACAAGGTCCTTGGTGGGATTTATATAATTTTCCAGAGAGAGAAAGAAACAGGTTTAATTCATTGTTATTAAAACCTAAAGTTAATTAGTGCTTAAGACCATGGTGATATATGCTATATAAATGGCACCAGCCAGACAGTTTTACCATCACCCAACAGGGACAAGAGCCGCAGCCCATGGGCACCTTTGTTCCATGTTCTGGCTGCTGTGGCCTCAGCTTACAGGGACCTTTTCAGACAGGCATTTGAGAACCTGCCTCTGGGCTGTGCAGGCAATTTGTCTCCCCGTATACAGGTAGCTTGACAGAAGCTTGGTGTGTAGGTAAATCCTAGGCAGTCGGCTGTGCAGCAAATGTGTGCAAGCAGCAACAGTGGGTACATCTAAACGGGGTCACTGTATGCACGGAAATGCCGTATTTAAGGGCAAGGTCTTCATAGTGGTGCCGGTCCACCCCTTGCTGCGGCGGTCCCAGGGCAGGCTCGTCTTTGCAGACCCGCTGGAATGTGTGAAGGGACCGGGGGAAAGGCACCGAGACGCCTTTCCCTGGGGCTCGGCGTTTCCTACAGAAGCTCGGTCTGCTGCGGACAGCAAGCAAGTCCCTCCTGCCCGGGCCGCCTGTGAGGGGGCCTCGCTGCGGGCTGGAAGAGGCGCGGCTCTGCCCCGTTTCCGCCGCCTGCCGGGATGCATGCGCCCCTGCGGGCCCAGCGGCTCGGGGAGGCAGCTGCTGAAGCCGGCTCTGGTCAGCGAGGAAGCCGATTTTGCTGCCGACAGCCAGAGCGACCGGTCGTTTCTCCAAGCACCGGGGCGGGGCCGCGGGGTGCGTTGAGGGAGCCCAGCGCAGGGGTCGCTGTTGCCTCTCGGATCCGCGCTCCCCGGCCCCCGCCTCCTCCCTCCGCCTTTTGTTCCCAGCCCGTGCGCGTCGTGGCTCGGCTCTGCGCGGGGCGGGGTCAGGCTGGGCCGGGGATGCTGCATCGCGGCGCCGCAGCCGGAGTGATGCGGTGAGAAGCGGCGGCAGCGCGACATGCAGGCGCAGGCGGAGGCAGAGGCAGAGGCGGCGGTCGAGCTCCCCGCGCCGGCCCCCGAGAAAAAGAAGCTGCAGCGGGCGCCGTCGCCGGCCCGGCCCAAGGACGTGCCTGGCTGGTCGCTGGCGCGGAGCCGGCGCGGCCACCCCGGGGCGCTGGCGGGGAAGGCGGGCGCGGCCGGGCACTCGCGGCGGGCGGGCGGCGGCAAGGACGGGCGGCCCGACAGGAAGCCCAAGGCGCTGCAGCCGGCCGGGGCCGGGGCCGGGAAGGGGCCCGCGGGCCGCGCGGGGGCCAAGGCGAAGGGGCGGTGCCGGGCGGCCGGGGAGGAGCCGGCGGGAGCCGGCGGGCGGCCGCGGGCGGGCGCGCGGAGCTTGACGGACAGCAGCTCCGAGGCGTCGGACTGCAGCGGCGCCGACGAGGCCCGGCTGTCTGTGCTGGGGCCCGGCTGCAGCGACCCAGACCCCGACTCCGGCGGCAGCAGCAGCAGCAGCAGCGCGGCCGCAGCGCCCGCCGCCTCCCCGCTGCCGGACGAGCCGTCGGCCGCCTCCATGGCCAGCAGCCGCCTGGCGCTCAGCGCCTCGCTCGCCTTCTCCGACCTCACCGAGGAGCTGCTGGACGCGGCGCACGACGGGCTGGCGCGGGAGCTGGACGAGCTGCGCTCCGAAAACGACTACCTCAAGGTGGGCGCGGGCGGGGCCGCAGCGAGGGGAGGCGACCGGCCAGACCGCGGCGGAGCTCCCAGGGCTCCTGGTCGGCAGCCCGGCCTGGGGCGGAGGCCGCGGGCGGAGCGGGCCCGTGCGGGTGCAGCCTGGAGGCGCCGTTGCCGCGGCAACGCCCCGCACATCCTTGGGGCCCGGTTTGCTGCGCTGGGTACCCGCTGCTGCGCCCGGCACAGCCCTGGTGTGTGCCCGCACAGTCTGGGACCATGGCGCCCGGGTGACCCAGCATAGGAGCGTCCAGTCGGCTCCACCACTCCCCTTGCACTGAGGGACCAGTTTTCCAAATTCTGTGCTCTTCTGTTCCTTCGTCCTGTGCCGTTGACCTGGTGCCTCCGTGCTCCTTTCCACCCTCTCCCAGGCTTGCGTCTTTGCTGTCTTAACAAGTTTTGAGATGGGCAGTGAGCTGGTGCTTGGTGACCGCGGGCAGTGAGCTGGTGCTTGGTGATGGCATGCAGAGTCTTTCAGCTGTGGGAGCTGCTCTGATTGTCTTTTAAAGAAAAGGGATAGGACTGTTGAGGGACAAGCATTTCCTGTCCCTAAATCACTAAAATACATGGTTTTGCATGAAGGTTTTCTGTGACAAGTCTCTGACCTGGAGAACTGTATTGTAGGCTTGGCTGTGTTTTTGGAAAGCTCGTTTGATATCTTGGCACTATTATTACTGGTTGGAAGGCAGGCCCATTTTCAGGTGCTGAGGCCAGAAGCCAGTAGATGTATTGCAGTATCAGTCCTGAAGGGAGCACTGTAATATGCCTGCAGGTAGTTGCCCTTAACTCTGGTTTACAGCCGGTGTCCAAACCCTTGCCAGAATTGGCAGGAAGAGCTTAAAGGCTTTGATTTACAATAAGCTGGAAGGATACAGATGACAACCCTATGGTACTTGAGAATGTATTTGAAAATAGTTCTGTTGCTACAGCTTAAACTATTACACACCAGATTTTTCCCATGATCCTTCTGGTGACCGATGTGTATCTAGTAGGGATTAGGTAATTTATTAGGCCTGAATAGTAGGACTCGATTGGACAGGCTAGCCAGTGTTAGGAATAGATGACCTCCTGAGGTCCCTTCCAACTCCAATTTTCTGTGAAAGGAGAGACCAATGGGGTGGAAGAACCAGTGAAGTTTGGGACAAGGGTGTGGAGATGAGCCTGATCCTTGGTCTTCTTTGCCATCCTGGGGGCTGGAAGAGAGAATGTTGAATTTATTGTTGGACTAATTTCTCCCTGTTTGGGACTTCACTTTTCAGATTCATACTCTAGATTTCCCCCCACGGTGCTCTTATGCCTCTTCAGAAGTGTGAAACCGAAGTAAGCAGAAGCTCTGGAGCTGTCTGCAGACTCTGAAGATCAGTACCCTGTCAGTTACATTTGTGTTACACTGGAAGGGTTTCTTTGCAGTTGTAGAAGATAAGAGACTTCTATTTAAACTGAAAAGTTTAAATTCTGGAGGCTTTGTGAACTTGGGTCCCCTTACTTCTCAGGGGCAAGCTAGAAGCTCTCCCTGATAAATGGATTGTTTTTAGGCCCTCCTGAGTAGTGCAGTTCCTGCATTTCTGAAGTTCTAATGGGCATGTAATACAGGTGTATTGTCCAAAGGAGGAGCTTACGAGTGGATGGTTCTGTGTACAGGTACCAGCAATTCTGATGACGCCTATCTGACTTGGGAGTCTTCCTTATAAGCAGTGGATTTCAGAATTTTAACTTGCATTAAACCTGAACTTGTTGCTGCCAGGAGGGGTGCATTGCACTGTAGCTGATCAGAAACCAGAAACTGATGGACAGATAATGTCCATCTTTGCAGTGAAAGTTACTAAGTTAATTTGCACTAGTGGTTAATAGTGTGCTGGAGAGGGCTTGCTTATCTATCATCATCTTGGCATTCCATCTTCATTGAAAGGAGGGCTCAGATTTGTAGATTTGGGCCAGAAATAACCATTATGATAATCTAGTCCACCCTCTTGCCTAGCACATGTGAGTGAACTCGCTTAGGGCATGATGCATCAAGTCCCAAATTGCTGGCTGAGGTAGAATGTGAGGCTGGAAGTAACTCTCTTGACTTAAAAGTTCCTTTGTCCTTTTGGAAGTTGATAAATCATCACTGCCAGAGATGACTTATTTTCTAGGGCTTATAAAAGTAGCTGTAGGCTGAATCCCTGATCTTTGGAGTGGGACAGATTTCACTCAAAGGCACATTTGAAAGCTAGCCTCCTTCGGCATGTTTACCTTCTGGTCTGTTTCAGACTATAGGATTTAAAGTACTATTATGTTTTCAGTATATACAGTTTATTTATGTATATCATCAAAGTATGATGTCTCCCACAAAGTGCAACTCAGACATTTACCAGCTGGTTTTGTGCCCCTCCTTGGTCCTATTTATAAAAAAGATATATTTAGATGGGACAAACACATTTTCTAGTACCTTTTCCTTTGCAACCTAGAGGTCCCTTTTAACACTATTTTATCATGTTTTCTAACTGACTTTAATGGAGGTTGCTGGCTTTTGGGGCCTGGGACTTTGTCTTTCTTGACAAAGTTGTGTTAAAGCTGGAGCTGTTTAGATTCTTGCCTGCTTTAATTTTGGGGGGTTTGGACAGAGTGAGTTTTAGAAGCAAAACATTACCAGGGTTAGGTTTTCTAGAGCTGGCAATCAATGGCTGGATCCAGCCCATGTTGCTGGGGCTTCAGCAGTGATTGGCAGTGGGGGCCTCAGCTGGGTACTTGCCTGTGCTGTGGCTGTGCAGTAGGGAGCTTTCCATGGCGCGCAGCAGCTAGGTGGTAGCTAGAAGCAATGGCAGAGAGATGGAGTAGTGGGGTGACAGCTGGGTCCAAATTGGATTATTCCATCCTGCTGCTGCAAAGCATTGCCAGCTGATGTTCTAGAACATGACACTTCTCTTGCTCTGCTTCTAGGATCAGATGGATAATTTTTTGATATGGTAGGGTTGTGGGGGGATGGGTTTGCACTAGAGGTTGAGAACAATCCTGCGTGTATGCAGATGTATCCCTGCCTGTGCCGCATAGGTCTAGAAACACCATGCAGTCTGTATATTTCAGTACAGGTGATAGTTATTGATGCAGAAATCCCTTTACACCCAGCTGCTGTATTGTCTTCTGCATTCTGATCAGGAGCATCACAGAGGGAGTGCTCAGTTGATCTCTCTTTAGCTCCTGGTGTGGATACACAAGAGAGCTGTGCTCTGTGCATCTGTCCTAGCACTCCCCAGGTACCAGGCTTTGATTAAAAACATTTCTCCAAAGAGGCTGCACAAATCTCTTGGCTCAGATTGTGAGCATCCAAGTGGAGGAACTGTGCCTTTAAGAGCCACAGGCTGTCTTTGTCCTCCAGCAGTGCAAAGAACAGGAGCCCTGAGTCCCTGCTCAGCAGAATGGAAAATGTGAGATGTGATATGGCAGCAGCTGAAGAGGGATTTGAAGACAAAGACTTGGGGTCTAGAGATGTGGTTTGCGATGAGAGGAGGGGAAAGCCTTCAGACTGATCTCTGCTCAGTGGTAAAAGGCTTAGGCCTACAGACATTTAACAGATGGGATCAGATCTGCTACCACCAAGGGGTCTAAATCTGACCTGCTCAGCCTCAATGCCCCTTCCCACTTGGATCTGGATTTTTTACCTTTCTCTTTGTCTGAGCAGAAAGTTCAGGCTGGATTTTGGGACATTTACATGCTTACCTACTGGAATAGTAATGGGAACAACAAATACAAACTAAGTGAATTCCCAGAATGGGGAGAGGTCCCAAGATGTTGTTAGCTTTCTGTAGGTGTGCCCCATTCCCAGCAATAAAGCCCAAGCTTTGTCCAGTGAAGGACAGGTCACCAACGTGCCAGGAGCCAGTGTTTGCTGCTAGTTTGCAGGATCAAGTCAATTCTACGCTCTTACAATACAGCATTGTGCTTTAGGAAGCTGGAACTCCCACGATGCAGTGCCCCATGCAACAGCTAATCAAATCAAGGTACACTGGTATTCTACTAGCTTGCCCTCTGTGATGCAGATACAGGGACCTGGATGCCATTTCACAGAATTCTATTGGATGGCTGCAGTCAGACAAAGTCATGGGTTACCTATGTTTTGGAGAGCAGCCTTGCTAGCTGTTGGTATGTGTTTGGAATGCAGCATGTGATGAAAGGGACTTGGCAACTCCTTTTATTTTTGAAGTGTTGGACATTTGATTTAGCATTGTTTTAAACTCCCAGCTGTTTGGTTGTTAATTTATGGGGGCAGGTGTAAAGCTGTGAACTGTATTTTGTTGTTGTTGTTGTTGCTGGGTTTTTCTTCCCCTTAGCACATCTTAATCTCTGAGCTGACTGTCAGGAGCTGGCAAGGTGCAGTGTGGGGAGGGAGAGGGAAGGAGAAAGGAAGGGAAGGAGGCTTCACTTTACAATCCCTCCTTGCAACTGCCACTTTTGGGAGCTCAGGAGGCCAAGTTCAGCTGTTCCACTGGGTTTGCAGCGTGTCCAGCTATTTACCTGGCACAGAGTGAAAGAGGAGACTACATTTGCTGATCTTCTCTGCTTTCCAGAGAAACCCAGAGGT
This sequence comes from Crocodylus siamensis, assembly GCF_052110815.1. Classification (NCBI taxonomy): domain Eukaryota; kingdom Metazoa; phylum Chordata; order Crocodylia; family Crocodylidae; genus Crocodylus; species Crocodylus siamensis. The sequence goes on along the minus strand of NC_143404.1, from coordinate 40,269,351 downwards.
AAGAGCAGGCCACTACTGGTTTTTTAAGCTCAAGTTTTGTGTTTTACAGCTAGGTTATGTTGTGCTGTGACCCTCTGAAACTGCTTCAACTTATTTCACAGAGGTGAAAGAAACTATGCCAAGCTGCCACCAGTCTCTTGACTTTTACCCACAGAAATGAAAACCAAAACTATACAGTCTCTGTTTATCATCAGAAAAGGGGCAATGTCTGGAATGTTTGTCAAAGATTTTCGAAAGCAATTGGTAATTTTAGATACCCAACTTGAGATGCCTTGAAGGGCATGCAAGAGCTTCTGAGAATCTGGGCCTGAGAAATGCCTCATGTTGAACACCCAGATTCACCTGATTACTTTTCAACATGTAGGCTTTGGATTCCTAGTGTAACATTCCCATTGATCTCAGTGGAGCTGGGATGCTACTTCCATCCTGTAGGACTAGAATTGATTATCCAGTGGGGGAGAATCTGGCAAGACAACATGAGCTAACAGGAATGAAGAGAATGAGTAGGTAAGAGAGGGTGGCAGGAGGGGGTTGATCTCATCCTTCTAAGCATCTCAGAAACACAAGCACATCATGTATGCCTGCAGTGTAGTCCTGTTCCCTTACTCTTTGCATCCTTCCTGAAGCAGTGGGAGTTGGCTGCCAGTGTCTGGCCATCTGACAGCCCAGTGTCTTGTGGCTTGTGAGAACCGAGTCCCTTCAGTGTACACCAGGGCTTTCTTCCCTCACTTGGGCAATCTCAACATCTGAGGGGTTCTTCTGGAGGATCGCTCTTATGTTACCTGAGATAGAAGCCACTACATGACAGGCAGTCTTTCTCTTAATTGGTATTCAGCAGCTCAGACAGACAGATGTGTTTAAAATGCACCTTCCGTGCCAGAGGGACAGGGCTGTGGATTTTGGGTACTGGTTTCTCTTCTTTTGTCCCCATCCTCTTGTTTTTCCATTCTCTCATTTTTCCTTTTGCATCTTGTCCATACAGTATAATCGCAACTTACGCGGGGGTTACATTCCGAAGTCAGTGCGTATAGTTGAAATTGTGTATAGCTGAAATCATCGGGCTTTGGTGCTGAACAGCTGCTGCCAGGCCCGGGCAAGGTGGGCGTGGTGCCTCACAGCCCGTGTGTGCAGTGCAACAGCTGCACAACAGCTCTCATTCTCCGCCTCATCCTGCCAGGACAGCAAGCTGAGGGTGAGACCCCCAGCCATTCAGGCGCGTGCAGGCAATACCATGCGGCGCTGCGCGGTACTGCACTATGCGCTGTGCCCTGGCCGGCACCTGGCGGCCAGCCCTAGCAGCCGAGCGCATAAAGCTGAATTCGTGTAAGTTAAATACACTTAAGTTGCGGCTGTACTGTATTTACACTGAAAGCTCCTCAGTGCAGATATTTGCTTCTGGTATGTGAATGTACAGGGCCCAATATGCTGGGTCTTAGTCATTGTTTGGAGAACTGGGACATGGCTATAGTTAGTAATAATAACTAAGGGACTACAGTACTCATGAGAAACAGTTTCCCCTTAACTCCAGGCTGCTGGAATTTTTTGTATTTGGCAGCATGAGGTTTGCTGCCCCTGTACACCCACTTTATCCTGGCTAGTGTAATTGCACTTACTTTCTGTCTGATCCTTATTGAGAGAGAGCTTTACATGATTCAAAATGTCATGGCAGTAAGTCTCAAAGAGCAAATACAGGTTATAGTAAAATATATTCCTTTACTAGTTTAGCTAGAGATGTGAAGGCCTAGAAAAAACCTGTTTTTTCCCGAGGACTTTTTTTTTGTTTTTTTCTGAAAAACTGGAAAATTAATTTTTTGTGAAATTAAAAAAAAACCCCTCTTATGAAATATTTTCTTTTAGAATGATGACTAAAATGTTTAAGATAAGGTGTTCATACATTTCTACTCTTTACTCCCCCAAAATGTTTTCTAATATAACTATGTAATAGGAAGACTTTTTTTAAGTAAGACTATCTACCATATCAGATCATTGCAATTCCTGTACACCGAGGACAAGCAGTACAGTACAATTCTCAAATGCAAGAGCAGGATCCATTTCTGCCTCCAGGGGGCACTGCCATTTTCACAACAGAAGGAAGAAGCATTCAGTGCTGCCTTTCCTTGTGGACTTCCTCTATTGTTGACTTTTGATCTAGAGGTTGGTGGATCTGCTCCTGTCCTCCCAACTAGGTCTCAGAGGACTGGGACTGGACTCTGGCAGCAATATCCATTTGTTTCTGTAGAGATTAGAAACAAGGTTCTTATTGCCCTGGTTGCTCAAAAGCCTCAGGAGAGGAGATGGAGCAAGTTTAAAGTTTCTGGAGGTGGAAGGAACCTGCCTCCTCCTGGCCCTGTGACCTTGAGATCCACAGAAGTACAGAAGCAGCACAAAGGAGCTGAAAAAAAGTATACTTCTTTATTGAAAGGTAAGAATTTAAATTTATCTGAATTCAGGATATTTAACTATTTTAGCTGCATTAGTATATTTGCAACACCTATGTGATTCATAATTGAATTCCTACTAATCTGATGTTTTGTGACAAATCATCCAACCTTAGCAGTGAGGTGAGGCCTGCAGGGCTGAGAAGCTGCTCACAGTTAACTCTGAGGAGGCCTCTCCTCCATCCATTACTAAATTTGTACATGCTGTAGCTTTGTGTTTACATATGCAAGCTAGCCACTGAATTACATTTTTCTTTTTTCTCCCTCAGCGTAGTGGTGCGACCACCTTCTAGCATATGGAAGCATTTCCACACTGCAAGTTATTCTGAGGGGAAAAAACGTGATTTGCATATACTGTCAAATGAAATATGCATTTCCAAATGCTACTAGGATGGCCGAACACATCCTTGTATGTAAGAAGTGTCCTGCAGACATTTAAAAAAATCTGTCATGGGTATAAATGAGGAGGAGGTAGATTATGATGATGAAAGTGCAAGTAGCTTTCCCCAGCGTTCTTGATCCAGAAGTCCTCCTACTGCTGCAGCTGTTGCTTCTTTTTCTTCTTCTATAACATCAGCATCACAAAGGGTTGTCCAATCAACATCCTCAAGTAACCAAATATTTCAACCAACTGTACACAAAAGACTCTCAGTAGCTTTATTTGTAGACAAGATGACACCTGAAGTTCAGGGGAAAATTGACTAAGCTTTTGCAAGAGCAGTATATTCTTCTGAGATGTCATTGTCAATAACTGAAAATGCATACTGGCAGGAAGACCATCATAGTGTTTGTCCAGAAAACGTTCTTTGAGCAAGCCTCTTTTAGAGTCAGAATATGAACGTGTAATGCAATCTGTGCAAGGAAAAATCAATGAAGCACTGTGTCTTGCAGTACATACAGATGGATGGACAAATGTGCAGGGAGAAGGAATCATAAACTTTGTGATAACAACACCTCAACCAGTTTTTTACAGAAGAATTGAAACGAGAGACCAGGCATACTGCAGAGTATTTAGTAGTAAAATATGTGAAGTCATACAGAAGATTGGGATTGATAAAGTATTTGCTTTGCTGACTGACAATGCTAGTAACATGAAAGCAGCATGGGATGTTATAATAGATAGATATTCACATATTAATGCAATAGGATGTACATCCCATGATATCACTAAATTGGACACACTGCAAAAGGTCTATAGAAGAGCAAAATAAGTTATAAAACATGTAAAAGCTAGTCATATTGTAGCTGCATTCTTTTAAGAAGAAGGAGGAATAAAAGAATGCAAAGAATAAAATAGTGACACTCAAACTCTATAGCAAAGCTAGACGTGGTGGACTGGTGATCTCATTTGAAAGGTTACTAAAAAACAGAAGCTTTTCAAGAAACCATAATAATTGAGGATCTTAAAGTACCCAGAAGTGTAAGGAACACTGTACTTGATGAGGATGTCTTCTGGGTTTAGCTGCAGAGCTGCCTGAAGACTCTAAAGCCAATTTCTTCAGCAATCACTGAATCGAATGAAACTGCACTTTTGTTAGACATTCCTTACCAAATGGCCCAGATACACTTAGATTCTCAAAAACAGTTTTATCTTTGCTTTCAAGTACAAAAGAAAGAAAAATGAAAGACTTTATTAACAGTTGGGAAGAATTTTGTTGCCAATGAATTCATTCTGCTGCAAATCTCTCGGATCCAAGATTCAAAGGCAGAAATGTTAGTGATGATAGCACTGCTACTGCATTTGACTGGATTACAAAACGAGCAACACACTTAGGACTTGATGTTGGAAAGGTACTTTCAAAGTTGCAGAATACAGAACATCTTCAGGAATGCAGTCTGGGAATCTGCCAAGCATATCCCTCCTGCAGCATGGTGGCAAGGCCTTTGCATGACAGCCCCTGACTCCTTTTGCTCCTCGCCTGCTGCAGATGTGAAAGAAACTGGTCTATGTTTGGAAATGCTCAAAATAAACTAAAATGTGAAAGAGTAGAGAAGCTTGTCGCAATCCAGGCAAAACATCAGTTTTCAGAAGTCCATGAAGACAATACAAATGAAGGATCAGAAGCGGAAACTGCTGATAGTGATAGCTCAAAAAATGAGACTGATTAAACAAAGTTTCTTGTAGCAAAATTTGTATTCAATGAGTCTTGGTTTTTCTTTTTCCTTTTTTTCTCAGCTCTTTTTGAGTAACATTGTGGGGGAGACTAAGTCCAGAATACTTAATAACGTCCTTTTTTACTATAATGTTGATAGTTTCTTCTATTTTTAACTTTAATTTTGCCTGCTTTTCATAAACTGGCAAAAACTAAAAGATGCTAGGTTCCTTAAGAGTTTAGCAGCTTGTAGCTCCATTTGTAACAAAAATTAAAAAACATTTAAAAGTAAATTTAGTTAGTAAATTTTTAATTATTGTCTGAATAAGGTGTACTTTTAAATTTTAATAAATATACCAAGCATAGATTCATAGACTGTAAGGCCAGAAGGGACCTTGTAAGATCATTGAGTCCAGCCCCCTGCACCAAGCAGGAAAGATAACAGGGGGTCAGATGACCCCAGCAAGGTGACTGTCTAATCTCTTCTTGAAGATTTCCAGGGTAGGTGGTTGCACCACCTCTGGAGGGAGCTTATTCCAGAGTCACCCTGACTATGAAGAAGTTTTATGATAATAATCTTGATAATTTTATGAGAAACCAAGTTATATACATAATACCTTTTATGTTCTTAAATTAGCAAAGTGAATTTAGATTTGTAAAGGGTGCTAAAAAATAAGTACAGGTATACCTCGTTTTATTGTGCTTCGCTTTATTGCGCTTCACAGATATTGTGTGTTTTACAAATTGAAGGTTTGTGCTCATTTACCATCCGAAAATCCTAGGGCCCTTAAGAATTATGCTAAATCTTCTCTGCCTGTGCTCTATAAATGGAACAACAAAGCCTGGATGACAGCACATCTGTTTACAACATGGTTTACTGAATATTTTAAGCCCACTGTTGAGACCTACTGCTCAGAAAAAAAGATTCTTTTCAAAATACTACTGCTCATTGACAATGCACCTGGTCACCCAAGAGCTCTGATGGAGATGTACAACGAGATTAATGTTGTTTTCGTGCCTGCTAACACAACATCCATTCTGCAGCCCATGGATCAAGGAGTAATTTCGACTTTCAAGTCTTATTATTTAAGAAATACATTTCGTAAGGCTATAGCTGCCATAGATAGTGATTCCTCTGATGGATCTGGGCAAAGTAAATTGAAAACCTTCTGGAAAGGATTCACCATTCTAGATGCCATTAAGAACATTCGTGATTCATGGGAGGAGGTCAAAATATCAACATTAACAGGAGTTTGGAAGAAGTTGATTCCAACCCTCATGGATGACTTTGAGGGGTTCAAGACTTCAGTGGAGGAAGTAACTGCAGATGTGGTGGAAATAGCAAGAGAACTAGAATTAGAAGTGGAGCCTGAAGATGTGACTGAATTGCTGCAATCTCATGATAAAACTTTAACGCATGAGGAGTTGCTTCTTATGGATGAGCAAAGAAAGTGGTTTCTTGAGATGGAATCTACTCCTGGTGAAGATGCTGTGAACATTGTTGAAATGACAAAGGATTTAGAATATTACGTAAATGTAGTTGATGAAGCAGTGGCAGGGTTTGAGAGGATTGACTCCAATTTTGAAAGAAGTTCTACTGTGGGTAAAATGCTATCAAACAGCATCGCACGCTACAGAAAAATCTTTTGTGAAAGGAAGAGTCAATCAATGCGGCAAACTTCATTGTTGTCTTATTTTAAGAAATTGCCACAGCCACCCCAACCTTCAGCAACCACCACCCTGATCAGTCAGCAGCCATCAATGTTGAGGCAAGACCCTCCACCAGCAAAAAGATTACGACTCGCTGAAGGCTCAGATGATGGTTAGCATTTTTTAGCAATAAAGTATTTTTTAATTAAGGTATGTACATTGTTTTTTTTAGACATAAGGCTATTGCACACTTAATAGACTACAGTATAGTGTAAACAACTTTTATATGCACTGGGAAACCAAAAAATTTGTGTGACTCGCTTTATTGCGATATTCGCTTTATTGCGGTGGTCTGGAACCGAACCCACAATATCTCCGAGGTATGCCTGTATTGCATATATTTCAGTGTTTCCTCAAATTTCCATTTCTTTCAGACCCCCTACTCCCCAGAAAAAAAATGTCGTGGGTTTTTTTTTTCCCCCCCCCAAGGCTTCAAAATTTCTGGAAATTTTACATCTCTAGTTTTAGCTGTGTTTTATTCTTGGAGACATCTTAAACAGGTGTATAATTTTGCCTATATGAATAGTTTTGTGGATTTCAATAGGCTAAGGATTTCATCCAACAAATTAATGGCAAAATTCTTGTTTGCTTCAGCAGAGCCAGGAATGTGTCTGCTCACATGAGTCAAGTCACATGCACGCTGATGTGTTTGTGGGATTGGAACCCCAGTCTTTCCATGCCTGCCATCATTTTGTTGATGTCTCTGAACCTTTGCTGTTTAAATTCCTTCTTGATATAGAGTGACCAGAACTGAGACAGTACATTTTAATAATATAATCATCTCAATATAATTCCTACCCTTTCTGGGGACACCTTAGGGCATAGACAGAAGAGTAGCTCCCCACTATAACTGACAATGCTTTGCAGAAAGCATTCTGAGTTACAAGGATCCCTCAGACCACAGAAGTTCACTTTTGGGTCTGAGCAGGGGCGGGCAGGGTGGAATGCAGCTGCTGGCTGCTAGCCTGCAGCCCACTTTTCCAGTAGCAATGGCCCCTCCTCCCTCCCAGCCTGAGTGCTGTTTTCAGAATAGGAGAAGAGGGAACTTGTTCTAGGGGTTCCCTGAGCGGGGGAGGAGGGGGCTGTAATCCACCCAGGCCACCCTCTAGCCCCAGCTGGAAAAACCTGGAACTCCCTCCACTCCTTTTAACCCCCCTCCCCATTCTGAAAACAGCTTCAAGGCTGGGAGGCTGGCAGTTGCAAGTTAAGTTACAGATGACACTATGTTTTGAAACATCTTTATGTGACCACCGTATGCAATGTACTTCTGTTTGGTCACAGCTATAGAGCGCTTTCCAGGGGAAATTGGGTGAAAATTGTCACTTCTGTCTGCCCCCCTAATGTCTTATTTGTTCATGTTAATTGAACTGCTCCAAATGGTGCTGAGGTTCTTTCTACAGTGATTACAATTAGTTCACAATCCATCTATGTATACGCATTCAGTTCTTCCTGCCAGTATCTTTACTTCAAATTTCATCTACTGTTGTATTTGCCAGTTGTTAAGGCCTTCTGAATAGTCTCTCAGCCTCTTTTTGCTCTTGACCAACCTACATAATGTTGTTGGCCAAATTTGCAGACACCTTTTATTGCATCACTCATTGCAGCACATAACAAGTACATCTGCTAGAGAAGCTGGTTCAAAGAGAGGTCTCTTTGTGGACCACTATTAATCTCCTTCAATTCTGAAAGTAGACACTTTGTTTCTATTCTTTCTCTCAAATGGTTTTTAATTTATGGCAATACTTTAGTGTGTCTACGCCATGAGTGCTTGGTTTTCTTCACGATCTCTTGAGAAGGACTTTACTCTAGGTTTATTGGAAGAACAGCTTGTATCTCTTCATTCTTTATTGCTTGCTTGTTTGTTAACTACCTCAACACATTCTAATAGGTTACATTTTCCTGTACAGAAGTGGAGTCTGCTTACCTTCTCATGTCATTGTCTTTTAGACATGGTTAAATAAAGCTCATTGGACTGTAATTCTCTGACAAGTAACATGCTAGCTGATTCTGCTGATAGATTTAATATTTGTGTGGTAAATCTGCTGCATCACTTGTGTGTTTCTGTAGAACTCTTGGGTGTGTCCTGTCTGGGCTGGGGGACTTAAAGTGCTTTCATTTAATTAGCTTGTTCAGCATCTCCTGTCAGCTGAAAATACCTCACTTTTACCTGAAAAGTATAGCTTTGGGGAGTGTGTCCACCCCTGAGGGGAATATTGATGAAGAGAAGTTATTTAGGTTTTCTTTAATGTCCTTTACCTCCTGGATGCTTCCATGTTATTCTGGAGATCTTGCTGACTCAGGCCTCCTGCTCTTACCTATTGTCATTTATATTTATGTCCTTGCTTATTTGCTGTTTCAGTTCCCTCTTTGCACTCTTTTAATTTCCATCTTGCATTTCACTTGTCATATTTTATGGTGTTTTGTGTTGGTGAGCCCTGACTTGAATGCTTGATGTTGGAAGGGTGTCTTGAAACTCTTGTTCCTGACTTTGCAACCATGCTTGTTACTGTTTTTCATAGTTTATAGTTTCATAGTTAGTAGGGTCGGAAGGGACCTGAGCAGATAGAGTCCAACCCTCTGCCATGGCTTTTTTGTTTTTTTTATTTTGTTTCCCCACCGAAATACTCAAATGGAAAAAAGTACAGATGCCTTGTTCCTTTGTTGGTTGTAAGCAAAGTGAAAACTGAAATCAGCAGGAATGGGCTGGTGTTGGGCTTCATGTTCCCTTGGCTGGCAGGTTTACCAGGCCCTGGTTTTTAACATCTTCCTGATGAGAGATTTTTCCTTACTTTTTATCTCTACCCTCCTAGTCTTAATTTCCCTCCATTATTACTTCATTGGAAACCTTTCATATCATTGGTCATTAGCACACTCCAGCAGCCTTGTGTATTCAGCATCCCCATGTTTCAAAATGGCGGCAGGGGTGCTTTTAATTAGAGGTGCAGACACATCGGTCCAATTATCAGATCAGCACTGATTTATAAAGAAAATTGACTGTATTGGAAATTGGCCTGATGTGGCCAGTAATTTGGCTGATAAATGCCCCATGCATGTGCACAGCTGCAGCGCAGCATATAGGCAGTGAGGAGCACAGACTAGCAGCTTGGAGAGCTGTGTCCAGTTGGTAAGTCTGTTGTGTGGGGGTGAAGGTTATTGGGCCCAGTGGCAAGGGAGGGAATGGGGCTGGGGCAGGGTAGGCACTGGTGGGGCACAGGATGGAGCCACGGCTTGTGTGGCGGGTGGCTCCCGCTGCTGTGTGCAGCCTGTCCCCCCCCCCCTCCCCCCGAAGGGTATGAATGTGTGAGATTGGTGGTGCACCCCCTGTGAAAAGTGCTGCTGACGCTGTCGGCAACACCTGCAGGTGGCTGTAACTCACCATCTCCCCCCTCACTGCCAACACCACTGCGGCTGCCTGTGGGAGCTCCCCACTTGGCCCACCCCCACTGCTGACATAGTTGTGGCTGCCTGTGGGAGCTCCTTGCTTGCTGCTGCCACACCCCCGCCACCACCACCTGTGGGCAGTCGCCATACCCCCCCCCCAGCCTCCAGGAGCACGCATCTTTCATAATTACAATACTTAGATAGACTTTGCAAAACCATTATTATTATAACCTTTAATTATGTGATCTCATACTGCTTTTCAATCAGCCTGGAGGGAACTGTGTTATCTGCTGAGTTGCGCAAGATGAAATAGTGGCCTTAGCTCTTAACGATGTGAATCTTTTTAAATGTTACCCTCATTTCTAAAGTTCTTCACACTGCTGGGATCCCTTTAAGAACAGGTCTTCTACTATGGTGTATTGCTCTCTAGAATTTTCCTGTCCAAAGATCTTAGTATATTGTTCTTTTTTTCCAAATTAGATTGGCATTTCTGTCCTGGATGTTTGATCATGGGTGCTTCCATGAATAACCAAAGCAGAGTAGTGGGAGCCAGTCATATGAGAAATGCTGTCCCAAAGATTGTTTTTGGCTTTTAATGCCAATGTGGGTGCATATTGGTGTGCCTGATTGGTCTTGAATGTTGGGTTGGCCAGTAGTCTTTTCTTTGTGCCCTGTAGAATTATAGGAATTTGCATTCATATGGTTATGTTAACTCTCTGCCGGAATACCATCCTGGATTGTCTAATTGAAATTCTTTATTTGTTTTCTAGTATTTAAAGATAATAGTGACTGATTGTGACTTTAGCATTCTGCCTTGTTGCAGCCTTTTGGGGCATTTCTCAGAGCTAATGCTGGGCTGGATACCTGAAGGCGAGGTGCAGACTGTATGTTTGTGCCATGTACAAGAATAGAGGCGGGGAGGGGAGAGAATGTCTTAGGAGAACCAGGCTACACAGTGGGAAGGTGGTCAGGAGTATTTTTGTGGGTCAGATTCATGTCATGTTTTGTCTAAACAAGGAGCTAGATTGCTAGCTAACCAGGGGCCCAGTTTGAATGACATTGAGTAAATTGTGGCTGCCCTCATCTTCAGTATGGAACATGAATCCCAAGACAACACCACACAGCTTGCAGTGCAAGTAGTCTTTGCGTAGGTAAAAAGCATTGTCTCCTTGGACCTGTAGCCTGCAGAGCATGCTTTCCATATTACTGTGAATGTATTTAGCACTAACAGTGTTCCTTACACCATATGGACAGCCCCTGCATCGTGGCAGCCAGGCACCCGTATATAATTTCATGAACCATATTTGTTTGTGCTGGGAAGAAGTCTACTTCCCTTTCTCTCTGTAAACAGCAGTTTTCTAGCTGTAGCAGTGGCATTTTGGCACTTAAATGGCAATTCAGGTCTTGCCCTGGTTAGCAAAACCTGTGCTGGGTGAGGTGAGGACTAAAACCTGGGTCTCTTACTTCCTAGGTAAGTGCCTTAAACACTCAGCTATTGGAGCTAAATTATGAGTGAGCCCTACTCCTCCTTTGGGGTTTAACAGCTGGTAGTCATAGGTATCTGGCCAGCTATGTTTTAATGACTTAGTTGCAGGTATGTGTCCAGAATGGGTGTGCATATGTAGCTGCCCAGCCAGTGCATAGCTTATTGTGTATACTAGTCTATGCACACACTTGCGTGTCCACACTGCAGGGGAAGCTGAATTGCTCCATGCACATAAATGCTGAAAATGCAACTTGTGCAGCTAAAAAAGTGATGTTTAGTGCTACACGGAAGTAGAATTCCATGTTTAGTCATTCATTCTTTGTGGTGCTGGGGTGAAGTTTTATGCATGAAGGAGGAGAGGCAGTATGTCACAGCCCAGAGCACTGGGCTTTGAACAAAGAGAGGTGGGTTCTATTCATGGCTCTGCTGCTGATTTGCTGAGTGTCCCTGAGGGAGTCAGTCTTTGGCTGTGACCATCTGCAGCATGTGCCATCATTTTTACCATTGTAAAGTGTTCCTAGGTGAGGTTTCTCTGCTTGCTTGCCCTTGTCTGACTTCGGAAGGAGCTAGACAGTGGAAGACTGGGTCCTTGGCCTCCACATCTGTGAAACAGAAATTGTGATCACAGCTTCTTTAGCTGAAAGAGTTTTGCCATAAAATGCTGATTCTTAAACCAAACCTGTGCTGGGTTTGATGGAAGCATGATCAAGAGTGGTTGACTTGGGTCTACAATGGAGCTTTCTGGTCAGAATCAGAAAGACACTAACACCCCGGAAGAGTCTGGTGGTTAAAGCACTGACGTGGGAGACCTGGGTTTTAGTCATGCCTGCTAATTTTGCCAGGTTCCCACATCTTAAAAGGAAAGTCTCATAACCACTGCAGTGTGGTCAATCTCTAGTGCTCTCTCTCCATCTTTCTGGTCAGAGCTGTTCCATACTTCTGTAGCTAAACAGATGTTCACTGAGTTAGAGAGACTCCATAGCTCAGATGTACAGGTCCAAGGCTCTGATCCAGAGCAAGCAGGATATGAACCCAGGTCTCCCACAGCCTGAGTGAGAGCTCTTACCTCTATGTTTACAGCGCTTCTGGGGGTATGGGTCTGTCTTGTGTTTTTTATCAAGCATGTGCAAAAAGTCTTTGTGGTGGCTTGCCATAATTCAGAATGGGAAAATAATTTCTTATCCTATTCTAGAAATGCTCCCAGCTCTGAGATCCTTGGTGGAAGTGTGGTGTTGAATGCTTTGCATCTTTTTTTTTGTAGTGATCTGAGATTTGCCTCAGATCCTGGGTTTGCCATCATGTAACATAATAAACACAAAGAACAATGTGAGTTGCTTCCCAATGGCAAATCGACTGAGTCCTCTGGTGCCCTGAGGGATGATGCCTCATTTTGTCATCTGACTGGACATGCTGGCTGAGATGCAGCTTGCTAAGCTATTGTTTATGTTCCTCTTCTGGGTGCTGGCTAAATCAAAAGGCATCCTAATGGGCTCTGTTTGGTGACTGGTTTGTGTCGGCTGAGCACAGAGAATAAACTGCTTATCTGGAAGGACAAGAGTGAATTCATCCCTCTGCTCCCACCACTGAGTCAATTCACTCAATAAACCCAGGCATTTCACTGAGGGGAGCAAAGTCTCTGACCAGCAAGGGAAACAGCAGAGAGGGGGCTGCTGCTGCTTCTGAAACAAGAAGTGCCAGATGCTGTGAGCAGCTATACCAGGGGTATGTTTCCCTCCATGGCGGCAGCGGTGCCCCACAGGCACCTGGCCCAGCTGCTCTTGCGGGGCACCGCAGCCACAGAGAGAAACACTGGGCCCCCACGCAGCTCAGGCAGGCAGGCTTCCAAGAGAAGAAAAAAATTGGGCTTGATGCTTTTTTTTCCCTTCAGTGGAGCCAGCCTGCATGGGCTGCCCTTGGACTGTGCACGGGCTGCCTGCACAGCTCCTGAGCTGCGTGGGGCCCTGTGCTTCTCTCTGTGGCTGTAAGGTAGCAAACTAAAACACCTTGGACATGTTTTATTTTGATGTGTCCCAAAGTAATTTAACGTGCATTACACTGCCTACAGTGTAAACAGTTACACCATTAAAGCGGTACAAAAGGGCATTTAAGACCTTGTACAAAGCCCCATGAGCTCTTGATTGGATCAGGCAGGAGAAGACTAGGCTGGGTTCCCACAGCGATGAAGAGTGGGTATGAGAGAAACTGTCATGTCAGTCTTTCTTCCTGTCCTTTGCTCTTCTGTGGGAATTTCTGTGTACAGCACACTTTCAAGGTGGTGGCCAGTGATGCATGTTCTGCAGACCATAAGGGCTTTTCTTTTTTCAGCCTGCAAAGTACATGCGAGGATGCCAAGCATGTGATTTCAGGTTGAGCATATGTCATATTAACTCTAATCTCCTGGAGAGAGTTAGCACAGCTTTGCCAAACAGAGGGCTTGGGCAAAGCCCAGGTTAACAGGGTACATCAGGTTCTTAAGGAGCCTGAGGAGTTGCATACCTGTGACTTCTAAATGCAGTCCATAGGTGGCAGAAGGCCAGGGCTAACGGGACTTAGCACCTCCAAACTAATTTTGCGGTGACAGCCGCATCATGGCGCCGCCATCCTGCAGTGCCACTCAGTGTGCAGCCAGGCCAGCACTCGTGTGCCACGGCTCCAGCCCCACTGCCATACCCTGCTGCCTCAGTGCCATGCTCAGCGCCCCTGCCATATGATCCTCATTCAGCTTCCCCCCACCCTGCCTTCCAAATAATATTTTCTCCTGCTGCTGGTGGTGCAGTCAGTGCAGTGTCCACATTTGTTTGAAATCAAATATTTGCACATGCATGCACCTGACTGGTGTACTCAGCACAGAGATTTTTCCTGTAGACTCTGCTCTTTAGAACTTCCCATTGGCGTTCATCTTTCTGCTCCTTTTTGCACAGCAGGGACACTCTGGCTTGAATGAGGCCAAAACAAAACCTGTTGTGACTACAGTTGGTTGTCTCCTGTCTGAGCCCTGATGAGGGCAGAGGTGGTCCCTCTGTGATGGGCTCTGTTCCTAGGATTGTTATAGGAAGTGGAGTGGTCATGGGGACAAAACTAGTCCCTGACTCTTGGCTGTGACAGGTCAGATGTTGAGAGTGCCTTCCTGCTGTCCCACACGCTCTCCCTTTGGCTCCTTGCAGCTGGGGTGCTGTCTCTCCATTGAGCATATTCTCTTGCCTAATTATTTCTCTGCTATGAAACATCTTTTCCAAATTAACCTACATTTTTCTTGTTTTAGCAGCTGTCTCTGCCTGTGGCTTAAACTACAGAGGAGCTTTTCCCTGCCCCCACCTTCCTCTTTCACACTAAAATATTTATAGACACTTGTGGGCACTCATCCTCAGTTGCTTGTGAGTGAGTTTCTATGTGTTCAGTTAGTTCCTGTCAGAGGCTGGTACTTTTCCTATGTGCCAGGGGATTTGTTGGTATCTCCATGGTAAGGGAGGGGTTGTCACAGAAGTGGTGCCTGATGAGCATATCCTGTACATGTACTGTTTCTTGTGCATAGGTAAGAGCCTTGGTGCACAACTGTAAAACTTTAAGGCTTGGGATTCTAGAGAGAAAGAGGAGCACTTAATTGTTCCGTTGCTGCTTTGCAGCCCTGAGGGACATCAGTTTAATCCATTTTAGGCATGGGGTAAGCAAACTTTTGTTGACCTTCATTTTAAAGAAAAGGGCATAGAAGGGTTTTGTGAACTGCCTAGGTTCATACAGGGTGTCCATGTCAAAGCTGAGACTAGAACCCCGGAGTCCTGGCTCACAATGGCTGAAGATGTTCACTGTGCTAGTAGCCAGCTGGCTCCTGGATATTGAGCCAAAGCCTTTACTGAGTTTCTTGAAGAGACTGGCTTGTACCCTGGAGTCCTGGAAAGTTGGCTCCATAGATTTCATAGACATTAGGGCTAGAAGGGACCTTGGAAGATCATTGAGTCCAGCCCGCCACCCAAAGGGCAGGAAGTCAGCTGGGCTCATAGAATCCCAGCAAGATAAGCATCCAATTTGCTCTTGAAGGTGTTCAATGTAGGTGCTTGAACCACCTCCGATGGCAGGTTGTTCCAGACCTTGGGGGGCTTGGACAGTAAAGAAATTCTTCCTTATGTCCAGCCTGAAACGGTCTTGTAGTAGTTTATGACCGTTCAACCTAGTCATCCCTTGGGGCACTCTGAACAAGTGTTTCCCCAGATACCGGTGGTCACCCTGATAAACTTATAGGTGGCCATCAGATCACCCCTGAGCCTGTGCTCTTCCAGGCTAAAGAGCCCCATGGCTCTCAGCCTGTCATCGTAAGGTCTGTTTTCCTGGCCTCTGATTGTTTATGTGGCTCTTCTCTGGACTCTCTCAAGCTTCTCCACATCCTTTTTGAATTGTGGAGCCCAAAACTGGACGCAGTACTCCAGCTGCAGCCTCACCAAGGCTGAGTACAAGGGGAGAATGACGTTCTGGGATTTGCTTGAGAAGCATCTATGGATGCAAGCCAGGGTTTTGCTCACTTTACTAGCTGCAGCATCTCACTGCAGGCTCATGTTCATCTTGTGGTCAATGATGACCCCCAAGTCTCTTTCTTCCATAGTGCTAGCCACCGTAGCACTGCTGAGCCTATAAGGATGCTGCAGGTTTTTCTTCCCAAGGTGGAGAACTTTGCATTTTTGGGTGTTAAACACCATCAGGTTCTCATCCGCCCATTTGCTGAGCCTGTCCAGGTCACCCTGGATCACCCGCCTGTCTTCTGGCGTGGATGCTTTGCCCCAAAGTTTGGTATCATCAGCGAACTTGGCCAGTCCGCTCCTGACTCCAATGTCCACATCATTTAATGAAGATGTTGAACAATATGGGTCCAAGGACAGAGCCGTGGGGGACCCCACTGGTCACAGGACACCATGATGATTGACTTTCATCAATTACAGCCGTCTGGATCTGACCACAGAGCCAATTTCCCAGACAGCGGATCATGGTGGACCCAAGGGCAAATTGGCCAGTTTCTCCAAGAGGTGATCATGGGATACCAGATTGAAGGCTTTTTTGAAGTCAAGGTATATGACATCAATCTCTTCTCCCTTGTCCAGGTGATAGGTCACCTGGTCACAGAAGGAAATGAGATTGGTCAAGCAAGACCTACCCACAACAAACCCGTGCTTGCTATCTCTTAGGATGTTGGTGTCAGCCAGTCCATTAAGGATGGCCTCTTTAATAAACTTTTCTAAGATCTTCCCCAGGATAGAAGTCAGGCTGATAGGCCTATAGTTAGCCAGACCCACTTTCCTCCCTTTCTTGAAGATAGGCACCACATCGGCCTTCTTCCAGTCTTCGGGCACTACCCCAGAGTGCCAGGAGTTTTCAAAGATCCTTTCCAGGGGCTTGGCTATGATGCTTGCCAGCTCCTTGAGTACCCCGGGGTGTAGATTATCAGGGCCGGCTGACTTGAAGGTATCCAGCTTCTCAAGATGTTCCTTCATGAGGTCAGCATTAATGGAGGGTAGGGGATCTCCCTCACCTGGACCTCCCTGTCCCACAGTGGGCATGGGCGTCCCATGGGACTGATGAAAGACCGACGCAAAGTACCCATTTAATAGGTTGGCTTTTTCCTGGGCGTTAGTTGTCAGTTGCCTCATTTGGTTCAGCAGGGGTCCAACATTGCCCTTGCTTTTCCTCCGGCTCCCCACATATCTGAAAAAGGACTTTTTATTGTCCTTGATGCTCAGAGCTAGTTGGAGTTCAGTTGCAGCCTTGGCTTTCCTGGTTTGCTCCCTGCAGGACCGGACCAGTGCAGAATAATCCTCCTTGGAGGTGAATCCCATCCTCCATCCTTTGTAGGCCTTTCTCTTTAGGAGGTCTGCTAGATCCCTGGAGAGCAAGGGGGGCTGCTGTGCCTTCTTGTTGCCTTTCCTCCGAGATGGAATAGACTTAGCTTGTGCATTGAGGATTGCTCCCTTAAGGAGCAACCACTCTTCTTGAACTCCCCTCTGCCTGGGGTCGTGGTCCCTTAGGGCCTGACTGACAAGGCTCCTGAGCTTGTCAAAGTCGGCTTTCCTGAAGTCGGGGACTTCCGTGTTGCTGACTGGCTTGCCAGTTTTAAGGCAGATGGTGAAGGTGATCAGTTCGTGGTCGCTGTCATCCAGCTTCCCATCGATCACTCACTAGGTCACTGATTAGGTCATCCCCAGTAGCCAGTACCAGTACCAGGTTGAGCAGCGCTTTACCTCTTGTTGGCCCATAGATTTCTTGAGTCAGGTAGAGGTCGTCCATGCACGAGAGGAAGCTTTGTGACCGTTCAGATTTTGCTGAGTGATCCTCCCACAAGATGTCCGGGTAACTGAGGTCACCCATGACAACCATGGTCCTAGAGCATGCGGCCTCAGCCAGTTCCCGGGCGAACTCCTGGTCAAGCTCAAGACTTTGGGTGGAAGGTCTGTAGTAGACTCTCACCATTGTGTCCCCTGTGCTGTGTTCCCCACGGATTTTAACCCAGAGGGTCTCCAGTTGTCCACCCTGGTCGCCAATATCAGCTTGCAGGGGTGCGTAGGTTTCCTTAACAGAGAGAACTACACCCCTGCCCCTTTTATCTACACGATCCCTCCTGTACAGGATATAGACATCTATACCTGTGGTCCTGTCATGGGTGGAGTCCCACCCAGTCTCTGTTATCCTTGTGACATCATAATTATTTGCATTAAACAGGAGGACGAGCTCCTCCTGCTTATTTCCCCCAAGCTCCTGGCATTAGTGTACAGGCAGGCAAGTGTCCCCTTGAGGGCTCTTGCCTTGCCCACAGATTGTACTAGGGCTTGGGCAGGGATGGGGTCCCTTAAGTGCCTTGGTCTGCTGGCTTTGCAAGGGTTGCTCAGCAGGCCAGCAGTGGCGGTAGTCCCCCCGTTCTCCCAGCGGGCTTAGTTTAAAGCCCGGTGGAGCAGGTCAGCCAGTCTGGCTGAGAAGAACCTGCTCCCCAGGGGGGAGAGGTGGAAGCCATCTCTTCCCAGCAGCTCGCTGCCTCTCTTGCCAAAGAGCAGGCTGTGGTCATGGAAGCCAAAGCCTTCCTGATGACACCAGTGCCGCAGTCTTTGGTTGACTACATGGATTCTCCTCTTCCTCCTCAGCCCATAGCCCGAGACTGGGAGGATCGACAAGAACACCACCTGTGCCCCCAGACCCTTTAGCCCCGCTCCCAAATCCCTGTAGCACGTCATGACCTGGCTGGGAGCGCTCTGAGCCATGTCCTTGGTGCCCGCATGAATAAGGAGCATGGGATAGTGGTCTGGGGGCTGGAGAAGCTTAGAGATCTTTTCCACAATGTCCCGGATGCGGGGCCCCCGGAAAGCAGCAGACTTCCTGGGCTAAGGGGTCAGGGCGGCAGATTACCCCTCCGTCCCCCTCAGGATAGAGTCTCCCACAACAAACACCTTACGTTTTGTCTTGGGGAGAGCAGGGGCGGTAGCTGCAGTTGAGCCTGTGTTGCCTGTGGGAGCTGGCAACTCAGCAGGCTCTGCTGGAGCAGCAAGAGTTGCATACCTGTTGCTAAGCTCCGGCCGGACAGGGACCTTGGTGCGGCGGGCCTTAGGGCTTGTGTGACTCTACCATGCAGTAGCTGATGTAACCTTGCTGACAGTGCACTGAGGAGAAGTTTGAACTGCCATAGTGCTGCTGCAAAGTGCTTCTTCCTTCCCTGGTCGCGGGGGGGGAAGGTTGGCTGCTCCCTCCTTAGTGTTCAGAATGGGAAGGCCTTTCCCTGGATTGAGTCCTGCCTGGCTGGGGTCAGTTCTCTGCCCCTCTAACCAGCTTTCCAGATGCTGGACAGCGTGCTACTCTGTGGAATCTCGTCTCCAAGTACTGAATGTGTGGCCGGTGAGGGGGACTGCTAGCATGCCATGCACGTTGCCATATAGGGCACAGAAGCCAAATGCATGTCCTCAGAGTTCTAGCTGTGCCCAGATGTATACTGATTAGGAGTGTATACGAAGAGTTGCCTCCCCTCCTATTGCCTTGCTCCCGTTCCCTAGCAATGGCCTTTATATGAGATCTGGCATTTTCAGAACACTATACATGCACAACAAATGCCAGGGGCTTCCTGCCTCAGCAGGGTCAGAGCAGGATGCAGGCAACTGGTATCACTAAGGCTGGTGACCAGCTGTGCCAGCAGGAGCATTCTGCCCTAAAGACAAGTTGGGATTTCAGGAGGTGGAGAGGGGAGTGGATAATGGAAGGAGCAGTGTGCGAGTCTTGTAGAAACAAGGGAAAGGAGACCCTGGGGTAGGCAATGATGGGATTTGCGCAGCAGAACCTGTGGCAGGGGGGCCTTAAAGCATCCCTACTTCCAGCTTGGCCTTCTCTGCATTTGGAACAGCAGGGGAAGGAAGTGGCTTGTTGGACTGAGTTTTGAATAAGTAGCAGGAGGGAGAATTGAGGAGTCAGTCAGGGCAGAGCAACCTGGCATGATCCAAATAGCAGAAGCAGAGCAGCTAAAGGGAAGCTCATTCTGAATTATGCTGGGACTGAATTGCTGTGTTTGTTTCTAAATTGGAGCCTCACTTCCTTCAAGTTCTGCTTAGCCATTCCTAGATCTGGCCACCCCTGCAGCCTGCCAGCGCCTGCTCCTCCCAAGGGGAGTATTTGCCTTTAGAGTAGAAAGGCCCCATGAATGAATTGTGTTGCAGGTGAGATGCTTCCTGAGTGTGGAACCCTCCCTCCTGAGTTACAGTGTTAGCAGCCCAGACATGAAGGCTATGTTCATGTATGGCCAGATTCCTGTTGCTCAGGGCTCTCTGTCAGCATTGAGTGTGCCTGGCATACCTCAATGGGGACTACATGGTTTCTGGAGCCTTCTTTATGATGTGCAGTGGCTCAGTTCAGTTGAACAAAAATATTCAAAATACAAGTGGAAACATGATGCAAAATGGTGTCAGCTCTCTTGTCCATTCCTCTTTCAGGGCAAACCCCTCACTGATGGAAGTGCTGTTGGGATTATTAACTGGTCCTGTCCCTTCCTGTCTATGTAGTCTGAGCAGGTGTGTGGTTGCCTGAGGCATGCCAGCTTCTTCTTGAGTGGGCCAGCTTTTCAGTGTTAGTCTATGATGATGAACATGCTTCTCTTCTGTCCTTCCAGAGGAGATTGAGTTGGAGGGTCTGTCTGCCCAGATACTTTGCTTGGGATGAGTTACTCTGCTGCTGTTCTGGGAACTGCTACTGGGCTCCATGTGGGTGTGACCATATGGAGACCTTGGGTGGCATCTGGTCCTGAGTTGTGACGTTTTGCCTCAGTTGTCTGAATTTGGAGAGGCTAGTGTTGTCATGGCCCTGGAGACTGGCTAAAGCATGTGGGAGATTCCTACTGCAGGTGCATAAGAATAGACATGAGTTGAGCTCTGTCTGATAAGCAACAGTTGACTTCCTGCATTAGTCAGGCCTGTTACTTGTCTTTGGAGACTGGCTGATGACTACACCACTCATGCAGGCTGTGCTGGAGAAGTGTGAGCTGTGGCTCTGTTTGGGAAGTGGATGTGATGGACACAGCAAACAATGGGCTCTTTATTCTCTGCTGTGCGGCATCAGGGTTCACATGCAAGGAGCATTGGGGGTTGGGGGGAGGATATATGACAGGGGCGGGCAATTATTTTGGGCAGAGGGCCACTTACTGAGTTTTGGCAAGCCATCAAGGGCTGCATGACAGGCAGCCCAGGGCAGATTAATATTAAATTTTCTAAACCTTTTAGGGGCCCCGCAGGCCAGATAGAATGGCCTGGCGGGCATTTTGCCCTCCTCGATGTATGAGAACCCCCATGTTTGACATAATTTCTGGAGCCATTGTTGCTAGGTTAGGCCCAGCCAGTCCCTGGACCATGGGCACTGCAATACTGAGCCTTGTGGCATGCTCCTTGAAGCTGCTAGGAGACAAATTATGCTGGGGTTACTATCCCACACTGGCAGTTTCCATGTCTATGGGTATAACATGGATGTATTGCTGACTACAGTCTTGCTAGCTAGGTGCATGCTGGGAGATTTAAAGCAGAGGTCAAAGGTTAGGCTCCACGAGTACAGAAAAAATCCTAAGCGATGCTTGCTTTGGGGGCATGAAAGCCCCCTTCACAGAGACCTTGGTAAAATCAGCAGGGGGACAAAGCCCCACTTCACTGTACCCCCAAGGCAGGAGGGCTTTATCCTTTAGGTCCCTTCTTATATGTAAGTGGTACAGAAGGGCCTCTGCCCTCACTGCAGATGAGGCTGAAGTACTGGCCTTGATCGTGTGCTCCCAGAATTCTCAGGTGGGAGGCTGTATTTATGGAATAATTTGCACAGGGAATAGGGCTCTGATTGCTTAGCTCCAACTGTGGCACTCTGCTGCCTGTTGTTCTGCCCAGTCAGATCACACACCAGAAATTACATCTGGCAGGTTGATCTGTGAATAGCTTTCAGCACCTGAGGTTGGCAGGGAACAGTGCAGGGAGCTTGCATACAGGAAGCAACTCCCCAGTGCAGCATGGACTGAGGCAGCCCCAAAGCTGCCATTGGGAGCAGCTGTGCAGTACGTGGTCCTAGATCCTTGTTTCTAGGCAAGGTGGGGGTCCTGAGCAGTGCATGGCACTGCATCCAACACAGGCACCAGAGAGGAGGTGTTGCAGTTCTTCTCTAGGCCATGTTCACATGAGATGAAGACTCTGAAAAAGTAACTTTCATAACTCACTCTCTGCAGGTAACAGCTGCCCCTGGGAACTGTCTCCTTGGTCTGTGAAGTGAATTAATTTGATCTTACTGTCAAGGAGCTGCAGAAAAGCATGAGCTACTGTGGGGACTGGGCACTGGCATGAGCCTTTGTTCTGGGAGTGAATGTGACATAACTTTGCTAGCAAGGTTAAAGGCAAAGCCAAAGGGTACCACTTTGACCGGTGGAGGTCGAGCCTATTGTTTTAGTAATGATGCCATGTAGATCATTCCAGGTTGTATGGTAGCCCTAGCATTCCTTACTTCGGCATTGGTGTGCATGACACACTGGACTGTTGTCAGCCTGGGCTCATTAGCTGTGTCAGAGTTATTAAGCAGTTCACTGAAGGGGACTAGAGTGGTGGGTAGTTTAAAACTTGAGGCGAGTGGACCATTTTTTTTCCCCCTGTGGAAATAGAGAAAATAAATAATGTAAATTGGAGGTGGGGAGGAGATAACCTGCGACGCTCTGATTCTCCCCATGTTTCATTGCCAGTCTTGGGAAGAAGAGAGCCAAGTCCAGGGTGTGGTGAGAGGTTATGCTTTCATGTCATAAAGGAGTTTGCAGACCATAGAACAGGTGCATTGGAGATGCACCTAGGGCCTGAGAGCCATACACTTTATTTGCATAGCATGAAGCTAGTTGGTGATGTTTCCATCTTTGACATGGTTAGTAGTAAAAGCATAGCTCTGGGCCTGAGCAGATATGGGTTCTACTCTACCTCTGTCACTGGCTTGTTCTGTGGCCTCAGGCAAATAGTAATATCCCTGTGCCCTTGGTCTGCCATGTTTTTTTTTTTAAATACTTGTTTCTCTACCTTGGGGGTGGGATTGTGAGGCTTGAGGGAAACCTGTACCATCGTGGTAGATAAAGAAGGGCTAGGAAGTTTGTTCTTCAGGTGTGTTTGTTTTTTACTCTAGAACATAGGTTCTCAACCACTTTTTGTACCAGGACCCATTTGTAAACATTGGCCAGTCCCAACCCAGTAAATAGTTTAAGTAGAAAACAACTTTCTGGCCCTACTAGTGCCCCTCACTCCCAACCCACAGCTCTCACCCCTGATGCTAACCCTCACTCCTGACCCCCACTGCCCCCCTCCCCCCTCCACCCAGTGTGTGGGGCAGGGGGTGTGTGTGTGTGTGGAGGGCTTAAATGGGAGGGGCATGTTCCCCCCACCAGGCTACAGCATGGCTGGACTGGCAAGGGCAGAAGCCACCTCCATGGCCCAGTGGGTAGGACTCGGCACAGGAGGGTGGAGAGGGGCAGCAAGATTCATTACTGCTGCTGCCGTTGAGACCCCTGTGCCAGCCATGCTGCCAGCAGTGCAAGGAGTAATGGGAGGTGGGAGGGGGTGCCTTGCCCTGCTCTCATCTTTTCCCTCCGTTAGCTGCTCATGCCGGGCTGCGGCTGTACCCCACCGCCATTGCCTGGCTGCTACTCCCCTCTGAAGAGGAGGTGGGGTGGTGGGCAGTGTTGTCCGTGTCCCTCCCCCTGCCCCATAGACTTATCTGCGGGGAGCTGTGGAAGATGCTGTCCATGCTGCCTGGCTTCCACATGCATGTGGCACCCCCTTCCTGATTGCCTTCCTCCTGCCCCCCCTCTGCCCCCCCCCAGTCCCAAGCAGCCCCTTGCAGGCTGGAACTCTGCCATTTTTAAAGTTTGTTCGCGACCCACTTTTGTGTCGCAACCCACAGGTTGAAAAACTCTGCTGTAGAAATAACCAGGGAGTCAGTCTTCTATATCCTGTTTTCTGCTGGAGAATTCTTTGGAGGCTTCATGTGAATGATGATCCTTCTCAGGCCTTAATGGAAGGGGCCTCTTGGGGAAATTAATCTTTAACAAAAAAGATTTTCTCTTAGTGTTTTTCTGATGGTTTGAATTAAATGCTATCACAAATGAAAACGGCATTCCCAAGGATGTGAATAGCAGTCACTTCCTTTTAGCTGGGGAGAACATAAGGCAGTGCTTCCCAAATTGTGGGTCGTGACCCCAAATGGGGTTGCAACATCAGTGGATGGGGTTGCAGAGTGCAGCTGGGCTGGACCAGCTTCAGACAGGAGCCCCTCTGCACCTCAGCAGGTGGGTCCTGTTGTGGGAGGAAGTGCTGCACCACCATGGCTGTCAAGGTGAGGCACAGCAGTGATGGTGGTGCAGAGTTGTGCCTGCACTGCTGCTGAGTGAGCAGGGGGCTCCTGTTTGGCAGCCATGGCAGTATAGCACTCCCTCCCTCCCACACCTGGTCCTGCCCACTTGGAGTGTGGGGGGCTATGGGTTGGGAGTGAAGGGCTGTGCTGAGAAATTGGGGTCATAAAAGGGGTTGAGCTGCAAAAGTTTGGGAAGCACTGACATAGGGCATTTGTGGAACTGTTGGACATTTCTTGCATGTGCTCTCGATGCGGTGCTGGGTGCTTTTAATTAGTAAGCTGTGCTAATTAAAAGCTCCCAGCACTGCATCAGGAGCACATGTATCAGTAGTGCAGTGTGCCTCAGTGCTGAGAAAATGGCAGCAGTGCACTTTCAACTAAAGCATATTGAACATATTTTAGTTCAAGGCACACTGCTGCCATTTTCTCAGCATGGAGGTGTACTGTGTAGTTGATGCACGTGATGTGCAAGGCTGCCAGAGTGCATCAATTTACATGCTCCAGCAGATTAATCAAGTCTGCTCTGATGTACTGGATTTCCAGTGCATTGGAACAAGCTCCTCGCATGTGTCTAAGTGCCCTTAGAGACTAACTTGTTCAGGCATGAACTTTCTCAGGCAACAGTCTGCTTTGTCAGATACTGAAGCTTTCCTTCACCCTGGCTGTGGTGTGGCCCTACCAGTTTGGTTGTCTCTCTGGGATCACTGAAGTACAGCTTACATTTCAAACATGAAAGTCAAAAGGGAAGGTAAAAAAATACTGCTTAGATACCAACCCTCTAGTCTTATTTCTCCCACTCTAAGAACCTGAGTGAGGGTGCATGGCTGTTACTCCCTGTGTTGTTCACCTGTTGCCTGTCTCTCTGAACCAGTCATTCTTTATGGTGCTACCCTGCCTTACCTTTTCACCTTTCATTTTCTGCAGATGGGCTTGAAAGGAAGAGGCCCAGTGGCAGAAGGTACTGGCAGAGGGCAAGGTCTGTTCTTTCTAGAGGGAGCAGCAAAGGCCTCGGGTCCAATTTGTACTGCTCCTGCTTGAGTAAACTGACCAGGCAACATGGTGTGCTGCACTCTGGTCTCTGCTGGACCTTCCCTGGTCCTGGGCTGCCCTTTCAATACTGCCCCAGCCACTGTGGCTTGTGCAGTTCAATTCCTCAGGCCACATTCCCCACTGTTGTCATTTGGCACAGCCCTCAGGGCTGTATAGAAGGGGATTTGCCCCTTTCTGGGTATAGTTGCTGGGGCAGAGCAGATTTCTCCACAGCAGCTTTGTGCTTTTTTCTATTCTAGTGGTAAAGACTTTGCCTCTTCCAGGGCTACTCACAGAGGTGCCATTCATAAACCCTGAGAAGCAGCTGGGACCTAAGGCAAAGAGCTCCTTCTGCCTGAAGATGTAGACTGCCCCTCTGGGTACTGTAGGGACTTTGTGTCCTGCCTTGGCATCACAATAGCCCCAATGTCTGGTCTGGTGCTAGTTGGAGACATGACCAAATGAATTGGCATCACTTTTCCATCAGCCTCTGTTTGAACCAGAGAAGCCTGCTGGCATGTACTTCAGCTCAGGCACAGGAGCCCTGTTGCTGCCAGGTGCTGCTGCTTAACATGCTGAGATCCAGCACTTCCCATCTAGTTTCTTCTTTCCTTCAGAATGGGGAATTTTTCCATTAAGCTGTCAGCTTCACCTAGCCTTACTTGGGTACATGGAGCTGGCAGGTTAAGTGCATTTCCCCTTCCCATGGGAGATTATGCTGTGGTCATCACTGCTGTTTTTTTCAGTGCTCCTTAGGTTGCAGTAAAACCATCAGTGCCTGAGAAGCAGTAATCCAGTACCTGGGGCTTGGGACCTAGATGAATTTGGGCCTGCAGACTAGGGCAAATGGCACTGAAGCAGTTCACCCTCAATATATATCTTCAAAACTTCCTTCACAACATTGAGGACTAGAACCTGTTTTCTTCGAGTGACAGCAAAGAAAGCAACAAGGGTTGAAGCTCTGGATGCCCAGAGTAGCAGAATATATAGGGCCCTGCCAACATGCCTAGGACAGTGGTTTTCGACCTTTTTTCATTTGTGGACCTCTAAAAAAAAATTTTGGCTGGAGGTGCAGATCCCTTGAATGGTAAGTGTGGATATTCCCATATTCTGATTGATCATAATCATCTTTTGTGGATCCTGTAGATCTAGTCTGTGGGCCCCAGGGATCTGCCAGACCACAGGATGAAAACCACTGGCTTAGGGCATTGCCTTGTCAAGAGCCTGTGGCATGGGCACTCCTAGGAAGAAAAGAGTTTTCTTCTCTGGGCCTTCCTTTATGCAGGCTGAGGCTGGTGACCTCAAGCAAGCAGCAGTGGAGTGGGGCAGGGGATTTGTGTGTGATCCTATGACATGTATTTCTCTATCCATCAGGATGAGATTGAGGAGCTGCGTGCAGAGATGCTGGAGATGAGAGATGTCTACATGGAGGAGGATGTCTACCAGCTGCAAGAGCTTCGGCAGCAGCTGGACCAAGCCAGCAAGACCTGTCGCATCCTACAGTATCGGCTGCGCAAAGCAGAGCGCCGGAGCCTGCGTGTGGCACAGACTGGGCAGGTGGACGGGGAGCTCATACACAGCCTTGAGCAGGATGTCAAGGTAACACTTTGGGCAGAGAAGGGACCAGGCCCTATCCACACAGACTTGCCCTAAGGGCGACTGAGGGCTAGTCTGCACCATGTCAGCAGCATTGCTGGGCCTAGACAGCCTCACAGATGCATTGCCCACCTGCCCCAGCAGGCACTCTGTAGACCCAGAAGCACATCAGTGAAGCTGTTTGAGGGTGTCTGTAGTTGCTTTCAAGACCTTGTATGCTTGAGAGCAGCCACCATGGATGATCCTAGTGCAGCCTTACTGGCATATTTTCATGGTAGAGTCTTGTCTGAAACCCATTGCTACTGTAATGCAGACATACCTGAGAGAGTCTGGCATGTCACAAGGCTCACATCCTAAGGAAGGGGTGACTTTGGTAGAGAAGTTGTGGGTGCCCTAGAGCCTGGTGGGTGGAATAATGGACAGTATAGGGCTTTGGTGCCCAGCTGGGACTGGTGCTATCTAAATGGCAGTTCATTCTGTGTAGTGCTGAAAGGCCATAGTGAAGTTGGGGTCCTATCGTGCTAGATGCTGAACAGCCAGATAGGAGAGACAGGCCTGTCTCAGCCTTAATTAATGAAGATAAGACCTGGCAAATGGATGAGATGTGGATGTGGTGAGGATGCTGACAGTGGCATGAATGCAGGCTAGCCATTAGGGCTTCGTGAAATGGCACCATTCCATTTCAACTTCCATTTTGATGTTTCGACAGAACTGTTTCGTTTTAAGTTTTGTTTTGCTTCGTTTCATCAAATTTTTTTGCTGTTTCGCCCATAGGTTATAATGGGGAAGCACAAAACTGCCTATAATTTTTTCCTTTCATGACTGATTCAGATGAAATTTACAGGGATGGTAGCCCCTTCTGAGGCCATGATGCCTTCCAGGTTTCAAGGAGATAGATATAGGGGTTTCTGGGAAACTGCACCTCAAGCTGCTGACAAGCAAAACTCATGACGTGTGTGACTTTTATGTATGTTAAGACATGCTTTTACGTGACACGGTAGTGCCCCCCAATAAGGGCTCCTCCTCCCCTACAGACTCAGTCCGGTCCACCACTTTAAATGACAATAGGTAATAAAATAACATAGTGAGCACTAGCACAGCAGCACCAGCAGCATCTCAGGCAGCCAAACTGTGATAGAGACTTTCTTTCCTCTCTTGCAGGAGCTGCTTCTGCATTGTGTGTGTGTGTGTGTGTGTGTGTGTGTGTGTGTGTGTGTGTGTGAAGCTGCTTCCTCACTGGCACAGGGGTCTCTACATGAGACAGTAGTGTGCCCCAATGAGGCCGCCTCTTCCCCTACAGCCTCAGACTAGTCCACCACTTTAAATGACAACAGGTAATAACTTAGTAAGCAGTACAGTAGCACCAGCAACATCTCAGGCAGCCAAACTGTCACAGAGCCTTTCTTTCCTTTCCTGCAGAAGCCTTTTCTCCAGCTGCCAAAGAACTCTCCCTGCCAGCCCCAGCCCTAGGGCTTAGATGTGTCCAGAGCCCTGCGTCCTTCCAGTTAGGTGCTAGGGGTGTTGGTCTAAGGACATGGCACTGACAGGCAAGGTCCTTTGGATCCAATCTGGTATCTTTTAGTAGATCAACTGAATAGTTGGAGAAAGTTGGGACAGTGAGTGGTTGTATTTTGACTTTATGTAGAGGCATTTTCCTTGATTGTCCAATGGGGCTATGTGGCTTATGGTTAATGAAATGAGAATTTTTATAAAAGAATTGAATGGTAGAAATAGAGATGTTGTTTTGGATATATAAATGTGTTACTTGTGGTGTATGATGGGTCATGTTGTGTTTTTATGTTTATTATTAAAAAACCCTCAACTGAATAGTTGGAGAAATGTATCTTAGCAAGCCTTCAGGTTGAAAAACCCTTTGTCAGGCTGAGGAAGCTCCTGCAGTTGGTCTGTATGTGTGTTGTTCCTGGGTGGAAGGAATAGTAAAGATGTCTGCTAGGTTGTAGTGTGTCAGAATTCTTCTGTCTATATTGAGTCCTTGAGGTACCTGCTATCTAGGGGTTAGATGCAGTGAAGTTCATAGGCTCAGCTGTAAAAAGTGGTTTTGTAAATTCAAACAGGCATCAAACCTTGCTAACCTAACCTCATCACCAGAACTGAAGCCAACTTCCTACAGCTCAAAAGACAAAACCTGCCAATAATCTCCAGTACCCCTACAAACTGCAATGGCGGGGGTGGATACCAAGCAGCTGGATGTGGAGCTGCTGTTCTGCCCAGCTCTGCGCCACTGCTGCTCTGCCCAGCTCCGCGGGGCCCCACAAAGTGTGGGGCCTGGGGTGCTTGTCCCTATTTGTCCCCCCTAGGGGCAGCAGTGATGAACACCCTCTCACTTGGAACACTGGTCATTGGACAGGACAGGTGTTTGCGGGCAACCATGGCCAGATCCAGCTACATCTGGCTGCAGCTTGCCTAGCAGGCCAGGGGATTGCACAGCAGCGACTCTGCGTCTTTGGCAAGATAGGCAGCTACAAAGGCCTGAGGGCTACCTGCCTGATGGTGGGGTATGATGCCTCTGGACCCCACCATAGAAGCCATGCCCTTGGCCCATATAGGCAGCGCCTGTGGTGGAGGAGGAGACTGGTTGGTGGAGGGTGTGCTAACATGGGATAGTGGGTCCTCCTGCCTCTGCTGTTCTGCCTCCCTGACTCTTCACCAGCACCTCCATCCACTGATTCAGGGTTTGGCTGCTGCATACACTGCCCTTCACCCTCGGGTCACGCATGGCGGCCATCACATGGACCGTACTGCGCGAGGCATCAAGCCATTGCCTGATGCCCTCCTTCAGCCATCTTACCAATGCCTGGATGTTTGGTGACAGCGGCTTGTCCCAGCCAGGAACACTGATCCCCTGGAAGCTCTCCATCTGGTTTTGAAGTTCCCTCACTATGGGGATCACCTGGCTACGGAGGGCATCACCAGTGCTGAGGGTCTTGGTGGCCTCAGTGAAGGGCTTGAGGACCACCAAGATCTAGGAGATGGTATGCCACTCAGCTCTGTTCAGGGGGCTGCTGATCCCAGTCTCCTCGAACAAGGCCATCTCCTGGATGGCCTTCTGTTGTTCCACCAGCCTCTCGAGCATCAGGTATGAGGAGTTCCACTGAGTCTCCACATCCTACATGATTTTATGCTGTGAGACGTTCAGCTCTGCTTGTTTGTCCTGCAGCATCTTGTCCCCCTTGATTCTCCAGTGGAAATAGCCTGCCACCTTCCTACATTTGGAAACGAGCTTGCTGGTGGTGCTGGTACCATTACTGGCAGTCCTGTCTCCCTCCAAGGCATCCCTGACAATGAGGTGGAACTTGTGTGCCACACAGTAGGTGCCAACAAAGTTGGCATCACAGACCGCCTTGACCATATTGGCCCCATTGTTGGTGGACATGAATCCAAGGATGAGCTCGCCTTGCCCAATGAGCCACACCCACACCAAGCGGTTCACGGCCCTCATTATCTTTGTTGCCATGTGGAACTCATGTATCACCTCGGCTTGAAGGAGAGCCATCCTATGGCCTGACTGGTCGCACCAGTGCCCTGTGAGGGAGAGGTAGGTGTGATTTCTACCCTGGCTGCTCCAGATGTCCAAGGTGAAGTGTAAGGCCACCTGCAGACCTGCCTTGCGCAGTTCTTCCCTCAAGGACTCCCTGCATGTCTCATATAGGGAGGGCACCACCACCCTGCTAAAGGTGGTATATGCAGGCACTGGGTAGGATGGGGCGATGAGCACCATGACCTGCCTGAACCCTGGCCGCTCAACTGAGGAGAAGGGCTGGCCATCCACAGCAAACATCTCCCCAGTCCTCTGGGTGATTTTGCTCACCCTTGCTTTCTGTCCACATTTCTCCCACTGTTTCAGGGTGGCCTGCCTCTGCTGCGGGGGAATGGAGGCTTTGGAGCGAGAGGTGGATTTCTTTTTGGGCACACTCTCATTTCTGCCAAGCTGAGGAGAAGCAAGGGCAAAGGGGTGGTGCCTGCAGAAATGCATCAGCATGCTCGTGGTGCTCATGTGTTTTGTTCCCTTGCCCTGGCTGGTTTTGGACCAGCAATGCAGCCAGATAGTGTACATGAGATCATCTGTTAGCTCAAAATGATCCCAGACCACACTACTTGCTCACTTCTGGGGTGCAGATGCATGTGTGGATGCTGCACTTTCCCCCTCCTCAGCAGGCAGAGGCACAGCAACAGGAGGAGCAGACTCGGCTGAGCTGCTTGCCTCCACAGCCTCTACCTTGGCCTCCTCTGAAGTGCCTTCTGGGGAAGGAGACCTGGCTCTAGGGCAGGGGGAAAAGCTTTTTTTGTTTGTTTGTCTTTGGCCGGAATACCAAAAAAACCCACAATGCGTATCTTGGAAGGTGCTGGAGTGCTGGCAGGCCAGAAAAACAAAATGAGGGCAGGGGTACATGGCAGGATGCCCTGCTCCCTAGCCCAGGCTCTGTGGCTGTCATCGGGTACCCCAGCTCTGGGTAGCTGCTGGAGCCCGGGCTGCTCCCAGCAGGACTTGCAGCATCCCAGCTGCCTGCTGGGAGCAGCCCGGGCTCCTGGCTGGCAGCAGCTACCCAGAGCTGTGCTGGCTGCAGCTGGAGGCTGCAAACAGCTGTGCCAGGCTCTGGAGCCCCCACATCAGCTCTGTACCGGCATGTGCAGACGCATGTTGGAGCAGGCAGTGGGGGAGGGGTCTGTGGCAGTGCAAACCTGTTTTTTTCCCCCTGTAACAGGTCGTCCTCCCCAGTGCCATCTTCCCTGGTAATCTGTGCTTTATGTGGGGTGCCCTTGGAGCCTTCTTGGGAGTTCTTATGTCCCACCCTATACTCTCCTGCCATGTCTTGATGGAAATTATTATGATGTTCTTGCGAGCGAGAGACTGCCTATTGTATTGTGTATGTTGGGGCCTTTCACCTACGTGGGTCTGACCCTGGTTTTTTTCTAGCTAGGCCTCCCCATCTAAACCCACTAAACAGGGTTTGACTTTGAGGCTCTAGCCTTTTTCTGGTGTCTTGAGGCTCATGGCCCTCTTTCCTGCTCCAATCTGGAACCTGGTCCAGAGGTATGGGTGCTGGCCCCACAGCCAGGGGGCCACAAGTTCAACACCAGGAGATTACCCCAAACCTGTACCCTCTCAGTCCAAAAAAACCCAAAACAAAATTGCACCCCATGTGTGCCAGACCTCTCTGGCCTTTTTAAGATCGCACCCTCACTGGCACCACGGTCTGTGTCCCCCAAAAGCCGCACCCTCGCTGGCACCAGGGTACCCACTCAGTAGTGGGTCCCCGAAATGAGGTCTCTGCCTTCCCCTAATAACCTCTTGCTGGTGCTCTTAGAGGGGATGCAGCCTCAGGCACAGGCAGTGGCACTGCTCCCCTCCCCTTGCTGCTTGTGGAAGCCTCCTCCTTGTTAGTTGGAAGAAAGAGGCTGGGACTCAGTTTGCGGTGGGAGAGGGGGACTTGCACCTCTCCCTCTACCTCTGCTTCTGCCCCTCCATGAAGGCTTGCCACCACTTGCCTTTCCACCATGCTTCATGGTGTGTTTCATAATGTCTTGTTTTTATACAAATATAAACATTTATCCATGTTCCTATAGAAATTTGATAATGTATATATGCTGCAAGGTATAAATATATTAACTATAAATATATCTCTCTTCCTATATAAATTCGATAATGTATATATGCTGCAAGCTTTAAATGTATAGAAATATAAATATTTCCCTTCCTATATAAATTAAATTCTATAGTGCAATATCTTATCCAATGTAATTATAAAACTGAAAAGAATAAATCAATGAATATAATAATAAAAGTATCTGGAAGAAAGAAAAAGGTATTCTGGGATCCCTTTTGCTAGGCTGGGCTAGGTTAACCAATAGGACATCCTTCAGATCAGTGCTAACAGCCTTTGTTATTCAGTGCTCCTGAGCTGCTGAATGACGCCAAGACAGAAAGCAGGCCAGTTCAAATAATGCTGCCTTTTCTGCTGTTTTTTCATCCCTCCCCCAGAGCACTGGGATTGGAGGGGACTTCAGGGAAGGATCACAGTCACTGGCTAGCTACACAGTCAATAGGAGAGGAGTCCTTCCCCCCTCTTCCCTCTCCCTCTCCTTACTTTCTGTTTCTTTGCAGGCAAGCCCAACTTTAGCTTCAAAACTCGAAATGTTTTGAAACTTTCAAAACTTTTTGACTTTCCTTGTTTCATTCCAAGGCTGTTTTGAAGCCCTTTGTTTCATTTTGATGTTGCTGTTTTGAGCTCAAAATGAGTTGAAACAGTGTCAAAGCAAAACAGTCGGCGAAATTTTGCACAGCCCTACTAGCCATGTACATACATAGGTCAGAGGTGTGAGAGTGGACTAGGAGCTATTTCCCCTGCCCAACTGCACTGAGGCAGCCAGGCCTTGAACCCTGGATTCTGCTTTACTTGCAGTGCAGAGCTTCTTCAGGGGTTTGGGAAGTTTCTTCTCCAATCAAGGCTTCCTGGACTCTGACTAGAGGGCTGCCTATGCTGCTGAATGCCATGAGTTGGCTTAACAGCTAGGCAAAGACAGGCCCTGCCTTGGGTTCTGGCTTCAGGGCTGTGTGATGCTATGCACAGCGAGTGGTGTGCATGAAAGCAGACCTTGGTCAGTGAGGAAGGGGCCCTGGCCCCTTCTGCTGCTGGAAAGGAAGCTGCATGCAAAGCAGCCACTACCACTACTGTCAGCGGTGGTGCGTTCATGTTGTTTTGAAAGCTAATGCCGTGGCTACTTTTTATCTACTCCTGGTAAGGTGTGAAAGAGAGACCCTTCCAGCCCCCAAAGGGGCCAGTGTGGCCCAGGAGGCTTTGGGGTAGAATCGGGCCCTGTGGTGGGGAGGGTTCTTTCTGGCTGTACGGCAGGTAGGAAAATGGTTGTTTTGGACAGGGGGAAGAAGAAAAGTTCTCTTTTAGCCTAAGCAATGTGCAAGGGAGTCTGCCTTTTGGGGTTAGGCAAGTGTTTGGTAAGGGGTAGGTTACCTGTGGTCTCCGTGGCATGAGGAAGAAGAGCAGCTGGGGATTCCACCCTCCCTGGCTAGCAGTGTGGGCAGCAGAGCCTCAGTATGGGGTCTTTGCTCACTGAGTATGTCGGTTTGAATTCTCCAGTGTGCTCAGCTTGTCTAATGTTGCATGCAGCAGCTTCTGCCTGCTGGATCCTTCCCATTCCCTTTGGCTGGAAGGAAGCCAGCACTGACCCTGGAACCTGATTAGAGATATGCTGCTTAGCTGCAGCTTGCACCGACCTTCCATTCCCTGGCTCGGTAGTGCAGAGGGAGATTTGGGGCTCCCCCTTCCACGACAGCATCTGTCTCCATCCATCTTACCTGCCTTGCCCTGCCTGTGACATGTTGGGGGCTGTCTTGTAGGCTGCTAGCAGGTGCCATCTTTTGCTATACACCTGCATTAGATTGTCCCCCATCAGGTGATTGCGAGCAGCATAAAAGAGCTGTGGTCTCTGTGGTGTGAGGAAGAGGAGCAGCTGGGGATTCCATCCTCCCTGGCTAGCAGTGTGGGCAACAGAGCCAGGGTATGGGGTCTTTGCTCACTGGCTGTGTAGGTTTGAATTGGCCAATCTGCTCAGCTTGTCTCATGTTGCATGCAAATCCTCCTTGGGACTTGCTAGGAGGGGAGACTCCTGCTTGCCAGGCTGGAGTTCAGCAGCTGAAGGGACTGGCAAGGGCAACTCCTCCCATGAGCTGGCTGTGGGTTAGGTCTAGTTGCTGGTTATCCCAGGCAGCTGGGAAGGGAGACTAACTGATGCTCATATTGCTTTAGGGGTGGCACTTTGGCATCCTGCATCCTGCAGTTGGGTTGTCCTGTGCAGTCTGAGGCACGATCTCAGCTTCCAGGAGCTCTTGTGAAGTTCCCTTACCTAAAGGGATAGGAATTTGATAAGGTCACAGGAACATATTGGAATAACACAAATGTCATGGGAGGGAGATGAGGGGATCAGAGGGAGAGGGGGAAGGGCATGGAAGAAGGAGCAATAGGGAGTGTCTAAAGGGGCTGAGGAGGCAGGCCTGGAGGGAAGAGGCAGGCTTAAGCAGCTGAGCTGTCTGTAAAGCTATGTCCTGCTGCAGACTTGTAGGCTGAGCTCGTCTGGGGGAATTTTCTGAGGAAAAATAGTCCTCTGAGGGTAAGGAAGGATAATGGGATTTAGGCTTCCTGACAGCAGAGGTGTCAGACTCAAGGCAGTACTCGGAAAATGCCAGCTCTTGGCTTTCATTCTTTTTGACTACGGAAAAATAGAAGAGTAGTTCTTCTGTTTCAGAAAACTTAGAAAGACCACAACAGGGCAGAACGTTTCTGGCACTGGATTCCCATTTGAAATCTCTGTGTTTACTTTGTGAATCTTGTGCAGATGTTTGGACACCTAATGGCGCCAGTATTGTGTGGTACCCATACCATCCTTATAAGGCTCTCACATCACCCTGGTTGAGAATCACTGCCTTAGAGCAACAGCTGAGTGGTACTGGGATTTTTTTTCACAATCCAGCACATGTGTTTCCTTCTGTGCCAGCAAACTTGAGCTCTTGTTTCTATCTGGCATCAATCACTGCAAGCTTATTTACAAAGCTGGGGATGGGCGGAGGTGATTTGATTATCGTGGGGCTTTACCTGCTCTCATTCCTTAGTCAGCTGCTTCTTTCTGATCAGTATCCAACAAGGCTTTACAAACAGCAGACCAGCACAATAGTTTTGTGTTTCTGCCAAAGGAATAAACAGTGAGAGAGAGGCATGGGTACTTAGGGTGTTCAGTATAAAGTCCATCAAACTGAATTAAGCAGATCACAGCCCTTTTGAGGCTGTGAGAACCTGGTTAATAACACATCTTCGGTGAACTGTGTCCTGCCTCTACCTTCTGCTTCTGACTGCAGTTCTTGCAAACGAACACAGCCTTACAATGTCATAGTAAAGCCAAGTAGTGTTAGAGCCAGAAGCCATTGGGTGGTCTCTCAGGCCTCCCATATTGGCCTTCACACACTGAAGCAAAAGCCATTTTGCCAGGGTTTGTACTTGGGGCCCTGCATGTCCCTTGTTCCTTCCCCACGCCCCATCCTCCCCTTACAGCTTCCAGGTGCTGAGAGTGACAGCTTGCTCTTGCTGTAGCATGCTAGGTGCTTCCCTTCAGATTTCAGACTAGTGTTCTTTTCACCTCCTTGGGCCTGTTCTGATGGTTTGCCATTCTGCCCTTGGCCCCTTGCACAGCCTTCAGTGCCTACACAACGCCCCTGCTTTCCCTCCCCAGGTGAGTCAGCACAGAGATCAAAAGTGCAGGAGAAGATGGGACTTGCACGATCCCTGCTCTTTTCTCCCTGAATTGGCTCCTCGAGTTCAGTGTGAAATGATGGAGAGGACAGGAGCTATGTCAGATCATTCTAGGAAGCCAACAGCCAAGTCTGGCATCACAGTACCTCACTTCCCAGAGGTGTAACTGGCTGCTTGAGAGCCCTGGGCAGCAGCAATGTATGCGGGGCACTGTCAGGGGCTATGCTGTTGGAAGTGCAGAGATAGCAATGGCTGAGCTGTCAACCTGGCTATTTTTGCACCCCCTATGATTTCGGTGCCCCGGTCACCCATCTGCCTGGTCTTTCCCCAAGTAGGACAAAGAAAAGACTTGCTGTCCTAATGCTGCTACTGGTCCCTGTGCTCAGGGCACTACAATCTCTCCTGCACAGAGAAGCCCCTGCTAATTTAGTTTGCTGAAGCACAGGCATGGTGGCCTCTCTGAAGCAGAGGCTGGCTTGGTCTGTGGCCATGACATACTTTTCCATCCTTGCTCTGGAGGCTGAGGAGAGTTTGAGCGTGAGCCAAGTCAGGCCCTTACACAAAGGCGAGCTTGAGTTGCCAAGTGCCCCAGGCACCAGAAAGTGGCTGATCCTGGAAGAGAAACATGCTGCAACTGAATGATGACGGGCTCCTCCCTAGCATCCGGTGCTAACTGGCCTGCAATTAAGAGGCACAATATGAGCCTATGTTTAAAAACAAGGCACTTGCCCACACCTCTGGACAAACCCCAAGAGGCTGCTAGAGCAGAGTGATAGCAGGTAGCAGAGCCCTGCTCTATTTATACCAACATTTGTCCTTACTTGTTGTTCTCCTGTTGTTTCCCTGTGGCCTTCTATACTGCTTTTCCATTTCACCTTGATCCTGGCTTGCAGACCCCAGCTGTATTCCAGGTCTGGGCACCTCCAAGCATTCTTGTACAGTGCTGCCCAATCTGGATTTAGCTGCAGCCAGTCACATCCACCTTCATGCTTCCCTCTTATTTGGCTTTGGTGCTGGATTGCTAGCCATGGAGACAGCCTTAAGTCATTTTTATCTGCACCATGTATCCTGGCCCTCATTTTCAGTAAAGGGTTAGGAAATGATGCTGAAGCCCTGGGATTTGAGCCGTAGAACTTGATCTCATTTCACTGTTTGCTTAGCTCCCAGAAGCCACTGCTTTAGGGAGCTGCACTAGAAACTGTGGGCAAGCAGGAAAAGGACAGTGCAACAGGATGACTTGTGCCAGAACTGCTTCAGAATCTTATGGCAGGCGGGGCACTGTGCTGTCAGTGCTATCCCAAGCTTCATTCTCTTAGGCCTGAACATGCAAGCCGACTGAATCAGCTTTCTGTCTCTGCAGGCTCTAGTGGCTTGTGGACACTAGCCAGGCTAGTGTAACCCCTACCCAGCTCTGCATTCTCCTATGTCTGTATGTGACGGATGGGCACCTACTAATACTTGTATCTTGCAGCTTGGGTTAACTTTGTGGTGGGGTCCAAATGTGGAGCAAAAGTGTCAGATGCAGGATGTGTAGAGTGCCTATGCTTTGCCCTTCACCATGAGCCTTCTGTCAGGGAGATGAATGGTGAGGCATGGCACATGGTTCTACTACTGGCTCAGTCACAGGTGCAGGATGTGGGTATGATTGCTCCAATACATTTCTCACTCTGGAGTACCCCTACATACTCCTCTTTCTAGTTTCCAGCAGCTGCCTATTGGCCCTGGTCCCATGCACATGAATTGAGTGCTATCTTCAGTAAAATGGGAAATCACTAGCTCCCTCCTGCTTCCCATATGTTGTTTCTCAGAGAGACCTCAGCCAGGCTTCCAGGTGCACAGCAGTCATGCCCCTATTCAAAAGGCTCTGTCTGCTTTGCAGTGATCCCTTCCACAGCTCAGTTGTCAGTTTCCAGAGTCCAGCATGCACTGGGAAATTTGCAGAGCTGAAGAAGATGAAATTGAAAGCTTAACCTTCTGCAGCCCCTCATGGTGTAGTAGCCAGTAGTGCATTTTTTCCATAATCTGATGCAGCAGACCTCTGCCCTGATCCAGCTTGTCTTGGTCCTACTTTGTTAACACCCCTCCCTGCTGCCAGGCTTTGCAGCTGTTGTGTTTCAGGTTCCTATGTTGGCTTGCCTTGGCATGGAGATCTACCCATTTGTTCCTTCTCTGCATCTAGCCTGAGGCTGCCAGCTGTTTTCAGACACAAGCACTGGCTGCGGGTAGTGTCTGAGCCCACTCAGACATTTGATTAAGTCTGTGGACGTGGGGCTTTGGCAGCATACAGCAGCAAAGGGCTTTGGCAGCAGTCTCTCCCCCCATACCACTGGGTCCTACCCACCCTCCCAGGCACCTCTGACCTGAGCTGTGTTACTCTAGCCTAGAGTCTAAAAAGTTTAACGGCTGGTCTAGTGGTTAGGGAAGTCCCTAAGGAGAGGGAGACACAGGTCTTGGGGGCCTCCCCCTATCATTGGGAAGAGATTTGTCCTCACAACTCCTACTGTCTAGGAAGGTGCCCTCTCCTCTTGAAGTTGAGCCACTGCACCTGATGGATAAAGAACAGTGAAGAAGTTTTTGTCCCACTGGGAGCAAAGACACAGACTAAAACCTTGTCCCTTTCATGGCAACAACCATTTCACTGAGCCACTCGCTACCTAGCTGTTTTTTCTTTCCTGGTCCCACATGTCCCTTTTTGGCTTCCCAGGTGGCTAGCTTCAAAAGGAAGGTTTGAAGAGGGACTGACTTGTTTCCTGGTGGTTTGAGTACTGAGCTAGGAAACTGAAGAGATTCAGTTTCAAACCCCATCTGGCTTGGGGTGGTGCTAGATTAGAACCTGCACCCCCTGCTTTTTGGCTAAGTTCCCTAGCCAGTAGGCTACTGGGGCCAAAACCTGGGAGGTCCTCCTCCCTCTGTCTATCACTTGCTAATCAGGAGCTTTTGTTGGGTAGAATTTTGTGATTGGTGTGAGCAGCCTATTGCATGTGCTCAGTAGCCACATGGATGTTTATGCATCCACACCACATAGGATCTCAGATTGTGCATAAGTGCCAAAAATGGCCACTGGACATGGCTGGAAAGCTGCCATTTGGGTGAATAAAGTGAAACAGAATTCTGCCTTTTGTGTTCCTACAAGTCGTACCCCTTGCTGCTTGTAAAAACCTGCCTACAAGAATGGCAATAACTGTCTCTTGCATGTAACAGTTGTTCCTTCCACTGTGGAGCTGGTGTTTAAGGTGACTGTGGTTAGATGCACAGTCCCATAATAGTTCCCACTTCCTGGTATCTGCCACCACTGTGCTCTGATCCTTTCATCCACTAAAGCAAAATATATCATGCTGTTGGAAACTGTGCTCTGCAAATCTTTTGCTGCCACGGGACACTGTTTCCAACCCAGCCCATGCTGTGGGCTGTAAATCTTTGCCTTCCAGTTGCCTAAGCTACCTGTACTTACCTTTTGGGAATGGGGATCTGCACTAGCAATGGAGAGGGGCAAATTCTGTAGTAAGGGTAAGTTCAGGCACAAAAAAACCAGCAAAAAGTGACAGCTGCAGAGGAGGGTGCTGGGAAGGGGATGGGTGTTGCAACACAGCTGTCTGCTTCTGATCCTCTGTGCCACTCCGGGCTGGATTGGAACTTTGAGTTAGACTGGACCATCACAATCTGGATCCGGAGTCTTTGCAGGCCAAATCCAACCTATAAATTGCCAGTCCTTGCTGTTGAGGATCTCAGGCTCTTGGAAGACACTCAGGGGCTCCATTCAGACTGATGAGAGGGAAAGGCCACAAACACCCACAAAGTGCAGGGAGTTGTGGGAAGAAAGGAACTGACACTACTTTACTTTAGCTGCCTGCCTAATTACTGCTGCAAATCCGGTCCTGTGGGCCCTGTATTAACTGAGGGTATTACTTGTATGCTGTACTTCATTAAAAACTTCTTTGCCCCATGTGTGAGTTTAGGAAACTGTCCTGCCCCATCAGGAAATGTTAGGGCCCCAGTAACTGGCAGAGCCTTATTACTGGTGAGCCCCCCTGGGCAAAATCAGTATTGTGGGTGGGGGGAGGGATGTCACACCTTTTATGACAGTGTCTTACTGATCCTTTTTAGTGCTCCAAATGCTACTGTAGTACAAGTGGTACCTCCCTCCCTAATTTCCTGGGTCTCAGCCAGTGACTTTGCTTTCTTTGCAGGTGGCCAAGGACATCTCTGTGCGACTTCACAATGAGCTGGAAGCAGTGGAGAAGAAGAGGATCAAGCTGGAGGAGGAGAATGCGGATCTCCGCCAAAAGCTCATTGAAACAGAGCTGTCCAAGCAGGTGCTGCAGAATGAGATGGACAAACTGCGTGAGGTGAGCAGGCTGGGCTGAATGGAGAAATAGGGCTTCCAACCCTCCAGGATTGCCTTGAAGTCTCTGGGAATTAGATATAAATCTCTAGGAGACTATTCAGAATCACCCAGGAAATAAATGATAGGACATTTATTAAAATAAATATTAAATGTTGAATCTGATTTATACAGTAGTCCAGTGGGTTTTTAAAATGTAATAGTAACGTGAATTTGCCTTTCTGATATAAACTCTACGCACCATAATTAATGTCATTATGTTATGTGATGAAACATCTTGGACTAGATTCAAGCAAAGTTGGCAACCCTATAGAGAGAGCATGTGGTGATCTGGAGTGGGTGGACAGAGTATGCTATCTTCAGTAGTGGTGGGGGAAATAGACTGTGTGGTAGCAGCAGGATGTGTCCCCTTGGGTGTGAAGGGATGGAACATGTAGGGGAACTATGCATGTTATCCAGAGCAGGGTAGGGGAAAAAGACGCTTTTCCTTTGGTGGTGGTGGAGGAAATGGGCTTTGAGGGAACAGGCATGTCTCCTGGGTGGGGCAGAGGAGGAGGCATTTATTCCTGTGGGGATGGGCAACCGAAGGGGAACATGTGACATCTAGGAAAGTGGTGAGTAGATGGGTATCCTTGAGGGGATGGGCTATGTTCAGGGAGTATGTATACAGCCTCTTGGAGGTGGAATGTGCATGTCCCTGCAGTATAGGCTAGTGCAGCCCAGCTGTCAGTATTCTGTGGGAAGTATTAGTAGTACTATGCTAGTAAAAGGCTTCTTGTCTCTGCACTGTGGGAACTCCTAGGGCTTTCTGCTCTCTTCATACAAATGGGAGCAGCCCTGCCGATACAGTATCCATAAAAGTGCCTCCAGTTTACTAGCAGTGAACAGTGTGCCTCCTTCCTCTGTGTCCCTCAGTGGATAATGGACTTGATCCTACTTGTGAACTCTCACCATTTCATCCCAAACTGACTGACCTGTTGGTTTAATGAAGCACTAAAGGCAGTGGAGGACACCAGGGATTGACAAAGACTTTCACTGATTCTACAGTGAGGCTATGCCTACCCTCAATAATTAGGTATTAAATAAATGCACTTGTGCCCTCTTGTGAAGCTGGGGGAAGTGAAGCCTGCTGGGAGGTCCCAGGCACTTCCCAGGCTTTACTTTGCTGGCAGACTGGATTGTGATGCTTCCTCAATGTACAGATGGTGTGCCTGGGAGATGATAAAATGGCTGTTATGCAATCCTAGAAATCTAAGGTGATTTTTCCAGGGGGAAACTTTAGGGTCATTCTAGCCTGAAGCATGAGAGACTGCTGCAGATGGAATCTCCAAGTCCAAATGGTACGTGTGGTGTGTGATGAATAGTGTGCATATGCCATGGACTGTTGTCCTAGGTCCAGGCCATAACCTTGGCCCTGCTCTGTGCTGCCTCAGCACT
The DNA here is from genome assembly GCF_052110815.1 of Crocodylus siamensis. Classification (NCBI taxonomy): domain Eukaryota; kingdom Metazoa; phylum Chordata; order Crocodylia; family Crocodylidae; genus Crocodylus; species Crocodylus siamensis. The sequence goes on along the minus strand of NC_143404.1, from coordinate 40,227,706 downwards.
CTCTTTGTGAAACAGACTGTTCAATGCAATACAGCAGAGCTGGCTCAGATGAGTATGTTGGGCTGTTTCACTGAGCCCTGGGAGAGATGGAGGCTGTGCACCATTCACTCTCAGCACTTTGAACATTCACACTGGCTAGCATGCTGTATGGGTCAATGCAAGACGTTGCAGCAGGCATCTGCAGTACAGCAGTCTGTGAGAAGGTGGGTATACTTGTGGGCAGTACTACATTTGTACATGTCCCAGCAGTTGTGCTAGGACTGTGTGCTCGCTGCAACTTCTTGTGTGGGCAGGGCTTACCAGCACTTGCATGCCCTGTGTCACTAGACCTGTGCTCTGGGCTGCTGGTGTGCTGTGGCCAAGGGGAGGTGGTGCTGCCAGTGAGTAGCAGAACAGGAATGTTCTCTACCCCTCCCCATGCAGCAGGCTGTCTGGAGAACCAGAGGTTCCTGCTGTCTGCCTCTGCTGGCTGTAGGTCAGAGGCAAAAATTTCATGATTCAGTGCATTTGCGTGGTGACAGTTTGGGAACTGTCAGCTGCTTGCTCCCTCTGGCTCTGCTGAATGCAGGTGGGAGTGGCCCAAGTCCCCCATTTCTCTCATGGTAGAATATCATTTTTCCTCCTTTCCCCCTGATGTGACATCTTCCTTGCTTAGGAGGAGCATGGGCACTTAGCCATCCATCCCCCCCCAGGGCCTTCCCCAATACCTGCCAATGGTCAGGCCAGTCCCTTTCAGCTGATCTGAAAACCCACACTAAGATCACACCCCCATCTTTGCTGCTGCCAATCACCTGCCAGTACATAGCTTTTTCCTGGATAACTAAACTGTGGGTTTGAGAAGGGGAAATAGTTGCAGACCCCACCCAGCTGTAGGCTTTGGAGGCAGGGAAATAGAGCCAAGCTGGCTTAGCTGCTGTGATCAATTGCACAAGGTGAACTGACTGTTATCAAGGCATGAGGGTCTTTGACTGGGCTGAATCTAGCTCAATATAGGTGTTCCAGAGGATCTCACATAGGTAAGGAACTCTGCTCTTACCGGGGAGATTTGGGAGGCTAAGCACAGCCCCACCGCTGTGGAGAGTACTGGGTTCCTGCTGGCAGCATGGGGTCTGCTTGGGGCTGTGCATGAGGGGTACTGGAGCTTACAGGGCTCCATATGATGATCACAAAGGGACAGGAGATATGCTGGGAGAGAAGTGCAGAGCTGAAACAGCCTGTTATAATCCCAGACATCCTTGTTAGGGGGAGAGGGGAAGCCTGAGTCTGAGGGGTCCTACTCACCAGAGAATGCCTCTGTCCTTATTCACCCCCAGAGTTGGGTGTGCTGTGCTGACAGCAACCTGGAATGGGAAATTTAGTCAGGTGGTGACTGAACCTACCAGCTGTGGCCCTTTGTCTCTGTTCAGCACAGGTGGGAGTGGCACAAGCTGCCTAATCTGATTGAGCCTTTTACCTCTTCCTGGCTGTCTTTGTCTGGCAGCTGAAAGTGTGCTCCAGAATCAGCAAAAGGGCTGTGCTTTGCCGTCTCTTGTTGGGAAGGTTCCCCCAGCATCCTGGCACAGCTGTGTCAGCTTGCTCCAGCACAAGTCATCTGATTCATGCCCAAAGCCCCTTTCTTTACCGCTGAGGCAAGACAGGCCTTGAGAGCAGGCTCCATTTGCACTCTGTTCTCTCTTCAGTCTAGAACCAAACCTGCTTTTGGGATCCCCTCATTTAGTGCCTTTGGGATTCCTGTGCTAGTGTGTCTGAGAGTCAGAAATCTCTGCAAATGCGCCTGTCGATTTCACCCTCTCAAAGGGAAGTGATGGTGTAGCAAACAGACTGAGGCCAGCTGGAGGAGTGACAATGTAACAACATTAGCACAACTGGCAACTCTGTAGCTCCTCAGGGATGTGTGCATGGTTGCCAGCATCTGTGAGGCTGCACAGAGACCATGGCCTGCATGAGATGGAGCAACTGCCCTTTCTCCATCCCTCCATGGCCTTGCTTGATGAGCTTTGTGCTCTACAGCCATAACAAAACAGTTCAGTGCAGGAAGCAAAGGATGCTCCTGTATTCAGTTGTAGCTGGAGGGAGATGTGCAGGTCAGCAGACTGGATTTACTCTTGTTGCAGCTGGGCCAGGGCACTGAGGTTATTGTTCTGACTTGTAGCCAGTGCCCTGGGACTCTCTCAAGCATAAGGGTTCAATACCTTAGTTTTAATGCTCCTTCAAAGGACAGCCCCTCTGGCAACACAGTGCTCCCAGCACCTCACTGAGGTATTGTTTCTATATTTACTCATGGGAGAGTGGCTTCTGCCACTGCATGCAGACCCTGGGTTTCCTGGGAGATCTGTTCCCTTCCCCTTTAGGGAGTCTGACCAGACACCTGTTGTGTTGCACAGTAACTTGCCACTGTAGCTGGCAGGTGATGTGATGTTCTTCTTCTCCAGGAGTTCTGCTGTGCTGCTGCCTTTCCCTGTGTGAAAGGGCTTGGACCATGTTCTTGCAGACTGAGGGGAGAGAGAGGAGTTGCTGGATAAAAATTAAACCCACACCTGCAAACCCTGTTAAGTTGCCATTTCTCTACCTGCTCTTCATGCCTGGCTAGAGCTGATTTCAGAGCACTGCCTGGGAGCTGCCCCAGAGCATACATTCTTTCCCTCCATAAACTCAGTTTGTTCTACTGATATGGTTTACAGGCAGTTTGTGTTGTCGGATCACTGAGCAGATGCATCCAATGAGCATAGAGTTGGTTTGTGTTCATTTGGAGCATGTGATCTAAATAGCAAATGAAATCACCAGGAGCAGAACCTAAAAAAATTCTGTGGATGCCAGAAGGAATGAATGCCAGAGGATGTTGGTGCTTCATTAATATTACAAGGAAGCCCACAAGTTACTGGGGTCTCACTGTGATGAGGGTTTTTTAAGCTGTATGTTTCCTTGCTACAAATGGCCTCTGTGTCAGAGGATTGGTAGGTTGCCAACATAATTTCCATCTTCCAAAAAAGGCTCCAGTGGTTATCCTCGGAACTGTGGACCAGTGCATTTCACTTCCATCCCTGGGCTGTTGGTAGAGTCTATAATGAAGGCTAAAATCAGCAGTCACATGGGCAGATATGATCTGCTGGGGAATAGTTGAAATGATTTTTATAAAGGGAAATCCTGCCTCCAGAAATGTGCTGGAGTTCTCTGAGGGTATTAATAAGCATAAGAACAAGGGGAATCCAGCTGACAGTTTTTGAAAACCCAGATATATTTCATTAAAGTCTCTCACCAAGGGCTTAGGAGGGAAGTTTCTTTCATAGATTGAGAGCTGGGTAAAAGACAGGAAGCAAAGGGTAGGGCTAAATGGTCACTGTTCAGAATGGAGAGAGGTCAGAAGTGGGGTTTTTCAAAGATCTAGGCTAGGCACCATTTTGGTTAACGTTATCATGAATGACCTAGAAATAGGGGTGTGCGGTGAAATCTCAAAGTTTGGAGATTATGTTGGCTATTCAGATCAAGGTGATGGAGAAGAGCTGTAGAAAGGAGCTCACAAAGCTGAGTGGGCAAAAAATGCCAGATGAATTGTGTCAACAACTGCAAGGTAATGTACATATAGCTGAGGTTATTTTCCCCCCCCCCTTCCCCCATGTGCTTGATGCTGGCTGCTGAACTAGCTGTTACAACTCAGGAAAAAGACCTTGGAGCCCCAGTAGATAGTTCTCTAAAAATGCCAGGTCTGTACACAGCAGTGACCAGAAAAGCTAATAAAATGTTGGTTTTCATTCAGAGAATTGAAATCGCAACAGAAAACATCATCATCCCATTATACAAATCTATTAAGGCTGTGTGAACTTTGGTCCCTGAATTGATTCGGTGGAGATTCAGCCCGATTCAGTGGCTGAATCCAAATAGAATCAGAGGGCCCTTTAATCTCTCCGAATTGAATCAGAACCCTTTGAATCAATTGGGAGAGATTCTGAAAGATTCAGCGATTCAGACATAGACACAGCTTTTAAATTTTTTTTTACATACTGCTAGGTAGCAGGCAGCTCATGAATGCTGGGGCAGATGGAGTGGCTCACAGAAGCGCAGGGGGGCTGCCCAACATGCTTGGCAGCAGACCTGGAAGCGGATCAGAAACTTCTGATCCAGTTGAGAAGCACGCTGGGAGGCCCCCCTGTGCCCCTCCGGCTCAGCGACTGGTTCCCCTGTGGCCAACTGCTGAGCGGGAGGGAAAAGGGGGGGCTTGGCAGGGCCCCCCCTGCATGCTCCCCAGCAGACCCAGAGGTGGGCTCAAGTATTTCTGCTCCACTTCCAGGTTTACCACTGAGCGTCTGGGGGGGCCCACCCCATGATCCTGTGGGATGCATAATCTGCCCTACCACTGCAGTGTTCACCCCTAAAATCCACGGTGAACCCGCATCTTGAATACTGTGTGCAGGTTTGGTCTCCACGTATCAAAAAGGATGTAGTAGAATTAGAAAAGTTATAGAGAAAGGCAACCAGGAGGATCAGGAGTATGGACCAATTGCTATACCAGGCGAGACTTAAAAGGCTTTTGCAAAGAAGGCGGAGGGATAGTTTCATAGTTTCTAGGGTTGGAAGGGACCTGAGCAGTTCATTGAGTCCGACCCCCTGCCATGGCAGGAGAGAGGACTGGGGTCAAACGACCCCAGCAAGGTGTTCATCTAACCTCCTCTTAAAGACCCCCAGGGTAGGAGCCTGCACCACTTCACTTGGAAGTTGGTTCCAGACCCTAGCCGCCCTGACTGTGAAGTAGTGCTTCCTGATGTCTAGTCTGAATCTCCCCTCTGCCAGCTTGTAACCGTTATTTCTAGTCACTCCTGGTAATGCTCGGGGGAACAAGGACTCCCCCAATGCCTGCTGGTCCCCTCTGACTAGTTTGTAACAGGCCCCTCAGCCTTCTCTTGTGGAGGCTGAATAGGTTCAGGTCCCATAGCCTCTCCTCGTAGGGCCTGCCCTACTGCCCCCTGATCATGCGAGTGGCCCTCCTTTGGACCCTCTCCATGTTGTCCACATCCCTCTTGAAGTGCGGCACCAAGAACTGGACGCAGTACTCCAGTTGTGGCCTGACCAGTGCCGCCTAGAGGGGGAGGATCATCTCCTTGGACCTGCTTGAGATGCATCTGTGGATGCATGACAAAGTACAGTTGGCCTTGCTGACTGCGTCCCCACACTGCCAGCCCATGTTCATCTTGGAGTCAATGATGACTCCAAGATCCTTTTCTGCCTCTGCACTGGCGAGAAGGGAGTTCCCCACCCTGTAGGTAAGGTGCTGGTTCTTCCTCCCCAGGTGCATCACCTTGCACTTGTCAGTGTTGAATCCCGTCCTATGCTCATCCGCCCAGCCCTGTAACCTGTCTAGGTCTGATTGCAGCCTATTCCTTCCTTCTAGCGTGCCCACATCTTAGTGTCATCAGCAAATTTGAAGAGAGTGCTATTTACTCCCTCTTTCATGTTGCTGATGAAGATGTTGAACAGTGCAGGCCCGAGGACCAAGCCCTGGGGGACCCCACTGCCCACATCCCTCCAAGTTGAAAATGACCCATCCACCACCATTCTCTGGGTGCGGTCCTCCAGCCAGTTGATGACCCATTTGACTGTGTAGGTGTCAACGCCACAGTCCCCCAGTTTCTTAATGAGAACGGGGTGAGAGACAGTGTTGAAGGCCTTCCGGAAGTCCAGGAAGACTATGTCCACTGCTACCCCTGCATCTAAGGATTTGGTGACCTGGTCATAGTAGGCCACCAGGTTGGTCTGACAGGACCTGCCGTTAATGAACCAGCGTTGATTGCCCCGAAGCATAATCTCTCCTGCTGGCCCCTTGTGGACATGTGCCAGGATAATTCTCAAAAAGCTTGCCCAGGATCAAGGTAAGACTAACTGGCCTATAGTTCCCCAGGTCCTCCTTCCTCCCCTTTTTGAAAATGGGAACCACATTGGCCCTCTTCCAGTCCTCTGGCACCACACCAGAGCACCATGAGTGCTTGTAGAGCCGTGCCAGGGGTCCCGCAATGACCTCAGCCAATTCCATCAGCACTCTGGTGTGGAGATCATCTGGACCAGCTGATTGGACTACATCCAGTCCCTCCAGAAGTTCCTCGACTAGATCTTTACTGACCCTTGGCCTAGGTGTGCCTCCCCTGGGGTTGAGGGGGGCCCAAAGGGGTGGTGACTGTTCTGGTCCCTACTCAGGAAAATAGAGGCAAAGAAATCGTTAAATATGTTGGCTTTGTCGTCTGGTGTGATGGCCAAATTTCCCAACGTGTCCTGCAGGGGCCCCACATTACCCGGAACCTCTGTGTGGTGACAACCCATTGAGTGACTGGCAGTGCTGAGATGTGGAGCCTGTTGAACCAGCGCCACCTGCAATTCAGAGAGAGCCCTGGACACAAAACGTTTCCTTTCTGCAGGGTCTGAGAATATTCAGCATTCAGGCTGAAGAGGGGAAGGGCTGTTCTGGAAGTTGACGAATTGGCAGCTCATACCCAAGAAGGATAGTGCCTGATGTTTGGGTAAATAGCTAAATGGAGGAAGCCCTTCCTGCAGAGGCTAATCCCTCCCATCTGGCCCTGGGAGGCTCTGGGTGCCTTGCTTTCCCACATCACAAGCTCAGTCCAAAGGCCCTGCACTCGCTCCAGAACTTGGCTGTGTTGAGGGTGACCAATGCGATAAATAGCCTTCCAAGTTCAGGACTAGTGGTGTTCTCCCTCCATCCAGCAGAGCGGAATAAACACTTCCCAATATTGTGATTGGAGTCTTTCACTCTTCACGGAGTATGGCCTCCAGCCTAAAATGGGAACCTGAAGTAGATTAGATTGGAGCTGGTGAGCTAGAGAAAGAGGCTTCATGGCCTTTCTCTAGTCTTTAGAGCCATTTCCTCTTCCCTTTTTCTCCAGATTTGGATTTAGAGTTAGTAGTGACTCTAAACATGTTCCCTCATTTGCCCAGGGTGTGCTGCTTTCTCTAACGGATCCTGTTTTGAATCGCGGCTGAGTGCCTGGGGTCTGGTCAGTTCCTCCTCTTCTTCTCTCCGAGGCGGCGCTTTTGGGGTGCTCATAATTCTTTGCCATCCCCTGTTCTTCTCATCTAGGTGTTGCAGGTATGGACTTAACAGTTTCTATCCTCATGGACTATCTCTGGAAGTAGATCACCATGAAACTGGCCTGCAAATCACCATGAGTCTGGTCCACAGGCCAGCTCCATACCATTCATCCGGTCTGTGGGCTGGATGAGTTTGACACCCCTGTCCTAGGTGAAGACAAAATCTCGGACTTCATTTGCAGACTCCTCCAAAAGTCTCTTACGGGCATCAACCATCTTAACACCTCAAGACTCTGTACTCAAAAGTCCACTGAGGATAGGGGATCATTTTTTTTCATCTAGGAGCTGTGTATTTTGAATTGCAGGGAGAGCTTGTTGTGGGACAAGTCAGTCCTTACAATCCAGCTGGTATTCTGCAGGGAGCTCATACTTTCCTGCTGACTTTTATTTACACTGCTATTTTTGGAACTCCTCCAAATCATGATATTCCTATGGGGCGAGGTGTGTTCTGAAGCTTCTCCACAAAAGGAACTGAGTTGTTGGGCCGGCAGGATTTGTCTTACTAAGTGTAGCTCTCATATGGGGCCAGAGGAGAGCTTTACTCTGGCAATTCAGAAGTTACTCAGCTTTCTGGAATAAATGAATTAGCAGTCCTTGGTCACCAACTTCCTCATGTCCTGGGCTACATTGTACAGAGTAGCAGCTGAGGAGTTAATAGCAAAAGAAACCAACACCTCACTGGGACTGGAAGTAGGAGACTGGCATGCCCCCAAAGGGATTAATGGATGATTATTTCTCCAGCTGGAAGAGGCATCTCCAGTAATGGGATAATTGTTGGGTAGGCCACTTAATCATCAGAACCACTCATTTACACCTGTGGTAAATTTACACAATTTTGTGGTGGGGGGAAGGTTCTGCAGGGAGGTGTCTCTGGGGACCTGGGGCATGTGCCAAGAGAGGGATGAAAAGAGGACCCTGGTCACTGTTCTGCTGATTGTTATCTCCACAACACCTGGAAAATCTGGCTGAGCATTTCTGTTTTAGTGGTTCTGATCCTTGATTGTACCCTGGTCATTTCCCCATGTATCCAAAGGACAGCTGCTAAATGTACCTTTCTTGTCCTCCATCTAGTGATCCTTATGCCCCACTGTGCCAGCATGGTTTGCTTCATCCTCTCAGGACTTGCATGTTGATCTTGGACCCTATATTATCAAAATGCCCCAAACATTGAGATTTGACCTCAGCAACAGATGACTATAATGCTATAATGCTGGTATCAGAGGCATTGTGACATCCCTCTTGACATCTCCCAGCCTCTGATCTATACCTCCCCCTCAGGCAGTTTTCTCTCAGGGATTTGGGAGACCTTGCTCTGTATGTTGTTATCTGGCTTTGGGTATCTCTGCTTAGTACCCATTTCAGTAGTTCTAGTGTTACAGAACTACATTCTGTTTCAAGTGGAGAGAAGCATGAGAGAGAGAGAGAGAGAAACACAGTATACTGCTGTCTAGGAGAGTATCTGCTTTGTTACCAGGGACTTCCCAGGAGAAGCCCTGACAGGGCTTCTCCTAAATAGGAATGGCTGGATCTCAGCACCTTGGCACATACAGCAGTTTTATATTTCTCAGCTGCATTTCTTGGCTACTGGGTTCCATCACCAGTTTATAGATGTTTTTCATGTGACATCTGCAAATAGGCTGGTGGCCAAGGAGTGACCTACTGCCAGGGGACAAATGCCTCTGATTAATAGGCTATCAAGAGGTCTGTTTACCAGATTTTTGCTGGGACTGCAGGTGGAGCAGGCAGTGGTTCTGTTCTGCCATTCTGCAGCTTTTGGAGCATGCAGTTCCAGCCTGAAGGCAAGTGCTTGTTTCTGTAAGTCAGTGAGGGAGGTCTGTTGTTGATTCACAGGGGAGCTTCTCAGGACCCTCTTTAGCTTTTTGTCTCTTTAGGATATGGTCACACAAATGTTTTGAAATGGCTCCAAAGAGGAGGGGGGACTCTTGCTGTGAATTGTGCAGCAGTAACAGCAATGTGTGGCCACACTGGGAATGAGACAAATGGAGCAATTTGGATCTAGCTGTGACACTTCATCTCAAATTAAATATGCTACATATCTGTTGCTCCCAGATTTGTGCACAGGTAACTGTTGAAATGCGTGGAGTTCAGAGCAAGAGTTCCCTCTCCTTTTTTGAAATGGCTTCAAATGTACGTATATCCATACCCTTTGAGTGCCTTCCATTTTTGCCAGCCAGTCTCCCCATCAGGAGCAGGGAGCGCTGGTTGGAGAATGAAACTTAAATTCTGTTTTGGAAGCAGCTGTGAGAAGTGGGAATAGGCAAGATAACTGTGTGCAAAAATGAAGCAGTGTGGGAAGCTGCTGTCTGGCAGATACTTGGCTCTCTACCTCCCATGGTAAATGCTGCCTGCGGGGAGCAGTTAGCCTGTGCAAGTGTGAGGCTCCTAAAACAATATGCCTAACTGAAACTTGCTGCCCTGCCAAGGTACCTGTGACCCTAGAGGCCTCCCTCACTTGTTCCTTTACCTCTTGCTCTGGACATCACAGTGCCATCCTATGGTTGTTAGCAGTGACTGCCTTCATTCTGCATCTCAAACTCTGCCCTTTAGAACAAGCAATAGTGCCATGCCCTGTTATGTTTTTAGATTCTGTTTCCAACCACCTTCCAGTGAGCTCACTGTTCTACTGATTGTTGTCTCTACAACGAATGGAAAATCCGGCTGAGCCTTTTTGTTTTAGCAGCTCTGATCCTTGCTCGGCCCTGATCTTTTTCCCTCTTGGATTGCTGTAACCTCATTCTTTCTGGCCTGCCTAATGCCTGTGTCTCCAAAGGACATCTGTTAAGTGTACCTGCCATGCCTTCCATCTGGTGAGGGCATTAAGAGCAGCTGAGGAGAGGGAAGTAGAGACACAGCCAAGTGGGGGAGATTAGTCTTTTCACTGCTGCATCCTGAACTGCTGAAACACTGGTGCCTTGGATGTCGTGGGAGCAGTAGTGGCAACGGGGAGAGTCCATGGCTTGGGACGTAGGATATGGGACCTGACAATCCTGACACCCATACTGGTATGAGGCAGCCCTAATGTGGGCACAAGGGGAGGGCAAATCCTTACTTAGGGTGGGTAATGTGAGTCACCTCAGTCCTCTGTGCTTGACTGAGTAAAAGCTGAGTGATGATGGTGAGTTTGTGGGGGGTGATGGTAAGGAGGTTGCTGTCTTCTCTGGCAGAGGGTTCAGTACCCCCTAGAATGGCCATTAGCAAGCCTGTGTCTTTTTAATTAGAATACTTGCAAGAAATGAATTTGCCATACTCCTAACAGGCATTGTCTACACAAGGAATGGTGCTTGTTGAACCTGGATCATTTACATCAGGGTGATTTCTTCATACAGACACTTCAGATTAGTAATGAAGGTCCTCAGGCTTTCAGATCTGATCTAAAACTCCCTGAGTTTTTTTTCCCTTTTCTTTCTCTCTTAAGATTCATTGTATTCCCCACACATTACCTCTCTCCTGACTCCTCTCTGAGTCTGGCTGCTGCTCCTGCCAGGACTCAGACCTGCTGGGCAGGCCCTTCCTGACAACACTGCATTCTCTAACCGGCTGTTCTTGTGGTACCCCTGTGTGTTAAGACAGTAAGAGTGGCTGATAGTGAGTGCCCTGAGCATCTAGGTAGAGTTTTTTTTAGTTAACAAAAGGGAATACTGAGGGGATAATAATTGCCTTCCAGTATGTAAGATATTGTTAGAAAGGACTCTAGTCCACTGTCCTCACCCACCAAGAGGTGGTTCAAGCAGGGACCAGCTCCTTCTGACCCAGCATGCAGTAGTACAGCTTCCAGAAGAGAATGAAAAGCACTGTGTTAATTTACTCTTGCTTCTCCTGAGCAGTGTGACACAGCTGCGGATTCCTGTGGCAGGGTCTCTGGGTGGGAAGGTCAGAGTCCACACCCTGGTTACTTGGAAGCTGGGGCCTCACATCTGCTGGGATGGAGGCAGATGGCTGAACACCTTTGTGCAGAATCCTGCTCAACTCCACATTTGATGAACAGCCACCCCTTTTGGCTGAGGTCTCTCTGTGCCTATGTTAAAGAACCTGGGCCAACTAGCAGCTTTCACTACAGCCATCAGCTTTGCCTGTTAGGTTGGACTGGGTTCAGCTGTTTGACCAGGCTGCTGTGTGTCTGACTGGAATGAAACCCACTGTGTAAACGTTAGTGACTGGAAGGCCAGAGGTCACTAGCTAAGCTGTTATCCAGATGCTGGAACAGCTATGTAGCTTCACCATTTCATGCCAAGAGGAATTGTCTAGTGCTTGCTTACAGAGTTTGTGCTCTGGTGGGTCAGTGGGTCATTTATTCATTCTTTCATCTTTCTCTACATGTGCTGCCCATGGTTTCCCCTCTTTTGTTTTACAGAAAGTCCAGCAAGGCAGCATGGCTGGGAAGCTCAAGCTTTCCAGCTTCTGTCCCATCTGATTCTCTCCCTAGTGCCTGAGTTAGTGCTTTCTGTTCTGAAGTTCCTTTGTGGCCCCATAATAGAAATCTGGGGATGGAAGGGATGTAAACATTCTCTTGTTCAACTTTTTCCCCGCTGTTCTGATGCAGGATCAAGAGTATCTAGCCAATGCCTTGGCAAATGATTATCTAACCAAGAGATGTCCAACTGGTGGTCCATGGGAGGTTAACCTACGGCCTCTGGGCTCCCACCTAATATTCACTCCCCCTACCCTTATAGATCTTGGAGCAGCTGGGGTCTCTGGGGTAGGGCAGTATGGTGGGATGGAGCTAAGGGAGCCCACTACCTACTTGCCTGCCTGGTAAGGGGGTTGTGCTACCTGTACTGCCCATGTGGCAATGAGATGCACTCCTGGTGCAGAAAGGCTGTGCTGCTGGCATGGTGGGAGGGAAGGAGTGTCCCAGGAGGGTGGCCTGTGCAGCATATATCCTAAGAACCTGCAACCTGTGTGGCTTGTGGCCTTGGCCACTCAGGAGTTGGACAGCCCTGATCTAACTTGTTCTTAAACACTTCCAGTGAAGGAGATTCCTCCTCTCCCTAAGTTGTCTGCTCCACTGCTTCAAAGATTTTCTTAATATGTAACCTAAATCTGCCTATCTCCAAATTAAGCCAATTACTTCTTGACTTGTTCCTGGAGTGCCCACTCCCACAAGTTCCTGCATGTGTGAGTTTTGAATTTTGTTTATCTCTTGAATCGGAGAAGTAAGGTTGGAAGGGGCCTCAAGAGATCATCTAGTCCAGGGGCGGGCAATTAAATGACCCTCCAGCCAAAATAATGAGTTTTGGTGAGCTGTTGAGGGCTAGAAACGTAGCCCTGCCTTTTGACAGGCACCTCGCCCCCTGATCACCATCTTGGGACTGGAAGTCCTGCTTCCCTAACCCCTGACCTTCACCACTGGAAGTCTCTCCCCTTGCCCCTCAAAGAACTCTTTTTGGGAAGGGGGTTTGCCATCTTGGAACTCCAAAAGAAAATATGCTAAAAATCAAACATCTACAATAATATATTTTAATTTTTTTTTAATTGTCCTGATTTGTGTGTGTGTGCATATAGAGGTAATTGCATAATAGCTCAAAATGAAGTCTTACTTTGATATATGGCAGAGGGTGTAGGGGGTATGGGTGGGTACGGGGTTTGTGGGAGGGTGTTGGGGTGTATATGGGGGTGGGGGTATATGTAGGTGTGGGGAGTGTGTGGGGATGTGCGTGGGTATGGGGTTTGTGGGGGGCTATGGGATATGTGGAGGGGGAGGGTGGCTGGGGTTGTTTGTGGGTGCATGTGTGGTGGGGTATTTGCACATAGCAATGTGTGGGGCTCCCCCCAGAGGCACGCAGGTGTGTATGGTGGAGGATGTGAGTGGGTGAAGTGTTTGTGGGGTGTGATTGTATGTGGGGGAGGGTGTGGGGTTTGTTGGAGAGTATGTGGATTGTATGTGTGGGGTTTGTTGGAGAGAGTTTGAGGGTGTGGTAGGATGTGCATGGCAGCTTCCCACATGCACCCCCCCTGAGCCAGTCCACACCCAATACCACCTCAACACCAGTATGGAGCCCATGCACCCTGCAGTGCTTCCCCGCCACGCGGCCCCAGCATGCCCCACATCTGCTCTGTACTGCCTGGCTGTGGCACATCCTGTCACCCCCTCGGCATGCAGCAGGGCTGGGACAGCTCCACAGTGGGACTGCCTTTCTATGCAGCTTAGGTGGCAGTGCCAGCTCCTTCTGGTTGCCACAGGCCCCAGCCCTGCAGTACCATCAAGGACCTGCATGCAACCCTGATCTGACGCAGCCCTGACTGGTGTGCTCTGCCCTCGTCTGCCTGTGTCTCTGGCATTATCACTGCTACCTCTGGGCAGAACTGTGGGATGGAAAATTTTCCAGTGTTTTATTTTTCTTCGGGAAATTTTCCATTTCTAAAAATGCATTGTTTCATAAAATTAATTAGTAACAGCAAATGGAAGCAAGCTTGGCAGTTTCAAAGTTGTAATTAATGTTTTTCAGGTGATTATTCCTAGGAAGTGTGTAAGAGAGATGGTACATAAACTTATATATGTTTTATTGATTTGTGAACAGGAGGGTAAAAACACTCACATAATCCAAACCAAAAATCAAGTTGTGAATTCACCTAATTGGCTGTGCAGGTCAAATAAAAGCTAAACCTAAAATTCTTATTGTATCTCAGACTGCAACTGAAAGCAAAACTAAGACTGGTGATTATTCTTGTTTCACTTTCAATTCAGCAAACACAAAGAGCAGTGTCTCATTTATTTTCTTGAGTTGAAGTTGGAAGTGTTTGCATAAGATCTATTAGTTTTCTAGTGCTTTTGATTTCAAATGGTCATAATAATGCCTAATCAGGGAAAAAAAACCTAGCATATGGCATCGTTATAGTGAAATACAAGCCACTGAAGGAAGAAAGTTGGTAGACAGGAGAAGAAAGTTGGTATTATGGTCAGATGTATGCTAACAACACAACAAGAATGAAGAAACTTTTAATAACATGTATAAACTGTCCTGAAAAAGTACAGGCCATATACAGGAAGCTAATACAACCAAGCGGTGGAACAACTTACATACTTAGTATGTAAGTAAACAAACTAATATGTTAAACAACAGATAGTATAGACTAGCATCTATATTGTTTTAAAACATTATAACTTTAAAAGTTGTTAAGTTGTCTGGACTATTATTTATTTAAAATATTTGTATCCTGCTTTTCTGCTTGCACTAAGCACCCAAAGTGGTTTAGGCTTAACGATAATTAAAAAACCCCAAACATAATAGATAGTTAACTATTTCAACCTAACAGAGCGAGCTTAGTCCTCTGGCCGGTGTCACAGGCCAGACTGTACTCTCCTTTGGCTCTGCAGTCCCAGGGCAACTGAGCAGCAAGTTGAACAGCCAAGTGTTCTTTCTGGCAGGGAGGGGGACAGCAAGCTCCCTGCCCCTTCTCCTTCTGATGGATGAGGCCAGACTAGAATAGGATAAAGTAAAAGTCTTTCCCCACTTTTGGTTGCAGGAACTTGGTAGCTCAAGTGAAATAGCAGATTTGCAAAAAATGGAAAATGAAAATGTTGAGCTGCCAGGTCTGGGGGAATAAGAAGCAGGATCTTTGCTTTCAAGTTCACTCACCAGATATGCAATCCACCATGAGTAGCTGTTTAAGACAGTAAAGCTTTTTATCAAGCTTTGTGGACAAAGTGTTAAAAGAAGATTAAGAAAAAGCCAATGAGACATTAGCTCAAGCTATATTTGCGAGTGGTACACCTCTTTCTATAACTGAAAATCAATACTGGAAGGAACACTACAAACTCATTGCCCCCTCATATAAGTTATCATCATGTTATTGCTCATCACATTCTCTCAGAGAGTTGACAAGAGTTCATACAATGGTTATTCAAAGGATTGGTCAAACAGAATCACTGACTCTGATATTAGGTGGACTGATATACAAAGAAATCCTTTATTGAACATTATGTTAGCAACACCTGATCTAATATTCCTGAAAGCAATTGCTACCAAATCTTCTCATCATACAGGTGAATACATAGCCAAATTACTGAATGAAGAGTTTGAAAGTGCAGGTACAAGCCCTTGTAACGGATCACGAGAGTAACATGAAAGCTGCATGGCAAATATTAAATGCAAAGTATCCTCATTTAATAGTATTGGGCTGTCTTGCTCATGGGTTGAATTGTGTGGCAAAGTACATAGTAAGTGTGAATACAGTGAAGACAATATTGGCAAACTGCAAAGTGATTGTGAAGGTATTCAACCATCATCATGTTGCTAATCAGACTTTGAAGAAATTACAGAAAGAGAAGCAGGGGAAAGAAAGTACATATTTATTGTAGCTGACCCCATCTAGTTTTGCCTGGCAAAGTGTTTATATAGTTTGCTGTGCACAAAGAACTGTTTGCAGTGTGCTTCCGTAGATGACGCAGTATCCCAGATTATTCCTGTGAACATCTGGAAGCAGATTCTTGGTGACGATGTGTTCTGGGTTTGAGTTTAAGAAGCATTCAATTTGTTACTACCAGTTTCAGTGGATATCAAGATACTTGAAGGAGATACACCAAGCCTTTCAAATATTCCAGGGATATTCAGACAACTGAATGAAAATCTAATTGAGCTTTTGCCTCCTTCACCTCTATCCAAAAGAGGAGTAGTAGTAAATTTAGGCTAGATATCAGGAGGCGCTACTTCACGGTCAGGGCAGGTAGGATCTGGAACCAACTTCCAAGAGAGGTGGTGCTGGCTCCTACCCTGGGGGTCTTTAAGAGAAGGCTAGATGAACACCTTGCTGAGGTCATTTGACCCTAGTACTCTTTCCTGCCATGGCAGGGGGTCGGACTTGATGATCTGCTCAGGTCCCTTCCGACCCTACAAACTATGAAACTATAAAACAAATAGTTACTAAGGGATTTGTGTTTTGCTCTCATCCAGTTCATCTGGCAGCAAAGCTTTTGGATCCTCTACACGGAGGGCAACGTTTATCAGAAAATTAATTTTATCTCTGCTTCTCAGTATAATTATGGAAGTAGCTAACAATGTCCCCAACATTGAAATAGCTGTGATGACAGACATTGCCAAGTACTGCGTGAAAGAAAAACTTCAGAGCGAAGACAGCGTTTGGCAGGCAGCAGAGAATGTCTCCTCTCACGTGGTGGAAGGGACACTGTAACACGCGACTGTTGTCCAGGATTGCTCTAAGGATCCTAAGCATCCCACCAACAGCAACTTCTTGTGAACAGAACTGGAAGGCTTTCAGCTCAATTAAGACAAAAAAGAGGAATAGATTAATAAACCACTAAGCTTGTTTCTATTTCACAAAATCTCTTGCTTTTGGAGAATCGGTCAGAAGCACAATTAGTAAAGAAGATGCAGTGTGATGATAAGTTGCCCTTGCCCATAGACTCACTGGTAAAACCATCCTTTACCAAAAAAGCATGGGGTTTAAATAGTTCTGAAACAGATTTGCCTCAATCTGATTCTGAAATGGAACTAATAAGTAGTTCAAGTGATTCTACAGGTAATGACAGTAGAACTGGAGGTGCTGCAATGACCTCAGTGGAAGAGAGTTAAGCTCTGCTGAAGTAGATGAGTAGGCAACCATGGCATATCATGCACAGTTCTTTGCGTGTGTTAAAATGAGTGTCAACAGTTTTCAGTGTCTTCATATTTTTTTTCTTAAATTTAAACAAACAATGTAAGGGAAGTACATGCTATTGTGTATTGTCTTTATATTTTTACAAGTATTCCAATAAAAATAATTTCTTTCCACATAAAGCTTTGAATGCATTTGAATATAACATTTCAACCACATTAAGTGTGCTGTATTTAATTTTTTTCTAGTCAAATATTTGAGTTCCAATGCTTGTGGCTATTGGAAGATAAAATTAACATGGGGGTACTTCTTTTAGTTTTCTTTACTAAATATAAGTCAAATAAACATGTTAAATCAGATCACGCTCTATTTAGGGCATTGGAAAAATTTCCAGTTTTAATTTTCCAATTCAAAATTTTCCAGAAAATCAACATCTCTGCCTCTGGGCTACTCAGTGGGGCAGCGATGACAATGCAGAGCAGCCCCTGGGCAGCCCAGGCAGCGCTGGAGACGCAGGGCAGCCCAGTGGAATGCGGGCTCTGCCGGCTGCACCAGGAAGCAGCGAAGGGGAGGGACTGCTTTTCCCTCACATCTAGCAACAGTTTCTGGCCAGCTGTCACCCAGCCTGCATGGACGAGTCCAGAGCAGACGTGGGGCATGCTGAGCCAGGGTTGCATGCATGGGTCCCCACCAGAACCATGAGGCTGGAGCCAGTGGCAGCAGCAGCCAGAAGGAGCTGCTGCTGCCTGGGCTGCCTAGAAAAGCAGTCCTGCTGTAAAGCTGCTCCAGCCCTGCTGTGTGCCCAAGGGGCAACAGGATGTGCCATGGCCAGATAGTGCTTGGGCCAAGCGCCATATTTTGCCTGCTCTTGATCTAGTGCAGCCAGGGATTAAACCTGCAACCTTAGTGTTATTAGCACTATGCTGTAACCACCTCAGCTATAGCAAGTACATTTTCTGGCTCACAAGTGCTGCTGTTTCTGGCTGAGATTCAGGGGCCTGTACCTGGCCTTGAACTCATACCCTTCCTGTTACCAGTGAATCACACAGGTCCCTGAACTACAAAGCAGGGGCTGACTTAATTTTTGATTTGTTATGACCTCGGATCCTTTCCTTCCATTCTTCTGCCTGGCCCTAATTTATATTTTTCCATATAAGTGCAGTAAGAGCTTCTCCTGTGTATCCCAAGACCTAAGCTACTGTCCTAACTGATTTCATCTTCCTGAGGATACATGATGGCTCTGTGTTCAGTGTCTGTAGCCTGTATGGTGGTAGCTGGCATGGCTGTATTTTTAGGAGATGGGTAAGAGGAGGTCTATAACAAAGGCCCTGATGCCTCACATTAGAAAGCGCCTCTACCTGCCAGATCTGCATTTTACAAAGGGAAGAGAGGGAGCATACACATACTTACCATCTGTTTCTTGGGGGGCCTGCAGCTATAGCAAGGTGTGGGATGGATCGTGAATGGATGTTTACAATTTCCTAAAACTGCTCTTTTATCAGGTAGGAGCCCATGGTTATTTTTCTGACATTTTGTTGCTATGGAAGTTTTTTAGTATCCATGGCGCATAAGCAGAGTTCCTATTAGTTGTGGGGACAGGCCTTCCCTTCAGTCTCTCTCCTTCCCCAGTCTTTAGAAATTTGAGATCTGTAAGATGTTCTGCACTATGAGAGAGGCAGATGGCCTGTTGGTGCTTATTTGACATGATGCCTATCTTCAGGAAATGGAGGAAAGTGGACCTGGAAAACTACAGGCCCATCAGCCTGACCTCTATCCCAAGGAAGGTCTTAGAAAAGATTATCAAAGAGGCCATTCTTAACAGACTTATTGATGGCAACATCCTGAGGGATAGCAAGCATGGGTTTGATGCAGGTAGGTCTTGCTTGACCAATCTCATTTCCTTTTACGACCAGGTGACCTATCACCTGGACAAGGGGGAAGAGATGGATGTCATATATCTTGACTTCAAAAAAGCCTTCAATCTGGTATCCCATAATCACCTCTTGGCAAAACTGGCCAACTGTGGCCTCGACCTCACCACGATCCACTGGCTGGGGAATTGGCTCTGCAGTCGGACCCAGACGGTGGTGGTTGACAGAAGTCAATTGTCATGGTACGCTGTGACCAGTGGGGTCCCTCAAGGCTCTGTCCTTGGGCCTATACTATTCACATCATTAATGAAGATGTTGGACATTGGTATCAGAAGTGGACCGGCCAAGTTTGCCGATGACACCAAACTCTGGGGTAAAGCAGCTACACCTGAGGACAGGAGGGTGATCCAGGCTGACCTTGACAGGCTCAGGAAATGGACAGACAAGAACCTGATGGCATTTAACACTGAAAAATGCAAGGTTCTCCATCTTGGGAAGGAAAACCTGCGCAATGCTTATAGGTTTAGCGGTGCTACGCTGGCTAGTACTACAGACGAAAGGGACTTTGGGGGTTATGATTGACCACAAGATGAACATGAGCCGTCAATGTGATGCTGCGGCTACTAAAGTGAGCAAAACGCTGGCTTGCATCCATAGATGTTTCTCAAGTCAATCCCGGGACATCATTCTTCCATTGTACTCGGCCTTGGTGAGGCTGCAGCTGGAGTACTGTGTCTAGTTTTGGGCTCCACAATTCAAAAGGATGTGGAGAAGCTTGAGAGAGTGCAGAGGAGAGCCACACGCATGATCAGAGGTCAGGAAAACAGACCTTATAAAGAGAGGCTGAGAGCCATGGGACTCTTCAGCCTGGAAAAATGCAGGTGATCTAGTGGCCACCTATAAGTTTATCAGGGGTGCTTATCAGGATCTGGGGGAATGTCTGTTCACCAGAGTGCCCCAAGTGATGACAAGGTTGAATGGTCACAAACTCCTCCAGGACCGTTTCAGGCTGGAAGAACTTCTTTACTGTCCAAACCCCCAAGGTTTGGAATAGACTGCTGCCGGAGGTGGTTCAAGCACCTACTTTGAATGCCTTCAAGACGCATTTGGATGTTTTATCTTTCTGGGATCCTATGATCCCTGTTGACTTCCTGCCCCTGGGGCAGGGAGCTGGACTTGATGATCTTCTGAGGTCCCTTCCAGCCCTAATGTCTATGAATCTATAAGCCGCTTGCTGTTTGAAAGAGCCAAGAAAGCCTAAATTCTCACAAAGTGTCACATTCTTCAGCCAGTAACCATACACTCTGATGTATAGGAGGAGATGACAGCTGTGGGACTATGGTCTACATTGGAGCCATATGACTAAGTGGACAGGGATTTCAGTAACTGCCTTTGAGAACTTTATTTCTGAGTCCTGCGCAAGTGGTTCATTTCTTGCCTGGGGCAAATAACATAGAGCTGCAACCATGATGACGGAGACTTAATCTGTTTTATGGGACACCTTACCAGCCGTGAGCTTGCATCTCCCTTCCAGCTGAAAACACTAGGTCCTGGCCTGGAGTAATTGGCCAAGATCACCTGATTCAGCAGGTAAATTGGTTTCCTTTCCAACAGCTGGAGAAGTGGAGTTGCTCTGCTCCTGGGCCTCCCCCTCACGGCATGTGGAACACATTTTGGGTACTGTTTCAGGGTTGCTCTGCAGGGAATGCACCTGAGTGTCACAGCCTTGCACCACTTGACAGCTTCTTAGATCACCCAGAGGGCATGTCCCCATGACTGGGAATGTGTGTTCCCTGGGGACGAATAGCAGCAGCACATATTTATGCCACTGCTAGTTGTCCCTGGGGAATGCCCTTGCACGTGTGCTTGCAGCAAGTTACCCTGGGTTGGGTAGGGGAGGTTGGGGCCAGCACCTGGGCTGGCTCCAGCAGCCTTACCTAAGGTTCTGAAGGTCTCCTGGGCCGGTGATCTGGGCACGGGAAACCTGGCCAGCAGCTGGAGCTTGGCTGGCGGCCAGAGCATGGCTCTGGCCAGCTAGGCTCTGCTTTCAGGTAGCACATGCTGGCGCCATGTGTGCCTGTGTGTTGCCTCACTTTTTTCTAGCACAGGTTTTTGTTTTTTTTTTTTTTGACACCAAGATTTCCAGCATTTGTGCAGTTTGTGGTACCACAGACCAGTCTGTTTTGGTTACTTGGTCCTGATAACTCAGTCAGGTATTTGGACATGAAAGAAGCATTTCCTTTAGGTTTTTTATGCAGACCATTGTTTACCTAGACATGAGTCTCAAGCTCTTCTTCTTCCATTGTCTGTCACCTAGATCTCATTGGCTTTAGCCCATCCTGCTGTCTCTGTGTCTTGAAGGATCTGTCGTTAAGCTCTGAAGATAGGTCTTAGCCATCAGTTGGACTCCAGTGAACCCCATTCTCTGAAGCTTCTGAATGGTATGGTAATTGCCTAGGTGCAGAGCCAGCCCTCAGCCTGCTTCCTTCTTAATCATTCCTGTTTTTACTCAGAGCCTGTCCTGTGGTAAATGCTACTACAGGACTATTTTTCTTCCTTTCCTCCTGCAAACAAGGATGGCTGTGGAGCAGCAGCAGGCTCATGACTGGGGAGCTTCACCAAACAGTTTTTCTCATGCAGAGGGGAGAGCAACATGGAATATGCACCTTTCCAGGCAGGCTCTTTTGCTGGAGTTCAACCACTCTCTCTGAATGTACACCAGTTGGGCAAATATCATAAGGTAAACCCAAGCTGCCTTCCCTTAGTCCCAGAGCCCAGTACCTTTCACTGTGAAGATGGCAAGTATCAACTACCTTTGTGGTGGCTTTATAGGCAGAAAGCCCACAACAGAGGCCTGATGAAGGCCTTCCAAGGATTTGGCCCATCCTCATGAGATGTACGTGTGGAAGCAATGGTGTTAGTCTACGCTACAAGCCATAGCTCTGATGCTTTCTTAAATTGGGAAAGAGAAGAGAGTATTTCTTGTCTTCACTGACAGAGATGGTCTCCTGACAAGGGCTGCTTCCTTGACCAGA
Organism: Crocodylus siamensis; assembly: GCF_052110815.1. NCBI lineage: Eukaryota > Metazoa > Chordata > Crocodylia > Crocodylidae > Crocodylus > Crocodylus siamensis. The sequence continues at coordinate 40,206,135 of NC_143404.1, read as the reverse complement.
AGAATCTGCCCACAGCCACAAACACGCTGTAGCCTTGGCCAGAACTAGTGAAACCAGTGTTCCAGGTCAGTGACATCACAAAATGGAGCTGCAGTGCATAAGGAAGCAAATCGAGAAGCTGTAGCAAGCAGACTCCAGGCTGTCTCCTGAGTTGGGCTTGTGGCTTAGACATATCAGAGGCCTAGCCTTGTTCTTTTTGGGATGGCCTTCTTTCTCATATACAGATATGATAACCCTCTCCCCCACGTTGCATAAAATCTCATTAAGGCCCATGGTGAGAGCACAACAGTACTGAAATGTCTGCAGTTTGCCGATAAGACTTGGCAATGTCTCCTCACTCTCTACAAGGGCAGGTTCTAGACAAAACCTACTGTACCCAGCCAGGGCTAAAATGATCCAGGGAATAAGAAAAGCACTTGGAGGACCTGCATCTAGCCTCAGGTTATTGGGCTGCATTTCAGCATCCTATGGACTCCTCAGTATTATTGTCTGTCCAACAGACACAGCAGCAAAAATGTCCATTTTTTTTCCTCTGGTTGCATGTCCTTATTGGTCATATTATGTGGCCACTGCTCTCTGCCTTTGTGACCCCCAGACCTGCTGCAGCTTATGGCTAGGTTGCAGTGAGTACATCAACCACTGCTCTGCTGTCTGTGCAGTTCAAGAGCGCGCTTCTGATTTTTAAACTCCTCTGAGGCTTGATCTGCTTGAAAGATCTATTGGAAAGATTGCCTGTACCTCCAGGATCTCTGATAAAATGTGTGTTCTACTGCAACAGTGGAACTGTCAGCTGAGGACGAGTGAAAAGGGATGTTGTGATTGCAGGAGGTACAAGTACTCACTCCTGCAGTGGATAAGAGGCTACCAGCCTCACCATGTTCAGAGCTGGCAACTAGAACTCTGAATCTGATTGGTGGGGGCAGAATAACATTAATAGTACATGGTTTGTTACCATAATTACCACGGCTGCTTTTGGAACAATGTCATGTACAGATCCCAAGACAAAATGCCTGAGTTGGGGAAAGAGTCTTCTCAACTAGGGGTATTCAGCTCCCAGGGGAACGGGATATTTTTGCTTTGTCTTCAGGGCATGTGTGCAAGGTAGCAGTGAAACATTTCTGTCATAGACAGGATAATATTGACAGCAGTCCTCCCAGCAATGCTACTGTAGCTAGAGGCAAGAGGGGAGTGTTGGGGACCCAGTTGTGTGTGTACTCCTATACTGGGTCCTTTAGAAAAGCCCTCTGTGGCTGGAAGAGCTGGTGCAGAGGGTGCAGGCATTGCTAGACACTCTATCCCTCTTCTTGAAGCTGGCCCCTGGCGCTTTGCGCATAAAGTATTCCTGGGATAAAATAAATAAATAGGGGTGGGGTAGTTACTTCTCCGTTGGGAATGAGGGTCCAGGCTAGAATTCTGGGTCTTTTTCCTGTTAGGGCAGAAGCTGTTCTGTTGAGTCAAACACACTCCACTTTGATTGCTTTATTTTGGTTCTGCATATCTTTCTCTCTTGGCTGCCTGGTGGCCAGTTTCAAGCTGGAGAATGGGCTTTAAGTACTACCTGGCCTGTGGCCTGGTGGCTACAGTATCCTTCTAAGCAGCAGGAAATACTAGTCAGTCCTGCTACATGCACGCCTGACCAGTATGCAATCCTTTCGATCATGTGCTGAATTTCAAACAGAAGTTGCGTGGCCTTAGTATGTGCCATTTAGGTGCAAAAAGGAAATAGAATTTAGCCTCATGGGACCTTGATTTCTCCAAATGGGATACCTCATGCTCAACAGGGCTGCATTAAAAGGAAGTTAATACAGTGTTGTAAACTGTTAGACTAGCTTTTTGGTGATGGAAGAGGTTGAAGCTGATCTTTCAGGTTTTACTTTCATTACTCAGCAGCCCATACTGAATGCTTTGTACCATATATCAGGACCCCTGGGAAAATGCATGAACTGCAGGTCAGTCACCTGTAATAAGTGATGTTAAATAGTAGGCACCTTTGTGCACACAAGCAGAAGTGTCTGTTTTGGGGTGAACTGGGAAGGGAGGCATGGAGATTTTCTTTGAATAATCATTCCCTCCTCTCTTTACAGAATTCCTTGAAAAAAAGGGGATCTCGTTCTATTGGGAAGATTGAAAAGAAGCCATCAGTTCAGGTATTCATATACCAGGTACCCGTATACTGACACCCTTTGCCCACATGTTGGACATGGTAACCACAGAAGGCACTGGAGAACTGAGCCACAGTTACACTATGTATTGTAGTTGCAGCCTGTGTTGCTCATGGAAGTGCATTCTTTGGCACTAGTAATTCTAGTGATTAGAGTTAACTTGTGGGGACTGATTATCTGGATGTACTAATAATTAGGAAGAGTTTGGAAGAAAGTTTTTAGGCCTTCAGTTGTAAGCTGCCAAGGCACTTGGAATCCTATGGGGTGGCCAGCCAGCTCTGTGCAGTATGACAAGGCTGCTGCTATGGTTGCAGAGATCTGCCTGCTGACCTTGATTTGGGGACACATTTGAAATTTCAGATAGCTTTGGAGCAAACAGCATCTGCTTCTACACTCCTGACAATAAATTAGCTTTATTGAGCTAAAGTGGTAAAGAGGAGACATTCCCCTGTCTTGGACTGGGGGGAAAGTGCAAGTGTGTGGTTCATAGTGGTGGGATCATCCAGAGCTCCCTGGGTGGTAGAGAATGGCCATTACACAAAGCTGGAAAGCAAGTCTGGAGAGACAAGGAAGGGGTTCAGAACAGCTCAAGTTCCTTCAAGAGTGAGGAGATTTTGCTAACCAGAAATTGAACCAGACCCAGTTTGTAGCTAAGTGCCTGAGCTTTAGATCCTGGCTTTGGGTCTGACTCTGTATGTTGTACCTTGTGGGAAGACTGTTGCTGCTTGCTGGAATAGTGATGATGTTCCCTCCTGGGTGGTTCTGACATTGAGGTATTTGAAAATGATTTGCTTTAGCATTTTCATGTTTAACAGACTTATATTAGACTGATATTTTGAAAAGCTGAGCTGAGCCCTACCAGAGGAATACGACCCAAGCTCCTGCCAACAAGGTACTTACTTGCCTGTGCATGCCTGGCATAAACTTACCCCTGCACGGTGGGCCATTGCCCATGCTTCTGCCACAGGCATGCTCCATTTGGCCCACAGAGCTCAAGTGTCACAAACCCCATATCCCTGCCATACCACGAGGCTGCAGAACAAATGCATAAGATATGGGCAGGCAGTGTCTTTTGCATTTAGTGGCAAGTGGAAGTACCTTGTCTTTCATTTACTGCTGAGTTCAGCTGCTGTGATTTTTAGTTACATTACCAGGGTGTAAAGGCAGTTTTGATATTGTAATGGCATAAATGAAAGTATTTTATTGCTCATAAAATGCTCTTTCAAAGGTAAGCATCAGCATCTTAGAAACAGGAGGAATGAATGGGTATAATGTTGTGGGTAGTCAAACCTTGTGTTGGTTTGAGTTTTCTTCCTCATATGCAAGTGCCTTGATATCATGTTCAGGAGTTGTGCTATCTGATCCCCAATAGCAGTGGAATGTTTGATGGACTTAATGTATAAGGCCAAATATTTGCAGCCATATTACCAAAAGTGTTCACTAAAAATATACAATGATACAAGGGAAACCTCATAATTCAGCTGCAAGAGAATGGATGCTAGAGGAAATTCCAGTTTGCTGCAGTGCGTTGTAGTGCTAATTATTTAATGAACTGGCCCTCCTTAAGTTGATGGTGAAGGTAAAATTGGTGTTCCTATGTATGCACATTCACAAAACAGGATCCCCAGCTGGTGTAAGTCAATACAACTCCTTTGAAAACAGTGGAGCTGATCTATACAAGCTGGCCCAACACCTCTCTTGGAGCAGAGGATGTGTGCGTGTACACATACAAAATGAGATAAAATCGCTATTTCATATCTTCACTGCCAAGTTAGGGAAAATGTTATATCCTCTTGGGGTGGGGGTGGAGACTTACAGATCGTTCACCCCCAGGCATATTCAGGGAGGGTAAATCAGGTTAATCTGTTGACCACCATGATGCATGTTACCAGAAAGATCATTAAAGATGTGACCAGGAAACAACCCCCAGTATCTGCTTGCTATATGCTTGCCACTGTGCTTTTAAAGGCCTGTTTAATAGGAATGACATTGGAAAACCTAGTGTTGTTTCTGCTGGTTTCTTTGTTATTACATTTGTGTCTTCTCTTCCATCATGATTGTTGGAGCAGCTTCTTCAAGATGGTCAGTGTGCCCCAGAGCACAGGGCCCCAATTTTGTCCAGAAATATTGGACACAATAACTAAGGCATGGTAAAAAACTTTTGTGTTTATACGTGGAATTGGTGTTCTCCATCCCACCTTCAGCTGTCCTTTTGGAAGGTGGTCCAGCCTTCAAGAACATAATGTATATTCTTAGAAGACCATCCTGAAGCTGAAATACAGTCATCTCCACTTCCTTTCAGTGAGAAGACACAAGGGACAGAGGAGGTGAAACAGAACCCAAACCCAACCCATAGAAAAGAAACCTTGTATTTCTTAGTTAGTTACCTTTATGTAGCACAAATAGCATCCCTACTGCTGTAACCTGGGCTGAGCTATGGAAAGGTGCACAACAAGTTTGTTTATCAGAGATTCAGAAATCCCTGTGGTGGGACCATTTCATTGTCAGTTGATGGTGGAAAATGAATACGTACCCTCACAACTCAGGTGAAAGGTGAGGGAAGTGAAGGCTTAGCATCACAAGAGTGTGACCTGCTCCTGTCTGAGCACAGGGAGGGAAGCTGGAAAGAAACTATTTCTCAGCAAGAGGTGTTGATGGGTTAATCCTGTCCCAGCCTGGCAGCAGTTTGTTTGCCCGCTTGCTGTACCCTTTCTAAGTTTAAGCTCATCAGAGTTGGGCCTGGTGGGAGTGCCTGGTCTGCCTGCAATGAAGTACAAATAATTAACAGGAGACCTAGAATCCTTGTAACTTGTGCAGTTTAGGAGAGAATCAGATGGTTGTGAATGGTGTAGGAAAATAATCTTAAGAGAGAGTATTATTTCGGTCCGTGTTGGCACACACTCATCTTCCTTGCTTGCTTGTAGTTGGTGGGGGAGGGGCACTGTGCATGGGTATTTCACAGTGTGGCTGGCAGTCTACCATAGCTGCTGATTGCTTTGATCTTGAAAGTTTATGGGAGCATTTTCTGCTTGTAGTTGATTGGTCTAGTACAAAATGTGACTTCTTTCAAATGAAATGGGTATTAGGTAGGAATTAGGCAGAACCCCCTGTGTGGGTTTCTGTCTGTCTTCTATCTCATGGGAGTTTTTAGCACACCACTTATGCTGGTGGGACTTGATGATTGTAGGCCACTGGCTCACGAGTCCTGAGCATGTCGATCTACAAGTGCAAGACTAAAGCCACAATTCTCTATGCAGCTGAGCTCCCATTTAGGCACCTAAATAAGGTGCAGGTTTATAAAAAAAAGCTCAGCACATCAAGTGCACACTGAGTGCTGAGTTCTTGTGATAATCTGTCAACAAAAGTCGAAGTGGGAGTTTCTGGGAGCTGACGGAAAATCTGGCCCTGATGCAACATGTTAAAGACCATATTTTGTACCATTAAATGTATAATAGTTGCACTGATCTAGAATCAGCTACTGAGATCATGTTAATATTGTATCCTAAATAAGCAAGAGCTGCACATTTGAACTTTAAACCTAACGTTCCCGCTCCATTGTAGTTGAGGGTTTGCCCACTTGTGAAGGAGTAGATACATTCATTATACTATTAATGAGACTTGTATAAAAATTCCGTGGGTTTGAGAATGATAACCTTGGCAGTTTGCAGAGGCTACTGCTCATCTGAGGCTGATGCAATCTCAGGCGGGGCTGCTAAATTTGAATGTTCAAACTGTACTGACCATCTGGAAAGAAGAACTTAAATGAAGCAGGAGGCATTCATTGGGAGGGATTTGTTACCAGTCCTCAGAGTTTTCCTAGGGAAACTCTTTCTCCAGCCATGAAAACAGGAAATGAATTAGTTTAGTGAGATTTACAACTAACGGCCACTTTGTATGAGGTAATATTCATGGGAGAAACATTGCCTAAAACACTGGAGGAGTGTAGTAAAGAAATGTTTTAATTGTACAGTTTCCTAACAGTTTTATTTGGAAGGCTGGCTGGTAACTTAAACAACAGAGCTAAGATTTTTCTCTCTGCTCTCTGTCAGCACTTGAAACAGTTCCAGCTCTCTCTGTATTTCACATGCAAAAGTGTCATCCCATTTTCCTGGCTTAGGGTATACTGACAAGCAGGGAAGTAGTTTTCCCTAACCACGTGAGAAGGCTGAAATGATACAGCCTGGATCTGTCGGATCTGCTTAGTGAGATTCCACCTTTGTACATCAGGAGTGGAAATAACTGTTGGAGGAGTGGAATGAGACCAAGCAAATGGAAAATGTAGGCTGAGTGTCAGGAAATCTTTTTTGGCATGAGGAACAGTCTCCTGAGGAAGTTGGTGAATTTGTATTGCTAAATTTAAAATCAGTTTGGATAAACACTAGCAGGAGTTATTGTAGGAGTAGCCCAATGCTGGGTTTTGGAGGAATGCAGTTTGATGGGACCTAGTAGGATTTCTCTCTCCAGGTATGATTCTGTGGCCAAACGTACAAAGAATTTGAGGCAGAAAGGACGAAAGGTTGAAGAAATTGTCAGGGTATGACTTCACTGGTTGTAGGGAGTACAGCAAAACTGCCAACTCATTTTAAAATTTTACTTCTGCTATTTCTATTTCTAAGACCAGTGAGATCTGTTTTTCCATATACTATCTCTGGCTTATGTTCAGATGTATTTAACAATGCACCAGGCACAAACTACAGAACATCTCTGAGCTCAGAGAGTGGAAGCAACACAGGTCTAGAACTGACAGGATGCACTGAGGAGCCCAGGGGAGGGAGCGGCTTTGTTTTCAAATAACTGATTCTTTGTTGGCTGTACAGCAGTGAGCCCATAGGATTTGTAGTAATGCATAGCATGAGCACTTGCCAGGCTTTTTGGAGGAAACCTATTTGTGATTGTTATTTTCCCCCCAACATCGCTGGAATAAGTTTAACTCTGTTTTATTGAGAAAGCTAGGGAGAAGTTGTTAAAATGCAATGGAAATACCATTTCAGTATACAGGGGTTGTCAGCAATGCCCATCTCCTGTCACTAGGACTGGCTGCCCTTCATCTTCCTCTGTTTTTTCTGAAGTTTTAGGAAGTTGTATTTCAGTTTTTGTGGGTTTCGTAGAAATAGCCCAAAGTATGTGTTCTTGTTGATTGGCTGCTGTAAATCGATCAACTTGTTTCTTCATGGGTGTGGGCAAACATGTTCATGATAGGGTAATCAGCATTACACTGATATAAAGAAGTAGTGGCCAGGTGACAAACCACTACATCTGGGTAACTTTGCCCAATCTGATGCAGAATTGCACCTGAAAGAGATGGGGGAATAGTTCTACCAGTATAAATCATGTCGGGTTAGGTTTTATCAGTCTGCTTCTATCTTGGGATAGCAGTTTGCTAAATGCAGACAGGCAGTTATCTATTTCTCTACTGCCTAGTGATGAGGCACTGCAATAGTGCCTACTTCCTAAGGCAGCTGCATGCTCCTTTTTTATTCTGGTGTACTTTACACTGGCATACAAACTGATACAAATTACATTGGGGCAGAGGAATGTCTTTCCATACCCCATAAACTTTTAGGGTCAAGTTCTTCCTTGGGTAGGAGGTTGCGACTCCCAGTGATGTGCTCTTGTATATTCAGGCTGCCCATGTACTGCCTGTTTCTGAAGGCAGAGTTAGGCAATGAGTGCTTCAAGAATCTAGAGACAGGGCTATCAACTGCCAGCAGACTGGTTGCATAAAGCCAGATGTATCCTGACCTCCTCCAATGTGTGTTAATCAATTTGATTAACTCTGCCGCAAAACCAGAATTACAAACAATATTTGTTATGTTTTAATTAACAGCAGCCTGTCAATGTGTATTTCCTGAAGCTTGTGTCATTTTGACTTCTAGGAGGACAGCGCAGATTTAAAATGTCAACTGCATTTTGCAAAAGAGGAGTCAGCTTTGATGTGTAAGAAGCTGACAAAGTTAGCCAAAGAGAATGACAGCATGAAGGAGGAGTTGGTGAAATACAGGTCCCTGTATGGGGACCTCGACAGCTCTTTGTCCATAGAGGAACTGGCTGACTCCCCTCATTCAAGAGAGGCAGAGCTAAAAGTTCATCTGAAGCTTGTAGAGGAAGAAGCCAACATCTTGAGTCGGAGGATAGTTGAGCTTGAGGTTGAAAACCGAGGGCTGAGGGCAGAGATGGATGACATGAAGGGACAAGGAGACAAAGATCTGATGGGGCAAGACATCCGGTATGCTTTCTCCTCCACAAATTGTGGGGACTCTGGGGAGAACCTTGTGGAGCTGAGACGACACCTGCAGTTTGTAGAGGAGGAGGCAGAGCTTTTGCGGAGGTCACTGATGGAGCTAGAAGATCAAAACAAGCTCCTCATGAATGAGCTGAACAAGTACAAATCAGACCATGACTTGGACATCACCCTGTCAGAGGACAGCTGCTCAGTGATCAGTGAGCCATCCCAAGAGGAGCTGGCCACAGCCAAGGTTCAGATCAGTGAACTCAGTGGCAAGGTGAAGAAGCTTCAATATGAGAACCGAGTGCTGCTGTCCAACCTGCAGCGCTGTGACCTGGCATCCTGCCAGACAATGAGGTTGATGATGGAGACTGACGCTGAGGCTGGTGACTCTGCACAATGTGTCCCAACCCCTCTCTGGAGAGAGGTGCCTATTGGAGGAGAGAATGATTGTAAGGACCACCAGGAGAGAGTGCCTGGCAATGGGAGTGGGAAGTCTCAGGACAACAGCCCCACTAAGCTCTTTAAATCCAAGGACTTTGAGACTCTCCTTGGTGTTCGGGATCAGGCTATGCTTGTCAGCAAAGCAATTGATGTCCTGATTTCAGATGCTAATGGCTTTACCTCCAGTCTTAAAGTGTGTCTGGAGAATGATTGTGCAGAGCTAGTGCTAAATGAGGCAATGGATAACAACAGCGAAAGCATGAATGACTCCAAGCTAATTAATGTGCTCTTTATGAGGCTCAGTGTCCTGCAGCAAGAGCTGAACTCCTTCATGAGGAAAGTAGATCATGTTGGGGACTGCCTGAAGGAGCAGGCAGAGTCTTTCTCCTTTCCAACCAGCTCTGGCTCTCAGGACTCCACCAAAGAAGCTTTGCGGAAAGAGCACAGCTCCAGCTTCCAGGTAGGGTTTTTCCTATGTCACTGCAGTTCCCTTGCAGCAATGATTGCTTTATCTGCCATGCCGTTTCTCTTGCTTTAACAAAACAAAACCTGACCTGTAATGTAACCTCCCTTGTACCTCTCTAAAGCAAAATACAAACTAACCGCTGACTGCATGATGATGACCCCAAAGACAAGATAGGACTCTGTTCTAATGGAGTGTGCATAGGACAGAAGGTAGAGACCCAGTGGGACAAACAGAGGAGTGCTGGTTTGGACATCAATTCCAGGCTCTGTTAGCATGTGGTGACAGTCTTACATGCCACAGGGAGCAGGGTTCTTGAGTATGACCCTAGATGAGTGTGCTGAGGACCTTCCCAGGTGTCTGAGCTGTTCTGTAGACTGGCCAGTATATGCCCAGTGAAACCCTGGACACCTCCCATGCTGGTGCCACACCAGCCTTGAGTGGACCCAGCAACTTAAGGCTCAGTTCTTACCTTGGCTAGGTATCCTGCTTCTGTGAAATCAGCATGAGAGTGAGAGGGGTGCTACATGAAAAAGCCTGAATGTCTTCAGGATCCAGTGGGCTCTCAGGCTTATAGCAGGAGGCTGACGCCAGAGAATCGCCCCAAGGAGAGAACTTGTTAACCCCCTATGCTATGTGCTAAAGTTTCTCCCAAACAAGAGAGTCCTTAGAGGGAATATGCAGAAGGTAACTTTTCATAATGTGCTGTGCAGGGCCTCTGGCATGTGGTCTTTTGGGACCAGCAGCAGCTGCTGTGTCATCTGGCTTAGCCAACTGCAGCTTGTGCCCTGCTGCTTGACCCTGACTATGCAGGCTCCCCTCAAGGTGCAGGGACATTCTCACTGAAAACAACTTTGCATGCCACTTGAGATCTGACTTGGGGAGAGTGCTGAGACGTGTTCTTTCCACATGTCACCTGTGGTCCCAGAAATAGGCAACTCCAAAACTTCCAAACTAAACTGGTTCCAATGCCCAGCTCATCTGGCCAACACAAAGTGGGAGGAGTTAGGGATTGAAGGACAGAGCCCATAGCTTGGGCAGTTAGGGGACAACAGGAGCCAGAGGGGGCTCCCAGCTCTGAAGAGCAGAAGACTTCCATAGGAGGCCGTATGATGAGGCTCCTCTCTGCAGCACACTCTAATTTGGTCAGAGTTCTATTTTACTGCATGTTGCTGGACTTTAGGCAAACTTGCCCAAGTTCCCAGCCCCCCAGCCACTGCATGGCCCCATAACTGGTGTTTGCACATTTTTTCCCTCTCTCTCTCTTTTTTCCCCTCCCCCAAACAATCCAGCCCACGTGTCTCCTCATTCTGTGTTTCCTTTTGTTTTCCACATTGTCTTCTGCCACGGTGATGAAGCTCCTCCTCCTCATCATCCTTTTTGTTGTCTTGTAGTTCTTTACTGTTTCTGAGACCCATTGTTTTGTTTTCTGTTTTTCTTTTCTCCCGCTCTTTTGGTTTGTTCTCATTAACTTGCCCATGCATGCAGCAGCCTGACTTTAGGGAGCCCCCAGAGTGGGATGGAGGGGGGAGCCGGCCCTCTGACCTTTACCGCAGCAACAACGCCAAGGATCTGGACCCCGACATAGAACACCCCCGGAACTACAAACCGTACAGACCAGATGAGAGTGAATCCTACATGACAGAGGTACGTGAAGCTGAAGCTGTGTAGGGACAGCGGGAGCTGCGTGAATGGGGAGTTCCTGGTATCCATAGGAGGTAGGTCTGGGCCGTGGAAGGCTGAGTGATAGTGCATGGTAGGTCAGGGAGGGAACACTGAAACCTCTCCCATAAGTTGTGCTTAAGGCTGACACCACCCCTCTGGTGAGAGGCAGATGAAGTGAAGAGAGAGGCATTGGTTTGAGTGCTGAGCTGGGTTTGCCAGGGGGCTCTGCAGTTGAGCTGGTGAGCTCCCAGCACTTCTGTCCAGTGGATGCAAGAGGTCAGCAGAATGAGGGAGAACAGATACAAAGAGGTTCCTGTGTAAGACACTAGTTTGTGTCTAGAGCAGAGATTACCAGATGCTCATTTGTAACTATGGTGAATGGAGCAAGGGGAAAGATGTCTGCTGAGCCAGTCAGGGCAATGGAGCAGCTCCAGTACAGTTACTCTCTTCTATTTCCTGCCCCTTCCCCAACCCACCCACCTCTTAAGGGTACATTGAACAGGAACACCACAGCAGGGCCTTTTCCCCACATGCCAGCACGTCCCTTACCACCTCTTTCATCCAGGATAAACCAGTTGCCCTGCTGTCCAGTTGTTCTTAAGGCAAGAGAGCAAGGTTGGATTCCTGGAGACAAGGCTGCCTTACAGCCCTGCTGAGAATAACCCTTCAAGCAGCCCACTAGAATCTTTCCTCTCCTCAGAGTTCAGCCCTCTGAAAGGCATCACTCAGAGTTTTATTTTCTTGAGGAGCCCACTGCATTGGCTAGAAAATGTACCAGTTTTACTGGTCTCTGTGGCAGGAGGTGGCTGCATGGCTGTAGCCAAGAGCCTGTCTCTCCACAACCACTGCAGGCTTCTGATCATCAAGCAGGCCAAGCAGAGCACTGGTCCTTGGTCCTAATGCTGTCTCTCATGTCCTCCCTTGTGTGATGACAGTTTGGTTGAGTCTTCCCCCTGCCTGGCGGTTTGGTCCTGTATCACCTGTTGCCCACTTAGTTCAGTCCAGCCCTCCACACGGGTCTCTTTTATGAACAATGTGTGCCTCTGGCAGCTGTGGGGGCATGATGGCACTGGCAGTGGTGGGAGCACCGCAGTGGGAGTGTGACAGTGGTAGGCAGGGAGCTCCTGAAGATGCCGCCAGTGCTGTTGGTGGCGGGGGTAGTGAGCACTGACCAGGGATCTGCAACCACCCGCAAATGCCACTGGTGGTGTTGAAGGTGGGGGGAAGTGGCGACTGCCCACAGGTGCTGCTGACAGTGTCGGTGGTGCCTTTTCATAGGGGGTGCACTGCTATGCATGCACCCCCTATGTGTTACCCATGGTCCCTTGCCACTTGCCCAGATACTGCCATACCTTGCCTGGGCTTCTGGCAGGAGGGTTTTCCCAACCTGGCTTTCTTTCCCTTTCCAAGGGGTTACAGTGTTCTTCCTACACTACTGATTCAGTTGTTTCCCTTGCTTACTAGTGGTTGCCCTGCTTTTGCAGGCTGTGTCCTCCTACACAGGTGCCTGCTGTAGGTCCAGCTGTGGGCACCATATTGGCAGGCGTGGATCTGGCTTTTCTATGACATTTCCCAAATACATCTAGTTTAACACTTTAAATCTTCTTATAGAAACAGATTCTTCCCTATGTGAGCAAACTTCTGAAACAGGCCTGGCTAGAGAGGCAGGCACCATCTAGCCTCATCTTCCTAGCTTTAAACCAGAGTGCCTGGTAAGAATGAGGCAGTCTCTGTTCTTACAAGGAGGAAGTGAAGCCCGGTTCACTGTTACTGCCCTATGGATTGACTGTTCAGCTTGGGGCACTGTGATCTCTCTGGTATATGAGAGCTACTGTAATGTAATAAATTACTACCCTCTTAGAGTGCTGAATAATTCTAGTTAACATCAAGGTATCCTCAGGCTGGGGATTGAACTCCTCCTGGGCTGCATTAGCCTGGTGAGTGCATAGGACTGCAATATCCCCTACTCCCAGGAGCGCCACTGGCATGGGAGTCTCTGGGGCAGGGGCAGAACTGATCGTTTGATCACTGTGACCCGCTGCTTCCCTGCCCAGAGCATTCTGGGGCCAAAGGGGAATGGCAGCATGCAGGATGAGTCTGTATTACTCTGGACTATTCATTACCTAAAGGAGGAAAAGGGGCCTTTAGAAGGTAGCACTTAGGCTTCAATTGCAAGAAATGGGTCAGATTTCACACTGGCTCAGGTGAGGCTCAGAGAGAGGAACTGATATAGTTAGAGTCATAGCAAGTTAGGAGCAGAGCATGGAATCCAGGATCATAGAGTTGTACAAAAATAGGAACACAGGGGACCTCAGGCAGTCACCTAGTCCAATCCTCTGCTTGAGTATGGAACATCCATATCTAAATCATTCCAGGCAAATGCTTGTCTAATCTGATTTTAAAAAAACATCAGAGATGGAGATTCCAACATATTACTAGGTATTCTGTTCAAGTGCTCAACCTTCCTTATCATTAAAACATTTCTTTTAATATTTAACTTAAATCATTACTATTTAAGCCCATTACTTCTTGTCCCTTTCCCTTTGGACACAGAATGATCATTTGCCATCCTCTTTATAGTGACAAAGCTGTTATCAATCCCTGTCTCCTCTTCTCCAGCCTAAATAATTCTAGTTCCTTCAAATTTACCTCATATATCTTGTTTTCTAGACCTCCTGATCATTATTGTTGCTCTTCTCTGGACTCTCCAGTTTGCCCACATCTTGAGGTTTGGTGCCCAAAATTGCAAACAGTGCTCTGGGTGAGGCCTCGCATGACATTCTGCTTAATACATCCTAGCACATTATCAGCTTTTTTTCACCAGTATAACATGGCTGACTCATTTATCTCAGGATCCAGTGTAACCCCAGGTCCTTTTCTGCAGTACTACAGCCTACCCAGTCACTCCTCAAGCATCTTTTTCTGGTTCCTGCTCTGGGACCAGCAGGCAAAAGACCTGAAGCAGCCCCAGCTCAGACTGTACTGATGCACCCTTGTAGTGTCCCAGTGTGTCTGCCCTTTTTCATGGGAGACCAGGAGGGGCAGGCTGGGCTTGGGCAGGTCATCAGGGGAAACCCATATATTTCCTTGTGACTGACCATGTCTCTGCTGTCCTGCAGATCAAGGAACTACAGCTAGTGCTGTCTGAAGCCAATGAGAGCCTGAGAGGTCTTCAGGAACAGCTTTCCCAGGAACGGCAACTAAGGAAGGATGAGGTGGAAAACTTTTCTCAGAGTATCTGCCAGGTCAGTCAAAGATGCATCAGGGATGCACTTGGTGGGTGTCTGTGCCACAAACACAGGTCCTTGTTAGGGGACAGGGAAACCTCTCCCATAAGTTGTGCTTAAGGCTGACACCACCCCTCTGGTGAGAGGCAGATGAAGTGAAGAGAGAGGCATTGGTTTGAGTGCTGAGCTGGGTTTGCCAGGGGGCTCTGCAGTTGAGCTGGTGAGCTCCCAGCACTTCTGTCCAGTGGATGCAAGAGGTCAGCAGAATGAGGGAGAACAGATACAAAGACAGCCAGGATCTAGGCATGAGCAGGCAGAACCTGGAGGCACACGGTAACCCATTCCCTTTCTATCTTCCAGGCAGAAAGGGGAGTCTGTGCAACAACTCCAAACTTCCAGAGGGGCCCCACAACCCTAAACCTTTCTTCATGCTCACATAGCACAAGTGCCTGCCATCCCTAAGAGTGCCAGCACACAGGGAGCTCATGTGAGAGCATGACCATTCCCTTCCTTCTCCTAGTGTGCATGGTGTTATTGTAGAAGCACATGCACAGTCATGTTGGCAATCACCAAATGTTCTCATGTTTCTCCCTTTCCCTAACATGTTGCTGCTGCTTTGCCACAGCACTACCAACTCCAGAGCCAGCCAGCAGTGTTTTTAGTGGTACCGCAACTTAAGCTCTTCTTCTGTGCCTAGAACACACCGTTTCTTCCCTTTCCCCTTGCCCTTCCCTGCCATCCTCAATGCATTAGGTCTTGAGGGGCAGAAAAAGTAGCTTTTGTCTCATGCCACTTGCTAGTGTGGGCAGTGAGGAACCCAGTAAGATGGTTCCACCCAGCAGATCCTTCTGTAAAACCTGCCTCTCCTGGTTAGAATCCTGTTTGCACCTGTCTTGTAGTCTGTCAGTTGTCTCATTCTGACTTCCCCATCAGCTAAAAGAAGACCATCAGAAGGCTCTCCTGAGGCGAGAGTTTGAGTTGCAGAGCCTGAACCTCCAGAGACGTTTGGAGCAGAAATTCTGGAGCCAGGAGAAGAACCTCCTGGTGCAGGAGTCCCAGCAGTTCAAACAGAACTTCCTGCTGCTCTTCATGAAGCTGAAGTGGTTCCTGAAGCGCTGGAGACAGGGAAAGATCCTGCACAGTGAGGGTGATAACTTCTTGGAGGTACAGCATGCTGAAAGCTGCAACGGTCACCTAAGTCACATTTTGTGGGGACGATGTCCCTGCTGCAGCAACAAGAATAGTTCCCAGCTGGGTTTGTTTTGGCAGCTGACCAGGAGCTTGAGCATGGTACCCAGCTGGCATGACACAGATCAGGGGCCCTAGATCATGATGCATCCTGGCCACTTGGGCCTAGAGGGAACCTTTCCTGTTGGGGCTCTTAGTTGTTTAGATGCATCTCTGTGCAAAAGGCCATGGTAGCTGTGGGCTGTGCTTTGCATTCTGCCCCCTTTGTGAAGAAAGGCAGTGTCAACAGCTCACCTCAGATCTAGTCACCTTGCCCTGGCCTTATCCAACCCTTGTTCTCTGGGTTAGGACTGCTAAGTTGGTACTGCTTTCATCCTGGGGACACTTCCTGCCAGGGATTGGGCCAGGCAATTACATGAAAGATCTGATTGGCAGTAGAGGCCTGTTGTGCTCCAAGGTGAAGAGCTTTGGGCCCCCTTTCCCTCACCAGCTGTCTTGGTTGGCTTCCTATGTCTGCATCTAGATTGACACCTCACACTCAAATCAAATCTGCAGATCCTCTGAGAGGTCAGAAAAGCTGTTTCATGAAAGTTGGGTGGGTAGGAGGAGGGTCTAAGAAGCACACTCAATCCCAACCAGTAAGGGCTGGTTCTGTGCTCCCCCCCCCCATGGGAAAGGAGCAGGAGGACCCCTCTATATATGTGGGGCCTGGAGTTGTGATTTTCATAAGTGGGCCTGCTGGGCTCATTACCCTCATGTTGATCACTCCCAGGAGCAGGATGGTGCCTGTTGATGAGGTTCCCTAGCTAGGGCATGGGGCTGGCTAATGGAAACTTGGCTGCACAATAAAATCAGATTGCACCCAGACACCTGGTGAACGGAATGAATGGTCACATGCTTGTCAGGGCACAAAACAGGGGACCTGTCACAGCTCCCAGGAGTCCCTGGGAAATTTCTGGGCACTTCACCTTAATAATTTGGCTGTGGCCCCTTTGTCTCTGGGGCTGCACCACTTTTTTTTTTCTGTGTTCATCTGCATTCCTGAGGCACTTAGCCTTGTGCAGACCAGCCAGCTGCTCTCCACTCTGCTGTCAGTCAGGTGCATTCACTGCCCACCAGGGAAGCTTGTCCAGCACCTGTCTGCCCTGTGCCCAGCTCTAGCCGGCATGCATAACCCCCTAGTGCTCTGAGTACTGAGCTCATTCACAAAGCAAAACAAATGCCATGTCCAGAACAGGCAGCCAGGGGACAGCCATGAGACTTATCTGTGGCATGCTAACAACAGCCTCTTTGTGGCCAGGCCTTGTGCTGAGGCCAGAAGATGAATCTGCCTCTGGCATGAGGCTGAGATTTCTGGTGCCTGGTTCAGAAGAGCAGGAGCCACAACGGTCTTGGGAAAAGCTATGTAAACCCCTGCTCCACAGCTCTGTTGACTCCCTTCATTTCTCCCTGTCACAATGGCAACCAGTTGTCTCCCTCCAGCTTTGTCAGTTCTCCTCCCGTCTCCTTTCTCCCCATCCCACTCTTCCAGTGTCAGGACTGCCCCACAGAACGTGGCGGATTGCCCTCAATATTCACTTGTAACCCCTTTCTCTCCTTGTCCTGGAGCTGTGTGGAGCAGGAACTGCCATTTATGCCTGCTCTAATGGGAAGTAAGCTAAGCCCCAGTATATGCACAGTGAAGCTCTGGAAGCCTCCTGTGTGGTGTCACACCTCTCCCAAATGGACTCAGAGACTTGAAGCCCAGTGTAACACTGAGTCCTGCTTGTGTGTGTGCAGAGTACCCGTTTCCTTCTCACTTTTCCAGAGACAACTTTCACAAGGCCAGAGGCACCTATGTGCCCTTGGCCCATGACTGGGGATTGAAGAGGGTGGTATCAGTAGGCCTGATGCTGTTGGGTCAGGCTGTGTGAGCACAGCTGCTGAAGCCTTGCCCACAGCGCATGCCTCTGGTTGTTGTCCAGGTGAACAGCATGAAGGAGTTGTACCTGCTGATTGAGGAAGAGGACCTCACTCCACAGCAGCAGGCAGATAACAAGGTGTTTGCTGGAGATGCCTGGACCCCGAACACGGTGAGCTGGGGGACCCCAAGCACTCCTGGGTCAGGGCTGTGCAGTGTAGGAGGAATTGTGGGATGTGCTGGCCATGTCCTCAAGAACCAAGGGTGAATTAGGGCAGGAAGGGAGCATATCACCACCCTGTCTCCTAGCCTGGCAGGGAGCCGGGGTAGTACTGGAGACTCTGAGACAGGCAGCCCAAGTAAAAGTCTTGCTTGCATGTGACTTCTTTGCAGTCAGACTGTGCTGCCTAGGCAGTGAGGCCAGAGTCCTTTGTGCATTCTGGGAGCTGACCGACCTCTTGATGCTGGAGCCCCCATGGAAGGCCATGGCTGGAGTCAGCTTATTACAGCCAGCTCAAGGAGCCCATGAATCTGGTACTGTACATCCCAGTACCAGTACATTGTTGTTTTCTGAAGGAGAGAATGTACTACCCAGACAGAAAAGGCTAGGTAAGAGAGGGTGGTGCCCGCCTGGGAAAGCCTGAGCCAAGTTGGGACTGGAGGTTTAGGCTTCATGAAGCACAGCCTTACACCTTGTGGGAGTGAAAGTTCATTGTGTAACTGATTGCAAAGACCCTAGTGGATGTGAAGGTGATCCTGAAGGAAATTTATCAAGTCACTTGAACTTCCTGTATGTGGGACTGCATAGCTGGCTGTGCCATTCCCAGCACAGGTTTGCTTTATCACAGAGGAGGTGCAGTTGAAGAGACACCCCTTGCCCTTTTCAGCCTGTTCTAGGCCCTCCTAGGAGCATCCTTGTAACATACCTTCCTGCATGTCCCTGATGGGCCTTCTGCCCCAGGCTGAGTTTGCCCATCTCACCTTTGCCTGTTCCAAGTGTATTGGAGCCTGGCATCAGTGGTGGCAGTTTAGGGAGAGGCTTTCCTAGCTACTGTGCCTGCCCAGCAAAATCCTTTCTGGAGAAGCAGGGAGAAGGCCAAGCTCAAAGATGAACAGATCTACCTGCTCCAGCTTGGCATGGGGCCATGCAAACTGTTCCTCCTCTTAGGCAAAGCTGCCATTGGCTTTTGCTTCCTGTTTGCAAGTCCCCCTGTCCTGCCTGGGACCAGCAGTGACAGGAGTCCCTTAATCTGTGGCTGTCTCAGGCCCTAGTGCCTCGCCCAAGCACCAGTGCCTGCAGAACATCTCTTCCCTGCCTTAGCTGCCCTACAGGGTTTGATGCCTCTTGCCACTCCCTGAAGTGGGAGAGCAGACAGCAGATCCCAGCCCTGCCCTGCTAGGGTGGCCTGTGAAGATGATTACATGCAGCTGCCCATGTTCACACTTTCTGCCTTTCCCCTGGCTGGCAGCCGAATGAATACATCAAGACCTTGGGAGACATGAAGGTGATCCTGAAGGAGCTGTGCACGGAGCTGCGCGAGGAGAGGCAGGGCATGAACGAGCTGCAGCAACAGTTTGCTAAGGCAAAGGCTGCCTGGGAGATGGAGCGAACCGAGCTCAAGTGCCACATCACCCAAGTAAGAGATGATCTTGGGGTTGGGGGCTTCAATTTTCTTCTCTAGAATTTGCCTTCCCCATCACCCTAAAATCCCTGTATTGGGCTGACCCTCCTTCTAGCCAAGGACTGCAGGATGTGACCTACAAATCCCACAAGCAGGGCCTAGGACATATCAGGCTCTGGAGGCACCTAGTGCTTGTCAAACAGCACATGGGTTGGGAAGTGCGGGAGATTCCTGCAGTCTGATAAAGCAGGGGGTGGGGAGCAAGATGAAAGGAATTGCATTGTGGGAATCTTAATTAGCAATTTCTGCTCCTGCTGAGTGAGTTTCTATAGCAACAGGGCTGACATTGAAGATTGGATTGTGAGAGTAAAATGATGTCCATTATTTCCACTATGGGGATTGCTAGGGAGGGTAGACTAAATAAGAGGGATATCCCATTTGGGACATTCCCAACAGATGCAGGGAAGTGGCTGGCTGTGCATGCCATGAGTTCTGCATGTTCTCACTGGGGACACTGGCAGTTCAGCTAGGATTCACCCCCTATGGACTCACACTGGGAGAAAGCAAGGTGTACTCCAGAGTGCTGCCTATAAGCTGTGCTCCACTGAAGACCAATGCCAGAATGAAATAACTTCATGGTGGAATAATTCAAGCAGTGTTGATAAGTTGGTGACAAGAAAATTCCTTTTCTTCCTTATGGTTGTAGGATGGACATCAAAAATGCCATTGTTAGAAGGCAGGTGAATGGGCACTGAGGTGGCAGACCATTTTCACTTCTCAAAGTCATGGTGGCTGCAGCTTAGACAGATGTGACTGAACCTGTTACAAAGGGTTACCTTTCCAAGGCTCTGTTTGCAACTGTGCAGTCTGGAGAAATAATTGTGTGATTAAATGCTTCTTTGGGTCTCAACCTCAGGGAGATAGCTCCTGGGGTTCATGTACATACCACAATTTTTGCCCTTTCATGCACTGCCACTGCATGTCTGTTTGCACAAGCAGGATTTCCCAACACTTTTAAAATGTTTTTCTTGTGCATTAAGCTAAAACTCCTCAGATGTAGTCTAGTTTGGCTCATTGTGAATTAAAGCACTGCATCCATGGATTCGTTGCATGCAAACACAAAAGGCACTCAAAGACATGTAATGAGCCTCTTTGTCCACCAGATGGTGGTGCAACTTTTTAATAGTTCACATCTTCTAATTGCTTTTGCTTTCAAATTGCTTCCAGTTTTTTTTCTTGTGTGGCTTCTTTCTCTCTTTCTTTCTTTCTTTTTTTCCTTGTTTGCTGGCTCCCTGCTTCCACAGCTGTGTGGCAGGGCATGGGGTGAGTGTGAGGCCCCATGCCGGGGGGGTGGGCAGTGCTGAACCATTGCGTTCTTCTGCAGCACTGGCTAGGGGCCTGACTTAATTCATTTGAAAACCTAGTACATGTAAACACAGATGAAAAGCTCCAAAATAAATATGGTTAAATTTTATAAACCTATTTAATTTAATAAGGATTAAAACCTGGGGTGTATATACATGCCCCTGGAGTCCTAAAGCCTGTAGGTTGGCCTGCTAATTTAAATGCCATGCTGCTGTCAGAGCCCCAAAACCCAGACAGATGTACCAAAAGCCTGGGGCCTGGAGAGGGTGACAGAACGGCCACGCTGTTCCCAAAGCTGGGTGATGTGCCTTTTGCTTCTGGGAATGGCTCTGAATACTTGCAAGGTCCATAGGTGTGGTCTTAACCTGAAGCCCAGAGCCCTTTGCAAGTGCTTCTCATTGCAACAATCATCTTGGCCCCAGAATCCAAGCCTCTCCATTCATAACCTTCTAAGGGCCGACCCAGGTACAGCCACCTGAGCGATCCAAGCAGAGTCTTCCAGGCACAGAGAATGAGAAAGTGTTTCTCCACTGGGAGCCTTGCTCCTTTCTCTTGTCAGCGTGACAGTCACTGACTGAGTTCCCCCAAAGTGTCCTCCAAATCCAGCCTGATTCCTCAGCTTTGTGGGGCATTTGCTTGTGCCCTGGAGGAAAAAAGCTATGCCACCTTACGTGGAGGTACTAGTGTTATGGCTGTGTCTCACAAGCCACCCCATGGTTGATCCTATGCCCTCACTGTCTGGGACCAGTCTCCTCTCTGGATAGGGACAGACATAAGCTTTTGAAGCTCTTCAAAATGCAGTTCCTTTTTTAAATGCTTCAAAAATGTAGCAGTTCAGCTGTTGACAAGTGAACAGCCAGAGGATGTGACGGGGCTTCTGCATCCTGTGGCGCTGCTCCTCATAACCCGTGGTGGGGAGGAGAAGCAGGGGAGTGGAGTGGACTGTCAGTGAGTGCTCTGCACCTCTTTTCATGGGAGAGGAGGATACTCACAGGGAGCAGGGCCCGCTACACTGGGGAAGGGGAGACTTGCAGCTGTGAGTGTGCAGCCTAACAGGAAGTACATGCCATACCAGACTAGACCAGTGACCCATGGGGGTCGTGGGCACACTGGAAGGATGCAACAGGCTACAATCAGACCTAGACAGGTTACAAGGGTGGGCGGACAAGAATAGGGTGGGTTTCAACACAGACAAGTGCAAGGTGATGCACCTTGGGAGGAGCAACTGGCACCATACCTACAGGTTAGGGAACTCCCCTCTTGTCAGCACGGAGGCAGAAAAGGATCTTGGGGTCATCATTGACTCCAAAATGAACATGGGCCGGCAATGTGGAGAGGCAGTTAGGAAGGCCAACCGCACTTTGTCATGCATCCACAGATGCATCTCGAGCAGGTCCAGAGAGGTGATCCTCCCCCTCTATGCGGCACTGGTCAGGCCGCAGCTGGAGTACTGTGTCCAGTTCAAGAGGGATGTGGACAGCATGGAGAGGGTGCAGAGGAGGGCCACTCATATGATCGGGGACAACAGGGCAGGCCCTATGAGGAGAGGCTACGGGACCTGAACCTGTTCAGCCTCCAAAAGAGAAAGCTGAGGGGGATCTTGTGGCCTGTTATAAACTAGTCAGAAGGGACCAGCAGGCACTGGGGGAGTCACTGTTCCCTCGAGCACTGCCAGGAGTGACCAGGAATAACGGTCACAAGCTGGCAGAGGGTAGGTTTAGGTTAGATATCAGGAGGCGCTACTTCACGGTCAGGGCGGCTAGGGTCTGGAACCAGCTTCCAAGAGAAGTGGTGCAGGCTCCTACCCTGGGGGGGTTTAAGAGGAGGTTAGATGAACACCTTGCTGGGGTCGTTTGACCCCAGTATTCTTTCCTGCCATGGCAGGGGGTTGGGCTAGATGATCTGCTCAGGTCCCTTCCAACCCTAGAAACTATGAAGCTATTAAGGCTGTGTCAGACTAGTGGACCATCATGGCTGGTATCACTCTGAGCAGCAGTGGGGTAAGGCATTCCAAGGGTCAATTTTGTCTTGACCCTACTCGTCTATGGCTTGCTTTCTCCCTGATGCCTGGACTAGAATCAGAGACTGAGTAGGGGAGAGCACGACCTGTTAGGTGTCTTGGGAGGTGGGAGAAGGTGAAAGGTGCTGAGCTGTGGTTTTGGACATAAAGAGGGCAGATTTTTGCGGTGCTTCCAACCCTACACTTCTCATGAGAGCTGTATGACACCCAACACCCTGAACCAACCAGAGTGAGCTGCCTTGTGGCTGGCCAGCTGGAATCTTTGCATTGTTGACTGCTTTGTGCTCATGGGGCTGTTTCAGGGTGTGTTCCCCAGTAGACAAGAGGCAGCCAGGCTCAGCTGCAGCAGTGAAACCTGAGGTAAGACATGGCAGCAGTAGCATAATGGGGGAGCGAGGAGTGGGATACTGGCCTCAGTGATCAGAATAATTCATTCTTTGCAACCGTGCATGTTGAAAGAGATTGCTATACACGTGTCTGCTAGGTAGGATACATGAGGTCACTGCAGTAATGACCTCCAAGCAGGAGGTCAGAAGAACCTTGGAAAGTGATGCTTGTGGATCACATACCACTCACCACCATGTGCAAAGTTGTAGAACAGGAGGACTCTGTTCTATGTGTGATCAGGGAGCCCTGCCTCCCTCTATTCTGTGCTGTGCAGGGGAGACCAGGATTCCTTCTGTGAGCTGTGGAGATTCATACAGTTGTAGAGGAGGATAAATTGCAGCCATGAAGTATAGCTTTCAGGTACGTAATAAAAATCCACCTTTCCACAGTAGCTTTGTAGCTTTTTGGTGAGCTGTGCCAGTGGTTCCTTTCGTTTTTTGCATCCTTGTGTGACAGGGTATTTAGCAGAATACACAGATTTATTGAAATTTGTACCATGAGCACTTCTGCTGTGGCCTTGAATTGCAACTTCTGGTCTGTCAACCATGTGCCTTAGTACCCACACCAACCCAGCCCCTGTGCCAGTAGTTAAGTGACAGTATCATGGCCAACAAAAACCTCTTCAAAGCAAGCTGCAATGCTTGGAGCCCTTTTCCCTGGCACCCTACTGGCTACTGATGCTCATGAAGAAAACTTCAGGTAAATAAAGTGACAATTAAAACTCCTGCCTACAGACCAGCCCCTCAGCACAAACCCTGCCCAAAGTTGTGTGCACAGCCTGATTCGCAGGATTTCCCCTTGTGAATGTCCAGCTGTGGACTATTATTTTCTGGGCATCTGTTTTTCTATCCTAAATTTTCATGCAGTGAGGCAGTGCGAGGACCCCAGTTCCCACTCCATGGTCTCTGTAGGGCACTAGCTAAGTGCTTGCTTCCCACTGGGAACATTGTTCACTGATGCTATTTTCTGCTTTAGTCCAAAGTTGACTAAAAACATGAGGAGAAGTAAATTCCTGCAGCCAGTGCCTACCATGTAGACCAAGAAGGCACACGTACATTGGGCATGTCTACATGTGCAATTAACATGCATGGGGCTTTGGGGCACATGTCTACATGTGCACCCCATCGGGAGTAAATTGTGTCTGACAGGAGCTGCCCAATCCAGGGTTGCTCCTGCCCTGCTCTGCCCCCCAGGAGCAGTCGAGGAGAGCTCCAGGCTCCCCTGGGTGCCAGCTCCAGGGCTGGAAGAGGGCATGGGGGCTGGTTTGGACTCCCATGGGGCCAGGAGAGCCATCCCTGCTGAGTGGGGATGCTGCCTGCCAGCCACGTGGGGATCAGAAGGGTCTAGATCCCCATGTGGCTGGGAGAGCTATCCCTACTCGATCTCCACATGGCTGGGATACAGCAGTCCCAGCTGTCAGGATAGCACTCCCGGCCGTGTGGGAGTTGGAACAATCCTGATGTGGCAAGGAGACAGCTGCCCCTGTAGTTGGCACAGCTCCCCTGCATTGGGGGTTAGCCAGGCAGCAGCAGGCCCCCTGCTGCTTGAGCTGACCAGGAGCAAGTTGCTTCTGGTTAGCGCCCACATGCGCTACTGTGCAGTAGTTAATCTAGTACCTGTCTGTCTTGGTGCTAGCAAATGGCACATTAGCCTAACTTACTGCTCAGTAAGTCTCCTGCACATGTAGACAATAACATTTTACTGTGTATTAGATGGGTCTAATGCACAATAAAGCATCTTGTATAGACATGCCTCCTACAAAGGTTCAATTTGGTTTGTTTCTCTGGCTTTAAACCTTGTGCAAGGCAGAGTTTATTTGCACCTTTATAAACTAATTAAATAAGATATATAGATAGAGCTGAAGCCTGTGTGACCACTACTTCACTTCATCAGATGCTGTCATGACACCAGTCTCCTCCATGCGTGAGCTGCAGTCTGGAGGGCTGGTGCATACTGTAAGTGGTATTACAAGGCCCACGGGGCTCTTTTACCTCACCTTGCTGTGTGGCGAGGCTTCTGCATCCCTGTGTCCTGTGCACTGTTTCCATGGAGATCCATGTGTGCTGATGGAAAAAGGGGCAGTGTGTTCACACTGGGTTGGTTTGTGGTTAATGTAACTACATTGACATCCTTCCCCTTGGGAGTGTCCCGACTCCCCTCAGGAAGCAACAACCCAGAAGGAAAATATTCTTATCTGGCTTCTGCATGTCTAGACTGCAAACCACACAGCTGTTGTTTACATGGGTCACTTTACCCAAGGTAGCACCTCTGACCATAAGGTCTTTATGATTCTGGTGTGTGGTGCTGATAACAGCAAAGTTTCTGTGAACTTCACTAGTAACTGCCAGCAAGCAGCCCTGGTGGACAAGAACCTGCATAAAAACAGATAACATAGCATCCAGTTCCCTTCTTGGCTATATAGTTGTCCAGAGATCATTTTCAGTTGTTCAAGTACTTGCACACAGGTTGGAATTCTATTCTTGGCCATGAAGCATGGGTTTGTAGGTAGCTATGCACACATTCAGACTGAGCATTCATAATAGGCTGTGCACTGACAGGGTATGTATGTATGCATGCCCCTTGTCAAAGTATAGCGGGGTCTTAGGCTCCAGACTAACTGGCCAAAATCCACTACTAGAGGAACAGAGAAGGGAAAGAAGCTTCCTACTTCCCCTTGTCTTGGTTAGTTACTTGCCCAGGAAGCCTGAGAACCTGCATTTTAAACCCTCTTTGCCTAGAGGGGATTTGAACTAAACTCTTTTGACTTTCTACCATAGTGCTTTAGCTACCATGCTACAGCCTAGGCATTTTTTACCTCGTTTTTAAGCTGAGCCTCTTCCCCTTGCATTTAACTGTCATGGGAAAAACTGAATGAAGGGCAGTGCAAGGGGGAAGCCTTTGCCTCTTTGAGGTGAAAAGCCCAGGCTAAGGCCCAGTGACCCCCTCCCCCCCGCAAGCCAACAACCAGCTCACAGATGCATACCCTTTGACTTGCTCCCTTCCCTGTGGCCCCACATATCTCCCACTCATGGCCGCCAAGTGGACCAGCTTTAAAAGGAGCCCTGGGAAGGGAGCTGTGCAATTCGTGACCTCTGGTGTAGTGATTAAAACAGTATGCTAGAAAGTTAAAGAGTTCTAGGTTTAAGTCCTCTCTGGGTAATGAGGGCCTAGGTTCTTTGCTTTTCTAAGGGGACAAGAGGCAGGAATGCCTTCTTCCATCTTGTTGCCTGTGCATGTAACCATCCATGTATATGGGTAGGAATACAATGTCTACCTGTGCATAAGTGGCATTTTTGGCAATTAGACATTTTTGGCTGGATGAAGATGAGCTGAGCTGTTGCCAGTGTGTTCCTTGTAGAGTACCCCTTTGAGGATGGGGCAGGGGGGTTGGAGTGCTACATCTTCACCAAACTTAGGGCCTGAGGGCCACTCTGCTGACCACGATTTGACAATGGGGGTATGGAGAATTCTTTCTGGCATCAGCCCAATTGGACACACCTGTCACCCTCACAAATGGTAGTAGCTGGGGAAGAGAGCCCTCCCTGAGAGCCCTGCTGGGAAGGTGCTTCGATTTCTCCATGTGGAGGTGGACATAGGGGAGCAGTCTGGGGTGGGGATACTGCCAGGCCATGAGTGAGCAGTATCATCTGAAGCTAAGCATGGATGTCCTGTAGGTTTGCAGATAAATCATGCTGCAGAGGGAGGGAAAGAGAACAGAAGAGCAGATAGGACATTAAGCAAACATACCAGGTGAAGGTAGGAGAGCTTCTGGCATGTAGCAGCAGGTCCAGGGGGGTGAAGAAAGGGCTGCAGCAAGCAGTGGCCCCATCTTAGGGTGCATAGCAGCTTCCTGCAATGGGCTGCGAGCAACGCGAAGCTCCAGGAGAGGCACCTAGTCCTTGGTGCAGGGTTTCCTTGATTGGACACGCACCTGCAGTCAGCTGCACACTTGGTGTTCAGAATCTGGGCCCTGGTTTTCCTGCCATTCGCTATCCCATTAAGCCTGTCTTGTTGCAGCCCTTATTCCCAGTGCTGCCAGTATTACTTCTAGTGTCGGTGACTGGGCTATCCGTCCTCCATTGGTCACTCTTGGTGTGCTGTCCTGTCTTGTTTGGGTCCATTTGTGACACCCCTCTGTCTTTTCTGTCCTGCTGCCTAATCTTCTCTGCTTCCCCAGCCTACCCATGGGTTCCATCTGCCTTGTGTTAACAGACAAAGCTGTTAGGAACCAGGGGCCCTGCTATATAATGTATCAGCATGCTGTGATTGACATCTATTTCCAGGGCCTGCTCTAGGAGGCAATGGGCCCTAACTAAATCTTCTACTTGCCAGTCCTATACTCTAGTGGTGTTGTTATTAGACTTTTTGTCACTTTCCCCAGACTCCTACCTGTTTGCTTATCTATAATGTAATCTGCACTGAGTAGGCTTATGCATAAATGCAGTATCCAGACCCATTTATCATCTAGTTTAAAATAATCTCCACCATCATCTGATAGATGATCCAAACTGCTCTCACTACTGCAGAGGGGACCCCTGCGCTAGCTTCCTGCTAACTAGACATGCTGATTGCAGACAGATGTTGTGCTGCAGTTGGATTGCTTTTATTTCCTGGTTGGGTCCTGTGTCTGACTTTCCCCCAGAGATGTTAAGACTTGTTCTCTTCTCTTATCTCTTTCCCTGGGTCTCCATTTCCCCTTTGCATGGAGAAACTAGGAGGAATCAAAAACAAATGTGGTGTATACCCCCAGTTGCTTGCTGTTGTCATGTGCCAGTTCTTCCAAAGTACTGGTTTTGCTCAAGGTGTTAACCTCTACTCTGAGTGCCCTGCTCTCACCCCTACTGCTGTCTGGAGAAAGCTAGCAACAGCAGCATCTGTCTTGGAGTTGTCAGTGATTTCAGCCTGCCCCTCAAGCTGTCATCCATTTATGCCACCTGCGATCTGTCTGAGCTAGCTGCAGGGCTTGCCTTCTGAGAGTGGTGCTGGACTTATCCTTAAAGTCACTTCTACAGCCAGTGGTATATGCAAGATCCAGAGGATAATGCCCCGTAGCATTTGTCTCCAAAATGAGGGTTCTGGTTTAGTGCTTCTCTTAACCCAATCTGACCTTGCCTCTTCAGGGCCTTGGCTCCTCCCTCCAAAAATACAGTTTATCTGAGGCTGTCCTTCAGGGCCAGTGAGGAGTTTGCCTGGACAGTCTGTAGTTCTCCTGTTGGGATGAAGTGCTGCTGCTGCTGTACTTCTTCCTGCTTTCCCTCTTCTGTGCATGGAGAATTACTGCATTTACTCAAATCTAAGACAACCCTGAATTTAAGATAAGTAATTGGATTTATACCTAAAAAATTCATAAATTTGTTATACTTTTCCATGTATAGCATCTAATTACTGGGGGGGAGGGGGCATCTTTAAGTCATTCCCCCCACTGCCTGTCCCCCTTCAGGTGGTATGGGGAGGTCAAGCAGCTTGCCTCCTGCTTGTGCTTGTCCCTCTTCCTGCCCCCGTCTCTACCTTGGGACCCCCATCCCCTTCTCCCTCTTCTCTCCCTCCTGCCCCTGTCTTCCAGCATCTGCTCCCATCCCTCCCTATTTTTCTCCAGCCTCTACTTCCTGCTCTCCCCCTTACCCTTGCTACTTGCCAGCAGGCTCCATCCATGCTGCAGCTTGGGGCACTGAGCCTAGCTCCAGCCCTGCCTTTTTAGCCATTGGTTGCACATTGCTGCTATGGAACTGAGATGGGACCATGCTCATTGTCCCAGGCTGCAGTGTGGATGGAGCCTCCTGGTGTGGAGCAAGGGCAAGAGGGAGAAGGGAGATCAGGGGCTGCAGTGACAGCAGGGAGTTGGGGAGGGGACAGGCAGCAGCTGCAGCTACAGCCCTGACCCCAGGTAGGAGCAGCTGCCTGCCCCTCCTTCCTCACCACCCTCATACATGATTCTAAGACAAAGGGCTTTTTTCCCGTGTTAAATAAGGGAAAACCCTCATTTTATAACTGAGTAAATATGGTGGCTTTTCCCTGTTGCTTACCTCTGCTCTGCTGCTTGCCCTTCCCCCTGGCCAGTACCTTGCGCTGGTCTTGGACAAAGGAGCCATTAGGCAGATCCTCAAGGACAGGAACCTTGGGAAGTCTGAGTCCTGCTGATGGATGGGAGAGCTGGGGTTGAACCATTAGATAGCACTGGGAGAAACTGATGCGTCTCCAAGCCAGGTGTGTCCTGCCCGTCTGTGGGTGGTAGATATTTAGAGAGTGGCTCACCTACCACAGTGGTGAGCATGGAAGAGCTGGCTACAGGGCAGGTACACAGTAAAAGATCAACTGCAGCTTTCTAGAGGAGTAGGGGATGAGTAATCCTGGGCCACAGTCACTCATGCTGTTGGAGTTTATCTTCTAGGCTGAGGTCACTGCCCAACATGGCTTGTATCCAGTGTCTAGCTCACTTAACTGCTTTGGACATGGCTAGACTAGGAGAAGCATCATCTTTCAACACCTCTTATGGAGTCAGAGCTGGGGACCTTATGTAAAGGCATGTAATAATCTCTGCTTGTCAGCTTTAGCTGTGTGTGACTACTGCTACAGCTTTTCTGCAGTCTTAGTCCCTTAATAAAAAGACACTGTCCCCTACGGCACTGTTTCTCAACCTTTTTTTATAGCAGGACCCATGTTATAAACACTGATGGCCAGTCCTGACCCACAGCTCCTTGGGTCTGCCAGTGCCCCTAACTCATGACCCACAGCCCCCAACTTCCCCAGGCACCATCCCTCTAGTGTGTGGTGTTGGGACTGAGTGTATAGAGTGGGGGAGTATGAGGGTATATGTTCCCCCCCATATTTGTGGGAGCATTGGGCTGTAGCCTGGATGGACCAGCATGGGTAGGAGCTGCCTCTGTGACTTAGCAGGTGGATCCCAGCATGGGAAGGTAGAACAAAGTAGTGAGACTGGTTGCTGCCACTGCCACTACCATGAACCCCACTCCAGCCATGGCATCAGCAGCACAAGGAGTAACAGGGGTGGGGGAGAACCCATGCTGTCCTCACCACCTCCTGCTGCCAGCTGCTTGCACACTGGGCTGTGATTTTGCCTTGCCAGCATGGTTCAGCTGCCAGCATCTTGTCTCACCACTGTGTTCCACCTTCCTGCACTGGGACCCACCTGCTGGGCACTGGTGTCAAGATATACCTGTCCCAAAGCACTGGAGTCTGCTGTCGATGGCCAGTCGAGGCTCCTTTCAGTGTGATGTTGCTTCAGACAGGGGTCGCCAGCTGGTCCTTCTGGCTGGACAGGCAGGGTGCTGGTCAGGTCATAGAAGGCGCCATTGAGGGTCATTCTTCGCTGCCTTTTATCTCTTTCTGGCAGACTTTGGTGACTCCCTAATTCTCGGGCTTACCCAACCCAGGGGTTGTTGACCTCGAGGGATGTCCCTCTTGGTGGCCGCTGTATGGCAGCGGTCAGCCCCAGGGGTCATGTCCGCAGGTATGTACAGTCTCAGGAGTCCATTGATAAATTTTGATTGATTCACTGCCATGATGGATAGTGCTCTGGAAGTGGTTGATCGGGGGTATTTCAGCCCCAAGGGTCTGTTTCCCACGCGGATTCGTTCAAACCAGGGCTTTCTACACCTTTAACAGTGAAGTTTCAGGAAGTTCCTGGATCTGTATTCATTCTTTCCTCTTTTTGGTCTGTAGTTTTGTAGGGGTTAATTGCCACTCATTAACTTGTTTATCTAGACTAGCTACTGTGTTACACAATCAACCATGATTCATTCAGGGACCTGCTCCATACAGAGATTCCTGCTCTTGCTAACATTGTTACATGGTACAACTTACTTTTAAACTTAAAGTACATTTTGTAAAAGTATCTACAAGCTCTATTTTCACTGCAAATACACCTTATATAAAAATAATAATGATATAATAAAAGAAAAAGAGAGAGGAAGGAAGAAAAGGTAGAAAAGAGAAAGCATCCTCAAAAGGGGGCAAATACTAAAAAAGGGGCTTTTGCCATATGGAGGAGCTTCACATTTGAGGGGGGTGTGGCAGACAAAAGGGTTTCTTGCTACAACATCAGGCCAACGTATCATTTATGCCCCATAGATTTAGTTGCTGCAGGAGCTGCTCTCCACCCTGCATGGATGCCACAAACAGGTGTGTGGATGCACATACACATGGCGCTTTCTGTGTCTCGTTCCCCCTGACCCCAAGCAGCCCCTTGTAGGCTGGAATTCTGCCAGCCTGCAAGGGGAAACCCATGGTTTCCTGAGTTTTTATGAGATTGTTTGTGACCCTTTCAAATATTCTTACAGCCCACTTGTGGGTTGCAACCCATGGGATGAGAAACACTGCCCTAATAGGTACAGCAGCTCCAGGGGCTTACTGTGGGGGCTCTGGGAAGCAAACTGAGACAATCCTGCCAGGCCCTAGCCCAGAGTTAGCAAGTGCTGTTGAGTGTCAGGCTGTGAATTCATTGGGTGCATTTGGGCCTGTGATTTGATTACCTTGTCCCTTGTTTTCCAAATAGCTGGAGTCCAAGGCAGGGAAAGGTGTCCCTGAGAGGACGCTCCCTGACTGGAAAGTGGCCCTGAAAAGGGAGCGAGAAGAACATCAACACCTCCTGGCTGAGTCCTATAGTGCTGTCATGGACCTGACCAAACAGCTGCAGATCAGTGAGAAGAACTGGAATCAGGAGAAACTGGAGCTACTGGGCCGGTTCAAGGATGAGCAGCAGCAGGCAGAGCAGCAAGTGAAGGAGTTGCAGAATAAAATCAACCAGGTGGGGGCTTGTGGGAACGTCAGTTCTTCATGGTACAAGTGTTCCCATGATGATCAGATGGCCCAGGAGGCAAATGTGCTCAGGGCTTGTGGTGGCCAAAATGTGTGCAGGCCCCGTGCTCTGTCAGTAAGTGCATAGCATTGCCCATGGAGAGATAACATCTCTTCTGCCTTTGGCTTGCTGTCCCAATATGAGCTTGCTGCAGCACCTTGGCTATCCCTCTTTTCATGCAATGTAAACTACCCCATGTAGTTATCTTCCAGATACCCCATTTGGGCTCCTCGCACCTGACACTAAAGACCAGGCTGCATTCTGAGGCAGGGAATGGCCATGTTACTGCCCAGACTACCCCTGAGTCTGGTGAGTCCAGGACATTCCTCTTGAGATCACCTGAGGGTACTCTGGGCTTTGTGAGAGTAACCATATTATTCAGCTCTCTGAATTAGGACAGACATCAATACCTGTAGAAGTGACACTTGGTGCCTAATGGTTTGAAGGCCAGAGCTGTTTGTAACTGAGGCTTTTACCCATTCTTGTGTCAAGTAAACATCCTGTCCTCTGCAATTCCCCAGCTGCAGAAGGGAGCTGACCGGTGGGCTCTGAAACACTCTGAAATGGAGAAGCACAGCAGCAACTGGAAAGAGGTAAGGAAGAGAGGAGCAGCTGCATCTGGGGAAGAGGGGATGGAGTGACCAGCTCTACAAGCCAACAATCTCCCTATGGAATTGGGTCCCTGGGAGGGCAAAAAGAGCAAGGACCATCCCCTTCAGGGTCCCAGCCTTAAGCACTAGCATCAGCCTATAGTGAGAGAAGGCCAGCCTCATTCTGCCTAATTAGGGAGGATGGAACACAATGTGCTGGGACCAGTTACTCATATTACACAATCGTGGTGTAGCCTTCACTCTATAAACGTTTAGACGAGGGGTCAGCAGCCATTCTGGTGGCAATCCAGAATGACTCGGCTCTAGTCTGAGGTATGCTGGCACTAGGACCTGGCTGGCACTGCTGATTCTCCCTGCCACTCAGCTGTGGTGCATCACAGGCAAAGCCCAATGCTGCCAAACCCCACCAAAGCCACATCTCCATGGTTAGGATTCAAAGGCTCTGGGCTGTAGGTTGTCAGCCCCTGGTCGTCATTCTAGTGGGAACTTGACATTCAGGGACTAAGGCCACAGCTGTCAGAGGTGTGTCCGCCAGCATTAGATATCTGAAGACATGGCTCTTGTGACAGCTCTGATCTGCGTTGGTCACAGTGAGAATTACAGACCTTCTATTTGGGTGCCTGAATGCAGATTTAGATCCCCTACCTTGGCACTCGGTTTCGGATATTTGACTGTAATGAGCTAGGTTTGGAACCCAGGAGTTCCAACTCCCAGGCTGAGTTGCAGTGCTGCTCTGTCACTAATCGAGTGTAGCCCTCTAGCTGCTGGGAAGTTGTTAATGCAGCCCTGTGTTGTGTTGTAGCATTACTGAGTCCCACATGCCAGCTGATGCCAGAGTTTCTTCCTGTATCATTTTAGGCTCTTAATGAAAAAATCACTGACAAAGAGAACATTTCCGAAATGGATGCCAAAGGAACCAACTTAAAAAGGTGAGACAAACACAGCCTCAAGCTCAAGGGCAGTCCCACTCTGTTCACTTCTGGTGGGATGCGAGGACAAACTGGTATGGGCTTGAGTGCAAGTAATAATTGTAGGTGCACAGTTGCTTTGTAAACATGGGTTGATGGAGTTTCCACTGCTTTAATTCTCCCATTTATCTCCAGAGTAGAATGGCCTTCCTGTCTGTCCCAAAGGGCTTCTGAGATTGACTGACACCTGAAGGTTCCTTGCTGTTCACTGAAGTTAGGAGACTGCTTCCTTTTGCAGGTTCTTTGTGGTGACTGCTGCCTGTCACTCTTAACAGAATGCTTTTGGTGTGGTTTCCCTTTGTTTATATGGGACACACCCTGCTTGAGCAGGACATGATAGGAACCCCAGGGGATTGTGAGTCTGGGTTTGTAGAGATCATAGACATGGTGTGCCATCATACAGTTCAGCTTGCAGTGACATTACCGCTACATCAGATCTTTCCAGAGTGCTGCATTCAGTACAGGTGACTTGGCACCCACAGGTATGATGCCTGAAGGTTTCAGTGTCCTGAGCATGGCTACAGTTACTTACTTTCTAATCTTCCTCATCAGATCCAGGCCTCCAGCTCCTTGTGTCACTGGCTCCTTGCATCTGTCCTTTTTTACTTTTGTCTCTGGGTTTTGCCTTCTCTGTGTTGGGCTGTAGGTTTCCCACTACCTTTCC
Source organism: Crocodylus siamensis (assembly GCF_052110815.1). Taxonomy (NCBI): domain Eukaryota; kingdom Metazoa; phylum Chordata; order Crocodylia; family Crocodylidae; genus Crocodylus; species Crocodylus siamensis. Next base: position 40,172,408 of record NC_143404.1, on the reverse strand, counting down.
ATTTCCCATGATCTTGGGGCTGCTCTGATTTCTGGGTGTGCTGGCCCAAATCACTCCCATTTCTGCTTTTCTCTCTCCTTTGTTGGACTACAATGTCCAATCTGGCTGGGTGTAAATAGCCCCAAGTGAGTCTGGAGTACAACCAGAACCTCTAGGTGCTGCCAGATGCTCCCTTCACAGCAGATGGTAGCAGGGGCTGCACTTGGAGGCCTCACAAAGTTATGCACATGCATATTAGAACTGCTCAGGAGCCCAGGTAGGACAGTGGTTCCTTACCATAAGCCATTCTCATGAACCTTTTGATGAACCTTTTGGGTTCAGAGAGTCCCACAGTCCTATACATAGGCAGTGTATACATAGGCTTCTGTGGACAGTTGCTACTCTCCATTCACTGCCATCGACACCACCGCTGACATCTGTGGGTGGTTCCCACTTGCTGATGCCAGCATCTGTGGGCGGTCCCTGCTTGCTGCCACGGTGCCCGCCCAGTCTCGGGAGGCACCAGTCATTCATGGCCTTGGCAGTAGTCCCATTCACTGTTCACCCTAATTCACACTATTTCACAGGGCTGGACCATCTGTAGGATCCCCTCTAGACCAAGCATTGATAGTTAGCTGCCTTGTATATATCCTGTTGTGTGGTTCTGTCCAGAGAGTCTATATAACAGCTGACTTGACAGCTGCAGGCTTAAAATCCCATCTTTCCTGCTGTGGGCTATTTCTTCCTGAAAGATGAATGCAGCAAGTACCTCTTTTGTTGAGGAGGGTCTTATACTAAACAAGTCTGCATTTCATTCTCCACTAAGAAGCAGTAGTCATGAGGGGTGTTCCATTTTCTGGAACAATCCAGAAAGGTCTCAGACCCTGGTAAATTTCATAGTCCTGCTAAAGGGCAAGCCAGCGTCGTCTAGCTTCCCATCTAACAGCCAAGTAACACTGAAGACCATCATGGAGAAGACACACAGAAGAAACTGGGGTACCCTGTAAATATGTCACTCACCCTGCTTCTTAATATAGGGGAGTCAGCTCTGACCTCAGGGTTTCCATCCAGTTTATTTTACATGGGACAGTTTTGTCTCCACCATAAACAGAACAAACAAAGAAATAAGCAAATGAGCAAACAACAAACAAAACCAAAATCTGCTCTCTTCCTTCAGAGCTTGAGAGGGGCAACCCTGGCTCTGTGCTTCTCAGCACCCCAGCCTCCTCTCTTCTCTCCCCCTTGCACCCTGTTCCTGGAGCTGGTAGATGGCCCTCTTTATGACTCCAGCCTCATTAACTCGTTATCAGTTTCAGCTTGCTCCCAGTCAGGAAGACGAGCAACTTCTGACTACCTGCAGCTGGATTCCAGCCCACTGAAAGCTGAGCACCCCTTTACATACCTGCAGCACCAAACCTGAACTAGTCTCACCAGCACCAAATCTAAGACGGGGTGATCTAAGTGCAGGTACAAAGATTGTATGCAGAGCTGTGTCCTTCCATAGAATTGAGCTCATACAACCTTCAGAGATTTAATCATGAAGTCCCTGCATGATGCTGAGGGCTGGTGTGAGAAACAGTCTACAATAGTGGCTCCCAAACTCTGACAGATTGTGCAACACCAATTTAAAACAATATAACCTTAAGTACCACCAGCAAATTTTTGTGATAAAGTAATTATTTGTTAATGGACTATTGACAGGTAGTCTGCGTGCCACTGATGGTATGTGTACTACAGATTGGGAACTGCTGGTGTACAACAGAGACAGACTTCTTTAGTGCTGCCCCTGGCCTTGGTGACACACCCGTCCTGGCATTAATGCTGGCTACAGAGAACACATCCCTGGAAGGCTCAGAACCATTGTTGATGCTGAAACTCTGAAATACAGACATCAAGACATATCAATATTGCCCCCCTAGTATGTCTGTTTCTCATTATCCCTGGGGCATATATTCTCATCCTTAAGCAGAGAACACTCTCCTCAGAGGGTGGTGATTGACACTCTTGATCTGCACCACCTCCTCTCCTTCCCTCCTCACAGACTTGAAACTATGAAACTTAGTATGAAACTTGAAACTTACCTGCTGGGCTGGGGCAGAGGAGGGGAGCGTGGCACACAGTAGACCTTAAGGTTGCTTTTAAATGCCAAAGGTGATCTCTTACTTAAAAAGGTTGGAGACCACCATCCTACACTATGCTTCCCATGGTCCAGTCAAGGGTTGGGGGGGGTGGTGACAATGACTGTATCATAGAGTTGGGGGGACTGTATCAGACTCCCTGTATCATACGTGAAGAACAGCGTGGTGGAAAGAAAGAAGTTACTCCCCTTCTAGTGTCTCTAATGGGTAAAGTATCAGGAGGAAACAGATCTAGGTTTCCCAGTCAGTTCCTCTCTTTAGCCCACTCTTTACCCTACCCCCACCTTCCTTGTCCCTCTTCAGGGACTTTTTTTGCAAGGGCTGTAATAAATAGAAATGGCTTATTATTTGTGTATGGGCCATACAGGAAGATCCCGCAGTGTTCAGAAAAGAGGATTCTACTGGTATTTCCTGATTCTGAAAAATAACAGGGATCTTATCCCAGACCTGAAGAGAATGAATACATACGTGTGTCTCCCTGGATTCAAGATGGCATCACGTATCTCAATCATTCCATTTCTCCAAGCACAAGATTGGTTCACGGCTTTCAGTTAGCAATCTCTGTGGACCACAGGAATTACCCAAAATTCAGGTTGACACAATCAACCTGAGGTTCCGCCTTTGGGCTTGCTATGGTTTTCTCAAAACCATGCTCATGATTAACTTTATCTTGCCTGATGGTATCAGTATTCCTCAAGTGCCTCCTTGAGCCATACCCTTTTATTCAAAACCTGATTGCCATATGGAATCTCAGTCTCCTGACAAAACTCATGAAGTCTCTGTTTGAATCCCTGTCAGAACATTTTAGACACCACCTGATCATGGCTGCTATCCCCTCAGCTTGGAGTCAGCAGCTCCAGCTCTTCTGTCCCCACAACTTCTGTAGGGGCAGGGTGGTGCTGAGTCCACATTCCAAACTCATTCCTAGGGTGATTTTGTAATTCTTTCTGAGCACACCAATTACCTTGCTAGCCTTCTTCACAAAACTGTGCTAGTTGCCAGGTGGAAGATGGCAACCTTCACCTGATCCTCCCTGGTAAGCAATTCGGCATAACCAGTGCCATGGGCATGACAACTGAATTCTAGTCATCTGGCTAGTGAGCTTCTGCCTCTGAACATTAAGGCACAGTCTGCCAGGCAGAACCATCCCTAGGGGTGTGTGGGGCCCATGGCATACCAGCCTGTGTGGGGCTAGAGGGGTAGGTGGTGTGTGGCTGGAACCAGCAGCACTCAGCAACAGTGGAGCTGGCATGGTGGGGGGCCTAGCAGAGGAAGAAAAAAAATAATTGGGGGGGGGTGCTGATCATGCACGCTTGCCTACACACAAATATGCCCTCCTATCACCCCCCAAGAAGGTCTGAGGGAGGAGGGGAAAGGGCCAAGTGTGGGGAAGCGGCATTGCCTGGTGCATCCCCAGCCCTGGCCACCTCCCAGCCACACCAGCCCCACCTGCCTCCCAGCCCTGGCCTTGGCTGCCTCCCAGGTGTACTGGTGCTGGCTGCACCAGCCTTCACCACCTCCTGGCCCTGGCTACCTCCCAGCCCTGGCTGTGCCAGCCCAGTTGCCACTGTACCTAGTCCCTGGCTGTGCACCAGCTGAGGGGGCCCAGAGGCAGGGGCTGGAGTGGGACCAGCCTTGGCTGCACTGCCAGGCTGGAGGGGATGGGGCCCCTGGGACCCCCATGCCTGCCCTGCCCCATGTCATCCCCAGGAAGAACCTGGCAGCTCCTCTGGAGGCGCAGCACCAGGCAGCCCAGGTGGGGGAGGGCATGTGGCCCCCTGATCTTTGCATGGGCAAGGGCAGACCACAGCTGCAAGTTGGGCTCAGCCTCTGGTCTATGCCTCCATGACTTGTCACTGCTGCTTTGAAAGTGGAAAGCACTGCCATTTGCGTCTCGCTGCTGGATGGACCGGGCAGTGAGGCACATGGCGGCACCCCCCGACTTTCAAAGCAACAGTGGCGAGGCATGAAGACATGGAGCAGAGGCTGAGCCCAGCTCACTTAACATTATTTCCTTTATGTGGCAGCCAGGTTAAATGCCAAGTTTGTGAGAGCAGTGCTGAATCGTGTTTGACACAGCTGAGTTCCTGCAGTGGGATTCATGCTGACACTGAGGGAAGAGGGAAGGAGTATTACTTATGCCAGATTTTCTCAACCGGTGGGACGCACCCCATTGGTGGGATGCAAAGGTCCTCTAGGTGCCATGGTGGGACTTCTGGTTTTGATTTTGCTTCAATCCTGCTCCCCCCCCCCCACTTATCCACTGGTGGGACCAGGATTTTTTGATCTTACATAGCTGGGACGTAGGGTGAAAAAGGTTGATAACTGCTGACTTATGCCACAGTAATGGTATTCATTGAGGGACGGTATTCAGAGTGTGGATCCTGCTACTTGCTTTTCCTTTAGAAGTCCTCACTAACACAAACTTGGCAAGGGAGCTGAGAAGGGCCACAGACACTGCCCTCCATGTCCTCCTACAGGAGCCTGAGGTGGCTCAGGAGCTTTTGTAGTCCTGCCAAACTGCCAGACAAAATATCTCTTGTGTGCAGGAGAGATACACAGCCACAGCAGGATCCACGTGAATAATGGCACAGATGTTCAATTGGCAGCTGTGGGCCCCCAGGCTCTAAGTCTAGGTGCCGCTTCCCCCATTGCTTTCCTGGTGCTGGTGCCATATTCTCCAGGCTCTCCCTCCCTCCTCCTGCTTCTGCCCCCTCCCTTGGGGGAGTGGAGCAGCATTTGAGATGCAGGGCCTGTCACCAGGGGTTCTGGGGGATCCTGGGGACCCTGTGCAGTGCTGGTGCACCACAGCAGGAGTCAGCACTGTGCAGTGCAGTGCAGAGGGCCAGTGCTGCACAACACAGTGCTATGGAAAGGCCACACAGCACCGATAAAACAGTGTACAGCCTGTATGGCATGCAGTTTAGGGGTAGGAGTGTGCATGCAGCCTTCAGCCACTCACATGTTGGACTTCTTGTAGATTCAGGCACTGCAGGGCATATAATCAATGTTTAGCTCCATTTTCAAGCAAGTTTTACGCATTGCCCTCTTTCTTCCATTTAGGACGAAATCCGTTTCCTCTATGTCAGAGTTTGAAAGCCTGCTTGACTGTTCTCCCTACCTTCCTGGCAAGACCACCCCTGTGATTTCTGACCACACCCGAGGCAAGAAGGTGTCTCCAGCTGCACAGCTCATGCCTAATGGCATAGCAGATACCACAGGAGTTAAAGCCAAAAAATGTACATATGTGAATACTGAGCAATCCAACCCTGATAACCTAGTGAAAGACAAATGGAGCATCTCCTCATGGGACTACTCCCGGGCAAACAATCTGTCTGGGCAAGATCCAGCCCAAAAACAGATGCAGAGGAGCTACACAGCACCAGACAAGACTGGGATCCGCATCTACTACAGCCCTCCTGTTGTCCGAAGGCTAGAAGCACCACTAGTCCAAAACAAAGAGGGGAAGATTATGATTGAGCCTGGCTTCCTGTTTACAATGGCCAAGCCCAAGGAGCTGGAAGAATCAGACAGCTCTGACAACATGTACAGTAGCTGGCTGTGTAACTTCTCCAAGCAGCACCGTGAGCTGCTGGACAGCACCCCTGTCGAGAACACTGTGCCCCCAGTGCCCCGGTTCCCATCCTCCCTGCATGATTTGGAGATATCAGGCAACATGAGCGATGACATGAAGGAAATCACCAACTGTGTCCGGCAGGCCATTCGCTCCAGTTCACTGGAAAGAAAGGTGAAGAGTACCTCCAGCCAAACGGTGGGCCTGACGACCATTGGGACCCAAACCATTCAGACAGTGAGTGTTGGTCTGCAGACAGACATGTCCAGGGGCAGCATCCACAGCAAGAGCTGGTCCCCACGCAGCTCCTCCCTAATGTCTGTGCGCACTAAACAGATCTCTTCATCTTTGGACAAAGTTCACTCCAGGATTGAGCGGCCCTGTTGCTCACCCAAGTATGGCTCCCCAAAGCTGCAGAGAAGGTCTTCCTCTAAACTCGACAGCACCAAGGACAGAAGCCTGTGGAACCTTCATCAGAGTAAGCAAAATGGGTCAGCCTGGGCTAGATCCACAACCACTAGAGACAGCCCAGTCCTCAGTAACATCAATGATGGCTTGTCCAGCTTGTTCAGTGTCGTGGAGCATGCTGGAAGTACAGAATCCATCTGGAAAACAGGGTGCCCAGAGAATAAGGCAAAGCCAGAAGCCCCCAAATATGGTATAGTGCAGGAGTTCTTCAGAAATGTATGTGGCAGGGCGCAGAGCCCCACAACTGCCACTGAAAAGAAGGAAGCAGCAGGGGATGATGGCAACAGAAAACTGGACCACTCTTTCCCAGCCATGTACCACCAATCTGAAAATGTTTCCAGGCTCCTAAATAAGAAAACCCTGAAGCAAAGCAGCAGTGATGAACTGAAGCCACCTTCCCCAGGCCAAGGAGGCAAAGATGGGGGCTGCAGGGATCTAGACATCATTTCTGCTATAGCCAGTGAGGTAACACCTTTATTCTTACTTTAACAGGGCAGCATAGGCTTAAAATGCAGTGTCAGTCCAACTTCTGAATCCACAAGGTGGGGTAGCTTGCTGACCAGTCTGAAACACAGTACAGTAGCCCTTCTTGTGTGCATGAGAGGGGTGACAGGAGCAGATTTCTACTTCCTTTATCAGTTGTGGGTTTAGCTGCATGCCTCATTTGGGATCAGATAGTCAGGTAGCAGCAGCACAGGCTGCTGTTGGGTGGGACCCCACAATCTCAGCAGACAAGCTCTGTTGCTCACAGACAGCTCACTGCAGGGCTTCTGCAACAAATGTCACCTCACAAGGCTGGACCAAGATGCTTTTCCATATGCCCATTTCTGTGACCCCAGCCTACACTCAGGAAGAGGTGCAGTATGAGACTTCCACTCACTGGAGATCAGACTTCCTGGCACAGGCACTTCTTCCTCCTCTGGGCTTACACTTGCCAGCAAAATGGGGCCTCTGGCTACCACAACATAGGTAATAGGAATACTAGCCTACTGCTAACCCTGTGCCTGCCTGAGGAGTTGATGTGTCTGGGGGTGGGTATGAGGCCAGCCCTACCTGCAGCTCTTCTTTATGCCCAGTTCCTTCCTAATCCTTCCCCACTTTCTCTTTGCAGGACACAGCATGTGACTGCAGCTCCCAGTCCCTCACTTCTTGCTTTGCCCGGCCATCCCGCTCCACTGTTCGTCACTCCCCTTCCAAGTGCAAACTGCATCCTTCAGAGGCCAGCCGGGCAGAAGAGAAGGCAGGGCCCCTGAGTGAGTGAGGACAGTGGGGACTGGGCTGTGCAGTATGTCTGCTTTCAACTGTCCTGATGAAAGAGTGTGTTTCCTGACTCCACCAGCTCCTCTGCAGCCAGTGGGACTGATTGTGCCCTGGGAAAGCTGAGCAGGGGGCCCAGGGGCCCCTCTCTGAGACACAGGCACAGACCCATCTGTCTCCTAACTGTCCCCTAATCGAGGGGATGCTTAAGAAGCAGATGCTGCACTACAGTGAGGAGGATGAGGCTCCCAGCAATACGTGTGGACTTGTTCCAGGGGACTGCAGGGAAGCCCCGCTGGGGTGGGTGGTTCCTTTCATTGAGGAAGTAATCTGCAAACCTTGTGGGCCCTGCCAGTAGGAGGACAGTCTCCAGGAAAGAGAGGAGCCCCCAGAGCCTGATGTGGAATCACTGTGCCATCTCCATAGCCCCTCAGGCTCCTCAGAGACCTGCTCCCTGAGGGCTCCCACTTTGGGCCAGTGCAGCTCCTTCCCTGGCAGTGGTCTGTTTGTGTTGAGAGGAAGAATGAAGAGATGGGCCCTGCCTGACCTGGGCTATTGGCTCAGACAGCTGCAGTCCTGCAGTGGCCTCTGCAAAGACCCTCTGGCGCCAGGGACTTCTGGGATCTATGCTGCTGCCGCTGCTGCTCATACCAGTCCTGGAGAGGGGTTGCTGCTGGGAGAGCAGATTGGTCAGCAGCCAGAGACAGTGCCACAGTAATGCTGATGATGCTGTTCACGGGCAGGGCTGTGGGGAGGGTGGGGAAACTGGGGCTCACTGTATAAAGCCTACTGAAGCTGTTGTCTGTGTCATCTCCCATCCCAGTGCGACTGAAACAGGCACTCGGGGGCTCTGTCTTCAGGGAGCGCCCCCTTCAGAGAGTCTGTCACCGGCACCCCCCTTAACAGACAGCTTTAGACAGTGCCACATCCTCCTTTCCTGCTGCATGTGGGGACTGCTGAGCACATCCAAGCTGGATTTGGATTGCAACACTGTTGCATCACCCTTTTTGCAGCAGGTGCCTGCTCCTGTGCTGGAAAGCTGCAGAGAGAGGAGGATCCCCGGGTTCATGGAGAGGGCATATTCAGGCCCTTGTCACCAAAACAATGCTGGATTCCTTCTCCCTCCCCCACCCCATGGAACAGAAAGGCTTCTACACAAAACAGCAGCTAGCCCTGCCCCCCTGGGGTGCTCCAAGTGAAAGCTCTTGGGCTTACCAACAGAATGCAAACCTGCATCAGGACTGCAGCTGCTGCCTTAGCCTCTGGCCACCTTTGGGGATTTTGGCTGCAGAAGCTTTGCAACCACCTGACTTCTGAAAGCCTGACCCCAAGATGTGCAACTAAATGCGGGGGGGGGGAAGCTGGGCCAATCAGAAGGTGGACGTCTAGGCAGCAGTAAATACAGAGCTTGGGTAGCCTTCTTTATACTGTACCTGAAGTGCTAGGTACAGGGTGTTGACATGCTGGCACTTGGATGAGCCATGAATATCTTTTGGGCTCCTTTCCTTCCCTGCCATGCCTTCAGTGAGTGCAGTGTTGTACCCCATCATTGTTTTGGTACTCAGTGCTACTCCAAATGCTGTTCATGCCAGTAACAGTTCCTGAAAGGTTCCAGTTCCTGTCAGAGGTGATCAGCTCCCCAGGACAATTGCGCTGGCTGTGCTCCAGAAGGCTCTTTTAGTTTCTAATTTATCACTGATACTTATTGGTACGCTGTTTATGATGCAATTTGTAGAGGTCTTAAGGGGTCACTTATTAGTGTTCTTAGCCTGCAGCTTGTTTTTGTGTCCAAAAAAGTCAGGAATGTTTGATCTGACATGCTGGGGGCAAGTGTGTGCATGATGTGTCACTAAAGGGGCAGATGCTTTTGGTGCCACAGCTGGAACTCGGGCATTCCCTGAACATTTTGGGTGCCGAGATGTAACTCAAGTTGAAGCAACTGCTGAAGGACCCATGCTTCTGCCCAACAGGTACTGAGCACAGCACACACTTCTCCCCCGTGGGCACCTTCACTCGTTTCCTGATCAGCTCCACCTTTGTCTGTAAAGCTGGCTGTACTCTTGACCACATCCCCCCTATGGGGGCTGGGTTTACTCTACTTGCCTGTTGCCTTCTGGTCCCTAATGCTGATCAGATACCACAGTGGTGAGTGGAGGTATTAAGATTTAGGGTAATAGTTATGGACCAAGGGGTTACTCCAGACAGAGGTAATCCATTGGCTTTGTGCCGGTGCAGTTACTACTCAAGGGCCACTGGGTAGTGCCTTGGTATAGTCAGCCCTGGCCTTGAGTTAAGCATGTAGTGAGCACAGTCACTAAGGGAGCCATCAGCCTGACAGATAGCTTGACAGACACCCCTGAGCTATCAGCCTGACCACTGTGGCCTGTGCTAACAGGGATCAAGCACCAAGTCTGTTCTTAAGCTCCTGGCCAAGCAACTCCTGATTTTGCCGCACTTAATGTGGCATCAAGTTAAGCTCACCGCAAGGTGGTGGCTTGGGGATCACTCAAGCCACACCTTGTTAGCAAGCTGTAATTAAAAATCCCAAAGCCTTATAAGTGGCAGTAATGGCAGGTGCTGTGCCAGGCCTAGGCTCATTTGTCAGTGAGGGCACTGAAAGCAAATGGATCACGGCACAGAGAACTACAGGGAGCTTCTCTCAGCTTATCCCTCTCTGAGAGCTCCAGAACCAGTAGCATTTTACACCCACTTTGCACAGGTTTGAGTGAGTCCCTGAAGGACGAGTCAGGGATAATCAATCTGGACTTGTTTGATGCTCTTATCAGCCTTCACTAAGCATGTCTGTCCCCTGGGCAAAGGCAGGGTTTCACCATAGGGCTGTTCCCACCCTCCCTGCCAGACTGGTATCAGCCTGTGAAGGTCCCAATGACTCTGGAGAAGCATTTTCTGGTCATGGAAGGAAGCTGCAGCTCAACTACCCACTTCTTGCACAACAGGCTGCCTTGCTGGGTGCAGGTAAGGGAAACGGAAGAAGCCTTTCTGTTTCCCTTCCACCTCAGCATCAGCAGTCACAGTGCTACCAGCATGCCATGAAGCACAGACCTGCCAGCCTGCCTTCCTATGCTGTTTAATATTGCAGCTGAATCCATTTCCAGGAATCTTCAACTCCTGCTCCTTTGATTGGGACATTCCAAGTTGCAGCCTCCATGTACAACAGTGTTGTGCTGGAGATACCTACTGTAAGATAGGGCTAGGCTGTTCCTCAGTGCTCCAGTACCAGTGATGTACCACAGGCAAAGCTCCTTGTCCCCTTAATTCAGATGTGTAGTGCTCATAAGCCAGCTCCTGAATTCTGACCATGTGAGCATCTAAGAAAAGCTACCAGATTTATCACCCCATCCCCAGCATTACAAAGCTATTCTGGTAAAAACACACTAGCAAGTCACTGTGAGGTATGCAACAGCTACAGCAGTGGGGGCCAACCTTGGCTGCAAACTAGCCTGGCACTTACCCAAATGCCGCTCTGATCCCCTCCCCCTGCCTGATTTGTTGCTCTTTATGCTCTCTGCCCTGTGCTTCATGCCTGCTTTGCTTTTTGCTCCATGTCTTATCTGCTGTTGTGCTGCTGGCCCCTTTTCCAGTCTGCTGCATGTCACACAGAAGCTACCCGTGTCACTTGTGGCACACATGTCACAGGTTGGCTTCCCCTGAGCTGGAACATGAATTTATAGCACATCAGCTATGCCATAGTAACTGCCTGACAGTAATTGTGAGGTAGCTGACACCAGCATATACTAAGTTCATAGCCTCATAGTGACTTGTGCATATGACCACACCCTTATTTAAACTGAACGTGGAGAGATGGTTTTCAACAAACCCTGCTCTCTGGCAACCTCTCTTCAAACAAATATATAGGCAGGTTAAAATTTCTCCACGGGGACACTTCTGATACCCTTTTGTTCCCCCATGGCATGGCCCAGCCTTTTCCCTGAATTCAGTGTGTGCCCTGCTGGGGTTAGGAAAGCCCAGTAGATATCCCTGGGTATGTGGTTCTGGCTGACAGAGGAATTGGCTGAGAGAGAAAAGCCCTTTTTCCTGGCAGTGCTTAGACTAGCCCAAGCCCTACTGAGCTGGACATGTGAAGAGAGCTGACTTAATCCGACTTGAATTCCAGATGTTTTGCTGCACTGTGACCCTGCTTCCCCTCCAGCCTCCATCACCTTTCTAGCACCCGCCTCTACTCTTTCATCTCTGAAGTCCGTTTCTTATTCGTTTAATCAGTACTGTTCTTGGCACATTCTGTTAATTTTGCCTTTCCACCAACGTTGCAGGTAACTTAGAGGGAGACGCTGCATATGGGGTGAATTGTTATGATATGAATGTAAGCAGTACGTTCTTTGCTCGCCCCACTTTGTTCCAAGGGATCCATGAGAGACCTTTGAAGTGTTTTGCTTCAGTTTTTTGAACAACACAATTCAGGCCCATCAGCAGTTCCTTAATGATGGTTGTGTTTATTTGCAGGAAGGATGTATTTCCCTGCTTGGGGACCCCTGTCCCTGTGGCTGACACCTTCTGCAGACTGTGTGGTTGCTTGTCCTCTTGGGGCTATTTTAGTTACCGTATTTCATGGTGTATAGGTCAACATTGTGTATAAGTCAACCCCTGGCTATCCAATTTGAAAGGTAAGGATTTTCATAGGCATGGTGTATAAGTGGGGGCTGGCATCACTTGCAGGGGATAGAGCTGCAGTAGCCAAGTGCTGAGCCTGTCCCTGTCCACTGCAGGCAGTGCGGAGCCTGGCCACACCAGCACCACTGGCAGGGAATGGGGCTGCACTAGCTGAGCACCAAGCCCGGCCTTGTCTCTGTTCTCTGTGAGTGGCACTGGGCTCTCAGAGGATGAGGCTGTGCCACCCAAGCACCAAGCCTGGCCCTGTCTGCTGCTAGTGGTGAACACTGAGCCTGGTGCCACTCGCAGAGGATTGGGTTGGGCTCAATGCATGGCTGGCGCTGCCTCATCCTCAGTAAGTGGTGCTAGGCTAAGCACTCAGCTGGTGTGGCTCCATCACCTGCGAGCAGCACTGGCATGGCCCAGGCAGCACCGCTTGCAGGAGATTGGGCCGTGCCACCTGAGCAGTGAGCACAACCCTGTGCCTGATTTTTTTTTGATGTGGCACAGTGTATAAGTAGAAATTGATTTTTAAGACCCCAAAATTGGGCTTCAAAACCTGACTTAAACACCATGTAATATGGTACTTGCTTGAGGATATCCCTTATTTTTTGGTTTGCCCTTATGGCCTGTGCTAAACATGAGGTGGAGGTGGGGGCAAATCACCCTGATTTTTTTTTTTAAAATGAAGGACTTTAAAAAAAAAAAAATGCAGTTAGCCAATTTGGGGAGATAGATGCTAAAATAAAAACACCAATTGGATTAAGAGATTGCAGGTTCTGAGGGCTGACATTTAAATCCTGCAGCCTGCTAGTGAGCAGAATTTGGAATTGGAGGGGGAGGAGATGGCAGGATAGAAAACAAGATGCCCATGGTAGTTGAGAGATTCACGTGAGCTCAGGAGGGCCTTAGCACATTATTAAGTCACACTGCTAATACAGATTTCTCATTCTAAAAATACAATGCCAGCTGCCTTATGTGCTAATGAAGCCCAGTTACCTGTCTGCTGCCTGCTAGGGCACTTTCTTCAATGTGCACTGCTTAGGAAAAGAGCAGAAAGCATCTTCTGTTGCCAGATAGAGACTATTGGATTTAATGCAAAGAGTAGATAATAGTTGTAAGAGGTGTAGACCAAACCTGTGGAAATGAGCCCACCCAGAACCTGCATTCTCATGTGTTACAGCCCCGCACTCTAGGGGCTGGAGAGCAATTACCAGTAGATGTCTTCAACTGCCTACTCCCATTATGTGTGAATTGTTCCCCTGCTTGCTGCTCCACATGGATCCATTCACTGAGAGACCTTGTAAATGAAGCTGCTACTCTTTCTCCCACGTGGCTTTGCTGCAACCGCAGGCAGGGTGCATGCTACACCATGGCCATGTCTTGTCCTCCAGCAACATCTGTGTGTTACTGTGTGCCTCTCTTACCATTAGACTACACAAAAGATTCAGTGTGTTTCTACTTGGGTGATTCCTGGTGTCGCCTTCTGTTGGCATATCCAGAGAGTGTCTGGGCATGCCCTCACCTGAGGAGCAGAACACAAAGTAGGCAGCTTATTGTTCACCCTACTCAGTAAGCCAAAACTATTGGAGCCTAGTTTTCATGTGATCCTTGCTAATTTTTGCATGTGTTTGTAGAGCTTGGGGTTGGGGTCCTTCCAGGAGGGGCTGGGACAGTGTTATTAATGTGGTTGGTAACTCATGCTGTAAATACTTTCGTTTGGGAAAACTTTTAGCATTTTAATTGATGACTAGATTTTTTTTTAAAAGAGCCTCTACTTTTTGGAATGTGGTTTTTCATTTTTACAATGCCTTTGAATTACTTGTAATATTTGTATGTTCTGTCTTATGCTGTAAATAACAATGCCAGGCGTTTCTGCTATGGGGGAATTAAGGACCAGTTCTGTGGCTAGGATACAGCTTTTAGCTCAAACATGCTTCAAGGTACAATGCCTTGTCTCAGCAAAGTCAATTGTAGGTTGCAAGGAGGTGCCCGGGCAGCTCTGAACTGTGGGGGGTTGGGGCGTGTAATGTGCAGCCTTTCACAGAGTAACTTCTTGCTTTGAAGCAGAGAGAACAAAGTCTCCAAAAGTTCTGAGTGGCACTCAGCTGGGGACCTCGGGGGCCACCCCATTCTGAAAATTGTTTGATATCTGGCTACCATCACTTCCTATACCTTCGGTTACATCCATGTCCTGTTTCCCAGGAGGGAAGAGTCTGTGTGTCTGTAGTAGAAAACTATGATTTCACTTGAATTCCCATTCTTCTCACTTGATTATGTTTCTTCCCTGTGTTTTGTGTGTGTGAGAAGAGAGCTGCCCTCTGGGAACTGCTGTCTTTACAGACCTTCCATGTGGGACTAATGAGCTGTCTCACAAAGGGTAGAGCTCTGTCTCTGCTTCACCCACAGCATTGCAGCCTTTTCCCTGGTCACCCTCATGGCAGCACTAGTGTCTGTGATCACTCAGCCCCATGCAAAATGTCTGCCTCTGTGGGAAGCTCAGGGCCAGGGAAAGGCATGGGAGTGCTCTAGCCAAAGATCTCTTGGCAGCTGCCTACTGTTTCTTGTATCTTCTCTCAATGGCCCTCAGGTTTCCAAGGTTGGGTTCTTTACTCTCCCCTTCCTCTAGCATAGCCCCATGTTCACATGAAGAACAGTTCTTCTGCTTCTGATGGCGGGGCTTTCTAATTTGCTCCATACTTCATCTGTATCATGTGCCTCCTTGTTGTACTTCAGAAAATAAAGGGGCTAGGAACCCTCAACTCAACCCCAGAGATGCGTTCTCTGTGTCTGGACAGTGCAAGACTCTATGTTGACCCCTCCAGTCAGTTCCCTCACCCCACACAGCCCTCTAACTCCCAGAGAAAAGCAAAATTCTTTCTGGGAACCCTTCTCTCTGCCTTCTACCCAGTGTTAGGAACTTCCCTTCCCTTTCAAGTCACCTTGAAGCTGTGCTCTAACTATTGGAGATTTGTCATAAACTTAGTAGTAGGGAAGAGCAGTCTGCATATGCCACCCCTGCTTTAGGAGCAGCCAGAGTTGCCCAGCCTTGTAAGGAAAAAACCTTCATTAGGAGAGGGCTAGAGTGACAGAGCAGCTGGCTGTCTTCATCCTGACTCCTTCACAGACTCTGTCTGAAAGGCACCAGGGCTCCCATTCCTCCCAAGCCACCCACAAGATAAGCCAGGACAAAGAAGCCAGAGACCACTCTTAAAATTAGTTCCATTCCTATGTGAATGCTAAGAGCTGGGTCTTGTAGGTTGGGGTCTGCTTTTTCTCTGCCGCTGCATGGCCACAACAACTCAGCACTGCAGTGGGGTTGAGCTTGGTGCAGCCCATTGCACGTTTGGATGCTGAGCTGAAGTTGCCTTGCTGGGTTAGAAGCAATAACTGAGGTGGCACAGGCTGGTGGGTCAAAAGCATGGTGCCTTGCTTTTCCATTTGTGCTACTACCTCAACTCCAGGCAGCCCCAGCAGAAGCAATAGAGCAGCTATTCAATAGCCAGAATGCAACTGAGACTAAACCTTGCTCTACACTGGGTGAATTGCAAAGCACATAAGAACTCTCTGCTAGGGAAGCCATTTAGGGAAGATCAACTGCTCCACTCTGTCTCAAAAGCAAGGAGCCTATCATGGAGCCTTCCCAGTTGCTGCTTTCCAAATTCATATGTATTTGAAACCTCTCAGAGGAGGTTCTTCACCAATGTGCCTGGCTCCCCGCTGCAGCAGTAAGTGCTGAACTTTGTGATGCCCCAAGCTGTCACTGGCGGGGAATGGGAGTTGGAGCCTTTCACATTGGTTCTGACAGCTTTGGGACCCAGTTCCTAGCAGGACACGGGTTCACATCACAACTCCGGCACTGCATGTGGAAGAAATATATCCCATTTTGGGCAGCCTTGGCACAGAAGCCAAAGAGTCTGACATCTTTTCCTGTCCCACAAGATGGCCCATCAGGACAGGGCCCAAGCAAGCTGAGGGTGGGGCTGGAAGAAGGCACCTTTACCACCACCTCTTTGGGTCTATCTGTAGAGCATGAGGTACTGCCACGCTGACATGCATTGTTCCTGCTAACTGCCAAACTAGCAGGAGTGCAGCCATGTTAGGGTGATGTTGTGTACACACCCCAGTTACACAGCTACCAGTTACACTTCAGTTGGTTCAGGAGCAATAGGTGTGTTTTGTCCCTGGATGGTGCTGCCCTACACTGTCTAGAAATGCTCTCAGAGGTTTCAACTGTCTAGAGCTCTGACTCCTAGCCCAAATTTAGAAGCCTTCAGAGCTTACAGCCCCTATCCCAAGTAACCCTGTAATTGGGTCAGCCAGCTTTTGTACCTGCAACATACCTAGCCTGGCTGCTCCCAATGCACAAGCTAGTTTTAAGGTCATCAAGATGCTGCAGATTTCCATCTGCCACTTTCTGCCTGGTTCCAGCATCTACTTCCTGTGGCCTGTGCTTGGACCAGTTTTGGGCTGGGTCACAGCTGAAAAGCCACTGAGGCACACAACTTGCTCCTGTTGCAGGTTAGTTCCATCCATCCTTTGGTCTTAAATACTGTTATCAAGTGATCCAGGCTTGAGAAACCTCTTCCTCAGCTGCTGTTCCTTTGCCAACCTGATATCATCTGGTGGCCCTTAGGGTGAGGCCCAACTCCCTCACAACACATTGCCTGCTGGTTCAAGTGAGCTGTAAGAATGGATAGACCCAAGTCGCCAAGCAAAGCCCCAAGCAGACCATTCCTCAAAGAGTGCAGGATCATGGTCCTAGCATACAGGCTCTGTGCACCCAGTAGTGCTGTAGTTGTGATCGCTGGACTTGATACTTGACACACTATGTATAGTGCAGTGCACCATGAGCGCTGATGGAGGAGTGTAACAGCATGATGCAGAGGGTTAAGCTCTATAAGGGTCCCTCGTGTACGTGCATGCACCTGTGCAGATGCGTGCCCTGTCCCCACCTAAACCTGAAGTGCATACCACCATACACCCATTCTGCATATACATACTTGCCTCTGTGGCCTTATGTACTTAGAATCCATTTGACACATCCCGAGTGCCACAAGGACTCTGTACCCTCAGCCCCAGCAATGGCTCCCCACTTCTCTCCAAATCCTGTCCTTTAGTCATCTTGCCTGTTTCCTTCAAATGTTTTCGATGAATCTGTTTCTGTTTCCCTTCACTACCCCCAGTGCCCTTCACAGCCATCTAGCTTCCTCTGTTGCTTCCTTCAGTGCCCCTCATTGATCCACGTCTCCTTTGTTTAGTTCACATGCCTGTCTGTGGCTGTATGATCCCTCCCAGATTATTCAGTCTCCCTCTTTTTTTGCTCCCAACCCCACTCTCACTTTGATTCCCCATCTTGCACCTTTTCTGCTCTCTGCACTGTGCTTCCCCAACTCAATGCTTCATCACCTCCCTACATTATTCCTTCCATACCCTGTCCTGTTGCCCATTTTTCTTCTACTACAGCTCCTCCTCCTTTCTCACCTCCTACCCTTCCTGTCATTTTTTTCAGTCCCCAGATTCCCTCATTTCCCTTTGTTGCTCCCAGTGACCTGTCTTGATCTTCCCTGTGCCTTTCTCCATTCCGTAATTCTGCGTTGCGTTTCTTCACTTAGTTGTATCACCCCACGAGCCCCTCCCCTTTCTCCTCTCACCTCCTACATTCCTCTTGCATTCCATTTTCCTCCAAGTCATGTGCAGAAGCTGCATATATTGCACAGCGTGATGCAGAAGGCAGGTTCTGTCACTTCCCCCACCTTTCTTGCCTAACTCCTCCCATGCTTCTGTAATCTCCTGCTAGCACTCCCATTAATCCTTCCTTGTACTTCTTCACTTAGAATTATAGAATCATAGAAAATGAGGGTGGGAAGGGACATCAGGAGGTCATCTAGTCCAACCCCCTGCTCAAAGCAGGACTAGCTCCAACTAAATTAGACCAGCCAAAGCTTTCTCTAGCTGGGTTTTGAAAACCCCCAGGGATGGAACTTCCATCACCTCTCTGGGTAACCTGTACCAGTGTTTTACTACCCTCCCAGTGAGAAAATTCTTCCTAATATCTAACCTCAACTTCCCTTGCTGCAACTTGAGACCATTGCTCCTTGTTCTGTCACCTGCCACCACTGAAAATAGCCTAGCTCCTTCCTTTTTCAAGTCCCCCTTCAGGTAGTTTAAGACTCCTCAGTCTCCTTTTTTTCTAGACTGAATAAGCCCAATTCCCCCAGTCTTTTCTTCAGTTCTCACCAGTGCTGAATCTCATGCCTGCCTGCTTCCCTCCCTGCTTTTCCCCCATTGTCCCCTCACCACCATGTTTTCATTTATATTCCTAAGTCATCAGATGTTTCTTACTATGGGCAACTCCATAATCCATCCCGATGGTTCCTCAGAGTCATGTCCACTTTAGGTTTCCCACTTCCCTCCATTGCTCCTCCAACCCTCATGTCTCACTGAAATTTATCCTCAGCTCCCTTATTCTACATTTCAGCCAATTTTTCATTGACTGATTTACTAGGTGCACTCCTAAAATCTCTCCCACTGAAATGTTTGGTGTTTCCCAATTATCACCCCATCCCTCCCATTGAATCACTTCCCTAAATTGCCCTTACCTCTTCTGCTTCCTCATCTCTGTCGCACCTTTCTTATGCCTCCCTGTTCTTGCCTGTCTCTTGTGCTGCTTCATCTGGCCTTGCTGTCAAACCCTCCTCATGCTTTTCATCTCTGTTACCTAGGCCATTTCATCCTTCCCCGTTTCCCATGATCATCCTGTCCCTATTCCTGCTTTTTCACCTTCCATCACCATCTCCAGTCGCTTTGCCTGCTTTCTCACCTCCCCCACCCACAGATCACTTCATTCTTCCTAGTCTTCTATTACATTCTGCATTCTCTTCGATCACCATTAACATAGCCCTGCTTTTGCTTCTTCATCTCTCCTACCACTGGTTCCCGTCCCCTGCATGTTTTTGCCATCTCCCCAGCACCACAGTTCTTGTGCATCCGCATCTTCTGTGATTGTATTGTGCCTCTTCTGCTTCACTTCCCACCCTTGTCTTCATACTTCACCACCTCCCCTATACCTTCATTACTTCTGCTTCCCCATCTCCCATCCTCCTTGTTCTTTTTTTATCTATTACCATTAACCAATCCCTCTGTGCTTTTCCATCTCTTCCACTATTGCTTCGCCCTCATCCTGTTGTGTCTTGTCCTCCCATCTCCCTTCACCCTTCTTACACTTTATCACCTCTTCCTAACATCCCATCCTGCCTTGTGCTTCACCTATTCTGTTTTCTCCTCTCTCCTCCTTCCCCATCTCCCCAACTCATAAATACTCCTCGTGTCCAACTACTGCTCCCAATCCTATGTATTTCTGTAATAATCTCCATTAATAATAATCTCCAGAAAGAATTTACGTAGATTATTTCTGTAATAGTCTCCATTATTGCTCTACAGTTCTTACCATCAATTCACAATCCTTTCTCATATTTCCCCATCTTTCTCAATTGTCCTTTTGCAAGCCCCTGTACTTCCTCATCACCCTGTGTGTCCTCATCTTGACCCCTGACCTCACAAGATTCCTCTGCCGTCTCTCTTGCCTGACTCCCTCTCATTTATCTCCCTCTTGTGTTTCCTCATCCAAGACCCTTCTTTCCTCTTTATTTACTCCCAGTTTTCCCTAGGGGCTATGCCTGCAGTTACTCCTACCAGCCACCCTCATCATTTCTTATCTCTGTTCCTTCTATCCCATGCCTGACCTGCTCATATTTCTCCTTTTATCACTCTCCTACCCAGCTCTCCCTCTGTTTTCTAGCTCTTCCACCATTCTCCCTTGATTCCCCTTCATGCTTCCTATTTCAGCTGTTGTTTGTCCTGCTGAATACTCCATACTTTCTTACCTCTCTTTCTTTACTCCAACCCTGAACCTCATGTCTTCCACTCCATCTCGAATTCTCCCCAATCTACTTTTTCTCCCATGTTATTTCCCTCCATTAGTCCTCCTGGCTTCCCCAGCCTCCACTATTGCCCTCTTTTTCTCCTTATGCTCCCCCATCTCCCAGCACTTATGGCTGCTTCCCCATCTTTCACAATCACCCAGGCTCTCCACCCTTTTCATTCCTTTGCACCATCACCTTCCTTTTCTCTTCATGCTTCCACACATTCCTGCATTGCTGCTTTGTGCTTCTTCACCTGCCCCCGTTGTCTCCACCCCGACTCATGCTTATCTAACTGTCACTATTATTCCCACTACCTCCTGTGTTTCCCCATCACCCAACCTTTTCTCATGCCTCATCCCATCAAAGCTCCTCTTGCTTCCACATTATCTGTCCATTCCTCTGTCTCCTTCCACTTCTACTGTCAGTGTCCCAGTCCTTCCCCACACCTACCCATCTTTCACCTTTGCCCCTTTCCTCTTCAATTTCTCCATCTTCCACCAGTTGTTCTTTCCCTCCTTAAGCTTCATTACCTCACTCATTCTGTCCTCTTGGTTTCCCATCTCCCCAGTGTCTCCTCATTTCTCCTCATGCTTTGTTTCTTCCATTACCAGTGTCCTAAACCTCCTTATTTTCCCTGTCTCCAACCATCAAGTTCAACCTCTTCCTTGGACTTCCCCATCACCCTATATGACCTCACTCTGACCTACATCTTGTGCTTCCACATCTCCATTATTATGCATTTTTGCAGTCCAGACTTAATGGCTCATCTGCTATCATCTCTCTCATCTGATTTACATCCTGCAATCACTTGCACTTCTCACTTTCCAACATCTGTCCATCTCCACTTTCCAACATCTTTCCATTTCCCCTTTGTGCTTCCTTTTGTACCATAATTGGCTTCTCAAATTTTCTTCAGTGCTGTTCTTGCCATTGTTTCTATCAACACCCCACCTGCTTCCCCATTCATCTCTATCTCTTCCCCTGCTCTGCCCTTTCCTCATGTCCCTCCATCTCTCCTCTGGGACTATGGGAATATTTCCTCACTTCTCTTTCTCATCCTGTATCCTATCTCTTGCCATTGCTCACTTTTGACCCACTTTGGGGCTTTCTCATCTGTTGCTATCCATCTTGCTGCCTTTCCAATGCTTCCTTGTAACTTTCTGTCCTGTAATTCTCCCCAGTCTTTTCCTTCTACTTCCTTGACTCCATCCATTACTCACCCTGGTTTACATTCTATTTTTCCCTACCTTCCTGCAGTTCACATTGGTTACTGCTCATGCTTCAGTCTGTGGCCAGTTCGTCTCACAACTTTTTCCCATCCTTTTATGTCTCCTGTTTGGTTCCTTTCTTTACATTGTTTCCTTAAACCCTCCTGCATTTCCATCCCACTCCAGCATGCCTCTTTTTCTCCTTCATGTTTCTGTCTTCCTCCTTCACTTCCCTTTGACTACACTTCTCTTTCCCTTTCTCTCGCCTTTGCTTCCCCATCTTGCTTCCATCTCCCTCCTAGTCACTCTTGACCTCTCCTACAATAATCCATAACTTCCCAGTCCTTCCTCTTGCTTCCCCCAATTTCCATGCTCATGCTGTATCATTCCCCAGTCTCTGCTTTTGCTCCATTTCAACTATCTATTCTCTGTCTCTTTCTCCTGCATCATCTCCCAAATACTCTCCTGCTGAATCCCCTTGTGCTTCCTCATTTTCCACCACCATCCCCAACTGCCATATTTTTTCATTGCTCACCATTGCCCCACCTCTGTACAACATCAGCACCTACTCTGTCCCTCCTACCTTTTCACCTCCTGTCCTTCTGTAAGCTTCCCATCTGCCATGCTCCCCTCTCTTTACCCATTACTGTCCCGTCCCTCCTAGAACTTCTTTTCTCATAATCATTTTAAACCATTGTTTTCTCATTCCAGCTTTACTTTCTAACCTATCCTCACTGTTCCTCATCTTTTCTAGTTGCTCCCCCTAAATCCTGCCATGTTTGTCCATATCACAATATGGCTTCCTCTCCTCTACTCCCTTCCCTTCCCCAGGTCATGCTTCCCTATTCCACTCCACTGGCCACCCTCAAGGTCCCTTATTTTATATCTCCCATTTAATTTGCTTCCTGCTTCCTCATTTAATGCTTTATCTTTTCCCTCTCATTTCCTCACTTCCTGCCATATTCTTCACTTATGCTTTCCCCTCATGCTTCTTTATTCTTCTCCATGTACCCCTGCCCCGCCACTTTTGAGCACCACATCTCCTTCCATCTTTTCACCCTGACCTCCCTGTGCTGCCACATCTCTTGTCCAACTTCCCCTTGTTCTTCCTCATCTTCCACCAGTACTTCTACTAGACATGACTGCCTCACTGTACTTTGCATGCTTACTCATTTCCTGCCATCTTGCCTACCCACTGAACTCCTTGTGCTTCATCACCTGGATCATCACTCTCCACTACTTTGCCTCTCATACTTTTCCAGTTTTTTCCATTTCTCCGCACAGACTTCCCATGTTTCATCATTTAACCCCATCTTCCACAACTCCCTCACGTTTCCCCCCTGTTTTTACATCTCTTTCCCATATTGCTCATATGGTTTTATTTCCTCTTCTCTCTCTCTCTCTCTTCTTCACTTCCCACCTCCTGTCTACCGTGACCTCTTCATAGTTCTTCATCTCTCACAATCGCTTGTCCATTTTTGCACCCCATTGCTTCCCACTGATTATCTCCCTGCTTTCCCATTTCCTGCTTCATGATTTTGTTACCCACCTCTCTTCACACTGCTCCCCAGTGTTCTCCATGTTCTACCATTTCTCCTGCATGACCTACCATCTATCCTCCTTGAAAAATCTTCTTGATGCTTCATATCATGGCAGTTTTATTTCCCTATATTGCTTCATCTCTCTCACCATTGCCCTCACCAAGACCCCTGTGCTTTCTCATCTCTGCCATCACTGCCTCTCCCCCTGCTTCCTCCTGTCCCACCATCTCTCCCTTCCTCACAACTCTTTATACTCCTCATTTTCCACTATTTCCCTCCAATTTCCTTCCTACCTGTCCCACTTATCCAATTTGACTGTCTGTCCAAGCTTCCCTATCTCCCATCACCATGCCCCGTTGACCATGCCTTTCTGCTTCCTTGTTTCCAATCTCTCCCTCTTGCTTCTTTATCACCTATCATCCCTCCCCTTTGTGTGTCCTCACCTGCCCTCACACCTCCTTGACTCGATTTGTCATGCTCCCTCTTAGCCACCATATTTCCCAAATAGCACCCACTTGTGCTTCCTCATCTGTCACCCTTGCTCCTCACTTTTTCCTCTATTACTACCCCTTAACCCTTAGCCTTTTTCATCTCCTGTCATTATTCTCCACTGCATCTGTCACACAGGGCCCACCTTAGGGAAAATGGTGCCCTGGGCAAACTTGTATTTCAGTGCTTCCCTCCACCCCCCAACCAAGTCAATGGAACTGCTGCAGGCAGAGGCAGGTGAGCAGGGTACAGGGCACAGTCTGGAGGGGAGGCAGAGTGGCATGGTGCACCAGGCAGGCAGGCAGGCACCACTGCTACTGTGTAGAAGCAAAGTAGGCAGACTGTTGCAGGCACCACCCTACCTGCATGTGCCTGACTTGGCTCCTGAGTAGTAGCTGGAGGTGGGGGATAGGCTGGGCTGGACACTGCTCTTCCTGTCCAGCACAGGGATTGGCTGTGTTGCTGTGAGCATGAACTGGTCATGTGTGTGTGTTTGGCAGCCCCCTGCCCACAGCACCCTGGGCAATAATGTATGTCATCCACCCCTAAGTCCAGCTCTGCTGCCTCCTCATGCTTATCATTCTTTCCTAACTCCTTCCATCACTCCTGCCTCAAGCTATCCCATCTTCCACCATCTCTCCATTTGGCTCCTGTTTTCTTCTGTATGACCATTTCCCTACCTGACCTTGTGCTTCCTTATCTCCCACCATCACTTGGTACTGACTCCCATTATGTTTTTTCATCCTTCATCATCACCACCTCTCACTTCTTTCTTCAGGCTTCCCCATCTCACTCTATCCTGTATGTCCTCTTTCTCTCCATCACCCTTTTCCATGCATCCCTCTTTCCATCCCTCCTCTTCAACCCCTTGTAGGCTTCCCTGTCTCACTTCAGAGCTCACCCTAGGAACTCCCTCATGCATCTCCCACCCTCTTTTGCCTCCTCCCCTTTTCTTGTGCTTTCGATTCTCCTGTCTTCTCCAGGGTCCAAGACCGATGCCAGAGCTCGCATGTAGTGCAGTTAGTGCCACTGTACTGAGAAACGGGACTGCAAAGTGCTGCAACCCTTTGATCCTACCAGAGAAGCAAGCACGCTACCCCTTCCAGCATCTCCCATCCTGGTCAGGCCTTCTCGGGTCCCCTACTTCATCCTTGATGATTTTCCCACCTGTCTTCATGCCTCTTCCGCCCATCTCCTGGCTATTCTTCTCTCTTCTCCTTTTCCCATTTTTCCCAACAGGCCCTGTTGTTCAAGTATGTATGCTGAGCCCTCCTCTCAGTGCTTTTCCAGTGTCTGGCTCCCAGCCACTGTAGTTTTTTCCCCTCTCACTTCAAATTTCTACCTTGTTCCAAAAGCTTCTATCAGTAGAATGGGCAGATTAGTTCTTTGTTAAGGCTCTGTCAAGTGTGGGCAGATTGTAAAGGGGACATAGCAGGATTTTCAAAAGTACTTCAGCAGGTTAGGCACCAAACTTAGATAGAAACTGGCAGAGACCAGGCACCTGATCTGCTTAGGTACCCACTGGAATTTTTAAAAGTACCAGTCACATTTTCAGGCACATACATGTGTTGGAAATCTGACCCTTGGTGTGGGTCACTTTCTTTTTCATGATTAGAGATCTTTTTCCTCTCATAGCATCATTGTAAGTGACACCTATGGCACAGTGATTATCTTCTCCTCCTTGCATAAAGGGTTCATTCTCCCCTGTATTTCCAGTTCTTTTCCATACTGAACTTGAGAAGCATCTTGGCTTTCCCAATGCTGGTTTTTTCGGTGCTTCCTGAGTCTGTAGTGTTGCTTCTACTCCCCTGAGACCCCGTGTTTCTCCCTGCTCTTAATTGCACAATTCTCATGCCTTTCTCTTGCTCCTAGATCTCAGGCTGTGTGGTGACTACAAGTTGTATCCCTCAAAGGGAGAGGTGATACATAGAGATGATGACCATCACTTACCCTTAGGCACATTTTGAACTTCCAGCATCTATTTAGGACCTGGTTGGCTTAAGATATTTCTTCCAAGACAACCCCCTTCAATCAACCCTCCTCCCTGGGACACAGTGCAGCAAAGAGAGTTAGGCATTCACTGTCAAGAGAGCATGGGACTGTGGCAAAGCTCTGAGTATTTGTACTCCACCCCTGCTTGCTGGAGTTCCTTCCTCCCATCTAGGGTCAGCATGAAAACCTCAAGTGAGTATGTGTCCAACTATGAAGTCAAACATCAGTAAGATTGGAGAAGTCAGTAAAAATCTGAGGTGAAGGGCTACAATGAGAGGAAAATGTGTTAGGCTCAAAGGCTTGGATCACTGGAGGGCTGAGTCACTGCCCCACTCAGGCAGTACACAGGGTATGTATGTACCGTAGATGTTTTACTGTGCATTAAACCAATCTAATGTGTACAGTAAAACATCATCATCTACACATGGACAGCAATTACTGCATGGTAGATTAGTCTAATGTATGGCTTTCTAGAAAAATGGAACATTAACTAATGTGCCATACCACACCTGATATTGCTGTAGGTCAGGGGTGGGCAAAATGTGGCCCGCCGGGCCATTCTATCAGGCCCATGGGGCACTAAACATTTAGAAAATTAATATCAATCTGCCCCTGGCTGCCTATAATGTGGCCCTCGATAACTGTACCAAAACTCAGTAAATGGCTGTTCACCTGAAATAATTGCCCACCCCTGGCCAAGGTAGTAGGTGGTCACAGGGAGTGAGTAAGCTGTCCTGGCTCAGCAAAATGCTGCCTGTTGACCATGTGGAGACCAGCACCCATCCTGATTTTCCATGTGGCTGGGAGGCAGCTTCTGATCTCCACCTGCTGGGATGGAGCTGCCTACAGAGCTAGGACAGCTCCCCTACCCTCTGGATGTCTAGGCGAAGCCCCCCACTCCTGCCCCATGCCAGCCCCTGGCTGGCACCTGGGGGATCCTGGAGCTCCCCCTGGCAGAGGGCAGAGTAGGGCAGGAGCAACTCTGGACTGGGCTGCTCCTGTCTGGCTTAATATGCTCCCAATAGGGGCACACATGTAGAAGTAGGCCAGGGAGTGCTTTAATGAACCTGAATTTTCTGTGCAGAAAATTCAGGTGCATTAATTGCATGTGTAGACACTCCAAGGCAATACAAATGCACTGCAGCTTCTAGTAGGGGATTGTCCCAATATATGGAAGTCTCTGCTGGGTAGCAGCTCTGACTATCCTAGCATGGGGACATAGTGGGGAGGGGTGGAGATGGAAAGCATGTAATTGGAGCATGCTGCAGCTGATGCTTGGTTCCTTGGGGATGGCTGCTGGCCAACACTCATTGAAACAGTCTCCAAGCTGCTCTACCTTTTATCTGGGGCCAGGCAGAGGATCAGGGAGCTGTCACCAACTTCCTGACAGACTCTATGCCAGAGTATCATAGAATCATAGAAGTAGGGTCGGAAGGGACCTTGTAGATCTTCAAGTCCAACCCCCCACCTGGGCGGAATTAAAACTGGACTCAAATGAGTCCAGCCAGGTAGGCATCAAGCCTCTTCTTAAAGATCCCCAGGGTAGGAGCCAGCACCACTTCCCTTGGAAGTTGGTTCCAGCTCCTAGCCACCCTAACTGTGAAGTAGTTCTTGGTATGGCCACTCCAGTGACAATTTCCTTTAAATTCAGAATGAGCCCCTAAGTGAGATGGTTCCAGAACTTCCATTTTTGTTTATGAACTGTATTAAAGCAGCTCCTAGGAGCCACACTAAGGACAGGGGCCCTATTGTGCTGAGTGCAGTGGGAAAAGATGGCTCCTACCTATCTCCTTTAGAAGGCTGGGCAATGGCATCAGGCTCAGGTCACACAATGGCCTCAGCAATTGCAGGGAAATGATACACTTCCTCTGTTTCCAGGCAAAGCCCCATTCACCAAACTCTATGACCATTCCAGGAAGAAAGGCCTGTGCCAAGAGTGCATGTGCATGTATACCCACACACCTTCTGCACAGAGGCTGTGTATGGATGTGTGTACATAACACAGGATTTAGTGTAAACCACTGCAGAATTTAAATGTGGCCTTTTTTGGTGCGGTGCAGTTCTGTTTGCACAACACGGTGCTCGTGTTTGCACAAACGGCGCTTTTGAGCAAGTTAAGCCCCTGTGTGTCATTCCCTGCAGATGTCAGTAGAGGGAGTCAAATACCAATTTGTTGTTTACCAATACCTAGAATGTCTTCCATTACAGCAGGAGGCACACATGGGCCACCCGGACTCCATTGCCCCCAGACTCCCAGTGGGCAGTCCTGACTGTCTGGGAGTCTCCCCTGGTCATGGTTATGGTCATACCAAAGGAACATTTCCCACCTCACTTCCACTGCTTATGCCTGATGACTGCCTGGAGGGGACACCTTGTCTTTTGTCCGAGTGGCTGCCCCAAAACCTTTGATCATGTACTTAAGCAGTTTCTCTTGGGATGGGGAAAGGCTTGTTAGGCTGCAGCTGATGGTAGCACATACAGCTTGGGTGTCTTACTTCAATATTTTTAATGCATCTCCAGGGAGCTGCTCCTTCTCTAAGCTCAGTGGGCAAGTGGCAGTGATGCAGGTGCTTAGCACCTTCCCTACTGAGGCCAAATATCTAAAGAGCCAGTGCCACTAATGATTTGCTTGGGGAGAGTGGGGGCTTTAGCCCATGTCCTTGCAACTGGGTTTTCTGATATTTGCAAAGCATTCCAGTTGAAATGTTTTCCTGTCTGGTTATCTCCTATGGGGGATTTTCTCTACCAGTGTTGTTAGAAAATTAACTGGTTTAGGGAGTCCCACAGTTTTTCTGAACTGGCTTTGTTATTCCGAATGTTCAGACTCTTGTATATGATTTGGGGGGTTTTACATTGAATTACTGTAGAAAACAAGATTTGAAAATTCTGTTAAAAGAGCCATTAAAAATCTCTCTGAAAAAATTGTCTCCAAGTCATCTTTTTAACACAATGTGGGAGCAAAACAAACTGCTTCTAACAACTGCTTGTATGGGAATGCTGTCTGACCTCCTTTGCTGCCATAAATACCTCTTGGGGCTCTGCAGTAATACAGTGTTATGCTTTTAATTTTTCAGTGTGTTCCATGGACAATGAAAATTAAAGGCAATCTGAGCATGTATTGCCTTCCTGAATTTACTATAGACTGAAACAATAGTGTTGAGAAGTATGAACATTTTGGCATGTACTTTATGAAGCCTAATGAAAATAATGTAAAGGGTGTGTCTACATGTTCATTAAAGTGCCTTAGATATTGTGCATTTAGTTTAGTACTTGCTTAATAAAGTGCTAACTAAATCTATAGCAAGTAGAGTTACTTACTGCACAGTAGTGCTGGCACATGGTTATATTGTGATGCTTACTGTGCATTAGCCTAATAACACTGCATGGTACGCTATTAGCAGAGTTTTAATTGCCATGCTAATGCACAGTAAGTGTCTCATGTAGACATGCCCAAACAGATATAGTGTTAATTAATAAATAAATTAAGAGGCTGTGACATAGATGTTTACACAGAGATCACAGAGGGTCTGGTGGGTGGGAAAGTGGCTTAGCAGTCACACCCAGAGAGTGGTAGTAGACAGGTTGGTATTGACCTGGAAGGATGTGGGCAGTGGGGTCCTGCAGGGTTCGGTTCTTGGACCTGTACTCTTCAATAACTTAATCAGTGACTTGGATGTGGGTGTGAAGTGTACTCTGTCCAAGTTTGTGGATGATACTAAATTGTGGGGTACAGTGCACACTCTGGAGGGTAGGGAGTGATTGCAGGCAGACCTGGACAGGTTAGAAAAATGGGCAGTACACAATAGGATGCAGTACAACAAGGACAAGTGCAGAGAGCAGCACCTAGGGTGCAAAAATATCCAGCACACCTACTGGCTGGGAAGTGACCCTCTCCGCAGCACAGAAGTGGACAGGGAGCTTGGAGTTATAGTGGACTCCAAGATGAACATGAGTCATCAGTGTGATGAAATCATCAGCAAAGCTAACCGCACTTTATCATGCATTAGCAGATGCATGACAAATAGAACCAAGGAGGTGATACTTCCTCTCTATGCGGCATTGGTCAGACTGCATTTGGAGTACTGCATCCAGTTTTGGGTGCTGTACTTCAAGAAGGATGTTGGTAGACTCAAGGGGGTCCAGAGGAGGGCCACTCATATGGTTAGGGGCTTATAGGACAAGCCCTATGAGGAGAGACTGAGGGACCTGGACCTCTGCAGTCCCTGTAAGAGAAGGCTGAGAGGTGATCTTGTAGCAGCCTACAAATTCATTAGGGGAATGCAGCAAGGGATTGGAGATGCGCTGTTCACCAGGGCACCTCTTGGGGCAAGAAGAAATGATGGTCAGAAACTGACAGAGAGCAGATTTAGGCTAGATATCAGGAGAAACTTCTTCATGGTAAGGGTGGTCAAAATTGTGGGGATGGGCTTCCAAGGGAGGTGGCGGTCTCACCTACCTTTGGGTCCTTAAGAGAAAGCTGGATAGGCATTTGGCTGGGGTCATCTGACCCCAGCACTCTTTCCTGCCTAGGCAGAGGATCAGACTCAATGATTTGTTGAGGTCCCTTCTGACCCTGATATCTATTTCACTGCTGGTTAATCCAGCAGAAATATCTCTTTAATATGCTGTATACCACAGTGATAAAGTAGGCTCCTGTCTGACCCCCATGTTGAGTGCATAGTCTATGCCTGCAAAGGAATAGTGAAGAGGAGAAAGCAGTGCTGTGTGTAGTCAGTGACAGCAGGTTTGTGTCATGGATTGATTCAAATACTGGAAAGAGCTAAATTACTTGAAGTTGCTGGCTGCAAAAGATGCAGGCTCTGCAGGAGCCTTGGCTCCTCAGCACAGATTCCCAGTCATTGAGGAAATATTGTCAAGGTTCTTAAACATTTCACTGGAAGGAAAAAGCAAAAGGGAGTGGTGGGGAGAGAGAAGAGCCACTGAAAGTGACATTCTGGGATGGATAGAGAGATTCTTGAGCAAATTTGCCGATGACATGAAAACTGGGAAAGACTGAACAGACTGGAGAACAGGGGCACGATTTAGAAGGATCCTGACAGATTGGAAAGCTTAGCTAGAGCCGACTGGATTAAGTTCTAAGCTGACAAATCCTAGGTGCTGCAGCTTGGGATGAATCATCAAAACACACACAAAATATATGACGCTTAGCTGAATGGCAGCATTACAGAGGTGTAGGAGTTTTGGTGGATCAGGGACTCAGTATGACTCTTCAGTGTGATGGAGCTGCATAACTGGCAAATGGAATTTTGGGCTGTATCAATATGAGTGCTTGGTTTAAGACATGGGAGGTTGTTGGTTGTAGCTGTGTTGGTCTAAGGCAGTAGTCAACAACCAGTCAATCGTGATTGTGGAGCCTCTGAGTCTATCAGAGTCTGTGGGGGCTAAGCACACGTGCATGTGAGCACACGCTCAGCCCCCCCAGACTGAGATTGACTGGCATGAGACTGAGCCCAGGAGGTACGCAAGTTAGGTACTGATTGGAGCTCAGGTGGCTCATCCAGGTGCGGGAGGCTTCTGCCACTGTACCCACCCCAGTGGAGGCCTAGGGGGCATGTGCCCCACCCCCCAATCTGTGCGCGGGGTGGAGACGGCTGCTGCTGAACACTGGGCTTTGCACCCTGAGCCCCTCTGCAGCAACTCCGGGACTGCTTCAATACCATGAGTGTCCTGCCACTGTGGGGGCAGGGAGTGCAGCTCAGCCCAGTGCTGGGGTGCATGTGGCATCACAGCGCTCCCAGGGCAGCTGCAGTGGGGTTCTCACTAGCCCCAGGCATAAGCTATGTGAAACTGTCAAATGGTTTTTGCCCTTGTCCCATGGCACTTCAAGGCCAAATGAGCAGATCAATAAGCCATAAGTGTAGGTTGATGTGCACAAATTCACAGGGTAATTCATCTCCCCCTCAGTTCCTTTGAGTTAAATGGCTCAGGACTGTCATGTATCCTGCCTCTTCCATTCATCAGGGTGTCAATGTGCATTGTATAAAAGGCACAAGTGGAACAGCTGCCTTCCACACAGGAGCATAGAACCACAGCAAACATGGGCAGAGTCTAATCCAGACTAATTCATAATCCAATCTGGGTCACCCAGCTCTATGCTCCACTCATTGGAAGGGGCCCTGGTTGCTTTAGTGCCTACAAAGAAGAAGAATAAAAGCTGCGCAAACTGCAGTCTCCAATTCTTTCCTAAAGCCCTTACTGGAATGGATTCAACCCCAGGCAACTCCTTCAATATCTGAGGAAGGAGTGACTTGGCACTTTAGTCCACACTGAAAACTCAAATACAGCTGGGGCTGTGGGCTCTAGGCAAGGAATGAACTCTCATCTTAACTCAAAGGGGGGCTCTGTTTCCTTCCAGGTTCCAAAAGGAGGCGTTAGCCCTGCTGAGTTCCTGAAATGAACTCTAATGCCACTTCATCTTGAAATCTTGGCTTTAACCCCATAGAATCCCCATTGTGGGCTCTGATGCTGTTCTCTTCCAAAAACCAGAGCTTATGACTATTTTATCATTGGGATCTATCCCTGCCTATTTCCCACAGTGTGAATTCCAGCTCCATCCTATCTCAAAAGCTCCAAATATTTCTGTTACCAAAATCAGGCTCTAAAATTACCCTGTCCCAAAACATAAATTGTTCCCTGTCCAGTCCTAGAAACCTGGCTCTAACCATGTTTCTGACATAAATGTGGGTTTATTCCTCTCACAGAATGAATATGCAACTCTGTACCACCCCCTAATGATAATTTAGTCTCATCCCATAGCCAAATATAGACTCTGACAAAGCATTAACCCCAAACATTGGCTCTAATCGTTTCTATTCCCAAAATTGGTTTCTCTAAAACCCTCTGAGGACAAAACATAGATTTTTAACCCTGTCCCCCCACAGCCATGGGCTCTAATCCCAAAACATGGGTTCTGACCCATTATATCCCTAAAGGCCATCACTAATGGTGACAGATCCCAAAATGTAAATTCTAACTCCATGTGGATTCTTTTTCATCCCAAAATGTGGACTTGAATGATATCCCATCCCAAAATAGGGGCACTTATCTGTCTGATCCCCGAAACTTAGGCTGCTATCTAAATTCTGATCCCATCATTTGAGCTTTATCCTGTCTCTCTTCCAAAATATGTCCACTAGCCCTATGGTTTCTTTTTTGAGATGCAACTGGCAAGGGATATGAAAGGCAATAAAAAGGGGTTTTACAAGTATGTCAAGAGTAAGAGGAAGACCAAAGAAACCATATATTTCTTACAGAATGCAAGCTAGTTACGGGTAATGCAAAGAAGGGGGAAGCATTTAATGCTTTGTTTTGTTTAGTTCAGTTTTCAAAAATAGGGACAACTACCAAATGACAAGCACAGTTGGCAGCAAAGATAGGAAAGAAGACACGCTAGGATAGTAGAAGAACAGGTTATGGATTACTTAGAGAAAGTAGATGCTTTCAAGTTAGCAGGCACCATGACGGTGGGGGAGGGGGAGCAGGCAAGGCACAGGCATGGGGCCACAGACAGCAGGGAAGGAAATGAGCTTGTCTGTGAAAAGTGGTTTGTAAATTCAAACAAACACTGAACCTTCTCTCTCCAGCATGGAGTTATCTTCAAAATACAATACAATACATATCTCCACCAGGAGATATGGAAAATACATAGGAGATGCCAAGCAGCAGCTGCACATGAGAATGATAGATTTTTGGTGTGTGCTCAAAGACAAGAACAAAAATTGTCTCCAATCTCTCAGGCCTCATCTTCAAAATGAATTTAGCAACCACTTTTCACAGACAAGCCTATGAACTGCACTTCGTCATCCTCCTAGGTACAGAAACTCATGGACTCGATATAGACATTGGAATTCTGACATGCTACAACCTGCCAGACATCTGACTCCCCAGGTACTTTTACCTGCTACACCCCCATCCCCCCACCCACCCCAGCCTGTACCTCACCCCTTGACACTTCCATTTCCATTTTTACTGACTGGCTTTTTTGCCTGCATCGCATGCCAGCCTCTGGCTTCTTTAATAGTCCTTCCTTGGTGAATAGTATACACACCAGCTGCAGGTGCTTCCTCAGCTTGACATAGGGTTTTTCAACCCAAAAGCTAGCATCCCAGGGAGCTAAGCTGAGCTCACCTGGAGCCTCACAACTACACTGCAACCAGAAAGCTTCAGGCCTGTCAAAGACGAGATGGGTCTGGGCTTTCCCCAGCCAGGACTGTGCGCATGCATGTGGTGGCTGGAGATTATGGCACCTCCTACCCACCCTTCACCAGGACGATCCTTAGACCTGGCATTTCCTGGGGCTGCCGCACTTCTGGCAGTCTCATCAGGCCTCCCTGATCCTGGCAGAGTGCAGTTTTAGTGGTCATGCCCAGGACCTAGGGTCTCCTCCTTCCCCATAGCCCCAGCCCATACCTCCAAGTTTGTCCTGGCATGGGAGCTCAGCAGGGACATGATTTTCCCTTGCTGGCTATTGATGCAGTGAGTGCTGCCTCCAGCTCTGAGAGCAGGGCATTAAATGTTTTTTAATTTTTTTTTTTAAAGGAAATAGGTGTGGACAGAGTGAGGAGGGTGACACTCACTCTGTCTTCACCTGGAGCTTGGGAACCCCAGCAGTGGGAGGTTCACCTTGAGGAACACCAGCTGCTCCGCCAAACCAGGATCCAAGCAGGTGCAGTGGGGTGTCACTACATCCGCAGCAATGCTGAACACCCTCTTGCTTGGAACACCGGTCAGTGGACAAGACAGGTGTTCCCGGGCAACCGTGGCCAGATCCGGCCACATCTGGTTGCAGCTTGCTCAGTAGATTAAGGGGCCGCACAGCAGCGACTCCATGTCCTTGGTGAGAAAGGCAGCCAATAAGGCCTGAGAGCTACCTACCTGATGGTGGGGTCTGGTGCCTCTAGACCCCACCATGAAAGCCATGCCCTTGGCTCACATTGGCAGCACCTGTGGTGGAGGAGGAGACTGGTTGGTGGATGGTATGCTAGTACTGGACAGTGGATCCCCCACTTCCACAACCGCCTCTGCCCTTCTGCCTCCCTGACTGGTGTTCTGCCTCCCTGACTTCCTTCACCAGCACCTCTGTCCACTAATCCAGACTTTGGCTGCTGCATACACTCCCTTTCACCCTTGGGTCACACATGGCGCCCAGCACGTGGACAATTCTGGACTGCAATGGATCAAAGCATTTCCTGATGCCCTCCTTCAGCTGCCTCACCAGTGCCTGCATGGCTGGTGACAGCAGCTTGCCCCTGCCAGGAACATTCAGAGATGCTAGGGTGAGAAGGGACCTCAAAGGCTCATTGAGTCTGACCCCCTGCCAGTGACAGGAAAGAGCACTGGGGTCATGTGACTCCAGCCAGGTGCTTGTCCAGTCTCCTCTTGAAGACCCCTAAGGTAGTGGGGAGCACCACCTCCCTTGGGAGCCTGTTCCCGATTCTGGCAACCCTAACCATGAAGTCCAACCTAAATCTCTTCTCTATCAGCTTGTGGCTGCTGTTTCTGCTTATTCCAAGGGGTGCTCTGGTAAACAGAGCATCTCCTAGTCCCTGCTGCCCCTCTGTGGTGAATTTCTATATTGCGCAAGATGCCCCCTCAGCCTTCCCTTGTAGAGACTGAAAAGTTCCAGGTCCCTCAGCGTTTCCTCATAAGGCCTTCCCTTCAAGCCTCTATCCATATGAGTGGCCCTCCTCTGGACCCTCTCAATATTTTCCACATCCTTCTTGAATTGTGGTGCCCAGAATTGGATGCAATACTCTACCTGCGGCCTGACCAGTGCAGCATAGAAGGGGAGCATCACCTCCGTGGACCTGTTCTTGATGTACCTACTAATGCATGACAAAGTGCAGTTAGCTTTGCTAATTATTTTGTTACATTGATGACTCATATTCATCTTGAAGTCAACATGAACTCAGATCTTTTTCTGCCACTGGGCTGCTGGGAAGTTAATTCCCCAGCCTAAAGGTATGCTGGTGATTCCCTCTCCCTAGGTGCAGCACCTTGCACTTATCCTGGTTGAACTGCATCCTATTGTTCTCTGCCCACTTCTCTAACCTGTTCAGGTCTGCCCAGATTCAGTTTCTTCCCATCAGTGTGTTTGCTTCACTCCATAGTTTGGTGTCATCTGTGAATTTGGACCGAGTGCTTTCCACACCCTCATCCAGGTTGCTGATGAAAATATTGAACAGCACCGGCCCAAGGACGGAGCCTTGGGGGACCACACTGCCCACATCTTTGAAGGTCAATACCTACCCATCCACCACCACCCTTTGGGTACAACCCTTAAGCCAATTTGCCACCCACATGACTGTGTAATTGTCTATGACACAGCCATTCAATTTGTTTGTAAGAATACGATGGGATACCATGTTGAAGGCACTCTTAAAGTCCAAGTAGATGACATCTACCTCGACTCCTGCATCTAAACTTTTAGTGACCTGGTCATAGAAAGAAACAAGGTTAGTCAGGCAGGATCTACCTGCTATGAACCCATGGTGGCTGCCCTTCAGCATTATATTACCCAATGGACTCCTACAAATGTAATCCTTAGTAAGTTTTTCAGGGGTTTTCCCAAGGATAGAGATGAGAATAACCAGTCTACAGCTACCCATCTATAACCAGTCTATAGTTATCTTCTTGAAAATAGGGACCACATTGGCCCTTTTCTAGTCTTCTGGGACCTCACCTGAGCACCATGAGTGCTCTAACAGTTGTGTCAGTGGCTCTGCTATGACACTGGCTAATTCTTTCAGCACCCTAGGATGGAGCTTATCCGGTCCCACTGATTTAAACACACCCAGCCCCTCCAAGTGTCCCTTTACTAGTTCAGTGTTGACAGCTGATGGGCTGGTGTTTCTTCTGCTTCTGTCAGTAATGCATTTGGGAGATTTTTCTAGATCTTAGTTCAAGAATACAGAGGCAAAAAACTCATTGAAAAGCTCTGTTTTGTCCCTCCTATCTGTCACCAACTGCCCTTATCCTGTAGGGGTCTTCTGCTTCCCTGCACCTTCTTTTTGCTCCCTATATACCTGAAGAAGGACTTTTTGTTGTCCTTGATTTTTGTCGCCAGCCTGAGTTCTAATGCTGCTTTAGCCTTCCTAACTGATTCCCTGCACGTGCAAGCCAAGGAGATATACTCTTCTTTGATAGCTAGCCCCTGCTTCCACAGCCTGTATGCCCCTTTTTTGCCCTTAGGCTTTCCTGGATTTCCCCATTTGGCCAGGAGGGTTTCTTAGCCCCTTTTCTACACAGTGGGATTGCCTCCTTCTATGCCTGAAGGATCACTTCCTTGAGGAATGACCACCCTTCCTGGACCCCCATTTTGTCAATGCTCTTGAGCTTTAATGCCTCACTAACTAATCTCCTAAGCACACTGAAGTCAGCCTTTCTGAAGTCTAGCACTTCTGCCCTCTGGTTACTTTTCCCACCATTTGCCAGATAGTGAATTCAATCAATTGATGGTCACTATCCCCTATGTTGCCTTGTACCTGCAGATTCCCCACCAGGTCATCCCCTGTAGCCAGCACCAAGTCCAGCAAGGCATCCCCTCTAGTGGGATTGTATACCTCCTGCATTAGGTGAAGGTCCTGTATGCAGGTTAAGAACCTATGTGAGTGAGTAGTTCTGCCTGACTGATCCTCTCAGCAGATGCCAGGGTAGTTTAGGTCACCCATGACAACTGTATCTCTTGACTTCTGAGAGCTGCCTGGAGAATTCCAGGTCTAGCTCATTCTCCTGGTGTGGCAGTCTATATTAGACCGCCACTACCAAGTCCTTTTCCCCTCGACCCTCATGTGTCCTAACCTTCAGTACCTCAGTCTGGCTCTCCTCTGATCCCATCTTGATTACAGAAGATGTATATTGCTCCTTAACATAGAGAGCAACATCCCCCCACACTTCCCTTTTCCCCCACTCTATCCCATCTGTGCAACCTATAAACTTCAATGCCTACTGCCCAATTGTGAGTAGGATCCTGCCAGGTTTCAGTTAGCCAAACCAGGTTGAAGTTGTTGCTTGCATTGTGCCCCCCGTCCTGATGTCTATTGGGCCCTTTACTACTTACCTGGGCTGATCCATTGCATGGCTCATGATTCTCTGAACCTATGTTCTTGTTGTCCACAGCATTCCTGTCCCCCAATAAACCTAGTTTAAAGCCCTTTGGAGATTAGCCAGCCTTTAAGAGAACAAACTCTTACCTTTAGAAAAAAGATGAAGATCTCGTCCCAGGATACCTCTCTCATGGAAGTGTGGATTGTGGTTGTAGAAGCCAAAACCCGCATGATGGCACCAACTCTGGAGCTGCAGGTTGACTTCTCTGATGCAGACATTTTCATGTTGACAGCAACAGCTAACTGGGAGGATTGATGAGAAAACCACCTGTGTAATAAAAGACAAAGAAAAATAAAGCTAATACAATCATAGAGGATGATCAATTCAATACGGTTATCATTTAAACATAATAACTAATGAATTTTTGCATTGGAAGAACTTGTCTGTGATCAAGTGCAAAGAAGATAGTGAGAAGAAGGAATTTTGCATATCCTGCCATTTGAACTACACAATGCTTCAAGGCAGAGATACTAACTCGGAGATACCAACTTTACTGGAATGACCTCAAGTCGAGATAACCGGAAGAAACAATCTCTAATTAAAAACTGAGCATGGAAAAACAAAAATGTTGAACAAAGACTTGAAATCCCTATAAAAGTGAGATGCAGACAAGCCAAGATGGGGAATCCACTCTCTGCAACTTCCCGGAGCACAGGTGCATCTGTTCTTCCTCTGCTCCCATCACCCTCAATGAACCTGGAACTGGCCATCCACTGCTAACATTGAGTAACTTCTGCTAGTAACTATAACATCTTACCAGAGTGTTTTTGTCTGTATGTCTGTTTGTATGTATGCTTGTGTATGTCTGTTTGTATGACTGGTGTGTCCAAGCACATGTATCTGCTTCATGTAATCAATAAACATGGCGTTTTGCCTTATCCCCCTTTATAAGGTCTCACTCTTGATTTGAGCAATTGGCAAGTTAAAGTAACATTTTGGCG
Organism: Crocodylus siamensis; assembly: GCF_052110815.1. Taxonomy (NCBI): domain Eukaryota; kingdom Metazoa; phylum Chordata; order Crocodylia; family Crocodylidae; genus Crocodylus; species Crocodylus siamensis. Next base: position 40,134,141 of record NC_143404.1, on the reverse strand, counting down.
GAGAATGCATAGCAAGGTGTATGGTTTAATGCTGTGCTTATTGATTTGTTTGTTGGTCTAAGGTGTGCACACCACCTGGTGGTAGAAGTGCCAGGTACTGTGGTTCCAGGTTAGCCCAGCTGCACAAAAAAGATCAGTAGTTTTGGATTGCCTTTGGCCTGTGGGCGGGAAGTCCTCAGTAATTTTGGATTGCCCTTGGCCTGTGTGTGGGAAGTCCTCAGTAGTTTTGGAGTTAAGTCTTTTTGCTTACTTTATGAGGTGTTTTTGACATAAGAATCATGATTTATGGCTTCAGTGTTGTGGCTATTGGTATTGGTAACTGAGATTAAACACTAGGTAACAGAAAAACATGTTTAAGAAAAAAATAATACAGGAGGGTGGTACTGAGAGCCAGGGAACCTTACCCTAAGAACCCGGCAAAAATTTGGGCATAGCCCTTAAACTGAACAGGCAGTAGCAGATGCCTACACTATCACTGATTTGAAAGAAAAAATTGGAAAATATGTTGAATTGTATGATAAGCCTCCATATTCCATGAGAAAAGAAGCTGCAGTGATTTGGCTATTATGGGAGGCTTCTAATTTTTTTTTCCTTTGCCTGACAAATAGTCGGAAAGGGTGGCTCTGTTAAATAAACAACTTGCTCAAGTGATGGGGGATTTGAAAAGTTTAAAGGTAACTGCAGCAGGGGCACAAACATGTATAGAATCTTTGTGAGCTGCTCTAAAAAAAGTGAAGTTAGAGAACAAGAACTTAGAGGGACAAGCAGGAGGAAAAACTTAAGTTAAAACAAGAGACTCATATATTACAGGGGATGGTAAAGAAATTAACTTTGCAGCAGAGGCGTGTGCTTGCCAGTCACATCCTCTGTGATTCTATCATTAAATATTTAAGGCAGAAGTTGCAGTTTGCAAGCTGACAAGTGGCAGCAATAACCATGGGAAGCATTGAACATTTTGATACTCCAGACTGCTGACACCTAAGAGAAAAAGCCTCAGAGTGGAGCCTGTATCTTGACCAGATGTACTTTGCCGACTGATGGGTCTGAGGGTTGTGCTCGCCTGGAACAAAGGTATAGGGGCTGGTTCCTAAAACTGAGTCCAACAATTGGTAACTCCTCCGGGACACAAGGTAGTGACATGACTAATCAAAAAATTCGTTGATGCAGACTGATCTGTTCTAGAGGGTTTAGCTGAGACTGGTAGTAAGGTAGAGCTGTATGGTCATTGTGACTACATCTGTAAGTGTTGTGCAGGAGATGTTTGTTACTGCTGACTAGAAGACTGTCTGGGTCAGGCAGAATAGTGGACATGGTTACATTCTGTGATACACTTGAGATTAAGTAAGAACCTCCTGTTGTGTTTGCAATAGGAAGCTAGAGAGCAGAGAAAGTCATCTCTCTGCTTGAAAGGCTGTGTGAATGAAGAGGGTCTTTTAACCCTAAGGTCCTTGGGAATAGCTACGGTCTTCTGTGGAGAGAAGACAAAAGCAAGTATGTGTTTGCTGTGGAATTTGTAAAGTGTAAGTTAGAAGTGCAGTTATGATAAGGCAGAGTGTTATGCAGGCAATGCAGCTTCAGAGAGATCAGAGATGGTTAGAGGAATAAGAAAGAGACAAGGTATGTTACTGGACATCTGCTCAGGCAGTGGCAGAGAATTTGTAATTGGAAGTGAGGAGAAACTTGGTTCTCCCTGCCCTTCAGGATCAGTGAAGAGCCTAAAAGCGATAGAGATTGTTACAAGAGTGTAACAGCTTGTTTTGAGAAACATCAAAGTACAGCTGTGTAAACAGAAATCAGTGGCCAGAATTACTTTAAATTACTCTGGTCAGGGAAGAGAAGTGAGCTTATCAAAGGCATAGTTTAAAGGTTCCTTTTGCAGGCAGGAAGAGATTTTCCAAAGGGATTGTGTGTGGTGTGTAATTTGTCACACACACAGTCTTTCAGGGGGAGCATACCCTGACAAAAAAAAAAAACCCTTGGTAAAGACCAAAGAAAAAGGATAGAGGAAAGAGGAAAGTAGGAAAACAGGCTGAGAGGAAGCTGTTATAGAGTGAGATGTGGAAAGTGTTTAGAAAGAGAGGAGAGAATAAAAAAACCCAATCAGATTTTGAATGCTAGAATGGGTAGAAGAGTAAGAATGCAATTTTAAAAATGACTACTTTAAAGCAAGAAAAATGCAGTTTCTTTAAAGAAAAGTTGTGTCCTGATCTCAGAGTGACTGAGGTCATGCTGTGGTCTGTTTGGGTTAAGTACAACAACTTCTATTGCTGGTCCAATAAGAAGTCAGTAGCAGAGAAGACTAAGTTTTGTGCTAGAAACTGTGAATGAAGTGGGCTGTATTGCAGAGATTGTTGAGGTGTTTGTGGAAAACAGAAAATGAAGCAGTGTTGTATGTTTGCTCTGTGTATGTATTGCAAGGCAGAGACTGCTGGAAGTGTAAAATTATACTCCTATTGGTAATGGGGATGAGATGTCCAGAAATAGTGTGGGTATAATATAGGTATCCTAGAAAGAAAGGTGTTAGCTGCTGCTAAAGTTTTGATGGGATTGAGTGAATGATAGGATTAACCCAGCCAATTGAATGAAGGCAGTTCCTAAAGTTGGGGCAGAGTAAAAGCTTAAAATATGACAAGATACAGTGGTAAGTTAAAGTAACACCTGTGCCCCCAACTCCCTAAGCCTGGTCTCCAGAGCCTTGTAGTCACTCATGATGCAGTCTGGACTACACTTGGCTGCATCATTCATACCCACATGGATGAAGACCATGGAATAGTAATTAGAGGGCTGGATGAGGTTGGGAATCCTTGCAGTGATGTCTCAGATCCTGGCACTGGGCAGGCAGAAAACCTCCCATGCCATGGTGACCTGAACTACCCAGTCATTGATCCCCTGGAACGTCTCCATTTGGTTTTGAAGTTCCCTCACTACAGGGATCACCTGGCTGAGGAGGGCATTGCCAGCACTGAGGCTCTCAGTGGCCTCAAGGAAGGGCTTGAGGACCACTAAAATCTGGGAGATGGTGCCCCACTCTGCTCTGTTAAGGGGGCCTCTGATCCCAATCTCCCCAAGCAAGGCCATGTCATGGCCTTCTGTTGCTCCACCAGCCTCTTGAGCATCAGGTATGTGAATTCCCACTGAGTCTCCACATCCGGCACAATTTTGTACTGGGGGATGTTCAGCTCTGCCTGTTTGTCCCATAGCATCTTGCCCCCCTTGATAGTCTGGTGTACGTAGCCTGCCACCTTCCTGCATTTTGAAATAAGCTGGCTGGTAGTGCTGGCACCATCACCGGCAGCCCTGCTCCCCCTCCAAGGCATCCCTGATTATGAGGTGGAACTTGTGTGCCACACAGCAGATGTCAACAAAGCTGGCATCACAGACTGCTTTGATCATATTGGCCCCATTGTTGGTGATCATGAACCTGCAGGTGAGCTTGCCCTGCCCAGCGAGCTACCCCTGTACCAAGTGGTTCATGGCCCTCATGATCTCTGTTGCCATGTGGGACTCATCCATCATCTCAGCTTGAAGGAGAGCCCACCAATGGTGTGGCTGGTCACACCAGTGCCCTGTGAGGAAGACGTCTGCATAATCTCCACCCCGGCTGCTCTAGATGTCTGAGGTGAAGTGTGAGGCCACCTACAGACCTGCTTGTGCAGCTCCTGCCTCAAGTACTCCCTGCATGACTAATACAGGGATTGCATCACCATCCTGCATGGTGCTGCATGTGGGCACTTGGTATGATGGGGCCATGAGTGCCATGAGCTGCCTGAACCCTGGACGCTCAACTAAGGAGAAGGGCTGACCATCCACAGCAAGCATCGCCTCAGTGGTCTGGGTGATCTCGCTCACATTTACAACGCACCTCCCTTTCTTTCTGCCTTTTCCTCACTGTTCTAGGATGGCTTGACACTGCTTCGTGGTGATGGGGGGCTTTGGAGCGAGAGGGGGACTTCTTTTGGGACACATGCCAACTGGTGCCAGGATGAGGAGGAGCAAGGGCAAGGACCTGGTGCCTGCAAAGATGCATCAGCATCCCTGTGGTGCTCACATGTTTAATTCCTTTGCCCTGGCTGGTTTTGGCTAGGCAGTGCAGGCAGATAGCATATGTGGGATCATCTGCCAGCTCAAAATGATCCCAGACCACAGTACCCACTTGCTTGTGGGGTGCGGGTGCATGTGCAGAAGCTGCCTTTTTCCCTTCCTCAGCAGGCAGAGGCATAGCAATAGGAGGAGCGGACTCAGCTGAGCCACTTGCCTCCACAACCTCTACCTCAACCTCCTCTGAAGTGCCTTCTGGGGAAGGAGACCTGGCTCTAGGGGAAACTTGAGTGGGGTGGAGCACAAACTCAGCTGATTCCCCCTCCTTCCTCAGAATTTCCCTAGCTAGGGCTCTGAGATCCAGCTCCAGCTCTTAGTTTGGCACTGGAAGGCTCAGGATGGGAAGTGAAATGGAGGTGGAGGAGAATGTCATGCTGGTGCTGCTTGTTGTCATGGTGGTGGAGGGGGAGGAGGTTATGGCTGGTGCTCTTGGAGGGGATGCAGACTCAGGCACAGGCAGTGGCATTGGTACTACTCCCCTCTTCTTGCTGCCTGTACTATTGGAAGCCTCATGCCTGCTTGTTGTATTAAAGAGGCTGCAACTCGTTTGGGGGGGGGGTGCAGCTAGCAAGTGGGAAATAATAGCCGTTGTTGTCTGATACTGCTGAACTGCTGGAAGACACAGATCAATAACTGACCCCAAGGCAGAAAGCAGCTCAGTTCAAACAATTCTGCTTTGTCTGCTGTTTTTTTCCATCCCTTTCCCAGAACACTGGGCTTGGAAGGGACCTCAGGGAAGGATCACAGCTACACAGTCAATATCAAAGCAGTCCTTCCCCCTTCCCTCTCCTTATTTTTTGCTTCCCTGCAAGAGAACCCAGCTTCATTTTTTAAACATTTTGAAATGTTTTGACTGCCCTTGTTTAATTTCAAGGCTGTTTCAAAGACTTTCATTTCAATTTCCCTGTTTCAAGCTTGAAACGAGTCAAAACAGCATCAAAATAAAACTGCTGGAGAAATTTTGCACAACCCTACTAAAAAGCAGCAATGCTACACACATTAAAATTAACCCACCTCGCTGCTGGTGGGTGTAATAAAAGTCAGTGGTCAGCCAACTGTGCTGGGGGTCTGGATTCTGGGTCCCTGTGTCTCTGTGTTGATTTAATATTTCCTGGAATGTAGTCCAAGCACATTGAAAAGACAGACAGCTGCTGTTTTGATGCTGTCTTCCTATATTTCCTAGTGTGATGTCACAATTGCTAAGCAGTTGTTACCCTACTTTATCTTTCCAGGCAGTTTTATATTTTAAATCAATGTTTGCAGTTTCTTTTACACTTAGTGCCAATTTTAAACATTACAAACCTGGTTTGCTCCTCATTTCTAAGGTTGGTTTCTTGTTTTGCCTTTATTAGAATTTTTTGCTTTAACTTGTTGTTTTGCTAGTCTCCAAGGCTAAATGCAAAACTACATATCAGCTATTTGAGCCAATCTGAGGTTATTCTTGTTCCCCAAAAGGATTCTAAAAGTCTTGCCATTCATGTCAAGTAGCTAAAATAAGCCTATAATTTCCTTTTCATACTCACCAGAAACAAACTGACCTTGCTACGTTATGATGGCTCTTAAGGTGCTTTGCTGCTTAACCACTCAGATGCAGTTAACATGTCCTAAGTGTAGTGTGCAGTGAGAGCCGCTGAGAGTGTCAATACCTGGAGCTGAGAAAGAGTAAATTAAATGCCGACAGCTGTCCAATTAATAGTTTGATTTACAGTTCTTTTCTTTAATGAGAGAGAGAGCAAGCTGAGAGTGGGGATGGTGTGTGGGCAAGAATCCCAGTTTTCCTTGGAAGTTTCACCTGAATGCACAGGGGTGTCATCCTGATAGGAGGAAGTTTGCCAGACTTACCCAGCAGCAGTACTGCCAAGGAAAAAGAGAGAGTCACTTTGGTATTAGTTGGGATCGGAAGCTACCCTCCTGCATGTTAATTTTAACTCCCATCAAAGTCATAGCAGGTGAGAACAAATGCTAGGAGGAACAGCTCTGCCAAAGTATGTTATCTCTCTGATTGATCCAGGACACCTCCTTACAGGCTTTTTGTGCATTGGCCAGGAAACCGGAAATGGATGGAAAAGATCAGTATGTATCTGCAGCTGCCCACAGAATGACAACAAGCCTATGCTCTTACGGTTAAGATATTGCAGGGGCGAAAAGCCCAAATGCAAGAACTAGTAAGGGTAAGAGCACAGGTAGCTGAAGCTAGAACAATGATTTTGTCTCAACAACAGGAGCTTAGTGAAAAACTAGAAGTAAGACCCATAACCATCCATACCAGGTTTGAGTGGACTAGGCTACCAAAGATGATGATGTCTGATGATGTTGAAGCATTTTTAGAAGGGTTTGAGAGGGCCACTGTCGCAGCAGCCTGAGCTAGGAAGGAATGAGCTATACAGCTAGGGCCATTACTGATTGGGACAGCACAGGCAATGTATAGGGCTGTATCACCAGAAGAGGGCAGGTGTTATGAGAAAGTGAATGAGGCTATCCTATATAGGTTGGAGATTTTGCGAGAAATGTACAGACAGAAATTTAGGGCTAAAAAGAAACCGGAAGTGATGTGACCCAGGGTGTTAGCACAGATCTTGAGAGACGCAACTACTGGATCCAACCAGCTAGCAAGACCACAGAAGAGGTAGTAGATCTAGAGGTGTTGGAGCAGTTTGTAAAAGACTTGGAGCTGAATACACAAAAGTGGGTAAAGAGGCATCAACCCAGATCCCTGACAGAGGCATTAAGGGTAGTAGAGGACTATACTAACGTTGAATATGACCCTGAGCCAATAAAAAGGGAAAAGGGAGGGAGTATGGGGGCACCAATCTATGCAGAAAATCACAACAAAGGAAAGAGAAGTGAGGGGATGAGGATGAGTGCTAAAGAAACCCAGGGTTCGGATTCTAGAGAGGTGATTTGCTTTGGATGTGGAGAGGGAGAGCACATAGCGAGGTTCTATAACAAAAGAGAGAGGAGTGAGGGGATTCATGAATTTCCCCATGAAGAGCAGATGTTCTGCAGTTTCAGGAAGCACAAGGGGCCATGTCATAAGGCAAAGCCCATTGTGGAGGTGAGAATAGGAGACCTAGTGGTGCACGCTGTTGTTGACACAGGGTGCACCCAAACCATGCTGAGGTCAGATCTAGTGACTCCTGAGATGGGAGAATTGACATTTCTGGTTAACATGGTTTGTACACGAGGGGCCTCCTATACCTATAAGAGGAAGAGGCTGAGATTGAAGGTCCTGGATCAGATGGAAGAGATTGCAATCGGGTTAGTGGAGACCCTACCCTGTCCAATGCTTTTAGGTACCATCTGGTCTCTCTTGCAAGAGGTGGTAGCAAAGGCTATGGGGGAACTTAGTGCTCGAGATTATGTGAGGCAGGTTGAGGGGGTCTTGGTGAGGGAGAGAGTGGTCGAACATGAACCTTATGAGGAGGAAGAAGGAATAGACTTAGAAGATATAATAGGTGAGGGCCAGTTCAGGGAGCACCAGGAACAGGAACTGTTGTTCCAAAACCTTTTTGAACAAAACCTGACCAAGAGGGAGGAGGAGGTATTCAGACCAGAATTGGTGAACATAGTCCTGCATTTCATGGTAAGAAATGGGATATTGTACTAGTTGGATAAATGCAAGAGAGGTGAGGAAGTGGCCCAAATCCTGGTACCCAGACAGCATTGGTTGCAGCTGTTGAAGGTTGCTCATGCGTTACCTATGAGGGGGCATTTGGGCTGGGATAAAACAGAAGCCCAGCTGAAACAGAGGGTTTTTTGGCTCAGTATCTGCAAGATTCTACAGAGATATTGTAAGGAACGCCTGGAGTGTCAAAGGGTATCCGGTTATAAACCTGCGAAAGTACCATTAATTTCTATGCCCCAGGCAGCACACCCATTTGAGAGAATTGTCTTGGATATTGCGGGGCCCTTCCTGAGAAGTTCAGTGGGGTTTCAGTATGTGTTGGTGATGATAGATTATATGAAGCATTTCCCAGAGGTGATACCATTAAAAAAATGTTACTACACCCAAGATAGCAGAGGAATTGATAAAATGGGTATCGAGGGTGGGCATACCCCAAGAGATTTTAATGGACCAAGGGCAAAAGTTTATGTCGGGGGTGTTGAGATGGGTATGTAAAATCCTGAAAATAAAGCAGCTCAGAACCTCAGTTTACCATCTTCAAAAAGATGGGCTTGTAGAGAGTTTTAATAGAATGCTGAAGGGTATGCTGAGGACATGCATACATGGTGACTTCAAGAAATGGGAGTCCCTATTACCCCCTTTATTCTTTGCAATCTAGGAAGCCCCACAGGTGTCCATGGGATGTACCCCATTCAAACTAATTTGTGAGCACAAGCCAAGGGAACTGCTCAATATTATTTGTGAGGGATGGTCTGAGGGACACCCAGAAAGGGAAAAGCAGCCCTAGTACATGTTAGACTTCCATGAATGGTTGGAAAGAGCCAGAGATATGATGCAAAAGAATCTGGGACTAAGTCAGCAAAGGCAAAAGTGAAGTTATGACATCCATGCTAAGGAAAGGGAGTTGAAGGTGGGAGATTGGGTTTTAGTGCTGTTACCTGACAGCAGTCATAAATTGCTGGCACAGCAGCAAGGCCCATTCCAAGTGAGGAGAAGGCTGGGGCCTGTGAACTATGAGGTCCAAAGGACTAGACCTTTAAATTAGGCTTGTTGGGGGAAGGGGAAGATGAGGGCAAAGGAAGCCGTGGACTGCCAAACCAAGCAACACCCACAAATACAGCCCAGCCTAGACCAACGATCGGAACATATACACAGGTAAGCAACAGGGGCCAGGGCAATGCTGAGATTAGGGGGCCAGTGCACACATCCTCAGGAGGCCTCAAATGCCTCTACACAAATGCTCATAGTATGGGAAACAAGCAGGAGAAACTTACCCCCCTGCTACCTGACAACAACCCAGACATAGTGGGGCTCACTGACACGTGGTGGGACCCAACGTATGACTGGGCGGTGAATATCAAGAGCTATAGGCTGTACAGGAGAGACAGGATAGGAAGGAAAGGTGGGGGAGTGGCACTCTACATTAAGGAGGAATACACATCCTTAGCAAAGAATCAGAGGAGGGGCACTCTGAAGTGCTCTGGGTTAGAATACAAGGCAGTTGAGGGGAAAGAGATTTAACGGTAGGGGTCTACTACAGGCCACCCAACCAAGGGGAAGAGCTAGACCAGGAATTAAGTCAGCTCACGGAGGTAGTTAGGTCAAAGGGTGTGGTCATCATGGGCGACCTGAACTTTCCACACATCTGCTGGGAAAAGCAATCAGCCAGGTCTGACCGCTCACATAGGTTCCTAGCCTAAATAAAGAACCTCCATCTAACACAGGAGGTGCACAGCCCCACCAGGGGAGATGCCTTGTTGGACCTGGTGCTGGCCATCGGCAACAACCTGGTGAGGGGGTTGCGGGTGCTCGACCACCTGGGTGATGGCGATCATCACCTGCTGGAATTCACCATCCAGCGCAAGGTGGCAAAGCCCTGCAGTAAGGCAGCAGCCCTAGATTTCCGGACGGCGGACTTCAATGAGCTAAGGAGAATAGTTGGGGAAGCACTGAGGTCCTGGAGGGGGAGGGGAGCCTGGTGTCCAAGAAGAGTGGTCGCTCCTTAAGGAGATGATCCTCCAAGCCCAAAGGGAGATAATCCCAACACGGATCAAAGGGAGCATCCAGGAATGTCTCCTAGCTAAAAGGGAGGCTTACACCCAATGGAAGGGAGGGGCCATCACCAGGGAGGATTATACTGCAGTCGCTTGGGGATGCAGGGGGGCAGTCAGGAAGGCCAAGGCAGAGATGGAACTGGGACTAGCTTCCCAGATTAAGGACAACAAGAAGTCCTTTTTTAAATACATAGGCGGCAAAAAGAAGGTTCCAGGTAATGTGGGGCACCTGCAGGATACGATAGGAAATTTGGTCATCACACTAGATGACAAAGCTAACATATTTAACAATTTCTTTGCCTCCATTTTCCTGAGCAGGGACCAGAAACACCACCCCTCTGCTGGGCCCCCCTTAGACCTCAGGGAGGTGCATCTAGGCCAAGGGTTAGTGAGGAACTAGTTAGGGAACTTCTGGAGCGACTGGATGTATTCAAATCAGCTGGTCCAGATGATCTCCACCCTCAAGTACTGAGGGAATTAGCTGAAGTCATTGCGGGACCCCGGGCACGGCTTTACGAGCACTCGTGGTGCTCTGGTGTGGTGCCAGAGGACTGGAAGAGGGCCAAAATGGTTCCCATCTTCAAAAAGGGGAGGAAGGAGGACCTGGGGAACTATAGGCCAGTTAGTTTTACCTCGATCCTGGGCAAGCTTTTTGAGAGAATTATTCTGGCACATGTCCACGAGGGGCCAGCAGGGGAGATTATGATTAGGGGCAACCAACACGGGTTCATCAGTGGCAGGTCCTGTCAGATCAACCTGGTGGCCTTCTATGACCAGGTCACCAAAATCCTTAGATGCAGGGGTAGCAGTGGACATAGTCTTCCTGGACTTTTGGAAGGCCTTCAACATTGTCTCTCATCCCGTTCTCATTAAGAAACTGAGGGACTGTGGTGTCAACATGTACACAGTCAAATGGGTCGCTAACTGGCTGGAGGGCCGCACCCAGAGAGTGGTAGTGGATGGGTTATTTTTGACCTGGAGGGATGTGGGCAGTGGGGTTCCACAGGGCTCGGTCCTCGGGCCCGCACTATTCAACATCTTCATCAGTGACTTGGCCGAGGGGGTAAAAAGCATCCTGTTCAAATTTGCTGATGACACTAAGATGTGGGGGGATGTGGGCACTCTAGAAGGGAGGACTAGGCTGCAATCAGAACTAGACAGGTTACAGGGGTGGGCGGATGAGAATAGGATGGGATTCAACACTGACAAGTGCAAGGTGCTGCACCTGGGGGGAAGAACCAGCACCATACCTACAGGCTGGGGAACTCCCTGCTCATCAGTGCAGAGGCAGAAAAGGATCTTGGAGTCATTATTGATGCCAAGATGAACATGGGCCGGCAGTGCGGGGATGCAGTCAGGAAGGCCAACTGTATCTTGTCATGCATCCACAGATGCATCTTAAGCAGATCCAAGGAGGTGATCCTCCCACTCTAGGCAGCACTGGTCAGGCTGCAGCTGGAGTACTGCGTCCAGTTCTGGGTGCCGCACTTCAAGAGGGATGTGGACAGCATGGAGAAGGTCCAGAGGAGGGCCACTCGCATGATCAGGGGGCAGCAGGGCAGGCCCTATGAGGAGAGGCTATGGGACCTGAACCTGTTCAGCCTCAAGAGAAGGCTGAGCGGGGATCTAGTGGCTTGTTACAAACTGGTCAGAGGGGACCAGCAGGCATTGGGGGAGTCCCTGTTCCCCCAAGCACTAGGAGCCCTTGGAGAAGCCTGTTGGTGATAGTGCCAAAGACAGAAGGCACTATCCGCGTCCATATGGATTTTAGGAATGTAAATAAAATCACGACTTTTGACACATTTCCTATGCCACAGATAGAAGAAATGTTAAAAAAGATTGGCCAGGCCAAGTATATCTCGACCTTAGACCTTACAAAAGGTTACTGGCAAATTCCCATGAAGAATAGGGATAAGGATAAAACAGCCTTTGGGACCCCATGAGGACTATTCCAGTTTAAAAGAATGCCATTTGGTCTTCATGGATAAGACATTGGCTCCTCATCAGAATTACGCCTTGGCATATATTGATATTATAATATCTTCACCCATCTGGGGGCAACACTGCCAACATCTATGGGCGGTTCTATGGGGACTCCAAAAAGCAGGCCTGACAGCAAATCCGAAGAAGTGTAGTTTGGGACAGGAGGAGGTTAAATATCTTGGTTTCCAAAAAGGCCAAGGCCAGGTGAGACCACTAGCAGATAAGGAGGAGGCTATAAGGGCTTATAAATTGCCAAAGACACTGAGACAGCTTAGGTCATTTCCTGGGTTTGTAAATTACTATAGGAGAGGTGTTAGACATTTTTCTGAGATTTTGGCCCCATTGATGGATATGATGAAGGGAAGACCCTGACAGTTAAGTTTGTCGGAACCTGTGATAACAGCTTTCAAGGAAATTAAACAGTTAATCTGTAAGGCCCCAGTCTTATATACCCCTAGGTTTCAGAAGCGGATGCCTCAGGATGTGCCATGGGGTTGGTGTTGTTTCAAAAGTGGGAGGGTGAGGAATGCCCAATAGCCTATGCTAGCAAGAAGTTTTTGAAACCAGAAACCAGGTACTTGACAATAGAAAGAGAATGCCTAGCCATCAGGTCAGGGGTCGAGTTGTTTAGGTATTACTTACTTACTGGGATGGAAGTTTGTGTTGATCACAGACCATGCACCTTTGAAGCAGTTGCAAACCTCAAAGACTGATATCACCTTCATTATACAGTGGGCTTTGGCACTGCAGCTTTTTCATTTTTCAGTAGAGCATTGAGCAAGAAAGAGGAATATAGTAGCTGACTTTTTATCTCAATCTACAAGTGATGAAGATGAAACGATGGAAAGAAAGGGAGAGCAGATAAAAGACCATGAATGAACATTCCCAGTAGGAATTTTTGACCTGCAAACATGAACTAAGAGGGGAGGTGTGTAACAGGAAGCCAGTGAATACCGTGCAAGGTATTGGCTGGGGAGATAACGTCATTTCCGCCGGCACCAGGAGGATCCGCAGAGCTGGAGAGCGTCATTTTTTAAAAGTATTAACTGACTGAGCTCCTATAAGAGGAGCTCTACCTGATCAGTGTTCTTCCCTGGAAGGGGAGTGGAGCCAGAGCCAGAGCCAGAGCCAGAGCTCTTCAGCCATTTCACTTGGAGGCATGGAAGCAGAGCGGGCAGTGTGCCTGAAGAAAGCAACCGGCAGATAGTTTGCTGTACTGAAATGAAGTTCAGCAGCGACCTTGCGGAGCAGGTACTCATGTCTAATTAGAGACTTTTGTTGACACTTACCGTGCACGGACATTTTTTTGGAATTGATTACGTAATCTTGTCTGGCTGTAAGTTGGACTTCTTTGGATGGAGAGAAAGAGTAAATTAAAAGCCGGCAGTTGTCCAATTAATAGTTTGATTTACAGTTCTTTTCCTTAGTGAGAAAGAGAGAGCGAGCTGAGAGTGGGGACAGGTTGTGGACAAGAATCCCAGTGTTCCCTGGAAGTTTCACCCGAACGCACAGGGGTGTCATCCTAATAGAAGGAGGTTTGCCAGGCTTACCCAGCGGCAGTGCTCCCAAGGAAAAAGAGAGTCACTTTGCTATTAGTCAGGATTGGCAGCTATTCTCTTGCATGTTCATTTTAACTCCCATCAGTCATGGCAGGTGAGAACAAACGCCAGGAGGAAAAGCTCTGCCAAAGTACATTATCTCTCTGATTGATCCAGGACACCTGCTTACAGAAACCAATGCATTTAAAAAAATTTGAAATGAACTGAATTGCACCTGAGAAGCTATAAAGTCAGTGGTTATTACTGGCAAGAATAACTCAGTATATGTGGGAGCATTTTATTTAGCTATTTTGTGCTCTGCAAAAGCAGGAAAACTCCAACAGAGAGAAAAAAACAAAACTTTTTTTCCAGCTGCTTTGAACACAGCGAGTGTGTTTACACGTGCATTAATTCTGGCTTAAATTTACCGCACAGTAAATTACTGCACAGTAAGTGGGAATAAGCCAGCATCTACATCCGCAGGTGTTAAGGTGCATTAACACTGTGTATGGATTGAATTGGGACTAAAGATAGTTCCAAGTCAATCCACACACGCAGTGCTATTGCATAATAAGGCATTTACACATGTTACTGTGCAGTAACTAATTGGGCGTAAATTTGATACCTGCATGATACAGGTATCAAATTTATGCTCAATTCAGCATATGTCATCATATTTACTGCGCAGTACAGATGTGCACATGCAGACATGTGCCCATACTGTGCAATAATTTTGGTTACTCTGCAGTAAATGTGCATGTGTAGACATGCCCAGTGTCACTGATATTGGGAGAAAAGACAGAATAACACTGACCTCATTTCTTTGCTAAATGACGGTGTCTCACAGAATAGGGGAGATAGTGAAAAATGTAAAACAACATCTCCCAGCCAGAATAAAACATAGCTACTTTCTTTTGTATAGTTAGATGAACTGACAGATGTGGGGATGGGCTGACAGATGTGCTACCCTTTGGATAAATGCAAATATGATTGAAAGTCAGCAGCGATGTCTTCTTAGCTGGGGAGTCTTCCCCTACTTGGACTGGCACTGATGGTGTTTCCAGCCTTTCAAACAATTTGGTTGAAAAGCAAGGCCCTGACTAGGCTGTTGTGTTGGAATATGTATAGATAGTGGTTGAGAAGTGTCCAGAAGCTGCTTGTGCTCATTACTTATATTTAGGTACTACGTAGACCAGAGGTATCAAATATTATGCTTATGGGCCAGATCTGACCCATAAAGTCATGTCTTTTGTCCTGTGGGGCTCCTGGAGCAGTCATGAATCCAGGGGCAGGCTGAGTGGGGCGTGGGGCTGTTGCCGGCACAAGGTGCCCGAGGGAGGCAACAATTGGGTTCGTTGCCCGGTGTGCGTCGCGCCAATAAACACACTGGGGGGAGAAGCAGACAGAGTTTATTTGAGCTCAAGTAAAAGGCACAGGGAGACTGTATGGTCTCAAATCCTGCGCCCCTAGCCCTGCAACAGTGTATTTTTATACCCCGGTCACTCCCAGCAGTAATTTTCCACTAATTGGCTTCCACCCCCCCACCCCTTCCACCCTCCCCCTTCCCTCCTCCCTTCTCTTTCTGAGCGGTGTCCTTGCATTCCACAGATAACAGTTTTAGGGAGTTTCAGCCTGCCTGCTACTCATCCTGTTTTTCCAGTATTACAGGAGGTTACAAAAAGTTCAGGAAAGGGTTACAAAGGTTCAGGGAAAGGGGGGGGGCCCTGGCTTGCCCAGAGCAGGGGGGCTTCTTCGACCCTCGTGGTCTTCCATCCCTCTGAGTTACCTAGGGTTATGCCCAGTGACACCAACAGGGCCTACCACCAAAATCTGTTGTATGGAGTGCTGTTGGGGTCATGTATCAGCGGCAGGGAATAAGCACTGTCTATGTTACCCCTGATAACTCTCACTGCTAGCCCTGCTCCCAGTATTAGTCCTGGATTGGGCTTGTGAGGAGCTCCACTGTCCAGATCTAACTCCAGGAGCTGGGGAGCAGGGGGAAGGGAAGGCAAACCAGTTTAGTCCTCTATAATAATCACCAAACATACTGTAGTATTCACCAGAAGCCCTAGCCCCTCAGAATACCAGTGACTGCAGAAAACCTTGGCTTGCTCAGTAAAGCTAGGTCATTTGATAAAAGTGCATCAGCTGAATTCCTGTTTGCTGCTTTTTGCAAAGAGATGAACAAGGAGCACTATGGCAACATGGGAACTCCCTGACCAGCCACAATGCTAGTCTCCCACCTGCCTCTAGGCACGCTGTCTGCCTCTGTCTTCTGCCATGCCTTGTTGTTAAATGATTTGGGTCTTAATTAGGCAGGAGGCTGCCCGTTGTATGCCCTGTTCTCCTGGGCCTATGTATGCAGGTCCAACCACTCCTGTACTGCATCCCAAGCCTCGCAAATGACATGTTGTTCAATAGCCGGCTCAAGGCCGGGCCCAACTAGACACACAGTTGTGTCTCTGTCACACTGCCTTGTTTCCAGCCACACTCATACCACCCCTCTCTCACTGGGACCCTTTATACTCCACCGACTCTCACCCGGTCTCTTGTGTACCACCCCTGTATGCCATACTCATCCCACTCCACTCCATGAGATCCTCGGGCTTAGCTCTCCCCTCTTCAGTCAGCCCTGGCGCAGTCTCTCGGGCATCTCCCGCCACCCCACTGTGCATTGACTGAACAATTGCTCAACTGTGAACCTACTTTAGCCCAGCCTCTGGCCCACCTTTGGCCTCAGGTGCCTGAAAGCTTACCTGGACCTTGCAAACCCTGTCCTCAGGGCCTCATCTAACTCACTCTCTTGCTCTCAGGGCCTCAACACTCTTGTGCAGGCCAATAGGTGCCCCTCTGCACCCTGCTCTGCACCTCCGCCTCTGCTGTGGAACATACTCTGCCCCCTATGCTGGGACCTGGGATCGAACATGCCCACAGGCTCAGGTACCACTCATCGGTGTGCCTGGCCCACCATTCTCACTCTCCAGGGTCTTGCACCCCACACGGACTCAGATGCCACCCTTGGGCATCTCTGGCACTCTACTGCTTCTGATGATAAATAACCCACCCAAAGGTGGGGACTGGGATTCAGGCACCCCTCCTTACCTTTCACTGGGGTGGTAACTGGCCTGGCATTTCTGAGGGACTGTTCCACCATGAACAGCTCCAGCAGGCCACCCATCCCCAGCAGGGTGCAGTTTTAGGTCATGCGTAGGACCCAGGAACCTCCTAGTCATCTCCATAAGCCCCTGTCCTTTCGTCCTAGTGTTACCAGAGCAGTAGCTCCATTGGGAGATGCTGTTTCCTCAGTGCCAGGCAGCAGAATGCTACCTCCAGCCCTGCCGGCCTGAATCTTAAAATGGCCATTCATTAGAGCTGGGGCTGCACCTGCCAGTTGCCTCTTCACACTCTTAAGGTGGCAGACACCAAAGGTGTTCTTCCACACACCTTTCCCTCTTAAAATAGTTCCTGGGGAAGTTTTCCCTTGCTGCTCTGCTGAAGCAGGCTCCCCTCAGAGCCTTTGAAAGCCCTTGAGTGGTGAGCACCTCAAAGCACCAGCAGCTTCTCTGTCACACCAGTTACTACCAATTATGCTCACTTCTCTGAGCTGCATAATAAGCTTGTTATTTTTGAAAAAAAGCATAAATCAAGCTTTTATAAAATTATAAAGATCTTGACTAGCTAGCCTGGGTTGTCTATGTAGCAGATATTTTCATTCATCTGAACGACTTAAATTTCTGCTTCCAAGGAGCTCTGCTATAGCATTTAAGAAGGGTAGAATAATTAATTTTTTATTACACATTCATGTGCCTGCTCTGCTAACAATACCACAGCAGTTCTGTGCGCCTCAGCCCTCAACACTTCTGAAGAAATGCCCCAAGGATGACATTCTGTTCTTTCCTGATCACTTAAGTGGCTATTTTTTTAATGTTCATAGGGCATTTTGGCACTTCAGCATCTAGGTGGTTCTGTTTTTGGATGCATAGCCCTGCACCAGTGGACATCTGCACACGTGCCCCGACTGAGCATGCACAGTAGGAGCCATAGTCCTGCACACCCCTTCGGGACATGCAGTGCACTTACCTGCCTGAAAACAGTCACCAGAACCTATAACTTCAGGAAAGGAGCAGTCATGTGCAGGGGCATATCCAGAGGGCTGCAATGGTGAGGTTGCAACCCCCTTCCACAGTGAAGGTCACATGCCAGAATCTCCATTTCCCCATGCCCAAGTCCTCTGCAGTGTCTGGGGCATGGTTGGAGCCCTGGGCTGGAGTGGGACACCCAGAGGGATGAAGCAGGGGACAGGTGAAGAAGATGGGAAGGGGGGCAGGATGCCCACTGCTGCTGCTACCCCCTGCTGACACAGGGGTGGAGAAAGTCCCAAGACCGCTTCTGCCTTGTTCCAGCTGAGAGATGTGAGGAGCAACTGCATGGGATGCCAGTATGGTGTCAGTGGCAACAGCAGCTTCAAATCCCTACTCCCTGCCCCTTCCACCACAATTCCCCTGCAGCCCAGAGGCTCCAAGCTGCTGGAAGCAGCTGTGCAAGAGTGACCAAAAGGTCTGAGGACAGCAGCAGCAGTAGGTGATGCCCCCTCCAGCACTTGCTCCCAGACTGTGGAGGACACCTGGGGCAGAGCAGGCAGCAGGAGCACCTGGAAAGGGGTGAGGGAATGCTGCCATTCCAGCCCTGTGGAGCACTCCATGCAGATGCTCCCCATAACTGGGGGAGTCAGTTGGGGACAGCAGTGGCAGTGGGATTCAAGGTGCTCTTGCTCCCTGCTGCTGCTCCTTGGTATCTCCAGTGGTTTGGGAGCAGGTGCTTGAAGTAGGGATTTGCCTGTTATCACCACCACTGTCCCCAGTCAAAACCTAGAGCCTAGACTACTGCTGTTTCCAAGTCCCTCAACTACAGCATGATAAGAGGGTCAGCTGAGAATAGTGGCAGCGGCAGGCAGGTCCCTGCTGGAGATGGTAAGGGGAATGGGAGAGGAGGTGCCTAATCTGGAAAGAAGGGAGTGTTGAGAGCAGTAGGGGGAGTTGTACCTGCTTTAGAAACTTGAAAAAGTCTGCCAACAGGGAAGGGGGGCGGGGAGGAGGCAGCTGTGTTCCCTGTGGCATCAGTGGCATCTCCCACACCATGCTCTGTAAATCACTAGCTCCACTCATAGCTGCATGTGTCTCTAGCTTTGTATAACTTAGTGGCTTGGCGCTCTTCTGCAATGCTGGAGGTCTGGGTTTTGGTTCCCCCTTTTCTGGTGTCTCTTGCTTCCTAGGACAGCACTCAAACCACCACACCAGGTGTCAGGCATTACTCAGACTTTTATCTGGTGTTCCTTTTGTAGCTGAGCCACTGAGCTCTGGAAAAAATGGATGGAGGGCAGTGCAGGAGAAAGTTTCTGCCTCACTAGAAGTAAGGATCCAAGCTAGAATCCAGGGGCCCTCGAGTCACCTCACTGAACCATACACTCTCTAGTTTTCTTTTTTCTTCCTGGTTCCACATCTCTCCCTCTCATGGCTGCCCAGGAAACCAACTTCAGAAGGAGTGCTCAAGGGACTAGGTAGTGGTTGACCTGTGGTGTGGTGATTAGCAGGCTGAGATGGGAAATTAGGTTTAAATAAACTCTGGATAAAGACTGCCTAGAACCTAGGTCCACTGGCTTTCCAAGTAAGTACCCAAGGCACCCAGCTATCTGTTGGGGACAGGAGACAGGGCAGTCTTTCTTCTCCCCTTCTCACACCAGTCTGGGTCCATACACAGGTGTCCATGTGTCCAGGAACAGAATGGTCTAGGATACATAAATACCCAAAATGGCTTCTTGAGCAATCAGGAAAGAACAGAATCCCACCCCACATTCATATGCTGTGCCACAAACAAGCCCTCCCCTTGCTGAGGCTCGCGCCCTCTCACAGTCTCTTTAACCTGCCAAGACTATTGCCTACATTCCCTGACACATTGGGACTCAAAGGGCCCCCGTATTGCACACTGGATTTCCTTTACATTCTCCTCCTCTTTCCCACTGGCTGGAAGGAAACTGGTCAACCTGCTTTGCCAGCTATGAGAAGTATTTCATGTCAGGCTGACTCTGAGTGGCTGAGCTCTATGGGGGACTAAACAAGGGGTCCTGGGGGGAACCGGCCCAGCTGCTGACTCCCTCTCATCATTCACAGGAAGTAGATCTCATGAGAGTGAAGAATAAATTGATTTCCTTAAACTGTTGTCCTCTCTAGGGTCCAAAGGTCAGAGGGTCTGTTGGCTGTGAGAGCCAGGAGAGAAGTGAGATGTGGGGAGAGCCTTGCCAATAAAGAGTAAGACTTTGGCTAAATTACACTAGGTTTTCACCAGGCTCCTGGACATCCCCACAAATTAGCAGATGTGTCACCAAAGGGGGACCAGCTCTCTGGTAGCTCTTACATTGGACCTTCAGTTGCAGGGAGAGAGCAGGAACCAAGCATCTTCCATTTCTGTACATTATATGTACACATTATATGTTCATTATATGTTCACATGTGGGGAAAAGGTTTGGTTTCGTTCTGTTTCCCTGACACATTCCTGCCTGGCAAAAGAATAAGCTCTCTCTAAGCCTCCTGGGATAGCCAGTGCAGAGGTTTAATGCTCAAGTGAGCAGAGCAAGATGGGTATCTCCTTGGTGGGGAGTGTAAAGGGGACACATGGAGAATAGGCAGGTAGAAATGGCCCAGGTGGGAGTGGGTGCCCTTTAGGACAGTGAGGAAGCATGTTTCCCAACATCTACAGGCTTTTGCAGGAAATTTCATGCCTGACTTTGAGGAAGCAAAGCCATAATTTCACAGAGGTCCCAGCCTCCCTCTCTGTCTCTCATCTGCTCCTGTTTCCATAGAAGCCACCGAATCAGTTTCCATGGAGATGGAGGGAAGTGCTTGATTTCAGAGCAATGAAAAGAAGAGGGGCTGGACAAAGCTGAGGGGACCAAGATGGTTAACAAGCATCAGAAAAAAATACAGTGCACAACAGCAATGAGTATAAACAAGTATCTGCAGCTTCACCTCAGAGAGAAGAGAGAGTGGGAAACTGAGGGGAAAAACAGGATAAAAAACAAGGATGGCAGCTCTGTTCAGGCCCTGTCCAAAACCACAAATCCTTCCAATCTGTGGCATGATGTTCCATGGGTTATTAGGTACATTTGGTGACAGCACGGCATGCTCACATAGGGTGGGGTACGTGTGAACTAACAGTGATTGAATAATCTCCTGTACAGCATTCTCCGTGGGGCACAAGCATTTTACCCTGTAATTCTCAGTGGGCACATCTACATGAGACACTATGTCACCATAGTGATAAGCAAGATCGCTACAGTGACATAGTATCTGCCCGCACAAACTGTGATGCTGATACTACTTTGGTGCAGCAAAGAGTTACATCACCATAGCTCATTGCTATGGTGATGTAGCATCTAAAAATAACCACACGCTACTGGGACTGCACTTACTAGAGCAAGTAGCAACTAACTGCACAGTACCAAATTCGCAGTCAGGGGCACCCACAGAGGGGGTGTCACATGCCCACACTAGAGTGAAAAACCCTTCCTTCTAGAGCAACTTCCGCCTAGAGGTATCATAGACATGTATGAAAGCACACAGCTCTCACTACGAGGCTGGGGAGAAAGCACTGTTATCCTCCAGTCATTGAGGGAGGAAACCAAGGCATGGAGAAGTTAAGGTCCATGTTTGGAAAAGGATGCTGTTTCTTTTGCAAGCACCCAAGTGGCACATAGGGAATGCCTGCTTTCATCATAGTTTCATAGTTTCATAGTTGGTAGGGTTGGAAGGGACCTGAGCAGATCATCAAGTCCGACCCCCTGCCATGGCAGGAAAGAGTACTGGGGTCAAACGACCCCAGCAAGGTGTTCATTTAACCTCCTCTTAAAAACCCCCAGGGTAGGAGCTAGCACCACTTTGCTTGGAAGTTGGTTCCAGATCCTAGCCGCCCTGACTGTGAAGTAGCGCCTCCTGATGCCTAGTCTGAATCTCCCCTCTGCCAGCTTGTGACCATTATTTCTAGTCACTTCTGGTAGTGCTTGGGAACAGGGACTCCCCCAATGCCTGCTGGTCCCCTCCGACTAGTTTGCAAATGGCCACTAGATCCCCCCTCAGCCTTCTCCTGTGGAAGCTGAACAGGTTTATGTCCCACAGCTTCTCCCTGTAGGGCCTGCCCTGCTGCCCCCTGATCATGTGAATGGCCCTCCTCTGGACCCTCTCCATCTTGTCCACATCCCTCTTGAAGTGCGGCACCCAGAACTGGACGCAATACTCCAGCTGTGGCCTGACCAGTGTTGCATAGAGGGGGAGGATCACCTCCTTGGACCTGCTTGAGATGAATCTGTGGATGCATGACAAGGTGTGGTTGGCCCTGCTTTACCGCGTCCCCCCACTGCCGGCCCATGTTCATCTTGGCATCAATAATGACTCCAAGATCCTTTTCTGCCTCTGCACTGATGAGCAGGGAGTTCCCCAGCCTGTAGATATCCTGCTGGTTCTTCCCCCCAGGTGCAGCACCTTGCACTTGTCAGTGTTGAATCCCACCCTATTTTCATCCGCCCACCCCTGTAACCTGTCTAGTTCTGATTGTAGCCTAGTCCTCCCTTATAGAGTGCTCACATCGCTCCATATCTTAGTGTCGTCAGGAAATTTGAACAGGGTGCTTTTTACCCCCTTGTTCAAGTCACTGATGAAGATGTTGAACAGTGTGGGCCCCAGGACCGAGCCCTGGAGGACCCCACTGCCCACATTCCTCCAAGGTGAAAATAACCCATCCACCACCACTCTCTGGGTGCAGCCCTCCAACCAGTTAGCAACCCATTTGACTGTGTAGGTCTTGACACCACAGTCCCCTGGCTTTTTAATGGGAATGGGGTGAGACACAATGTTGAAGGCCTTCCTAAAGTCTAGAAAAACTATGTTCCACTGCTACCCCTGCATCTAAGGATTTTGTGACCTTGTCATAGAAAGCCACCAGCTTGGTTTGACAGGACCTGCCTCTAATGAACCCGTGTTGCTTGCCCCTAAGCATAATCTGGAAAAGGGCCAATGTGGTTCCCATTTTCAAAAAAGGGAGGAAGGAGGACCCAGGAAACTATAGGCCAGTAAATCTTACCTCGGTCCTAAGTAAGCTTTTTGAGAGAATTATCCTGGCACAGGTTCACGAGGGGCCAGCGGTGGAGATTATGCTTAGGGACAACAAATGCAGGTTCATTAGAGGCAGGTCCTGTCAGACCAACCTGGTGGCCTTCTATGACCAGATCACAAATTCCTTAGACGCAGGTGTGGCAGTGGACGTAGTCTTTCTGGACTTTAGAAAGACCTTCCATACTGTCTCTCACCCCATTCTCATTAAAAAACTAGGAGACTGTGGCATGGACACCTACACAGTCATTAGCTGGCTGGCGGGCCGGACCTGGAGAGCGGTGGTAGACGGGTCTTATTCAACCTGGAGGGACGTGGGCAGTGGGGTTCCTCAGGGCTTGGTCTTCAGGCCCGCACTGTTCAACATCTTCATCAATTACTTGGATGGAGAGGTAAAAAGCACCCTGTTCAAATTCACAGATGACACTAAGTTGTGGGGAGAAGTGGGCACATCAGAAGGGAGGAATAGGCTGCAATCAGACCTAGACAGGTTACAGGGCTGGGTGGATGAGAACTGGATGGGTTTCAACACTGACAAGTGCAAGGTGATGCACCTGGGGAGGAAGAAGCAGCAGCATACCTACAGGGTGGTGAACTCCCTTCTCATCAGTACAGAAGCAGAAAAGGATCTTGGAGTCATCATTGACTCCAAGATGTACATGGGCTGGCAGTGTGGGGAGGCAGTCAGGAAGGCCAACCATACCTTGTCATGCATCCACAGATGCATCTCAAGCAGGTCCAAGGAGGTCATCCTCCCCCTCTAGGCAGCACTGGTCAGGCCACAGCTGGAGTACTGCATCCAGTTCTGGGCGCCGCACTTCAGGAGGGATGTGGACAATATGGAGAGCGGCCAGAGGAGGGCCACTTGCATGATCAGGAGGCAGCAGGGCAGGCTACGGAACCGGAACCTGTTCAGCCTCCACAAGAGAAGGCTGAGGGGGGATCTAGTGCCCATTTAAAAACTAGTCAGGACGGACCAGCAGGCACTGGGAGAGTCCCTGAGCGGTACCAGGAGTGACTAGAAATAACGGTCACAAACTGGTAGAGGGTAGACTTAGATTAGACATCAGGAGGCACTACTTCACAGTCAGGGCGGCTAGGGTCTGGAACCAACTTCCAAGAGAAGTCGTGCTGGCTCCTACCCTGGGGGTCTTTAAGAGGAGGCTGGATGAACACCTTGCCAGGGCCATTTGACCCCAGTACTCTTTCCTGCCATGGCAGGGGGTCGGACTTGATGATCTGCTCAGGTCTCTGACCTTACCAACTATGAAACTATCATTAATATTATTCTCCGGGTAGTAAATGTGACAGAACCCAAGTACTTGGGCCTTTGTCTCAGATGACATAGCTTCTATTTTAAGAAGTCTTTCAATTACATACATACCTAATGAATCAATCAGTATTGATACCATTGCTCCTCTGTCTGGGTAATGGCATCTCTTGTGTCAGGGCAAGGAACAGTTGTCAGGGGAGATGACATTGAGCAGTTAGCCCATTCAAAAATTCAACTAAAAATCTTTGTCTTTTTCAAAAGTACCCCACCATTGGGAAACTTATACAACTTACCACTGTCCTTAACTCTCTTTGCTGCTGTTTGTCCCTGAAACACAGATGGTGTCCACAGCATTCCCAGCGGTGCTATGCTGGCTAGGCGGTGGTGCGGGACCATGTACACAGAGGTGTGTACCAGAATTACTGGGGGTAGGCTTATCCACAGGAGTGGGTATGGTGGGACCTTTAGTGGGTGCCCATGCCTGATGCAGCGGTGAATGGTGGCACTGTGGGCAGTTCAAAGGGATCTTGAAGATTTCTGGGTTCCTGCTGTGTTAGTTTGGTTACTCCATCCAAATTATCCTACATTATGCAGGGTGTTTTCTAATGCCTTTGTAAAGGGCCAATGGCTGGCCATCATTAGTTGATGTGCCCTCAGCCACAAGACACTAACCTTGGTCATGCAGCCCCCAATCTGGCTGTCTTGTGATTTTTATTATGGGGTGCCTCCCTGTATCACCCCACCCAGCATCACAAAAGGTCTTTACCAAGGCTTCCCTCCTCCCCATGTGGCTTTCTTGGTCTTCAATAAAGGTACTTCAGCTTATTCAAGGCAGGGTAGTTAAAACAGCTTATTGAAAACACCTTATTATAACAAGTTGTTAATTGCACCCAGGCTGGATTGTGCACTCCATGCTATGAACATTATTATGGAGAATCTTGAAAAGGCAGGTAAAAAGGCTAATTTTTGCAAAGAGAACTTTGTATCATTAAAGATTTACACAAGCCTCTTCATTTGTGTATTCTATGGAGGAAAGGACATAGTGTATTACTGAAGATTTACTTATGTATGTGGTGTACCCCCAAATAATGCCCATTGGAGTTAACCAGCTAGCCTTGTCAGGCACAGTGTGCTGGCGTTGTGTTGATGATGGTTGTCACAGAGTGCTGGTCTGATGCTGCCATCTGGTGCTGCTGTCTGATGTCACTTGCTTTAAAGACCTTGCTTGGCACTGGCTTGGTGTGCATGTGTTGGTATGTGTGCCCACCTGGGATGGTATAGTGCAGACATTGTGGTGGCTGATGCTGTGCCATGCATCACTTGGGCACCTGTAGGGGTGACCATGGTGAGCCCTAGTGATTTTGAGGGTCATGAGAGTGTTTCTAATGGGGCTGGCCAGCCCTGTCATGGTGCTGTCTATCCATCATTCAAAATTTGGGGAATTCTAGGGGTTGTCTGGGTAGCCAGGGTGGGAGAACAGAGGAATTTCTGGTGTTAGAGCATGGGAATTGGATTGCTATTGCAATTTTGGTCTTCTTTGGAATCTGGAACATAGGTGGAATTAAAGTGGAATTTAAACCTTTCCTTCTATTGAAAAAAACTGTACACGACACTTTCAAAAGTGCTTTCAGGCCCTGGTTCTGGTGGTTCAGGCCCTGGCTCCAGTGACAGATGCATGAGCAGAAGCCTGTTGCACCCCCTGTAAGCCCAGGGACCCCCAGAACCCTCCAAGAGGACCCCAGGACCCCCAACAAGCCCTGGCCTGCCTGGAGGTAAGCAGGGGATTGTGGTGGGAAGGACATAGCCCAGCTGTGGGGCAGCTGAGTGGAGCCAGGAAGGGTCATGCCCCCCCTTAGCTCCTACTTTGCCCTGCCCCTCAGGGAGCCACTTGACCAGAGCCTCATGAACAGGATGTGCAAACAGGTATGCTTCTGAGCCTGGCATGCAAGTTTAGCATGGGAGTTTGTGCAGGAGGGTGAGTGGGAGAGCCTGAGGCCCAGCCAGTGAGCCCTAGGGAAGGTAGTTGCTGCAGTAGCCAGCCTACCAGCTGGACAATGTGGATGGGCATGCACCAAACACCAAGGGTCCCCTTGGAGGCTGAGCCCCACCCCCCCAGTACTTATGAGGTCTCTACCCAGATGGAATCCATGGTTCTGGGGTCCACGCAGATGGAGCCTCTGGCTCTCAGCTGTGGGGGCTGCCTGGCACGTTTCCAGGAACATGGGACTGGGAGCATGGCCACCTCCCCTTGTGCTTCACTTTGGAGTCTCTGGGGCACCAGATAGAGGAGCTCCAGGTCACAGTCCAGAGACTGTGTGTCATCAGGGATGGCAAGCAGGAGATAGACTCTTACTGCCAGGCCCTTCACCCCCTGGAATGAGAGGGTAGACCAAGGTCACCTTCCAGGACAAGGGAGAACTCGAGGATCTCCTGCACTGACCAGCCAGGGGGTTGGACCAAGGTGGTCAATGGCTCCAAGGCCCACTGCACCAGGGTCCCCTCCCCCTGGAGCTTTGCAACAGGTACAAATCTCTTGCAGTCCCAGTTGAGCCTGCAGAGCTGCCAGCTCCTGCAGGCAACACAGGCTCACCCACGGCTACCATCTCTGCTTTCCCTAAGGCCACTTGTAGAGTGTTCGTTGTGGGAGACCCCTTCCTGAGGGGGACTGAAGGCATGATCTGCTGCCCCACCCCCTTAGCCCAGGAGGTCTGCTGCTTTCCAGGAGCCTGTATCCAGGATGTAGCCAAGAGAGTCCTGAAACTCATCTGGCCCACCAACCACTACCATATGCTCCTTATCCATGTGGGCATGAATGACACAGCTCAGAGCAATACCAGCCGGCTCATGAGATGCTACAGAGCTTTGGAAGCGGGGCTTAAGGGGTTGGGGGCACAGGTGGTACTTTCTTCAATCCTCCCAGTTTCAGGCTATGGGCTGAAGAGGGAGAGGAGGATCGAGGTAGTTAACCAAAGACTGCGGTGCTGGTGTCATTGTGAAGGCTTCTGCTTCCACGATTGCAGTCTGCTCTTTGGTGAGAAAGGCAGTGGTCTTCTGGGAAGAGAAGGCCTCCAACTTACTCTGCTGGTGAGGATGCGCTTCTCAGCCAGACTGGCTGACCTGCTCAACTGGACTTCAAACTAAGCCTGCTGAGGGATGGGGGGGACTACCGCCACTGCAAGTGCACTTGACAACTTTTGCAAATCCAGCATGCTAGGATGGGAACCTACCTCTACCCCTACCTCTACCTCAAGGGAACCTACCTCTACCCCAGCCCTAGAACGATATGTAGGGAAGACAAGGGACCCCAATGGGACACTTATGTGCCTGTACACCAATTCCAGGAGCTTGGGGAACAAGCAGGAGGAACTGATCCTCTTGCTAAACAAAAATGCCTATGATCTCATAGGGATAACAGAGACCTGGTGGGACTCCACCTATGATTGGGCGACAGGTATGGATGGCTTTACCTTGTACAGGAGAAATCATGTAGACAAAAGGGGCGGGGGTATAGCTCTCTATGTCAAGGAAAGATACACATCCCTGCAAGCCAACATTGGCACTCACGGTGGATGCTTGGAACCTCTCTGGGTTAAAACCCATGGTGAACATGGCACAGGGGACACAATGGTAGTCTACTACAGACTCCTAGCCAAAATCAAGAGCTTGACCAGGAATTTGGCAAGGAACTGCCTGAGGCTGCATGCTCCCAGTGCATGGTTGTTATGGGAAAATTCAATTACCCAGACATATAGTTGGAAGAGCACTTGGCAAAATCCAAACGGTCACAAAGCTTCCTCAGGTGCGTGGATGAAGCTGACTCAAGCAGTCTATGGACCAATGAGATGCAAAGTGCTGCTCGACCTGGTATGGAAATGGGTGGAAATGAGTGCTTGCTCCTAAAGGGAGCGATCCTGGAAGCACAAGCAATGTCTATCCCATCTTGGAGGAAAGGCAGCAAAAGGGCACAGCAGCCCCCTTGGCTCTGCAGGGAACTAGTGGACCTCCTGCATCTAAAAAGAAAGACCTATAAAGGATGGAAGACTGGATCCACCTCTAAGGAGGAGTATTCTGCACTGGTCGAGACCTGTAGGGAGTGAACCAGGAAAGCCAAGGCTGCGACTGAACTCTAACTGCTTACACGTATCAAAGACAATAACAAGTCATTTTTTAGAAATGTGGGGAGTTGGAGGAAAAGCAAGGGCAACAGTGGACCCCTGCTTAACCATATGGGACAACTGACAACCAACACCTAGGAAAAAGCCAACCTGCTTCAGGAGTATGTTGTGTCAGTTTTTCACCAGCCCCAAGGGATGGCCCTGCTCAATATGGTATGGGAAAGCCAAGATGAGGGAGAATTGTTAACTTTCATCAATGTAGACCATGTGAAGGAACTCTCTGAGAGGCTGGACACCTTCAAGTCAGCTGGCCCAGACAATTTATAGCCCAGGGTACTTAAGGAGCTGGCAGGCATTATAGCTCAGCCCTTGGCATAGATCTTCAAGAACTTGTGGCACTCAGGCTAAGTGTCTGAAGACTGGAAGAAGACCAATGTGGTGCCTATCTTCAAGAAAGGCAGGAAAGTAGATCTGGGGAACTACAGGCCCATTAACCTGACCTCTATCCCAGGGAAGATCTTGGAAGACATTTTCAAAGAGATCATTCTTGACAAACTGGATGATGGCAACATCCTGAGGGATAGCCAGCACGGGTTTGTTGCGGGTAAGTCTTGCCTGACCAATCTCATCTCCTTCTATGACCAGGTGACATATCACCTGGACAAGGGAGAAGAGCTTGACATCATATATGTTAATATTAAAAAAGCCTTCGATCTGGTGTCCCATGATCATCTCATGGAAAAATTGGCCAACTGCAGCCTTGGCTACATCACAGTCCAGTGGTTGGGGAATTGGCTCTGAAGTCAGACCCGGAGAGTGGTAGTCAACAGAAGTAAATCATTGTGGTGCGCTGTGACCAGTGGGGTCCCCCAAGGTTATGTGCTTGGGCCTATATTCTTTAACATCTTTATTAGTGATGTGGACATTGATATCAGAAGTGGACTAGCTAAGTTCACCCATAACACCAGACTTTGGGGTAAAGCATCCACAGCCAAAGACAGGATGGTGATCCAAGCTGACCTTGACAGGCTCAGAAAATGGGTGGATGAAAACCTGATGACGTTCAACACTGAAAACTGCAAGGTACTCCACCTTGGGAAGAAAAACCCACAGCATGCTTTCAGGCTCCGCAGTGATATGCTTGTTAGCACTATGGCCGAAAGGGACTTGGGAGTCATTACTGACCACAAGATGAACATGATCCACCAATGTGATGTTGCAGCTGGTAAAGCAAGCAAAACTCTGGCTTTCTTCTCAAGAGAATACCAGGATGTCATCCTCCCACCGTACTCGGCTTTGGTGAGGCAGCAGCTGGAGTACTGCATCCAGTTCTGGGCTCCACAATTCAAAAAGGATGTGGATAAGCCTGAGAGAGTCCAGAGGAGAGCCACATGCATGATTAGAAGGCAGGAGAACAAGCCATATGATGAGAGGCTGAGAGCTATGGGACTCTTCAGCCTGGAAAAGTGCAGGTTCAGGGGGGACCTGGTGCCTGCCTATAAGTACATAAGGGAGGGCAGGATCTGGGGGAACGTCTGTTCACCAAAGCGCCCCAAGGGATGACAAGATCAAATGGTCACAAACTCCTCCAAGACTATTTTAGGCTGGACATAAGGAAGAACTTATTTCCTGTCCAAGCCCCCAAGGCCTGAAACAGATGGTGGTGCAAGTACCTACTCTGGACTCCTTTAGAGATATTTGGATGTTTATCTTGGTGGGATCTTTGACCCCAGCTAACTTCCTGCCCCAAGGGCAGGGGGCTGGACTTGATCTCCCAAGGTCCCTTGCAGCCCTAATATCGATGGAATCTATGAAATCTTAAGGAAACTTTATTTCTCTGTAAGTTTTCAAATAAACCCAACTAAAGCAGATAGAGAGAAAAAACAGATAAAGAGTGAACCTAACTTGGTTCATACCCCTCCTCCCCACCCCACCTTTAATGTTAAAGAGAATCGTTAGATACATAGAAGTACAATCTGTTTTGAGAAAGTTGGTGTGACAGCAGACAAAGGAGCATTGCCTAAGAAGCACACCACCACAGGGGGTAATAGAGCATCCCTCTTGTGACATAAAAGCCTATATAATTGAAATTCAAAGAAAAATACATGCATTCAGTTAGAGCTTGATCGCTGAGGACTGCCTGCTGAATGGGAATTCTATTAAGACATTGCTTAGCTTCCCACCCTGCTGGGACTCATGCTTCAGTCACAAGAACCTGCTGCCCCACAAGATGCCCTCATCTTGCACCTCCCCTGGGCTACTCGTAGGCCTGTGCCAATAAGGAACTGTTCAATTTGGATTTAGATTTGGATTCAGCTGATTCAGATGCCAGCAATTCAATTCAGAGATTCAACTCGCTTTTCCAATTTGATTAGGCTGAATTGGCTTTGGAAGATTTTGAGATTCGGCCACAGAGTATAATGGGGAATCAATGAAATATCTATAACTTTGTTGTATTCTGGGTGATTTGGATGGAACTTGCAGGAATGGTAGCCTCTTCTGAGGGCAAGAAGACTGCCAAGCTTCGAGGTGATAGGTGAAGGGTTTTCAGGGAAACTGCCCCTCAAACTGGTGACAAGCAAAACTCATGACATAGGTGACACTGTGTGGGAGGGCACTGTTGGTGCCTGCCACTTTAAGAGTGGAGCCAAGCAGCCAGCAGGTGCTTGATTGCAGTGGCCATCTTAGACCCCTGGCCACCTATATAAAGACAGCAGTTTGCTTCTGGCAGGCCAGGCAGTAACATTGCCTGGCTACAAGGCTGCATGCAACATCCTGGATGTAAGGGCAGGAGCTATAGGGGATGGTTTGGAGGCTCCTGGTCCTGGGCATGACCTAAAACTGCATCCTGCTGGGAGTGGGTGGCATGGTGGGGCTCTCAGTGGCACGGGTGCCCCTAGGAAATGTCAGGCCAGTTATCACCCTTTAACCCAAGCCCTCACCTTTGGATGGGTTATGTAACATCAGAGGTAGTTGGGGCGAGGCATGGCTGCAGCTACCTGAGCCCAGTGAGGTGCAAAACCCTGAGGAATGAGAGTGGAGGCCAGGCATGGCTGCAGCCACCTGAGCCCCACAGAGGAGGGAAGCCCTGTAGCCCCAGTGAAGGGGTGGTCCAAGTGAGGGGGCAGTATGGAGCCCTAGTGAGGGGGCAGGAATGAGGAACCCCCAGTGAGGGAATGGCCCCAGTGAGGGGTGGAGATATGGAGCCCCAGTGAGGGAGCAGTGTGAGATGTAAAGCCCCAGTGAGGGGGCGGACCCAGTGAGGGGAAAACCAAAGGGCTGTGAGCCTAGTATTTATGAGTGTATAGAGTTGCCCTGGAAGGGGCCAGGGCAAACTTAGGCCCAGTCGGGTGATTGGCTGGCCACTACCCTGGTTAGGGTCATGGTAGAGACCTAAAAGAAGGTACGTCTGCCACCCAAGGTATGAGCTAGCTAAAGCCTATGGCCTAAGGGACCCCCTCCGAGAGGGAACAAGGCAGTACAAGTTGTCAAGGCATGAAAGAGACCCTGTAAGAGGGGGTGGAGTGGGAAAGGCCCTAGTGAGAGGAGGACAATATGAATGTGAGCATGTCTGAGGCTTGACAATGAGGCCTAAGCTTGGTCTGGCTGTAGCTTGGGAGCATTGTGTCATCTGGATGCCATCTACGAGGCTTGGGCTGCAATGTAGGGGAGGAACAGAGCCACAGATAGCAGCCCCTGGCATCGGGACAAGAATGGGCAGCCTCCCACCTTAATTAACAACTTAGTTAATTAGCAACAATGCATGGCAGAAGAGACAGGTTAGTGGTGTGTCCAAAGGCAGGTGGGGAAAGTAGTACTGTGGCTAGTCGGGGAGTCTCACTTTGCCACACATCTGCTAGATTCGCCCCCACTCCGGGACTTCTCCCAGTGGCTCACCTTTTCTAGGCTTTTACCCGCGTGTCCGCCCTCACTGGGCCCTAACTCGCGCGTCCGCCTTACCCAGGCCTCTCAATGGCCTTGCCCCTTCCGGGGTCTTCAATAAACTCGCCCCATTCTGGGGCCAATGCCTCGCGGGTCTCGCGCTCAGTCGCCCGCTCTGGGCCTGTCTCACGCTTCTTGCGCTCCCTCGCCCTCACTGGGACCAATGCCTCGCGCTCAGTCACCCACTCTGGGCCTGTCTCACGCTTCGGCTCAGGTGGCCTATAGCCGTGCCTGGCCCCCTGACCCTCCTTCTGGGTCGCACGCCCCACTGGGCTAAATACCGCCCCACACGGGGCTGCAGTCATGAACCCCAAAACGCTGCGCCTCTCTCCAGCGCTCTCCTGCAGTGCCAGCTCTGGCACCAATCGCTGTGCCCTCCCTGGGCACCAGGAAACCCCCTCCCTCTATTGGGGATTTCTCCCTTAGCCTGTCCCAATAATCGCCCCTCTGGGCTGGGGTCAGGACACCCCAAACTTCAGCGCTCCATCCAGCGCTGGGAGCACCCCCCACCTTACTGGGGAGCTCCTAATGAGGCCTCCTCTGTCCCCTTATAGCCTCACCCGGTCCTCCGGTTTTATACAAACAGCCAAACAGCAACTCAAAGCTATCAGCCAACTGGCTCTAACTCAAAATAAGCCTACCGGCTATAACATTCCACACCACCTTGGCTCTCCTTCAAGCCTTCGTAACAGAGGCCTCTCCATCTCATCTCAACACATAGGCGCTCAAATGTTCAGGCTGCTCTGCTCTGTAGCAGGGCTTCTGCCTCTTAGGCTGCCAGAAGGGAACTGACTCTGGCCTCGGCCTGGCTGTTTATAAAGGCCAGGCCCTGCCCCCTTTCAGTCAGCTGACCCAATCTGTTGCCTAAGCAACCTTTAGCTGTGCTGTCCTGCTGATTGGCAGCCCAGCCCTATTCCCAATGCCAGTAGCAGGCACCCCAGTGCCCTGCTACATATCTCTCCCTCCCGGGGTTGAGCCTCCTTAGGAGCGGGGCGCAGGAGTGCCCTGCGACAGATACAAACTCCAGGAAGCCCACTTCAGGCTTAATACCAGGAAAAACTCCATCACAGTCAGGGTGTCCAGATTGTGAAATAAACTCCCTCCAGAGCAATCTTCCCTTTAAGGTGTAGTGGTCCATGAGCATGCCGCTTTGGGCTGTGAGCGTGCTGCTTCAGTCTGTTACCAAATTGGTCCCACCTCTCCCTTTCAGCACATGGCACTTTGGTCAGCCCCACAGCATAACACAGTATAACAACAAAAGATGTTACTACAATCTTGAAGTCATTATTTATTCCAAGATGAACATGGGCTGTCAATGTGAAGATGCAGTCAGTAAGGCTAACGGCACTGTGTCATGCATCCAGAAATGCATCATGAGCAGGTCCAAGCAGGTGATCCTCCCCCTTTATGTGACATTGGTCAGGCTGCAGTTGGAGCACTGCGACCAGTTCTGGGCGCCGCACTTCAGGAGGGATGTGGACAACATGGAGAAGGTGCAGAGGAGGGCCACTCACATGATCAGGGGGCAGCAGGACAGGCCCTATGAGGAGAGGCTACGGGACCTGAATCTGTTCAGCCTCCACAAGAGAAGGCTGAGAGGAGACCTCATGGCTGTCTATCAAATTACCAGGGGGGACCAGCAGGGAACAGGAGAGTCCCTGTTTCCCCAAGCACTACCAGGAGTAACTAGGAATAACGGCCTCAAGTTGACTGAGTGTAGATTCAGGCTAGACATCAGGCAGCACTACTTCACTGTTAGGACGGCTAGGATCTGGAACCAACTTCCAAGGGAAGTGATGCTTGCTTTTACTGTGGGGGTCTTCAAAAGGAGGCAGATAAAAGAAGCCGGAGTCATCTGACCCCAGGATTCTTTCCTGCCCAAGACAGGGGGTCAGATTTGATGATCTGCTCAGGTTCCTTCTGACCCTACCAACTATGAAACTATGAAACCTTTATTTACCAAAGTGACTCCCATCTACCTTTTTCTGTTTTCCTGGTTTTGATGGTGGAAGGATGACAACTAAAGGTCAAATCTCACTCAGATACAGCTCCTGTTTTTTAAATATGCACATGAATTTCAATAGGAACTTGCTGTATTTTCCTAAATTTATTTTAAAGTCATTAACTTGTGCCATTTCTAGCTTTACTGCACCACATATGTCATATTTTGACAGTGTAAAAATAGTGAAGGCAGGATCTTACAGGATTTCAGTGAAGGATGTCCCATGCCTGCTCCAAAATGTATATATAGTTCTTTTTGTTTGACAGTTAAACACTTTTACTGTGGAGCAGGCTTTTATCCTGAGACATCAACAAGCAGGTACCAGATTTCCTGGAAAATTTTGATCCCTCAATGCCAGGAACCCCATCCCCCATCCCTGCATTGCCTCTGGGAGTAGAGCAGTTTCCCAGCCCCGGCCTGAGCCCCTGCTTCACCATGCCTCTGGGAGCAAGGAGGCACATGGCACTGAGGCTGGGAAGCTGAGCAGTTCCCTGGCACAAGCCCCCAGCCCCCGCCTCACCGCGGGAAGTGGAGCAGTTTCCTGGACCCCGTCCCTGCCTCACCTTGCCTTGCCTCGCCACAACTCTGGGAGCAAGGAGGCACATGGTGTTAGGGCTGGGGAGCTGAGAAGTTTTCTGGTGCTGGGAGAGCCTGCACCAGCCCCAGCCCCAGCCCCCAGCCCTGCCTCACCATGCCTCTGGGAGTGAGGCAGGGTTGGGAAGCGAAGCAGTTGCCCAGCACCAGACCCCAGCCCCAGCCCCAGCCTCCATCCCTGCCTCACCTCCAGGAGCACATGGCTTCGGAGAGGAACTGCTGCCTGAGCTTACCTCTGGTAAGTGTCCCATGCCAGCCTTGGTGCCTCTGCAGCATGGTTTTAAAACATGCACGGCCACACACACATGCA
This sequence comes from Crocodylus siamensis, assembly GCF_052110815.1. NCBI lineage: Eukaryota > Metazoa > Chordata > Crocodylia > Crocodylidae > Crocodylus > Crocodylus siamensis. The sequence goes on along the minus strand of NC_143404.1, from coordinate 40,099,449 downwards.
GCTTGCTCCAGAGGTGCTGCAGCCACCTACCCTGGAGGTTTTCAAGAGGAGACTGGACAGTCACCTTGCTGGGGTCACCTAACACCAGTTGTCTTCCTGCCTAGAGGGGGCAAGCTGGACCCAATGATCTGTAAGGTCCCTTCCAGCCCCTAACAATCTTTGAATCTATGAATCTTTTAAGGATGGTACACAGCCTGTCATAAAATGGAATAATTCTATGTGATACACCCGAATGAGAGTTATTGTCCTTTATATGTTGGGATGCACACTTTAAGGACTTGATCTTACTGCAACACCGTTCCCAGTCCCTAAAGATAACACGGTGTTCCGATATTTGTACACTGGCATATTTCTTCAGTTTTCCAGTTGTGTCAACACCTTCTGTTCACCCCAAATATCAATCAGTGCCGGAACATCTGCGTAAGTCCAGTTTGGTTCCTGGCCCTGTGACATATCCATCATGTCTTCCAAATGTTATCTTTTTTTGCTCTCCTCCATTACCAACAAAACATATAGCAGAGCAGGTGAGACAGTATACAGCCTGCTAGGATCTGTCCTCAGGTATGTCCAGGACCTGAGGCCTATGAACCTTTTATGAAGGGAGGCATAATACAAGTGTGACTTGTGCAATCTCCAGACATTTGTGGCTGTTCTTCACTTTTGATAGTCTAGCCCCTGGCATTCAGAAGCATACTCACACAACTATTGTGCTGGCAATTGTTGAAAATAGTAGGTGATCACTTCAGGCAAGAAACTATGAACGTGTTAGAATGGATGATTGAAACACATTTCCATTAGATATACAGGCAAAAATGAATCCTGTATGAGCAGTTTCCACAGAGTGATCAGAGTTCTTACATTGTGGGAGGGGGTGCAATGTGGGCAGTGGTCCATAATTTCATTTTTGGGTGCAGAGCATAGAAGTTGAATATTTCATGTGCTTGAGAGTAAATTGTGGAATGGACTGCAAGCCCGTCTTGTGCCTAGGGTGCTGTTGGCTGCCAGGCTATTGTACTGAGTCACAGCTTTTGAATGGTTTGCTGGCAATTTTCTCATGCAAAGACATTGGCAGGCTGCACCCATCCATGACTTGACTTCTGGAACTGAAAAGCTCTCCTGGGGAGACCATAATTTCAACACCATTTAAAATTGTTTGCTTGGTCAGGCCTGAACTTCAGCTTACAAGGAACACCAGGGAAGCCTGAAGCCTGAATTAGCAGCCCTGCATTCAAAACAGTTGTAAATTATTGGGCTGAACCCCATGAGGTGGGATGGATGATGTATGGTTTGGTCTAGATTGTTCAAGCAGACAGGCAATTTTCACAAAAGACAGACAAGCGTAGCCTAGCTTTTGTGGTGGGGGGAGGAGGTGTTTAACACATCAAATGTGAAATGCAGCAAGCTAAGGGAGGATTGTGGATTTAGTAGGAATGTTGTGACATTTCAGCTCTTTTCAACTGAAACTGGAAAGATTCAGGTGCAGGAAAAATTGTGAAGAGCACATGATTTGTGTAGTTATTGACATTTAAGTGATGCAAGTAGTTTCATGCTAACATAGGACAGACTGTTGCAGGCCTTGAGTGACAGGGAACACAGGCAGACATTGGTGCATGGCCTGCTAGCTAAAATTAATAGCTCCCTCAAATCCTGATGAACTAAGCAGAAAGCAGAGGTTAATCTTGAAGGCCATTGAAGAGTCACAACACAGAAATGTTGCACAAAAGCGGTTCGTTTCTTTGGAGGCCCGCAAAAATCACAGACACACACTCAGCCGCCGGCATAAAAGGTTGTATTTGTTTGCAAACAAAGGTTAGAGCAGAGTCAGGTACTCAAATTACTCTGACCCCGCTGTGGCGAAATGCCGGGCTAGCGGTTCCGGCACCGCTTAGGGGAGCCGCGGGCTTTGCGGAGTTGTGCGAGCGCGCGGCTTTTGGGGCGGAATTGAGGTAGCTTTTTAGCTGCCCTTGAGGTTCGCCGAGTTGGCACAAGTAGACGACTTAGAGTAAGTAGTTAGTGTCTCTTAATCTATAGGGTGTCCGTTGGTTCACGAGGTTCCAGAGCCAGCCCTTGCGTTCCAACAGTGGAGCTAGTCCAAAGCTAGGTGCGGCTGCCGGCTCCTTAAGTCCCAGAACTGGTCAATGGCTCATTGAAATGGAATGTTAGTAATAAAAGTTATTACAGAGTAGATATAGAGTAAAATAAAAAGATTTATTCACTCACCTGGCCTCACCCTCTTACGAGTAAGAGGGGAGGCCGGTTGGAATGAAACTGCAGTAAATACAAGTATAGCGAGCGTAGGTATGCGTCTAAGCTACGATGAGAGGCAGTCGAGAAGTGGAGTCTCCGATGTTTCTTCAGTTACAGTATGCTGGATACTAAAGGGGTCTGTTGGTTCACGGGGTTCCAGAGCCAGCAGCTGCCGACTCCGTAGTCCCAGAACTGGTCAACAGCTCATGAATGGGATATTCTATAGGGTGTCCGTTGGTTCACGAGGTTCCAGAGCCAGCCCTTGCGTTCCAACAGTGGAGCTAGTCCAAAGCTAGGTGCGGCTGCTGGCTCCTTAAGTCCCAGAACTGGTCAACGGCTCATGAATGGGAAATACAATGCAATACTGTAAAATGGTGAATCGTTGTCAGTTGTCGGATTTCTGAGGACTTTGTCTTCGCTGGGATATGCCCAGGCAGGGAGGCTGAGAACCGGTCTGCGGGGTGATCGGGCCCACAGAGTTTTCCAGTTGTCGTCTCTGCTGCTTTCTGCTTTTTTGCCTCTTTTATAGATGTTCGTTGGACTGCCTCTATGACACTAACTATAATATAGGCTAAATATACAGAGATAGGATAATTTTCTTTTACATAATAATTGCTAGGCAGATTTTCTACATAAGTTTCATTTCTGCAGAAATGACACTTCTAGATAAGAAATGAAATTTACAGAATGCGCATGTGTAGCTTAATGCCAGCGGAGAAAAGTACAAAGCGTTCATTTTGATTAACAGTCAAGACTTCAAGGTTACATAAATGTGAGAGTGCCGTGGGGCAGTTATACGGAAAAGGGAAAATAATATAAAATATGTGCTAAATAATATAAAATAGTTACACCTGCATTGGTATTTGCAAGTGGAATTTATCTTCTCTCTCCTGAGCACGTGTGCAGACACCGGAACTCTTACAGCTACTTCCGTTTCATACTAGCATACATGTAGTTACATCACTACATACATAGCATGTATAGTATAATTAGCTACTTAAGTATGCAGGGCGGAGAGGTAAATATGCATCAGCTAATTAAGCATGCCCAGAAACTACAGCAGGTTGCCAAGAGTTCAAATCCCCCCCTCCCTTTCAAGGACTCAGATAATTGAATTCCAGCTTCTGTAATCAGCATGAGAAAGACTAGGGAGAAGCTGGGGGGAGGTAAGAAACCTTGAGTAGCATTTCTTCCTATCAAGAGAGAAATGCAGGCTGTGCATTTCTAACAATATTCCCCCCTCAAGATGCTTTCTGCTCCCCATTCTTAACTAGTACTCTTAACATCTGCCTTACTATTAACTAGCCACTTTGGGGCCAAAGGAAAAGCCCTCCAAGGCCACCGGCCTCCGGCCTCTTGGAGTCCCCCACAGGCCCAGCAGTTGGTGAGATTGAAGGTACCTGCAATTCTTTCCATCATGTCAACATACAAATTTGCTTCTGGGGGAGCAATTGGGGGAAATGGGGATATAGGGTGGCGGCTAGGGTGATTCAATCCTGCTCCTTTTACCACATAGATAACAACAAAGCATATTAAGATTCCCACCATATTCTCCCTCTCTTGAGATCAAATACAGCCTAAACTTTTTTCTTTGTTACTTCCTTGTCTGATTTTTTGGACTCTGATTAAGCCGTCTCAGGCACACTTGGAGATCACCAGTAGGTTCACAGCTCCACCTGCTGGCTTTTTGTTCTGAGGACGGAGTGAGCCCGTCCTGGGAGCTGGTGTCCTCTGACGCTCGTGGATGTCGTTTCACACGGGTATGGTGTATCCAACGGTCATGGCCAGCAATCTTTACAGCAGTGTGGGTTGTTAGAAGTACCTGGAAAGGGCCACTCCACCTCTCAGTCAAAGGTTCCCTTTTTCCATCGCTGCACCAAGACCCAGTCTCCCGGGCGGAAGTCATGTACAGGCAGACGCTGAAAGGAGGCTGCATACCTGTGAAGAGAAGACAAGACAGACTGCAAAGCAATAATGTACATGTGAAGCTCACTATTACCTAATTCAAAAGTTACATTTTCTCGCATCCCAGGGGGTAAGACTTGAGGGGGCTTGCCAAACATAATTTCATATGGGGTTAATTTAATGCCCCATCGGGGAGTGTTTCGAATGCAAGTAAGAGCTAACGGCAATGCTTGAGGCCACTTAAGATGTGCTTCAATACAGATCTTGGTGAGTAGAGTCTTTAAGGTCCTATTCATCCGTTCCACTTGTCCTGAACTCTGTGGTCTCCATGGTGTGTGTAGTTTCCAAGTGATCTTGAGAGCTTGTGCGACCTCTTGAACTACTTTTCCCACAAAGTGTTGTCCTTGATCCGACTCGATGGATTCGGGCAGAGAATACCGGGGAATGATCTCCTGCAACAGATACTTCACTGCTGTAGCCGCAGTGGCAGTCCTAGTAGGCCATGCCTCGACCCAACCGGAAAGCTGGTCTACCACGACAAGTAAAAACTTATGATGTCTGGACCGTGGGAGCTCGGCAAAATCAATCTGCCATGCTTGTCCAGGGTACGCTGCCCAGGATCTACCTCCCATTGGCACAGGGGGTTTCCTTTGAGGGTTTACTTTCTGACATGTGATGCACCTGGTAGCAATGCTCTGAGCTTCTACATATAGCCTTGGGGCTACTGCTTGGCGGATCACTAGATCACCCATAGCCAAGCCTCCCATGTGGGTACTTGCATGGAGCTGATGCAGCACCTCCTGAAGCAATGGCCTAGGTATCATGACTTTCCCTCCTGGTACTATCCACCACCCCTGGGAGTTCTTTTCTGCACAAGCCTTCTGTGAAAATTTATCTTCTTCAGGGGAATACTGCGGGACTAAATCCCAGACGTATGGCCATACGGCATGGGACAAGGCCTGCCTGGATACTTCCTCCGCCTCTCCTCCAATAAATGCGGCTTCTTTTGCTGCCGCATCAGCCCTTGCATTTCCAAGCTTATGATTTTCCTCAGCAGCCTTCCCATGGGCCCGCACATGAATTACTGCTACCTCTTTAGGCTGGTGGAGTGCATCTAGCAGCTTGATAATCTGAGGGCCGTTAGCAATTTTATTCCCAGAAGCCGTAATGAAATCCCTTTCTTTCCACAATAGTCCGTGCACATGAACCGTAGAAAAAGCGTAGCAAGAATCAGTATATACATTAACCCGCCGGCCTGTCCCCGCTGTAATGCTTGGGTGAGCGCAGTGAGTTCTGTGGCCTGTGCCGACCATGAGCTCAGCAATGATTCCCTCCATACTACCTTATCCAAGGTTACCACTGCACATCCTGTTCGTCTTTTTCCATCAATGACAGAGCTGGAGCCATCTACGAAGTATTCAGCATCTGGGTTTTTAATTGGGTCCTCAGCAAGATCAGGCCGCACCTGTGTGGTTTGATTCAGGACCTCAAGGCAGTCATGCGTTGGTTTCCCTGGTTCCGGCAGTAAGGTTGCAGGGTTCAAGGCGGTAGTATGTTTGAAAGTAAGTCCTGGATTAGAGAGCAAAAATATTTCATACCGTGATTGTCTGGAGGGGTTGAGAAACTTTCCTCCCTCAGTCCCTAGAATCTGGGGAACTCCATGTGGGGTGTGTACTTCCATGTCCGCACCCATGACTATCTTCTGGGCTTCTTCGACAACCACTGCTGTGGCTGCCACAGCCCGAAGACAGGCTGGCCACCCGAGTGCAACCAGATCTAGAACCTTTGAGTAATATCCCACGGGTCTCCAGGTTGGGCCTGATGGCTGCATCAGCACCCCGATGCGATCCCTCGATTCTCATGAACATACAGTCGATATGGCTTTTTATTATTTGGGATGGCCAGGGCAGGGGGCTGGGTTAATGCTGCCTTAAGCAAATCAAAGGCATGCTGCATTTCTTTAGTCCATTTCCATTTAGTGAGACTCTCCTTAGTCAGTGAGTCATACAGTGGTCTAGCCTTTCCACCATAATCTGGTATCCATAGTCGACAGAACCCAGTTAGCCCTAGGAATGCCCGCAGCTCCTTGGGTGACTTAGGTGAGGCTAGACCTTGGATTGCCTGTATGCGATCTGCACTCAAGGCTCTGACTCCTTTTGAGAGCTTATATCCCAAAAATGTAACTTGAGGCTGACATATTTGGGCTTTTTCTCTAGAGACTTTATATCCTTTTCCCCCTAGGGTGTTTAGCAGTGATCTGGTGGCTTCCTCGCAGAGTTGCAAATTTGGGCTTGCAACTAGCAGGTCATCCACATACTGGAGGAGAGTCACTGGGGGGTGTGATCCCTTCCACTCCTCCAAGTCCTTCTGAAGGGCAAGTCCGAAAATATGGGGGGCTGCTATGAATCCTTGTGGGAGAACTGTCCACATGAGCTGGGCTTTATGGAAAGTATCTGGGTCCTCCCGTTCAAAAGCAAACAATTTTTGACTCTCTCGGTGAAGGGGAATGGAGAAGAAAGCATCTTTCAAATCTAGCACTGAAAATATTTCAGCTTCCCCCGGTACTTGTGTCAAAATCGTGTGTGGGTTCGGGACTACAGGGTGGTCTGAAAGGACCTTCTTATTTACTGCTCGCAGGTGTTGGACCAGTCTGTATGAGACCCCATCTGCCTTCGGCACTCCAAGGATGGGGGTGTTATAGGGTGAGGACCCTTCCACTAGCCATCCACACCTCTTGTATTTCTCTATTAAAGGCTTGAGTCCAGCTCTGGCCACTCGGCTGAGTGGATACTGCTTTACCCGAACGGGCCCGTCCCCATCCTTGAGTATGATCCTTACCGGGGAGACCGACTTAGCTCGCGCAGGGGTTCCATCAGCCCATACCGAAGGGTCTACTCCAGTCATGTGATCTTCAGAACTTACTACAGGGCGTCGGTCCTCCAGGAGAGCCATCTGATAGTTTGAGCTCTGCTTGACAGGTAGCTGGACCACCATCTGATCGTCTCTGAAAAATATCTCAGCTTGCAGTTTTGTGTGTAGGTCCCGCCCAAGTAGTGCAACCGGGCAGGAAGAATATACAAAGGAGTGCTCAAGCAAATGATCCCCCACTTTGGTGAGGAGTGGCTTACAAACGGGGAGTTGGGATTACGTTCCCTCAATCCCTTCCACAAGAACATGCTGCTCACTAGCTCCTGCACAGGGGTGGTTTTCTGGAATCATTGAAAATGTAGCCCCAGTATCCACCAAGGCTTCAAAGTTTTTGCCACCAACCCTAATGGTTACCATGGGATCTTCTCGGGCTCCAACCCGAAGGGTAGTGGTCTTAGATCCCTGTCCCCTTCATTCTGTGTCCTCACCCTTTTCCTCTGCCCGCATGAGGTGACCTCTTGGTTCACCCTCTCTCTTCTCCTTTAACTTTGGATATTCCCTCTTCCAGTGTCCTTTCTCTTTGCAATAAGCACAAACGTCTTCTCCCACTCTTTCTCCTTTCCCTTTCTGTATCCCAGCCTTTCCAGGGTTACCTCCAGTTATAGCAGCTGCCAACGCTGCCATCTGTCGCTGAGCCTTTTTATCCTACTTGCGCTCCTGCACTTGCTCATGATTCCCATATACCTTATATTCAATTTCCACCAGCTCTGAAATCGGTTTCCCAGCACCTCCCTCAGTTTTCTGTAGCTTCTTATGAATATCAGCAGCGGACTGACCAATAAACATAAGATTTACCATGCATTGATTATCTGGGGCTTCTGGATCTAGGTACGAAAACCTGCGGAACGCCTCATACAGCCTCCTGAGGAAAGCTGAGGGATCCTCTTCTTTTCCCTGTCTCACTTCATACAATTTAGACAGATTAGTAACCTGAGGCATTGCCTTCCCCATTGCTTCCACTATAATCCCCAGATACCGTGCAGTCAGCTCTCTTCCTTCTGCGGTATGATTATCCCATCTCGGTTCCTCAACAGGGCAGGTATCACGCAAGGTACGACCAGCAGCTCCTTCCGCTTCTACCCTGGCTGCTGCAATGCGCTCTGCTGTCCCCAACACTAATCTCCTCTCCTCCAGGGTCAGGAGGGTTTGGAGCATCATCTGGACATCAGCCCAAGTGGGTCGATGGGTTTGCCCAATGGATCGAAACAAGTCCCTCATCTTTTCAGGGTCTTCACGAAAAGAGGGGCTCTGATTCTTCCACTTAAATAAATCTGAAGTACTAAATGGGGTGTAGACAAAAGTTGCATTGCCCCCCTCTCCAATAACTTCTCGCATCGGGCAATTCAACACTGGCCTTGATTCTACAGTCTTGTGCAAATAATAACCCTTATTCCCTGATTCAGATGGGGGCACTTGGCTGAAGGACACGCTCTGAATCATTAGGTATACTTTGATACGCCGGTGGTGGTTTCCCTGAGGGAGGGAGTGGTGGTGCAGAGGGACTGGATCCTGAGGAGGTGTCTGATTCATCCTCGCTACCTGACAGGGTGACCGGAGAGCAGGTCTGATACTCAGCCAATTCAGAATCCCCCCCTCCCTCATTTGACTCAGGGAGTACAGGCGGTCCTCCTCAAGTCTTTCCTTTAACAACCATCACATGAGACTTTACTAAGCATTTCTTAATCCAAGGTGGCTGATTTTTAATCACCCCCAACGAACAATCTATATAAGGAAATTGGTCCCAATGCCCATCTTGCATAACTATTTCATGGATAGCTATCACTTCTTTTACTACAAAGGATCCTTTCGGGGTCCAGCGGACCCCGAATGTTGGCCACTCGAGTTGACAAAACTTAATTAAATCACCCTTTTTTCATCTTCACCCCATAATCTGCCTGCTTTGCAAATTTACTAAAGTTCCGTAACATACATCCTGAAGGCGTACCTGAGTTTTCTACATGGGAGCGACCCACACCCATATTAATGCCACAAAAGTGTGCCCAACGCACACCAAATACCAAAAGATCCTAGTCACAGACCGTTCGGAAAAGTATGTCTTACGCACACCAAATACTGGGCCAAAAATCCCCCGGTACAAAACCAAATTGAACAAATCTTTGCCCCCGGATCCAGAAACCAAATTGGGCAAGGGAATTCATATACTCATTCAGGTATCCCAGAGATCTCGATCAGAATGTTGGAATGTGTGTCTGGCGTCCTCAGAAACCAAAAATTTTGCACAGGTAGCCTTTAATCTCCTGGGTACCCTGACTCACGTCTCAAGCCCCCTGGGCGAGCCCAAAAAGGTGGCTTGGTGCGCACTCCCCGTGGCGGCAGGGACGATTTTGTCACTGGGTCCTGAGATGATCCAAAGAACTCCTGGCTGCTCGCCAGATTGTTGCACAAAAGCGGTTCGTTTCTTTGGAGGCCCGCAAAAATCACAGACACACACTCAGCCGCCGGCATAAAAGGTTGTATTTGTTTGCAAACAAAGGTCAGAGCAGAGTCAGGTACTCAAATTACTCTGACCCCGCATTGGTATTTGCAAGTGGAATTTATCTTCTCTCTCCTGAGCACGTGTGCAGACACCGGAACTCTTATAGCTACTTCCGTTTCATACAAGCATACATGTAGTTACATCACTACATACATCGCATGTATAGTATAATTAGCTACTTAAGTATGCAGGGTGGAGAGGTAAATATGCATAAGCTAATTAAGCATGCCCAGAAACTACAACAGGTCGCCAAGAGTTCAAATCCCCCCCCCTTTCAAGGACACAGATAATTGAATTCCAGCTTCTGTAATCAGCATGAGAAAGACTAGGGAGAAGCTGGGGGGAGGTAAGAAACCTTGAGTAGCATTTCTTCCTATCAAGAGAGAAATGCAGGCTGTGCATTTCTAACAGAAATATGGTTCTAAAGGAGGACTTTAAGAACTTGATGCATCTGTGCTGGTGTCTTGTAAAACTCCTGAATAGCCAACTTCAGACATCTGCCTTGAAGAAAATGTTCTTGATTGAATTGTGCAAGATGCTTTCATGTTACAACAAACATAAAGGTTGGTTTCAAAAGACTACAGTGTCCTGCTGTCTGTACATTAAGGGCAAGCCTTGCCAGATATGGACACATGAAAGCAGCATAGACTGGTGGGAAAGAATAGTCATGTCAACATGGAATGATGACCAGTGACTGGAAACATGAAAAATGAGCAAAAGGACATGCAGGCAAACAGCGGCAGGGGAGTTGTCATCAGAAACTGCCTGGCAGCACATATAATGGCTTCTCATGAGGGAGAATGTGCTCTGTAATTGTGCAAATTGATTGTTTTTATATTTTATCTTGCATTTCCTATTACTTTGTAATAGAATAATGTTTTTCTGAGATAAATTTTTCTTGGCTTCTTTGTTCATAATGGGCCCTTGGGGCAGTCTCTGTAGGGATGTGAAGAGGATGTGAAGCAGTGGGTGGGGAGCATGGGGGATGGGTCTGTGTTGTTTTTGGGTGGCAGGTGACTTGAGAAGAAAGGCAGGAGTAAAACCGGTGGGGGGATATGATGGCAGACGATGATCTGTGATGCAAGCAGTAATAGGATTGACATGCAAATAGACTAAGCGATAAGAAAATTCCTGTCACTGAGCCTGGGCTTTGTTTCCTTCTTCACCTTGACCACACCATCCCCCTGCCGTGCTCCGGGGGGAGGTGAGGTGGTCAGCTCATGCTGGCCACTGTTGTGATGGCCATGGGGGTGGGGGGAATTGAAGTACATTAATTGGGGCCCCCCAACACTACTTTGAGGGCAATTGGCCTGGGCAAGGGGATCCCCAGTACCCAAGGAATCTTAACCAACCTCAACAACCCCAGCCTACCCCAATGCTGCTGATGCTGTTTCTCAGTTTCAAAAATTGTCTATTGTTTGATGTAAGGATACAAATGACAGGAGGCAAATGATTCTTTCTGTTTTACATAAAAATGCCTCTAATGTTTCCATTAACTATTTAATGTTTTTTCTCAGTAGTAAAACCATGAGTGAGTTACATTTTTATAAATCCAAGCCTTCAGTGTTACGTTTCTTAAAATCCAAAGTTTCACATTTAAATTTTCATAAATCCAGCCAGCCCACCCTGATGGAGGAAATTCACTAGACAAGTGAACCCAAGACCATATGGGCAGTGGTACCCCCAGTACCCCCATACTTTGTGGAAAGCACCCCTGCAGGACAGGGACATTTAACACAAGGCTATATTTTTTCTTTTTATAAAATGAACCGGATCCGGCTCAGCTGTGTCAGTCCCTCTGCCCCACTTACCTTAGGGGGATCAGCTGCTGCTGCCCCCGCTGCTGCAACGTTCGCCTCTGCTGCTGCTGCTGCTCTTGCCTCTGCTCCGGGTCCGGTAAGGGGGCACACATGTGTGTAAGACACACGTGTGCCTGTGTCCCACCTCTCCCCACTGCTCCTGGCTCCCGAAACGCCTTGTTGGACCTAATGCTGGCCACAGGTGATGACCTGGTGAGGGGGCTGCGGGTGCTCGACCACCTGGGTGACAGCGATCATCGCCTGCTGGAATTCACCATCCAGCGCAAGGTGGCAAAGGCATGCAGTAAGGGAGCAACCCTAGATTTCAGGAGGGCAAACTTCAACGAGCTAAGGAGGATAGTTGGGGAAGCACTGAGGTCCCAGAGGGGAGGGGAGCCAGGTGTCCAAGGAGAGTGGTCGCTCCTTATGGATACTATCCTCTAAGCCCAAAAGAAGGTAATCCCAATGAGGATCAAAGGGAGCAGGAGGGCACACAAACTTCCATGGCTCACCAAAAGCATCCAGGAATGTCTCCTTGCTAAAAGAGTGGTGTACATCCAATGGAAAGAAGGGGACATCACCAGGGATGACTATACTGCAGTCACTTGGGGATGTAGGGGGGCAGTCAGGAAGGCCAAGGCAGAAATGGATTAGGACTAGCTTCTCAGATTAAGGAGAATAAGAAGTCCTTCTTTAAATACATAGGGGGTAAAAAGAAGGTTCCGGGTAATGTGGGGCCCCTGCAGGACACGTTGGGAAATTTGGTCGTCACACCAGATGACAAAGCTAACATGTTTAACGATTTCTTTGCCTCCGTCTTCCTAAGTAGGGACCAGAACAATCAACTCCCTGCTGGGCCCCCCTCGGGCCCCAGGGGAGGCACACCTGGGCCACGGGTTAGCGAGGAACTAGTTGGGGAACTTCTGGAGGGACTGGACGTATTCAAGTCAGCCGGTCCAGACGATCTCCACCCTAGAGTTCTAAAGGAATTGGCTGAGGTCATGGCAGGACCCCTGGCACAGCTTTACGGGCACTCGTGGTGCTCTGGTGTGGTGCCAGAGGACTGGAACAGGGCCAAAATGGTTCCCATCTTCAAAAAAGGGAAGAAGGAGGACCCAGGAAACTATAGGCCAGTTAGTCTTACCTCAATCCTAGGCAAGTTGTTTGAGAAAATTATTCTGGCACACATGCACAAAGGGCCAGCTGGGGACTGCATGCTTAGGGGCAACCAACACGGGTTCATCAGTGGCAGGTCCTGTCCGACCAACCTGGTGGCCTTTTACGATCAGATCACCAAATCATTAGATGCAGGGATAGCAGTGGACATAGTTTTCCTGGACTTCCGGAAGGCTTTCGACACTGTCTCTCACCCCGTACTCATCAAGAAACTGGGGGACTGTGGTGTCAACACCCACACAGTCAAATGGGTCACCAACTGGCTGGAGGGCCACACCCAGAGGGTGGTAGTGGATGGGTCCTTCTCAACTTGGAAGGACGTGGGCAGTGGGGTTCCGCAGGGCTCGGTCCTCGGGCCCGCACTGTTCAACATCTTCATCAGTGACTTGGATGAGGGGGTGAAAAAGCACCCTGTTCAAATTTGCTGATGACACTAAGATGTGGGGGGGATGTGGGCATGCTAGAAGGAAGCAACAGACTACGATTGGACCTAGACAGGTTACAAGGGTGGGTGGACGAGAATAGGATGGGATTCAACACCGACAAGTGCAAAGTGATACACCTGGGGAGGAACAACCGGCACCATACCTACAGGGTGGGGAACTCCCCTCTTGTCAGCACAGAGGCGGAAAAGGATCTTGGAGTCATCACTAATTCCAAGATGAACATGGGCTTGTAGTGTGGGGAGGCAGTCAGGAACGCCAACCATACCTTGTCATGCATCCACAGATGCATCTCGAGCAGGTCCAAGGAGGTGATCCTCCCCCTCTATGCAACACTGGTCAGGCCGCAGTTGGAGTACTGTGTCCAGTTCTGGGCGCTGCACTTCAAGAGGGATGTCGACAGCATGGAGAGGGTCCAGAGGAGGCCACTTGCATGATCAGGGGACAGCAGGGCAGGCACTACGAGGAGAGGCTACGGCACCTGAACCTGTTCAGCCTCCACAAGAGAAGGCTGAGGGGGGATCTAGTGGACTGTTACAAACTAGTCAGAGGAGATCAGCAGGCATTGGGGGAGTCACTGTTCCCCCGAGCACTGCCAGGAGTGACCAGGAATAATGGTCACAAGCTGGCAGAGGGTAGATTTAGGCTAGATATCAGGAAGCAGTACTTCACGGTCAGGGGAGCTAGGATCTGGAACGAACTTCCAAGAGAAGTGGTGCAGGCTCCTACCCTGGGGGTTTTTAAGAGGAGGCTAGATGTACACCTTGCTGGGGTCATAGTTTCATAGTTTCATAGTAGCTAGAGTCGGAAGGGACCTAGGTAGATCATCTAGTCCGACCCCCTGCCTTGGCAGGAAAGAGCGCCGGGGTCAGATGACCCCGGCAAGGTGCTCATCTAACTTCCCTTTAAAAATCCCTAGGCTAGGAGCCTGCACCACTTCCCCTGGAAGCTGGTTCCAGGCCCTAGCCGCCCTGACTGTGAAGTAGCGCCTCCTAATATCTAATCTAAACTTACCCTTCGCCAGCTTGTGACCGTTATTCCTGGTCACTCCTGGCAGCGCACGGGGGAACAGGGACTCCCCCAATACCTGCTGATCCCCCCTGACCAGTTTGTAGCAGGCCACAAGGTCCCCCCTTAACCTTCTCTTGTGGAGGCTAAACAGGTTCAGGTCCCGTAGCCTCTCCTCATAAGGCCTGCCCTGCTGACCCCTGATCATACGAGTGGCCCTCCTCTGAACTCTTTCCATATCGTCCACGTCCCTCTTGAAGTGTGGCGCCCAGAACTGGACGCAGTACTCCAGCTGCGGCCTGACCAGTGCCGCATAGAGGGGGAGGATCACCTCCCTGGACCTGCTCGAGATGCATCTGTGGATGCATGACAGGGTACGGTTGGCCTTCTTGACTGCCTCCCCACACTGCCGGCCCATGTTTATCGTGGAGTCAATGACGACTCCAAGATCCTTTTCCGCCTCTGTGCTGGCAAGAGGGGAGTTCCCCAACCTGTAAGTGTGGTGCCGGTTCTTCCTCCCCATGTGCAGCACCTTGCACTTCTCAGTGTTAAACCCCATCCTATTCTCATCCGCCCACCGTCGCAACCTGTCAAGGTCAGCTTGTAGCCTATTGCACCCTTCTAGTGCACCCACATCCCCCCACATCTTAGTGTCATCAGCAAACTTGAACAGGGTGCTTTCTACCCCCTCATCCAAGTCACTGATGAAGATGTTGAACAGTGAGGGCCCGAGGACCGAGCCCTGCGGAACCCCACTGCCCACGTCCTTCCAGGTCGAGAAGAACCCATCCACTACCACCCTCTGGGTGCGGCCCTCCAACCAGTTGGCGACCCATTTGACCGTGTGGGCATCGACACCACAGTCTCCCAGCTTTTTGATGAGGACAGGGTGAGAGACAGTGTCGAAAGCCTTCCGGAAGTCCAAAAAGACTACATCCACAGCAACCCCTGCGTCTAATGATTTGGTGACCTGATCGTAAAAGGCCACCAGGTTGGTCTGACAAGACCTGCCACTGATGAACCCATGTTGGTTGCCCCTGAGCATGCATTCCCCCGCAAGGCCCTCCTGGATGTGTGCCAGGATAATTTTTTCAAAGAGCTTACCCGGGATTGAGGTAAGACTAACTGGCCTGTAATTTCCCGGGTCCTCTTTTTTTCCCTTTTTGAAGATAGGGACCACATTGGCCCTCTTCCAGTCCTCCGGCATCTCGCCAGAGCACCACGAGTGCTCATAGAGCTGCGCCAGGGGTCCCGCAATGACCTCGGCCAGTTCCTGTAGAACCCTAGGGTGAAGATCGTCCGGACCAGCGGACTTGAACACGTCCAGCCTCTCCAGAAGTACCCTAACTAACTCCTCGCTAACCCCTGGCCCAGGCGTGTCTCTCTCTCGGGGCCCGAGGGGGGCCCAGCAGGGAGGTGGCTGAACTGGTCCCTACTTAGGAAGACAGAGGCAAAGAAATCGTTAAATATGTTAGCTTTGTCATCTGGCGTGATGACTAAGTTGCCCATCGTGTCCTGCAGGGGCCCCACATTACCCGGGACCCTCTTTTTACCCCCTATGTATTTGAAGAAGGACTTCTTATTGTCCTTAATCCGGGAAGCTAGTCCTATCTCCAACTCTGCCTTTGCCCTCCTGACTGCCCCCCTACATCCTCGGGCGACTGTAACATAGTCCTTCTTGGTGATGACCCCATCTCTCCATTGGGTATATGCCTCCCTTTTAGCAAGGAGACATTCCCGGATGCTCTTAGTGAGCCATGGGGGTTTATGTGCCCTCCTGCTCCCTTTGACCCTTGTTGGGATTACCTGTCGTTTGACCCCAGTACTCTTTCCTGCAGGGAATTGGCCTAGATGATCTGCTCAGGTCCCTTCCAACCCTAGAAACTATGAAACTATGAAAACGACATGTAACTCATGTATCATTTTAATGCTGAAATACATGGTGTAGGAATACATGCAGTTCCTGAATTGGGTATTTTCTTTCATATGCATACTGGGCAGCTACTATTTTTTCTAGTGGTTACAGGCTCTGGATGCTGACAACGAGCAGGCAGGCCACACCAACTTTGTTCTACAGTGTCATTTGCATAACTGAAAAGCTTATGGTTAGTCAAAACTAACATGGACTGGTTAGAAAACTTTAACTAGAGCAACAAATATAATTTTCCTGCTTTTTTATGTAGTTGTGATTTACTGTGTTTTGGTTTTTTGCCTTCGTATTTCTTGCTTTTTTGTATTTTTTTTGTTTGTGTGTTTTGTTTTTGTGTTTGTTTTTGTGTGTTTGTGTGTTGTGTGTATTTAAAATTTTTCCAGGATGGTGGGGAAGCATGGAAGCAGGCAGTGGTGAATCAGGAGGCCCTCAGGTGACAAGACTCACCATTCCTTTTTAATATTTGGCACATTAATCTGATCTCTAATTAAGTAATCAATCTAATATTGCTTGATTACATTGATTCATTACTTAGATTGATTATCTGATTGATTACATTTGATTGATTAGATTATCTGATTGATGCTAAAACCAGCAGCATGGGGACAAGAGGGAGAGCCTTTGCCCGAGCACCACTGATGACTGTGTTAGGGTGACAGTATTTGGATCTTGGGGAGCTTTGGATTTGCAGCTGAATAAAAGGCTGTAACCTGTGGCCCAGCAGAGCTGCCAATCACAAGGCGGAATGATATTGTGGCGAAATGCCGGGCTAGCGGCTCCGGCACCACTTAGGGGAGCCGCGGGCTTTGCGGAGTTGTGTGAGCGCGCGGCTTTTTGGGCGGAATTGAGGTAGCTCTTAGCCACCCTCGAGGTTCGCTGAGTTGGCACAAGTAGACGACTTAGAGTAAGTAGTTAGTGTCTCTTAATCTATAGGGTGTCCGTTGGTTCACGAGGTTCCAGAGCCAGCCCTTGCGTTCCAACAGTGGAGCTAGTCCAAAGCTAGGTGCGGCTGCCGGCTCCTTAAGTCCCAGAACTGGTCAACGGCTCATGAATGGGAAATACAATGCAATACTGTAAAATGGTGAATCGTTGTCAGTTGTCGGATTTCTGAGGACTTTGTCTTCGCTGGGATACACCCAGGCGGGGAGGCTGAGAACCGGTCTGCAGTGTGATCGGGCCCACAGAGTTTTCCAGTTGTCGTCTCTGCAGCTTTCTGCTTTTTTGCCTCTTTTATAGATGTTCGTTGGACTGCCTCTATGACACTAACTATCATATATAGAGATAGGATAATTTTCTTTTACATAATTATTGCTAGGCAGACTTTCTATATAAGTTTCATTTCTGTAGAAATGACACTTCTAGATAAGAAATGAAATTTACAGAATGCACATGTGTAGCTTAATGCCAGTGGAGAAAAGTGCAAAGCGTTCATTTTGATTAACAGTCGACTTCAAGGTTACATAAATGTGAGAGTGCCGCGCGGCAGTTATACAGAAAAGGGAAAATAATATAAAGTCTTTGCTAAAAACTATAAGATAGTTACAGATATGTTAAAAGTAATATTGCAAAATGCTTAGGCAATTATTTTTTTTAACAAGCTAGTATTGTTGTAAAATATATAGCTTATTGTGTATAAGAAACAGGATGCAAACCACCAGCTATCATTAGGACATAGAGCAGATTTTGCTCATGAATGATTATGCTAAGCCAGATATTTGCTTATGCTAAGTAACCATCTTAACTGTGTCAACCATTTTCAAGTGAGTCTGTGTAAGTCTGTGTGCTGTGAATGAGGTGAAGTCTTAGGAATATGGAAGATGGTACAAATGGGACTGAAAAACAGACTAGAATGTGAAAGACAACGCGCAACTGGTAACAGAATCCAAAATAAACATATGCAAAAAGGTGAATGGTGATTGGTGAAGAGGCCTCCAGAAGCTTCCAAGTTTTGGCTGAAGTCCGCTCAGTGACTGAAGAAGTGGGGTCAGGGTCTTCGACATGTGCTCATAGCAAAAAGACATGTAAATAAGTGAAATCCATGCTAATGAGACAAACAGTAAACAGGGGCAGAGCTTGAGATAGGAGGGAATATAGGTGGAACAAAGGAAGGACAAAGGTGGAGTAAATGTTAATGAATATGAACCAAGGTGTATAAATATGGAAAGAACTGATGTTCGCTGCAGCTCCCGGGTTTGTTGGAGCTGGCTTGAAGCTGTCTCCATTTTGAATAAAGCAGTTGCTAGCAATGTGTGCTGGTGTTTGCTCTCTGAGCAACTGGATCGTCGTCTCCCTAGTCGTTGGGTGCTTCATGGACTTGGGGTCTAACAGACTGATTGACTGTATTTTTGTAGTAAATCACACTTATGGTGATAGGGATTGATGTCAATAAAGATGCTAAAACCAGCAGCCAGGGGCAAAGAGGGAGGGAGGGCCTTTGTCCAAGCACCCCAGAGGGTGCTAAGTACCCCCAACCTGATGGGCAAGTGGGGAGGGCCTTTTCCCAAGCACACGGAGGGTGCGAAAACCAGCAGCCCTTTGGAAAGCACTTCTTGCATTGCAGGCAATTCAGAGAAAATTACTTCCATGAAGGAGGGAGGGAGGGCCTTTGCCTCTGCACACAAAGGTGCTAAGAGCCACCATGCAGCAGGCAAGCGGGAGCTAATAAAAGCCCAGGCAGCAGGGAAGAGGGAGTCTCTTTAAAGGAGTGACTGCCTTTAAAGTGAGCAAATTTTCCAGTGTAGATATCTTATTCATTTGCTGAGACATAGCCAGTAACCAAGAAGGAGGTTCTTCACACACCACCCTGCGTATTAAGACCCCATGCTATGACATGGTGGCTAGAGTTTTGTTATACTCATTTACGATTATTACTAGTACAATTATTAAAATAATCATTACCATAAACAGAATTACTTGGGATCATTATCCTCACAAAAGGAGCAGAATCATTAGAAAATAGGCACCTGGTCCAGTACGGGGTCCAGCACCTTAGATCTTTGGGAAAGCACCAGAGGAAGGCAGACAGCAAGGGAGGGTGACAAAGGCAGACACATGAGATAATGTTATTATTTTTATTGTTTTCAATTGATTAACCTTAGGAAAATACATTACTCCAATACCAAAACTTCATTCTTTTGCTGTATCTGCTGGACAACGTAAGCAAAATGACAAAGTCAGCCAATTCTGGCCCAGCACCCATAAATGACTTTGTGTTCCTTTATATCTTGAGTGTATACCGAGCCCAAGTAGCAAAATACATTGAAGTAAAAAAATGTGGGAATAAACAAAATAAAAAAGAGAACATTGCATTCAGCATCTTTCAGAAGAGTTACTGAAGCATATTTGAGTAAGTATCTGCTTGGACTACCTGAACATTTGTAATTTTTCAGCATTTCAAAATCTTTCATACTATAGGCCGGGAAGCTGAGCAACACTCAGCCCTGGAAGTAGGGCTGCACATACACACAACATAGACAGTTCTTACCTATACCAGAGACAGACACATTCTAATCATTGATGAATACTAGCATGTGAATATTAAAATGAAATATACAATTTTCAAGTTTAAATTCATTATTTCAAGTGTATGTTTAGTTGCTGCTGTATTCACACAATACAACCCCTCTTTGTCTCTGTTTAGAAACTGTGTACATTGTGGTGGAGAGATGCAATGCTAATGGTGAACCAATTATCATGCTCATTCTCAATTATTTTTTCAGTATTATTAATTTAAGGATAATATGAGTAGTGATAGGCACCTGGCACTGACATTGTCAGCATTGCCCATTGAGACTGTGTAGAAGGAAGTGGTTAAGGCATCCTTCTCACACTTTGTAAGTGTGTTCTTGTCTTCTGCCTTTTGTCCTGTGGGAACAGGATCCAGCCTAGCAACTGGGCTAAAAATAGGAGAGAAGGAAGTAATGCGGGGGTGGATTTAAGAGCATGAGAATTTGTATTGGGCAAACACAGGCTTCCTGCCCTGACCTCGGGCACCTCTCCTGGAGGCAGCAGGTGGGAGGCAGGGGAGGTGAAGAAGGGCTGCTCCTCACACTGCTGCAGTGTACAATGCCACTGTAATGTGCTGCCACTATGGGGCTTCATGCTGTGCATTACCTTGCACCTTCATGCATGACAGTTAAACCACTCAACTTATTTACATCCAGGTTGAAGTAAACAAGGCAGAACTGTGAGACCAGGCTTGGCCAGGGGACACAGCCCCTTTGGCTAGCCTGCAATACTGACCCCTGATGCCAAGCCAGACTTGTGAGGGGGAGGCAGGCAGCCTATTGTGGACACCTGCATGAAAAGATTTCCCACCCCAACTCCCAGTGCCCTGTGCAGGCTTTGCAGAGAAGGCAGGCAGTACTGCTTATTGAACTCAACCCCTGCCCCTCAAAACATGTCTCTCTCAAGAAAAGCCTCCAATAACTCCCCCCAGAAAAAGCAACCCAGCATAACCCAAGAAAATAAACCAACCAACAAATCAAATCCTGTCTTAAAATGCCCATTGGCATAAATTAATACTGCAAGGGCAAGAGGGTAAAATTGTTATGATGTGCCCCCTACCATCTGTTACTAGTTATAGCATATTAGGCCATAATGTGGTAAATAATGTACACATTATGTCATTAGTCATGGTACGTTATGACAGTAAAAAAAACCCAGGAACATCTTTAGCCAGAAAAAGCTGATGTGGGGGACAAGTGCCCTTAAGTATCAGCCTGCTGTTGTAACAACCAGACCACACCCTTGGGAGGAGCAATTCTTCAGCTGTATACATCATCTGTTCTTGTATATTTCCTCAAATCTTAATGTACCACCATCTACATGAGAACTGCATTTACTGCTGGTTTACTTTTAGGGCAGGATTAGCTTGAAATAAACTAGGTGAAACCTAAAAAGGACACGTGCTTAGAGTGTATTCATCATATAAAGGTATGACTATTTTGTGTGATGCTTATCCTTAATACAGAAATCTTCCTGTTATTAAATAGATCAGCAACAACACACTGCCCCCTTGTGTCCAGTTATATGCACACTCAACTTTCAGAATGAAGCTTGCAAAATAGGCATTTATGGGCCTTTGTACATGCAACAAAATTGGCCTTTAAAGTGGCTTAAATACCCTTTTGCACTGCTTTAAAGGTGTTGTTGTTTGCATGCTGGGTGGCGTATTCCACTTTAAATGACTTTATAATGTAGCAAGATAAAACCCCTCCGGGGTGTTTTAGTTTGCTACCTAATAAAGTGTAACCATGTATGGGGGACTGGAAGCCGACTTTCCTGGGCAGTCCCACGTGGTGGGAAGGCACCAGGGACAGCGCACGGGTGCTAGAGCTTACCTGCCTCTTCCGGGGGGTGAGTGGGGGGCAGCTGCAAGTGGGCTGAGCTGTCTCTGAGCTGTGGGGGGCCTCAGTGCTTCCCTTCATGGTGGCAGCACCCCCCAGGCCACCCAGGCTGGGTGCCAGCGGGAAGGCCCAGGCACAGCTGGAGCCCTTGCCTCCTGCCCACACTCCCAAAACCATCACATGGGGAGAAGGAGTGATCCAGCTTCTGGGAGCCTCCCCAGCCATGCCTGGAATCCCCACCCCCAGGAAAGATCAAACAGCTAATCTCCGTGGAGGAGGCATCAGAGCTGTTGGACAGCCCCAAGCAGGAGCCTATGGAAGAAGCCCCTTGTTTCGCTGGCTAGACCCCCCAAAACCATAGGCACCAAGCCTGAGGCCTTGGCTGACCCAATGGAGGGTCAGGCAGTGGAGCCCTCCCCCTCCAGTTTGTGGGAGACAGGGGCCCTGGGGCTCACTCCGGTGAGTCGTGAGGGGGGAAGTCCCCTTTCCCAAGACCCTGAGACAAGCAGTAGTGCTACCCTGGTGCCTGAGGGATCTCCTCCTCCTGCCTGCCAGTCAAACCCTGCCAGCAAACAGCCCAATGGTCCCAAACCAGAGGGGTTGATGTGGGGTCCCCAGACTAACAGTCTGATCTTGTCAGGAACCCTGTGCAGACTTCTGGGGTTCCAGCTCTGCCCTACCATCTTGTGAGGGAACTCTGCCCCCATCATTACCCCTGCCCCCATCCCAAGGGGTTGCAAAGCTCTTCCAAGCCCAGCCAGAGTCTGGGGTCTTATCAGACAGGGAGGTTCAGACGGTACTGGAGTCCACTGAACCCCAAGAACAGGAGGAGGATGCCTGAGATCTGAAAGGCTCCTTGGAGTTGGCAAATCTCCCCATCCTAGCAGTCCCCAGGGGCAAGCTACTTGCATTTCTTGACTGCGAGTACACCCAGCAGTCCACCAGCAAAGTACAGCTTGCCTTTAACCACTAGGGAGATTTTGACAGTGTCCTCGCCACTGTGAGGGCACTGGTGGGGGAAGGCAAGGGGCCCAAAAGCTACAATGCCCAGATCTATAGGCTGGCCCACAGTTTTGTAGATGCCCTCTACACTTATTGGAGGATACTGCGTGAGCTGGTGGGCCCCACACCAGGCATTGAGATGCACGAAGCCCCTGCTGAACCACCTACTCCACCCCCACAGGTGGCCACTTACATCAACAGCCTCGACCCTCATGAGTGCCTGGTCCTTGGCAGGGACTTTAATGTCACCCTAGATGCCTGAGACTGGTCAAGCAGGGGGTGGAGCCAGACCACCATGGGTGTCCTCAGGGGTATCCAGATGGACTACTCTGTGGTGGATGTCTGGTGTGCCTGTCATCCTGCTGGACCCCCTGCCTTCACCTATGTGAAGGTGGGGGAGGAGCAGGCATGCCACTCCTGGTTGGATTGGATTTATATCTATTTGCCCGGATCTACTCCTCTTGCATCCAGGTGACCCCTCTCCGTGAAAACCATATTGTCTGGGCCCAGGTCACACTGGGGCCTGGGTGTGCAGGTTCGGCCTACTGGCATTTTAATGCCAGTTTGCTGGAGGATGTGAGCTTCAGGGAGGCCTTCTGGGCATTCTGGCTGGCCTGGCAGGAGCAACGGGCAGCTTTCCCCTTGGCTCAGAGATTGTGGGACATGGGGAAGGTGTGCATCTGACTTCTTTGCCACAGCTACACTTGGGGATATACCCAGCAGAGGGAGGCGGTCTGGGAGCAGCTCAAGTGGGAAGTACTTGAGCTGGAGAGGCACCTGGCCACCAGCCCAAGCAACCCATCCTTGTTCCCCCGAGCACTACCAGGAGTGACTAGAAATAATGATCACAAGGCGGCAGAGGGTAGATTCAGACTAGACATCAGGAGATGCTACTTCACTGTCAGGGCGGCTAGGATCTGGAACCAACTTCCAAGCAAAGTGGTGCTGGCTCCTACCCTGGGGGTCTTTAAGACAAGGCTTGCCAGTCACCTTGCTGGGGTCGTTTGATCCCAGTACTCTTTCCTGCCATGGCAGGGGCTCGGACTTGATGATCTGCTCAGGTCCCTTCTGACCCTACTAACTATGAAACTATGAAACTACGGATATGACAAATGCTGAAGTTTGTTGAACCCTGTGGGAGGGACTCCTGCAGGTCAGTGTGGGCAACTGGGACCAGCTGGAGGCTCCTCTCGCTCTGGCTGAGTTTTCAGCCACCCTCTGCCTGATGCCAGGCAACAAGGTGCCAGGCATCAATGGGCTGACCACTGAGTTCTACCAGGCCTTCTGGGATGTCGTTGGCCTGGACTTTGCCATGATCTGGGTCAAATTCAAGGGAAGTGGGGAACTCTCCCTGTCATGCTAGAGGGCCGTGCTGACCTACCTGCCAAAGAAAGGGGATCCCAATTACCTGAGTAACTTGCATCCTGCGTCCCTCCTCTGCATGGGCTACAAGGTTGCAGTGAAGGCCATCACGCTGTGCCTGCAGTCCGTGCTGACATATGTGATCCATCCCAACCAGATTTACACAGTGCCTGGATGTGCCATGTTCCACAACATGTACCTGGTTTGGGAGCTAGCACACTGGGAGGGCCTGTCTTTCATCCTCCTATGCCTGGATCAGGAGAAGGTGTTTGACAGAATGGATCATGGGTATCTCACAGGCACACTGTGGGCATTTGGCTTTGGTTCCTGCTTTGTGTGGGATCTCCAGGTGCTTTACACCTTTGCAGAGTATTTGGTCAAGCTCAACTGTACCCTGACAAAGCCCATCTCATTCAGGAGAGGGGTGCGTCAAGGCTGACTGCTGTTAGGCCAGCTGTAAGCCTTGGCTCTGGAGCCCTTCCCTGAGGCATGTGGTGGGGCTGATGCTTTGGGAGCCAGAAGTGTGGCTGTTCCTATCAGCATATGCTGAAAATGTAGTCATTGTGGTCCAGGACTCAGGTGACTTGGCACAGGTGGAGGCCTGCCAGGTGTTGTACTTGGTGGTCTTCTCTGCCCATGTCAACTGGGTTGAGCTTTGGCTTCATGGTGGGTGATGGGTGGCAGGTGGGCTCACTCCCACCCATGCTGTGCGGGATCCAATGGAATGCGGGCTTGCTGCTCTACTTGGGGTTCTACCTGTCCCCCACATATCCCTCCCCACCAGAGAACTGGCAGCAGCTGGAAGCAAGGATGGTGGAGTGGCTCTGGGCATAGCCAGGGCTCCTGAGGTGTCTCTTCCTGTGTGTGAGAGTGCTGGTGCTGAACCAGCTGATCCTGTCCATGCTCTGGAACCACTTACACAACCTGCGTGTGACCCCTGAGGTCCTGGCAGGGCTCCAGAGATGGGCGCTGGAGTTTTTCTGGCCAGGATGGCACTGGGTCACTGCAGAGGTCTTAAGCATCCGCTTGTGGGAGGCTGACCAGGCCATGGCTTGCTTGTGCATCCAGGTCCTGATGTTCCACCTTCAGGCTCTGCAATGACTGCTATATGGTGTTGGTAGCTATGTGGCATGGGGCCACCTGGGGCGCTCCTTCCTCTGCCACTTCTGGGTGCTCTGATATGACTTCTGAGAGCTTCTTGGCCTTCTCCCTACAGGACCTGTGAGGGATGCCAGATTTCTACCAGGATCTCCTCCACACCTAGAGGCTGGTCTCTGCCTCTAGGTCCCCTGTGACACTCACCCAGAGTGCCAACCTCCTCATTGAGTCCTTGCTCTGGAACCCCCAGGTGGAGGTGCCAACAACAGAGGTGCCCTGGTTGTGACAGAGGTTGATCCTGGCTGATGTCATCCATATCAGAGACATCCTGGACTACAATAGTAAGAAGGAGTGGGTGGACCCTGCTGCACTGGCCTGGCATGTGAGTCTACCCACAACACATGCAACCTGCCATCTGGTCCAGGAGGTGAAATTTGCCCTACCTCCAAACACTTTTGCCTTTGTTGACCAGATCCTGAGTGGTGGTGGTCCCCACCCCCTTGTGTCCTCCAACCCACAGGAGTTTTTCATGGGGTCAGTGCTTTGTCTGGCCTCACAGTGCTCCCCACTCCACCACCTGAGCTGGCTGAAGGACACCAGTCTGTTCCACTCTTCCATTGTCCGTCGCCACCACCTCTATGTGCTCATCTGCCACACAATCCATCATGCTGTCCTTACGTCCTGCCCAGACACCAAGTGGTGGGACCTGCTCAACAAGTGCATAGATGGGGCACCCCAGTGGCTGAGTCTATACTTCACCCTCATCCCATGAGCCACTGGGGACCTCACCTGGTGGCTCCTCCATGGAGCCATTGCCATGGGTGTGCATGTGGCAAGCTTCACAGACATCCTGGTCTCCTGCCCCTTCTGTGGGCAGAGGAAAACCCTGGTGCACATGACCCACAAGTGCACCAGGCTGCAGCCCCTCCACCTCCAGAACCTCCTCTTGAGGTTCTGGTTGAATTTCACACCTCACCTTTTTGGTTTTGGTCACCCCATCCATGGCCCCACCAAGTCCTGGGATGTCCTAGCCAACCTCCTCCTGGCCCTGTACAAGTGGGGTCTGTACTTGAGCAGGAGGGAGGCTCTGGCTGGGAAGGTGCCCAGAGACTGTGGGGCCAGTTTTCTCTCACTTATCCATGCACATTTGTGGGCAGAATACCACTGGGCAGCATCCACCAGTTCCTTGGATGCCTTTGAGGACTGGTGGGTATGGCCCAGGGGCCTCTGTTTGATGTCCCCCTGCAGAGAACTTATTTTCACATTTTATCCTTTGACCCACACAATACTCCTATCCACTTTTTTTCATTAGTTGTCCCAAGAATTAATTGTTCCATTCATCCATTAGTCCCCATAAAAATGGGCTACTAGTTAGCCAGGTGGACCTTGCCCATGGTAATTGGATGGAGAAATAGACAAGAGCTTCTGAGGACCAGACAGTTTATGTATGGGACACTAGCAACCCATGCCAGCTGGGCTGCTGCAGCAGCCATGATGTAGAGTGACCCCTATACCCTCAACCCACTGCAGCAGTCTGATATACCTGTGCCGGCTGTCCCTCAGGATGTTGCCCTCAGCCAACTTAGCCAGAAGGGTCTCCTTGATAATTTTCTCCAGAATCTTACCGGGGATTGAGGTCAAGATGATTGGCCTGTAATTCCCGGGATCTACTTTCCACCCTTTCTTGAAGATGGGTACCACATTGGCTTTCTTCCAGTCTTCAGATACTTCACCTGAACTATTTGAATTAAAACGGCCATGGGCCCAGCCCACTAAACTTCACCTGAGTGCCATGAGTTTTCAGATATTCTTGCCAATGATTGGGCTATGACACCTGCCAGCTCCTTGAGTACTCTAGGGTGCAATCTGTTAGGATCAGCTGCATGAAGATGTCCAGCCTCTCAAGCTGATCCTTTACTAGCTCAACACCAATGCTGGGTATAAATATGCCCTCACCCTGGCCATCCAATGTCTTCTAAGCAGGGCGGTCCCACTGGACTGATGAAAGACCGATGCAAAGTACCTGTTAAGCAAGTTGGCCTTTTGCTGGGTGTTGGTTATCAGCTGTCCCATTTGGTTCAGTAGGGGTCCAATGTTACCATTGCTTTTTTTCTGACTCCCTACATATTTGAAAAAGGACTTTTTGTTACCTTTGATATGTGAAGCCAGATGGAAGTCGGTTGCAGCTCTGGTTTTCCTGATCCACTCCCTGCAGGTACGGACCAGTGCTGAGTACTCTTCCTTGGTGGTAATTCCAGCCTTCCATCCTTTATAAGTCTCTCTTTTGAGGCATAGGAGGTCCTCAAGTTCCCTGCTGAGCCAAGGGGGTTTCTGTGCCCTTTTGCTACCCTTTCTCTGAGATGGGATGGCCATCCCTTGTGCTGTCAGGATCGCTCCCTTGAGGAGTAACCACTCCTCTTGGACTCCTCTTCCTGTCAAGTCATGGTCCCTTAGGGCCTTGACAATGAGCCTCCTGAGCTTTTCAAAGTCAGTTTTCCTGAAGTCAAGGACTTCTGTATTGCTGACTGACTTGCCAGCTTTGTGATAGATAATAAAGGTGAGCAGCTTATGGTCACTATCACCCAGCTTTCTATTGATTCTTAGATCACTGACTAGGTCGTCCACTTTGGCCAGTACTAGGTCCAGCCATGCTTTACCTCTTGTTCGCCCATAGACTTCTTGAGTCAGAGCTCATCCATGCATGTGAGGAAGCTTTGCAACCAATTGGATTTGGCTGAGTGCTCTTCCATTGGGATGTCAGGGTAGTTAAAGTCTCCCATGACAATCATGCACCGAGAGCATGCAGCCTCAGCTAGTTCCCTGGAAAATTCCTGGTCCAGCTCTTGTTTCTGGTTAGGAGGTCTATAATAGACTCCTACCATGATGTCCCCTGTGCCATGTTCCCCATGTATTTTAACTCAGACAGACTCAAGTCATTCTTCCTGGGTGCCAATGTCAATTTGCAGGGATGTGCAGCTGTCCTAGACATCGAGAGCTACACTCCAACCCTGTTTATCTGCAAGTGCAGCCTGCGGTGGTGCAACACTGCCTCATGTGGGCTCTATGCTGAACTGACCCAACCCAACCTGGCCTGTCCCACTAGCACATGGCTTTCCCAGTCTTGTCCAAAGCCATGCACTAGTGGGCTGGGTCAAGCCAGGTCCATTCCACACAGAGCCTATGGCAGAATGCAATCTCAGTCTCTCCCCAAACTCTGCTATCAGGCTTATTACCTATCTGACAATTTAGTTACCATGGTCACTTCTGAGGGCAGACACCCCTACCCCTATCAGGTAACCCTGAGTTGTAACCTGAGCTAAATACATTCCTGAGTCTGTTACTGCTATCCCCAGCAGGCTCAGAGAAAAGCTCATCTCCATTCTCCCTATAATCATTCTTCAGGTATTTGAAGCCTGATATCAAATCTGCTCTCAATCTTCTCTTCTATAGGCTAAGTAACCCTAGTTCTTTCAGATTTTCCTCGTAAATCTCATTTCCCAGGTCCCTGATTATTTTTGTTCTCCTGAACTGGACTCTTTTCAAACTGTCAACATCCTTCTTGAAGTGCAGTACCTAAAACAGGACACAGTACTCTAAATGATGCCTCAACAGTGCTGTATAGAGTGGAAGAATGACATCCCTTAATTTTCAAGTGACACTTTTGTTAATACTTCACAGAATGCTGTTGGTTTTTTGGGCAACAAGTTCATGTTGTTGGCTTGTGTTCAGCTTGTGGCCCACTGTAACCCTCAGGTTCTTCTCTGCAGTACTACAGCCTAGCCAGTCATTCTCCAGTCTGTATTTATGCATGTAGATATTCTATCCCAAGTGCAGGGCTTTGCACTTGTCCTTGTTGAATCTCATCTTATTGACAAGATATTGAACAATACCAGACCCAGGGCAGAATTCTGGGAAACCCCACTTGATACCTCCTCTCAGCTAGACTTATGTTAACATTTTCCTCAGTGTCCTAGATGGAAACAGGAAGTAACTGCTGATAACGTCTGTGGAAGGCACAAAGGTTGAGCAGAGGGATGAATTCTGAGGAGGGCAGAGAAGTCATACCCAGTAATCTGGATCACTAGGATGCTAGCCTATTTCAAAACAAAATGATAAAGGTCAGGCCGTCCTTCTATAAACCTTCTAAGATGCCAGTGGCCTGAAGAAAGCACTCATGTAAACATTGACCCTGGAAAGGACTTATGGTTTCTACTGATGAGCCAGTAGAACAATGGTCTGCCATTGGGAAGCCATGCCTGTGTGCATGATTCCTTTGTTAGCTTCCGCTGTGCTGTATACTAAGGTAAAATCACTGCCCTGCTCTCTTCACTCTTCCATATGTACAAGAAAGGTGCCAGCCCATTTTGCCACAGCAATAGACTAGCAGGCTATTGTTCTACTGGCTCACTGGTAAAAACCCTAAGTTTTTCCAGGGTCACTGTTTACATGAGTGCTTTCCTCAGGCCACTGGCATTCTATAAGGTTTCTAGAGGATGGCCTGGCCGTTAGCATTTTGTTTTGAGATTTCACTTCATCAGCCTACTGGATACAAAAAAAATCATGGTCTTAATATAGACATTGGACTTAAGACACATTATAACCTGCCTAACATTTGATTCCCCAGGCTGTGGCTATACTCCACAGCTCAACCCAGCATCACAGACTTAGAACTCCCAGGCATACAGACACACACCTTTCACTGCTCTCATGTTAATCCAAATGAATACACAGATACAGACATGAAAACTCAGAGACTCACAGAGAGACTCCCATATGTATCCAGATCCTTCTGTAGTGTTACTTTATACCTGTGGGCATGTGGTAACTCACCACATCATCCTCCAGTCACATACTGAACATTCCAGTCTCCTTTGTGACAGTGCCTGTGGTGGCAGAATGCCATCTCTATCTCTCCCCAAAACTCTGCTATCTGACAATTTGGTTACCCTGGTCACTGAAGAGGGCAGACACTTCTGATCCTGAGTCATAACCTGAGCTGGATACATTCCAAAGGGAGGGGGACTGGCATACCTGGGTGGGGGGCTTAAGCTCCCTATTGTTCTAAGCAATGCTAGCACAACTGTGAGGGGGCTAAAGACCCTGCCAGTCTACCCAGCAACCAGTGATTTATTAAAATTGGTTGGCTGACAGCCAACAGTTTCTGGCCTCCATTGGATCAGGTAAATGAGGTCATATGGTCTATACAAGTTAAGGATGGCCCAGGAGGAGGGGCAGTAGCCATGATGAAAATTCAGAGAGAAGCTGGACCATATGAAAGTTGCTCTTTCTCTTGAACCTCATGATCAATGAACTGCCTGTCTCCAGTGGGAATCTCAACCTGCCTCTGGATGATACTCATGAGCAAATTTTTTAAGATCTAACTAGACACATAGCTTGCAGTAACTCACATGCATGTTCAAAACCCCTGTTTGCTCTATGGGATTTCTCTGATATTGCCCTGTACCCTATTCCAAACCTACTCCTTGTAACCAACAAAGTTCTCCTTTGTACCTAGTGTGGGAGATTTATTGGCAGAGGGCCTAGATTATGCCTTGGGCTCCCCTTGCTCTGGCTGACTAAGGGAGACCACTATTTGTACTTCAGATTGAGGGAAGTACCCAAAGTTCTGGTAGTGGGTCAAATGCCCTTAAGGACTACTAGGCCTGTGTTTCCCAGGGGGTGCAGGACCAGGATCTGTCCAGACCTTGAGTGGTAGTGATGTTATCCCCAGACTTGCAGGTGTGCTCCAGGAAGGGGGCCGGCCAGATGTGAGGCACCCCCAGGGAGGCACTTGGAGCCTAGAAGGTGGACAGGTGCAGTAAGGTAGGTGGCTCAATGCAGGAGCACCCTCGACTGGCCCACCACACCTGCCACCCTTCCAAACTTCTACAATCTTTCACTCAACAGCACTCATTTCTCACTTTTACCTTGGGCCTGTGAATCATACAACCTTTCCTGCCAAAATGTAAACATCAACTATGCATTCTCATTCACAGAAAAGTAGGTCAGAAGTTAAAAGTTCACCCCTCCTCAGCCTTTCTAAACCAGGACTCAACTGTACATGATTGCCAATGAATTTGCCAGAACAACAAAATAGAGCAAATAAAAACCTGGTGTTTACACTACCTTTCTGTCTATGGGTTCAGTCAGGAAGAGATGGAATCCATTTTAAAGGCTTTTCAGCAGTCTTCTGTGGCTGGGGAAGAGCAGGTGATGTCATGGGTGTCTGATGTGTGGAGGTCCTTTCTGGATAGTGTAGCCACTTCCACCAACAGATTGACCATGGCTGTAGAGATGGCAGCTACTGCAGCAGCCATGGCTGTAGAAAGGATGCCTCCTGCCATGGAGGAGTACTTTCATGCTTAGAAAGCAAAACCATCCAACCTCCTGACCACAGGCATTGGCCATATTTTCCAGCTGATGTGATCTACCATGGAAACTGGCCACCTGCCCCCCATTTTTATCTTTCCACCCCTGGACAGAAATTGCCACCGGGTGGCCCCCAGGATTATAGGGGGGCTTCAGAGGCATGCCGTGTGCATGCCTCCCCACACTACAGCCAACATAACCCCCAGACATGCCCCAGGAATTGCAAGTAGAGAGTGTGGGTCTGAGTGGCGCATCCAGAAGGGGCAGCTTTTCCCTTTCAGGGAGGGTAGGGCATGCCAGAGGCTTGCACCCCAATGTGGGGCAGTGCCATCAAAGTATGGCTGCTAAGCTTTGATGATGATTTGGCTCAGCTCCCCAGCAGTACAGAATCAGAACAACCAACCATGCAGATACACCCCTCAAACTCCAAGGAGACCTCCACGTCAGGCTGGGGTGACACACAGCCAGCATGTCATAGCTCTCTGAGGCATCAGGAGAAATGGTAGCCAGTCCACTGTCTATGCTATGCTTTTGTTTTGCAGTTTGCACCCTGTTTTGCTGTTTGCACTCTAGTTTGCAGCTTGCACATGAGTAGGCTTGTTTACTTGAAAACAAAAATATTTTCACTTTGTGTACGTTTGCTCTGTAATGAGCTGCATGGAGTTCTTTCCAACCTGCATGAACATCATTTCCTCTACATGCCCTCTACAGCTTAAGGCCTCAAGTGTGCCTAAGTTTCCCCACAAACATCTGTGCCAAGATCATCTAAACTTTTCCTCTCCAGCCTGCATGTGTAGCTCCTCTACACCCCCATCTCTCCCACCCCCTTGGCAGCTCAAACCCATCAGGCACACCTATGGAAGCTTTGCTATTGGACCGGCTTTTTTCTTAGCTCACACTCATCCTCCACACAACCTTCCTATCCAAATGGAAGTGGTAACTAGTGTAACCCTCACCAGCCTGCTAGGCCTCGCAATATGCCGGATTCCATATCCTGAAGGTGCCAGTAGCCCTGGGATCTCCCTCAGGCAGATCTGCTGACTGAGGTGTCCTGTGGAGGGATCTTATCCTCACCACTCAAGAATCTACTCCAAGCCCATTGAACAAATGGATTTTTTTATTATATATAACTATATACAGAAAAAAAAAGATTGATCAAAAAAAGAAATATGTATATTATCAATAGTTAATAATAAAACCAACAATTTGAATACTATCTATCTAGAAATGAAACATTAAATGAATAATCCAACACAGTGAGTGATTCCACTTACAGCAAAATCCACCAATAATTACATTCACCAGGTTATAACCTTTAAAACACAGTTTCCCTAGGATTATACCCCACCCCCCTTACGTAAATGCAACACTGTTGCTGCTATGATGTGCCACTAGGTGGTGTGGACATGGCTCCTGTTGCTCCTGAGGCTCCGAGCTCCCTTGTCAGACTGGCTGTTGCACTGAAACCTCTGTCTGGGGATGTGGGCAAATGGCTTCCTCTTATCTCTCCTGAAAATAAACTCCCTGCAAACACTACAGAGTTAAGTGTCTCCTCATGTCCCTCCTGAGGTTTGTGCTTCCTTCTCTGTGGCCTTTTCTCCTCCTGACACTCACAGTCCATTACAGGGGTTCCCTTCCCTCTGCAGGTCCTTTGTTTCTGCAGCCCCAGCCATCCTGGCTCAGACCAGGCTCCCTCCCATGGGGCTCTAACCTGGCAGGTTCTCCCAACTCCTGAGCAGCCTACCAGCTGTGGCTGACCCTTCCCTTTCCCACTTCTCCTGGGGCTCCTGTATCCTGAAGCTGCACAGCTTCACATCTGGTGGGGAACACAGCTCCTCATGGGACAACAGGAGCTCTCCCTTGTCCTGGGATTCAGCTCCCAGAGCAAGCTTCAGTTTCTGTTCCAGCACCAGGAGGGCTGCCCCTCTTCCTCCCTCTCTCCATGCTGGAATTGGATCCTCCTTTCTGTCTTCTTTTGCTCCTCAGCTGTTTTACAGTGTAGGCACCACCAATCATAGCCCTTTGTTGGCAGCAGGGCTCCAGTCACCATACTAAGCATCCAATAAAAAGCATGCATGGTGCACAGTATATTTTCTTGCTTGCAGAAAGCTATGGCACCTGTTGCAAGAATTTTGCTGCCGTTTTTGCAGAGGGTCCTCTGAATATGGTGGACTTACCCAGCTTGCAGCCTAGCGAGCCTGCAGCTATTGTACTAGGGAAGGAGGTAGTTGCTATGAGGGTTTGAACTGCAAAGTATAATGCCAGCAATCAGCAAGTCTTCCATCACGTATCTGGAGAGACAGTCCTCCCATAAACCAGGAAATGAATAAACCAGTGGGCACATTGGCCCACTGCCAACCAGTGTCCCCTACCAGTCAATCTCCATGCCCTCTGCCTGTGCAAGACCAGGTCAGCTGCCCCAAGCCCTGTGGTGAACAGTGCCTACTCCCCCTCACCCACAGATTCCCTGCAAACCCCTCTCGCTGCACTCTCCTTGAGTCACCCAAAACAGGTAACATCAAGCCCAAATGCTGGAATGAAAGACATTTATTGAGAATTAAAGTTTCAATGCTAAGTTCAGTTGGTCCTCCACCTGAGCTTGCTTCCCCCTCTTGCCCCCAGAGAAACAGCACATTGCTAGCCCAAGAAGTGGTCAGCCAAGGCCTCCCTGATAAGAGTGGTGTCACAGTAGACTTTCCTGTGATGCTTAATTGGGAGCCTCCCTTCACCAGGGCCATCATGTGCACTTGGTTCAGGAGGCTGCATAGAAAACCCTACATCCAACTTTCCAGTGTCCAGGAAGGCTTCCCCTTTGATTTGCACACATTTTGCAGGATGTAAGCTACAGCCATGAAGGTAGGAACATTTGGCTTCAATCATGAAAAAGCACCCTGACCATCATATAGCAGCTGTTGAGTCAGTAGTTAAATATTCTTCCTGGGGTCCAATCAGCCAGCGTACAACTTCATGAGCCATGGATGAAGCAGATAGACTAGACCTTGGTGATCACTCAGTGGGGCATTAGACAGGCCAGATAACTCCATGGTGGGAACACCACAGCTGAATTTTCCTCACTTCAACATCTTTGGGAACCCAGGGCTCCTAAACACACAGGAATCTGTCTAGAACTGTCTAGACTACCCAATATTTATACTGGTGAATCAGTCCCAGTGGTCCATGACTGCCTGGAGGATGAATGAAAAGAAGTGCTTCCTGTTAATGTAAACTGAGGCACAGTGAAGGAGACACAGAATGGGGATGTGGGTCGCATCCATTGCCTCCACACAATTTGGGAACCCCAGCTTCTCAAAGCCAGTGACCACCTCTTGTGGATCTCCAAGCTAGTGTATCCAGTGGCCCAGCTGCTGGAGACTTACTTTACACACTTTGTGCATGGTATGCATTGCTCTTGTCCCCAACCAAAGTAGTTAGCCATGGACTGGGGGGCTGTCAGGGTTTACCATCTTCCAGATTACCATTGAAACCCATTTCTCCACAGACATGGGGTGCCAAAGCCTGGTCTTCTGGTACTGGAGCAGGGAGGTGATCTTGGATCAAAGTTCATCAGTGTTCCATGGGATATTCTGAAATTATGTCTCTATTTCTCATCATCCTATGCCCCAAACATAAGCTGCTCCCACCAGCTAGAACCCAGAACATCAATGGGCTTTAAAACTGGTCATGCAGAACTGTAGCTTGAACACAGTTATCCTGTGCATCACACAACATGGCCAGCAGGATGCCCACAGCAACACTGATGTCCTTGATGGAGGAAGCCACTAGGGCCAGCATCAGTCTGCGAAGTTTAGTTAGGGCAATGATTGCTTGACTCCATTGACTGACATCTCAAAGATCCAAAGCTAGCTCAAACAGTAAGGTTATTCAAGGAATTTATGATTGAACCAGACCTGTGCCTCTGCCTGGCCAGAAGATTTGAATGGCCAGCTACTAGCAGTTGACTAATAAGTGCATTGTGGCTCTCCCCCCTAACCCCCAAACCCTAGCCAGTCAAAAAATGCTCTCTGAAGTACCTCATGTCCATTTACCTCCATGGGCCTTGAACCTGGCTTGGCAGGGGAGGGAGAGCACAGTGAAGCAAATCTTTGAAGACAGAGAGGTAGGCACTAGCAGCAAAGGAAATTCAGTTAGTATTGTGACTGAAGTTTCTGAGCCTTCTGGCTGCCTCCAGGTACAGGGATGGAGGCAACAGAGCCCCAAGGGGGTGAGGTCATGTTTGAAGCAGGGGCAGTGTCTTCTCTCCCCCAGCCCTTAACCCTCAGCTAGTTCAGTCAGACAAAAAGTAGCTTACATAAAGAGCCTCATGCCTGTTTCCCTCAATGAGCCTTGAATCCAGCTTGGCAGGGGAGAGAGAGCACAGCAAAGCAAGGCTTTGAAGACATCTTTTAATATTTTTCCAGAGGACCCCATCACAATGAACTATAAATTAAATCCCATTAAAAGCCAAGGAACCATTTTCTAAGGAAGGGGGGGACAGAGAGTTTCCCACCCCAGACTTCAGCCCTAACTTTTCCCTCCCAGAACAGCCAGTAAAGGCACATTCCCAGCAGATGCTTACTGCCTGCCCTTTCTCACTCATCCTCAGCCTCAGAAAGTAGAGGAAACCCCTGGCTTCAGCTGCTAAATATCCTTGTAAATTTCAGAAGAATCTTGATTACAAGCAGTTAATTGAAATTTCCCCATGACCGCTCCTGGCAGCATGGAGGCTTGCAGGCCAGGTTGCAGGACACAGACTTGTCAACGAGTAAGGACTAGAGAGAGTCAGAGGGTGGGGTGGGGGAAGAAGGAAAGGGAGCAGATCAGGTTTTGCCACCCCAGGCTGCAGCTGAGGCTTCCCTAACCCCTGCCACAGCCACTCCCTTCCCAACAACCATTCACTACCTGCCCCCATCCCAGCCTGTCCTGAACCCCAGTGAATGAAGGAAAGCCCTGGCTGGCAGCTGCTAAACACTTGAATAAAATTTAGAATAACTGTGATTACAAGTAGTTAACTGAAATTTTCCTATGGCTGCTCCTGGAAGCATGGAGGCTGGCCAACCAGGTCACAGGGCATAGACTTATCCAGGAGTAGGGGCTGGTGGGCATTGGGATCAATGCAGGGAGCTAGATGTGGCTCCCCCCCACACCAGTTAGTGGAGTGGTGGTAACTTCAGGCATGGCAGGGACTACTGTGGCTTCTCCCCCACCCCACATTACCCAGAGCCAAAACAGCAGGTGGGAGTACATTTTTCCTCCAGCCCCATGGCCTTTCCAAGTGACTGTTAAGTGCCTTGCCCCCCTGAGTCCTGGGGAGTGGAGGAGACCCCCAAAGTGGGTGCTTTCCTCCCCACCCCCTTGGTCACCCATAGCCAGAGCAGCTGGCAGGGATAAACTTCCCTGCCAACCCCCTGCCCATCCTAGCAACTGTGTGGCACTATCCAAGCCTTGGGGAGCAGAGGAGATTCCAAGGTCAAAGCTTTCCCCGTCAGTGGTGCACAGCCAGAGCAGCTACTATTTCCTTGCCATACCCCAGCCCATCTTAGTGATCACTCATTACCCACCCCTGTAGATCAGAGGCAGGGGTCCAGAGTGGGTTCCCATGAGTTGGGGCTTCCTTCCTCAGGTGTGGGCAGTAGATCCCACAAAAGCTCCTTCGCTCTTCACTTCCAACTCCCAGCCACTCCAGGAAGTATAACCAGCACCCCCCACACCTGAATCCCATTTTATTAAAACATGAGACCTTTAATTTACTTCCTCTTTATATTTTATTCTTTTTTACTTATTTTATGTTATTTTTCTGTGGCTGACATCCTTCTTTTCACCATCCTTCCCCCACCCCATTTCTTTTCCACTTTCTATTTCATTACCCACCTCCATCCCATTAACTCTCTTCTTCCCAGGGGCATGTTCCTAGCTCCCCACAACCCATATCACCCCACACCCTCACTGACAGCAGGGATAGAAGCCTGTCTTGGCTCACCATTCCTCTAGTCAGTGGCAACTCACAGCTATCTTTCCTAGTCCAGACCCTGCTTGCCAGCTTTCTAGTGGTACTCAGTTGTGCAAGTGGCTGACACTCAGGGTGCAACTACGTGAGATGTTTACTGAGCAGTTGACTAATGAAATGTCTCAGAGTCTACATGTGCATCCCTCTTAGGGTGCACAAAATGAATAAACTCTGTAGCAGGGTAGGACTTGTAAAATACCAAAGTCCTACACTGCTGAAGGGTTTTTTGTGTGTGTGCAGCAGTGTATATGTAGACACTGCCCCAGCTGACTGGGGCACAGGTTGCTTCAGTGGGGGAAAAGCAGGCAGACAGCCCCCTCAATGAAGCACCCTTGTGCTTCAGTCAGCCATTCTGCATCACCTGGAGCCTATGATTGCTCCAGACTTGAGCTAGTACTATAGGTCTTATTATGCCTTACACTGTGGGGCATACAAATGTTGACCAGATTTGTGCTAGCTTGGAGTTTGGAGCAGTCACTGCCTTTATTTAGAACAGGGGCAATCAATTATTTTGAGCCACTTTATGAGGTTTGGTGAGCTGTTGAGGGCTGCATGGGTAGCCATGCTCCTTCATGGTTGCCCCGCCTCTGGTTGCCCTCTTGGGACTGGAAGTTCCACCTCCTAACCCCTGACCTTTGCCATGGTGGTAGATGGGTCATTTTTGACTTGAAGGGATGTGGGCAGTGGGGTTCCGCATGGCTCGGTCCTCGGGCCCGCACTGTTCAACATCTTCATCAGTGATTTGGACGAGGGGGTAAAAAGCACCCTGTTCAAATTTGCTGATGACACTAAGATGTGGGGGGATTTAATAGATTTCATAGACATTAGGGCTGGAAGGGACCTTGGGAGATCATCGAGTCCAGCCCCCTGCCCAAAGGGCAGGAAGTCAGCTGGGGTCATAGGATCCCAGCAAGATAAGCATCCAATTTACTCTTGAAGGTGTTCAATGTAGGTGCTTGAACCACCTCCGCTGGCAGACTGTTCCAGACCTTGGGGGCTCGGACAGTAAAGAAATTCTTCCTTATGTCCAGCCTGAAGCGGTCTTGCAGGAGTTTGTGACCGTTCGACCTAGTCATCCCTTGGGGCGCTCTGGTGAACAAACGTTCCCCCAGATCCTGGTGGTCACCCCTGATAAACTTATAGGTGGCCATCAGATCACCCCTGAGCCTGCGCTTTTCCAGGCTAAAGAGTCCCATGGCTCTCAGCCTGTCATCGTAAGATCTGTTTTCCTGACCTCTGATCATGCGCGTGGCTCTCCTCTGGACTCTCTCAAGCTTCTCCACATCCTTTTTGAATTGTGGAGCCTAAAACTGGACACAGTACTCCAGCTGCGGCCTCACCAAGGCCGAGTACAAGGGGAGAATGACGTCCTGGGATTTGCTCGAGAAGCATCTATGGATGCACGCCAGCATTTTGGTCGCTTTACTAGCCGCAGCATCGCATTGCAGGCTCATGTTCATCTTGTGGTCAATGATGATCCTCAAGTCTCTTTCTTCTGTAGTGCTATCCAACGTAGCACTGCCGAGCCTATAAGGGTGCTGCAGGTTTTTCCTCCCAAGGTGGAAAACCTTGCATTTTTGGGTGTTAAACACCATCAGGTTCTCATCTGCCCATTTGCTGAGCTTGTCCAGGTCAGCCTGGATCACCCGCCTATCTTCTGGCGTGGATGCTTTGCCCCAAAGTTTGGTGTCATCGGCAAACTTGGCCAGTCCACTCCTGACTCCAATGTCCACATCATTAATGAAGATGTTGAACAGGATGGGTCCCAGGACAGAGCCTTGAGGGACCCCACGATGAGTGACTGCCATCAATTACAACCCTCTGGGTCCGACCACGAAGCCAGTTTCCCAGCCAGTGGATCGTGGTGGAGCCAAGGCCACAACTGGGCAGTTTGGCCAAGAGGTGATCATGGGATACCAGATCAAAAGCTTTTTTGAAGTCAAGATATATGACATCAATCTCTTCTCCCTTGTCCAGGTGATAGGTCACCTGGTCATAGAAGGAAATGAGATTGGTCAAACAAGACCTACCCGCAACAAACCCGTGCTGGCTATCCCTTAGAATGTTAGCCTGGGCCAGTCCGTCAAGGATGGCCTCCTTAATAAACTTTTCTAGGATCTTCCCCAGGATAGAAGTCAGGCTAATGGGCCTGTAGTTAGCCGGATCCACTCTCCTCCCTTTCTTGAAGATCGGCACCACATTGGCCTTCTTCCAGTCTTCAGGCACTACACCAGAGTGCCAGGAGTTTTCAAAGACCCGTGCCAGGGGCTGGGCTATGACGCTTGCCAGCTTCTTGAGTACCCTGGGGTGCAGATTGTCAGGGCCAGCTGACTTGAAGGTATCCAGCTTCTCAAGGTGTTCCTTCACAAGGTCAGCATTTATGGAGGGTAGGGGATCCCCATCACCCGGATCTCCCTGTCCCATAGCAGGCATGGGCGTCCTATGGGACTGATGAAAGACTGACGCAAAGTACTTATTTAATAGGTTGGCTTTTTCCTGGGCGTCAGTTGTCAGTTGCCCCATCTGGTTTAGCAGGGGTCCAACATTGCCCTTGCTTTTCCTCCGGCTCCCCACATATCTGAAAAAGGACTTCTTGTTGTCTTTGATGCTTGAAGCTAGTTGGAGTTCAGTTGCAGCCTTGGCTTTCCTGGTTTGCTCCCTGCAGGACTGGACCAGCGCAGAATAATCCTCCTTGGAGGTGAATCCCATCCTCCATCCTTTGTAGGCTTTCCTTTTTAGCTGCAGGAGGTCCGATAGGTCCCTGGAGAGCCAGGAGGGCTGCTGTGCCTTCTTGCTGCCTTTCCTCCGTGTTGGAATAGATTTAGCTTGTGCATTGAGGATCGCTTGCTTGAGAAGCAACCACTCTTCTTGAACTCCCATCTCCCTGGGGTCATGGTCCCTGAGGGCCTGACCCACAAGCCTCTTGAGCTTGTCAAAGTCGGCTTTTCTGAAGTCAGGGGGGGCAGGGGAGGGGCCACTGCATCCTGGAGTACTGGAGGAATTCAATTTGAGTGCCACATCTATGAGGGTTGGTCACATCTTAATGGAACAGGAGTTGGATTATGCAGATAAAAGATAATTCTACCCTGGATGGGTATAACTTTGAACCACATAATGGGAGCATCTTCACATGCATTTGCTTCAAGATCAGTTTACTTGCAAGTAAATTACTTGTGAGTAAATGCTCTTGGGCAGACATCTACACATGCAGGAACTTGGAAGCAGATTTACTGCTCTTTGCACCACACCGATGTAACTTCCTCAGCCCTGCAATGAGCCCTGCTCTTTGCTCCCTGTCCAGCCACTTCCTTGCCTAAGAGCAGAGTGCACAGCACAGGGGCAGCATACTCTTTTCTGCATGGTAAAGAATCACCATCTACACATGCAGGTGCTAACTGCAGAGAAAATTTGTCTAATGTGGGCACATCAAAATATATGTTTGATGCAAGATCAATTTTTTTGTAAGTAAACTACTTGCAAATAATTGCTCCTGGGCAGGCATCTACACATGCAGGAATTTGGCAGCAGATTTGTTGCTCTTGGCAGCAAACTGGTGCCACTTGCTGTGGCTCTGCAGTGGGCCCCTGGTGCCACCAGGGCGATCTCCAGGCTCCTGCTGCAGCTGCCAGTATCTGCCAGCCATTTTGAAAAGTCAGCTCTGCTCTCTGCTCCATAGCCAGCCACTTCCCAGCCCAGGATCAGCTTGGACAGCACAGGGGCAACATGCAGCAACTCTCTCCTCATTTCCTTAGCTTCCCTGTGCCATGGCTCCTCCAGCCCTTGCCCCTGGCAACTGTGCTGGCCCTGCTGGCCAACTGCACTGACCACTGGCTGGCCTACTGCTGTCTGGACCTTCTTGGCTCTCCCATGCACAGCAATTGCCTGCCCAGCCTCACCACACAGTTGCAGGGCCACCACCACTGCACAACTGCCACCTGGACCCTGTCTGGCTGTCCAGACACCAGCAGGGACACCAATGACAGGCTCTTGGACACCACTGCCAGGCCTGTCCTCACTCTCTTGGGCCTCTATCCCCATGACCTCTGGGCCCACTGGGCCAGCCAAGACTGGTGGCTGCAATTGTCCAGCACACCTGGGATGATAAGCAGTGGCTGGAGGGATTCAGGATGATGCAGGTCACCTTCTATGATCTCCTGGAGCAGCCTTAGCCACACCTGGAGCAGCAGGACTCTGCCATGTGATTGCCTCTCCACATAGACATGTAAATGGTCCTCGCCATGATCAAGATGGCCACACCCACCAGCCTCCACTCTTCACCATAGGCAAGGCCACAAGTGGGTAGGGGTCCTGGAGGTGTGTGGCATCCTCCAGGACATGCTGGGGTCCATGGTGCTCTGCATGCACCATACCCTGGCACTGGTAGCCGGGTTCCATACCCTGGGATTCCTCCAGAGCATCAGGACCCTGGATGGAACCCATATCCCCATCACCTGCCTGCCCCATGGTCACCACCCTTATTGTAGTCAGAGGGGTTTTCACTCTATGGTACTCCAGGCCATTGTCCACCACCACAGTGCTTTCATGCATATGACTGGTGGTTGGGTGGGCAGTGTTCATATACCTGTCTTCTGTAACTTCACTCTGCCAACCCTGGTGCTGCTTCATACCAAGGGTGTGAGACCCCAGCTGGGCACCGAAATGGTCCCTCCCCTCTTCACTGGGGACCCTGCCTACCCATTCCTGCCCTAGCTCATGTAACCCTTCACTGACCAGATGGACACCCTCCAGGCCCACTTCAATTGTTGCTGGGCTGGACCTGTGCCCTGATGGAGTGTGCCTTCAGTTGTCTGAAAGGACGCTAATGCACCCTCACCACCCGCCTCAATTTTGCCGAGGACAATTTCCCCTGAGTCATCATCACAACATGTGTTCTGCATAATATCTGAGAGGTCTGGGAGGAGCTCTACTGTAAGGCCTCAGTGGAGGAGGCAGGGCAGGTGAAGGCTGCATGGCAGTGGGAGCAACATCTGCAGCAGCAGTGGTAGCAGTGGATGAGGGCTATGCAAAATGGCACTGTTCCATTTCAACTTGTGCTTTGACATTTTGATGGAACAGCATTTCATTTTGAATTTTATTTTGATTTGAAAGTGCTGTTCTGTTTCATTTCATTGAAACAGTTTCACTGTTTCAATGCTGTTTTGATGTTTCACTCATAAGCTATAATAGGGAAGCTCAAAACAGCCTACAACTTTGTAATTTCTGGCCTGAGTTGGATTAAATTTGCAGGAATGGTAACATCTGCAGAGGGCATGAAGCCTGCCAAGTTTCAAGGAGATAGGTGCAGGGGTTTCAGGGAAACTGCACCTCAAAGTCTTGAAAGCAAAACTCATGTCATGTGTATGTGTTAAGACACAATGGGGTCAAAACTGCAGGCATACTAGTCCCTGCTGAGGAAATGAAGCCTGCCAGCTTTCAAAGAGATAGGTGCAGGGGTCTGGAGGAAAACTGCATCTCAAGCTGCCAGTACCTGATGCCATGGATTCAGACCCCACTAACTCCCCCTTTCCTCCTGCAGGCCAGCCACTGTTCTGTGCTGTCACCAAGCCCATGGTGCCTGGCCTCAGGGGGTGCAGAGCTGCAGGATGATTGGGACAAGAAGCTGCCCATGACTGAACACTCCTCCACAGGGGGCCTCTCTGGAGAGGCACCCTGTTGCCAGTCCACTCCCATGCCAGCCCTGTGCCCTGAGCATGCCCCTGCTGTGTATGTCACAGGTGGTGCATAAGGATCTATTTGCACAGACAGAGGGGTTTTTGACCCACTGTGCCCTGCTGCTGCTTATCACCATGGTGCGCTGAGTGCACCTGAGCACCTGGCATGGGACCCTGAGCTTTGACAGTGCAGGGGGCAAGTCTGAGCTGTCCTGCAGCCTCTGTTGCCATCAGTG
This sequence comes from Crocodylus siamensis, assembly GCF_052110815.1. Lineage (NCBI taxonomy): Eukaryota > Metazoa > Chordata > Crocodylia > Crocodylidae > Crocodylus > Crocodylus siamensis. The sequence goes on along the minus strand of NC_143404.1, from coordinate 40,056,425 downwards.
GGGGTGGAGGGTACCTGTGGCTTTGCTACATGTCCCTGTACCCCACAGCCAAGAAGGACATCACTGCTGGAATTGGCACATTCCTTGGAATGTGAGATCCCTGTGTCCACCTAGCTGTTGGGGCACAGGTTGCCCAATAAATTTTTTCACTGTCTCCCACCTCCCTGTGCGCAGTGGGGTGGGGGGAATATATGGGCCAGGGCAGTGCAGCAGAGCCAGGTGGAGACATGGGCAGGGGCCAAGTTTGACATGGCTGGCTACTCAGTTTGATTCCGGCTGATGGCAATGGCATGCAGGTCACAGTGTTGTCTTCTGATGGCAGGGTGCAGCATGCAGGTGCCCAGCTGGGCCCTCCTGGGAAGGAGCTGCCACTGCTGCCGGCTGGTGGTGACATGGCTGGCTGAGCCTTGTGGCTAGAGCTGTGGCTGCAAAGCTGTCATGGCAGGCTCTGGCCCAGGCTCCCTGATCTGCTCATAGAGACTTTGGCTGGGAGATTGGTGGAACAGGCTGCTTCAGGCCCAAGGGGCCATCCCACATTGACACATCACCATGGGTGGCAGGCTGGGGCCAGGGCTCAGGTAGACCACTCATGCTGCTGTTTACAGCACAGCTACAGGCTAAGTCCTAGGGCATGAGGTTGGCTGTCAATTTGCCACAGAAAATGCAACGACTTGCGAGCACTCCCTGACTGACAACTGTGGTAATTTATGGTGATTCACTGTGCCTGCAAGCCCTTGATCTTCATGTGGACTGCTGTGCTGATCAGTCATGCCCATGTTCCTGCATCTGGCCTGACAGCCCCTCATAGACATGGTCATTGAAGTTCCCTCCCCATGTGAACTGACGCTGCACCTCCACTTCACCCCACAGTGACATGAGGTCACCAGTCTCCTCCAGTGACCAGTTGGGGCCCTGGGAGCTGGGCACAGGCGTGGGTGAGGATGACACCATCAGGGTTCCAACATTGGCTCTCTGGGCCTCTATGCAGTTGTTCCTGTGCTGCCAGGCTTAGGTAGATGCCTGTATCACCCAAAGCAGGGAGTAGCATGGAAGTAGCAGCTCCTCAGTGAGGCAACGCACACAGCAGTTTCAGGCTCTGGGCAGGCTGCTATGAGTAGGCTGTGGGCAGCTGGAGCTGGCCCTGGAAGCCAGAAGCTGCCTGCAGCTGGGCCTGGGTGCTAGAAGGCCTGGATGGAGGCTGCAGTACCCTGCAGGCCTAGATGATGTAGGTCTGGCAGCTGCATGGCCCTGCAGTGCCAGGAAGCGGTCCAGGGGTGCAGGTAGGCTAACACAGCTATGCTGTGGCCTAGCCAGGGGGACACAGGTATCCCAGCTGCCTGATGAGGGTTTGGGATTGAGAGTATGGTCAGGGGTAGAAAGGTAAGAAAGGTTTATTGACTTAACAAAAACACAACTACACGTAGTAACAGACAAACAATGACAGACAAGAACAATTCACATCGGCAGCTTATCAGCAGTCCCCTCTGATGCTTGATGTATGACAAGTTTCTCTTTCCACAAACCTCAGCGAAGCCAGGCATCCCCAGTCAGCGCTTTCCGGGAGGTACCAGGAAGGACCCTGGTATTCAGTCCTTGGGCTCCTCAAGATCCACAGGCCTACTGATCCAGGTTAACAGCTAACTAATCCTTTTCACAGAGCTGTATCGTCTTTCAGAATGATTTCTGAATGTTTTAGCCCATTTATAGCTTTTGAATGGTACTGATAACTTACAGCCACTCAGATTCTTTTTACTTCAACTGTCCTTAGACTGACCAATAGCAGTACAAGCCTTGCATTCCTTTTGATAAGATTAATTTTAACTATGCCACAGGGCCTTACTACTTCAAGGCCTTGCTAAATTTACTAGGTCTTACTTTATACAAGGCCTGACTACACCTTAAACTTTAATTAGGCTCTTAGCAACAACATATAGCTTAATATTTAAACAAATGGCAGAAAAACACTTGGTCTAATCTTCATAGAACCTTCAGCAAGCACCTTTATCACCCAGACATAATTTTCAGCTGTCACAACAGGGGCTAGAAGTGGCCTCAGGATCCCTACATGTGTGCCTCAGGGCTCAAAAAGCTTGCAGAATTTTAAGGGTCTGAGGCTGGGGCTGGCGTAGAGGCATCCCAGCCCTGGGGCAGGAGAGGCTCCCACCCCGGAGCCCTGGGACTAGTCTCAGGGGACTAGCCCTGAAACTAGCCTTAGTGGTAGGGCAGACCTGGGAGCAAATTTGCTCCCAGTTGGTGTCTACATGTGCGTTTCTGCATTTGTAGATAGAAAATTTTCTCATGATTAGCCATTTTTACTGTCCAGTAAGCATGCACACATGTACTTACTTTACAGTAAACTAAGCGACTGAGTAGTAAAGCATTTCATGTAGATGTGCCCAATGAGTGCTTTAAGCCACTTCAAAGTGTTAATGTGTGGGTAATTCATGGGTTAAGAGCTCCAGGATGTGTCCAAATTACCATGTAACAAAGCCCTAACTCTGATTAGCATTTGAGCAGCTCAAAGTGTAACGTGGAACAAAGCCCTTATCTTTCTCTGACAGTCTCTAGTTTGCTGTTTTGCTCAGTGCTCTGCTGCCTTCCTTCATTTTTTACTCCACCTTGAAACATTTTAGGAGCTCTGAGTTTTCATATTGCATTCTTATTTATTATCATAGCTCTGCAATGCAAAGAGAAGACTGCTGTGGTAGCTCAGTCAGACTTTCCCTGCTGTTGTCTTCAGAGAGACATAGTTTTCCTGTTGCATTCAACAACTGGACATGTGGAGTAGCTGTGATAAGAGCTCCCAGCAGCCCTGCTGTGTGAAAAGCTCTTTTGGGTCTGTTTTACATATGAGGCCCAAAGCCAAACTTCATATAACATGGGAGGACCCTGATCTTTCTTTCATGCAGGTAGTCCTCCAATTCCCTGCATTTTTCTGAACTGGAAAAGGAATCACATCTGCTTTTGCCTCCTTGAGATGGGGGGTGGGGTGGTACATTTTGCAGGTAGAATGCCGCTGCTTCCATTGATTCTGCATTTTTACCCACCCACCTTTCAGTGAATGGTAACAGCTTACTGGCTGTGACACTGAAGTGGGCTGCCTTCAGATGGGTGCAGCCATGCAGTATGTGGCACCACAGCCTGTCTGCAGCACCACTGCATATTCAAGTGTTTCCCATGCTGCTACCTTGCAGTGTGGATTTTTTTTTACCCTTGGAGATCCAGGGTTCAATAAGATCTGCACATAAAAAAGTGGGGCGTTGCATGTGGAGCAGTGTGTGCTGAGAAAAACCAGAGCCTGACTGGATAGTCATGCTTCGGCTGCTGGCTGGATTCCCTACTGCAGAAGTGCCATGGCTGGAGATTTTCCAGTGTCCAGGACCCCAGGTAAGGCTGTTGGAGACAGAACAGTTGCTGACCCCAGCCCCCTTATCCCACCCATAGTAACCTGCCATGTGCCAGAGGGTGCGTGGCATATGTGTTCCTCGGGGACAACTAGCAGTGACACAAGGTGTGTTCCTGCTAGTTGTCTCTGGGGAGCCAAACATCTGCACTCATCTAGATGTGGCCTTGAAGGCACAAGTTCTTATCCTTGTTCTGCCACTGATATGTAGCATGATCTCAGCAAGGCTCTTCTTCTTTTCTGTGCCTATTTGTTGCTCCTACCGTCATGGTTTTCAGGTCTCATGGTTTCCTCTAAAAAGAAAGAATCCTAGCTGAGGCTGAAATCCATCTGGCCCTTATTCCATCATTTGGTTGGATGCCTTGCACTGTTGTGCCCCTAGAGAAGAGTAGCCAGGCAAGACCAGTGCAGGAAACGGACAGAACTCTCTCCGTCTCAAGAGTGGAGACTGTTTTGTATGTTACTGTCCGAGCTAATTCTTTCCATGACACACCCACACTTTCTAAATACCATGTCTTCTCCTGACAGAAGGAGTTTCTACCAGGAAATTCAGAATGTGGAGAATACTTCTTTCAAGAGAAATAAGATATGTTCTTTGGAATAAGCAGCACAAGCAGCAGGGGGGAAGCTAAAACTGTAATTCCATTCTGTAATAAAATATATATTGTTTTGTACTTGTGGCTATAGGGACTCTGTCTGCTAATGCTCACCTTTCAAGAAGATGGAAATCATGCCATAATACAAGGAACATAGAATTGGAACCATAGAAAAGTAGGGCTGGAAGGGAACTCAGTAGGTCATGTAGTCTAAGGCTATACAACTTCAGCATGGCCAGGGGCTGCATGTCATGCCAGCATGTGGCCCCTGAACTACGTACTGCATGATCCATACAATTTGGGGGTGGGTTCCAGGAATCTACCCCCCATGCTGCTGCACAGGCAGTGCCAGTGATACATAGCCCCTTAGGGTCCTGTTTTCTGTTGGAATACAGCTTTCTACCCTGACTGCCTAAGTCATACAGGTGGCATTCAGGCCCCCCCCGCACACAGCCTGGGCAGAACACAGCCCTCCCCTATTGCATGGTAATGGGAGGGGTGGCTACAAGGGACTGGGGCTGCCAGCTGGACAGTCCTAATATAGTCCAACTCCCTATTAAAGAGAGTATCATCCCTATGTAAACCATCTTAGAAAAATAGATGTGTCTCCTGTACCAGTGAGTACAGTTTCTTGAATTCATGGGATATCATTAACCAAATAAATCCCCAAAAGTGACATTTTGAACCCTCACCCATGACTACAAAAATAATTTCTGAAACACCAAGAACACCTTATAACATGCCACATACAAAAGCTGGGTAAACAAGGGCACTGCCAGTAGGGGAACTGTTGTGTAATATATGCTAAAAAATATAGGGGAAGATGAGGAAAAGAATTATGGCCAACACTACAGGAGGAAGCAATTCTCCTGTCAGTCTGAGGTGAGCCTTATGGCAAAGTTACACGTTATACTTAGACCGCACTAAATCTATGAAATATTAAGTAGTATTAAAATTAGACCATGCTCTAAGCAGTTATACATTGAGTGTTAATAGCATTTTTTTGATTGCACAGCTCTGAGTCGCCATTAGAGGACTAGTAAGCAAGAGCATGACTAGGAGTATTGTATCTACTGTAACGTGTCTCTTGGAAGGTGTAACCCAGCGTTTGGCCAACTTCTGTCTCATTTCCAACAACCTCTGTGCTGGCTCATATCAGTCTCCTTCAACCCTTCTCAGGCTAAGCAATGAAATCTTGGCACAAGGGGTTCTGGGTAAAGACAGATGCAGTTTTGGGTAAGAAGTTGATTCCTGAATGGAAAAGTTTATTAAGTTGGGATAAGAAGCTCTGGAGGGCTAGGTCCACAATAATGCTTCCAAAGGCAGAACATAAAACATTTCAACACTTGAGATACAGGATTGATTACAAGCATTGTTCATCATTAAATATTAATGCCAAAGCTGCTTAAAAACCAGTGAAAGAATTACAGAATGTAATACTTTTTGCTCTCTATCAATAGACTGAGGAAAATACGTCCTTTTTCTATGCCCTAATGTTTCAGTTTAAGTTGAAAGACTGGAGAAATTAAACAGCACAACTCTTCAGAAGGAGCCAGTGGGGATTACAGAGATAGAAGACTAGTAATCAGACTTAATGGCTGGGCTGGGGAAGGGAGGGGAAGGGACGGGAAGGAACAAGGAGGGGTGGGAGGGGGAGAAGGAGGGGAGGGGGAGAGGTAGAGATCCAGCTTCAGCTCCAGCTCCAGATCTAGGTGGGGTCAGGGACTCAGTAGGTCATCAGAGAATTGGCATGAGGGCCCAGTGCATGAGAGGAGAGGACACAAGGACCTTGTGAATGAGAGGACAGAGTAACATCTGTGAAGCATGGGTGTGAATGTAGGGGTGACTGAAGGCCAACATAGCTGCTGGCCCCAGCCTCCCCTACCCCATCCAGGGTAACCTGCCACACACCAGAGTGTGTGTAGCACAGAAATTCCCCAGGGATTAAAACTTGCAAAGCACTTTTAGGTACCTACAAGGCACTCTCTGAGACTTCCTCAGAGCCACTCCCAGTTCTTCAGTAATTACTGTATTTACTTGAATAGAAGATACCCTCCCACTCATTAGATTCTACATACGGATATTTTAAAATTTGTTAATATTTTCCAGGTATGGAATCTAATTATTGGAGGTTTGCTTTCAATTTGTCCAACTTCCTCTGCTACAACCCTGAAAATAAATCTTAAACATCAGGTAGCCCCTTTGCTTTCTACTTCCCATAAACCTTTCCTTTCTGGAAGCCCTTTCCCCTTCTGTACTGTCAGATCCTGCTGTCCCTAAGCACATGGAAGTGAGGAGTAAATACTGACCCTGAAAACACTGATCTTGAAATTAGATATGCCTGCAACAATTTGCATATAGTACCCATACGCTTAGTTCATCTAGAACTGATGCATGTTACATTTTTTTAAACAGCAACAAGTTTTAGCACTGGTACTGCATAAACACAGTTGTGAGCAGTACTTTGGCAGGTACTTATATGTAGTACAATCTATGCATGATATCAGTCAAAAGCAAAAGGCTCATAATTTAACACAAAGTTCATTAGGCTGGGCCCAAGCAGAGTCATTTCAAGCCATGGTGACCCAGAGCTCAGCACTGCCCAGTCTGTGTATGTACTGCAGATACTGTTCACAAAGGATCCATGTCCTAATTAGCCCCTGCTCAGGACTAGAACCTAGGTGGTCTTGTCATGAGTCCTGGGAGCCTCCAAAAATGACATACAGCTGAGACACAGGACAATGTGGTCCAGCTTCACCTCATGGAGACCACCTTAATTATATACATCAGGCTGAGAGAAGGGGCAATAGAGGGATACTTGATGAATGAATTGGAGGCCCCAATCTGTGATGTTTCCCAGGCATTTAAGGCTGAGGAAAAAACATATCTCATTGGAAATGGGAAAGAAAGGAAGAGCTCAGCTGTGGGAGTGAAGAGAAAGTCACAATATATGCAATGTAGTGGCTGGCAATTACTTGTAAAAGTGTTAGTACTGCAGGGTACTCTGCTTCATGGGTAACACCATATAATTTGGTCAGTTGGACTGCACTAGCCTAACCTTGTGGTAGGTTCCCATTAGTGGTATATCTTCTAGGCCACCTTTGGCTAAGATCAAGTGTGGTGGCCAGGTGGAGGCCCAGTATACTGCCTGGATTGATGCCAGAAGCACTGTGGAGATAGTGATAGAACACTAGGATGGAGGAGGATTTCTTGGAGCACAGAACAGCACCAGTGGTGGTACTGGAGAGGGGAAATGACAGTTATGGAAGGGAAAGTGGATGAAGAGATCAGAAGCATATCAAAGAGTGGCAGTGGAGTCTGATGGAGGATGGACAATGATGTGGAAGAAGGGATGAAAGAAGGTAGGAAAGAAAGGTGTGGTGGGATAGGCACTGCTGGAAGAGGCTTAACTGAAGAAAGCAATGAGGAAAGAGTCCAGCTGGCAGGAAGAACAGAAGAGCAGCACAAGGAGGAGGTCATGAGGGAGAAATGAGGATTGGAACTGAAGAGAAAGACTAGTAAAAGGAATAAACCAGATCTGAAAAGAGAAAAAAGACTGGAGGAGGTGAGAGATGGAGCAATAAGTAATCTAAGCCTGAGAATAAGAGTAGTAGTAACATGAGAAGAAGGAAAGAGAAGTTGGATAATGAATAGATATGCATTTATAGAAAAAAAAAATGTTTAAAGTTTAAAGCAGAACATTTGAATAGCCAGGTCACCCTTCCTAACTGGAAGTCTTGGGAAATTTGGTATTGGAGCCGAGACGGTTATGCAGATTTTTGGAAGACGTATGCAGCAGTAGGTGAGACATAAGAACTGAAGGGGATAAGTTTTATTGTGGGAAAAAAAGATGAGAGAAAGGCAAATAATTATTTGAATGTACACAGGGGCACTTGAGATGGGAGAGCTTGAGAAATGGTTGGAAAATTATGTGTAAAAAGTTATATATGTTGAGAAGATACCTGATAAGTATAGTCAGGGCCATCCCTGGGGGGAAGGGGGTGTGAATCGGGGAAATTGCCCCACGCTTGGGGGGCCCTGCAGAGCTGGGTAGAGTTAACCCACCTGACAGGGTGGATGGCTTTTTGCTTGTTCCAGCCAGAAGCTCTAGCTGCCACCCGTCCCGCTGGCTGGGTCATTCACCCCCTGGCATAAATGTGCCATGGCATGGAGAGTGGGGCCCCACACAGGCTGCTTTGCTGTGGGCCCCACACCCTGCTGGGATCATCTCTGAATACAGTATATAGACAAGCTCATGGAGAGCTCAGGTGGTAATGAGGGTGGATGAGAAGAGTCCTGGCTGGATAATACATTTAACATTGGTAATCCAAATAGGGCAATACTGAGGGTTTATAATATATTTTGGACAGTTTAAACTCTGCTGCTAGTGTGAGGAAGGACACCTGCCTGGCTCCATACTGCCAAAATACAGCTGTGAAGAAAAAAGGCACAGGGCAGCAGAGTGCCAAGAAATACTGAAGTGCATTATTTTTGCAAGGAAGAGAACACTTACAGCACTGATGCCCATGGTCCTTCACAATAAGGAAGAGCCAGGGAGGGTAGAGAGTCAAATTTCAGTAGGCAAAGTGTTGCAGCTGGCAAAAGACAGGGAAAAGAAGGAAAGATAAGTGGAGTAAGTGACTGTGAAACAGAGGAGAGAGAAGTGAAAGAGGAGAGAATGATACAGGAAGAAGAAGGACAACTGAGGATAGAGAAGGATAAAGAAGAGAGCCAGATTGGGAAAAGAAAGAAACCACACTGTCTGAAGCTTAGGAAGAAGAAAGCAGACAAAGGGAGAGAGGAGGTGGGAGAAGTGATGAATAGCTCCCACAATTTATAGGCCTTGAGCAGGGCAGGGCCCCTCCCCCCTTGCCAACCTCATTTTGAAGTAAAAAAAAAACTCCAGACAGGCTGGCTCTAGACTGGAAAAGAGCATGAAAACCTTGGCAAAAAAGAGCACCAAAACCCTGTGCAAAAACTGGAGGGTAAAAACTTTACAAAGCAAAGTGGCTTCCCCATGCAAAGTGTGTGTGTGACACAGAATGATTGTGGTACCCCAATGCCAGTGCCCAGGGATGCTGGTAAGCTATACTTGTGAGGGGGTGGCAGGCAGCCACTTACAGAGGTTGTTATGAAAAGATTTCATGAGCCTCCAGGGCTGGGAGGCAGGGGCTGGGGCCCTATGGGGGTCAGTGAGGGGCACCAGCAGGCCTGGAGGAGGCTTTGGGGGTGAGAGAGGGGCACCATCAGGGCTGGGGGGGCTTGGGGGCAATTGAGGAGCGCCAGCAGGGCTGAGGAGGGCTTTAGGGGCAAATGAGGGACACCAGGAGGGCTAGTGGTGCTTTGGGGGGGTGGGAGAGTGAGGGACACCAGCAGGACTGGGGGAGACATTGGGGGTGTGTGAAGGGCACCAGCAGGGCTGGGGCAGGCTGTGGGGAGCTTTTAATTTTAATAACAGATTTGGGGGGTTATCAGAGAATTTGCAATTTTTTGACAGCATTTTTTATTTTTTATCAGAGAAAAACAGGATCCCTGTTCATGAGAACACCATGGGATACCAGATTGAAAGCTTTTTGGAAGTTAAGGTATACAACGTTAACCTCCTCTCTCTTATTAAAGTGGTGAGTTACCTGATCATAAAGGAGATGAGGTTGGTAAGATAAGACCTGCCTGAGAGAATCCCACCTTCTGCAAGCTTATCACACATAGACTTCTTAGTGAATTTTTCCAGGATTTTCCCTGGGATAGAAGTTAGGTTAATTGGCCTATAGTTACCTGGGTCCTCCCTTCTCCCCTTCTTGAGGATGGGCACAACATTGGTTCTCTTCTAGTCCTCAGAGACCTCTCCAGAGCATCACAAGTTTTGGAAGAACTTCACCAGGGTCCATGATGACTTAGGCCAGCTCCTTCGGCACCTTCAGATGAAGTTCATCCAGTGCTGCTGACTTATATATGTCTAACTTTTTAAACTGATAGCACACCTGTTCTATGGCAATAGTATGAAGGCAGTCATTTCTACTCCGCTCATTCTGTACCCTATCTGGCATGATTTTCCCCTTGGCCCGGTGAATGACCAAAGCAAAGTAGTCATTCAGGAGTTCAGTTTTCTCTTGAGTGCCAGTAACCAGCTGTCCTGAGTTGTTCAGCAGTGGCCTCACACTCCCATTTGTTTTCCTCCTGTTCCTTATGTACCTAGAGAAGGACTTCTTGTTATCCTTGATTCCCATTGCTAACTGTAGTTCAGTCACTGCCTTAGCTTTTTTAATCTGATCCCTACAAGTGCAAGCCACTGTTGTATAGTCCTCCTTGGGCCTGGCCCAAGCTTTCATTGTCTGTATGTCTTTCTTCTTTCTTAAGTGTATTGTGATTTCTCTGTTTAACCAAGAGGGCTTCCCTGCCCTTTTGCTACCTTTCCCCCACATGGGAATGAATTTCCTTTGTGCTTCAAGGATTTTGTCCTTAACAAACAACCACTCTTCATGTACTCCTTTCACCTTCAGTCCCTGGTCCCATAGTGCTTTCCCCTACTAGTGACCTGAGCTTGTTGAAGTTTGCATTTTCGAAGTCTAAAACTTCAAGCCTGCTATCTAATTTGTCTGCCTTTAAACGGTCAGTGAACATAATGGTTTCATGGTCGCTATTCCCCAGGCTGCCCTCTATGTTTAAGTGGGTCACCAGCTCATCTCCTTTGGCCAGGGCCAAGTCTAGAAGACCGGTACCTCTGGTTGGCCTGTGCACCTCATGAGTCAGAAAAACCTCTTTGTTGCAGGTCAGGAAGGAACGCAACCAATCCAACTTGCCTGCACGTTCCTGCCAAGAGATGTTTGGATAATTGAAGTCACCCATGATGACCATGTCCCATGCATTCGAGGCCTCTGTCAATTCTCGGGTGAAATCTAGATCAAGTTCCTTCCACTGGTTTGGTGGTCTGTAGTATACACCTACAGTTAGGTTTCTCACATTGTGCCCCCTCCCCCCTTGACAGCTTGACCCAGAGGGTTTCAAACTGTTCTTCTTTGGAGCCAGTGTTGGCCTCCAAAGAGGTGTACTGCTCCTTCACATAGAAAGCCACGCTTCCACCTTTCTTCCCTACTTGGTCTCTTCTATGCAGTGCATAGATCTGCATGGGTATGCTCCAAATGTGTAAGGAGTCCCACCAGGTCTCCATAATCCCTACTAGGTCATAATGCCTACTGGAGGGCAGGAGGACTAGCTCCTCCTGCTTGTTCCCCATTCTCCTGGCATCAGTGTACAGGTACCTGAATCCTCCTACTGAGGCCTTTGACTTCCTCTCACAGTGAAGGAGAACTATTTACTCAGCATCTGCAAAAGTTTCTCTCCTAGTGTCCCTATCTATGGGGCTTTCTTGTATGTCAGTCCCCAGGCAAGCTCCAGTCAGTGTTTCCCCATCCCCCTGCGATCTTAGTTTAAAGCCCTATCAAGAAGATTGGCCATCCTGGCTGAAAACAGGGACTTACCTCTCCACATGAGGTGGATGCTATCTCTTCCTAGGAGTCCTGTTTCTCTGAAATTCAAAGACCATGGATTTCCAACTAATGATGGCATAGCCATGTTGCAAAAAGTGGTTCCTTTCTCTGGAGACTCGCAAAAATCACAGACACACAGTCATCAGTCGGCACAAAAGGTTGTATTTGTTTGCAAACAAGGTCAGAGTGGGGCACTGATGCCCAAATCAGCTTCTGACAAACTAATTGTGTTTGCAAGCGGAATTTATCTTCTCTCTCCTGAGCACGTGTGCAGACACCGGAACTCTTACAGCTATTTCCATTTCATACAAGCATACATGTAGTTACATCATTACATACATCGCATGTATAGTATAATTAGCTACTTAAGTATGCAGGGCGGAGGGGTAAATATGCATCAGCTCATTAAGCATGCCCAGAAACTACAACAGTTTGCCAAAAGTTCATACCCCAAGGCCACAGTCAATTGAATTCCAGTTTCTGTATCAGCATGAGAAAGGCTAAGGCAGGTGAGGGGGAGAAAGGAGCCTTGGGCAGTATTTCTTTCTTATCAGGTGCAAGATGCAAGGTACGCATTTCTAACAGTCATCTAAAAAATAGCCCCCAACCTGAAATTCCCCACCCTGTAAGGCATGCCAAATTTTAATATTTTCTTTCTTGGACATGTACATCATCCACTGGCTAGTTGGGGTCCCAAGTCTATTCTGTCTTTTGGGTCTTAGCCTCCCAAGGGGTTTCTATAGGGATAACTAAATTTTTAAAATGTAATTGCGTACATGCATTCCTGTTTCCTGTAAACATTTAAAATCCTAAAAAATGTAACCCCCCCTTATTTCAGGTTTAGTAATCTATGGCATAAAGAACTGGTGCTTGTCTACATCCAAATCTGCCCATAGCACTGTTTGCATTGGCTCCCTTTGCATTCACGGTTTTTGTCCAGATAAGATTTACACTTATAACACAAAAATTTTACACAGACAGTCAGTCTTTTTTTCAGAACCCAGAGCTGTGTGTCTCTCTAAGCACTCTTTGGACCAACAGACCAGCTTACACTTAGGACACCTCTGTGCTTCACCCACATTATCTGTGCAGTCTGGCCTCAGACAGAATTAGGACCAGAATCTGCATGCATGGCTATGGATGTAGTGTCTGGCAAAGGTGAGAATAATTTCTGTCCCCAAAAACCCTTTTCACATCCAGAACACCATAATAATGCTCATAATCAGTAGGCGTGAATAACTCACAAAGGTTTGCTATAATTTGTTCTACCCTTCTGCTTATGGCTTTAAAAGCTACATGTACCGGCACAAGCTACAGATTCCTAAAACAAAACCTAGCTATATACCTCTGGGCTCCAGGCCTAGCTATAGGCCACTCCTGCCTTCTCACCCATACCATTTCTACATCAGGCTCAGGAGGGGTTACATTCAAGGGATCCTTTAGAGGGTCTTTTAAATCACATTTCCTAGACTTGCTGTCCGACTCCACAGGCTCAGGAAGGTTTGCAGTATTTGGGGCCCCCTCATTAGGCAGTCTCTTATTCTTTCTCAATAGGCATTTAGCCTTTTGTACTCTAATCTTTAACCAGGTCCTGACTTTTTGCCCTGCAAGCCACTTGTTTTCAGGTTTATCAGTGCCTCCCCTCTTATGATGCATAACATGCCTGGTGTCCAGACCATACAGTGTCCCCCTCCTCCGCCCCACCCTGTACAAAGTCTGTCCTTTTGTTTAAACAATAATCATGATCTTTCAAAGACATATGAAGAACTTCTTCAGGTATCTCTAAAGTGTGTGAGAAATCAGTAGGGCTGTGCAAAATTTTGAATGCCATTTAAATTCGGTGGCATTTCAAGCATTGTGACACCCAAAACTCTGAATCCAAAATGAAGTGGGAGACATGTTGAAAAGTTTGAAATGAAATGAAACAAGTCAAAACATTTAAAAAATGTTTGGCTTTTTGAAGGTGTTTTGGATCTGGACTTGCAGGGAAAGAGAAAGTAAGGAGAGGGAGGGGGAAGAGGGTGGAACAGACTGACATCTGTAGCTGGCCAGTGTCTTCCAACTGCCCCTGAGGTCCCTTCCAATCCCAGTGTTGTGGGGGAGGGACCTAAAAAGTTTAAAAACAATATATAAGCCTGTGATTGCCTAAGCTGTTAGCCTTTGTCAGCCTGTCTCTCACCAGAGAGCAGCATCTGAAAGGCACTGACTCTGATTGCTTCCTAGCTGCTACTGTTTAGCTAGGGAGCGTGTCTTCTACTTGCAAAGGATTGGATAGGATACAGCTTACATGGACAGCTTAGCTATAGTAGCCTAATTTCAATACTAGTATTGTTATCCCTATATCATTTCTTCCCCACCTCCCCCATATCCATTCCTTTGAAATAATTTTTTTTTTTAACTGAAGAAAAATGCATCTGTGTTTTGCCTGACAGTGTGATTGCTGGGCACTGCTCAGGAAAGCACAGCATAGATTAGATAGATTGCACATACAGACACTGTCATATACACACACTACACACAATAAGATACCTTTTCCAGCACAGGATAACATGAAGTGTACTGGAAAGGCCGGTGCTGCCAAGTCTGGGAGGGGAGTGAGAGGGGGAAGAGGGAGAGGTGTTAATTCCCCACCTCCCAAGGTGAGACGCAGCCTCTTTTCAACCAGCCATGAGGCTTCTGCTGGTACAGGAGCAAGGAGGTCACAGCAGTGCCTGTAGCTGCACCCCCTCTGACACCAGCTGTGATAATAAACCCCAGCACCAGCAGCATGACAAAAACAGGATGAGCAGCACAGTCTCCTCCACCCCAATTGTAGGTCCCAGCATGAGCCTCCCACTCCCAGTCTTAAAGGAACTCAATCTTGAAGTAGGGGACCTCAGCTTGATAGCACAAGAAATTCTGGGGCAGGAGGGGGAAGCACAGTTTGTGCTTCTCACCCCTCAAAGTTCCCCTAGAGCCAGGTCCCCTTCCCTGGAAGGAACTGCAGAGGGGGCTGTGGGGGCAGCTGGCTCAGCTCCTCCTGTTGTTGTGCTTCTGCCTGCTGAGGAGGGAGATAAAGCAGGAGCCCAACCTGCACCCCAGAAGTGAGGGGGTAGTGTGGTCTGGGATCATTTTGAGCTGGCAGATGATCCCACATATGATACCTGCCTGCATTGTTGAGCCAAAATCAGCTGAAGCTAGGGAGAGAAATGCATGAGCACCCCAGGAATGCTGATGCATCTCCATAGGCAGCACCTCCTTGCCCTTGCTCCTCCTCAGCCTGGCATCAGTGGCAGTGTACTCCAAAACAAGTCCTCCTCTCACTCAAAAGCCCCATCCCACTGAAGCAAAGGCAGACCACCTTGGAACAGTGGGGGAAAGGCAGGCACACATACAGCTGCGTTCCCAAGGTGAGCAAAGTCACCCAGAGCATTGGGGAAATGCTTGCTGTCAATGGTCAGCCCTTCTCCTTCGTTGAGTGGCCAGGGTTCAGGTGGCTCATGGTGCTCATGGCCCCATCCTACCAAAAGCCCACATGCACCACCTTTAGCAGGACGGTGGTGCCCTCCCTATATGAGGCATGCAGGAAATACTTCAGGAAGGAGCTGTGCAAGGCAGGTCCACAGGTGTCCTTACACTTCACCTCAGACATCTGGAGCAGTCAGGGTGGAGATCATGCCTGCCTCTCCCTCACAGGGCACTGGTGCAACCAGTCAGGCCATTGTTGGGCTCTCCTTCAAGCTGAGGTGATTGATGAGTCCCACATGGCAACTAAGACTATGGGGGCCATGAACCGCTTGGTGCGGGGTGGCTCATTGGGCAGGGTCAGCTCACCGCTGGGTTCAGGGTCACCAACAATGGGGCCAATATGGTCAATGCCAACTTTGTTTGCATGTGCTGTGTGGCACATAAGCTTCACCTCATTGTCAGGGATGCCTTGGAGGGGAGCAGGGCGGTTGGTAACAGCACAAGCACCACCAGCAAGCTCATTTCCAAATGCAGGAAGGTGGCAGTCTACATCCATTGGAACATCAAGAGGGGCAAGATGCCGTGGGAGAAACAGCATGAGCTAAACAATCTGCAGCACCAAATCATGCAGGATGTGGAGACTCAGTGAAACTCCACATACCTGATGCTCAAGAGGCTGATGGAGCAAGAGAAGGCCATCCATGAGAGATTGGGATCAGTGACCCCCTGAACAGAGCTGAGTGGGATACCATCTCCCAGATCTTGCTGGTCCTCAAAGCCCTTCCTCGAGGCCAGCAGGACCCTCAGCATTGCCGATGACCTCCTTAGCCAAATGATCCCTGTACTGAGGGAACTTGAGAACCAAATGGAGAAGTTCCAGGGGATCAATGTTCCTAGCTGGGGTAAGCCAGTGTCACCAGATGTCCGGGCACTGGTGAGGCAGTTGAAGAAGGGCAACAGGAAATGACTAGATCCCTTGCAGTCCAGTACAGCCCAAGTGTTGGCCGCCATATGAAATCTGAGGGTAAAAGGGAGCAGATGTGGCAGCAAAACCCTGGATCAGTGAACAGAGGTGCTGTTTAAGAGAGTCAGGGAGGCAGAAGGGCAGAGGAAGTGGGGTGTGGAAGAGGGGGATCCACTGTCCTGTACCATCATGCCATCCACCAGGAGGTCTCCCCCTACACCATGGGCACTGCCAATGTGGGCCAAGGGCATGGCTTCCATGGTGGAGTCCAGCGGCACCAGACCCCACCATCAGGCAAGTAGCACTCAGGCCTTGGTGGCTGCCTATCTCACCAAGGATGTGTAGCCATTGCTGTGTGATCACTTGGCCTACTGGGCAAGCTGCAGCCAGATGTGGCTGGATCTGCCCACAGTTGCCAAGGAACACCTGTCCTCTGCACTGATCAGTGTTCCAATGTGTTCAGCATTGCTGGTGAAGTTGTCATACCCCAGCACACCTCTTTGGATCATGGTTTGGTGGAGAAGTTGGTGTTACTCAAGGTGAAACCCCACTGCTGGGGCTCCCCGAGCTCCAGGTGCACACACAGTGAATGCAACCCTCCTCACTCCATCTGCACATATTTCCTTTTGGTTTCTGGTTTCTGAATATTTTAATGCCCTGCTCTCAGAACTGGAGGCGGCATTCACTGCATCACCAGCCTGCAGGGGAAGAACATGTCCCTGATGATCTCCCATGCCAAGACAAACTGGGAGGTATGAGATGGGGCTATGGGGAAGGAGGAGGCCCCAGGTCTTGGGCATGACCTAAAACTGCACC
This sequence comes from Crocodylus siamensis, assembly GCF_052110815.1. Classification (NCBI taxonomy): domain Eukaryota; kingdom Metazoa; phylum Chordata; order Crocodylia; family Crocodylidae; genus Crocodylus; species Crocodylus siamensis. The sequence continues at coordinate 40,039,712 of NC_143404.1, read as the reverse complement.
CTGCCAGGGTTGGGAGGGCTGGTGGACCTGTTGGCAGCATGGCAGTCCCCAGGAAATGCCAGGACTGAGGACCTCCCTGGTTAAATGCAGGTAGGAGGTGCATTATAACCTCCAGCCACCACATGCGAACACAAACTTGAAATTCTGACACATGATAACCTGCCAGACATCTGACTCCCCAGGTAACTCTCCACTACTATCTGCTACATCCCTCTTCCCTGCTACCCCAGCCTGTCTCTCACCCCCTGACATCTCCATTTCTATTTTCACTGTCTGGATTTCTTGCCTGCATTGCACACCAGCCTCTGTTTTCTTTACCATTCCTTCCACCCAGGAACATCACACACACACACTGCAGGTGTTTCCTCAACCTGATGAAGGGTTTTCAGCCCAAAAGCTTGCTAAGATATAGTTCTCCAACTATTCAGTTGGTCTAATAAAAGATATCAGATTGATGCAAAGAACCAGATTGATGAGGGCGAAGGAGACGATGAACTACCAGGCCCAGCAACAGCCAGCGAGCCCAGACCAATGGTCAAAAGGGAGAAACAGGTAAGTGATGGGGGACGGGGCATTGCTGAGACTAGGGGGTCAGTGGGCACAACCGCTGGAGGCCTCAAAGGCCTCTACACGAATGCTCGAAGTATGGGGAAGAAGCAGGAGGAACTCACCCTCCTCCTAGCTGTCACCAGCCCTGACATAGTGGGGATCACAGAAACATGGTGGGACTCATCGTATGACTGGGCGGTGAGTGTCAAGGACTATAGGCTATACAGGAGGGACAGGATAGGAAGGAAAGGTGGAGGAGTAGCACTCTACATCAAGGAGGAATATACTCCTTTGTATATAGGGGGTAGAGGGGGGGCACTCTGAGGTGCTCTGGGTTAGAGTAAAAGGCAGTCCAGGGGATAGAGACTTAACGGTGGGAGTCTATTATAGACCTCCCAACCAGGGAGAAGAGCTCGACCAGGAATTCTTAGGTCAGCTCACAGAGGCAGTGAGGGCTAAGGATGTGGTCATCATGGGGGACCTGAACTTCCCAGACATCTGCTGGGAAGAGCAGTCAGCCAAGTCTGACCGCTCACGTCGGTTCTTAGCCAGAGTGCAGGACCTCCATCTAACCCAGGAGGTGCACAGCCCCACCAGGGGAGACGCCTTGTTGGACCTGGTGCTGGCCACGGGTGATGACCTGGTGAGGGGGCTGCGGGTGATGGGCCACCTGGGAGACAGTGATCATCACTTGCTGGAATTCACTATCCAGCGTAAGGTGGCAAAGGGCTGCAGCAAGGCAACAGCCCTAGACTTTAGGAGGGCTGAACTTCAACAAGCTAAGGAGGATCGTTGGGGAAGCGTTGAGGACCCAGAGGGGAAGGGAGCCAGATGTCCAAGGTGAGTGGTTGCTCCTTAAGGAGACGATCCTCCATGCCCAAAGGGAGGTAATCCCAAGAAGGGTCAAAGGGAGCAGGAGGGCACATAAACCCCCATGGCTCACTAGGAGCATCCGGGAATGTCTCCTTGCTAAAAGGGAGGCATACACCCAATGTAGGGAGGGGGTCATCACCAAGAAGGACTATGTTACAGTCGCCCGAGGATGTAGGGGGGCAGTCAGGAAGGCCAAGGCAGAGATGGAGATAGGACTAGCTTCCCGGATTAAGGACAATAAGAAGTCCTTCTTCAAATACATAGGGGGTAAAAAGAGGGTCCCGGGTAATGTGGGACCCCTGCAGGACACGATGGGCAACTTAGTCGTCATGCCAGATGACAAAGCTAACATATTTAACGATTTCTTTGCCTCTGTCTTCCTAAGTAGGGACCAGTTCAGTCACCTCCCTGCTGGGCCCCCCCTCGGGCCCCGGGAGAAACACGCCTGGGCCAGGGGTTAGCGAGGAGTTAGTTAGGGTACTTCTGGAGAGGCTGGACGTGTTCAAGTCCGCTGGTCCAGACGATCTTCACCCTAGGGTTCTACAGGAACTGGCCGAGGTCATTGCGGGACCCCTGGCGCGGCTCTATGAGCACTCGTGGTGCTCTGGCGAGGTGCCGGAGGACTGGAAGAGGGCCAATGTGGTCCCTATCTTCAAAAAGGGAAAAAAAGAAGACCCGGGAAATTACAGGCCAGTTAGTCTTACCTCAATCCCGGGTAAGCTCTTTGAAAAAATTATCCTGGCACACATCCAGGAGGGCCTTGCGGGGGAATGCATGCTCAGGGGCAACCAACATGGGTTCATCAGTGGCAGGTCTTGTCAGACCAACCTGGTGGCCTTTTACGATCAGGTCACCAAATCATTAGACGCAGGGGTTGCTGTGGATGTAGTCTTTCTGGACTTCCGGAAGGCTTTCGACACTGTCTCTCACCCTGTCCTCATCAAAAAGCTGGGAGACTGTGGTGTCGATGCCCACACAGTCAAATGGGTCACTAACTGGTTGGAGGGCCGCACCCAGAGGGTGGTAGTTGATGGGTTCTTCTCGACCTCGAAGGACGTGGGCAGTGGGGTTCCGCAGGGCTCGGTCCTCGGGCCTGCACTGTTCAACATCTTCATCAGTGACTTGGATGAGGGGGTAGAAAGCACCCTGTTCAAGTTTGCTGATGACACTAAGTTGTGGGGGGATGTGGGTGCACTAGAAGGGTGCAATAGGCTACAAGCTGACCTTGACAGGTTGCAACGGTGGGTGGATGAGAATAGGATGGGGTTTAACACTGAGAAGTGCAAGGTGTTGCACATGGGGAGGAAGAACCAGCACCACACTTACAGGTTGGGGAACTCCCCTCTTGGCAGCACGGAGACGGAAAAGGATCTTGGAGTCGTCATTGACTCCACGATGAACATGGGCCAGCAGTGTGGGGAGGCAGTCAAGAAGGCCAATCGTACCCTGTCATGCATCCACAGATGCATCTCGAGCAGGTCCAGGGAGGTGATCCTCCCCCTCTATGCGGCACTGGTCAGGCCGCAGCTGGAGTGCTGCGTCCAGTTCTGGGCGCCACACTTCAAGAGGGACGTGGACGATATGGAAAGAGTCCAGAGGAGGGCCACTCGTATGATCAGGGGTCAGCAGGGCAGGCCTTATGAGGAGAGGCTACGGGACCTGAACCTGTTTAGCCTCCACAAGAGAAGGTTAAGGGGGGACCTTGTGGCCCGCTACAAACTGGTCAGGGGGGATCAGCAGGTATTGGGGGAGTCCCTGTTCCCCCGTGTGCCGCCAGGAGTGACCAGGAATAACGGTCACAAGCTGGCGGAGGGTAGGTTTAGATTAGATATTAGGAGGCGCTACTTCACAGTCAGGGCGGCTAGGGCCTGGAACCGGCTTCCAGGGGAAGTGGTGCAGGCTCCTAGCCTGGGGATTTTTAAAAGGAAGTTAGATGAGCACCTTGCCGGGGTCATCTGACCCCGGTGCTCTTTCCTGCCAAGGCAGGGGGTCGGACTAGATGATCTACCTAGGTCCCTTCCGACTCTAGCTACTATGAAACTATGTAACCTTGTCTGCCATGTCCTTAGACCAACATGGCTACAACCTACACCCCTAGTACCTGTCCCATGTCAGCTGACCGGAAGGAGGCAGGGCCCTGGGCACATCTAAGCCCCAGGGCTGGGACTGGCACGGAGAGTTCTCTGGCACTTGCTGGAGAAGAAGCTCCTGCAGGGAAGGAAAGAAAAGTTCTGTGACAGTGTTGCTACCTGAGATGCTAGTGCTATTTTGTTGCTTACCTGTTGTAATTTAAGTTGGTGGACCAGGCTGAGGCTGTAGAGGAGGAGGAGACTTCATTGGGGCACACTACTGTGTCATGTAGAGGCCTTAGTTCCAGTGAGGGTGCAGCAACAGGGGCATAGAGAGCCCAGCAACAATAGAAGGTAGAGTGAGACCGGGACCTCATTACAGGGACGATATTGATATGTTATATGTGAGGCATGGGGGCATAGTAAGGGGTGGTTGGCCCCATATATCTAGCCCATAAGGCTTTGGGTGTCCCCTTGAGGCACCTACTTAGAGTGGGTCCCAGCAAGGGGCCCAAGAACCTACAGGGTTTAGTGGGGTCCATTAGGACCATAACTGAGCTGAAGCTTGGGGGAAACCTCCATAACTATTGTCTTTTCCAACAAGACGAGGTGGCAGGTGAGAAGAGAAGGCACCCACAGGGTAGAGCTGGCATGGTCACAGGGCCCTAGGGGTATTACTACCATCTCTAGGGAACCTACTCCATGACAAAGTGCAGTTTCCCAGAAACCCCTGCACCTATCTCCTTGAAATTTGGCAGGCTTCATGGCCTCATCAGGGGCTACAAGTCTTGCTGTTTTCGCCCCACTCTGCCTTAACACACACACAGTGTGTCAGTACCTTGAGGTGAAGTTTCCCAGACCCCACTGCACCTATCTCCTTGAAAACTGGCAGACTTCATTGCCTCAGCAGGGGCTACCATCCCTGATGTTTTCACCCCACTCTGCTGTAACATGCTGTACCTCATGACATGGGCTTTGCTCTCATCACCTTTAGGTGCAGTTTCCCAGAACCCTCTTGGCAGGATTCATGCTCTCAGAAGGGACTACCAGTTCTGTAATTTACATCAGAATCATGCAATAAATTACAAAGCTATAGGCATTTTAGTTATTCCCCATTATAGCCTATGGCTGGAACACCGAAACAGCATCAAAACAGCACTGAAACTCAGAATAGTTTTGGCCGAAATGAAATGAAACAGCAATTCAAAACACCAAAACAAATTGCTGTCCCACCAAAATGCCTAATACAAAATGAAACAGGTATTTCACACAGCCCTAGTTATCAGTCTTATATTTCTTATTCACAGACCTCAGAACAGCAGCTTTGGAACTGAGTGTTTGTGTTTTCACACATGGCTCTTTCAGAGTTGGTGGTGTGTTTTCCTCTGAGGAACTATGCGGTCTTTTCTTCTTTTTTTTTTTTTACTACGTCTTTCTGCTCTCTTCTTTGGAAATTCTGCCCCATGGGCTTTCTGATCCTCAGGGTGAGTATTTCTGTGGTTTTCACTGATTGCTGTTAGAGGCCTTTGAACTGGTTCCTGTCCCTCTGGTGTTTCTGGAACATCATCTCCTTCTTTGGAGCAATTGTGTGAGATCACTTAGGAAACATAAAATTGACATCTCAGCACCAATGATTGACTTTCAAGATGAACACATACACACACATGCAGTTTCAAAAGCTTGATTTCAGAAAATGAATGCCTAAGCTTAATTTCACATAAATGCTACAAGTCTGAAAGAAACACTCATGCTTTAGAAACCCCTTAGCAAAATTAACCCCCTGCACCTTACCCCAAAGTGTGCACACAGTTCCAAAAGCTTGATTTCAGAAAATGTACCTTTCACCACAGGGTGAAGACATGAAGGGATATGATTGTTCTAATTTTCAATTTTTTGAAGAAGGTTTCTGTTTGGGAACAAACAGTTATAAATGGTATTATGACTTAAGTTTTATATTAACACACCCACAGATGACCCTTCCATTGTTAATTATTTTTCACCATTCTGTAGTAAAAGTGCATGCAGTAATTGTGGTTTTCTCACTTAGATATCTCCCCTGTAATGAAGATGAAAAGACACCCAGTCAGTGAAGATAATGTGTCATCACCAAACTGAAAAAAGTTTGTACATACACATATAGAGGAAAGATAATGGTTACATATCTAGATACTGCCTTGGACCATATCCAGCATACAGAGAAAAGGGGTTTTCTCTTAGGATTGTACCCTAGTGACTTCTGATTTTAATACTTCTGAGACTTCTGTCTCTGATTGGTGGGTTATCTTCAAGGAGGGGACTGATTTTTGCATACTGGTCTTTGATGCATCCCTGTAGATCCATTGTGATGGAATCAAATCTATTCAATTTTGGGTTGGTACCACAGTGCCTGTTTCTTTGTCAGATGCTTAGGTGTGAAAACAACACCCTGTTGTAGCCATAAGGTCTGATTACAATCAGGTTGATTTTTTTTCAATTGCTCCACAGGATTTTCTTCAGACATGTTCCAAAATGTCATTAGATGTGACCCTTTTACTTGTATAATTATATTAAGCAGGAAAGGCAATAGTACAAAAACCTTTCACAAACCTTTTGTTAAGTGTCTTAGGTCCATCTATATGAGGGCTGTGCGAAATGGCCCATTCCATTTTGACTTGCATTTCAACATTTCAGTGGAACAGTGATTTGTTTCAAATTTCATTGTGATTCAAAACTGCTGTTCCATTTCACTTTGCCAAAACTGCTTTGCTGTTTTGACGCTCTCTTGATATTTCACCCATAGGCTATAATGGGGAAGCATGAAACAGCCTATAACTTTGTCATTTCTTGCCTGATTTGGATAAACACTACAAGGATGGTATCCCCTTTTGAGGCCATGAAGCCGTCCAAGTTTCAAGGAGATAGGTGCAGGGGTTTCTAGGAAGCTGCACCTCAAATTGCTGACAAGCAAAACTCATGTCGTGTGTGTGTTAAGCCACAGCAGAGTCAAAACTGCAGGGATGGTAACTCCTGCTGAGGCCACAAGTCCTACCAAGTTTCAAGGAGATAGGTGCAGGTGGGTTCATGGGCCAAGCACCTCTGGCTGCAGACAGACAAAACTTGTGACATGGGTGCTCGTGTGACTGTCTGTGTTAGGGCACGAGCGGGTGAAAAATGTGGGCCTGCTAGGCCTTTCTGCAGCCATGAAGCCTGCCAGCTTTCAAAGAGATAGGTGCAGGGAGGGTTCTGGAGCCCTGCACCTCAAGTTGCTGGCAGAAACTCATGACATGGGTGGGTGACACTGTGTGTGTGCTAAGGTGCACCCTTACTGGTGCTGGGACCTCTACACAACATGGTAGCGTGCCCCAATGAGGTGTCCTTCTCCCCTACATCCTCATCCTAGTCCACCACTTTACAAGACAACAGGTAAAATAACTTAGTGACTGCGCACTAGCACCAGCAGCATCTCAGGTAGCCAAACTGTCAGAAAGCCCTTTTTTCCTGTCAAGATGGAGCTCCTTCTTCTGCAGTGTGTCTGTTAAGGTGCTTCCTCTTAGTGTGACTCTGTGTGTATGTGTATGTATTTGTGTTAAGGTGTGCCCTCACTGGTGCTGGGGCCTCTACACAGCACGGTAGTATACGTCACTGCAGGCTCCTCTTCTCCTACAGCCTCAGCTTGGTCCTCCACTTTACATGACAATAGGTAAGAAAATCTGGTGTCTTTTTAGTAGGCCAACTATATAGTTAGAGAAATGTATTTCAGTAAGCTTTGGGGATGGAAAACCCTTTGTCAGGCTAAGGAAGCACCTGCAGCTGGTATGTGTGCTGTTCCTGGATAAAAGGAATAGTAAAGAACCCAGAGACTGGCATGCAATGCAGGTAAGAAAGCAAGCTAGTGAAAAGGGAAATGGAGGCATCAGGGGGTGAGGGACATGTTGGGGGTCAGGGGGAAGGGGAATGTAGCAGCACAGGGAAAAACACAGAGGTACGTGGGGAGTCAGATGTTTGTCAGCGTTTAATGTCTCACAATTCCACTGTCTATATTAAGTCCATGAGTTTTTCTACCTACTACTTAGGAGGCTGATGAAATTAAGTTCATAGGACCGGCTCTGAAAAGTGGTTTGTAAATTCAAATAGGCACCTAACTTCATCAGCAGAACTCAAGCCAACTTCCTACACCTCAAAACACAAAACCTGCCAATTATCTCCAGTACCCGAATAAACTGCACACCAGAATCTATCAAAGACAACAATACCCAACTACCTATGGAGGCACATTCCTCACCAAAAAAACACTCTGCCTCCAGTTTTTCAGGCCTAATCCTGAGAGGGAACAATTTCGAAACCACTTTTCACAGCTTGGCCTGTGAACTTCACTACATCAGCCTCCTAGGTACAGGAACTCATGGACTCAATATAGACAGTGGAATTCTGACACACTGCAACCTGCCAGACATCTAATTCCCCAGATACCTCTGGACTTTTACCTGTAAGACTGCCTGTGGACCTCCCTTGTGCAGCTCCTTCCTCAAGTACTCCCTACATGCCTCACATAGGGAGGGCACCACAGTCCTGCTGAGGGTGGTGCATGTAGGTTCTTGGTACAATGGGGCCAGGAGCACCATGATCCACCTGAACCCTGACCACACAACTAAGGAGAAGGACTGGCCATTGACAGCAAGCATCTCTCCAATGCTCTGGGTGATCTTGCTCACCTTTGCAACATGCCGCACTTTCTGTCCACCTTTTGCCCACTGTTCCAGGGTGGCCTGCCTCTGCTTTGGGGGGATGGGGGCTTTGGAGGAAGAGAGGGACTTCCCTTTGGGCATGCTCCCACTGGTGCCAGGCTGAGGAGGAGCAAGGACCAGGGGGTGGTGCCTGTGGAGATGCATCATGGTGCTTATATGTTTTGTTCCCTTCCCTGGCTTTGGCTTGGCAGTGCAGGCAGATAGCATATGTGGGATCACCTGCCAGCTCAAAATGATCCCAGACCACACTACCCACTTGCTTATGGAGTGTGGGTGCATGTGTGGATGCTGCTGCACTTTCCTCTTCCTCAGCAGTCAGAGGCACCACAAAAGGAGGAGGGGACTCATCTGAGCTGCTTGTCTCCACCTCTACATCAACCTCCTCTGAAGTTCCATCTGGGGAAGGAGACCTGGCTCTAGGGGAAGGTTGAGAGGTGTCAAGCACAAACTCAGATGATTCTCCCTCCTTCCCCAGAATTTCCCTTGCTAGGGAACTGAGATCCAGCTCTAGCTTCAGCTCCAGCTCCAGCTCTTCCTTTGGCACTGGAAGTCTCAGGATGGGAAGTGAAATAGGGGTAGAGTAGGCTGCCATGATGGTGCTGGTGCTGGTGCTGCTGCTTGTTGTTGTGGTGGTGGTGGTGGTGGAGGTTATGGCTTGTGCTCATGGAGGGGATGCAGTCTAGGGCACAGACAGTGGCACTGGCACTGCTCCCCTCTCCTTCCTGCTTGTCGAAGCCTCATTCCTTTTAGCTGAAGGAAAGAGGCTGTGTATCAGTTTGGTGGTGATGACGGGGGAACTTACATCTCTCCTTCTATCCCATCTTCTGCCTCTCCCTGAAGGCTGGCCAGTGTGGCCACCTGCCTTTCCACCACTCTTCATGGTGTGTTTCATGTCTTCCTTTTCTACAAATATATAAATGTATTCACGTTCCTATATAAATTAAAAAATGTAGGTGTGTGGTGCAATGAAGAAATGTATGAAACCAATAGAAATAGATCTTTTTCTCTATATAAATGCAAAACAGTAGCTGTGTGGTGCAAATAAATGTATAAAAGCAAATAGAAATATGGCTTTGTCCCTATATAAATTCTATAGTATATGATGTATACTGCAAACCTTTAAATGTATAAAAATAAAATATAAATGTATTTCCCTTCCTATACAAATTAAATTCTATAGTAATTGTAGCAGGGCACTAAGGTGCCTGCTACTTGAGGAGCAGGAATGGCCACCAGGTGCCAGCTGCCAAGGCAACTGGGAGAAGCTAGGGGCCCACATCTGTTGAGTCAGCTGACTGGAAGGGGCAGGGCTGATTCCTATAAAGCACAGGCTGGAGGCCAAGAGTGGGGGTCTTGGCTGGTGGTCAAGGAGAAGGAGTGCTGCCTAACTAAGTAAATGGGAAAGCCCTGAACACAAGCAGTCCATTATGCTGGTAAAGGATGGAGCACCCCCCCCGAGTGTGACCCAAAGGAGGTTAGCCGAGCATTTTAGCTTTGTGTTATAGCCCCGGGGCTTGTGTTATTGTTTGCTGTTGTTGACCGGAGGACCAGGTTAGGCTATAAGGGGACAGAGGAGGCCTCATAGGGGAACCACATCAGTGTGGGAGCCCCAGCCCCAGAGAGTGGGCAGTGAGAAGCCCCAGAGAGTGGGCAGTGCGAGAAGCCCTGAGAGAGAGAGTGGGTGGCAAGAAGGTATCCAGTAAGACTGAAGAACATCTGGTACATCCGCGAGGCTTGGGGCGTGGTACAAGGGTGGTTGGAGCCATGCAGAGCCCATAAGGCTGGGGTGCACCTGAACCCCATTCTGGAAAGCAGGCCCAGTATAGGACAGGAGATCCATGGCCAGGAAGACTAAAGGTAGCCTCCCTATAATACACATAAGATCAAAGATGTGGCGGGCGAGATTGAGAGGTGCAGATAGGCAGCTTGGCATGGTAGAGAGGGTAGCTAAGGGGGAGCATGGTGACCCCGAGGTTCCCGTCCTGTCACAGTAATCCTATCCAATACAGTTATAGAATTCAAAAGAATAAATCAATGAATATAATAATAAAATTAAAAAGCCTAAAAGAAAAAGGTATTCTGAATCTGAAATCCCTCTTGCTAGGCTAGCAAGTAGGGAATCCTTTAGAATATCAGTGTTGCTGCTAGCTGTAGTTGTCTGACACTGAGCTGCTAGAACACACAGCTTAGTGACACCAAGGCAGACAGCAAAGCAGTGAAGTTCAAAAAATGCTGCCTTTTATGTTATTTTTCCATCCCTTCCCCAGAGCACTGAGATTGGAAGGGACTTCAGGGAAGGATCACAGTCACTGGCCAGCTATATAGTCAATAATGAGAACAGTCCTTGCCCACTCTTCCCTCTTCCTCGCCTTACATTCTGTTTCCCTGAAGGCAAGCCTAGCTTAAGGTTTGAAACTTGACAAGTTTCAAAACTTTTGAAACATTTTGCCTAGCCTCGTTTTGTTTTGAGGCTGTTTTGAGGCCCTGCGTTACATTCCAATTTTACTGTTTCAAGCTCAAAACAAGTTGAAACAGCAGTGAAATGTTGCACAGCCCTAATCTATACTCTCATTTTAGCCAAAAGATGGAAGACTGGCCTCAGTGAGAATGTATTTGTGATGGACTTGCCAGTGGTAGCTTGGTCTTAGGGTTTTATAAAGTTCAGAAAAGATTGGTGGAGGGAGCTTTCCTTTTTCCCACCAATTGGGTCCTGGAAAAGGAGAAGGCTTGTCCTCTCCCTCACCCAGGGGTCAGGTAGGGACACTAGACCTGAGAGAAGACTCATCTCTCTGGCCCCCAATTGGGTCCCACCGGCCACCAGATGGGGATACAAGGGGCAGCATACGTGGCTCCAAAAGAAAGAAGATCAGCAAGGGATGAAGAAGAGGGGCACTGAAGAGCTGATAAGCGATTACCAGTGTGTGGAGCGGTTGCTCCAGAAGAGCCCCTGAAGCCAGTGAAAGGTCAGAGCTGTGGGCAGCAGTGGGGCCCCATCGGCATTGGCATGCAGGCACCATGTAGTATGGACCCGAGCCACAGGCTGAGACTCAGGCATCCAAACACCATCCTGGGAACTGCAGGGGCAGCTTGGCTGGGAACTGAAAGTGGCAGCTGCCCTCTGGCGTGCAGGGTGGCATGCAAGGGAATCTCCGGGCTGGGAGCTGCAGGGGCAGCCAGACTGGCAATTCACAGGTGGCAGCTTCCCGCCAGTGTGCAGGGTGGCATGCAGGGAATTCCCAGCAGGGAAAACCCCAGCCTTGCCTTGGAATACAGGCCACACGGAGAAGGTCATGGAGACACTAGTGTCTGTAGCTACAGGGAGTAGCCCTGGCCTGGAAAGCTCAGTAGTAGAGCTCTTGCCTGCTACAGTGGAGACCCAAGCTCAATTCTTGGTACTTCAGGGATGAGTTGAGATGAAGGGAGAAATCCTTGTTGGGCAGGTGGGTTCCTCATTCTTTTATCCTCTGTCCCTCTGAATTGCCTGTATCTCATTTTGTCAACCCGCATCTTGTATTTTGTTAACCTGTGCCTTATATTTTGTTAACCTATCACTTGTCAATTGAATGAATATGCCTAACCATTACTGAATTCCCTGGCTTCCCCTGGGTACTGAATTCTACCCCATACCCTCCTTTTGCTAGTTTTGTACTATATCCTGGCTAACCTTTTCTCTGGAGCAGGAATTTATAACTTCTTGTCCCAATTAAGAGTTCAATGTAGGGTACCAGAGATTTATCCTCCTCATGAATAACTCCATGTAAAGCAGCATTTGGGTCTTCAGCCAAATGAATCTGGTTTATAAATGTCACGCCTTGAGCTAAATGTTTCTCAGTGAGGCATAGACAATCCATAGAGTACTCTAATGTAATAATAGCATTTAGAATATTTTCCATATGCAGCTGAGTACAAAGTTCCTGAATTGTCCGGTTTATATCCTCATCTGTCCAGTCCACAAAGTTGTGGCTTCCTTGTTCTGGTGCAGCCAGGAGACAACTCATGCAGCCTTCAAAAAGTCTCTTTCTCAAGTAATATTTCAGTATGCCACAACAACAAATGCATATAAGAGATTTCATGAGGCTTTTACATCCCTGCTGCAAGACATGGCCTGTTTGTTCAATTCCCAGTTGACTTCTGAAGGCCACAACACCTTCTTTTTCAGCACTGAGCCTCTAATTGTCACAAAACAGTTTCTCTTTTCCAGTACAGGGGTTACAGGTCTGATAATGTGTTGTCTTTCTGGTGTCATTAGAAAGGTTTTATCAAGCTGCAGAGGGATTTTAAAAGAGAAACTCTAGTTAGTCACTGTTTAAGGAGTTAACAGCTAATTCCTGCCCCACCACCAACACCCTAAAGGCCCCTTACACCCATGGTTCAAGAAACTCACGAGTGCCTCTGCCCCCTCAGAGACATCTTCTCTCTCAGCATCTAACATGAGACACCCCTCCTCTCCAGAATCCTCAGTGTCTGCTCTGGGCATCTGGCCATAAAACATCTCAGGCAACCTTTGGGTTAGGGGGCTACTCTCCTTTATCTCCCCCTCTTCAGAACTATCACTACGGTAGCATTTTCTTGGCAGACATCTGACAGGCATTGGTGGTAAGGCAGGAAAAAAGGCTCTTATTGGTGTAGTGTAAAAATCCATATTTGCTCCCTGCAAAGAGATTATATAGTTGACATGACCCATCCTGTAACTGTAGAAAGACACCACCTCAGAAGAGCCCTTGGGGTTTAGCTTAGCTGCCACTACCATGCTCTCTGCTGGCAGCTCTGATGCTGTCTGTTGGGGTATGACATGGTCCCCAGAGCTGTTTGGGGAGTCCAGGAATCTGTCTCAACCACTGAGATCTCATCCATAGTGCTTCTGAGAGAGGTCTGAACAGTGTCTGAGGCTTTCAAAGTGTAAGAATGCATATTTGCTTCTGTCTGCATTAGCATCATCTCAGAAAACATGCAGCCTGGTTTCCCAACAGGATTTAGAAAAGAGGCAAACCAGAGACTTCCACCTTAGGTCCCACCCCCTATACTTGCCCCATTTCATAGAAACATAGAAGTCGGGTCAGAAGGGACCTTGTAAATCTTCAAGTCCAACCCCCTGCCTGGGCAGGAGAAAAAACTGGGCTCAAATGATCCCAGGTAGGTAGGCATCAAGCCTCCTCTTAAAGACCCCCAGGGTAGGAGCCAGCACTGCTTCCCTTGGAAGTTGGTTCCAGTTCTTAGCCACCCTGACCATGAAGTAGTTCTTATGGATGTCTAATCTAAACCTCCTCTCCAACAACTTGTGGCTGTTATTCCTTGTTATGCCAGGGGGCGTTAGGGGAAACAAGGTCTCTCCCAAACCCTTCTGGTCCCCCCTAGTGAGTTTATAGATGGTCACCAGGTCCCCCCTCAGCCTTTTCTTGTGAAGGCTGAACAGGTTCAGGTCCCGCAGTCTCTCATTGTAGGGTCTGCCCTGTTGTCCCCAGATCATGCGGGTGGCCATCCTCTGGACCCTCTCAATGTTGTCCACATTCCTCCTGAAGTGGGGCGCCCAGAACTGGACACAGTACTCCAGTTGTGGCCTGACCAATGTTGCACAGAGGGGGAGGATCACCTCCTTGGCCCTACTAGAGATGCACCTGCGGATGCACAACAAGGTCTGGTTAGCCCTGCCAACTGTGACCTTGCATTGTCGGCCTATGTTCATCGTGGAGTCAATAATGACTCCAAGATCCCTTTTGGCCTCCGTGCTCTCAAGAAGGGAGTTTCCTATCTTATAAGTGTGCTGCTGGTTTCTACTACCCAAGTGCAGCACCCTGTGCTTGTCAGTATTGAAACGCATCCTGTTTATATTAGCCCACTCCTGTAACCTATCCAGATCTTGCTGCAATCTTTCCCTCCCTACTAGCGTGCTCACCTTACCCCAAATTTTGGTATCACCAGCGAATTTAAACAGGTTGCTTTTCACCCCATCATCCAAATCACTGATGAAGAAATTGAACAGCGCAGGCCCAAGGACCGAGCCCTGGGGGACTCTGCTGCCCACTTCTCCCCAGGTTGAATATGACCCGTCCACTACCACCCTCTGAGTACGACCCTTGAGCCAATCGGCAATCCATCTGAATGTGCAGGCATCAATGCCACAGTCGCCTAGTTTTTTTAATGAGGATGGGGTGGGAGATGGTGTCAAAGGCCTTGCTGAAGTCTAGAAAGACTATGTCCACAGCAACACCTGCGTCCATTGCCTTTGTGACCTGATCATAAAAGGCAATCAGGTTTGTCTGACATGACCTGCCCCCTAATGAAACCGTGCTGGTTGCCCTTAAGCATCATCCCTGAAGCCGGCCCATCACAGATGTGCTCCTTGAGGATCTTCTCGAAGAGTTTCCCAAGGATAGAGGTAAGACTGACAGGTCTATAGTTGCCCGGGTCCTCCCTCTTCCCTTTTTTGAAGATGGGGACCACTTTAGCTATCTTCCAATCATCCGGCACCTGGCCCGAGCACCACGAGCGCTCGTAAAGCTGTGCCAAGGGCCCTGCAATAACCCCAGCTAACTCCCTCAACACCCTGGGGTGGAGAGCATCTGGACCCGCTGACTTGAACACGTCCAGCCCCTCCAGAAGCTCTCTAACCCGGTCCTCCCCAACCTGAGGTCTGGAGGCATTCCCCTCGAGTCCGTCTGGCATCACAGCGGGGAAGTCCCGGTCCCTGCACAAGAAAACGGAGGTGAAGAATTGGTTAAAGAGTTCTGCTTTCTCCTCTGGCGCAACCACCAGATTGCCCAACGTACTTTGCAGGGGCCCCACATTACCTGGTGCCTTCTTCATCCTCCCTATATATTTGAAAAAGGACTTTTTATTATCCTTGATCTTGGACGCAATGTCCGCCTTAGCTTTCCTGACAACCCCCCTACAGGCCCAAGCAGAGGAGGTATACCCCTCTTTGGAGATAGCACCCCCCTTCCATTGGGCGTACACCGCCTTTTTGGTAAGCAGGCATTCCCGGATGCCCTTGGTGAGCCAGGGGGGCTTTCGGGCACTCTTGCCCCCCTTGCTTCTTGTTGGGATGGACTCCCCTTGGGCCCTGAGTATCGTTTCCTTAAGGAATGACCACCCGTCCTGGACACTGAGTTCCCCTGCCCTCAAGGACCCCAGCACCTCACCCACTAGTCTCCTCAACTCATTGAAGTTGGCCCTCCTAAAGTCTAGGGCTACTGTCTTGCTGTAGGTCCTTGACACCCTGCACTGGATGGTGAATTCCAGCAAGCGATGATCACTATCACCCAGGCAGTCAAGAACCTGGAGGCCCCTTACCAGGTCATCGCCTGTGGCCTGGACCAGGTCCAACAGGGCTTTTCCTCTGGTGGGACCGTGCACCTCCTGGATTAAGTGGAGGTCCTGTATCTCAGCCAGGAACCTCCTGGAATGGTCCGACCTGGCTGACTGTTCCTCCCAGCAGATGTCTGGGTAATTAAAATCACCCATGACAACTACATCCCTTGCCTTAAGTGCCTCTGCAAGCTGGCCCGAAAATTCCTGGTCCAGCTCCTCCCCTTGGTTGGGGGGTCTGTAGTAGACCCCCACCGTCAAATCGCTCTCCCCATGGCCCCCTTGAATCTTAACCCAGAGCAGTTTAGCCTGCCCTTCCTCTGACCCCATTCTATTGGCAGAGGATGTGTAGTGCTCCTTGACATAGAGCACCACACCCCCACCTTTCCTTCTTTCTCTATCCCACCTGTAAAGCCTATAGCCCCTAATGTTAACTGCCCAGTCATGGGACGAATCCCACCACGTTTCTGTTAGCCCTATGACATCTGGGTTTGAACTAGCTATTCTGAGGGTGAGTTCCTCCTGTTTATTCCCCATACTGCGAGCATTGGTATATAGGCATTTAAGGCCTTGCAAGACTGTGTGTGCCACCCCCCATTTAGGGAGACTATCTGGACCCCCTTTCCTTACCTTAGCACTCCTTGCCTTTGTCACCTGTCTTGCTTGGATGGAGTCTCCGTGTCTTCCTGTGGCCCCCTCCCCCTGCGAGGCTAGTTTATGGCTCGCCGTAGGAGATCAGCCAACCTGGAAGAGAAGACATGCTTACCTTTAGGAGAGATCATTGAGTCTGATGCCCTGCATAGACAGGAAAGAGTGCTGGGTTCAGATGACCCAGCCAGATGCCTATCCAACCTCCTCTTAAAGACCCCCAGGGCAGGGGAGAGCACCACCTCCCTTGGGAGCCCATTTCAGATGTTGGCCACTCTACCTATGAAGAAGTTCCTCCTAATGTCCAGTCTAAATCTGCTGTCTGCTAGCTTATGACCATTATTTCTTGTGACCCCCAGGGGTGCCTTGGCGAGAAATAATGGCCATAAGCTGCAGAGAGCAGCTTTAGACTGGAGATGGACCATGGCTCCCACTTCTTCTATGCCCTGGAAAAGAAAGAGGGGGCCAAGAAATGTGACAGCATCCCCCTCACAGATCCAGGTGAGATGTGCCAGCACATGCAAGCCTTCTGCAAAGAGCTCTTCTCTCTGGATCTGATCAATGCCAAAGCCTGTTGGACTCTGTAGCAGGGACTCCTGCAAGTCAGCATGGGTAACTAAGACCAGCTTAAGGCTCTTCTCACCCTGCCTGAGGTTTTGGCCACCCTCCACCTGATGCCTGGCAACAAGGTGCTGGGCATCACCAGGCTGACTGTGAAGTTCTACCACCCTGGTTGGTCCTGGGTCATGTCACCTGTATTGGAGAGCTCCAGGACTATGGTAGGCAGGCATGGGTGGACCCTCTTGCACTGGCCCATTGCATGGGTTTACCCTTGATGCATGCAACCTGCTGTCTGGTCCAGGAGGTGAAATCTGACTTGCCTCTCAATGCCCTTGCCTTTGTTGACCAGCTCCTGTCTGACAGGGGTCCCAGCTGTGTACTGCAGCCCACTGGAGTTTGTTGTGGGGCTGGTGCCTTGCCTGGCCTCATGACTCTCCCTGCTCCATTACTTGAGCCATCTGGAGGACATCAAACTTGTCCAACCCTCCACCATCCATCACCATCACCTCTACATGTTTGTGTACCACACAATTCACCATGCCGCCCTAGAATCACACCTAAACACCAGGTAGTGGGACCTGCTCAGTGAGGGTGTAACTGGGGGTGTACTCTACCATCATTCCATGAGCCCCTGAGGACCTCAGCTGGCATCTCCTCCATGGGGCTGTTGCCATGGGTGTGTAAGTGGTAAGCTTTACTGACACTCTGGTCTCCTGCCCCTTCTGAGAGCCAAGGGAGACCCTGGAGCACATGATGCTTCTATGTGCCAGGCTTTGGTCAGTACACCTCCACCTGTGAAATCTCCTCCTGAGGTTCTGGATGAATGTTACCCCCACCTTTTTACTTTTGGACACCCCATCTGCAGCCCCACCAAGTCCTGGGACCTCCTGGTCAACCTCCTCCTGGCCCTGGCCCTGGCCCTGGCCCTGGCCCTGGTCAAGTGGGCCTGTATGTGACCAGGAAGGAGGCTTTGGCTGGGAAGGTGCCAGGGGACTGTGGGGCTGCTTTCTTCTCACTGGTCTGCATATGCCACTGGGGAGCATCCACTGACTCTTTGGATGCTGTTGAGGACTGGTGGGTGCAGCCCAGAGGGCTCTGCTCTGTGTTTCCCTCAGGAGCACTCATTTTTGCATTTTGACCCTTTGACACTCATGTTACTCCCATCCTGCTTTTTGCCTCTGTTGCCCCCAGAATGTTGTTTCATTTATCCATTAGCCCCCATACAGTAGGGGCTACTAGTTAGTTGGGGGGACCTTAGGGACCATGGTAATTGAATGAGACAAATAGACTGGAGCTTCCTTGGCCCGGCCAATTGTTATCTGAGGACACTGGCTCCTGGTACCAGCTGGACTGCCGAAGCAGCCCTAGCCTACAGTTCCCTGCACTGCACCCACTGCAGCAGTCTGGCAGTGAGGGCTGCTGCCTGGATATGACCATGCTGCAACAGCATGTGGATCTTCCATATCCAGATGGGGACCACACAGCTGCAGAAGAGGTGCTTGCACCTCTGGGCCAGCTACCACTGGGCTGTTGCTGCACAGTAGGCCTTTGTGCAGCACTACTACCATGTGTGCCCCTTCCCTGCCATTTCTGCAGCTATTGCCCAGAGGATGTCCCAGCTTGGTGTCCTGCTTTGAACTGTAAAAGCATCTCCTCCTGACCCCAAATGGCCAGGAGGTCAGCCACCTCATTTGCCCTCCACCTGGG
Organism: Crocodylus siamensis; assembly: GCF_052110815.1. NCBI lineage: Eukaryota > Metazoa > Chordata > Crocodylia > Crocodylidae > Crocodylus > Crocodylus siamensis. The sequence continues at coordinate 40,021,276 of NC_143404.1, read as the reverse complement.
CCATGGCTGCCAGCCCTGAACAGGCTCCTGTGCCTGGGTCCTGCCTCTTGCTTCACTAGCAGGAATCCTGGTGTTCCCTATGTAAAAACTGCAAATTCTATGATAAACAGTGAATCTGTTTTTTTTTTAAATACTACACTATAGAAAACTACACTATACTGCACTATAGCACCCTCATGCCCCAGTCAGTGCCTCCACAGCATGTTGAGCCAGGGTGGAGCAACTAGGGACTGGCAGAATGACCCTCTGTGTCCCCTAACAGCTGGAGCCATCCTGGCTCATTGTGCTGTGGTCCCAGGTGCAAATGTAAATCCATGAACTGCACTGCAGTTTATAACATCTCACTAATTTCATGTGTAGATGAACCCAGGGTCAGTGTTTCCAGTTGCCCCAGCTCTGAAGTAAGATGCATGGGTGGAAGCCTATTGTGCCCTCATGAGCTCCAGGATCCCAGCACACCCTGACCCTGACCTCCAGTGCAGCCAGCAGGTAGATGGGGCCCATGGTAAGTAGGAGTTCATTCAGCTGCAGGGCAGCTGAGAGGAGCTGAGGAGGGTCAGCTCCCCCTCCCCCCCAGATCCTACTTAGCCCAGCCCCCCCAGGGAGCCACACAACCAGTGCCACCCAGTGAGTGAGGCAGGGGAAGGGGAGGCACCCACCTGTCCCCTTCTCTGGTGAGGGAGGAACCCCCCCAGCCCATGAGAGTCATGCAGCACTGGCGGGCTGTACTGCACATGCACAGAGTTTAAAAGGGTCCACCAACAGCAGAAGCCACAGTTTGGCCCTGGCTCTGGAGTGAGATGCATGGGTGGAAGCCCATTGGACCCCTATGAGCCCTGGGGCCCCTCAGGACCCCGAACAGAACTCCAGCAGACCCTGACCCCACCCCCAACCTCCAGTGCAGCCAGCAGGTAGGTGGGGCCCATGGTGCATGGGAGTTAGTTCAGCTGCAGGGCAGCTGAGAGGGGCTGAGGAGGATCACTCCCCACCAGGTCCTACTTCACCCAGTCCCGCAGGAAGCCACATGACTGGAGCCTCGCAAACAGGTCTGCTTTTGGCCCAGTGCATGAGTCAGTATGGGAATTCATGTGGCAGAGTGAGCAGGACAGGCACAAGACTCCAGGCAGTGAGGCTGAAGGGAGTGGTCAGCATAGCAGTAGCCCAGCTTACTACCTGTAAAATGGTGGTTGGGATGTGTCACATCCCAAAGTTCCTCCCGTAGCAGGAGCCCTCCCCTCTGGTACTTCTGAGGCCTCCACCCAGATGGTACTGGCCTCCATTCAGATGGATCCCCTGGCTCTTGGCTGTGGGGGCTGCCTGGCACAACTGCAGGCACACAGGATCAGAAGCATTGCCACCTCCCCTTGTGAAGTTTGCTCCATATTGGAGTCTCTGGAGTACCAGATAGTGGAGCTCCAGACTGAAGTCCAAAGGCTGCATGCCATCAGGGATGGTGATCAGGAGATTGACTCCTACTGCCAGGCCCTTCACCTCAAGAAAGAAGAGGGAAGAGCTAGGTTGCCTGCCAGGACTAGGTCACCTGTCCTGAACTTCAAAAATCCTGACTTCAACAGGCTCAGAGCATTAGTAGAGAAGGCAATGCAGGACCAAGAAAGGAAGGCAAATAGGGTACATGAAGAGCGGTCATTGCTCAAGAATGCAAAACGCAAAGCACAAAAGAAAACGGTTCCAGCAGAGAGGAAAGGTAGGAGAAAGGCTGACAAGTGCTCCAGACTTAATAGGGACATTGTGATCCTCTTAAAAAAAAAAAGGAGAGGTGTACACACAGTAGAAGCTAGAGATGGTCTACAAGGAGGACTATACAACAGTGGTACGCACTTGTAGGAAAATGATCAGGAAAACCAAGGTGGTGACTGAGTTTAGGTCAGCTACGGGAGTCAAGGACAATAAGGAGTCCTTTTTTGGGCATGTAGGAAGTAGAAGAAAAACAAATGGAAGTGTAGGAACCCCTGCTTAACACCTCAGGAAAGCTGGTAACTGGCATTCTGGAAAAACCCTGAACTCTTGAATGCCCACTTTGCTTTGGTATTTCATCAGACCAAGAGGAAAGACAAGCGAGATAAGGCTCATAGGGGCATGCTGGGAATGACAGCCTCCCCACTGTGGATGCTGAGCTGGTGCAATACCAATTAGAAAAGCTAGACATTTATAAATCAGCAGGACTGGATGGACTTCATCCAAGAGTGCTGACAGAGCTGGCTGAGGTTATTGCTGAACTCCTGGCAAAGCTCTCACAATTCGTGGAGCACAGGGTAAATCCCTGAGGATTGGAAGAGGGCCAACATTGTGCCCATCTTCAAGAAGGGGAAGAGGGAGGACCTGGGCAACTATAGGCCAATCAGCCTAACCTCTATCCCAGGGAAAATCCTGGTAAAGCTCATTAAAGAATCTTTGCATGATAGGCTTGCAGAAGGTAAGATTGACTTGTACCACAGCCAAAAGGGACCTAGGGGTAATGATTGACCACTGCATGAATATGAGCCATCAGTGCAAGTTGGTGGTCAGCAGGGCAAATAACACGCTGGCATGCATCAACCTATGCATGTCATGTAAAACTAAGGAAGTGATACTCCAGTTGTACTCAGCACTGGTGAGTCCACAGTTGGAGTACTGCATCCAGTTCTGGGTGCTGCATTTCAACAAGGACTTGGAAAAATTTGAGAGGGCCCAGAGCAGAGCCACCCATATGATCAGGGACTTGCAAGGTAAGTCATACAAAGAAAGGCTGAGGGACCTGGGCCTCTTTATCCTAAAAAAGAGAAGGTTGAGGGGGGACTTGATAGCAGCTTACCACTATATCAGAGGAGTGTGTCAGGAGCTTGGGGAACAACTGTTCACTAGGGCACCCCCAGGGAAGGCCATGACCAATTGATACAAAACCCTGGAAGGCAACTTCAGGCTTAATACCAGGAAAAACTCCTTCACAGTCAGGGTATCCAGACTGTGGAATAAATTCCCTGTAGAGGTGGTGCAGTCACCTACAATGGAGGTTCTCAAGAGAAGACTGGACAGTCACCTTGCTGGGGTCACCAAACCCCAGTTGTTTTCCTGCCTAGAGGGAGCTGGACCAGATGATCTGCAAGGTCCCTTCCAGCCCCTAACCATCTATGAATCTATTACAAGGGAGGCCAAGAGGCACTCTCATACCGTCTCACCAGGAGGGTTGGACAAAGGCTGTCTCCACACCCAAGGCTCACTGCACCAGGGTCACCACCCCCCTGAATCTCTGCAACAGGCATGAACCCCTCGCAGCAGCAGTAGAGGCTGCAAAGTTGCCAGCTTCTGCAAGTGAGGAAGAACTGTGACCAGCTACCATCCCTAAGACAAAATGCAGAGTGGTCATTGTGGGAGACTTCCTCCTGAGGGGGACAGAGGGAGTGATCTGCTGTCCTGACCCCTTAGCCTGGGAGGTCTGCTGACTCCCAGAAACCAGTATGTGGGATGTAGCTGAGAGGATCCCAAAACTTATCTGGCCCTCTGACTACTACCTCTTGCTGCTTATCCATGTGGGCACAAATTACATGGCTTGGATCAATCCCAGATAGATCATGACTGACTACAGGGCTCTGGGAGTGGGGCTCAGGAGGTTGGGGGTGCAGGTGTTTTTTTCCTCGATCCTTCTATTATGGGTCACAGGCTAAAGAAGGTGAGACAAATTGATGCCATTGTGAAGGCTTTGGCTTCTGTGACCACAGTCCATATTTGGAGAGAAGCAGTGGTCTGTTGGGAAGAGACAGTCTCCACCTCACTCCGCTGGGCAAGCTCTTCTCAGCCAGAATGACTGACCTGCTTGTCCAGGCTTTAAATTAAGCTCACTGGGGGATAGGTAGGCACCCACCAGAGCAAGCTCAGCAATCATCAACCAAAAAATCAGCAGGTTAGGATGTTCAAGGGAACCCACTTCTACCCCAGCCCAGGAACAGAGATTCTCCATGTGTGCAAGGAAACCTAGGGCTTCCAATGGCATATTTACTTGCCTGTACACTAATTCCAGGAGTTTGGGGAATAAACAGGAGGATCTGGTCCTTTTGCTAGACAAAAATTACCATGATCTCATAGGGATAATGGAAACCTGGTGGGACTCATCCTGGGACTATGGGTATAAATGGCTATACCCTGTACAGGAGAGATCATGCTGAAAAAAGGGGTGGGGTGTAGCTCTCTATGTGAAGGACAGCTACACATCCCTACGATCTGAGGCTGGCACCCAAGGAGGAGGACTGGAGACCCTCTGGGTTAGAATATGAGGGAGACGTGGTGAAGGGGATACAAAGGTAGGAGTCTACTACACACCTCCAAATCAGGAACAAGAGCTTGACCATGAATTTTCCAGGGAACTGGCTGAGGCTGGACACTCTCAGTGCATGGTTGTCATGGGAGACTTCAACTACCCAGATATCTCATGGGAATAGAACTCAGTCAAATCTAATTGGTCTCAGAGCTTCCTCATGTGTGGATAAGCTCTACCTGTCTTAGGAAGTTTATGGGCCAAAAAGGGGTAAGCCACTGCTGGACCTGGTACTGGCCAAAGGGGATGATCTAATCAGTGACCTAAGAATCAAAGGGAAGCTGGGTGGCAGTGACCTTAAGTTGATAACTTTCGCTATCCGTTGCAAAGCTGGCAAATCAACCAGCAATGCAGTAGTCCTTGACTTTAGGAAATCCAATTTTCATAAGCTCAGGAGGCTTGTACTTGAGGCCCTGAGAGGCCATAATTTGACAGAGAGGGGAGTTCATGATGAGTGTTTGTTCCTTAAGCAAGTGATCCTAGAAGCAAAAGGAAAGTCCATCCCAACCTATTGCCCTGTGGGGCCAGGCCACCCCCAAGGATATCAATATTGTGCTGTTAGACAGGAGGGCGTGATGCATAATTGCACATGCACACACTCAAAAATCAATTAGGTGCATACACACACTAGGCACTCTAGGTGCATGCACCCCCACCAGGCATGCACCCCCACCAGGTGTGCACATGCACACTACCAATCCAGGTACACTATCAATCCAGGCACATACACATCCAAAATTAGCAGCCTAGGCAAATGCATGCCTATCGCCAATTCAAGCACCTACACACACTATACAGAACAAAAGAAATTAGACCAGAATCAATTATCGATACTTGCACACCCAATACATATACATGGATCACTCATTCGTATACACAGATGAGTTCCTAACTTGGGTGTTGTGATGTGTATGTATGTACGTGCTTGGTGTACTTGGGATACCTGGGGAAAAGTTAAGGTAAGCAAGTGGAAGTGTGGGGAGTGAAAGTTACTGGGACTGGGATTAGAACCAGTAGACTAGAGAGAACTGGGCTGAAGAACTGAGGCTTGGGGGTTACTTTAGGTTATTTGACCTTAATTGATTAAAGGGCAATGCCTAAAGCCCACAGAACAGGGGAGTGATGTTGGAGACAAGCCGACAGGCTGGGACTGAAGCCAGAGCTACAGAGGAGCCAAAAGGTAAGCAGAGAGAGGGAAACTGCGACACAGGGTGCAGGGGAGATAGAGAGGGTGTGGAGGAAACTGGGGGATGGCTCCAGGAACCAGGGGAGGGGCTGCTGGTGCCAGGAGCTGGAGAAGGGCTCCAGCTGCTGGGAAATCTGCGGGGAAGTTGGTGGCAGGCCAGAGGACTGTGGGGAAGAAGGGACAGCTAGAAAGGTTGTCGGGGAAAGCTGGAGAACAGAGAGGAAAGGGGTAAAGGGGCAGGAAAAGTTGGGAACAGAAGGAAGAGAGAGATAGGGAGAGACAGCAGGAGGCAGAAATGAGTGGGGCTGAGAGGCTAAAAGTGGCAGAAAGAGCTGCGGAAAGACATGGGGAGGCAGTGGACAGCAGAAACGGGGCCAGGAGGCTAGAAGTGACAGAAATGGTGGGAAGGGCTGTAGGAAGAAGGCAGTGGATGGCAGGAATGGGACTGAGATGCAGCAGAAAGCAACAGGGCCAAGAGGCTGCAGCAGGGGAACAGAGAAGGGGCTGAGAGTTAGCAGGAAAAGGCAGGGGGGAAGCTGAGAGAGAGACCAGAATTTAAGATGGGGAAGGGACCAGGGCTCCGTAACATACAACCCAGCTCGGGGTTACAAATGATAGTGGTTTTGTTGAACAGGGGAGATGGTGACACAATATCTTATGGGTACATACGTACGTACATACACACACACACACACCCCTATCCCCCAGGGGTTAAAGAGGCTTGGTACAGAAGCTGAAGTCCAGGAGGAGAGAGAGAAAGTCCAAACTGGAGGAGGAAATGTGCAGGTGATATCTACCTATCCCAGGCTGGAAGTTGGTCCTCGATGGCCAGTCAGGGTCTCCTTCAGCTCGGTGCTGTCCAGAGTGGGGTTGCCGGCAGGGCCGCTGGGGTGGCAGCGTGATGTGGAGCTGGTCTGGTTCAGGTAGAAATGGCATTCCCACTGGGTCTGTCTTCACTGCCCCTTTTTATAGGGGCAGACCTTGTGTGACCCTAGTGACAGGAGGCATTCCCAGGCAAGGGTCAGCCCCTGGTGTACTGAGCATGTGTGCTCTATGCAGGGATGTGCAGTTTCGGGTGTCTGTAATGGTGGGATACAATGGTAGAGTTGCTGGTTCTACAGGGCCTTTTGTCTTTCAAAGGCTGGTTTCTTGTCTGTCTTCCTGGATGAGGTCTGTGATTCCTGGATGAATCAATGTGAGGTGATGGCCTTGTTGTTACAGGCCATTCAGTAGAGGCCTGCTACCATTGTATTTCAATCATTCCCAGTTACTCCCATTCATCCAGGAACCAATTTACATGGGAGGGGTACACGAATCACACAGTTACAACACAGGGGATGCCCAGGCAAAGGACACAAGATGGAGACTTGACATACAAAATGGACTCTTAACATGACTTATGCTAACTTACATATATAGGCCTAAAACAGTAATCACACAGTACAAACATAATAATTATCACTTATAAAACAGTGGGTATCGATATCAAAATAGCAGGGAACTTATTTGCAAAGAGGGTAGAGAAAAATAAAACTTACTACCCAAAATAAAATGTTAAAACTTATCCTAGATCTTAGCTTACTTGTAATTATATATAGGGAATAGAGAGGGAGAGAAAAAGTCAGAAATAGTTGGGGGAGGGGAGAGAATGCATATATCTATCTATCTATCTATACAAAAGAGCAAGAAAGAAAAAAACAAAGAAACTGGGGGGGGGTTATGTTACAAATCCATAGGAAAGGTGGTAAATGGGCTCAGCAACTCCCTTGGCTCAACAGAGAACTTGTGGACCTCCTGAGTCTAAGAAGAGAGGCTTATAAAGGATGGAAAGCAAGAAAAACCTCTAAGGAGGAATAATCTGCACTGGTCTTCACTTATAGGAAGCGAACAAAGAAAGCCAAGGCTGCAACAAAATTCATACTGGCTACATAAATCAAGGACAATAAAATGTCCTTCTTCAGATACGTGGGGAGTTGGAAGAAAAACAAGGGCAACATTGGACTCCCTGCTAAACTGATTGGGGCAGCTGACAACTGACACCCAGGAAAAAGCCAATCTGCTTAATGATTATTTTGCATCGGTTTTTCACCAGCCCAAAGGGACCAATCTGCCTAACATGACGTGGGATGGCCAGGGTGAGGGTGAATATATGCCCACCATTGGCATGGATCTTGTGAGGGAGCATCTTGAGAGGCTGGACACCCACAAATCAGTTGGTCTGGATAGACTTCACCAAGTGTACTAAAGGAACTGGCAGACATCATAGCACAGCTGCTGGCAAGTAGGGATGTGTGAGGCTTCAGATCCAGAGAAGTTTTGGAGGCTCCGGGGGCGGAAGCAGCACGTCCAGGGGTGGAAGCAGCATGTCCGGGTGGATGCGTCGCCTTGTTCGGCTTCTGGAAGTGCTTTGGAGCCACCTCAGAGCCACATCCAAGATCTAGCCATAGGGTATAATGGGGAAAAAATAAAATACCTATAATTTTGTTGTTTTTTGTCCAATTTGGATAAAATTTTCAGGGATGGTAGACTGCAGAGAGGATGAAATCTACCAAGTTTCAAGAAGATTGGTACAGGGGGTTGGGAGGAACAGCACCCCAAATTCTTGAAAGCAAAACTCATGTCATGTCTAGGCATTACAACATAGCGGGGTGAAAACTGTAGAAGTGGTAGCCTATGCTGAGACCACAAAGCCTGCCAAGTCTCAAGAAGATCCGTGCAGGTGTTTGGAGAGAACTTCCCCTCAAGCTGCAGAAAAGTAAAACTGGTGCCATGGGTGCTGTGGGACTGACTGTGTCTGCCTTGGGGCTGGGAGGGGAGACGCTGCTGCAGGCCTGGCTGCTAAGCTGCTGTGTTGCCAGATACCAATCAATCATCATTCACTCAGGGACGAGCTCAATACACAGGACCTAGCTACTACATAACGACCTAGCAAGCATCAATTGGCACCTAAAAACCAGGCTAAGGAGAGGAAAGACTCAGTACAGACTATCAACTGCCCCAAGACAGACACAAACTTGGCAGGAGTTTTGTCTGTCAGCAGCTAGGGGTGCAGGGCCCCAGACTCCCCCTGCACCGCTCTCCTCGACAGCTGGCAGGTGTCACAGCAGGGGCCACCAGCCCTGCAGCTGTCACCTCGCTGCGCCTTAGCACACACTGGTTCACACAGGGCACAAGGTTTGCTTGTCCACAGCTTGAGGGGCAGTTCCTCCCAAACCCCTGCACCGATTTCCTTGAAAGTTAGCAGGCTTTGTGGCCTCAGTAAGAGCTACCAGCCCTGCAGTTTTCACCCCCCTGGGTTGTAACACACAGCTGTGACATGAGTTTGGCTTTCAAGAATTTGGAGTACAGTTCTCCCCAAACCCCTGCACTGATCTTGAAGCTTGGCAGGTTTCATGCTCTCAGCAGAGGCTACCATCCCCGAAAGATTCATCTAAATCAGACAAAAAAACCCCAAAGTTATAGATATTTCATTGATTTCCCCATTATACCCTACGGCTGGATCTCCAAAGCGGCTCCAAAGCTTCGGCCAGATTGAGGCGGAAACCCGGTTTGGAGCTCTGGATTGGACTGCAGCCATCCGAAGTGGCCCGATCTGAAGCCAGATTGGATTGCTGCCGATTCACACAGGCCTACCAGCAAGGATATTCAAATACTTGTGGTGCTCTGGCGAAGTATCTGAAGATTGGAAGAGGGCCAATATAGTCCATATCTTCAAGAAAGGGAGAAAGGAAGATCTGGGAAACTACAGGCCAATCAGTTTGACCTCAATATCTGGGAAGATCTTAGAAAAAATTATAACAAAACCCATTCTTGACAGGCTAATAGAAGGCAACATTCTGAGGGATAGCCAGCACAGGTTTGTTGCATGTAGGTCTTGCCTGACCAATCTCATTTCCTTCTATGACCAGGTGATGTATCACCTGGACAAAAGGGAAGAGGTTGATATCATATATTTGGAATTTAAATAAGCCTTTGACCTGGTATCCCACGATGTCCTCATGGAAAAAATTGGACACCTGTGGCCTTGACTACATTACAGTCTCATGGCTGGGGAACTGACTCTGAGGTTCAACCCAGAGAGTGGTAGCTGATGAAACTGAATCAACATGGCACTCAGTAACCAGTGGTATCCCCTGAGGCTGTTATCAGACCTGGACTCTTTAATGTCTTTATAAATGATGTGAAATCTAGTGTCAGAAGTGGACTGGCATCTCAAGCAAGATCCAGGATGTCATCCTCCTGCTGTACTTAGCCTTGGTGAGGCTGCAGCTGGAGTACTGCATCCAATTCTGGGCTCCACAATTCAAGAAGGATGTGGAGAAGCTTGAAAGAGTCCAGAGGATAGCCACGTGCATGATCAGAAGGAAAGAGAACAGACCTTATGAAGAGAGGCTGCAAGCTTTGGGACACTTCAGCCTGGAGAAGTGCAGATGCAGGGATGACTTGGTGGCAGCCTATAAGTACATAAGGGGTATGCATCAAAATCTGGGGGAATGCTTGTTCACCAGAGTACCCCAAGGAATGACAAGGTTCAATGATCACAAACTGCTGCAAGAACATTTTAGGCTGGACATAGGGAAAAACTGTCTGAACCCTCAAAACCTGGAATAGACTCCCCTAAGAAGTGGTGCAAGCACCTCCTCTGGACACTTTTAAGAATTATTTGGATGCTTATCTTGCTTTGACCCTAGCTGACTTCCTGCCCCTTGGGCAGGGGGCTGGACCCGATGATCTTATGAGGTCCTTTCGAGCCCTAATGTTTATGAAATCTATGAAATATAAAGGGACAAAGGCAGAACAAAGATAGGCTGAAGTAGAATCCAGTCTTCAGGCTCCAGTGCTGGTACTGCAGAAAGCAGCATGCAAAACTAAAAGCACAATGCCGAGCTTATGGAAGAATATGCCTAGGGGTGGGAAACAAGCATTTTATGTCCCAGTTCTGCAACAATCACAAAATAAATCATGCCACAATCATGGATTCATAGATTGTTAGGTCCTGGAAGGGACCTTGTAGATCACGGGGTCCAGTCCACCTGCACTAGTCAGGAAAAGACAACTGGGGTCAAGTGACCCCAGCGAGGTGGCTGTCTAGTCTCCTTTTGAAGATTTCCAGGGTAGATGACTGCACCACCATTGGAGGGAGTCTATTCCACAGTCTGGACACTCTGACTGTGAAGCAGTTTTTCCTGGAATTGAGCCTGAAGTAGCCCTTCAGAAATTTGTATTCATTGCTCCTGGTCTTCCTCTGGGGTGCCCTGGTGAACAGGTGTTCATCAAGAAATTGATGTTCTCCCTGGATGTTGTGGTAAGCCACTACCAAGTCCACTCTCAGCCTTCTCTTCTATAGGCTGAAGAGGCTGAAGTCCCTCAGCCTCTCCTCACATGCTTGTCTTGCAAGTCCTTGATCATGGGTGGCTCTTCTCTGGACCCACTCAAGGTTTTCCATGTCCTTGTTGAAGTGCAGTGACCAGAACTGGACACAATACTCCAGCTGCAGTCTCACCAAGGTGAAGTACAGTGGGAGTAGCACTTAGTTTTTTATGAGATGCAATGCTTAATGCATGCCAGTGTGTTGTTTGCCCTGCTGGCCACAGCATTGCAGTGCTGGCTCATGTTCATGTGATGGTCGATCACTACCCCTAGGTCCCTTTCAGTCATGGTGCAAGTCAAATTGTCATCACCAAGCCTGTAGGTATGTTAGGGATTGTTTGCCCCCCCAGATGGAACACCTTACATTTCTGAGTGTTGAACTTGGTTTGGTTTTGGTCCTCCCAACTCTCCAGCCTCTCCAGGTCCACCTGTATCTGCAACTTATCTTCTGGCATGGCCATACTCCCCCATAACTTGGTGTTGTCTGCGAATTTGGCCAGCGAGCTTTTCACCCCCACATCCAAATCACTGATAAAGATGTTGAAAAGCACCGGTCCAAAGATGGACTTTTGAGGGACACCACTGGCTACTTCTCGCGAGGATGACACAAATCCATTCATGAGAACTCTCTGGGTCCTACCATGCAGCCAGTTGTCCACCCACTGAACTGTTGAGCAGTTAAGTCCACAATCTTCCTATTTTTCCACAAGGATATTGTGGGATACTAGATCAAAAGCCTTTTGGAAGTCTAGGTATATAATGTCAACCTTCTCTCCCATGTCCAGGTGATGAGAAACCTGTTCATAGAAGGAGACGATATTTGTAAGACAAGACCTACCTGCAACAAAGCCATGCTGGTTGTCATTCAGAATCTTACCCTCAATGAGCACATCACACAGATCCTTTAATGAGTTTTTCCAGGATTTTCCCTGGGATGGAGGTTAGGCTGATTGGCCTATAGTTGTCCAGGTCCTCCCTATTCCCTTCTTGAAGATGGGCACAATGTTAGCCCTCTTCCAATCCTCAGGGATCTCCCCTGTGTGCCAAGATTTCTGAAAGAGTTTGCCAGGGGTTTCGCAATGACCTCAGCCAGTTCCATCAGCACTCTCGGGTGAAATCTGTTTGGTCCTGCTGACTTATAAATGTCTAGCTTTTGTAGATGGTTTTGCATCAGCTGAGCATTCACAGTGGGAAGTCCATCATTCCCACCATGGACCCTGTGATCCTTATCTCGCTTGTCATTTCCCTTGGTCTAGTGAAATACTGAAGCAAAATGGAGCTAAGTTTTTTCCTGAGTGTCTGTTAGCAGCTGTCCCAGGTGTTAAGCAAGGGCCCCGTGCTTCCATTTGTTTTCCTTCTGCTCCCTACATACCTAAGGAAGGACTTCTCATTGTCCTTGACTCCCTTGGCTAACTTAAACTCAGTTGCCACCTTAGCTTTCCTAATCATTTCCCTACAAGTGTGGACCACTGTTGTATAGTCCTCCTTGAGGACTATCCCTGCCTTCCACAGCCCTTCTTCTACCTTTCCTCTTCATGGGAACTGTTTCTTTTGTGCTTCAAGGATTGTATCCTCTTCATGCACCTCATTTGCCTTCCCTTCCTGGTCTCTCATCACCTTCCCTACTGATGCTCTGAGCCTGTTGAGGTCAGCATTTTTGAAATCCAGAACTTCAATCCTGTTAGTTGATTTGTCAGCCTTGCAGTGGACAAATGATGAGCTCATGGTCACTGTCACCCAGGCTACCCTCAATGTTCAAGGCACACACCAGAGCATCTCCTTTGGCCAAGACCAAGTCTAGGAGAGCAGTACCTCTGGTTGGTCCTTGCACTTCCTGGGTCAGAAAGAGCTCCTTAATTACAGTTTAAGAAGCTACATGACCGATCCAAACTAGCCGAGTGTTCCTCCCAATCTGTGTCTAGGTAATTGAAGTCCCCCATGAAAGCCAAGTCCCTTGCATGCATGGCCTCTGTCAGTTCTTGAGAGAACTCCAGATCAAGCTCCTCCTCTTGGTTCAGTGGCCTGTAGTAAACACCCACAGTTAGGTCTCTCTTACCTTGCCCCGCCCCCGCCCCCAGCTTGAACCAGAGGGTTTCAAGCTGCTTATCTTTGGAGCCAATGTCAGCCTCCAGAGAAGTGTACTGTTCCCTCACATAGAAAGCTACCCCTCCACCTTTGCTCCTTGCTCAGTCCCTCCTATGCAGGATGTAGCCCTCTACAGCTATGCTTCAATCATGTGAGGAGTCCTACCATGTCTCCACGATCCCTACCAGCTCATATTGCCCACTAGAGAACAGGAGGTCTATCTAGCACATTCTGCTTGTTCCACTTGCTCCTGGCATTGGTATACAGGCAGCTGAGGCCCCCAACTGACACCCTTGATTTCCTGAGATGCCATGGAACTGTTCCTTTAGCATTTTCAAAAACAGTTATCTTAGTGTCCACCATGTGGAAGTTTTTCTGGGTGCCAGTCCCCAGGCATGCTCCATTTGGAATTTCCCCATCTCCCAGTGAAGTCAGTTTAAAGCCCTGTCCAGTAGATCAGCCATCTTGGCTCAGAACAGGCCCTTACCTCTTCATGTGAGGTGAATGTCATGTCATCCCAGGAGTCCTTTCTCTCTGAAGTATGCTGGCCCCAGACAATTAGGCTGGTGTGCTGGCCACAGACAACTCATGGGAAGAAAGCTTAGCCAAACCTGAATGGTCGCAAAGCTTTCTCTCATTCATGGATGAGCTCTATCTGATGCAAGAAGTTGACATGCTGTTGAGAGGTAAAGCACTGCTTGACCTGGTACTGGCTATGGGGGATGACCTAATCAGTGACCTATTGATTGAAGGGAAGCTGGGTGACAGTGACCATGAGCTGATCAACTTCACCATTCACCATTAAGCTGGCAAGTCCAGTCAGCAATACCAGAGTCCTCGACTTCAGGAAAACTGACTTTGACAAGCTCAGGAGGCTTGTCAGTAAGGCCCTAAGGGAACACAATCCAAAGGGGAGGGGAGTTCAGGATGAGTGGTTGCTCCTCAAGGAAGCAATTCTGGATGTACAAGCTAAGTCTGTTCTGTCTTCGAGGAAAGGCAGCAAAAGGGCACAGCAGCCCCCTTGGCTCTCCAGGGAACTAGCAGACCAAAGACTTACAAAGGATGAAGGACCGGATCCACCTCCAAGGAGGAATATTCTTCACCGGTCCAGACCTGCAGGAAGTGAACCAGGAAAGCCAAGGCTACAACTGAACTCCAACTAGCTACAGGTATCAACGACAACAAAAAGTCCTTTTTTAGATACATGGGGAGCCAAAGGAAAAGCAAGGGCAACACCAGACCCCTGCTGAACCAGATGGGAAAACTGACAACCGATGCCCAGGAAAAAGCCAACCTGCTAAATGGGTACTTTGCATTGGTTTTTCACCGGTCCCAAGGGGCACCCCTGCCCATTAAAGGACAGGGACGCCTGGGTGAGGGTAAGCAATCATCAACACTGGATGCAGTACTCCAGCTGTGGCCTCACCAAGGCCAAGTACAAGGGGAGAATGATGTCCCGGGATTTGTTTGAGAAGCATTTATGGATGCAAGCCAGCGTTTTGGTTATTTTACTAGCCGCAGCATCACATTGCAGGCTCATGTTCATCTTGCGGTCAATGATGACCCCCAAGTCTCTTTCTTCCGTAGTGCTAGCCAGTATAGCACTGCCGAGCCTATAAGGGTGCTGCAGGTTTTCCTTCCCAAGGTGGAGAACTTTGCATTTTTCAGTATTAAACACCATCAGGTTCTCATCTACCCATTTGCTGAGCCTGTCCAGGTCAGCCTGAATCACCCACATGTCTTCTGGTGTGAATGCTTTGCCCCAAAGTTTGATGTCATTGGCAAACTTGGCCAATCTGCTTCTGACTCCAGTGTCCACATCATTAATGAAGATGTTGAACAATATGGGTCCAACGACAGAGCCTTGCGGGACACCATGATGATTGGCTTCCATCAATTTCTACCCTCTGGGTCTGACCACAGAGCCAATTTCCTAGCCACCGGATTGTGGTGGACCCAAGTCCACAATTGGCCAGTTTCGCCAAGAGGTGATCATGGGATACCAGACTGAAGGCTTTTTTGAAGTCAAGATATATGACAGCAATCTCTTCTCCCTTGTCCAGGTGATAGGTCACCTGGTTGTAGAAGGAAATGAGGTTGGTCAAGCAAGACCTACCCGCAACAAACCCGTGCTGTTATCCCTTAGGATGTTGGTGTCTGCCAGTCCATTAAGGATGGCCTCTTTAATAAACTTTTCTAAGATCTTCCCTGGGATAGAAGTCAGGCTGATGTGGGTATGGACTTACTAGCCCTGAGCCAAGACGGTGCTCTCTGGCACAGTATGCTTATGTGTGTAGGTGCTGAGTGCAAAAGTCATGGCCACCAAGGCTTATGTCTGCACAACACCAGATCTGCTAAGTACAGTATGCTGTGAGGTAGAGTCAGGCTGAAGAAAATCATTGTGGGTTTTGCCTTCACCGTGCACTCTGCACTTACTGCGGATGGTATGTCTATTTAAGGGATATGTTATAAGCCTTGCCTTTGCTAAACAGTGGCTTGGAGAGGTATATCAGCGGAGCTAACCTAGAAGGAAACATCAGTTCTGGGCAGTGAGTACATAGAGCTGCTGCAGGTCAGACAACACTGGACTTTGAGTTGGCAGGTCCATTTGTTATCTGCAGTCTAGACAGCATACTATATGGTTCATACACATGTTGGGACATAGAACTGAGACAATGACATGTATATATTGACATACAATGGAGAATTGTTAAAGAGCTGAAAATGCATAAGTACTGAACCCCAAAGCAACAGTGCCAAAGTTATACCTAGGCATAGGTCCTGAATATAGGACTCTGCAAGTTCACAGTACTGAGATGACCAAATCCCATATGATTATGGCAAGCTGAGTCTGCTGTTTAACTATGGAAGGCAAAATAACAGCCTTGCACAAGTCAGTGAAGTGTGTATGGAAGACTGAATTTATTTCGCTTGCGTTCTAATCTTAGCTTGGTAGTCCCAGCTTTGAAAAAAGATGCAGATGGAACAGTTAAATAGCCACGTGGTTGTAACCACATGGATGGATATGATAACATACCATCCATGGGTAGTACATAAATCAGTATTCCACTCTGCATACAGGTTGATGGCCTTCATCTGAAGCAGGGAGAGAGGTTATAGAGTGTCAGCACTCAGTTCTGTGTATTACATTTTCTTCTCTGTGAAGTGGGTAGTTGGTCACTGGAGGAAAAGGGGAACATCATAGAGGGTTAGTACACAGCTGTGCACCACAGGCACTGCCCTCAGTGTAGTGGAGGGGAAGATCACACTGTATTAGCAGGAAGCTAAGCATACATAGTATTGCTTTCTTTGTAAGAAAGAAATAACACTGGGTATGTCTACACCATGGCAGTATTATTCCTTTGCCAGGATTCCCCTGAATTAGCTATGTCCATGCACTTCCACTTGCACATACCAAATCTAGAAATGAACTGGTTGTGTCATTCCAGACATGCTTTTGCAGCCATTTTCAGGACCTCATTCTCCAGTATGATTAATAATGGCTACTGGAGAAGGCCCCAGTGCTTAATGGGCTTATTTCCAAGGTGAATGGGTGTTGGTAGGTGGGCCATATTTGCAGTTTGACAGATGTTATGTAACACACAGGCTGCAACAATGACCCTGGGGTTATTCTCAGCGGTCTTCAGGCAGGTGGTGAGGGAGCACCAGAAGCCCTTGAGGTGGCCAAAGATGTGCTCTACCAGTGTGCAGATCCCACTGAGGAAGCAGTTGAAGTGGGCCTGATGGGGATTCACATGGCCAGTGTAGAGCTGCATAAGCCATAGAAGAAGAGGGCAGGTGGGGTCCCCAGTGAAGAGGGTGGAATGGCCACAGTGCCCAGCTGCAGGTACAGAACCCCCTGGCATGAAGCATCCACTCTCCACTAGGCCCAGCAAGCCAGAGCTCTAGAAGACGCAGGCATTGTTGATGTTGCCCACCCAGCTGGCACTCATATGCATGAAGGCCCCACGGTGGTCCACACTAGTTTGGAGCACCGTGGAGAGAAAGCCATCCATCTGTGATAGGGGCAGTTTCCATGGGATGGGTAGGTGACAGGGATGTAGTTCCTATCCAGGGCTCTGATGCACTGGTGGAATCCCACGGCACAGAACCCTGCCACCGCTGCCAGGGGGTTATGCATGCAGAGCACGGTGTCTGCCAGTACATCCTGGAGTGTGCCACATACCTCCAGGATGGCCTCTTCAGTGGTGGCCTTGCCACAGACTGGTGGGTATGGCTAGCTTAAGCAGGGAAAAGGCCAGCTGGATGTGCATGGGGAGGGGTGACCACATGCTGGTGTCCTGCCAGTTCAGGTGTGGCTGGAGCTACTCCAGGGAAGGTGGCCCAGGTCATGCAGAAGGCCACCGGTATGTTTGTCAAACCAGTTGTGGTGTATCATGTGCCACCTCCAGTCTTGCCAGGTCTGGCGGGCCCAGAGGTGGCAGGACTGGAGGCTCAGGAGGGCTGCAGCCTCCCTGGCTGTGGTGCCCAGAAGCCTCTCGCTGGTATCCCTGCCACTGGCAGCTGCACGGTGGTGGTGGCAGCCTTGTGATAGCACTTTGTGCCCAGGCAGACAGTTGCCGTGTGGTGGGGAGCCAGATGGGATGAGACAGCTGTGGGCCAGGTGGCAATCAGTGTGGTGGGCCAGCAGAGCCAGCATGATGGCCAGCAGGAGCCCAGGGCACTGGTCATCACTGTCAGGGGCAAGGGCTGGAGCAGCTATAGTGTGGAGAGGCGGAGTGGACAAGGAGAGAGCTGCTGCACGCTGTCCCTGCACTGTGCACACTGCTCCTGGCCAGGGAAGTGGCTGGCCAGGGAGCAGAAAGCAGAGATAGTTTTTCAAGAGGGCTGCAGGCTGCTGGCAGCTGCATCCAGAGCCTGGAGCTCCCCATAGTGGTGGCAGGGGGCCACTGCAGGACTGCAGAAAGTTTGGTGCTAAGAGCAGCAACTCTGTTGCCTAGTCTCTGCACATATAAATGCCTTCCTGGGAGCGCTTAATCTGCAGAATCTTACTCTGGAGTAAACTGAGCCCAGATCAAATGCACATGTTGTCATGCCCACACAGTTGCAACTGAAACCAATGGGAGCTGTGCTTTGAATATACAAAGACCTATAAAATGCAAAATATTCTGAATAATCATATCCAAGTTACCTCAAATTAGGCACCCATAATTAATTTTTTTACCTTAAACTTTCTGTGACCTAAATGCTGACAATAATGCCCTCTCATTTCACAGATTTATTTTGCTCAAAATAAATTAATGAATGCCTGTGAAGCACTGAAATGCCATAGTGTGACGAGCACCATAAAATAATTTTAAAAAACTGTTGAGGAAATTAATTCTGTCATCAATGCAAGGCTTCAGTTGTGTACAGTAAATGAGGCACACAGCCACACACTGGACAATGACAAGTGGGATAAACTGTCACAAGGTATGAAGCAGTTCCAAGATGTAGCACAGTGCAGTAATGATGAATTGATGAACCAGGCAGGAGGACAATGCCTAAGAGGGGTTGCATTGGGATGGTGCTAAAAGAATGCCTTATCCTCCCATCTCCCTTCCCTCTCCCTGCACCTTCTTTGCAGCAGTTCCAGCTCCAGCAGCAAGGAGGGCAGAGCAGCAGTAGCAGCACACTGGTTAAGGAGGCTTAACGCTGGGGGTGGGGGGATATGTCCCCTCCTTTTTTGCTGGCAAAATTCTGTGTTTTTTTCAACACTTGTCACATGTCAGCAGCAAAAAGGTAATATCTTCTGTAGCAGTGAACCTCCATCTTCTGCCTCTGTGCCTCTGCTGCCCATGGCACAATACTGGGCAGTTATGCCTCTGGTACACTTTAAATGTAAACAGACATGCCACTTCCAATCTTTACTTAATGAGCTGTATCATGTGATACTGCAGCTCTGCCAGCAGGTGGCTGGTGAGAGCACACATATCAACAAGACTTCCAGGGAAATTGTACATGTCTTGTATTGTTTAGTATGGGTATGCGAAGCTTTGGGTGCTGATTAGATTTGGAGGAGATTCAGCCCAATTCGGTGGCAGAATCTCTGAATCTGAATTAAATCAGGAGACCAGTAAAAAGGCCCAAATCTATTCAAAGCTCTCCGAATCAATTCAGAAAGATTCAGAGAGCTTTGGCAATTCAGGCAGTCCCCGCTTGCTGCAGCAGGGAGCTGTACCCATATTCCATGCTGATAAGAAGTGGGTGGGGGAGGGGGGCTGGAGGAGGCAGGAAGAGACCATAGGGGGACCCCTGCCAGGCCCCATCCCTCAACCACTGTCCCAGCCCCTTCCACAGCTGCCCTGCTTGGACCCAGCTCCTGGCTTTTTGAAAAAAAAAAGTCCCCACTCACCAGCTGCTGCCAGATGTGGGGGGGTGATCCCTGCTGCCCTTCACTGCTCCCCAGTCCATGAGGGATCTTTCATGAGCCCTCCAACCCCTGCCTGCTCTCCCAGCCCCCCGATGCCTGCCCTGCCAGGCCCCAGCTCTCGGCTCTTAAACCCCACCCTCCAAAAAATCCCCACCAGACTCACCGGCTGCTGCAGTGGTCTTAGGGCTTCTTGGAGCTCATGGCAGAGCTCCCCATGCAGTGTGGGGCAGTGGGATGCAGCAGGGATCGTCTCCCCCCACTGGCAGCAACCAGTGAGTTGGGGCTTTGTTTGTTTGTTTGTTTGTTTGAAGGGTAGGGAGCTGGGGCAAGTGAGGCAGCCATGGTGGGGGGGCTGGGAGAGTGGGCAGGGGTTGGGGGGCTCATGGCAGAGCCATGGGCGGCAATGGGGATCACCCTCCCCCCCCCACACCTGGCAGCAGCTGGTGAATAGGTGGTCATTTTTTATTTTGTTTTTTTTAAAGAGCCAGGAGCTGGGAGAGCGGGCAAGGCAGCCATTGAGAGCAGGCAGGGGATGGGGCTGATTCGGAGATTCATCTGATTCAGGTGCAGCCAAATCTCTGAATCAGATTCAGCCGAATCAATTCAGAACAGTGATTCAAATCACCAAATGGAATCACTGTCCCCCAAATCAGCCAAATCTGAATCCAAAGCACATACTAGGTGCTTCACGCTGGCCTATTTAGATATACATTATGAAACAGCCCCAAAAATTGCCATTTCTCTAGATTAGTCATGCATGAAAATACACATTAAAGTCTTTTTACTGTGGTAGGTTTAAATTTTTCATGGTAAATTAAACTACTTCCAAAATGTTTTATTTTTAGCATGGCCAATTGTTGCACCATGATTTTTTTTATCATGAAAGTTTTGTGACGTATATTCTTGCACACAACTAAAATCACCATTTTCCCAGTTCTGACATGATTTGTCCACCAGGTGCCGCCTGGGTTCACTGAGAAATCCATGCAATTTCTGTTGTAATATGGCCATTATACATCAGGTGAAATGGATCAAAATTGTTCTGACTACGGGTCAGGTAGTTTCATAATTTCGTAGTTGTTAGTCGGGAGAGACCCAAGCAGATCATCAAGTCCGAACCCCTGCCATGGGCAGGAAAGAATGCTGGGAATAAATGACCTTGGCTAGCCTCCTTATGAAGACACCCAGGGTAGCAGTAAGCACCACTTCCCTTGGAAGTTGGTTCCAGATCCGAGTTCCCCTGACTGTGAAGTAGTGCCTCCTGATGTCTAGCCTGAACCTACTCTCAATCAACTTGTGGCCATTATTCCTAGTTACTCCAGGTAATGCTCAGGGGAACAGGGCCTCTCCTATTCCCTGCTGGTCCCCCCTGGTAAGTTTATAGATGGCCACCAGATTCCCCCTCAGCCTTCTCTTGTGGAGTCTGAACAGGTTCCAGTCCCATAGCCTCTCCTCACAGGGCCTGCCCTGCTGCCCCCTGACCATGCGAGTGCCCCACCTCTGGACCCTCTCAATGCTGTCCACATCCCTCTTGGGCCTGACCAATGTTGCAGAGAGGGGGAGTATCACCTCCTTGGACCTGCTTGTGATGCATCTGTAGATGCACAACAAGGTGCCGTTAGCCTCAGTCACCGCGTCCTCACATTGGAGGCCCATGTTCATCTTGGAAACAATAATGACTCCAAGATCCCTTTCTGCCTCTGTGCTGATAAGAAGAGAGTTCCCCAGCCTATAGGTATGCTGCTGGTTCTTTCTCCCTAGGTGCAGTACCCAGCATTTGTCAGTATTGGATCCCATCCTATTCTCATCTGCCCACCCCTGTAACCTGTCCAGATCTAGTTGTAGCCTGTCCCTCCCTTCTTGTGTGCCCACCTCTCCCGACATCTTAGTCATTCATGAATTTGGACATGGTGCTTTTCATGCCACCCCATCCAAGTCACTGCTAAAGATGTTGAACAGTACAGGCCCGAGGACCAAGCACTGGGGGACTCCACTGTCCGCATCCATCCAGGTCAAAAAGGATCCATCCACCACCACTCTCCGGATGTGGCCATCTAGCCAATTTACGACTCTTCTGATTGTGTAGGCACTAGTGCCACAGTCGCCTAGGTTTTTAATGAGAATGGGGTGGGAGACAGGGTTGAAGGCCTTCCCAAAGTCCAGAAAGACTACGTCCACCACAACACCTGCGTCCAAGGATTTTGTAACCTGATCGTAAAAGGCAACCAGGTTGGTCTGACAGGACCTGCCCCAAATGAACCCATGCTGGTTGCCGCTGAGCATAATCTCCCCTGCTGGTCCCTCACACATGTGCTCCTAGATAATTTTCTCAAAGAGCTTCTCCAGGACCGAGGTCAGACTAACAGGCCTATAGTTATCTGGATCCTCTTTCCTCCCTTTTGAAAATGGGGACCACATTGGCCTTTTTCCAGTCCTCTGGCACCTCCCCAGAGCACAGTAAGTGCTCACAAAGTTGTGCCAGGGGGCCCACAATGACCCCTGTTAATTTCCTCAGCACCCTGGAGTGGAGATCATATGGACCTGCTGATTTAAACACATCCAGCCCCACCTGAATTCCCTAACTAGGTCCTCTCTGACTCTAGGCCTGGCGGTGCCTCTCCTAAGACTGTCTGGAATCTTGGTGGGGGAGATGCCCCTGCTCAGAAAAATGGAGGCAAAGAATTTGTTAAAGAGGTCAGATTTTTCATCTGATGCAGCCACCAGATTGCCAAGAATGCCTTGCAGAGGCCCCGTATTACCCAGTGCCTTCTTTTTACTCCCTGTGTATTTAAAAAAGGACTTCTTGTTATCTTTGATCCTGGTCACTAGTCCTAGTTCTATCTCTACCTTAACCTTCCTAACAGCTCCCAGCTTCCAGTTTCAAGCAATGGAGGTATAATCCTCCTTGGTGATAGCCCCTCCCTTCCACCAGGTGTATGCCTCTTTTTCAGCTTTCAGATGTTCCTAAATGCCTTCGGTGAGCCATGGGGGCTTTTGAGCACTCTTTTCCCCTTTCATTCTCATTGGGACTGTCACCCTTTGGGCTCGGAGGATCATGTCCTTAAGGAACTCATCTTGGACTCTCAACTCCCCTACCCCCTGGGACCTCAGTGCCTCTCCTACTAATCTCCTTAACTCATTGAAATTGTCCCTCCTGAAGTCAAGGGCTACTGCCTCGCTGCAGGCCTTTGACATCCTGCGCTGGATGGTGAATTCCAGTAGGCGATGATCGCTATCACCCAGGTGGTCAAGAACCCGTAGTCCCCTCACCAGGTCATTGCCTGTGGCCAGGACCAAGTCCAGCAAGGCATTTCCCCTGGTGGAACTGTGTACCTCCTGCGTTAGGTGGAGGTCCTGTATCTCAGCTGAGAACCTACATGAGCGGTCAGACCTGGCTGACTGCTCCTCCCAGCAGATATTCGGATAGTTCAGGTCACCCATGATGACCCCATCCCTTGACTAAACTGCCTCCACGAGCTGACCTGAGAATTCCCAGTCTAGCTCTTCCCCCTGGTTGCGTGGTTTGTAGTAGACACCCACCATTAAGTCCCTTTCCCCACAACCTCCTTGTATTCTTACCCAGAGCACTTCAGTCTGCCCCTCCACTGACACCATCTTATTTGTTGAGAATGTGTATTGCTCTTTGGCGTATAGCGCCACACCCCCGCCTTTCCTCCCCATTCTATCCTGCCTGTATATTCTGTATCCCCTAATGTTTACTGCCCAATCATGGGTTGAATCTCACCAAGTTTCAGTGAGCGCTACTATGTCCGGGTTTGTGTTAGCTAGCAGGATGGTAAGTTCCTCCTGCTTGTTTCCCATACTACAAGCATTAGTGTAGAGGCATTTAAGGCCTCCTATGGGAGCTTGCACCACCCCATTGATCCTAGGACTATCCGGACCCCTGTCACTTACCTGGGTACTTCCTGTGCTCATCACCTGTCCTTGCTGGGAAGTGTCCTCATGTCCCCCTGTGGCCCTATCCCCCAGTGAAGCTAGTTTAAAGCGTGCCATATGAGATCAGCCAACCTGGAAGAGAAGACATGCTTGCCTTTAGGGGAGAGATGAAGCACATCCCACCCAAGCATGCCCCCTGTGTGAAAATGTGGGTCATTGTCAAGGAACAATTTTTTATAGTTCATCTCCTGAATGAAGAAGCAAGTTAATTACAATTATTTTTTGTTGGACTGAAATCTTTTCCTGTTAGTTCATGTACTGTACTAATCTTTGCTGACTTCCAGTTCTGCTTCTCTCAGAAGAACTATATTCACACTGCCATATGCCATATGTTCAGATCATGTTAATTTACATGCTTATTTACATTCACCCTACCCATGAAAGATTATTACTATCTGTTGTGTTAACCCTTTTTATGGAGCCATTTCTCTGGTACCATAGGTCTTCTTGATCTCACCTCCCCAGCCACATACGTATTTCTAGATATGTCTAGGTCTCCCCATGTCCCCCTCCCCTCGCTTCTTAGGTATGCCATAATTGGAAATGTTATTTATAAATTGTCTGCATCTTCAATTACAGCTTTGTAAACCACACACACTCACAGCTCACTGCTTCAGGGAACTGTTGGGGGGAGCACACAACACTGGGCAACTGGGGGGACTGTGCGGGTGGCCATGGGAGCACCAAGGTCTGAGTAGGAGAGAAGACCCTCCCCTACACTTCATTGGAAATATTCTATATTAATTGTCCACACCTCCAATTAAAGCATTGTAGACCACACATGCTCACAACTAACTGCTTCAGGGCACTGTTGGAAGAAGCACACTACACAAGGACATTTTAGAGCACACGGCATGCTGCCTACGCCTGCCACCAGCCCCCAGTGTGTTCATGTCATGACCCCCATGGCATTATGAAGATAGGAGAGTCAGGGCCCCCAGGGGTGCTCTCTGGGGAGCTTGGGGGCTGTCATATGTGGCTGGTACACTCCAGAGCTGGGTGCATCACAAGACCAACCTCCCCTATTTCTTAATTAAATTACCTGTAATTAAATTCTCTTGTGGAAAAACAATTGGCTTTGCTCTATTGTTTGCTGTGTATTCTATGCTTATGGCAAAGTTAAGCACCCCTATGGGTGCACCCAACCCTGTCTGGTCTGGAAACCAGTGCCACCCCTGTGGCCCACACCATTCTTGCCTGCCCGCACCTCTTGCAGTCCTCTCTTGTACCGCACCATCACACCGGCACCAAAAGGTCTTCCAATTTGCAGCTCACATGCAACTGTACTGTACAACAACGTCTTTGAACAGAATTTAAGTTACAACAAATAAACAACAATGGTCATGAAATAATCAATCCCCATCCCCCAAAAGGCCCCACATCCAATATCATGATATCATCATTCAAGGAAGACAGAAAGAAATAGCTTATGGCATAACTGAGATTTCCACAACACTTTACTATAAAATACCTAATCAATTACTGTCCTGATTGATAATGCTGTGCTGGGGTCTGTGTTGCTGCATCACACCTTGATGGGCGAGGAACAGCTGTCAGGGAAAATGACATTCAGCACTTAGCTGAGTCCTAAATCTCAACTAAAAATCAGTGGGGTTTCAGACTTGAAAAGCACCCCACAACTGGGAAACTTATCAATGTCTGTTGTCTGCCTCTTTGTATTGGTCCCAAAACAGCAGCTGATGGTGAGGGGTGTGAACTGGTGCAGTGCTGGCAAGGGGGTGGTGTGGGACCATGTTCACAATGGGAGTAATCACTATAACCACTGTGGGTGGCATTAACACTACCACTCTTTGAATGGCTATGGGTGGAAGAGTGCGTGAGCATGTGTGTAGCAGTGGCAAAAGCATTCTGTTCACGAGATGGCTTTTTGAATGAGGTGTTGGGGACAGTTTTGCCTAATGGTCCAACCTGTGCTCCTATCTGTGTTAGAAGCCATGGCACAGGTGAGTGGGCAGATGGGTGGGCGGTTCTTGTGTGGGATGGTGTTATTATGTAGGCTTTATGCAAATTTATGTAAGGAGTCCTGCTCTGCCTTTCTCAAAGGATAAGGGCTGGTGATCAGCAACCATTCATTAAAGTCCTTTGAGGTGAAAAATGCTCTGAGTAAAAGGCACAAAAGGTCCCTGTAATACTTCATAATCAGGCCACAAGGTGGCTGTCACCCTCAGTAACACCCATGCTTGTGATTCCAATTAAGAGGTCCTGCAGTGGTTTCCCCATGCAGCCTGAGATGATGGGAGGGGAATCCAGCTCTAACTTGTGCAGTAACCTGCATCCTCTCCTCCCTTTCCCTGAGGTCTTTCTACCATGCACCCCAGGTATTGAATAACCCAGGGCTCCCACAGTGCTCCCACAGGTGTTGTCAGGGTTCACAAACCTGTAGCCTCTCTAGTAAGGGGGGTGGGGTGCAACCCAGGGTCTTCCCTCCTCACTGTGTTCCTCCTTGCCATGTTGCTGGCTGGGGCTTCCTTTTTGCGGGACCCCACATCAGGGTCTTATCTCCTCCTTGAACCTGGAGGTTTCCCTGGCCAACCCCACAGTCCCAAGATATGGAAGGCATAGCTTGGCACGTATATGGGTACACCTGACCATGGCGAGCCAGCAAACCTTTGCTAACACTGGAAGTCAAGTCTTTTTTGCCTTTCCTGACCCCCAATCATTTTGCAAGCACATCTTTGAAAGCATAAAAACGAGCTTCTGCAAGCACTAGGCAATTTTTTTCTGTCAGTGATGTAGGATGTCACAAAAAAGCAACCGTTGCAGGATTTTCAAGGTAAACAATTTTCAAGGAAGTTCAGCTTATGGAACCAAGTGAAACAGTTGCACTTGTAGAAGACAGAGCAGACAGAGGGCACCCCAAGGCTACTGGGGCAGAGAGCAAAAATCAGCACTTAAAACATGCTCTATTTATATTTCAGTAACTAGCAGAGACACTGTCACTTAATTAGGAATATTCCAGCAAACGTTCATGAGGGCTGGCAGTTGGGTGTAGGAAGAAACTGTTCCCTTAATTCCATTTTTTAATTCCATCTTTCTGCTTTGAACCACATCATTCCACTTCGTCATTAGGGCAGAAAGGCTATTAGAGGACAATAGTCAAGCACCATGTGTCCCAGCATATGGGCAATTACAACATGTTCTATTCCTATTTGAAAAAGTAGCAGAAGGCAACCAATTTCCCAAAGGCCCTTCCAGGAAAGGCTTCCACACAACACAGGGTTCACAGCAGAGAGGGGCTGGCAAGGCCTGGGAGCAGAAACAGTGGGTAGGCCCTACAGCCATGAGCAAACTTGGCCCTGAGCCCCAAATATATGAGAATTCACTCCAAAACATAAAGGAGGAAGCCAAGAAATGCACCCAGAATGGGGGTTCTCCATTCACTTATCCTGATGATGGCGATGTTCCCCAGTTATCAGTCAGGATTTTTCCTCAGGCTGCATCATGCTGGGGTACTCAACAACTGACCAGAGCTGAAAGCAGGAAGGAAGCAGTGGTAGTGGGGAGGCGTTTAGGCAAGTGCATAGCAAGGTTTCTGGACAAAGGCACCAAGAAGGTCCTTCCCTGAATGCCTGAACAGTATTCACCAGCAAGCAGAGCCTCTGTGCTTCGTGTTGCTCTTCACCTTCCTGAACAGCAATCAAATACCACCCCCTTCACCTCTCTGTCTAGTTGTTTGCATGTTGAAATAAACAACACCCCCTTGCCATATATCATGTCATTTGTCTGCATTCACCCATTGCCTGCCCCCTCCCAGGGCCCACCCTAGTCTTAGGAGTCATTTCACATGTTGGGATGTCACTTAACAATGGCTAGATGTGCCAGTAGTGGAGGAGGTCATGATTTTCTCTTGCAACTCCACATTGGAAAATAGCTCTCATATTGGACTTCTGCCTGCAGTTGAGCACTGTGTTATTTTGCCCCCCGGGGCAACTCTCCTTGGAGGCATCCGAAACATTCTTGCCCTAGTACTACACAGCATGGTTGGCAGTGTTCTTCTGCCTCTGGTCTGCCTTCTTCTTTCC
This sequence comes from Crocodylus siamensis, assembly GCF_052110815.1. NCBI lineage: Eukaryota > Metazoa > Chordata > Crocodylia > Crocodylidae > Crocodylus > Crocodylus siamensis. The sequence goes on along the minus strand of NC_143404.1, from coordinate 39,993,953 downwards.
TCAGCATCAGACACCTCTGATCAATATGATATACCTGTACCCTGACCACTGCTCCCACAATTTATAGGGCTGCTGTTCAGCAGGTTATGGAAACCCCCCTCCCCCCCACCCCCCTTTTGGTGCAAAATAAACCTTTGCAGACATGCAGGTGCCATTCTGGCAATTTTTTTGCGAAAGAGTGCCAAAACCCTGTTTAAGTAAGAAATGGGCCAAGTAGTGACAGGCAGTCCAGGGATGGTGGTCAGTCAGGATAGCACAGTCTCTGTTCAGTCAGATCCACATCCTTGCAACACCACCCCAGCCCCACACTGCCTTGGCCAGGGTGATAACAGCACCTTCACCCCATAATATGCCCTTGCACATGACTGAATGCACCCAGTGCCATATCCTTTTTCTGCCTATGAACTTGAATCTCCCCTGGTGACCCGCACTGTCCCCAAGTTCCCAAACCTTTGTCAGCCCTGGTGCTTGGCTCTTTCTCCCCCCATCAACTTTTTTACAAGCACCTCTTTTAAAGCACAAAAACAGGGTTATCTCAGCATGAGTCACTCCTGCACCCTCATCAATCTTGTGTGTAACATGGGGTGCCATACACTGCTGACTGACTGGGAAGTTGCCCATGGCAGCACTGCCCTGTGGCCTTTGACACCCGTTGGCACCAACCAATGCAATGTCCTTGCCAAGGGGGGGTGCACTCCAGGGGCAACATGTTTCATGTTCAGCCTTTCTGGAGTGCTAGATTTATGGTGATCCCAGGGTTCACCCAGGCAGTTCCCATATTGGCAGTATAGCTCCCCCTTGACACAGTGGACTGTGGACACATGGTGCTGTCTCCTGATCTCTCCCAGGCAGAACCTTGTCGCTGCAGGAATGACCCTGCTCCCTGTGCTATTTCAGTGCCAGGGACCAAGATACATTCTACCCCCACCTCCCGCCCCCAGGGTGCTTCTGCACAGGTTTTTGGTGGGAAGCCACTTTCCCTGGGGTTCCCCCTCCACCAGCACACTGCTTTTTTGCCCCCCCAGACATACGACAGTGGGCTTCACTCAACTTTGCACATTCTTTCACTCTCCATGAATTCAGGGGTCCCTGGGGTCCCCTCCAAGTTCCAGGTACTGGTTGGCCAAGTCAGTCATGTTTCCCCAGTACAACACCTCACCTCTGTCATCCTGCTGCCTGAGGTCCCCCTAGCATCCACCCTGGCTTTCTTTGGACAGGGTGATCGCTGCAAGTATCAAAAGATGCTCTGCCCAGCAGCCAAAAATTTTGTTCAGTCTTCAGACTATGGGCTTTCCTGGTCACCCCAACAGTTCCTGGAAGTGTTGGGAGGTGAAGCTAGGTACACCTATGGGGGCACCTGGCCATAGCTGGCCAGCAAACCATGCCAACCCTGGTCTTCAGGTCTTTCTTGCATTCCCACCTCTCCTGCCTCTTTTTGACAGCATCTCTTTTAAAGCCCCAAAATGAGGTTCTATCCACATTAGGTACTCTTTCTCCCTCACTGATTTTAGGTGTTAATGGGGTCACTGACAATGCTGGGTGACAGGGAAGCTTCACATGCCAGCGCTGCCCCTGCACCCTTTGCCACCCCTCAGCACCACCCAGCCCATTGAGCTTTCCAACAGGGGTGCACACCAGGGGCTTCATGCCTTGTCTGTCAGGCTTGCTGTGGTGCTGGCTTTAGGGTGACCCCACTGGTGACCCAGGCAGTTCCCACATTGCCATTACAGCTCCCCCAACACCAAGAAAAGTAGGGGACTATGGTACTGTCTCTTCATCTCTCCCAGGCAGAACTGTCTCAACCAAGCCTGCTCCAGGAATGACCCCCCCTCCCCACAAATATTTGGCACCAGGGACTAAGATACTTTTCTGTCCCCATGGGCTGCTCCTGAAGTCTGCACATGGTTTTGGTGGGAAACCACTTTCCTCAGGGGTTTTCCCTTCACAGCACCCCACTTTTTGCCCCTTGGACACATGACAATGGGCTTCACCCAGCGCTGCACATTCTTTTACAGTTTGCAAATTCAGGGGTCCCTGGGGTCCCTTCCAAGGTCCAGGTGATGGCTGGACAAGCCAGCCATTCACATTTCCCCAAAGCAACACCCCAGCTTTGTCACCCTGATGCCTGAGGTCCCCCTAGCATCCACTCCAGTTTTCTTTGGACAGGGTGATTGCTGCAAGCATCAAAAGATGCTTCGCCCATCAGCCAACATTTTTTTCAGGCTTTGAACTAGGGCCCCCCCGTCCACCCCAACGTGATAGAAGGCAAAAGTAGGCACCCTGAGGGGTGAACTCTGCCATGGCTGGCCAGTAAACCATTGCCAGCCCTGGTCTTCGGATCTTTCTTGCTGTCTTTCTTGCCTTCCCACTTCACCCCGCTCTTTTTGATAGCACTTACTGTAAAGCCACAAAATGGGGTTCTCTCAGTGGTAGGCACTCCTGTTCCTTCACCAATTTAGAGTGTCACATTGACTCGCTACAGTGTTATCTGTCTTGAAAGGGAAGGGAAGCTGCTCATTGTAGCACTGGCCCTGCCCCCTTTGTCACCCCTTGGAACCACTCACCCAGCACAATGTGCTTGACAAGGGTGATGCACCCCAGGGGCTTTGCTCCTCATTGGTCAGCATATTGGGGTACTACTTTTTGTTTCCACCTGGCACCGAGCAACCAAGCCTTTACTCTCACTGTTTCCACAAAGCAGACTGCCCCTAAATTAACCTGGGTTTTGTACCAAATTTTGCTACTTTTCTGTTCAAAATGTACAGCTTTGCTGCAAGTGACCTTTCCAAGAACAGGACAGTCAGAACTCTATAAATTGATGCTCCAGAACACTTGGGGGTATACCCACATAGCAGACATGGCTGAAGAACATCATAAGATGAAGCAGACAGTGCCAAGAAGGACTAGAAGTGCATGGACCATTAAGTTAAGAGTCTCATGTGTATACTGGCACAACCAGAGGTGCTTTGCCAATTTGTGATCAGCCCAAGAGCAAACTGGCATATATACTGGGATGTCCCCAGCAGAATGGCAGACCATGGCCACAAGAAAACCCCTGATCAGTGCTGTGTGAAGGTGAAGTCATTGCTTGCCAAGTTCCACAGGGATGTCACCAGGGCACAATGCTTGGGCACATATGTCAAGCACCTTGTCAACTATCAATATATACACTGAGTCATGGACATCTTGAAATGATGCACATCCAGAACCACTAGCAGCAGGGCATCTTCTCCACTGAGCAGTTCCACTAGTGTTGGCAGCTCTCCAACCACATCAGCCACAGGCTTTGCTGTCAGTGACTGGAGTTCAGAGCTCAGTGGTGCATGTGGTGACAGGTCCTGTGTGGGCTCTGAACACCACAAGGAGAGACCTAGGACCTCTACCTCCATACAAGGTATGTTCCCTAGCTGCCATCTTTCCATTTGTGACTTTGGAAGGTATTGTAGGGTGCGCTGGGAGGAGGGTAAAGTGCTGTAGGTTAGGTAATGTGGGAAAATTCGGAGCACACTATCATGAGCTATCTCTTTTCAATTTGAGATGGTACTCCCTGATCCCCTGGAAGGATGCAGACCCTCACATGCAGATTCAGTAATAATGTGACAGCTACATCACACAATGCAACAAAAGTTGGACCTTTCAAAGAATGTGTTTTGTTGATTATTGTTCCCTTTTTTCTGTTTGATTTTCCAGTTCTGAATGCTACCCCACCCCTGAGGACCATTAGGAGGACCAACTGGGCTGTTGATGTCAGAATGAATCAGATTGTGAAAAGCCTGAATGAATGCACAGATTGGATCAAGGCACTCCTCCAATAAATTTGCCAGTCTATGGGAAGTGTCACTGGGGTGCTTCGCCAGATTAAGCAATAAGTACCATGAAGTTGTACACAAAACGGATAGGATTGACAAGTCACAGTAGGTGTGCTGATCACCATTCTCGTCCTGATGGTCTTAGGAACAGGGTCAGCTGCCCAACCTACAGCTTCTCCTGCAAGCCCTCCAACAAGGCTCTCACACATCCAACCACTTCCAAGTAGTGACACACCTCAGTTGAGCTCTGATGAATTAGAAGATTGTATTTGTTCATCCTATTTCTAGTGTTTGATCGCAAGTTGTTCTAACATTAATTAATAACAATACGCTTTTTGATAGAATTAATAATATGAATATATATGATGAGGCTTTCCCCCGTGACAAAGCTTCTGATATGGTCCTCATAGGGTGTGTGGTGGGGGGTAGTATAAACAACTCTCCTAATGTGGCAGGTTACACAAGTGCCCCTCTCATCCATGACTACTTACAGTAGTGGTATTTGCTTTGGGTGGGGTGGGGAGCCATAATGTGTTCTGATTCCATACGTCTGACAAAGTCAAGCAGTTTTAATAGCCTCACATTATGAGGTGTTTGTTTTTACATGTAAGAGAGCAACTACTGTTAGGCTTCTAAGTCCACACACAAATATCCAGGTTGCTAGTTTTGATACTTAATGAGACTACTGATTGCCAATGTGTAGTCTGCAATATGCTGAAGTAAAGCATACAGTATTAAACTGGTGTGGCACCAAGCACTTGGGTTTTGCTAAGATGACTGTATAACCTAGAATCATAACTCTAGTTAATAACTCAAATTAAACTATAATTACATTCTAATAATAACTCTAAATAAAACCTCCAGACTTAAGAGTAGTATGTTTCTGATTTTAGACTAGTCTGAGTGAAAAAGTTCTATCACTGAATCAAAAGAGGTCAAGCAGTAGATACATAGTTTCATAGTTAGTAGGGTTGGAAGGGACCTGAGCAGATCATCAAGTCTGACTCCCTGCCACGGCAGAAAAGAGTACTGGGGTCAAATGACCCCGGCAAGGTGTTCATCTAGCCTCCCCTTAAAGACCCCCAGGGTAGGAGCCAGCACCACTTCACTTGGAAGTTGGTTCCAGATGCTAGCCACCTAGTGAAGTAGTGCCTCCTGAGATCTAGCCTGAATCTACCCTCTGCCAGCTTGTGACCATTATTTCTAGTCACTCCTGGGAGTGCTCGGGGAAACAGGGACTCCCCCAGTGCCTGCTGGTTCCCCCCTGACTAGTTTGTAACAGGCCACTAGATTCCCCCCTCGGCCTTCTCTTGTGGAGACTGAACAGGTTCAGGTCCCGTAGCCTCTCATCATAGGGCCTGCCCTGCTGTCCCCTGATCATGTGAGTGGCCTTCCTCTGGACCCTCTCCATGCTGTCCACATCCCTCTTGAAGTGCAGCACCCAGAACTGGACGCAGTACTCTAGCTGCGGCCTAACCAGTGTCGCATAGAGGGGGAGGATCACCTCCTTGGACCTGCTTGAGATGCATCTGTGGATGAATGACAAGGTACGGTTGGCTTTCCTGACCGCGTCCCCATACTGTTGGCCCATGTTCATTTTGGCATCAATAAATGACTCCAAGATCCTTTTCTGCCTCTGCACTGACAAGAAGGAAGTTCCCCAGCCTGTAGGTATGCTGCTGGTTCTTCTCCCCAAGGTGCAGTACCTTGTACTTGTCAGTGTTGAAACCCATCCTGTTCTTATCTGCCCACCCTTGTAACCTGTAAAGGTCCAATTGCAGCCTATTCCTCCCTTCTACCGTGTCCACTTCAGTCCATATCTTAGTGTCATCTGTGAATTTGAACAGGGTGCTTTTTACCCCTTCGTCCAAGCAACTGACGAAGATGTTGAACAGTGCAGGCCCGAGGACCGAGCCCTGGGGAACTCCACTGCCCACATCCCTCCAGGTCAAATAAGACCCATCCATCACCACTGTCTGGGTGCAGCCCTCCAGTCAGTTGGCGACCCATTTGACTGTGTAGGTGTTGACGCCATAGTCCCCCAATTTTTAATGACAATGGGGTGAGAGACAGTGTCGAAGGCCTTCCGAAAGTCCAGGAAGACTATGTCCACTGCTACCCCTGCATCAAAGGATTTGGTGACCTGGTCGTAGAAGGCCACCAGGTTGGTTTGACAGGACCTGCCTCTAATGAACCCATGTTGGTTGCCCCTAAGCATAACCTCCCTTGCTGGCCCCTCGTGGACATGCGCCTGGATAATTCTCTCAAAAAGCTTGCCCAGGATCGAGGTAAGACCAACTGGTCTATAGTTTCCTGGGTCCTCCTTCCTCCCTTTTTTGAATATGGGAACCACATTGGCCCTCTTCCAGTTCTCTGGCACCATACCAGAGCACCACGAGTGCTCGTAAAGCCATGCCAGGGGTCCCGCAATGACCTCCGCTAATTCCCTCAGCACTTTGGGGTGGAATCATCAGGACCAGCTGATTTAAATGCATCCAGTCCCTCCAGAAGTTCCCTGACTAGGACCTCACTGATCCTATGCCTGGGTGCACCTCCCCTAGGTCCTATGGGGGTCCTGGTGGGGGGATGACCTGGTCCCTGCTCACAAAAATGGAGGCAAAGAAGTTGTTAAATAGGTTAGCTTTGTCATCTGGTGTGACAACCAGATTTCCTAGCGTGTATTGCAGGGGCCCCACGTTACCTGGTATCTTCTTTTTGCCTCCTATGTATTTAAAAAGGACTTCTTGTTGTCCTTGATCTGGGTAGCTAGTCTCAGTTCCATCTCCGCCTTGACCTTCCTGATGCCCCGCTACAGCCCTGAGCAACTGAGGTATAGTCCTCCCTGGCAATGGCCCCTCCCTTCCATGCCACCTTTTTAGCTAGCAGACATTCCCATACGCTTTTGGTGAGCCATGGGGGCTTTTGCACCCTCTTCTCCCTTTGATCCATGTTGGGATTACCTCCCTTTGGGCTTGGAGGATCATCTCCTTAAGGAACGACCACTCTTCTTGGACACCTGACTCCTCTCCCCTTCAGGACCTCAGTGCTTCCCCGACTATTCTTCTTACCTCATTGAAATCTGCCCTCCTGAAGTCCAGGGCTGCTGCCTTGCTGCAGGCCTTTGCCACCCTGCGCTGGATGGTGAATTCCAGCAGGCGATGATCTCTGTCGCCCAGGTGGTCGAATACCCGCAGACCCCCACCAGGTCATTGCCTGTGGCCAGGACTAGATCCAACAAGGCGTCTCCCCTGGTGGAGCTGTGCACCTCCTGGGTTAGATGGAGGTCCTGCATTTTGGCTAGGAACCTACGTGAGTGGTCAGACCTGGCTGACTGCTCTTCCCAGCAGATGTCTGGAAAGTTCAGGTCATCCATGATGACCACATCCTTTGACCTAACTACTTCCATGAGCTGACTTAAGAATTCCCGGTCTAGCTCTTCCCCTCGGTTGGGTGGTCTGTAGTAGACCCCCAATGTTACATCCCTTTCCCTTCAACTTTCTTGTATTCTAACCTAGAGCACTTCAGTCTGCCCCTCCTCTGACCTTGTGGTACTCATTAAGGATGTGTAATTCTCCTTGATGTAGAGCGCCACACCCCCACCTTTCCTCCCTGTCCCTCCTGTATATAGCTCTATAGCTCTTGATATTCACCACCCAGTCATGCATTGGGTCCCACCATGTTTCAATGAGCCCCACTATGTCTGGGTTGGTGTCAGGTAGCAGGGGGGTAAGTTCCTCCTGCTTGTTCCCCATACTATGAGCATTTGTGTAGAGACATTTGAGGCCTCCTGAAGATACTGTCTAATGTTTCTCTCATTGTATGTCTTATGAGGTATTTAGGAAATCTATACATGGGAATGCATGTAATATGTGGCCCTAGTGGGGATGGGAGTAGTGGAGGAAGATAAGTACCCCTCCTAACTTTGCATGTTGAACTGGTACCCCTCTCAGTCACAACTACCTATGTTAGTGGTACTTGCTTTGGGGGGTGAACCAGGACTCTGCAATAAGGGGGATGTAGAATTGTGCCCAATGGTTAATAACATTTACAGCAGGGGTCACCAACCAGTGGATCTCGATTCATTGGTTGATCTTGGAGCCTCTTGCGGTAGATCTCAGAGCTTCTTGGAGTCGATCCAAGGCTGGGGTGGGGGGCTGAGTGTCTGTGTCCATGCATACACATGCCCCAGCCTAGCAGGTCTGTGGGAAAGGGAAGGAAAGGGCTAGATTGAGGCCCCCATGGTGAGGGACAGTGCCGCAGAGGCAGGAGAAGGGGTAGGTTAAGTGGGGCCCCAGCTGGGTGGGGCTTATCTGCTGGGGAAGCATACCCTAAATAATTTTTTCTCTCTCTGTCTTAATCTGCACCCCCCCACACACACACACACAGAGACTTACCTGCTGGGCAGGGGTTGGGGAGCAGGGTGGTGGCACCATATGGCAGATCTTGGGTTGCTTTTAAATGCCAAAGGTGATCTCCTACTTAAAAAGGTTAGAGACCACTGATTTACAGCAATAAGTATGAGTGCACTAAAAATAGGATTGCTTCTGTAACACAACTTCACGCATTGAAAAGTGAGACTTCTCACTTCAGGTTGCATTTACAGTTAATAATCCTTTGTATCTGAATACAACCTTCTATACCTATATAACAGCATTAGCCTAGCTTTACTCTTTTAAGGTAATAAAACTGAATTCTACCTTATATAATTCTCATTTGTTTCCTATTTTTTGCTAATTTTAATCCTTATTTACAAAAAAGTTGACCTTTGTTTTGATACCAATTCTGACTGCAGTTATCTCCTATGTAAGTAGTTAATAAACTTCTTGATATTTAGGGGGTCAGAGCATTTTTGTGCAACTTGACTGAACTATATTTTAGTGAAAATTGCACAACCAATGGTAAAAGAGTTAATAAGACATAAAAAAAGCCTCTACTTTGCAGGTTTTCTTCCCCTCCCTCTGCCCCTCCACCCATTCAAATGTCATTCAAAAGATAGAAGGGTACTCTGATATCATAACTGCAGGTCAGAGCAGATGAGACAACATTTTCTCCCAACCACACCACCAAAGGAAAACTGAAAAAAACCCATCACCCCTCTTTTTCCATATATGCACAGGTAATGAACCTAAAGAAAGGTACATACATTCACTACCTAGTAATAAAAGGTAATAAGAAGTAAGAAAACCCTTCAAGCATCAGAACTACTGACTGCCTATAGATGTGAAATTTTATTCAGACCTCCCTCAGCTTTGGGTCGACTCATGCTTTACACTTGAGAACCTGATCCCCCCTCTTTGCCCCCCCTGCCCCATGTCTGCTCTGTATCCTCCAACCCTTCATCCCTAAAGTGTAATGGGGATCTCCTCTTGTGGATAGAGGAGGCATGGCTGTCTTTTTGACCTGACAGCACAATGCCTTTGGGTGCCCTATTCTCTGTGTTGCCATTGTCAAGGCATCTGAAAAGCTCCTGTCTACGCTTTGCCTCCAGATGCTCTCTATGATCAGCATCTGCATGGAAATGCTTAGCAATGTCTGAGAATTCCTTAGTGCTGCTCATGATAGTATCAAAATTGGTTTCCTTCTGCCTTAATCGCCTAGCAAAGATCTCCCTAGTGTCATCAGCCAATCAGTCAGTGCTCATAGACTGACTTCGGCATGATTGAACCAGTAGCTTCAGCATGCTTTCCTTTGATTGCCATTCTGTAGTTATGCTGTTGCTCAGCGTTGCTAATTACCTGTGCATCTAGGAACCACAGCTGCAATACTAGGAGTAGCTTTAGAAAAGAGAAAAAAAAAGGTCTCATGAGGTATTAGCAACTGCAAACCCCACATGGTGTATTACCTGCATACCACTCACCCAACTTTTTTAAATAGCCCCCTCCCCCAAGGTTTATCAACTGTATCCCCTCATGTTATCATGGCTCCCTCCAATGTATTCTACACCATCCCAAAAGTGTTATATTTCCCCCCTTACTGTGTTTTACTTTTGCCACCCCTGTGAATTACACCTACCACCTGCAAGTGCTTTTAACCCCCCCACCCCAACCACCATATGAATGTGCAGGGTGGAACTGACTTTAAGTTGATCTAAGCAGCCTGTACCTGCCAGCCTAAAAAGACACGATGCCCATATCTTTTAGCCCAATGTCTCCTACCATGGCTCTAACTTACAAGTCACAGGTTGAATGGCTTATGGCATCTCCTGCACAGAACCAACCAGACTCTTGTGAACCTGAAGACTCCTGCCCCTCCTCCTGATCCATGTATGAAAATTGGTGGAGACACTGTAGTAAAGGACAAGCTCATTTGTGGCTCCGTGCCAAATAGGCCTTTTGCGAAATCCTATTAGACCTTGGTCATCTGTGACTGGGACTGATTGCTTGCAGTTTTTGAAGTGGCTACACCACAGCCCTCGGCATTGTCAGGGTAGCCTGCCATACTGTGGCGCCAGAGAGGTAATTCTGTGGCAGTCTCCTTCAGCACACCTGTCATGCCCAATGCCTGCAGGCAAGCATCTCCAACATCTCTTGTAAGAATGGTAGCCAGCTTGTCATAGGATGGGATCATTCTGCGTGCAGCCCCAGAATGAGAGTTATTTTCCTTGGCACAATGAAATCCACACTTTAGGGAACTGATTTTACTCTGACACTGTTCCCAGTTGCAATTGTAGCTGTGTTCCTTCAATAGTTCAGCAATAGATGCATACACCAGCTTATTTCTTCAGTTTTCCAGCATCTTCCTTTCACCCCAAATATCAATCACTGCCTCAACTTCTGCATGAGTCCAGTTTGGTCCCCAGAGTTGTGAAGTATCTGGCAGATCCTCTGAGGTGGAGGAATGTTGGTTTTAATTTGTCCCCTCCATAGCCCAACTTTGCCAGGTGAGACGAGATGAGAGAGAGTGTTTGGAGACCAGCCTGTTCCTTTGAGCCTTGGCCTTGTGTATGTCCTATGAGCAGAAACCTGATAAACTTTTATGAAGAGATACATAATAGTACAGGTGTGATTGGTGCATTCTGCATACATTTCTGGCAGTTTTTCCTTTGTGAGTCTAGATGTTGGCATTGATAAACATACTCAAAAAGCAATTGTACTGATGATTGCTCAAAATGGTGGTAAAGCACCGCAGATGAGAAAATCAGACCCTTAGAACAGAACTTCATTAAAACCCATTTCCGTTCAATTAGCATCCATCACCCTAACCATCCTGCATGAGCTGTGTCCACAAGGTGATCATGGCTTTTGCAATGGGGGATGGGGGTTACTGTTTCGTATAGAGACCAAGTGGAATGTTCCATGTCCTTCAGCATGCAGGCATGCAGTTGGAAATTTGAGGAGTGAACCCTAGCATGTGGCCTGGGTGGTTGGGGGGCAGGAGGGTTAGTGCTGGTGGTACAGAGACCAGGTGAAATATTCCATGACCTTCAGTGTACATGCAGGCAGTTGGAAATTAGGGGAGTGAACCCTAGCATGTGCCTGGGGTGGCCTGAAACAGTGGATGGTGAGAGCCAGCCATGTGCTGTGAGTAGGGGGCCCCCACACCCTCAGTCTGGGGTAAGGCATGGAGGGAGACTGGCTGGGAATTTTGCAAGTGAAATATTCCTGGAACCTCAGAAATGTAGGGGGTGGCGGACTGTTGAACAGAGCAACTGAAGTGCCTGGCTTGCCAACTGCAAGTCATAGCTAAGTAGGCTTTTGCCAATTCTGGGAAAGAACCCTAACGTGTAGCATTGGGTGCATGTGGTATGGGTCGGGTAGCTCCTGGTAATTAATCATTATGGAATAGGCCTTTGCCATATAGGAAGGAAATGCAGGAATGGGGATTTGGTTGTAGGAAAAGAGGGTGCTGGGAAGGATAGATAAAGTAACTTGGAAATGGACACTTAAGTAAAGTTGTGTCAAGGTCACCAACCAAGCCATGCATCAGCACACCCCAAAGCAGCATGCAGTAGGGTCTTGTAACAGGAGCTGGGGAGGATAGTTATTGACCTGTAAATGGTGTGAGTGTTCTCATACAAATGGAATTGTTTTGCAGACTTTGGGGACCAAGGACAGCCAGAATTGTCTTTGTGCACTGCTTGTTAAATATAAGAGTACGGCTTCCTCTATTCCTAATGGAGTAAGCGACAGGAAAACAATAATATTGCTGGCCCTAGAAGAGTCACATCACAGAGGTCTGCTTCTAGAAGAAGAAATTATCTGGTTTATGGAACTGGGCTGGTGTCTGTTCAAACGCCTGGAAAACCATGTTCAGATGTTTGCCTCAATACACAGGTTGATGAAAGGACTGTATGAGGTGCTGATGTGTTTTGAAGAAGATTAATTTAGGGTTCATGATACCATAGAGACTTTCTGGCCAGACCTTAATGGCAACAATTGCCAGATCTGGGCACATGAAAGCAGCTCTGGGTGGTGGGAATGCATCGTTATATTGACTTGGAATGATGACATTCAGAATGAGCAGGGACAACTTCCACATAGTTAGTATGCTGGCACCACACACTGAGCACCAGAAAACTGTCATGCAGAAGCCCATCATCCCAGAGAAGTGTGTTACCATAGCTGTGATGAAACTGACTACTCCAACAAGCCTGTGCCACATGGCAAATCAGTTCGACATGGCTCCCTGCATGGCTGGGGTAGCAATAAGAGAGGTCTGTGAGCTTCTGCAGGAGTTGACAGCAAACAAATTCATCTGCCTCAGTAACCCCAGGGAGGTGGTGGAAGGATTCAGGGTGATTCCTGAACTGCATGGGAGCACTAGACAGCACACACATTTCCATCCTGTCACCATGTCAGAACAACCGGTCATTCATCAACAGGAGTGGATTTTCTTCAGTCATTCTCAAAGCTATAGTGGATCACCATGGAAGATTTACTAACATTTACACAGGGTGGGCAAGAAGCACCCACAATGCACTTGACTTTCAAAACTCACTGCTGCCTTGGATGATGGAGAAGGGATCAATGATGCATAAGGTGTGCCTGGAGATCAAGTGGGTGTTGGCACCGCAGATCAGTCATATTACAGTACTGCAGGAGTTCACTGTTGAACTCATATGCATGGAGTTTCCAAACTCTGTTCGAGCCATTGATGGCACCCACATTACCTTTATGTGCCATACATAGCATAACAGTTGCAAGTACTATATTTACTTAAATATAAGATGAGGTTGGTCCCCCCATCCGATCAGCAAGGATAATCTTATGTTCACATGCAGGAAAACCTCCTCATTAAGAACACTTTCCATCATTAAACTTCTGCCAGAAGCAGCATGTTCTCTGTAATGGAATTAACTATGAAGTTGATTGAATGCCAACTGCATTGAGCATGTAAAAAATAGGAACCGTATTGGGAAGACGTACCAATGGGAACATTATTTTTTATGAAAGTATCAAAACGTAAAAACCTGCTTCCATTCACTTACATTGTGTTATAAGGACTATATCAACTACAAGCCAACAAAAAATACAGTATCAAACTTGAAACATTCTTCTATCAGCTTATGCCACATTGAAAAAGTACATCCAGTAAGAGAAAACAAACAGTAACGTGTTAAAACTTAAAACATGCTTCCATCAGGTTCCAGTACTTTGACAAATAAGACCAACAAAAGCACAGAAGATATTTACATTATCCAATGATTTCCTCCTCCCCCAAATTCACACGCCCCCTGTCACCGCCGGTCCCGCACTTTCCTGCCACGTCTTAATGTTCCGGGCTGGGTCGGCTGTTGGGTTCCTCATTGCCCGGCTCCGACCCGGCAGATTCACGGGGTCCACCACCCCTACACCTCGGCCTCACACCACCTTGATGGGTCCTCTCGCTGCGTTCCTCCAATGGAGTATGCTCTCCCACCATGTGCACCCTCACATCAACGGGATGGGGTCACACACCATCCTAGCATCAACTTACACTCCTGACCCCTGAAACACCTCTTCCTTGGAACTACCCCAGGTTTCCTTACCCTGCACCGCAGTGCCCTTTCCCCGGCTTACCCAACTCCAGGGGCTTCACCCGCAACTACCTAGACCCAATACTTGTCTCGCACACCCCATGAAACTCCCAGCTTTGCTACAGGTTAAGCTATATCTGCTGGGTCTCCCGGACCTTGTCCATGACCCGGTCCTGCCCACAGCCCCTTCGTCTGGGTCGTCACTGGTGCTCGCCTCCCGACGAGCCGTCCTCTGTCCTACCAGCCCACCATTCAACCTTCGGCTTGAAGCATCAGTGTCGAGACCTCTGTCCCTCCAACCACCGCGTCTCCGGCTCACCAGTTTCCTCCCGGACCTTCCTCGCAGCTGGCTCCTCCGGTAGTGGCTGCGTCCGCACCACTTGCTTTCCCGAGGATGTCAGTAGCCGCCCAGCTTGCTCCTCTGGTGGTGTATGCTGCTGCCCGACTCGTTCTTCCGGCGGTGGCTGCTGCAGCCTGGCTTGTTTCTCTGGCAGTGGCTGCTGCAGCCTGGCTTGTTTCTCCGGTGGTGGCTGCTGCTGTCTGGCTTGCTCCTCCGGCAGTGCCGGCTGCAACCCGGCTTGCTTCCCTGGGGTTGCGGGTCATTCCGGGGCTTGCCCCTGCTGCGATCCCTGCAGCCGCTCCACTCTCGGGCCATCCGCCCTCCTGCCATGGCCACTACTATTTTTAGCTTCATCAGCTGGCATCTGGTGCTGACATCACCAGACAGCCGCAGCTGTACAAAGAAGCGGCTCACAAGCCGCATGGATTCCTCCTGCTGTTTCCCCTGTGCGTCGCTCGAGGCTGCAGGTGAGTTTCCTGTGTTACCATGCTTCCTGGGACACCCCCCTTGACAAGACAGAGGTGGGAGGGAGGGGAGAGGTGTCCCCCCCGGCCGATCTTGCTGACTGAGGTGGGGGTGTCCCTCCACAGCCAATCACAAGTTGGCCGACTGCTGTGGCTGATCATGAGACAACCAATCGCTGCAGCTGCTTCCAGAACTGGCTGTGGCCACTTCTGGGAGTGCCATGGTACTCCACTTCCCAGCCAGCACTTGTGGGGGGGGGGCACCAGTGCTCCCACCTGACCCTCCTACTCATTGCCTAAGAGGTGAGTGTGGCTGGTCAGGGGATGTACCTGCGCTCTCAGGGGGTCCACGTGCACCCCCGTGTACCCCCTACACATTGCCACTGCCCAAATTCTCATCAGTCCTGAGACCTGAATGTTTCTGTTTCTTAATACCACATTATTCCCTGTTGCCTTGCAAGCTTGTCTATTAATGGCTATCACCCTTTATCCCATATATGTCTTGTCTTAGCCCTATCATACCTTTTTTCCTAACCAACACCTGGCCAGTGGCTATAGCTCCACTGCTTCTTAGGCCTCATCATCTTTTCATCCTCCTATACCTACTAGGTATCTCCATTCTTCTCTTTTCCATAACCTTCTCCTTATCTAGTTTTCTTGTATCCCACCAGTTGTACCACCCCAATTCATTCAAGGCCAAATGCAAGGTATCTTCCACAGAAACTTCCAGATTTTGCAAGACTAGTAAGTTTTTTTGCCTTCCACAATGCTTTGCAAAAGTTCCTTACACTCTCCATACTCTTTCTCCATCCTGCCTCTGGGCCCTGACCCACACTTGATATAGAACTGCTTCTAGCATGAGTTGATTCTTAGCACCTAGACACTGTAGGAGTTTCTCTGCCTTCCCCATGACTGTTCTGGAGAACTGGCACTTTCAAATCATGTGCCATATGATTTCTTCCCTGTGGCATGTTTGTCTGGGGCATTCCACTGTTCTACACAGTCCCCAACTGTAATGGAGAACGTGTATTGGTTAGATCCAATGTGTTAGCAGCCAACTGAAGCTCTGGTGCTGCTTCTGTAAGCTTTTGTCAAATACTCCCTTCCAAATTGTCCATCCTTCTACCCATATAAACCTCCCTGCTGGGAACATAATCTCCTTTTTCCTGAGCCAAGCCTTGATTTTTTTTTATGGTCCACCAACTATTTTGTGGGTATTATCTGCATCCCATACTGATTCACAAATTTTACAATCATCTCATACATTGGTAGAACTATCCCAGCTGAAGGCCATAATTATATATATTATATCTATGCAATAACATTCTTGCATAGAACCAGACAAACCCAGCCCACCCATGCCTCCTTTTATCCCTTCCATGCATCATAGACTGACATACTTCACATAAATGAACAGAAAGACATCTTGGAAGTCTCATCCTCTGTTCACTTTCTTAATTACATTTGTCTGTCTTGCCATTGACAACTTACTGTACCAGCTCCTCAGCTTTTGGCTCACTTTTCCTTTCACTTTATCTCAGGTGACTTTGTCTGTCAGCTGTGCATCCACCTCCATTTCCTATACCTTGATTTGATCTGTCATGACCTGTAAACCCAATTTTCCTGTTCCTTCCATCTTCCCCATCCCCATGCATTCACTTTTTTGTACACTTAGTTTTGCCTCCAGCGCCTTTCTGTATTCATTTGTGTCTCATCACATGTTCTAAGGACATGCTAACTTTTACTAAGATATTAACGTTGTCTCTGTACAACATGCATTTCCCCTGTGTACCCTTTCCTGCGTGGACTGACACTTGCTTAATTCCATGATCTGTCCTGATCCTTTATGCCAATAGTTCAGTGGTGCAGATGAATTGGAGTGGCAGCAGGAAGTAAATGTCTTATGCCTGATCTGACTGTGACTTCACCTGTTACAGGAATATTCACTCCTACCCTACACTGCGGTCCTTTGTATAAAGCTTTGATCTAATGTAGAAACTTTGGTGGGAACCCTATCTTCTTCAGCATGGCAAACAGAAACTTGCATTCCTATGCTTTTTCTAAATAAAGTTTAGTAGTAGTAAACTATGCTACTGCACATGAAGCATCTCTTTTAGAAGCATCCAGTATATCCAGAAAAGTTTTGTAAAGTTCTGTTGGAAGCCTGTCATTCCCCAGGGGACTTTCCTGCCTTGATGGCTTGAGTTGCCTCCCATAGTTCTTCCAATATCTGTATCTTCTCTAGTTGCTGCCATTTTCCTCCAAGCTTGCCTCCAAAAAACTGTCAAGGGATTCTTGATGCAACATTCTGCTGGAATATAAATTTTGGTAAAACTCCTTAACCTTTTTTCCCCTCCCCTTCAGGCAATTTAGAAGGACCGTTGTTTTCCTTCCTCTACCCAGGTGGCCTTCACAAGAAAGATATTTCTCTGTCCTTTCTCCAAACCATTCCTTCATTTCTTTTATTTCATCTGATTTAAGTCTTTTATTATTTAATCTTATTTATTTTTGTCCCTTCCCTTAGTCCTCAGTGGGTAACTCTACATATGCATTTGCTCTCTGGTGGGTTTACTTTAGAGTAAATTACTCTAGAGTAGGGGTTATTTCAGCTGAAGGGTGGCTTAATGAGTTTTGGTAAGCTGTTGAGGGCTGCAAGGGTATCTCTACCCCTTGAAAGGTGCCCCACCTCCTAGTCATCCCATCTCTAACCCCTGACTTTTGCCACAGGAAGTCCCGCCCCTTGCCTCCAGAAGTACTTGTTTTGGGAAGGGAGGTGGGTTGTCATCTGAACCAGAAAAAAACAAATCATATACCGAAAGTCAAACATCTACTATAACATATTAAAATTTTATTACAAATACTATTTTTGTCATGATTTGTGTTTCTGTAGTATATGTGGTGGGCCAGTAGGAGGAGCTCCTGCATTGAGCCTCCCACCTCACTACGCCCTCCACCTTCCGGACCCCACGTGTCTCTCCAGGGGCGCCTAAGCCCTGGCAGACCTGCTCTTGAGCCCCAGCGCAGTGTCCAGGGGTAACGTGTGCTGCCACCACCCTGAGAAGGGACTCTCTCGGCCCTGTGTCCTCAGGGAAACACAGGCCTAATAGTCCAATGGGTACTTGACCCAGTACAAGCACTTGGGGCACTCCCCCAAGTCGGGGGCCAAAAAGGAAAGTCTCCCTTAGTCCGCAGACCTACGGGGCCTCTTAGGCATAATTTAGACCCACCCCTCAATAAGTCGCCTACATCGGTCACAAAGGAGAACTTTATTGATTACAAGGGGTAGAGTAAAATAGGGTACAAGATGACTGATGAAAGCTCTCTCCACAACAGGTTATGAACACTCCAATAATTGCCTTAAGTCTGTTAAAAGACTATAGTAAGATCTGGAAAAGTCATGGTAAGCTGAGGCTTGTTCACAGCAAGTAAAAATCCCAAATCCTGATGCTGCAATCTATTGTTTCTGAAGACACCAGGAGATATCCCATCAAGTATATGTGCTATCCATAGGAATGTCAAGCTGGCTCCCAAGTAGGTGTTTCCTGAGTATCAGTCAGTTTCCTAAGATGTTCCAACCAGATAACCTCTTGTCAATAGAAATGACAATTTGATTTACACTATTGAGAATGCTTGGTAGAAACTGAACTGAGGGAATAAAATTCTGTAAAAGAAGCAGCAGTGTGTGTGCTGGCAACACCCACTTTCTTCTGGAGAGGCTGAAGGAGGCAGATCATCTCCCTTCAAGGATTGTGCTGAGAACTCTAACCTGTCAGCTTTGCAACCCGAGTGCCTTGGACTGGTGAGATCCCAGCTCTCTCTCTCTTTTCACTTCTCTCTTTCTAAGCATAGATTTCTGAACTTGAACTGTATTAGTTAAGCTTGAGCTAAGTTTCCCCAAATACTTAGTGAAACCAGAGTATACTGTGACTGTTTGTGTTTGTTTTTCTTTTGCATGTCTATTACTACTATTGTCATTATGTATTTCATCTACTTAGCAATAAATAACTTATAGTCAAACTGGTGGTAATTGGGTATATTTTTCCTTCTTTACTTCTCTTTCCCCACTTGCTATGCAGCAACGCTCCTTTTACCTAAGCTAAGGATCCCTGTGTAGCCCAAAAATACTGTGGGGTCTGCTCATCAAGAAGCTAAAAGATTGGGACGTGCTGAGTTTGAAACACAGAAGGGAATCAGGTTGTACAGGCTGATTGACCCAGTTTGGCTCAGACATGCCCTGATGAATTGAATGCTGGCCCATGAGTGTGTCCTAATAAATGAGCACACCCCAAGATAGTGGGCAAATCGGGTAACACCCACCCAGCCGGGTAATAATCTATGTCACAGCCACTCAGTTTATGAGAATAGGATGAGATACCATATCAAAGGCCTTCTTAAAATCCAAGTAGATGATATCTACCTCAACTCCAGCATCTAATCATTTTGTGACCTGGTCATAAAAAGAAACAATGTTAGTCAGGTAGGATCTACCTGCTAGTTTCCTTTCAGCATTATTTTTCCTGCTGGACTCCCCACAAATGTGATTCTATAATCATTTTTTCAAAGGTTTTCCCCAAGGATAGAGGTGGGACTAACCAACCTCTAATTACCTAGATCCTCCTCCTCCCCTTCCTGAAAATAGGGACCACACTGGCCCTTTTCCAGCCCTCTGGGACCTCACCTGAGCACCACAAGTGCTCAAACAACTGTGCCAGTGACTCTGCTATGACACTGGCCAATTCCTTCAGGACCCTGCGATGAAGATCATAAAGGCCTGCTGACTTAAACACATTCAGCCTCTCCAGATGTCCCTTTACTAGGTTGATACTGACTGTTAATGGGCTGGTGTTCCTCCTGTGTCTATCTATAATGCAATTGGGAGATTTGTCTCGATCTGTGTTCAGGAATACAAAGGCGAAAAACTCCTTGAATATTTCAGCCTTGTCCCTCCCATCTGTCACCAATTGCCCTAGCCTCTCTTGTAGGAGTCCTATGTTACCCTGCACCTTCTTTGTGCTCTCTATATACCTGAAGAAGGACTTTTTGCTGTCTTCAATTTTTGTTACCAGCCTGAGTTCCATTGCTGCTTTGGCCTTCCTAACTGACTCTCTGCAAGTGAGAGCCAAAGAGGTATACTCCTCCTTGGTAGCTACCCCCTACTTCCAAAGCCTGTGTGCCTCCTTCCTTGCCCCAAGGCTTTCTTGGATTTCCCTGTTCAGCCAAGAAGGTTTCTTGGCCTCTTTGCCTCCTTCTGTGTACAATGGGATTGTCTCCTCCTCCACCTGAAGGATTGCTCCCTTGAGGAATGACCATCCTTTCTGGGATCCCATTTTGCCAGTGCTCTTGATCTTCAATGCTTCACTAACTAGTCTACTGAGCACATTGAAGTTAACCTTTCTGAAGTCTAGCACTTCTTCCGTGGTGGCCACTTTTCCCACCCTACACTGGAAAGTGAATTGAATCAATTGATGATCACTATCCCCAAGGTTACTTTGTACCTGCAGATCCTGCACCAGGTCATCCCTTGTAGCTAGCACCAAGTCCAGCAAGGCATTTCCCCTAGTGGGACCATATGGCTCCTGTGTCAGATGAAGGTCCTACATGCAGGTTAAGAACCTACGTGAGCAGTTAGATATGGCTGACTGTTCCTCCCAGCCATTAGGTCACCCATGACAACCATGTCCCTTGACCATATGGGCTCTGAGAGCTGCCTTGAGAATTCCAGGTTTAACTCATCCTCCTGGTGTGGTAGTCTATAGTAGACCCCCACTGCCAAGTCTCTTTCCCCCCACCCGCCTTGTATTCTAATCCACAGTACCTCAATTTGCCCCTCCTCTGATGCCATTTGATTATAGAAGATGTATATTGTTCCTTAAAATAGAGATCAATAACCCTCTCTCTTTTTCCCCACTCTGTCATGTCTGTACAAATTATAACCCTCCATGCTTACTGCCTAATCATGAGCAGGGTCCCACCAGGTTTTTCAGTTAGCCCAACCAGGTAGAAGTTATTGCTTGCAAACAGGAGTTCGAGTTCCTCCTGCTTGTTCTCCATGCTCCTAGTATTAGTGTAGAGACATTTAAGGCCCCAGTGGGTACCCTTGGTTCCTCCATGTCCTAATGCCTATCAGGCCCCTTAGTACTTACCTCGGCTGATGCAAAGCATGGCTTATGGCTCATTGATCCTAGGTTCTCTTTGCCTTCTGCATCCCCATGCCCCAACAAACCTAGTTTAAAGCCCTAATAGGAGATTACCCAGCCTGTAAGAGAATAGACTCTTACCTTTTAAACAGAGATGAAGACCAACATGTCGCAGGATTCCCCTTTCATGGAAGTGCGGATCGTGGTCAAAGAAGCCAAAACCAACATGATGACACCAATTCCAGAGCCACAGATTGACTTCTCTGATGCAGGTGTCTTGATGCTGATGGTGACTGCTGATTGGAAGACCACCTGCACCCCCAGCTTCCTGAGCTTGTCCCCTAGAGCCCTGTAGTCATTTGTGATACAGTCCAGACTACTTCTGACTACACCATTTGTGCCCACATGGATGAGAACCATGGGATAGTAGTTGGAGGGCCAGATGAGGTCAGGAGTTCTTGCAGTAATGTCCCAAATCTGGGCTCTGGGAAGGCAGCATACTTCCCACGCCGTGTAATCCGGGTGATAGATGGGTCCCTTCATTCCTATCAGGAGGGAGTTGCCCACCATGATGACTTGGCATCTGTTCCTACTGTTGCCCAGTTGTCCCTCAGCTTGCATGGTGGTTGTTCTGGATGCGTATTCCCTGGTGCATTCTCCTCCAGTGCTGCCAGGGCCAGATACCTGTTCCCCAGTTGCACTGGCAAAGTCATCTCAGCAGTACAATGACTGGCTTTGGGGGTGACTTTCTTCCATTCAGCTGCATTGGGTCCCTCCTGTGTTGTCTCCACTAGGTGTCTTGATCCTGCAGAGAATGAAAGTACCCATTGATTTCATCCTCTGCAGCCCTGATCCCCTGCAGACTGCTAACCTTTGCCTGGAGCTCCCTCACCCTGCCTTTCCAGGGCCTTAAGCTGGGCACATGTGGAACAGGTGAGGGAACTCTTTCCCCCCACCTCCCCCAGGCCTCAGGGGCCCCACCAGGCAACCCCTGCAGACAGGGGGCCAGGGTGGGGTGCCACCAACACTCCTGAGCACTCTGTCTGGGTGGAGGACTCAGAGGAGCCCTGGGAGGGAGGCATCACTGGGGCAGGGTCCCTGGCTCCACGCTGTGTCCTTACCATGATTAAAAATTAAAGGCTCCTCTTCTTCCTCTCTGACTTACCTTCCGCACTGGTACTACCCAGGAACTGCCCTGCAAACTGCTTCCCTTGTTGGCAGTCCCTGTTCACCGACTCCCTGGTCAGAGGCTCCCTGTTTGCCTAGGGAGTCTCTTTTCATACCTTCTGGGTCTGAGCTGACTCAGGCCGGAAATAATAATCACTCAGCAATCAGCAATCCCACAACAATCAACAACAGGCACTCACTCAGCAGTCAGCTTCTCAGATCACACACCCCACCAGACAAACACACAAACAGTTAGCTAAACCAAAGGTACAGGCAGCTGGATCATTTACCTTTCCTGGGCAGGATCTGGTGCCTGGCCTGGCTTCTCTTCTTCTTCCTCTTTGCTCTTGCCTCCAGGAACTGCCTACAAACTGCTTCCCCTGTTTGCTGGCTCCCTGACCATCCTTGGTGTTGGGGGGCAGGTACATGTACCTGCAACACAGATATGGATCCAGGCATCTATGGAGATTATGAGGAAGCCCAGGTTTGTCATAGCTCAGGGTCCACATCCACAAGTGCAGGTGTGCCAGGGCATCATCATGATAAACAGGAGGGGAACATAGTCACTTAGCCTGCCTTCTAACTGTTGAAACAAGTTATCCCAAACTGAACATGGAACATGCTGCAGGGGGACACTCGGGGTGTATAGGTGCCAGGAGTAACTTCTGGCATGATCATGACTATGTGGAGCTGGAAACTAGTGAGGGAGGATGGGTGGTTGGCAAGCTCCTTGCCCCAGCTCTCCAGCGGTAGCCCCTCCCACCAAGTCCCAGTCAGGAAATCTTGGGTTATTGAGCAACAGCTCATTAGCTCTGGATCTGTCACCCTGCAGAGATGGGACAGGGGACATGGGACACTGCCTGTCATTCAAACCTCATCTGCCTTCATGCAAGGCAGAAGGTTGGGCTTTTACTGGCTATACTGTGTTGAGGTACACACTAATTGACTGAGAAGTAGGGTGGATGTTCCTGTGTTTCACGAAATACCATAATAACCCTTTAAGCTTATCATATTTGCTGATCATCTTACTCAAACTGCTTTGCATTGGTCAGTCTGAGGCTGGGAACAATTGCAGGGCCTCCTTATGCACCTCCTTATCTGTGTTATGTTGGAAAAGTGAACAAAAGCAGTCTGTATTCCTTGTCTTTATTTAACATTTGGATGTGGGGTTGATGCAGCATAGCCTTGGGGTACAGCTGTTTCAGGGGTGGATGCTTGTCAAGAACTGCATCTTAAACATAGGAATGCTGCATGGCAAGAGCCATAGCTGCAAAAGGTGGATGGTTTTAAGATGTTTAGATTTTTACCTACACATTAGTCCCCTGTTTGGTTCCATGACGATGACAAGTCTAAGTCAATGCCCATGCATTCAAAAGGCACAACACAACCCCCACCACCAACCATACAGAAATGCATATGCACTCCTATCTAAAGAAATGACTACACGTTTAGAGTTTGAATTCTGCTAAATACAAAGGTAAACTTTATTTTCATAGAACAGTAATAGTAACTGAAGCCAGAATTGATATTCAGTGAAGTGGAAATCCTTGTAACTCATAATCGTGCTGCTAGGTTACTATTGCTGGCAATGTTATAAGAGATTCTGATGGGGGGGGAAGTCTTACAGACTACAAAAGTGACTGTTACAAACATCAAGATTCGTCTTTCATCAGAGCTCAACTGAAATGTTTCATTTAGCAGTGGTTGAATGCATGAGACCCTTGCATGAGAAGCTGTGGGGGTGGGGTAGATGGCCCTGTTCCTAGGAGCATAAGGACCAGGATGGTGATCAGTACACCAGCAATCACCTGATGATCCTGATGATTTTATGTATGACTCCTTTGGGCTTCTTTGTTGCCCTCATGAAGTACTCCAGCAACACTGTTCATGGACCAGTGAACCTGTCAGACAA
Organism: Crocodylus siamensis; assembly: GCF_052110815.1. Lineage (NCBI taxonomy): Eukaryota > Metazoa > Chordata > Crocodylia > Crocodylidae > Crocodylus > Crocodylus siamensis. Next base: position 39,970,169 of record NC_143404.1, on the reverse strand, counting down.
TTTCTTTGATCCATTCGCAGCACTCCATTCAGGTTTGTCACAACCTGATCTGTTCTGCATTGGCTGCCCTGTTGGCCCTCCTAATGATCCTTGGGGGTGGGGGTGGGGATATTGCAAGCAGAACTGGAAAAATTAACAAAAGGGGAAAAGAATCAGGAACACATTCTGTGAGAAGACCACTTTTCGGTGTGGTGTGCAGGTCACGCACTTAGTGATCAGCAAACCTATACAGGAGCAGAGACTGTTGAGGGGAAGACAGTGCTACCTGAATGTAGGTAATTCATTTCACCACAGAACCATAGGTGGGCCACTTAACACCCTTTGCCCACACACACCCTCCAACACCTTCAAAGGTCACAGGTCTACATGACAGCTTAGCAAGTATTGGCTAGGCTTTCTCATACCTTGTATGGAAGTAGAGGCTCCAAGTCTCTCCTCCTCCTCCTCCAGCTGTTCTGAACTTGCATGTGACATGTCCCTACATGCTCTGCTGTGCTCTGAAATTAAGTCACTGACAGCAGCAGATGCGGCTGGTGAGGTGGCAGAGCTGGGAGCACTGGAAGTGCCCACAGGAGAAGATACCCTGGTGGTCATAGTTCTGCATTTTTCCATTACTTTTATCACTGGATACTGTTACCTGTCAGCTCCATGTTCTTGGGGAACCCTGACACAGGACACAGACTGTCTGACTCACAAAGAATTGCCATCTCCCCCCCCGCCCCCTTAAACAGAAACTGATTAAGTTGCAGTGAGAGACACACCTAAAACCGTCCAGATAAGGGTGACAAAAGTGCAACAACTGCCCTGGGTCTCATTTGCATCTGAGATGGGACCAGATGACCATTCATTTACATGAGAGATGGAGAGCAGAAAACCTGAAGCAGAGACTGCAGTGAATTCTGGGATCAGAGGAGCAGGGGAGCACTGCATGATGGGGAAGCTGTGTTCCAAATGCTCATCAACCCCCACACCCAGCTCAGCATTTATCAGACCAGTTCTAATCTGGATTTACAAAGGACTTTTCCTCCCCCCCACCCCACCCCGCCCACACACACACCTCTAAGCAGAAGTAAGTTTACTAGGCATCTCGGGCCGTACATTCCCCGGTCCCACTATGGGAGGCCTATGTAAACTTAATTGGCTAAAACTCGGTTGCCGGGTTAGGGAATGCTGAGGCAATAGACCGAGTCAGAGGGGGTATGGGCAACATTTGAACAATGGTACAGGGTTCATCACAGCGTCCAGCCCGTTGGAGCCCTGACCACAAGCGTTGTCATACTTTTCCTGAGACGACTGGTGGAAGGCCTCTCCACAACAGGTTATGAACACTCCAATAAGTGCCTCAAGTCTGTTAAAAGACTATAGTAAGATCTGGAAAAGTCATGGTAAGCTGAGGCTTGTTCACAGCAAGTAAAAATCCAAAAACCCTGATGCTGCAATCTATTGTTTCTGAAGACACCAGGAGAGATCCCATCAAGTATACCTGCTATCCATAGGAATGTCAAGCTGGCTCCAAGTAGATGTTTCCTGAGTATCAATCAAGTTCCTGAGATGTTCCACCCAGATAACCCCTTGTCAATAGAAAAGACAATTTAATTTACACTATTGAGAATGCTTGGTAGAAACTGAACTGGGGGTATAAAAATCTGTAAAAGAAGCAGCAGTGTGTGTGCTGACACCACTCGCTTTCTTCTGGAGAGGCTGCAGGAGGAAGATCATCTCCCTTCAAGGACCGTGCTGAGAACTTTGACCTGTCAGCTTTGCAACCCAAGTGCCTTAGACTGGTGAGATCCCAGCTCTCCCTCTCTTTTCTCTTCTCTCTTTCTAAGCATAGATTTCTGAACTTGAACTGTATTAGTTAAGCTTGAGCTAAGTTTCCCCAAATACTTAATGAAACCAGGGTATACTGTGACTGTTTGTGTTTGTTTTTCCTTTGCATGTCTATCACTATTAGTGTCAATATATATTTCATCTACTTAGCAATAAATAACTTTTATAGTCAAACTGGTGGTAACTGGGTATATTTTGCCTTCTTTACTTCTCTTTCCCCACTTGCTCTGTAGCAACGCCCCTCTTACCTAAGCTAAAGATCCCTGTGAAGCCCAGAAATACTGTGGGGTCTGCTCATCAAGAGACTAAAAGATTGGGACGTGCTGAGTTTGAAACACATAAGGGGATCAGTTTGTACAGGCTGATTGACCCAGTTTGGCTCAGACATGCCCTGATGAACTGAATGCTGGCTCATGAGGGTGTCAACTGGACACCTGGCCGGATTCAGAGGTATTCTGTTTAACTGTGTGCTTGTGTCTGACTGTGGTTATTGTTGCTCTGATGAACTGATTCTTGGCATATGAGGATGTCAGCCTGTCCATGCTGATCAACCCGGCCAGGTCAGGCGTGTCACGTTAATCTGTGTGTGTTTGTGTATATGACTGATTTGGGGACTGGAGGAACCCAGCCCCACTGAACTGAGTCCTGCAAGATAGCTCCATTGGGGGGTGAGGGCTTGCAGAAGGGAGAGATACAGCTCCATACAGAAACACAAGTAACACAAGCAGCACATTGATAGAATTACCAAGAACCTAGCCCTAATAAATGAGCACACCCCAAAGTAGTGGGCAAATCTGGTAACAATACATATACTGATAGTAAAGAACATGCTTTATGGGGGGATGCCCAAGCACTCTGCCTTGGCAACATCCCTACAGAATTTGGTACAAAGCGACTTCACCTCGACATGACACTATTCAGGGCTTCTGTTATGTGCATGGTCCACCATTCTGCAGGAGATAGTGCAGTAAATGCTTGAGTTTTCTCTTGAGCTGATCATGAATTGATGAAGTACCTCTGGTTGTCACATAACACAGACAAGGCTTTTTACTTCCTTAAAGGTCCATAAAGACCTATACCTTCTCTTCACTGTCCTCTTGGTCTTTTGCTGTTCCTCAGCTATGTCAGGTCTGCAGGTGTACCCCCAAGTGTGCAGGGCCTGCAATTTATAGATCTTGAGCTGACCTCTGCATGGACAGGTCACCCTTCTCTCCCCCACACCCTGCCCTCATCTCTAGCTTGGAAGGGAATCTGTAGACCCTTTAAGTTGGACCCTGGTGAAGAATGGGCAGTGCTGAGCAAAGTCTATTTTCCAGTGTTGGGGGAACAGAATCTAGGGTGCAGCCACAGGGAAAGGTACAGGCACAAGGAGGGGTGGAGGCATGATTGGGGCAACCACAGGACCAGGGGTGGCAATGGTTGACCAGGGTCATAGGGAACATTTAGGGGTGGCTATCTTTGCCTCTCATTACTTGGGGCCTTGGGGAAGGGGGAGCACAGGGTCCCCCAAGGTTGAACACTGACAGAGAAGGTGCACTGCCAGCAAAGAACATTTTGCAGCTTGGAGTGGTCAACCAACATTCAAAACCCGGGGTACATGCTAGGACAACCTCAGGAACCAGGGTGTCAAAGGTTGGGTGGTGCCTTGGGAAACCATTAAGGCTGGCCACCCCTGCCATCGTCTCTATCTATGTGTGACCCCTTAATTTAGACATGGAGTAAGAATGCATAATGCTGAGCAAAGACCATATTTTAGCAATGGAGGACCAGTTTCTCAAAAGTGGGGGCAGCCCAGGATGACCTCAAGAAATAGGGTGGCATAAGACTGCATAATGCGGAGATCAGATGGCCATGGCCAGGAGAGATGAGGAGACAGTGCAAGGGATATCTATGCTGTGCAGTGTCAGGGAACTAGTTTTTTTGGGAGCAGTTTGCCCTCCACCCAGTTCAGACAAGTTTTTAAGGCTTACTTCACCTGCAGGGAAATACAGAATTCAGGGGAACCACAGGAACCTGAAAGTAGGACAACAAGTGAGAATACATAATGATGAGAGAACTTTGCCTTTGACTGACCAAAGTTTCATGAGCAGACTCAGGGTACTGAAAGTAGCTGGGTTTGTTGCCAGAATGCAGTGTTGCCCGGGTTCATTCCTCACCCGGCCAGGAGAGATGAGAAGACAGTTCAAGGGATGGCTAGGTTGGTCGGTGTCAAGGGGAAGACATAGTACTGCTGAGCACAATCAATTTTAACACTTACAATGAGAGTGATGATTCTAAGAGGAGGGTTTTGGGAGGGAGAGGCTAAGAAACTGAGAAGGTGCCTACTTTTTGGGTGTGAGTAGGACCCATATTAAAACATGGGTTTCCTGCATGGAACAGGGGCCATGAAGGACCTATGATTGCAGTGGATTAATCATGAGGTCAGGGTGAATAAATGTGTTGCTGAGTGTAACACGTTTTTTAACGCTAAGGGACATGATGGGGAAAAAATGGTGGCGGGAGGATGAAGTGGGTTAAAAAAATGGGGGTCTGGCTGTGAGACTGGAACCCATTACAACATGGGTTGCCAGGGTGGAAGCTGGTGCATACAATATCCTCGTGACATTTATGTACAGTTTGGATGAATGAATGTTATGCTGAGCGCAACAAATTTATTATCACTGTGGGGAGTGGCAAGTAAGACTATGGTGATAGGAGGGAGACATGCTCTGGAAATGTATCCATTTGCGATGCTAGACCAAAGTGTTCACAGGGGTCAGCTGGGGAGAGGATGGGGCTAGCTCAGGTGGATCTGTGCATAAATATGATCCAATTAAAGGGCCATGAGCAGGTTCAAAGAAGCACACTTTAGAAATTTGATGTTGAAGACAACGTATCAGCCAAGGAGCCAGGGATATCAGCCTCCCTGCCAGCTCCCCTCACCTGGGGCCCTATTCTTGTCCCTCTTCAGCATACACCCTTCTACCATCTAATCCTCTTGATATTTCTGCCACCCACAAAGCTCATTACCATGCCACCCATGGTGATTTTCCAGCCACTCAGTGTGGTGTGGCTGTACAGCAACCACCCCCCACCCATTCCTTGCCTCAGGCCCACCACCATCAGCAGTGAGGATGGGAATATAAGTGTTCCCATGGTAAGTGTTCCATGGGGTGGGGTGGGGTGGGGGCTTTGGGATATGGTACTATGGGAGTATAAGTGTGAACATGTCAGGCTAGCTAAATGCTGTGTCTCTCTCACAATTGCCCTCCAGCTGTATGTCACTTGACTGCAGATGCATCCACACAAACTGCTGATGAATGCTTAGTGGCACCAAGTCCATAGGTATTTAAAAGAAGGCTTTGGGAAATACTGCTGGGCACATGATAATGGGAGGGGGAAAAACTGTATAACCTCTTCTCTCTTCCCTCAGAATAGTCACCACATTGGAAAAGTTTTAATTTAGATTTTAAAGGATAATAAAGTATTATTCTATGATGTTTTTGTGTGTATACAGTCAGTTCATGAATTGGCAAATGCCTTGTGACTGGTTGCTGTTGGGGATGTTTCTTTGTCTCTTGAGGTTTATGTGTGCTTGCTTGTATGGAGTGGGGGGACAGCACAGACTTATAGTCTTGGGGTGTGGAGCATAGCTGGGGCTGTGATACTGTGAATAGTTCAAAACTTTTGGGAATATACAAAGAAAGACAATTTACAAAGCCTTAATTCAAGGTTTGGACATAGAAGTGCTATGATGAGCGGACAATATATTTCCACTGATGGTGTCCCTAAAAAGCAGGGGGTAATGGGAGATGTAGTAAAATATAGTATATAGTTGGGCAGGCAAGATCAGGAAGACAGAAGTCAGCATCAGGGAACTGGATGCCAGCCAGACGTGGTGGAATCCAAAGTTGGGGACCGTTTCTGAATATGTATTGGTGAGCAAAACACCTTTAACAGTGCTGAAGGAAATGGCTCCATAAAAATGGTGCTGCGTGGTCATTTGGATGAGGAAACACTGATATGGACAACAGGGGCTGTCCTTTGATGGGAGCAATGATTAAGACATGGGAGCAGCAGAGTCAAACTGGATGCCAGCAGTACACAGCGGAGACAAAAAAAAAAGTGCTTTTCTAAGTGATACCAATTGTTTTTGCACAAGAGAATTTCCCATTAAAAACTGGAGTCTTGTACTCAAGGGTGCCTAACATAGGTCAAGACAAATACTCCTAGAGGCACCAGCACACATTGAAGCTGTGACTAAAGTATATTTCAGGTATACCAACAGAAACTAATTTCAGTACAAAAAAAAAAGATTTTAATTAAATTGATTCATTTATTAAAGAGCAAGAAATGATCCATAGGCAGATTCCTGTGTCGGGCTTTGCAGCAGCACTTGCTGTGAAAAGGAATTCATTACACAAAAAACCCCTAACAGCTTACCTGCAAAGTACATGAAATTACAAGTGAATTTAAGCAGCACCTGGTGGCCAAAGGACGTCAGAACACAAAGTCACAAATTTACCTGCATGTGAAATGCATGTGCATGAATTATCACAATACAAAGAAGCTTCCTAGTGTTAGAAATATTATTGAAAATGCATTATCAATAGTGTTGTTAGAACAGCACAGCTGCCAGCTCTCCCTGGTGGGAGGGGGAGGTTGGAGGAGAAGCTGCTAAGGGCTCTTTGTATTAAGGTATCACTCTCTCTCTGTTTTGCAAATTTACTATCTCTTTGTTACAGTAAAGCATATACTCCTTAGCGTTCTCATGCAGATAAGAGTAAATTGCAATTTTTAATAGTCCTGTCCTTGGAGCAGAGAAGGTTTGAACTTTTGGTAACCTAAAGTACTTTCTGAGCAGGCGCAATTAGCTAATGCATATAAGCCTATCCGCCCCGCATACTTAAGTAGTTAATTATAATGCACATGCGACGGATGACGTGACGTCATTTCATATATGTTTGTATGAACCAGAAATGAGTTGTAAGAGTTCCTGCTTCTGCACACGTGTTCAGGAGAGAGGGGATAAAGCCTGTTGAGAAGTTGTCCCCGCGGGCAGAGTGTGGTCTTTTGTCTTCGCTCTGACCCTATTTGCAAATATATACCTTTTGTGTTGCTAATGGAGTGTGTCTGAGACTGAGAGTTCTTCGCCTCCCGAGAAATGAACCGCAGCCATTTCTGCAACACTAGAACAATTGGCCACAGTCAAATTAAAAGATATTGGAGGTGGTCTAAGTTGCTGTGATCAATCAAAATCGGTCATGAAAAGAAAACAATGCACGTGTACATGGTTATGCCATTATGTTTCATAAATGGCAGTTTTTTGTAATGTTCAGTAATGTGTATGAGGATGACTTGTAACATGTACAAATGCCCATTCTCAGGCATAGAGTACATGCCAGTCTGCCTCTCACTTCTTTCTCTTTGCAGGTCTGGTTTATTCTTCCCACTAGTCTTCCTCTTCTCTTCAATCAGTGTTTCATTTCTCATTTCTCCTTCCTCACCTTCTCTTCTCCTCTCCTCTTGTTCTTCATGCTGACTGGATTCTTCCCTCATTGATTTATTCAATAAAGCCTCCTCCAAAACCACTGATCCCACCACACCTTTCTTTCCTACCTTCTTTCATCCCTTCTTCCCCACCTTGTTCCATCCTCATCAGATTCTGGATCTTCACTTCTGCTCTCTGATTATTTTCTCATCTTTTGGTCTGCTTTCCCTTCCTTAAGCATCACTTTTCTCTCCAAGACCACTGCTGATGCTGTTCTGAACTCCTCCTCCATCCTGGTGTTCTGTCACTATCACCTCTATCAATTGTAGCATTAATCCAGGCTGTATATCAGGCCTCCACCCAGCCACTACACTTGATCTAGGACAAGTATAATGTATGCGTTGTGCAATGTAATGCATTGTGTCCATTGAAAACATGATATGTGTGGAACAGAAGGGAAGCAACCCTGTGAAGTCCCACCGATTGGGACCATGGGCTACAAAGCCCAGAGGCACCTGGAAGCAGGAAGGTAAAGTGATAAGAAACCCTGCAGAGCTCTGCTGCTGTGATGCTGGACTGCAAATCCCAGAGTCCTAAGGAGCAGCAGGAAGAGGAAGTGAATGGATAGCTCAGGCTTCCTACATGCCACATGTTCCAGGTGGTATGGTGAATGAGACTGACTGAAGGAGAGGGAAGCCTCCGCACAGCACAGATAAACCACGGAATGACTGCACATGATCCCCAACCTAGAGAGCTGCACACAGTGACTTTGGACTAAAGGTTCGTTTTTGGGGACACTTCCAGAGGTCGGAGGAGTCTGTATGTGCTGAATGTATTAGCTCAGTGGTACTGACCACTGCCTGTTTACTTGCCCTCTAAATGTCTGTTGTTATGCTTTGAATGCCTATTTACCTGTGTTTGTCCCTTCCTGTTGGCTGTGACCCTAATCTGTAGGCCACTCTATATAAAGTGAGTAAACCCCTCATTGGCTGCAATGATTGTGCTTGACACTGCAGGGATTTGCTACAACTGGTGACAGTTGTCACAGGTCATAAGGTGCTGGGCAAACTGTTGTAGTGAGTGCATAGTATTGTCATTGTGTGGGCTTTGAGCAGGTGACATGTATGTCCTGTCAGACCAACCTGGTGGCTTTCTACGATCAGATTACCAGATCATTAGATGCAGGGGTAGCAGTGGATATAGTCTTCCTGGACTTCCTGAAGGCATTCGACACTGTCTCTCACCCCGTTCTCATCAAGAAACTGGGGGACTGCAGTGTCGACACCCACACAGTCAACTGGGTCGCCAACTGGCTGGAGGGCTGCACCCAGAGGGTGGTAGTGGATGGGTCCTTCTCAACTTGGAAGGATGTGGGCAGTGGGGTTCCGCAGGTCTCGGTCCTCGGGCCCGCACTGTCCAACATCTTCATCAGCGACTTGGACGAGGGGATAAAAAGCATCCTGTTCAAATTTGCTGTTGACACTAAGATGTGGGGGGATGTGGGCACACTAGAAGGAAGCATCAGGCTACAATCAGACCTAGACAGGTTGTAAGGTTGGGCGGATGTGAATAGGATGGGATTCAACACAGACAAGTGCAAGGTACTGCACCTGGGGAGGAACAACTGGCACCATACCTACAGGTTGGGAAATTCCCCTCTTGTCAGCACGGAGGTGGAAAAGGATCTTGGAGTCATCATTGACTCCAAGATGAACATGGGCTGGCAGTGTGGGGAGGCAGTCAGGAAGGCCAACCACACCTTGGCATGCATCCACAGATGCATCTCGAGCAGGTCCAAGGAGGTGATCCTCCCCCTCTATGCGGCACTGGTCAGGCCACAGCTGGAGTACTGCATCCAGTTCTGGGTGCCGCACTTCAAGAGGGATGTGGACAGCATGGAGAGGGTCCAGAGGAGGGCCACTCGTATGATCAGGGGACAACAGGGCAGGCCCTATGAGGAGAGGCTACGGGACCTGAACCTGTTCAGCCTCCAAAAGAGAAAGCTGAGGGGGGATCTAGTGGCCTGTTATAAACTAGTCAGGGGGGATCAGCAGGCATTGGGGGAGTCCCTGTTCCCCCGAGCACTGCCAGGAGTGACCAGGAATAACGGTCACAGCCTGGCAGAGGGCAGGTTTAAGCTAGATATCAGGAAGCGCTACTTCACGGTCAGCACGGCTAGGATCTGGAACCAACTTCCAAGAGAAGTGGTACAGGCTCCTACCCTGGGGGTTTTTAAGAGGAGGTTGGATGAACATCTTGCTGGGGTCATTTGACCCCAGTATTATTTCCTGCCATGGCAGGGGGTCAGACTAGATGATCTACTCAGATCCCTTCCAACCCTAGAAACTATGAAACTATGCTGCAGGGGGAGGAGTGCCTCCCACAGAAAAGGAAGACACACCAGCCCCACCTCCTAGTCAAAGGCTCATATTCAACCCTGTGCCCTCTAGTGGGGAACAACAAGAGTGGGATATCTGGCATGCACAATTTGAACTCAGAGCTAAGGTAAATGAATGGGGTGAGGCTGGCAAGCTAGACTCCCTAGATCTGCTACTCACAGATATATACTGTGCTCAGACAATTAGCTATAAAGACCTTCCCACCGTTGATCTCAGATGTACATGACAGACTTGCCCAGGACCATTTTGTACAACATGCCGGTAGTGGAAAGGTGAAAGTTAACCTTTGGCTGGGAAGACCCCAGAGCCTGGAGGCAGCCATACACCTAGCCACTGACTTGGCCACGGGTGTGGCTGAGCACAGAAGAGTAGGGGAAAGTGGAGTCTTTCCTCACCTATGCAGACCTGTGATGTGTGTCTAGCTGAGTGGAAGAGAACTGAATTTTCCCCACCTAGCCAGACTCACTGGGTATGGGTCTGGCTGCATAGGAAAAGTTCGACAGAGGTAAAAGATATTCAACACAGTAATGCAGCAGAGTCTATTACCATTTTTAGTTGTGCCACTGATTTTCCTTTCATGTGGCACAATGAAGGGACATGGTTGTCATGGATGACTTAAACTACCCTGACATCTTCTGGGAAGAGCACTCAGCAAGGTCTAACCATTCACATAGGTTTTTAATCTGTATGCAGAACCTTCACCTAACACAGGAGGTATACAGTCCCACTAGAGGAAACACCTTACTGGACCTGGTGTTGGCTACAAGGGATGACCTGCAGATACAAGGTAACCTAGGGCAAAGTGACCACCAATTGATTGAATTTACTATCTGGCAAAGGGTGGGAAAGATAACAGTAGGGCAGAAGTGCTAGACTTCAGAAAGGCCAACTTGATTATGCTCAGGAGATTAGTTAGTGAGGCACTGATGATCAGGAGTATTGGTGAGATGGGAGTCCAGCAGGAGTGGTCATTCCTAAAGGCACAGAAAGAGACAATCCCATTGTACATGAACTGGGGCAAAGGGGCCAAGAAAACCTCCTGGATGAAGAGGGAAATCCAGGAAAGACTACGGGAGAAAAAAGAGGCATACAGGCTGTGAAAGCAGGGTGCAACTGTCAAGGAGGAGTATACCTACTTGGCTCACACTTGCCAGTTAGAAAGGCCAAAGCTGCAATGAAACTTAGGCTGGTGACAAAAATTAAAGACAGCAAAAAGTTCTTCTACAGCTATATAGGAAGCAAAAAGAATGCACAGGGTACCATAGGACCCCTACAGGGCAGAATAGGGCAGATAGAAGGGACAAAGCTGAGCTCTTCAGTGAGTTTTTTGCTTCCATATTCCTCAACATGGGTCAGGACATATCTCCCAAATGGATTATAGACAAGCACAGGAGAGAAACCAGCCCACCAACTGTTAGTGCCAACTTAATGAAAGGACACTTGGAGGGGCTGAATGTGTTTAAGTCAGCAGGCCCAGATGATCTTCATCCAAGCGCACTGAAGGAATTGGCCAGTGTCATAGCAGAACCCCTGGCAAGGTTGTTTGAGCACTCATGTTCCTCAGGTCAGGTCCCAGAGGATTGGAAAAGGGCCAAGTGGTCTCTATTTTCAAAAAAGGGAGGAAGGAGGATCCAGGTAACTATAGGCCAGCTAGTCTCACCTCCATCCTTGGAAAAACCTTTGAAAAAATTATTAAGGATCACATTTGTGGGAGTCCAGCAGGAAAAATAATGGTGAAGGGCAACCAGCATGAATTTGTAGCAGGTAGATCCTGCCTGACTAACCTTGCTTCCTTTTTTATGACCAGGTCAGAAAATGCTTAGATGTAGGGGATGAGGTAGATAGTATCTAAATGAATTTTACATCTATTTTATTGTGGGAAAGCCATGCCCAAGACATAAGATTTGCATTTAGGTCATGGTTCAATACAGTGCTTGAAAAATATTTAACTTTAAATCTGTAGTTAAGGATAAACATATGCATTGGTTTCTGTTGAACTGGGGTCTTTGGCCTAGACCCAGAAAGGCTCATAGAGTGAATTTAAGTGTCTAAATTAAAGTCTGTGATCCTGAAAACTCCTCCTCACCTGCTGCCTAGTCCTGGATTTTATAGATGCCTCTATTTTTAGATGACAATTTTATAGACGCCTCTATTTTCAACATCCAAGTGTCCTGGGACACTTTTAAATGTGCCCCAACACATTATGATTAGCCACATCTGATGATGAATTGAGTCTGCTGTAGTGTTCTAATCAGAATGCTCCAGTGTGCTGCAGTGTCTTCTGCATTCAGCATCCCATATTGCAAAATGGCAGTGGGGACACTAACTAAAGCTCATGGAAGGAGCTTTCATTAAAGTTCCCCTACTGCCATTTTGAAATGCAAGACACTGAATACATCAGTCGCTGCAAGCATTTTAATTAGAGCAGCTCCAAGGAGCTGCTGTAATTAAAATGCCTCCTTCCCAAACCTCAAAGCATGTGTATAGGCAGTTGGGGAGAAGTAGGGAGTATACAGTAGGGCAGCTGATGGTGGAGGAAGTAAGGAAGCAAGCAGTGGGAGAAGCATTCAAGGATAGGGAGCAGGGGACAGGTAGTAGGGGGCAGGCAATGTGAATACAGTGTGAGGTCCTGCCTTGTGACCCTGTGGCCCTGCCACCTGCCCATTCACATTTACCACTCTCTTGTGCCTGCCCCCTCCCCCCTCAGCCTTAGGCCCCTGTTCCCTCCCCCCATTTCCCTCTGCCCTCCCACACTACTGTTGCCATCCACAGCCTCAGGTCCCCATCCTCCTTTCCCCATTCCCTCCAAGCCTCTACTCCACACCTGCCACTGCCCCTCCCTTACCTTTGCTCTGCATCATCCCTGCTGCAGCTTGGGGCACTGATCACAATTCCACCAGCATGCTACAGATTGCAGCAGGGACAGAGCCTGAGAGTGCCAGAGCAAAGATGGCAGGGGCAGAAGTGTCATGTGGAGAGACAGGGGGAAGCCAGTGTGGGGTTGGGCTCAGAGCCACAGCCACAGCAGCTGCCTGCCCTCTCTAACTCTTACTTGATTCTAAGAAGAACGGTTCCCCCCCCATTACATGGAGAACAACTCTCATCTTGGAACTGAGTATGGTAGTTTCACCAATGAGGGGTTCAGTATTGCAGGCACGCTCACAGCATGCCTGTGATTTCTTGATCAACATAAACCATTGCTTTCTTTTAAGACACATCTGAAGAAAGTGATGATGCGTTACCAGAAATTTTAGTAATTCTGCCTGTTTCTGTAGTTCTGTTTTTTCATGCTTACTTAAAAGAGGAAATGCAGGTAGTAAGCAGCTGACTGTGAGATATCTAGCACTAAGCAATGGTTACTTTAGTATGAGTCAGACTATGGAAGGTAGTAACTGGAGTGGTAGATTCTCTCAGTGCCAGGAAGTGAACAGCCAGATCTGGGGGCCAGTCGGGGACCGAAGTTACTGGATGAGGCAAAAGACAGAGTTCAGGCATGAGCTGAGCCAGATCCAGAGGCAAGTACAGTCTACAAGCTCTATGGATCAGGAAACCAGGAGGTCAAAAAGAGAGTGAAATCTACAAGCAATCTAAGTCAGGAAACCAGGAAGCCAAAAAGCAAGTCAGTCAGCAGAGTGCAGTCTAGGATCAGAAAAATCCCTGCTGCTCGGAGACTTGATGTTCATCTCCCTATTTTTATATAGGGGAAGTCAAAGTTTGGATGATAGGAGCCAATCACTCATGTATTACGGAGTAGGCAGAGTCTTGAGAACTGCTGGATTTTTTTAACAGGCCCAGTCCAGTTTCTGAAAATAACAACAGGATGGCAGGTTGTAGTAGATCAGGGGTTGTCAACTAGGGGTACACGTAACCCTGGGGGTACTTGGGAAGGCCCCAGGGGGTATATGGCCGTGGCGCAGAGAAATGGGGGTACTTGGGAAGTGGTGGCGCAGAGAAGTGGGGATACTTAGGCATGGGAAAGCAGCACCTGGCAGCAACACAGAGTGCATAGATGGCAGCAGTGGCTGCATGGAAGCTGTCCGCACCACCAGCTTTGTGTCTGGCCATCTGTCAGCACCCACCTCCCCTGCTCCTTGGCCAGCCATCAGTACTGCCCTCCCACCCCCCCTGCTCTACCAGAAAGGGGACCCTGATTAATCATCATATGTTGCCATGGGGTAATAATTTCCTATCCCAGATGCATATTTTGTGCAGTATCTTAAAGTTAATTAATTATTTAAAAAAAATCTTTTTAGGACATTGTCACTGGCACCACAGTACACAATATCCCCAAAGAGCAGCCAGTGTACATGAATGGTTTGTTCTCTGTGGATGAAAAACTGCCCAGGGTAACATGTTACCCCAGGCGTGTATGCATTTTTCCATATGGGGTAACAACTTACCCCAAGCCCATGTTAACACATTGGGGTAGCTTGTTAAAGAAGGGTGGAAGGGTGTTTATATCTGAAATTGAGCAAAGAACAATTTTTACAACAACTTAGTTGGCCTAATAAAAGATATCACATTTATCCAAAGAACCTTGTCTGCCACAATTTTGATGAAGCATTTACCAGGAAGCCAACATGAAGGAAGGAAAAGGAGTAAGGAGGCGTTGTTTAAGTTTTTCCCACCTCTACCACTTCAGTGTTTGACTATGAAATGGAATGCTACAACAGTATTGTGGCACCAGAAACCTGTAGTACCTGGCACTTTTGGTACATTAGCTGCATCCAGATGTTCAGATTTCTCTATTTAGACAAGTCAGGATGTAGATAAAAGTTACATTTGTAACATGATTAGTGCTCTACAGCCATGCCATGACACATGCACAGCTGCAGAGTGCTTTTAAACTGGCCAATCATGTGAAAAATTAACCCTTCTCAAAGGAGGTATCATATGAAGGTGTTCTGCTTTAGAGCACCTCAGGGAATTTATGTACTCTAGGGTTAATTTGTTGTGCAATTGGGGCTGGGCTGATGCAGCCCATTCCCACCCATGGGGCTGTCAGAAGGAAGGGAGGGGAAAGCCAGCAGCAGCTAGCTGCTGGCTGGGCTTTGATCACCCTGAGCTGGAATGGGGGTGGGTGGATCAGAGTGGGTGGATGCCCACTGCTGCCCCCAACCCCCCCAGCTCAGGCTGGGTGAATCAGCCAGTTTGCTGCTGTTGGCTTCCCACCCCCCCTTCCCTTCCTGCTGACAACCCCAGAGCTGGGGGAATGGTAGGACTGGGGAGAGGAGCAATTCCTTAGCTGGCTGATTGCCTGCAGGCAGGATTGATCTCCCCACACCCAACAGGTGAACATCTGTTGCTCTAACTCTAGTTTTATGTAAAGTGCCATGAGTTAAAGCATAGGCCTGCACATTAGGGCTGTGCAAGTCTTCGGACTGTGCTTTGGATCTGGAGAAACTTTGCATGCTTTGGCATCTGAAGCAGCATGTTTGGATTGAAGTGCTGGCTTCTTTAGACTTTCTGAAGAGGTTTGGAGCTTCTGAACCACTTCGGAAAAGCTTTGGAGCTGTCTCAGAGATCCAGCCATAGGGTATAATGGGGAATCAATGAAATATCAATAACTTTGTTGGTTTTTGTCTGATTTGGATGAAACTTGCAGGAGTGGTAGCTTCTGCTGAGAGCATGAAGCCTGCCAATTTTTGAGAATATCAGTGCAGGGGCTTGGGGGAAACTGCACCCCAAATTCTTGAAAGCAAAACTTATGTCATATGTATGTGTTAAGACACAGTGGGGTCAAAACTGTGGACATGCTAGCCCCTGCTGTGGCCACAAAGCCTTCCAAGTTTCAAGGAGGTAAGTGCAGGGTTTTGGGGGGGAACTGCACCTCAAGCTGAGGAAAAGCAAAACTCATGACATGGGTTATACTGTGTGTGTTAAGGTGCAGCAGGGTGAAAGCTGCAGGGATGGTAGCCCCTGCTGTGGCCATGATGCCTGCCAGCTGTCAAAGAGATAGGTGCAGGGGGAGTCTGGCTTCTGGGGCCCTGAACCCCTAGCTGCTGACAGGCAAAACTCGTGACACGGGTGCTTGTGCAACTGTGTCTATTTTGGAACAGTTGATTGTCTGTATTGATTATTTCCTCTCCCTAGTTTGTGCTTTTGTAGGTATTAATCATTGCTCATTAACTCATTAACACCTACAAAACCAAAGACTAAGGAGAGGAAATAATCAATACAGACAATCAACAGCCCCAAGACAGACAGACAGTTGCACAAGCACCTATGTCACGAGTTTTGCCTGTCAGCAGCTAGAGGTGCAGGGCCCCAGAAGCTAGACTTCTCCTGCACCTATCTCCTTGAAACCTGGCAGGTTTTGTGGCCTCAGCAGGGGCCACCACCCCTACAGTTTTCAACCTGTTGTGCCTTAACACATCTGTGTCACAAGTTTTGCTTGTCAGCAGCTTGAGGTGCAGTTCCCCCCAAACTCCTGCACCTATTACCATGTGGGTGGATGCTTGGACAACTGCCTCTGTCTTGGGGCACAGGGGGGTTAAATCTAGTGCAGGCCTGAGTGCTGGGCCCTGCCAGGCCATGAATCCTGCCAGCTGTGTGTGTCCTAGTGCAGGCCTGAGTGCTGGGCCCTGCCAGGCCACAAAGCCTGCCAGCTGTGTGTGTCTCGCTGGGGGAGTCTGTCATCCAGGGCCCTGCACCCCAAGCTGCTGACAGGCAAAACTTGTCATGTGGGTGGGTGACATTGTGTATGTGTTAAGGTGCACCCTTCCTGGCACTGGGGCCTTTGCATTACACAGCAGTGTGCCCCACTGAGGCCTCCTCCTCCCCTACAGTCTCACGCCCAGTCCTCTGCTTTGCATGACAACAGGTAAAATAACTTAGCTGGCTTAACACCAGTAGCATCAGCAGCAGCATCAAAAGTACCCAAACAGAACTGTCACAGAACCTTTCTTTTTATAAAGGAATTGACAGCAAGAAGTAAAGATGTTGTGTTGTGTTGGACATATTATGTTCTTCATGGTGTGTTATGGCTTATCTCATGTTTTTATGTCTATATGTGTGTAACAGGTTTCTCATTGAGACCCTGTTGCTAAAAGAATGGGGGCAGCTGGAAATAATTACACCATGAGGAAGGCGGGCCCCCGGCCCTAAGGAGCCAATGGCGGCTAAACCCTGGAGGATAAAAAGGAGAGAGAGAAGAGGAAAGGTGCCTTTGGGCACCACAGAGAGAGAGGAGCTGTGAAGGAGATGCTATACAGAGAAGGATCCCAGAGGAAAGATCCCCTCTGGCTGGATTGGCTGGAGCAGGGGGAGCCCAGAGCCCAGACCCACGCTTTAACTTACCAAGAGTCAGTGAGAACAGTGGTGAGTGCGAGGAAGCACAGGGCCGCGCTGCGGGAACAGCTGCGGTGTGCCCCAGAGAGCAGAGAGGCTACTTAAGCTGAGGGGGCGGCGGGAGTGACACCACCTGCCCAGATCCTGGACAAGACACAGCCACCTCTAGACCCAAGGGGAGGGGGACACAGGGGGCCGAGAAGGCGAGTCCCCGACTGCAGCAGAACCGCAGAGCCTGCATGCTGAAGCCGCACGGCAAAAAAAGACAAGCAGCATTTCTAACAAGCCGCTAATTAGCGGTGGGAACAGAGCAAAAGGAAACTTTTCTTTGTTTTTCTTTTTACTTTCTTTCAATTATGAGGGAGTGGGCTAGGACTCAGGCAAGACTGAGAAACCCAGAGACTCCCTTCACAG
This sequence comes from Crocodylus siamensis, assembly GCF_052110815.1. Classification (NCBI taxonomy): domain Eukaryota; kingdom Metazoa; phylum Chordata; order Crocodylia; family Crocodylidae; genus Crocodylus; species Crocodylus siamensis. The sequence goes on along the minus strand of NC_143404.1, from coordinate 39,952,766 downwards.
GGCAGGGGATGTGGAAGGGACCCTGCGGGCATTGATCATTCAACACCGCCACAAGCAAGTAGACACACTACCTCACTTACTGTCCCAAGTAGGGGGCTGGGGATCCTCTGCTGAGTACAGAGGGTGACCCAGCGGAGACCCAGGATTAACCCTTTGGACTGTGATTTCCCCCCCTCCCCAAGAGGGGAATTCCCTGTTAAACCTGCAAACCACTGAATAAAAGCAGAAAGGAGAAAACTAAGTTATTTTAGCATGGTACTTCCTGCAGGTACTTCCTCTGGTAACAATCACTTCCTCCCTATTTTATTTCTTTAAGATCCAAGTTGTGACAGGTGGGAAACACAAGGATAGAGGAGGTACTCCATGGACATGGTGACAATGTGTATTATGAAAAAAAGGAGTACTTAAAAAAAATTTATCTTTGGAAGCTTTAGGGTTAAAAACCCCTTTGTCAGGATGAGGAAGTACCTGCAGTTGGTCCTGGATGCAAGGAATAGTAAAGAAGCCAGAGGCTGGCCTGGCCCAAAATGCAGGCAAAAAAGCCAGTCAGTGAAAATGGAAATGGAGGCATCAGGGGATGAGGGACAGGCTGGGGTTGTGTGGGGGAGAAGGGGATGTAGCAGCTCAGGTAAAAGTGCAGAGGTGCCTGGGGTGTCAGATGTCTGGCAGGTCGCAGTGTGCCAGAATTCCACTGTCTATTTTGAGTCAATGAGTTTGTGTACCTACTACCTAGGAGGCTGATGAAGTGCAGTTCATAGGCCCAGCTCTGAAAAGTGGTTTGCATTGTAATTTGTTCCCTCTTAGGATCAGGCCTGAGAGACTGGAGGCAGAGTGTTTTTTTGGTGAGGAATGTGCCCCAGCAACCAGCAAACATCAGGCCTGTCAAAGACGTGACAGGTCTGGGCATTCCCCAGCCAGGACTTTGTGCATGCATTCATTAGCTGGAGGTTATGGCACCTCCTACCACCTTTCACCAGGGGATCATTGGTCCTGGCATTTATGGGGCTGATGCTCTGCCAGCAGTCCCACCAGGCCTCCCTACCCTGGCAGGGTGCAGTTTTCGTGGTCATGCCCAGGACCTGGGGCCTCCTCCTTCCACATAGCCCCAATCCCATGCCTCCAAATTTGTCCTGGCAGGGGAATGAGCTCAGCAGGGACATGTTCTTCCCCTCCTGGCTGGTGATGCAGTTAGTGCCCCCTCCAGCTGACAGAGGGACATTACTTGGCTTTTCAAAAGCTCAGAAAAGGAAATTGGTGCAGATGGAGTGAGGAGGGTGGCATTCAGTCCATCTGCAGGTGGAGCTTGGGGAACCCCAGTAGCGGGAGGTTCACCTTTAGGAAATCAAGCTGCTCCACCAACGTAGGATCCAAGCAGGTGCAGTGGGGTGTGACAACATCCCCAGCAATGCTGAACACCTTCTCACTTGGAACACTGGTCGGTGGACAGGACAGGTGTTGCCAGGCAACCATGGCTAGATCCTGCCACATCTGCCTGCAGTTTGCCCAGTAGGCCAAGGGATCACAGTCCAGTGGCTCCACTTCCTCAGTGAGATAGGTAGCCACTGAACCCTTGGCGCTACCTGTCTGAGGCTGGGGTCTGGTACATTTGGACCCCAGCATTGAAGCCATGCCCTTGGCCCACATTGGCAGTGGCTGGCGTGGAGGAGACTGGCGGGTGCTGGTGCTGGCACCAGTGCTGGTGCTGGGAGTGCTGGCAGGGGAAAGTGGATCCCCCTCTTCCACATCCCCTCACCTCTGCACTTCGGCCTCCCTGACTTTGTTCACCAGCACCTGCGTCCAGTGATCAAGGGTTTTGGGGCTGCCAGTGCACATGCTCCCCTTCACCCTCAGGTTGCATTTGCCTGCCATCATTTAGACCATACTGTACCGCAAGGGATCCAGCCATCTCCTGATGCCCTCCTTCAGCCGCCTCACCAGTGCCTGCATGTTCGGTGACACTGGCTTGCCCCAGCCAGGAACATTGATCCCTTGGAACTTCTCCATTTGGTTCTCCAGTTCCCTCACTAGGGGGATCACCTAGCTGAGGATGGCATTGCCAGCTCTAAGGGTTTCAGTGGCCTCGAGAAAGGACTTGAGGACCACCAAGATCTGGGAGATGGTATCCCACTCAGCTCTGTTTAGGGGGGCGCTAATCCCAATCTCCCCAAGCAGGGCCGTCTCATGGATGGCCTTCTGTTGCTCCACCAGCCTTTTGAGCATCAGGTATGTGGAGTTCCACTGAGTCTCCACATCCTGCATGATTCTGTGACGTGGGATGCTCAGCTCTGTCTGTTTCTCCCACAGCATCTTGTTCCCCTTGATGCTATGGTAGAAGTAGCCTACCACCTTCCTGCATTTAGAAATCAGCTGGCTTGTAGCAGTATTGGTGGCAGCGCCATCACCGTCAACCCTGTCCCCCTCCAAGGCATCCCTCACTATTAGGTGCAGCCTGTATGCCACATAGTGGATGCCAACAAAGTTGGCATCATGGACAGCCTTCACCATATTGGCCCCATTGTTGGTGACCATGAACCTGAGGGGAAGCTCGACCTGCCCAACCATCCACCCCTGCATCATGTGGTTCATGGCCCCCATGATCTCCCTTGCTGTGCGGGACTCATCCAGCACCTCAGCTTGCAGTAGAGCCTGCCGAGAGCCTGACTGAGCGCACCAGTGCCCCGTGAGGGAGAGGTAGGCATGATCACCACCCCAGCTGTTCCAGATGTCAGAGGTAAAGTGCAAGGCTATCTGCGGCCCTGCCTTGTGCAGGTCCTCCCTCAAGTACTCCCTGCATGCCTCATACAGGGAGGGTATCACCGCCCTGCTAAAGGTGGTATGTGCGGGCACTTTGTAAAATGGGACCAGAAGTGCTATGAACCGCCTGAACCCTGGCCGCCCAACTAGGGAGAAGGGCTGGCTAACCAGAGCAAGCATCTCCCCAGTGCTCTGGGTGATCTTGCTCGCCTTGGGAACACAGCCCCCTTTCTGTTCACCTTTCCCCCCCTGGTCCAGGGTGGCCTGCCTCTGCTTTGGAGGTAAGAGAGCTTTGGAGTGAGTGGGACACTTTCCTTTCAGCACACTCACACTGGTGCCAGGCTGAGCAGCAGGAAGAAGGGCAAGGGAGTGGTGCCTCCTCAGATGCAGCAGGATGGCCGTGGTAGAGAAGTGTGTCATGTCCTTGCCACGGCTCATGTGCCTTCAGTAGTACTGGCAGATGGCAAACTTGGGATCATCTGTCACCTCAAAATAATCCCACACTACACTACTCCTCTGCTTCTGGGTTGAGGGCGAGGATCCTGCCTTTTCCCCCTTCTCATTAGGCTGAGGCTGGACAGCAGCAGGAGCTGCCTCCACAACCTCAGCTTCATCCCAGGTGCTGCTTTCCAGAGGAAACCTGGGTCTAGGGGAAACTTGAGAGGTGTGGAGCACAAACTCTGATTTCCCCTCAGTCCCCAGAAGTGCTTGAGTCAGCACGCTCAGCATCCCTGGTTCCAGCTCCAGCTCCTCCTCTGGCAGTGGGAAGCTCACACTGAGAGCTGAAATTGTGGTGGAAGAGGCAGTGATTCCACTGCTGGTGCCCACTTCTGGACTGAGCGGAGGTGGTGCAGGTGCAGGGATATCAGGTGCAGACACTGCTCCCACTGCCTGGCTTCCACTGGCAGCATTGATGTCATGGCTGCTCAGGAATAGAATGTGTCTGTGTGTTGGGGTGGGGAGGGGGCTTGCAGCTCTAGCTCTCCCACTACCCCCTCTCCTCTTCTGTCAGAAGACCTGGCACCTGCCTTTCCAGCACGCTTCATATTGATCTTTCCTGTGCTGCAAAAGGTCTGTGTGTGTATGAGAATCCTTTTGTATCTCTGTCTGCCTTGTTCTCCTGTGAATATCTGTCTTGTTCTGCTGTGAAAAATATTATCTATATGTCTTCATGTGTCTCTATATATTGTCCGTCTTCTGCAGTGAATATTATCTGTGTGTCTTCATGTGTCCGTTTGTCTTCTGCTGTGAATAATATTATCTGTGTGTCTTCTTGTGTCTCAGTATATTATCTGTGTCTTGTTCTTCTGTAAATATCTGTGTGTCTTCTTGTGCTGTCAATATATTATCTGTCTGTCTTCTTCCGCTGTGGTTTTTTTCCTATATTCTGGGTCTCTATGTATGTGTGTGCATGCATGCATGCATGCATGCAATCTGTGCCTCCCTGCACAGTGATAGATAACACTGGCTGGGAAAACACAACTTTCTTTTTGAAAAGTTTCCAAAAAAAGAGCAAATATAAATTCAAAGAAATAAATTGAATTGTATTACTAATAATAATTGAATAGAAAAGCTAAGCTAAACTAAGGTAAAAACCTACCCACTCCTTCATAACAAGAAAAAAGGGCAGGCTTTTATGCTATTTTTAGTCCCACTCCACAGAGGCTGCCATTGGAAAGGTGCCCAGGGAGAAATCCTTCTCACTGGCTGCCTACAGATGTCAGTCTTCCCCCCTTGCTCTCCCTCCCTCCCCCGCTCTCACTCTCCATACCTTCCCCACTCCTCCTGCCTCTTCTAATTTCCTTAAAATGGCTGAAGCAGTTCTGAAGCAGATAGGAAGTGTTTTGGATGCCCTGACCTGCTCTGGGTACCATTCCTGGGACCCTGCTTTGATCCAGAAGTGTTGCTTCGGATGCTGAAACATCAGATCCAAAGCAGGATCTGAAGACTTGCACAGTCCTAGTAGATAACTATCTGGAAGCAAGCTGTTTTGCATAGGTTACAATGCATAGAGCTCCAGGAAACTGGTTAACTAGGAACTTCAACAGAGCTCAATAGGCTTAAGCAGAGGAAAGCAGGCTGATAGGGCTGTGCGAAGCTTCAGGTGTTGATTCGATTCAGAGGAGATTCAGCGGCTGAATCTCTGAATCCGAATTGAATCAGGGAACCAATTTAAAGCTCCAAGTTGATTCAAAACTCTCTGAATCTTCAGAAAAGATTTGGAAAGCTTTAATGATTCGGACTGTCCCCAGTGGCTGCAGCTCACTCTGAGCTGGTAAGTACTAGGGGCGGTGGAGGATACCATGGAGGGACCCCTGCCTGCCCCCTGCTAGCCTCACTCCCTCAGCCCCACTCCCCCATGGCTGCCCTGCCCGCCCCAGGGCCTGGTACTTTAAAGAAAAGCTCTGGTGCTCACTGGGTGCTGCCAGTTGGGGGGGTGATCCCCACTTCCCCCACACTGCATGGGGGGGGGCTCTGCACAAACCCCTCGACCCCCCCTTGCTCCCCCAGCCCCCCCATGGGTGCCCTGCTCAGGCCAGCTCTTGCCCTTTAAGGAAAAAAAAGTTGAGAAAATCCCCAGGACTCACCACTCCTGCAGTGGCCTCAGGGCTTAAGGGGGCTTGTGCAGAGTCCCTCATGTGGAGCGGGGCACTGGGGGCAGGGGGGATCACCCATCACCAGCAGGAGCTATGAGTGCGGGGCTTTTGTTGTTGTTTTTTTTTCTTAAGGGGCTGGAGTTGGCCTGGGTGGGAGCAACTGTGGAGGACTGGGGGAGCAGGGCAGGGTTGAGGGGCTCATGCAGAGCCCCCATACAGCATGGGGCAGTGGGGAGGGCAGCGGGGATCACTCCCCGCCTGACAGCACCTGGTGAACCGGGGCTTTTTTTTTTTAACAAGTGCTGGAAGCTGGGGGAAGTGGGACAGCCATTGCCAGGCTGCAAGAAGGGTGGGGGATGGGCCTGGCTTGGTTGATTCGGCAGGAGCAAAATCTCCAAATCAGAGTCGTCCAAATTGAATTGGGACAGTGATTCAAATCACCAAATCAAATCGCTGTTCCCTGAATCGGCCGAATCTGAATCTGAAGCAAATACTAGCCACTTTGTACAGGCCTACGGGCTGATTTTTAAACTAAGGAGAAACAGCTGTTTGTAGTTGAAAGGTAATGTGACAGGAAGGGGTGGAGCCCAGGGTGGTATAAACCTTGCTTCTAAGCTAGAGAAAGCAGTCCAGCCCTGAACATTTACAAAAGAGCTCTCATGAGCATAGACTGCTCAAGTGAAGGTTCCCTGAACATCTGGAGGAGCTATCTGTTTGGGGGTAGGAGTTTGCTGTGGTATAAAGACCCAGAGGGGATTTAAGTACTTCGATTTAGACTAGGTTGTTTATGTTGGTTTTTTCACTATGGGCCTTGGGTGTGGTTTTAGGGATAATTGAAGGCTATGGTGAGTGCCTTGTGGAGAGGCATTGTGCATTTGATAAGCAGGTTTACAGTCCCATATAAGACTTCTAATCTATGGACTAGCAGAAGAGCGGTTGGGAAGGACTAGCCAGTCAGAAACTTGGTGAACTGAGATAAACACAGCAAGGAAGTCTGGTGAACTGAATTAAGGATGACAAAGGGCAAGTGACCCCAGTGGCGTTAGCAGAAGGGTTAGTTAGAGAGCCTGGAGAAAAACTTCAGGAAAGTGCCTAGTGGCAAGTCCCCTAGAGGGACTGGTTAGGGCAGGAGTGGACAAAATATGGCCCCTGGGCTGGACTGATTGTATCTGTTGATTGATTGATTGGGCCTGTTAACTGATTGTATCTGGCCCACAAGGATCTGGTGGCTCTGGCTGATGCTCCATGCTGTGCAGATGGGAAACAGTATCAGATGTGCATCCTGCCCTCAGGTTCCCACTAGGAATCAGGGTGCCTAACTGGGACCACACTGAAGCAGCAGCTTCATGTGGGAACCCAGGCAGATGCCCCAATCCCCAGTGGGAACCTGCCAGCAGTGTCCACAGCTAATGCTGGAGCCTGCCTGACACTCCTGAGCACGAGGCAGGAGCTGATGTCGACGGTGGATAGGGCAGGCATGTTGTGGATTGGGGTGTGCTGTAGTTGCAGAACAGTTCAAGTGCTGAGGGGGGGATGGGGGAGAGAACAAGAGAGCAAGCAGGAGAGAGAGAGAGATGAACCCCTGCCCACCCCTTGCCTACAAGGCAGAAGCTGCTGCTGGTCACCGAGAAAATGTAGGGCCAGGCGATGGGTATGATCACCTCCTCCTCCAGGGCTTTTCTCACTGTGGCTGCCCGGGGTCCATGCTGGTGCTGCCCTGTGACTCCTTCCCACTATCACCACTGCTGCCACCAGCACCACTTCCAGATAGCCCTAGGCCCTCATACTCAAGGATAGGTTGTGCAAGAAAAGAAACTGTTAAGATTGCGACAGATATATGCAAGTAAAATAAAAAAGAAACAATTTGCCTTGTTATTCAAACTAGAAACAGCTTCTAAGTGAACTCTTTCAATATCTTTCAGGACCCAGGTTTGTGATATCTTTCCATACATGGGGTGAACACAAGTCACTGCAATGTTAGTTGAAGAGCTGGCCTGTTTAGACCTGCATACTCTTCTATAAATGAGGTATAATTTGTGGACAATGCAGGAGGCACACTGTACAGTGGGTGACCTATTTTAACACCTTTTTCTACTGTTTAAAAGATGCCAACTTAGCTAGGATGTGCTGTCATTACTCTTTCCAGACCCAAAGCCTGTATGGATCTCCATGCAATGCTCTTTCTTGCAGCAGTTAAGTCTGCTCTTTATTAGTGGTTAGGAAGACCCTTTTTATAAAGGCAGTAGCCAAATTGTTCCCACCAAAACCCAGCGAAGAGTGTTGGGAGGAGAAGATTCAAACCATTGCTATAATGAAAAAAGTAAATATTTATATTTCTATGTTAATTTGCTCTATTTTATAATTTTCCCTCAGAAGATCTCGCTGTATTGTTTTTAAAAGACAAGGACCTAAGAACAACAAAGTCAGAAACTTACAGATTTTAACTTATATAACTTAATAAAGGAGAACCTGGGACTTAGAAAAATCAGACGATATTAATAAGAGAATTTCTCTCACCAAATTAGTCCAGAAATAGTACAGCCAAATTCCACTTACTTACCTGAAAGGAAAAGAACTATCAAGAGCAGCTATTTGTATAATAACAATGAAAATATTCTTCCTTTTTCTTGCAAAGGGGTTTAGAGCACTTTTAGATACTACTGTGGTAAGTACCTTATAGATGCAAATAGATTGAACCTTTCCTTTGAGGAGCTCTGAACACTGCACTTAGGAATTACAGCTCACCAACCTGCTGTACAGGAAAATAGCCCTAGCCCAGCTATCATCATGGGACTGTGCTTCAATCAGTGGTCTTTGCTTTACCTTTCTCCTGGTTGTGCCAATATGTCAACTCCATTATCTTATCCTATAATGGCAGGGGATACAGCAAAGACATTCTTTTTCCCACTTTCTTTTCTTCTTTTGTTCCTTAATTCCATTTTATCTTCCAATTCTTCTCTGGGTCCCTAGGATTGTTTGACATGCACATGCATCTCTTTTGCCCATCTGAATCTCACACCTCACATCTCATTATTCCAATGTAAGATCTCACACTGTTTTTGCAGGGGGTTTTTACTTCTTACTATCATTCTATTCCTATTTAAAAAGCAATCCAAGACAATTCAATATTCCATTCTCTAACAGAACCCATATGTTTGCTGAGAACGTGCATACACAAAGGTCAGGAAATTTGCTGTGAACATCCTTAGTGTAAACATAAATTTAAGCCATTGTGCTAGTATATTCATGCTCTCAAGTGAACATCTTGGCTCTGAGATGCTGCTGTAGTACCATGGTAGGGTTCTGATTCCCCAGCAACAGTCTGCAGCTGGAAAACTGTGAGCAGCATGGATCTGCTTTGCCACACCTAGGGAAGTGGTTGGATTATCCAGATATTTCTCACACACTAAGAGACTGATAAGATTATCACCTGAAAACAAATCCTTCGCTATTCTGTATTAACATGACTGTCTTACTAGTAGCTCGGAAAACTTATGTTTTCCTCATGTCAAAAATGTGAAAATGCCCTTGCTGGCATCACAACAGCTTCTTTTAAGTATTCTTTTATACTGATCTCAGATATTTTAGGAACTTGAAATTTATTCTTTAAAAACTTGCACAGATTCCCTTTAAACAATTAATCATTGAGGTTTCCAGTAGTTTGTTAATGAACATTAAGCAATGAATCCCTTAAACGGTAACTTGTGATAAGTTTGTTTTAGTGTAGCATGTCTAAGAGAATAGTGGCTGAGCAGAGGGATGTGAAAGTTTGAAGGTATGATAAATTGACCATTGCAAATGGAACAAATGTTGACTTGGGTTGTATGTCCAGGAGCTCTGTATGTCTAACTGTTTCAAGCTCTTAGAGAGCTGAATGCAGTCTGTATTCAGAAAAGATAGAAGTCTCCTCTCTAAGTGCCACCTTCTCAAATCCCCAGTATTCACCTATGTGTGTACATATATATTGTATATATTGTGTGTCTCAATATATTGTCTGTCTTCTGCTGTGAATATTATTATCTATGTGTCTCTTCAACTCTTCAACTCAGTGACAACCTCTTCAAGTCAGTGATGCTATCACTTATGTTTACGCAGTGCCAAAAACAATGGGCCAATCCTTTGCTTCAGCCCTAAACACTACTGCAGTACAAATAATTATATATAATTATACAATATATATAATTACATTATAATTACTTATATTTGTGGTGGAATGAATAAACACTTCCTGTTTTTTTTCTGGATAGGAAAAAAAGACACATTTTCTGTATAAGTCAGACTTGAGGTCTGCCAAGTACAAAGACAACTTAAATCAAAGAAATAAAACTCAGTGAGCTAGAAAATGCCTGAGTTGTTACGGTAAGTTCCTCTGCACTAGCCCTGTCACTTCCTTTCAGCCTTGAACCCAATTCTGTCTATGATATGTCTCTCTTATACTAATTAAAGGTGACAAACTGCTCAAAAATGATAGGGGTGTGTTTCTTGAGCTGACACCCACTCTTCTCAATCTCTCCTGCCCCTTCTTTACTTCTTTTGCATAAACATCATCTGCTAACCAGAGACAATGTATAGGGTGCAAAAGACAAAATGTTAGGTGCCACTTTCAATTACTAAATTGTTTTATCTTCTGGTTCTTCATTCTAAATCCATTATAGTAGCTGTGAAATGCCTCCTATAACTAACTTGATGAATGCATTGGATATATATTTATTTTAATCCGAAGGAGAAAAAAGTTGTGTTTTTATTCCGAAGTGGCCTGATATCAGCTCCTGGCCCTGCCAAATTCTAGATTCATATGTGCAATACAGAACAACTCAACCATAGAGAAACCTGCCTGTTGTGGTACTATGATTGTATGCGCTTATATATAGGTAATGATCCTGTACAATAATAACTGCTTTCTGGCTCCTCATGGACTAGTAAGACCTGACACATGAGAAGGTAGAACTCTAAGTAGCCTCCAGAAGTAGCTGAGATTTTCTGCAGCACTTTGCTGCGACAGAGTTGGCCTTTTTCAGGTTGAAAATTGGAGTGTGTCATCATCCCTAGGTTGCATACATGCTGCAGGGGAAGGGGGCTGCAGCCCATGGTTTATAGGTTGTGTGTACACATAAAGGAATGTCCAGCCCAGGAGATCCAAGAAACTTATTTTCATCTGACTTTAATTATTTCTAAATCCATGGAGACAACACCAGTCCCAGTCCTACAAAAGAATGGCTTACAGCAGATAAGTACTCATGAATGTCACATGCCCCCAGAGGCTGGGGAGGTGTGGCAAGCTCCTGCAGGCAGTGGTGGTGTTGTTGGTAGTGGGGGCATGGCGGTGGTGAGCGGTGAGCTCCTGCAGGCAGCTGCAGCACTGTCAGCAGTGGGGGTGGTGACCACCTGTAGACACCACTGGCAGTGGCAGCAGTGGCCAGCAGCGATTGGGGACTGCCCTCAGATGCTGCCAATGGTGTTGGCAGCGAGGGAAGGTGGGGTGTAAGTGGCAAACACCTGCAGGCGCTGCCGGCAGTGTCGGCATCCCCTTTTTGCAGGGGTGAACCTTCAAGCTCGGGGTGCACATGCACCCGTGTGCACCCCCTACACGTTGCCTATGTAAGTACTGAAACTAGGACTGCATTTGACTAAAGGCCACAGCTGTGGTCTAATGTGGACAGAAACCCTTTATCTGACCCACAGGCAGGGAGTAGGTCTGGAGATGGAGACTCCCAGGGAGTAAGAGGCTTCCAGGACTTCATCCTGAATTGGAGTGTTCCTGCCCCATGGTCTTCAGGGCTGCAGCTCTTCTCCAACATAGAAGTGGCATGCCCCTAGCAATGGCCTCTCCTCCCTGCAAGGCTGCAGAAGTTTCAGAATGGGGGAAAGGGAGCAGAATGAGTTCATTCTAGGGGTTATCTAGGTGGCACTGAAGGGTAAAGTGGGTGAATTGCAGCAACTCTACCTCCAATACACCTGCCCCACATTCCAGGAGGGCCTGAAGACTCCCTAGACCAAACTCCTTCTACTTTCTTTCCTCCCTCTCATTCTAAAAACAGTGACAGGCTGGCAAGCAGGCAGACAGAAGTTACAGAAGACACTCTGTTTTGATACCACTTCATCTGACCCCTCATGCAACGTGGGTTCAGATTTTCACCCGATCAGCCATTTTTGAAGCTGTTTGCAGCTGTACACTTGTGTGTGGTCATGGCTACAGACCACTTTCTGTGACCAGATCAGGCAAAAATTGTCACTTCTGTCTGTTCTCCTAGGATGACTGGCTTGCCTTCTATATGGAAAACAATTGGGTCACTGAGGCTAACCAGAAATTTGCCATACTACTGACTACATGAGATGCTATGCATAAACAATGCACACCCCCATTGGCTGGGTGGCCATAAATGACACTCTTGGCTGCGCCTTTTTGTAGGGGGTGCACTGCCATGCTCGGGGGTGCACATGGGCCCGCGTACACCCCCTACATATTACCCCGATGCTATGTCACCATAGCAATGACCTACCGTGACATAGCTCATCACTTTGGTGACATAGCATCAACAGACACTAACCGTGATACTGCCACTACTGCGCAGTAGTAATGGGGTACTGTGTACAGGAAACCCTCGCTATTCACGGATTTGTGGTTTTGAGTATTCATGGTACGCCGTGCCAAACCACACTCTCTCCCTGCGCAGCATGGTGACACTTTGTTAGTATGCTCTGGTGATACTTTTACATTCAGTACATTTCAGTATCAGCTAAGGGTTTTATTAGAGCAGGGAATAAAAAGCTAGTTAGCATTTTATTGGAATTACTGTTTCCATCCTGTTTATCTTAGTCTATTATCTGTACGGTACAGTATTCACGGATTTCCCCATTCACAGGGATCTCTAGAATGTATCCCCTGTGAATGGCAAGGGTCTCCTGTGGTAGCTTATTTCTATGACAGTGTAGGTTTGGAAACAACCTGTGTGCCACTGGGACTGTGCCACCAGTGACTATGCCACCAGTGAGTACTGTTCAATCATTTAGTACTTTCTAGAGTACTAAAGTACGAACTGTGCAGTCAGGGGCACATGTAGCTGCACTCACTCTCATTAAATCACAGTCATTTGACAATGTCCACTCACTTGTGTCCTCAAAAGAGTGACAAGACACACGATGAAATCCTCCCAGGACTAAATAAATAAATAACAATCACTAACTCTATCTGAAGTAGTGATATTTTTTCATTTCAATTGTGCAGTCAGCTGCTAGATAAAGGAATACATAACTGAGTTGCATTGTCTGCTTGAGAACTGTAGTTCTGGTACCAGCTTTGAGTCGCTATTGAGGACCTAACTCATTTACAGGGTTCATGATGAAGCCCTGAGATGTGGACTCCTCATGAAGCAAAATTTAGCATTTGTCAATACTTAAGAGGAAACAATTCCTCACAATGCTGAATCTCTCCATCAAAGGTAAACAAGGGTCATCCATGAAAATGACATCAGTGGCACAGGCAGAAATAACAATTTTTGCCCTATCTGGCCACAGAAAGCAGTATAATAGCCATTACCAAATACAAGCACATGGCTGCAGACAGATTCAAAAAGGACTGATTGGATTAAATCTGAACCTTCATTGCATTAGGGGTCAGATGAAGACGTTTTGAAACAGAATGTCTTTGTCTTCTGTAACTTCTGTCTGCCTATCAACAGTGCACTTGGTGAGTCTATCAAATAGGTATTCTCCAAAGAAGTCACCAACAGCTTGCAAGAATTAATTCTTAATGACAGGGAAGCTACTATACACTAGTGGGAGCCACACATGCAACACATGCCATTTATGTGATGTCAAATGCCATCATTGTAAGTGAAAGGGCCTTATTGAATGTGTGTTGTCAGAAGTTCAAGCTATTCAAAAGAAGTCAAACTAGCAGGATATGTCTCTGCCTTCCACAGATACTGCCTGTTGGTCTATATGAAACACCTTGTTGCCTACAACAAACAAGCAGTTGACTTGAAAGGAGAATATTACATGAACATACACTATAGGAAGGATTGAGGGGTTCATGGGCTGTTGTTCTGGACCCATTGAATTCTCCAGCTGCCAAAACAACTCAGAATGAGCTGAAACAACCTTCTGCCATTTTGAGTTGTCTAAGACAAGTCAACACCCCGCTCAAGTACTTAAAATTTTATCTGGGGGGTGTAGCGGGCAAACTGAGTTATGCTAAGGCTTTTAGGTATAGTCTAGGCCTTCCCAGAACTGAGCAACAAAATTGAACTGAGTGCCTTCTGTGGCACTGGGAGATGTGAGTGCTGTGATTGGGCACTGGGCAAGCAAGGGACAGCAGTTTCCCTATAAGGAATGAGGCTGGCACAGTGCCAGAGGATTGGTGTACCATATAAAGAATGCTTGGAATAGAGCCAAAGGATTGGACAATTTGGGATGAGAGAAGTTACAAAAGTGATGCACAAACAAAGGAACATGTGTGTGTTCTGTGTTGCCATCCTGGGGAGACAGGAGCAGCCTTGGACTTGTTTGAACAACAACCTTCCAAATGAGACCAGAGGAGGGCTTAACTGAGACCCTGTGGGTCAAACTTCAAGGAGGGCGGGGGGAGAGGGATCTGGTGGTAGGGGTTTACTACAGGCCACCACATCAGGAGGAAGAGCTGGATCTGGAATTCTCCAGGCAGCTGAGGGAGGCCGTGTGTGCAAAGGATGTTGTGGTCATGGGTGATATGAATTACCCTGACATCAACTGGGAGGAGCAGTCGGCCAGGTCTAGCCACTCATGAAGCTTCCTCACGTGTGTACAGGACCTACACTTCGTGCAAGAGGTACTCATCTCCACTAGGGGAAACGCCATACTGGATCTGGTGTTAGCCTCTGGGGACGACCTAGTGGGGGAGGTGCTAGTACAAGGGAGGTTAGGGGACAGTGTTCATGAAATGATCCAGTTTGCTATTCAGAGAAAGGTGGGGAGGGTAACTAGCACAGCACAAATGCTTGACTTTAGGAAAGCCAACTTCGATGTGCTCAGGGCAGTAGTCAGAGAGGTACTCAGAGCCCAGGGGGTAGCTAGTATGGGGGTCCAGGAAAGGTGGTCCTTCCTTAAGGAGGCTATCCTTGGGGCGCAGCAGGACACAATTCCTCTGTGCAGGAAGGCAGGAAAAGGGTCCAAGAAACCATCATGGCTGAGTGCAGATATTCAGGCTGGCCTGAGGGCAAAGGAAAAAGCATACTGGCAGTGGTTGCAGGGGTCAGGGACAAAGGAGGAGTACACCTCCCTGACCTGAGCTTGTAGGGATTTGGTAAGTAAGGCTAAAGCAGCACTGGAGCTTAGATTAGCTTCTGGGATTAAGGATAACAAAAAGTCCTTTTTCAAGTATATAGGTAGCAAGAAGAAGTCTCGGGGTAACATTGGACCCCTACGAGGCAGGGCAGAGCAGTTGGTGATGGACATGCGAGAGAAGGCACAACTCTTCAACAAGTTCTTTGCCTCCGTGTTCCTGTCTGCTGACAATGGGGTGCTCTTGGGTGATAGCATAGAGAGGCCCAGGAAGGATGTGAGTCCCCTGACTGTTAGTTCAGACCTAGTTAAGCATTACCTGGAGGGCTTAGATGTGTCTAAGTTGGCGGGCCCAGATGACCTTCATCCGCAGGTGCTGAGGGAATTGGCTGGTGTCATTGTGGAGCCATTGGCACGGCTATTCGAGGACTCCTGGTGCTCAGGCCAAGTCTCTGAGGACTGGAAAAGGGCCAATGTGGTCCCTATTTTCAAGAAGGGGAGGAAGGAAGACCCTGGGAACTACAGGCCAGTCAGCCTCACTTCTATCCTGGGGAAGGTCTTTGAAAAAATTATCAAGGGCCACATTTGTGAGAGCCCTACAGGGGAAGTAATGTTGAGGGGTAACCAACATGGGTTCGTGCCAGGCTGATCCTGCCTGACTAACCTGGTCTCTTTCTATGACCAGGTAACAAAGAGCTTAGATGGGAAGGAGGAAGTTGATATCATCTTCTTGGACTTCCAGAAGGCCTTCGACACAGTGTCCCACCCAATTCTAGTGGGCAAGCTGATGGACTGCAGCATTGATGAATGCACAGTCACATGGGTGGCAAACTGGCTCCAGGGGTGCACCCAGAGGGTGCTGGTGGACAGGTCAATATCGACCTGGGAGGGTGTAGGCAGCAGAGTCCCCTGGGGCTCGGTCCTTGGGCCAGTGCTGTTCAACATCTTCATTAGTGACCTGGACAAGGGTGTGGAGTGCACCCTGTTCAAGTTTGCTGATGACACCAAGCTGTGGGGTAAAGTGAATACACCAGCAGGCAGGGATCACATCCAGGCAGACCTGGATAGGTTGGAGAAGTGGGCGGATCTGAACAGGATGAGGTTCAACAAGGACAAGTGCAGAGTGCTACACCTGGGGAGAGGGAACCAGCATTATGGTTATAGGTTAGGGGCTGACCCTCTCAGCAGCACAGAGCAGGGAGGGATCTTGGAGTCAGGATTGACTCCAGGATGAATATGAGTCGCCAATGCGACAAAGCAATAGGCAGAGCCAACCGCACCATGTCATGCATCAACAGGGGCATCACTAACAGGTCCAGAGGGGTCTTGCTCCCCCTCTATGCAGTGCTGGTCAGGCCGCAGCTGGAATACTGTGTCCAGTTCTGGGCGCTGCACTTCAAGAGGGACGTGGAGAACCTGGAGAGGGTCCAGAGGAGGCCACTCGTATGGTTGGGGGCCTCCGTGGCCAGCCCTGTGGGAAGAGGCTGAGGGACCTGAATCTCTTCAGTCTCCGCAAGAGGAGACTGAGGGGGGATCTTGAGGCTGCCTACAACCTTATCAGGGGCCAGCAGCAGGGACTCTGGGAAAGTCTGTTCACCAGGGCCCCCCTTGGAGTCACCAGGAACAATGGCCACAAGCTGAGGGAGGATAGGTTTAGGTTAGATATTAGGAAGAACTATTTCACGGTAAGGGTGGCCAGAGCCTGGAGTAGGCTTCTCCAGAGAGGTGGCGCTCTCACCTTCCCTGGAAATCTTCAAGAGGAGACTGGATGAGCACCTGGCTGGGGTCTTATGACCCCTGCCACCCCCAGTGCTCCTTCCTGCCCATGGCGGGGGGGTAGGACTAGATATTCTGTCAGGTCCCTTCCGACTCATTGATTCTATGATTCTATGAACAAGGAATCCAGAAACTAACATCTCGCACAGCCAGCAGAGGATCTGAGGCTGGTACCACCGAAAGTTGCTGCTGTACTGCCTGAAGAAACCACTTGCCGGGTCATATTGCAAGGAAGAATACTTGTAATAAGCCAAGGGGTTACTATTAAAAGTTCACTTGATACTAAATCGGATGAGGGGCCATGTCAATCTTTGGAGGTCTTTGGTTAAAGGAATCCTAGGGGCAACAGCGGTTAGGGGTGAAAGTGTTATGCACTGATTATGTGTAGTGTTATCCACTGCTGTTTATAGATAGCACTAGTCCACCTGGTGTTTAGCTGCTTTTGCTCTTTGATGTCATATGTGACTTTGTCGGGAAGATGAGAGCTAAAATACTTCTCAAGAAAGCAGAGGTATATACAGGTATATACATTTTTTCATTTAGAATCTGATAATTTTCACATTGAACATCTGGGCACCTGGGGAAAGACAGGAAAAGTGGATAGAGGAAAAAAACAAAGGAATTAGATCAGATATATGAACTGATACTGTTTGGGTTCCCTCTTTTTCCCTGCTGTCCTCCCCACTCTGGAAAGAAGCAGAGTCCTCATCCTGCATCACTGGTGGTGCTGGAAGTGCTTTTTAGATGACTTGGCATTCTATCCTATTAATAATAAAAAGTAGGGCTGCCTGGATTCTGTGTTCTGGTGTGAATTATGCACACAAAATACAATTTGCTTTGCTAATGGGTTTTTTGCCATTTTGGTGCTGGGGAACTTTTCAGAAATCATTATCATGCATTAAGCTCTTTATATTTTCGCTCTCTCCTTCTCAGGCAATTTGTCAGAAGGGATTTTTTTGACAATTTCACTGAACCATGTATGAGAACAGATTAACCCTTCAATGCTCAGAAAAAAATATATTTCCTTTTTATTGTCTCAGTCCCTAGTTTCTGTCTACTGGTTTTATAAAAGAGAAGTCAGGGATGGATAGCCTCTTCATGTGGGATGCCCAAGACTGGCCCCTCCATTTAAATCATGTCTCTCAGATCTCCTGTACATTCAAAACCTTGGTCTTCCAAAGAATCAGCAGCCTTTCTATTCCTCAGGGACACATACAAAAAAGTTTCAGGGGCAAAAAACTGTCAAGGGGCACAAATGTGCTCAGGAACTTCTGTAGTGATTTGGGGCTGCATAAACAGAGCTTAATTTTTAGATGTGGACCAGTAAGCCATGTTGCCAGTTAATTGCCTGTAAAAAGAACATTACAGAAATCTCTATACTGACTCTCAAGATTACTTATAAAAAATGCCCCCTGCCTATCCACTCCCATTCCACAATCTCTGAACTCAGAAATGAGGTAGTGAGAGCACTCCAGGGCTTCCCATTTTTCTTACTCTCAAGCACATCAGAGGCAGAGAACTTGACACCAGTGATGATGGGGGGTTCCCTAGAACATTTTTACTATTGCAATTCTGGCTTTGGAGCAAGCAGAGCAGGAATGAGTAAGGAAAACCAGTATGTACATGCCATCAAAGTAAGCAGAATTAGGGAGCAATTTGGTCATCCCAAAGCAACAGCTACAGACCTGTGGGTCACAAGTGTTGAATGGATGAAGTCTTTACAGTTTTTCTTGGCAATACAACTGTTGTCACAATTGCTCTGGGAATTCACTGACTTCCGTGGAACAGCCCCTATAGGTGGCTCCTCAGGACTGGAAGATACACTAGGGCAAGGACTTCAGGTAGGCACAGAACACCTCCAAAATGAATTGTATACACAATTTAGCCAAGTCAGCAGCTCCCTTTCCAGTTCATGGAGACTTCTTAGATTTCATAGATTTCATAGACATTAGGGCTGGAAGGGACCTCGGAAGATCATCGAGTCCAGCCCCCTGCCCCAGGGGCAGGAAGTCAGCTGGGATCATAGGATCCCAGCAAGATAAGCATCCAATTTGCTCTTGAAGGTGTTCAGTGTAGGTGCTTGAACCACCTCCAATGGCAGGCTGTTCCAGACCTTGGGGGCTCAGACAATAAAGAAATTCTTCCTTATGTCCAGCCTGAAACGGTCTTGCGGTAGTTTATGACCGTTTGACCTTGTCATCCATTAGGGCGCTCTGGAGAACAAACGTACCTCCAGATCCTGGTGGTCACCCCTGATAAACTTAAAGGTGGCCATCAGATCACCCCTGGTTGGGTAGGGATGATCCTGCCTCAGGCAGGGGGTTGGACTTGATGACCTCTGAAGATCCCTTCCATCCCTTCTTTGTCAACCTAGTCAAGGACGGGGGTGAGGATCCCTGTTGGACAAATCTGCATTCCACCCTGATCCCAAGAGCCACCAGGGACCTCATCTGGGAGCTGTTTCATAGCATCTTTACCATAGGTATTTGGCATGCTTTACAGTCACCCCCAACACCTGCCCCTTTTTCCAACAGAGAGGCCCTGGTGTCTACCTACTTTGTGTGCGCCAGGTTGCAGCTCCTTTTTTGTTTCCACCAGAACCTGCTGCCATTCTGGCTACACTTCGCCCCATACCTTTTGTTTTGTGCTCCTTATCCATGGCCCCACCAAGCCCCAGGACCTCATGGTCAACCTCCTCCTGACTCAGGCCAAGCTGGCTATCTACACAATTAGAAAAGAGCCTGTGGTTGGGAGAAACCTCAGTGAATGTGGAGCTGTTTTTCTGTCACTCCTCCAATCATGTCTCCAGACAGAGTTTCACTGGTTGGCATCCACAGGTTCCCTCATCTCATTCAGGGGCAGTGAGTACTGGCCAGCGTGCTCTGCTCAGTATCCCCTTTTGGAACCCTTGCTATTGACCTATGACCTCACTTCCCTTCCTGTTTTTTTTCTTTATTTGTCCCCCAGCATTAGTTGATGTGTCCCCCATAGCCTCCCTTATTATGCAAAGCTTATAATATTTCTTGATGGTTCTAGGTTCATAATCCTTGGCCTGTATTATACAGTGACAGGGAGTGGATGTTGAAAGAGAGCGTGAACTGGGTATGACGAGTTTTGTTGGTTTTTTTCTTTCTAATGTTCCTTTCTCACTTGTAGCCTCCAGCATTTAAGGTCTAGAAAGTTCTAATTTAGAGGCTGTATCCTTAACTCCCATGCTCCAATAGCTACTGATGTCCCTTTCCTCCAAGAAATTGTCCAATCTTTTTTTTTGAATCTGGCTAAACTGTCACATTCCACAACATCTGGTGGCAATGAGTTCTACACTTTAATTACATGCTGTGTGAAAAAGGACTTCCTTTTGTTAGTTCTAAATCTACTACCTCCTGGTATTATTGTGTGACCCCTAGTTCCTGTATTCTGAGAGAGAGTAAATAATAAATCCCTATTTACTTTATCTTCACCATTTAGCATTCTATAAACCTTTATTATGTCCTCCCTCAAGTGTCTCTTTTTCTAACTAAATAAGCCTAGCCTTTAGTCTCTTCGCATATGTAAGTCCCTCCATACCACTAATCATCCTTGTTGCCCTTCTCTGGACTTTTTCTAGTTCTTCTATACCTCTTTTGAGGTGTTGGGGAACAGAACTGGTCACTATTCAAGATGTATATGCACCATCAATTTATAAATGGACATAATGATACTTTCCAGATTGTTTATAATTCCCTTCTTAATAATTCTTAACATCTTGTTTGCCTTTTTGATGGATACTGAGCACTAAGCTGATCTTTTTTTAGCAAACTGTCCACAATGCCCCCCAGATCTCTTTTCTCTGTGGTAACAGCTAATGTAGAGCCCATAATTGTGCAAGTATAGTTTCTGTTATTTTTCCCATGTGCATCACTTTACACGTATCTAGATTGAATTGCATCTGCCATTTAATTGATTGTTCACTCAGTCATGCCAGATTCTTCTGTAATTCCTCAGAGTCTGTCTTGGCCTTTCCCACTTTGAATAACTTTGGGTATGTGTGCAAGACACTTTAAAGTGGGCTAAATTCTTTTGCACTGCTTTAATGGTGTCAGTGTTTGCATGCCTCAGCAGCACATTGAGCATTAATTCCAGCTGCTGTAGGAAATTTGGGGGCGCAATGTGCCTTAAATTATTTGGGATGCAACAAACCGCACCCCAGGCTCTGTGCAGCTCAGGGGCTCTGCAGGAAGCCCTACAGCAGCCTGGGAAGGTAGTCTCTGTCCTTTGTGTCTGTTGGCACAGTATAGTATAGGGCTGCAGGGCCCAATGGCCCTGCACCCTGTAAAACTGCTGTAGGGATAGCAGTCATCCAGTCTTTACACCCAGCAGAGATTTCATAGTGTCATAGATTTCACAGATTTCATAGATGTTAGGGGCTGGAAGGGACCTTACAGATCATTGGGTCCAGGCCCCTTGCACTTGGGCACAAAAGACTGCTGGGGTCAGATGACACCAGCAAGATGACATCAAGACAGTTTCTGAAGATCACCAGGGTGGATAACTGTACCACCTCTGAGGGGAGCCTGTTCCAAACCCTCGGCACTTGACTTGTAAAGAAGTTTTTCCTTATGTCCAGTCTGAAGCAACCTTCAATCAGTTTGTGCCCATTCTTTCTTGTCCTCCCCTGGGGGGCGGGCCTTGGTGAACAGATGGTCCCCCAGGCCCTCATATATGCCTCAATATACTTATAGACTGCCATCAAGTCCCCTGTGACTCTTCTCTTCTCCAGCCTGAACGTCCCAAGTCTTTCAGCCTTTCCTTGTATGACCTAGTCTCTAGGCCTCTAATCATGTGTGTGGCCCTCCTTTGGACGCTCTCGAGCTTCTCCACATCCTTCTTGAAGTGTGGCGCCCAGAACTGGACTCAGCACTCCAGCTGCAGTCTCACTAAGGATGAGTAGAGCAGGAGGATGACATTCTTAGCCTTGCTCAAGATGCTTCAGTAGATGCATCCCAGTGTTTGATTAGCTCTGCCAGCTACAGCATCGCACTGGTGGCTCACGTTCATTCTGTGATCTATTATGACACCCAGATCTAATTCAGTTGTGGTGCCGGCAAGTATAGCACTGCCAAGACTGTAAGTGAGTTGCGGGTTTTTTCTCCCCAGATGGAGCATTTTACATTTCTCCATATTAGACATCATCAGGTTGAGGTTTGCCCATCTTGCAGGCCTGTTCAGTTTGGCCTGTATTGCAGCCTGTCCTCAAGCATGAACATGCTCCCCTATAGTCTGGTGTCATGCATGTTGCCAGTTTCCTTTAAATACCCAAATCCAAATAATTGATGAACATATTGAAAAGCACTGGTCCAAGTACTGAATCCGGAGGGATGCCACTGGTCACCTTCCACCAGGTTGACTCAGTTCCATCAATCAATACTCTCTGAGTCCTAACTCCGAACCAGTTACCTAGCCACCACATCATAAAGTAGCCAAGGCTATTTTTTCCCAGATTTACCAAGAGAAGATTATGGGAGTCTAGGTTGAAGGCCTTGTTGAAGTCCAGGTTTATGACATAAACCTCATTTCCCCTATCCAGGTGGCGAGTTACCTGGTCACAGAAGGAAATGAGGTTGGTCAGGCATGACCTGCCCATCATGAAGCCATGTTGGCTATCCTTCACAATTCTGCCTTCTGTTAGCCTTCAGTAATGGGCTCTTTGATTATTTCTTCCAGGATTTTACCAGGGATTGAAGTCAAACTGATTAATTCCCCAGGTCCCCCTTTCTCCCTTTCTGTGAACATAAGAACCACTTTGGCCCTCTTCTAGTCTACTGGGAGCTCTCCCGAGTACCATGAGTCTTCAAATAACTTTGCCATAGGTTGCATGATGATGTCAGCCAGTTCTTTCTGCACTCTTGGGTGCAGTTCATCTGCTGACATGTAAATATTTAACCTCTTTAGGTGCTCCCCCATAAGATCTTCACCAACTATGGGAAGGAGATTACCCCCACCTTGATTATCCTATAAAGCAAGCTAGTGCCCTTGCACAGGTGGAATGACCTGATTCTCATCTGCTACACCTTGGTGTTGAACTTGTCTTAGTCGGGAGACAGTCTACTTCTGCTGCGTATAAATCTATATGAGGTGGGTCCAGATCTTCTTTGGAGCTCCAACCACCCTTACATGCCATCTGTGCCACCCTGTTGTTACTGTGTCTGTTGCACCCTTGGCTCTCAATGGGTGAACTTCTATTGTTCCTTGGTCCTGCAGACCCACATTCATCTTGGACCTGGCTTATAGAGGCCATGACTGAGCCAGCCTTCTAATTGGTTGGTCACAGCTCAACCAGCAGCGGAGAAATGGAGGACAATTCAAACAGTAAAAGGCCCTCATGTAAGTCTCAACCCATAGAGTCCTTGCTACCATAGAATGTGTCTACTGGCCATGAGACCTTTCAATCCAGAGAAAAAAAAGGGGGGCCAAAAGAAAATGGTCAGGTCTTCCAGTCCCCCTTTGCCCACAACTTGGGCATTCCCTAGCCTTGGATGGTGCAGGCTCCTACCCTGGGGGTTTTCAAGAGGAGGTTGACCCCTCATTTGACCCCAGTACTCTTTCCTGCCATGGCAGGGGGTCAGACTAGATGATCTACTCAGGTCCGTTCCGAACCTAGAAACTATGAAACTATGATGCTTTGGCACCAGTTCATCAAGACTTTAGAGGCACCTGCCCTCTTCCCAGGTGCAGTGGGTTCATTCACCCATCCTCAATGACTCAGCTCCTAGTGATCTTGAAGTCCGTACCCCCACCGGTGTGACTAATCAATATTCCTTTGTTTCACCTTCCCTGGGGCTATAGCCCAGCCACCCAGACTCTAAAAAAAAGAAAAGTGAAAGAAAATCAAAAACCTACTTGGGGTGCCGCTGGTTCCCATGATGGCTCTTTCCCTCGGCACGTCTCCCTGCTAGCATTCCCTGCTGTCCTCACTACTGCAGTCTTCTCAGCAGCATTTCAAGTTAATGGAGTCCCTCTGGGGTCCACCAGCTCTCTGTGGCCCAGGGCTTCTTTGCTGGCATCTCAGTGTTCTGGGTTTTCTGTCCTCATCCAGCATCTGTCTCTCTCTCTCCCTGGCCCTGGTAGGAAACCAGAAATACCGGCCCTGCCACAGGCAGTGCTGAGCCTGATAGAACAGCTGCTGATGAACCATGGCAGCCTCTGGTCACTCCTTCTCATCGGCTCCAGATGGGTTGGTGAGTTCCCCCCTGCTGCAAGCTCAAAAGACATTTTCCTCTCTTCTTTATAGTGTCATCCACACATTTGGCAACTCCTCTACTCACTCCTTTTTCCAGACTGTGTTTGAATATGTTAAACATCACCGATCCCAACACAGTTTCCTGAGGGACCCCACTGTTTACTTCTTTCCATCCTGAAAACTGACCATTTATATTCACTCTTTGCTTTCTATCTTTGAGACAATTTCTAATCCATGGGTAGACATTCTCTGTAATTTCATGACTACTTAGTTTAGTTAAGAACCTCTGATGGGGAACCTTGTCAAAGATGTTTAGGAAGTTCATCTATATTGTTGCAACTGGATCACCTTGATCCACCTGCTTCTTGACACTATTAAAGAACTCTAGTAGGTCTGTGAGGCATGATTTCCCTTTGGCAAAGCTGTGTTGATTCCTCCCCAGAAAGTCATGTTCATCCATGTGCTAAACCAGTCTTTTTAAAATTTTGTTTCTACCAGTTTTCCAGGAACAGAAGTCACACTCACTGGCTGCATCTACGCTAGATGCTTATAGTGCAGTCATTACTGTGCAGTCGTTTAGTGCTTGTATAAACAAGTACTAAGTAACTGCTCAGTAACCCACAGTACTATACAGTAGTGTTGATGAACAGATTTTTTGTGATGCTACTGTGCAGTAGCCTGAGACTACTTTGCAGTAGTGTTGCATCACAGTTCCTGCCATGTTTCATAGTTTCATAGTTTCATAGTAGCTAGAGTCGGAAGGGACCTAGGAAGATCATCTAGTCCGACCCCCTGCCTTGGCAGGAAAGAGCACCGGGGTCAGATGACCCCGGCAAGGTGCTCATCTAACTTCCTTTTAAAAATCCCTAGGCTAGGAGCCTGCACCACTTCCCCTGGAAGCCGGTTCCAGGCCCTAGCCGCCCTGACTGTGAAGTAGCGCCTCCTAATATCTAATCTAAACCTACCCTCCGCCAGCTTGTGACCGTTATTCCTGGTCACTCCTGGCAGCGCACGGGGGAACAGGGACTCCCCCAATACCTGCTGATCCCCCCTGACCAGTTTGTAGCAGGCCACAAGGTCCCCCCTTAACCTTCTCTTGTGGAGGCTAAACAGGTTCAGGTCCCGTAGCCTCTCCTCATAAGGCCTGCCCTGCTGACCCCTGATCATATGAGTGGCCCTCCTCTGGACTCTTTCCATATCGTCCACGTCCCTCTTGAAGTGTGGCGCCCAGAACTGGACGCAGTACTCCAGCTGCGGCCTGACCAGTGCCGCATAGAGGGGGAGGATCACCTCCCTGGACCTGCTCGAGATGCATCTATGGATGCATGACAGGGTACGGTTGGCCTTCTTGACTGCCTCCCCACACTGCCGGCCCATGTTCATCGTGGAGTCAATGACGACTCCAAGATCCTTTTCCGTCTCCGTGCTGGCAAGAGGGGAGTTCCCCAACCTGTAAGTGTGGTGCTGGTTCTTCCTCCCCATGTGCAACACCTTGCACTTATCAGTGTTAAACCCCATCCTATTCTCATCCGCCCACTGTTGCAACCTGTCAACGTCAGCTTGTAGCCTATTGCACCCTTCTAGTGCACCCACATCCCCCCACATCTTAGTGTCATCAGCAAACTTGAACAGGGTACTTTCTACCCCCTCATCCAAGTCACTGATGAAGATGTTGAACAGTGTGGGCCCGAGGACCGAGCCCTGCGGAACCCCACTGCCCACGTCCTTCCAGGTCGAGAAGAACCCATCAACTACCACCCTCTGGGTGCGGCCCTCCAACCAGTTGGCGACCCATTTGACCGTGTGGGCATCGACACCCAGTCTCCCAGCTTTTTGATGAGGACAGGGTGAGAGACAGTGTCGAAAGCCTTCCGGAAGTCCAGAAAGACTACATCCACAGCAACCCCTGCGTCTAATGATTTGGTGACCTGATCGTAAAAGGCCACCAGGTTGGTCTGACAAGACCTGCCACTGATGAACCCATGTTGGTTGCCCCTGAGCATGCATTCCCCCGCAAGGCCCTCCTGGATGTGTGCCAGGATAATTTTTTCAAAGAGCTTACCCGGGATTGAGGTAAGACTAACTGGCCTGTAATTTCCCGGGTCCTCTTTTTTTCCCTTTTTGAAGATAGGGACCACATTGGCCCTCTTCCAGTCCTCCGGCACCTCACCAGAGCACCACGAGTGCTCATAGAGCCGTGCCAGGGGTCCCGCAATGACCTCGGCCAGTTCCTGTAGAACCCTAGGGTGAAGATCGTCCGGACCAGCGGACTTGAACACGTCCAGCCTCTCCAGAAGTATCCTAACTAACTCCTTGCTAACCCCTGGCCCAGGCGTGTCTCTCCCGGGGCCCGAGGGGGGCCCAGCAGGGAGGTGACTGAACTGGTCCCTACTTAGGAAGACAGAGGCAAAGAAATCGTTAAATATGTTAGCTTTGTCATCTGGCATGACGACTAAGTTGCCCATCGTGTCCTGCAGGGGTCCCACATTACCCGGGACCCTCTTTTTACCCCCTATGTATTTGAAGAAGGACTTCTTATTGTCCTTAATCCAGGAAGCTAGTCCTATCTCCATCTCTGCCTTGGCCTTCCTGACTGCCCCCCTACATCCTCGGGCGACTGTAACATAGTCCTTCTTGGTGATGACCCCCTCCCTCCATTGGGTGTATGCCTCCCTTTTAGCAAGGAGACATTCCCGGATGCTCCTAGTGAGCCATGGGGGTTTATGTGCCCTCCTGCTCCCTTTGACCCTTCTTGGGATTACCTCCCTTTGGGCATGGAGGATCGTCTCCTTAAGGAGCAACCACTCACCTTGGACATCTGGCTCCCTTCCCCTCTGGGTCCTCAGCGCTTCCCCAACGATCCTCCTTAGCTTGTTGAAGTCAGCCCTCCTAAAGTCTACTTTAGGGCTGACTTGGGCTACTGCGCAGTTAGCATCTCATGTAGACACAGCCACTGTTCTGTAGTCCCTGCATGCCCTCTAGAGCCGTATTTAAATATGGTAGTCACATTGGCAACCCTCCAATCCTCTGGTACCAAGGCTGGTTTTGTGGTAGGTTGTGGACTGCACGTAGGAGTTTAACAATTTCTGATCTGAGCTCCTTTGGTTTATCAGTGTCCTTTATGACTTCATCTATCACAACCTCAGTTTAGGTCAGCTACACTGACTTGTCCCTAGAGAGGAGTGGATCTAGTGAAATAATTTATCTAACATCTTCCACAGTGAAGACAAATAGAAAAAAATGCATTTAGTTTCTCAGTGATGGCTTTTGTCATCCTTTAGCACCCCTTTTACACCCTGATCATCCAAAGGACAGCTGACTGCCAGGCAGGTTTTAGTTTTCTAAAGTACTTAAAGAAAGGTTTATTGTTACCTTTTGTCTATAGCAAGTTTCTCCTTAAATTCTCTCTTAGCTTGTCTTATTATAGTTTTACATTTGATTTGCCAGATCTTATACTCTTCCCCGCTCCCCCCTCCCACTTGGTCTTTAGGATTTCACTCCCACTTTTTGAAAGCAGCATTTTTTCTGCTTTTTACCTCTGCTATTCTGCCATTAAACCAGGCTGTCTTTCTTTTATATAAATATAAGTGAGGCTCATTTGGCTTTATTCATTTTTGATGGCTTCCTGTTGAGCACTGTTTATCATCCATTTTTCCTTTGGGTGTTTCCAAGCTGACTACCATCTTAATTGTGCCAAACATTTATTAGTTATCGGAGTTAGAGTTAAACTTATTAGTGTATAATTCACTGGATCCACTTAGATGTACTGTATTAGTATTTGTCCTTTCCCAGTCCTTGGGAACCACCTGTCCTGCATGAATTCTCAGATATAATTGCAAATAGTTCCACTCTTTCAACTGCTAGCTCCTTTAGCATTCTCTGGTGAATTGCGCTGGAGTTCTACTGATTTGAATATGTTTAATTTATCTGAAGATCTTAATCATGTTCCTTCCTGTTCTGCCTTTCCTCATTATCTGTTATTATATTGAATATGCTCTTTTTCATATGCGCCCTCAGTAGTCTGTCTCAACAGCATTAGAGGCTTGTCATGCAAATGATCCTTCTGAAGTCTCAGACTATTTGCATGAATAAGGCTTACTTCTGTGTTTATATTTAGAACTGGACTTTAAGTCTGTGGGTATGTCTACACTGCAGGCTTCAGTATAGGGTAGAAATACCTGGGCTACCTTTAAACAAAACTACTACTGACATCTAAGCTTGCCTATTTAAGTCTAGCTTTTGTGGGGGTGGGGCTTTTACACTACATTGCAGGGTAAAGAATAAATATAACCTGCAACTACTTTGCAATATAAGCCCCTGAACCTACCATCACCCTGTCTAATTTAATGGAAACCAAACTACAGCTCATCATCATTTGTGATTTTCTGTCATAACAGGATTTTTTTCCTGACCTGTGGAAAGTGATGAAATCAGGTTGTTCAGTGATGAGGGAGGTCTGGCATTTTATGAGCAGAATCTAACTCCTTGATATATGTCTCACAAGTTGCTTATCTAAGAAAAAAAACACATCTGCTCTCCTCTTTTTGAACAGAAGTTGTGACACTGGGTATTTTGAGGAAGGGCTATGCTTATTTTGGCATTATTTGCAATGCTTTTTATAACTCTTCAGTGCTATGTGAAAGCCTTTACAGACAGAATTCTTTCAACTTATTGACTTCATAACAATGCTGTGCTCTTGAATCAGTTGCTTCAACTCAACATTAGTAAATTGGCTTTGTTGAGATAGACGTATCCATTCTACGTAAGTAATAGAATCACAACCTATGATAATAGAATTATAGAATCATAAAATATTAGGGTTGAAAGGGACCTTAGAAGATCATCTAAACCAACCACTTGCTCAAAGAAGAACCAGCCCCAACTAGATTATTCCAGCCAGGGCTTTGTCAATCCAGGCCTTAAAATCTCCAAGGATGGAGATTCCACCCCCTCTCTAGGTAGCCCATTCCAGTGCATCTCCACCCTCCCAGTGAGAACGTTTTTCCCAACATCCAACCTAAACTTCCTTTGCTGCAACTTGAGACCACTGCTTCTTGTTCTGTCATCTGCCACCACTGAGAAAAGTCTAGCTCCATCCTCTTTGGAACAATGCTTCAGGTAGTTGAAGGCTGCTATCAAATCCCCCTCAGTCTTCTGTTCTGCATATAAAAGAGAAGACTGCATAAACAAGCCCAGTTCCCTTAGCCTTTCCTCATAAGTCATGGGCCCCAGCATCCTAACCATTTTTGTTGCCCACTGCTGGACTCTCTCCAACTTTTCAACATCCTTTCTGTAGTGGGGGTCCAAAACTGGGCACAGTACTGCAGATGTGGCCTCACCAATGCAGAATAGAGGGGAATCATTACTTCCCCCAATCTGCTGGCAATGGTCTTACTAATGCAACCTACTGTGCTATTAGCCTTCTTGGCAACAAGGGCACGCTGTTGACTCATATTCAGCTTATTGTCCACTGTAATGCCCAGTCCCTTTTCTTTAGAGCTGGTGCTTAACCAGTTGGTTGCAGGCCTGTAGTGGTGCACTGGATTCTTCCATCCTAAGTGCAGGACTTTACACTTGTCTTTGTTGAACTTCTTGAGATTTCTTTTGCCCCAATTCTCCAATTTGTCTAGGTCACCCTGAATCCCAAATCTGTCCTCCAGTGTATCTGTTACTCCCCACTCTCAGCTTGGTGCCCTCCACAAACTTGCTGAGGGCACACTCCATCCCATCTTGCAGGGCACTGATGAACAAAACCAGGACCAGGACTAGATGCTGGGGCACTCCACTTGATACTGGCTGCCATCAAGCCATTGATCACTATCTGTTTGGCTTGATAATCCAGCCAGCTTTCTTTTCACCTTACAGTCCATTCATACAACCCATAATTTCTCATCTTGCTTGCAAGAATGCTGTGGGAGACCATATCAAAAGCCTTGCTAAAGTCAAGGTATGTCCACTGCTTTCCCCACATCCACAAAGCCAGTCATCTCATCATAGAAGGCAATCAGGTTGGTCTGGCATGACTTGTCTTTGGTGAATCCAGGCTCACTGTTCCTGATCACTTTCTTCTCCTCCAAGTGCTTAGAAATGGATTCCTTGAGGGCCTGCTGCATGATTTTTCCAGTAACTGAGGTGAGGCTGAGTGTCTGTAGTTTCCTAGATCCTCCTCCTTCCTTTGCTTAAAGGTGGGCACTATGTTTCTCCTTTTCCAATCATCTGGGACCTCCCCTGCTCACCACAAGTTTTCAATGAGATTGTCCAGCAGCTCACAACTTCCTCAGTACCCTTGGATGCATTGCATCTGGCCCCATGGACTTTTACATGTCCAGCTTTTCTAAATAGTCCCTAACCTATTCTTTTACCACTGTTGGCTGCTCACCTTCTCCCCAAAAGGTGTTGCTTGATGCAGTAGCCCGGGAGCTGACCTTGCCTGGAAGACCAAGGTAAAAAAGCCATTGAGTACTTCAGCCTTTTCCTCCTCATCTGTCACTTGGTTGCCTCCCTCATTCAGTGTCGCTAGCATACTTGTAGAAACCCTTCTTTTTACCCTTCACATCCTTTGCTAGCTGCAACTCCAATTGCTGTTTGGCCTTCTTGATTTCATCCCTGCATGCCTGAGTAATGATATCACTTATGCAGCTGGAAAACTGCTATCTCATAACAAATCTCAGTTATGATATTTGTTCCTTATGTATTTCCTAATTCCCAATTTGAGTAATTCACAACCTTGATCCACCCAGTGTCCCATGCCTTGATTTTCCCCTTCAAGCCAGCCTTCATGAAGTCTTTTTGGCTTTGGTCCCTGTAGCAGGATGACACCCGAGGGCAGCTGTGACACCCCTTAGTGACCACTTTTTCCCTGCCTGGCTCCTTCTCCAACCTCTCGGGGTTTCACTCTGCTTCCTTTCTTGCCATGCCTTAATGTTAGAGATGAGGAAGAGAGGCTGCCCTCAGAGACTTGTGAGTCCTGGATACACTCTCTCTATACCAGGGTCTTCTCATGGGTTCATCTTGGTCTCCCTAATCAGGCTTTGACTCCACCACCTACAGTCTCTCAGCCTTGGGGCTAAACCCTAAGGGCTAAATCTGTGGCCTCCATCCTCCCCACCCATGAAGCCTATGCCTCCACAGATATTATTTTGCCAATGTTGTTTGCCTGTGTAAGGGCCTCAGCCCTTTTGGCTTTGGCCTCTCTCTGTTTCAAGTATCTGGGCCCCTTGGGTGTCTCTTGATGTCCAGACCTCTTGGCCCTGTCTTGTATTTTATCTCAGCCCACTAGGCTCTACTGACCCAAGGGGAGGCTGCTCTCTTTTCAACCTGCCTCCCCCCCTGGAATTTCTGACCCAAGGCAAGGCTTCTCTCAGTTCATCTCAACCTCCCTGGTATCCCTGACCCAGGGTGAGGCTGCTCTCAATTCAGCTCAGC
This sequence comes from Crocodylus siamensis, assembly GCF_052110815.1. NCBI lineage: Eukaryota > Metazoa > Chordata > Crocodylia > Crocodylidae > Crocodylus > Crocodylus siamensis. Next base: position 39,921,737 of record NC_143404.1, on the reverse strand, counting down.
CTCGCCGCCCCTCCACCCAGCTCTTTAACTGGTCTCAACCTCCTGAACCACCTGGCCCTGCAGAGCCACTATTTTCTGCCTCTAAAGTGATTGACCTAGACAGGTTACAGGGGTGGGCAGATAAGATCTGGATGGGTTTCAACACTGACAAGTGCAAGGTGATGCACCTGGGGAGGAAGAACCAGCACCATACCTACAGGCTGGGGAACTCCCTTCTCGCCAGTGCAGAGGCAGAAAAGGATCTTGGTGTCATTATTGATGCCAAGATGAACATGGGCCGGCAGTGTGGGGATGCAGTCAGGAAGGCCAACCATATCTTGTCATGAATCCATAGTTGCATCTCGAGCAGGTCCAAGGAGGTGATCCTCCCCTTCTATGTGACACTGGTCAGGCCACAGCTGGAGTACTGCATCCAGTTCTGGGTGCTGCACTTCAAGAGGGATGTGGACAACATGGAGAGGGTCCAGAGGAGGGCCACTCACGTGATCAGGGGACAGTAGGGCAGGCCCTACGAGGAGAGGCTAAGGGACCTGAACCTGTTCAGCCTCCACAAGAGAAGGCTGAGGGGGGATCTAGTGGCCTATTAGTCAGAGGGGACCAGCAGGCACTGGGGGAGTTCCTGTTCCCCTGAGCACTACCAGGAGTGACTAGAAATAACGGTCACAAGCTGGCAGAGGGTAGATTCAGGTTAGACATCAGGAGGCGCTACTTCATGGTCAGGGCAGCTAGGATCTGGAACCAATTTCCAAATGAAGTGGTGCTGGCTCCTACCCTGGGGGTCTTTAAGAGGGGGCTAGACAAACACCTTGCTGGGGTCATTTGATCACAGTACTTTTTCCTGCCATGGCAGGGGGTTGGACATGACGATGTTCTCAGGTCCCTTCTGACCCTACCAACTATGAAACTATGAAACTATGTTTTTTCTTGGAATGCTCTGTTGGGGGTGTTGCTTTGGCCCAGGCACAATCCAAAATGCCATGGGTTTCCCTCACTGGAAGTTCATCAGGAACCAGCCCAGTTTCTGGGAAGGTGTCATCCCTCACCTTGCATATACCCATGAATGCCTCATGGCTCCCAAGGCTGGGGTGCACTGCATCTGCCCACAGACAGCAGGGGTGGTGGCAGGGGGGTGGCAGTGGTGAGTGGGGACCGCCCACAGGTGAATGCGGTGGCATCAGTGGTGAGCCAAGTCGGACCTCCCACAGATGGCTGAAGAAGTGTTGGTGTTGGGGGGGGAGGGTGTTGAGCACCAAGTGGTGATCGGCAACCACCCACAGATGCTGCTGGCAGTGTCGGTGCTGGGGGGCAGGTGGCGAGCAGTGGCTGCTTGCAGATGTTGCTGGCAGTGGCAGCAGTGGCCAATCTCAGGGGTTGTATGTGCACCTGCATGCACCCCCTACATGTTGTCATTGCATATACCATATTTACTCAAATACAAAACAACCTTGATTATAGACTGACCACCCAAGAATTTGATTCTCCGTATGGAAAAATTATATTTTTAAAATAATTTTCCAGTTATAAAATCTAATTATTGGAGATTTGCCTTGAATTTGTCCCCCTCCACTGCTACAGCAGGTAAAATATATTGGGGGTGCTGGCAGCCCCGTTGCCCTCTGCCTCTCCACCCCCAACTTCCTCTCCCTACAGATCCTTCCTCTCCTCCTTACTATCAGATCCTGGTCTCCCCGAGCACACAGAAAGAAGGAGCAAATTTGAAAATACTGACCTTGAAATTAAACATAAGTGTAGTAATTTGTATGTAGTATCCATATGTTAACCTATCAGTGTTTTAACTAGAGTCCACAGATTAATTTTTATTGGGGCAGGAAGGCAACTAATTAAAGTACTAAGGCAAAAGGAGTGGTCAGAAGTCATAAGGTTCAGCCAAGTAACCCAAAAGTTAAAGCTTAGGTTGGATGTTCATTAGGCTTTGTGTGAGAATTTCCACAAAATAAACACATGCATAGGAATATATTAAATCAAATGTAAGTATATTGCTAGATATAATATAAGTTATAAAACAAGATAGAATAGTAAATGAAAAAGTTATATTAACATATACCAGAGTCACACAGAAACCTTCAGTCTAAGAATACAGATAACAAGTTGGCATTGCTTTGCAAGCCTCCCCACTGGCCCACAGATTCATACTCCCTCTCTAATGCAAAAAACATTCTTCCTCAAATGGTCCACTATTACAGAGTTTACACACACCAAACCATTTATAGTCAGACATCAAATGACTCAGGTAAATGGTTCACTCAGACTGTCAGGCAAATACACACTACCTCTTCTGCCTTTGAAATCTACCTTCTGGCTTCACTTTCTCTGAGCTCCACCAACAGAAAGCAGAGGCTAAGTCCTCTGTTCTAGTATCAGGGTCAGGGTGATACTTTACCACAAGCTAGAAAATGTTATTTAGAGTTTTACTTTTAGGAATTGCCTTGTAGGTAAAGTAGATATTGCATTAGAGCAATGGCTGCAGTGGAGTCAAATGGTGCCTGTGCCCCTCCAGATTTGTGCATAGGGCAGGGGAAGGTGTAGGTTCACACTGTGGGGCTCTGGGATTCTCACCATGCTGCCCTCCCCCCTGGAGGCTTTTGTGGCCCACCAGGCATGACCCAGCTTGGGAGGGAGAACCAGAGTAGGGAGGCTTAGTGCTGCTGCTGCCTCTTTTAAAGGGGAAAATCCACATTTTTCCCCTTTAAAGGAGAAAAATCTCTGCTTATTATGAATCCTGAGATGCTCCAACAAATGGAGATGAGGCTCGGGGCAACCTGGTCCACCTTAACTTCATGGGCTGCATCCAGGTGAGCACGGTCATGTTGAATGTGGCACTGCATACTGCACATTCAGTTGTTCTCTGCACTGAAAGGGAGCAGTGTGTGTTGAGTGGGGTATGACCTCTGGATATCCAGGGATTAAAACACCTGTTGAAAAAAAAAAGTGGAGCGCTGCATGTGGGGTCAGCGTATGCCACTCAAAACCAGAGCCTGACTTACCAGAACTACACTCCAGCTGTTGGCCAGGCCCCACATGGCAGGATTGCTGCTCCTGAAGTCCCAGGAAGCCCCCAGAACCCCAGGTAAGATTGCTGGGACTAGCCCAGTGCTGGCCCCAACCTCCCCTACCCCACCAGGGATAACATGCCACATGCCAGAGCACATGTGACACAGGTATTCCCTGGAGACAACTAGTGGTGGCACAAGGTGCACCACTGCTGGCTGTCCCCAGGGAATCAAATATTCATGCATGTGTGGAGGTGGCCATGGAGGGCAGGGCCTTCCATGGCCACATATGCAAAATGATTAGAGGGGGAGCAACAGAGGGATTCTGGGTGAAGTGTTTGAATGTTTGAGTTCCCATTCTGTTTTTCAGACATTTAAGGCTGATGAAGAAACAAGAATCATTGGACATGGGAAAGAAAAGCACATCTCAGCTGCATAAGTGAAACAGAAGTCAAAATGTATGCAATACAGTGCCTCGCCATGCCTTGAAAAAGAGTCCACACTGAGGGAGCCAGTGCTCAAAGGCATCTGGTATGTATTTTATTCAAATTATTTGTTCTAGCTTGTTTTGGGGGAAGGCTTAATCAGTGACAGCTGTATTTAGCTATTATGGCAGATACGCTGGTCCAGAAGATGGTTTTCTTGGTTGTAGAGAAAAACCGTTTCTTTGACAGGGGGTAGTACCCTGCCTGAAATAATGTATAGATAGGGTCCTACTTTTACTTCCAGTGGTATGATCTTAGTTATTCCTAAGGTTTATGGAAATGAGAGACTCCTCCATAGCTTGCTCCTGTGACTAGAGGTTGAGGGTAAGTGAAACTCAGGGGCATCCAAGCCCCAAGCTTCTAGGCTTGGGCCTTTACATAGGATGTCTACCAAAGGATTTGGAAGCATCTGAAGCCCTAGACAGAAAAAATTTCCCTAAAAAAAAAAGAGAGAATAAAGGTCCCCATCAGTAGCACACCTACACAGCTGCCTTCAGCTAACATGAAGCACAGTGGCTGGGCTGAGGCCCAGTATACTTCCTGGATGGATGCCAGAAGTGCTGGGGGATAGTGATGGAGTGCTTGGATGGAGTAGGAGAAGGAGTTCTCGAAGCCTGGAAAACATCAGGCTTTTCTGGGGAGGCTGTTCTGGGGAGGAGAGTGGCAGGTATGGAAGGGAAATGGACCAAGAGATGAGAAGCAAATTAGAGAGCAGCAGTGAAGATCCAGAGTCTGATGGAGGATGGACCAAGATGGAGAAGAAGGGATGAAAGAAGGTAGGAAAAAAAGTTGTGGTGGGACCAGTGATTTTGGAGGAGGCTTTACTGAAGAAAGCAATAAGGGAAGAGTCAAGTCAGCAGGAAGAGCAGGAGAAAAAGAAGAGAGAGGCCAGGAGGGAGAAATGAGGAATGAAACAGTGATTGAAGAGAAGAAGACGACTAGTGGGAAGAATAAACCAGATCTGCAAAGAGCAAGAATATTCACAGATTCACAAAAGTTTAGGGCTGGAAGGGACCTCATGAGATCATCAGGTCCAGCCACCCTGCTCTGTGCTGGGGTCAAATAATCCCATCAAGGTGTGGGTCCAATCTCCTTTTGAAGATCTCCAGGGTAGGTGCCTACACCATCCTCGCTGGGAGTCTATTCCAGAGTATGGTCACAGGAACTGTGAAGACTTTTTTCCTGATATCTAGTCTGAAATCTTCTAGGAGTTTATGACCATTGCTCCTGGTTTTCCCGTGGGGTTCTTTGGTGAATAGTTGTTCACCTAGCCCCTGATGCTCATATTTGTAAGCTGCTACCAAATTTCCCCAAAGTCTTTTCTAAGCTAAACAGTCCCAAATCTGTCAGCCTTTCTTTTTATGGCTTGCTCTTCAGGCATCTAATCATATGAGTAGCTCTTCTCTGCACTCTCTCAAGCTTCTCCACATCCTTCTTGAAGTGTGGTGCCCAGAGCTGGATGCAGTACTCCAGCTGTGGCCTCACCAGTAGTGAGTAGAGTGGAAGAATAACCTCCTTATTTTTGCTCAAGATGCATCAGTTGATACATGCCAGCATATTGTTTGCTCTGCTAACTGTTGCATTGCACTGGTGGTTCACATTCATTTTATGGTCAATTATGACTGCCGGGTCCCTTTTGGACATGGTGCTAGCAAGCCTGTAATTTTGTTGCAGATTTTTCCTCCCCAGATGGAGAACTTTACACTTCTTAGAGTTGAACAGCATCTGGTTCTGGTCCACCCATCTAACTAATCTAAGTCCACTTGGATCTTCAGCCTACCCTGACATGTGTCTGCACTTCCCTGGAGGTTAGTGTCATTGACAAACTTTGCCAGTGTGATTTTCACCCCCACATCCAGATCATTGATGAAGATGTTGAAAAGCACTGGTTCAAGTACCGAACTCTGGAGGATTCCACTGGCTACCTTACTCCCGGTTGATACAAATTCATCTATTAGTACTCTCTGGGTCTGAACCTGTAGGCTGTTTCCCACCCATCTGAACCTTGAATTGTTAAGCCCATAGTCCCTTAGTTTTACCTTGAGAGCCACATGGGACACCAAGTCAAAGGCCTTCCTAAAGTCCAATTAAATGATGTTGACCTCATCTCCCCTATTCAGGTGGTGAGTAACCTGGTCTTGGAAGGAGATGAGGCAAGTCAGACATGACCTACCTGTGACAAAATTATGCTGGCTATCATTCATAATTTTGCCTTCAACTAGCTTATCACACATGGACTCCTTGAGAATTTTTTTAAGGATTCTTCCTGAGATTGAGGTCAGGCTGATCGGCCTGTAGTTCCCTAGGTCCTCTCTCCTCCCCTTCTTGATGGTGGGCACAACATTGGCCCTGTTCTAGTCTTTTTGGACCTCTCTGAGTGCCACAAATTCTCAAAAAGAGTCACCAGCTGTCCTGTGATGACTTTGACTAATTTGTTCAGCACTCTTGGATGGACTTCATTCCATCCTGCTGAATTATAGCTATCCAGCCTCTGTAGCTGTTCTTTCACCAGCTCTACATTGACGGCTGGTAGGTGATCATCCCTAGTGTGACTATTCTGTGTCATATTTATATTCAGCAGGCTATCACTCAGACTGGTGGAATACAGATGTGAAGTACTCATTCAGGAGTTGTTTTCTCCTTGGTGTCGGTGATCAGATGTCCAGATGCATTGAGCAGTGGTCCCACCATTTCCACTGGTTTTCCTCCTGTTACCTATGTACTTATAGAAGGACTTCTTATTGTCCTTGATTTCAGTTGCTAACATGAATTCAGTCACCACCTTTGCTTTTCTAATCTGCCCCCTACAGGAGTGGGCCAATCTTATGTAGTTGTCCTTGTGGCCTGTTCCTAGTTTCCATCATTGGTAATCCTCCTTTTTCTTGTTCAGAAGATCTGTGACTTTGCTATTGAGCCAAGATGGCTCCTGGCCCCTGTGCCACCTTTTTCTGTGTACCCTAGTCTTGTTTCCTAACTGGAAGTCTTGAGAAATTTCGTAGTGGAGCCAAGAAGGTTATGAGGATTTTTGGAAAATGTATGCAGTGGTAGGTGAGAGAGAAGAACTGAAGGAGATATGTTTTATTCTGGGAGAAAAGACAAGAGAAAAAACAATAATTATTCAAATGGAAATGGCCATGCTTGAGATGCGGAAGATAGAGAAATGGTTGGAGAATTATATACAAAAAGTTATGTATGCTGATGAAATACATGATAAATATGATATATGAATGGAATCATGGAGAGCTTGAGTGGCAATGAGAGGAATCCTGGTGAGATAATGCCCTTCACACCAAGGGTTTACAATGTATTTTGGACAGTCTAAAGTTTGTAACAAGTGTGGGCAAGAAGGACACTTGGCATCATGCTGCCAGTGTACAATATGCTACAGATGGAAAGGTAAAGGGCACTGAGTAGGGAAGAGGGACGCTTGCAGTGCCAATGCCCATGGTCCCTCTCAAATAAAGCTTGTTTACATAGAAGCAGCAGAGACAGGAAAGGGAAAGTGGGGAAGAAGTTGTTGAGTCAGAATGCATGACAATGAACGAGACACCGCAAAAAGGAAGAGCTGGGGAGGAAGAAAGTGAACTTTCAGTAGACAATGCAGTGCAGCTGGTGACAGAGGAGGACAAAGAAGAAAAGATAAGTGGACCAAGTGACTTGGAGACAGAGGAGAGAGAAGATAAAGACATGAGTGTGATACAGGAAGGAGGAGTGAGGATATAGCAGGAAAAAGAAGAAGAGCCAAATTAGGAAAAGAAAGAAAGTACACGCTATGAAGCTTAGGGGAAAAAAAAGGCAGACAAAGAGAGAGAGGGGGAGGGAGATGGGTTTGGGAGAAAGCTCATGGTCTGGGTCTAATGTGGTCTGGGTCTAAAGGAGAGGGGAAAGAGAGGAGGGGAAGCAAAACGGTATGGGACAGGGGAAAGAAGTACCTTAAATATTAAAGCAATAAAGCAACTAGCAAAGACTATGGGAATGAGAAGAGGGGGAGGATTAGAACCTACAGTGTAGAAGCAGCAGCATAGAAGACTTGTAAAGTCATACAGTTGTGAAATTTAAATGGACCAGCATGATTTTGTGGATTATAAATGTCAGAAGTGTGTTATTGAGGAAGAGGAGGGATAAGATTATGCCAATATTGAGTGAGGTAAAAGGAGACATAATATATTTACAGGAGTCTAGAATTCCATGACAGAAGGCCTGCAAGTGTTTTATGAAGAGATTGGAGGGGGGTGGGGGGAGGCATTGTGATGAGCAGAGTCAGATGTAAGTAATGTGGCTGGGGAGGTGATTTTGCTCAAGAGTAAGGAAGTGGAAGTGCAGTAAGTGCAAGTTCTTGTGGAAGGGAGACTGCAATGGTTGCTGGTGGAGTTTGAAAAGAAAATATTAGAGATCTTTAATATATATGTGGTGGCTGAAAGAAAAAGAAGGATCTCCCTGTTTCAGAAATTAGAGGTGTATGTAGATGGAGATAAGCAGAAAATTCTGGTGGGGGATTTCAATTACATTATTGAGGAGGGGAATGAGAAGAAGGGATGGAGGAGTTGGAGAACTAGATAGCCTGTTAAAAGTACTGATTATTTTAATAAAAGAAGGGATTGAGGGTTGGAAGCCCACTGTCCTCCTTAGTCCAATGCCAAAGGCCATATCTTAAGTTCTAAGGGTTCAGTCGGGAGAAGCAGCAAGGGACTCCATATTTATTCTTTGGTCATTGAGCTGTAAGCATGGAGGCTGAATGATATGTTAAGTGGACAATTAGCTTAACCATTCCTCAACTGAAGGTGAAATGAGAGGGGTCTACAGTACCATAGCACCACAATCCCTATTACGAATGCACTTCCATAAAGTAATGAAGTATCTTAATCACCCAATTCAGTTGAAGTGATCTCTGCCCCATATACACCCACAATAGAATGGGATGCAGGCATGAGGGATGGTTGCTGGCCCTTGAAGGATTTCTGGAGGTTTCCTGCTCAGTTCTTAAGCAGCACAAATCCTGGGGGCATTTTCAATCTTGACCCCCTTCTCTCCCTATGTTCTCACTTTCTTTTCACATTAGTAGGTGAAGGTGAGGCACGATTTGGGGGTACCTCCAAAGGTGGTCGTTGTTTCCCACCATGGTACAGGCATAGCATGTGCAAACTTATAGGGACAGGGATGTAGGCAGGGACATACAGCTCAATCCCATAGAGGGAGAGTGTGATCTTCAAGCCCAAGGGCTCAGGGATGCTGACGTGTGGGGTGGGAGGGACATGGAAGACACGGGTGAGCTGAAGGCACTAGGACTGTCATAGTCTGACTCCAGGTCTGTCTTCGTGCCTGCATTGCTGCCTGAGAGAATGGGGGTGTCCTCAATCTAGGTTATATTCTGGGTCAGCATGGAAGTTGACTACAGCTACCTACAACCCACTACAATCACAGTGGTACACGACTCAGTGTTACTCTCCTTGGAAAGATAGGCTGCATCTACAACATAACAGGACCACACAGTATAACCTCTGCAAGGATGCAAAACAGCTCCTTTTTCACTCCGAATGAAATGGACATGTGATTGTCATATTAGGCCCTCACATGCCACTGCTTCAGCACCGTGGCAATCAAACAACATTGTTGCCCGTCCTAGTTGTGACCACGGGATGCCATTTCAGTGACAATCCGCTTGAAGACCATCTGGTTGCAGTGGCTGGACCTAAGCACCTTCTGGTTCTCCTCCTACTAAATGGCAACTGGGTTCACTACCCCCCTGCCATTTCCAGTTGGAGACAGCAGTTGTCATGCCAGGCCATGGGAAATCAGGTATGGGGAGGTTATCTCAGGGTTGAAAGAAGCCAGGAAGCCAGAAGCCAAGAGGTCTGTTATGCATCTCAAGTAGTCTGGTCAAAGTGCATCCATCCATCCTGGCTGGCTCAGCATGCCCACAGCTAGTGGGGTTGGAGGCCCAGGAGTGTGTGGATGGTCCCAGTGGTGGCACCAAGGAGAGTGCTGTTGGTGTCTCTGTTGGGATCTGGGTAGCAGCATGGGGTCTGGGCAGCAGCAGTGTGATGGCAGAAGGCATGGTACACCACAGTGAGCCAAACCGGGCAGCCGTGCCATGTGGGGGACTGCCAGGGCCTCGAATGACCTAGCCAACACGGCAGTTCCTGGGCCAGGTAAGCACAGTGAGCACGGTGGCAAGCAGGAGCCCAGGACAGTAGACATCTCTCTGGGGGCCTGGAGGTGGAGCAGCCATGGTGCAGTGGCCAGAGGTTTTGGCAACAGAGCCATAATGTGCTGCCACTATGTTCTGCATGCTGCTCCAGGCCAAGAGATCAGGTGGCACTGGGCTGCCTTTCCAAGATGTCCACCAACTGCAGGCAGGTGCAGCAGGAGCCTACAGCTGTCCCTGGTGGTAACAGGGGGCTGGTGCAGGGTGGCCAGGGTGGGAGTAGATTTGCTGCTGTTCTTGCATCCCCACATAAGTAGACACCTGCAGACACATGCTGACCCTGAGTAATTTACTCTGGACTAAGCCTATCCTGCAGCATTTGTGGGTGTAGATGCAATTGCTGGGAATCAAGCCATCAAGTTTTAGTGAAGTATCCCAGGATGCAGTGGCCCCTCCTGAGTCAGGAAAAGCAGGGATTCCAGGATGCAGCAGGGCTGGGTGTAATAGTCATGCAGAGCGAATGCCTCAGTCTCAGAGTGCCCAGAGGCCACGATGCTTCCCACCGGTGCTTGGGCCAGCCATGGGAGGCAAGGCCCCTCTGCCACCACTTGAACTGGCTTGTTTTGCCCAGCAGGAGCAAAGCTGCTCTGTGTGGTGGTGGGAGGCACTGAATTGTGGCTACCAGGTGCTCTGTGGTGCTTGTTCTGCCGGGTGGGAACAGCAAGCTTGTCCAAGCGGTAACAGGAGGTAACGTTCCCCCATCCCTCCCCCCCTTTCCACTCAGCAAGCTTGCTCTGTCCAGTGGAAGCAGAGCCGCTCTGAGCAGTGGCAGGAGGCAACATAGTTGCTGGGCTCTTCAGGGCTGTGGCACTCACTCTGCCTGGTGGGAGCATCAAGCCAGTCCTGCCTCTAACTATTAGTTCTTCCCCTGCTCACCAAGCCTCTAGTGGCAAGTCACATCTGTACACGTGAAGGACATCCAGAGATAGTTTTTTTGCCTTAAGGTGTGGCTGTTCCACTAAGCCAAACAACACTAAACCAATTAACATGTCTTTGGCTTACAGCATAAAGTTTAACAAGGCCCATAGAAAAACAATCCTAAGAAAGTTGACAACATGCTAAGGCTGAGAAGTTGGAGGTAACCATTAAGGCATTTACCCAGTAAGAGAGGTCCATATGCCTGTTCCAGTGCTGGTCCCCCTTAACCTGTCTGTCTCTCAGTCTTGAACACTGGACCTTTAAAATGTGAGATAAAACACATAAATGTGGAGTGGACAAAAATTACAAGAGCAGAAAACTCCAAATTATCCAGCGCTAATTCCTTAAGTGTAAGATTGCCTGCCAGCCTCCTCTGCTTCTCAACTCTACAGCCCTGATCTAATTGATGCTTAAAGCGGTTCGTTTCTCTGGAGGCCACCAGAATCACAGACACACGCTCATTAGATGGCACAAAAGGTGTATTTGCAAATAGGGTGAGAGCAGAGTCAAAAACTCAGATTACTCTGAACCCACCAAGGAATTTTGCAGACTGTATTTATCTTTTTCCTCCTGGGCACGTGTGCAGAAACAGGAACTCTTACAGCTCACTTCCATTTCATACAAGCATACATGTGGTTACATCACTACATACATCGCATGTATATTATAATTAACTATTTAAGTATGCAGGGCGGAGAGGTAAATATGCATCAGCTAATTAAGCATGCTCAGAGAGTACTATAGGTCACCAAGAGTTTAAACCCCCCCCCCCTTTCAAGGACACAGTCAGTTGAATTCCAGCTTCTGTAATCTGCATGAGAAAAGCTAGGGAGAAGCTGGGGGAGAGTCTGCGATTTAGTATAAGAAAAGCTGTGGCAAGGCTGGGCAAGGAAAAAAGTCCTTGGCAGTGTTTCTTTCTTATCAGGTACAAGATGCAAGCTATGCATTTCTAACAATACTCCATTTCTAACACTATTCCCCCCTCAAGATGCTTTCTGCTCCCCATTTTCATTTAGGCAGATCAAGATAATTTCGAGGAATTTTTCTGAGTACCATGACTTTTGCTACAGTCTGCGCTTTGAGGGGGACTCCTGCAACTTGCATCCCTTCAACTGTGGTGGTTATCAATCTAGTGACAGTACTCTCCTAATGCCACTTGGGAAAGATCCCAACTGCGGTTCTCATCCCATGCTTGACCAGTACTCTTAACATCCGCCTTATCACTTACCAACCATTTTGGGGCCAAAGGAAAAGCCCTCCAAGGCCACTGTTCTCCGGCCTCTCGGAGTCCCCCACAGGCCCAGCAGTTGGTAAGATTGAAGGTACCCGAAATTCTTTCCATCATGTCAACATACAAATTTGTCCCTGGGGGAGCAATTGGGGGAAGCGGGGATATAGGCTGGCGGCTAGGGCTGCTCAATCCTGCTTCTCTTACTACATAGATAACAACAAAGCATATTAAGATTCCTACCATATTTTCCCTTTCTTGAGATCAAATACAGCCTAAACTTTTTCTTTTTACTTTCTTGTCTAATTTTCTGAACTTTGATTAAGCCATCTCAGGCGCACTTGGAGATCACCAGTGGGTTCACAGCTCCACTTGCTGGCTTCTTGTTCCGAGGACGACTCAGCTTCCGGAGTGAGTTCGTCCTGGGAGTTGGTGTCCTCTGACGCTCGTGGATGTCGTTTCACACGGGTATGGTGTATCCAACGGTCATGGCCAGCAATCTTTACAGCGGTGTGGGTTGTTAGAAGTACCTGGAAAGGGCCACTCCACCTCTCAGTCAAAGGTTCCTTTTTCCACCGCTGCACCAAGACCCAGTCTCCTGGGCAGAAGTCATGTACCGGTACGTCTAAAGGCAGGCACTGAAAGGAGGCTGCATACCTGTGAAGAGAAGACAAGACAGACTGCAAAGCAATAATGTACATATGAAGCTCGCTATTACCTAATTCAAAAATTACATTTTCTCGCATCCCAGGGGGTAAGACTCGAGGGGGCTTGCCAAACATAATTTCATATGGGGTTAATTTAATGCCCCATCAGGGAGTGTTTCGAATGCAAGTAAGAGCTAGCGGCAATGCTTGAGGTCACTTAAGGCATGCTTCAATACAGATTTTGGTGAGTAGAGTCTTTAAGGTCCTATTCATGCGTTCCACTTGTCCTGAACTCTGTGGTCTCCATGGTGTGTGTAGTTTCCAAGTAACCTTGAGAGCTTGTGCGACTTCTTGAACTACCTTTCCCACAAAGTGCTGTCCTTGATCCGACTCGATGGATTCAGGCAGAGAATACCGGGGAATGATCTCCTGCAAGAAATACTTCACTACTGTAGCCGCAGTGGCAGTCCTGGTGGGCCATGCCTCGACCCAACCAGAGAGCTGGTCTACCATGACAAGTAAAAACCCATGATGTCCGGACTGTGGGAGCTCGGCAAAATCAATCTGCCATGCTTGTCCAGGGTATGCTGCCCAGGGTCTACCTCCCATTGGCACAGGGGGTTTCCTTCGAGGGTTTACTTTCTGGCATGTGATGCACCTGGTAGCAATACGCTGAGCTTCTACATATAGCCCTGGGGCTACTGCTTGGTGGATCACTAGATCACCCATAGCCAAGCCTCCCATATGGGTTCTTGCATGGAGCTGTTGCAGCACCTCCCGAAGCAATGGCCTGGGTATCATGGCCTTTCCTCCCGGTACTATCCACCACCCCTGGGAGTTCTTTTTTGCACAAGCTTTCTGTACAAATTTATCTTCTTCAGGGGAATACTGCGGGACTAAATCCCAGACGTATGGCCATATGGCATGGGACAAGGCCTGCCTGGATACTTCCTCCGCTTCTCCACCAATAAATGCGGCTTCCTTTGCTGCCGCATCAGCCTTTGCCTTTCCAAGCTTATGCTTTTCCTCAGCAGCCTTCCCATGGGCCCGCACATGAATGACTGCTACCTCTTTAGGCTGGTGGAGCGCCTCTAGTAGCTTGATAATCTGGGGACCATTAGCAATTTTATTCCCAGAAGCCATAATGAAACCCCTTTCTTTCCACAATAGTCCGTGTGCATGGACCGTAGAAAAAGCATAGCGAGAATCAGTATATACATTAACCCGCTGGCCTGTCCCCAGCTGTAATGCTCGGGTGAGCGCAGTGAGTTCCGCGGCCTGTGCCGACCATGAGCTCGGCAATGACTCCCTCCATACTACCTTATCCAAGGTTACCACTGTACATCCTGTTCGTCTTTTTCCATCAATGACAGAGCTGGAGCCGTCTACGAAGTATTCAGCATCTGGGTCTTCAATTGGGTCCTCAGCAAGATCAGGCCGCACCTGTGTGGTTTGATTCAGGACCTCAAGGCAGTCATGCGTCGGTTTCCCTGGCTCCGGCAGCAAGGTTGCAGGGTTCAAGGCTGTAGTATGTTTGAAAGTAAGTCCTGGATTAGAGAGCAAAAATATCTCATACTGTGATTGTCTGGAGGGGTTGAGAAACTTTCCTCCCTCAGTGCCTAGAATCTGGGGAACTCCATATGGGGTGTGTATTTGCATGTCCGCACCCATGACTATCTTCTGGGCTTCTTCAACAACCACTGCTGTGGCTGCCACAGCCCAAAGACAGGCTGGCCACCCGAGTGCAACTGGATCTAGAACCTTTGAATAATATCCCACAGTCTCCAGGTCGGGCCCGATGGCTGTATCAGCACCCCTGATGCGACCCCTCGATTCTCATGAACATACAGTCGATATGGCTTTTTATTATTTGGGATGGCCAGGGCAGGGGGCTGGGTTAATGCTGCCTTAAGCAGATCAAAGGCATGCTGCATTTCTTTATTCCATTTCCATTTAGTGAGACTCTCCTTAGTCAGGGAGTCATACAGCGGTCTAGCCTTTCCACCATAATCTGGTATCCATAGTCGACAGAACCCAGTTAGCCCTAGGAATGCCCGCAGCTCCTTGGGTGACTTAGGTGGGGTTAGACCTTGGATTGCCTGTATGCGATCTGCACTCAGGGCTCTGACTCCTTTTGAGAGCTTATATCCCAAAAATGTAACTTGAGGCTGACATATTTGGGCTTTCTCTCTAGAGACTTTATATCCTTTTTCCCCTAGGGTGTTTAACAGTGACCTGGTGGCTTCCTCGCAGAGTTGCAAATTTGGACTTGCAACTAGCAGGTCATCCACATACTGGAGGAGAGTCACTGCAGGGTGTGATCCCTTCCATTCCTCCAAGTCCTTCTGAAGGGCAAGTCCGAAAATATGGGGGGCTGCTATGAATCCTTGTGGAAGAACTGTCCACATGAGTTGGGCTTAATGGAAAGTATCTGGATCCTCCCATTCAAAAGCAAACAATTTTTGACTGTCTCGGTGAAGGGGAATGGAGAAGAAAGCATCTTTCAAATCTAGCACTGAAAATATTTCAGCTTCCTCCGGTACTTGTGTCAAAATTGTGTGTGGATTCCGGACTACAGGATGGTCTGAAAGGACCTTCTTATTTACTGCTCGCAGGTCTTGGACCAGTTTGTATGAGACCCCATCTGCCTTCGGCACTCCAAGAATGGGGGTATTATATGGTGAGGACACTTCCACTAGCCATCCACACCTCTTGTATTTCTCTATTAACGGCTTGAGTCCAGCTCTGGCCGCTCGGCTGAGTGGATACTGCTTTACCCGAACGGGCCCCTCCCCATCCTTGAGTATGATCCTTATCGGGGAGACCGACTTAGCTCGTGCAGGGGTTCCATCAGCCCATACCGAAGGGTCTACTCCAGTCGTGTGATCTTCAGAATTTACTACAGGGCATTGGTCCTCCAGGAGAGCCATCTGATAGTTCGAGCTCTGTTTGACAGGTAGCTGGACCACCATCTGATCGTCTCTGAAAAATATCTCAGCTTGCAATTTTGTGAGTAGGTCCTGCCCAAGTAGTGCAACTGGGCAACTTGGAGAATATACAAAGGAGTGCTCAAGCAAATGGTCCCCCACTTTGGTGAGAAGTGGCTTACAAACAGGGAGTCGGGATTGCGTTCCCTCAATCCCTTCCACAAGTACGTGCTGTTCACTAGTTCCTGCACAGGGGGGGTTTTCTGGAATCATTGAAAACGTAGCCCCAGTATCCACCAAGGCTTCAAAGTTTTTGCCACCAACCCTAATGGTTACCATGGGATCTTCTCGGGCTCCAACCCGAAGGGTAGTGGTCTTAGATCCCCGTCCCCTTCATTCTGTGTCCTCACCCTTTTCCTCTGCCTGCATGAGGTGACCTCTTGGTTCACCCTCTCTCTTCTCCTTTAACTTTGGGCATTCCCTCTTCCAGTGTCCTTTCCCCCTGCAGTAAGCACAAACGTCTGCTCCCACTCTTTCTCCTTTCCCTTTCTGCATCCCAGCCTTTCCAGGGTTACGTCCAGTTATAGCAGCTGCCAGCGCTGCCATCTGTCGCTGAGCCTTTTTATCCTCCTTGCGCTCCTGCATATGCTCACGATTCCCATATACCTTATATGCAATTTCCACCAGCTCTGAAATCGGTTTCCCAGCACCTCCCTCAGTTTTCTGTAACTTCTTACGAATATCAGCAGCGGATTGACCAATAAACATAAGATTTACCATGCGTTGATTATCTGGGGCTTCTAGATCTAGGTCCGAAAACCTGCGGAATGCCTCATACAGCCTCCCGAGGAAAGCTGAGGGATCCTCTTCTTTTCCCCGTCTCACTTCATACAATTTAGACAGATTAGTAACCCGAGGCACTGCCTTCCCCATTGCTTCCACTATAATTCCCAGATACTGTGCACTCAGCTCTCTTCCTTCTGCAGTATGATTATCCCATCTCGGTTCCTCAACAGGGCAGGTATCATGCAAGGTACGACCAGCAGCTCCCTCCGCTTCTACCCTGGCTGCTGCAATGCACTCTGCCGTCCCCAACACTAATCTCCTCTCCTCCGGGGTCAGGAGGGTTTGGAGCATCATCTGGACATCAGCCCAAGTGGGTCGATGGGTTTGTCCAATAGATCGAAACAGGTCCCTCATCTTTTCAGGGTCTTCACGAAAAGAGGGGCTCTGATTCTTTCAGTTAAATAAATCTGAAGTACTAAATGGGGTGTAGACAAAAGTTGCATTGCCCCCCTCTCCGATAACCTCTCACATTGGGCAATTCAGCACTGGCCGTGATTCTACAGTCTTGCGCAAATAATAGCCTTTATTCCCTGATTCAGATGGGGCACTTGGCTGAGGCTCACGCTCTGAATCATTAGGTATGCTTTGATACGCCGGTGGTGGTTTCCCTGAGGGAGGGAGTGGTGGTGCAGAGGGACTGAATCCTGTGGAGGTGTCTGATTCATCCTCGCTACCTGACAGGGTGACCGGAGACCGGGTTCGATACTCAGCCAATTCAGAATTCCTCCCCTCATTAGACTCAGGGAGTACAGGCGGTCCTCCTCGAGTCTTTCCTTTAACAACCATCACATGAGACTTTACTAAGCATTTCTTAATCCAAGGTGGCTGATTTTGAACCACCCACAACCAACAATCGATATAAAGAAATTGATTCAAATATCCGTTCTGCATAACTATTTCATGGATAGCTATCACTTCTTTTACTACAAAGGATCCTTTCGGGGTCCAGTGGACCCCAAATGTTGGCCACTCGAGTTGACAAAACTTAATTAAATCACCCTTTTCGTCTTCACTCCATAATCTGCCTGCTTTGCAAATTTACTGAAGTTTTGTAATATATAACTTAAAGGCGTATCCGAGTTTTCTACACGGGAGCGACCCACACCCATATGCCCACAAAAGTGCATCCAATGCTCACCAAATACCAAAAGAACCTAGTTACAGACGGTTCACATATACCAGGCCAAAGATTTCCCAGTATTAAACCAAATCGAACGCGTCTTTGTTCCCGGATCCAGACCAAATTGGGCAAGGGAATTCATATACTCACTCAGATACCCTAGAGATCTCGATCAGAATGCCAGAATGTGTGTCTGGCATCCTCAGAAACCGAAAATTTTGCACAGGAGCCTTTAATCTCTCGGGTACCCCAACTCACGTCTCAAACCCCTTGGGCAAACCCAAAAAGGTGGCTCGGTGCGCACTCCCCATGGTGGCAGAGACGATCTTGTCACTGAGCCCCGAGGTGATCCAGAGACGTCCCATCTGGGATGCCAAAATTGATGCTTAAAGCGGTTCGTTTCTCTGGAGGCCACCAAAATCACAGACACACACTCATTAGATGGCACAAAATGTGTATTTGCAAATAGGGTCAGAGCAGAGTCAAAAACTCAGATTACTCTGAACCCACCAAGGAATTTTGCAGACTGTATTTATCTTTTTCCTCCTGGGCACGTGTGCAGAAACAGGAACTCTTACAGCTCACTTCCATTTCATACAAGCATACATGTGGTTACATCACTACATACATCGCATGTATATTATAATTAACTATTTAAGTATGCAGGGTGGAGAGGTAAATATGCATCAGCTAATTAAGTATGCTCAGAGAGTACTATAGGTCACCAAGAGTTTAAACCCCCCCCCCTTTCAAGGACACAGTCAGTTGAATTCCAGCTTCTGTAATCTGCATGAGAAAGGCTAGGGAGAAGCTGGGGGAGAGTCTGCGATTTAGTATAAGAAAAGCTGTGGCAAGGCTGGGCAAGGAAAAAAGTCCTTGGCAGTGTTTCTTTCTTATCAGGTACAAGATGCAAGCTATGCATTTCTAACAATACTCCATTTCTAACATAATTACAGCACCTCTGTGTGAGCATGGGTGGAGTGCACAGAACTGAATGGGACTTCCTCCACACGCCTTCCTCTAGGCTGCCAGCTCTCCCCCTTGGGGCTTTGTCTCAGGTGGCAAGGCAGGTCAGTCTGCATTTGGGTGGTGTAGTCTTTCCTTCAGAGCTGCTGTGATAGCTCTACCTCTAACATACACATGTTGCATATCAGCCTCTGCATCTTCACCCTCATTAAAGAGAAAAGACAAGGGAAACTTTTTAATATACTTTTATTGGTTTGTATTTTTTTTTCCCTCCCCACTGGCCTGGATCAATACTTACTGTTTACCAAAAATCCCAGGCATACGTATTAAATCTTCTCGTATTATACTAGATGGGTTTTTGTTCTCCCTCTGATCTCCCAGAAATAAACACAGCACAAGCAGTGGGGAGGGCTGGCTAACCAATTTCAGACCTGTTTATTCCCCACAAGGTTCACGGCTTAGAGCCATCAAATAAGTTACCTGCTTTGCCAGACTGAAGTGCCCCTTTCTAACTGTGCTTGCTTGCATTTCCCCCTTTACTTCATTCATTTCTTCCTCTCCTTTCTTCCTTTCCTTTTTCTTTCCATCCAATCCTACCTTCCATTGCCCACTTTCCTCCACTTTCTTTATTATTTTTAGAAGAACAATAATAATTAGGCAGAGCAGCCTCTAACACAATTGTTTCAGCTTGAGCTGGCAATTAGGGCAGACAGGAAGGCTTATGAACAGTGCAGTGGTTTCCCCACCTCTCTTGCTGCCTGCCCCCTCCCTCTGTCCCTGACACTGGAACAGAGCTGTGTTGATCACGTTATAAGCTGTGCTTTCTAATGCAGTTGGGAACTAGCAGTCAGCACATCCCCAAAGGCCATGGACAGAAGAGACATTATTAGTTGATGGGGGAGAGCCAAGCTATGCACCAACCTAAGAGTGATGATGAATGAGAGATGAATGAGAGCTGCTTGCCAAGAGATGGGGCTTGAGCTCTGTTGCGGATATGCTGCTAGGCTCTGGCTTTGGCGAGGGAAATTTTCCCAGAGCAAAAGCTACAGGCTGTGTGCACTCCTGAGGCTCGTGTCTGTAGCTTAGGAGCAAAGCAGGCTTCTTGGCACCACACACTGCACCACACAGCTCCACCACCCTGGCCTGCTGCCCAGAAATTGTTCCAGGCTGTGCTGGCTGGGTGCAGACAGAATAAACACTGCTGTGGCAAGCAAGCACCCAGAAATCTCCAGGGCTGCTGCAGTCTGCTGTCATTCTCAGCTGATTTAGAACCCAGGGTCAAACAGCTGCAGTGAAATATTTGTGCCAACCTCACTTTGAAGGCAGCATGATTTCTTGGAAACTTGCTGCGCTTCTTAAATTGTGGTGTTTGCTCAGCATGACTGGGAGATAGAATTCTGCCCCTAGTGTCTGGTCAATTTGCATTCGTGCACCTCAGTGGCAGCTTTTTTAGCCATGTAAGTGGTGCTCTTTGCATGCAGGTTGCAATTCTATTTTCTATGCAAGTGTGCATTAGGGCTGTGTGAAATTTCACCCAGTGTTTCATTTTGAAGCTGTTTCGATGCATTCTAAGCTTGAAACCACGAAATTGAAATGAAATAGAAGCCTTCAAAACAGCTTTGAAATGAAACAAGGGCATTTGAAACATTTCAAAAGTTTCAAAATATTTTGAGTTTTGCAGTCAGGCCAGCAGCAGCAGCCTCTTGTCATCTGGCAGGCCAATCAGGGGCCTGCCCGCACCCCTGGGAGGGCTGCGTGGCTGTGCTGGACTCCTGGGGGTGAAGGCCCCTGATCTGCCTACCAGATGACAGGAGGCTGCTGATGCTGGCTGGGACTGGCGCTGGGTGCTGCCCATGCCCAACGCTGGGAAGATTGGTGCTACAGCTGGCCCCAGCTGCCAGCACCAGCCTCCTGTCATCCGGCAGGCAGATCAGGGGCTGAGTCCGGCACAGTCCTACAGCCCTCCTGGGGGTGTGGATGGGCCCCTGATCAGCCTAATGGATGCCCGGAGACTGCTGCTGCCGGCTGGGGCCAGCTCTGAAGCCAAGTAAGCCTGGATTTGAAACTCGAAACATCTCAAAACTTTTAAAACATTTTGAGTGCCCTTGTTTCACTTTGAAGCTGTTTTGAAGGCTTTTGTTTCAGTTCAGTTCCCTGTTTCGAGCTCAAAATGTATCAAAACAGCTTTGAAATGAAACACCGAGTGAAACTTCAGCAGCTCTGAGAGCCATTGTAATTAAAGCACCACAGCATCTTATGTATTATCATTCCCATGCTTCTAAAATGGCAGTGGGGGCACTTGACCTAAAGCCTGTTTGGGGCACTTGAACTAAAGCCCATTTGAACTTTAGTTCAAGTACCCCTACCTCCATTTTGAAGTGTAGGGACATTGATACATGAGATGCAGAGGCTGGCTGGAGTGTGGCAATTGCCATGCACCAGCAGCCTTGATTAATTGAGTCTGTTCTGACATGCTGTAATTACAGTGCGGCTGAACAGCCTCTGTGCTCGTGTACAGGCACCCCAAGTGTTCCAGTTCCTGAGCAAGTGTCCGAACCACTTAGCTACTGGGGCTAAAATGTAGAAGGCGCCTTCTCTCCACTGCCTCCTTTACCTAGATTTATGTACCTTGGGCATATCTGAAACCAGCCAGTGCCTACTTGCACATTCTTATATATCCACAATGCAGAGTCAGGGCCAGCTATGTGACTAGAAATTTTCCAGTTAGGTGCAGAAAGGGAAATAGAATTTCACTATAGGATACAAAACAAGCATCCACCAGACAACTCTCAGCTTCCCATTACATGCACAGAGTACCTATCACTTACACACACTTGGCTCTGAGTCACCACCCCACCCCTCTTCCCCAGTGTCATGCATGTCTACCAATGTTTATTGTCATAAAACCAGTGGATGAGATGCTACCTTCAGAATCTTGTTTCCTTCATTCAGGGATTCCAGGAGGACAGTGAGATGCACACTTGAGGGAAAATTATGGGATCTGGCATATATACATGAGGAATCAAAGAGCTATCAAAGGGCATGATGGTGACTATCACTTCATCCCTTATCTGGTGTTGCCAGATTGTTCTTAACTCATTGCAGGGTGTGATGCTTGAGTATTATGACAGAGATATACCAGAAGTGAGTTAGTACCACCAGGATATGGCAAGAAGCAGTGGCATCTGAGTCCCAGGGCAGCACAGCTGCTTAGTTGTGTGCAACTCTATGTGTGACCTCATTCTGAGTTCCCTCCTGCCATGCAAATCCCCCTGCGTAGAAGTGAAAAATGAGGGACACTTGATCCCTCACATGTCAAAACCAGAGGGTATGGGCAGGGGTGGTTCCAGAGATAGTGTGGCAGCACAGTCACCCTGTATTTTGCTGTGATGCACCTGAGCTCTCAGCATAGTGTCTGTTTCATGAGGCACTGGAGCCCTGAGGATGAGTACTGATGCTGATGCTCATACCTTCCCTTCCCTTACTGCTAAATTCATCAAGAAGGGGGATGGAGGGGAAAGGCAAAGAGATGTAGCATTCACCCACTGTGCTCTAAAACCATGTAAACGCAGGGACTCCAGTCAGATCCTTCTCCAATCAGCTGGTGAATTCTGTGCTAACTCTCATGTAGAGCTCTGAAAGGGGCTGTGCTGACCAGGCAGTTAGCTTGGCGCACACTATGTGTGCATGGCACAGCCAAAGTGTGTGGGGCAGTGGAGGGCAGGTGGGGCACACCTTCCTTACCCTGTTCTGAATCTACTACTAGATCTTCTCCAGGTCTCAGTGCCTGGAGAGAATAGATGAACTCCAGGGAAATAGGAATGGAGGAGACCATTGCAGTAGACTGCTCCTCCCCATCCTCTACTCTCCCAGCCGAGGGGTAGTTGGAAAGAAATTTCTGCTCTGTTGCTGAGCTATAACAAATGCATGAGCTGGCTGGTGTTTGTAATGCATGAGACAAGGGGCGGGTGTCAAGCACAGTGCATGAGATTTGGTGGGCCTGGGGCAAGGACTTGTAAACCTTGTAGGCCAGGCTGGTCACTTCTAGAGGGTTTCATTCAATTTGTAGAATGCTTTCCCAGTGGTTTTGTCATTGCATGTAGAGATGCTCTCTTACTCAGATCTTCAAAGCCTGTTGCTCACATCTCCATCGAATCAGAGAATCATATAAAATTAGGGCAGGAAGGGATCTTAGGAGGTTATCTAGTTTAACTCCCTGCTCAAACCAGGACCATCCTCAGTTAGATCATCCCAGCCAAGGCTTTCTCCAGCCTGGTCTTAAAAACTTCAAAGGATGGAAACTTCACAGCACCTCTGGGTAACACATTCCAGTACTTTGCTACCCTCCTTGTGAGAAAGTTTTTCCTAATATCTAACGTAAATTTCCCTTGCTGCAACTTGAGACCATTATTCCCACCTTATTCTGGTTGTTTCTGAAAGAGTGTGTTAATTCAAGGTGGTCCAAAACTTTGGAATGATACCATCATCTTCTTTGAAAAATTATTCATATCAATTGGAAGGACAGAAAAATGAACACCAGCATTCTAGCTCAAGAAAACACCTCTATCATCAAAGCCATATTTATACAGCACCAGTTCCATTGGACAGGACATGTCATAAGAGCATAAGAATTGCCATTTACTGAGTCAGACCATAGGTCCATCTTGCCAAGTATCCTGTGTTACAAGCATGCCTGAAAACCAGCTCCCAAAACAAGTCCTATATTCCCAAATCACTGATGGTCACCACTTTAGAGCTGGGCAAAAGAAGGGATACAAGGACAACTTGAAAGTCAATCTGAAGAAATGCCATATTAACATCAATAGCTGGGTGATTCAAGCACTGAATCATCCCTAGTAATGCCATAGGGCATGTATATATGTGCTGGGGTGGTGGGAGCTCTTTTATTAGAGCAGCTCTGAGAGCTGTTCTAATTAAAGCTCCTGGACATTGTGTGTATCAGCATCCCTGTGCTGAAAAATGGTGGTGGGGGCACTTTAACTAAAGTTTGTTTGATGAGCTTTAGTTAAGGTGCCCCCACTCATTTTCAGAACAGGGACACTGATACACACAACACTGGAGGTTGCTGGAGCATGGTAATTACCACACTCCCGCAGACTTGATTAATCAAATCTGCCCTGATATACTGTTATTACAGTGTGTTGGAGAAGCCTCTCTGCATATGTATAGGTACCCATGATGTACAGCAAAGCATCAGTTATTTTTGAGAAAACTTGCCACAATATGAAGAGAGATAAATGAGAGAGACAAGGGGAGAGGGCTGTGACCCAATGTCATCAGAAAATTTTACACCTTCAAGAGTAAATTGGATGCTTATCTTGCTGGGATCCTATGACCCCAGCTGACTTCCTGCCCTTTGGGCAGGGGGCTGGACTTGATGATCTGCCGAGGTCCCTTCCAGCCCTGATGATGATGTCTATGGTGCGGTGCTGAAATGTAGTTGACTGTCTTGGAGGAGTTCTTCTCAGTGGTCATGCTGAAGAATCCCCCTTAGGCTGCAATATGTTGTACCAGCATGCCTATGCCTGCTTTAAAAGCCAGTTCAAACCCTCCCGCTTCCCTGAATGGCCTCAGACTGGCTCTTGGACTGAGTTTATCTCACAGGATCACCCTTTGATTCCCTCCCGCCCCGCCACCATGCTTCATGACTGCAGGGCTTATGGCCCATTTCTCTGCCTGCAGAGCTTGTTGGGGTGGGGGAGTGGGTTTTTTTGTTTTGTTTTAGTTTTTTTTGCAGTGAGCTTGCCAAAATTGTAGAGCCTGCTTTTTTTCACAGAGCCTGCCATTTTTCACAGACCCTACCCAAATTCTTGGTTTCTCTGAAAACTATGGAATTGCCAATTTAGAAGGTCCCTAACTATGAGTCTACACGCAGTCAAGCCAGATACAGCCGTGCACAGGTTTAGTGTTGGCCCCAGCTCTGCTGGACCTAAACTGTTCTTCTTCCTTGTGGCCTCCAGCTTGGACTTTTTCCTCTGGGTTCATCTGCCTCCTCTGAAAGCACAAATACACACACACAGATTTGCACATCTACTCACATGCAATATGTATGGACATGTACAGACACCATTACGCACATATGAACACATTCACATACAAAGTTTACAACATATATTTGAATACACTTGAAGGGATATTAAGAGAAAAGTAACATTCCTGGTGTCAGTGATGACTGGGGGCTGTGAACACTATGTTATGTTGTTGGCCAAAGTGGATTAGGTAGTACTCTTTTAAGGACTGATTATGTTCTCATTTAACCCATAAGATGCTTAAATACACACTTGAATGTACATGCACGCAGGTGCTAAAAAGTGACAAGTTTTTGCAACTTTTGTGTTTTTTTCAGGAGAGAACTGAAGGATAAAAACTCAGCATAGGGTAGAGAGAAGCTGTGTTCAAGAAGTAGAGACATGGGGGTGGACTGGAGAAAGAGTGTGTTTCTCTGATTATGGACTCTTGTGCAGGTCGTGTATGTTGCTGATGGCAGGTAGAGAGTATGTTGGTGACTGCAAAAATAACACTGAGTGGGTGCACCTCCAAGTATAATTAATGCTAGTTAGATTTAATGATTAGTAAATTACTGTGCAGTAAGTAAGCTCTGGGAATGCATCTACATGTACACCCTGTTGGGAGAAGATTTAATGTTTAAGATTAAGTTGATCTAGGGCAACTCCTGTCCTGCTTTGACCTCCTGCAGCAGCCGGGGGAGTTGCAACCTCTGGCAGCATCTGCCTAGGTGCCAGGATTCTTCAAGTGGGGACAGAGTCAGTCTGGTAGGAGGCTCCAAGGGGTGCAGGCACAGCCTGGCAGTGGTTTTCAGGGAGGTGTCAGGCAGGCATAGCCTGGCAGGAGTCTCCATGGGGTGACTGGCAGGCACAGCCTAGCAGGGGTCCCAGGAAGGGAGGGACAGGTACGCAGAGCCTAGCAGGGGTCTCCAGGGAGTGGGGGCAGCCACAGCTTGGCAGCGGCCTCCCAGGCGGGGAATAGGCAGGCACAGCTTAGCATATATATAAGGGACAAGGGGGCTGGGGTGGATGGGCCACCACACAGCTTTGTAGGAAATGCTGTTCTGGGAACCTGTGGCAAGTGCACCATCGATACTCTCCGCCCAGCAATGGCAGACAGGGCACCATATTTGTGAGGTACCCACAGTCTACCTCCTCCCTCACCCATAGCAGTAGGGTTCCTGGGCTGCTGCCTGTGGACCCCAAGCCCCCACATCTCCCCCAAAACTATACACGTTCTGGACAGTTTCCATTCAACAAGCTTTATTTCCCTTCAACACAGCACACTCACTGCTGTCCCCCTCCCTAAAAGTACAGTCCCTCCAAGCCCCTCTTCTCAACAACACCCCGTCAGAATCGCAGTGCCCACCCCCAGTAAAACACCCTCTTCTCCCTGCAACTATATACAGCAGTGCAGTTGGTGTATGTGAGTGGGGAATGGTGGCCTGGGGAGATGACCCTGGTACCCTGGCCTCTGGTGGCACCACTGCAGGACACTGTGGCAAGGCTGGTGGTCTGGTGGTTTGGCCAGAAGTGAGAGCAGGCGCTGGCCATCCTGCTTCCCCTGCTCCTCTATAGGGACAGGCTCGGCAAAGGCCATCTCCCACTCAGGAGATGGGGTGGGGAATTGGGGTGTGCCAGCCCAGGTGAGTGATCAACAGGATGGGGGAACCAGCACAGAAGCAGGGGCAGGGTTTCCTGCTCACAGACTGCCCACTCCTGCTCATGTGCCTCCCTCTGGCACTTGCTTACCTCTGTCTCCTACTCACATTGCTTCTACTGGCCTTGTGCCAGGCCCAGGAGTCAGCCAGCTGCTACTCTGTGATGGTGACCAGCCAGTCCAGCAGGATTATGCAATCCAGCCAGTCCAGCAGAGGCATGCAGTACTGGGTGCTCCACTGTTGGAGGTAGTGCATGAGGAGGGTGTCAGCTGTTGGGGCCACTATCTCTGATGTTGCATCCCTGGCAGTGACTGGTACCTCTCCTCCACAAGCTTATGCTGGACCTGCAGAACAAGGACAGAAAAGCTCTTTGTGAGAGCTTGCAACATGTCAGAGATAACATGCATTATACCAAGGGGCTATACACTGCTTGGCCTCATATTGGAGCTTCTGTGTGTACAGGTGCCCAGGGAGCATGGTAAGGTGTTTTCCACAGGCAGCCTGCTTTCCTGATCCCCTACACAGGCCAGGCCAGGGCTGGCTCTTGGCAGCAGCTGATAGGGCTGCTCTGAACCAACTCCCCAACTTCTCCTGCAGGTCAAGCACCTCGCTCCTGTGGGTGCATGCTGGCCTGGGCAGGGGGCTGAGTAGCTCCTTCCCCAGCTGAGACATGGAGCTGGTAATGCCTCTGCCCTCCCACCCATCAGACCTTTCCATAGAGGTGGCCCAGGTCAAGGCTATCCCCGCCCCCCACCCCCCCATTTGTGGCCTGAACCCCAAGCATGCCCCTGCTGAGAGTCCCCTGGGTATACTGCAACAAGCTGTTTGAGCACACCAAGGTGTGCCTGACCCACTATGCCCTGCTGCTGATGGTCATGGTGCTCCAGGTGCAGCTGTGAATCTGTCATTGAGCCCTGAGCTTCCATGGTTCCCCAGGCAAGCCCACACTTTCCCACAATGTGCGCCACCACCTGAAGGGGTACCTTTACCTATGCTATGGGTCCCTGCCCCACAGAGCTGAGGAGGAGATTGCTGCCATTGATGAGTTTCTCTGCATGTGACAGGTCCCTGGCTGCCTAGCTGGGAGGGCACTGCCTGCTCAATAAAGTTCTGTACTGCCTCTTGCTTCCCTTCATTCGGGGGTGGGGGCAAACTCTGAGGGGAAAGGTGAAGATCAGCCAGGCAGGCTGAGGAGAGGAGAGAACTGGCATGGAGGAGATGGGAGGGGGGAACCCCACCCCCTATGTGTGGGGTCCCTGGTGCCAGGCCTGCAGGCCAGGGGTGGGTGGGTGAGGTGGCATGGACATCGGATGCAATTATGCTCCCCTCCCCAAGCCTTCCTCTCTGTGCAGGGCTTACCAGATGGCAATCCTGGAGGTCAGTCTCAGGGCCTGGTGGTGGAGAGATGGTTCAGCCATTTTCAGGGTACCAGGGTCTGGAAGACCAGCATCTGGTCACACAACCAGTGGCTCCCTCCAGGAAGAATCTGGAAGTGGCTGTGGGTGGGGCCCTCAATGGCCTGCCATCCCCACCCTCAATGCATGGCTGCAGTTGTGGTATAGGTGCTGGCCTAGTCTACATGCACTGAATGAAAAAGCCAGGGGTGGGGAGCGTGCTGGCCTCTGTCACTGCTGGCCCTAGACGCCATCCTCTGGGGACTTCTCTTTGGGTCTGGGCCACAGTGGGGACCAGTGCTGCAGTAAACATACTGCTCATGGCCTGGGTCCCTGGGAGTGAGGATCTTGGTCAGCTCCCTCATGTAGGGCATGCTCCTATAGGCTACTCTAGACCACCTGTTGTGGTTGGTGACCTTCACCCACTGCACATGCAGGGCCTTCACTTTGACTCTGCACTGCCTCCCAGAGTGGTTATGCCCACTGTACTTATGCAAAATATATGTACATTGGCCAGCATGCCCGGACTGAACTGCCACTGGACCTTGATATCACCCCGTATCACCACAATGTCTTCATTCTCTTTCAGTCCCCCATGCGGGGTCCCCAGCTGAGTGCCCCAGTGTCAAGAGAGGCTGCCATATCTGCAGGGTGCCTCTGCCAGGGACTGCAGGCAGGTGCAGCATGAGGGCCAGAGATCCAGGCCAGGGGCTTACTCGAGTGCTAGAGCTGACACATGCCCATGCTGCAGGAGCATGGTGCCCAGGGGCCAAGCATCAGAGCCTTCTGTCTCCAGCCAGGGCTAAGCAGTACTGCTCTGGGTGGCCACAGTCAGAAGAGCCCAGTGGTGGTAACTGCACCCACCCCCAGGTCCTGCTTTTTCCTAGTACCCAGTGATGGCTTGAAAATGGTATTTTAAGGTTTGCTTTTGGGGAATTGGCTTATAGGTATATGTATATGCATATGCATTAGAATAATTTAGGATGGGCAGCAGGGATTAACTGATTTCTAAAAAGCCTAGGTCACACAGTCACAGTTTCACATAGCCTTCAAGGCAGACAGGCTGTCAAACAAAACAAAGCCAACAGATACACACATAGCCTGGGAAAGTGCAGGCATCTACCACACTGTTCCATAACATTAGATGAGGTGGTGCCAGCTCACAAGGCCAAAGAGGGGGGCCTGAAATTCCTGTTTTGGGAAGGGTATGCAGAAGGACAGTGTGTGAAGAGAGAGAGAGCATTTGTTCCAGTGGGGAACCCATTTGCACTGAGGGTGAGTGAAGCTTCTTTGTAGGCAGCTGTCTTTGCAGTGGAAAGAGTGAGACAAACCCAGGAGGGGTTTTGAATGGGAGGAATATTCCCAGGAAGAGTCCTAGGCTAGGACAGGGTGAGAGGGATTATTTAAAAATGGGGAGTGGTTTTCCCAGGAAGAGAACAAAAGAAGGGCAGGGTGGTGGGGGGAGAGAGACTGAGGTTGGAGGCCAGGAAAAGGACCTCACTCCTTCTGTCCCTTGGAGAGACCCTGCAGAAGTAGCAACCAGGAGAAGCAGATGTTTCTGGATGACTGAGAGGCAGAAAAGCCCAGCTATCTTTTCTTCCATCTCTTCCCCCTTTGGAGCCCTGCTGGAGCAGGCACCAAAGAGAACATGCCTGTCCGGAGACCCAGAGTCTGGGAGGAACTTCCTACAAGCCCCTGCGTGGCATGGGTGAGCACCATGAGGGGTGTGGGATGCAGGACCAAAGGGAGACTGTCCTTATCACTCTCCATGAGTGATAAGGCGACTGGGAGAGGAGCAGGCTCAGTGTGCTGGTGGGAGCACTAGGTGGGGGGCCAGAGGACTGTTCCAACCTACCAGAAACTCTGGTGGCAGGCATGGCCCATGGAAGGTGGGCTTCGTTTGCTGGGTGGTGTGAGGGTGTGCTGAGAAGGAGAAGCTGCTAGAACCTGCAGCCCAAACCCACTCCCTACTGTGGCAGGAGATGAGGGTCTGGGCAGGAATAAGCTCTTTTCACAGGGGAGGAGCCACTTCCTGTCATACCATGACCCCTGAAGCTCACGCAGAGGGATGCCAGCAGTAGAGACTCACCCACATCTCCTGTAGGAGGAACACAGAAGCAGTCCTGCTCCCTCAGAAACCAAGTCTGGGGAGGAGTGTATACAAGATCATAATAGTTATCCTTGAGCATAAAAGTTATAGGCAAAGTGTTTAAATATGTTCTTGATCGGTGTGACAGGTACATCTCTTCGGGGTCTGTCTACTGGTGACCCCGCCTACCTGTTATGGGCCAACCGCCCACCTTATCACCTGCCACGCCGGGTTATTAATTGATTAATTAGGAGATGTTAATTAAGTGGTAGGCTGCCCATTTACTGCCCTGAAGCAAGGGGGCGCTATCTGCGGCTCCCTTCCTCCCCTACACCACAGCCCAAGCCTCGCAGATGATATTAACATCATTTGGTCTGGGCCCTGTTCTACTCTGGCATCCTTGTCTTCCCTGGGCTCTCCGCCACCCTGTCTTGCTCCGCACCCTCACTGGCATTCAGACTCTCCACAGCCCTGTCCCACACTGCACCCTCACTGGTGCTTAGGCTCTCCATGGCTCTGTCTCACTTTTTGCCCTTGCTGACACTTGGGGTTGGTGTACCTCAAAATGCTGTGCCCTCTCTGGTGCCAGGTTCTCTATGCAGCCGAGGGTCCCCTATGAGGCCTCCTCCAGTGCCCTAGAGCGCTAGTGCCCTCCCTGAAATTGGGTCCACTGCTGTGCTGCATGAAGAAGTGCTGGCACTTTTGCTGTCACCATGCCATCGGTGAGCTCAGCTACTGGCTGCTGGGGGATCACCCTCCCCCTGGTCACTGGTGGGTGCCCCCCAGACTCAGGAAGCACCAGTCACCCATGCTTAGAAACATTTCTGTTGGCTGCAATCAAGGCTGGACACTTTGACTGAGGTGTGCCTATGTTCCTTCTGGGGCTTAAAGTTAGAGGTTTCTGGATAGAGGCTCTTGCCCCTCCACTAAGGGGCAGACCAATCACCATGTTTTGGGTCAGGAAGAAATTTAACTCCATCGTCAAATTGGGGGATTCTGCCTTCATCTGTAACAGGGGATGTGGCCCTCTACCTGGGATCTCTTGAACATAAATTAAAAACTTTTATGGAAGCAGAACATTGGCAGCCATGGTTCCCTTGCTTTTCTTGTGGTAGGTTAGGGTGTTATGTCTTGTGTTGTGTGTCAGGATTGCCAGTAGTTATACAGAGTTTGAATAACAGATTTGTGTAGGATGGTTTGGAT
Source organism: Crocodylus siamensis (assembly GCF_052110815.1). Lineage (NCBI taxonomy): Eukaryota > Metazoa > Chordata > Crocodylia > Crocodylidae > Crocodylus > Crocodylus siamensis. The sequence goes on along the minus strand of NC_143404.1, from coordinate 39,891,011 downwards.
AGGGATGGTCCTGCCTTAAGCAGGAGGTTGGACAAGATGACTTCTGAAGGTCCTTCCAACTCTACTTCTCTATCGTTCTATGATTCTATGACCTCAGTACTGTTTGATAGTGGTGCAGCTAGCAGTGGGCAAGTGAGATATTAGCCCTGGATGCCAGCTTAGTGTGGGCATCAAAATAATGGATGCCTGGGTAGTCTGCACTGTGGTATTGGCAGGAGCACCAGCAGCACTTATGTGCAGGAACACTTTTGTAGCTGCGGCAGCAGCCAGGGACAAGCAAACTATGGCCATGGCTGCAGCAATCAGTGACTTTAAGGCACGTAAGACTGAACCTCCATACACTCCAGACCCCTCCACCCCCAACAAACTCACATCTTGCTAATTATGTCTCTGCTTCTTGATCAGAAATCAATATGCCTGAATTGAAGCCTTGCCAGGATCCCAGATCAGTTCCACCCTATGCTTGTATACAGTGATTCCTTTTCCTTCTGCAGTTGAAACACAGAAAACCAGATAGTAGGTGCGTCTACACAAGATGCTAAATGTGCAGTAGTCTCATTCTACTGTGGATTAGCACATCACAGCAAAAGCCTTCTATTGTGCACAGTAGCACCAGTTAGTGTGCATTTAGTTAGCACCTTTATTACAGGTACTAAACTTAATGTGCCATAACCACATCACTTTAATGTACATTTAGACATGCCCCTGGAGACCCTTGGATTTCAGGGCTGCTGTTCCAGAGAATAATAGTGGTTCCTCCCAATTGCAGGAACAAAAGCTGAACTTTGGAGGATTGCCTAAACAAAGGCTGTATTGGGAAATGCTGATAAAAGATAGGAAAGGAAGGATTGGTGTGAAAAGTACAAATAGGTTTGATAGATATATGGTAGAAACACCCATCAATGAATTTGTCAAAAATAAATATGATTAAATCTTCATTCAGTACAGATCTCTTAACTTCTAGATGCCATAACTTTTATTTTCTCATTTTAAATTATTCATTTGGCAATACGTCATCTCCCCCCTCCCAGTGTCTCAAGGTCCCAGAGAAAAAATTTCTCCTGACTTTTATCTTCTATGGAAGAAAGATAGAAAGATGCCAGGTTCAGTTATATAGCAAATGTGATGACACTGTTTCTTAGGACTGGAGACTCCCAGGTACAGTGACAGAGCAGAGAGGATATGGTTGTATCTATCTTCTGGAGGTTCCCAGGGCTGTAAAGTCATGTTTGACTTTTGGGTATATCTATTGTGTCTACAGTGCAGCTCATGTAGACATATCTGAGCTAGCTTTAAACCAGCTAATGTATCTGCAGCTGTACATATAGAGTACTATGGAGCTCAACATGGGCTAAACCTCTGAGTATTTATCCTGCTGTTCAGGTAGGATATAAAGCTCATGCTAAGCTCCATGATATAACATAACTACACCACTATCAACTAGTATAAGGCTAGCCCAAGTATGTCTACATCTTCTCCATGAACAGCACTGTAGACATATTCCTGGTATTCCATTACTGTAGTAAAACAGCCCCTTTTAACATTTCAAAGGTCAAGGGAGCCATGCTACAGTATACATGTTCTAGAGGATCTTGGGGATGGAACTTCTTGTGGTGTGTTCCAGGAATAGGGAGTGTGGTCATGTCTTCGTGTTGGCATTTCCTGAGTTCTGTGATAGATTAGAACAGATGGAGTATAACAGAGAAGATGAAGTAATATTTTGATATTAATGGTCCCAGCAGCATAAAAAAAACCACAGTGAAGGACATGCAGCTGGATTTTACTGCTGCTGCCATGTAGCAAAGTGTACTATCCTGTCTGTCTGGAGGAGGGTGTTAGGATACAGTAGAGGTGATGAGGTCATGGGACACCCCTCTGCTTATTGGGATCTTCTTCAAACTTTCTGCATCATGCAGGGTTCTAGAGCTGCCTGCGACTCTCAAGTTCCTCTGGACATCTTGGGGTCCTCTGACTAAAATGCTGGAAGAAAGATGCAGATTTTAACTTGGATTATCTTCTCAATATGAGGTGATAGCAGAGCTAGACAGTAGGGCTGTGCAAAGCTTTGGGTGCTGATCTGATTTGGCCCAATTTGGTGATTCGGCCCAATTTGGTGGATGAATCTCTGAATCTGAATCAAATCAGGGGACCAATTAAAAGGTCCGAATCAATTTGAAGCTCTCTGAATCAATTCAGAAAAGATTTGGAGAACTTTCGGGCAATCCCCACTGGCTGCAGCACGGAGCTGGACCTGGACTCCATGCTGGTAAGTAGAAGCAGGGGAGGGGAAGCTGGAGGAGGGGACCATACGGGGATCCCTGCCAGGCCCCATCCACTCCCCCAGCCACCCGAACGCCCCTTGACCCCCGCTCACTCTCCCAGCCCCAGCCCCCATGGCTGCCCCACCCACCCCAGCTGCTGGCTCTTTAAAAAAAGACCCCAAAAACCCTGTACTCACTGGCTGTTCCAACAGCCTTGGGGCTTCTGTGGGGCTCATGGTAGAGCCCCCCATGCAGTGGGGAGCAGTGGGGGGCAGTGGGGATTCCTCCCTCCACTAGGCAGGAGCCAGTGAGTTGGGGCTTTTTGTCTTGTATTTTTTAAAGAGCCAGGAGCTGGGGTGGGTGAGGCAGCCATGGGGGGGGGGCTGGGAGAGTGAGCAGGGGTTGGGGGGCTCGTGGCAAAGCCCCCAACATAGCATGGGACAGTGGGGGGAAGTGGGGTTCCTCCCCCACACACACACACTGGGCAGGAGCTGGTGAGTCAGGGCTTTTTTTTTTCAAAGAGCCAGGAGCTAGGGTATGTGGGGAAGCCATTGAGAGCAGGTAGGGGATGGGGCCTGCGTGATTCAGAGATTCTGCTGATTCAACAACATCTGAATCTCCAAATCAGATTTAACTGAATCAATTTGGGACAGAGATTGAAATCACCAAATTGAATCGCTGTCCCCTGAACTGGCCAAACGTTAAGTGAATACTAGCCACTTCACACAGGCCTCCTGCAGTTTTTGTGGACCACAGGACACAATCCTAGAGGACTTTATGAGAGAAGCCTGAGCCCTGCTCATCTAAAAAGTGCTCAAGTTTTGAAGTGCACAGAACTATAGCACTGAGAGCTACCTGTGCTTATCTCACTGAGCTTACTTCCAGTACTGAGCCAAAGGGCAAAAACTCCTCTTAAGCAAGAAGCAGGAGGCAGAAGGCTTTGTTTGGAGCAGGGATTCCTAATCTGTGGTTTGCTGGATGTATGCTATTTGACTGGCCCCTGAGTGCTGGTGTCTCCTTGGCCCATCCTGGGTAGGGAATCAGAATCAGTATGAGGAGAATCAGTATAGTGCCCTGCTTAAAAACAGGAAAAAAGGGGGACCCAAGGAACTATAGATTATAAACCAAAATACACAGGAAGTACCTGGAGCATGTCATAAGGAAATACATTAGCAAACATCTGGAGGAAAGGCTGATCTAAAGCATAGATTTACTATGAATAAATCATGTCAAACAAACTTGATCTCCCTCTTTGACAGATATCAGGGAACTACAGCCCTGTTATGGAGAGGATAGTGTTAGGTGAGAGAAAGAAGAAGAGCCGCTTTAAAGCTAGGGCTTTTTGTATCCTGCTGGGGAAATGGGAGGGGAGGCTGTACATGGGCCAAGCAGGCAGGACACCTGGTCCCCTGACTGTTGGGGAGAGAATAACTGGGATTAAAACCTTAAGGCAGGAAAACTCATTCTGCAACAGAGCGGGATGGAGTCCTGGAGGGAGGCAAGAATGAATACAACAGAAGAGCAAGAGACTGCAGCCTCAGAGAAGAAGGCCCTAATGACAGGAAGGGTTTGAATGCATCCAGAAAGATGGGGATTGTTTATATTAACCCAGGGAAAGCCCGGGGAACAACTGTACTTAGAGGGAGGATTGGGGACTGTTTATGTTGGCCCAGGAGGGGCCCAGAGGGACTCCAAGGACTGTTATGTTGACCTGAGAGGGTTTTGCTTTTCTTCCCTTGTTTCATGCTCTCTTGTTGGTAACATGTGGCAGACCAGAGTGTCTGTGAGAGGAGGTATGGAAGCCACAGAGCAGAGTCTTGGAAAGGAAGGTAGGCAGCTGTTTCCACCAGGCAGAGGCACAGACATGGGTCAAAGTGTAAGTCAGGGCCTCTAGCCCCTCTGGGGCTAGGTGGGTAATAATCCGAAAGAGCTGGAGTCCCAGCTAAAGCTAGAGAGGGAGAGGAGGGAAGAAAAGGGCATCTATGCACTACCCAGATGGGTTGGTACCTGGAGAAGGAGGAAGGGAGAAAAGACATCCTCAAGTAGACCCTGGTCACCTGGAGGCAGCATATTAAATGTCATTCTAACCATAACATCAAGGCATGGCAGGTGACGGTGAGAGAGAAGAACCAGATAAGGAGGCCAGGGTAGGCAGACAGGTGCCACACAGCCAGCAGAGGGCTACATGACCATCCCTGGAGATGCACACTGTTACTGTGGATAGAGGGAATGCAATGGATATAGTGTATTTGGAATGCATCAAGGCTTTTAATAAGGTCCCACGTGAACTTCTCATAAACAATCTGGAGAAATGTAGGCTAGATAAAACTACTATAAGGTGGACAAATAACTGGCTCAATAGCTGGAAGCAAGGGGTAATTATAAATAAAGCCATGGAAGAATGGCAGGAGGTTTCAGGTACAGTCTCACAGAGGTCTGTACCAGGCCCAGAACTGTTTAATGTTTATCAATTATTTGAATCCAATATAATCCAATATTGCTCAAATTGGGCAATTCTTGGACATATTTGCAGATCACAAAAGTGGGAAGAATTGTGAACACGTTGAAGGATAGGACCTCAATTAAGAAGGAGCTAACAAGATAAAGTTTAGTACTGACAAATGCAAGGTGCATTCTACCTTAATGGCTAGCAAATGGTATTTAGAGATTTGCTTTTGGCAATTGGCTTGTAAGCAAAGTAGATATTGTATTAAAATACTGGTCCAGGGCAATGGCAAGGGTTAACTGATTTCCAAAAAGCCTGTTTGTGACAGTTTCATCAAGGTCACTGTGTCCTCGTGAGAAAATTGGAGGATTGTGGGCTTAACTCCAAGGCAGTTAGGTGGGTAAGAAACTGGCTACAGGATAGAACCCAGAGAGTCATAGTGAACAGATCTGTGCCATCCTGGTGAGAAGTGGGCAGTGGTGTTCTGCAGGGGTTGGTGCTCAGTCCAGTACTTTTCAACATCTTTATTAATGATTTGGATGTGTGGGTGAAAAGCTCACTGGCCAAGTTCGCGGACGACACCAAGTTATGGGGGAGCGTGGTCATGCTTGAAGATAGGCATCAAACTGACTAGCATCATGAATGAAAGGGTACTGGGGGTAATAATAGACCACAGTATGAATATGAGCCAGCAGTGCGATGATGTAGCCACTAGGGCAAATAATATTCTGGCATGCATCAATGGACGCATCTCCAGCAAAACCAAGGAGATGATTCTTCCACTCTACTTAGCACTGGTGAGACTGCAGCTGGAGTACTGCATCCAGTTCTGGGCACTGCACTTTAACAAGGATGTGGATAAGTTTGAGAGAGTCCAGAGAAGGGCCACTCATATGATCAGAGACTTGCACAGCAAGCCATATGAGGAAAGGCTTAGGAATCTGGGACTCTTTAGCCTGAGGAAAAGAAGGCTGAGTGGAGACCTGGTAGCAGCTTACCGCTACACTGGAGGAAGTACATCAAAGTGTCGGTGAGCAACTGTTCACCAGGACACCCAAGGGGAAAATCAGGAGTAATGGCTACAAACTCCTGGGAGATTGATTCAATCTCAAGATTAGGAAAAACTTCTCCACAGTCAGGGTGGCCAGACTGTGGAATAAACTCCCTCCAGAGGTGGTGCAATCACCTACCCTGGAAATCTTCAAGAGGAGAATAGGCAGTCAGCTTGCTGGGGTCACCAGACCCCCAGTTATCTTTCCTGCTTGGTGCAGGGGGCTGGACGCAATGATCTTCTGAGGTCCCTTCCGGCCTTACAGTCTATGAATCTATGTAATTAGCTGGCACTTGCACCTGGTCAGATGACCAGAAGGAGGCAGGGCACTGGGGACATATAAGCCCAAGGGTGGTGCTGGCAGGGGTTAATTCTCTGGCAACTGACAGGGGAAGGAGCTCCTGTTCTAGAGAGCTACCTAGAGATGGGTGGGTGCCTGCTTTGCTGCCTACAGGAGCAGTAAGGCAACGGGAGCCCATGTGGAGCCCAATGGGATAGGAAACACACTGTGCTAGGGGTGAAGTTTGCCCTCTTAAAGGGGCAGAGAACCAACTCCCATTGTTATTGCTCTATTATAGCCCAGGGGCTTATGTTTGTGTTATTGTTTGTACCTGAGGTTTGCGAGGGGCTGTAAGGGGAGGTACAGAGGCCTCATTAGTGCCCAGAGAGGCATCACTACACAGGGGCCAGAGGACCCAGCACCAGACAGGCACAGACAGCATGGGGCCTGGAGCCTGGTGGACAGGGGCTAGGGGTCTGGTATCTGGAAGAGAGAGATTGAAGCTTGTGCCTCAAAGCCAGGTCTGACACAGTGGGCCCCAGGCTAGAAGGCCTATCTAGATTAAAGGGGCAGAGGCCAAGGAGGCTGAGGCCCCAACAGAGGGGATAATATCCATGTAACACCCATGAGGCATGGTATAGGGGAGGTTTTAGAGTCACACAATTAGGCCATAAGGCTCGAGGTGCCCCATACAGCAGAGTACTGGAGTGAGATCCAGCAAAGGGCCAAAGCACCAGTAAGTTCTTGTGGGTTTCAGTGAACTGAAAAGCCTGTGAGCATCCCCCTGATTTATTATTTCACCATCAAGACATGGCAGGTAAACAAGAGGGTACCCCCAGGGAGGAGCTGGCACAGTTGCAGAGCTTCCAGGGGCATCACAGCCACCCCTGAGAACTCCAACCTATGTCAAGTGGCTCTCTGGGAACTGCTCTAATTAAAAGTCTTCCCCCTCCCCCATCCCTGAGCACATGTATAGGCACCCTTTGTCACCTGCTTTTTGAATGGGAGCCTCTAAGGTAAGTTCTTTCTAAAATTAAAGTAAATAACCTAGATATTTAGTGTAAGTAGCTAAAATTCAGCAGTTAGATCAATACTTAAGTGCTTTGTTTAACTAGAGACCAAAGCGAGTGGGAAGTTCATGATGGAGTTTGCTAGGAAACTCTCTGGTTGCATCTACTGTTACCTGTCAGCTCCATGTTTTTGGGGAACCCTGACACAGGACACAGACTGTCTAACTCACAAAGAATCGCCCCCCCCCAAACAGAAACTGATTAAGATGCAGTGAAAGACACACCTAAAACCCTCCAGATAAGGGTGACAAAAGTGAAACAACTGCCCTAGGTCTCATTTGCATCTGAGATGGGACCAGATGACCATTCATTTACATGAGAGATGGGGAACAGAAAGCCTGAAGCAGAGACTGCAGTGAATTCTGGGATCAGTGAAGCAGGGGAGCACTGCATGATGGGGAATCTGTGCTCTAAAATGTTAATCAACCCACACACCCAGCTCAGCATTTATCAGACCAGTTCTAATCTGGATTTACAAAGAACTTTTCCTCCCCCCCCCCCCCCCCCCCCCACACCTCTAAGCAGAAGTAAGTGTACTAGGCGTCTCGGGCCGTACATTCCCCGGTCCCACTATGGGAGGCCTATGTAAACTTAATTGGCTAAAACTCGGTTGCCGGGTTAGGGAATGCTGAGGCAATAGACCGAGTCAGAGGGGGTATGGATAACATTTGAACAATGGTACAGGGTTCATCACAGCATCCAGCCCGTTGGAGCCCTGACCACAAGCGTTGTCATACTTTTCCTGAGACGACTGGTGGAAGCCCTCTCCACAACAGGTTATGAACACTCCAATAATTGCCTTAAGTCTGTTAAAAGACTATAGCAAGATCTGGAAAAGTCATGGTAAGCTGAGGCTTGTTCACAGTAAGTAAACGTCCAAAACCCTGATCCTGCAATCTATTGTTTCTGAAGACACCAGGAGATAGCCCATCAAGTATATCTGCTATCCATAGGAATGTCAAGCTGGCTCCCAAGTATGTGTTTCCTGAGTATCAGTCAGTTTCCTGAGATGTTCCACTCAGATAACCCCTTGTCAATAGAAAAGACAATTTGATTTACACTATTGAGAATGCTTGAAAGAAGCTGAACTGAGGGTATAAAAATCTGTAAAAGAAGCAGCAGTGTGTGCTGACATCACCCGCTTTCTTCTGGAGAGGCTGAAGGAGGCAGATCATCTCCCTTCAAGGATCATGCTGAGAACTTTGACCTGTCAGCTTTGCAACCCGAGTGCCTTGGACTGGTGAGATCCCAGCTCTCCCTCTCTTTTCTCTTCTCTCTTTCTAAGCATAGATTTCTGAACTTGAACTGTATTAGTTAATCTTGAGCTAGGTTTCCCCAAATACTTAGTGAAACCAGGGTATACTGTAACTGTTTGTGTTTGTTTTTCCTTTGCATGTCTATTACTACTAGTGTCAATATATATTTCATGTACTTAGCAATAAATAACTTTTATAGTCAAACTGGTGGTAATTGGGTGTATTTTTCCTTCTTTACTTCTCTTTCCCCCACTTGCTCTGCAGCAATGCTCCTTTTACCTAAGCTAAACATCCCTGTGTAGCCCAAAAACACTGTGGGGTCTGCTCATCAAGAGGCTAAAAGATTGGGACGTGCTGAGTTTGAAACACATAAGGGGATCAGCTTGTACAGGCTGATTGACCCAGTTTGGCTCAGACGTGCCCTAATGAACTGAATGCTGACCCATGAGGGTGTCTTCTGGACACCCGGCCGGATTCAGAGGTATTCTGTTTAACTGTGTGCTTGTGTCTGACTGTGGTTATTGTTGCTCTGATGAACTGATTCTTGGCATATGAGGGTGTCAGCCTGTGCATGCTGATCAATGCGGCCAGGTCAGGCGTGTCATGTTAATCTGTGTGTGTTTGTGGGTATGACTGATTTGGGGACTGGAGGAACCCAGCCCCACTGAACCGAGTCCTGTAAGATAGCTCCATTGGGGGTGAGGGCTTGCAGGGGGAGAGATACAGCTCCATATAGAAACACAAGTAACACAAGCAGCACATTGATAGAATTACCAAGACCCTAGCCCTAATAAATGAGCACACCCCAAAGTAGCAGGCAAATCTGGTAACACTACACATTGCCCTACAGTGATGTTGTTACTGTGCCATGCTTTAGTACTTCCTTTTGGAAGTACTATTGTGTATTGTGCCATATGCACGGCACATGATTATTTTTAGCAGCTACTTCGCTGTAGCAGCATGCTATAAAGAGGAAGCACACCACTACAGTGAAGTAACTATGAGTGCTACATCACCATAGCATGTCACTACAGTGAAGTAGCGTCACATGTAGATGTGCTTTCTCTCACTTTCTTTCACTATAAGCTTGGTGGAAGGAAGCAGGTTATCAGGGAAAAGGGAATCTTTTGGGCCCAAGGATCAGTAAAAAGGCCAGTTTAATGGGAATTTTCTAGGGAAGGTCTGCTTGGAGAGAGGGGCAGAAAGAGGTAGATGGCAGATTTAAGAGACCCAGAGAGATGGTTGGAGGATGTTACAATGCTAGAGCCACTGCCACTGCCAGCTCTTCTGGTTGTACCTGTGTCTGTCTATGCATTATCACTCACTGTTGAGGCTTCCATCCAGGTCCTGGCTTGGCACTGTGAGGACTGAAGTTTGCAGGTTCCTTCCAGTGATAGGCGGGAGAGGGAATGTCTGCAATGTGAATGGTGCTTCCTGGTCATGTCCCTCAGGAGGCAGGTAAGAAAGCTAAGGAGGATGTGGCAAGGCTCTGAAGTATCCTCAGCCATGAAGAGTTCATCAATTCAGAGCTAAAGAAGACCTCTAAGACTGAAGAGGAAGGATTGCCAAAGGCAGCGCTGAAGAAGGAAGAATATGTGGACTTCTTGGAAAGTGAAAGGTGAAATCTTGTGGCCTGATCCCCACTTGCAGAAGTTTGGTTGGAAAACAGATATGAATCCCTAGCAACATAGGAAAAGGAGAATGTTCCATTAGTGGAAGAAGCCAGGCGAGGCACCAAGATTCAGAGGATCAACACCACCGCTACCAAGACAAATCAACAGGTTGGCAACTCTCAACCACCTTCATTCAGGGAATGGAAGGGGGTGGAGGAAATCTTCAGGAGATGGAGTCATCCACCTGCTGGCCTTACCTATTGTCTTGGGAGGTCTGCTGTTTGCCCAAAGCCCAGATCCAATATGTCAAGAAAGAGCCAAGACTGCTCTAGCACTCTGACTACTACCCCATGCTGCTCATCCATGTGGGCAGCAATGATACTGCCAGGTGGGACCCTGAGCAGATCAAAAGTGACTACAAGGCTATGAGTGTAAGAGTGAGGGAGACAGAGACTCAGGTGGTATTCTCCTTGATTCTTCAAGTCAAGGGAAGGGGCCCAGGCTGGAGCAGATGCATCCTGCAGGTCAATACATGGCTGTGCAGATAGTGTTGCCAACAGGTCTTTGGCTTTTTCAACCATGGTATGTTGTTCCAAAGGATGCTAAGAAGAGACAGGATACACCTGACAAAGAGAGGGAAGAGTATCTTTGCAGACAGGCTTGCTAATATAGTGAGGAGATTTTTAAATTAGGTCCACCCAAGCGTGGAGACCAAAGCCCTGAGATTAGTGGAAAAGTGAGTCATCTGATGGAAACACAAACAGGAGAGGGCAACAGGGCAGGTTTTCTCATTCTTCTAGAGAAAGTAGGGCAATCAGCTAGTTATCTCAGATGTCTGTACACAAATACATGGAGATTGAGAAATGAGTAAGAACAACTGAAAGTCCTCGCACAATCGCATAACTACAATGTGATTGTAATAACAGAGACTTGGCGGGATAGCTTACATAACTGGAATACAGCTGGGGACAACTTCCTGGTGCAAATGTTAGAGATGCAAACTATAGGCCATGCTCTTCTTGACCACAAACAGGGAAGAATTGTTGGGGAATGTATAAGTGGGTGGCAACTTGGGCAGCATTGACCACAAGACAATTGAGTTCAAGATCCTGGGAAAAGAAAGGAAGGGGAGCAAAAGAGAAAAGATCCTTGACTTCAGAAAAGCAAACTTCTATTTATTTAGGGAACTGAGGGCAGGATCCCGTAGGAGGCCAGTCTGAGGGGGAAAGGAGCCCATACGAGCTGGCTCTACTTAAAAAAACCCCAAAAACCTTACTGAGGGCACAGGAATGAACCAAGCTAATGAGCAGGAAAACTAGCAAGTATGGCAGGAGACCATGTTGGCTTAGCAGGAAGTCTTCATTGAGCTAAATCACAAAAGGGAAGATTACAAGGAGTGGAAGCTTGGACAAACTATTACAGAGGAGTATAATAAGAGAATTGCTAGGGAATGCAGGGGTGAAATCAGGAAGATCAAAGCAGAATTGGAGTTGCAGCTCTCAAGGGATGTGAAGGGTAACAAGAAGGGTTCCTACAAGTATGTCAGCAACAAGAGGAAGATCAGGGAAAGTGTGGTTCCCTAACTGAATGGGAGAGGCAATCTAGTGACAGATGATGAGGAAAAGTCTGAAGTAGTACTCAAAGTCTTTTTTACCTCAGTCTTCCAGGCAAGATCAGCTCCCAGACTAGTGCACCTGGCACCACAGTTTGGGGAAGAAGTGTGAAGCTGACAGTTTCAAATGAATAGGTATGGGACTACTTAGAAAAGCTGAATGTGTACAAGTGTATGAGACCAGATCTGATGCACCCAAGGAAGCTGAGGGAGTTGGCAGATACAATTGCAGTTACTGGCCATAATCTTTGAAAACTCATTGTGATTGGGAGATGTCCCAGACAATTGAAAAAGGGAGAATATAGTTCTCATCTTTCAGATAGGGAAGATCCACCCCCATCCAGCCACTCCTGCTCCCTGCCCAGCCCCCCCTGTTTGTCCCCCACTTGCCAGGAGCAGATGCTGGAAGAGGGAACCACCCTTGCACCACTGCCACTGCACTTCACATAGCCTCTCCCCACAATTGAAGCCCTTGGGCTGGCGGGAAAAATGGGTGGTGGAGGTGGCAGAAGCCCACCTTCAGCTGCTGCTGCTGCTAAACCTGGCGTCCTACCCAACTGCTGCTCACAGCTCTCAGCTGCATTGGGGCAGGAGAGTACTTGGGGTCTCCCCAACCTTGGGCTGGCCAGGGTTAGTGGCAGTGGCAAGTGGGTTCCCTCACTTGCTCGCTGCTTGAACCTCTACGTGTCTCAACACCATCTGGGGCTCCAGCCAAGTCCCAGACTCCACAAGAGACCCATGTGTCCAGGGTGGTGAGACACTAGATTCACTAGCATGTGAGGTACACTGAAAGTGGGGTGCAGACATGCCCCTGAACCTCTCCAATAGACCCTTAAGCTTGCTCCATTTTATTGCTCCACAGCTCCCCAGGCTACCCTGCTCTGTGCTGAAGGCTATTCTCTTGCTCTTTCTGCCACCAAATTGTATGCCAAGAGATGATTTTCAGAACTGAAATCATCAGCAAAGGTAAATGAGTGGCAGAGCAGCTGGGGCACTGTAGAATGGGATGGAGAGAAATAGTTAAAAGTAATGCATGGTTCCAGGCAGCAACAGGAAGGAACAGCAGGTACATCCGGGGAATGGGAGCATGCCCACTAAATCTGGGAAACACTAAGCAAAGGAGAGGAGGCAAGTCCCCCTCTAAGTCTTGAGCGTAGCCTATAAATCATCACCAGGGGTTTGTGCCCTGCTCACCCAATCCTAGTTATGCTACTGATTAATACAGAACAGATTGCATTAGTACAGTATTAAAAACCAGGGGATGGGCCCCAAGAAGGCCTAGCACTTCATGCAAGTGAGAGCAGTCCCAGTGTGAGTGCAGTAACTCAGGTGTGGCACCGCAGTGTGGACACACTCACCACATCAGGCCATCTTGAAGGGTCATACCCAGGTGTAAGGGTAAACTGTAGTGAATACAAGGCCTTAATAGGAATGATGTCCCAACAGAGGAGGTGACATGAATGTAATAATGGTGAAGGACAAGGAAGCAGGGAGGAGAAGGGGAGAAAGGCTGTTCAGGCCTGAAAGCTTGACCAGTTCTTTTTTTTTCCTTTCCAAAACTCACATTGTCCTTACTGGGTTTAGACCCATTCCCCATATTTGGGCAAATGAACAAAACCAATAAGGAGCTGTTGGATTCTACTGGTGGACAGGATGCATTCAGGTGGGGGGTGCAATGGTGCATTTGTACCCCAACTTTGATTCATGCTCCACCCAAACTTTAAAACCAACTGCCTGGGAGAAGCAGTGACTTTTCTATTTAGGCAGCAATGAGGGAATCAACTGACTTCAAGTCATGACTCAGACCTGATTCTGGCTATTCAGTAATCACCCTTCACTTTACAACCCTCTTTCTCCTTTTTAATGGTCTTGATATTCTGCTATTTAAATGATCCTTTCTTGTGCAGTGTTGTGATTTATTAGCCATTCCTAGTAATGACTCTCCTATTTCAAAGTTCTGCAGACTGTTTTTAGGTCTAGCTAAAACACTTAACTTAGGTGTGTTAATATTAACTCAGATGTAGAAATGACTGAAACTGAAGCAGGACTAACAAAACCATATCTTTGGATTGTTTTTGCCTAGCATGTGTGTTTTTAAACATAATATATAATTTAAGAAATTAATGCATATACCAATGAAGTTATATTTCTTTTTGCTTTTCTCTTAAACTGAATTATGTAATGTTAGATCCATAGCATATTAGTAAAGTGTCTAGTTTCTCTTTAACTGGAGAAAAATATTTGTTGTGTTATATGCAGTGATGCACCACACAATCTGCACCCTGTTTTCAAAATTCTAGATCTGCCCATGATGATGGATATGATAGACTCTTCTTGAGGGACAGATTCCTATCTGTAATTAACACACGAGTATTGGACCTCTGCTTTGAAGGAACTTCTTTTCTGGTGCATATTAGTCAGCTCTGTTCTGGCTTTCAACCTGTCTCTAAAAGGAAAGAATAAGAGGTGAAGGGTAGAATGATCCAATTACATCTAGATCAAATTGGGAGTTACAACTATCTGCCACACTGGAAGAGACTATGAGATTTCATCTTATACTCTAGAGACAGGACAGGCCACTGCACCTCACCAAGTTAAGAGATTTCTGAGTAGAAACACAATAGGGACAGTTGCCAGTGATTATACATGGATTGCAAACACATGCGATGAAAGGCAAGGATTTTGGGGTGGGGAGGGTGATATCTTTTATTGGATCAATGGTGTAGTTAGGGAAGATGTTTGAAAAGCTTCTCAGGCTATTCTTTTCAAGATGTGTCTGCTTTTTTCCTAGACCTAAAGAAGGGCATATTGCTGTGTGTAGATGAAACAAAAGATGTGTGTGCACGACACTTTAAAGTAGGCTAAATACTTTCGCACCACTTTAATGGTGTCAATGTTTGCACACTTCAGAGGTGTATTGTGTATTAATTCCAGCTGCTGTAGGAAATTCAGCAGCATAATGCACCTTAAATGACTTGGGTCACAAAGCACGACAGGCTGGGGATACAGGCTGACTTGGACACACTCCTAAGGTGGGCAGACCAAAACCTGATGGTCTTCAATGTAGAGAAGTGTAAGGTGATGCACCTTGATAGGAAGAACCTTCAATATACTTACAGGCTCGGCACTGCTATACTAGTTAGCACCTCGACCGAAAGGGACTTGGAGTCTTGACTGATGACAAGATGAATACAAGCCACCAATGCAATGCTGTGGCTGGCAAAGCTATTCAAACTCTGGTGTGCATCCACCGATGCATCTCGAGCAAAAGCAGGGATGTCATCCTCCTGCTTTACTTGGCTCTGGTGAGAGTGCAGCTGGAGTACTGTGTCCAGCATTCAGCCCCCCATTTCAGGAAGGATATGGAGAAGCTTGAGAGAGTCCAGAGCAGAGCCACTCATATGATCCAAGGCTTGGAAGGCAGGCTGTATGAGGAGAGTCTGATGGACTTGAGGCTCTTCAGTCTGGAGAAGAGAAGGCTCAGGGGGACTTGGTGGCAGCCTACAATTACATAAGAGGGGTACATCAGGACCTGGGAGAACACCTGTTCACCAGAGCTCCACAAGGAATAACAAGGTTTAACAGTCATAACTCCAGGAAGGCCGATTTAGACTGGATATAGGAAAAAAGTTATTTACGGTGCGTGCGTCCAAGGTCTGGGACAAACTCCCCACAGAGGTGGTGTAAGCACCTACTCTGTATTCCTTCAAAAAACATTTGGATGTATTTCTTGCTGGGGTCACTTGATCCCAGCTGACTTCTTGCCTATGGTGGAGGGGCTGGACTCGATGCTCTCAAGAGGTCCCTTCCAGCCCCTAAGGTCTATATAATCTATGAAATCTATGAAACAAAAACTCCTTTGAGGAGTTTGAGTTTGCTGCCCTGAAAGCCGTGGAGTGAAGCACTGGGCTCTGTGCAGCTTCACGGCTCTGCAGGAAGCCCTGCAGGCAGCCTGGCAGCAGCCCAGGAAAGCAGGCTCCATCCAAGAAAAGCAACAATCCTGATCTCCCCCCACTTAGGACCTGCCTGCCTGCCTGAGCTGCGCAGGGGCCTGGTGCTTCCCTCTGCGGCTGTGGTGCTCCCTGGGAGTGCCTGAGCAGGATGCCTGTGGGTGGGTACCACCGGAGGGTGGGGGGGGAGGCCACTATTGCTGCAGAGGGAAGCACCAGCGCACCCCATGGAGCCCAGGGACCTCTCCGCTTGCCAGCACTCTCTCTCCCCTCCCTGCCAGAGAGGCAGGTAAATCAGTGGGATGTGTGCACGACACAGGGGTTTAATCAGCCCTAAATTGAAGCAGTGTTTTTTAAAAACCCACCACTTCAATTTAGGGCTCCCGTTTCATCT
Source organism: Crocodylus siamensis (assembly GCF_052110815.1). Classification (NCBI taxonomy): domain Eukaryota; kingdom Metazoa; phylum Chordata; order Crocodylia; family Crocodylidae; genus Crocodylus; species Crocodylus siamensis. The sequence goes on along the minus strand of NC_143404.1, from coordinate 39,875,078 downwards.
ACACACACCCTTTGTGCCTTAAACATTGTCTAAATGTTTTCCCAGCTACAGAGTTCATTCAATAAAATATATCATCAAATAAAATTCTAGTCTGTAATATATTTCCTGGAACATCATGGATACATCATTCCAACCCTACTATCCACAAACTGCGTACTTAGTTCATTACCACTAAATCTGAGGCTGGTCAACATATGCAGGAGCCATAGACACCTCTTCCTCAGTGTGATATTTGAGGCTTTGGAAAACAAAAGCAGACTATTATTAGTTAGACACCAGAGTTTTCAGTGTAAAATGTTGAATATGCAGGGAGGCATGTAAGTGCTTAATTGTCTATACATCTTTGGGTACATTGATCTAGATTCTATGCATGTTTGTGCATCCATACACTCACTTTATCCTTGAGTGTACACATTATTATGCATTTTAGCATGGGAGTGTGTGCATACACACGCTCACCAGTGTGCTTGGGAGCATACTGCTCACTTCTTTATATATGTTTGAGGGTCTCCTGGCTTCTGGAGTCACAGAGCTGTGCAAGGATGTGCAGCAGGCAGTGAGCTCATGCCCACAGCCTTCTGCAACATGGCTCACACTCCTGTAATGAGAATGATTGAAGGCTAAGTGCAGGATGATACAGAACAATATAAGTAAGTGGTTTTAGTGTCAGCAGTCTTCAGATTTGCTGTCATAGGGAACATTTAAATGGTTTTCCTGCTACTTCAAGACATTCAGGCTTTATTTATACCCAGAGAAAACTGGTGCTGTAAGTGTCAGGTTTAGAGAAGGACTGGCTGCATCCATCAGGGGCAATTCATCAGACAAAATGATGTATCATTGCTAGTTCAGAGACCTGACTAGAAAGAGAGTCTCTAGAGATCCACCCTGGTATTAACTACTTTTCCTCAAGTCTCACTCCTGGACCCTCACAAACCTATCTTTACCCATAAAAATTCAAATAAGAGGGAGGCAATTAACCATGTTAGTTTAAAGTTAGGCAGAAGGCAGTGCAGTGTGGCTCCTTTATAAACTAATTCATTCAAGGTGCATTTGCATGTCGCTGTAGCTATGCACTACATCACTATGCAATGCACTATAATGACTTAGCAATCATGTGAGTGTACATGTGATCAGCAGCTACTCTGCCATAGTGGCATGCTTCTCCATTTTAGTGCACCACTACAGTCAAGTAGATGTGAAACTAACTATGCGCCGCATGCACAGCGCAGTACGGGTGGTTACTGCACCGTGCTTTAGAACTTCCAAAAGGCAGTATTAAATTAAATCAGGGTGCAGTTACAATGTCACCATACAGCAACATGTAGACATGCCCTCAGAGAGGCATTGTATTTCAGAAATTGCAATACAATGCAATTGCATTGTAAGTTCAGGAAACCTTGGTCCAGGTCCTTAAAGTGTGCATCCCATTCAGTGAGATAAGAACAGATACAATTATAACCATAGGCAACTCATAGGGGAGCACAGAGGGACACATGCCCCCCTTGAGATTGGCCACTGCTGCCACTGCTGGCTTGCTAGCGCCGCCACCCCTGCTCCTGGCTTCTGCAGGCAGTTTCTGCTTGCTGCTGCTGCCACTGCCTCCAGCTTCTGCAGGCAGTTGCTGCTTGAAATGCTCCTCCCCTCGACACTGCTTGTCACCTCCCGCCCACAACACCAACACCAGCTTCTGCGGGCAGTCACCGATCACCAATCGCAACCCCCACCACCGCCAGCACTGCAGCCACCAGCTTCTGTGGGTGGTTGCCGCTTACCACCCAATCGCAGATGCTACCACACACAAATTGTGCCCCTCCAAACTTGGGACGTACCAGTCATTCATGATAATAACATAGAACTTGACTGTAGACAATGGCTCTAGTGATGTTCTTAAGATGAAAGAGGGTGGTATCAGGTAGCTGTGGTGGTTGGTTGGATATGTGATGGTGATGTGACTGATAAAGTTTCACAGGGGTGTCCAAGAAATGAAGTTGCTGGGTAGAGTATTCAAGACTCAGTTTGATGGAGGGGTGGAAAATGTTAGTCCTGTGGAATTTCTCTAGGGATTTCAGAGTAGCTGTTCTTTAAACAACAACAATTAAAAAAAACACTTGAATGTGAAATTGCTGAGCAAGAAATCACCCACAGACTAGATTGTATTAAGTATGGTCTCAGCAGAGACTCTGGGTTCTTATCGTATTACCTGGAGAGAAATAGAAGAATTATAGGATAAGCTACAGCTTTTATGACCTTCTATTAGCTAACTGCTTTCTTTATTCCTGCTGATCTCTTTAAGTCACCTTCTCTATCAGCAGTGCCCCCTTCTTTCTTTTCCCTTTTCCTATTTTTTTGCATTTAAAGAATCAGATTCTTTTCTGTATAGTACCCTTGCTCTCTCTCAGGCCATTCATAACATCTGATGAAGTAGGTTGTCACCTATGACAGCCTTTCTGTTCCCATTCTTCTCTAAGGTGCCACCCTGTGCGGCCTTCTGTGAGGAACATGGGAAAACATATGGTAGGATGTCAAGGTTGCTTTGAGACTTCCCTTCATACATGTGTTTGGAGTCATTCACAAGCGCTCAGCTTAGTGAAAGAGGTTGAGAACACCCTCTGGGTTTTTGTGAGTGCTCTAATGCTGCTATTTCAGTTGTGTTCTTCTCCCTTAAGATGAATGGGTCCTGAACACCTCTCTGCTGTAAGAAGCTATGACCCCAGTGTAAGTTAAGGACTGTAGCACCACCCCTCTTCAACCTCATCTGGTGTGGGAGTGGGAATAGTTAGCTCAAGACCCTATGTCAGCAAAGCATTTGAAGGTGGATGCAGCTTATAATACACCCCAGAACTATACCTTAGCTGAAACAGCTTCTCCAGTTCTTTCCCATGCCAGTAAGAGTTTAGTTTTGCCATCATAACTACATCCAAGCCAGGATTTTTGTCAACACTGCTATGTCAGTCTGGGATCTCTGTTGCCTTGCTGACAGAATTTTGTGTGGTTAGGCCTAGCCTTTCCCTTCCTGCTTCACTTGGTACACACACTCCACAAACTCCTCCAGGTTCCTCTCAGATGACCAGGTTTGCTGAGTGGTAAGAAGGAAGCAGGGGCTACTGGCCAAATGTGTATAGCATAGTCTGGGCAGCATGTATGGGAGGAGGCCTGGATGCAACTCAGGAAAGGAGGAAAAATTAGGAGCATGAGGTGGCTTGGACCAGCTGGAGATAAAGAGACTATGCAAAGGAATAGGTAGGGAAGAGTTTGATGTTGGCAATGGATTTATGATGCAGCTTGTTCTGGACAGACCCAAACCCTCATACTGACTCAAGATTTCTTCCATTCAGTAACGGGCAAATGTTATTTATACACAGTGCACATTTACTGCACAGTAATTTAGGTTACGGAACAGTAACTGAAAATCACTGTGCAGTAACTATGCTGACTTCTGTGTAAATTTCATACTTGCGTCATTCAGGTATCAAATTCACACCCAATTAGTTACTGTGCAGTAACACAAGTGTGTATGACTTACTGCATAATAACTTTAGTCCAAAATCAGCCCACGCACAGCGTTACCGCACTTCAATAGCTGCAAGAGTTGCAGGTGAGGGGCAGGCAACCAGACCTCTGCCTTGATCTGCTGATGTGGCACATAGCAGTGATCCTCTGGCTGGGCAGGGATTCACCAACAAGTTGGGGACTCACTGTTAGCTACCCCCACTGGCAGATTGGGGCAGAAGGCTGGACCTGCCCCTCCCCTGTAGCTCTTTCCAATCATTGCCTCAATCATGCAATCAGGACATGGGGCTGCAACCTGCCCCTGACTGGGAGAATTCCCTGTCACCCCTGGGCTGCATAGGGAAGTATGCACATGCAGCCTGGAGTTGGTTTGTGACTGCTTGAAATGAGACAATCCCCAGCGACCTCCAGGCTATACATGCAGACTTCTGTGCACAGCCCAGGGCTGGCTTGGAACTGTCCCAGTCAGGGATTGTTCCCAGCCCCAACTCTGAAATTGCAGAATGGGGGCTAGGAACTCCCTGCTGCAGGGGCAGAGGGACATCATGCCCACCTAGGCTTTGGTGGCAGAGCCCACCCCAGGAGCAGCCAGTTCCCAGGGGCAGGGAAAAATCTCCTGCCCCTGCTTCCTGGGAGCAAATTTGCTCCCAGTTAGCTATTTACTCTCCCCCTAGGTACCATATCCAAACAGGATGTTGGTGACCATGATCTTTGACAGATCTCTTCACTTTGAGGCACACAGAATTTCCAGTGTCAATACATTCATGCATTTAGATGGACTCTTGACTTAAATCAACTTCTGTCTTCCATGATCTCTCCTTCCTTCAGTCTTTCCAGTTACAACCAGACTTTAAATTTCCTCTTTCCCCATGATGTGTCTGAGAAACTCCAAATGTCTCTTTTTGACATTAATCAGCGGCTTCCTCCTGCAGCTTGCTCTTAACATAACATCTTCATTTGAAGTGTGACTTGCCCAACATACCTTCAAGATGTGCTTAAGATCCACATCCCGGTTGTTTCAATTCTCTTTTCCATACTTGGCAATATTGTCCAGCATTCTGACGTATACATAAGGACTGATATAACGTAGCAGTCCAACACTCTTAATTTCATTGCCATAGAAATTTTACTATTTGTCAATATATTTTTTTTTCCAGAAATGCATCTTTTGCCAGCCCTATTCTCCATTTTATTTCATGATCACATTTACTATCTGATGTTATCCAGCTTCCCAAGTAGTAAAATTTATTGACCTGCCTTATCTGTTCCTTTTCCACTTTGATTTTGTATACTGGAATGATCTTCTTCATACTTACATCAGGGATCCTCGTTTTCTCTGATTAAAAAAAATCCCCATTTTTCAAATTAAAAAACTTAACCCAAAATCCACATTTTTCCATAATTAAAATAAAACACTGCTAATATATATTAGTGGTGTTTCATTTTATTCATGGAAAAATGTGGATTTGGGGTTACTTTTTTAAAATCCCAAAATTGGGGATATTTTTTTTATCAGAGAAAGCCAGGATCCCTGTTTATCATGCATTCTGTTTTTCTACAGTTAATACTTAGACCATTCTTCTCACTTTCACTAACAACTTAATCTAAAATTCCTTGTAGCTTCTCTTCTCAATCAGCTATTAAGACTGTGTGATAGGCATAACACAAGTTGTTCAAATTCTGTCTCCCAGTGATCAGCCCTGGTAAATCCTCAATCTCCCTCAGTATTTTCTCACTGTACAAGTTGAACAAGTTAGATGAAAAAACATAGCCTTACCTCATGCCTCTCTTAATTTGTGTGAAATCACTTAGTTCATTTTCTACCTTCACTGCTGCAGTTTGGTCCCAATAGATGTTTCTTAAAATTCTCAAGTCTTTATCATCAATATCCAATTCTATCAAAAGCTTTGGTATGATCAATAAAACACATGAAAAGGTCTTTCCTCATTTCTGTTGCCTCCTCTGAAAGCATTTGTACCATAAACATAGCATTTTTCATACCTTCATCTTCAACAAAACCACAATGAACTTTTGCAATCTCTGGTCTTATTCTACTTCTAGCTGTCATAATCAGAACCTTTAATGGGATTGTGGAAGACCTCACCTTATACAAAGGATCTTATTTTAGAAAGTTGCAGTCAATCTGCCAGGACCCAATGGTCCCCTTTGGAACTCACCTGCCATGCTCTGATGAAGAAAAAAAAAAAAGAGAAAGATGTAACCTTGGGAGGAAAATTAGTTGGTCATTCCTGCACCTTAATTGGCTGTCTCCTCTTTGCAGGACTTCTCCTTCCCCATACCCTGCCTTTATCACTCCAAGTGTTTCGGTGTGGAATCTACCCTCACACTTCTCCACCACATCAGTCCTCCCCTGTACCATTATCTATCTGTTGACCACAGTCTCACGTGCCCTAATTAATGGTTCCTCTCTGCTCAGAGCTTCACATTAAGTTCCCCATATCCAGCATAAACAGTTAATATGGCATAAGCACAGGGTCTATCAAGCACCTTGAGTGACAGGCAACCCTGGACCTTTTCTTAGCATCCCCAGAAACAGTTTCCCACAGTTAAGTCCTTCTTCATGGAGAGATTCTTCTTCCTCCAGGGTGAATTACATCGATACTGTGACGTGACCCAAAATGTATGGTTAATGCAGGGGTGGGCAGAATACAGCCCACAGGCCAGATCTGGCCTGCCAGGCCATTCTAACTGGCCCACAGGGCACCCGACAAGTTTAAAAGATGAATATTTATTTGCTCCTTGCTGCCTGTCAAAGATGACAGGAGCCAGGGGAAGTAAGATCCAGGGGAAACCAGGAGGATTCACCAGCAAGGCCAGCCTGGCCCCACCCCACCCCACCCCCAACCCCTTCCCACCCCTGATCCCTCCCAACTGGAAATCTCTTCCTGCTGCAGCTTTCCCTGCACGTGGCTGCTTCAGCACCACATAGCCCCCAGCTGCCTCACTCGACCATGGGGCTGCACAGTACCCAGGGCCAGGAGTGGGGGGGTGCATGTGTGTAGCGAGAGAGGCACACAGTGTGTGTGTGTGTGTGTGTGTGTGTGTCCATTCACATAATGAGGGAGGAAGATACAGTGTGTGTGTCTGTGTTTGTGTCTGTGTGTGTCCTACAATGAGAGGGGGGAGAAAGAGAGAGCAATGAGGGAAGGACAGGGAGAGAGAGTGTGTATGGGTGTGTGTAGTGAGGGAAGCAGAATGCGTGTGTGTGTGTGTGTAGTGAGGGAGAAAGGGAGGAAGGGATGAAGTGTGTGTGTGTGTGTGTTTTTCATAGGGCAAGTCCCACCAGCACACCCCACCATACACATGCATCCACAGCCCCCTTACACTGCCATACATGCAGACCTGCATACACACACCCCAGCTACTCCCCACACATTCCCCACAAACCCCATACCCACACCCCTGATCCATACACCCCCACATTCTCCCTCACTCCACATTCCCCACACCTTTCCACTGTCTCCCACATACCCACACACCCACAGCCCCCCACAAATCTATACCCACCTGCATGCCCCCCACTGCTCCACAGTATACAAAAGTAAGACTTCATTTTAAGCTGCTGTGCAATCACCTCTGTGTACACTACACAACCACATGTAAATCAGAACAAAAATATTTATTGAAATCAAATTAATGAATGTTGCAGATGTTCATTTTTTAGAATAACATTTGGTATTTTTCTGGTTCTGAGATGGCAAAACCCCTTGCTGAAAGGAATTTTTCTGGGGGCAAGGTGAGAGACTTCTGGTGGCAAAGGGTGGGGGTTAGGGTGTGGGACTTCTAATCCCAAAGTGACAACCAGGGGGTGGGGAACCTGTCAAGGGGTGGGGCTACCCATGTGTCCCTCAACAGCTTGCCAAAACTTAATAAGCGGCCCTCTGCCCAAAATAATTGTCTGTCCTTGGGTTAGTGGGTAACCAACTAGTGGGTCTTTTTTCCCATTAGGCTTTCCTTATATTTAGCCAATGTCGATCAGGGGTCACCTGCAAGTGTTGTTTGGTCAGCCCTTCCATGTCATCTGATGGAAGTAATGTAGGGTTCAAACACTTTGTGGTTTGAATGCTATTGGATCTGTGGTTAGTAATTTGTAAACAGCAGGCCTGACTTCAGTGATTGGGTAGCACCTTTCTACTCCTTGTTCTAAATTTTTGCCCAAATTCTGGGAATTAATAGAGCTACACTGCATTACTATGTCTACGATAAAAAACCTAATACATATGTAGTACAAGCAAAGCAAAACAGAAAGGAACAAAAGCAGGAGCTGGTGAACAGAGGCAGCAAACAGGGCAAGCAGTTTTCAGGCAGTTTGCTGGGAGCAAGAGGAGGAAGGGGAAGGGGAGGAAAAGCCAGGTGCTAGGCACCAGATCCTGCCCAGGGAAAGTAGGTGATGGAGAGCTTCCTGGGCCTTTGGCTTCCTGAGTGTTTGTTTGGCAGGCTGTGTGTGTTTCAGGCATGTGCTCTGAGAAGCTGGGAATGATCAATGATTAGTGAGTGATTGCTGTCTGTGCGTGACAAAAGCCCCAACAAAGGGGCAGAGCCAGTTCAGGCCCAGCAGGATATAAAAGAAGAATCCCCCAACAACCAGGGAGACAGCAAACATGGGCAGTAAAACAGGCAAGATTAAGAGACCCAAAGAAATGTCTGGAGGATGGTGCAGTGCCACAGCCACTGCCATTGCCTCTGCTTGTACCTGTGAGTTTTCTGTCTAGACAGGATAACTCACCATAGAGTTCCACCCAGGTCCAGGTTTGGTGCTGTGGACACTGTGGCTTGCAGGTTCCTTCCAGTGATGGCCAGGTGGTGGGGGGAGGGTGCCTGCAATGTGAACTGTGCCTCCTGGTGGTGTCTCTCAGGGAACAGGCAAGGGAACTACAGGCAGAGGTGGTGAGACTCCAAAGAATCCTGTGCCATGAGGAGTTCATTGATTTAATGCTGGTGGAGACCTCTGGGACTGGGAAGGAAGAACTGTCAGAGGCAGTGGTAGAAAAAGGACAGGATATGGACTCCAGGGAAGGTGGAAGCTGGAAGCTTGGGTCCTCTGGCAGCAAGCAGAAATCTTCATCTTCACCTGCAGCAGTTCATCTGGAGAATAGATATGGCGCCCTAGCAACAAAAAGTGAGAAGCATGTTTCATTGGTGGAGGAGGACAAGCGGCCATAGTTGGTCTAATGAAAGATATCACCTATACCACACTGATTGCTTGTACTTTTAGACCATCATGGCTACAGTCTTCATTTTAGCAAGGCTTTTGCTACTGTCTCCCACAACATTCTAGGAACTATGGGCTGGATGAATTGTAAGGTGGATATAAAATTGGCTGGAGCATCATGCTTAGAGGGTAGTAATCAATGGCTCAAAGTCTAGTTGGCAGCCAGTATCAAGTGGAGTGCTCCAGGCATCAGTCCCAGGGCTGGCTTTGTTCAACATCTTCATCAACAACCTGGAAGATGCAGGCCTTAGCAAGCTGGGGGAGTAGTAGATATGCCAGAAGGTAGGGCCAGGATTTGGAGTGACCTAGACAGATTGGAGGATTGGGCCAAAAGAAATCTCATAAGGAAATGTCAACAAGGACAAGTACAAAGTCCTGCACTTAGGAAGGCATAAACCTTTCCACTGGTACAGGCTGGGGGCTGACTGGCTGGGCAGGAGCTCTGCAGAAAAGGACCTGGGGGTTACAGTGGACAATAAGTTGAATATGAGCCAACAGTGTGCCTTTGCCAAGAAGGCTGATGGCATATTGGGATGCATTGGTTGGAGTGTTGTTAGCAGGTTGAGTAAAGTGATTATTACCCTCTATTTAAAAAAAAAAATTCAAAAAAATATTTTTGACATTAGGCCTGTGTGAGGTTTTGCCGGCAGTTTCATTTCAACACTGTTTCAGCTTGTTTCAAGCTCGAAACAGCAGAATTAAAACATAACATAGTACTTTGAAACAGCCTTGAAACAAAATGAGGCAAGTCAAAACGTTTAAATAATTTTGAAACATTTAGCTCAAGCTGGCCTTGCCTGCAGGGAAACAGAAACTAAAGTAAGGAGAGGGAGGTGGAAGAAGGTGGGTGGTGGTGGAAAGGACTGCTGTCATTATTGACTGTGTAGCTGGCCAGTGACTATCATCCTTCCCTGAGGTCCCTTCCAATCCCAGTGCTCTGGGGGAGGGATGGAAAAACTGCATAAAAGGAAGCATTGTTTGAATTGCTCTGCTTTCTGCCTTTGTGTCAGTTTTACTGTGTGTGTGTTCCAGCAGCTCAGCATCAGACAACTATGGCTAGCAGCACTGATCTTCTAAAGGATTCCCTGCTTGCTAGCAAGAGGCATTTCAGATTCAAAATACCTTTTTCTTTGAGGCGCTTTTATTTTATTATTATATTCTATGAGGAAAGAGAAGGGCCCCAGAGAAGTAAATTGGTCCCACCTGAATTGCAAAGACCTCCACAGGGCTCATTCTTCACCCGGTGTTTCAGGAGGGGATGGGGGAGTCAGCGGGAACTCCAGGATAAAAGGAGACGGGGCAGGTGAAAAGGGAACACCAGAAATTGGAAGTGGCTGACTCAGGCAGAGAGAAGGCAGGGATAGCCAAAGGTACTGAGAAAGCAATGGAGCTGGGTTTATAAGAAGCGGCTCTGTGGAGGCAGCTCCTAGGAGAGAGAACCCTGAAGGAAACACCGAGAGAAACTGAAACTGCCTGGGGGCATTTAGAGGGTACCGTAAAGGCCCTAATAGCAGGGCTGAAGAAAAAGGGTCCCATAAAGTTGGGAATATAAGGGCAGGAGAAGTGCCAGTTTGTTTTCGTTCTCCTTTTTGTTAGAGTGAGAGGGAAGTCATCCCAGATAGATAGTGTGTTTGCAACTATTGGGACAATAGGCCAGTAAAAGAACTGGCTAGGATTAATGGCAGGTCTGTGCAAGGCTCCAAGCCAGGTGAAGTACAACCAGGCCCACTGGGGTGATTGATTGGCCAGACCTAGAGACCCACAGAGCATTTGTACTGCTCAGAGGCAGATTGTTGAGACTACTGAATTAACACCTGGTGCAGCGGACAAGGGTTTAGGGGTTGGTGGAGCCCTCACTATACTAAGACAGATCTCAAGAGTGAAAGTGTCAAAACCCACACATCCCGGCATTCTATTGTCTCCCGCAACAGCAGGTCATGGCAGATGAGATCACGGACATGTGGGAGAGTCCAGCAAGACGTTGCGGTGGACTTTGGCCAGCTAGGCGAGGTGCTAAAACTGTCTTGGTGCAGAAGACAGAGTAAGAAAAAAAAAAAAAAGAACACCACTCAGACAAGGTAATGAGCAGCAGAGATTAACAAAAAACATAGAATGATAGAGACAAGCCTCTACCCCAGATAGGGGCAGGGTTTGGGGGTGAAAGCCCGCTATTGGACATATTTTGGTGCATTGGCCAGGAAGTTGACAGCTGCAGCCCCCCAAAAACAGACAATGCTCGCATCATGTGGTGGACATTAACACTCCAGCCGTTTCAGTTCTGTGTTCCATACAGGCCAGGGAGATTGAACACGGTGGCTGACTTCCTGTCCTGGTGTGAGACATATAGCAAGAAGAAGAGCGAAGGAGAAGAGGGGAGAGACGTCAATAGCCCGGAGGCGAACCAGGTAAGAAGAAAGATATGAGCGCCTAGCAGCATCTTGAGGGGCAGGATGTGTGAGGAAAGAGAAGAGCCCCAGACAAACCTCTACCCCAGATAGGGGCGGAGTTTTGGGGTGAAAGCCCGCCATTGGACATATTCATTGATTTATTCTTTTTAATTTTATACTTATATTGGATAGGATAATGACATAATTTAATTTATATAGCAAGGGAAAACATTTATATTTTATTTCTATACATTTAAAGCTTTGCAGCGTACATCATACATTACAGAATTTATATACGGACAAAACCTTATGTATTTGCTATGAGACATTTCTTACTTGCACCACACACCTATGTAGGCTCTTGCACCTACACATTTGAATTTATACAGTGACAAAAGCCACATATACCTACTGTTATACATTTCATATTTGCACAACATACCTACCTATCCTCTTGCACCCACACTTTTGAATTTATAGAGGGGCAAGACATATATTTGCTGTTATACATGTCTTCACTGCACCCCACATCTTCCTCTGCTCTTACACCTACACTTTTCAATTTAGAGACAAACCCATATATATTTGCTGCTGTACGTTTCTTCATTTCACCACACAACTACCTATCCTCTTGCAACTAGTTTTGCATTCATAGAGGGACCATATATATTTGCTGTCACACATTTCCTATTTGTACCACACACCTACCTACGCTCCTGCACCTACACTTTTTAATTTACAGAGGGACAAAGCAATATAAATTTGCTGTTATACATTTCTTCATTGCACCACACACTTACCTATGCTCTTGCACCACCATTGTTGAATTTATAGAAGGACAAAGCCATATATATTTGCTGTTATACATTTCTTTATTGCACTATACACCTACCTACAGTCTTGCAACTACACATTTGAAATTATATAGCGACAAAGCCATATATATTTGCTGTTATACATTTCTTATTTACACCACATACCTCCCTATGTTCTTGTACCTACCTTGTTGAATTGATAGGACAAAGCTGTATATATTTGCAGTTATACATATCTCCATTGCACCACACAACTACCTACATTCTTGAACCTACATGTTTGTATTTATATAGTGACAAAGCCATATATAGTTGCTGTTACACATTTCCTATATGCATCACATGCCTACATACACTCTTGCACCTACACTTTTGAGTACATAAAGGGACAAAGAAATACAAATTTGCTGTTATACATTTCTTATTTGCACAACAAACCTACCTACATTCTTTCACCTGTGCTTTTGAATTTATATAGGGACAAAGTCATATATATTTGCTGTTAGACATTTCCTATTTTTACCACACACCTACCTATGCTCTTGCACCTACATTTTTTATATAGGGGGAATAAGACATTTGCTGTTATATATTTCTTATTTGTACAACAAACCTACCTACATTCTTGCACCTACATTTTGCATTTATACGACACCTTATATATTTGCTCTTATACATTTCTTATATGCACCACACACGTACCTACGTTCTTGCACTTGCACTTTTGATTTTACAGTGGCACAAAGCCATACATATTTGATGCTGTACATTTCTTCATTGCAGCACACAACTACCTACATTTCCCATTTGCACCACACACTTACCTATGGTCTTGCACCTACATTGTTGAATTTATAGCAGGAAAAAGCCATATATATTTATGGTTATACATTTCTCCATTCCACCACACACCTACCTATGCTCTTACACCTACACTTTTGATTATATAGTGGGACAAAGCAATATATATTTGCTGTTATACATTTCTCAATTGCACCACACACCTACCTGTACTCTTGCATCTTCTTTTTTCTATGTATAAACAGGCAAAGTCATATATATATTCGACGTTATATATCCCTTACTTGCACCAGACACCTCCCTATGCTTTTGAATTTATAGAGGGACAAAACCATATGCATTTGCTGCTCTACATTTCTTAATTGCATGACACTCCTACCTATGTTCTTACAACCTACAGTTTTGGTTTTATAGTGGGACAAAGCTATGTATATTTGGTTTTATACATTTCTTATTTGAGCCACACACCTACCTATGCTCTTGTTTTTGAATGTATAGAGGAACGAAGCTATATATATTTGCCATTATACATTACTGCATTCCTCCACATACCTACCTACAGTCTTGCATCTACACGTTTAAATTGACCTAGTGACAAAGCCATATATATTTGCTGTTATTTATTTCTTCATTGCACCACACACCTACTTACACTCTTGCACCTATGCTTTTGAGTTTATAGTGGGACGAAGCCCCACTATATATTTGCTGTTATCCATTTCTTATTTGCACCACGCACCTACCTATGCTCTTACACCTATACTTTTCAATGTATAAAGGGACAAAGACATATATATTTGGTGTTATATATCTCTTACTTGCACCAGACACCTACCAACACTCTTGAACCTACTGAACCTGTGACTGGGGATGGGGGGCAGGGTTGGTGATGTCACACACCATGTGACTGGGGAGGAGGCAGGGTTTGTGACATACAGACCATAGAAGGGGGAAAGGGAGTGGGGTGATGGGGGTGGGACTTCTTGTCCTGCCCACCTGTCATATTTGCACTCAAAGGAGGTGAGCCTATATACTGCTCCCACTTCTTGCCCTCCTCCTGGTTACTGGTGGCCTTCCATGTTTTTTAGTAAGGTTTTTAAATAACTGCAATTAATACCTTCTTCATGTTTGCTGGCCAAGACTAAACCCCTCTGCTGCACCTTTTTTCTTTGGAATCCTTGCTGGGAGAAAAAATTTTTGCTGGGTGGTGAGAACACTGCCTGTTTTCACCAGCTGAGCCTTCTTCACTTGCCATTACACTTGAAACAGAATAACAACTGATTTGGCCCTACTTCCATCCCTCGTGCCTTTGGAGGTGGTACTTTGGCAGTGGTACTGGCTACAAAGCCGCCTTCTTGCTCCGCACCCAAGAAAAGCTTTTTGCTGTGTAGAGAATGGGGAAAACCCAAGCATCAGATCTTGCCCTCCTCCTCCTCTGTGGTTACTGGTTATTACACCTCTCCGTTGCACACTTTGTACCTCTGGAGTTGTACTGGCTACAAAACCAACTTCTTACTTTATATCTTCCTCTTGTAAAATTTGAAAAAACCTCTTTTATTTTTAATTTAATACCTTCTTCTTGGTTGTCAGCCTCCTTTTCTGCCAGATTGCTCTCTGCCTTACACCTAAGCACCCTGGCATACCTCCCTCCCTAGCAATTCCTTTGTGGTTACCAGACATGTCTCAGAAAATGCACTTGTGCACTGAAGGAAATTGCTACTTAAAATCCCCATAGACTACTGTAGCATGTGTGCCTTTACCAATCTTGTTACAAAGCCGTGTTCTCCTGGCCATTCTTCTTCTTGGTTGCTGGCCAAGACCTCTTTGCCCCACTTGTCCTGTGCCTATTATGGCACCTCTCTGTCCCACCCATGTATCTTTGGAATCCTTGCTAGGGGAAAGCTTCTTGATATGTTGAAAAAACCCTGGCTACTTCCCACCCTTGTCCTTGCTGAGGTTTGCTCACTTGCTTTAGCCTCTGATGTTGGTGCTAGCTACAAGCCATGTTCTAATTTTCTACTGACAATTCTTCTTCTAGGTTGCTGGATGTGTCTCAGAAAATGCACTTCTGCACTGCAGGTAATCCCTACATAAAATCCCCATACCTTTTTAAGTTTTTTTGGATGTAATCAAAATATTACTAACATCTTCCTTTTGCAAAATCTGAAAATATCTTTTAATTTTTTTAATAGTTTTTGTTAAATACCTTCTTCTTGGTTGCTGGCCAAAGACCTCCCCTGAGTTTCACCCTTGGCACCTCAGCAAGCAAACAAGCAGACGTGTCCTGAACATGACCTCTGCGTTGCGGGTAGTAGGCTTTTTGCCCCATTTGCCTCTGTGGCTTATGACACCTCTTGGTTGTACCCTTGTATCTTTGGAATCCTTACTGGAAGAAAGCTTCTTGCTGGGCAGTGAAAATGCTGCCTGCTTTCCAGTCTTCTCCTTGGGAGTGGCAGAAGATGAGGCTTCTTCACTGCCTTTGGCGTGAACATCAGCACTTGCCCTGTGCCACAAAGCCTTCTTGTTGGTTGCTGGTGCTTGGAATTTATTTTCCCATTGGTGCTGGCCACAAAACCTTCTTTGGCTGCTGGTGGCTGGGAATTGATGAACGCCTAGGCTCCCTCCCTACATCTAGCCCATTGACCACTTTAGTAGACCAACCAGCCAGTACCATTGATATAGGATTTCAAGCTGGGCAGTTTTACTTTTTTGCTGTGGTTTGCAAATACTCCCTCCCTAGTATCTCCTTTGTGGTTACTGGCTGCTGGCTGGTGGCCCTTACACAAACACAAACCCACCCACCATCAATCTAATAATCAATCAGTCATTCAGTTAGAGCAGTCCATTTCTCTGAACTTGTAGGAAATCTCTACATTTCTAAGGAGACTGTGGCTTGAGTTTCTCCTCTGAATGGTGGAGGCCTTCAGTTGCTGAAGCGGTAGAAGCTGAGGCACTATGGCTCAAACTTTGCACAAGTTCTGCAGACCCACATAATAGTCTTCTCTCCTTCCTCTTGGTTACTGGCCATGTCCTGCATTAGTACCAGGCTTGTTCACAGTTTGGTGCAAGCAACACCTCTCTGTTCCTTAATATAAAAAATTATTCTTGGTTCCTGGAAAAGACCTCCTCCCTGTGATGCTCTGGCATATTCCCTCCCTAGCAACTACTTCATACTCAGTCCCTAGCAATTTCTTCATGGTTACTGGACATGTCTCAGAAAATGCAGCTCTGCACTGCAGGAAATCGCTACATAAAATCCTCATTGACTACTGTAGCATGTGTGCTTTTAAAAATAATTCTTGCTACAGTATTCTATGCAGATTATATTAGATTAGGCCACTGATCTGGACCTGAGGAGGCCCCTACAGTGCATGGTGGGGGGGGCCCACCTGAGGGGGCCTCCTTAGGCTGCCCCCCCTAATCCTCCTACGTTTTCAGTAAGTGGGAAGGGGGTGCAGGATGCCACTCTCCCTCCACCCCTCTCCACCACCCACCCACCCTTCTACCACCTACCTGGCGGTCCCCTCCCTTTCTGCCTCCTTCCCTTCCTATGCTTTGTGCCCAGCAAAGATTCCAAAGGTACAGTGCAATGGAGAGTGCATAGCATGGCCCAACTCAGCAAGCCAGCTAAGTTGGGCCACTGATCTGGACCTGAGAGGGGGCCCTCACTTCAGCGGGCCTCCTTTGGCTACCCCCCTGCCTGATCCTGCTGGGTGGGACATTTTAAGTAAATGGAGGGGGGTGCAGGATGCCTCCCTCCCTCCCTCCACCCCTCTCCCCCACCCACCCACCCACCTACCTGCAGGCCCCCTTCACCCCTCCCTCCCTCCCTAAGCTTTGTGCCCAGCAAAGATTCCACAGCTACAATGCTATGGAGAGCGGGCCCTTATGGGGGGCCCCCACCTGTGGGGGCCTCCTTAGGCTGCCCCCCAGCCAATCCTGCTGGGCAGGACATTTTCAGTAACTTAGAAGGGGGTGCAGGACACTCCCTCCCTTGACCCCTCTCCCTGACCCACCCACCACCTGGGGGCCCCCTCAACCCTGCCTGCCTGCCTCCATGCCTTCCTCTCACCCTCCCACCATACAGCCCTCTATCCATCCATTTCTACAGAAGGGACATGGGAGCACTGGTGTATTATGCTAGGCGTGGCTGTAGTGTAAACTGTATTGTAAATGGTATTATATTGTGATTTCTCAATGGAATTGATTGCAATTCAATTTATTGTGAAAACAATAAACATAAGGAAGAAAAAAATACGATTTGCACTTGCTCCTGCTTGATTTCATGGACCTGGGAGGCAAGGGGCTGGGAGTTTACAGGCAGGCCAGGGGAGGGGAGTGTGGTTTCTTCCTCAGTTGGACACAACCAGAGCCCATATTTCAGATTGGTTGGCTTCTCCTCCAGGCACCTCTCAATAATATGGTTGGGGATAGCCATCTGATGCTAAATGTCTGAATAATCAGCCACATGCATGTACCTATGCATCCAGAGACAGAGTACCTCTGGATGTGCAAATACCAAAAATTCACTGTATGTCATCAAAAGGCCAGGTGAGCAGGAAAAAAGAGAGTATGTCGAGGCCTAGGACAAGCAGGCCAGCTATTGCAATGCTTACAGAATGCTCTCTGCAGCATGAGCAGCTCTTGCATCGCACCTCCCAAAACAGTACAGCCTGCCTGCCTTGCAAAGAAGCTGTTTTTCAAGCATCCCCCCACACCATAAGCATTATAATACATTTTAAAGACTTGCTAAAGGCCTACATGGCTGTTAATGTCTTTTTCTTACAAGATATCTCTGACTGGACAGCCCCCTAGCTAGCACTCTGAAGTACACAAGTGCTAGCAACTCTTCACCCTGCAAGTCTTTGCAAGTATTTCAAGTAATGTAATGCCATTCCCACCCCCCCACCGATACACACAGCACCCCTGCCCTTGAGGCAGGCATGGTCTCTGGAAAAAAACCCAACCCTCCCAAAGAAAAAATGAAACATCCATTATAGTAGAACAAAAAACTTTAACGAATTGCAAAAATAACTAAATTCATATTTATATAAAAAAATACAAAATAAATACAAAATGTAAGAAAATACAAATACAAATGTAAAACAAAAAAACAGGCAATTCACTTCTCTCTCTCCCACTCCTCACTGGCCTGTGGACTCATCCCTGGCGAGCTCTGCCCTCAAAAAGTTTTCTGTGACTAATAACACTGAAAAGTAATAAAAGGGACAAACAGGCAAACAAACAAACATGTCCTGACATGACCGTGGAGCAGGGAAGGGTGAAGAAGGAGGGAGGGATGAGGAGTAAGGAGTGAATAGAGGGTAGGCTTGGGGCTGCCGGTGGCAGCTCGGGTTCTTTCTGACCCCTCCTCTGGCAGGAAGCCAGGCAGGCTGGAATGACAGCCTAGAGACTATGCAAAGATAGCTCAGTGGTACAGCGATTGCCTACTACATGGGAGACCTGTGTTCATTTCCTGGCTAGGACACCAGAGGGTTGAGTTTCTTGCAAAAGGGAATTCTCACTACAGCATGGGTTCCCCTTACCTCTTTTAACTGCCCCACTGGGATGCCTATGCCTCAAATTTGTGGGATCTGCTTCTCATGTTTTGGGAAACCTTGCTTCCCATATGCAGCTACCCCTCATAGCACACTAATACCTGCTAAATCCCCTCCATTGGAGAGTAGGTACCTCATCTGAGTATCATCCAGGTTACATTTACCACCCGGGTTACCCCTACCCTCCCAGACCAAGCCAAAAACCCAGTCCAACAAAAAGTAATTTTAATTAGCCTGAGTCTAGAACTGCCTGACCCATAACAACTTGATCTTTGTCATAAAGTACATGTGAACACAGGGAACAATTTTTTTTGGAATCCAAAAAAATTGTATTTTTCATTAATCTGAGCCTTGTATTAATGAGGACCTTAGAGTCAAAAGTAAATCACCAGTAAAATTTTGCAAGATTAGCCTTTGGAGTGTTGTTGGAGTATTACAATAGAGATTCAATGGATTTCCATGGATTTACAAGTGAACCCAAAGTGCCACCTGGTGGTGCAAAGCAGAGAAAAATCACAGTTTTGGGTGTAAATCAGATCCATGTTACAAATTTAAAACGATAAAAATAACTCTCGTGGAAGAAATTCATTAGGTAAAACTAAAACAAGCAGGTAGTGGTTTAAACAAACAAACACCCACCCCTAAGATCAGCTGATAATGTGGATACACAGACACGAGTTAGCTAACTTAATGGTGATTTTTGTGACATAGACACTGGAAAAGTAACATGGAAACAAGAGAGGCATCACATGGACAAAAGCCCTTGGTTACATGCTGTGGTCCTCTTGGGATTAAGTAAGAACTTCCTGTTGTGTTTGCAATAGGAAGCTAGAGAGCAGAGAAAGTCATCTGAATTAACTTTTTTTTTTTTTTTTTTGACTCTAAGGTCCTTGTAAATAGTTACAGTCTTTTGTAGATGGTTGCAAGACCAGTTTTATTTGGTTTCTGTGGAGTTTGTAAGGTAAAAGTCACAGGTGCAGGTAATGGCAAGGCAGAGTGTTATCCAGACAGTGCAGTTTCAGAGAGATCAGAGACAGACACTTTGGGATCCTGTGTGCTCAGGGGGAATAGAGGCAGCAGAGGGCACAGAAAGAGACAAGAGTATGTTACGGGACACCTGCTCAGGCAGTGGCAGAATTTGTGATTGGAAGTAAGGGGAAAACTTGGCCCTGCCGCCCCCCCCCCCCCACACCCCTCTCTAGGAGCAGTGTTAAGCCTAGAAGAGATCGCTGTAGGAGTGTAACATCTTGTTTTGGGAAATATCACGGTACAGCTGTGTAAACAGAGATCAGTGCCCAGAGTTACTTTGGGGAGAGGAAGAGTGAGCTTATCAGAGATATGTTTTGTTTTTTTCTCTAGGGATGCATGGTTGGGGGGTTCCTTTTGGAGGTAGGAAGAGCTTTCCCAAGGGGTTGTGTGTGGTGTGTAATTCATCTCTCACAGTCTTTCAGGGGAAGCTCTCCTGGTCCTAAAATGAAGTTTGCTGGATTGTGTGTGCTTTGTAGGAACAGACAAGCTGTGAGAGAAAGATCAAGATTTGCTAGAAGTATTGGTGTGCAAAGTGCAAAGCAAGAAGGGCCACTGATGAGAATGGATTGTGAAGCCTGTAAACCAAAAAGGGTATGGTTAAGATCTGGGAAAGGAAAGGAAAGCTGGAAGTTAAGTAAGACTTAGAAGGAATTATTGGGATTCTAAAGAGAGATCAACTGGAAAAAGTATTGCCATCAGAGTGAAGAGTTTGGTCCTGGGTATGACCTGAAACTGCCACCCTCCTGGGTGTGGTTAGTGTGGTGGAACTCATCATAGTGGGGTAGTCTTTGCAAAATGCCACATAATAACCACCCTGGGGGATGGACAGGGGTGAATATAGGGTGTCTTAAAACCCTAGCTCCCACTGCCTTGTGGATTACCCTTCATTGGGAAAAGGTGAGGGGGAGCATACCCCAACAGAAAAACCCTTGGTAAAGACCAAGGAAAATAGATGGGTGGCAGAAATACACCTTGGTGCCACACTCAGAGGAGAGCAGATGAGAAAATGAGAATGGAATTTTAGAAATAACTGCTTTATAGCAGAAAGAAATATAGCAAACTTGAAAGAGAATTGTAACTTGATCTCAGAGAGTGTCTGAGGTGATTAAGTAAAATACTTTCTATTGCTGGTCCCATAAGAAGTCAGTAGCAAAGAAAATTAACCCCTGTGATAGAAACTGTGTGAATGTTTGTAACAGAAGTAGAGTCTAAGGAGCCTAAGGAGTAAGCAGCTCTGCAAAGACTGTTATGGTGTTGGTGCAAAACAAAGAGTGTATGCAGTGTGGTATGTTTGCTCTGTGTGTGTATTGCAAGGCAGAGAAACTGCTTGAAGTGGAAGTATCTGCAATCCCATTTGTAAAGGGGTTGAGAAATGTGTTTGGGGGGGGAAGGGGTTACTTCCCCTCACTTTCCAGGAGTACTGTGAATCTTTTAGAAAGGAAAGTGTTAACAACTTATTAAGACCAAAAATGTTTCTGAAAACTCCCTGTCAGCTATTAAGGCTCTTACTGTAATTGACAGTTAATCAGGACAGGTAAATGAAGGCATTTCTTAAGGCGCAGGCAGAAAGAATTAAATGTGGCAGGATACAAGCATGTATTTTAAATGAGAAATCAAACTCCCACTCCACAAAGGCAGTGTAAATATTCACTAGAGGCTGAAATAAAATATCTACTATAAGTTATAATAGATAGTTTAAGTTAGGAAATGATAGTATAGATGTATTATGTATAGTTCCCCAATTTTGGTCTGTTTTGAGGACAAACAAGAAAACCTGAAAACTGACAATAAACTTCAGAGCTTTAAATGCAGTAACAACTGTTGTAGCTCCTGGTATAGCAAAATACTCTGACGTTTCAGCAGCTATAGCAGGAGGGGTAAAATGAATTTTAATACTGAATTTGGCTAATATAATATTGTTACGTGAAGTAACAATGCACATATTATTACAATTCTTGGGGTGTTTTTCGTGTGTGTGTGTGTATTAAGGGACAAGGTTTATTTACATTTATTTTACTGCTTTCAATGGTTCATTGTACCATTTTGACAGTTGGAATTGGGATCTTTACAATTTTTCCCCCCAAATGGGAGTTCAAGGAATGCCAATACCCTTGTTACATTTTAACCAAATTGCTATTAATTTTTTTTTTTTTTTGCCTTTTAGAGGAACAATTTCCCCCTCAAAATTTTTATTTAAAAAGCTTTATCCTTATCTTTATTGCTGGGACATTAAAAAATCTTTAAGGTATTTGGATAAAACAATACTATTGTTCCCATGAATATCAGTTCCAAAGAAAATGATGAAGCTGTTGAACAGTGCTAGCCCAAGGACCGAGCCCTGCAGAACCCCACTGCTCACATCCCTCCAGGCTGAAAATGACCCATCCGCCACCAGTCTCTGGGTGCGGCCCTCCAGCCAGTTAGTAACCCATTTGACTGTGTAGGTGTCAACACCAGTCCCCCAATTTTTAATGAGAATGGGGTGAGAGACAGTGTCAAACACCTTCCGAAAGTCCAGAAAGACTATGTCCACTGCTACCCCTGCATGTAAGGATTTGGTGACCTGGTCGTAGAAGGCCACTAGGCTGGTTTGACAGGACCTGCCTCTAATGAACCCGTGTTGGTTGCCCCTCAGCATGATCTCCCCTGCTGGCCCCTCATGGACATGCGCCAGGACAATTCTCTCAAAAAGCTTACCCAGAATTGAGGTAAGAATAACTGGCCTATAGTTTCCTGGGTCCTCCTTCCTCCCTTTTTTGAAGATGGATACCATGTTAGCCCTCTTCCACTCCTCTGACACCACACCAGAGCACCACGAGTGCTCGTAAAGCCATGCCAGGGGTCCCGCGATGACCTCAGCGAATTCCCTCAGCACTCTGCTGTGGAGATCGTCCAGACCAGCTGATTTAAATACATCCAGTATGTCCCAGACGAGCCTTCTTGTGTCGCTCCCAGGAGCTCTGCTCTCCTGGTTGGTGGCTACTCCCTGTTCGGACCTGTTTGTTACCATGGGTGTTCGTTCTCCTGTGTCACCAACCCTGCTCTCGTCTGCCACGACTTGTTGTTTCCCCAGGGCGGGGCTAGTTCACGGGTTCCTTGGTGGCCCAGGGTTGGCCCGCCGGTCCTTCATGGGGCTATGCCACCCCTACACCCTGGCCTCACACCACCTAAGGGCTCCACTTCCCTGTGCCTGCACCGTGCTGCTTCTGCAGGCTTCTAACATGGTTTTCGTCCTTGATCTCACAATCCGTGGGATATTCCTACCTTAATGTCAACCACTTCACAGTAGCCTGCACTGACGCCTCAGTCGCACCCTCTATAGACCCCACGCCACAAGCCCTTCACCCTGTGCGACACTCCCCACTTGGAATTACTGACATCCTAACTACCTCGCTGACCCTCCACCAGATCTCTATTAGCCTGAACGGGGGGGGAAGGGATCCCCCTTAGTTGCTCTCTAGCTGCCCCGCTCGTGTTCCTTTAACCGACGTCCGCTGGTCTTGATGGCGATCCCGCCTCGATCTCCCTCCAGCCAGGTGGTTCTCAGTCCTTCGCCCCTCTTTGGCGTAGTCTGCGCCCACCGTCTCGGAACTTACTTCAGGGTCCTCTGAATCCTCCTGGGTCGTCCCGATCTTCAGCCACTCACCCGATCCGTCGCTTCTGGGTCGACCCGTTGGCATCCCCGGCATCGGGCTTCCCTTCTGGGTTGCTGCTCCCTCCGGCATGCCGGCTCGGCGTTGCCCGTCTCGGGGATCCCGCACCGTTGCTGGCCCTAACTGCCGCTTGATCCCCGGGCTATCCGCTGCCTCCAGAGCAGCAGCCGCCATTTTTAAATCCTCCGGCTGGCATCTGACGCTGCCATCAGCAGCTGTACGAAGATGTGGCTAACGAGCTGTGCTGATTCTCCCTCCGGCTCTGCATCTCTCCTGTCCTGGGCTTCTAGTAAGTGTCCCTTGTTACCTCGGCCCCCGGGACATAACCCACCCCGCCAGCTGCCTTGTGGCGGTTCCAGGGGTCGCGCTTCATCAGTACCTGCTCCCCGTTGAGGAAACTGTTCACTTCTGTGGTCCACGTCGAGATTCGAGTCATCGCCACATCTAGAGAGAAAATCTGCAGTTATGTTATCTTTCCCCAGACAGTATTTGATATGGAATTTGAAGGGTTGCAGTGCCAACACCCATCATATTATGCGAGCATTATCCGTTTTGGCCGTACTAAGCCATTTCAGTGGCGTATGGTCCGTGATGAGTGTGAATTCTCGCCCCAGTAAGTAATAGCGGAAGTGCTCCACTGCCCATTGGATGGCTAGGCACTCCCTGCTCAATGGTCACATACCTGGTTTTGGCAGGTAATAGCTTTCGACTGGCGTAAGCCACGGGTCGGTCTACTCCGGCAACCCACTGCATTAACATGGCCCCCAGTGCCACCGACGAAGCATCTGTCTGTAACGAAAAAGGTTTTTCGAAGTCAGGGGTGTGCATTAGCACGTTGTCACACAAGGCCCCTTTTAAAGCTTGGAAGCTGCTTAACATAACCCTATTCCATTGAAGCCCTTTTCATCGTGACCCCTGTAAGGCTTCCAAGAGAGGTGCTGCTAGCTCGGAGAACCGGGGTACAAATCGGCGATAATAATTCACCAAGCCGAGGAAGGATCGCAACTGCTTGGTTGTTTGCGGGGCTTGGAATGAGCAAATGGCCCGGACCTTATCTTCTAACGGCCTTACGGTCCCCTGACCTACCAGTAACTTAAGTATTTGGTGTATTTGTGCATGACTGCGCATTTCCATGGTGTCGCGGTTAAGCCAGCCTTCTGTAGCTCAGACAGCACCATTCAGAGAGCCTGGAGATGCTGACCCCATGACGAGGTGAACACAACTATATCGTCTATTTACGTAGCAGCGTACTCCGTGTGGGGTGCCAGAAGTCGATCCATCAACCGTTAAAAAGTCGCTGCGGCCCCATGCAATCCTAATGGCATTTTAACAAATTCGTATAGCCCCCATGGAGTTCCAAATGCGGTCTTATAGCGGTCTTCGGGTCTTACTGGGATTTGCCAATATCCCTTGGCAAGATCCAGAGTGGATATATAGCGAGCTGCCCTGATCCACTCTACTAGTTCCATCACTTTGGGCATGGGAAAAGCATCAGATGTGGCCACCTCGTTCACCTTCTGATAATCCACACAGAGTCTCAAGGTCCCATCAGGTTTCCAGATCGGTACCAGGGACCTTCGCCAGGGGCTCTGGGATGTTGTAATGACGCCTAGGGCTTGCATCTTTTCTACCTCCCTACGTACCTCTCCACTCAGGTGATGCGGTATAGGTCGCCAGCGATCTCTTACTACTACTCCCGGCGGCATCTGTATCGCGTGGAAGGTGTTCTTGACCCACCCTGGATCCTCAAAAAAGACTCTCTGAAATTCCTTCAGGAGGTCAGTCACTTCCTGCTTCTGGAGCAGGGTAAGCTCGTCGCTTACCTTGATAGCCCACCAGGGTTCCATCCCGCCTAAATCCCGTGCATCGGTCCGTGGCTCAGGGTTCTTGACCGTCTCCTCTGTAAATGCCGCCCATCCTTCAGGTTGCCGCCATTCACGTAGTAGGTTGATATGATTTGCTTCGTCTTCACGTGCCCCGGGCGGTACACCTCATAGTCCACCGGACTGACCTGTCACACAATTTCAAATGGCCCCTGCCATTGCATCAACATTTTGCTCGATGAGGAGGGTAACAGAACCAACCTTCTGCCCTGGTTGAAACCCCCTTTCTTTTGCTCGGTCGTATCGGTCTTTCTGGGTTTCTTGAGCCTGTTTTAAGTTGCCCACCGATAACTCTCGAGCATGCTGAACACGGCTCTGGAAGTCCTGTTAGTATTTTGATGGGCTGGAGACAGCCACAGGGCCCTGCTCCCAATCCTCCCTGAGAATTTGCAGCAATCCTCACAGTTGATGACCTAGCACCAGCTCAAAAGGGGAATACCCCAGGGATTCCGACAGGGCATCCCTCAGCACGAACAGGACCAGTGGGAGCAATAGGTCCCAATATCAGGGGTCACCTTGCATACATCACTGCAACATCCTCTTCAAGGTTCCATTCAGCCGTTCCACCAACCCATTAGTTTGTGGGTGGTAGACCGACGTCCTCAGTTGTTTGATCCTCAGTGTCTGGCAGACCCCTCGCAGGACCCCTGACATAAAGTTCCGTCCCTGATCCGTCAATATTTCCTGTGGCACTCCCATTCTAGCTATCCATTTTACCAACTCTTCAGCGATTCAGGGTGCCGTCACAGACTGGAGAGGGACAGCATCAGGGTATCGGGTGGCACAGTCAACAAACACCAGAATATACTGGTACCTGTTACTGCTGCGTGGTAGGGGCCCCACGACATCCATGGCTATGCAGAATGGGAGATCAATAACTGGCATCAGCCTCATGGGTACTCGAGGTGGCTGGTCTTCCCTGGCTATCTGACAAATCGGACACTCGGCGCAGCAGCGGGTTATATCGTCTCCCAACCTTGGCCAGTAGAACCAGCGGGCTATTTCGTTTATCATGCGATCCCCCTCCATGTGGTCCCCCATGGGTGTAGCATGGGCCAGCTGCCACACCGCCTTTCAAAAACATCGAGGCACCACCAACTGAACTCGGCTTCCCCCCTCCCCCTTCTCAGGTGTCACCCGATATAAGAGGTGATTCCTTACCTCAAAGCGACACCCTGAGTTGGAAGGTTGAGCTGGAGGCTGGGTTGTGTCCATGGCCTGGGTCCACCAGTCCTGTAGCTCTGGATCCTCCTCTTGAGCTTGCTGGAATTGGGGCCCACTGGTGACGTCTCTCCAATCGACCTCTTCTGCGTCCCTTTCCCTGTTGGTGTCCCCTCCTCCTTCGACGTCACCGAACCACCCCTCCCTCTGGGTCATCGCCTTACGTGTGACCTTAACATCGCATACTCTATCTAATATCTCATACAGCGGGGCCCAATCCCACCCTAGTAACATCTCACAGGCTAAGCAGGGGGCCAGGCCTACCACCAACTCCCCTCGGTAATTCATAACCTTAAGGCAGGCTCTAACCCATCAAAGCTTCTGCGTCTCGCCATGAAGGCACGACACCCATACTGGTTCCATCTGGCCTGCTGGAATATCAGACTACAGGTCCACCCTTATTAATGACTGTGCGCATCTGGAATCTAACACGGCTTGGACCAAGCGGTCCTCAACCTATGCGCGCACCACCGGCCGTTCCCAGACAGGGTTACCTTCCCCCATCCCAAAACTGCAGTCCACCGGCTCCCCGGTGGTCTGCTCTCCAGGGAGTTCCCTCAAGCTCCTTGAGATATCTGGGAGCCATCTTCTCTCTGCTGCCCATCTGGGGCACCCCTGGGCAAAATGCCCCACTCTACCGCAGTGGTAGCACACCATGTCACCGCCTTGGGGTCGATAGCTGGGTCTATGTCTTTCCACCTCCCTTGGTGCCAGCATCGCCACTGTGGGGCCCCACTTCTCCCTGGGGTAATGTCATTCAGCCCCCGCGAAAGATTCAGCTAACTTCAATGCTTCCTCGCGCGTTTCCAGGGTGTGTTGCCGAACCCAGCGCTGGGTTCTGTCATCTAGATCATTGATGAATTGTTCTAATATAATTTTATCCACCATGGCCGCCATTGTGTATGTGGCCAACTTGACCCATTTACCAAAGAGGTCCCTAAGTCGTTGTAGCAGCACTCTTGGTTGTCTTTCTTCTGGCCCTTTCTTGGCTCTGAAGAGCCTCCGGTAGTGTTCTGGATCAAGCTCGAGGCGGTAAAGAATGGCTGCCTTCACTGCCCCATAGTCTTGGGCCTCATCTCTAGTTAGGGATCAATAGGCTGCTTGGGCCTTGCCCACCACCAGGGCCCCAAGCTGGCTAGCCCAATACCTCTTATCGAGGCCCATCACAATAGCCTGGCGCTCGAAAGCCTCAATATATGCCTCGGGGTCGTCACTGGCTGTCATCTTCAGTATTCCCAGTGCTGACATGTTATGTTGCGCCAGCAGCCGCTGCTGGGACCCCACAATCTGTGCTAGAGCCTGCAAATTCTGAGCTAGCAGGTCGGCAGGGCCCATTTCGGTTGGCTGCATCCCGAACTGGTGTTCTTCTCCTGATTCCAGGCCAATGCAACACGCTGTCCCAGATGGGCCTTCTTGTGTCGCTCCTGGGAGCTCTGGCCTCCTGGTTGGTGGCTACTCCCTGTTCGGACCTGTTACCGTGGGTGTTCGTTCTCCCGCATCGCCAACCCCGCTCTCCAGTGCACTGGGGAAGCACAGCTCACCTGGACCCCACTGGGTGAGTTTCCCCCCAGTGACACCAGTCCCACAGGGGCCTAATGGGAGCTGCATCCCAGTCCCTGGTACACCCACACAAGGGACCCTCTTGAATTCCAAATTCAATTTGACCCATCGGGGGTCATACTCTCCCCCATTAAAGGCTTCCAACATCCTGTGTCCAGCAGTCAGCTTTGGTGTTTCAAATTCCAAACTCAAAAGTGTCACTGAGGTGCCTGTATCCAGCCCCATTGTCATCTTCTCAACAGATCTTAATCACTGCCCATCCCCACCAATCCATTTCAATAGATGCCACAATTTCAGGGGACGAGACTGGGGCTATGGGGCACCCATATTGGGAATCCCAGGGTAATGGCTTTCCACATCTCCTTCCCTTCCGTTCTTCCCTTTGTCCATGTGAGCTGCCAGCCTGAACAATAGATTAGTGGTCAGTTTTCCATCAATATCATCCCTATTTTCATATTTCAACAATTGCCTTAACACTTTCAGCCTCTCTGGGTCTCCCAGCCATCTCCCCAGAGATTTTCCTCCGCCAACCTTTACCACAAGCACCTGGTATAGCTACAACCTTCCCTCCTTGTCTTGACTTCCCCCAAAGCCTGGGATACAAGCTTACAAACATATCCTAACTGGTGCTCTGTCTGGTTTAATGGAAGCTGGGCACTGATTCCTTATGCAGCCAGCTGCAACTCTGTCAGAATGCCCTGCAATAATGGTTTTTGAACACAGGAACAACATAATTATACAGTGGCCATCCCACTATTCCAGCTACCCCTCTCTGGGGATTGCCACCTTGTAGCGGTGAGGAGGTTTACGTGTTCCAGTGATCCTGAGAGCAAGGCCATCAGGAGCTTCATGCTCCTGGTAGGGTCATCCATGGTGGCAAGGTCAAGGGGGAGGTTCCTGACTAAAAGTGATCCAAGGAGACTTCAACGGCAGACCAGGTGGAAAAAAGTGTAACCCCCTTTTCAGCGGCTGTGAAGGTGGATGAAGGCTGCAGCAGATCAAGGGTCTCCAATTATCTTGGATTCCATTCCATTAGACTTACATCCCTATCTGTCAAGGACCATGAGTTTATTGGTGTACAATAACATCCTCACACTAAAATAAGTCACGCACAGGTGTCTTCCTTATGGGAATTGTCTTATTCATGAGTGATTGCCCCTCACTCATTCCAGCAACCATAGACAGAATCTTCTTCCTCTATGTATACAGATCAAGTCTCTGTCCTTCTTTTTGCACCTCATTATGGAACTTAACTAGCAAGTTTTCATCCAGAAAGTACACCATTAACACATCCCTGTACAGGTCAGCCATATTTCCCTGTACTCCACACTTGGTATCACTGAGAAGGGCCCCAAAATCATCCTTGTTATGCATTCCTTGAGCAAAGCAATCAGATCTTCGGTCAAATTTGTTGGCAGGGATGCTACAGCAGCCAGCCACCTGACTACAGTTTTCTTATTGACCAGACCCAGAGATTTCCCTATTGCTTGGAGCTGCTCTGGTGAATAGGGTTTTACTTCCATTCACTGGATAGTGAGCTGTTGCCACCCACCTGAGCTGATGGTAGTGGCATATGATGTTACCACTAGTGCTACAGGCTATGGAGAAGTGGATGGGATCAGTGCTGCTTCATAAGATCCCTTGCCCACAAGATCATCACTGTCTAGATCAAGTTGTCCCAATACCCTGAGGAGGGGAGATTATAGGGCAGGGGAAACAGATCAAGACCATTTTCAGGGAATCCTCCTGCCTTCACAGCAGCCACAATTCCCTGAGCCTCCAGAAACTGCCTCCTGAGTTTTCCTATTTCCTGACAGGACTTCAGGTGGCTCACTTTTTCATAATCTATCTCCTGAGTCTCCTTAAGGACCTGTTGTATCCCAGCCCTGGATTCTTCTACCCTGACCTTCTATGCCTTCACCTCCTCCTTTAGCTGGTGACATTCCAGATCCTTCTGATCTACTTTCCTCATTACAGCCTAAACCTCCATCATCTTATCCAGAGTTTGACTCACATGGATAGAGCCTACAGCTGTCGCCTCTCCACAACCTTACTCAATTTGGCATTAACACTTCTTTTCCTACGTCAATTTTCCCTGAAGCGTGGGCATCGCTTCATGCAAAGATTTACACAAAAGCCAAAACCCATGCAGCACAGCTCCCTTACACTTGCTCTTATCAAACTTCAGCAACTTTCGTGGTCAGGGGCCATGTCATCTTGTTCTGCAAAACCCTCCTTTTGTATTCTCCTCTGATGACTCTTCATTTCTGGGTACCACTGATTGGTTTTCTTGTGGTCTTCCTGCTG
This sequence comes from Crocodylus siamensis, assembly GCF_052110815.1. NCBI lineage: Eukaryota > Metazoa > Chordata > Crocodylia > Crocodylidae > Crocodylus > Crocodylus siamensis. Next base: position 39,845,121 of record NC_143404.1, on the reverse strand, counting down.
TCCATGGTCTGTTTTGTCAGCCAAAATTCTATCTCCATAAATCCATCACATACACATACCTTAATTCAGTCATTTCATTGCAAACTGGAAATCCCACGGGTTTTGCAGCTGAGCACTGTGAACTAGTGTGCCAGGCCTATCTTTGTTACGAAAATACAGTTCAGATGTTTTTAATTTCCCAGGATGTATATGCCTGTTGGCTTCAGACATGGTGTCTTCCTTGAAGGCTGTGACACTTTGTCACAAACAGTCTTTTAGAAACCAATTAACCTTTGCCATTACCCTGGATCATTAGATAATATATCTATTTTATCTATAAGTCAGTTCTTAAAAGCAAGTCTCTAAATATCATTTTCTAGCCCTCAAGCACAGCAATAAAATGCATATGACAACCCTGTCCACATGGACTGTGCAAAGCACTCTCAGAACAGAAAACATGAACACTATAAGTTAATACTCAACCTTTTTTTGCTAAATCAGAAATTAGTTATAGGTCAGGATTAGTAAGGGAACTCCCTTCACATGTCTTGCACTCAAACTATGAGTCTTTTCTCTATGTAACCCTTATTGTGCCAAGTACTGGATGGCATTAACAAGGGCTGAGTTCAAATTAAGTGGTTTTACACAATTTTTGTATCTTGGTTTGAAACCCAACCAGGAAACATGGGGGGAAAATTCTACTTCTGTGTTCAAATACAAACAAACTTTCTCATTTGCAAGTAACAATAAATTGTAACAAAGTTTATTAAGAGGGGGAAATGGTGGGGGGGAAGAAACACTAAACAATCTTAGAGAAAACCTTGTATCAATCAACTATTGTAGTGCAAGAGGGTTTGGGCAAGCTGTCAAGGGCAGCACGGGTAGTCCCGCCCCTTGACAGGTACCCCAAACCCTGGTCAGGATCTTGGGACCAAAAGTCACATCCCTGAACTTTGCCACCAGAAGGCTGCTCCTCACCCCATGACCCCTGGAAATACTCCTTTCAGAAAGGAGTTTTGCCATCTCGGAACAAGAAAAATACCAAATTATATTCTAAAAATCAAATATCTACAATATTTGTGAATTTGATTTCAAAAAATATTTTTGTCCCATTTTGCATGTGGGGGTGGATAGGTGTGTGGAGTGTGCGTGTGGAGTAAGGCAGCATGTGGATGTGTGTCTGGATATGTGTGGGTGGGTATGGGGTTTGTGGGAGGCTGTGGAGGGGTGCCTGCGGTGTGTGAGGGGGTATAGGTGTGGGTGTCTACATGTACGGCAGCGCGAGGAGGGGTGTGGGTGCATGTGTATGGTGAGGTGTGCTTGTGGGACTCACGCTATGAACACTCACACACACTCTCCCTCCCTCTGTCATTGCATACACACACTCTGTGCCTCCCTCACTACACACACATACAAACACACCCACATTTTCTCTCTCTCTCCTTTTGTCATTGCTCTGTCTCTCTCTCCCCCGCCCTCATTGTGCGTGCATGCACACACACCTTCCTGCTCCTGGCTCTGGGGTACCAGCATGACCCCATGCTCCCATGGCCATATGGTGCTGAAGTAGGTGGGCAAGGGAGCAGTGAAAGCTGGGGCAGGCAGAGGCTTCTGGTTGAGGGAGGTGGAGGTAGGAGGCGGCTAGGGGTGGGGAATGGCTGGATTCGCCTAAGTAGCTCTCCCTTAGTGCTACTGCCCCTGACCTCTGTCATCTTTGACAGGCAGCGATAAATATTAATTTTCTAAACTTTTTAGGTGCCCTACAGGCCAGACAGAATGGCCTGGTGGGGCACATCTGGCCCTTGGGCTGTATTTTGCCCACCCCTGCTCTAGATTGAATGGAAGCCTTCTATCTTTAGATTGGGACAACAGGAGCTTACTTTATCTGACAGGACCCTGAAATAAAGACAGAGCACACCTGTATCTCATTAAGAGAATCATTTTATTTTATAAGTTTAACTAATATTCAACTCAGGCAATGGAAATTCAAAAACATACTCATGCCTGAAAGGATGGGTGTAGGCTGGACCCCAGGAACTCTGAGCTCTTGTTCAGTTCCTCCAACAACTCAGGTCTATGATTCCCCACTTCCTCCAGGTCTACAAACATATATATACAACTATTAATGGTCTGTTTAAAACTCAATTGAGTACTGTAACAGGTCTGAATCCTAGGTGCTGGCCATGATGCCCCTGAGTGGCCGTGCAACTCTTGGTCAGCTCTGACTCTAGTATCTCTACTTCCTCACCCACTATGCCTTGATCTTGTTAAAGGCTGAATAAGGGAGGCTATCCACAGCCCTTGGAGTGAGCCTTAGTCCTGCCAAATCTGCAATAAGATTATCCTGAATAGTCTCAACTATGCCGTTGGGCTCAAATAGGCCCTCTAAGCCTGATCATGCCTCAGCATGGTACCCGTAGCCTTAAGGGTTAATTGTGTGGCTCCATACTTCCTCTACACCACAACCCAACCTTACAGGTGGCATCATCATGGATGTTTTAGCTGTCACATGCTTACACTCATGTGGCTCTCCTCCAGACCCTCAGTCTGCTCTGTCTCCTGCACAGCCCCCCACTCAAGCCTCCAGGACCCTCAGTCCCTCACTCAGCCCTTCCATTGGCTGCCAGACTCCTCAAACTCTCAGTTGATCCCTTCCAGGGTGCCAGACCCTATAGTCCTCACCCCTGCCCCTTTTCTTGTCCCTCAGACCCCCTGGCCCCTTTTTGGGATGCCCCTCAGTCTCACTTTAGGCACCTCTCTGGACTGCCAAACCCTCTGGTCTCTCACTTAGCCCCTTCTCTGGGCCTCGGGACCATGCTGGTCCCAGTCCCAGCCACTAGCTGGGCCACTGGACCTTGCCGGCTCCAGTATTAGCCCCTGCTGGGCTGCTGTTTCTCTCTAAGTAGGCCTTTCCTGCTCCTGCAGGACTCTAGGATAAACTTCTAGTATAACTTAATAGTGAGCACCTGCCCTCTGACAGGTACTCAAGCCTTCTCTGAGGCTTAACATAAACCAGAGCCATCTGCCTATATAACCAAGCCCTTCTCTGCCCCAGGTACCTTCCTTTGTTCCCTGTATTGCATAGTGACTTTCTTCCTGATTTCAAAACCCCTTCTGCTCTGCTATCAGGAACATATTGCTTTTTGGCTCCCAGGGCTGGACTGCCTAGACAGCTCAGCCTGATGCCAGTCAGGTGATTCCCTTTGCCACCTGCAAGTGGCCTTTCTGTTGCTTTCTCCCTTAAAGGGGTAGGTGCACCCCAGTGCCCTGCTACAGGTATATGTTAATGAAAGGGGTTGGTTATGAAGACCACCACCTGAGCTAAGTGAAGAGTTTATGATAAATACTTAACTGTTTAACAAGGATGGCCTCAAATGTAATCAGTTAGGTTTCAACTCTTGATAATGAGTGCTATTCCTTAGGGTTATGGCTTTTAATTGCTTTGTGTAACTATAGTCAGATACCTAAATCAGTGATTTCTTGTTTACATCAGAATAAAAAAATATTTGGCTTTGCAAGCTTGTCTCTCTACAAGGTTACTGTAATAGAACCCTTTCTCCATTGCTAGAGGAGAGAAAGGGGGCTAAAGGCACCTGGGCTTTCCCTACCGTCCTCTCTCACCTTCCTTTCCCCCAACCCTATTACCTCCCCTCTCGCTCCTTCATTTCCTTGTGGTCTGCCAATTTGTCCCTTCCCTTTCTTGTGTTCCTTTGTCTGTTTCTTTTGTTGTACACCCTCTTCCATCTCTGGCTTCCCTCTATTATTTTTCCTCCTGCTTACACTTTCTAGTGTTGCTGGAATTAACAGGTGGGCAAACCTAAAACAAAATGGCCAGGTGCAGGCAGTTCCTGATGACCCCAGAGAAGAAGTAGAAGAGTCAGGTAACCCAGATCACCTTTCATAAGCCTAAGGGTTATAAAGATCTGAGAGATAGTCTGGCTGTAGGAGCCACAGGAAGAAAGAGCTCTTTATAGAAAATCCAAGGCACTGAACTCCAGATAGGAAGAAGAAACTCAGAGGTGCAGCTGCGGAAAAGAAGATGTAAGATTTTGCAATGGAAACCAGATAAGGTCCAGGACCTTTTCTATCTTTGCAGTTTGGAGAACGCTGGTCAAGATGAGGCAGACCCTGGATGGGGCATTTTTTGTTTTGAGCGAAGCAGGAGCCTATGTTTTCTGGTGATTTCATTCAAGTTGTACAGGTTGTGGCAGTCGCAGAATCAGAAACCACTGAGAAAAGTGCATGGGAGATGCCACAAATTTCTAACGCAATTGAGAAGAAAGAATACAGAGACTGATGGATCGGTTCTGATCCCAGAAGGGCAAAGCCTGTCAGGAATTGAAAGGTGGTAGCAGGACTTGGATCAATGTGTCCTGAAGCCTGAGGGCATGCCCCACAGAGCCCAATGTTTGTGACCCTGAATAAGGACTCTGAGCTAGAGGGCATAACTAGAATAAAAGTAGATGAGGAAAGTAGGCCCTAGCACACACAAGGGCCTACTCCAAAAGCCCTCCTCTTACCTGGGCAGCCTTCCCTGTCAGTTTGTTCCATCAAGACATGGCAGGATATAGTACTAAGGGAGAAAGTTAGAAGGGGTGAGGGGAAGCTAGTGGGAAGAGGCCCCTTAAAGCTGGGTATGCTGTGCCAATCCTGTGGGCAGCATACAGTTAACCAAAGTACATTCCAACCTTTATATAAGGAAAAACATATACAAAATAGAGGCCCAGGACCCTAATACACTCCTTACAGATATCACCTAAGAAAGCCTTGCCTTACCCAACTATTAACATTTTATCACAGTCAATGCAATGAGAGTTTTCTCCTCCATCCACACAGAGTGAACTTGGTAGCCAATGAGGCCAGCATAGTTCTGAGACCTAACCTTTGCCCTCTCCTTACCAGAACTGGGGGTTTCAGCTAGGAGGTCACCAATCCTCCCTAACACTTGGCAGTCTTGTTCCACTGCTGTTGTTATTCTTCACAGCCATGGGGTCTTACTGCTGGGGTCACTATTCCTCTTCTTCCAGCTGCTGTTACAACCCAGATGGAAGAGGAAGAGTTCTAGATAAAGCAAAGGTTTGTGTAAATTTCCATATGTAAATCAAAACACAGATATTATCAGGTCACTAACAGATAAGAGAAATGTAGTAGAAAGGATGATCTGATAAGTGGAAGAGCAAGACCATTCAAGAGGCGCATTATCCTGTGGAATACAGAGATGTTACTGTGAATCAGGTAGATCATAATGGGTCACTGGTTTTCATTTTCCAGTAAGCTAATGAATTTTTGTTCCAAGGCCCCTCTTTCGAAGGTTTAAAATTCACTTAAACACAAGGACTGTGAGGTCAAAAAGGGAGTGGTTTTTTTGGGTGGAAAAAAAAATGTTCTCCTATCTGAGTGCTAGTGTCACTGTGCTTTATTTTGTTTGTTTGTTTGGGGGTTGTTTATTATATGATTATTCACTAAAGTCTCTCAAGTATTCTCCTCAGAGCAGACGTGGTATTGCCTGAGGGCAAGACTGTAGATTACGGCTTTTTTGGTATGTTTTGTATGGTTGTTGGTTTTGTGGAAGTGTAGTGGTACATGGGCTGTTTGTACATAGTGGTTTGTAGGGTCATCTTGGATACAGACTGTAGTATCTAGAGAGTTGATACTAGTATAGGAGAGAATGTGATTGAAGGATGGTACTTACTGAACCTGTGCTGGAAATGATAAAATTATATAGAAGTAGAACTGGAAGGGACTACCGGAGGTCATCTAGGCCAACCCCCTGCCTAATCTAAGATGATCCCTATTCAAACCGTTGCATACAAATCCATTGTCTAACTTTTTAAATCTATGAAGTCAACCCTGACACAACCACAAGACAAAATACTGGCCACCAATGTGCTACAAAGGTTGTTAAAATATGCTTGAGAGATCCAAAGAAGAAAGCCATACCTTCTTCAATACAGAGAGACAAACCCCCCCCCCCACAGTCCATACCAATCAGACCATAGAGTAAAATTGCTTCCTGACCTCAAATGTGTCAATTGGTCTGACCCTGAGTGGACAGGCAGGACCCTCTAGCTAAGAACCTCTGGATTTAAGTCCCTATGGGAGTATTCATACCCCACAATCAAAATTCCCAGCTTTGGCTAAAGTTAACACCCAATGCTTCTGAGGAAGGCTTAAAAAAACCTAACATGTACGAGCAGAAAGAGGAAAAAATACCTCCCAGCCCCACGGAGCAACAATAAACCCAGTAGCTTGGGAGAAATCCATAGTAGAACATCTATATCATCTTTGACCAATGCTTGTCCAAATTCTTCTTGAACACCTCCAATGATGGAGATGGCACAACTTCCCTAGGCAATTTATTCCACTGTCTCACTGTCCTAACAGAAGAAGCTTTTCCTGACATCTAATATAAACCTATTTTGCTGCAACTACAAGACCCTGCTCTGTGTTCTACTCTTTGCAGCAAAAGAAAAAAGATGTTAATCCCTCTTCTTTATACTTCCCTTCAGGTATTTAAAGACTGCTGTCATGTCACCTCTTAAGCACTTTTTCTACACACTGAATATGCCGATTTCCTCTACTCACCTCATATGACAGGACATCCATGCCTTTTATCATATTTGTCTCCCATCTCTCAACCCTCTCTAACCTCTCCACTTCCTTTTTGACATGTCAATCTGAAAACTGCACACAATATTCTAGTTGAGACCTAACTAAAGAAACACTATCATCTCCTTATGCTTCTGCTGATGCATCCAAAAACCTCATTCGCCTTTTGTACAGCTGCATTATGCTGCAGACTCATATTGAGTCTGTGATTTACCAAGATGCCTAGATCCTTCTTGGTAATGCTGCCATCCAGTCGTGTCACTCATTTTGTATCTGTATTTATGATCATTGTTCTTGAGGTGTATAGCATCTTGCATTTATCAGCATTCAACTTCATGTTGTTAGCTTCAGCAAAGATTTCCAATTGGTTAAGATACTTTTGACCTATTTGTAGACCTTTCCAGTTTCATGTCACCTGCAAATCTGCTCCAGCATTCAAATAATTAATAAACAAGTTGAACAGCTCTTGGCCCAGGACAGACCCCTGTGGGACTACACACAAAATCCCCTGCCCTTCTGAGATGGCTCCATTTACAATTACCCTTTGCTTGGGGCTATTGAGCCAATTGTGTATCCCCCTTAGAGTAGTTTGGTCCTGTCCACATTTCTCCAACTGTTTATCAGAAGGCAATGTGGGACCTTGCCAAAAGCCTTGCTTAGGTCCAGATATTTTATATCCACAGCACTCTCTTCATCTACCCAAGTAGTTACTTTGTCAAAGAAGGAACTCAGGTTTGGTTGATACAATTTATTTTTAGTAAATCCACGTTGGCTGCTTGTGATCAGCCTTGCAAATGGCTTTCCTTAGGACAGGCTTGTCCAACATGCAGCCTGCCAAGCCATTTTATCTGGCCCAAGGCGCCTGCTCTGTGCTCCACGGTGGTGGGGCAGCAGCGAGGTGAGGTGGGCAGGGCCAGCCCGCGGGCCCCAGCCAGCAGCGAGGGGAGGGGAGCTGCTTACCCCCACGGGGCCAGGCTCATCAGTGAGCCGGGTCCTATCACTGCTGGGGTCAGCATGTGCAGCTTGTTCCTTGGCTCCACCCCTTGCCCCGGTGCATGGCCAGGGGAGCTGCAGCATGGCCTGCACCCTGCCCACATACGTGGTGGACGGAGGCATGTGGTGGACACGTGATGGAAAGAGGTAAGTTCCCGCGTGGAGGTGGGGGTGCCGGGCTGGGCCGGGATTGCGGGGCACACGGTTGCCAGCGCCCGTGCCCCGTGCTACCGGAGCGGCCCCATATGGGAGGCCAAGCAGCGGCCACTGGCACTGCCGGCCTGCACCTGCATCCTCACCCGCCCGCTTCAAGCCAGCCCCGCTGCCCTGCCCCATAGCAAGGCAGCGCCTGCTCCCCCAGCCAGTCTCCCCCCGGGCGCTGCAGCTCTCCGGGCCCGGCCGCCCACACATGAGGCCCCAAGGGGGCCACTTCTCATGTGCTGCTGGGGACAGGAGGAGGCTGCCGGGTCCACACCCGCCAGCGGAAGCCATGGCGGAGCCGTGTGCCACTTGGGACAGGACGAGTGTGCACCGGTCAGTCCCGAGGGGCACACGGCTCCACCGCCACTTCTGCTGGCCGGTGCAGACCTGGCCAGTCTCCTCCCATCCCCAGCAGCACATGGGAAGCCGGCTTCAGCTGCACTCTGCTTTTCCTGGCTGGTGCTGACCCGGTTCTGCTCAGGCAGGTCCTGCAGCACCATGTCAACCCGGGCATGGCATCAGCAGGCTGGGCAGGCCCCAGGTTAACCCCGGCCTGGCCCCACAGCTTCTTCAGCACCAGGTCAATCCGGTTGTAGCCAAGTAGCTCCTGCAGCACTGTGTCAACCTGGGCATGCATGCCATGTCAACCAGCACCATGTCAACCCCTGCAACTTCACTGGTGTCAAAGGTCACGTGACATCACTTCCTGATGTGATACCACTTCCTGTGACATCTTTGAATATGGCTCCCCAACCCACTGAGTGATAAAAAATTCGTGATCTGGCCCCATATTCAAAAAGGTCGGACACCACTGCCTTAGGATATGCTCCAGTAACTTCCTGAGTACTGAGGTGAGACTAACAGGTCAGTATTTCCCCAGGTCCTCCTTTTTGCTTTAAGAGGGGCACAATGTTGGCCCTTTTCCAGTCCTCTGGTACCTTGCCTGTCTCCCAATACTTCATAAATATTATTGCTAAGGGATCCCAAATCACTTCTGCCAGTTCTCTCACTGCCCTGGGATGAAATTCATCAGGTCTTGCTAACTTGAATTCATTCAGAACAAATAAAACCTCTCTAACTACCTCTTTTATTATTTCATCCTTCAGCTTGTCCACTTCCTTATCACAATAATTTTTATTAGCTGTTTGGTGGCAGCCTAATTTTTTGTGAAGACTGAAGCAAAGTAGTTGTTGAGTAGTTCTGTCTTTTTTGCGTCTTCTGTGAAGAGTTTCCCCTGGACTGTTAACAGTAGACGTCTCTACATGATGCTGTGCCACCATAGCAATAAACTACAGTGACGTAGCAACAGCAGGCACAAACTGCAATGCTGCTGTTCCTGTGTAGTAGCAATGAACTTGTTGCTCGTGCACAGTATGGTCAGAAATGACCCATGCAGTGCCAGGATTGTGCAGTATCGGCAGTTAAGTGCACAGTCTAATTCACAGGTAGATACAGCTAATGGACTCATATTTTCCTTGGTCTTTCTTTACTGCCCAGCATACTTATTGAATCCTTTCTCATTATCTTTTATCTTCCTTGCCAGGTACAACTTGTTTTTTATCTTTTTCCTTCCTGACTTTGTCCCTGCATGTTCTTTCTATTTCAATTAGAAAGTCCTGATGTTTGGCACAGATTAATCCAGATGATTACAGTTTGGAGAAGGAAGGGATACAACAGAAACAAATCCTCCCAACTCTCCACCCATGAATACCTGAAGGAGGTGCTCAACCCCTAAGGGACTGGAAACCCAATTGCATATGGTGAACAGAGATCAGTTTGCCTGGCTGGGAGGCGTGAAGTTAGCTAGAAGGGATGACTAGCTAAAAAGAAGGGATGACAATCTAATAAGAGTGCAGCCACAAAGACAGTTCAGTGCTCTTTGAGTTTTGGGAAAAGAGAAGATAGACTACTGTTCTGGGGAGAAGCCTGAAGCAAAATTGTTCCTCTCCTAACATCTGGAAAGGACAGAGGGTTTTGATTTGGTTTGTGTTGTAGATTCAAGGTTGTTTTGTGGAAAGTAAAACTAGCCTGAGAAGCTGAGAATGGAGCTTGCTCACCTGCTTAAGACAGTAAGTGATCCACTTATACATAACTATAGATTTATGCAGCTAATAAATGCAATTCCCAACTCTCTGGCCACATCTATGTGAGACGCTGACTAAGCAGTAGCCCAATACTACTATGCAAAAACCATGACATGACATTACTTCACAGTAGTATTAGGCTACAGCATAGTAGCATCACAGAAAAGGCTTTTTTTACTTGGTTTACTGTGCATTTATTTAGTATTTGTTTATACAAGTACTAAACAAATGTTCCATAACCACTGCACAGCAGTGCCTCATATAGACATTGCTTCTAAGTACAAGCATACCAATGGAGACGTGCAGATTAGTATTACACAAAAGTTGCACACAGAACACAGCACAGTTACTTCTAAATCAGTGATTCACAAAGGCTGTGCCACAGCACATTAGTATGCCATGAGAGCAATGGAAGTATGATGTGAAAATATCATGCTTTTTTATTTTATTTTAAATATTTTGTTTATACATTTTAACACACACAATTACTTTGTTACCTATCAGCTCTGTGTTCCTGAGGGAACCTTGGCACTCAGCTTGCTAGACTTACAAAGGACTTCTTCGTTCCCTCCCTCCCCCATACCTCAACTAACCAGAACTAAGCAGAAGAAAAGTTTAATAGGCATCTCGGGCCATACATTGCCCGGTCCCAGTATGGGAGGCCTATTTAAACTGAATTGATTAAAACTCGGTTGCCAGGCTCGGGAATGCTGAGGCAAGAGACCAAGTCAGAGGGGATATGGGTAACATTTGAACAATGGTTAAGGGTTCATCACAATGTCCAGCCCATTGGAGCTCTGACCACAAATGTTGTCATACTTTTCCCAGGATGACTGGTGGAGGATACTCCCAGTAATCCCCTTAAGTATGTTCCACGTGCCCTTGGGATTTCCTGTTTTAGAAAACAAACCAAATCAAGGCACTAGTAAACGACTACTGTAAGATCTGAAAATCATGCTAAGCTGAAGCTTATTCACAACAGGTAAAATACATAACGCGGATGCTGATTTCACAGTGCAAGCATAGGTAGGCCATCTGAGAAGAAATAAAGTGGTATCTCTCCCAGTGTATCTTCTATATTCATAATTTCAAGCTGGCTCCTAGGTGTCTGGTTACTCCTTAAAACCTTATGTTTTACTTGGTTGTTAATCAGTTTCTTGAGATGTTCCAAACCATATAACCCCTTGTTACCGAAAAAGGTAATTCATGTAAATTGAAACTATTTAAATAACAGAATTTTCCCTATCAATTACAGCTTGGGACTCTCTTGATTTACACAATTAAAAGAATGCTTTGAAGAGGCTAGACTAAGGGTATACGAAAGCTGTAAAGCAGCAAACAGTGTGCTTTGAGAGGGAGAAATCTCTCTGACATCATCCACTGTTGTTCTCGAGAAGCTCAGATAAACAAATCTTCTCTTTTTGTAGCCCATTTAACCTTCAACGATCGTGCTAGGAACTTTGCCTGTCAACAAAACACACAAGTGCCTTGGAACAGTGAGATCCCATCTCTCTGTCTCTCCCCACCCCCCGCTTTTTCTTTCTAGGCATAGCTTTCTGAACCTGAATTTTATTAGTTAAGCTTGAGCTAGGTTTCCCCAAGTACTCAATTGAACCAGGGTAATATTGTAATTGTTTTTCCTTGCATGGTTATTACTACTAGTACCATCATAAATTTCATATACTTAGCAATCAATAACTTTTATAGTCAAACTGGTGGTAACTGGGTGTATTTTTCCTTCACTACTTTCCCTTTCTCACTTGCTCTACACTAACACTTCTTTACCTAAGCCAAATATCCCTGTGAAGCCCAGAAATACTGTGAGGTCCACTCATCGAGAGGCTACCACTACTAGGACAGTTAGGGCAAAAGATTGGGATGTGCTGTGTTTGAGATACATAAGGGGATCAGCTTGTATAGGCTGATTGACCCAGTTTGGCTCAGACATGCCCTAATGAACTGAATGCCGGCCCATGCAGGTGTCAGCTGGACACCCAGCCTGATTCAGAGGTATTCTGTTCACCTGTGGGCTTGTGTCTGACTGCATTTTATTGTTGCCCTGATGAACTGATTCCTGGTATATGAGGGTATCAGCCTGTACATACTGATCAACCCAGCCAGGTCAGGCGTGTCATGTTAATCTGTGTATGTATGTATGTATTTGACTGAATTGGTGGCTGGAACCCAGCCATTGAAACGGAGCCCTGCAAGATAGCTCCACTGGGGGTGAGGACTTGCAGAAGGGAGAGATACAACTGCATACAGAAACACAGGTTACACAAACAGCATATTGATAGAATTACAGAGACCCCAGAAACATACCCCTAATAAATGAGGGCACCCCAGAGTGATGGGCAAATCGGGTAACAACATTTCCAAGTCAGAATTCATAATACTATTCACTCTACACAGCATTCAAAATGCATCACAATATGCCACTGTACAGAACAATCACAGCAAAAATGTTGTGCAGCTTATATATGCTGTACAGGCACTTTGTAGGGAGAAGGGATAGGGAGAGAGGGAAGTGCTGAGGGTGTCTGTTGAGAGGAAGCGACTGGTGTTTTCATTGTAAGACCATACAAAAGTCAAGTGCAGTCACTGCAGTCATTGTTAAAGTATTACTAACATATGGGGATAGGTGTGCCATTACCATTTTCAACCACATACTTGTGTGAAGTATGTAAACAAAGTATGTGTAAACAAGTGTAAACAAAGACTCCGTGTGAGCTTGGACTCTCCTCAGTAACAAACATTAAGAAGCAAGAACTGCTTTTGTCAGTTGAGAAGGTGGGGCAAGTGAACAAATTCTCTCTTAATTCAGCCTTTTGTATACTCAACATCAAGCTCATATTTCACACTGATATTTGAAAAATGTGCTGCTTTATACTTTGTTAAAATAAAAAGTAATTTATACCTAGCACAATTAATTAAAAAAATACAAACACACACGCACACTTTCAGGTGTAGGAGTGAAGTGTGTTGTGAATGTTAACATAGAAATAAAGTCTGTTTCAGGTAAAAAAACGTCTGGAAGAAACTGGTCTAAATATTTCCAACCCTTCTCCCCTGAGGATTCCTTCCAAGATACTGCCTTAACATTCCTCTCCATTAGTCTGAGGCCGTCTGTAGATGAAATGAGGGGTATGTGTGCATGACACTTTGAAGTGGGTTAAATGCTTTTACACCACTTTAACAGTGCTGGTGTTTGCATGCATTGGAGGCGGATTGCCCAGTAGTTCCAGCCACTGTAGCAAGTTTGGTGGCATAATGTGACTTAAATGGCTTGGGGCGCAGCAAACTAAAACTCATTCAAGGAGTTTTAGTTTGTTGCTCTACAGCCGCAGAGTGAAGCACCAGGCTCCTTGTAGCTCATGGGCCTTGCAGGAAACCCGTGCAGGTAGCCTAGCAGCAGCCCAGGAAGGCAGGCTCTGCCCAAGTTAAAAAAAACAGCAATCTTTTTTTTTTTTAAACCCAGGAGACTACCTGCCTGCCTGAGCTGTGCGGGGGCCTGGTGCTTCCCTCCAAGGTTGCAGTGCCCCCAGGACTGCCCAAGCTGGGTGCCTGTGGGCAGGTGTCACCTGGAGGCAGGGCACTGGTGCTGCGGAGGGAAGCACCAGCCCCCCGCTACAGCTCAGGGACCACTTGCCAACTGGCAGCTCGCCCTCCCCTCCCCACCACTGGAGAGGCAGGTAAGTGCATGGGTGTGTGCATGACACAGGGTTTACTTGGCCCTAAATTGAAGCAGTGCTTTTAAGAACCCACCGCTTCAATTTAGGGCCCCCATTCCATCTATACATGCCCCTAGATACCATTGTCATGTGTGTTTCCAGTTTTCTAACAACAGCAAGAAGTCCTATGTGTCACTACTGACATAATCTAAAGAACTCATCTCTTAAACGAGGCACATTTGATCCTTAAAAATAACCAAGCACCCCTTACACCACAGGGAAGTCCTGCCAGGTTGCTCTAACCAATCCCTTCCACCATTCACTATAGCTGCACCTAACACAGTGAACACAGCTAGAGCGCATGCAGATAAATGCTGCAATTGAGATGATTAAGTTAAAAAGAGAAAGTTAAAGGATGACTTGATTGCAATGTATAATGACCTATGAGGGGAGCAAAACCTTATTAATAATCTCTTCACTCTAGCAGACAAGGGCAGAACAAGATTAATGGCTGGAAGCTGAAACTAGTCAAATTCAGGCTAAAAGAAAGGAGTCCCTTTTTAACAGTGATTAATGATTAGAACAACTTATCACCATATATATAATGTCCTGTATCAAAACAGGAGTTGCATAGCCATATACACATGTAGCCCTTATTAAGCTTCATTTCTGCTCCTCTACAAGTAGGTGGCCTGGGCATGACATTAACCTGCATCCTCCACTGCCTTGTGGAGACCTCTTGATTGAAGAAAAGCTAAGGGACTTCACTCTGACAAAAAAGTCTCACTCATGCTGATGCAACAGGCAGTTAGAAGGTCTATTCAGGTTGCTCTCTGGCAGAAGCTACAACCTCTGTCATTGAATGTCTAGACTCATTCTGGTCTTTGGATTTTGGCTCAGTGGTCTAAAGTGGGGATGACAGATCTATGGAAGCCTCCACTCCTCCATAACTGTGCCTAGATGTATGCTCTGAAGGTCTTGGCAAGATGGTCACTGCAATCCAAGGGTGGCATAAGGACCTTGTAGCAGCTACCAAGATTTCCAAGCACCTGAAGTCCAAACACTGGTATCAGCTGGACTTGGTACTGACAAGAGATACACACTTGAAGGAGTCCCTGCATACACAATCCTTTCAAAGCACAGACTGTGATACAGACCACTTCCTTGTCTGTTGTAAAGTGAAATTTGAAGCTAAGACGATCCACTACAATAAACCTGCAGGTTTATTGTATTGATCAACCTCATATTGATTTGTGCCAAATCAATGATCCTGTCAAGAAATGGCTTTTCAATTAAGAAGTAGCAAAACCTGCCAGAATGAATGAAATTGCATCAAATGCATGGGAACTCCTGAAGGCAAGTTTGTACAAGGCAGCAATCAAGAATTTTGGAAAGAGTACTAATAAAAGACTGACTGGCTTGTAGACCATTTGGAGGTATTGCTGTCACAAGTCTACTCCTACTACCGATTAGCTCAACAACCTAAGAGAAGCTTCTAAAACTGTTCAAAGAGTTTCCAGGAGGTGTTCCCAAGAATTTTGACTGGGTCTCTGCAGCAATATCCAACAGGTGGATGATGCAGGTGACAGCAGATGGTTGTATGAGGGCATTAGAAAGGTAATTGGGCCAACAAAGCGTAAGGCAGTTCCACTGAAAGACCTGGATGGTAACATAACTAAGAGGAAGGAACTGGAGAGGTAGATGGAGCACTATGGAATGATATACTCAAGGGAGTCTGTAGTATACCAATGTGTGCTAGATGAATTGCCTGGGTTTGAAGTTATGACATCTCTGGATGCCAAACCTACATTAAAGGAACTTGAACAATGTACCAAAAAGATTATCAGTAACAAAGCTTCAATATCTGTCTGGTTACCTGTTGAAATTTAAAAATGTGTAAACAAAGACTCTCTGCAAAGACTGCATGAGGTACTGCTCCTCTGTTAGAAGGAAGAAACTTTATCCACAAGGTTTCAAAGAGGCTCTTTCATCCAACTCTATAAGCTCTCCTAACCAGCTCCAGCTGCCAGAAGGGGTTGGTCTGGCAACAAACAGGGAGGGGAAATAAGGTCTGCCGAACACTGGAGGAAGCGGGGGAAGAGAGGAGCTGAACGACAACCATCATGCCTGAGGTGCTTCCTCCCAGGAGGGTCTGTAGGGAAAGACCTTCCTTAACTGAAGAGAAAGGAGACCAGAACAAGAGCAAAGGCAGACTATCCAAACCCTGCAGCTGAGGAGGGAACCCTCCATCCCTTTTCAGGATACAAGGACTAGAGGGGAACCAGATGATGAGACCCTCATGCATTTTGTTTCCTTAAAGGGGAATAAATACATTTGGGGCCCTGAAAGCATAGTTTTCATAGTTTCATAGCTGGTAGGGTCAGAAGGGACCTAAGCAGATCATCTAGTCTGACCCCCTCCCATGGGCAGGAAAGGATGCTGGGGTCAAATGACCCCAGCTAAGTGGCTGTCTAGCCTCCTTTTGAAAACCCCCAGGGTAGAAGCGAGCACCACTTCCCTTGGAAGTTGGTTCCAGATCCTAGCCACCTTGACTGTGAAGTAGTGCCTCCTGATATCTAGCCTGAATCTACTCTCAGTCAACTTATGGCCATTGTTCCTTGTTACCCCTGGTAGTACTCGGGGGAGCAGGGACTCTCCCATTGCCCGCTGGTTCCCCTTGGCAAGTTTGGAGGTGGCCACCAGATCTCCTCTCAGCCTTCTCTTGTGGAGGCTGAACAGGTTCAGGTCTCGTAGCCTCTCCCCATAGTGCCTGCCCTGCTGCCCCCTAATCATACGAGTGGCTCTCCTCTGGACCCTCTCGATGCTGTCCACATTCCTCCTGAAGTGCTGTGCCCAAAACTGGACACAGTACTTCAACTACAGCCTGACCAATGTCGCATAGAGGGGGAGAATCACCTCCTTGGACCTGCTCAAGATGCATCTATGGATGCATGACAAGACGCGATTAGCCTTCCTGACCGCGTCCCCACACTGTCGGCCCATGTTCATCTTGGCCTCAGTGATGACTCCAAGATCCTTCTCTGCCTCTGTGCTGACGAGGAGGGAGTTCCCCAGCCTGTAGGTATGCTGCTGGTTCTTCCTCCCCAGGTGCAACACCTTGCACTTGTCCATATTGAAACCCATCCTATTCTCATCCGCCCACCTCTGTATCCTGTCGAGATCTAGTTGTAGCCTGTCCCTCTTTTCTAGCATGCTCACTTCTCCTCAAATCTTAGTGTCATCTGCAAACTTGAACAAAGTGCTTTGCACTCCCTTGTCCAAATCTCCGATGAAGATGTTGAACAGTGCAGACCCGAGGACCAAGCCCTGGGGAACCCCACTGCCCACATCTCTCCAGGTCGAAAATGACCCATCCACCACCACTCTCTGGGTGTGGCCCTCCAGCCAATTTGCGACCCATTTGACTGTGTAGGTGTTGACACCACAGATGCCTAATTTTTTAATGACGATGGGGTGAGAGACAGTGTTGAAGGCCTTCCTGAAGGCCAGGAAGACTACGTCCACTCGACACCTGCATCCAAGGCTTTTGTGACCTGGTCATAGAAGGCAACCAGGTTGGTCTGACAGGACCTGCCTCTAATGAACCCATGTTGATTGCCCCTAAGCATAAACTCCCCTGCTGGCCCCTTTCAGATGTGCTCCTGGATAATTTTCTCAAAGAACTTTCCCAGGAATGAGGTAAGACTAACGGGCCTATAGTTTCCTGGGTCCTGTTAAACCAAAGGAAAACAGAAAAGTGGAAAAGAGAGACATGGACTCCATTTTGTCCACTGGAGGTAAGGGAGCAGAGTGTAGTTGGGGAAGAAGCCCTGCAGATGTGCCCCTCCTGCAGCCCATGGAAGAGAGCAGGTCACAGCCACATGAGAAAGACCAGATGTAGCCTCCTAGTTCCAAGAAGTTTATACCAAATCATGGTGGGCAGGGATTAGAAGGTGACTAAGAGTGGTAGTTGTCCAGTGCAGAGATACCAGTGTGGGTACACCAAGGTCACTCAGGGACACCGTGATGTTCAAAAGGGTGTCTATCTTAGCAGTAGACATGATGGAGGACAATTTAATATTGCATGGTTCAGAACTAAGACAAAGGTGAAGAAGATCATCATAAGGAACCCATTGTTTGCATATGATGCAGCACTTGTGTTTCACAGTGTTGATGCCTTGCAACCTCTCATTACCAAGTTCTCTGACTCATGCAAAACCTTTGGACCAGCGATAAGCTTGAAGAAGACTGTTATCATCCATGAAGGCTCTTCACAACCAGTTCCAGATATCACCCTAGATGGTACTCATCTGGATGTTGTTGACCATTTTTTCCATCTTGGCTCTACTGTTATTAGCAATATTGATCTTGATGCTAAGTTCACTAGAAGACTCAGAAAAGCAGCCAGGAACTTTGGTGTTTTGCAAGAGACTGAGCCTGGAAAAATAATAAACTAAACTTAAATGAAAATCCATATTAATGAAATGTGTTTTATCCACTCTTCTATATGGCTTAGAAACATGGATGACCTATGCCAGACATATCAAAAGACTAAATAGCTTTCATATCAAATGCCTTCATATAATTCTTTGAATAAAGTGGCAAGACAAGGTGGCAAGTGTGGAAGTGTTAACTTGTGCTGGTATGTCATTCATGGAAATGTTGATTAATAAAAGACTCAGGTGGCTTCAGCATGCCAAGCAGGATCCTGAAAAATGTGCTATACTCTGAAGCTCATGAAGGGTTTCAAAAGAGAGGCAGACCACTGCACAGATTTCAGAATGCTTGCAAAGATGACTTAGCATCCTTTGAAATCTCTGTGAATAATTGGGAAAGGAGTGCAGAACGCCACTCTGGTTGATGGGGTCAGCTTGCAGATGAAGCGAGGCTGCGAGGCAAACTAGATCAAGGTTTATGAAGACCAACATCAGAGAAGGGAAGAATCTCCTGCTCAGATTCAGAGCATTGCTAGTGCATGGATGTGCCCTACCTGTGGCCAGGATTGGCACTCATGCATCAGATTCAGAAACCATCAAAGAACTCATTGGCACATACACCATGCTCTGTAAAGAACAATGGTGCCAATTGCAAGTGGCCAAAGACAGTCTGACATGCTTGTCTCTGGACTGTGTGACAATAAACTTAGGATGAAGTTACACATTACATTAAGACCATATTAAATCTGTGGAATGTTATGTGATGTTTAAGTTAGAATGTGCTGTGAGCAGTAGCATATTAAAGGTTAATATTGGGTTTTTTGCCTGTAGAAATCTGACTTGCCACTAGAGGGCTGGCGAGGAGGGGCATGGCTAAGAGCCAGGGAACCTGGCCTCTCTCTCTGCTGTGGGGCAGGAGGCAAAGAGGAGGAACCTGGGAGCAGTGAATCCTTGGATGTTGGAGGATACAGATTACTTATTTTATTTCCATGGAGTGGACTGAAGTTATCCTAATATGAGCTAGATAGCACAGTCCACAGTTAATCCTTGTCTGAAGTGGTATTACTCTGAGATGCTCTGAGGGCACTCAGCACAAGTTAGCAAAGTTTAAAATGAACACCTACACACTTTAAGTGTCCTTAGTCTACATTTAGCCTGTAACTTTACAGACTAACACCACAACTGGGGAAAGGGGATGGGGAGTGTTAGTATATTAATGAGTATGTTTAAATGCACTGTATGGTGACATTGCTATGGTGCCATGCTTTAGTACTTCTTTTTGCACCCGCTCTGTCTCGGCGCCTCCTTTAGCAGCCACATTCCTGACATGCCACTATCCCTCCCCACCATTACAAACATGGAGACACATTCCCTATGTTTACATTCAGATGTGCTAAAAATCCAGTTAGTCAACTTGTCACACACTAAGCTGGCTCATGGGATAGCTTGAATTGCTGGGCATTTTTAAAGGAGGATGGACTAGTGTCTGTTTCTGCTGAGATGTCCAAAGAGGTGCTGTAAAAATTAGGTTTTCCAAATTCCACAATTTAAAATAATCTGAAGAACCTGAGCACGTCCAAGAAAAAAGATGGGAAATGTCCGTGCTTTCCTACCTCTGGGTGGACAGTACCCAATATTAGATCTGGCTTGGAAAAGCCTTGCTGACATCCCATAGGGACTACTTCCATGTGTCCTGGTATACAGCATCTGACACAGAGCTGTGGGGAGGGGAAAGGGGAAGAGTTACCTTAAGGTAAGTGAGCAATGGCAGAGCTCCTGAGATGCAGGACACTCACCCGTATCTATATTTTGACTGCTGTTATTTTGTGGGAATTAATATTTTCCTTTCCAGAGTCTCCTCTGTTTTGCCAATTTTACAGTTGTTCTGGATGTTAGAAATATTAGCTCAGATCATTAGTAACAGCTCAGCCAATATATCACAGTCCTAGTTTACACCAGAAGTCTATACCAGTTCTGGAAACTCTCACTCTGCTAATGTTATTACTGCAAATTAATAAACTCTGGAGCATGTAGCAGCACATGGAGATGGGTTGGAGCAGCCCTGGCTGGCAGGAAGTCCTGGGAATCAGCCTGCCAGACTGGAGCTGCTCCTTCCAGCTCAATGTGCTGCAGAGGAGCTGGCTGGGGTACAAGGGAGCTTCAGTGCAGGGTATATATTTACAAGTACTATCCTGCTGTGCTGTAAATTAATTTATTCCAGCATAATAAGGCTGCATGTGTAGTCACCAAGATATTTACTGCTCAGCTAATTAGTCAAGTGCACAGTACACATCTCATGTAGACATGATCACTGTTATCCATCCTAATCCTTCAGCCCTCATTTCAGCACAGGTCATAGCATAGCAAGAGCTTTTCTGAAGCTCTTAATGAAGCTTGTAGGATCTGTTCTTATGCTAGTCCCAGCTCTCTCATTGGCTAATATAACCTTGGTTTAGTTATTCTGTAACATGAAATCTATTCTGCCTTCTGCCTGACCTTAGACTAATATGGCTAATCACCTCTCTGCATAGTTACCAACTGCCATTCTGCTGATCTGTTTTAGTAAAACATCCACCAATTTCTAGACAGTCTCCAGGTTCTGCAGAAGGGAATGCTTAGAGCACATTACACAATGCATTCATGCATGTTGCTCTTGTCCTTTGCCGTAAACCCCTACAATGTCATGCACAATCACTACAGCCAGGGAGGGATTTACTTTATATTTAGTGTCCCAGGGGTTAGGGTCACAGGCCAATGGGAAGAGACAAATACAAGTACACAGGCATCCAAAGTATAACATACACTTAGAGGGCAAGTAAACAGGTACTGGTCAGTACCGCTGGAGTACATATATTCAGCAGATCCAGCCCCCTGCCCACATCCAGAGGTGCTTCCAAGAACCAGCCTTTAATCCAGAGTCGCTCTGTGCAGTTCTGTAGGTCTGGGATCACGTGTAGCCAGTCTATGGTTCATCTGTGCTGTGCAGATGCTTCCCTCTCCTTCAGTCCATCTCACTGCATACCACATAGCCCCCAGGCACCTTACACATAGCTCAGAGGTCACTTCCTCTTCCTCCAGCCCCCAAGGGTTTCTGGGATTTGCAGTCCAGCAGCAGGACTCTGCAGGTTTTGTCACTTCCTCTTCCAGCTTCCAGGTGCCTCTGGGATTTGTAGTCCACGGTCGGTCAGCAGAACTTCACGAAGTTGCTCCCCTTCTGCCACACACTCGTATCACATTTTAGTGCACACAATGCATTACATACACAGTGCATAGATTACACCCTTTTAAAGAGAAGGAGGAAGAGCCTGTGAGGATAGAATTCAGCATACTGCTTATGTATGCTATAGTTTAATGGTATGCTCTAGTTCAACTTGACACAGAATCCATCCTTAACTCGTATTTCGTGCTCCTGTAACAGAAGCTGGAGCTGCATTCTGATAGTAGCAATTGAGTTTAAGCTAGCTGCTAAGTAAGCAACTCAGCTCTTTTTTTTAAAGAAATGTTTCGTGTTCCAAGTCAAATCAAGTCCAAATCCATGTGTCAGACCAGAACCGTTAAGTGGCCTTACAACTGGCAAACGTCCTCCATCCCTAGCATGGGCTTCAGATAATTCCACCTTCAATGAGGTGGGGTCAGAGCAGGTTGTCCTGTGCCTCACCTGTATATCATTTTTGGAGGCTCCCAGGAATTCTGACAAGAACATTCAGTTCCAGTAATGAGTCAGCACATGGATCCTTAAGGCTGTCTGGAGGACACACACATACTGAACACTACTGAACTATGGGTTCACCATAGCTTGAAATGCTGTTTACTCTGCTGAGACCCAGCCAAATGAAACTATATGATAAATCATGAGTCTTCTGGCTTTGAATTAATCTCATACATAGTGGTCATGTCTACATGTGCAAATAATTGAGGAGCAGTTTACTTTAAAGTAAACTCTCCTGGGCAGTTGTCTACATGTGCAGGGACATGGAAACAGATTTGCTTCTCCTAGCAGCAGACTGCTCCGGCTCCCTGCACCCTGCACCATGCCCCCGCAGCAGCCAGGGGAAAATCTATCCTTCCCCTGGGTTTTAGCTCAGGGGCTGGCAGGAAGCACAGAGTCAGGAAACAGCTGTCTCATAATGGGGGCTGGGACATTGCTTCCTGCTCCTGGGAGATGCCTGCTGCTGGAGCAGATTCTGCCATCCGACCCCAGGTAAAGACAATGTACCTCTGACCCGGCAGCTGGGAACTCCCACTCCCCAACCCAAGCTCCATGTTCACAAGGCCCAGGCTGGGAGATACGGTTCTCTCAGCCTGGGCCCTGCAGCCATGGAGTTTGGGCTGGGAGATAAGTATCTCCCAGCCCACACTCCCCCATCCTGGAGTGGGGCCTGGGAGCTCCTTGCTACCAGGGTAGGGTGACATACTCTCCACTCGGGTGAGCAGCAGGCAGCTCCCAGGGGCAGGGAGCAATCTCCCACCCCCTGCTGCCTGGGTGACTAGGAGCACATTTTCTCCCAGTCAGGCATCTACACATGCACTATGCAATAAATAATCAAGAGTAAATTTGCTACTTGCAGCTGCAGATAGCAAATTTACTGTGTAGCGAATGTTAGCTTGTGTACATGATAACACTTACTAGGCTTATCTACATGTGTGCATTGCTTTAGCAAGTACTAGATGCAGTCATTTAGTACTTACATTAGCAAGTACTAAATGACTACACAGTAATCACTGGTATTGCAGTCCTGGTGCCACACAGGTCATTTCTGACCCTACTGCACAGTACCAATGAGCTACTGTACAGTAGCTTGTTGCTACTGCGCAGTAGCAGTGGCATCATGTTTAGTGCCCGCCAATGCTACAATGCCATACCTATGAGCTATATCACCATAGCTCATTGCTATGATGACATAATGTCTCATGTAGTTGCACTCACTGTGCAGTAATTACCTCTAATCTTAAGTCAAACATCTTGTGTAGATGCACCCACTTTGTGCTATATATATAGGTAGGTACAAAAATGCAGTTCAAAAGCATTTTTGTTAAGTATCTATTCTAAAATTTGCAGCAGTTTCAAAAAAAGGTAAAACGTATCAGTCCTGGATGAGTTAAGACTATTGGTATCCATAGTGCAAAGTCCATATTTTCAAATTTTCTTCACACTTCCATACTCAGGGAAAGCAGGTCTAACAGTAAGGGGATAGAGGGCAAAGGGACCACTTGATTCCCCACAGGTCCCCAGAATATAGGAATGGGAGGACAACAAATTCAAAGCAACTTCCAATACATAGTTTATATACCTGGAATATTATAACAACTTTCTAAATTTTCTATATACAGAAACTAATGGGGGGGGGGTCATCCTATATTGGAGTAAATATGGTACATGCCAACCATGATGTTTACTCATGGACATTTTCAGTGAACCACTTGTGTCATCAGACAATGATGATGCTTTGAAATAAAATGTTTCAAAGAAACAGAGTGAGACAAAATAAGAAAAACATTCATGTGTCACAGTAATCCTTGCATCTCTGGGAGAGAAGCAGGCAGAGCAGAGCTAAATAGCAGAAGGAACAAGGGCTTCTGTAAAACTCCATATCTAAATAAAAACAGGATATAAGAGAAATTATTAAGTAGCAAACACACAAGAGAGATGTAGTAAAACCTGATAAAAGGAGAGCCTGATCATTCAAGGAGGATCATTATTGCCTTCAAAGTGCAGAGGTTAGTGAATATCAAGTAGATTACAATAGACCATGAAGTCATTGTCTGTGTTAAATCCCTAGTACTTAGTGTCCAATAGACTAATTCATTTTTGTTCCTAGGGTTGTCTTTTAACAATGTTTTTTTAGTTCTCTTAATTTCTCTGATATTTTCCATAATATCCTGCTTTTATTTACATATACCATGCCTAACATTCTCCTGCATTGCTTCCCCTGGGGTAACTTCTCAGATTTTGACTGCATGGACCATGCTCAGCATCCTATAGTGCCAGCAATACAACCTCCTTCAGCAGAGGTCCTCAGTATGCACTTGTGTACCCAGGGCAGCATCTGGCACAATGGCTCTGATTTACACTAGCTTGCATATCCTCCAGGCTGATATCTGCTGTCCAGAGGAGATGTTGCCCTAAATCTCCCTTGCTGAGTGGTATAGACTACACAGCCCTCCCTGCATCACCCCTATTTGCCTGGATACCATGCTTGCACCACCTACTCTTTAAAGACAGCACTGTCTGCCATCTCTGCTTCCCCATCTCACAGAATTGTTTTTCTGATGCATTTCCCGGAGTCCCCTGTACACTCACTCTACTATGATTGCAGGTGACCTTCCCTTTTTTTGTGTGCACACTAGTTTCCCAGTCCTGATTATCTCTGCTGCTTTTCTTCCCCTCTTTTTTTCATTTACCTGAAAGCTTTGGGATGGTTACTGCTACCCTGACTAGATGCCAAAGGATCTTTTTACAGATATTTTGGGATCCTTGATCTTACTGGCCTGATATACACCTCTTCTCCCAGCTGAGCTGTACACTCATCCAAAAGTGTTAGTCTCATGTGTTTCATTGCACCTACAGCACTGGAGCTGGTTCGTTGCTTTTCCTGGAAACCCAGGGCTGCACCAGCTCCCAGTCATTCTCATGCGGACCCCAACCTGGCCATCATGACTTTTTGCCCAAATGCATAAAAGAAAAACACTGGAAGTGGCAGCACCATAACAGTTCCAGACCTCTGTACCCAGCAGTAGGGCAAAACTGCTGGGACAACTTACCTGGGCTCCAAGCAGTCCACTGAGCCAGTGCCAGTGCCAGCTCCCCAGACTGCTCCTCCTCATGTTCAGTTGTCATAAAACCCAGTAACACAGAGAAGCCCTTAGAGAAGGCAGAGCCACAAATGTGCAAGATCTGTCTGAGCATCTTGTGTATAAGAGAAATTCTTGCATACCTCACAAAGAAATGTCAAGTGGGTAATTCAGCTCAAATCAATGTTCTTGCAGAATTCCAATAGCTATTTTTTTTAGCCTAGCACACCCTTGTTTACCTCTCTGAGAACTGCTGTAACTAGACAAGAAAAGGAAAGCAAAGAGACAGAAGGAAGCAATCAGTTCCCTGTCAAACAGCCAGGCTTTGTGCGTAGGCTGATGTAAGAGTGAACTCTACATACCTCCTTCCTGGCATTTCTCAGTAGAAGGGGAACTTTATTCATCTCCTGCCATCCTCCATTCAGGGAAGTGGCCCAAGTGATGCAAGAAGCAGCTGGATTACCTGGTCTGATTAAGTGCTCTGATAACAGCTGGACTCTCCCAGGCCCACAGGGAGAAGAAAGGATGAAGCACAAGAGCCAACAGTTAAATGAAAAATTATCATAAGAACTCCCCTTCCCTGCCCTTACATTGCATCTTGGGAGTTGCTTGGAGTGACTTCTTCCCAAGGCCTGATGACTGAGCAGGATAATGTAGATATGTGTATCACTGTAGAACCACAATCAATAAATGACGTTGTTATTCATTTTCCTGGATCCCAGATGCCAGCAAAAGCCAACCCCCTGTTCCCCCCACTCCCCAACAAAGAAAAAAACAACAACAGCTGAGCATATCTTAGCAGGACACTAAGAAGTGTCTGCTCCTTTAAGGCTGAAGCAGCCAAGCCAGCAGAGCTTTCCAGCTGCTGGTTGCTGTGGTAACAGCATAAAGAGGCAATTGGGTAGCACCTGCCGAGTTACATGAGGGGAAGGAGGCAGGGGTGTGGAACATACAAGCTCAGGGCTGGCGATAGCAAGGCACTCTTTCTCTGGCAACTGCCAGTGAAGGAGCTCCTGCATGTGAAAGCTGCCTGAGAACTGGTGCTACCTACTTTGCTGCTCAAGTGCTGCGAGAATCCAGAAGCCTTTCAGGTACCTAGGGCTAGGAGCATGCTGCCTAAATGTTGGAAGTTTGTTCCCTCAAAGGAACATAGCACTGTTGTTATTGATAATGTTTAAGTTATAGCTTAGGGGCTTATGCTTGTGTTTTTGTTTATGTTAGAGGACAGGGATGTGGGTATAAGGGGTGGGTTGGTGGCTTCATTAGTGCCTGGAGAAAAAATCCCAGAATGTGGGTAGAGTTAGTGGCAGGCACACAAAGAGTAAGATGCCCTAGGGGTGTGGATACAAGGGCTCAGAGAGCCTAACACCAGAGGGATTCAGAGACAAGGGTGCAAAGGGCTCTAGAGCCAGAGGAGCACAGGTATGAGGGCACCGAGAATCTAGCACCGGCAAGGCATAGATACAGGGATGTAGAGCCTAGCATCAGAGGGGCTCAGAAATGATAGATGGTAGTAACACCTGCAAGTCTTGAGACGCAATAAAGGGGAGGTTGGAGTCATGTGTAAACTCTAGATGGCAGGATATTAAATGGGTCGCTTCTAACTTAGAACTAACTTATTCATTACATCAAAGGCGCTGCAGGAGAAATAGGTGGGCAGACTGCCCAGACAGATGAGTGGGCCATTGTGATGACCAGCTTTGAGAAACCCACCTGTTTCAAGCATAATAATTTATCATCCAAAGCAGCTACTCTCATGGGGGTGTAGTAAAGCTAGCATATTCTTGGTGCTGTATTAAAGGAACTGAAAGATGAGTTCAGGAATCAAACCCTAAGGAGTCTGATCTGAATGTGAGGAAACCAATGACTGACAGAGTAACAAGTGCTCTTGGCTAATGACACTCAGCTAGAACATGGCTCAACCTGTTCCATTTATCTGAAAAAGTCACTGGCAGACTGGGTAGAGATGAACTAGAGAAGGGTGTAAATTTCTCATTACAGAATCCAGACATGATTTTGGTGCATCATGTCATGAAGAAGTGTAAATAAACCATAACCATGAAATGAGCACAATCTATGAAGCATACAGCCACAATCTATGGAGAATGGGTACTTCCTTTGTTGCCAGCCTTGGTCATTTCCAGGGGCCTAGGGTATGTTTGGGGACTATTGCTAAGAAGAAGGCTCAAAGCCTGTTTCTGAGTAACCACAATGTGAACCTTTGTGGATGTGACAACTAACTTGGTCAGCGAGTAAAGGAAGTCATCAAACACAATTAAGTGTAGTATAAGGCCTGAAAAGAGGTAAGGGAAAACATTAAATAATCCATATGCATTATATCATAGCTTTTTCTTAAAATAGTAGCAGTAATGATTGAGGTAACCAAATCAATTGCATATTATTTGCTGTAATAGATAATTTATAAAATCAAAAACAGCCATGTCAGAGAAGCCCATAAATGAAAGTAAAGAAGAAAAAGAAAAAGCATTACAGAGTGGGGAAGGAAAGGAGGTAAGAAACTCTTCCTCTTTCTAGAAGATATAAATCCCAACCAACTGACACCTTCCAAGACCACAAGAGATGTAGTTCAGTCCAGTTGCAAAAGTTTCAATGAAACAAATACATTTAAATAAAACTAATCAGAGATAATTTATTAAAATAGTAAAACCTGCCATATATAAATATTGGGCATAGTCTGGAGGAAAATTTGGAGAACTCAGCAAATGCAAGTAGACTTGCTGTCAGTCTGCATGCCATCCTCCTCTCATGTCTGGAGTCTCCCAGTCAGTATAGGTAAAAATCTATGTTGAACTGTCACAGGTATCCACATAGACTTTGGGATAAAAGTTTATTTTTATGTTTTAAAGAGCAAGCAAATAAAAGGTTTGGCTGTAGACCTATTTCTGCCTCTTTTATCAGTAGCCTACCCACAAGGTTATCCGTAGCATCCTAAGGGGTAGCGGGGCAGACGAGAGTCCAGTGCCAGTACAAGTAGTCTTCATGTTTTAAAGATGACAACAAAGAGCAAGATAGTGTCAACTGATGTCAATATTAGGGTACTCTCTGGGCATGCCTACACATGCGCTTTTCTGGGCAGTAGACTACTGCACTATAAAGCATCATCATCATCACATGTGCCGCAATCAGGGTACAGTAGATGAATGTAAGATATTCATTCTTACATATCCATGTAAGATAGTACCTGTGTCTGATGGGACTATCTGATGGCAGAGTAAATAACTGCACTTAAATCCACATGTAGTCGGTGATGTTGGGATTAGTTTATTCTGACTCAAATTGTGCCAGACTATGATTAGTTGCATTAATTGTGTATGTAGATGCACCCACTAGAACCAAATTCCTCAGGCTTTAAGACTGTCAGGCCGCCCAGACTAAGTGAGGTCAAGCTTTGTCAGTACTTGTGTGTACCCGCTAGTGACTCAGTGGGTCTGCCTACATGAGACACTTAACTTCACATTAGCAGTTTACTGTGAAGTAAGCATGTGCATCTACATGTGCAAAT
This sequence comes from Crocodylus siamensis, assembly GCF_052110815.1. NCBI lineage: Eukaryota > Metazoa > Chordata > Crocodylia > Crocodylidae > Crocodylus > Crocodylus siamensis. The sequence goes on along the minus strand of NC_143404.1, from coordinate 39,816,833 downwards.
GCTTACTTTGCAGTAAAATTCCCTAATACTGAGTAAATTTGCATGGGAGCTTGGGTGGGTGTGGCAGGGCGCTGTGTGTGCCCGCCACTTTAAGGCCCTGGAGCTGGCAGCTTCTAGGTGCCTAATGATGCCTATTTTAGGCTCAGGGCTGCCTATATAAACAAGGCAGTTTGGCTGTTGGGGGTCAGGCAACAACATTGCCTGGCCTGAGGGCTGCTGAGCTTCATCTCGAGGTAAAGGACGAGCTGTAGGGGATGGTAGGAGGCTCCTGGTCCTGCATACGACTTGAAACTACATCCTGCCTCGAGTGGGTAGCCTGGTGGGGCTCCCAGTGGCATGGGAGCCCCCAGGAAATGCCAGGCCAGTGATCACCCCAGTGAAAGGTGGATCAGGGCGCCTTAACCCCTAGCCCCCACAATTGGGTGGGTTACCCCTTTCTGTGTAGGGTCCGGGGGGGTGGACCCCTAGAGAGAGTGAGGGGCTAGGGGACAGTTCCCCACCTAGTCTGGAGCTGGCTGGGATCTGCCTTTGGCCAGGACAGTTCCCAGCCTCCCTTAGGCTGTACAGGGAAGCAGTGCAGCATGGAGGTGGCTGGGGACTGTCCTGTTTCAGCCAGTTCTTAGGCAGCTCTGGGCTCTATGTGCAGACTTCCCCTTGCTGGCCAGGATCTCTCCCAGCCAGGGGAAGGTCTCGGACCAATGCCCTGATTGAGTGATTGAGGCATGGGGCTTGGAAAGAGCTGCAGAGTTGGGGTAGGCCCCAGCCCCCTGCCCTGATCCACCAGTAAGGCAGCTAGCAGCAAGCTAGCTGCCCCACTGGTGGATTGAGGCATGGGGCTGTGTCCTGCCCCTCTCCTGCAGCTCTTTTAAAGCCCAGTGCCCCTGAGCAACACTCCAGGGCCAGGAGCTCCTTGATGTCAGGGCATGTAGGCATTGTCTCCACCCCAGCAGCAGGAAGCCCCCTGGGACCAGGGAAAAACTGTCTCTTGGCCCAATGATCCCTGCCAGCCCCTGGGCTGGCACCCAGGGGGAGTCTGGAGCTCCCTGAAGTACAGCCAGGGACCTGTTGCAGGGCTTCAGGGACCTGGGTGCAAATCTTCTCCCTAATCCTCACATGTGTAGACACCTACCCAAAAACCCTTTCTGGGCACATCTACACATGGCTGTTTGGCACCATTGTTTCTGCACTATCAGTCAGCACTTCCTTTATAGAGTACTAAATGACAGAGCAGTAACAGCCCGTACTGCACCATGCTGGCTGAACACAGTTATTTTTAGCTGCTGTGTCACTGTAGCAGCACACCATAATGAGGGAGCACATTGCTACAGTAACATATCTACGGAATCATGGTTTTTGACCACTGATGCTACATTGTCGTAGAACATTGTTACAGCAATGTAGTGTCATGTGTAGATGAGTAAATAAATAAACTAATGTGTGGACGTGACCAGTGGGTGCAGCTACACATGCTTGTATGGCTTCGTTGTTATGCCATCATTTAGTACTTCCTTTTCAAAATGATAAATGAAGGCACAGTAACAGCCTACACTGCACTGTGCATACAGCACATGGTTATTTTTAACTGCTATGTCACCATAACAACACTCTATGACACAACACACTACTGAGGGAGTGCATCATTATGGTAATGTAGCTGCATTGTCATGGTTTTTGCTCTGGATGCTATGTCGCTGTAGTGTGTTGCTATGGTGATGTATTGTCATGTGAACATGCGCCCAGTATGAGTAAATCTTCCCTTTGGACATGTCCCTACAAGTACATACATGTAATTTGTAGTCCCACAAACCCATTTGTGGTGCTGCAAGCCACATGTGGGACATGTGCATGCATTCGCCATGCTGCTTTGCAGCATGGTGATTTTTATTTTTTTACACTGGGAGATCCCAATGTAAAACAAACAAACAAACAAACAAACAAAAAAACCTGCCACTAAAAAAAGCAGTGTGGTGCACACAACAGTAATGTGTGTTGCCAGAAAGGGAGTCTGGCTGGCCAGAACCAGAACTCTGGCAGGTTCCAAGAAGCCATCTCAGCACTGCTGCTGCCCCAGGAAGCTCCCAGGACCCCAAGTAAAGCTTCTGGGGCCATGCCAGGTGTTGGCCTCGGCTTCCCCTACCCCACCCAGGGCAGTTTGTTGTGCCCCAGAGTGTGCGTGCAAGTCCATGCCAGAGTACAACTAGCAGTGGCAGAAATACGTGATGCTGCTATTTGCCCCATAGGGAACACATGTCTCTATGTGCATGCTTGTAGGGACATGTCCTTGAGTCAGTGCTACTATGGTGCAAATACTGTGGGATCAAAATCTTAGTAACAGATGCTCTTACCTCCTAAAGGAATGCCTAGTGCCTTGGGCTGCTGGATAATGCCTAACCTATGATATGGTAGTGTGAGGTAGTATGACAAATTTTTCAAAGGGATCATTAGCCACTGCTTTCAAGATTAAGTCACAAGGAACAACAAATACTTCAATTACAGGGTTATTTTAGTGGTGATCCTGACTCTTGCCTGATAGGTCCTGATGGAAAAAAAAGGATTTCTATTGGGAAAGTTCAATTTTAAATACCACTAGATAACCAGACCTGTGTTAATTTCTCTTGTGACACTGAATTCTTGAAACTCAGCTCCATGACAATGGAAATTCTTCAGTTCTTATTAAAACTCAGTGTTCAGTTTTTTTATTTAATTATCATTTATTGATTAAATTGTAATTTCCTTTTTTTTCTAGGTATCTCGGATCTCTCTCCTCCAATTCCTAACAGAGAGCTTTATCAGACTCCAGTAAGTACAATGTCCAGTCTTTATTAACAAAATAAAAATAAAAATAGGATAACCAACAAAATGAGAAGAAACCCTTCTGAGGTGAGGGTACTCAGTCCACTCTTCTCTTAGGGATATTCCTATCAAACAGTGGACTTCATTCAGATTTTTCACCTGACTATCTGTGTCAGAGCTTTAATTTCTAGAGCCAGTAATACTCAGTATTCTCCAGCTCAAATTTTGGCAAGCTGTCATGGGCCGCATGGGTAGCCCTGCCCGTTGACAGGTGCCCTGCCCCCTTGTCACCACCATGGGACTGGAAGTCCTGCCCTTAACCCCTGACTTTTGCCATCAGAAGTCTTTCCCCTTGCAGCTGAAAATACTCCTTTCAGCAGGATTTTGCTATCTCAGAACCGGAAAAATACCAGATTACATTCTAAAGAGTGATCTACAACATTCATTAATTAGATTTTAAAAAATATTTTTGTCCTGATTCATGAGTTTGTGCAGTGTACACAGAGATGATTGCACAATAGCTTAAAATGACATCTTACTGTTGTATATTGCAGAGGGGTGGGGGGCATGGGTTTTAGGTATAGATTTGTGGGGGAGGGTGTGGGTGTGTCTGTGGGGAGCTGGATAGGTGTGGGAGGTGAGGAAGCATGTGGGGGGGTATGGATATATGGGGTGTGGGTGGGTATGGGGTTTGTGGAGGGTTCTATGGGGGTGTGGCTGGGGTGTTTGAGGGGGTGTAGGTGTGGGGGTTTGTGTGTATATATATTCTGTACTTAAAAAAGTTTGGGCAGCACCCTTTGCTGATGATCTTGTGTTGCTGCTTGTTGTTCTGCTTTAGTGTTAAGGGTAGCTAGTTGTTGTAAATAAAGATGGTTCTCCTGTTCTTCCCTGAATAAACTATCCAGGACAAGAACCCCATAGAAACACAATACCTTCCATCCCTTTCCATTCTCCACCCTTTCCTCCCACCTTCTCTGCCAACCTCAGACAAGGCTATGAGGAGAGAGGCATGATGTGGGGCAGGCACGATTCAGACTTGCAGCTCCTAGCCACTCCCCTACTTACCAGCCCTCTACCCACAGATTTGAGCAGCACATGCTAAAGGGGGTATTAACCCTTAATGTGGCACTGGTTACTAATATCTCCTAAGATTAACACAAACATCCCTTGCAATTAACACCTGCTAACTCTAATGTATAATCTCTCACTTACACTGAAAGATGTTGCCTAAGGTATATGAAAGTAGTTGACATAGACACTTGAGAATTCCCTCTCTTTACAGCACTAGATGGAAATTCTGTGAGTCTGATCTGAAGGAAAATTGGGCTCTTCCTATTTTCCAATTCCACTCTAGTCAACTGGGCTCCAATCGTTAGTATTATCCAGTAGGGCTGTGCAAAACAGCATTGTTTTCTTTCCACTTCCATTTTGACAGGACAGAGTTTTGTTTTGTTTTGTTTTGTTTCAAAGCACTGTTCTGTTTCATTTTGTTGAAACTGTTTTGCTGCCTCGATGCTGTTTCAACATTTTGCACATAGCTATAATGGGGAAGTACATAACTGCCTATAACTTTGTCATCTTTTTGGCAGATTTGGCTAAAAACATCAGAGATGGTACCCACTTCTGAGAGCATAAAGCCTGCCAAGTTTCAAGGAGTTACATGCAGGGGTTTCTAGGAAACTTCATCTCAAAGTCTTGAAAGCAAAACGCACGTGACTTGTAAGTGTGAAGACTGAAGGATGGTGAAAACAGCAGGCATGGTAGCCCCAGCTGAGTCCACAAAGTGTGCCAGATTTCAAGGAGATAGGTGCAGGGGTTTCTGGGGAACTGCACAAGAAAAACTCATGTCACTTGTGTGTGTTAAGGCACAGTGGGGTGAAAACTGCAGGCATGGTAGCCCCATCTGAGGCCATGAAGCCAGCCAGCTTTCAAGGAGATGGGTGCAGGGTTTTCTGTGAAGCTGCACCTCAACTCATGACATGTGTGACTTTGTGTGTTAAGGCACACCCTAAGTGGTTCTGGGGCTTCTACACAACACAGTAGTGTGCCCCAGTGAGGTCTCCTCCTCCCCTACAGCCTCAGACTGGTCCACCACTTTAAATAACAACAGGTAACAATAACTTAGTAAGTAGCACTAGCAACATCTCAGGCAGCCAAACTGTCACGGAGTCTTTCTTTCCTTTCCTGCAAGAGCTTCTTCTCCAACAGCTGCCAGAGAACTCTCTCTGCAAGCCCCAGCCCTGGGGCTTAGATGTACCAAGGGCCCTGCATCTTTCTGGTCAGCTGACCAGGGACAGGTGGTAGGGTGTTGGTCTAAGGACATGGCACTGACAGACAAGGTTTTTTCAGTTAATCTTATCTGTTATCTTTAGTGGACCAACTGAATAGTTACATAAATATATCTTAGAAAGGTTTCAGGTTGAAAAACCCTTTGTCAGGCTGAGAAAGTACCTGCAGTTGGTGTGTGTGCTGTTCCTGGATGGAAGGAATACTAAAGAAGCCAGAGGCTGGTATGCAATGCTGGCAAGAAAACCAGTCAGTGAACATGAAAATGGAGATGTCAGGGGTTGAGGGACAGGCTGGGGTGGGGGCGAAAGGGGATGTAGCAGTGCAGGTAAAAGTGGAGAGGTACCTGGGGAGTGAGATGTCTGGCAGGTTGTATTGTGTCCGAATTCCAATATTTATATTGAGTTCATGAGTTAGTGCTTATGTCTACATATCCCAAAAGATACTGACTGATTTTTGTCACAATCACTGAGCAGCTGCCTGCATTGTGAGCTGTCAAAGCTTCCCCTGAGCCAGGACCAGTGCTCTGACCACAGGACAATTTCAAACTGATAAAACTGCAACTTTGTGTGCTTGACATTTTCTAGAGCTCTTTTCAGTATCCTAATAGTGAGTTATGAATGTTGTTTATCTAGAGATGAAAATCTTATTCCTGCAGGGAGCAAAGATGTTGAGGGATGAAGGCAAAAGGATGGGGGAGGCCAGCAGTATGACCGTGAAGGAGAAAATAAGTTATTTTCCAAAAAAGGTAAGGAAAATAAGATCATTTTGCATTCTGCTGTGTTTCTGAGTATGAGATCCAGGCATCTGGGGTATGGTTCCCCTTGACATAAACAGACAAATATAGGCTGATAGAGTGTTAATTATGGGAGAAGATATTAAAAAGTCAAAGACTAAAGGAAAGGTAGGATAGAACAGAATATTTTCTTGGCCAGTGCAGGCTAAGGAAATAAGATAATATTAGTTTGAGCTGGGCAAATATTCTATAAACATTTCAAAATTTTAAAATGTTTTTTGTTGAAATGGAAAAAAAACCCCACAAGTAAAATGGGGGGGAAAAACCCTTCTATTTTCCCAACATCAAAAAACAAACAAAAAAACCCACTTGAGCAATCAGTGCAAGAAAATAGAATAGAGATCAAGTTTTTCTGTAAGTTTTTTCACTCTTCCATAGCACTGAGGATGACTGAATTTTGGGCAGAACTTGTCAACATTTTTTTCATTACTTTTTTTTTCAATAAGAAACATTGCTTTGGCTTAAATTGAGATTTCCAAAAATATGTTGACCTTGATGAGAATTTATTTAAAATATAAAAATGAAATATTGAAAGGACCATTCATTCTGTTATTAAAAATGGAAAGTTTCAATCTTCTGAAATTCAAGATACAATTTATATTTTACTGAAACTGAAGGCCATTTGATCTGTTGGTTTAGAAATGGTATGTAAAGGTTTGTTTTTTGAAAATTGGCTTATAGATAGAGATATATGCATTAGAATGGTTTAAGATGGGCAGCAGGGATTCATAGATTCATAGACACTAGGGCTGGAAGGGGCCCCAGAGGATCCTCGAATCCAGCCTCCTGCCCCCGGGGCAGGAAGTCATCAAGGATCATAGAATCCCAGCAAAATAAGCATCCAAATGTGTCTTGAAGGCATTCAAAGCGGGTGCTTGAACCACCTCTGGTGGCAGTCTATTCCAAACCTTGGGGGATTGGACAGTAAATAAGTTCTTCCTTGTGTCCAGCCTGAATTGGTTGTGGCAGAGTTTGTGACGATTTAATCTTGTCATCCCTTGGGGCGCTCTGGTGAACAGACATTCCCCCAGATCCTGGTGAACACCCCTGATAAACTTATAGGTGGCCATCAGGTCCCCCCAGAGCCTGAGCTTTTCCAGGCTGAAGAGTCCCATAGCTCTCAGCCTGTCATCATAAGGTCTGTTTTCCTGACCTCTAATCATGCGCGTGGCTCTCCTCTGCACCCTTTCAAGCTTCTCCACATCCTTTTCAAATTGTGGAGCCCAAAACTGGACGCAGTACTCCAACTGCAGCCTCACCAAGCCTGAGTACAATGGGAGAATGACATCCCGGGATTTGCTTGAGAAATATCTATGGATGCAAGCCAGTGTTTTGCTTGCTTTACTAGCTGTAGCATCACACTGAAGGATCATGTTCATCTTGTGGTCAACCGTGACCCCCGAGTCCCTTGCATCCATAGTGCTAGCCAGTGTGACACTGCTGAGTCTATAAGCATGCTGCAGGTTTTCCCACACCAAAGTAGAGAACCTTGCATTTTTTGGTGTTAAACACCGTCATGTTCTCAACCACCCACTTCAGGAGCCTGTCAAAATCTGCCTGGATTGCCCTCCTGTCTTCAGGTGTGGATGCTTTACCCCAGAGTTTGGTGTCATCGGTGAACTTGGCGAGCCAACTTCTGACACCAGTGTCTACATCATTGATGATTTTAAACAGTATAGGCCCTAGGAAAGAACCTTGAGGGACCCCACTGGTCACTGTGCACCATGATGATTGGCTACCGTCAACCACCACCCCCTGGGTCCTACCGCAGAGCCAATTCCCCAGCCAGCAGATCGTGATGAGGTCAAGGCCACAGTTAGCCACTTTTGCCAAGAGGTGATCGTGGGATACCAGATCAAAGGCTTTTTTAAAGTCAAGATATATGATGTCAATCTTTTCCCCCCCGTCCAGGTTGTAGGTCACCTGGTCATAAAAGAAAATGGGATCGGTCAAGCAAGACCTACCTGCAACAAACCCGTGCTGGGTATCCCTCAGGATATTGCCATCAGCTAGCTTGTTAAGGGTGGCCTCTTTGATAATCTTTTCCAAGACCTTCCCCAGGATAGAGGTCAGGCTGATGGGTCTGTAGTTTGCCAGATCTACTTTCCTCCCTTTCTTGAAGGTCGGCATGACATTTGCCTTTCTTCCAATCTTTGGGCACTTCACCAGAGCACCAGGAGCTCTCAAAGATCCATGCCAGGGGATGAGCTATGATACTTGCCAGCTCCTTGAGTACCATCGGATGTAAACCGTCAGGGCCAGCTGACTTGAAGATATCCAGCCTGTCAAGGTGTTCCTTCACAAGGTCAGCTTTGATGGAGGGTTTGCTTTTTCCTGGGCATCAGTTGTCAGTTATCACATCTGGTTTAGCAGGGGTCCAATGTTGCCAATGTTGTTACTTTTTCTCCCACTCCCCACATATCTAATAAAGGACTTTTTTTATTGTCCTTGACATTTATAGCTGGCTAGAGTTCCGTCGCAGCCTTGGTTTTCCTAGTTTGCTCTCTTCAGGTCTGGATCAGTGCAGAATATTCCTCTTTGGTGGTGGTTCCAGTCCTCCATCCTCTGTAGGTCTTTCTTTTTAAGAGTCAGGAGATCTGCTAGTTCTCTGGAAAGCCAAGGGGGCTGCTGTGCCCTTTTGCTGCCTTTTCTCTAAGACAGGATAGACTTTGCTTGTGCATCCAGGATTGCTCCCTTGAGGAGCAACCACTTGTCCTGGACTCCCCTCCCCTTTGGGCTGTGCCACTGACAAGCCTCCTTAGTTTGTCAAAGCCAGCTTTCCTGAAGTCGACGACTTCGGTATTACTGACTGGCTTGCCAGCTTTACGGCGGATGGTGAAGGTGATCAGCTCGTTATCAATGTCACCCAGCTTTCCTTCAATCATTAGGTCACTTATTAGGTCGTCCCCAGTTGCCAGTACCAGGTCAAGCAGCGCTTTACCTCTTGTCGGCCCATAGACTTCCTGCGTCAGAGGTCATCCATGCATGAGAGAGAGCTTTATGACTGCTCGGATTTGGCTGAGTGCTCCTCCCATGAGATGTCTGGGTAGTTGAAGTCTCCCATGACAACCATACACTGGGAGCACACAGCCTCAGCCAATTCCCTGGCAAACTTCTGGTCAAGGTCTTGACCCTGGGTAGGGGGTCTGTAGTAGACTCCCCCATAGAATCCCCTGTGCTGTGTTCCCCATGGATTTTAACCCAGAGGGTCTTGAGTCATCCACCATGGATGCCAATGTCGGCTTACAGGGATGCATAGCTTTCCTTAACATTAGAGAGCTACACCTCCCACCCCTTTTGTCCACTCAATTCCCTCCTGTACAGGGTATAGCCGTCATGGCATAATAGTTATTTGCATTTAGCAGGAGGACAAGTTCCTCCTGTTTATTCCCCAGGCTCCTGTCATTTGCGTATAGACACGCAAGTGTCCCCCTGGGGGCCCCTGCCTTGCCTATAGTTCATTCCAGGGTTGGGGCAGGGGAGGGATCCCTTAAATGCCTTGGCCTGCTGACTTTGCAGGGGTTGCTCAGCAGGACAGCAGTGGCGGTGGTCCCCCCCATCCACCAGCAGGCTTAGTTTAAAGCCCAGTACAGCAGATCAACCAGGCTGGCTGAGAACAGCCTCCTCCCCAGCAGAGAGAGGTGGAGGTCATCCCTTCCCAGCAGCTTGCTGCCTCTCTCTCCTAAAAGTAGACTGTGGTCATGGAAGCCAAAGCCTTCCTGAAGACTGTGGCGCTGGTGTCATTGGTTTAGCACCTGGATCCTCATCTCCTTCCTCAGCCCACAGCCCGAAACTGGGAGGATCAAAGAAAACACCACCTGCACCCCCAGCACCTTTATCCCCACTCTGAAATCCTTGTAGCACTTCATGACCCAGCTGGGAGCACTCTGAGCCTTGTCATTGGTGCCCATATGGATAAGGAGCATAGGGTAGTGGTCAGTGGGCTGGAGGAGCTTAGAGATCTTCTCTGCAATGTCTCAATTCTGGCTCCTGGGAAGCAGCAAACTTCCTGGGCTAAGGGGTTGGGGCAGTAGATTACTCCCTCAGGATGGAGTCTCCCACGACAAACACTTTGCGTTTCGTCTTGGAGAGTGGGGATGGTAGCTGCAGTAGAGCCCATGTTGCCTGCAGGAGCTGGCAATACAGGAGACTCTGCTGGGGCTATAAGAGGTTCGTACCTGTTGCAAGCCTCCAGCGGGGCAGGGGCCTTGGTGCAGCAGGTCTTGGGACCCTTGACCACCTTGGCCCATCCCCTTGGCTGGACATAATGGGAGGTCCCCGAGTCCTCCCTTTTCCTGGAGGGAGACTATGGTCTACCCTCCGCCTTCTGGGGGAAAAGGGCCTGGCAGTAGGAGTCAATCTCCTGCTCACAGTCCCTGATGGCACACAGTCTCTGGACTGTGTGGTCTGGAGCTCCTCCAGCTGGTGTGCCAAAGACCCCAGTAGGGAGCAGACCTCACAAGGGGAGGTGGCCATGCTTCCGGGCCCCAGAGCCTGAAAAAGTGATAGGCAGCCCCTGCAGCTGAGAGCCAGAGGCCCCATGTGCATGGAGCCCAGAACCACAGACTCCAGCTGAGTGGAGGCCTCAGAGGAGCCAAGTGGGAATGGGGGGGTAGAGGCCATGAGGGGACCCTTGCAGTGCAGCGTGTGCCCATCTATTAGAAATATTATTAAAAATGTATAATGAATAGAGTGTTGTTAGAACTGCACAGTTTGTATCTCGTACCTGATAAGAAGAAACACCACCAAGGACATCTCGCTAATTTACTATCTTTTTCCTACACTAAATCACACATACCTTCAAACTCCTCTGCCTCTACTCTTGTAGATTACAGAAACTGTGATTTAATTGGCTGTGTCCTTGGAGGAGAGAGGGGTTTGAACTTTTGGTAACCTGGAGAGCTTTCTAAGCATGCGTAATTAGCTAATGCATATATGCCTATCCGCCCCGCATACTTAAGTAGTTAATTATAATGCACATGCAACGGATGACGTGATGTCATTTCATGTATGTTTGTATGAACCGGAAATGAGTTGTAAGAGTTCCTGCTTCTGCACACGTGCCCAGGAGGGAAGGAATAAAAGCCAGCTAAGAGTTTTCCTCGGGGGCAGAGTGGTCTTTTGTCTTCACTCTGACCCTATTTGCAAATATATCCTTTGTGTTACTAACAATGTGTGCCTGAGGAATTATTATTCATGAGCCTCCAAAGAAACGAACCACAATTTTCATATCACATCCATGCCATGCCACTGGTGGGCTGGCTATGGCTGGGACTGTCTTCCCTAGGGGGCTCACAGGCAGGGCCTTGGGCCGTCCCGCTCGCCCTCCTGCACAAACTCCTATTCACATGGCTCCCTGGGGGGCTGGGCCAAGTAGGAGCCAGGGTGGGGTGCATGACCCTCCCTGGCTCCACCTCAGCTGGCTGCCATCTGGCTAAGTTGACAGCCCCCTGCTTACCTGTGGGCAGGCCAGGCTCATTGAGGGTCCCTTGGCTCATGGGGGCACAGCGGATTAATTGATATCTAAGGAGCTTGGGTTTACAGTCACATGAGATCACAGCCTTGAAAGCAGACAGGCTGTCTAATGCAACAAGGCCAATGGAAACATAGGGAGTATATACTACACTGCCCATAACACAAGATAAAAGTGGCACCAGCTAACAAGGCCCCAGAACAGGGGGTTGGAATCCTGGTTTGTGGGGAACAGACCAAATTGGGAGAAGGCCTGGAAATCTACATGGATATTTGATCACACAGAGGATCCAACCAGAGATAGCCATGGATGGAGAGTCATCAAGAGGGAAAGAAAATACAAAACCAGAGACTTGAGAGTAACAAAGGGGTCTCTCCCTGTCTCCTGTCTGTCCCTCCTTCATCCCTCCCATCCCTTTTTCTCCTCCCCGAGAGAGGTCCCCATCCCCATCCTTTGGGAAGGGTCCCCAAGGCCACCATTATAATGTTTACCGTATGCCATTGTATTCTAGGAATGGGGTACTCACTCAGACCTCCATGCTTTTGGGGTTCTGTCCTCAAGTCAACATTCAGCAAAGACTGGTGGAGTGGTAAACAGCTTTATTAGGAACAGGATTTGGCAACTCCCATGCTCACAGCTTGCAGGGAAAACTACAACTTCCCATCACCAGACCCACAGAACATCATGGGGAGAGACTGGGTCATCCCACTGCTGGCCCCTTAAAAGTACATTCCATATACCACAATGATGTACAGAGGACACATGACCAGTCCATCTCATACACCCCACTGAAGGGTGGGTGTGGGCCTCAGCATCCCACCTCCAGGCTGCTGACAGGAAGACTGAGTCCTGGCCAGATGTACTTTGACTCTGACAGCCCTAGGATTTGGTAGGTATATAGTACTGACTGATTGTTTGTATTGCTTCTTTTCTGTTATTACCAGGGATCCAGATTTTCCATCTCCCACAGAAAAATGGAGAAAACCATGGATTTCCTGTTTTTTATCAGAGAAAACGTGGGTTTTCCTTTTTAGCAGAGAAACCTGCAGATTTCCCACTTTTGCAAAGAGCTTTCCCAGGCTGGCACACTTCCAGCCTGCAAGAGCTGATTGCAAAAAGGGTGGGAAGCCACCAGCCCTGTCTGGAGGGCAAGGGAGAGGGGGAAGGGTGGGGTTGAGGCTCTGAGTCAAGGCTGGGCTCAGGCTCACTTGTCTTTACCTCTCACCTCTGGAGCCTGGAGGTAAGTGGGGCTTTGGGGTTGCAGGCCAGGGCTGGGAGGAGAAGCTGGCTGGGGGCTGAAGGAGCAGAGAGGGGCATGCCAGACCCAGGCAGCACACCTCAGTGCCTCTCTACCCCCCACCTCAACCTGCTGCCAGGAGCAGGGCTGCGGGGGACAAGGGCAGGGGTGCCCCTCTATGGGCTGTACATGTGCCAGCCGGTTGGATGGGGGGGTTCACAAATGGCGGCTGCCACCACACCACTGCGCCCCTTGCTGCTTTTCTGCGGCCGGCTGCACGGCTCTGTGGGCAAGCAGCATGAGGCATGTCAGCGGTGGTGCAGTGGTAGCCATCGTGTGTGGCCTGCACATGTGGCTGGCTGGCTGGCTGGCCGGTGGGGAGAGGCTTGCATGTGGTGGCCATCACTGCACCACCTCTGCCACCCCGTGGCTGACTGCATGGCTTCACAAGCAAGTGGTGGCATGAGGTGGTGCCATATGCAAACCCTCACCATGGGCAAGCAGTGGACCAGGGTGCTGGCAGCTGCCATGTGCAAGCTCCGCCCCCCCGCCCCATCAGCTGGCCAACATGCAGCCACCACCACTCTGTGCTGGCTCCCCATCCGTTTTTCCCATCCTGCCTCGCCCCTTCCCCCCATACTTTTACTTGCTGGGGTGGGTGTCAGTGTCTGTGCCTGAATGTGTGTCTGCATGTCTGTTCCTCTGTGTGTGGGGGGGGCTGGGGGGCTGTTGTGGGGGGAGTGAGGGGCATCAGTAGGGCTTAGGAGTCTGTGCAGGGGATAACGGGAACCAGCAGCACTGGAGGAGGGATCGGGGGGGGGGGGGGCTTTAATTTTAATAACGGATTTTCAGTTTTTTATCAGAGATTTTGCATTATTTTGTTAGGGAAAACCAGGATCCCTGGTTATCACTGTGTATCAATAAATGTGCCTATTACTGAATGGAAAGGTTGTAGTCGGTCTGAGGGTGTGAACATGGCCTCTGGGTCCTAAATTCAGAGCCAACAGACGCACCCAAATTGAAATATTTTTCAAAAGTTTCAAGAATTCTGTTTCCTGTAAAATTTGACATTTGTAATTTTTATTCCAGCTTGGGATAAGTTCAGATTTCAAATTTTAGAATTTGCTGCAAAATAGAAAATGCAGTTTCTGCTTAGGTCTCAGGTTTCCATTCTCAGCTCTGATACAGCAGAGATCATAGACAGTGGGCACATCTACATGTGTAATTAATGCTTAGAAAGTATACTGCTCAGTAAAATACATGTCTACATGTGTGCCTGTTGGGAGCAAATTTGCTCCCTGCACTGTTACTCCCGCCCTACCCTGTTACTATATGGCAGCCAGGGAGAGCATTAGGCTCCCCTGGCTCCCAGCCAGACCTGGATACAGGCATGGGTAAACTGGGCAACTGCCCAGGTCCCAGACAGAAAAGGGGCCCAAAAATGTTTTTTTTTTTCCCATTGTCTGATTTTTATTATGATCATTATCTCTGAAGCGGGGCCCAAGACTAAAAGTTCACTTGGAGCCACTAGACATCTAAGTATGTTACTGCTGCCAGCTCCCAGCTGGCAAAGGGCACTGGCGTTAGGCCTGGGCTCTGAGAGTGGGAGAAGCTCTCCCAGCTCCCAGGAAGCTGCCTCCCACCCCACACTCCTGCCCTAGGCATCTTCCTGCTGCCCAACCTCACTTTGATCTCAGAACCAGGCCTGAACAATGTTCACTGCAGCAGGCAGCTCCTGGCCCCCAGCTCTGAGATTGGAGCCAGGGCTGGAACATTGCTCTCCTGCTCCCAGCAGCTGTCTGCTGTCATCTTGGAGTCTGATCATGGAGCTGAGGCCAGGAGCTTCCTGCTGCTGGGGCAGGGGGTACTGTCTTCACCTGGACTCTGAGATTGAAGCCCACCCCAGTAGCAGGAAGCTGCCAGGGGAAGAGGCAATGTCCTAGCCCCTGGCTCCAGTTGCAGAGCCAGGGACCGTAACTGCCTGATGTGCAGGCAAGGGGACATTGTCCCAACTGGGGCTCCACAATCAAAGCCAGCCCCAGCAGCAGGCAGCTCCCAGGGGAGGGGATTGTTTTCCCATCTCCTGCTCCTTGGGCTGCCTGGGAACACTTTGCTCCTAGTCAGGTATGTAACACTGCAATACTGGGCAGCAGCTACTGCACAGTAAATATACTACCTGTATGTACAAGTAGTAGAAAATCATTCAGTAGACTCATCTATTCTGCAGTGGTAATTAGTCTACTGCACAGTAAGCATCTCATGTAGACACACTGAGTGTTTGGAAAAGACTGTGAGGTAAGTCTTGCTGTTCTCCTTTTGCTGTCTTCAAGTTGTGACTGTACTATGTTGCTGAGTGTACTTTATAAAGGCCATTGACTATGTTGTGCTGCATGTACCTGGGAAGATTAAATATGGAAGCATGATAGAAATGTCAGCACGATCATTAGCTACATTCATGGGCTTCTAGAAGAGCCCTCCAGACCCCTTCACTCCTCAGTGGGCACCTTTACACAAGACACTACTGTGTAGTGGTTACTGCACGTTTTTTTAACACTCATATTAGCAAGTACTAAATAATTGTTCAGTAATCGGAGTTACTGCACAGTAGCACCAGTGAACATCTTTTAAGTGATGCTGCTGCGCAGTAGCCTAATAATACTGCATAGTAGCATATTAGCACTGTCTATACAGTATTATTAGGCTACCGTGCAGTGAGATTCTCATGTAGATATACCCAGTGGGTATGGTTTATGATACCCACATTGCTCTGCATTAGGTGTGAATTTCTGGTGTCATCATCATTTCCTTGAAGCAATGGTGAGCCCCATGCTTAGAGACTGCAAACAAGGAGAGCAGCTGGCTCCTACACAAAAGCAAGAGAAGGGAGAAAATGTGCCCTCTCATTTGCTTTGCACATTTATGTAAGTTCTACTCCATTTTGAGTGTAGCGAGATAGCCAGGCATGATCACCTCAAAGCAACTTGTGCTGGAATGAACCCTGTTTAAATGGGAGAGCCACTTACTGAGCTATTCTTCCTGAAGGTTGAGAAGAAAACACAGAGTATGCTTGTTCATCTGTGGCTCAGGCCTCAGAGTGGAAATTTCAACAAAAGTCAAAATCCCAGTGTATTTCAATTGGACTTGGGCACTTTTTCCCCTCCTAGATGAAACAATGTCTGCCTTTCCATAAACTAGTCCAAAAAGACCCAGCTCTTAAAGGCTTGGAATGATTGGAAGGATTACTGCTAACTTCTAGACAGGCACTGCAGTGATATGAGAAACCATCTATCCATTTGTTGTGCTACTTTTATCTACAGTCACCTTAGAGGGATTTGTGGCCTCCCAAAAGCTACTGGTAATTGGATGACTGATGCTGGGTGTGGTTTTCATTTAACCTGTTTACCTTATGCATAGGTCTCTGCAATTCCTACTGCTTGGAGCTAATGTTTACTTTATTTGTTTACTTTACTTGGTAGCTGTTATGTGTTCAGGACCCCTATATCTTCTTGGTGAAGTGGAGTTCATTACAGAAGGTTTCTTCTCACTGTCTAACTGCATTGCCCATCCAGACAATGGTGTACCTTCAGTGTTTGGTAATTAATAATTCAGCAGAAGAACTTTAAGATTACATTGTTTAAGGCAGAATTACATCTCTTGATACCATGTCTGCTACAGCAGCACCTGAGGTGGGAAGGGGGCTGGAGACCCTCAGGGTAGGAGTGGAATCCTAACTCACTCAATTGGCAACTTTCACAAGAGATATGCAAAGAAGTGCCAGTGAGTTCCTCCATCCTTTCAGTCATTTCTACCTAGTTAAAAAATAAAAGCATGGGGGATGGGCAGAATGAGTAAAATAGGTTTAGGGGAATAATATTTTTGTTTTACAAGTATATCAGGGGACTTGAGAAATCCGAGAGAGAAAGTAGATTAATTAATAAATGAGGATGAGGATTAAATTAATTATGACTCTCAAATGGCTGATCTACTACACTGTGTTCTAAAATCTGTCTTAAGCCAAAAAGAGGCTAAATAGGTATAATAACTAAGTAAATAAAACCTTGTTGAAATATAGCTATTGATAAAAGGCCATGTAAACCCCTTCAAATCTGTGAGGCTGGGGTCATGAGTCCTAGGGGGTCATGGGAATTGGCTAATGAAATAAAGCAAGCACTGAAAATAGAGTTAAATTTCACAGAGAATGAGGGAGTAACCAGAGGGACTGAGTGAAGGAAATGTGCTACCATCTTCACAAAAGAAAAGAATGAGCCTGGCAATTATCCATTTGTAAGCCTGAGTTTTTTCATCCACTAATGGACAAGTAGCAAGAGGGAACAGCTGGAGGATAAGAAGAATATGAATACAATTAGTAGGGCCAGAGTGTTGTATGGCACAGTGATACTACATCTCATTATAAGCAGCCCTTTCATTCTGTGAAAACATTAATTTAATCGAATCCATCTCAACCCAATAAAATAATTTTACTTTCCACCTCAGCCCCATACATTCTCCTACTTGGTTCACTCCTATGTGACTGTTTCTAAGGCCACTTTATGACATTAGAGTGACTGAAAAATACCTTAGGGAATGGTGAACTTGGCATATGAATTCTGAAAGAAGGCTGATCTAGATCACAGTCCAGCCCCTGCTTTCCTCACAGAGCCTTTTTCCCAGGCCAGATCCAGAGACTTAACATTTATGCTGGCTGGCACTGCTGTGGCAATATAGGATTCACTGGGCATGTCTACAGGTGCATTAATGCACTTTTCCTAATGCTTATTTCCTAATGCTTTCCAATATGAGGTACTAAATAAATACATATTAGGCTGTGCTAATGTGCAGTAGCACAAGCACATGGTGTTTAGGTGATGCTTAATGCTCAGCCTTTTCCACTGCGCCTTAGCTTATTAGCACTTTTTTATGCACTACTTTAATGCACAGTAGAGTAGGCTACTCTGCATGAAAGCACATGGGTAAAGCACACCTTCTGTGCAAGGTTAGCTTCTTTCTGGCATCAGACTAGTTCTTTGTGGGCAAGTCTACACATGCAGTTACTTCAAAGCAATAAACTCTGGTTCATGTCAAGCCAGAGTTTATTGCTCCTGGGTGCCGCATTTACATACGTGCCCTGGACCACAGCACTTTGAGCTGGGTCAGCCCAGTCAAAGCTATCAGGGGACCTGGGGACTCAGCCTGCCAGTCTGGACCTGCTCCAAGCTGGCTCAACAAGCTGTGGAGGGGCTGGCTGGGGTACGAGGGTGCGCCTGTGTGGGGCTAGCTAGCTGGCAGGCAGCCCCACACGGAAGTACCCTCATGCCCCAGCCAGTCAGGTCAGTGTCTACTATGCACAAAAAACTCCTCAGCAGGATAATAGTTGTATGTACAAGTACTACCTGCTGTGGAGTTTATTAGGGTGCCTGTACACACCACAGGTTTTAATCCTCATCTGTTCTCATGAAACCATAACAATTGTTGTTCTCATGGGGTAACTTGTTTCCCCGCAATTCGACATTGTTGGTCTCAGGGGATAACTTTTTACCCCACCTACATGAACAAAATAGAACGAGTGACAACAGTAAAAATGTACCAAAACTATTTATTAAACATACAGATTGTTTGAAATAGTATTTGATGATTTGAACCCAAAATATTATTTAACTAGAACGATGAACAAAATATAAACTTTTTTAGAGTTTCAAACTTGAATGAACACTTTGCTAAGTCTGCAGTTAACACTGTTTTTCAAACTAACAATTATTTCCAAAAACATTTCCTAACTCTTTTAACTAAATATTGCATTCCACACAAAGCAGCTGTGATGTACTGTGGTACACACAAGAAAATCATTTACAATCTTTGTATCATTTCTGGGTTTTGCAGTCATCTGTTCTTGGACAAATGTCCACTCATGCTTGAGGAAGGTTTTACTGGGGCGCCTTGTGGCAATTTGTAATTTAGGGCAGTTACACCAGATTTTACGGATTTAGACAGATTACATGTATCCATCATTCTTCTTTGTTTTATTTGTCCATCAATCAACTGTTCTCCAAAATCCTGCAAAAAAAAGTGCCATCTTCTTAACTGTGACCTTTGCTTCCAGTTTGTGTTGTGGCCTAGCCAAATTATGAGGCTGGCAATGGCAGCCACACACAGCATATTGAAAAATTGGCCACCTGTTGATTTTTGCATCTACAGGTGGTCATGTGGACTAAGTGGTCACGGTTATCTACCCCACCCTTGTTTTTATTGTAGTCATGGATGATGTCTGGCTTTTTTTGCTCTCTACCCACTGACAGGTCATAGTGCATGCTAGACAGCATTAACACATCTTTGGACTTCTTTGGAACATAGGAAACTAGGATGAGTTCCCCATCAAAAGCAAAATGAATGAAAAAGTTTCCCTTCTTCGATTTGCTTGGATTTCATCTGGGATATCAGCCTTGTTTTTCCAAATTGCACCCATGTAGGTCAAGTCCTGCTATAGCAGTCTTTCTGCCAGGTCAGTACTTGCGAAGAAATTGTCACCCACAATACTTCTTCCCATCTTGTACCAGGGATGAACCAATTTTTTCAATAACCTGGGTACCAAGATTACTCTGCTGTGGAGCTTCTGGTTGCTTGCCCAGGCAGATGTCTCCAGACAAGGGGAATGATATTGCTGCATCACAGCACTACCAAATGTTCACGCCATATTTGGCATGCTTGCTGGGCATATACTGGATGAAGGGACAGCAACCCCTGAATGCAATTTGCTGCTCATTAACTGTCAGGTGTATTCCTGGAATATACCATTTCTTGTGCTGCTCCACAAATTGTGTCAAAATATCTCTGAAGGCAGCAAGCTTGTCCACAGGTCTCCCTTCCTCACGTGTCAGCTTGTTGTCAAATCTAAGGTAGTTGGTGATTTGATGGAATCATTTTAAACTCATGGTGGCATGGAAGCAAAGGTGCCCAGTGCTTTGCTCTCACAACTCCTCCAGTGCCTCATGACCACTGTGGTATAGACTACTCAGCAGTAGGAGGCCAACGTAGGCTTTCAGCTCTGTTTTTTCCACTCCTCCTTTCTATTTTCAGGATGGCTATCATTCCTGTAGCAGGGCACCAGGGTGCCTGCTACTAGCAGGAGGAATAGGGCTGCTGAAGCACCCTGGAGCAACACAGATGGGGGTTGCTAGGGCAACCAGGCAGGTCATGTGGCCAGGAGGGGGCAGGGCCAGGCCCTTATAAACAGCTAGGCCAAAGCCTAGCTAGCAGTTCCCTTCTGGCAGCTGCAGGAGCTCTGTGGTAGAGCTGAGCGGCTTGAGTTGGTAGTTACAGCCTTACTTTGCTGACCAGCCTCAATGATGCTAGGAAGGAGAGAACCCTGAAAGGAGGTATGGTGGAAGCCCTGCTGGGGGCTGGGAGTTTACATTACAAGTAGGGAGGCTCTGTGGTGTTTGCGTTATAGCCAGTGGGCTTGGGTTTCAATTATAGTTAACTGGAGGACTGGGTGAGGCTGTAGGGGTGAGAGGAGGCCTCACGGGAGCGCTCCAGCAGCCTGGGGGTTCCCGGTGCCCAGCAGGGGCACAGTGCCAGTGGGGCACAACTTTTTGTGCTGGAGTGGCACGGTGTATGGGGTTTGGACCCCAGCCCATGAGGGCGGCAGTTTGCCCAGTGGGGCAAATGACCCGAGAAAGGGTCAAGGGACCAGGCATGGCTACGGCCACCTGAGCCCCAAGCGCGGGAAGCGAGAGGTGCGGTATAGGCCCCAGAGCGGGCGAGGCCCCAGAGTGGGCGAAGCACGAGGAGCACAGCAAAGACCCCAAGAGGGGCAGTAAGCGCGGTGAGCACAGCCAAAGACTCTGAGAGGGCCGAGAGAGACCCCAGAGTGGGCGAGGCCCCAGAGCGGGCGAAGCGTGAGGAGCGCGGTGTAGGCCCCGAGAGGGGCAGTAAGTGCGGTGAGCATGGCCAAAGACTCTGAGAGGGCCGAGAGAGACCCCAGAGCGGGCGAGGCCCCAAAGCAGGCGAAGCGCGAGGAGCACGGTACAGAACCCAGAGCGGGCGAGGCCCCAGAGCGGGCAAAGCGCGAGGAGCACGGCCAAAGACCCCGAGAGGGGCAGCAGGCACGGTGAGCGCGGCCAAAGACCCCGAGAGGGGCGAGAAAGTCCAGAGGTGGGCAAAAGGCCCTGAGGGGGCAAGGCGTTGAAAGAGTACCTGGGCGAGGCAAGCCCAGAGGCGCCAGGCTAGGGGCGCTGGTGGGGAGACAGGCCCAGAGGCGCCAGACAGGGCATAGGGACACAAGGACCAGATATTGTCCACAAACAGTTGCAAGGCTTGGGGCGTGCTAAAGGGGAGGTTTGGAGGCACGCATTGCCAATAAGGCTGGTGGTGTTGGACCAACCCACTTTGGAACGGAGGTGATAGGGGTAAATAGGCAGCCTCCCATTCTGAATCTCAACATCAAAGATGTGGTGGGCGAGTAGAGGGTGCCGGATCACCCTAATTGGCACGGCAAAGGGGCGCTAGCGAGCTCACGGCCACCCGCGGGTCCCACCCTGTGACAATTCCACTTCCTAAGTCTTCTTTCTATTTCTCTCTGCCTCTCTGTTGCTTTTTTAACAGTCAGGATATCTTGTGAGACAAACAGGTGGAACATTTCCATCACTGTGTCTTTATTACTTTCTTTTGGTTGCCCAGCATGTTCATGAACTATGTCCTTGGCTGTTCTCTGCTGATGTATTAGCGGTGGACTTTTTTTTCATTTCATAGATTTCATAGACATTAGGGCTGGAAGGGACCTCGGGAGATCATCGAGTCCAGCCCCCTGCCCAAAGGGCAGGAAGTCAGCTGGGGTCATAGGATCCCAGCAAGATAAGCATCCAATTTACTCTTGAAGGTGTTCAATGTAGGTGCTTGAACCACCTCCGCTGGCAGACTGTTCCAGACCTTGGGGGCTCGGACAGTAAAGACATTCTTCCTTATGTCCAGCCTGAAACGGTATTGCAGGAGTTTGTGACTGTTTGACCTTGTCATCCCTTGGGGTGCTCTGGTGAACAGACGTTCCCCCAGATCCTGGTGCTCACCCCTGATAAACTTATAGGTGGCCATCAGATCACCCCTGAGCCTACGCTTTTCCAGGCTAAAGAGTCCCGTGGCTCTCAGCCTGTCATCGTAAGATCTGTTTTCCTGACCTCTGATCATGCGCGTGGCTCTCCTCTGGACTCTCTCAAGCTTCTCCGCATCCTTTTTGAATTGTGGAGCCCAAAACTGGACGCAGTACTCCAGCTGCGGCCTCACCAAGGCCGAGTACAAGGGGAGAATGACGTCCCGGGATTTGCTCGAGAAGCATCTATGGATGCAAGCCAGCGTTTTGGTCGCTTTACTAGCCGCAGCATCGCATTGCAGGCTCATGTTCATCTTGTGGTCAATGATGACCCCCAAGTCTCTTTCTTCTGTAGTGCTAACCAACGTAGCACTGCTGAGCCTATAGGGTGCTGCAGGTTTTTCCTCCCACGGTGGAGAACCTTGCATTTTTCGGTGTTAAACACCATCAGGTTCTCGTCTGCCCATTTGCTGAGCTTGTCCAGGTCAGCCTGGATCACCCGCCTATCTTCTGGCATGGATGCTTTGCCCCAAAGTTTGGTGTCATCGGCGAACTTGGCCAGTCCACTCCTGACTCCAATGTCCACATCGTTAATGAAGATGTTGAACAGTATGGGTCCCAGGACAGAGCCTTGAGGGACCCCACTGGTCACAGGGCACCATGATGAGTGACTGCCATCAATCACAACCCTCTGGGTCCAACCACGAAGCCAATTTCCCAGCCAGCGGATCATGGTGGAGCCAAGGCCACAACTGGGCAGTTTGGCCAAGAGGTGATCATGGGATACCAGATCAAAAGCTTTTTTGAAGTCAAGATATATAACATCAATCTCTTCTCCCTTGTCCAGGTGATAGGTCACCTGGTCATAGAAGGAAATGAGATTGGTCAAACAAGACCTACCCGCAACAAACCCATGCTGGCTGTCCCTTAGAATGTTAGCCTGGGCCAGTCCCTCAAGGATGGCCTCCTTAATAAACTTTTCTAAGATCTTCCCCAGGATAGAAGTCAGGCTAATGGGCCTGTAGTTAGCCAGATCCACTCTCCTCCCTTTCTTGAAGATCAGCACCACATTGGCCTTCTTCCAGTCTTCGGGCACTTCACCAGAGTGCCAGGAGTTTTCAAAGATCCGTGCCAGGGGCTGGGCTATGACGCTCGCCAGCTCCTTGAGTACCCTGGTTGTCAGGGCCGGCTGACTTGAAGGTATCCAGCTTCTCAAGGTGTTCCTTCATGAGGTCAGCATTGATGGAGGGTAGGGGATCCCCCTCACCCAGATTTCTCTGTCCCATAGCAGGCATGGGCATCCCGTGTGACTGATGAAAGACTGTCGCAAAGTACCTATTTAATAGGTTGGCTTTTTCCTGGGCAACAGTTGTCACTTGCCCCATCTGGTTTAGCAGGGGTCCAACATTGGCCTTGCATTTCCTCCGGCTCCCCACATATCTGAAAAAGGACTTTTTGTTGTCCTTGATGCCTGAAGCTAGTTGGAGTTCAGTTGCAGCCTTGGCTTTCCTGGTTTGGTCCCTGCAGGACTGGACCAGCGCGGAGTAATCCTCCTTGGAGGTGAATCCTGTCCTCCATCCTTTGTAGACTTTCCTTTTTAGCCACAGTAGGTCCGCTAGGTCTTTGGAGAGCCAGGGGGGCTGCTGTGCCTTCTTGCTGCCTTTCCTCTGTGTTGGAATAGATTTAGCTTGTGCACTGAGGATCGCTTCCTTGAGATTTTATGACCCCAGAGCTGTTTTTAGAGTGGATCAGTAACCTGTTACAAAGCCAGAGAGAAATACTGCTTGATTCGACATTTTCCCAGGTTGTGGTCATTATGAGAGGCACGGGCAGTGGGAGTCATAGAGTTATAGACTATATCCCCTATTCTCAGATCATTGCTAAAAACAGGACATATTTAATCAACTTGAATACCTATGATACTAACCTGTGCTTTGCAGGCAGTCTACTGGCTGTTACAAATGTAGAGGGGCCAGAGATACTGAACTGCTAGATGGTGCCAAAGAACTGCACAGGAAATTAGGCATGTCTATATATCAAAAGGTTATGCTCCATCAAGTACCGTTGTGTGAACACCTTGCACAGGTTAACATTCGCATAGTGATGCATAAGGAAAAAATGGATGGAGTTTATTAAAAACACAGGACACACCCAGATACCCTGACACCTGTTTTCTTCTGCTGCATGGTGAACATTATTATGGTATTTTGGATGTGAAAAAGATGTTTGGCTTGAGAAATTATTGCAATCTTTGTCAGATGTTGTACAGCCATAGCCATGCATGCAGGTTCTGATGTGGTCTTTGCCTAAGCCCAAACTGTGTTGAAAACGTGGGCCAGACAGAAGTGCCCTAATTGTAAGCTGTTCTGTCATAGTTTCAGAGTTCGTAGGGTCAGAAGGGACCTAAGCAGATCATTAAGTCGGACGCCCAGCCATGAGCAGGAAAGAGTACTGGGGTCAAATGACCTTGGCTAGGTGATTATCTAGCCTCTTTTTGAAGACCCTCCAGGGTAGGAGCAAGCACCACTTCCCTTGGAAGTTGGTTCCAGATCCTAGCCGCCCTGACTGTGAAGTAATGTCTCCTGATGTCTAGCCTGAACCTACTGTCAGTCAACTTGTGGCCGTTATTCCTAGTTACTCCTAATAGTGCTTGGGGGAACAGGAACTCTCCCACTCCCTGCTGGTCCCCCCTGGTAAGTTTACAGACAGCCACCAGATCCCCTCTCAGCCTTTTCTTCTGGAGTCTGAACAGGTCCAGATCCCATAGCCTCTCCTTGTAGGTCCTGCCCTGCTACCCTCTGACCATGTGGGTGGCCCTCCTCTGGACCCTCTCAATGCTGTCGACATCCCTCCTGAAGTGTGGTGCCCAGAACTGGACGCAGTACTCCAATTGTGGCCTGACTAGTGTCGCATAGAGGGGGAGGATCACCTGCTTGGACCTGCTGATGATGCATCTGTGGATGCATGACAAGGTGTGGTTAGTGTGTCCTCACATTGGCAGCCAGTGTTCATCTTGGAATCAATAATGACTCCAAGATCCTTTTCTGCCTCTGTGCTGACAAGAAGGGGGTTCCCCAGCCTATAAGTATGCTGCTGGTTCTTTCTCCCTAGGTGAAGTACCTTGCACTTGTCAGCATTGAATCCCATCCTATTCTCATCTGCCCACCCCTGTAACCTGTCCAGATCTAGTTGTAGTCTGTCCCTCCCTTCTAGCATGCCCACCTCTCCCCACATCTTAGTGTCATCTCCAAATTTGAACAAGGTGCTTTTCACCCCCTCATCCAAGTCACTGATGAACATGTTAAAAAGTGCGGGCCCAACGTCCAAGCCCTGGGGGACCCAACTGCCCACATCTCTCCACGTCAAAAATAAACTGTCCACCACCACTCTCTGGGTGTGGCCCTACAGCCAATTTGCAACCCATCTGACTGGGTAGGTATCAACACCACAGACATCTAATTTTTGAATGAGGATGGGGTGAGAGACAGTGTTGAAGGCCTTCCTAAAGTCCAGAAAGACTACGTCCACCTTGACACCTGCATCCAAGGCTTTTGTGATCTGGTCATAGAAGGCAACCAGGTTAGTCTGACAGGACCTGCTGTTAATGAACCCAGGTTGGTTGCCCCTAAGCATAATCTCCCCTGCTAGTCCCTCATAGATGTGTTCCTGGATAATTTTCTCAAAGAGCTAAGGTACCGAGGTAAGACTAATGGGCCTATAGTTACCCAGGTCCTCCTTCCTCCCTTTTTTGAAAGTGGGGACCACATTAGCCCTTTTCCAGTCCTCTGGCACCTGGTCAGAGCACCATGAGTGCTCATAAAGCCATGCCAGGGGTCCCGCAAGGACCTCTTCCAATTCCCTCAGCACCCTGGGGTGGAGATCATCTGGACCTGGTGACTTGAACACATCCAGTCCCACCAGAAGTTCCCTACCTAGGTCCTCACTGACTCTAGGCCTGGGGGTGCCTCACCTGAGTCTGTCTGGAATCCCAATGTTGGGGGTATGTCCTGGTCACTGCTCAGAAAAATGGAGGAAAGAATTTCTTAAAGAGGTCAGCTTTATCATCTGGTGCAACCACCAGATTTCTAAGTGCAACCTGAAGGGGTCCCACATTACCCGGTGCCTTCTTTTTACTCCCTATGCATTTAAAAAGGGCTTGTCACAGAGCACTTAGGTGCCGTGCTCCTGAGAACAGGGACGGCTCAAGAGAGGCCCCTAGCGGTGAGAAAGGGGAGGCGCAACTGCCAGTCACCAGGGCAGCACAGGTGCTGGTTGCTAGGGGAACCAAGGGGATCAGCTGACAGGAAGGGGCAGGGCTTTGCCCCTTCTTAAGCCCAAGCATGAGGCCAGGAGGGCAGTTCCCCTCTGGCAGCCAAGGAGTGGGGAGCTCAACCACTAAGGAGGTAGACTGCAGGAGCATCCCCTGGTTGCCGCTATGACTTGGAGTATTCCTGGTAGGGATAGAACGTGGTTTTGACCGGACAGTTTAGAGTTTATGTTGTAGACCAGGGGGTTGAGTTTTCTGTTTGTAGTTTTATAAGACCGGAGGACTGGGTGAGGCTATAAGGGGTGGGAGGAGGCCTCATAAGAGCTCCACGGTAGCGTGGGGACCCTGGCACCATAGAGGGCGCAGCGTGTGGGGCGCAGTTGACCCTGGTCCCAGAGCCAAGAGGGGGCAGTGAGGAGCCCCAGAGCCGAGAGGGGCAATGAGGAGCCCTGGAGCTGAGAGGGGGCAGTGAGGAGCCCCAGAAGTAAAGAAGAAGGGCCAAGGCATAGGGCAAACCCTGTCAAGTGCCATCTGCGAGGCTTGGGCTGCAGTGTAGGGGAGGAAAAGGATCCGTAAATAGCGCCCCTGACACCGGGCATATATAGTGGGCAGTCTCCTGGTAATTACATCACTCAATCAATTAAGATTATGGCATGGCAGGTGAGTAAGCAGGCGGTTAGCCCAAGACAGAAAGGCAGAGCCACCAATAGAAAGGCTCCAGCGAGATACTCCTGTCACAGGGCTTCTTGTTATCTTTGATCTTGGTCACTAGTCCTAGTTCTGTCTCCCCCTTAACCTTCCTAACAGCCCCCCTACAGTCTCAAGAAATGAAAATATAATACTCCTTGGTGATGTCCCCTCCCTTCTATTGGGTATATGCCTCCTTTTTAGCTGTCAGACATTCCTGAATGCCTTTGGTGAGCCATGGAGGCTGTTGAGCCCTTCTGCGTTCTTTGACTTGCATTTGGGACTGTCACCTTTTGGGCTCAGAGTTCCAAAGAGTGCTTAGAAAGGCACATGGCCCTGGCCTCTGAAAAGCAGATTGAATGTCTGACTAAAACTCTGTGTGATGAGTGTAAATCTTACGTGAACTAAAAGCATGAGTGCAAAGGGAGGCAGTGCAAACAGTGTTATGGGAAAATTACGGATGTAAACAAGCACTGGTGTTTTATGTGCCAGATTAAAGAGCCTGAAGAAGGCGAAGGGTACATTTTTTTTTTAGGATTTTGAATGTGTGCAGGAGACAGGGATGCATTGCCCAACTACATTTTTGCCATGGAGCTAAAGACGGGGGGAAAAAACCTCAGAAAGCCGCAAGCAAAATCCCCCAAAAAGGTTGCACAACTAAGTCCAAAAAGCCAGAAAGCACTTGGGAGTTTAGGAGTGAAGCGTGTGATTTTATTAATGTCTTTATGGATAAAATATTCAAAGACTACACCTTCATAGCTCACAAAGGCTATGATGGTTACTTTGTTAGGCAGTTATTGAAGGAAAAAAATGGGCATGAAATTAATCACCCAGGGTGGTAAACTCATGTGCATAGAAGTGACCAGGCTAGGCATCTGTTTCATAGATTCTTTAAACTTTTTGCTAATGAAACTTAGCAGACTTCCACAGGCAATGGGGTTTGAAGGATGCAAAGGTTATTTCCCAAATTTTTTTAACACAGCAGAAAACCAAAATTATGTGGGGCCTCTCCCAAAGGTGGAGTACTATGGCTTTGAAAATATGATGTCCGGTGAGAAAGAACAGTTTTTAGAATGGTATCAGAATAACCTCAATAAGAGCTTTGACATGCAAAAGGGGCTGGCCTATTATTACCAGCAGGACATAAAAATTTTGAAAGAGGCCTGCTGCCTCTACAAGGATGAGATTATGAAAATGACATGGCAGGTAGACCAAGTGAAAGTAGATAGTGAACTCCAAAATGTAGAATGCTGCATAAATCCTTTCCAAAACATCACGCTGGCCTCCGTCTGCATGGCCATGTACAGGTTTACATGTTTTTGGAACCGCAGACCATAGCACTTGTCCCCCCGGACAACTATCACAGACAGAAAAAGAGGTTTTCAACCACATCTATCCAGTGGCTCATGTACACTTTGAAGAAGGAAAATATTCAAATTCGACATGCCTTACAGAGTGGGGAATTTCAGTTAGGCCCCTATTTTTCAGACAGCTATGCCAACACTGGTGGAGAACCTACAGTGTTTGAATTTAATGGATGTTTTTTTCCATGGTTGTGTCAATTGCTAAAGCGAGAAAGAGCAGAACCCATTGATGGGGACCACCTACAGGTTTTTGAATTACCAGGCATTGCACAAGACCAATTATCTCAAGAGAGATGGGTTTACCGCTAGGAGCATTTGGGAGTACAAGTGTAGGGCTCTGTTAGAAACGGATGGGGAGCTGGCAGATTTTTTAAGCAGAACCCCACTGCCTTCTCCACTGGTACCAAGGGACACTCTTTTTGGAGGGAGAACTAA
This sequence comes from Crocodylus siamensis, assembly GCF_052110815.1. Taxonomy (NCBI): domain Eukaryota; kingdom Metazoa; phylum Chordata; order Crocodylia; family Crocodylidae; genus Crocodylus; species Crocodylus siamensis. The sequence continues at coordinate 39,788,416 of NC_143404.1, read as the reverse complement.
TGCTATCTATCTATATTACCAAACTAAACCCAGCAAACAAATACACAATTACAATTTTACCAGTTTTTACCCCTTCATAAACAAAGAATACCCAGTTGGACACCCTGAAATCATTCATGACCATTTCCAACCCCTGTCGAGCTATTTTGGAATAGCCAGAGTGAAACTGTATCCACCACGAAACCCTTTTTTCCCTGTGCTACCCATTGGGGTGAATGGGAAACTTATGTTCACACTGCCACCTCTACGCAGAAACAAGACAGCAAAAGTGCAACCACACTGATGAAGAGAGCACACGAGAATTAAATAAACGTGCACATCAGAATTGAATAAAGCTATCACCAAGGAGTACAGAGTAGCCCAAATCTATGAAGTCTGGCATTTTGTCGAGAGGTTTAGCACCATTTTTTTTACAGTACATAAAAATACACCTCCGACAGAAGCAGGAAGCCTTAGGCTACCCCACCTGGTGTACTGACCAAGAAAATTAAGAGAGATATGTGGCCAATTTCTTCCAAAAAGAAGGCATGACTTTACACCCAGAGCATATCAAACCCAACCCTGCAAAGCACCAAATAGCAAAATTGTTTCTAAACTCTTTGTGGGGTAAATTTGGTCAGAGAACCAACTTGCCCAACACCAGCGTAGTGAGAGACCCTGAAGAACTCTCTGGCTACCTCTTTTCTCTCGCCTATGAAATTGCACCTTGTGACTTTATTGATGATGAGACAGCCTGTGCATCTTGGAAGCATGCCAAAGAGCATTACATGCTCTCGGGTAACACAAACATGTTCCTTGCTTGAAGCTGAATGTGGCCAACTGTGAAAAAGTCAACTTTGAAACCTTGAGAGATCTTGTTCTAAATTATGGGGCAACCCCTCTGGAGACACCCCCAAAACAATTGTGATACAACAGCACTCTATCATCAGGAACAAAAGCAAGTGGACGAGAGAAACCAAAGCCTTGACACACGAAGTCATTTATGACAAAAGTGTCCTCACAGAAAACTTTAACAGTCTCCCCTATGGTTTTTGAACATGTATATGCACAGGAAGCACCCCATTTCTGTGATTTTGGCAGGCCCTAGAAACTGTGGTAAAAGTTACTTTATAAAAAACCTTCTGGATCATGCTGATAGCTTGTTCTCTGTTATGCCTGAGAATATCATGGGGTGTTATAGCGGTTGTCATCCTTTGTATAAAGAACTGCTTTGTAAATATCCTTTTATCAAGTTTGTGGAGGGTCTACTAGACAGTCTCATAGTTTCATAGTTAGTAGGGTTAGAAGGGACCTGAGCAGATCATCAAGTCCGACCCCCTGCTGTGGCAAGAAAAAGTACTGGGGTCAAACGACCCCAGCAAGGTGATTGTCTAGCCTTGTCTTAAAGACCCCCAGGGTAGGAGCCAACACCACTTTGCTTGAAAGTTGGTTCCAGATCCTAGCCGACGTGACAGTGAAGTAGCACCTCCTGATGTCTAATCTGAATTTACCCTCTGCCAGCTTGTGGCCATTATTTCTAGTTACTCCTGGTAGTGCTCGGGGAACAGGGACTCCCCCAGTGCCTGCTGGTCTCCTCTGACTAGTTTGTGAATGGCCACTAGATCCCCACTCAGCCTCTCCTTGTAGGGCCTGCCCTGCTGCCTCCTGATCATGCGAGTGGCCCTCCTCTGGACCCTTTCCATGTTGTCCACATCCATCTTGAAGTGTGGCACCCAGAACTGGATGCAGTACTCCAGCTGCAGCCTGACCAGTGTCGCACAGAGGAGGAATATCATCTACTTGGACCTGCTTGAAATGCATCTGTGGATGCATGACAAGGTACGGTTGGCCTTCCTGACTGCATCCCCACACTGTCGGCCCATGTTCATCTTGGGATCAGTGAGGACTCCAAGATCCTTTTCTGCCTCTGCGCTGATGAGAAGGGAGTTCCCCAACCTGTAGGTATGCTGCTGGTTCTTCCTCCCCAGGTGCATCACCTTGCACTTGTCAGTGTTGAAACCCATTCTATTCTCATCCGCCCACTCCTGTAACCTGCCTAGGTCTGATTGCGGCCTATTGCTCCCTTCTAGCTTGCCCTCATCCCCCCACATCTTAGTGTCATCAGCAAATTTGAACAGGGTGCTTTTTAAACCCTCATCCAAGTCACTGATGAAGACGTTGAACAGTGCGGGCCCAAGGACTGAGCCTTGCAGAACCCCACTGCCCACGTCCCTCCAGGTCGAAAATGACCCATCCGCCACCACTCTCTGGGTGTAGCCCTCCCGCCAGTTGGTGACCCATTTGACTGTAGGTGTCGACACCACAGTCCTGTAGTTTTTTAATGAGAATGGGGTGAGAGACGCTGTCGAAGGCCTTCTAAAAGTCCAGAAATACTATGTCCACTGCTAACCTTGCATCTAAGGATTTGGTGAGCTGGTCGTAGAAGGCCACCAGGTTGGTCCTGTGTTGGTTGCCCCTAAGCATAATCTCCCCCGCTGGCCCCTCGTGGACATGTGCCAGGATAATTCTCTCAAAAAGCTTACCCAGGATCAAGGTAATACTAACTGACCTATAGTTTCCCGGGTCCTCCTTCCTCCCTTTTTGGAAGATGGGAACCATGTTGGCCCTCTTCCAGTCCTCTGGCACCACTCCAGAGCACCACAAGTGCCCGTAAAGCCGTGCCGGGGTCCTGCAATGACCTCAGCTAATTCCCTCAGTACTCTGGTGTGGAGATCGTCCAGACCAGCTGATTTAAATACATCCAGTCATTCCAGAAGTTCCCTGACTAGATCCTCACTGACCTTGGCCTAGATGCGCCTCCTCTGGGGCCTGAGGGGGGCCCGGTGCGGGGGGCTGATCTGGTCCCTGCTCAGGAAATGGAGGCAAAGAAGTCATTAAATAGGTTAGCTTTGTCATCTGGTGTGATGACCAAATTTCCTAGGATGTCTTGCAGGGACCCCACATTACCCGGTACCTTCTTTTTACCCGCTATGCATTTAAAAAAGGACTTCTTGTTGTCCTTGATCCAGGTTGCTAGTCCCAGTTCCATCTCCACCTTGGCCTTCCTGACTGCCTCCCTGCATCCCCGAGCAACCGTAGTATCCCTGAGCAGTCACACTCTCAACAACAAGTGTTTGTTTTCTCCTAATAAAATAACTATGGTCGCGGTAGATGGTTTGATGGATTCTGCTTGTGACAGCGGTGAAATCAAGAAAGCCTTTACCAAGTACATGAATCATCAAAATCTTAGCGTTATGTATATAGTTCAAGATGTTTTCTGTCAAGGGAAAAAGAGCTGCACCATTACCCTTAACACAAAATACATGGTTTTGTTTAAAAACTCCAGGAATAAGCTACAGATAGTGTCTCTGGCACAGCAATTGTACCCAGGTAAGTCCCAGTTCTTTCTAGAAGCTTTTGAGGATGCCACTAAAACAACTTATGGATAACTGGTGGTAGATTTATAATGTTTCTACCACTTTTAGATTAAGGACCAGACTTTTTCCTCTGAACCAACCAGCTGCTTATACTTCTAAAAAAAACAGCAGATGGAAAAAGAGACACGGGATCATAAAAACCTAGGAAAGAAAAGATTGCCTCTTAAAAAAATGAAAGAGGCGATGAAACAGTCTGGGGTATTTATTGGCCCTCTGTTAAGTTTTGTGCTCCCTCTGATTATGGGGCTTTTGGCTAGCCAGTACTGGAACACACAGAAAAAATGTACCTTGTGCCCAAACATGAGCTGGAACAATTAAGGGCTCCCCCACCACCTCAGGAAAATATCAGAGCCGAGGTAACCCCCTTATTGGATGCTGAAATGAGGGATATTCTCCAAAAGTCAGTGTGACAGGACAGGAACTCGGGGTTGCAGTGCTCCCCCTTAGTTACCCTCTATACAGCGCCAAGCTACCTATCTGCACCTCGCAATCTTGCCTGCCATGTCTTTGGTCTTATGTGACTTATAGGGAGGCTACCTTTAGTCTTCCTGGTCACAGTTCTCCTGACCTATACTAGGCCTGTATTCCGGAATGGGGTTCAGGTGTACCCCAGCCTTATGGGCTCTGTGTGCGGCTCCAACCACCCCTGTACCACACCCCAAGCCTCACAGATGTACTAGACATTCTTCAGTCTTATTAGATGCCTTCTTGCACTGCCCCCTCTCTTGGGGCTGGGGATCCCACACTGACGTGGTTCCCCTATGAGGCCTCCTCCATCCCCTTATAGTCTCACCCGGTCCTCCAGTCTTACAACAACAACAACAACAACAAAACAATAACACAAGTCCCTGGGCTATAACATAAAGCTAAACTGCTCAGCTAACCCCCTTTGAGTCGCCCTCTGCGGGTGCTCCATCCCTCACTAGCATAACCGACTACTTAGTGCCCTGCTACAGCTGAGTTTAGCAAAATATGATAAGGCTAAACTGTATGGCACTGTGCTTCAGAAATACCTGACCTACATAGAGCAGGGTAATCTGGACAAAGGGAAATTAACCCTATTTCTGCCCCCTAGACACCAGAAACCCCCTAAAAACCCCAACAAACCCCAATATATCCATCTCTGTTAAGAAGAACTTAACCCCATGATTGTGCTTGGAAAACTGCTGCATATCCACCAAATCTCCCTGCTATTGCACATCAGTATCTGAAACAACAGTTTTGTTTCTTTTAAGATGTCTTCTCACTGGTTTGTGTAGGGTGTAAGCATCCTGATATGAAAGCCAGGCAGCCATCCCACTTCTGTCCAGAAACTTATCCTGCCTTTTGGCAGCTTCAAAAAGTGTGTTCACCCCGCCAAAACTCCCAGCTTCACCAGGAGAGTAATAAACTTCCTTTAACAGAGCCTCCTGTGTAGATATGTCTGGTAACCACTGTGTCCCACTCCACCCCACACTAACCCCCGTGTTGTGCATTCAAACACTTGAGGACAAATTTAAACCATGGTAAAACAAGGTTTATTAAGCAGGTAAGAAATACAACATTAACAGAGATCTTCAGCCTCATCTTGAACAGTTGTTTAAAACCAGGTCACACAAGAAACCTTCTTCTGAACAGGGTTGGGATACTTTTTTATTTGAAAATAGCCCCCCAGTACAACCCTGCTCAGTGACCTCCATGGCCTCGTAGCCCTGCTTGGTAACCTCCATAGGTTGAAAGCCTGGGTTAGCGGTCATTGTCTTTGGACAAAAATGTTGTATTAGTCTTTGGTCTTGAACTGCTCTCTTTTGGACATGAATAAAAACATTTAACGCAAAACACCTTTACTTTCAGTGGCGTGCCAATGTGCAGGTTTTGAACACTCTCTATGAAGGTATCGTCTACCTGTAAAAACATCGTGATTAACACAGGCCCAGACAAAAGAAAAGCACACCACAAAAATCATCTAAATTAGTTACCTCAGCAGAGTCCCTTGAGACAGAGATGTCCACACTCTCCATAGGTAGGTCTGATATGGACTGCTTGAGTTCTGTCATGGTCCCTGGCCTTGTTTTGGTAGACTTGGCATCCATCTCACACTCCTGAATCTCCTTCATGTCTACCCCTGCTTGCCTTAGCACAGTCTCAGACAAACACCAAGCCAATTAGACAGTGGGGTTCCGCAGGGCTCGGTCCTCGGGCCCGCACTGTTCAACATCTTCATCAGTGACTTGGACGAGGGGGTGAAAAGCACCCTGCTCAGATTTGCTGATGACACTAAGATGTGGGGGGATGTGGGCACATTAGAAGGAAGCAACAGACTACAATCAGACCTAGACAGGTTACAAGGGTGGGTGGACGAGAATAGGATGGGATTCCACACAGATAAGTGCAAAGTGCTGCACCTGGGGAGGAACAACCGGCACCATACCTACAGGTTGGGGAACTCCCTTCTTGTCAGCACAGAGGTGGAAAACGATCTTGGAGTCATCATTGACTCCAAGACGAACATGGGCTGGCAGTGTGGGGAGGCAGTCAGGAAGGCCAACCGTACCTTGTCATGCATCCACAGATGCATCTCAAGCAGGTCCAAGGAGGTGATCTTCCCCCTCTATGTAGCACTGGTCAGGCCCCAGTTGGAGTACTGTGTCCAGTTCTGGGTGCTTCAAGAGGGATGTGGACAACATGGAGAGGGTCCAGAGGAGGGCCACTCGCATGATCAGGGGACAGCAGGGCAGGCCCTATGAGGAGAGGCTGAGGGACCTGAACCTGTTCAGTCTCCAAAAGAGAAGGCTGAGGGGGGATCTAGTGGCCTGTTATAAACTAGTCAGAGGGAACCATCAGGCATTGGGGGAGTCCCTGTTCCTCCAAGCACTGCCAGGAGTGACCAGGAATAATGGTCACAAGCTGGCGGAGGGTAGATTTAGGCTGGATATCAGGAGGCGCTACTTCACGGTCAGGGCGGCTAGGATCTGGAACCAACTTCCAAGTGAAATGGTGCAGGCTCCTACCCTGGGGGTTTTTAAGAGGAGGCTAGATGAACACTTTGCTGGGATTGTTTGACCCCAGTACTCTTTCCTGCCCATGGCAGGGGGTCGGACTAGATGATCTACTTAGGTCCCTTCCAACCCTAGAAACTATGAAACTATGAAACTGAGGACTCGCTTGGGAAAACAGCTAGACCTGGTCGTCTTGCAGCCTAAGCCCCCCAGCCTTCTACTTGCTCCAGTTGGTTCGGCATCATTCTTGGTCGGGGGTGGTGGGGCGCGATGTTAGAGGGGCCAAACCCCCCCACACTGCCACCCCATAGGCCACACCTGTGCCCCTAGAGCAGTCTGGGGCCTGATAGGTCATAACTGTACCATGTGATCTAGGGTGGGTCTTGCAGCATGAGGGGGTGCACTTTGGGGGGGCTGCATGTGCTGTCCTTTTGATGTCATGGCCCATGTGGTTGTGGTGTCACACACTTTGTGACTGGAGGGCAGGGGTGGGGTTACTGATATCACAAACCATGTGACTGGGGGGTGGGAGGGGTTGCTGAAGTCACATACCATATGACTGGGGCGAGGGCGGGGTGTGTGATATCATGCACCATGTGACTGGGGTCAGGGGGCAGGGCTTGTGACATCACGCAGCATATAAGGGGAAAGGGGTGGGGCGAAGTGGGTGGGACCTGTCACATTAGCATTGAAGGGCAGTGAGCCTATATACTACTAATATCTAATTGGCTTGGTGTACTCCCAAGATGAAAAAGAGCACAAAATCATGCCTGGGTGCCTGACCAAGCCATGGGGTGGTCCCGTGCCTTCTTGGTGTCTGCATCTGAAGGGTGGTTGGCTGCCCTCTTTCCTAATAATCATTAGAAATAATCAATAGAATAATGAGTAATAATCTGTCTCTCTAAATAATAATAATGAATAATGTTGAGTTAACTATAGGTCTAGAACACTTTGAACTATTTCATAGATTTCATAGACATTAGGGGCTGGAAGGGACCTCATGAGATCATTGGGTCCAGCCCCCTTGCCATAGGTGGGAAGTCAGTTGGGATCAAGTGACCCCAGCAAATAACATATCCACCTATTTTTTGAAGGAGTCCAGAGTAGGCGCTTGCACCACCTGTGGCGGGAGTTTGTTCCAGACCCTGGACACACACACCATAAAGAACTTTTTTCTTATGTCAAGTCTAAATCAGCCTGTGACAGGAGTATCAATATTGGAGCCTTTCTGAGAGTGGCTCCGCCCTCCTGTAATGGGCCAACTGCCTGTTTACTCTGCTTGCCACACCTTGATCTTATTTGATTAGAAGATGGTTGTAATCAACGGGAGGCTGCCCATTTTTCCATGCCCCGGTGACAGGGGGCGCTACCTGCGGCTCCTCTTCCTCCCCTAAACCTCAGCCCAAGCCTCGCAGATGGAGTCAACGTGGTTTAACCTGGGCCTTGTTGTTTTCTGGCCCTCCTCTTTACTCCCAGGGCTCCGCACTGCCCCCTCTCTCGCTCTGGGCCTCGCTGCCCCCCTTCTCTCACTTGCTCTGGGGCTCCTCGCTGCCCCCTTCTATCTCTTGCTCTGGGGCTCCTCGCTGCCCCCTAGCTCTGGGGCTTCTCGCTGACCCCCCTAGCTCCGGGGCTTCTCACTGTCCTCTCTTGCTCTGGGGCCCCCTGCTGCCCCCTCTCGCTCCAGGGCTTCTCCCTACTGCCCCCTCTTGCTCCGGGGCTTCTGGGCTGGGGCTAATGTGCCCCCTAACAATGCCACGCTCTCTCTAGCGCCAAGAGACCCCACGCTACTGTGGTGCTCCTATGAGGCCTTCTCCACCCCTAATAGCCTCGCCCAGTCCTCCAGTCAAAACAGTAAACATAAAATATAAAGCCCCTGGGCTACAACATAAAACTAGACTGTCCGGTCGAACAAAAATCTACTCCCTACTAGAGAGCGAGGGAGCAGGGGAAGAAGAGCTCCACCAACCTCAGCAGTGACCAGGGGATGCTCTCATGGCCGGAGTCCTCCCCTCTGTCTGTCTGAGCTGAGTCCCTACTCCCACGGCTGCTGGACAGGGACTGCCCTCCTGGCCTCCTACCTGGGCTTATGAAGGGATAAGCCCTGCCCCTTCCTGGTCAGCTGGTTTTACCAGTTGCCCCGGCATCCAGCACCTGTGCAGCCCTGGTGACTGGCAGCTGAGCCTCCCCCTTTCTAGGGGTCTCCCCAGAGCAGTCTCTGCTCTCAGGCGCAGGGCACCTGAGTGCACTGTGACACAGCCTTCCTGGAGTTTATGGCTGTTAGACCTTGTTATCCCTTGGGGAACTCTGGTGAACAGGTGTTCTCCCAGGTCCTGATGTACCCCTCTTATGTAACTGTAGGCTGCCACCAAGTCCCCCCTGAGCCTTCTCTTCTCCAGACTGAAGACTACCAAGTCCCTCAGCCTCTCCTTGTATGGCCTTCTCTCCAGCCCCTGGATCATATGATTGGCTCTCCTCTGGACTCTCTCAAGCTTCTCCACATCCTTCCTGAAGGGTGTGGCCCAATACTGGATGCAGTACTCCAGCTGCAGTCTCACCAGGGCCAAGTAAAGTGGGAGAATGACTTCCCTGGTTTTGCTTGAGATGCATCGGTGGATGCATGCCAGAGTTTGGTTAGCTTTGCCAACCATGGCATCACATTGGTGGCTCATATTCGTCTTGTGGTCAATCAAGACCCCCAAGTCCCTTGTGGTTATGGTGCTAGCGAGCATAGCACTGCCAACCTGTAAATACGCTGGGGGTTCTTCCTACTGAGGTCAAGCATCTTACACTTCTCTGCATTGAAGGCCATGAGGTTTTGGTCGGCCCACCTTGAGAGCATGTCCAAGTCAGCCTGTATACCTAGCCAGTCCTGTGGTGTGACTGCCTTCCCCCATAATTTGGTATCATCCGCAAACTTGGCCAGTTCACATTGGACTCCCAAATCCAAATCATTGATGAAGAAGTTAAGGAGTACCAACCCAAGTACAGAGCCCTGAGGGACTCCACTGGTCACCCTGCACCACGTTGATTTGCTTCCTTCAACTAGTACTCTTTGGGTCTGACCCCATAGCCAGTTGCCTAGCCATTGGACCATATGATGATCAAGGCCACAGTTCCTTAGCTTAACCATGAGGACATCATGGGGAACTAGGTCAAAGGCCTTCTTGAAGTCCAGATATATGACATCCATGTCATCTCCCTTGTCCAGGGCTCATGTTACCTGGTCATAGAAGGAGATGAGTAGGAAGTGTTGCTCTTACCAGCTAGAAGGGGCAGAGCTTTCAATAGACTCAAGAATGCTTCCATATGAGGCTTCACAAGCAGGTCTTTTTTTCTGGGTCTGAGAGCCATCTTTGATAAGGCACTTTGAAGCCTGAGATTTAGTGATACATTTTTCAGTTTGAGCTGGATGTATCTTCATCTCTCCCTTTCTTTTTAATAATCTGCCTCTCTTAATAATAATTAATAATCTGCCTCTCATAATAATTTGTAATCAGTAAGTAAGAATCTGCCTTTCTCTTCTGCCTCTCAGTCTTCCTCCTTTGGGTGCCCACCTTCCTTGGGTGCCTGCCCTAAGCTATAGGGTCCCTTACCTGCTCAGTGTCTGTGTCTGGTGGGGGAGGGGATGTGCCCTGTTGTATAATAATAATGATTGTTCTTTTTTGTATCTCTTAAGGACAGTTAGCCCTGTCTTTGGAAATATATCCATGAAGCATGCTCTGTCACACTCAAGCCAAGTTTGAAAAAATATATCAATGATAATGACAATGACAATGATAATCATGGTAATGTGGTAGAGTGCTAGAGTGGCAATGTTGCCAATGTACACCTGCCAGGTGTGCCTGCCAGCTATCTCATCTCTGCCTTTCTGTCCTGCTTCCCTTGGATGTCTGCTCAAGTGGGGCTGGGGTCCCCTGTCTGCCCAGTGTCCTGCAATGAGGGGTTGCCCTCTTGAACAATAATAATACTGATGGTGATAATAATGGGTACTTGTACCTGCTAGTTGTTGAAATGTGAATAATGGGTTTTTTTTCTGATCAGATTTCTATAAATATAACTATGTCACTCATATGTTTACTAAGACTAAGATAAAAAAATAAAAGGGTGAATAAACCATTAAAGGTTAATTATATAAAAGAGAATGAATGATGTGCCTCAATGTCTTTTGTGTCTGCTATATCTTGACTTGAAACAGCAGAAAAGGTTGAACCACAGGGAATCTCCAAGCCAAGCAGCAAAAGCATGGCACATTAAGGATGGGAGGGAAGGGAACAGAGTCAGATTAAGATTCCTTGGGGCCCTAGGCCCCCCATCCTACTTGACCCTCCACCCACACCATGCTCTGCAGCTGTGGGCTCTGTGCCCAGCTGGTGGTGCTGCACAGTGGGATGAGCCCTTTCCACAGCTGTGAGAACACACACAAAAAAAGCTGCAGCAATCGGACCCCACATGGAGTGGAAAAAGGGGTGAACTACAAAAAAATTGCAGTGCCATCTGGTGGAATAAGGGGGTAATTACATGTCTCTGTGTGCCTTTGTGTTTACACACAACAAATCCATGGACTTTAATTTAATTCCTTTAATTCCTGGCAAGCCAAAATAAACTACGTCTGAGGAGTTTTACTTTAATGCACAATAGAGACTTCTGCAGGATGCTCATACCACTCACTCCCCATCTGCCCGCCCCCCAGCCCCAGCTGGCCAATGAGAGCTGTAAGTAACCCTTCCACAGGACATAATTCAGGATGGCTAGGTGGTGGCATGTAATAAGTCCTCCCCTCCCCCCCACACCACTGCCATCCTCCAAACAACAACCCCCTACCCCAGTCCATCTCTCCACCCCATGCCCTTCTTATCCTCCACCTCCCGTCCGCTACCTTCCCCCACACACCCCTGCAGACAGACACAGATGTTTATGTTGCAAATAGTAAAAGGATTTATAGTAATCAAAAGAACAACCACTGCTAGTTGTTGTCAGCATCCATATCCATAATATGTGCTGCCAGGCAATCCCACACAAGGGTCTCCTGACCAGCTTCTTGTGGATATGTACTTGTTCCCTGCACTGCTGCCTGGCCACATCTCTGTCTGGCCACTGCCTGTCATGCTTCTTCAGCCCACAATTCACTGAAAACCTCTCCATGGGTCTCAAAATGTTGTGGAGCATGCAGGCTGCCACTACAAAGGTTTTGATTTTTTCTGGCTCCAGCTGAAGCTGGCAGGTAACTGCCCTCCATTGTGCTTTCAGTTGGCCAAAGGTACATTCAATCGCCATCCTGCATCTGCTCAGATGCAAGCTGAAAACCAGCTTCTGTGGGTCCATAATGTTCCCTCCATAAGGCTTCATGAGCCAGGGCTTTAGCGGGTAAGCGGTGTCCACTATGATAAGCAGGGAAATGGCAACACCATGGATCACTGTCTTGGGGACTCTGGGTACATAGTGTCCTTTCTCCATGAGGCCAGGCAGAGGAGAGTTTCCGAACACGTGTGCATCATGTACGCTGCCAGCCCACTCAGTAAAAACATTTGTGAACCAGCCCCAGCGGTCCACCATGGCTTGCAGGATCACAGAAGCAATCCTTTTCTGTTTGTGAAAGACGTCCCCCTCTTCAAAGGGGACTGCACTGGGATGTGAGTTCTGTCTAAGGCCCCCGCACAGTTAGGGAACCCCATGGCATTGAAGCCATCTGTGACTTCCTGAGGATTCCTGAGGCAAATAAAGCTGTTTGCAGCTATGCCTTGCAGCACCTGGCATACCTCATGAGTCACCACCTCAGCCATGCATGGTGCCATGCTGAACTGGTTCATGATGTAGCAGAGGCTGGATGGGGTTGCCAGTTTCTTGATGGCCATGGCTACCCTCTTGTTGGGCAGGATGGCCTGATGCATGTTAGTGTCCTGACTCTCAATTTGTGGCCCCAGCATCAAGACAATAGGATAAAATGTCTCCTTGGTCATTTGGAAAGTTTCTGGCCACTGCTCATCATTCCAAGTGGTCAGCATGCTTGTCTCCCACCAGTCTGAGCTGCTCTTGTGTGCCCAAACTGTGTAGTTGCTGCTCCAGAGGTTTCTCCACAGAGTCCATTCAGCTTCCATTTCTTTACATGCCTCTAGGTTGTCCCACTCCTCAGAATATATCCATCCCATTTTGTGAGGCACCTGTAGGAGCAGCCTCATCAAAAGCTTGGAGAAACGCTAACAATGCATATGCTATCATTATCCAGTCCTGCAGGTCTTGTATTAATTTCAAGGCCAGCGGTAGCTTAGTCAGCAGCAATATTGCCTCTTCCTTCTCCTCCTCCTCCTCTACCTGCTCACTCATCTCCTCCAGATTCTCCATGGTGGAGTCTTCACTCCATTGTTCTCCATTCTCCACTTCCCATTCCTCACTCATTTCATCCTGAATATCCATTTGCTCCTCCTCTGTCATCATCCACTTCTCGGCTCGGCCATTTCTCATCACCACCAAGTGTGTGTGTGTGTGGGGGGGGTGGTCTGGAGCTGTCTCACTGCATTCAATATAGATGACCACTGCATTTTAACTATCTGCATCTCAACAAGTAACCTCAGGGCACTAGGCATTTGCACAGCCTTTATTTGGTGGGAGATGTTGTTGGTGTTCTACCCTAAAATAAGAAAAAAGTTATAATGCAAATATTCTGTTGCATCAAGGTTTTTGTTCAAGACAATTGTCATCAAGCTTTCAAAGATTTAATTTTGCAATGAGACAGATAAAAGTTTGCCATACTTCCCTCATGTTAATGTAGAACCAGACAAAATGAATAATTTTGCAAGATCAGCAAAAACAGCCTGTCTGTGCTTCTCTAGTTGCACCAAAAAAATTGGCCTTGATTCTGGGGGACTAGGAGGAGACAGGCAAAAACACAAGCAGGCATGAGTGATTTTTGCAACATTATGGGGAATTAACCAGGCATCCGAATGGAAAGTAGCTTTATTTGGCCCATGCTCGAGCCCATCACCATGTCTTTGCTGCTAAACTTGGTGCTTCATCACCCTTGGGTGTTCTGAGACACAGGTGATACCTTCACAACAGTACATGGAATTTTCTAAACTGTTCATGCAAGACGTGAATAAAGCCGACCCACAAATTTCACCAGTGACCTTTCATGAATCCAGTTGCTGATTGGACACAAACTGCTTCCTGATATCTCAGAAAACAAAGTCCAGCACTATGCAGGTGATAGAGCAGAAGACTGATATCCTGTGGACCCAACTAGACCCGGGAAGAGCTGCAAGCCTTAATCAACATTTGGTCAGAGCGAAAGATCATAGACCAGCTGGAAGGTAGAAGGAATAAGCCTGTTTATGCAACCATTGCAAAAGCATCGCAGATGCAAGGGCAGCCAGGACTGGACCCAATGCTGGTGCAAGATCAAGGCCCTGAGATGTGCATTTCATCATGCCAAGGATGCAAAATCTCATTCTGGGGCAGGGTGCACAATTGCTCCTTTCTACAACCAAGGATGCGGGCGAGGCTCCCTGTATGTATGACCAGTGACTTGTAAGCATCTTGGAATATACCTGTTGCCACTGGCAGGCACTGCTCAGGTTCATGCAGGTTGGGTTTGTGTGTTGTGGGGAGAAATGCAGATATCGCTGGAGGTGGGTTGCCATGCTCTTTTGGTGTTGGATGAAGGATATATCCCATTCTTTTTTTGGTGCTGGATAACTGGTAATGTAACAGACACTGAACTCATTTTTTCACTTGAATTGTTTGTAGCCAGCATGGGTAGTTGCAAGTGGGGACGTGGCTCCAAACTGGGGAGTTATAAGTTTTGGGCACTGTGAATGGTACCCCACTCTTGCAAGGTTTGTTTCTGTGCCTGCAGGCCTTTTCTTCACTGCAGGGGAGAGGTGGAGGTATGGAGTTTCCTCGTCTTGGGGGAAGAAAATGTCACCAAACCAGGAATACTTGTTTTGTTTGTTTACCAGCTACTGCACCCAATCCTGGCTGGGCCCATGCCCCTGAACCTTGGACCCCATTTTGCACTACAGCAGAGCACTCAAGGGCAGTGATAGTCCCAAGAAAGCATGATGGAGGCTTTGGTAGACTCATCAGGAGCAGAAGGCTGGCGGGACAAACTCTGGGAGTCACTTCGTTCTGAAGTGGAAAACACAAATGCCTTCCACAAGAAGATGCTAGACCACATAGAGCAGTTAGTGGATATGGTCACAGAGTGCTATGGTGATTCCAAGAGGTCACTGGACTTGATAAGTGATGTCATGTAGCTTTTGCCAACGTGCTTCTTTAAAAATTGTGTACCACCCCAAAAAAGGAGAGGCTCAGCTTGCCTCTGTCTAGGAGGTAGTCAGGATCATTACAGCTGAGCCTGTTCCCCTAAACGCAGTGGAGTCAGGGCAGGGAGAAAAACTGCCAGCAGGGCCAGGCAGCCACCACTGTGGTTCAGGGAGCCAGGGCCAGTTCAGGATGATGGTGAAGTAAAGGCAAAGAAAGTTAAGTAACCAACTGCTTACAATATTGTGTTCCTTGCAACAAAATCTCATGTTATCCTGGCTTTCTGAATCTTGCTTCCTAACTTTGAAGGGCTGGAAAGATCCCCAGTCACAGTGCTGGGTGGGGGGGTAGGAGTTGATTGATTTTTTGTTTGTGCCTGCTGCTTTTTCTGGGTGTTTGCTGCCTGGGATATGAGGTGGGGAGGGGGCAAACTCTCATGCAAAAGTACACAGGCAGGCTGGCTGTGTCACCCCTCACAAGTATGACCTGCATACAAGCAGTTTGACAAGGCAGCCACTTTTCAAAAGCACTTTTCTCACCTTATTTTCGCTCTCTTTTGAAGCCTGGTGCCATACTGTCTGGATTTTTTTTTACATCAAAATGAGGGTGGGGGGGTTCCTACCCCACTCAAGGGCTATCAATTGGGGGAGCAGTTATTGGGGTGCATATATACTGTATTGATGAGGGAGGTTTGAGACAGATGAGAGATGGCAGCACACCAGAAGCAGCCCAGTGGGGAGACCAGTGGGGAGAGTTGCCCCTGGGGGGCACAGGAATGTGAATGCAGCATTTGATAAGAGTGCAGGCTGTTGAAGTTGGGAGCAATGATGCTTTGAGTGCAGAATGAGAGCTGCTTTGCAATGTGGGACTTGAAGGAGGACATTGTAATGCACTCCACAACCGGCCAAACTTTACACACTGGTAAATGACATCTGACTCTTGTCTGTGCCCTGAGGGTTGCGGGAGTACATTGTTTACTTCAACTTTCATGTAAATCGTGTTGGTGGATTTTTTTTGTCATGAAGGAAGGTACATGAGGTGTACAAGAGATCTGGGCAGGAGGCACTGCATGGTGGTTTTCCAATAAAAATTCCTATGCTCCCTCCCTCCTATTTTTAGTTCCCATTGCTATGCTGTGCTTCCACCAGTGACAACAGGCAGAAGAGAAGAACCCACTTACAAAGCTTCAGAAAGATGCCTGACACCACTTCATCCTGTATTGTCTCAACTGGCAGTCTCAACTCGCAATGCTGGCAATTTCTCACTGCCAGATGCCTATCACTACTGGTATTACATTCACAATACTCAAAAAAGAATTGTGTGAGAAATGAGCATTATGATTAGTCCTGATAATGGTAGTAAATAGTGCATGCATAAAAATTAACCCTCTCTGTGCTGCAACATACAGAGTTTATAAACATAGACAAAAGAGACCTTACCCTGTGAATATAGCAGCAACTAAACATGCATGTGAAATAATGATTGTTAATACAAAAAAAATATTTCATTTTAATATTAACATGCTAGTATTTGTTAATGATTAGAATGGTTTTGTCTCTGGCCAGGGTAAGAACAGTCTATGCTCTGGGTCTGTGCCCTGCTTCCGGGGCTGACTGTTGCTCAGCCTCCCAGCCTACGTTGTGCAAGATATTGAAATGGTGAAAAATTAGAGATGTCCAAGTAGTTCAGCCAGGTACTTATTAAAATATACCTCATTACTCTTTTGAAAGATACTTGATTCAATTTTTACTTTTCTTTGTATTTGGTTTAGCACTCGTGGTGCTCTTGTGTGGTGCCAGAAGACTGGAAGAGGGCCAACATGGTTCCCATCTTCCAAAAAGGGAGGAAGGAGGACCCAGGAAACTATAGGCCAGTCAGTCTTACCTCAATCCTGGGTAAGCTTTTTGAGAGAATTATTCTGGCACATGTTCACGAGGGGCCAGCAGGGGAGGGTATGCTTAGGAGCAACCAGCATGGGTTCATTACAGGCAGGTCCTGTCAGACCAACCTAGTGGACTTCTATGACCAGGTCACAAAATCCTTAGATGCAGGGGTAGCAGTGGACATAGTCTTTCTGGACTTTAGGAAGGACTTTGACACCGTCTCTCACCCCATTCTCATTAAAAAACTATGGGACTGTGGTGTCGACACCTACACAGTCAAATGGGTCACACCCAGAGAGTGGTGGTGGATGGGTCATTTTTGACTTGGAGGGATGTGGGCAGTGGGGTCCCCCAGGGCTCAGTCCTCGGGCCCACACTGTTCAACATCTTCATCAGTGACTTGGACGAGGGGGTAAAAAGCACCCTGTTCAAATTTGCTAATGACACTAAGATGTGGGGAGAAGTGGGCATGCTAGAAGGAAGGAATAGGCTGAAATCGGACCTAGGCAGGTTACAGGGGTGGGCGGATGAGAATAGGATGGGTTTCAACACTGACAACTGCAAGGTGATGCACCTGGGGAGGAAGAACCAGCACCATACCTACAGGCTGGGACTTCTCGTCACTGTAGAGGCAGAAAAGGATCTTGGAGTCATTATTGATGCCAAGATGAACATAGGGTGACAGTGTGGAGATGCTGTTAGGAAGGCCAACCGCATCTTGTCATGCAACAACATGGAGAGGGTCCAGAGGAGAGCCACTCACATGATCAGGGGGCAGCAGGGCAAGCCCTACGAGGAGAGGCTGAGGGACGCGAACCTGTTGAGTCTCCACAAGAGAAGGCTGAGGGGGGATCTAGTGGCCGTTTACAAACTAGTCAGAGGGGACCAGCAGGCATTGGGGGAGTCCCTGTTCCTCCAAGCACTACCAGGAGTGACTAGAAATAATGGCCGCAAGCTGGCAGAGGGTAAATTCAGATTAGACATCAGGAGGCGCTACTTCACTGTCAGGGCGGCTAGGATCTGGAACCAACTTCCAAGCGAAGTGGTGCTGGCTCCTACCTTGGGGGTCTTTAAGACAAGGCTAGACAATCACCTTGCTGGGGTCGTTTGACCCCAGTACTTTTTCCTGACATGGCAGGGGATCAGACTTGACGATCTGCTCAGGTCCCTTTTGAACCTACCTACTATGAAACTATGAAATCATGGTTTATGTGTTTTACTTTAATGTAAAAAAACAGAGGGCAGTGCACAACAGTAAACAGCAATATGGGTTGCTCCTCCATTGCTCCTCCATTGTACCCAAGAGGAAGGGCCTTCCCTCCCTCCCTCTTGCCCAGTGTTTAGTGACTTTAAGTGACTGGTATCTTCATTTCAGAATTAAGATATTCCACCCCATTCTCAGAGGTTACAGTCTCATGAAAAACTGCATCCTTGCTTCCCCACTGCATGGTGGGCTTCCAACCCTCCCTAATCAAATATGGAAAATTGTACACAGGACCCACCCACTTGCGGCACTCTCCCATGCCCCCAGCTGGTGATTTTCCTTCCTGCCATGTCTAAGCAAATGAACAAGCCCTCCACATGGGAAGATTTTCTCCCTTCCCAGGCTTGTGGAGTGGATGGGTTACATTTCATAGATTCATAGATGCTAGGGTCAGAAGGGACCTCAATACATCATCGAGTCCGACCCCCTGCATAAGCAGGAAAGAGTGCTGGGCCTACATTACCCCAGCTAGATACA
Source organism: Crocodylus siamensis (assembly GCF_052110815.1). Classification (NCBI taxonomy): domain Eukaryota; kingdom Metazoa; phylum Chordata; order Crocodylia; family Crocodylidae; genus Crocodylus; species Crocodylus siamensis. The sequence continues at coordinate 39,770,142 of NC_143404.1, read as the reverse complement.
CATCTAGCCTTCGCTTGAAGACCCCCAGGGTAGGGGAGAGCACCACCTCCCTTGGGAGCCCGTTCCAGAGCTTGGCCACTCGAACTGTGAAGAAGTTCCTCCTAATATCCAATCGAAATCTGCTCTCTTCTAGCTTGTAGCCATTATTTCTTGTAACCCCCGGGGGGGCCTTGGTGAATAAATACTCACCAATTCCCTTCTGCGCCCCCCTGATGAACTTATAGGCAGCCACCAGGTCGCCTCTCAACCTTCTCTTGCGGAGGCTGAAAAGGTCCAGTTTCTCTAGTCTCTCCTCGTAGGGCTTGGCCTTCAGGCCCTTAACCATACGAGTGGCCCTTCTCTGGACCCTCTCCAGATTATCCGCATCCTTCGTGAAGTGCGGCGCCCAGAATTGCACGCAGTACTCCAGCTGCGGTCTGACCAGCGCCCGATAGAGGGGAAGTATCACCTCCTTGGACCTATTTGTCATGCATCTGCTGATGCACGATAAAGTGCCATTGGCTTTTCTGATGGTTTCGTCACACTGCCGACTCATGTTCATCTTGGAGTCCACTAGGACTCCAAGATCCCTTTCCACTTCCGTGCCACCCAGCAGGTCATTTCCTAGGCTGTAGGTGTGCTGGACATTTTTCCTCCCTAGATGCAGCACTTTGCATTTCTCCTTGTTGAACTGCATTCTGTTGTTTTCTGCCCACTTGTCTAACCTGTCCAGGTCTGCTTGCAGCTGCTCCCTGCCCTCCGGCGTGTCCACTTCGCCCCATAGCTTAGTGTCATCTGCAAACTTGGACAGAGTACATTTCACTCCCTCATCCAAGTTGCTGATGAAGACATTAAAGAGTATCGGTCCAAGGACCGAGCCCTGCGGGACCCCACTGCCCATACCCCTCCAGGTCGAAACCGACCCATCCACCACGACTCTCTGGGTGCGACCCTCCAGCCAATTCTCCACCCACCGGACTGTGCAGTCATCCAAGTCACAGCCCCTTAACTTGTTCACCAGTATGGGGTGGGATACCGTATCAAAGGCCTTCCTGAAGTCCAAGTATACGACATCCACCCCTCCTCCTGCGTCGAGGCGTTTTGTAACCTGGTCATAAAAAGAGACTAGATTGGTCAGGCACGATCTGCCTGCCATGAACCCATGCTGGTTTCCCCTCAGCATAACTTGCCCTGCTGGGCTCTCACAAATGTGAGCCTTGATAATTTTTTCAAAGACTTTGAAATTTCATCCAGGTGGAGTTTGGGAGCTTAACAGCAGCAGAATTCCATTGACCTGCATACTTGCTGCAATTAAGGGCATAACAGGTAGTGCATGTTCGAACCCATTTCAATGTCCATGTACACTGGCTATGTCCCAAACTCCTTGCTGTACCATTATTGCTAATACAGTACTCTCCTAATGCCACTTGGCAAAGATCCCAGCTGTGGTTCTTATCCCATTCTTGACCAGTACTCTTAACATCCGCCTTATCACTTACCAACCATTTTGGGGCCAAAGGAAAAGCCCTCCAAGGCCACTGTTCTCCGGCCTCTCGGAGTCCCCCACAGGCCCAGCAGTTGGTAAGATTGAAGGTACCTGCAATTCTTTCCAACATGTCAACATACAAATTTGTCCCTGGGGGAGCAATTGGGGGAAGTGGGGATATAAGCTGGCAGCTAGGGCTGCTCAATCCTGCTTCTCTTACTACATAGATAACAACAAAGCATATTAAGATTCCCACCATATTCTCCCTTTCTTGAGATCAAATACAGCCTAAACTTTTTCTTTTTACTTTCTTGTCTAATTTTCTGAACTTTGATTAAGCCATCTCAGGCGCACTCGGAGATCACCAGTAGGTTCACAGCTCCACTTGCTGGCTTCTTGTTCCAAGGACGACTCAGCTTCCGGAGTGAGTTCGTCCTGGGAGTTGGTGTCCTCTGACGCTCGTGGATGTCGTTTCACACGGGTATGGTGTATCCAACGGTCATGGCCAGCAATCTTTACAGCGGTGTGGGTTGTTAGAAGTACCTGGAAAGGGCCACTCCACCTCTCAGTAAAAGGTTCCTTTTTCCACCGCTGCACCAAGACCCAGTCTCCCGGGCAGAAGTCATGTACCAGTACATCTAAAGGCAGACGCTGAAAGGAGGCTGCATACCTGTGAAGAGAAGACAAGACAGACTGCAAAGCAATAACGTACATATGAAGCTCACTATTACCTAATTCAAAAGTTACATTCTCTCGCATCCCAGGGGGTAAGACTCGAGGGGGCTTGCCAAACATAATTTCATATGGAGTTAATTTAATGCCCCGTCAGGGAGTGTTTCGAATGCAAGTAAGAGCTAGCGGCAATGCTTGAGGCCACTTAAGGCGTGCTTCAATACAGATTTTGGTGAGTAGAGTCTTTAAGGTCCTATTCATGCGTTCCACTTGTCCTGAACTCTGTGGTCTCCATGGTGTGTGTAGTTTCCAAGTGATCTTGAGAGCTTGTGTGACTTCTTGAACTACCTTTCCCACAAAGTGTTGTCCTTGATCCGACTCAATGGATTCAGGCAGAGAATACCGGGGAATGATCTCCTGCAACAAATACTTCACTACTGTAGCCGCAGTGGCAGTCCTGGTGGGCCATGCCTCGACCCAACCAGAGAGCTGGTCTACCATGACAAGTAAAAACCCATGATGTCCGGACCGTGGGAGCTCAGCAAAATCAATCTGCCATGCTTGTCCAGGGTACGCTGCCCAGGGTCTACCTCCCATTGGCACAGGGGGTTTCCTTCGAGGGTTTACTTTCTGAGATGTGATGCACCTGGTAGCAATATGCTGAGCTTCTACACATAGCCCTGGGGCTACTGCTTGGTGGATCACTAGATCACCCATAGCCAAGCCTCCCATATGGGTTCTTGCATGGAGCTGTTGCAGCACCTCCCGAAGCAATGGCCTGGGTATCATGACCTTTCCTCCCGGTACTATCCACCACTCCTGGGAGTTCTTTTTTGCACAAGCTTTCTGTGCAAATTTATCTTCTTCAGGGGAATACTGCGGGACTAAATCCTGGATGTATGGCCATATGGCATGGGACAAGGCCTGCCTGGATGCTTCCTCCGCTTCTCCACCAATAAATGCAGCTTCCTTTGCTGCCGCATCAGTCTTTGCATTTCCAAGCTTATGCTTTTCCTCAGCAGCCTTCCCATGGCCCCGCACATGAATGACTGCTACCTCTTTAGGCTGGTGGAGTGCCTCTAGTAGCTTGATAATCTGAGGGCCGTTAGCAATTTTATTCCCAGAAGCCGTAATGAAACCCCTTTCTTTCCACAATAGTCCGTGTGCATGGACCGTAGAAAAAGCATAGCGAGAATCAGTGTATACATTAACCCGCTGGCCTGTCCCCAGCTGTAATGCTCGGGTGAGCTCAGTGAGTTCCGCGGCCTGTGCAGACCATGAGCTCGGCAATGACTCCCTCCATACTACCTTATCCAAGGTTACCACTGCATATCTTGTTCATCTTTTTCCATCGATGACAGAGCTGGAGCCGTCTACAAAGTATTCAGCATCTGGGTCTTCAATTGGGTCCTCAGCAAGATCAGGCCGCACCTGTGTGGTTTGATTCAGGACCTCAAGGCAGTCATGCATCGGTTTCCCTGGCTCCGGCAGCAAGGTTGCAGGGTTCAAGGCTGTAGTATGTTTGAAAGTAAGTCCTGGATTAGAAAGCAAAAATATCTCATACTGTGATTGTCTGGAGGGGTTGAGAAACTTTCCTCCCTCAGTCCCTAGAATCTGGGGAACTCCATGTGGGGTGTGTATTTCCATATCCGCACCCACGACTATCTTCTGGGCTTCTTCAACAACCACTGCTGTGGCTGCCACAGCCCGAAGACAGGCTGGCCACCCGAGTGCAACTGGATCTAGAACCTTTGAGTAATATCCCATGGGTCTCCAGGTTGGGCCTGATGGCTGTGTCAGCACCCCTGATGCAACCCCTCGATTCTCATGAACATACAGTTGATATGGCTTTTTACTATTTGGGATGGCCAGGGCAGGGGGCTGGGTTAATGCTGCCTTAAGCAGATCAAAGGCATGCTGCATTTCTTTAGTCCATTTCCATTCAGTGAGACTCTCCTTAGTCAGTGAGTCATACAGTGGTCTAGCCTTCCCACCATAATCTGGTATCCATAGTCGACAGAACCCAGTTAGCCCTAGGAATGCCCGCAGCTCCTTAGGTGAGGTTAGACCTTGGATTGCCTGTATGCGATCTGCACTCAGGGCTCTCACTCCTTTTGAGAGCTTATATCCCAGAAATGTAACTTGAGGCTGACATATTTGGGCTTTCTCTCTAGAGACTTTATATCCTTTTTCCCCTAGGGTGTTTAACAGTGACCTGGTGGCTTCCTCGCAGAGTTGCAAGTTTGGGCTTGCAACTAGCAGGTCATCCACATACTGGAGGAGAGTCACTGCAGGGTGTGATCCCTTCCACTCCTCCAAGTCCTTCTGAAGGGCAAGTCCGAAAATATGGGGGGCTGGTATGAATCCTTCTGGGAGAACTGTCCACATGAGTTGGGCTTTATGGAAAGTATCTGGATCGTCCCATTCAAAAGCAAACAATTTTTGACTCTCTCGGTGAAGGGGAATGGAGAAGAAAGCATCTTTCAAATCCAGCACTGAAAATATTTCAGCTTCCCCTGGTACTTGTGTCAAAATCGTGTGTGGGTTCGGGGCTACAGGATGGTCTGAAAGGACCTTCTTATTTACTGCTGGCAGGTCTTGGACCAGTCTGTATGAGACCGCATCTGCCTTCGGCACTCCAAGAATGGGGGTATTATAGGGTGAGGACACTTCCACTAGCCATCCGCACCTCTTGTATTTCTCTATTAACGGCTTGAGTCCAGCTCTGGCCGCTCGGCTGAGTGGATACTGCTTTACCCGAACGGGCCCCTCCCCATCCTTGAGTATGATCCTTACCGGGGAGACCGACTTAGCTCGCGCAGGGGTTCCATCAGCCCATACTGAGGGGTCTACTCCAGTCATGTGATCTTCAGAACTTACTACAGGGCATCGGTCCTCCAGGAGAGCCATCTGATAGTTCGAGCTCTGCTTGACAGGTAGCTGGACCACCATCTGGTCGTCTCTGAAAAATATCTCAGCTTGCAATTTTGTGAGTAGGTCCTGCCCAAGTAGTGCAACTGGGCAACTTGGAGAATATACAAAGGAGTGCTCAAACAAATGGTCCCCCACTTTGGTGAGGAGTGGTTTACAAACAGGGAGTCGGGATTGCGTTCCCTCAATCCCTTCCACAAGTACATGCTGTTTACTAGTTCCTGCACAGGGGGGTGTTTCTGGAATCATTGAAAATGTAGCCCCAGTATCCACCAAGGCTTCAAAGTTTTTGCCACCAACCCTAATGGTTACCATGGGATCTTCTCGGGCTCCAACCCGAAGGGTAGTGGTCTTAGATCCCCGTCCCCTTCATTCTGTGTCCTCACCCTTTTCCTCTGCCTGCATGAGGTGACCTCTTGGTTCACCCTCTCTCTTCTCCTTTAACTTTGGGCATTCCCTCTTCCAGTGTCCTTTCTCCCTGCAGTAAGCACAAACGTCTGCTCCCACTCTTTCTCCGTTCCCTTTCTGCATCCCAGCCTTTCCAGGGTTACCTCCAGTTATAGCAGCTGCCAGCGCTGCCATCTGTCGCTGAGCCTTTTTATCCTCCTTGCGCTCCTGCATATGCTCACGATTCCCATATACCTTATATGCAATTTCCACCAGCTCTGAAATCGGTTTCCCAGCACCTCCCTCAGTTTTCTGTAACTTCTTACGAATATCAGCAGCGGATTGACCAATAAACATAAGATTTACCATGCGTTGATTATCTGGGGCTTCTAGATCTAGGTCCGAAAACCTGCGGAACGCCTCATACAGCCTCCCGAGGAAAGCTGAGGGATCCTCTTCTCTTCCCTGTCTCACTTCATACAATTTAGACAGATTAGTAACCTGAGGCACTGCCTTCCCCATTGCTTCCGCTATAATCCCCAGATACCGTGCACTCAGCTCTCTTCCTTCTGCAGTATGATTATCCCATCTCGGTTCCTCAACAGGGCAGGTATCATGCAAGATACGACCAGCAGCTCCCTCCACTTCTACCCTGGCTGCTGCAATGCGCTCTGCCATCCCCAACAGTAATCTCCTCTCCTCCAGGGTCAGGAGGGTTTGAAGCATCATCTGGACATCAGCCCAAGTGGGTCGATGGGTTTGTCCAATAGATCGAAACAGGTCCCTCATCTTTTCAGGGTCTTCACGAAAAGAGGGGCTCTGATTCTTTCAGTTAAATAAATCTGAAGTGCTAAATGGGGTGTAGACAAAAGTTGCATTGCCCCCCTCTCCGATAACCTCTCGCATTGGGCAGTTCAGCACCAGCTGTGACTCTACAGGCTTGCGCAAATAATAACCTTTATTCCCTGATTCAGATGGGGCACTTGGCTGAGGCTTATGCTCTGAATCATTAGGTATGCTTTGATATGCCGGTGGTGGTTTCCCTGAGGGAGGGAGTGGTGGTGCAGAGGGACTGGATCCCGAGGAGGTGTCTGATTCATCCTCGCTACCTGACAGGGCGACCGGAGACCGGGTCCAATACTCAGCCAATTCAGAATTCCCCCCCTCATTAGACTCAGGGAGTACAGGCGGTCCTCCTCGAGTCTTTCCTTTAACAACCATCACATGAGACTTTACTAAGCATTTCTTAATCCAAGGTGGCTGATTTTGAACCACCCACAACCAACAATCGATATAAGGAAATTGATTCCAATATCCGTTCTGCATAACTATTTCATGGATAGCTATCACTTCTTTTACTACAAAGGATCCTTTCGGGGTCCAGTGGACCCCAAATGTTGGCCACTCGAGTTGACAAAACTTAATTAAATCACCCTTTTTCATCTTCACTCCATAATCTGCCTGCTTTCCAAATTTACTGAAGTTTTGTAATATATAACTTAAAGGCGCATCCGAGTTTTCTACACGGGAGCGACCCGCACCCATATGCCCACAAAAGTGCATCCAACGCACACCAAATACCAAAAGATCCTAGTTACAGATGGTTTGCATATACCAGGCTGAAAATTTCCCAGTATTAAACCAAATCGAACGCGTCTTTGTTCCCGATCCAGACCAAATTGGGCAAGGGAATTCATATACTTACTCAGATACCCCAGAAATCTCGATCAGAATGCCGGAATGTGTGTCTGGCGTCGTCAGAAACCAAAAATTTTGCACAGGAGCCTTTAATCTCTCGGGTACCCCGACTCACTTCTGAAACCCCCTGGGCGAGCCCAAAAAGGCGGCTCGGTGTGCACTCCCCATGGTGGCAGAGACGATTTTGTCACTGAGCCCCAAGGTGATCCAGAGACCTCCCATCTGGCGGTGCCAAATTGATGCTTAAAAGTGGTTCGTTTCTCTGGAGGCCACTAAAATCACAGACACACACTCATTAGATGGCAAAAGGTGTATTTGCAAATAGGGTCAGAGCAGAGTCAAAAACTCAGATTACACTGAACCCACCAAGGAATTTTGCAGGCTGTATTTATCTTTTTCCTCCTGGGCACGTGTGCAGAAACAGGAACTCTTACAGCTCACTTCCGTTTCATACAAGCATACGTGTGGTTACATCACTACATACATCGCATGTATATTATAATTAACTACTTAAGTATGCAGGGCGGAGAGGTAAATATGCATCAGCTAATTAAGCATGCTCAGAGAGTACTATAGGTCACCAAGAGTTTAACCCCCCGCTTTCACAGACACAGTCAGTTGAATTCCAGCTTCTGTAATCTGCATGAGAAAGGCTAGGGAGAAGCTGGGGGAGAGTCTGCGATTTAGTATAAGAAAAGCTGTGGCAAGGCTGGGCAAGGAAAAAAGTCCTTGGCAGTGTTTCTTTCTTATCAGGTACAAGAAGCAAGCTGTGCATTTCTAACAATACTCCATTTCTAACACTGGGGTCCCCACTGCTGCCAGAGACAGCAAACTGCAGCCCTTTGCAACACTCACCTGTGGCAAAGTAGCAGCCCTGAAGAGGGGATAAGCCAGGCAGAGGCAGCCTGTGGCCTATCCAGAGGGGCACATGGGACCTGCTGGGCTCCTGGATACAGAATAGGCTCCCTCAGACTTCCTGGTGTGTGTGCCCCAAGGGACAAAATGGCTGAAGGCTTGTATACCCAGCAGCTAGGGGCTGCCATTGAGCAGCCCTGGAGCAAGAGAGGCAGCCAGCCAGGAGCCCTGGGTCATGTCTACATGTGATACTGCATAGTAACTGATCAACTGATCAATTTAGTTGTAATTAGCCATTCTACTGTACTTTAAGAGTGTACATGTGTAGCTGTGCTCCTGTACTACACAGTAAACAAAACTAAGGCACATTAAGGCATCTCCTATACACATGCACTGTCTGCAGAGCTTGTGCAATGGCTGCTCCACACCCAGGCCTTGGAAGGGATGACCCATGCCACAGGCTTCTGCTTGCTGCCACGCTTGCTGCACTTTACTGCTTCAGTGACCTCTGCTTGGCCCAGGTCAACCTCAACCTTGTATGTCCCTCCCAGGCCTTGTGGCACATAGCCAATCTTACTGCCCCACCTGTGGCCTACTGCCGCCAGTTTGTCATCTACCAGCCTCTGGGCCACCACCTGGACCTCTACTCCAGCAATGACATTAATGACTCCCACACAGATGCTGCCACAGGTGCTGTACATAAACTTCTGGAGCTACAGCCCCATCGCATGTGGGCCGACCATGACAGGCAGGACTTCTTGCTCCATGTTGCATGGGTGCACATGGAATGATGACCAGTGGGGAAATGCCTTTTGGATGATCCAAGCCACATTCCAGGAGCTTCTTGACCAGCTACACCCACACCTGAAGAGGCATCATACATCTGCCCTTCCCCACAGAGACCCCACAGAGGCTATGTGGCAGGCCAGTAGGGGATGCTCCTGCACTGAGCTACCCACCTCATTGTACCCAACCACATTCCAGGCTCTGAGTGCCTTTCTGGGGGCACCTCACATCTTGCCAACCCCCTTCCTGGAGCACACATGCAAGCCTGGGGGTACCAATACCACCACCCAGGGTCTCGACTATTTCTAGGCACTGTAACCCCTGGGGTACACAGGCCTTGTAATCCTAGACAGTACTCGACCCACTGAAAAAATGTGGGGTACTTCCCTTAGTCTGAAACACAAATAGTAGTCTCCCCTAGTCAGCCGGACCAAGAGGACCCCAAGGTATAATCTAGGCCCTCTCCCAACAGGTCTCCCATTCTAAGTACAGAGGAGAACTTTAGTGATTATAAGGAGTAGGTCTGGAGTAGGGTACAGGGTACAGTAATATCAGAGAAATACCTTATAGCAAACAGGGTGGCTGGGGTAGCCTTTAATCACACATCTGAGTTACTACAAGCTATATATCTAGTTAGACCTCAAGTAGCTTACTCAAGTATCATCCAGAGGCTGAAAGAGCTTCCCTCTTGAGGTAGGTAGTCTGTAGTTTGTCCATGTGTTTCGAGAGAGAGAGAGAGAGAACTGTACATCTCTCTGTGTCTTCACCATGGCTGCTGACTCTCCTCCTGGGCAGTCTTTAACTTATATAGACCTTCTGACCTCACTCTGGGGTCCAATGAAGACTAGCTGAAGTTGGCTACAAGCCAATCAATTAGAAAAGCACCACTGGTTGCTGGGTAGACTGGCAGGGACTCCAGCCCCCTTTCCAGTCATGAGGTCCTTGCTTAGAACAATAAGAAGTTTAAACCCCCACCCAGGTGTGTGAGGCCAGTCATGTAAGCAAAGGGGCCTTTCACTTACTTCAGTAAACTGCTTAGCCACTAGAGGGATAGACAGGTGAGGAAGGAGAGGGGAGAAAAATAACAAAAACTAGTGAAGGAGACCTGGATGAGGCTGAGATGGCAGTCCTCCACAGGCTGACCATCACCCTCCTAAAGCTTGCCATGCCTGACAGCCTTGTTACATCAGCCACCTCTTCAGGGTGGGCAAAACAGCCTCTTGGGAGGCCATCCTGGAGGTCTGTATCACCCTCCAGGATATGTTGGGCCACACCTTGCTCCAGGCCAACCACCCCCCTGGAGGTGGTGGTGGGATTCTGCACCCTGGACGGGACACACATCCCCATCATCTGCCTACCCTGGGTGGACTGCCCATATAGCCAGTGGGGCTTCCATTCGGTCATGCTTTAAGCTTCTGTGGACCACCAGCGTACCTTCAAAAACATCAGTGCTGGGTGGGCTAGCAGCACCTGCAATGCCCATGTCTTCTAGAGCTCTCCCTTGTCAGCTCTGGTGGACAGTGGTTCTTTGCATCAAGTATTCCGGATCTCTAGCTGGGTGATGTGACTGTCCCACCTCTCCTCATAGGAGACCCCACCTACCCGCTCCTGCCCTGGCTCATGCAGTCAGCTCAACTCTCACCAAGCACATTTCACCAGGTGCCTGGGCAGTAGCTATGCACTGATGGAGTACACCTTCAGCTGTTTGAAGGAACACTGGCACACCCTCACCACTGACTTCAAGGTCACATAAGCCAACTTCCCCCTGGTCATTGTCATAGCCTGTGTGCTGTGAGGCCTGGGGGGAGCTCTTCCATGAGGCCTTGGTGGAGGATGCCCAGTGGGCAGAAGGTTCCTGGCAGTGGGAGCCCCAGCTGTGGTAGGAGTGACAGCAACAGGCACCCCCACCAAGGCCCTGGGTGAGCCACACACCCAGGAGTGGGGGACAGGTCAGCATGTGCCAGAGGCACTGACAGACCACCTGGGTGGCCGGCCATGGACCCCCAAACCTACTGCACACCCACACACCTACCCGCACACCTACCGCACACTCCCTGCAGACAGTTCTTCAGCAAAAGTCTTAATTTCCCTCCCCAAACAGAACCTGTCTTACCCTCCCCCCCACAACAGACTCCCTCTTCCTCCCCAAACACAGACCCCACCAATTACCCCACCGTCCACCACCAATAAAACACACTCTTCCAAGTGCAAACTATTTACATTGTGTTCTGTGTGCCCTTCCAGAGTTGGGGAAAGTGGGGTGGAGACACCTACAGAGCAGATCCCAGAGACAGGTGCCCATCACCCCAGCCTCTGGCTATACTACAATGAGCATGAACACTGTGGTGAGTCCGTTGGGCTTGCCTGAGATCAAGGGCAGCTGCTTCTTTGCCTGTGCTGCTGACCTCCCATCCTCTACCATGGGGACAGGGCCAGCAGAGCCTGTGGGCTCTGCTGGCCAAGTGTGGACAGTTCCTTCTCAGGGTCTGCATGGTACCTGGGTGAGTGGTAGGATGGAGTCCAGGTGTGGGGCCCAACTGCCAGAGGACTCAGCACAGGTGCAGGGGCAGGGGACCCATGCCAATGCAAGCACCACTGCACCTCAACCCATGCCCACTCAGGGGCTTGCTGCTGGGCAGTGGGCAACTACCAGAGGCAGGTGGGTCCAGGGCCAGAGGCAGGGTAGCAGGTGGTATGAAGGTAACTGCCAGGGTCAGGACGCTGTCCAGCACCCAGTGGTCCTTCTCCATAGCCTCCACTGCCCAGGCCACCATAGTGGCCTGCTACTCCTGCACCTCCAACTTCCTCTCAAGGAGGGTGATATGGCTCTTCTTGAGGGCAAGAAGCCTGTCTCTGAATGCCCAATCCTTGTGGGGCCTCTCTTGGTGACATGCAATATCCTCAGTATGCCAGCCCCATTCTTCCACCAGCTGCTCCTCCACCATGATGATCAGCTGGCACAGCATCAGGGTTTAGTCTTGCATCTGCTGCTGTCAGAGGCAGTGCATGCAAAGGGTGGAAGCTGAGGGTGCTGGTGTCCCCGATGGCACATCCCTAGTGCTGGCTGATGCCTTTCCCCTGTGTGCAGTGGCTTGATTTGCAGACCCAGGACAGAGTGGTTCTTTGTGAGAGTTTGCAGCATTTCAGAGATAACATGCACTATACCGGGGAGCTATGCACTGCCCAGCCTCAGGTTGGGGGTAGTACATGCACAGGTGCCCAGGGAATATGGTAAGTTGGCTGGCAGGCCCTGGCACAGGCAGCTGAGGGCTTGGTCTCTGTTCTCTCTATGAGGACAGGAAGCCTTCCATCCCAAGCCCCCACCTAGGCCAGGCTAAGGCTAGCTAGGCAGCTGCCAAGGCTACTCCAGACCCACTCCTACTTCAGCAGGTAATCTGCTCCCATGGTGCCAGGCCCACCCCACCCAGTTTGGAGGGTAAGGTGCTCCCATCTGACTGAGATGCAGAGAGGTGGCCTGAGGCACCCCCCCCCCCCACATGACCTGTGCCCTGAACATACCCTTGCTGAGAGTCACCCCCACCCCCCCAGTGCAACAAAGGGTGTCTGACCCACTATGCCCTGCTGCTGTTGATTGCCATGGTGCCTAAGGTGTGCCTGGCAACCTGGCAGAGAATCCTGAGATTTCATGGGGGTGGTAACCCCTGGCAAGCCCACACTTCCCTGCAACATGTTCCACCACTTAGAGGCGTACCTCTGCCTACACTAGGAGTGCCTGACTCCCACAGCCAATGAGGATTTGGCTGCTGCCATTGATGAGTTTCTCTGTATTTGGCAGACCTCTGGCTACCTAGCTGGGAGGGTTCTGACTGCTCAGTAAAGTTCTGAAGTGTCTCCTGCCTCTCTGCTTGATGTGGGGGGGGAATTCTGGGGGGCCAGGAGGGAGCTCAGCTAGGCAGGATGGGGAGTGGTGGCAGGGGCAGGGAGGGGAGAGAGCAGGGCCATTCCATCATGAGGGGTTCCTGGCTCCAGGTGTGCAGCCTGGAGATGGGTGGGAGAGCCCATGTGGGCCCAGGTGGCCATGTCACAACCTCACGACTGGAAAGGGCGCTGGAGTCCCTGCCAGTCTACCCAGCAACCAGTGATGCTTTTCTAATTGATTGGCTTGTAGCCAACTTCAGCTAGTCTTCATTGGACCCCAGAGTGAGGTCAGAAGGTCTATATAAGTTAAAGACTGCCCAGGAGGAGAGTCTGCAGCCATGGTGAAGACACAGAGAGATGCTCAGCTCTCTATCTCTCTCTCTTGAAACACATGGACACACTACGAACTACCTACCTCAAGAGGGAAGCTCTTTCAGCCTCTGGATGATACTTGAGTAAGCTACTTGAGGTCTAACTAGATATATAGCTTGTAGTAACTCAGATGTGTGATTAAAGGCTACCCCAGCCACCCTGTTTGCTATAAGGTATTTCTCTGATATTACTGTACCCTATACCCTACTCCAAACCTGCTCCTTATAATCACTAAAGTTCTCCTCTGTACCTAGAATGGGAGACTTGTTGGGAGAGGGCCTAGATTACACCTTGGGGTCCCCTTGGTCCGGCTGACTAGGGGAAACCACTATTTGTGTTTCAGACTAAGGGAAGTACCCCACATTTTTGCAGTGGCTTGAGTACCCTCTAGGACTACAAGGCCCATGTACCCCAGGGGTCACAATGCCTAGAAATAGTCGAGACCCTGGGTGGTGGTATCGGTACCCCCAGGCTTGCATGTGTGCAATCTCCCCTGCCCCAGCCCCCCCCAGCGCTTACCAGATGGGTGTGGCAGGCATTCCTGGTACCCCGAATCTGTCCCTGTAGGTGCTGATGAGGTGTGGCTCCTGCCCATGTCCCAGGGTGCAGGGCCACAGAGCCTGGCTGCCTGGTCAGTGGCCTCCTTTGAGTAGGAGCTGGAGTTCATCATGGCAGCAGGTACCATTCCTGGGTTGTTCTCCTGAGTGGGGCTGTGCACCCAGTGCTGGTGTGGCAGTTGCTGGGCCAGGCTCCTGGAGTTGCTGGACAAGGCTGGGGAGAGGGAGCACAATGGGACCTGTACCTGGTACCCCAAGGGGCCCTCCCCACAGAAGAATCATTGTTGCCAGGCCATGGCAAATGATCTGGGAGTCTACCCATGGTGGAGAAGATGGCACAGTTGCATCCAGGGTCCCAGGGAGTAAGGATGCAGTTCAGCTGCCCCATAAAGGGCAAGGTACTGCAGGCAGCCCTGGACCAGAATTTGTGGTCAGTGACAGGGACCCACTGCACCCCCAGTGCCTTGACCTTTATGAAGTACTGCCACACTGACTACTGGTACCCACATTCCTGCATGCGGCCTGCTAGGGCCTCATAGATGTAGGTGTTGCAGCACCCACCCCAGAAAAACTCACTCTGCACCTTGACATCACCCTGCAGTGCAATCAAGGGCATGGTTTTGTCCTGGAACCAGCTGGGGCCCCGGGATGCTGTGTGCAGTGTCAGTGAGAATGCCATCATGACTCCTTTGATGGCTCTCAGGGGCTCCACCTGAGACACTGGGTGCAGCTGGGCCTAGGCACGTGTCTACAGTACAGGGGCATGTGGGAGGCAACTGGGGGCTCCAGTGGCCATTGCCAGGGTCCGTGAGCCTGCTGCAGCTGGCATGGGAGCCAATGCTATGGGAGAGGAAGGCAGCAGGTGGCACAGGCCCAGGGGCACACCAAGGGTTCAAAGGCCAGGCTGGGGCAGGAAAAGAACTGTCCCAGCCCTGGGGCTGGAGAGACTCAGAGACCTATGCATCTGTGCTAAGCCTGCATGTGGCCTCCTGGTGGTGGGGTAAATGACTGGGAGCATTTACTCCTGGCCAGCGTCTACATATGCACTACTGTGCAGTACCTACTGTATTTGCAGATAGTCAATTAACCTCACAGTAGGCTAATTTACTGTGCAGTAACTGCCTGCATGTGTAGATGGTGATGCTTTACTATGTAGCAAATTAGTCTACTGCTCAGTAAAGTGTCTCATGTAGCCACACCCCTGGGAGTCAAAAACCCCAGCAGGTAGAACCAGAGAAAGGTTGGGAAAAGCATCAGAATGGAAAACTGCTGGGCTATGTAGAGGGCAAGCCCACATGGGAAATCTGGAGTCACAGAGGACCCCTTCTCAGCTTCCAGGGTAACAAGGTTTCTGTTTACTTGCTTTATTTGTGAAAAGACTCTATTTATCACTGGGGCTCACTGGGCATGTCTACACACTCATTAATGTGTATTGCCTACTGTGCCTTAAATTTAGTAAATGTATAATTAAGTACTAAATAAATGTTCAATAGACTGTTGTACTGCTCATTAGCATGACTGCACACTTTTTGTGTAATGCTTAATATACGGCAATATTAATAATATTGCACAGTAGTGTATTAGCATGGTTTTGCGATGTGAACTAATGCACAGTAGAATTAGTCTAGTACACATTAAGCATCTGATGTAGGACATGCCCACTGAGAGCCACCTCAGGGAGCAAAAGCCAGGCAGTTTAAAAGACTGTTTATTACTAGGATTCACTGGAAGATGGGTCAGGGAAGAAAAGCCTTAGTGAAGAAACCATGAAGTGACAACCCACTACAGGATGACAGTACACATCTCCAGAGTGAAGATCTTGAGAGCTGGAGAGTGCCTTCAGAAATAAACTCTGGGAGTTGAGACCATACAGAGGGGTGAGACTTTCCACAGATCTCTGCCCTTTGCCAGCATTCTACTGCCATAATAACTAGACAGTAGGTGGAAGCCAGGGGAGAAGGAGAAAGGAGACAATAGGAAATAGCATTTCCTTGAAGAGGGGGAGGAAGGGAGGAGAAGAGGGGCTGGGAAAATCATTGTACAAACAGCCACGAGGGCTGGAATGGACTAGCACCTTAGGTGGGGGAGATGCTTTAGAGTAGTGGAGAACAACTTTTCTGGCAGATGTGCCACAAATTAGCCCAGAAACCGCTCTGGCTGTGTCTACATGAGACACTAAGTGCACTAAATGCATAATAGATTAATTCTACTCAGCATTACCACATCATGGCAAAAGCCATGCTATTCTGTTACTTAGCAGTAGAATTAGTCTACTGAGCATTAGCATCACTTAAAAGGTGCATGCCTGTGCTCCTGCATAGTAACTCTGGTTACTGTGCATTTAGTTAGTTCCTGTTATTACAGGTACTGAAGTGAATGCGTAGTAACAATGGCACATTAATACATATGTAGACATGCCCTCCGAGTGCCACTTTGAGACCTTTCCCCTACCCAGTCTGCTGCTCTGTTTTCTCCTTCCTGCCCTATCTGCTGCTGTACTGCCTGTCCACTCCCTGATCTGCCTTATACCATACACAAAGGGAGCGTCTACATGTGATGCTACATCACCATAGTAATGTGCTGTCGTTACATATCATCCATGGTCACAAACCATGATTCTGCAGCTATGTCACTGTAGCAATATGCTCCCTCATTATAGTGCATTGCTATGGCAATGTAGCAGCTAAAAATAGCAGCCCAGTATGGGCTGTTACTGCACAGTCATTTAGTAGCTTTCCTCTGGCAGCTGTATCTGCAACTGAGCAGTAGGGCTGTGCAAAGCTTTGGATCATGATTCGGATTTGAAGATGATTCAGATGATTCAGAGGCCAAATCTATGAATCTGAATTGAATTGTGGGAAGCTTTAGGCTTTCAAATCAAATTGGAGCTTCCAAATCAATTGGGAAAAGATTCAGAGATTTGGCCATATGGTATAATGGGGAATCAATGAAATATCTATAACTTTGTTGTTTTTTGCTGATTCATATGAAATTTGCAGGGGTGGTAGCCTCTGCTGAGAGCATGACACATGCCAAGTTTCAAGTTGATAGGTGCAGAGGTTCCTGGGAAACTGCACCCCAAATTTCTGAAAGCAAAACTCATGTAACATGTATGTGTTAAGCCACAGTGGAGTGAAAACTGCAGGGATGGTAGCTCTTACAGATACCACAAAGCTTGCCATGTTTCAAGCAGATAAAAGCAGGGGGTTTGGGGAAACTGCACCCCAAATTCTTGAAAGCAAAACTCATGTCACGTGTGTATTAATCCACAGTGGGGTGAAAACTGTAGAAATGGTAGCCCCTTCTGTGGCCACAAAGTCTACCAAGTTTCAAGGAGATAGGTGCAGGGGTTTGGAGGAAACTGCACCTCAAGCTGCTTACAAGCAAAACCCGTGACCTGGGTGACACTGTGTTAAGGCACAGCAGGATGAAAGCTGCAGGCCTGCTAGCCCCTGCTGAGACCCCAAAGCCTGCCAGATGTTGTCAAGGAGATAGGTACAGGAGCTTCTGGGTTCTAGGCCCCTGCACCTCAAGCTGCTGACAGGCAAAACCTGTCATGGTTGCTTGTGCAACTGTGTCTGTCTTGGGGGAGCGGGGGGCAGGTAGGAACTACTGCAGGCCTGGATGCTAAGCTACTGTGTTACCAATCAATCATGATTCACTCAGGGTCCAGCTCAATACACAGTAGCTAGCTAATGTAATGAGTTAACAAGCAAGAATTAACACCTGCAAAACCACCGACTAAGGAGAGGAAAGAATCAATAGAGACAATCACAGACAGAGACAGTCAATTGCACAAGCACGCATGTCATGAGTTTTGTCTGTCAGCAGCTAGAGGTGAAGGGCCCCAGAACCCCTGCACCTATTTCCTTGACAGCTGGCAGGCTTGGCAGCTTACACCACCCCCTGTGATGTAACACATACACGTGAGATGAGTTTTGCTTTCAAGAATTTGGGGCGCAGTTTCCCTCAAACCCCTGCACCTATCTCTTTGACACTTGGTAGACTTCATGTTCTCAGCAGAGGCTACCACCCCTGCAAGTTTCTTTGAAATTGGACAAAAAACCCCAAAGTTATTGATATTTTATTGATTCCCCATTATGCCCTATGGCCAAATCTCTGAATCAGCTCCAAAGCTTCAGAGCCAATTTGGCCAAATTGAAGCAGGAAACTGATTCAGAGGTCCAAATCAAATCACTGGCATCCAAATCATCCGAATCCAAACCCAAATCGAATAGTTCCCTATTTGCACAGACCTACTGAGCAGCCCTTTTTAGAATACCCTCTGCTCACCCTGATGGGGAGGGGGCTAGAAAAGGTGCCCCAAAAATAGGCCATCCCATGTCTCCTGGCTGGGAAACTGCACCCAGCATGATTACTATTCCTGCAGCTGAAATAAGAAAAAGCTAAACTTTGGAACCTGGAATGTGAGAATGCTCATTGACACCCCAAAGAGCAATCACCTGGAAAGACAAACTGTCACCGTGGCTCGGTAGTTAGCAAGGCATAACACTGACATCACTGCTCTCAGCAAAACCTGGCTCACCGGGGAGAGACATCTGAGGGAGGTCAGTGGAGGGTACACCCCCTTCTGAAAAAGGGAAACCAAACAGCAGCCCCCATATCCATGGAGTCGATTTCGCCATCAGGAAGAAGATCACTGACGTGCTTCCTAAACTCCCCTCAGGTGTCAATGAAAGGCTGATGACCCTTCACCAGCACCTCAGCTGAAACCAGTGTGCCACTGTCATCAGCACATATGCTCCAACTCTGGATTCTGATGAGGAAGTCAAAGAAAGGTTCTACTCAGCTCCCCAATGCCCCTAAAGGCACTGCCCTGTGTCCTCCCACTGGAGGGGCATGTACCCTCCCCCAACACCCTACTGCAGCCCCAGCACCCGGCCACTTTCCCCCTGTTCTGGCAGGAACCTGCCCCCCTCCAACACCTATCCCCTCCACACACCCCTGCCACTCCCTCTCCCCCCCCACACACACAGCCCCATGGATAATCCCCAAGCCCTGGCTCTCCAACCCTTACCCTGCATAGACTTATCTGCACCCAGCTCCTGGGGCTGCTCAGACCACCCTGCCTGGCTACATGCTGGCCAGGTGCATGTGCAGATGCACATGGCGCCCCCTACCTCCAGTCACCCCAAGTAGCTCCTTGTAGGCTGGAAGGTTGCCAGCCTGCAAGGGGAAACCCATGCTTTCCCGGATTTATTTGTGACTGTTCATGGCCCTTTCAAATATTCTTGCAACTCACTTTTGGGTCACAACCTACAGGTTGAGAAACACTGCTTTAAAGTACAAGTTTACTTTCTATCTCACCATTACTCTGGGTGAAATTCCTTTGAATCCAGACAAAAAAGGTACAAAGGGTTTACTGTACAGCTCCCTGGCACCCATAGAACATGCTGCAGAATATGAACTAAAGGGCCAGAAGCTATCTAGAAAAGAGACAACTGCTTTTATTAAGTGCTAAATGAAACAGGCAGGCTGAAGTGCTAATCCCAGTTGGGACCAATTCAATACCAAGTTAACCTGCCAAGACTCCCCCAGTAGGCAACTGAATGGATCTGAAGGAATAATTAGCAGTAAAGCATCTCAGCAAGCTTTTCTTCTGGTGAAGAAACTATCAATTTATTACAATTCCTTCACATTTATCCCTTTCTTGAACAAATTCTAAAATCCGTTTAAATGTTTGTGACCCTGGAGATTGCAAATATACCAAATATTTATATTGATTGCTAATACACTAAATCCAAGGTGGTACTCAGTGATTGGCCAGATAAATCACATGGCAGTGTTTCTGTTCCCAGGCTGGATAAGAACACAAACATCTGTGGTGCCAATATTGAGATTTTCTTTCTGCAAACATTTGTCCCAGAAAACCAGTTTGCAGCAATTATGGAAAGTGAGTTCAGAAGAAAATAGACAAAGTAAATTCAGGATAGCTGAAAGAATATTTCCAATGGTTCTTTTATATTTTTTATTCAGCTCTGGCACAGGAAGAAAAGGTGCTTTAGCAATGAAACACATGCAAGAAGCATTACATCATCAGAATGAACTGCCATTGGCTGATCAGCAACCTTGCAGAGAGGATACTGTTTCTTAGCAACTCCTGGGAGCTGACAAACCTGTTTGTGGGTGTCACATATATCAGCATCATCAGGTACAATGTAAAACTGATCCTCTCTTGTCATGCTATCCTGTTCAGCTAGAAGGGGATCTACAGCTGACGGTTGGACCATTACAGACCCCAGGCTCTGCCAAGTACTAGAAATGTGCCTACCATTTTGCACATTTCTTCCCCCTAGTATGGCCCTGCAAAATGGCTCCATCCTCTATCTCACCTTCAGTTAAAATCTTCAGTTAAATGCTTGTAGTCAAATATAAATGCTGCTTTGGGGCAAAACAAAGACAACTTATGCACCCTGGGATACCCTGGTGTCAATCAGTCTGATTCTAGCAAAGGGCGGGTGAGATACTGTTCCTTCCAGCTCCTAGCACAGAGCAATTAGAACCATGCCTGGTAGGACAACACATCCAACTTCCCTGATCAACTAGCCAAAGGTCAGACCTCATAAAACAAAATAAGCTATAGAGAGGGGGATTACAATGCAGTTTCAGGGGCAGATGAAAGCACATCCTCCATGCTAGAAGGCAGGGTCTGGTATGCAGGGAACTGGCAGGCCTGACCCAGTGACATCCCCTGGTCACTGCTGCTTTGGAGAGAGATTATTTTTAAATGGAAATAATACCAATCTTAATTACAGTCTGTATCTTAATAAAGTGAATAACACAGCTTCCCCCTGTCTCATACAGACGTTGCCCACCCTCTGGGCAGCAAGATGGAGCCTGTACTGTCAAGCTCTCAATTCCTGGGAATGTGGTTCCTGGTGTATTGCATTGCAAACCTAGTAATACTGTTCCAAACACAGTAATGGGGAAGGTCAGTAGCACGGGCAACTTTCAGCAAAGGAATGCTGCTCTCCTTTCTTGCTACTTCTCATAGTTCCCTGCACATTTTACCAGTTCTGCAGTGAAGACAAGGGAAGAGCTACTGTGATAGCACAGATTGCAAGAGCCAGCTTGAGTCTATGTAACCCTTCAAGTGGATGCCTGTCTTTGCCTATCCCAGATTGTCAGAAACCCTGTTCTGATCCCTACAGAGCATCAGAAGTTAGTGCCTGCCAACACATAATATAGCTATCATTTTAGAGTAAACAAGTAGTACTGGCCATCAGTCAAGAGAATGGATCAATATCTGGCTGGGAGCACTGCAGGCCAGGTGCCAATCAGTGTCACAGAAGAATTTTGCAGTACCAGTACTCCACAGCTGCTGTCACTTACAGGGCTTCAAAGAGGAAGGAGTTACTGAGAGTAAGGGCTCTCTGTACTGCTGTGGATAATGGGCTTGTCCTGTACTTTATTCTCTCCTCACAGCATTTGCCCTCAACAAACCTAGCTGCGGCAACCAGTCACATGCTGTGCCATTCCTGTCTCAAGGGTGCCAATGCAATGCGTGCTCTGCTGGCCATGCTAAAGAATTGGAATCCCAGTTCTCACTCAAATCCCTCCTCAAAGTTGTCACAATACTTTTGGCCTAGGTCTGTGCTACCATTACTGCCCATGTTTCCCAGCACTGCTACTGCTTCTCAGCATCTGATTTTGATGTTGCTGCTCTGCAGGGAAAGGGCATGCCATTGCCTTGAGCCAAGTACAGTACAAATATCTTACTGAGGAATAAACAAATATATAACAGGGCTAAAAGTTCCTGAAAAGGGCAGTCCATTAAACCAATCACTATTTAGGACTCTTATAGGGTGTTGTCAGAGCTTCCTCTAGGGGAAACAAGAAGCAGCCACACCTCCCACTATAAAAATCTAGGTTGCACCCAAATCTCTGTCAGCAAGAGAAAGAGGGGGCAGAAGGAACAGGAAAAGAGGGATAGAAAAGAAGGGACAAACAGGAAGAAGGAAAAAAAGGAGGAGGTAATAAAAGAATACTGACTGGATTATGTTAAGTAAGGTCTTAACAGAGATTTTTTTATTCTTATGCCACCACCCGGACTAGCTTTTATAACCCCTATATCCTCCAGTGTGTTACCTGCTTTGTTTATCCCTTTTGACCTCTTCAACCCACCTTCACCTCTTCAGCAATACTCCCTTCCCATGGCCTTTCCTTCTTCCCCTATCTTTTGTATTTGTTTATATTTAGTACCCCTACTCTCTGCAAGTCCATTCATAGCATCTGGTGAAGTAGACAGTTGTCTAAAAAGTTTTTACCTCTCTGAATAAGTTAGTTTCTAAGGTGCCACCCTGTCCTGCCTTCTGCCTGAAAAAGGGTGAGACAGGGATATGAGGATTTTTCAGAGGAGGCAGTTGCTCCCTGAGGGGAGAAATGCCTTGGGACTGTAGCTTTTGAGTTGCTCAGAACTTGAACCTGGGTTTGCATGAGCAGCACATCAGCATCTAAACCAGAGAAGGGAATACAGGAATTTCCAAGTCTTTTCTTGCAGGCCAAGGACATCCATCTTCACCTGTAGTCAGGAATTTGTGAAGCAGTTTGTGGAAGTGATGGAGATGGGAGTGATATCACTGAGAGGGGGCAGCTTCTGAGCAGCTATGAGATCCCTGGAAAAGAGCCATGATTGAGCTGCATTTACCAAAACCTCTGACATGCACTGTGCTTGCACAGCAGCAGCACTGGAAAGAGAGAGGCAGTGCTTGATAAAGAATATAGGAAAGGAAGACAGAAAAACTAATCAAGGATGATTGAGGAAGAGAAGAGTGAAAGATTGAGGTAAAGTGATGAAGAATATATATCAGAGACAGAAAACTAATAAAGAATAATAGAAGCCCCAAACCACTGCAGCATATGTATACCCATTCCTGCACATGCATATAAATATACTGCACCCATGCGCTTCGTCACACACACCCCTACACAGCTCCACTACACACAACCATCCCTGCAGTACACACTTTCATGCATCCAAAGTGCGTGCACACACACACACACACACACACACAGAGATATAAATACATGCACATTCTATTCCAAACAAAATTTCTTATGCATGTGTAATATTCCTGCCTATCCAGGGAAGCATGGCAGGTGCTGTCTGGTAAAACAGACAGGTGCTGAATGTCCATGCGTAAATAAGGGTGCTGGATATGTACATTTTTAGATGCTGTATCTTTTGGTGCTGCAAGAAAACTCATGGGGGCACTACATGTATACACTACCGGCAGAGGTATAGCAGGGCAGGGCAGCTCTGCACACAAAACAGCACCAGCTGCCATAACACCAACGGGCCTTTGTCCCAACACCACTGGGAGCACATCTACATGTAAAATGACATAAACACAATAAATTCTGATACAATATGAGCTGGAGTTTATTGCTCCCATGTGCAGCATTTATATGTGTGCCTGGGACTGAAGCATATTGACCCAGAGTGATGCAACCCTAGCTGGCAGGGGGCATGATGGGGGTTTAGCCTGCCAGCACCAAACTGCTCCTCCCTGGCTCAATATGCTGCAGAAGGGCTGGCTGAGACACGAAGATGCTACAATGCAGGGCAAGCTGGCAGGCAGCCCCACAGTGTAGCTCCCTCATGCCTCAGCCAGCCCTGGTCACTGTCTACACATGTGTTGTAGTGGAATAAATAACTCCACTGTAGAATAGTACCTGTGTTGGGCAGTAGAATCATAGAGTCACAGAAGTCGGGTCGGAAGGGACTTGTAGATCTTCAAGTCCGACCCCCTGCCAGGGCAGCAGAAAAAACTGGGCTCAAATGATCCCAGCTAGGTAGACGTCAAGCCTCCTCTTAAAGACCCCCAGGGTAGGAGCCAGCACCACTTCCCTTGGAAGTTGGTTCCAGATCCTAGCCGCCCTGACTGTGAAGTAGTTCTTATGGATGTCTAATCTAAACCTACTCTCCAACAACTTGTGGCTGTTATTCCTTGTTATGTTATGGGGGCACTAGGGGAAACAAGGTCTCTCCCAAAACCTTCTGGTGCCCCCTAGTGAGTTTATAGATGGTCACCAGGTCCCCCCTCAGCCTTCGCTTGTAAAGGCTGAACAGGTTCAGGTCCCGCAGTCTCTCATTGTAGGGTCTGCCCTGTTGTCCCCAGATCATTCGGATGGCCCTCCTCTGGACCCGCTCCATGTTGTCCACAGCCCTCTTGAAGTGGGGTGCACAGAACTGGACACAGTACTCCAGCTGCGGCCTGGCCAGTGTTGCATAGAGGGGGAGGATCACCTCCTTGGCCCTGCTAGAGATGCATCTGTGGATGCACGACAAGGTCCAGTTAGCCCTGCCAACCGTGACCTCGCATTGTCGGCCCATGTTCATCTTGGAGTCAATAATGACTCCAAGATCCCTTTCTGTTTCCGTGCTCTCAAGAAGGGAGTTTCCCATCTTATAAGTGTGCTGCTGGTTACTACAGCCCAAGTGCAGCACCCTGCACTTGTCATTGTTGAGGCGCATCCTGTTTTTGTTAGCCCACCCCTGTAACCTATCCAAGTCTTCCTGCAGTCTTTCCCTCCCTACTAGTGTGCTCACCTCACCCCAAATTTTGGTATCATCAGCAAATTTAAACAGGTTGCTTTTCACCCCGTTGTCCAAATCACTGATAAAGAAATTAAACAGCACGGGGCCACTTCTCCCCAGGTCAAATATGACCCGTCCACCACCACCCTCTGAGTGCAACCCTTCAGCCAATCTGCAATCCATCTGACTGTGTAGGCATCAATGCCACAGTCGCCAAATTTTTTAATGAGGATGGGGTGGGAGACGGTGTCAAGTCCAGAAAGACTACCTCCATGGCAACACCTGCATCCAATGCTTTTGTGTACTATCCCATGGCAGATTTAATTTGTTTACTCCAGCCTAATAGCAACGCTCATGTAGATGGGGTTGCCTTATTGTGAAGCTAATTAGGCCTCCTCAGTAAGCATCACACGTAGATGCACCCTGGAACTTTAAAGTACCCTGCACTGGTTGGCTGGCTGACAACACTGCTGTGCCACATGCCTCTTACCAGCCCTGCTCTCTGGAGGTCTTCTGCAGCCCTGCTTTCACATTTTCCCAAAATCTCTGGGGCTAGGGACAGACATTACACATACACTGGTTTAAGTGATCAGAAACTGGTTTAAACCTGTAACAGATGTTCAGTGCACATAAACCAGTTTGAAAACGGCTGATAACGGTTTAAGATAAACATGGTTGAATGTAGTATCAGACTTAACTGATTTGGCTCAAACTGGTTTATGCAATGTCTGTCCCTTCCTGATGTAAGATAAACCAGACACCCCCAGAATCCCAGCATGCTCTCTGGGCTGGACAGGGCTCTCATCTCCACAGCAGGGCTGGCCCCACCCCTCTGTTCCCTGGCTGGATCTCTAGCAGAGACTTGCAGGCACAACAGGATCTGCCTGGCTCCCCCCACCCTATCTCCACCCTCACTGCTCACTGCCCCACCCTATCTCCACCCTCACTGCTCACTGCTCAAGCAGGAAATTCCTCCCTCCCTTCCATCTCCCACAGCAGGGACCCCAGCCCCATGGACCCTAAGGCATGTGGTATGCTAGCTAATGCAGATGTGTATGTGTCTCCAGTTTCACTGGGACAGGTAGATACAACAGTGATTGCTTAGGGCTGTTTGGAGTTAACCAACAGGTCAGCTGGTAAGCTGTTCAAGAAGAGTTTGAAGTAATGGAGAGAGGCTATTGTTTTGCAGATCAAGTGATAAACAGTTATCAGCTCACTTATCAGTTTGCTGCAGAAAGTATATAGAAGTGGAGACTGAAAAGCTCCATATCATCAACAGATGCATTTGCTGGAGAACTATACCTTTTTTACTACAAAAAGCACAGATTTTAAAAAACAATCCAGTGGATTAAAGTCCAGTGAAGAGCAAGATACATTAGTGAGTTGATATTTAATTACCATTATTAAATATAGAATATAAAACATGTCCATATATAATACCCCCTCCCCTTTTTTTTAAAAGGCATGTATCCTGTTTTTGCATTTTGAAAGGGTGGTCACCCTACACTGCTGCCAGGTTTTCTCCAAAGCTTCAGATTTTAGTGAAAAACAGTTGCTTTTTATCAGATCATCTCCACTCTAAATCAACTCTTTTTTCCCTCCAGTCCCCATCCCAAACCCACTGCTGACTCACAGGGCATGTATGTATCTCTTTCTCAATCTGTTTAAGGAGTATGGCACGTTCTGGAGAGCTGTCGACTTGAGGGCAGCATGCCTGGTACTGTTCAGCATAGCAGACTGGTGGCACCCTCCATATGGACTATACACAAAGAACCACTAAGGACAGACGAGTGCCTTCTCTGTATCTACAACACAAGCAGCTGCACAACTTTTTATATGAATCAGTTTGGACTGATGGGCTCATACAAGGAACAGCTACTGCCTTTGCCTCCACACACGCACTGCAATGTTCCTTATAACCAGGAATCCAGGTTTTCTGTTTGTTGTGGAAAAAATGCAGCAAAATGTGGATTTTCTCCTTTAAAGGAAAAAAATGCAGATTATCTTCTTTAAAGGAGAAAAACCCAGGAAACCATGGGTTTCCCCTTGCAGGCTGGTAGAGTTCCAGACTACAAGGGGCTGCTTTGGGTTGGGGGGAGTGGGATGCAAGGATCAAGGGGCTTCACATGCATATGTGCAGCCAAGCAGTGTGGTAGAAAGCAGTTCCTGCAGCTCCCTCCAAGTTAATCCATGGGGGGGGGGCGGTCACAGAAGACATGTGGGGGTGGCTGGGAGGGGCATAGGTGATACATTAGGGTGGTTGGGGGGCACATGCCCCCAGACTCACAGCAGGGCATGTGGTGCAGGGCTGCAGCCTGGCCAGACCAGCTCTGGGCAGAAGCCACCTCTGGGCCAGCAGGCTGGACCAAGCCCAGGAGGCAGAGCCACACCATCATGGGCTCCAAGTTAAGGCACAGTGGCAGTGATGGCATGGAGTTGTGCCCCACCCCCCACCCCCACTGCTGACAGGTGGGCAGGCAACACTTCACCTTGGTGGCCATGCTAACACAGCACTCCCTCCTATGCTGGGTCCCTCCTGCTGAGTGTAAATCTGCTTCCCCCATCCCCCTGATGCATCACATGTGCCCCCCTTACCCTATCACACATTGCCTCTGCCTACACCTCCCTTCCCCATGCACCCACACCACTGTCCACATACCCACCCCATTTCTCACACACTGGGGGGCTGGGGGCAGGGGACAGTGGGTCAGGAGCAAGGGGCATCAGCAGTGCTGGTGGGGGTGGGGGACTGTGGGTCAGGAGTAAGGGGAATTAGCAGGGCCAGGAGGTTGTGGGTTGGGAATGAAGGGAAGAAGCAGGGCTGGAGAGCGTGGGGGACTGTGGATTGAGAGTGAGGGGCAATGGCATGGGCAGGGGCAGGGCACCATCATATCAGGGCTATTCAGCACCACAAAGCAGTGGGGGGACAGCCACAGCCAGACCTGCATCTTGGTGAGCAAATGGGGCAGGGAGGTGTTGTAAGGCCTAGGCCCCT
Source organism: Crocodylus siamensis (assembly GCF_052110815.1). NCBI lineage: Eukaryota > Metazoa > Chordata > Crocodylia > Crocodylidae > Crocodylus > Crocodylus siamensis. The sequence continues at coordinate 39,742,984 of NC_143404.1, read as the reverse complement.
TACAACCTGACATCCTTCTAATGGGTGATAACAGGGTGAGGACCTAGGCGAATGTCACTCAGATGTTTTGGGATTGCCTTCTCACCTGCCATGACTTTAATGATTTCTTTTGTTGAGAGGCAGTTTCCTTCTTACAAGCGCCACCCTATCCCAAAAACCTTGGCTTCTTCATGGGGCTCTGCCTCCCCTGCACTCCACCCTAACTACTTCCTTGAAGTTAGCCAGATCTTTTAAACCCATGATGAGTGACAGCAAGGGGACATGAGACTCACTTGAACCCCCCCAAGCTACTCCTCTGCAGTGTTTCTGTGTCTGGACTCATCGCAACTCCTGTTATTCATGCAAAATACATAGCAGCATCCTTGCTCCCTCCAGGCCTGCAATTCTAATCCTAGTGTTCCCCAACCCCTTAGGCCCTTCCTGGCTCAGCTCAGACACCGAGGCCTCAAAGGCTGGTAGTTCCCAGTGTACATAGCAAAACCCAAAACAAACAAGAATCCAATTCAAAACAAATAGTCCAGTAACCCAGAGCCTATCTCTGGATCCAGGCCCATTCTGCCCCTGGATATGGGTCTTTCCAAGGCTTAGTTAGTGCCCTTTGTCCATAAAGCCATCCTAAGTCTCACCCTTGTTGCTTGGGTCACTGTCCCCTTCATGGAAGACCAACCCATTCTGGGATGTTCCCTATTAATAGCTGACTAATCCCTATGGGTCAGGCTTTCTATACTTTTTGGCATGGAGGGAACAAACCCAATTCTCCAGTTCTTTTTCCTACTTGCCCCTTCCCAAATCATACATTCATAGATTGTAAGGCCAGAAGGGACCTCAGAAGATAATCGGGTCCAGTCCCCTACACCAAGCAGGAAAGATAACGGGGGGTGGGGTGTCAGGTGAACCCTGCAAGCTGACTGTCTAGTCTCCTCTTGAAGATTTCCAGGGTAGATGATTGCACCACCTCTGGAGGGAGCTTATTACACAGTCTGGAGACCCTGATTGTGAAGAAGTTTTTTCCTAATGTTGAGCCTGAATTGATCTTCCAAGAGTTTGTGGCCATTACTCCTGGTTTTCCTTTCGAGTGCCCTGGTGAACAGTTGCTCACTGAGCCCTTGATGTATTCCCCTAGTGTAGTGGTAAGCTGCTACCAAGTCCCCTCTCAGCCTTCTTTTCCTCAGGATGAAGAGTCCCAGATCACTCAGCCTTTCCTCATATGGCTTGCCTTTTAAGACTCTGATCATACAGGTGGCACTTCTTTGGACTCTCTCAAGCTTGTCCATGTCCTTGTTAAAGTGTGGTGCCCAGAACTGGATGCAGTACTCCAGCTGTCATCTCACCAGTGCTGAGTAGACTGGAAGAATCACCTTCGTGGTTTTGCTAGAGATGCATCGATGCAGATTCATGTTCATACTGTGGTCTATTATTACCCCTGGGTCCCTTTCATTTGTAGTGCTAGTCAGTTTGGTGCCGCCAAGCCTGTAGGTGTGTTGGGGCTTGCTCATCCCAAGGTGAAGCACTTTACATTTCTCAACATTAAACTTCATCAGATTCTGATCCGCCCAACTTGCTAGCTTGTCTAGGTCTGTGTGTAACTGTAGCCTATCTTCAAGCATGACCATGCTTCCCTGTAACTTGGCGTCATCCCTGAACCTGGCCAGTGAGCTCTTCATCCCCACATCTAAATCATCATTAACAACTACTTCTGACCTTATTCTTCTTTGTAGGGCTTGGCCCCTCGAGTCTTGTTGGTCACACCAGAGAAGGGGATTCTCTGTGATGGTTTCACACAACAATCCTCTGATCACCTGCACATCTGTTCAGCTACTCTCCTCTGCAGCCAGTTGGATGTGCTTCCTAGGAGTCCAGTCAGTGTTTTGTCATCCTCCACGCTCTGGACCTCTCCAGCTGGCCCCTCTCCAGAGCCAGAAGTAGCTTCCCTGGTCCACTGTTTACCAGTCTGGAGGAAGCAGCTACTCCAGAAGTGCTGCCCAGAACCCTACTTCCTGATGCTGTTCTCTACCGCCACTGAGGTAAGTGACCGGGACAGGGCAGGGAGGGGTGTTATCTCGGGGCCTCTCTCTCTCTCCTATCTCTTTCTCCCCCTTTTACATGTAGCTCTGATTTTCTGTTATAAAAAACCAAAATCAAATGCCAAAATGTATAGGTACCTAGAATTAATTTTATTATAATGATTGAGGCATTGGTAGGCTTCCAAATTGCTTTAAAATTGTAACTATAGCAATAAAACACTGTGTTCAGCTGAAACCTATATTGTATATAGGTGCATTTTAGGGTTATTAATCAGCAAATTTTGGATTTTCATCAGTTTTGCATTTTTAAATAGAGAAAACCAGGATCTCTGGACTTGGTGGGGAGCAAAGAGAAGATGTTTTCACAAGGGAGGCTGGTGGAGTGGTGATACCCCTCCAGTGGCAGATGGTGCCCCTGTGTAGAGATGGGCAGGGGGGTGATGTTAGCAAAAATCTGTGTTTCTATTTCATTCACCCCCCTACTCGGTTTGTCTGGGAACTCAATGCACTCTTCACCTCCTGCTCCCTTGCAAACTCCAATGAGCCTTGTGGGCTGCTTGCTTAAACAAGAAATGACAGACTAAATGGAGGATTAAATCTGGAGAAGTGTCTTGCTTGCATTTATCTGCTGCTATCTCCACTGACCCCTGGCCTCCATAAACTCCCCAATATTGTCCAGCTGAAAACACAGATACCTGTGATTAAGTACAATCATTTTCAAATCTGAGTGCCCTGTGTCCCAGTTTGCCTCTCCGTCCTCAGAGCCAGTGTTCAAGGCCTTGATAGTATATTGGTCAAGGGGTGAACATCTTGTCTGAGCTGCAAGGGCCAGGAAAAGCAGTGTGTGCTTCCAGCGCAGCAGACAGTGTGTTATTCTCAAAAGACCAAAGAGTTCAACGTATAGAATGATAAAGCTTGTTTATTCAGACAGCCTTCTTGGCCTACTGATCTGCTGTTCCCTCTGGTTCCCTCCTGCAGTCCCAGGGCCAATGTAACAACTTATACATAACACTCTTAAAGGTATCTGCACATCTTCCCCCTTTCCATGGAATATATCCCCATGTAATACTAACATCTGAAGCTTAGTTCACCCAATTGTTAAACCACATTTTAACAGATCTCTGTTAGTCTTTGTGTTGGCTTTTTAGCTCTAAGTGATCTTCTCAGTTTCATTCTCAATCCTTATTGGTTCAGTACTTGTTTGGTTTCCTTGTTCAGATGTCTCTACTTCTGTGTCATTTTTAATCTCCTCTGTCATATTGCTTTCTTGTTATCTCTGTTTTCTTCGGTGAATCTCAGAGTGCTGCTGTTTTTTCCCTTTTACAAGCTGCACATATCATTTGTTCCTTCTAAACATCTGCCCTTGTGGTGTGACTACTTTATAGGATCTGGAAGCTACTTCATGGGAAACTACTGCTTTTTGTTTTCATGTTCGTACATCTGAAATAAGCATTGTATCTTTGTTGTGCCTTTGTAGTAACTTGCTGGAACTTCTGTCATAGTACCTTTTTTGTTTGAATTTGTCAAACTTTTTAAATGTTTTCACATCTTGCTTTTCATTTTGATGAGCATCATCCACAAGATTTGGCAGGCTGGTTTTGAGTTTCCTGTTAAACAGCATTTTGTCTGGGGACGACCCATGTTTCATGGGAGTTACCCTGTAATTTAAGAGTAACAGGTAAACATTGGTTTGTGAATCTGTAGCTTTCTCCAACAGTTTCTCCACAATTTGTACTCCATTTTCTACCAGACCATTGGATTGTGAATATCTAAGACTTGAAATGTTGTGACGGAATCCATATTTGTTTGCAAGCTCTTTAAACTCAAGACAGTTGAATACAGGTCCATTGTCTGTTCTCACAATTTGTGGAATCCCATGTCTAGCAAAAATTGATTTGATGTGAGTTATGACATAGATTGCTGTTGTGCTTTTAAGGAATGCAATTTCAAGATAGTGAAAATAATAATCCAGTACTAATGCATATTTTTTCCTGCATACATGAATAAATCAATGCCCACTTGATACCACAGAGCTATGGGCTTCTCCATGACCATCATAGGCTCTTTTCTTTGAGCTGATCTGTACTTCAGGCATATTATGCAAGCATTGGAACAGCGTCTTTTATGTCATTATTTATTTTGGGCCAATATAGAGCACTCCTTGCTCTCCTTTTGCATTTTTCACTGCCTAGATGCCCCTCATGTATTCTGTTTAACATGTCTTTTTTTAGCACTGCTGGAACAAGTCATGAGCCTTTGAACAAAATGCCATCCAGTACTGACTGACAGCTCTTCCTTAGACTGAGAGTAGGGGCTAGGTATATGTTTTCCAGGCAAGCCAGCACAAATAGCTGTTATCAATTTTGCAATGTGGTATGGTGTCCTGAGTAGTACCCTCTGCAATTAGTGCCCACATTTGATCTGTAACAGGAATCACTCTTCTAATGAGATCCACAGGTACTATGTCTGAATCAGGAATTCTGTCATTTTCCGTTCTGTCATACGTTGTCTGGACAATGCATCTGCAATAAGTAGATGTTTTCCTAGCGTGTACTGTATGCCTAGATCAGTGTTTCCCAACTGATATGCCGCAGCACACTGATGTGCCATCATACATGTTCAGGTGTGCCTCAGGATTTAGGGCTGGAGCCGCACCTCCCACCTGCTGCTGCTGTGGCTAGCCAGACAGATGTGTGGCATGGCTCCAGCCAGTGATTCAAATGCCATGCCACCCACTTCCTGCTGCTCTGTGACGTTCTGGTCCTCACTACCCCCCTCCTCCCCAGTCTGCGGCATTCAGCCACTCACCACCTGATCCCCCCTCCCTCCCCCCCGCTCCACAGCATTAAGCCGCTTGCTCCCCCCCCGGCCAGTCTGCACCATTCGGCCACTCGTTATCTCCCCCACCGCCACAGAGTGTGCCCCAGGTGAAAAAAGTGGGGAAATACATTTGCAATCATAGATCATACATTTGCAATTGAAAGAAAAGTCTCTGTAATCTGGGTGGCATGTCTGATAACCCTTTCTTTGGTATAGTTACCAAAGTTTTATGATCAGTTTCAGCTATCATAGGCTTCCCATTGAAACTTCTTACACCCATATACCAGAGCTAAACTTTCTTTCTCAATTTGTGCACATAGACACTGTGATTTAGTGAGTGCCCTATATGCTTATGCTACCAGTCTCCAGCTATCCTGCGCCCATGTTTTTTAAGCAAAGCTGCTCCAATGCCTTCTTTTAACGGGTCTTTTAGGGTTATAGTATTTTAGTACCAGAGCTTTCATTATTTTTTCTTCAAGACTTTAAATTTAGCCTCATGTTCATGTTCCCAAATTTGGTCTGCTCTGATAAATTAGGTAGATATTTCCCTACAGAATTCATCATTCCCAATAATCTTAGCACTTCTTCCTTATCCATAGGGGGTGGCCTGTTTGTAATGGCTTTAACCCTTGCAGGATCAATTTTTACCCTTTTTTCAAAGAGCTTTTCTTGACCCACTGCAAGAACTTGGGGTGCTTCCCCTAGTCTGAACCACAAATAGTGGTCTCCCTTAGTCAGCCAGACCAAGGGGACCCCAAGGCATAATCTAGACCCTCTCCCAATAGATCTCCCATGCTAGGTACAGAGTAGAACTTTACTGATTACAAGGACTAGGTTTGGAGTAGGGTACAAGATAGAGCAATATCAGAGGAATACCTTAGAGCAGGGGTCAGCAACCTCCAGCACATGTGCCGAGCACGGCGCTTGAGTCCATTTTGCTCAGCACACCACCACCAGTCTAGCTTCTAGGCAGCTGCTGCCAGCCATGAAGCCCAGGCTGCTTCTAGCAGGCAGCTGGGTGGTTGCAGGCCCTGCTGTAAGCAGAGCAGGCTCCATGGTTGGCAGCAGCTCCCCAGAGCCTGGGCCAGTTACAGCCAGAAGGCTGCAAACATCTGCTCTAGGCTCTGGCATTATACTGGCGGGTGCATGCGCGCCTCAGAGCCGACAGTGGGGGAGCAGCCTGAGGCAGCACAACCCCAGCTTCTCTCCTGCTGCCAGAACAGAGATGATGACTGGGCTCTGGAGCCCAGCGCAGCTGTTTGTAGCCAGCCTGGGCTCTGGGCAGCTGCAGCAGGCAGCAGGCAAGCTGCAAACAGCTGCACCAGGCTCCACAGCACCAGCATCAGCTCCATGCTGGTGGCGCCTGCATGTGTACCTCAGGGCGGACAGCAGGAGGGCTGTGCTGCCTCTGGCCCTATACCCACCATCCACTTCGAGGCACGCGTGCACCTACCAGTATGGAGCTGATGCCACAGCCCGGAGCAGCTGTTTGAAGCCTCCCGGCTGTAGGCAGCCCAGGCTCTGGTAGCTGCTGCCAACCACAGGGCCCAGGCTGCTTGCAGCAGGGCTTGCAGCTGAGCCCGCCGGACTCCAACCCGTTCCCAGCCCAGCCCCAGCCCAGCCCAGCCCCACACCAGGATGAGGTTGGCGCTGCCCCTTGCCAGGAGTACTGCACCTTTTGTGGGCTTAGCTGTGCAGGGTGGGTGGTTGGGCTGATGGGCAGGCTCTGGGCTGGGGCCTTGGCCAGCTGCACTGCAGCCTGGGGGCTGGCTCCCCAGGGAAACACAGGGGCTCTGGTGGGACCAGGGCATTGTTGGGTCAGACTTTGTCCAGTGGCCCAGGAGCCTGGCTCCATGCGCCTGCGCATCTGGTTCTGTGTGTTTGTCTGCCTCTGTCCGGTTCCGTCTGCCTGTGTATGTACACATGTGTCTGGTACTGGATGTGTGCGTGCATTTGTCTGTTCTGGGTGTATTCTGGTTCTCTGTGTTTGTGCACATGGTTTTCTATGTTTTCTTTTTCTCTTTCTCTTTCTCTCTCCTCTTTCTCTTGTCTCTTTTTTCTGTCTCTCTCTCATTGCAACATACTCAACAAAAAACGAATACACAACAACAAAGGCAACATTTATGATTATTAAATATACTAATATGCAGTGCATCCTGCCATGTAACCTCCCCCCACCCTCCAGCCTCATTTTGTTTTTCTGGCATCCTGGCACTCTGGCACCTTCCAAGGTAGACATTGTGGTTTATTCAGCACTCCAGCCAAAAACTGTGTCCTACCCCTGCCTTAGAGCAATCAGGGAGGTTGGGTAGCCTTTGATCATGCATCTGAAATACTGCAAGCTATATATCTAGTTAGAATTCAAGTAGCTTACTCACAAGTACCATCCAGAGGCTGATAGAGCTTTCCTCTGGAGGCAGGCAGTTCATAGTGTATCCATGTATTTCAAGAGAGAGACAGAGACAGAGAGTTGCAGATGGTCAGCTGCTCTCAGTGTCTTCATTGTGACTGCCCCCCCCCCCCCCATGGCTTAAGCCACTCTTGGCTTATATTGACCTCCTGACATCATCTACCTGATCCAATAAAGGCCAGCAGATTTTGGCTGCCATCCAACCAATTTGAAATACGTCACTGGTTACCGGGCAGAGGGACAGTGTCTTTGCCTCCCCTTCTAGTCAGGAGGTCATTCCTAAGACAATAGGGAACTAAAGCCCCCACCCTGTTACCTGTCTTCAGTCAGGTAGCCCAGTTTTAGTGGCAAGTGTGGAGGCAATGGAAAAGAAAGAAAGGGTGAAAAAAACTTGCTTAAGAGATATGGATGGAGGAGGCCAGCATGCAATCCTCCACACTACCTTCTGAAGGGCATACTGAAGGTACTTAATCTAGTGCTGTTCTTTTCTAGGGGAACTTGCCAAAACCCAGAAGAGGCATCCAAAGTAGAGAAATATTTATCTTCTGCCACATAGTCAAAAACGTCTTCCCTGGTGGGAATGGGAAAATGCTCCGTTCTGATGTATCTGTTCATTTGCTTAAGATCCAGACACAATCAAAAGGATCCATCTTTTTTTTTTTCTATTATGACCAGTGAATGAACCCAAGCAGTTCTTTGCTCTACTCTTTCTATTATGTCCATGTTAACTAACCTATCTAAACCCTTTTTCAGTTTCTCCCTTAATACAAGGGGGACATTTCTTGGAGCATGTATGCTGGGAGTATTTGGTTCTCTTAATTCTGTTTGTACTCAGTTGATAGCTTCCCTATACCTTGAAACAAATCATAAAACTCTTATTCTATGTTCTTGCTTTCTAGTCCCTCAATGTCATCCATTCTTTTAACCAAACCTAGAGTTTTACATGTTTGCAACTCAATAATTGACACTAGCTTTCCTGGGACTGTTACAAACTGAACTACTATATTATACTTGTCTAACATGCAGTGCACCAACACTCTTGGCTGCAACCATGTTTCCATTGTATGCTCTAAGTTTCACTTTCTTATTTTCATAGTACACAGGTTGAGTTTTCATTTTTTGAATAATGCATCTGGTATTACATTGACTTGTGCCCCTGTATCTAATTTAAAAGTTAACATTAGTCCATTGGTGTCCAGGGTGATTGTCCACTCCTTAGAAGAATGAACTTCTTGCATTGTGCCAATGAGGAATTCTTCCTCTTCCTTGTGATATACAGCATGCACCTGCTGTTTCTTGTGTGGTGCATCCTGCTATTTTCTACAAACTCTTGAAAAGTGATTGAATCCTTTGCATTTGTTGCAGCACTTACCAAATGCAGGGCATTTCATGGGTTTGTGATAACCCCCACAGCATCTGCAGCTGACCATTGTTTCTTCAAGCAATTCTCTTTGACCTCTGCTTGTCCGCTTCATAGTGAGGTCCTCCTTTCTGTATTGTGCTGCCTTAGGTTTTTGCAGTCTTGTAATCCTGTCTAGGTCAGCTTGTTCTGCCTTTTCCTCCAGCTTCTGAAGCCTGACATTTGTTATCTCAGCCACTTGACACATTCTAACTGCCTTTTCCAAATTACGCTCAGGATCCTCTAGCTGTCTTTTTCTGAGGCTTGTATCCCTTATATCTAATACTACTTGGTCTCTGATCATGGACTTCTTTAGGTCCACAAAGTTGCATGTTTGGCTCAGCAGTCTGAGGTCTTTGACAAACTCCCCTATTGTCTCCCATTCTTTCTGCTGTATCATGTAGAAATTACACTATTCAAAGGTTTCACTTTGTTTGGGTATACAATATTCTTCAAACTTTTTTATTACTGTGCCATAGCTTTTCTGTTCTGCTTCTGACAGTTGTAGGCTATTATAAAGAGACAAAGCTTCTGGGCCTGCTATATTTTAAAAAATAGCTACCTTGAGTAGATCTTCCTTCTCTGTACCCCCACTGGCCATCATATGGTGAAGATCTGCTTAGATTTCTTCCAGTTTTCTGCTGCTTTGCTAGACAGTTTGAACTCCTCTGCAGTTCTGAGATGCTCTATTTTTCTCTTTCTTTGCACCCCATTCCTGGTAGCAGGTGTTATTCTCAAAAGACCAAGGAGTTAAACTTACAGAGGGATAAAGCTTGTTTATTCAGAGAGCCTCTTTAGCCCACTGACATGCTCTCCAGCACCCTCCTGCAAGCCCAGGGCCAATGTAACAACTTATACATAACACTCCTGAAGGTATCTAAATGACAGCTGCAGGCTGCAGCCCAACTAGGAAACCTATTGGCTGGGTTAAGACCCGCCCATGATCAAGTTGTGGAGAGATCACAGAACAAAATGTATTGTGGGAAGATCAATGACATCACAGAACAGTCAAAATGTTGAGCAGGCAAGCAGCAACCCCGGCATGCTTGTGCCATGCAGTTCTGAGTGGCAGTGATTGCAGTTTAGAGTCAAGCCAGTTCAGACAAGGTACCTGGGTCCTTTGTACATGCCACATGCCACAAAATTGGCCTTTAAAGTGGGTTAAATGCCCTTTTGTACCACTTTAATGGTGTTGCTGTTTGCACGCTTGGCGGCATAGTCCACTTTAAATTACTTTGGTATATAGCAAGATAAAACACCTCTGAGGTGTTTTAATTTGTTACTTAACAAAGTGCAACAGTGCACAGGGCACTGGAAGCAAAAGTGCTTGGGGCTTGGTGGGCCCAGCGCAGCTCAGAGGCTGTGGGGCCAGGCAGCAGCCCGTGCAGGCAGGCTCCACTGAAGAAAAGAAAAAAAAAAAGCAATGAGCTTGATCATTTTTTTTTCTCCTCCCCAGAGCCTGCCTGCCTGCCTGAGCTGTGTGGGGGCCCAGTACTTCCCTCTGTGGCTGCGGGGAGCGTGGGGTATTACTTCCCTCCATAGCTTCTTTCGCACCCCCCGGGACCACCTGGGCCAGGTGCCCATGGGCAGGTCTCACCTGGGGGGCCCCTACACAGCTTGCAGACCACTTGGCCTGCCAGCAGCTCACCCTCTCCCCTCCACAACCCCCTGCCACCAAAGAGACAGGTAAGGTTTGGGTCCCACCCTTGTGTACATGCCACAGGGGTTTAGTTTGGTGTAATTATGCCTAAATTGAAGCAGTGTTTTTTGAAAACCCACCATTTCAATTCAGGGAGAATTAAACCGAATTAAATCCCTGTGGGATGTACAAGCAGCCTTGGTGAGCTGGGGAGTGGAAATATGCTTTCCTGGCAGGAGGACTCAAGGAACAAAGAACCGGATAGGTTTACATTTGAGTTAGAACTGCTTAGGTTGGCGATTTGTGTTCAAGTTTGAAAGGGGCTGGAGAGTCCGGCAGGCACTCTCAGGTTAGACCCCATTTGGGCACCCAGTGCTGGAGGCCGACCCATGAGCTTGCTACAGATGGGAAACCATGGGAAACCATGAAGGGAGAAAATGAGCTGGGGAAGGAAACCAAAGTAGGACATGAGGTGCTATCCATCAGGAACTGATACTTCACTAGCTTTGGCCTTGAATGGTTACAACATTATCCAATAATGTTATGCGAAGTGAGCCTAAATTCATAAATGCAAAAAGCATCAGGTTCAGGTAGAAATAAATTCTACGAAAAAGATCTTGGGGTCAAATGGGCATTGTCAGTGCAGTACAGGGTAGGACCCCAGATAGGCTACCCTGTTGAATGTGAAACTTAAAGGAAAAGAAAAGAAAACCCTGATTCCGGTGCAGCCGGCTTACCTGCGGCTGTTCCATCTCTCAGCACGGCTTCCTGCCAGCTTCCCTGGCCCTTCTCAATGCTGCCGGCTCAGCACTGGCCTCCTGGGCTATGGGAGTCCCCCCAAGTACCCCGGCTGAGGGACAATCTTCCTTTCAGCATCTGGACCCTCTCTTTCAGCATCCCAATGCTGTGGGATTGGGGCATTCTTCCAGCATCCATCCTGCCTACCCTCCAGTCTCAGTCGCGGGCCAGAAATGCTCACGCAGCTGTGGGGTGGTCCAATCTGGACTGAACTACTGCTGATAAAATGGGGGTCCCACATCAGCTTCCAATCTCCTGTTGTTGCTGGCTCCAGTGTGGCAAGTGAGTTGGTTTCCTCGGCTGCTGTGGGTTTAAAAGCGGCTTTTCTCACCTCTTCCCACATCCTCAACCTCAAGATGCCTATAGGTGCCTTTTCCTTCATCTCCCCATTTACCAACAGGGGGTCTTGGGACTAACCTGGCTGTGGGCCATCCTGCCTTGGAAGTTTGTTATCTGTACAGCATCATGACAAGAATTCAGCTACCACATGGATGCTGTTGGGCCTATATTCCATATTGAAGTGAAACCTTTGGAGGGCTAAGACCTAGTGAGCTACAAATGAGTAGTCTGAGTGGTCTTCAGTCTCTTCAGGGGACTGTGATTGGTTATTAAAGTAAAATCCCAGCCCCAGAAATAATATTGGAAGTATGCAACCCCACATTTGATGGCCAGGCACTCGCTCCCTTTCTACTATCGCATACCTTTGTTCATACAAATTTAGCCTCCAACTGCCATAGGCTACTGGTCAGTCTACTCCATCTACTTCATGGGAAAGTATTTCCCCCAGGACCTTACTGGAAGCATCAGTCTAGAAGATGAAAGGCCACATGAAATCTGGGGTTTTCAGGACCACATCACGGCACTAGGCCCTTTTGGTTTACCTAAAGGCCTCCATGCATTGCTTGTCCTATTTTACTGGACCATTATTTCTTCCCTTCAACATGTCTATCAAGGAGGCAGTTACCTCTGTTAAGTAAGGGATGAAGCACCCATAGTAACTTTCAAGGCCTAAGAAGGCCCTCATCTGCTTCCTGCTTTGGGGTGGTGGGTAATTCCAGATGGCTTCTATCTTTTCTGTTAAAGGCCAAATATGTCCTTGCCCTACTGAGAACCCTAGGTACTTGACTCAGCTTTCCCTAACACTCAGTTCCCCAAGTTAATGGTCATCCCCGCTCATCGCAGTTCTTGTAGGACGATGTGGAGGGCCTCTAGATATTTTCCCCACCCCTCCAAATAAATAATAATAACATCTAGCTATGCAGCAGTATACCACAGATGGGGTGCTAGTACCCAATTGATGAGCTGCTGAAATGTTGGTGAGGCACCATGCAACCTAAACAGCATCCATTTAAACTGATATAGGCCCCACAGAGTACCAAAAGTGGCCTTAGCCTGATCTTCTTTTGTAGTGGGCAATGGGTACTTGCCAGTATCCCTTGGCCAGGTCAAGGGTCAAGAGGAACTTAGAATGTCCTGTCCTTTTAAGGAGTTCGCTAATCTGAGGCATCAGGAAGGCATCAAACCTAGTTATGGCACTGAGCTTTCAGAAATTCACACAGAGCCATAGAGACCCATTCAGCTTAGGGACGGCCACAGTAGGGCTTCACCAAGGATTCTGGGATTTTGTGATCATGCCCTGTTCTAGCATCTTATCTATTTCTGCATGTATAAGGTGAAAGTGATTATAAGGGATCAATCTCCATTTTTCCCATACTACTTTTCCTTTAGGTGTTATGAAGCTGTGACTTATACCCATGGCGCAGCCTGGGCTCTTGATTAAATACATCTTGGAAGTCCTTCACTAGTTGCTTCCGCTGACTCCGTTGTTTACCTGAGACCCTAGAAGGACCCCTCAGTGGGGATCTTGTTCTGCCTCTGAGTTGGAGGTTTTTCTACCTAACTCCTCTTCTGCAGGGGAGTGAGTTGCTAATAAGCCTTCTGGCTCCTGCCACAATTTGAGTAAACTGACATGATAAATTTTCCTTTCCTTCTTGTGCCCCAGGCAAAGCACTGCATAGTTGACAGGCCTGACTCTTCCAATTATTTTGAACAGTCCCTGACACCATGTTAAGAATTTGCTCGTGGCACTGGGAAGAAGTATCAGTACCTTCTGCCCCTCTTGCAAGTCTTGGGCTCCCTCTCTTTATCATAGTAGGCTTTTTGCTTTTCCTGAGCCTGCCATAACTGTTGGGCTGTGCAAAATGGCAGCATTCCATGTTGACTTCCATTTCAACGTTTCAACAGAACAGTGTTTCATTTCAAATTTTGTTTTGATTTGAAACTGCTGTTCCGTTTCATTTAATCGAAACAGTTTTGCTGTTTTGACGTTTTGCCCATAGGCTATAACGGGGAAGCATAAAACAGTATATAACGTTGTAATTTATGGCCTGATTTGAATGAAACTTTCAGGAATTGTAGCCCCTTCTGAGAGCATGAATCCTGCCAAGATTCAAGAAGATAGGTGCAGAGTTTTCTTGAAAACTGCACCTTAAAGCCTCAAAAGTAGAACTAATGTCACGTGTGTGTGTGTGTGTTAAGATGGAAACTGCAAGCATGCTAGCCCCTACTGAAGCCACAAAGCCTGCCAAGTTTCAAGGAGGTAGGTGGAGTGGGTTCTGGGAAACTGCACTTCAGGCTGCTGAGAGGCAAAACTCATGACATGGGTGATTGTGTGACTGTCTGTGTTAGGGCACAGGGGTGTGAAAACTACAGGCCTGCTAGGCATGCTGTGGTCATGAAGCCTGCCAGCTGTCTGGGAGGGAGGTGCAGTGGGTTTTGGTTTCTGGGACCCTGCATCTTAGGCTGCTAACAAGCAAAACTTGTGAAATGGGTGGATGACACTGCGTGTGTGTTAAGATGCACCATCACTGGCACTAGGGCCTCTACATGACATAGTAGTGTGCCCCAATGAGGCCTCCTCCTCCCCTATAGCCTCATTTCAGTCCATCATTTTAAATGACAACAGGTAAAAAATAACTTAGTGAGCACTAGCACAGTAGGATCAGCAGCATCTCAGGCAGTCAAACTACAACAGAGCCTTTTTTCCCTGTCCTACATGGGCTTCTTCTCCAGTGTGCATGTTAAGATACCGTGTGTGTGTGTGTGTGTGTGTGTGTGTGTGTGTGTGTGTGTGTGTGTGTGGTTGTGTGTGTGTGTGAGAGAGAGAGAGAGAGAGAAACTGTGCCCTCACTGAGCTGGGGCCTCTACATGACACGGTAATGTGCCTCAGTGAGGCCTCCTCCTCCCCTATAAGCTCAGTCCAGTCCACCACTTTAAATGACAACAGGTAAAATAATAACTTAGTGAGCAGCAGCACAGTAGCACCAGCAGCATCTCAGGCAGCCCAACTGTCACAGAGCCTTTCTTTTCATAAAAGAATTGAATGGAAGTACAGCTCTTGTGTTGGATATATATAAATGATGTGTTACTTGTGGTGTGTGATGGGTTATGTTGTGTTTTCATGTTTATATGTTTATTATTTTTTTTTAAATCTGACTTCCCAGGTACCTCTGCACTTTTACCTGTGCTGCTACATCCCCCTTCACCTGCCATCCCATGATCCCTCCAGTTCCATTTTCACTGACTGGCTTTCTTGTCTGCATTGCATGCCAGGCCAGCCTCTGACTTCTTTACTAGTCCTTCCATCTAGGAACAGCACACACACCAACTTCAGGTGCTTTCTCAGCCTGACTGAGTTTTTCAACACAAAAGCTGGCATCCCAGGCAGCTAAGCTGAGCTCACCTGGAACCTCCCAACTCCACTGCAACCAGCAAGCCTCAGGCCTGTCAAAGATGTGATGGGTCTGGGCTTTCTCCAGCCAGGACTCTGTGCATGTGTGTGGTAACTGGATGTTATGGTGCCTCCTACCTTTCTTTCACCAGGGGATTCTCAGTCCTGGCACTTACGGAGCTGCTGCGCTGCCAGCAGTCCCACCAGGCCTCCCTGACCCTGGCAGAGTGCAGTTTTACTGGTCATGCCCAGGACCTGGGGCCTCCTTTTTCCCCATAGCCCCAGCACATACCTCCAAGTTTGTGCTGGTACAGGAGCTCAGCAGGGATATGTTTTTCTCCTGCTGGCTGGTGGTGCAGTGAGTGCCCTCTCCGGCTCTGAGAGCAGGGCAGTAGTACTACCTGGTGTAAAAACAAGAAAAAGGAAATAGGTGTGGACAGAGTGAGGAAGGTGGCACTCAGTCCATCTGCAGGTGGAGCTTGGGGAACCCCAGCACTGGGAGGTTCACCTTTAGGAACACCAAGTGCTCCACCAAATTAGGATCCAGGCAGGTGCGCTGTGGTGTCACAACATCACCAGCAATGCTGAACACCCTCTTGCTCAGTACACTGGTTAGTGGACAGGATGGGTGTTGCCAGGCAACTGTGGCCAGATCCTGCCACCTCTGGCTGTGGCTTGCCCAGTAGGCCAAGGGGTCACAGTTCAGCGGCTTCACATCTTCATCGAGATAGGTAGCCATGGAAGCTACCTGCCTAAGGCTGGGGTCTAGTTTGTGTGGACCCCAGCATTGAAGCCTTGCCCTTGGCCCACATTGGCACTGGCTGGCATGGAGAAGACTGGTTGGTGCTGGTGCCTGTGCTGGTGCTGGTGCTGGTGCTGGTGCTGGTGCTGGGAGTGCTGGCATGGGAAAGTGGATCCCCCTCTTCCACATCTGCTCGCCTCTGCACTTCTGCCTCTGTGACTCTGTTGACAAGCACCTGCATCCAGTGATCAAGGGTTTTAGTGCTGCCAGTGCACATGTGTTGCACAAGGGGCCGTTCGAGCTCCTGGAGGCTAAGTTCCAATTTGGTCCCCAGAAGTGAGTCACACCACAAGCCACAGAGACAAAGCCTTTATTGCTTGCAAGCAGGTCGGCCTGGAGTCATGAGACTCAGATCAAAGCCGACCCCGAGTGCCTATTTTCCATTGCTTATATACTTGATTACAAGGTATTGGGAAAATTTCATTAGCGCAATCACATTTCAAACTAGCACAGTTGCGAAGCTAAGGACTTTCCAACTGCAAGTCTGCGGTTTGCATGTTTGCACAACAGAGTGGGAAACAAGCTGCATGTAGACGCTTCCTGAGTTCTCGTAAAAGCAAACAGTTTTCAGCCCCCCCGCTTTTCCCACAATTATTCCCCCCTCAAGATGCTTTCTTTTTAATTCCTCATCTGTCTCCCGTGAAGCATTGCGAGTTGTAAATGTGTAGCAGTTTTGATTCTTGCAGAAATAAATCGGTTCAGGGCTTGTATAATATGAGGGCCACACATTAAGATAACTAGCCCGACGAGTAGGACTGGTATGAGGGGCAATAGAAGGGATAATAGCCATTGTATTGGTCCCCCTGCCATTGTAATCGGTTCCCCATTCCGCTGACTTGATGTTGCTAGCATGCTGCAGTATTTCATTAATGTTTTTTTGTACTTGCCCTGACTGGTTTACATAAAAGCAACATTCCTCTTGGAAAAACAGGCATGTTCCTCCTTGTCCTGAGGTCAAAAGATCTAGAGCTCATCTATTCTGGAGCACTACCCCTGCAAGGGAGTCAAGTTGCTGCTGGAGCAAGGTTAAAGTCTCACCCGTTTTTTCAAGGGCTTTGCCTGTCTCTTGGGACAGTTCTTGCTGTAACCCTAGCACAGTTCCCCCGGTGGCTACCCCGGTTGCGCCGGCTGCCGCCGCTACTACTGCCATTAGGGGTAGCAGTGGGGCTGCTCTTTTAGCTATTTTACCTACTGCTTGTAGTCGGAAGGGGAGTGGAGTCCCTGAGGGGGCCAGCTCGATTTGTGGCAGCACAAACCCTAGGGATTAAGTCCCTTGCCAACCGGGGGGTAAGACCCAGTAGGCCTGATTGCCACATATCCAGTAGACTCTCGATGCGGGGGACAGGACACTGCTAAAGACGATGGATGCCTGTAAGTGCTGAGGGTTGAGGTTGACCTCCCTTCCATTCCTAGTTTCCTTTATGACAAAGGCCTGCAACGTTTGAGCAGCCATAGTAGCTGAGAGCAAAGGATCTAGGGAAGGATTTTTGTACTGACCCCTGTCTGACTTAGGGTACATCCTTGTCCATTGAGAATTATTAGCCTGTAGAGAACCCCACAGGGATGGTGGGGCTGGGATAGCGGTTCCCCAGCTTCGCTGGGATACACAAAGCCAACACACAGAAAGATTTAGGCTATGAGCTGTGCGGTTAGCGAGCTGGTAGGAGGAGGTTAATACTCCTTCGGGAAAGGGAGATGGGATAGTCGGAAGAGGTAAGAGAAAAAGCAAGCAAAGCAACTGTACTATTAGGTCTTAAATGATTGCTTAAGTCGGAACGTGAGGTCCCCTGCTTGCTCACTGGTCCAGGTGTCGGCTTCTTGTTCCAAGGGTGGCCCAGCTTCCGGTGCGGGCTCACCCAGGGAGCTGCTGTCCGCTTCCCTGACCGAGTACCACTTAATCCTGGTGTGATGGATCCACCGGTCGTGATTTTCAAGCTTTACTGCGGAGTGGGTGGTTAACAGCACCTGGTAGGGACCTTCCCACTTCTCCGAGAGCGGCTCCCGCTTCCACTGCTGCACCAACACCTGGTCTCTGGGTTGGAAGTTATGGACTGGGGCGTCCAGGGGAAGTCGCTGGAAGGAGGCAGTATACCTGTGGAGAGAGGTTAAAACAGACTGCAAGGTAATAACATGTGCTCTAAGTTCAGCATTACCTAATTTAAAGGTGATCACTTCCCGGACCCCTGGTGGCAGGACTCGGGGTGGCATTCCAAATGTTATCTCGTAAGGGGATAATTTAATGCCCCTTCGTGGCGTATTTCGAATGTGAGTTAAGGCTAGTGGGAGCGCCTGAGGCCATTTTAAGTGAGTCTCTATACAAATTTTTGTCAGCATTGCTTTTAGGGTTCTGTTCATGCGTTCCACCTGGCCTGAACTCTGAGGTCTCCAGGGGGTATGGAGCTTCCATTGAATTCCTAGAGCTTTAGCTACCTCCTGTGTTACTTTCCCAACAAAGTGTCCCCCCTGATCGGACTCTATGGATTCTGGAAGGGAGCATCGGGGTACGATTTCATTCAGCAAAGTGTGTGCCACCACTGATGCCATCGCTGTCCGAGTTGGGAAAGCTTCTATCCATCCTGTTAATTGGTCTACCATCACCAGGAGGTATCAATGTCGTCCAGACTTGGGGAGTTCAGCAAAGTCAATTTGCCAGGCTTGTCCCGGGTAGTGAGCCCACTGTCTTCCCCCCATCGGAGTGGGAGGTTTTGCTGGTCAGGGTGTATTTGCCTCCACTCCTCTAAGTCTTTTTGGAGAGAAATGCCAAAAATGTGTGGGGCAGATACAAATCCTTGAGGCAAAACAGTCCACATAAGTTGAGACTTATGGTGAGTGTCCAGATCTTCCCATTCAAAAGCAAAGAGCCTTTGGCTATCCTCATGGAGAGGGATGGAAAAGAAGGCATCTTTTAGGTCAAGCACTGTGAAGATCTTTGCATTCGGTGGGACCTGGGTTAGGATGGTGTGAGGATTTGGGACCACCGGGTGATCTACGAGAACCTTCTGGTTCACAGTTTGTAAGTCCTGCACCAATCGGTATGAGGTCCCGTCGGCCTTGGGTATTCCGAGTATGGGGGTGTTAAATGGAGATGAGCCTTCCACTAGCCATCCATATCCTTTAAATTTCTCTATGAGGGGTTTTAATCCCCTTCTGGCTTGCTTGTTAAGGGCATATTGCTTTACACGGGCGGGCCCCTCTCCCTCCTTAAGGTAAACCCTTACCGGTGTCACATGCTTGGCCCTCGTGGGGGTCCCATCGGCCCATACCTGCGGATTTACGTCTTCCAACCCCTCGATTCCCACCGCTGAGCTTTTGCCCTTCCCCATCTGATAGTTGGATCCTTGTTTCACCGGTAACTGCACCACCATCTGGTTTCCTCGAAAGAAAATCTCAGCTTGGAGTTTAGTAAGGATATCTCATCCCAACAGGGCAACCGGACAGGCGGGGGAGTAAACAAAGGCATGTTCAAGTAGATTATTGCCGACTTTAGTGAGGAGAGGTCCACACACGGGTAATTTACTTTGCTTCCCCTCAATTCCCTCTACCGTTACATACTTCCCATTCTCTTCTCCGGATGGGGGCTTTCCAGGGAGCATTGAAAATGTAGTTCCAGTGTCCACTAGTGCTTCATAATTTTTACCACCAACCCTTATTGTTACCATGGGATCCTCGCAGGACTCCGCCTGCAGGGTGGTGGTTTTGGATCCCTGTCCCCATCAACTGGACTCCTCCCCAGAAAGTTTGATTCTCATTTGGTGTGCTTTAGGGTGCTCCCCCCTCTTTTCTCTCAACCAAGGGCACTCCCTCTTCCAATGTCCTCTCTCTTTGCAATAGGCACATGTATTCACCTCGACACGTCTTGCTCCCTGTGACACGAAACTCTCAAATACCCAAGTAAATCCAATAGTCTTGAAACCAGTCAATAAGGTATCAAGGCACTCAGGCATATGCAGATGGATTGAAAATTCCAAAACTAAAACTTCAGGAAAAAAGTTCTCTTTTTTTCTTAGGATACCTCCAAACTAAATGCATGCATTATTCCAAAACAGATTACCAATTCTAAGCATATCTGGAACATTACAGCTTCAAATGAAATGGTTACTATACCTTCACTTTTAAAAGATCACCCTTTCCACTGCCCCACCACCCTATAAATCTGTCTGAAGTACAGAACATATCTACCTTTTCAATAAACTGGAGTAAGGGTGCAGAGATGGGGGAGCAAGCCGTCGTATGCTGCCTGCTCCCCCCATCTCCAAGTTTGTCCCAGCACATGCTATTTTGCATGCTTTTTTTTCCTGGGGTTTATTTGTGCTACTAGAAAATCCTGCACTGCAAATTAGCAGTGCCAAGCACGGTTTAACATGTAATGAGTGCAGTTTGTGACACTACAAAGCCCACATGCTTGCACATCTGAACACACTCTAAGCATGCAAGCCAGAAAAAAAGCAGAAGCAAATCCAAATTATGACAGTCTGCCTGAAAATTCAAACTGTGACAGTCTGCCTGCAAACACTACTGTACACAACAGGTGAGGAGACAACAGCTTGACACAATGCAAAAGAATATGCTGACAGTTATACTTGTTGCACATTTCTTGATCTAAGATGGTTGGTCCTGGGCCATGCCTAACTAACAGTTAATGTAGGGGAACTGGTCCCAATGTCAGTCATGAACTACTACGTTATGTACCTTTGTGACCTGGTCAACATCAAAGGATTCCATTCTTGGCCAGCCTACTCCGAAGGTAGGCCATTCTAATTGGCAGAACTTTGAAATTTCATCCTTAGTCATTTTTATTCCATAATCTCCATATTCGACAAATTTATCAAAATTGCACAAAATACAACCCAATGGGGTGCTGGAGTTTTCAACTCAGGAGCGACCCGTACCCATTATGTCTCTTTCCAAATTCTGGGCCAAAGAACTCCCAGACCAACATCCTGACGGACCAACAAATAACAATACTAACAAAATGAGACAGGGAATTAGTATACTCACTCCAAACACGCCCAGGTACCTCGTCCTCAGAGTCTGTGGCTGGGGTGACTCAAATAGAAATGGAGTGCCTTTAACCTCCCGGGTGCCCTGACTCACGATTTCAGCCTCGTGGCAAGCCCAAATTATGGCTTGGTGCGCACTCCACGAGTACGTACGGTGGTCTTGTCATCCGGCCCCGGGGTGGTCCAAGAGCTCTCCTGGCTGGCTCGCCAGAATTGTTGCACAAGGGGCCGCTCGAGCTCCTGGAGGCTAAGTTCCAATTTGGTCCCCAGAAGTGAGTCACACCACAAGCCACAGAGACAAAGCCTTTACTGCTTGCAAGCAGGTCGGCCTGGAGTCATGAGACTCAGATCAAAGCCGACCCCAAGTGCCTATTTTCCATTGCTTATATACTTGATTACAAGGTATTGGGAAAATTTCATTAGCGCAATCACATTTCAAACTAGCATAGTTGCGAAGCTAAGGACTTTCCAACTGCAAGTCTGCGGTTTGCATGTTTGCACAACAGAGCGGGAAACAAGCTGCATGTAGATGCTTCCTGAGTTCTCGTAAAAGCAAACGGTTTTCAGCCCCCCCGCTTTTCCCACACATGCTCCCCTTCACCCTTGGGTCACACATGCCAGCCAGCATGTGGACCATTCTGGACCACAAGGGATCAAGCCATTTCCTGATGCCCTCCTTCAGCCACCTCACCAGTGCCTGCAACAGCTTGCCCGGGCCAGGAACACTGATCCCTTCTAACTTCTCCATTTGGTTCTCAAGTTCCCTTACTATGGGGATAACCTGGCTAAGGAAGGCATCAGCAGTGCTGAGAGTTTTAGTGGCCTCAAGGAAGGGCTTGAGGACCACCAAGATCTGGGAGATGGTATCCCACTCAGCTCTTTGAAGGGGGCACTGATTGCAATCTCCCAGAGCAAGCCCATCTCATGAATGGCCTTCTGTTGCTCCACCAGTCTTTCCAGCATCAGGTATGTGGAGTTCGACCAAGTATCCACATCCTACATGACTTTGTGCTGTAGGATGCTAAGCTCTGCCTCTTTGTCCTGAAGCATCTTGTCCCCCTTGATACTGCAGTGGAAGTAGCCTACCACCTTCCTGCATTTTGAAATGAGCTGGGTGGTAGTGATGGCACCATCACTGGCAGCCCTGTCCCCATCCAAGGCATCCCTGAAAATGAGGTGTAGCCTGTATGCCACACAGCAGATCCCAAGGAAGTTGGCATCACAGACTGCCTTGATCATATTGGCCCCATTGTCAGTGACCATGAACACACAGGTGAGCTTAGCCTGCCCAACGAGCCACCCCTGTACCATGAGGTTCATGGCCACTATGATCTCCTTTGCCATGTGGGACTGATCCAGCACCTCGGCTTGGAGGAGAGCCCACCAATGGCCTGACTGATCACACCAGTGCCTTGTGAGGGAAAGATAGGTGTGCTCACTACCCCGGCTGCTCCAGATGTCGGAGGTGAAGTGCAAAGCTACCTGCAGCCCTGTCTTACATAGCTCCTCCCCAAGTATCCCCTGTATGCCTCATACAAAGAGAGCACCACCATCCTCCTAAAGGTGGTGCATGCAGGCACTTAGTATGGGGCCACAAGCACCATGAACTGCTGAACCCTGGCCACTCAGCTCAGGCAAAGGGCTGGCTATCCAGAGCAAGCATCTCTCCAGTGTCCTGGGTGATCTTATTCACCTTGGGAACGCACCCCGCCTCTGTCTGCAACTTTCCCCCACTGCTCCAGGATTGCCTGCCTCTGCTTTGGGGGGATGGGGGCTTTGGAGCGAGCAGGAAAATTCCCTTTGGACATGCTCCCACTGGTGCAAGGCTCAGCAGAAAGAAGGGCAAGGGGGTGCTGCCTCCTGAGATGCAGCAGCATCACCATGGTGATGATGTTTCATAGTTTCATAGTTTGTAGGGTCGGAAGGGACCTCAGCAGATCATCTAGTCCGACCCCCTGCCATGGCAGGAAAGAATACTGGGGTCAAATGACCCCAGCAAGATGTTCATCTAACCTCCTCTTAAACACCCCCAGGGTAGGAGCCAGCACCACTTCTCTTGGAAGCTGGTTCCAGACCCTAGCCGCCCTGACTGTGAAGTAGTGCCTCCTGATATCTAACCTAAACCTACCCTCTGCCAGCTTGTGACCATTATTCCTAGTCACTCCTGGCAGTGCTCAGGGAAACAGTGACTCCCCCAATGCCTGCTGGTCCCCCCTGACTAGTTTATAACAGGCCACAAGATCCCCCCTCAGCCTTCTCTTTTGGAGGCTGAACAGGTTCAGGTCCCGCAGCCTGTCCTCATAGGGCCTGCCCTGCTGTCCCCTGATCATATGAGTGGCCCTCCTCTGGACCCTCTCCATGCTGTCGATATCCTTCTTGAAGTGCAGCGCCCAGAATTGGACGCAGTACTCCAGCTGCGGCCTGACCAGTGCTGCATAGAGGGGGAGGATCACCTCCTTGGACCTGCTCGAGATGCATCTGTGGATGCATGCCAAGATGCGGTTGGCCTTCCTGACTGCCTCTCCACACTGCCGGCCCATGTTCATCTTGGAGTCAATGATGACCCCCAGATCCCTTTCCGCCTCCGTGCTGATAAGAGGGGAGTTCCCTAACCTGTAGGTATGGTGCCGGTTGTTCCTCCTGAGGTGCATCACCTTGCACTTGTCTGTGTTGAAACCCATCCTATTCTCGTCCGCCCACCCTTGTAACCTGTTGAGGTCTGATTGTAGCCTGTTGCATCCTTCCAATGTACCCACGTCCCCCCACATCTTAATATCATCAGGAAATTTGAACAGGGTGCTTTTTACCCCCTCATCCAAATCCCTGATGAAGATGTTGAACAGTGCAGGCCCGAGGACCGAGCCTTGAGGAACCCACTGCCCACGTCCTTCCATGTTGAGAAGGACCCATCCACTACCACCCTCTGGGTGCGGCCCTCCAGCCAGTTGGCGACCCATTTGACTGTGTGGGTGTCTACACCACAGCCCCCCAGTTTTTTAATGAGAATGGGGTGAGAGACAGTGTCAAAAGCCTTCCGGAAGTCCAGGAAGATTATATCCACTGCTACCCCTGCGTCTAACGATCTGGTGATCTGATCGTAAAAGGCCACCAGGTTGGTCTGACAGGATCTTCCACTGATGAACCCATGTTGGTTGCCCCTAAGCATGCAGTCCCCTGCTGGCCCCTCCTGGATGTGTGCCAGCATAATTTTCTTGAACAGCTTGCCTAGGATCGAGGTGAGACTAACTGGCCTATAGTTTCCCGGGTCCTCCTTCCTGCCTTTTTTGAAAATGGGGACCACGTTGGCCCTCTTCCAGTCCTCCGGTACCTCACCAGGGCACCACGAGTGCTCATAAAGTTGTGCCAGGGGACTTGCAATGACCCCGGCCAGTTCCTTTAGAACTCTAGGGTGGAGATCACCCAGGCCGGCTGACTTAAATACGTCCAACCCCTCCAGAAGCTCCCTAACTAAATCCTCACTAACCTATGGTCCAGGTGTGCCTCCCCTGGGGCCCGAGGGGGACCCAGCAGGGAGGTGGCTGTTCTGGTCCCTACTTAGGAAGATGGAGGCAAAGAAATCGTTAAACATGTTAGCTTTGCCATCTGGTGTGACGACCAAGTTACCCATGTCGTCCTGCAAGGGCCCCACATTACCCGGGACCTTCTTTTTACCCCCTATGTATTTAAAAAAAGACTTCTTATTGTCCTTAATCTGGGAAGCTAGTCCCAGTTCCATCTCTGCCTTGGCCTTCCTAACTGCCCCCCTACATCCCCGAGCAACTACAGAATAGTCCTCCCTGGTGATGACCCCTTCTTTCCACTGGGTATAAGCCTCCTTTTTAGCAAGGAGACATTCCCGGATGCTTTTGGTGAACCACAGAGGCTTGTGTGCTCTCCTGCTCCCTTTGATCCTCGATGGGATTACCTTCCTTTGGGCTTGGATGATCGTCTCCTTAAAGAGTGACCACTCTCCTTGGACACCTGGCTCCCCTCCCCCCCGGGACCTCAGCGCTTCTCCAACTATCCTCCTTAGCTCGTTGAAGTCTGCCCTCCTAAAATCTAGGGCCGCTGCCTTACTGCATGCCTTTGCCACCTTGCGGTGGATGATGAATTCCAGCAGGCGATGATCGCTGTTACCCAGGTGGTCGAGCACTCGCAGCCCCCTCACCAGGTCATCACCCGTGGCCAGCACTAGGTCCAACAGGGCGTCCCCCCTGGTGGGGCTGTGCACCTCCTGGGTTAGATGGAGGTCCTGCACTCTGGCCAAGAACCTATGGGAGCGTTCAGACCTGGCTGACTGCTCTTCCCAGCAGATGTCCGGGAAATTCAGGTCCCCCATGACCACCACATCCTTAGCCTTCACTAAGTCTATGAGCTGACCCAAGAATTCCCGGTCAAGCTCTTCTCCCTGGTTGGGAGGTCTGTAGTAGACCCCCACCGTTAAGTCCCTTTCCCCTTGACTGCCTTGTACTCTAACCCAAAGCACTTCAGAGTGCCCCTCCCCTGGCTCCTTGCTAATCAACGAGGATGTGTATTCCTCCTTAATATAGAGCGCCATGCCCCCACCCCTCTTTCCTATCCTGTCCCTCCTGTACAGCCTATAGCCCTTGATATTGACCACCCAATCATGCATTTCATCCCACCATGTTTCCGTAATCCCCACTATGTCCGGGCTGGTGTCAGCCAGCAGGAGGGTGAGTTCCTCCTGCTTGTTGCCCATACTACGAGCATTTGTGTAGAGGCATTTGAGGCCTCCTGTGGGTGTGTGTACTGACCCCCTAGTCCCAGTGTTACCCTGGTCCCTCTCTCTTACCCGTTTGATTGCTTTGCTCATCGGTCTGGGCTGGGCTGTAGTTGTGGGTGCTGTTTCACCTCCTTGCCCTGGTTGATTTGCATTTGACTGTGCTGGCAGATAGCAAAACTGGGATCATCTGCCACCTGAAAATGATCGGAAACTACACAACTCCACCACTTCTGGGTTAAGGGTGGGGATCCTGCCTTATCCCCCTCCTAAGCAGGCTGAGGCAGAACAGCAGGAGGATCTGACTCAGCTGAGCCACTTGCCTGAGCCTTCACAACCTCAACCTCAACCTCCTCCGAGCTGCTTTCCAGAGAAGACCTGGGTCTAGGGAAATTTTGAGGGATGTGAAGTACAAACTCAGATTTCTCCTCAGTCTTCAGAATTGCTTTATCCAGGACACTCAGGTCCCATGCTTCCAGATCCCACTCCTCCTGTGACAGTGGGAGGCTGATGCTGGGAGTTAAAATTGGAGTAGAGGCAACAGTAATTCTGCTGCTGGTGCCTATTTCTGGAGTTAGGGGAGGTGGTGCAGGTGCAGGGACGTCAGGTACAGGTACTGCTCCCACCTTCTAGCTTCCACTGGCAGCAGAAGCCTCATGGCTGCTTGGGAAGAGGATGCATCTATGTTTGGGGGGGTGGGACTTGCAATTCTAGCTCTCCTCCACCCCCTCTAGCTCCTTTCCCTCCCCTGTCAGAAGACCTGGCACCTGCCTTTCCAGCACGCTTCATATTAATCTTTCCTGTGCTGGAAAATGTCTGTGTGTCTGACTACTTCTGTTTGTGTGTTTTGTTTACTCCGTGTTGTGTGTAGTGGACTGTGGTATGATGATGATGATTGATTATTGATAACTATATATATGGTGTCTTCTTCTCTGATGTGCTATGAATCTGAATGTGTGACTGGCTACTTCTTTTTATGTATTGTGTGATTTGTTTACTGTGTGTTGTGTGTAGTGCACTCTGATGTGATGATGAAGAGTATTGATTATTAATAACTATATATGGTGTCTTCTTCACCATAGTTGGGTGATGTGCTATACATCTGCATATGTGACTGACTACTTCTTCTGTGTTGTGTGATTGTGTTGTACTCTGCTATGAATCTGAATGTGTGACTGACTACTACATCTTCTTGTTGTGTTGTGTGATTTGTTTACTCTGTGTTGTGTGTAAGGGACTCTGGTATGATGATGATAATTGATTATTAATAACTATATACATGATATCTTCTTTGATGTGCTATGAATTATGTATCTGAATGTGTGACTTCTTTTTTTTCATCTTCTCTGTTGTATTTTTTTACTGTACTGTTCTGTGTTGTGTACCTGAAAAAATAATTTTTCTTCTTCTTCTTCTTCTTCTTCTTCTAGGATTCTGAGTTCTGTGTTGTGCATGTTAATCTCAATCTGAATCTCTATCTGCTTCTCCTTCTGTGTTGTCTTTAGTTTGTATGTAAACTAACTATAACTAATAATATTAATAACTAATAACTATATATAATCGCTTCTTTTTCTATGAATATCTGACTTCTATGATATGTGTGAGTGTGTGTAATGTGTGCTTACCTACACAGTGATGGATCACACTGCCAGGGAAAACACTGAGCCTTCTTTTTTAAAAGTATTGGGGGAAAAAGAGGACAACAAATATAAATTGAAAGAAATATATTGGATAAGCATAAGTAACGTAGAGTGATTCTAAGCTAAGCTAAGCTAAGCAATATCCTTTCTGTAGCAGGGCATTAAGGTGCCTGCTACTTTGAGAGCAGAGATAAGAACCCAGATGCAGGTTGCCTGGACAACTGTTTAATGAAGGAAGTGGCTGCACCTGCACCTGGTCAGCTAACCGGAAGGGGCAGGGCCTGGTTCCTATATAAAACCCAGGCCTGAAGCCAGGGGAGCAGCTCCCTGCCAGCAGCCAGGGGGGAAGGAGTTCTCCCAGAACAAGCAGAGGGGAGAGGCCAGACTGCAGGAAGGATGGAGCACCCCTGGTGTGTCTGGAGTAATGTTATAGCCAGATGGCTAGGATTTATGTTACAGCCCAGGGGCTTGTGTTTTGTTTGCTTTTTTCACTGGAGGTTTGGGTGAGGCTATTAGGGGTTGGAGGAGGCTTCACAGGGGACCCACAGCAGTGTGGTGTGGGAACCCCAGCCCCATGGAGGGGGCAGCTATTGCAGAGAGCCTGAGCACCAGTAGGGCACAGTGTGAGACCAAAGAATGTCATTTCCATCAGCAAGGCTTGGGGTGTGGTGAAGGGGTGATTGGAGCCATGCATAGCCCATAAGGCTGGGGGGCACCGAAACACCCATTACAGAACAGGGCCAATGTACAGCAGGAAACTGTGTCCAAGAGGACAGAAAGGCAGCCTCCCTACTGTATATTTAACATCAAAGACATGGTGGGCAAGAATTGAGGGTGCCCTTTTAGGTTAACTTGGCATGGTAAGGGGGGCATTAGGGGAGATCACGGTGGCCCCAAGGATGTCATCTTGTTACAGTAGTGCATTGGCCAGGAAAGCAGCTGTGCACGGAAAAGGAGGGAGAACAAACCTGTGGGCAAGAATATAACCTGAGGATGGATTTATAGAAAAGCAGGGGGGCCATACCTTGCAAGATTGGGAGGAAGAAGGAATTCCCATTGCCTATGATCTTACAGAGTAAGACTGAGGCCCTGACCCAGAAAAATAAGGTTGGGGTAGTTATGGCTCAGGCAGAAAACATGGGAGGTCAGAGACAGGAAAACTTTACCTGGCAACTGAAGATGGTTGAGTTGAAGGAGAAGATGGCCCGGTTAGGGTGGGAGTTAGAAGTAGCAAAGGCCCAGAAAGAGCAAGACAAGGTGAAGGCCGCTGCGTTAGAACTGCAGGTACAGTCTGGAAAGAAGGAAGGAAGATCTAAAGAGATCAGGTTCCTAGTGGCTGTAGAGGCAGAAAAGACTCAGGCAATTGAACAGCTCATTTTCTCAGGAGGCTCAGAGGAACCGGGAGGGGGAAGAGAAACTACAAAAGATGCAGGAGGAAATGATGGCATAGGGGGCAAGGTCTCTGGAGGCTGGAACCAAGCAGGTGGAAGAGCAAAAGGAGGTGCTACAGAAATTAGAAGTAGCAAGGGGCCTGATAGTACTCCAAAAGGAAGTCCATAGCCAGAAGGACCAGATAGGGGAATTGCAGGAGGAGCTAGAGAGCTGGCAACAGAAAAGTATATGTGCAGAAGATCTCACACAGGAAATACAGGACAAACTGTTCACAAGCCATACCCAGGCCGAAGAGACGGGCACGGTGCTTATGTGGGAGATGAAAATTTGTATGGTGAATTATCAAATGTTGTATGAGCAAAGGCTGTCCCTGGAAAAGGAGCTAAAGGCAAGGGAGAGAGAGAACAACAGGTTACAGACCCAGTTACAGAGTGTGGAGGACCAACTTGGGGAGCAGGTACAGTCTCTTAAAACCCTCCTGGAAGACGGCCTAGCTAAAGAAGCAGGGACAAGTGCAGAAAGGGAGCAGTTAGAGCTTGAAATCCAAACTATTAGGCAAGAGATGCAGGCATTGGAGGCTGAAAATAAAATGCTATGGGCAGTAAACGACCCGGAGGTTATGAAAATCCAAGACCAAGGGGGTGTTGAGGTGTCAAATGAAATAAGTATAGCAAACCTCATAGAAGCAGGGCAGAACCCTCAAACCTTAAATACCATGGACACAATGCGGAGAAAGGTTAGTGGCTCTGGGGACCCAACTAGCCGAGTACATAGGGGCCACCAAGTCTGAACACCAAGAACGATACCAAGAGATGAAGGATACCAAGTATTGAAGGAATCCTTGAAGGGAGTAGAGGCCCTGCTAGAAATCACCCGGTTTAGGAATCTGAAGCCTATTGAGCCAGGGAAGTCCCCCAGAAATCTAGGCCCAGAGGATACTAGGGCAGAGGCTGGAGCCTGGGAGAAGCACCCTGGGAGGTGGCTGGAGCCTGGGAGAAGCACCCTGGAGGAGGGAACCTTAGGAAAAAATCCTGTGACCCTACACAAGGAGGTCCTGCTGGCACTCCTAGAATGTTGGAATTGGAGATGGGAACAATGGCAGAAGCACCATGCGATGGAGATGAGCTGGCTAAGATGCCAGCTGGGGGAACTATTTAGACCACAAGCCAAGGGAAGAAATACAGGACCAAGGCAGGGGCAGCCAGGGGAAGCAGACCTGGTATATGTGGGGACGGCCTGGAAGGCTGAACAGGCTATCCCAAGGAGAGAGACCTCCTGCTTCGTTTGTCAGGATTGTACGCAGGTGGCTGGGGCCTGGGGCAATATGGGTCAAAGGTAGGCCTCACAAAAAGGGAATCAGTTGAGCCCCAAAAAGGAAGGGGGGCCATGGGACAAGAGACAAGGAGGAGGGAACCACCACCCCATGGGGGACAAAAGCCTGAGAAGAGGCCCCAACTTCATGTAAATAATATTCCTAAGCAGGTCAGGTGGTGGGCCTTGAAAAAACTCATTGAAACAAAAGTTGGGGGTGTAGCATATGTAAAGATTTATAAGGGACCTGAAGGGAAGACCCACCGGCCAGGGGAAGGTAGAGTTCTGGAGGGAAGAAGATGCCCAGAACGCACTGGGGAAACAATGGGAGATCTGGGGAAGCTTTTTGGGACCTCCAGATAACTGTAGGGAAGAAAGAAACCCCACAATCTACCCTGGGGAAGGGACCAGGATATACAGGGGCTGAATATAGGCGAGCCTGATGGGAGTGGGGGAAGAGCGCAACCAACGGGGAGTGCAACCTGCCAAGGTTGGCTAGTGTGGGGGGACTGCCTGCAGTGGGGCAACTCCCATAAAATCCCACATGGTGTGCCTTGGATAGAAGGCAAGTAGGAGGCACCTTAAAACCTCCATCTCTACGTATTGGAATTGTTGGCGAGCAGAATCAGAACTTAAGGGGACTGACACAAAGGAGGCAAGGTGGAGAAGAGCGAAGACCGTCCTGGTGAGTCTGGGTCTTAAGGTGGGGAGGTGTGTAGCAGGGCACTAATGTGCCTGCTACTTTGAGAGCAGAGATAAGAACCCAGATGCAGGTTGCTGGGATAACTGGTTAATGAGGAAAGTGGCCGCACCTGCACCTGGTCAGCTAACTGGGAGGGGCAGGGCCTGGTTCCTATATAAATCCCAGGCCTGAGGCCAGGGGAGCAGTTCCCTGCCAGCAGCCGGGGGGGAAGGAGCTCTCCCAGAACAAGCAGAGGGGAGAGGCCAGACTGCAGGTATGGCTCCAAGACTGGGGGAAGGATGAAGCATCCCTGGTATGGCTGGAATAATGTTATAGCCAGGGGGCTAGGATTTATATTATAGCCCAGGGGCTTGTGTTTTGTTTGCTGTCTTCACTGGAGGTTTGGGTGAGGCTATTGGGGGTTGAAGGAAGCCTCATAGGGGACCCATGGCAGCATGGGAACCCCAGCCCCAGGGAGGGGGCAGCGATTGTAGAGAGCCCAAGGGCCAGTGAGGCACAGTGCAAGACAAGGTTACAGAGCACCAGAGAGGGCTCAGAGCGAGACAGGGTTGCAGAGAGCCCAAGTGCCAGAGAGACAGTATGAGACTGAAGAATATCAGTTCCATCAGTGAGGCTTGGGGTGATTGGAGCCATGCATAGCCCATAAGGCTGGGGTGCACCAAAACACCCATCACAGAACACCAGGAAACTGTGTCCAAGAGGATAGAAAGGCAGCCTCCCTATTATATATTTAACATCAAAGACGTGGCAGGTAAGAATTGAGGGTGCCCTTTTAGGCTAATTTGGCATGGTAAGGGGGCATTAGGGGAGATCACGGCGACCCCAAGGATGCCATCCTGTTACACTATCAAATCCTTTCTAAGAATAAAAAGGAGCAGATGACTGACTAGGAAGCCAATCCAGTGAAGTACCTTTCAGATGCTGTTGCTCACTCAGGCAGAAACAGCTCACAAAAGACACAGAAAGCCTGCAGACAGGCTTTTCTGCTTTTTCTATGTCCCTCCCCCAGACACTGTGTTTGGAAGGGGACTCAGGGAGAGATCACACTCACTGGCCAGCTAGAGATGTCCTTCCCCCCCCACCAAGCTCCCCCTCCCTCTTCTAAGCTTCTGTTTCCCCTGAAACACCACCTCTGAATCTCTGAATCTTTTTTTAATTATTTCAGAGCCTCCTAATCAATTTAGAAAGTTTTAAGCTTCTAGAGATTTGATTTGGATTTGGAGATTTGGCCTCTGAATCAGTCTGAATCGAATCACAAACTGAAGCTTCTCATAGCACTACTAACAATGTGGAAGAACATCTCTTTGCTCATTCTAGCCACTGGTCGTCATTCCACGTTGACATGATTATTCTTTCCCACCAGTCTGAACTGCTTTCATGTGCCCATATCTCATAAGGCTTGCCTTGAATGTATGGCCAGGAAGCAACTATAGTCTTTGGCAACCGTGCTTTCTGTTTGTTGCAACACATGAGCTGCTTCCCCACTTCAAACAACAGCATCCTCCTCACAGCAAACCTGTGAAGTTGGCTCTTCATGAGTTTTAAAATACCAGACCAGAAGTACATCAAGTTGCTGAATCCCATTAGTTGATCCATACGCCTGCGATGTAAATGTTCAACCTTCAAGATTAACCTCTGCTTTCTCCTTAATACCCCAGGATTTGAGGAAGACACTGTCTTCAGCAAGATTTTGAGTTTGTGGAGTGACCTTTGTCTCAAATATCTACAAAAAGTCACTCTCCTAGATTAGCATGAAACCACTCCTATCATTTACATGGCAATAGTTACTGAAACTATATGCTCCATGCAACTGAAGGTTGCCTGTATTTCTTGAGAAGAGCTGAGATGTTACCACATATGAAAAATGGTAGCCTGTGTGCTTGAACACTCGTGAACAACCCATATGTCTCCCATACATGAAAGAGCTCTTCTGTACCACCACCCCCATTCTCCCCCTCCCCCGCACTGTAAGAATGACCCCTGATCACCCTTGTGAAGAATGAACAGAAAGGATTTGTTTGGGTCTTTATATCTAAAGGAAACAAGCGTCCTTGAGTCATTAGAACAGTTTCACAGTTTCTCGCCTGAAGTGATCACCCAACATTTTCAAGAATTTCCAGCACAATAGTAGTGTGAGTATGCTTCTGAATGCCATGGGCTAGGCTATCAAAAGTGAAGAATTGTATGAAATGTCTGGAGATGGGACACATCACACTTCTGTTCTGCATCTCTTGATAAAAGGTTCACACATCCCAGAACAGGTCCTAACAGCAGGCCTAGGCTGTAGTGTGTATCATCTGCTCTGCTTAACATTTTATTGGCCATGGACAGGAACAAGACAACATCTTGCTGGGGTCATTTGACCCCAGTATTCTTTCTTGCCATGGCAGGGGGTCAGACTAGATAATCTGCTCAGGTCCCTTCCGACCCTACAAACTATGAAACTATAAAACTAAGTCAGATTTTTAAAGACATGAATGGATCCTTCACAAGGATGGGACTTTAACAGGGAACCCCAGCCCTGCTACTATGAAGCAGAGTGGCTCCTTTAAATCCAGAGCTTTCCAAGAGCAGCCATCCAGTTGAGCAGGTTGAGGATGTCATGGTTTGAGCCCTGCTAACTGTTTAGGCAACAGGAATTTCATAGATTTCATAGACATTAGGACTGGAAGGGACCTCGGGAGTTCATCAAGTCCAGCCCCCTGCCCAGAGGGCAGGAAGTCAGCTGGGGTCATAGGATCCCAGCAAGATAAGCATCCAATTTACTCTTGAAGGTGTTCAATGTAGGTGCTTGAACCACCTCCGATGGGAGGCTGTTCCGGACCTTGGGGGCTCGGGCAGTAAAGACATTCTTCCTTATGTCCAGCCTGAAGCGGTCTTGCAGGAGTTTGTGACCGTTCGACCTCGTCATCCCTTGGGGCGCTCTGGTGAACAGATGTTCCCCCAGATCCTGGTGGTCACCCCTGATAAACTTATAGGTGGCCATCAGATCACCCCTGAGCCTACGCTTTTCCAGGCTAAAGAATCCCATGGCTCTCAGCCTGTCATTGTAAAATCTGTTTTCCTGACCTCTGATCGTGCGCGTGGCTCTCCTCTGGACTCTTTCAAGCTTCTCCACATCCTTTTTGAATTGTGGAGCCCAAAACTGAACGCAGTACTCCAGCTGCGGCCTCACCAAGGCCAAGTACAAGGGGAGAATGACGACCCGGGATTTGCTTGAGAAGCATCTATGGATGCAAGCCAGCCTTTTGGTCGCTTTACTAGCTGCAGCATCGCATTGGAGGCTCATGTTCATCTTGTGGTCAATGATGACCCCCAAGTCTCTTTCTTCTGTAGTGCTATCCAACGTAGCACTGCCGAACCTATAAGGATGCTGCAGGTTTTTCCTCCCAAGGTGGAGAACCTTGCATTTTTCGGTGTTAAACACCATCAGGTTCTCGTCCGCACATTTGCTGAGCTTGTCCAGGTCAGCCTGGATCACTCGCCTATCTTCTGGCGTGGATGCTTTGCCCCAAAGTTTGGTGTCATCGGCAAACTTGGCCAGTCCACTCCTGACTCCAATGTCCACATCATTAATGAAGATGTTGAACAGGATGGGTCCCAGGACAGAGACTTGAGGGACCCCACTGGTCACAGGGCACCACGATGAGTGACTGCCATCAATTACAACCCACTGGGTCCGACCACGAAGCCAGTTTCCCAGCCAGTGGATTGTGGTGGAGCCAAGGCCACAACTGGCCAGTTTGGCCAAGAGGTGATCATGGGATACCAGATGAAAGGCTTTTTTGAAGTCAAGATATATGACATCAATCTCTTCTCCCTTGTCCAGGTGATAGGTCACCTGGTCATAGAAGGAAATGAGATTGGTCAAACAAGACCTACCCGCAACAAACCCTTGCTGGCTATCCCTTAGAATGTTAGCCTGGGCCAGTCCCTCAAGGATGGCCTCCTTAATAAACTTTTCTAAGATCTTCCCCAGGATAGAAGTCAGGCTAATGGGCCTGTAGTTAGCCGGATCCACTCTCCTCCCTTTCTTAAAGATCGGCACCACTTTGGCCTTCTTCCAGTCTTCGGGCACTACACCAAAGCGCCAGGAGTTTTCAAAGATCCATGCCAGGGGCTGGGCTATGACGCTCGCCAGTTCCTTTAGTACCCTGGGGTGCAGATTGTCAGGGCCAGCTGACTTGAAGGTATCCAGCTTCTCAAGGTGTTCCTTCACGAGGTCAGCATTTATGGAGGGTAGGGGATCCCCATCACCCGGATCTCCCTGTCCCATAGCAGGAATGGGCGTCCCATGGGACTGATGAAAGACTGACGCAAAGTACCTATTTAATAGGTTGGCTTTTTCCTGGGTGTCAGTTGTCAGTTGCTCCATCTGGTTTAGCAGGGGTCCAACATTGCCCTTGCTTTTCCTCCGGCTCCCCACAGATCTGAAAAAGGACTTCTTGTTGTCCTTGATGCTTGAAGCTAGTTGGAGTTCAGTTGCAGCCTTGGCTTCCCTGGTTTGCTCCCTGCAGGACTGGACCAGCGCAGAATAATCCTCCTTGGAGGTGAATCCCATCCTCCATCCTTTGTAGGCTTTCCTTTTTAGCTGCAGGAGGTCCGCTAGGTCCCTGGAGAGCCAGGAGGGCTGCTGTGCCTTCTTGCTGCCTTTCCTCTGTGTTGGAATAGATTTAGCTTGTGCATTAAGGATCGCTTCCTTGAGAAGCAACCACTCTTCTTGAACTCCCATCTCCCTGGGGTCACGGTCCCCGAGGGCCTGACCGACTAGCCTCTTGAGCTTGTCAAAGTCGGCTTTTCTGATGTCAAGGACTTCTGTGTTGCTGACTGACTTGCCAGCTTTACGGAAAAGGAAGGGAAAAACCGGAGCCATATAAACCTAAAACAGAGAAGGCTGGGGGGGGCAGCAGCTGGGGAGACTCTCAATGACTATGGAGCAGCTGTGGCAGCCTCCTTGGGAAGAATGCACCATGCTGTGAGACAGAAGCTCAATCACATGTAAGCGGGCAGTTTGCCTCATTTTTATTTTCGTTACATGGCCATCGGGGCTTATGGTTTATGTTTAATGTTAAACCTGGTGGTTTGTGGCTGATACTATAGGGGAAGAGGAGGCCTTATTAGCACTGAGGGGTACTGTGATAGAGGACTCAAGAGTCCTGCTGCAGTAAGGGTGCAGCACTAGGGCCTCAAGCCCAGAGTCGCTTGAAGGGAAGATAGGAGCCTTGAAACCAGGTCCTAGTGGGTGGACTTAAGTGAACAGCCCTAACTACAGAAAGAGGGGCAAAGCCAGAGGAGGCTGAAGGCCCAACAGCCTGGTGCCACAGGGGTGCAGCGTAGAAGGGCCAGTGGGCCTGGTGTCGTGGAAAGTGTGAAATGGAGGGCCTTGAGCCCAAGTGGGTTAGAGAGCTAGAGTCTTGAAGTCAAGCCCTGCTTAGTGGGTTTTGACTGACAGGCCTAGCTAGAGAGAGAGGGGGTAAGCCCACAGCAGCTGAAACCCCAACATAAAGAGAAAATTATAAAAACATCTGCGAGGCATGGGACACGTCAAGTGAAGGTAGACGTGTGCATTTTGCCCTTAAGGCAACAGCTCATTATCCTACAGGTAGTGAGCCTAGAGCCAGTCTGGGAACCTTTGGGTCAGCCTCCCTCTTTTTAACAACCAAGTAACATCAAGTCATGGCAGATGAGTAAAAGGCAGGGGGGAACCTGATCCCCAAGGGAGGAATTCATCAAGACTTGACAGGTGCCCACTCACTGGCCTAAAAAAAAATACAGCCGAAGATGGCACCCTGTCACAGAGACCAAACTGGACTAATGCAGAAGTTGAGGCACTGATTGACATTTGGAGTGAAGGGAGCATCATAACACAACTGGGAAGCTGCAGGAATAAACCTGTTTATGTCTCTATTGCTGAACAATTACAGCAACTTGGCATCAAATGCAACTGGGAACAGTGTCGCAGTAAGATGAAGGCCTTAAAGTGTGCCTTCCATCGTGTAAAGGACAATAATTCTCAGTCTGGTGCCTCACATAGAATGATTCCATTTTACAACAATCTGTCTACCATCATTAAAAGAGACGCTTCAGGGGCTTGTGTGACTGAGTTTGGGACACAAGGTATGCATTAGGGCTGAGCGAAGCTTCAGTACCTGATACAATTTGGAGATTCAACTCAATTCGGTGGCTAAATCTCCAAATCCAAATTGAATTAGAGGACCCTTTAATCTCTCTGAATCAAAATGAAACCCTCCTAATCGATTCAGAGAGACTTGGAGATTCAGACATAGACACAGGTTCAAATGTTTCTTCTCCGTACCTCTAGGTAGCAGGGGCTCCTGAGTGCTGGAATGCTGGGGAGCATGGTGCATCCCACAGAAACATGGGGGGTCCCCAGCACGCTCAGCAGCAGATCTTGAAGTAGACCAGAAGCACTTCTCCACTGGGGTGTGTGCAGGGCCCCCCCAACTCGGCAACTGGTGCCTCCTGGGTCTGGGGGAGGCACCTGGGGTCCCCCTGCATCTGATCTCTGAGCCGAGAAGTTGTGGGGGGGGCCGGGGGCCTTTGCGCTCCCTGGCAGACCCAGAAGGGGACTGCTTCTGGGTTCACCATCAAACACATGGGATGCTCTATGCAGCCCAGCATCACAGCTATCATGAGGCCATGCCTGCTATCTCAAGGTATGTAGAAAAAACTTTTAAAACTGTATCTATGTCCAAATCACAGATTCTCCTGATCAGCATCAAATCTTCAGATTCAGCTGAATTGAATCAGGGACAGTGATCTGAATCAACATATAGTCAGTAAAAATTTGCAAGATTAGTACCTAGTGTCCAGAAAAATCAATGCAGGAGACATTATATGAACTTCCATGGATTTCCATGGATTTACAAGTAAACCAAGTGGTACCTGGTGGTGCAATGGTTGAAAAGCAGGGAAAATCATGTTTTTGGGCATCAGTCAGATCCATGTTACAAATTTAAAACAATAAAGTAACCCTCACGGAAGAAATTCAGGAGCTAAAAATAAAACATGTTGAAGGTGTTTTAAATTATCATGATAAAAACAATCAAAAGGATAAAATTAGCTGATAATGTGAACACACAGATGCTATTTAGCTAGCTTAATTTTTGTCACGTGGACACAGGAAAAGTGTAACGTGGAAACAGGAGAGATGTCATGTGGCCAAGCGCCCCTAAATGAGCCCAGTTCCCTTAGTCTTTACTCAGAAGTCACGTACCTCAGCTCCCTCACCATTTTTCATTCTTCTGTACTCCCTCCAATTTGTCCACATCCTTTCTGTAGTAGGGGCCCAAAATTTAGCACAGTACTCCAGATGTGGCCTCACCAGTGCTGAATAGAGGGGCATAATCATTTCCCTTGATCTGCTGGCAACACACCTACCAATGCAGCCCAGTGTTCTGTTAGCCTTCTTTGCAACAGGGGTAAACTGCTAGCTCATATTCAGCTTATTGTCCGCTGTAACCCCCAGGTCCTTTTCTGCAGAGCTGCTGCCGGACCATTCAGACCCCAGCCTGTACCGACACATGGGATTGTGCCGTCTTAAGTGCAGAACTTTGCACTTGTCCGTATTGAACTTCATGATATTTCTTTTGGCCCAATCCTCCAATTTGTCTAGGTCTTTCTGAATCCTAGCCCTACCCTCCAGTGTATCTACTACTTCTCCCAGTTTGGTGTCATCTGAAAACTTGCTGAGGGTGCACTCTGTGCCATCTTCCAGGTTGTTGATGAAGACATTGAACAAAACCAGACCCAGGACAGACCCCTGGGGCACTCCACTTGATACTGGCTGTCAACTAGACATTAAGCCATTGATTATTACCCTCTGAGCTTGATGCTCCAGCCAGTTCATCCAGCCTGTACTTCCTTAGCTAGTCTGCAAGAATGTTTTGGTAGACCGTATCAAAAACCTTGCTAAAATCAAGGTATATCATATCCACTGCTCTCTCTTTATCCACAGAGCCAGTCACCTCATCATAGAAGGCACTCATGTTGTTCAGGCATGACTTGCCCTTGAAGAATCCATTCTAACTGTTCCTAATCACCCTTTTTTCCTCCGAGTGCTTAGAAATGGATTCCTTGAGGATCTGCTCCGTGATTTTTGTACGGACTGAGGTGAGGCTGAACAGTCTATAGTTCCCTGGATCCTCCTTTTTCCCTTTTTCAACCATCTGGGACCTTTCCCAAAAGCCATGAGTTTTCAAAGATGATGAACAGTGGCTCTGAAATCAGCCAACTCCCTCAGCACCCTCAGGGCCATCGTGTCCAGCCCCATGGACTTGCATATGTTCAGCTTTTCTAAATAGTTCCTAACCTATTCTTTTACCACTGTTGGCTGCCCACCTCCTTCCCAAACTTTGATATCAGGTGCAGTAGTCCGGGAGCTGACCTTGCCTGTGAAGACTGAGGTGAAGAAGGCATTGAGCACTTCAGCTTTTTCTGCATCCTCTGTCAAAAGGCTGCTTCCCCTTTTCAGTAAGGGACTTGCACTTTCCCTTATCATCCTTTTGCTACCAACATGCTTGTAGAAACCCTTCTGGTTATCCACAATGTCCCTTGTTAGCTGCAACTTCATGTGCCTTTGACCTTCCTGACTTCATCCTTGCATACCCAGGCAATGTTCTTATACTCCTCCCTATTTGTTCGTCCAAGTTTCCCAGTTAACTCTATAACCAAAAAAAGCATGTCTTGGAAGGGAGAAGGAGACGGGGTTATGATATAAATTTTTAAAATCATGAAGGATGCAAATAAAGTGAATAGGAATTGTTATTCACTAAATGCCAGAATAATAGAATGTATCCAAAGAACCAGCAGATGCTGCTCAGTGAAATTCTGAGCAGAGGTGTGCATGAAGGAGTGAAAGGAAAACATCTCTACGGTCACCCTGGTTTTTCCTAGACAGGGCCTCCTTCCTGGTCTGGTAGATGGTGAGTTTGGCCAGAGCCAGGAATAAGTTGACCAGGACTTAGTGGGACCATCAATAGGGAATGCACAAAATAAAAGGTGTAGGGAGAAGTGCAGCCAGAACCACAGGAGAAAGTTCTTGAGGAGGCAATGGAGGGGCTGCAACCTGGCATACCTGAGGTAGACATGCTCTATAGCAGGGGTTTTCAACTTTTTTTTAACATGTGTACCCCTTCTATCTCAAAGTTTCAGCTCATCTACCCCCTTATATTGTTTTCTTGTTTTCAGTGTTACCAATTATGTGATATAAGGCAGGCTACACTAATTAACATCAAATGCATTATTAATATATGCCTTAACTATATAGATCATAGTTATGCCACAACAGTTTGGGTCTGGTATGCTACTGGATTAGTACATAATAGGAAACAATATTGCAACTCTTAATGAAGTGTTTGCATAAACTCATTTCTGTAGGGAGCACGTGTGCATAAACATATGTCATAGGTGGAGGGATAAAAAATTATTTGGGGGTGTTAAGTGCATGCCCCCACCCCCATACCCATCCCCGCCCAGCAGGTAAGTCTGTGGAGGAAGTGGGGAGGGGGCAGATTGAGGTCCGCACA
Source organism: Crocodylus siamensis (assembly GCF_052110815.1). Lineage (NCBI taxonomy): Eukaryota > Metazoa > Chordata > Crocodylia > Crocodylidae > Crocodylus > Crocodylus siamensis. The sequence continues at coordinate 39,703,027 of NC_143404.1, read as the reverse complement.
GTGAGGGAGGGAGTGGGGTACACATAGGGGCAGAGACAAGAGCTGAGATGAATGGGGCCCTGGTCAGGCCAAGAGGTGGGACAACTGGAGCCTGGGCAACTCATCCAGAGGTGTGGGGGGGCTCCTGCCACTGCATGCACCCCAGCGGAGGTCTGGGGGGAATGGGGTGGAAGCAGCTGGTGCTGTGCACTGGACTTTGCCTTGACAGCAGTGTGATACCAGCTGTGTTGGGCAGACAGGGGGTGTGGTAGAGCCCTGTGGTGACAGGCACGTGATGTCATGCCACTCCCAGGGCAGCTGCAGCTGAGCACAAAGACCAGCGTGCAGTGGTAGCCACCTCCACCCCGTGCACAGATTGGGGGGAACATGCCTCCTGGGCCTCCACCAGGGTGTGCACAGTGGTAGGACCCCTCCCCCCCATGCTCTGGATGAGCCACACTGGCTCCAATTGTCCCACCACATGGCCTAGCCAGGGCCCCATTCACCCCAGCCCCTGCCCCTCCTGTGCCCTGCTCCCTCTTTCACCACAGGGGCCTTGATCTGATCCCCTCAGACCTTTCCCCTTCATAGAATAGCCTGGTACTTGCCTGCCATACTGTGTAACCAGTGATCCACATGCAGGCTGTGATCCTGAGTGCATGTGCACCCCTCCCCACCTCTGCTGCAGATACCTGGAGTCTGCATCCAAGCTGGCAGGGCCAGATCACTACAGTATCTACACAACACACCCACCACATATTATGCATGTGTACAGTAAAAAATTTGAAAATATACTGCATGACATACAATAAAAAATAACCAATAATGTACACTTATTAGAAAAAAATTGAATAAAGTTAATCATTTTAAAACAGTAATTTTTCTCATTCATTTTGCATACCCCCTGCAACCTTTTAAAGTACCCCTAGGGGTACACATACCCCCTGCTTAACAACCACTGCTCTAGAGTCTTCTTCAGACAGCAGAAGTGAGAGATGTCAGGAGATTCAGTAAAGCATGTCAGATACACATCTGTGCAGAAACCTCCATGTAGAATCTCCAACCTAAGTCTCTGGTAGTTTATGGGTAGAATACAAGCTGGTCCACACAGGGCCTTCACCATTCTGAAGATATACTAATTACTATTTGGTGTCTGTGCAGGATGGTACATGGTGTGGAGCATAAAACATGTAATCATGGCAGTGATGGGCTGTTGAGGGTAGCATGATGGGAAGTGCCATGGGATCTCTTAAGGCATGGGCCCCACAACAAGTTCCAGAGGGATGGAGTATATCAGCAGGTGGAGACTGCCTTTGTGTAGGGTGTGGCAGAAAGCCACCTTGGTTTCTCCCCAAAATCTCTGCCCTGTGACTATGTGATTCGATGGGCCAGCACAGAGGATTCACACCTCAGCCTGTCTCTTTAGGTAACCTGAGCTGGCTGCATTCCTGAGGGAGGGGGAAAACCTGCTCCCTCTGGCTACGTGACTGGCATCTGTTACCTGGGTGAGTGGCATCTACCTGGGGAGCTGGAATCTGCCCGGTAACAGGTGATGTATTACAAATTGGTTGGCTGACAGCCAACTGGGGCTGACTTCCACTGGACCAGGTGAATGAGGTCACAGGGGCTATATAGGTTGGGGTGAGGAGGAGGTTCTCTCTCTTCAGCCATGAGGTGAAGCAGCAGCAAAGCAGGGGAGACAGAGAAGCCTTACCATCTGGACCTAGCTCTCTCTCTCACCCCAAGACTCCGGAGGGGAAACTGGAGAACTCTGGAAGATGCTTGTGAGTAAGCTACTCAATCGGATTAGATATTTAGCTGGCAGTAACACAGATGCATAATCAAAAGGCTACCTCAGCCAGACTGTTTGCTCTTTAGGATTTCTAAGATATTGCTCAGTCCTGTACCCTAGTTTCCCCTACCCCTCTTAATCAATAAAGTTCTCCTTTTTGACTGGTGTGGGAGACTTATTGAGGGGTGGGTCTAAATTATGCCTAAGAGACCCCTTAGGTCTGTGGACTAAGGGAGACTTTACTTTTTGCCCCCTTGACTTGGGGAAGTGCCCCAAGTGCCTGTACTGGGTCGAGTACCCATCAGACTATTAGGCCTGTGTTTCCCCGAGGACACAGGGCCGAGACAGTCCCTTCTCGGGGTGGTGGCGGCGATGTTCCCCCAGACTAGCGAATGTGCTCCGGGAGAAGGGTCGGCCAAGCATAAGGCGCCCCTAGGGAGGCATTCGGAGTCTGGAAGGTGGTCGGGCACAGGGAGGTGGGCGGCTCAACACAGCAGCGCCCCCTACTGGCCCATCACATAGGGCCTTTTGGATATAGACAAAGGCAGTGGTCAGCAGGGAAGCCTTGAATTCTGGAATAAGCGGCAGGCACCCACAAGGTGTGAAGATCCATGGTACGGGCCAGCACAGAAGGGTCTGCCCACCCCTGTCTGGCAAAGACCAGAATATCTCCAATACAAATTATGTTGGCCAAGAGCATCCTCCGGTGCACCCAGGACACTTTCATCGCTGGCACAAAAAAGCCCTGGTAGAAATCCAGCAGCTTGCCAAAGCCTTGTATGGGGAGATGTCTGAAGAGATGCTGATTATATCAGAACCCTCAGAAGCAACAGAGGAAATCCTCCCCAATCAGGCACAATGCCACCTGACTACAGGAACTCTAAAATATTCTCTGGAGGGCCTGAATACAGGTATGATCTTGGCTAGGGATGCATATAAGGCCCTGTCCCCACTCACACAAAGAAAATCACAGGACACTTGCAGAGACCCAGTGCTGTCCTGGACAGAAGAGCCCCAGCACCTGCCTCTGGAGGCTGACCCAGACTTCCAGGGCATGGGCAAGATGTTGAACTGGTGCCAGAGCATGGACAAGATGAGCTGGTTTATGATCAGTTCCCTCTTGTCTGGTCCTGGCAGGGACTTTAACACTACCCATGAAGCACAGGACCTAATGGGCAGGGGGGTAAAACCAGGCCATCACAAGCATCCTAAAAGATTAGGCACTTGTGAGGACTCGGGGTGGTCTTCTCATCAATCCTCCTGGTCAGCGGTCACAGTAGGCATCATGTCACCTGTGTCAGACAAGTTAACCCATGGCTCTGGAGTTGGTGCTATCGTGCAGGTTTTGACTTCCTGGACCACGATCCATACTTCCATGCAAGGGACCTCCTGGGGTGCGATGGGCTTCATCTCTCCGCAAAAGGTAAGACTCTCTTTTCTTACAGGTTGGCTGATGCCCTATGTCAGGCTTTAAACTAAGTATGATGGGGGACAGGGAGGCAGGACATGGAGAAAGTCTAGAACCTACAAACTGTGAGACGTGCAGCAGTACACCCCAGGTAAGTACCAAAGGGGCCCTTGGGCATCAGAACAGGTGGGACCAAAGGCACCATTTGGAGGGCTCAAGTCCCTCTATACTAATGCTAGGGGGATGGGGAAAAAGCAGGAAGAACTCACACTCCTGCTTGCAGACAATAACTTTGATTTAGTGGGGCTAATGGAAACCTGGTGGGACCCTACACATTACTAGGTGGTACACATTGAAGGCTACAGGTTGTACAGAAGGGACAGAGTAGGAGGAAAAGGGGTGGGGTTGCTCTCTATGTACAGGAGCATTATACATCTGCCCTAATCAAAATGGGATCAGAGGAGGAGAAAGTTGAGGCATTGTAGGTTAGGATACATGGAGGTCAAGGGAAAAGGGACTTGGTGGTGGGGGTCTGCTACAGACCATCACACAAGAGGAAAAGCTAGACTTGGAATTCTTCAAGCAGCTCTCAGAGGCTGTACAGTCTAGGGACATGATTGTCATGGGGGACCTAAACTACCCTGATATCTGCTGGGAGGAGCAGTCAGCCAAATCCCACCACACTCACCTTTGTGCAGGACCTTCACCTAATGCAGGAGGTATACAGTCCTACTAGGGGGAATCCCTTACTGAACTTGGTGTTGGTTATGCGGGAGGACCTGGTAGGGGAGCTGCAGATTCATGGTCACCTTGGGGACAGTGACCACCAATCAGTCAAATTCACCATATGGCATAGGGTGGGTAAGATAACTAGTAGGGTGGAACTGCTTCACTTTAGGAAGGATAACTTCAGTGCGCTAAGGAGTCTAGTCAATGATGCACTGAAGGATGAGTATTGGTGAGATGGGAGATCAGGAAGGCTGGTTGTTCTTAAAGGAAGCAATCCTTTGGGTGCAGAGGGAGACTAACCCAGTATAAGAGAAAAGGGGAAAAGGAGCCAAAAAACTTCCTTGGCTAAACAGGGAAATCCAGGTGAGCCTAAGGGCAAAAAAGAAGGCATATAGGCAGTGGAAGCAGGGGGAAGCTACCAAGAAGGAGTGTACCTACTTGGCCCGCACTTTCAGGAAGGCAGCTAAAAAGGCCAAAGCAACTACAGAGCTGAGGTTGGCAATACAAATTAAAGACAACAAAAAGGCTTTTTTTTTTTTAGGTATGTAGGGAATAAAAGGAAGGCACAGGGCAGCATCTGACCCTTACTGAACAAGAAGGAGCAATTAGTGACAGACAGGGGGGATAAGGCTGTGCTATTCAATGAGTTTTTTGCCTAGGTGTTCCTGAACAGGGCTCAGGGTAAGTCTACTAATGGGTTCATAGATGGGCATTAGAGGGATAGGAGCCCACCAACTGTTGATGCACCGAGAGTACATCTGTGGTCCTGGAGGACTGGAAAAGAGCCAATGTCCCTATTTTCAAGAAGGGGAGGAAGGAGGATCCAAGTAATTATAGGCCAGTCAGTCTCACCTCCATTCTTGGAAAGGTTTTTGAAAAGATTACAAAGGATCATATTTGTGGGAGTCCAGCAGGAAAAATAATGCAGCAGGGAAACCAGCACGGATTCATAACAGGTAGATGAGGCCTGACTGATCGGCTTTCGTTTTATGACAGGATCACAAAATGCTTAGATGCAGGAGTAGAGGTGGATGTCATTTTCTTGGATTTTAGCAAGGCCTTTGTATGGTATCTCATCCAATTCTCATAAATCAATTAAGAGGCTGTGACAGATGTTTAAACGGTCCAGTGGGTGGCAAATTGACTTACCGGTCGCACCCAGAGAGTGGTAGTAGAACGGTTGGTATTGACCTGGAAGGTTGTGGGTAGTGGGGCCCCACAGGTTTCAGTCCTTGGACCTGTACTCTTCAATGTCTCTATCAGTAACTTGGATGTGGGGTGGGTGTCAAGTGCTCTGTCCAAGTTTGTGGATGATTCTAAATTGTGGGGTGAAGTGCACACTCTGGAGGGTAGGGAATGATTGCAGGCAGACCGGGACAGGTTAGAAAAGTGGGCAGTACACAATAGGATGCAGTACAACAACAATAAGTGCAGAGTGCTGCAGCTAGGGTAAAAAAATATCCTGTACACCTACTGGCTGGGAAGTGACCCTCTCAGCAACACAGAAGCAGAAAAGGATCTCAGTGTCATAGTGGACTCCAAGATGAACATGTGTCGTCAACGTGACAAAATCATCAGGAAAGCTAACCCCACTTTATCATGCCTCAGCAGATGGATGACAAATAGAACCAAGGAGGTGATACTTCCCCTCTATGTGGCATTGGTAAGACTGCAGTTGGAGTGCTGTGTCCAGTTTTGGGCTCTGTTCTTCAAAAAGAATGTTGATAGACTTGAGAGGGTCCAGAGGAGGGCCACTTGTATGGTTAGGGGCTTACAGGACAAGCCCTATGAGGAGAGACTGAGGGACCTGGACCTCTTCAGTCCCTGCAAGAGAAGGCTGAGAGGTGATCTTGTAGCTGCTTACAAATTCATTAGGGGGACACAGAAAGAGATCAGAGATGCCCTGTTCATCAGGGTGCCTCTTGGGGTAACAAGAAACAATGGTCACAAACTGACAGAGAGCAGATTTAGACTAGATATCAGGAAAAACTTCTTCATGGTCAGGGTAGCCAAAATTTGGAATGGGCTTCCAAGGGAGGTGGTACTCTCCCCTACCTTGGGGGTTTCATAGTTAGTAGGGTCAAAAGTGACCTGACCAGATCATCAAGTCCGACCCCCTGCCATGGCAGGAAATAGTACTGGGTTCAAATAACCTCAGCAAGGTGTTCATCTAGCTTCCTCTTCAAGACCCCCAGGGTAGGAGCCAGCACCACCTCTCTTGGAAGTTAGTTCCAGATCCTAGCCGCCCTGACAGTGAAATAGCGCCTCCTCATATCTAGCCTGAATCTACCCTCTGCCAGCTTGTGACCGTTATTTCTAGTCACTCCTGGCAGTGCTCGGGGGAACAGGGACTCCCCCAGTGCCTGCTGATCCCCTCTGACTAGTTTGTAAACGGCCACTAGATCCCCGCTCAGCCTTCTCTTGTGGAGGTTGAACAGGTTCAGGTCCCATAGCCTGTCCTCTTACGGCCTGCCCTGCTGCCCCCTGATCATGCGAGTGGCCCTCCTCTGGACCCTCTACATGTTGTCCACATCCCTCCTGAAGCGCAGCGCCCAGAACTGGACGCAGTACTCCAACTGCGGCCTGACCAGTGTCACATAGAGGGGGAGGATCACCTCCTTGGACCTGCTTGAGATGCATCTGTGGATACATGACAAGGTATGGTTGGCCTTCCTGACCCCGTCCCCACACTGTCAGCCCATGTTCATTTTGGCATCAATAATGGCTCCAAGATTCTTTTCTGCCTCTGCACTGATGAGAAGGGAGTTCTCCAGTCTATAGGTATTCTGCTGGCTCTTCCCCCCAAGGTGCAGTACCTTGCACTTGTCAAGGTGAAACCCATCCTGTTCTCATTTGCCCACCCCTGTAACCTGTCTAGGTCTGATTGTAGCCTATTCCTCCCTTCTAGTGTGCCCACATCCCCCCACATCTTAGTGTTATCTGCGAATTTGAACAGGGTGCTTTTTACCCCCTCATCCAAATCGCTGATGAAGATGTTGAACAGTGCGGGCCCGAGGACCAAGCCCTGGGGGACCCCACTGCCCACATCCCTCCAGGTCAAATAAGAACCATCCACCACCACTCTCTGGGTGCAGCCATCTAGCCAGTTAGTGACCCATTTGACTGTGTAGGTGTCGATGTCACAGTCCCCTAGTTTTTTAATGAGAATGGGGTGAGAGACAGTGTCGAAGGCCTTCCTAAAATCCAGGAAGACTAAGTCCACTGCTACCCCTGCATCTAAGGCTTTTGTGACCTGGTCATAGAGGGCCACCAGGTTAGTCTGACAGGACCTGCCTCTAATGAACCTGTGTTGGTTGCCCCTAAGCATAATTTCCCCGATGGCCCCTTGCGAACATGCACCAGGATAATTCTCTCAAAAAGCTTACCCAGGATCGAGGTAAGACTAACTGGCCTATAGTTTCCTGGGTCCTCCTTCCTCCCTTTTTTGAAAATGGGAACCATATTGGCCCTCTTCCAGTCCTCTGGCACCACACTAGAGCACCACGAGTGCTCATAAAGCTGTGCCAGCGGTCCCGCAATGACCTCAGCTAAATCCCTCAGCACTCTGGGGTGGACATCGTCCGGACCAGCTGATTTAAACACATCCAGTCTCTCCAGAAATGCCCTCACTGACCCTTGGACTAGGTGTGCCTCCCCTGGGGCCTGGTGGGGCGGCTGATCTGGTCCCTGCTCAGGAAAATGGAGGCAAAGAAGTCATTAAATAGGTTAGCTTTTTCGTCTGGTGTGACGACCAAATTTTCTAGCTTGTCTTACAGGGGCCCCACGTTACCTGGTGCCTTATTTTTGCCCCCTATGTAGTTAAAAAAGGACTTCTTGTTGTCCTTGATCTGGGAAGCTAGTCCCAGTTCCAGCTCTGCCTTGGCCTTCCTGACTGCTCCCCTGCATCTCTGAGCAACGGCAGTATAATCCTCCCTGGTCATGGGCCCTCCCTTCCATTGGATGTATGCCTCCCTTTTAGCTAGAAGACATTCTCGGATGCTTTTGGTAAGCCATGGGGGCTTTTGTGCCCTCCTGCTCCCTTTGATCTATGTTGGGATTACCTCCCTTTGGGCTTGGAGGATCGTCTCCTTAAGGAGCGACCACTCTTCTTGGACATCTGCCTCCCCTCCCCTCCAGGACCTCAGTGCTTCCCCAACTATTCTTCTTAGCTCATTGAAGTCCGCCCTCCTGAAATCTAGGACTGCTGCCTTGCTGCAGGCCTTTGCCACCTTGTTCTGGATGGTAAATTCCAGCAGGCGATGATCACTGTCGCCCAGGTGGTCGAGCACCTGCAGCCCCCTCACCAGGTTGTCACCCGTGGCCAGCACCAGGTCCAACAAGGCATCTCCCTTGGTGGGGCTGTGCACCTCCTGGGTTAGATGGAGGTCCTGCGTTTGGGCTAGGAACCTATGTGAGCAGTCAGACCTGGCTGACTGCTCTTCCCAGCGGATGTCTGGAAAGTTCAGGTCACCCATGATGACCACGTCCCTTGACCTACCTACCTCCGTGAGCTGACTTAAGAATTCCTGGTCTAGCTCTTGCCCTTGGTTGGGTGGTCTGTAGTAGACCCCCACCGTTAAGTCTCTTTCCCCTTGCCTGCCTTGTATTCTAACCCAGAGCACTTCCATGTGCCCCTCATGTGACTCTGTGCTACCTGGTGAGGATGTGTATTCCTCCTTAATGTAGAGCGCCACACCCCTGCCTTTCCTCCCTATCCTGTCCCTCCTGTACAGCCTATAGCCCTTGACATTGACCTCCCAGTCATGCGTTGGGTCCCACCACATGTCAGTGAGCCCCATTGTGTCTGGGTTGTTGTCAGGTAGCGGGGGGGTAAGTTCCTCCTGCTTGTTTCCCATACTACGAGCATTTGTGTAGAGGCATTTGAGGCCTCCTGTGGATGTGTGCACTGGCCCCCTAATCAGAGCATTGCCCTGGCCCCTGTTGCTTACCTGAGTATATGTTCCACTCGTCGGCCTAGGCTGGCCTCTACTTGTGGGTGCTGCTTGCTTTAGCGGTCCAAGGCTCCTCCTCCCTCATCTTCCCCTTCCCCCAACGAGCCTAGTTTAAAGCCAGCCGGAGGAGGTCTGCCAACCTAGAAGAGAGCACACACTTACCTTTAGGGGAAAGGTGCAGCCCATCCCACCCAAGCGTGTCTCTCATCATGATGTGCGGGTTGTTGTCAAGGAAGCCAAAGCCTGACTCAAGACACCATTCCCAAAGCTACCAGTTGGTCTCTGTGATGCAAGTCTCATGCTGTCTTCCATGTCTGCTCACTGGTAGAACAGAAGAGAATACCACCTGTGCACCTATCTCCTTCACCATGCCCCCCAGAGCATGGTAGTCCGCCATCAGGTGATCAGGGCTTCTCCTGGCCGCATCATTAGTACCCACATGGATTAGGACCATGGGGTAGTAATTGGTGGGCTGGATCACGGCCTGGATCATCCCTGTCACGTCATGAATCTTTGCTCCGGGTAGGCAGTAGACTTTGCATTTCCTCATCATGCCAGATCCTTAACCTGTTGGCATGAAGCTGTGATGTAAGCTCCTCTTCCTCCTGTTTTAACATTTGAGTAAGGATTCTACCCACTCCGTATGCTTGTTCTTCTTCATCTGCCTGATAGCTTTCCTCACCTTGACAAGGGTTGGAGGGATTCCAAGATCACTTCTGATGGGTGTTGCAGGATGGAGTTGAGAACACTCTCATCAGTGTAGGAATCTCAACTGAGAAGGTCTTAAAAATGCTTCTTCCAACGGGCATTGATGATTGCCCTTTCCTTGATTAGGTTTCCTCCACCATTAGGTCTCAAGGTGGTGTATCCCTGAGTGCTCAAACCATAGATGGCTTTGGTGTCACTGAAGAAGCCACACACTGGTAGCACTGATGTCATCCAGATGTCAAATCACCTTAGCCTTGTCTTCCCACCATTTGTTCTTCATATTGTATGTTTGCCTTTGGACCTCTGCCTTGGCTTGTTGGAGATTTTTTTTTTTTTTGGCTTGGAGTTGTTGTCATTTTGCCAAGCACAAAAGACCTTGAACTTGCAATCAATCAACTCTTGGATCTCCCAGTTGTTCTCATCAAACCAGTCTTGATGTTTCCTAGTAGAGAAGCCAAGTGTCTCTTCACAAACAGTGATGACAATGGCTTTGAGGGCACCCACATGCTGCTGGCATGCTCTCATTGCTGTTGATTGGAATTCACCAGTTTTTTGTTGAAGTACTGGTGGAAGAGGTCTCACTTTCTTGAGTCCTTTAGTGTTGATCTTCTGTCAGCATTGCTTCTGCTGCAGTTGTCATTTGGGAGCCAGTTTGAGTCACATAACCAAGAAGATGAGTTGGTGATTAGTCCAGCAATCATCAGCTCCTAGCATAGCTTGGGTGATGTGGACATCTTTGTGATCCTGGGCACAATGCTTAGACTGGGTGTTGGCATGAAGTCTTGTGCCTGTTTTTCTGGTGGAACAGGGTGAGGGTGAGTCCATGTTCCATGAACTTGGTCAAGAGGAGAATGCCATTGGAGTTGACTTTTCTTACTCCTTCCTTGGCAATGATTCCATTCCAGAGGTTAGAGCCCTTTCCAACTCTGGCACTGAAATTACTGAGAAGAGTAAGTCTGTCTACCTGTGGAACATCAGAAAGGACTTGGTCAAACTTGGTGTAGAATTCCTTCTTGGTTTCATTGGAGGTGTCAAGGGTCTGGGCATATGTTCTGATGACAGTGGCATATTGGCTCCCCACCATTTTAAGATGGAGAGCCATGAGGAGTTAATTAATTCATTGAGTTCATTTATGAGTTCATTCTTAATAGCAAAACCAACTCTGTGAAGGTGGCGTTCTCCTTCATCTCCCACTCACTGGATTTCACTCAGTGCAGTGACATCAATGTTGTGTCATCTGAGTTCTTGGGGCACAATTGCAGTGCAGTGCTCTGGGCATTCACTATAAGTGTTGTCCATAAGGGTCCTGATGTTCCAGGTCCTGAAAATAATGGTGCATCTTCACTGGTATTTTTTACCACAGTAAAGTTGATCCTATTGGATGCGGTTATCCAGTCAGGAAGAAATATAGAATACTGTATTAGACAGACTATGCTTAGGGCACCTTTTCTAGCTCCTTCCGCACGTGGGGTGAGCAGAATAGATACTGAAGAGGGTGACTCAGTCACAGTTATAGCTGCTGAATCACACTCCTGTCTCATTCTAGTGTTGGACGACCTTCTTGTAACTGCCACTTTGTGCCAGTTCAAGACTAGGAGCTTCCAGACCTCACAATCCTGCTTCTGTCACCATTAAAATGGTTGTATGAGTGACTAGTGCCTCCCGAATCTGGGGGCGGTGCCCACAGAAGCCACAAATGGCAGCAGCCCTGTCAGGGTGGGTACCAGCCCTACCACCAGCATCATTGTTAGCTGTCAGGGGGCCCCATCGGGAGGGCATGTACACCCCCATACACTCCCTACCAATCGCCTATGGCTGGTTGCCAAAGTGCTTGAGGAATGTGCTGGGATGGAAGATACCTATGTATGACTTCTTTTGTTGTGGAGAACCTGCTGCACATCAGCTTCCACATGGCTCTTGACAGAATGTGACTATGATCCAATGCCAAATAGATGAAGGCAACCGGAGATCTCTTTCTGCTGCAGCTTTCATCCACCTTCTCAGCTGTTGAGATTCTAACATCTTTTTCCACCTGCTCCACCATTGAGGACTTGCAGACCCATGGCTGGGGCTGGGCAGGTTCATTATAGTGATGACCTTTACTCATCGTCCCACAGCACTGTCAAGGGGTATATGTGGCTTTTTAGGAGAGAAACCATTGCCATCTGCTGTCCTCACCACAGCCTGGCAGTGCTGTTGCTGCTTGGCCCATGACTTGCTTATTTGTCAGAGTTATCCCTGCTTATTGACCTTATTTTCATGAAGGTCATTCTACTTACTACCACCTGTGGACATGCTGGGTATTAGTACAGCTCTGCCTCTACAGAATAATGCTTTCTACTCAAGCTAGCTGGCCTGGCTGTGGTAGAGGCTATAGTCCAGGTATTGCTTTCACTCTGGTTGGTAATACTCAGAGAGATAACCTGCCCACTTTGCACAGGCTAAACAGCTTGAGTTTGTGATATCTTTGAGCAGGGCCTAGCTCTTTGTTCTCTGTTTGTATATCCCCCAGCACCATGGCATCCAGCCTCAAGACTCCTAATCACATAACAACAATAATTGCTTATAGTTTTCCAGTGTCTTCCCACAATAGCCAGAAGATCAGCAAGTTTCCCACTTTGGGAATGTATAATAAAGTGGCTCAGCTCATTGCAGCACAAAAATAGGAGATGTTGCCCCAGACTTCCTACTGGGCATGTCTATACATGCATTCAAGCCAGCTTAAATTTACTGTGTAGTAAATTGCTATGCAGTAAGTGGGAATAGGCAGGCATCTGTGCATGCAGGCGACCTAGGACTAACTTTAGTCCCAGGTCAGAGCAGCCTGCAATGGGACTCTGTGGCCACCAGGGGAGCTCCAGCCTCTTGTAACATGGCTGCCAGCACTTGGCAGTATTTGGCAGCCATCTTAGAAGCTTGCCCTCACCCTCTGATCCTTGACCAGCCCCTTTCCTGTCTGGGAACTGCATGCCCTGTGCAGAGGCAACACTCAACAGCTCCCTTCTTGCCAACCCAGCCTCTCCATGCCATGGCTGCCCTGCCTCTGCCTCTACCAGCAACAACCAGGCCCTGTGCTCCTACTGGCCATGGTGCTGGCCCTGCTTGCCCCATCAGGATCTCCTGACCCAGGCCCCAGGATAGCCATGCACCTGTTAGCTGGGCCCAGGACACTGGCTGTGGGAGGCTCAAACCCCTCCTCCTGCACTCCCTGTTCCAGTGCACCTGTTCTGCTGCCCCTCACAGCCCCAACCCCCTAGCTACCTCCAGCACCACTCCAGGACATGCACATGAGTGACACAAAACAGCTTAATTTCCCAAACAACCCCCATCCCTCCCCCCTCAACAAACAGAGCCCCCTCTGGCCACCTTTACCAACAGTGCCCTTCCATCACCCTCCCCACCCACCCACAGTAAAAACCCCACATCCCAAACTGAAAACTACATTTAAATGTCTGACCTGCTCCCTGAGTCCTGGCATAGGAGACCTAGGGCTGGGGCCACTTAGGGTGCAGGGTTCAGTGGCAGATGGCCAGCACCTCATCCCTGAACAGTTTATCTGTGGGTCTGGAAGCCATGGAGACAGCAGTTGGTGGCAGGCTCCTGCTGCAGCACAGGTAGCTGCTGCTCCTGCAGACCCGGAGGCCCCACCTCCTATACTCTCAAGTCCAGGACCAAGAGGGCCAGTGTCTCCTGCTGGGGACACACCTGGAATGCCCAGCTCCTTGGCTGTGTGGAGCTGGGGTGAGCAGCAGGGCCAGGGCAGGGGCTGGGCCAGGGGCCCCTACAGGCAGGAGATGCCAGAGGATCTCCTCCCAGATCCTGAGCAAGGGACCCTGTGGGTCTGGGCCCAGGGGCCTGGCACCTGAGAGCATAAGTGCACCTTCCAGACCCAGGAGGGCATCCAGGGCCTGGCAGTCAGTGTTTGTGGCAATCACTGCCCTGCCCAGGATTTTGGCCTTCTGATTGAGGAGCACAATGTGTCACTCCTTGAAGGCCTCCATCCAGTCCTAGTGCTTCTGCATTGCCCACTGGAACATTTCCTCGGCAATATTCTCCCACTTTTCCCATGCCTGGTCCCACTCCTGCTCCCATGCCTCTCAGTCCTTGGCAACCACCACCAGCTGCTCAAGCAGGATATTCTGGTCCTGGGTGCACTGCTGCCAGTGCCAGTGCATCTGGAAAGCTCCAACAGTGGGTGGTGGCAACCTGGACCCTGCATCACTGCTGGGGCTGGTGGCCTCTCTCCAGCATCCAGATGTTGGCTTTACAGAGGCAAGAGATAGAAGCCTTTTGTGATATTTTGCAACAGTTCAGAGATAAGATGCTCTTCACCAGGGCCTCTGCATCACCGCTGGCAATGACCCCTTCCTTGGGGTGTGAGAGACCTGTGCCTGCCCAGCTGTGGGGACATGCGCTGCCCAATAAAGTTCTGAACTGTGTCCTGCTTCTCTGCATGCTGCATGCTGTGGGATAGGGCCCTGGGGCCATGGGATTGTAAGCAAACCAGGCAGAGAGTGCCAAAATGTTGGTCAGTTCCTGCATAAAGGGCATAGTTTTGTAGACATGACTGGACCAACAGTTGTAGTCAGTCATGGCCACTCACTGTGTACTCAAGGCCTTGACATTTATGCAGCACTGCCATGCTGACTGGGAGTGGTCTCTCTCATGCATCCCCCATGACAGGGCCTCATAAACATGGGAGGTCAAGCGCCCACCCAGCGCAAACTGACTCTGTACCTCTGCATCTCTTCAGAGAGCCATGAGGTCGTGTACCTCCTTCTGGGTCCAGTTGGGGCTCTGGGTGCTCAGCATGGGTGTGTGCATGTAGGCAGGGCTGGGCAGAACCAGGAAGGACAGAGAGAACATGGTAGTGGTGCCTCCTATGCTGGCTCTCTGGGCTCCTGTTCAACTGCCTCTGTGTGGCCAGCCCTGGCCAGTGGTCAGGAGCCTTCAGCAGCATGGCAGAGCCAGGACCTGGAAGCCATGTGGCAGAGGCAAGTGTGCCACAGCCTATCCGCATAGCTTCAAAGACAGGAGACAGTGCTGGGGGTATACAGGAACAGAGGGCTGGTGCTGCCTTCCTGCCACAGCCATCCAGGAAGGAGCCCTGAGGCAATCCAAGGGCTGGGCAAGGGGATCAGCAGGTGCAGTCTCATGAACCTGTGGCCAAGGAGGATCTCTGGCTAGTGAACAGGATGAGCAGTCTTTGTCCTGTCCAGGGAGCACACAGGTCTTGCAGGCCCCCAAGGCACAAAATGGCTGCAGGCTTTTATACCTTGCAGCTTGAGGCTGCCAGAGAGCAGCCCAGTCCTGGAGCAGGAGAGTGGCTGGGCAGATCCAGCAGGGAGGCCCCTGCACTACTGCAGTAATGTGTTACTGTGCAGTAACTAATTGGGCATTAATTTGATACCTGAATGATGCAGGTATCAAATTTATGCTCATATTGGTATAAGTCGTCATATTTACCACACAATATAAGCATGCATATGTAGACTCATGCCCATTCTGTGCAGTAATTTCTGTTACTGCACAGTAAATGAACATGTGCAGACATGACCACTGACATAATTTAGTTCAGTGGCAGTGAGGATATAGTCACATAGCTCTCACTTAAAGATGGCCTCGGACTTCGGTTGCTCACCTAAGTTGGGTGCACAGCCGAAGATGTCACTTGCCCCAGTTGACCCTGCCATGAAGACATTCCCTAGAGCAGAAGCTGCAGCAAGCTCTTTTGGAGATAGAGGGGGATATTGCAAATCATTATTTGCAAATTTTGGAGGAGTATTTCTCCTTTAACATAAGGATCGATTTGGGAATTTTCAGGTCAATCCTATTTTTTAAACCAAATTTCTTAGGGGGCTGAAAATTGGGCTTTGTAGTGGAAAGTAGCTACCTAAAATGGTCTGGGAGGAAAAGGGATGAGAACCAAGACATCAAGAAATCTTCTGTACTATGTCTGTGTCAGTTGTCTTCAGAGTAAAGCCTGAAATTATTAATGGTGTCTCTGACTTTTATTATAGTCAGCATGGTTGATGTTTATTAATATTATCGGTGCTGAAATTATATGAAAATTGAAATCTTTATCTGTAGAAATTAGATAAAGATAGAGAAGAGAGAGAAAGAGAAAGAGGTTGCTATGGTGAACTGTATCAAGAGTACTCTCCCACTTTGTGACAGAAGCTGTAACAGAACGTATAATTCTCATTGGTGCTAATCACATTAGCTCTGTTTGCACTAAGTCCCTCTGAAATTCTCCCTTGTACAGAGAGTTATGTCCTGTGTAATGGTCAGTTTTATCTCATCTGTCAGAATGAGCACATGGGAAAAAGCTGATATTTTAACTGTGACTTTTAGTGTGATGAAAGCACAATATCAAACATTTCAACGATGGGAGTTCAGCGGTACCGTGCCGAGGGAGGCGAGGGCTGGTAAAGCAGCTGAAGTGAGTTGCAACAAAGGGCCTACACACCCTGTTACTTGAGGGGAGGAGAGAGACAATTGTCTGGGGGCGACTGGAAGGAATAGGCAGCAGACAAGCAGAGTAGCAGCTAAACAGCCACAGAAATACTGAAAACATTTAGGTGTAGCAAGCTGGCGTGAGTCACCTATGGGTGGAGTAAAAGGCAACTGTAGCAGAGTTGAGAATTCTGCTGGTCAGTAGGCAAGGGAGTAACTTCTGCTGCCTCGAGTAAGACCCAGCCACAGACCTGAAAGCTGTAAGGCAGTAAGGAGACTGCTTGATCAGGAATAGTTGGCCACAAGGCTGTGGGGTTGCAGGGAGGTGAGCAATAATAAAGCCAGCCTAGACTGATTGAACCCCCTGCACCTGACTCTTTGAACTAGGAATTAGGTACCTGGAAAACCAGTGGAATTTGTAGAGATACAGTCTTGGCTTTAGGGCCAGAGGTATACCCTGGTCCTAAGTGTTAAGAGAAGAAGTGCTCCCTGGAAAGCTGGATGAGCTAAGGATCAGGTAACCCTGAAGCCAGCTGGTAGGGATGAGGAAGGATCCTTTCTGTGGGGAGTGTACCCAGGTAGATTATTTTGTACTATGAGGTTCAGGAGTGGCTTAAAAGGAAAAATAAGACACAGATGGGTGCTAGTGAAACACTCTGTGTTAAGGCTGTGGACTTAGGGTGGAGTGATGCCTGAGACAATCAAGGAGTTGTTAAGGTAGGTTGTCATATTTTATGCTTTGAAGTTGCACCTGTTTATAGAGTGGTGATTACAGTATTGTTTAAAGTTTTCTTTTATATTTAGCCTTATTTAATTATTGCTTAAATTCTGTACATCCTCATTATTATATGAATTTCTCATTTTGCTGGTGTCTGCAATATCAACTGGCCTTGCCTCGTGCAAGCAGCTTGTGGGCTTGTTTGCTCGCATTATGTTTCTTTCCTTTTCTGTCACTGTGAGAAGTTTTTCTAACACAACATAGTAATATTTTTGTTACTAGATCAAATTAACTGAACTTGGCACTAACTGGCTGAATCGGAGGGATGAAATGATTGGGTAAGTTAATGAAAGGTGGTAAGGGACACCAATGGATGATGCCCAAAGTAAAACATTAGAAAAAGGCCAAATTAAGAGGTTTGCTCATGATGAGTCTTTTGAACAAAAGAATATGCTGACAAGATTAAAATATGGACAATCTGTTGACTACAGCGAGACCAATCTGAAAGCTAGGAGTCCTCAAAGGAGTGAAGTTAAAGAAAAGCATAAAAGGGAGTAGCAAGAAAGTTAAGTGTGTTGTTGTTGTCATTGTCATCATAAATCCAGCCTTCAACACCTATCTGGACCATCCCAGCCAATGATGCACCCTTTGCTTCAGGAATTGTTGAGCAAAGTAACATCTGGGATTGGGTAAGATCATTGTACTGAGTGTTTTTTCTCTCTCTGAATATAGAAACTGATAAGATAATATTTGTTGTACTAATAAAGTTAGATTTTGATTTTAGGACACTAGGTTGTCTGTGTTCATATTTCATGTTCCATTTAAGGTTTAATTGTGCTTTAACAATCCCTAAACACTATCTGGTGGACAGTGGTGCTCAAGGGTCTGGTGTGGGGTGTACAGGCTTGCAGCCTGGTGGGCTAAGGCTGAATTAGAGTGACAGTACTTGGTGAGGAGAAGCCAAAGACTGAAGCTGAGGATTGGTAGGACCTGGTGGGCCAAAACTGAATTAGAGAGAGGTGCATTAGTGGGCTGAAGACAATGTAGTGATAAGACATGGTGTCTTGCAACCAAATCAGAGTAACGGTCCTTAGGGTGCCAGTAGCCAGGGGAGCCCCCTCAGGCAGGTTTGCTGACTAAGGTGTCCTGTGAAGAGGTGTGTGCCTCACCCTGACCACCCAGGAATTCACTCTGAACCCGATGAACAGGTTATTCTTTATTATACACAAACATTCTATATACAGAAAAAAAATAACTAAAAACATAATAACAATGGTTAATAATAAAAATATCAATTTAAACAGAAATAACAACTGCAATATTAGATGGATAACTCCAACACTTGGTGGTCCCACTTGTATCAAACAACCTCAATAATTACATTCACTTGGTCATAACCCTTTAAACCAGTCCCCCCCACCCCCCATAGCCCAGTTGATTTCCCTCTGATCACC
The DNA here is from genome assembly GCF_052110815.1 of Crocodylus siamensis. Lineage (NCBI taxonomy): Eukaryota > Metazoa > Chordata > Crocodylia > Crocodylidae > Crocodylus > Crocodylus siamensis. The sequence goes on along the minus strand of NC_143404.1, from coordinate 39,684,831 downwards.
AGGGATCTGGGTTTTCTGTTTCCCATGGAAAAAATGAAGAAAACTACAGATTTCCTCTTTTAATCAGAGAAAATGTGGATTTCTCCTTTTAGCAGAGGAACCCACAGATTCCCTGCTTTTTCAAAGAGCTCTGCATGCTGGCTGATTTCCATCCTAGGAGAGCTGTTTGCAAATAGGGCAGGAAACCCCCAGCCCTGCCAGGAAGGGGAGAGGGAAGGGCAGGGCCTGAGGCTCTCAGTCAGCCAAGGCTTGGCTGGGCTCAGCTCAGCCCAGCCTCACTCTTTGCTCCTGGGGGCTGGGAGCCCCTCCTGGCAGGGCTGGGGGCTTGCGGGTAATGGCTGGGGGCACTGGCAGGGCTGGAGGGGAGCCAGGAGCTGCCCCTGCCCCCGCCCCCACCCTGCCTGAGCAGGCAGCAGCAGTGGGTGAGCTGGCTCCATGCTGCTTCTGCTGCAGCTGCCCGCTGTTGGGTGCAGGGAGCTGCAGACTTGGGTTCCTGGCCCCATAGCCCTGGCAGGTGGGGCCCCTCTCGGACAGGGGCTGGGGTGGCAAGAGGCATGAGTAGGGCAGGGGGGTTGTTGTGGGGGTGACTAAGGGGCATCAGCAGGGCTGGGAGGGGCTTAGGGGGTGATTAAGGGGCAGAAGCAGAGCTAGGAGAGGGTGTGGGGGGCTTTTAATAACAGATTTTTGGAGGTTTTAGCAGAGAATTTGCCATCTTTTGTCAGAAAATTCGGCTTGTTTTTTTTAATCGAAGAAAACCAGGATCCCTGCTGATCACAATCCCCTTCCCATAACATTAAATGGCAGCACAGCTTTAACTATGATCCACCACTAAATCATAGTTTCATAGATGTTAGGGCTGGAAGGGATCTATTAAATCCTTAAGTCCGACCCCCTGCCCTGGGCAGGAATGAGTGCTGGGGTCAGATGACCCCAGCCAGGTGTCTGTCCAATCTCCTTTTAAACACCTCCAAGGAAGGGGACAGCACCACCTCCCTTGGAAGCTTATTCCGTATTTTGGCAACCCTCACTGTAAAGAATTTTTTCCTGATTGTCCAATCTGAATTTGCTCTCTTCCAGTTTGTGGCCATTATTTACCCCAACAGGTGCCCTGGTAAACACTGTATCCCCTATTTCTTGCTGCTCCCCCTCCCCACAATGAATTTGTAGACAGCCTCCTCTTGTGGGAGCTGAAGAGGTTCAGGTCTCCCAATCAGTCCACATAAGGTTTTTTGTGTAGGCCTGTAACCAGACAGGTGGTCCTTCTCTGAACCCTCTCCAGGCCATCACACACCCCTCCTGAAGTGTGGTGCCCAAAACTGGATGCAGTACTCCAGCTGTGGCCTGACCAATGCTGCATAGAGCGGAAGTATCACCTCCCTAGGCCTGTTTGTGATGCACCTACTTATGCAAGAAAGGGTGCAGTTAGGTTTACTTATTGCCTCATACTGGTGACTCATGTTCATTTTGGAGTTGACTATGACTCCAAGATCCCTTTCCGCAGTTGTGCTACTTAGAATGGTCCCTCCCAGGCTACAGAAGTGTTTGATTCTTACTCCCCAGGTGCAACACATGCCACTTATCCTTGTTATACTGCATCTTATTCTGTTTGGCCCATTTCCCCAGCCTATCCAAATCAGTCTGGATTCACTCCCTGCTGTCTAGTTTGTGTACCTCACCCCATAGTTTGGTGTCATCAGCAAACTTGGACAGGGTGCTTTCTACTCCTTTGTCCAAGTCACTAATGAAGATATTGAATGGTACTGGTCCCAGGACAGAGCCCTTGGGGACTCCGCTGCCCACATTCTTCCAGGTAGAAACTGACTCGCATACCACCACTCTCTGGGTGCATCCCATAAGCCAATTTTCTACCCACCGGACTGTGTAATAATCTACATTGCAACTGTTTAGTTTATTTGTAAGAATTGGGTGCGACACTGTGTCAAAGGCCTTTTTAAAATCTAAGTAAATAACATCTACCTCTATTCCTTCATCCAAGCATTTTGTGACCCAGTCATAAAATGAAACGGTTAGTCAGGCAGGATCCGCCTGCTATGAGCCCATACTGATTGCCCCTTAGCATCATATTACCTGTTGGTCTACCACAAATGTGATCCTTAACAATTTTCTCAAGGATAGAAGTAAGACTAACCGGCCTATAGTTACCCAGTTCCTCCTTCTTCCCCTTCTTGAAAATAGGGACCACATTGGCTCTTTTCCAATCCTCCAGGACCTGTCCTGAGCACCACAGGTACTCAAACAGTTGTGCCAGTGGCTCCGCTATGACTCCAGCTAATTCCCTAAGTACCCTAGGATGAGGATCATCAGGACCTGTTGACTTAAATGCATTCAACCCCTCCAGATGTCCCTTTTACTAGGTCAGCACAAACAGTTGACGGGGCCCTAAGTTACCCTGCACCTTCTTTTTGCTTCCTATGTACTTAAAAAATGACTTTTTGTTATCCTTAACTTTTGCTGCCAGCCTAAGCTCCATTTCCACTTTGGCTTTCCTCAGTTTCCCTGCAAGCTTCAGCCATGCAGGTATACTGCTCCTTGGTGGCAGCCCCCTGCTTCCACAGCCTGTAGGCCTCTTTTTTTTTTTTCCCCCCCCTCCAGGCTCTCCTGGATTTCCCTGCTCCACCAAGAGGGTTTCTTTACTTTTTTGCCCCCTTTTATGTGTACTGGGATGGTCCTTCTTCTATGCCTCCAGGATTAGTTGATTGAGAAACACCCACCCTTCCTGGACTCCCACCTCGCCAAGGCTTTTATCAGTCAGTCCCTCCCTAATGAATCTCCTGAGCTTGTTGAAGTTGGCCTTCCTAAAGTCTAGTGCTTCTGCTCTACTAGTTATCTTCCCTACCTTTCTCCAGATAGTGAACCCTATCAATAGGTGCTCACTGTCCCCTAGGTTACCTTGCACCTGCAGATCCCCCACCAAGCCTTCCCCTGTGGCCAGTACCAAGTCTAGTAAGGCATTTCCCTTAGTGGGAATGCGTACCTCCTGCAATAGGTGAAGGTCCTGTAAGGCGGTTAGAAACTTTCATGAGCAGGCAGACCTGGCTGCCTGTTTCTCCCAGCAGAAGTCTGGGAAGTTATTCACCCATGACAACCAGGTCCTTTGAGCATGCTGCCTCGAACTCTAGGTCTCGCTCATCCCCCTGGTGTGACTGTCTGTAGTAGACCCCCATTACCAAGTCCCTTTCACCCTCACCGCCCTGTAACCTGACCTGTAGTATCTCAATGGCGGAAGCAATGCTTCTGCAGGTCCTGGGAAAGTGGCTTCCTTTGATCCTTCCTGGTAACCCAGCAAAACAAGTCTCTGATCACCACTGCAGGTAATAAGCTTCTTTGCCTTTTGTTTCCTTCAGAAAAATACACCTCCTGTAAACACTAGGGATTAAGTGTCCCCTCAGACACCCATGCGGGTTTGAGATTCTCATTGCCTCTCTGACTGGCTCTCTCCACCAGCACCTTCACCCACAGGCAGTGGATTCCCTCTGCAGGTTGGAACTTCCCTCCTCAAGTCTCTGACCAGGAAGCTTCTCTCAGCTCCTAGCCAGACCCTCCCCCTCTTTCTCTGGCACCTGTGTCTCTAGTTGCACAGCTCCAAATCTGAGTGGGGAATCATCTCCTGGGATGGCTCAGACTCTCCTCCGTCCTGATGTCTGCTCCCCAGACAAGTCTCAGCTCTGTTCCCTCTGCATGGGGGGAAAGTGGGCTGAGTCTCTGCCCCTCTCTCCAGGCTGGTGTTTGTCTCTCTTCCAGCTTCAGATTTTTATGGTTCAATAGCATCCAATCAGAGCCCTTAGTATGCAATGGGGGCTCTGGTCACAGTTCAAATATTCCTATAAAACCATGCACTGTGCACACCCTACCCTTGTACCTGGAAAAACTATTGCACTCTCTGAAAATGTTTTTCTGCCCTTCTTGTAAAGTTCTTGGGCACAGCTCACCCATTCAGATTGCAGCCAAGCAAGCCTTTGCAGCTGTTACACTAGAGGAGGGCAAAATACCTGCAGGCCAGATCCAGCCCATGAAGTGATTTTTATCTGGCCTGTGGGCACCCACCAATTAATTGTATCCCATTCAGCCTGGCCCTGGCCCCAGCCCTGGATTTGGCCCTGTCCATCATGCACAGTGTGCCATAGAGTGTGGGTTTGGGGCTGGCAGGAGTGTGGTGGCTGGGGCCTGCATCCTGCACCCAGAAGGGTGGTGGGAATGCAGAGCCTAGTTCCAGCATTTGGGGCTCCCCTTAGCTCATGTGCAGCTCCTGGGATTTGTGCACCACTGGGTGGGGTGTGAGTCCTAGGATGATGAAGTTGGCTGCCTTCCCCACTCCCTGCCAACATATGCAGCTCCCAGAACTCCACGGAAAGTGGCAGGGAGCCCTGTTCCCTGCTTCCCAGTGGAGTCCCAGGATCTGCATCTGGTGGCAGGGAGTGGGCCCAGGCTGCAGTACAGGCTGTGTGCAAAAGCAGATACAGAGAAGGCTGGGGCCTGCAAACAGCAGCTAATCTAAGAAATCACAACATTTCCCCTTTACTGGCAGAGAATTGGTATCTGCAGAGCAAGGTGGTACCAGTCAGTTGTAACCCTTGTCAGTTTTGCCCAAACATCCTAATTCTAGTCTGCATTTCACCTGGCCATGGCTCCTGTCAATTCATCTCTTCCCTCTCAAACTAAGTGCATGCCAGGGACTCCAGCTTAGCCTTATATTATACATCATTCAGACTGAGCATATGTAATAGTTAAAGCTGCCTAATGCTTTCTGTCCCCAGGTCTTCACTGGGGGTAGAATTGTGTTTAGCTAGTACACAACCAAAAAACAACTTACAATCAACTCTGATTCATGTGACCAAAAGTAAAGTGATTCCACTACCCCTTCTGGGCACACTGTGGGAGTAGGGTTGCCCTCCAAAGATCTGCCTATTCCTATAATAGGGGTGCATTCTTACACTTTAGTCAAGTAATCCAGAGTTGCTTTCAGGACTTCCAAACCAAGAACATGTTTTGTACTGACCATCTGCAAGCTTTTTACTGACATCCAGTTGTTTTTACTGTTACATATTTTATATAATAAAAATGTCACTTTCCTGCCAGGCAGTTGGAAGGACTCTGTTTTACATCTTAGGGGGTTAACAAAAACTATAGTAAAAAAAAAAAAAATTGGTAGTCTATAAAAGTTTGTAATTAAAAAAAAAAATCATGGGTTGGCAACACTGCTTGACTGCAGCAATGGTTTACACCATGCTCCCCCGCCTCTGCCCTGGGGTTCCCTACTTGTCCACATACCTTTACACTCTTTTCCAACTGTATCCCACACTATTGTCTCCTCTCACAGTGTTACCCCTACTAGCCCCATTGACCCAGTCTTGGTATGGACCCCAACCTCCCACCTCTCCTCCCACCCCTCATGGTGCTGTAGCTATGTCCTGGTTGCACCATCTTCCTCCTGCCTTGCATACCTTTGGGATGAGCACTGAGCAACCATTACAAGGGATATTACATGTGGTGGTCAGGACTCACAGCAGCAGCACCTGGCTAAGATAGCAAGGAAAAAGGAACTACTGCAGTGGACCAGAATTCCATGACAGACGGTTCACTGCAGGGGGCCGAGCAGCGTTCTCACTTAAGCTCCAGATGGCGCTATTCTCTCTCTGGTGTGGATGCCTGAATGTGGTTTCCCTTGGGGGAGGGATCTGGAAGTGAGCTCAGGGCTTCTTAAATTATACTGACAGGCCAGTTATTTTACAGACTTCACAGAAAGAAGAGTTTAGTTTGTTTTGTTTTTTTTCTCCCTGACCGTGTGATGGATAGTTGGCAGCCCTGGTTAGTTTCAAGCTGCACTTTAGTCATCCACTAAGTGAAACAGAACTCTGCCCTGAATGAGCATGTTACTGTGTAAAGCATAGGTGCTGACTCAGTGGGTACTCCAGGGTTCAAGTACCCACTAAAAAACATCAGTGGGTGCTCGGCACCCATAGAGCTACTTTCAGATGTTTAAAAAAAAAAGGGTGGGGGGGGGAAGTGCTTTACCAAAAGCAGAAGTGCATTACTTAACCCAGCTCTACAGTGTCTGTGTAGATTGGGTGATTCAGTAGGGCTTTTTGGAGCTTTAAGCTAAAGCTAAAGCTGATTTTTTTTTCTGGTGCATATCAAGCACCCATAGGAAAAAAAAAAAACAGACAGTGACTGTGGTGTAACGGATGGCTTCTCTTTCTTTCCCTCTCTGGTGTTAAAGTTTCCAGCACATTATTCATGTGATCTTTACTGGCAGGCCACTTAGTATCATCATCCTTCTTTCCCATAGGAGGAAGCTGAGGCACAGGGAGGTGACAATAGTAGAATAGTGGCAACATGTAGGGGGTGCACATGGGTGTATGTGCACCCTCTGAGATCAGCTGTTTACCCTCTGGAAGCACTGGCTTGGCAATCGGACGCAGGGGGACCCCCCCCCTCCCCTCCCAGCCAGTAATTAGCTGATGGGGGTCCCCCAGTGGCCATCTGGTGCCACCTGAGATTTGGAAGGTACCAGCTGCCCATGAACCCAGGTGTCCTGACTTGCCAGATTTCTTTTATCTGCAGAGTTCCTTTTCCTCTTGTCCCTTCTCTTCAACCTAATGAATGTTTCCCCTTCCCTCTTGATGTTTCTGGCCCTTTTCTTGATCCTTCTTTCTGTTATGGCCAAGCTTCTAGCTCAAATTCCACTGGAATCCCTCAGTTTCACCATCCTTCTGCCATGCTACCATTGGAGATGAAAATTATCCTGCTTAGGCCCAGACAACTGAGTGGTGTCCATCTCCACCTGCTCTTCAGAGAGGGGGGCAGGGACGGTGAGGAATCTAGCAGAAGGAAGGCAATTCCTAGCTGTTTCTTCAAGCCTCCAAAGCAGCAGGTACCAGCTCCCTCCTTGCATCCCTGTCCATGAACAATATTCTAGCTGAGAGCACAAGAGACTTATGGGATGCCACTGCATATGAAATACCCCTGAAAATGGGAGAGGTTAGGCCAGGGCCCATAAGATGTTATATGTTCAGTTACCTAAGCATGGCAGCTGGGAAAAGTAAAGAAACCAGAAGGAAGAGCCTAGGGGGCAGAATCCAAGAGTTTGGTAGGCAGGGAGCCACACAATTTAAGCTGCCAGAAATGGGGTCTAAGGCAGTGTGTAGACAAGACAGGCATTAATGGAGAGCACCTGAACATTTTAACATGGCTTTTATTTATTTATTTATTTATTTTTGTGGTGCATTTTTGTTTACAAGACATGGCATTCGTGTTCACATGAACGGTGCTTTCAAGCGAGTTAAGCCTCGTGTCATTTCCTGCAGATTTCGGGATGGGGAGTCAAATACTGATTTACCCCCTGTAATGTCTTTCCTAATATAAACCACCTGGGCTCCCCAGACTCTCACTGTGCAGTCCTGACTCTCGCTGGGAGTCTCCCCTGGGCACAGTCATGGTCACCCCAAAATCCTTCTCACTTGCACTCATTTATGCTCAGTCGGTTTGGTCTCTCTCCATCGGTACGCAATCCCAAACACACTGTCCCAATCCCAAACACAAGTTGCTTGAATTCTCCCCTCCCATTACTTTCCCTTCCCTTTCCATTCCATCATGTTACATATATACATGTTTTTTCTCTTATTTACTATAGCCGCTATGATATCATAAAATGTTCAGGGTTTAGAGTAGCGGGTGGGTGAGTGGGTGTTTGTTGCTGCCTGGTTGGTTGGTGATTGCTGTCAATGTTGGGAGTGGTGGCGAGCTCTTCTGCTTTCTTTTTTCTCTGTTCTTTTTTAGACTACATTTCTCAGCATTCCCAAGCTCATTGGTCTTCATACAGTTTCCAATGGGGGCTCCCATTGGAGCCCTCCTATCCCTGCCCAGGTACACCATCAATCTGTTTGTGTGGTGCCACATACGGATTTTGGAGGTGTGTTGTGAATTGTTTTATAAAAGTTTTTGGAATGTTTTTGAAAACATGGATTGGTGTCTGGCTTGGTCCCCCACCCACCTAGCCCGCCAAGAGCTATAATAGTTAACCTTCTCAACCATGTTACAGAAGGGAGGCTCATTCAGATGTGGGTGATGGTGCATAATGCCTCCCTCCCCAAAACCACTCGCCATCTGGAAGCAGCAAACCCCTAGTCCAGTCAAGATTTCCTCCCTCTTCCCCTGACTGTTCTCCCTTCCACCCCCGCTCCACAACACCACATGCCCCTGTAGACAGACACAGATTTAAAGTGTAAATGAATTTATTTTAACATAAGCAAGAGAAAGAACAAAGCACGCCTAGGTGTTGTTGTCAGCAATATATCCTGCCAAACAGTCGGGCACAAGGGCTGCCCAACCAGCTTCTCCCTGAGGATATCTCCTCAGTTCCTGTGCTGCTGCTGCTGCTGCCCAGACATGTCTCTGTTGTCTGGCCATTGCCTGTTGTGCTTCTTCTTCCCATGACTCCTTAAACTTCTCCACAGCTCTCACAGATATTGTGCAGTATGCAGACTATCACTACAAAGGCCAGGATATTTTCTTGCTCCATCTCAAGCCGGCACGTAAGCGTCCTCCATCGTCCTTTCATTTCGTCCTCCATCGTCCTTTCATTTGGCCAAACGCACATTCCACGGCCCTCTTGCAACTGCTCAGATGGTAGTTAAAAACCAGCTTCTGCAGTAAGTCTTCATAAGCCAGGGCTTTAGGAGGTAGGCAGCATTTGCTAATATAACTGAAGGAAAAGCGACACTGCGGATCACTGTCTCTTCCACATCTGGTGCATAGTGTCCTTTCTCTACGAGGCCAGGCAGAGGGGAGTTTCTGAACATGCACACTTCATTCACATTGCTGGCCCACCATGTATAAATGTTCATGAACCAGCCCCTGTGGTCCACCACAGCTTGCAGGATCATGAAGGCATATTCCTTCCTGTTTGTGAAACCCCTCCCTGCAAGGCACATCACTAGGATATGAGTGCTGTCTAAAGCCCCCACACAGTTTGGGAACCCCTTCTCATTAAAGCCATCTATGACTTGCTGCAGATTCGCTAGGTGGATAATTTTGTTTGCAGTGATCTCCTTAAGCAGCTGGCATACCTCACAAGTTGCCAGTCCAACTGTGCAGGTAGCCACACCGAACCGGTTCACAATGTAGTGGAGGCTGGATGGGCTGGCCAGTTTCATGATGGCCATTGCAACCCTCTTGTCCTGTGGCATGGCTCAACACATGTTAGTGTCCTGCCTCGTGATCTGGGGCCCCAGAATTGAGACAGTATGATAGAATATCTCCCTTTTCATTTGAAACATCTCCAGCCACTGTTGGTCATTCAAAGTCATCAGCACAATTTGCTCCCACCAGTCCAAGGTGCTCTCCCAGGCCCACACCATGAGGATTCTGGTCCTCTTCCGGTTTCTCAACAGAGCCCAGTGAAATTCCACTTCTTCACTTTGTTCTGTGCATTCCAAATCTTTTGGGTACCTGTATCTTCTTATTGTCATTAATGCTGTTAAACCAGGAACACAACTTGCCAGTGAACACTATAGCACAGTTCCTATCCTTCTGAAGCATTGCAGCAGTAATCCCCAGGTAAACAGCATTTGCAGAAGCTCGGAGTATATATATGGTGGAGGACCAGGCTGTGTGTGATTTATGGAGGGTGATGAGGCATATATCCAATGTATGATATAGACTTATGTTATGTAGACTTATAATTACAATTCAGTGCCTTATAATAAGAAAGCAGATACTGAGCATAAGGTAGGTGATTATGAGCCCTCCCTACTTCTTTCCCTATGGGGGAGAGGGGAGGCAATATCCACCTCTTGGTTCAAGATCCTCCCTAGGTCCCTCTGTTCCCTTGGAGAAGCACTATATACCTTCCTGCTCTACATACTAGCCTTACTGAACTTGTATTTCCTCCTCCTGGTTGCTGGCCACAAGTACTGCTGAGGTTTGTCTAGTGTGTACTACTTGAATTGTGGAGGCTTTCTTCACAGACTTTGGCCAGAGCATCAGCTTGAGTATGGCAAGAGTTGCACAAGTTCTGCAGATCCATTTCCTATTATTCTTGCCCTCCTCCTGATTGCTAGCCCTGTTTGCTAATGAGCATATTATGGAATTGTAATTAGAGGATTGTTGCTGGCCACAAACGCAGAGGCTTTCTTGTTGGTTGCTGACCAAGACCTCCGGCAAATTCCCTCCTGGGGTCCGCGTAGTAGGCCCAGGCCTGTGGGCTCTTCGCCTCACTTGCCCACCTCTGCACCTCTCTGTTGCACCCTTGTAACTTTTGAATCATTGCTGGCCACAAAGCATGCTGTGCTCCTGAGTTATGACTGCTGCAGTGGCAGAAGCTAAGGCTTCTTCACTAGTTTTGGCCCGAGCATCAGCTCCATTTGCACAAGATCTGCAGGCCCACTTCATATGGTCTTCTTGCCCTCCTCCCCATTACTGGCTATGTCCTGCATCAGAATGAGCTAGACAAGATTTGCAAGGACATTTCATTCATTACTGCAGAAGGCTCGGGATGCAGGTGGAGCCTTCCAGTAAGGAAGCCAAGGCTTCTTTTCTGAATTGTGGAGGCTTTCTTTTTGGTTGCTGGCTAAGACCTCTGGGGTCTGGGCAGTAGGCTCTTTGTCCCACTTGCCCTCTGCCTTACACCTCTCTGTTGCACCCTTGGAACTTTCACATCATGCTGGCCACAAAGCAAGCTGCAGTGGCAGAAGCTGAGGCTTGAGTTTATTTTCTGAATTGCAGAGGCTTTTTTCTTGTTACTATCCAAGGTCTGGATAGTAGGCCCACGCCTGTGGGCTATTTGCTCCCATGTTCCTACCTTTGCCTTGCACCTCTCCATTGCACCCTAGTAACTTTCAAATCATTGCTGGTCACAAAGGAAGCTGAGCTTTTTTCACTAGCGTTTGTCCAAGCATCAGATCAATTTGCACAAGTTCTGCAGGCCCATTTCATAGTCTTTTCACTCTCCTCCTGGTTACTGGCCATGTTCCAGCAAATTCAGACTAGAGTAAAATATCTTCTTACACTCACCTACCATTCTGTCTCCTTGAGTTTCTTCTCTGACTTGTGGAAGGAAGGAAGATTTTAAATAAAGCTAACAGAAAGTAGAAAGTCCCACACTCCCCAACCTGAGAGGGCCCCCCTCACTCCCTACCTAAGCTTTGGGGCTGGCAAAGATTCCAAAATTACAATGTAACAGAGTAGCACGGCCCAACTCTGCGAGCCAGCAAAGTGGGGCCATTCATCTCCACTTGAGGGGGCCCCTTTGGGGCCATGCCTGGGCCCCCCTGCTCCTTTACCCAGCCATCTTCCTACTGGGACATGTTCAGTAGGGCTGTGTGAAACACCATCATTTCATTTTGACATCCATTTTGCCATTTCAAAAGGACTGTTTTGTTTCATCATTTCACTTCATCAAAACTGTTTCTCTGCCTTGACACATTTCAATGTTTCTCCCACAGGCTATAATGGGGTATCATGAAAATGCGTAAAACCTTGTCATTTCTTGCCTGATTTGGATGAAAATTGCAGGGATGGTAGCCCCTTCTGGGGGCATGAAGTCTTTTAATTTTGAAAGAGATAGGTGCAGCAGTTTCTGGGAAACTGTACCTCAAATTCTTCAAAACACAACTCCTGACACTTGCCGGCAGCAGCAGTCTCCTCTTATCTGGCACACAGATCATGGGGCCTGCACCTCCGGGGAGGGCTGCAGGACTGTACTGGATTCCTCTGGGGGGGTGCAGGTCCCTGTATCTGCATGCTGGATGAGAAGAGACTCAGGCTGCTGCTGCTGCCTGGGACTGGTGTGGGGCGTAGCCTGCACCCAGCACAGGAGAAGATTCCTGCTGCTGCCTGGGACTCCTCTCATCTGGTGTGCAAATCTGGGGCCTTGCACCCCTGGGACAGCTGCTGGGCTGTGCCAGACTTCTCCTGGGGCTGTGAACCCCCGGATCTCCGTGTTAGATGAGAGGAGGCTCAGGCTGCTGCTGCCACCTGGGACAGGCAGCAGCAGCATTCTTCTCCAATGCTGGGTGCAGCCCACACCTAGCGCTGGTCCCAAGTGGGAGAGACAGCTTCCTCCCATCTAAAACACAGATCTGGGGGCTTGCACCTCTCGGAGGGCTGCCAGGCTGTGCTGGGCTCCTCCTGGGGGTGCAAGCCCATGGATCTGCACACCGGATGAGAGGAAGCTGCCTCTGTTGCCTGGGACCAGCACTGAAGCCAAGTAAGCCTGGCTTCAAAACTCAAAATGTTTCAAAGTATTTTGAGTGCCCTTGTTTCATTTTGAAGCTGTTTCAAAGCATTTTGTTTCATTTCAATTTTACTGTTTTGAGCTTGAAATGCATCAAAATAGCTTCAAAATGAAACGCCCAGTGAAACTTCGCAGAGACCTAATGTTCAGTAACCAGGAAGGGGGTGCAGGATGCCTCCTCTGCAGCCAGCTGAGTTGGGCCATACGTCTCCACATGAGGGGGCCTCTAGGGGGCCATGCCTGCCCCATCCTTTGACCCAGCTGTCTTCCTGCCAGGACATGTTCAGTAACCAGGAAGGGGGTGCAGGATGCCTCCCTCCTTCCCTCCCTCCCTCTCCCACAGCCCACTCACCCATGGCCCGACTTAGCCAGCCAGTTGAGCTGGGCCATACATCCCCACCTGAGGGGGGCCCCTAGGGTACCGTGCCTGGGGACCCCCACATCATGGGGCCCCTCCCTCCCTAGCTAAGCTTTGTGGGTGGGTTTGTTTAGTCTTATTTCTTGCAAGAAGTGCTGGCTGCACACTAGTACTGGTCAAGCATTCAACCTCCTTCTATCCCAGGGGTAGGCAACATTTTTTGGCCAGAGTACTGACCGAAAAACACCACAATGCCTACCTCAAAAGGTGCTGGAGTGCCAGCATGGCAGGAAGAAAAATGAAGGCAAGGGGTACATGGCAGGATGCCCTGCTTGGGCCCCTTGCCCCCCACCCAAAGCCCCAGTCCCCCAGCCCTGCTGCCCCCCAACCCTGGCTCTGGCTGCCTGCAGCTACCCCAACTCTGGGTGGCTGCTGGAACCCGGGCTAATCCCAGCAGGACTTGCAGCATCCCAGCTGCCTGCTGGGAGCAGCCCGGGACTCTGGCTGGTAGCAGCTCCCCAGAGCCAGGGCCAGCTGCAGCCAGGAGGCTTCAAACAGCTGTGCTGGGCTTCGGCATCAGCTCCACACCAGCGCATGCAGGCGCACCTTGGAGCGGGCAGTGGGAGAGGGGCCTGAGCCAGCACAGACCTGGTCTCTCCCCCTCTCCCAGCACAGAGGTAAGGAGTGCGGTGCAGCTGTTTGTAGCCAGCCTGGGATCTGAGCAGCTGCAGCAAGCAGTGGGCAGAGTGCAAACAGCTGTGTCGGGCTCAGCAGGCAGCTGGGATACTGCAAGCCCTGCTGGGAGCAGCCCAGGCTCCACTGTTGGCAGCAGCTACCCGGAACTGGGACTGGCCGTGGTGTGTCAAGCAAAATGGCCTCGCGTGCCATACTGGGCACGCATGCCAGGGGTTGCTGACCCCTGCTGTATCTGAAACCATCCACCCTGCAGCTTTCTAGTAATGCTATGACTCCATAAAAGTTGTGTGGTTATCAGTAACCAGGAAGGGCCAGCAAGCAGGCTGGCTGCCTATTTGACTCCCTTGCTCTCATCCTGCTGCCATGTAGTCGTCCATTCATCCATATCGTATCAAGGAACTGCTCAAGGGAGCTTGGGAGCATATTGTGAATTGGTGTTTTATCCTATTGTATTGTATTTACTGGCAATGGCTGTACTGTGTGTTTTTTAAAAAAAAAAAAAAAATTCACCGGTTGACTACCAATGGCATTGTTGAATAAGAAAAAAGTCTATACAGTTTTAGTTTTATATGATTTCTCAACTGATTGCAATTCAGTTTATTGTGAAAAAAATAAAGATGAGGAACAAAAAATTCTGATTTGTACTTGCTCCTACTTGATTTCAGGGCATGGACTTGAGAGCAGGGGAGGCATTTTCAGTTGGCTGGGGTGGGAGTGCAGTAGCTGTTCAGGCTGGACACATAGCTGGTCAAGCCCCATATTTCAGACTGGTTGGCCTCCCCTCCAGGCACCTCAATAATATGTCTGGGGATAGCCACCTGCTGCATAACACTTCTGGTGTCTCTATAGGTAGCAGAGTGCTTTTTGAAACCCTGATCTTGGTGAATTAGCGGCTCCCTGCTTGGCTGAGATACATCTGATGAGACCATGCCAATGCCCAGTGTAGAAGGAGGTATTACAAATTTCTTGAATTTGGATGAAAAGAAGTTCTCCCACAATGATGCTTTCTTTGAACACGCTTGGTTCTGCAAAGGCTTAGAGGTAGCTGAAGAGATTACCCTGGTCTGCCTTGAGAGTGCTGCTCCTCATTTCCCTCTCACCTTTTCCCTGTCCTTTGAGAAGGCTGAGAGGAGAAATATGGCAAGGGAGGACAAAGCAATCCTGAACAAAATCTGATGAGCTCTCTCCAGGGAAGGAGCGGGTTGCAGGTGGCTGTGTAAGGGGGAGGGGGAGTGGTCTGCAAACCTGGTTCTGAAAGGTGCTGCATGCAGGATTTTGTAAAGAAAACATTGCATTGCAAAGAAAACACTAGAAAAAAAATCATTTTTGCATTGCACCTCCCATAACAGTACAGCCTGCAAAGAGAAAACTCAAAAAAAAAGCAGCTGTTTTGGAGCTGCAGCAGTAGGCATTAACCCCAAACCCCCACCCCTCTTGGTGACCATGCATATAAAGTGCATTATAATACATTAAAGACTTACTGAAGTCTTTAAAGACTTTGCTAAAGGCCCTGGGAGGTCCATGCATGGAGAAGTTTTGAAGATTGCCTGGTTGCTGCTGGGGGTGAGGTTGCTTAGTCTTTCTTTTTCTTACAAGACATGCTGGCTGCATCACACCCTAACTTCACACTTAACAAGCATTTAACCTCCCTCCCTCCAATAACCTACCCTGCAACTCTTTCCAATAATGCCATGACTCCATAAACCACCCACCTCAAAGAGAACATGACACGTATAGAGAGCAAAAATAAAACACTTTACTGAAAATGCTGCAGCTTTAATAATAACTATATACAACTTAACAATATAAAATATATACAAAATGTACAAAAAACCACCCAAAAACTGGAAATATTTTCACTCTACTCCTCTTCACTCTATTCTCCTCGTCACTGGGTTATGGGCTGGTTGCCACCCCTGGTGAGTTCTCCCCATGAAAGTTTCATAGTTTCTAGGGTCGGAAGGGACCAGAGTAGATCATCTAGTCCGACCCCCTGCCATGGCAGGAAAGAGTACTGGGGTCAAATGACCTCAGCAAGGTGTTCATCCAACCTCCTCTTAAAAACCCCCAGGGTAGGACCCAGCACCACCTCTCTTGGAAGTTGTTTCCAGATCCTAGCCACCCTGACTGTGAAGTAGCGCTTCCTGATATCTAGCCTAAACCTGCCCTCTGCCAGCTTGTGACCATTATTCCTGGTCACACCTGGCAGTGCTCGGGGGAACAGGGACTCCCCCAATGCCCGCTGATCCCCCCTGACTACTTTATAACAGGCCACTAGATCCCTCCCCACCTCAGCCTTCTCTTGTGGAGGCTGAACAGGTTCAGGTCCCATAGCCTCTCCTCATAGGGCCTGCCCTGATGTCCCCAATTATGTGAGTGGCCCTCCTCTGGACCCTCTCCATGTTGTCCACATCCCTCCTGAAGTGCAGCGCCCAAAACTGGATGCAGTACTCCAACTGCGGCCTGACCAATGTCACATAGAGGGGGAGGATCACCTCTTTGGACCTGCTTGTGATGCATCTGTGGATGCATGACAAGGTACAGTTGGCCTTCCTGACTGCCTCCCCACACTGCCGGCCCATATTCACCTTGGAGTTAATGATGACTCCAAGATCCTTTTCTGCCTCCGTGCTGACAAGAGGGGAGTTCCCTAACCTGTAGGTATGGTGCCAGTTGTTTCTCCCCAGGTGCATCACTTTGCACTTGTCTGTGTTGAATCCCATCCTATTCACATCCGCCCATCTTTGTAGCCTGTCTAGGTCTGATTGAAGCCTGATGCTACCTTCTAGTGTGCCCACATCCCCCCACATCTTAGTGTCATCTGCGAATTTGAACAGGGTGCTTTTTACCCCCTCATCCAAATCACCGATGAAGATGTTGAACAGTGCAGGCCCGAGGACCGAGCCCTGTGGAACCCCACTGCCCACGTCCTTCCAGGTTGAGAAGGACCCATCCACTCCCACCCTCTGGGTGCAGCCCTCCAGTTTTCTGTGAGGAGTGGGGAAAAGGAAGAAGAGAAAGGGAGGGGGGTTCAGCGCACAGTTGAAAAAACTGACTTTTTGGTCCCCCCCGCCACACGCATTACCTAACTATCACCTGGAATGTCATATATCCTGGGCGTTGGGCCCACATGCACACACAAACACGCATTACCTAAATATCACCTGGGATGCTGTATATCCTGGGTGTTGTGTCTGGCAGGCAGTGTCCTGCCCCTGGACTTTTGTTCATGATACTGAAATGGAATGTGATGAAGTTCAGAAGGTTTGCAATATTGAAGGAAGTCACGTAACCACTCCAACGTTTCAAACTACTTGCAGAAAACTTACCATTATGGTGATGCTGCAGCTGTCATTGGGAGCTATGTCCACTGCAGTGGCAGCACATGATGGGAGGTGTGGAGGGTACATGGGCAGAGGGGAAGGATATACACTATAGGTGGTGGGGTGGCAGAAGAATTAAGAGGGGGTAGAAAATTAAGGAATTATGTGTCTCTCCCATTTTAAAATAATAATTGGTCTAAGCGGACCCGTCCAGACCCAAACTGCATGCTATGAGGGAGGAGTGAAAAGTGAAGGAGGGTAAAAAAGAACACATAGGAGCACCTACTGGCTAAAGGCCAGAACACAGCACCCCCTTATGGTGAAGGGGATTAATTAGAAGTCTTGGAGTCTCTGGCTGCTTGCATGAACAAATCCACAGTTGGAGCATCGTAACTGGAGGGCGCAGCAAATTAACTCATCTCTAAATAGTGTTAGTTTAAGGTGCTAAATGGACTTTAGAGCAGTGGGAAATCCCAGTTCATGCAAACATAAACGCAGTTGCATCAAAGTAAATGGGAAATGTATTGTCTACACATGCTCTAAGAGAAGAGCGGTATTTCCCTGCCTGGTGGGGATGCTCTGCTCCAGGCATCTGCAAACCACACTCCAGAGTGGCACACCCCAGAGCAGTGCACTGCAGAGAGAAAGGAATGCAGATAAGCCCCAAACTGATGTGAGCAGATAAGTCAGACAGTGCCTTAGGATTTGGGATGGCAACAGCAGCTGCAAGTGAACATAAGGCTAACTCCCTCCCAGCCCAGGATTCAGCACTATCTCAGTTCCCATAACTAGATGTGGCTCACAGAAAGTGGGAATGATCATCTGAGCAACCTCTCACATGATTCTTCTGTGTCAGGTGCAGCTGGGGAAAGCTAATGCTCTAGAGCAGGGGTGGGCAATTATTTCAGGCAGAGGGCCGCTTACGGAGTTTCCGCAAGCCATAGAGTGTCACATGACAGGCAGCTAGGGGAAGATGTATATCAATTTTCTAAATTTTGAGGGCCAGATAGAATGGCCTGGTGGGCTGCATCTGGCCCATGGGCCACATTTTGCCCACCCCTGCTCCAAAGCGATACTATTGTGACCCAGCCTGACCAACTATCTCCCAGAAATACAACCTTCCTTCTCTTCTGTAAAAATATTGACCCTGGTCCCTTAGAGAGACTAATCCACCATACTCCCCTCCCTGAGGACATTAACCCAACCTATCCACCTCCCAGTTTCCCCTTAGAGATACTGACCCTTCCCTCATCCTCGGATATATTGACTTTTTACTTCCATGTATTCCCTAGAGCAGAGCTATTCAACTGACTGCATGCAACCTGTGAGTGGTTAAATTTTGGTCCATGGGGCTTATTGGAACAACTGTCAGAGCCATTGTACTCCCATGGTTCCAGAACACGGGAGGTGAACACAACTGACACTCACCCTGCTCCCTTTACCGACCACCAAATTCAAGGGTTTTGGTTGCTATTGACAACAAAAATCAGCAGTAGGGTGAAAGGGGCTGGGGAAAACAGTACAGCATTTATTCATGAGTTTCAGAGCCACATCAAGGAAAAAGCTCTGGCAGCCATGCAGGCAAGCTGTTACCCCACCTCATGAGAAGCCCTGCACAGCTGGACCCCCCTGTCCCACAGAACTGATCTGATCCATTTTCTTTCTTTCCTTTTAGATACCCTGACTTTCACCATTTGAGATCCCTGTCTGGCTCAGTCTGCTTCTTTCCTATCTCTCTTCTCTAGTAGTAACATTGACCACCCTGATGACATGACCATCTGTCCCTTGCCCCTAGACCCTTCCTTCCATAGAGAAATTGACCCTTCTCCCCTCACACCTCTCCTTTCTTTCTTATCTTACAGCCCTCACCTGTCTCTCTTCATTGGCTGGGCAGGGTGACCCCAGCTGGTGGCTGCATGGATGCTCAAGTCAGAAGGAGCCCTAGTGACATGTAGCTCTGAACTCATCACAAGCCAAAGCATGTCCTCCAGTGCTGTCTCCCAAACCCCTTTGTGATCATAGGCCCCATGGAATCCCTTCCATCAACCTAGGCTCTGCCAGGAGCATTCATGCCAGAGCAGTCCCTCTCAGCCAGTGCAATCAATATATGTTGTCATGGAAACAGAACAGTTATGCGGGCCTGTGAGCTGGGGGAGCTGAGTCAGAGAGAGTCCTGTCCTTCCTCTCAGTGAAGAGTGTCGGGGAGGGGAAATTACAGGGAGTGGAGTGGAAAGAGAATATGGGGCAAGAGAGAGACTAGGGAGTGGGGAGAAAGAATGCAGGGGAAGGAGTGGCACAAGGAATTGTGGAAGGAAAAGGATAAACAAGTGGAGGAGAGTGCAGTCCTGGGGTTGATTGTCAGAGGGACACTTTTTGGGGCTAGGGGAAGTGGAAGGGGAGTGTGGAGGAGTGGGGTTTACTTAAAAACAGAGAAGGTAGGAGAATATGGTAGTATGGGCAAATTGTGTGGGGAGGGATAATCAAGGGAAGAGAGGCAGAACAATGGGAGAGAGAGGCTAAGGGAGGAAGTGGGTGAAAAAAGATGCAGAGATGAGGATGAAATGCAGAATGTGGGAAAAATGAAGGGGAGAAAGGGATGGCTGGATGTGTGTGGGGAGAGAGAGACCATGAGAGCAAACTGAGGGGATAGTGTGGGAAAGGTGGAAAGGATAAAGGAGGGTAAGAACAAAGAAGGCAGAAGGGAGAGGGCAAGGGAATGAGGGAGGAATTGATGAAGTGTGAAGAGGAGGATAACAACACAAGGGCTTGTGTAATGGGTGTGGAGGTGTAGTGAGGCTGATACTGGGAGATCAGTGCCCCCTGTTGCCTGCTGATGAGGTTTGTAATTATGTATCCTTTTGCCTGACAGTTTTAAAGGTTGAGCATGAAGAATTCCTGTGGCTCCTGATGGAGAGAATGACTGTGAAAGGAGTTCCCTGTACAAGTTTGTCCATGAGGCTGATCCTTGGGGGATCTCTGGACCTCCAGTCACTGAAATCCAACCCAGAGTTTTGCCCATAGCCAAGTAGATGGCCTAGAACAGGGGTTTTCAACCTTTTATGGTTGGGGTAGCCCCAGCACATGGTCAACAAACAGAAGGCCAATCAATGAAGGGGGGAGTATGCTGGATGCATCTCTCTAAGAGGAGCAGACCCTACTGGGGTCTCTGGTGCACCAGCTGGAGCAGCTCCAGGCCACAGTCCAGAGACTGCATGCCATCAGGGACTGTGAGCAGGAGATTGACTCCTACTGCCAGGCCCTTCTCCCCCGGGAGACGGAGGGCAGACCAGGGTCTCCCTCCAGGACAACGGAGGATTCCGGGACCTCCCATTCTGTCCAGTCAGGGGCATGGACCAAAGTGGTCAAGGGCCCTAAGGCCTGCCACACCAAGGCCCCTGCCCCGCCACAGTATAGCAATAGGTATGAAACTCTTGCAGCCCCAGCAGACCCTGTTGAGTTGCCAGCTCCCACAGGCAACACAGGCACTACTGCAGCTACTGCCCCTGCTCTCCCCAAGACAAAGTGTAAGGTGTTTGTTGTGGGAGACTCCATCCTGAGGGGGACTGAGGGCGTAATCTGCTGCCCCAAGCCCTTAGCCTGGGAAGTCTGCTGCTTCCCAGGGGCTCGCATCTGAGACATTGTGGAGAAGATCCCTAAGCTTCTCCAGCCCACAGACCACTATCCCGTGCTTCTTATTCATGTGGGCACCAGTGGCACAGGTCGGAGCACTCCCAGCCGGGTCATGAGGAACTACAGGGATTTGGGAGTGGGGATAAAGGGTCTGGGGGCACAGGTGGTGTTCTTGTCGATCCTCCCAGTCTCGGGCTATGGGCTGAGGAGGGAGAGGAATATCCACGTAGTCAACCAAAGACTGCGGTGCTGGTGTTATTAGGAAGGCTTTGGCTTCCATGATCACAGCCCACTCTTTGGCGAGAGAGGCAGCGAGCTGCTGGGAAGAGATGGCCTCCACCTCTCTCCCCTGGGGAGCAAGCTCTTCTCAGCCAGACTGGCTGACCTGCTCCACCGGGCTTTAAACTAAGCCCGCTTGGGGACGGGGGGGGGACTACCGCCGCTGCTGGCCCTCTTAGCAACCCTTGAAAAGCCAGCGGGCCAAGGCACTTAAGGGAGCCCACCCCCACCCCAGCCCTGGTACAATCTGTGGGCAAGGCAAGAGCCCCCAAGGGGACACTTGCCTGCCTGTACACAAATGCCAGGAGCTTGGGGAAGAAGCAGGAGGAACCCATCCTCCTACTTAATGCAAATAATTACAATGTCATAGGGATAACAGAGACCTGGTGGGACTCCACCCATGACTGGACCACGGGTATAGATGGCTATACCCCATACAGGAGGGATTGGACTGAGTAGATAAAAGGAGTGGGGGTATAGCTCTCTATGTTAAGGAAAGCTAAGCATCCCTGCAAGCTGATGGTGACCAGGGTGGATGACTGGAGACCTTCTGGGTTAAAATCCGTGGGGAACATGGCACAGGGGAGTCAATGGTGGGAGTCTATTACAGACCTCCCATCCAAGGTCAAGAGCTTGACCAGGAGTTCACCCGGGAAACGGCTGAGGCTGCATGCTCCTGGACCATGGTTGTCATGGGTGACTTCAATTACCCGGACATCTCGTGAGAGGATCACTCAGTAAAATCCAAGTGGTTGCAAAGCTTCCTATCATGCATGGATGACCTCTACCTGACTCAAGAAGTCTACGGGCCAATGAGAGGTAAAGCGCTGCTCAACCTGGTACTGGCTACTGGGGATGACCTAATTGGTGACTTAGTGATTGATGGGAAGCTGGATATAGCTGGCAAGTTGGTCAGCAACACTGAAGTCCTTGACTTCAGGAAAGCTGACTTTGACAAGCTCAGGAGGCTTGTCAGTGTGGCCCTAAGGGACCACGACCCAGGGGAAGGGGAGTTCAGGAAGAGTGGTTGCTCCTCAAGGGAGCAATCCTCAATACACAAGCTAATTCTATTCCATCTCAGAGGAAAGGCAGCAAGAGGGCATAGCAGCCCCCATGGCTCTCCAGGGATCTAGCAGACCTCCTGAGGCTAAAAAGAAAGGCCTACAAAGATGGAGAATGGGATTCACCTTCAAGGAGGATTATTCTGCGCTGGTCCAGTCCTTCAGGGAGCAAACGAAGAAAGCCAAGGCTGCAACTGAACTCTAACTAGCTTCGAGCATCAAGGACAACAAAAAGTTCTTTTTCAGTTATGTGGGGAGCCAGAGGAAAAGCAAGAGCAACATTGGACTCCTGCTGGATCAGGTGGGACAGCTGACAACTAACGCCCAGGAAAAAGCCAACCTATTAAATGGGTACGTTGTGTCAGGCTTTCATCAGTCCCATGGGATGCCCATGCCCGCTATGGGACAGGAAGGTCTGGGTGAGGGAGATCACCTGCCCTCCATCAACCATGTTCATCTTGTGGTCAATGATGACCCCCAAGTCTCTTTCTTCTGTAGTGCTATCCAACATAGCACTGCCGAGCCTATAAGGATGCTGCAGGTTTTTCCTCCCAAGGTGGAGAACCTTGCATTTTTTGGTTTTAAACACCATCAGGTTCTCGTCCGCCCATTTGCTGAGCTTGTCCAGGTCAGCCTGGATCACCCGCCTATCTTCTGGCGTGGATGCTTTGCCCCAAAGTTTGGTGTCATCGGCGAACTTGTCCAGTCCACTCCTGACTCCAATGTCCACATCATTAATGAAGATGTTGAACAGGATGGGTCCCAGGACAGAGCCTTGAGGGATCCCACTGGTCACAGGGCACCACGATGAATGACTGCCATCAATTACAACCCTCTGGGTCTGACCACAGAGCCAGTTTCCCAGCCAGCGGATTGTGGTGGAGCCAAGGCCACAACTGGGCAGTTTGGCCAAGAGGTGATCATGGGATACCAGATCAAAAGCTTTTTTGAAGTCAAGATATATGACATCAATCTCTTCTCCCTCGTCCAGGTGATAGGTCACCTGGTCATAGAAGGAAATGAGATTGGTTAAACAAGACCTACCCGCAACAAACCCATGCTGGCTATCCCTTAGAATGTTAGCCTGGGCCAGTCCATCAAGGATGGCCTCCTTAATAAACTTTTCTAAGATCTTCCCCAGGATAGAAGTCAGGCTAATGAGCCTGTAGTTAGGCGGATCCACTCTCCTCCCTTTCTTGAAGATCGGCACCACATTGGCCTTCTTCCAGTCTTCGGGCACTACACCAGAGCGCCAGGAGTTTTCAAAGATCTGTGCCAGGGGCTGGGCTATGACGCTCGCCAGCTCTTTGAGTACCCTGGGGTGCAGGTTGTCAGGGCCGGCTGACTTGAAGGTATCCAGCTTCTCAAGGTGTTCCTTCATGAGGTCAGCATTGATGGAGGGTAGGGGATCCCCATCACCCGGATCTCCCTGTCCCATAGCAGGCATGGGCATCCCATGGGATTGATGAAAGACTGACGCAAAGTACCTATTTAATAGGTTGGCTTTTTCCTGGGCGTCAGTTGTCAGTTGCCCCATCTGGTTTAGCAGGGGTCCAACATTGCCCTTGCTTTTCCTCCGGCTCCCCACATATCTGAAAAAGGACTTTTTGTTGTCCTTGATGCCTGAAGCTAGTTGGAGTTCAGCTGCAGCCTTGGCTTTCCTGGTTTGCTCCCTGCAGGACCAGACCAGCTTGACTAATCTCATTCCCTTCTACGACCAGGTGACCTATCACCTGGACAAGGGAGAAACGATTGATGTCGTATATCTTGACTTCAGAAAAGCCTTCAATCTGGTATCCCATGATCACCTCTTGGCAAAACTGGCCAATTGGGGCCTTAGGTCCACCACGATCCACTGGCTGGGAAATTGGCTCCGTGGTCAGACCCAGAGGGTTGTAATTGATGGCAGTCACTCATCGTGGTGCCCTGTGACCAGTGGGGTCCCTCAAGGCTCTGTCCTGGGACCCATACTGTTCAACATCTTCATTAATGATGTGGACATTGGAGTCAGGAGTGGACTGGCCAAGTTCGCCGATGACACCAATCTTTGAGGCAAAGGATCCACACCAGAAGACAGGCGGGTGATCCAGGCTGACACGGACAGGCTCAGCAAATGGACAGAAGAGGACCTGATGGTGTTTAACACCGAAAAATCCAAGGTTCTCCACCTTGGGAGGAAAAACTTGTAGCATCCTTATAGGCTCGACAGTGCTACACTGGCTAGCACTATGGAAGAAAGAGACTTGGGGGTCATCATTGACCACAAGATGAACATAAGCCTGCAATATGATTCTGTGGCTAGTAAAGTGACCAAAATGCTGACTTGCATCCACAGATGCTTCTCAAGCAAATCCCGGGACGTCATTCTCCCCTTGTACTGAGCCTTGGTGAGGCCGTAGCTGGAGTACTGCATCCAGTTTTGGGCTCCACAATTCAAAAAGGATTTGGAGAAGCTTGAGAGAGTCCAGAGGAGAGCCACACGCATGATCAGAGGTCTGGAAAACAGATCTTACGATGATAGGCTGAGAGACATGGGACTCTTTAGCCTGGAAAAGCGTAGGCTCAGGGGTGATCTGATGGCCACCTATAAGTTTATCAGGGGTGACCACCAGGATCTGGGGGAACGTTTGTTCACCAGAGCGCCCCAAGGGATGACTAGGTTGAACGGTTATAAACTACTACAAGACCATTTCAGGCTGAACATAAGGAAGAATTTCTTTACTGTCTGAGCCCCCAAGGTCTGGAACAGCCTACCATCAGAGGTGGTTCAAGCACATACGCTGAACACCTTCAAGAGAAAATTGGATGCTTATCTTGCTGGGATCCTATGACCCCAGCTGACTTCCTGCCCTTTGGGCAGGGGGCTGGACTTGATGATCTTCTGAGGTCCCTTCCAGCCCTAATGTCTATGAAATCTATCATGGGGGCGGGGGGAGCATGTCACCCATGCAGTGTGCAATGGCAAAATCAAAAGTGCCAGCGGTGCATGGGAGCAGAAACACCGGTGGTGCACAGTGCCAGTGAAAACAAAAGCAAAAAGTGTTGGCAGCCTCGCCACACACTTCTCTGTGCCAGTGCTGCATACCCCCTAGGATCTTCCCAAGTACACCCAGGGGTACACATACCTCCCCCCACCCGGTTGACAACCCTTGTCTAGAATGGTGACCTCCAGTTTGAGCCTTTGGGGTTATCTTTGCACCAGCGGTGGAGATGCCGACCCCTTTGTTTTTGTTCCTGTCTCCCATTCTATTCTCCCTTGCACCTTCCCCTTTCCTGGGAGCTGCTCTCTCCTTACTGTTGTTTGGGGTGTTAGCAGAGAAATCAATTTAGTCCCCTGAAATGGAATTCTATTTCCCTTTGTGCATTAAAATGGTACTTTTCCAGCTGTGTAAGTCATGTTTTTGCTCCTTATGCACAGGCTGCATTTCTTTTTCCCCTGCAGTGTGGATGGATAAGTGTGTATACATAGACTAAGCAAGTGTAATAGGCTACACACTGGCAGGCTGCTATGCATATGTACGCATTTTAATTTTACTTGCTTCTAAGTTATGAAGATGTAGATGGCCAGAAAGGCCACATCCAGATAAGCAGGGGTGTGTGCTTGCAACAGGAAAAATAATAGCAGCACAAAATTATGCCGCTACTTTGTGCCACAGTGCACACCCCTGCACGTGCACTCTGTTGAGGAACAAATTGTCCCACATTGGGCAAACTGTCTTTTCCCACCTCCTTCCAGCTCCTGGTGTGCTGGAGCAGCCAGGGCACAAGAGAAATAGAGATGCTCTGGCTGGCAGCCAGAGCATCTCCCTGGAGGACCAGACTTCCATTTGTTCTGGTACATGCTATTGTAGCATGCTCCATGCTGTTTTTTTCCCTCATACTTTTTGGGGGGGGTTTTGCTACTGGGACATCAAAGAAGTATGTGGCACCACAAACTTCATGGCCCTGCTCATCTGGAGAGAACAGAAGGCAATATTTTACAGTTTGGGTGGCCAAAATCTGGAACCAACTTCCCAGGGAAGTGGTCCTTGCCCCTACCTTGGGCAAATTCAAGAGGAGGTTGGATGATCACCTGGGGTCTTGTGAACCCAGGATTCATTCCTGCCTGTGGCAGGGGGTCAGGCTGGATGATCTGTTCATATCCCTCCTGAGCCTAGCTACTATAAAACTATAAGGCTGGGGACTCTGACTAGGGTGTGCCAGTGCTCCTGCTGGGACCAAGTTAGAGGTTCCTGACTAGAGGGTCTTGTCCCTCTGCTCAAGGTCAGACCTATTGCCATATTTGGGGTCAGGAAGACATTTTCCCAATAGTCAGATTGGTATGGACTGTGGGGGTTTTTGCCTTTGTCCAGAGCAGAGGGTGTGCCCTTCTACCTGGGACCTCTTTAGCATATACTGAAAACATTTAATAGAAGCAGCACTTTGGCTGCCATGGTTCCCTTGCTTTACCTGTGGCGGGTTAAGGCAGGGGCAGGCAAAATATGGCCCACAGTCTGGACTTGGCTTGCTAGCAGTTTTATCCAGCCTATGGGTGCCCACCAATTAATTGAACCCTGCCCAATCCACAGGGTTCATCCCCACCCTCCTGTGGAGGGCCCCAGCCCTGGCAAGCATGTACAGCTTCCAAGTGGGGCTGCTGCTGCCACTGCTGCAGCTGCCACAGGACCTGCTTAGTTTCCCTGGACTCCAGCAGCTCGTCCTGTGTCTCTGCTGCAGTAGTTGCTCTGGGCACCAGGTATGGAAGCTGCACCTGGGTGGGAATGTGAGGCATGAAGCTGGCAGGAGCACGGAGCCCTGTGCCCATGCCCAGCAGGGTGGTGGTAATGCTTGGGTGGGCAGGGAGTGGGTGTGGTTTGTGGGGTGTGAAGAGGGGAGGGGGAACCTCCCTACATGCCTTCCCTATGGCGCACAGCCCTGCCATTGCCAGCAGTGGCAGCTGTAGCAGACAACAGGCCCTTGGGGTGCTCATGGCCTAAATAGCACAGCTGCTGGGCAGCGCATGGCTCCAGCCAGTTCTGGAAGCTGCATGTTGCGGCAAGGAATGGAGTTAGGCTGCCCAACCTCTATCATGTGGGGCTCATGTGCAGTTACTGGGACATGCATGCCACCAGGGAGAAGCCCTGCATGATGAAGTCACCTGCTGTCACCATGTTAAGCTCACGGGACTCCACCGGAAGTGTTGGGGAGCCTTCCCTCCTGCTTCCTGGTAGAGTTGCATGAACTGCATGTTACTGCAAGGAGGGAGAAAAGCAGCTGGCTCCATCATGCAGGGCTTCCTCCTGGTGGCATACACATCCTGGGAGCTGGATATGAGCATGAGATATTGGTGGGCCAGACTGGCCCCTCTCCTTGCCACCATGTACAGATCCTGGATATGGCCAGAGCTGCATGCTGCCAGGAGGCAGTGCTTACACAGGCCACAGGTATCCCAAGGGCCTGCAGCTGCTGCCACTAGTAGCAGGGACTATTTTCCATGGGGGGGACATGTGGGGGGTCCCCACACCCCCCACCCTTCCTCACACCCCACAAACCACACCCACACCCTGCCCAGCTCCCCCACAACCTTCCTACATATACACATACCTACAGCCCCAACATACCCTATACCCCCACACACAACCACACTCCTTCACAAACCCCACCCCCACAACCCTCCCACATATATACACACCCATAGCCCCCAACATACTCTACACCCCACACATACAGCCACACTTCCTCACAAATCCCCACACACACACACACACACACACACACACACACACCATCCCCCATCATACACACAAATACACATTCCTAACCACATGCCACACTCCCACACACTGCCCCCCCAGCAATCTATAAGAGTAAGACTTTATTTTTGAGCTATTATGTAATCATCTCTATATACACTAGGCAAATGCATACAAATCAGGACAAAAATATTTTAAAATAAAATTAAAATACATTATAGTAGATATTTGATTTTTACTACAGGATTTGCTTTTTTCCTGGTTCCAAGATGGCATCCCCTATTCCCAAAAGCAGTACTTCTAGAGGCAAGGGGTGGGGGTGGACTGTTGATGGCAAAGGTCAGGGGTTGGGGGGGACTTCCAGGCCCAAGATGGTGACCAGGGGGCAGAGCAACTGTCAAGGGGCAGGGCTACCCTTGCGGCTCTCAACAGCTCGCCAAAACTCTTTAAGCAGCCAAAGTACTTGCCCACCCTTGGGTTAGGGTGTTATGTTTCAGATGTGTCAGTGTTGAAACCAGTCTTATGTAGAGTTTGTATAAGCTGGTTTGGGTAGGGACGATCCTAGCCCAGGCAGGAGGTTGGACTAGATGACCTCTGGAGGTCCCTTCCAGCCCTACTTCTCTATGACTCTATATGAGGGGCCAGGAAGAAAAGAGCAAGCTACAGGGTGTGTGGGTCAGCAAGATAGATGCTGGCCTGGACTGGAATAGGCCCTGACTTACAACTCTGTGATCCTTCTCTCAATACTGCACAAACTTCACAATTGCATATGCTCAGCCATGTGCATGTTTACATGTCTACACTTCTGGGGAAATAGAATTGCCAACTGTGTGTAAGTTGTGGAAAGGCACAATGGCAATGTCCTAGCACTTCAGGGGGTTTCTTGCTGCCCAGTTGGACATGTGAGCAATGAATGCACCCCAGGACTGCCAAGCATGTGGAAATTACCCAATCTGCCAAATGACATTGCTTGAGTCCCTTTTTTGCATTCTCTGCAAAGCATCATATTATACCTTTGGCTAACTCATTTTTGTAAGTACTGAAAGGTTCATGGCCTGGGCCAGGGGTGAGATCCTCTACTCAGTCCAGGGAAGAGTCTAGGGGAATTTATTTTTTCTTCGGAGCCCTAAGCTACTGGAGAGTTTCTTCTCCAAGAACCTTTAGAACATAGGGTAAGACACGACAAGACACAAACATGCCAGAAAAATCCAGGCACAGGCACCCAGGTTTTCACACTTTTATTGTAAAGCTTTGGGAAGGGTTAATTACAAGGGAGTTGATCATCTGACAGCTCAGCAAACAAACAGAACAGGAGAGAACAAAAAGGGGCTCACAACGGTGTCATGCTCACTGCTCCAAACAGAAAGAAATACAAGGGAATCAATTGTGCTCACAGCGCCTGGGGAAAATCAAACCCAAGGCCCAAAGCCTTCCCTGCACAGGGAAATGCATCACACATTGAGAGCAATACAACCTTAGCAAGAGGCATTGCCTTAGACATAGGTCACCATCTGAAAAATAGTTGGGTAATTTACTTTGCCATAGGATTTCTCCTTTAGAAAAGCTACACCTGCATGTACATAAAACTGTACAAAAAACAAGGCATCACAAGCAAGGAAATTAAATCTTGTATAAATAGAACCAACACCGAAGAGCTACAAAGGGGTCACTTGGATTCTTCCTAAGCAGCCCATCTGCTCCCTGGCTCCCACCTTTGGTTTTACCCCTTGGCTTGTCCTAGTGCAGTATAGATACAGTGAACCCCCTCCTCAGAGGCTCTGGTACCCCCAGATTCCTCCTTCACTGTGCTTGTCTAGACTGGAGCTTTCTCTCCCCCACATGCACAGAGGCGCTATCTTTCATTCTTATAGTTGTGCAAATGAGCTTCTCCCTGCCAGCATCTCCACCCTCTAGCAGGGCTGCAATCCTCAGCATGAACACCACCTTTGCCTCTGGACTGACTCCCAGCACCATTTTTGTCCTAATCCCAGGACCTGATCCCTTCACCATGATGCCAGTCACCAGTGCCATCTCTGTTCTTGCCCCACAGACAGATCTCCACTTACACCTGTGACCTGATCCAGGGGACTGATGCCTCTTACCATTTCTATGTTCCCCTCAGGAATCCTGGCAAGTGTCATTTCTGCTCTTGCCATGGGGGCCAGTTCCCAACACATCCTATGCCCTGGAAAATAGGTGTCACCTTTATCTCTGCCTTCATCCCCAGAACTGATCCTTAGTGGCAGGTCCACCCTTGTCCCAGGAACTGATCCCCAGCACCAATTCCTTACCTCATCCTGGGACCTGAGTTTTAGTGACAGCTCTGCCCTGATCTCTGAAGCTAATTTCCAGAGCTTATTCCCCCATGCTGATCCCCAACACCATCTCCACCCTTGTCTCTCAGACTAATCTCCAAAATGATCTCTGTTCTTGCCCTAGTAACATTTCTGCTCTCAGCTTGGGAGTCAGTCCCTTACACCTTGCCAGGGGGCGACTCCCAACATCATCTGTTTTCAGCCTCACCATCAGGGACAAATCCCTAGTAATACCTCTGCCTTGACTTTTCAGGGCAAATTCCTCATTCCCAAACTAGCCTGAGACGCACAATGGTTCAGACTGAGGGAGTTGTAATGATGCCTCAGGCAACCCCTGGTTCCCAAATCAAACTGAAGAGCCCTAAGCTCCAAGGCTCCTTCAGAACTACAGCCATCATGCAAGCCAGGTCCAGAGGAACCCCAGGCTCCATTTTATCTGTCTTGAAGGCTAATGTTCCTCAGCTCTGCACTAGGTAGTCTCCCGAGGAGTCCCTCTTCAGAGGGGATTGCTGCCACTAATCCCAGTCCAGGTGGGAGGAGTGAGCAGCTGAGTTGG
This sequence comes from Crocodylus siamensis, assembly GCF_052110815.1. NCBI lineage: Eukaryota > Metazoa > Chordata > Crocodylia > Crocodylidae > Crocodylus > Crocodylus siamensis. The sequence goes on along the minus strand of NC_143404.1, from coordinate 39,654,628 downwards.
CAGAGGAATCAAAGATCCTGGCCTACATGGCCAAATTGCACATTCTGCCCAGTTAGGCTCTGAAACTACAGAGCTAAAACAAGAACAAGTTTAAGTGACATGCTCAAGCAGCCAGGCCAGAGAGAGCATGGGCCCTCAAATACTACCACCACGGGGAAGGGTAAAACAGGAATGCCTTGATGGCCATGTGGAGGCCACCTATTTTCCCCATGGGACCATGGGAACATGTGTCCTGAATAGAGAAGAGTAATTAGAGGAGAGGCTAGGAGGAAGGTCCTGCCTCCTCCAAGTGGCACCTCTGTACATTTCAATGCTGAACAGTATGGTCCCTTGTCACATCACCTGGGGAAAGAAAAGAGTTGAGAACCAGGACACTGGGGGAGCAAGCAGGGCAGGGTGATTGGGAACCAGTCCTGCTGCCACCCTTCCATGTAGTTTTTTTACTTTTGGGTCATAATCTCCTTGGGAAAAACCTTGGCTCAGCTTGTATCCCTCTGTTCCCAAAGTCCTGAGGGTGGCTACATCAAGGAACTGACCACATTCCTACCACCCATGCCCAAAGCAAAAAGGGAAGAACGATTTAGTGAGAGACATACTGGATAATCAGTAGGGAAAAGAAGGTGCTGGAAGGGAAAGGCCCTTGATGCCATGGCTCTTAGCCCCTCAAAGATAACTGCAGAAATTTCATGGGAGTCTCAGATTCTCACTGACTGATGAGACAAGTATTACAATGCCCTCACACTGTGCCAGTAAAGCCTGTAGAGCTAACCACAAGTATCACATTAGAAAATATGCCTGCAGGCCACTGCCCATATACACAATGTCCCAACAAGGGTACACAGGGATCCCTCCTCCTTCCTCTCTCCCTATGTTTAAAGATCAAATAGAGACTAACAATGAAGAAAGGAGGCTGCTACCATTGGATTAACTCCCTAAGGAAGATCCTAACAATGAAAACTGCTGAAGAGAAAGGGAAGAACAATGATGCAGCACGCCCTGTCCCAGCTTCCCCAATAGAAAAGGAAGAAGGATTACTTAAAGGAAAATAAAGAATGAATTACCACCACCCTAGACAGAACTTCCCAGTTATCTGGAACTGGGATCAGGCCAGAGTTGGAGCAGTTATGAATGGGACAGAGACCAAATTAGCAGAACAGCTCCTAAGGCTCCAGAGGATGGGAGCTCAAAAATGAGGTCTATTGGCATACCCTGCTAGAGCTGACCAAACTAAAGACCACCTTTCTGGGTACCTGTTGGAGCTGTTATCATTCTGTCCCTCTACTGTATAATGTCTCACTGGATTTGGTACCCTGCAGAAGGAAGTTCAAATGATGTTGGCACTTGACCGGGCAGAGCCTGGGGACGGGCAGTAGGATGCCATGCCAGTGAGACTGGCCAGCCTTTGACACTGGAAGAGAAAGCGGAAGGCCTTGAGAGTGGCCCTATGGCCTAAGGGCAATGGGATTCCAGTGCCCAGGGACCCAACAGCCCCCAGCGTGACCCTGAGACAAAGCTCCTCTTCACAAAGGCAATGGTGGCTTACAGGCAGACATGTCAACGGTCAGATTCATGGCACAGATGTCCCCAGTGGAAGTTTCTTGCCCCAAAGGAGGTGCAAGATGACAGGCTGAGGTGCGATGGCCTGTGACATTTCCCCACCAGAAGAGCTATGCAAAGGGCTTCTACAGACAATGATGTAAATATTGAATGGGGCTCCCATTGCCTGCTCCTAGCTCTTTCAGCTTAAGCATTCATAGGGTATAGAGCCAAAAGAGACCACTCAATACAGACCCTGAATTCTGGCTCTACACAGTACCTGGGGACCTTAAAATCTGTGGGCACAGTGACAATGTCCAGAAAGAAGTCTCAGCTGAAAAAAATGTCAAGCTCTCACAATTCCACAGATAGGACATGGCTGCTGCCCTTCTCTTGCTCCTCAGTTGCTGTTTCAGGGACTAATCACATCTCTATTTACAATATAGAACAAGAGTGTGGGCTGGAAGCTGTGCTCCCATGTGCTCTTCCATGTGGCAAACCATTCAAAGCTGGAACTTGCTCCCTGTGGTTTGTTTTATTCAAATGTCTTTTGTTTCAAGGACAATAAAAGTTTAAATCAGGCAGACTTGAATGTCATTCCTAAGATTTATATTTACAGGAGTCTACAGTAAAGAGACAGGCAGCTTGCTCCCTGTGCGTGGAGACACACCTCTGTCCTGTGCCCCAGGAACTCCACCAGCTCTGCATGGACCTTTGGTAACTAAGCCCTTCACCTCAGCCATGTCCACTGCACTGGGAGCCCACCCAGCCATCCCTGACACAGCAATTCAGAGATGCACTCTCAAGTGCTCAGAAATTCCTTAGGTTTTTATCTGTTTACCTTCCCTCCCACCCCCCAAAAAAACAACCGAGTTAAAATGGTGGTCTTCTTCCCCTGCCCTGCCCTGCCCTCTATTCTCAGAACCCAGTTAGGGCTTCTTGCTCAGTGGGGTAGGAATTGGGGAACAACCTGGAGAACCGGCTGCAGGAGCGATAAAGCATTAAAGTTTCAAATGTTCCTCTGGACACTGGCCTCAGAAATGTGTTTGTTCCCTGCCCCTCAGGCTCAGCCTCACAGGTAGATCTCCCTCTTGGTGGTTTGGGATGAGGGGGTGGTGGCTGGTTGGAAGTCCGAGGTCTGGGTGAGAGGAATTTCCTCCATGGGGGAGTCCTTGCAGGGCTCATGGCTACTGTTGAAGGCACTGTACGTGGGGAGCAGACGGAGGTTGGCCATTTTGGTGCTGCGCTCTTCTGAGAGTCTGGGGCTGCCATTCCCAACTTGCTCTTGACTCCCTCGGTCTTGGTAAGGCACAAAGGTAGAGAGTTTGAGGGCGTTCTTGGGCCTGCGGTTTGGGGAGGATTGGCCAGGCATCCAGCAGGTGTCAGAGTGGCCGAACTCTGTGCATTCTCGAGTACAGGTCCCAGTCATGGCTACATCAGGCAGAGGCCGGAGATCTGTGGAGAATGGAAGTTAAAGCAAACTTAAATGAGCACAAGGTCCACAGGATAGAAAGCTGCTGTTGGAACAGTCCCCCAAGGCACTGTACTGTCCTACCCTCACCAAAGGTAAGCCCATGATACTCTTGGACCGCTTCACTGGTAGGGTTTCTGTGGGAACCTCTCACATGGTGGAAAGTATGGACTGCCATGGGTATCTTATGGACCCTTCCCATCTCGCTCCCAGCCCCCAGTCACAGAGAGTAACAACAATACTCCCAAGCGTTCACAGCCATGCTGCCCTGGTGGATTGGATAATCATACTAAGGAAGATCACCCAGAAGCTTAGCTGAAAAATATCCTTCCATGCCTGGAAAAAATGAGAACTGTGGTCAAGGTAGGTCCAATGCCATGCAGGGAGTCACTGCCTCAGGGAGGAATACAATTTGGGAATCCTGAATCCCAGCCCCCCCTCTTCAAGCTCACTGCCCCAACAGCCCCATTGTCCAGGATCAATTGGCTCCACAGCTGTGGACTGTACCTGCACTGCACCACCCAGGTAAGCTCTGCTGTGCACACTCTGCCCCCCATGCTGGCTCCTGGGACCTAGCGCCTAAGCAGCACCCCCCACATGTGTACACCCCCTACATCCACACCCCACATACAATATACAAGAGTAAGACTTTATTTTGAGCTATTATGCAATCGTCTCTATATAAGCTACTCAAAAAAAACCCCCAAATCAGGACAAATAATATTTTTTCAATAAAATTAAAATATGTTATAGTAGATATTTTAGCATGTGATTTGTTTTTAATCTATAATTTGTTAAATGATATCTTCTAAAAGATTTTGCGTATGTGGCCCTTGATAGCTCACCAAAACTCTTTAACCAACCAAAGTAATTGTCCAACCCTGCTTTAGCCCCAACAGTCTAGTATACTTTCCCAGGAAATGGGAGACACAGAGTCTAGGCCCCCCTCTTTCCTTTCCCTTGAGAGGATTTGACCCTGCTCCACTTCATAGATTTCATAGATTTCATAGACATCAGGGCTGGAAAGGACCTCAAGAGATCATCGAGTCCAGCCCCCTGCCCAAAGGGCAGGAAGTCAGCTGGGGTCATAGGATCCCAGCAAGATAAGCATCCAATTTACTCTTGAAGGTGTTCAATGTAGGTGCTTGAACCACCTCCGCTGGCAGACTGTTCCAGACCATGGGGGCTCAGACAGTAAAGAAATTCTTCCTTATGTCCAGCCTGAAACGGTCTTGCAGGAGTTTGTGACCATTCGACCTTGTCATCCCTTGGGGCGCTCTGGTGAACAAACGTTCCCCCAGATCCTGGTGGTCACCCCTGATAAACTTATAGGTGGCCATCAGATCACCCCTGAGCCTACGCTTTTCCAGGCTAAAGAGTCCCATGTCTCTCAGCCTATCATCGTAAGATCTGTTTTCCAGACCTCTGATCATGCATGTGGCTCTCCTGTGGACTCTCTCAAGCTTCTCCAAATCCTTTTTGAATTGTGGAGCCCAAAACTGGATGCAGTACTCCAGCTGCGGCCTCACCAAGGCCGAGTACAAGGGGAGAATGACGTCCCGGGATTTGCTCGAGAAGCATCTGTGGATGCAAGCCAGCATTTTGGTCGTTTTTATTAGCCGCAGCATTGCATTTCAGGCTCATGTTCATTTTGCGGTCAATGATGACCCCCAAGTCTCTTTCATCTGTAGTGCTATCCAACGTAGCACTGCCGAGCCTATAAGGATGCTGCAGGTTTTTCCTCCCAAGGTGGAGAACCTTGCATTTTTCGGTGTTAAACACCATCAGGTTCTCGTCCACCCATTTGCTGAGCTTGTCCAGGTCAGCCTGGATCACCCGCCTATCTTCTGGCGTGGATGCTTTGCCCCAAAGTTTGGTGTCATTGGCGAACTTGTCCAGTCCACTCCTGATTCCAATGTCCACATCATTAATGAAGATGTTGAACAGTATGGGTCCCAGGACAGAGCCTTGAGGGACCCCACTGGTCACAGGGCACCACGATGAATGACTGCCATCAATTACAACCCTCTGGGTCTGACCACGGAGCCAATTTCCCAGCCAGTGGATCGTGGTGGAGCCAAGGCCACAACTGGGCAGTTTGGCCAAGAGGTGATCATGGGATACCAGATCAAAAGCTTTTCTGAAGTCAAGATATATGACATCAATCTCTTCTCCCTCGTCCAGGTGATAGGTCACCTGGTCATAGAAGGAAATGAGATTGGTTAAACAAGACCTACCCGCAACAAACCCGTGCTGGCTATCCCTTAGGAAGTTAGCCTGGGCCAGTCCATCAAGGATGGCCTCCTTAATAAACTTCACTTGAACTTCAAAGAACACTGCTTTAACCACAACACCATGTCAGGCATTATGAATACTTTTCTCCAGTTCCCCTCTTGAAATCACCTCTCTGGGCAGTCAAGAAAGGAAACTACATGAGCTAGGAAAGAAATGACAGGTTTGAGGCTGTCCTCTCACTGGGGCAGAAGTTTCTCTATTCTCCATCAATTTAATCCAATGATTATTAAATACAAGGTGCAGGGGCTCAGCTTCAAGAGGAGAGCTATAAAGAATACTGGATAATGCCTGGCCTGTGACCAAAGCACTACACTAAGAAGTCAGTGTGTGGAATAAAATTTCAAACTGCCTCGTAGTGGAGGGTGGCGGAGGGGGCTATATCCTGGGTAAGTGCCAAAAACACTCTGCTATTGGGTCTAAAAATGCGCCCCCTCCCCTTGGGGATTTCCATGTACTTGCTCAGCCACTACATAGTCTCCAGTGCATGCTCAGTACCTGCATGGATATTTGCAAGTGCACATCGTATGGGTAACAGAATCACAGCCTGAAAACGCCATTTGGGTACATGAAGTGAAACAGAATTCTGTTCTAAGTCTGCCCTGATTTGCAGAGCCAGAACCACCATGACACATATTCTTTTGTCCCTTGATTATCCCCTCGATGAAAAACGGTCAGCACAAATGCTAATCAGTCACCACATTATCTCTGACCCTACAGTCAGTCAACCAGGATATAACTGGCCATGCTGTTATTGGGTACTTCTCAACTGTTTTCGAACTGGACGAGGTCACTGTGCCTCAAACCTATACCAACTGGGCCTTTGCAATGACAACATTTGCCCTTGTGGACAAGTTCAAACACATGGTGGACTCATGTCCATTTACAGTGCTACATGGTGGCTTTCAAGCTCTTCACACTGGCCTAAACTCCATATGCTAAACAAAATAAATAAATAAATCCCCTCCACGATTTACTGGGACATCAATGTAGCTCATGCCCATAATACCTCATAGAATTTAACAAATACAAACACTATGCCCCCTAACACCTACAGATGAGAGCAAACATATACATGATCCCCTACATACAGTGGCCCCCAATATGCCCAACACACATACCACAAACAGTGTACCAGACACACCTATTTTGCCACACCTAAAACTCTTCTACACGGTAAACCACGTATACACAAGCACACCTGCAATATACTACCCCATTTATCATCCTTCCTGATGCATTAAAGCACTGATACATATACTGTAAGTATACTCAGCCATGTATAAGTCTACCACACACTATACCACATACATACAACATGACTCACAAAATATAACCCTAAACAACTATCCCTTATACACCTTGTCCCAGACTCAAATTGTGCCATATAAATATACCTACATGCTACATAATAAACAAATTATACAATTGTAGCAGACTGAAGAGTAAAGCTCTGTGCTCCTTCCATGCCCCCTGGCAGAGCAGGGAACACAGAAACTGCTGGTTGTTGGGTTGGAGGGAAAACCCAGCCCAGACTAGATCATGGGGAAACTCCACATATAAATGCACTCACCTGAGGGTGTGGCTAAGTGGCAGCAGGCTGAGGGGCCCGCTGTCTGGGCAGAGAATGAAAGGCAGCTGTTGTCAACCAGAAGGAGGAAGTGAGAGGGAGCAGAGGCTCCCAGCTGCAGCACTCCCAGGCATGGGTGAGATGGCCCCAGCCTTTTCTGTTATTGTATATTTCTGTTAATTACTAGTGGGTGTAGGAGTGTAGGGATGGTGGAGCTCCCAGCCAGAGGTGCTCTTTTTAGTTTAAACACACAGGGCAACCAAACCATTAAGCCTGGGCAACCCTTAAAGGGACACGTGCCGATTTGGATGGCAACTACTGCAAGTGATAAATCATACCTGTGGGAGGATTAATTTTAATAACGGTGAACTGCCTCCTGTTAAATGAATTAAACTTACAGCAAGTCATGTCGGGTGAGAAAGACAGGAGGCAGCAGCACCCATAGGACAATCCTGGGTCAGGGTGGTAGCCAGGCCTAGGCACCTACCCGTAATGCGTCCACAGTTTGGTACACTGGCCAGCAAACAGTGACCCAGCTTAGATGGAGGGAATGCCAACCACCACAGAAAACATGGATACCTGGTGGCAGATGGAGGAGGGTTTGCTATGCCTCCTGCAGGGGTGGCCTGAGCAGATAGACAAGCCGATACAGTCCAGATGGGAAGAGAATGAGACCCACAAACTGCTGTTTACTCAGCAGCTGGCCTTGAATGAGTAGACCATAGATGCCACTGGGACACCAGGAGCCAGGACAGAGGAATTTTGCATGCCCTAGGAAGACCTGGAGGCATACCTTAAGGCTTTCAAGAGAATGGCAACAGCAGCAGTATGTGATAGAGGCAAGTAGGGCTATCAGCCGGGTTCTCTCCTGACAGACAAAGCTCAGGCAACTTAAAGGGCTCTTTCTCGAGAAGATGGGGACTACCAGAAGATGAAAGCAGCAATTTTGTATCAGTTGGAGGTATCCACAGAGAACTACAGGTTGAAATTTCACCAGAGAAAGATGCCGGAGGAGAAAAAACCTTGAACTTTACTACAGCTGCTTTGGCACCTGGCATGGAAGTGGTGAGACCTGAAAAACATAATGTAGAAGAGATACTCAACTTGATAGTTCTCAAGCAATTTATTGGGGACCAGGAGAAGAGAACCCAGAAGTGAGTGCAACTGCAGACAGAGATGCAGGCCCTGAAGATTAATGGAGGCCTATGCAGAAGCAGAAAAGAGCACAGAGAGAGACAAAAGCATAAAGCTTTATTAGCCATAGGAAGAGGAATAGCCGGAGGACCCGGTGGAGTAAAAGAAGGATGAGGTCGTGGTGAGGGAAGGCAGGATAGATGCTATAGTTGTGGAGAACTTGGCCACAGAGCAAGTCACTGCCCCCAGGCAAAAGGGGAACATTGGCCTCTAAAGGAGATACTGTATGCTAATAATAATGACAAAAAGGCTTTCAAGAAGCCAGAGCAGATGGACTGTAGTTTTTGTAAGGAGGGCCACTGAGGCCCACTAAGACCTGAAGTGCAAGTAGTTAGGAGCACAAATTCTCCATGCAGTAGTTGACACTGGTTGCTAGGGTTGTGTGAAACTTCTTCAGGTGTTTCATTTCAATGCATTTTGAGCTCAAAACAGTGAAACTGAAACAAACCAAAAGCCTTCGAAACAGCTTTGAAACGAAACAAGGGCATGCAAAACATTTCAAACGTTTTGAAACATTTTGAGTTTTAAAGCTGGACTTATTTCACTTCAGCACTGGTCCCAGCTTGCAGCAGCAGCCTGTCACCTGGTGCAGATCCAGGGGCCGTTCCAGTGGTGCAGGCCCCCGAATCTATGCGCTGGATGACAGCATGCTGTTGTTGCTGACTGGGGCTAGTGGCAACACTGATCTTCCCAGTGCTGGGTACGGGCTGCACCCAGTGCTGGCAGCCTCCTTTCATCTGGCAGGCAGATTGGGGGTCTGCCCGCCCCCCTGGGAGGGCTGCAGGGCTGTGCTGGACTCCTCACAGGGGTGCAGGCCCCTGATCTGGCTGCCAGATGACAGGAGGCTGTTCCTGTCACCTAGGACTGGCACTAGGCGCAGCCTGCACCCAGCGGAGGGGAAGATTTGTGCTGCTGCTGGCCCCAGGTGGCAGAACCAGCCTCCTGACATTCAGCAGGCAGACTCGGGGCTGCCTATACCCCTAGGAGGAGTCTGGCACAGCCCCTGCAGCCCTCCCAGGGCTGCGGGTGGACCCCTGATCTGCCTGCTGGATGACAGGAGGTTGCTGCTGCCGGCTAGGGCCAGCAGCACCAATCTTCTCCATGCTGGGTGTGGGCTGCGCCCAGTGCCGGTCCCAGCTGGCAGCAGAAGCCTCCTGTCATCCGACAGGCAGATGGACGGTCTGCCTACACCCTCGGGAGGGCTGTGGGGTTCTGCTGGACTCCTCTTGGGGGTGCAGGCCCCCAATCTGCCTGCTGGATGGCAGGAGGCTGCCACCGACAGCAAGTGACAGTTTTGCTTGTCAACACCTTGAGGTGCGGTTTCCCAAAAACCTCTGCACCTTGAAACTTGGCAGGCTTCATTTCCTCAGAAGGAGCTACCATCCCTGCAAGTCTCATCTGAATGAGGCAAGAAATGATAAAATTATAGACAGTTTCATGCTTCCTCATTATAGTCTATGGGCTAAACGTTGAAACAGTATTAAAACAGTGAAACAGTTTCGACAAAATGAACCGCAACAGTACTTTTGAAAAGAAATGAAACTTGAAATGAAACATTGAAATGCAAGTCAAAGCAGAATGGTGCTGTTTTGCACAGTCCTACTGGTTGTACCCAGACCATGGTGCAAACCTCCCTAATCCTGGCTGGCATCAGGGAACCAAGTGGGGCAATAACAATGATATGCTTACATGGGGACACCACAGCCTACAAGTGGTGGAGACTCCATTTAACAGTGCAGGGGAAGACCCACAACCTGCCAGTAGGGTTTTTCATGTGTTTGCCAAATCCCATGATATGAGGAAGTGATTGGCCATTTATGAAAGAACCTCCAAGAGACAGCTGCCAAACCAAAAGTATTGAAAATCATACAGCCTTGTTGCTGGCCAGATGAGGGGCTGACAGAACAGAAAGAAGAAGCAGAGGGTTTAGGGGAAAATGCCAAGGAGCCCCTGGATATCCAGTACCTGATTGGGCTGGGACAGATCTGGGTGAACCAGTGGCAGGAAGATGCATTTTGGCATGTTTATGAAAGCAATGTGGCCAGCTGGAATGTAGAAGTCCTGCAACCAGAGCTTATGGAGCAGAAGCCACAGTTCGAGGTAAGGAATGACATCCTGTATAAGACTGACAAGGAGGAAATGAGATGACTCAGACATTAGTACCCCAAAATTGATAGATACATAGATGTTAGCATTGGAAGGGACCTCAGTAGATCATCAAGTCCAACCCCTGTCCTGAGTAGCAAAGAGCACTGGAGTTAGATGACCCCAGCTAGGTGCTTGTCCAGTCTCCTCTTGAAGACCCCCAGCATAGGGGAGAGCGCCACCTCCCTTGAAAGCCCATGCCAGATTCTGGCAACCCTTACGGTGTAGAATTTCTTTTTAAAGTCCAGCCTAAATCTGCTGTCTGTCAATTTGTGGCCATTGTTCCTAGTTACTCCAGGGGATGCCCTAGTAAATAGAGCATCTCCTATTTCCTGCTGCCCCCCCTCCAATGAATTTATAGGCAGCCACAAAATCACCTCTCAGCCCTCTCTTGCAAAGGCTGAAGAGATCTAGGTCCCTCAGCCTCTCCTTGTAGAGCCTTGTCTGCAGGCCTCTGACCTTCCTCTGAACCCTCTCAAGATTCTCCGCATCCCCCTTGAAGTCTGGTACCCAAAAGTGGACGCAGTACTCCAACTCCAGCCTGACCAGTGCTGCATAGAGGGGAAGCATAAACTCCTTGGATCTGTTAGTCATGCGTCTGCTAAGGCATGATAAAGTGCAGTTAGCCTTGTTCATCACTTTGTCACATTGACAACTCAAGTTCATCTTGGAGTCAACTATGCTTCCAAGATCCTTTTCTGCTGCTGTGCTGCTGAGAAGGTCATCCTCCAGCCTGTAAGTGTGTTGGTGGTTCTTTTTCCACTTGCCTTGGTTGAACTGCATCCTATTTCATCTTCCCCATTTTTCCAACCTGTCCAGATCTGCCTGGATCCATTTCCTGTCCTCTGGTGTGTTAACTTTGCCCCATAATTTGGTATCATCTGCAAACTTGAACAGAGTGCTCTCCACGGCCTTGTCCAAGTCACTGATGAAGACACTGAACAGCACCAGGCCAAGGACTGAGCTTTGCAGGACTGCACTACCCACATCTTTCCAGGTCGATTTCAACCCATCCACTACCACCCTCTGGGTATGACCCCCTAAGTCAATTTGCCACCCACCTTACCATGTAATCATCTGCATCACAGTCTGTCAGTCTATTTATGAGAACAGAATGAGATACCATATCAAAGGCCTTCTTAAAGTCTAGGTAGATGACATCTACCTTGACTCCTGCATCTAAGCATATTGTGACCTGGTCATAAAAAGAAACAAGATTAGTCAGGCAGGATCTACCTGCAATGAATCCATGCTTATTTCCTTTCAGCATTATTTCCCCTACTGGGCTCACACAAATGTGATCCTTAATGATTTTTCCCAGTTTTTCCAAGGATAGAGATGAGACTAGCTGGCCTATAGTTTCCCGGGTCTTCCCTCCTCCCCTTCTTGAAAATAGAAACCACACTAATTCTTTCCAGTCCTTTGGGACCTGACCGGAGCACCATGAGTGCTTGAGCAGCCATGCCAGCAAGACACTGGCCAATTCTTTTACCCTTGGATGAATTTCATCTAGGCCCACTGATGTAAACACATCCAACCCCTCCAACTGCCCCTTCACTAAGTCTGCACTAACAGTTGGTGGGCTGGTGTCCCTCCTGTGTCTATCTGTGATCCAACTGGGAGATTTGTCTTGGTCTGGGTCTAGAAATACAGCTGCAAAGAACTCACTGAAGATCTCAGCTTTGTCCCCCTTCTCTGTCACCAATTGCCCTAGTTTGTCCTGTAGGGGTCCTATGCTACCCTGGGCCTTCTTTTTGCTCCCTATATACCTGAAGAAGGACTTTTTGTTGTCCTTAATTTTTGTCACCAGCCTAAGTTCTAATCCTGCTTTGGCCTTCCTAACTGATTCCCTGCAAGTGTGAGCCAGGGAGGTATACTCCTCCTTGGTAGCTACCCCGTTTCCACAGCCTGTATACCTCTTCCTTTGCCCTTAGGCTTTCCTGGACTTCCCTGTTCAGCCAAAAGGACTTCTTGGCCCCTTTGCCCCCTTTTATTTGCAATGGGATTGTCTCCTGTGCCCATTGGATCGCTCCCTTGAGGAACGACCACCCTTCCTGGACCCCCATTTCACCAACGCTCTTGAGCCTTAACACCTCACTAACTAATCTCCTGAGCACACTGGAGTTAGCCTTTCTGAAGTCTAACACTTCAGCCCTGCTAGTTAGTTTACCCACCCTTTGCCAGATAGTGAATTCAATGAATCAATGGTCACTATCCCCTAGGTTACCTTGAACCTGCAGATTCCTCACCAGGTCATCCCCTGGTGGAGAAGTTATATGAAGTCATTGTTACATGTAGCCCATACCCTACCATTGGGAGGGCACTTGGGAAGAGACAGGATGGAGCTCACCTGCTAAAACAGTTCTTTCAGCCAGGTATACAAGGAAGTAGAACAGTTTGTGAGGGGTGCCCAGCCTGCCAAAAAGTATTGTCAGTGCAACCTCCTCAAGCGCCAATTATCTCAATGCCAATAATTGGAAAGCCATTTGAAAGGATCAGACTCAACATTACAGGGCCAGTCCCCAGATGCACAGCAGGGTATCAATATGTTTTAGTGATCATGGATTATGCTACAAAGTACCCAGAAGTGATACCAATATGATCAGTGGTGACCTCTTAGGTAGCCTCAGAATTGATTAAGTGGATCTCCTTACTAGGACTGCCCCAAGAGACTTGAATGGATCAGGGGACTAATTTTATGTCCAGCATAATGCTGGGCTTGTGTACTATGCTCCATATCAAGCAGTTGTGTACCACCAGATATCACCCTCAAACAGATGGCCTAATATAGAGATTTAACAGACTCTTAAGGGGATGATAAGGGCTACCATTCAGGGTGACCCCTGCAACTGGAATTAGGTTCTGGTCCCATTATTGTTCACAGTAAGGGAAGCCCCACAAGCTTCAATTTGGTTTTCTCCATTTGAATTAGTGTATGGTTACCAGCCCTGAGGCTTCCTAGATATAATCAGGGAAGGCTGAAAGAGTCAGGCAAGTGGGGTGACCACGATTCCAAACTATGTGGTACAGTTATGGGAAAATATACACAACGCGCAGCAGCTGGCACAAGATAATTTATGAAAATCCCAAGACAAAGGGAAAACTATGATCGCAGGACACAAGAGTGAGATCTAGTGGTGGGTGAGCAGGAGCTTGCGATACTCCCAGACAAGGGAAGCAAGCTATTCTGCTGATGGCAAGGCCCATCTGAAGTGATTTGTAAGGTGGGTCCCATGGACTATAAGGTGTGTCATCTGGCATAGAAAGAAGGAGCTCCAGGTCTACCACATTAACCTTCTGAAGAAATTGAAAAATTAAGAAGGATGGCTGATGGCTCTGTATCCAGATTCCCTGGAGCTGGAGTCTCTGGAGGAGTGGACAGTGGGGAAAAAGGAGTGTCCTTGTGTACTCATGAGGGCACACCTTACATAGGAGCAGTAGGGGCAGTTAAGACAGTTGGTAAGGATGTTCAATGATGTATTTAGCCTGGCTTGGCTAGGGGAGCCGTACACAAGATCAAGTCCCTGGTGGGCCAGGTAGTATGGTATGGGAGCACTGGGAATAATTGTTCCAGGGTCTCCACAACAAGATAAAAAGCAAGATTGAACAGATGTTGGTAAAGAGAATTATTAGGGATTCAAGAAGTCAATGGTAAAGCCCATTAGTGGTAGTGGCAAAGCAGGATGGGTCCCTGATGCTATATGTGGATTTCAGGAAGGTAAATGCAATGGCCCAATTTGATGCTTTTCCCATGTCATGGGACAATGAAATGCTCAAGAAGATAGGCATGGCCAATTATATCCAAGTTAGACCTAACCAGAGGCCACTGGCAAATACCCATGGCACTGGAGGATTGTGAAAAGAAGGCCTTCAGGACTCCGTGGGGTTTGTTTGGGTTTCAGATAATGCCATTTGGCTTCCATAGAGCAGCAGCAATGTTCCAATGTTTCATGGACCAGATCCTGATCGCACACCAATCAAGGGCCACGGCTTACGTTGATTATGTTATTCAATTCTTAAATCACTGGCAATAACATCCAGAACACCTGAGGGTTAAATTGGGTGAACTAGGAGTGGCTGGCCTTACTGACAATCTTTGCAAGTGTGCCCTAGGACAGGAGGAAATGAAGTACCTGGGATGTCTGGTAGGACAAGGCAAGATAAAGCCCCTTATGGATAAGATGGAGGCCCTAAGAACATATAAAGTCCCTTAGACAAGGAAACAGGTAAAGTCTTTTTTGGGGCTGGCAAACTACTATCATAAGGTTATACGCCATTTCTCTGAGCTGATAGCTCCCTTGATGGACCTGATGAAGGGACAAGGAACCAAGCCTGTGGTGTGGACTCAAGAAATGCAACGAACATTTGAGAAAGTCGAAGTGGCTTTATACAAAGAGCTCACTAACTTCACACCAGACTCTAGTAGGCCTTTCTCCTTACAGACGGATGCCTTAGAAATAGCCCTTGGGGCCATCTTAGCACAGAGGTGCCAAGGCAGGGATTTTACCAATAGCATATACCAGCTGAAAGTTGCAAAAGAATGAGTTGCAAAAGTATTCCAGCACTGACTGAGAATGTTTAGTGATCAAACGGGGGGTATTGAAGTGCTCCAATATTATCTTCTAGGAAGAGAGTTCAAGCTAGACCATGAGCCCTTAAAATGGCTACAAATGACAAAGTCAGATAATGCTCACCTAATGTGGTGGTCCTTGGTTCTACAGCCTTATAAATTCCAGGTAGAGCACAGGCCAGGGATGGAACATATAGTCACTAACTTCTTCTCATGTATCCATGAAGAAGAGCAGCAAAACCACAACGTGTGAGGATTTTCCAAAGACAGAAAGAGAGAAGATGACAAAAGATGGACATTACAATGGTGAGTGAGGGGTTGCAAAATTTAGCATGGGGGGAATGTACCCCTCCCTCAGACCCCTCCATGCCCTGCAGCATGGAGCAAACACAGAAACTGCCGGTTGCTGGGTTTACAGAAAACCCGGCCTAGACTAGATTATGGGGAAACCCCACACACAAATGAACTCACCTGGGGGTGAGAGGCCAGCAGATTGGTTGTCAATTGTCTGGACAGAGAATGAAAGGAAGCTGTTGCTGACTGGAAGGAGCCGAGAGGGAGTGGATGCTCCCGGCTGTAGTGCACCTAGGCATGGGTAAGAGGGGCAAATGGTCCCAAGCTTTTCTGTTAATTACTAGTGGGTGTGGAGGGAGTGCAGGGGTGGTGGAGTTCCCAGGCACTGGAACGAGTGAGTCTGGCCAGACCTTAAAGGGACAGACCCCAATTTTGATGGTGACTACTGCAAGTGATAAATCCTACCTGCGGGAGAATTACGTGTAATAATGGTGAACTGCCTCCTGTTATGTGAATTAAACTTACAGCAAGTCAAGGTGGGCAAGAAAGACAAGAGGCAGCAGTAGCTATAGGACAATCCTAGTTAGGGTAGAACTCAGGCCTGGGCACGTACCCCTGATGTACCCACAACCATACACAAACTGCCACGCACAGTAATTTCCACTGCACCAGTGGTGCTCAATTTTCCAAGCCAATGGGCCAGATGAATGGCATGGGATTAGTCTGTGGGTAAGATTGGGCCCTGCGTGCCAGGACTGAGATAAACACTCCCTCTGCGTGGCCCTGCATGCCTAGATCAGGCCATGTTCTGCCTTGACTGGACTCCATATGCTGGATTCTGGCCCTGGGGCCCTATGCCACCCCTTCTTGGCCCTGTGTGCCAGGAGCAGGCCCCATGCTGCCCCTGCCTGGCCCCACATTTGGAAATGGGGCTCCACATTGGCTCAGCTGGCTCCTGTGCACTAGAATTGGGCCCTGGGGCTGCATGATGCCCCCACCCGGTTCTGAGTGCTGGGATCAGGCCTTAGAACCCTGTACTACCGCTGCCTGGCCCCATGGGCTACAATTGGGCTCTAGCACCATGCACCACCTCTATTCTG
This sequence comes from Crocodylus siamensis, assembly GCF_052110815.1. NCBI lineage: Eukaryota > Metazoa > Chordata > Crocodylia > Crocodylidae > Crocodylus > Crocodylus siamensis. The sequence continues at coordinate 39,638,456 of NC_143404.1, read as the reverse complement.
CCCTGGGGCCCTGGGACCCCATACCATCCCCACACACAGAGAATGGACCCCACACTGCCTCCACCCAGCCCCATATTCCAGGATCAGGCCCTGGATCCCTGTGCCACTCCCACTTGGCCCCATGCCCTACGATCAGAACTGGGGCACCATGCCATCTCTTCCCAGCTCTGCCTGCTAGGATTGGAATCAAATTTCCCTGGACACAGGGCCATGCTATCTGGCCCAGAAGGCTTCCCACAGGTCCATAAATTTGGTAGTAGGGGCTTCTGCTCCCCTGTCACCAAATTTTCAGACTGTGGAGAGTCCTGCATGCTGGATGAAACAATTCCAAGGGCCAGAACTGGCCTGCAACCTGGGGGTTGAGCACCACTGAAGTACACAATATTGCATATACAGGTTTTCTTTGCTTTATGCAGTAGATGCATTTCTGGAAAACTGTACATAACTCAGATTTGCATAAAGGGAACCTAGTTTATAAGGTAACAAATAGGGATATATTCCCATGGTGGTGAGTGGGGCTGGGAAGGGGTTGCATGGGGTAGGGAGATGCAGCCCCCCAGCCCGCAGTCGTCCTGGGGTGCGCGTAGCAGCAAGACCCATGCTTCCCTGTCTTGCGCCCTGCACCCACTGACAGTTCCCTACGCTTTGCTCCCTGCTGCAGCTGCCCGGGAGCAGCTGACGCCACCTGCCTGCAGCCACTGGGGTATGCTGCACCCCTCCCCCTGCCCCTTCCCTTACAGACTTACCTTGCATATAATGAATTTACCTTGCATTTAATGAATTTTGGGTGTAAAAAGGCTCATTGCATAAGAGCAAAATTGCATATACAGAACCTGCATAAAATGAGGTAAACCTGTATACCTTAAACAACACACACATTAGAACCCCAGCCGAGTATGCCACATACGCATCACATCACCAAGAATACCTCCTGCACATGCTTTAACTCACAGATACTTTATCATGCCCCCATAATATATCCATTTACACACCCTACACAGTATACAACCACCCTTCACAGTATACAACGTACATGAAGACTCCACCACACAAATACACCCTTACAGTATACCACACACGCTATACTTGCAAAATATACAGATAGTACTCCCTCCACACAATATACCTAATGCATGTCTTCCAAATGCATACCAAATGCATATCTTCATATATTATTCTGTACATATACTACGGGCAACACTTTATTCCACACACAAATTATATTGAACATATTAACCCCAGTTATGGCACATACTTACAATACCACAGAATATATACCGCCACACTTACAAGATACACATGTAAATACTTACACACTACACAACAAAAAGCAAAGGTCATTCACAGTATACAAACACACTATATCATGCATGTTGACTTTAGCAGACAAAATGTCTGCTAAACCCAGAGATGGTGTTGAAGACGCTCAGAATTATTATCTTGGAGGACTTCAACATCTATGCTGAGGCCAGCTCTTCAGTGATGGAATGGAACTTCAGGGCTTCTCTGTTAACCACGGAGCTGGATAGTAATTGGGCTGACCCATGAGATGGAGCACATGCTGGACCTACTAGTTTGTACCTAAGTAGATAAAACACTAGATAGATACAACAAGTATGTTTTGAAGAAACCTTGTCATGGTTTGCTTGAGGCACAGGTCTCTGTCCTCCATCATCCCTGTCAGGGTGGTGGACAAGCTAGGCTGGTCTCCCCCAGAGACTCGAGCCAGTGGGATTCCAGAACTTACTGGAGGACATTCCCACTGACTTTGACAGCTTCTCTGTTGATGGCCTGGTTGTTCTGTGGAATAGCACATTGACCTGGCCACAGACAAATGCCTGCCCCCACCATTGTGGTGGCACAGGTTCCCTGGTATATGAGGAGCTGAGGTAGCTTAAGTGGGAAAGGAGGCAGTTAGAGTGCAGGTGACTCTTGACCTGTGCTGAAGCTGACCAACTGTAGCATAGATCTTTTTTAAAGGATTATGGCATAGCAGTGACAGAGGTGAAGAAGCTTTTCTACTTCATTGCTATTTCATCCGCAAAGTATCATCCAGTGAAACTGTTCTGGGTGGTGAATGGCCTGGCTAAGCCAGTTTGTCTCTGCCTGAAAATGGAGTCATCTTGAATCCACTATGATGAATTTTCCACCTGCTTTACAGTCAAAATCTCCTGCATTTGGCATGACTTAAGGATTACCACCTTTTCTGTACAGTCAGAGTTTGGCATTGAAGAAACCTAGTCTTGTCCTATTTATATGGAACATTTTAAATGTATGATTGTGACCAGTTATGAACTGGACCCATGGCCATCCTCACCTGTAAAAGCCAGCCAGAAGAAGCTGGGGCCACTGCTGGCAGGGCTTGTCAACACTTCCTTTCAGGAGGGTAGGGTGCCAGAAATTCTTAAGTCTGTGATAGTCCAATCCCTACTCAAGAAACAATCACTTGACATTGACTTCCCAGTGAGTTATTGCCCTGTCTCCAACCTCTCCTTTTTGGGAAGGTCATTGAATGGGAGATTGCCCAGAAGCTTCAGACCAGTTCTGGTGGCATTGATTTCTCGGACCCTTCTCAGTCCATTTTTTCCATTATTTCATAATGCATATAGCACAAAGACTGCAGTTGTTGCTTTGGTCAATTATCTTTGCCTGAAAATTGACTGGGGCAATTGACCTTACTCAACCTTTCAGCAGCCTTTAAAACAGTTGCCCATGAGGTGTTGATAAGCATTTACAGAACCTGGTGGGTATTCATGGGACTGCTCTAAATGGGTTCAACTTTTTCTTAGCAAGATGGTCCCAGATGTTACTGATGACAAGTGCTCATCATCCCCTCAGAACCTTTCTCCCAGGGATCCATTTTTTTGCCCTTCCTGTTCAATATATATATTAGGCCAGTGGGCAAGACTGTGCAGTGATATAGTGAGGTTTCATCAGTATGCTGATGACACCTACTCTGTCTCTTCTTCTCTTTTGACCCCAGCCCTGGCATCTCAGTCTTTTCCCAGTGCCTGGTTGCAGTTGGGGACTAGATGCTGATAAAGAAATTGAAACTGAATCCAGACAAAATAGAGGTGATGTTGGTATGTAAGCTGCTAGACTTAGGATTGGGTCACCTATCATTTATGGGGTTCAACCCCCTCTTGTCACTCAGGTCTGCAGCCATAGGATGCTCATGGATTCTCTGCTGGACTTGGAACTTTAGGTGGCGAACATAACTAAAACCACCTTTCACCAACTCCATCTGGTGAGAAAGTTGTGATCCTTTCCTTCAGACTTTGATCAGGCCACCATCATCCATTCCTATGTAACCCTCAAGGCTAGACTACTGCAATGCACTTTGCATAGCACTGCCTTTGAAAACCGTCTGGAAGATGCAGCTGGTTCAGATCACAGAAGCACATAACTCCAGTACTCCAGCATCTAAAATGGCTCCCAACAGCTTTCCAGGTGCAATTCAAGGTGTTGGTTTTAACCTATAAGTAGGGACCTACCAAATTCACAATTTTGTGGTTTTTGCAGATATTTCAAATTTGGTAGGTCCTCCATGAAAAATGCCAGTCCCCTCAAAAAAGCTCTGGGACCATGAAAAAATGAGAAACCAGCAGTGAGGCTGGGGGGGAGGGGGAGGGAGAGGACAGCTGCAAACAGAAAAGGGAGGGAAGCCATGGTGTCTTAGAGCATAGGGGGAGGTAGAGAGGGGATGGGGAGAGATAGGCTGAGGGGCCCTGGAAGTCCTGCCCCTCCTCAGAGATTGATAGGTGGCCATCTGTCAATCTCTGCGGAGGGACAGGACTTCCAGGTTCCCTTAGCCAATCAGAGGTGTGAAAATGGTGCCTGATGCTGCACCAAGACTGCAAAATCCAGGGGCAGCTTCCATGAATCAGGTAGGTCCCTACCTATAAGGTCCTAAGTGGTCTGAACTCTATATACATAACAGACCACCTTCTTTCTCCCTTATGCCCTATTGCAAGCCCTAGGATCAGCCAAGAGCAGCCTCCTGAAGTACCATCAGTACACCAAATCCACTTTATGAAAAGATGTAGGATGTCATTTTCAGCAGCTGCTCCTTAGCTCTGAGACTCTAGCATCTTTCGGCCTGCTAGCATCCAAGCCTGACTATCTTTTGGAAGCAATGTAAGATCTTCCTGTCTGGATAGGAATTTAGCAAACAAAGCTAGGCCAAGCTATTTTTTAGTGGGTCTCTGTTTTAAGTATGATATTCTAGTTCACCTTCTAAGTTGTTCTATTCTCCTACTGTAAGCTGTCCTGAGCTTTTTTTGGAAAGGGCAACATATAAATTACATAAATTTACCACTGCAATAGGGGACTCCTATCCTTATTATGTACAAAGAGGCAGGACCAGTCCAGTTTTAGGGGGTCCCCTGAAAGATACAGTTTTGAGGCCACCTGATCCATCAGCAGAGATGACCATAGAAGGGTGCAGGGCCCAGGGCAAATCAGTCTGTGCGGGGCCCCCTTTCCTGTGCGATGGGACACTTACATGAGTAAATGACTGTCCTGGTACACTGGACATGGAGGGAGGGGTGGAGGCCAGAATTTTTGGCTGGAACAGTTAAACAAACATCCAACCTGTTGCACAAGTGGGTGGGCTACACCACAAATGCGGAAGCCACTGCCAAACATGGGAGGGGCCACGGCCCCTCCGCCCAGCTCTGCAGGGCCCCTTGCCTGCAGGTCCCCCTGTGGCTGCAGGTTCCACAAGATAGGATGGGCCAGACCTGCAAAGAAAGCCTTGTATCTTCAAGGATGCCTGTCCAAGGGGTAAGAGCTCTGCTAGTAGAAATAGCAGTCAGTATGTGTGGAGCCACAAGTGGGTCAAACCCAAGGGACCGCTGTGCAGGTTAACATGGCTTCACAGACTGCAGTGCAGGTGAGCCAGGCCCAAGGGATCACAGCGCAGGCAAGGGACCACAGTGTGAGTGAGCCAAGCCCAAAGAACAGCAGTGTGGGCAAACCTGACACCAGGGACCATAGTGCGGGTAAGCTCAGCCCTAGTGACCACAGTATGGGAAAGCCCAGCCCCAGAGACCATAGTGCAGGCAAGACCAGCCTCAGGGACTGCAGTGCAGAAAAGCAAAGCCCCAGGAACCACTGTGCAGACAGCAAATATTAGTCACCCCTCTCCACAACTGTGCTATCAGATAGTTGGAAGAGCAAGCCTAGACCCTCTCCACCAGAGTGCAGTACCACGCCCAAGGTCTACAGCTCAAAGGTGGTTGCTGTTTGGAGCATTAGTTGGGAAAAGGTCAGGGGAACAATCCCCTCTTGGAGGACAAGGACTCTGTGGCCAGAGAAATAGAATCATAGAAAATTAGGGTTGGAAGGAACTTCAGGAGGTCATCTAGACCAACCCTCAGCTCAAAGTAGAACCATCCCCAACTAGATCATCCCAGCCAAAGCTATGCCTAACCAGGTCTTAAAAATCTCCAAGGATGGCGATTCCACCACCTAAGTAACCTGTTACAGTTTTTACTACCCTCCTAGTGATAAAATTCTTCCTAATACCTAACCTAAACTTTCCTTCCTGCAACTTGAGACTGCTCTTCCTTGTTTTGTCATCTGCCAACACAGAGATCAGCCTAGCATGATCCTCTTTGAAACTAGCCTTCAGGTAGCTGAAAGCTGCTATTAAATCCCCTCTCAGTCTTCTCTTCTCTAAACTAAATAAGCCCAGTTCCCTCAGGTTCTCCTAAGAAGTCATGAACCCCAGCCCCCTCTCCTTTTTGTTGCCCTCTGCTGGATTCTCTCCAATTTGTCCACATCCTTTCTGTAGTGGAGGGCCCAAAACTTAATACAGTACTCCAGATGTGGCCTCACCAGTGCTGAATAGAGGGGAATAATCATTTCCCTTGCCCTGGTGACAACACTTCTGGGCCTATGCAGCCCAGTATGCCATTAGCCTTCTTGGCAACAAGGGCACACTGTTGGCTCATAATCAGCTTATTGTCCACTGTAACCCCCAGGTCTTTTTCTGCAGAGCTGCTGCCCAGCCAGTCAGCCCCAGCCTGTACTGGTGCATGGGGTTCTTCTGTCCTAAGTGCGGGACTTTGCAGTTGTCCTTCTTGAACCTCATGAGATTCCTTTTGGCCCAATCCTCCAATCTATATAAGTCACTCTGAATCTGAGCCCTACCCTCCAGCATATCTACTGCTCCCCCCAGCTTAGTGTCATCTGCACACTTTCTGAGGGTGCAATCTAGGGCGCCTTCCAGGTCATTAATGAACATACTGAAGAAAACTGGGCCCAGAACTGACCCCTGGGGCTCTTCACCTGATACCGCTGCCAACTAGACATAGACCCATTGATTACTACCCTCTGAGCCCAATACTCTAGCCAGTTTTCTATCCGCCTTACCATTCATCCATACTCCATTCAGCCAGCAGGTAGTTCCTTAGCTTGCCTGTAAAAGCACTGTGGCAGACCATAGCAAAAGCCTTGCCAAAATCAAGGTATACCACATCCACTGGTCTTTCTGCATCCACAGAGCCAGTCATCTTATCATAGAAGGCAATCAGGTTGGTCAGGCATGACTTGCCCTTGTTGAATCCATGCTGACTGTTCCTAATCACATTCTTCTCTTCCAAGTGCTTAGACATAAATATCTTGATAATTTTTGCAGATAATTAGGTGAGACTAACTGCTCTGTAGTTCCCTGGATCCTTCTTTTTCCCTTTCTTAAATACTGGCACTATGTTTGCCCTCTTCCAATCATCTGGGACCTCTCCTCATAGTCATGAGTTTTCAAAGATAATGGCCAGTGGCTCTGCAACCACATCAGCCAACTCCTTCAGCACCCTTGGGTGCATTCCATCTGGCCTCCTCCTTATGTAGAAGCTATATTAAGGATGCTGGCCCAGCTGAAGGCTGATATGCTGGAACAACAGCAGTGGGAAATGAAGGAATCCCCAAAAAATCAAGAATGGTAGTTGCAGGTAGAACAGGGGCAACAGGTCAGGACAAAAGAGATTGTGAAGATGGAACTACACCAAACAGAAACACAACATACACTACTGATACAAGAGCAGAAGCTACTTGAACAAATCATAACTTAGAAACTAGAGGGGGCAGCACCAGAGGATCATGCATGGAAAGAGCTTAGTAATTTTACACCTGAAAAGAAACCTGTGAAGATGATCTGGAAGTTTTCCTTGAGGCCTTTGAATGGGTAGCAATGGCTGCCCAGTGGAGTAAAGACACCTGGGCCCCCTGAATGGGGATGCTACAGACAGGGGAACCCCAGCCAGTGTACAGAGCACTAACTTGTGGCAAAGCCAAGGACTATGGAAACATGAAAACAGGCTTGTTGGCCTGGCTGGAGATTTCAGAACATACTTGCAATGATTTATGGTCCCCAAAACCCAGGGACCATAAAACCCCAAGCTATTCAGCTAAATGCTCCAAAACAACGCCCAGAAGTGGCTCTGCCCAGAAGCAAGGACAGCTAAAGGGGTGGTAGAGAAGATAGTGATAGAGCAATTCATTTACAGTTTGGGAAGTGCCACTACAGAATGGGTGAGAAGGCACTGTCCAGCCACCTTACAAGAGGCTGTAAGATTGGCTGAGGATTTTGTGACAGCAAGCAATGGTAGTAAGGTAAAACGTAAAGGGGGAGGAAGGTAGACAGAGCCTATCCAGTTTCTTCCAGTTAGGCTCTGGAGCAGCGAGAGACGCACAGGTGGAAGACTGCCATACCCCCGCTCCCCCAAAGCCCTCCAGATACCCCCCAGAAGCCACAGAGCCCCCCCCCCCGCTGACCCCCAGCACAGCCGGAGGCAAGCGGGACCTGTGGTGGGAGGGCGTTAACCCCACACTGAGTGGGAGGAGGCGGCTGAGTGGAGCTGGGCCGGGTCAAGCCCCGCCCATGCCCCTACTTTGCCCAGCCCCGCCAGGGAGCCACATGACTGGAGCCACACGACCAGGCTGTACAAACAGGCACGCTTGCCTCCTGGCGCGTGAGTTAGTGCAGAGTTCACACAGAAGGGTGCACGGGAGGGCCAGAGACCCTGCCTGTGAACCCCCCAGGGCAGACAGTCCCAGCCATAGCCAGCCTACCAGAGGCATGACACGGATGGGCATGTGTCACACCCCGAGGGTCCCCTCGGGCTCTGCGGGCCCACTCCCCAGGCACCTCAGAAAATGCCACCCAGACAGGGTGCATCCTTCTGGGCTCCACACAGACGGAGCCCCTGGCTCTCGGCTGCATGGGTTGTCTGTCCCTTTTTCAGGCTCTGGCAGCTGGGAGCATGGCCACCTCCCCGTGTGGGGTCTGCTCCCTTTTGGGGTCTCTGGCATGCCAGCTGGAGGAGCTCCAAGCCACAGTCCAGAGACTGCGTGCCATCAGGGTCTGTGAGCAGGAAATTGACTCCTACTGCCAGGCCCTTCTCCCCCAGGAGCCGGAGGGTAGACCACCGTCTCCCTCCAGGACAAAGAAGGACTCCGGGACCTCCCACTGTGTCCGGTCAGGGGCATGAACCAAGGTGATCAAGGGCCCTAAAGCCTGCCGCACCAAGGCCCCTGCCCTGCCGGAGCTTAGCAACAGGTACACACCTCTTGCTGCTCCAACAGAGCCTACTGAGTTGCCAGCTCCCACAGGCAACACAGGCTCAACTGCAGCTACTGCCCCACTCTCCCCAAGACAAAATCAAGCACATGACTTGAAGCGCTCCCAGCCGGGTCATGAGGAGCTACAGGGATTTGGCAACGGGGCTAAAAGATCTGGGGGCACAGGTGGTGTTCTCGTCGATCCTCCCAGTATTGGGTATGGGCTGAGGAGGGAGAGGAGTATCCACGTAGTCAACCAAAGACTGTGGCGCTGGTGTCATCGGGAAGGCTTTGACTTCCATGACCACAGCCCGCTCTTTGGCGAGAGAGGCAGCGAGCTGCTGGGAAGAGATGGCCTCCGTCTCTCTCCCCTGGAAAGGAAGCTCTTCTCAGCCAGACTGGCTGACCTGCTCCACCAGTCTTTAAATTAAGCCCGCTGGGGGATGGGGGGATTACTGCCACTGCTGGCCCTTTGAGCAACCTGTGAAAAGCCAGTGGGCCAAGGCACTTAAGGGAGCTCACCCCCGCCCCAGCCCTGGTACAATCTGTGGGCAAGGCAAGAGTCCCCAAGGGGACACTTGCCTGCCTGTACACAAATGCCAGGAGCTTGGGGAAGAAACAGGAGGAGCTCATCCTCCTGCTCAATGCAAATAATTATGATGTCATAGGGATAACGAAGACCTGGTGGGACTCCACCCATAACTGGACCTCAGGTATAGATGGCTATACCTTGTACAGAAGGGATAGTGTGGATAAAAGGGGCAGGAGTGTAGCTCTCTATATTAAGGAAAGCTACATGTCCCTGCAAGCTGATATTGGCGACCAGGGTGGACAAGTGGAGACCCTCTGGGTTAAAAACACGGCACAGGGGACACAACGGTGGGATTCTACTACAGACCTCCCACTCAAAGTCCTGAGCTTGACTAGGAGTTCGCCCAGGAACTGGCTAAGGCCGCATGCTCCAGGACTATGGTCGTCATGGGTGACTTCAATTACCTGGACATCTCGTAGGAGGATCACTCAGCAAAATCTGAGCGATTGCAAAGCTTCCTATCATGAGTGGATGACCTCTACCTGACTCAAGAAGTCTATGGGCCAATGAGAGGTAAAGCGCTGCTCAACCTGGTACTGGCTACTAGGGATGACCTAATCAGTGACCTAGTGATCAATGGGAAGCTGGGTGACAGCGACCACTAGCTGATCACCTTCACCATCTGCCATAAAGCTGGCAAGTCAGCAACATGGAAGTCCTTGACTTCAGAAAAGCCAACTGTGACAAGCTCAGGAGGCTTGTCATTCACGCCCTAAGGCACCATGACCCCAGGGAGAGCGGAGTTCAAGAAGAGTGGTTGCTCCTCAAGGGAACGATCCTCAATGCACAAGCTAAGGCTATTCTATCTCAGAGAAAAGGCAGCAAGAGGGCACAGCAGCCCCCCTGGCTCTCCAGGGACCTAGCAGATCTGCTAAGGCTAAAAAGAAAGGCCTACAAAGGATAGAGGACTAGATTGACCTCCAAGGAGGATTATTCTGCACTGGTCTGGTCCTGCAGCCAGCAAACCAGGAAAGCCAAGGCTGCAACTGAACTCCAACTAGCTTCGAGCATCAAGGACAATAAAAAGTCCTTTTTCAGATATGTGGGGAGACGGAGGAAAAGCAAGTACAACATTGGACCCCTGCTGAACCAGATGGGGAAGCTGACAACTGATGCCCAGGAAAAAGCCAACCTATTAAATGGGTACTTTGTGTCAGGCTTTCATTAGTCCCATGGGATGCCCATGCCCACCATGGGACAGGGAGGTCCAGGTGAGGGAGATCCCCTGCCCTCCATTAATGCTGACCTCCTGAAGGAACATCTTGAGAAGCTGGATACCTTCAAGTCAGCCGGCCCTGACAATCTACACCCCAGGGTACTCAAGGAGCTGGCGAGCATCATAGCCCAGCCCCTGGCACAGATCTTTGAAAACTCCTGGCGCTCTGGTGTAGTGCCCAAAGACTGGAAGAAGGCCAATGTGGTGCCTATCTTCAAGAAAGCTAGGAAAGTGGATCCGACTAACTATAGGCCCATCAGCCTGACTTCTATCCTGGGGAAGATCTTAGAAAAGTTTATTAAAGAGGCCATCCTTAATGGACTGGCTGACACCAGCATCCTAAGGGATAGCCAGCATGCGTTTGTTGTGGGTAGGTCTTGCTTGACCAATCTCATTTCCTTCTATGACCAGGTGACCTATCACCTGGACAAGGGAGAAGAGATTGATGTCATATATCTTGACTTCAAAAAAGCCTTCGATCTGGTATCCCATTATCACCTCTTGCTGAAACTGGCCAATTGTGGCCTTGGGTCCACCATGATCCACTAGTTGGGAAATTGGCTCCGTGGTCAGACCCAGAGGGTGGTAATTGATGGAAGCCACTCATCAATTTGATGCTTATCTTGCTGGGATCCTATGAACCCAGCTGACTTCCTGCCCTTTGGGCAGGGGGCTGGACTCGATGATCTTCTGAGGTCCCTTCCAGCCCTAATGTCTATGAAATCTAACAGTGGATAGGGGAAGAATCAGAAGGAAGAAGGGGTGTCCAAATGAGGGAAGGAAGACAACACCCCCCACACCCATCTCAGTAGAAGCACGGGAGACTGCTTCTGCTGTGGCCACACAGGGCATTTTGCAAGATGGTGTCTCTGGAGATATAGCAGACCCTCATTAGCTCCAATGAAGCCCCCTCAAGCACTAAGAGCAAAGAAAATTAGGCAATGAAAAAAAGGACTGCAATTAGAGAGCATGTGAGATGGGAAGGATCAGCATGGAAGAGCTGGGGCTCAAGAGGTTAACAACAAGGTAAAAATAGGTAAGAAAGAGGTAACAGCCCTCATAGACTCAGGGTGTGAGCAAGCCCTGGTAAATATGGAATTAATCCCAGAGGAAAAACAGGAAATAGAAGGATGATGCATGATCCTGTGCTTACATGGAAAAACCAGGACCTATGCTCAAATAAAGCTGAAGATTACCTTGGAGGGGAGTATCCATGAGATATTAGCATAATTAGTAGATGGGCTGCCCTACCCACTCTTGTTTGGCAGAAACTGGCCCAGTTTTAAGGAATCCTGTAGGATCCTGTGAGAAGACCACCAGAGACACTTCCAAGCAAGGGGGGAATGATAAATCACCCCAAAATGAAGCCCAATGGTAGGTGTCTGCCACTGACTGAAAGCCTCATAGGGTGCAAACTATTAGACAAGTCAGAGGGGCTAAGAGAGGAGGAGGAGGAGAATCAGAGGAAGCAGGGGCTAACCCATCTAACCAAAGAAAAAGAGGACCCAGAGGTGATGGAAGTTGGAAATATCATCAATCAGAGCCAATTAAGGGTTCAACAATCAAGGGAGGACAACTTCAGCAAACTCTACAAGGAGCACTTGGCAAAAGTTAATGGGGAGGTGTTACTTCTGGACTTGATGAGGAACTACCCCCAGTTAAAGGTACACAAGGATGTGATATACTGTCAGTTCCTGGGGAAGAGTTAGAACAACTCCAAAACCCAGAAATGTACAGGATACTGCCCATGAAGGGACACCTAGGATGGAACAAGACTAAAAAATGGTTGGTACTAAGGTTTTTCTGGCCTGGCATTCACACAGATGTAGCCAGATTTTGCAATTCCTGCCCAGACTGTCAGGTAGTAGCCACTGGGAAATGTCGTGTCCCCACTGATTCCAACACCAGTCATAAAAGTACCCTTTGAGCAGGTTGCAGCGGGTTTCATAGAAAAGAGCGCCACAGGTACCAATATATCCTAGACCTACTGGACAATGCAGCAAGGTTTTTGGAAGTGGTTCCTGTGTGAGCAGTTACAGCTTCTAAAATTTCAAGGGAACTGCTAAGAATTTTTGCTAGGTTGACTTACCAAATGAAATACTGTCCAATCAGGGCAGGATTTTATGTCAAGGGTGAAGTAGGAGATCTGCGATACCCTCAGGCTAAAATAAATATGTACCTTAGAGTACCATCCACAAACTGATGGTTTATTGGAACAGTTTAACTGCACTGTCAAAGGGATAATAAAGACGTTTATAAGGAAGGATCCCTGGCACTGGGACCTGTTGATCCTACTTTTAATGTTTGCAATCGGAAGAGACCCCACAGACTTCAATGGGATTTATGCCCTTTGAGCTTCTATATGGGCAACAACCCTGGGGAATTATGGATATTCTAAAATTATAAAAGCCGTAGTCTGTCTGTCTGTCTATCCGTCTATCTGTCCATAACACTTTAGTTGTACTCTGATTGGCTGAAGGAAACAACCAATCTGAGTGTGAATCCAGTGTTCGGACAGGAGGTGGCAGCATGGTGGAGCACCGCCATGATGGTGGGGACACGGGATGGAGCAGAGGTGAGGGCATGGCCAGAGCAGTTGGCCTCTCCCTCCCTAACCTGGTCCCTGGAGGCAGTGGCAACAGAGTGGATGGAACAGGGGTTGAAGTCACCAGAGGTGGCCTTGCCTCCACCCCCCTTTGCTCCTTGGAAGTAGTGGTGGTGGCGCAGGGGGGAGCAGGACTGGGACGCTGCGGGGGAACAAGGCCAGCAGTGCTGGCCTCACCGCCCCCCCCTGCAGGCAGTGAATACAGAAGGGGGAGGGGGCTGAGGCCAGTGCTGCTCTCTCCCGACATGGGGGGTGGAGCAGCAGGCCCAGGCCAATGTGGGGGTTGTGGGGATAAGAGGAGTGGGCCCGGCCCTAAAATGGCAGCAGCGAGGGTGGGGGATGCACCGGGCCTGGCCCAGTCCTGAAATAGAGGGTAGCGGGGGAGTGGCCAGGGCTGGCCCCGAAACGGTGGTGGGAGGGGTGGATGGGGGGACCAGCGCCGAGCCCACAACAGTTGCGAGGAGGGTGGGGGGAGCACACAGGGCCCAGCCTGTCCCCAAAATCGAGGGTCTGGAGAGGGAGCCTGGCTCTGCCCAACCCAGAAATGGCAGTGAGGAGATTGGAGGGGGCGGGCCCGGCACCAAAACAGTGGCAGGGAGGTAGAGGGACCAGGCCCAGCCCCACAGCAGAGTGGGAGAAACGGTGAGTGGCCCCATCTTCTCCATGGAGGAGGCGGCAGCAGCGTGGGGCTGGAGAACATGGTTGGGGTCACCTCAGCAAGGTGGGGACAGGGGGAATGGCCCCAAACCCGAACTGTCAGGGGGGGAATGGGGTCACGCCCAAAACAATGGTGGGGGGGCAGGGGAACAGGGTCAGGTCCGAATTGGGGGAGGGTGGAGCCAGACGAGGAGAACAGGGGCACAGGGCCAGATGCTGGACTCCATCCTTACTGGCCACCCAGGTGGGGGTGGGGGGAGTGGCTCCAGCCCCAGGCCCAAAGTGGTAAGGGCGAGGGTGGGGGGACCAAGCCTGGTCTTGGGGCCTCTGTCTCCACCCCCACCCCGCTGACAGGTGGTGGTGATACAGCAGATGGGGGGGCGGGGCCAGCAGATGGACAGGGGGACAGCTTGGCCCTGGCCCCAAAGTGGCAGGGAGGCAGAGTTGGAGCGGGCCTAGCCCCAAAGATGGGGGGGCCTGGGCCAGACGCAGCAAAAGAGAATTTGCGAGAAGCTCAAGGAAGGCAAGAAGGCTCCTACAATAGACGAGTCTGGGACCGGCAGTTTGAAATTGGGGATAAGATTTTAGTGCTACTCCCTGATCAGGAATCAAAGTTAACAGCCCAATGGCAAGGGCCTTGTAAAGCTATTGGAAGTTTAGGACTTGTGCATTATGAAATCAGACAACCAGAGAGGAAAAAGCAAAGACAAATATACCAAATGAACATATTATTACATGGAAAGAAAGGGAGGCATTGTTGGTTACTCCATATTGGGAGGACCCTGAGCTAGGCCCCAACCTGGATAAGATCGAGAACAAACCTACAGGAACACTGGGGGACAAATTAACAATCTCTCAAAGGAAATAAGCCAAATCTTTGGTGAGGGAGTATAGTAATGCCTTTATGAAAGAGCCTGGATGTGCTGGGGTTGGGACCCATAACACTGAGACACCTCCAAGAAAAGTAATGAGAGAAGGCTGGAGATCGATATCACAGAAACTACAGGACCCAGTGACAGCAGATATAAGAAAGATGATATAAAAGGGGATCATTATGGAGTCCAAGAGGGCATTGCCAACACTGAGGCTCTCAGTGGCCAAGACGAATGGCTTGAGGACCACCAAGTTCTGAGAAATAGTATCCCACTCAGTTCTGTTAAGGGGGCCACTGATCCCAATCTCCCCAACCAAGGCCATCTAGTGGATGGCCTTCTGTTGTTCTACCAGCCTTTCCAGCATCAGGTATGTAGAGTTTCACTGAGTCTCCACATCCTGCATGATTTCGTGCTGCAGTATACTCAGCTCTGCCCGTTTCTCTCACAGAATCTTGCCCTCCTTTAGCCTGCCACCTTCTTGCATTTCCAAATAAGCTGGCTGGTAGTGATGGTGCACTATCCCCCTCCCAGGCACCCCTATGAGGTGGAATTTGTGTGCCACACAGTGGATGGAAACAAAGTTGGCATTGTGCACCACCTTGACCATATTGGCCCCATTGTCAGTGACCAAGAACCTGTGGGTGAGCTCGCCCTGCCTAATGAGCCACCCCTGCACCATGCGGTTCATGGCGACCATGACTTCACTTGCTGTATGGGATCCATCCATCACCTCCGCTTGAAGGAGAGCCCACTGATACCCTGACTGATCACACTAGTGCCCTGTGAGGGAGAGGTAGGCATGATCTCCTCCCTGGCTGCTCCAGATGTCTGAGGTGAAGTGCAAGGCTACCTGCGGACCTGCCTTCCACAGCTCCTCCATCAAGTATTCCCTGTATGCATCATACAGGGAGAGCACCACCGTCTTGCTAAGGGTGGTGTGTGTGGGCACTTGGTACGATAGGGCCATGAGCACCATGGGTCCCCTGAACCCTGGATGCTTAACAAAGGAGAAGGGCTGGCTATCCAGAGAAAACATCTCCCCAACGCTCTGGGTGACCTCGTTCACCTTTGGAACATGCCCCCCCTTTGTCTTCACCTTTTCCCCACTGGTCCAGGGTGGCCTACCTCTGCTTCTTGAGGACTAGGGCTTTGGTGTGGGAGGGGGACTTCTCTTTAGGCATGTTCCCACTGGTGTCAGGCTGAGGAGGAACAAGGGCAGGGAGGTGATGCCTCCTGAGATGCAGCAGCATCACCATAGTGATGAAGTGTTTCATGCCCTTGCCCCGGCTAATCTGCCTTCAGCAGTGTTAGCAGGTAGCATACCTGGGATCATCTGCTGCCTCAGAATGATCCCATATGGCACTACTCCACCATTTCTGGGTTGAGGGTAGGGATCCTGTCTTATCCCCCTCCTTCCCACGCAGAGGCACTGAGGAGGAGCTGAGCCACCTGCTCCCGCAACCTCCTCTGAAGTGCCTTCTAGAGGAGACCTGGGGTTAGGCGAACTTTGAGGTGTGTGTAGCACAAACTCAGATTCCTCTTACTTCCCCAGAATTTCCTTTGCTATGGCCCTCAGCCCCTCTGCTTCCAGATCCAGCTCCTCCTCTGGCACTGGAAGGCTTGCACTGGGAATTGACATTGGGGTGGAAAATGTCATGCTGCTGCTGGTTAGTGGTGGTGCAGGTACTGCTACCAACCTCCTTGCTCCCACTAGCAGCAGAAGACTCATCACTACCAGGAAAGAGGGTGCATCTATGTTTGGGGTGGGGGGAACTTGCAACTCTCCCTCCGTCCCCTCTCCCTCCCATGGAAGAAGACCTGGCACCTGCCTTGATGTGCTGCAATGTGTGTGAGAGAGAGAGAGAGAGAGAGATTTTGTGCTTTCCTGCACAGTAATGACACACTGTCAGGTAAAACACAGATTTCTTGTTGTGGGGGGAAATAATCAACACAGACTAACAAGAACAAATAAGAGAATTTTTGGGAAAGAATAAGTTGAAATGAATGGATAAGGATAACAAAAGGGATTGTAGGCAAGGGTAAGTAGGAAAGGATTGGATACAATTTTCAAGAGAGACTAGCTACCAACAGACTAGATAGCAAGACTGAGCCTGTCAGATGCTGCTGGTGCAAGAGAGACAAAGCTCACAAAAGGCACAGATCACTTCAGACACAGCTTGATATGTTGTTTCTACATCTCTCCCCCAGAGCACTGTGATTGGAAGGGAACTCAGAGAAAGATCACAGTCACTGGCCAGCTACAAATGTCAATATCAGAGCAGCGCCTCCCCGCCTCCCGGCCATTTCCATATATGGCAGATCGCCCCATTCCCATCCCTCTTCTCAGTTTCTGTTTCCTGCAAACCTTCCGAATTTCTGAATCTCTCTGAATTGATTCGGAGGCTTCTGAATCGATTCGTACCTTTTAATGGGTATCCCAAATCGATTCAGATTTGGAGATTTGGCCACCAAATTGGGCCGAATCTCCTCCAAACTGAATCAGCTCTTGAAGCTTCACACAGCTCTGGGCAGGGGCAGGGCCACCCTTTGGGTCTGGCGATGTAAACACTCCTTTGAAATCCATCATTCATGATGGTCATTTGGCTACTTAGTCATAAATCGCATATAATATGAGTTGGACTATGCAACAATAGAAAAAGAAAGCCTAGCCATAAAGTGGGCCACTGAGACTTGAAGGGGACTTTTACACATGCTTTGGGGGTAGAGTGAGGGGGGCACTTTAATTACAGTAGTTCCAAGAGCTGCTCTAATTAAAGTGCTGCACCACCTTATGTATTAGTGTCCCCATGCATTCAATGAGCATTAATTTAAGCACCCCTGCCACCATTTTGAAATGTGGGGACACTAATACACCAGATATAGAGACTGGCTGGAGCATGGTAATTACCACACTCCGGCAGACTTGATTAATCGAGCTAATACGCCAGACACAGAGGCTGGCTGGAGCACGGTAATTACTACACTCCAGCAGACTAGATTACTCTGCTCCCACAGAATGTCTACAGGCACCTTAAGATATTACTTGGTAGGAAGTCTGTTTACAATCATAACTGACCATGAGCCTTGAAGTGTCTGAAGCAAATGAAGGCAGATAACCCCCGTTTAACTAGGTGGTATTTAAGTCTGCAGCTGCATACGTTCAAAGTAGAGCATAGAACAGGAAAAAAATCATGTAAATGCTGACTTTTTCTTTAGACCAAAAGAAGAAGAAGTAGATGAGGGTGGCTTTCCTGGGTCAGAAAAAGGGGTGGGGGTGTGTAATAATACCCCTATTATTTATAAAGAGGGCTCTGTACCATTAAAGATGCCAGCCCAGGGTGAAGGACCACAGGGGCTAGTCAGTGTAGGAGAAAGAAGCCTAGAGGTAGGAGCTCTGCTAGTGGAAATACCAGTCAGTGGGAACATCTACATGTGAAATTAATGTGACAGAGTTTATTGTTCCCAAGTGCCGTGTTTGCATGTGTATCCAGCAAGCTGAGCAGAGTTGGAGGAGCCCCAGTTGGTAGGAGAACCCAAAGGGTTAGCCTGCCAGCCCAGGGCTACTCCAACCCAGTTCAATATGCTGCAAAGGGGCTAGCTGAGGCATGAGGGTGCTTCAATGTGGGAACTGCCTGCTGGCTAGCCCCATACTGGAGCACCCTTGTGCCACAGCTAGCTCCATCAGTGTTTACCTGTGTGTTGCTGTGCACTACAAAATGCCTCTGTAGAATAGTACTTGTGTTTATAAGTACTACAGCAGAGTCAATTCATTTACTGCTGCCTAATACAGCTGCAAGTATAGACCCTGAGACTTTACTGCAGAGTTAATTAGGCAGCTCCACAGTAAGTGTCACATGTAAATGCATCCAGTATATGCACAGCTACAAGCAGGTAAACCCTGTAGGTAAGCCAGACCCTGGGAGACTGCGGTGTGGATGCAGTAGGCCTAAGGGGCTGCAGTGTGGGCCAGCAAGGCCCCAGCGACCACTGTGCAGATGATCCAGGACCCAGGAACTGCTGTGCAGAGAGCAAATATTAGTCACCCTTCTTCCCAACTGTACTGAAGGCTTGTAACCATTGGAAGAACACGGTGTGGCAGGAAAGATGACAGTTGGAAGAGAAAATCAAGTCTCTCTTCACAAGAGGGCAGTAGTATGTCCAAGGACTACAACTTGAGGGCAGTCACAACCACACTCATACATTATTAAACCTCCAGCTGATGTATCACAGACACTCTATACAGTATACACACAGTACAACCCTATGCACAATATCGTTCACAATATAACAGATAAACACTTGAACTAAGCCTTCAAGAGGCCGAGAAGTGATACATTAGACTATAGCATACAAGACATTCCACCATACATAAAGTACCCTGCATACTATGTCAGTGGTGCTCAACCTTTTGACTTCATGGGCCAAATGAGTGGCATGGGGTCATTTTGTAAGCTGGATTGGCTCTTGCATACCAGGATTGGGCTTGTATGCTTGGGTTGGATCCCACACTGCCTTGGCAGCCCCCTGTGCACTGGAATTGGGCCCCAGGACCTTGTGCCACCACTGTGCATGCCAGGACCAGGGCCCCATGCTGCCTCTGCCTGGACCCATCTGCCTGAGACCTGGGCCCCAGGACCTTGCACTGCCTCTGCCGTATCCTACATCCCCCATGCTGCCTTTGCCCAGCCCTGTGCACCAGAATTAGGCCTGCGCTGTCCTGCAGTTTTGGTTCTGACCAGCAGTTAAACACCACCAGGCTATCCCATTAATCCAGCTGGAAGACATGGAACATGGGGGTTCAGTAATGGTCACTCTTCCCGTACCACCATGGAGAGAAGCAACAGCTGCAGGAGTTCTGCCCATGTTGGCATGGCACCCCTTTCTCTACTGCCATGGAGAGTAGAAGCAGCGACAGCAGCAGCCAGCTCCTAGTACCCATCTGTCCTCCCACCTGTGATCTAAACTGGGTCATTCTGGCCCATACCCTGAAAAGGCTGCTAATCATTGCACTGTACCACATGCATGCCTGGTCATATGCACATGAACGTCATACGAAACACCCACAGTACACTCATCCACACTTACGGTTATACTATATACAATATACAGCACACAAAATAAACCCCATGTGCAAGACCTACATACTTTACCATGCGCATACTGCACATGCATACTACCCCATATGTAATGTACCCTTCCATGCTATACCGTATACACACACTCCACCTCATAAACTCCCATACAAAATGCCACATACACACCAACCAAACACACTACTCCCTACAGATGCAATCAGCCTCCCATGCACCACAACTCTTTATACCATATATGCCATATCATGAGCAGCACACAGCTATACACTATACCACTCACACTCTATACCATCCTCATTGGCAATCCATTGCACTCAAGGATGATTGTCTTCCAATGACTGCCTTATTTGTGGGTCCAAAGATGGTTGATAAGGCCATCCAAGTATTGCAAATCAGGCACATGTTTCCATACAGAGTGGATGGCTCTAGATTCTTGATTTGGCTTGCAACACACTGTTTCTGCCACTCCCATTTTTCCTTCTCCTGATGTCCTTGCAAGGTTTCAATGTACTGAGATCCTCACAGCAGACCTCCTCCATTTGGGGAAGTCCTAGGTGATAGCTTCCCATGAGTTGATGGTGATGTTGCATTTGTTTCAAGTTGGCCTTGAGGACGTCCTTGAAGCACTTTCCCTCCCCTCCTCTTGAGTGTACACCTTGGCTGAGCTGGGAGAATAAAACTTGCTTTGGAAGTCTGGAATCAGACATCTGGATGACATGGCTGACTCAGTGAAGTTGATGCTGAATGATCATCGGCTCAATGCTCTCGGAATTTGCTTGTGAGAGGATACTAATGTTGGTGTGTTTGTCTTCCCACTGGATTCAAAAAATCTTCCATAGGCAACGCTGATGGTATTACTCCAGGGACTTAAGGTGTCTCCTGTACCTTGTCCACATCTCAGTTTGGTACAGTAAGGTAGGGATCACTACTGCTTGACAAATTATGAGATTGGTTTCAAATCTTATGTCATGATCTTCAAACACCCATTTCTACAGGTATCTGAAGGCTGAACTTGCACATTTGAGGTGATGTTAGTTTTCTTCATCAATGTCAGCCTTCTGCAAGTGATGGCTTCCAAAGAATGGGAAATACTCAACATTTTCCAGAATCTCACCATAAATCTGAATTACTGGGGCTGGGGGAAACTCATTAAGAGCTTCCTGATGGAGGTTCTTGGTCTTCTGAATGTTAAGCATGAGTCCCATTTTCTTATGCCTTGATGATTGCCTGAAGGTCTGTAGCCAAGTGAGCATGCTCTACAGTATCATTAGCATACTGGAGCTTGATGATTGAGGTTGGCGTAGTCTTGGTTTTGGACTAGAGATTAAACAGTTTACCATCCATTTGGTAGTTTAGCTCCACTCCAACTGGACGCTTGTTGGTAGTCATATGTAGCATCACAATAAGAAATATGCATTGCAGTAAAGAGTATACCATATACGTTGTATACCATGATGACCTGCTATTATGATTCAGTGGCAGAATCTTTGTCTATCATAGTGGAGACCTGGGTTTGATTCTGGATGTGCATGTAACTGGGATTACTGAGGCACCAAGCATTGGGACTTGTTCTGGCCTTTGGATTCTATCTCAATTGTCTAAAGGTGGAGGTGGAAGGTCTGGGCAGCCTCCATTCCTCCATGCTCCTGCATAGGCATATGTGCCAATGGTCCTGGTGACCTCTCATGCATACACCATGATCCAGAAGAATTGATGGTTGCCACCTGTACAGTACTATAGTACATCATTTTAGCCACAGAGACTGCATACGACCTCCCTATACAAAATGCACCCCCACATTACACCAAAACTACAATGTTCACACATTTTCAGTATATTACACACATATACCCTAAATTCAATTCAAACTTAGTACATACAGTATAAAACACACTTCAGCATGCTAAGGGCCAGATTCTATTATACCCATTAGGCAAGCAAGTAGACTTATGTGCCTAATAGGCCTGTGCAAGTCGGCAGTGATCCGATCTGGCTTCGGATCTGGCCGCTTTGGATGGCAAAGATCCAATCCAATACAGTTGGGAACTCCAGACTGGGTTTCTGCCTCCATCTGGCCGAAGGGGCTCCAGAGCTTCAGAGCTGCCTCAGAGATCCAGCCATAGGGTGTAATGGGGGAATCAATGAAATAGCTATACCTCTGCTGTTTCTTGTCCAACTTGGATGAAACTTGCAGGCATGGTAGCCCCTACTGAGAGCATGAAATTTGGAAAGTTTCAGGATGATTGCAGAGATTTGGGGGAAACTGTACCCCAAATTCTTGAAAGCCAAACTCAGGTCACAGCTGTGTCTTACACCACAGAGGGGTGAAATCTGCAGGTATGATGGCCTTGGCTGAGGCCACAAAGCCTGCCAAGTTTCAAGAAGATCAGTGCAGGGGCTTTGGAGGAACTGTACCCCAAATCCTTGAAAGCAATACTCCTGTCACGTCTATGTGTTACACCACAGGGGGGTCAAAACTGCAGGGGTGGTAGCTCCTACTGAGGCCACAAAGCCTGCCAAGTTACAATAAGATTAGTGTAGGGGTTTTGGGGGAACTCCACCTCAAGCTGTGGACAAGCAAAAACTCATGCCATGAGTGACTCCGTGTGTGTTAAGGCATAGCAGGGTGACAGCTGCAGGGTTGGTGGCCCCTGCTGAGGCCATGAAGCCTGCCAGCTGTTGAGGAGATCGGTGCAGGGGGGGTTCTGGGGCCCTGCACCCCTAGCTGCTGACAGGCAAAACTCGTGCCATGGGTATCATAGTAGTATCATAGTAGCTAGAGTCGGAAGGGACCTAGGTAGATCATCTAGTCTGAGGGTGCTTGTGCGACTGACTGTGTCTGTCTTGGGGCAGTTGATTGTCTGTATTGATTCTTTCCTCTCCTTAGTCTGGTTTTGTAGGTGCTAATTGACGGCAATTAACTGGCTACTTTAGCTAGGTCCTGTGTATTGAGCTGATCCCTGAGTGAATCGTGATTGGTAGCTGGTAACACAGCAGCTTAGCAGCCAGGCCTGCAGGAGTGTCTCCCACGCCCCAAGACAGAGACAGTCAGTCCCACAAGCACCCATGTCACGAGTTTTGCCTGTTAGCAGGATCCCAAAACCCCCCTGAACTGATCTCCTCGACAGCTGGCAGGCATTGTGGCTGCAGCAGGGGTCACCATCCCTGCAGCTGTCACCCTGCTGCGCCCTACCACACGCAGTGTCACCCATGGCATGAGTTTTGCTTGTCCACAGCTTGAGGGGCAGTTCCCCCCAAACCCCTACACTGATCTTTTTAAAACTTGGCAGGATTTGTGGCCTCAGGAAGGGCTACCAGCCCTGCAGTTTTGAACCCCCTGTGTTGTAACACATAGACATGACAGTTTTGCTTTCAAGAATTTGGGGTGCATTTCCTCCCAAACCCCTGGACCAATCTTCTTGAAACATGGCAGGCTTTGTGGCCTCAGCACAGGCTACCACCCCTGCAGTTTTCACCCCTCTATGTTTTAACACCTAGACATGACATGTGTTTTGCTTTCAAGAATTTGGGGTGCCTTTCCCCCAAACTCCCTGCACTGATCTTCTTGAAGCTTGGCAGGCTTCATGCTCCCTGCAGAGTCTACCATCCCTGAAAATGTCATCCAAATCAGACAAAAAACTCAAAGTTATGGATATTTTATTGTTTCCCCATTATACCCTGTGGCCGGATCTCCAAGGCAGCTCCGAAGTACTTCGGAAGCTCTGAACTACTTTGGGAAGCCTAATGAGGCCAGCACTTTGACCCAGACATGCTGTTTTGGACCCCAACACGTCTGAAGCTTCTCCGGATCCAGAGCTCTGTCCGAAGCCTCACACAGCCCTAGTGCCTAAGTGCAATTGTGTTCCACCCTGCTCATGTACCTGAAAAGCAGTTAACACAACACATGACTGCGTCATCTTCCTCTTCCTCTTTTTTCTCACTGCTTTATTGTGATTCAGTTTTAAGGATAAGACAGCAATGAGTTACAAAAGTAGATGCGTTAATTAATGTTCAGTGACTTGAACAGGATAGGAAAGATTCAAAGTTAAGCAGTGAGGTCCATCTAAAATAGAATCTGGCCTTATATAATAATCCATAATATATAAACCTGAGAGAGAGAGAGAGATATCTCAGGGTTATACATATACATACACATACACACGCACACACATAATATCAGATACACACTACATCACACCCAATACAAACCTCTACATAAATAATAATCAACAGCCATACACTGCTCCATGTACAACCCTCTCTTCACTAAGCCACAGACCTGTCTCTTCATACACACCCCACTCAAAGTATACTACATGTAATACAGACCCCACCCATACACAGTATTACATATATGAAACCTCTACATATACATACACTATGCCACACAGAATATACCACTCTGAAATGCTGCCATTGACAGCACATTGATATCACATACAAAATCTCTTCTAAAAAAGACAAACTTAGATCTCATTTCACTTATCATGGACCTAGGTGGACTTTAAGTGCCTAAGCACACTCCTCTTCCACCCAGCTTGGGTATCTGAAAAACCATTAACAATCTACTTTTGTAACATGCTGACCATTTATTCTAAGATAAAGTTATAAAAAAAACGGTGAGGAGGAGGACTCATCCATTTTTTGCATTAACATTTTTTTACCAGAATTCAAGCATGGTGGAATAAGATTGCATTTGGGCATCTAGGTCCATCTAGGTACTCCATAGTTAGAATAAGATCTAGCCCAAAACAATACCAAACTATACATGCATACATATTTCCTATATATACACATTCTGCCACAATATCATATGATCACATAAAACCCTGCCTCCTAATACTCAGACACATAGGGAAAAATTCTATTCCATCTGCTTAAAAAGCATTTTATATCACATTACACACACGCACACACACAAAAGGAGTGCTTGCCACACACAGAAGTACTACAGTAGACAGGGTTTGCCTAAAATACTTCCCATCCTGAGGACACAGTGTACCATTACAACTGCAAACAAAGTACCAGTATTTCCCCCAAACAATGATTCACACATGCAAGACCAAGCACAAACATATACATAGTACTCATACACACAAAGACACTATACTATATCAGTGCAAAAACAACAGCTCCCACATCCCCTGTCTAGCATCTAGTGAGGATACAACTCCAGAGGTGTGTGTTAGTAAGACAGGGTCCCATGGCACTTCACAGAATGCCTCTTTCCCAGAATGCCTCTGTGCTCCAGTGCCCCTTGCCCACATCGGCAGTTTCCTTACTTGTCTTGCTTTCCTGACCACAGCTCTGAGATCTAGAACATAGAGCTTTCACAGAGGGCTCTTTCAATATAGGTAAATAAATGACATAAAATCAGGGCCAAATCTAAAAAAATGGGTGTTGGGAATCAGGGGTTGGTGCCATAAGTTGGGAACTGGGGGTTCATGGTCAAGATGCAAAGACTGTTCTATTTCCTATGCATGCAAGGGAACTGTAAACCTCCCTTGATTACAGGGAAGCCGCTAGATGTATACTAATCGATCCCTTCAGACATAAATGAAAGACCAGGGATGGGAGTGAAGGTCACAGGTTGATAACAAGGATTCCAAGGGGGGACACTGACCAGAGAACACCAGCCAGTGGGTTTGGGCAGAGGCAGCATAGGGTCCTGGGGCTCCAACCCCTGTACAAGGGGCCAGGCAGCGGTGATGTAAGGTCTCAGGGCCCAGATGCCTGCACCTCTTGGGGTTGGGTAGAAGTGGTATGGGGCCCAATTCTAGCATGCAGAGACTGGCAGAGGCACAGGGTCCAAGGACCCTGATCCCAGTGCAAAGGGCCAACCAGGAACAGCACAGCATCCTGGGGCCCTCCTGATATATGGGGGCAGCACGCTGATCCTGGTATGTGGGGCTGGGCAAGGGGTGGCGTTGTCCAGATCTGGGCATTCAGGCCTGATCCTGGTGCATGAGGGCCTGACCTGGCCTGCAGCTCAGCACTGTGCACTCATTTGTCCTGAAAAGTTGAGCACCACTGAGCTAAGCAGAAACTTCTGGGTCATTTAGAGCAGGGGTTCCCAAACTTTTTATGCTGAGGACTGGCAAACCAAAGACTGGAAGTGACTGCAAAGTGGAAGACTGCAGACCAGCAGTGACCAACATACTGCAGGCAGGCAGGCAGGCAGGCAGGTTGTTTCCCGGTCCACAGTATGCTGGTCATTTCCAGTCGGCAGTTTGCCGATTCATGGTTCACCCGTCTGCAGTCACTTCCCGTCTGGCAGCCAGCCATCCTGAGGACCGTCAGCCACCCCTTTTGTGACCTGGCACCGGGCCGCGGTCTGGGAACCCATGATTTAGAGGCTATATGACCAGCAGGGGTGGAGCCCCAGCAGACTAGAAGCTTGGCCTCCAATCTGAAGAGCTCAGTCTAGCCCCAACCTTTGAAAGAAAGGAGTTCCTGTCAGTTTAAACTGATAAAGAGGTAGCTGCAGACCTAGAAAGCAGGAGTGATGCATAGAGGGTCCACGGGGGTGCACGTGTACTCCCTGAGAGCCTTTGGTGCACCCCCTGACAGGGCATGCTGTCTGTGTAGCCAGCAGGTGGGGGGGCAAGCAGGAGCACCAGTGCCCCCCCTGCGAGCACCAGCCAGGGAGTGGGGCCGCCAGCAGAAGTGGCCACACCACTTCCAGAAGCAGGCGCAGAGCTCTGGAAGTGGCGTGGCTTCTTTTACTGTGAGTGAGTCCGGCACCCCGGCATCGCCTGATGGAGGACTACCACGCTCTGGGGTGCGTGCTGAAGGAGATGGGCGCACAGGTCGTTTTCTCTTCTATCCTGCCAGTGAGTGGACAAGGCAGACGGCATGAAACGTGCATCGCGGAGACCAACTGGCGGCTACAGGAATGGTGCTTCGAGGAGGGCTTTGGCTTCCTCAGCCACGATTGGCACATCACGACGAGAGACATGCTGGGATGGGACGGGCTCCACCTTTCCCCTAAAGGTAAGCATGTGTTCTCTTCTAGGTTGGCGGACCTCCTCCGGCGGGCTTTAAACTAGGTTTGTCGGGGGAAGGGGAAGATGAGGGCGGAGGAAACATCAGACTGCCAGACCAAACAGCACCCACAACTACAGCCCAGCCCAGACCAACGAGCGAAGTGAACAAACAGGTAAGAGAGAGGGGCCAGGGTAACGCTGGGACTAGGGGGTCAGTACACACACCCACAGGAGGTCTCAAATGCCTCTACACAAACGCTCGTAGTATGGGCAACAAGCAGGAGGAACTCACCCTCCTGCTGGCTGACACCAGCCCGGACATAGTGGGGATTACGGAAACGTAGTGGGACGCAATGCATGATTGGGCAGTGAATGTCAAGGGCTATAGGCTGTACAGGAGGGACAGGATAGGAAAGAGAGTTGGGGGCGTGGCGCTCTATATTAAGGAGGAATACACATCCTCGTTAATTAGCAAGGAGTCAGGGGAGGGGCACTCTGAAGTGCTTTGGGTTAGAGTACAAGGCAGTCGAGGAGAAAGGGACTTAACCGTGGGAGTCTACTACAGACCTCCCAACCAGGGAGAAGAGCTTGACCAGGAATTCTTGGGTCAGCTCACAGAGGTAGTGAAGGCTAAGGATGTGGTAGTCATGGGGGACCTGAATTTCCCAGACATCTGCTGGGAAGAGCAGTCAGCCAGGTCTGAATGCTCATGTAGGTTCTTGGCCAGAGTGCAGGACCTCCATCTAACCCAGGAGGTGCACAGCCCACCAGGGGGGACGCCTTGTTGGACCTACTGCTGGCCACGGGTGATGACCTGGTGAGGGGGCTGCGGGTCCTCAACCACCTGGGCGACAGCGATCATTGCCTGCTGGAATTCACCATCCACCGCAAGGTGGCAAAGGCATGCAGTTAGGAGGGCAGACTTCAATGAGGTAAGGAGGATAGTTGGAGAAGCGCTGAGGTCCCAGAGGGGAGGGGAGTCAGATCTCCAAGGAGAGTGGTTGCTCCTTAAGGAGACGATCCTCCAAGCCCAAAGGAAGGTAATCCCAACGAGGATCAAAGGGAGCAGGAGAGCACACAAGTGTCCATGGCTCACCAAAAGCATCCGGGAATGTCTCCTTGCTAGAAAGGAAGCTTACACCCAATGGAAAGAAGGGGTCATCACCAGGGAGGACTATTCTATAGTTGCTCAGGGATGTAGGGGGGTAGTTAGGAAGGCCAAGGCAGAGATGGAAGTGGGGCTAGCTTCCCAGATTAAGGACAATAAGAAGTCCTTTTTTAAATATGTAGGGGGTAAAAAGAAGGTCCCGGGTAATGTGGGGCCCTGCAGGACGCATTGGGAAACTTGGTCGTCACACCGGACGGCAAAGCTAACATGTTTAATGATTTCTTTGCCTCCGTCTTCCTAAGTAGGGACCAGAACAGCCACCTCCCTGCTGGGCCCCCCTCGGGCCCCGGGGGAGGCACACCTGGGCCACGGGTTAGCGAGGATTTAGTTAGGGAGCTTCTGGAGAGGTTGGACGTATTCAAGTCAGCCGGCCCGGATGATCTCCACCCTAGAGTTCTAAAGGAACTGGCCCAGGTCATTGAAAGTCCCCTGGCACAACTTTACGAGCACTTGTGGTGCTCTGGTGAGGTACTGAAGGACTGGAAGAGGGCCAACGTGGTCCCCATCTTCAAAAAAGGGAGAAAGGAGGACCCAGGAAACTGTAGGCCAGTTAGTCTTACCTCGATCCTAGGCAAGCTGTTTGAGAAAATTATGCTGGCACACATCCAGGAGGGGCCAGCAGGGGACTGCATGCTTAGGGGCAACCAACACGGGTTCATCAGTGGCAGGTCCTGTCAGACCAACCTGGTGGCCTTTTATGATCAGATCACCAGATCATTAGACGCAGGGGTAGCAGTGGATATAGTCTTCCTGGACTTCCGGAAGGCTTTTGACACTGTCTCTCACCCCGTTCTCATTAAGAAACTGGGGGGCTGTGGTGTAGACACCCACACAGTCAAATGGGTCACCAACTGGCTGGTGGGCCGCACCCAGAGGGTGGTAGTGGATGGGTCCTTCTCAACCTGGAAGGACGTGGGCAGTGGGGTTCCGCAGGGCTCGGTCCTCGGGCCCGCACTGTTCAACATCTTCATCAGGGACTTGGATGAGGGGGTAAAAAGCACCCTGTTCAAATTTGCTGATGACACTAAGATGTGGGGGGATGTGGGCACACTGGAAGGATGCAACAGGCTACAATCAGGTTACAAGGGTGGGCAGATGAGAATACGATGGGCTTCAACACAGACAAGTACAAGGTGATGCACCTCGGGAGGAACAACCGGCACCATACCTACAGGTTAGGGAACTCTCCTCTTGTCAGCACAGAGGTGGAAAAGGATCTTGGGGTCATCATTGACTCCAAGATGAACATGGGCTGGCAGTGTGGGGACGCAGTCAGGAAGGTCAACCACACCTTGGCATGCATCCACAGATGCATCTCGAGCAGGTCCAAGGAGGTGATCCTCCCCCTCTGTGCGGCACTGGTCAGGCTGCAGCTGGAGTATTGCGTCCAGTTCTGGGCACCACACTTCAAGAGGGATGTCAACAGCATGGAGAGGGTCCAGAGGAGGGCCACTCATATGATCAGGGGACAACAGGGCAGGCCCTATGAGGAGAGGCTACGGGACCTGAACCTGTTCAGCCTCCAAAAGAGAAGGCTGAGGGGGGATCTTGTGGCCTGTTATAAACTAGTCAGGGGGGATCAGCAGGCATTGGGGGAGTCACTGTTCCCCCGAGCACCGCCAGGAGTGACCAGGAATAACGGTCACAAGCTGCCAGAGGGTAGGTTTAGGTTAGATATCAGGAGGCGCTACTTCACAGTCAGGGCAGCTAGAGTCTGGAACCAGCTTCCAAGAGAAGTGGTGCAGGCTCCTACCCTGGGGGTGTTTAAGAGGAGGTTAGATGAATACCTTGCTGGGGTCATTTGACCCCAGTATTCTTCCTGCCATGGCAGGGGGTCGGACTAGATGATCTGCTCAGGTCCCTTCCGACCCTAGAAACTATGAAACTATGATACCCCCGCAGTCAGTGGGATCAGCTGCCAGGGACCCCACCCCACCAGCTAGCAGAATTGGCCACCAGGGGACCCACACCCCCTGGTCACTGACTGGTGTCAGGGGGGTCATTTGCCCCCCCAACTCAAGAGGTACCACACACCCATTCTAAAAAAGTAGCCTAAAGGCTGGAAGCGAGCCCACCGATTTGGAAAAGGGTAGAGACCTAAGGTAGGGTTTTAGGTTTGAATAAGAAACTGATTAGTTTGTGTTTGTGTTTTGTTTAACTTTGAGGTTCCAGGTGGCTTAAAGGAGAGGAGGAAGCCATGGAGGGGTGCCAGCTGAAGCCAGAGTACCTGCAAGGATCTGGGGTTTAGTGGGCTGAAGCTGCGACAAGGTCAGGGACCCAGTGGGTGCATCTACACAAATGCCTGGGATGGGTTTATTCTATAGGAATTTACTCTAAAGTAAACCCATCCTGGGCAGATGTCTACATGTGCAGGGAAACAGGAGCAGATTTGCTGCTTATGACAGCAGCTTGCTCCCACCCCTGCTGGCCCTGCACTGTCCCTCTGCAGCAGCCAGGGGGAGCTCTAGACTTACCCTGGGTGCTAGCCCAGGAGCTGCCAGGGAGCATGGGGCTAGGAGACAGCTGGGAGATTGCTCTCTGCCCCCAGGAGCTGCCTGCTGCCTGGGGCAGGGGCAGGGGCAGGGGCAGGGGCAGGGAAAATGTTGATTGAGGGATGGGAGATTCTTACCTCCAAGCCCAAACTCTGTGATTGGGGAATGGGGGCTGGGATATTCTTGTCTCCCAGCTCCTGCTCTGCAATCATAGTGGGGGATGGGAGATCCCTGCTGCTGGGGCAAGGAGGTGTCTCTGCAGCGGAGTCTGCCCTGCCAGCAGCAGCTCCCTGGGTCAGGAAGCAATTTTGTACCGCCTGCTGCCCAGCTAACCAGGAGCACATTTGCTCCTGGTTAGCTGTCTACACATGCCACACTGTGCAATAATTACTCCACAGTAAATTTGTTACTTGTATTTACAGGTAGCAAATTTATTTGCAATTAGAACAAATTACTGCGTAGTAAGTGTCTGTTTACGGAGCAGTAATTTCATGTAGATGCGCCCCGTGAATAGGTGGAACAGCCCTGCCTACCTGCAACTGTTGGGGACCTGGTGGGCTGAGCAGCCCTGCAAGGGTCAGAGACCTGGTGAACTGAAGTAAGGATAGCACCAAAGAGCCTAGTGAAAGTGAGGAGGGCCTTTGAGACATGGGCATGACTGTTGTAAAGGCTGGAGGCAGAGATTAACACAAAGGACCAGAGAGCTGCATAAGAGGGTAGGTGCCCAAAAAGCAGCTTATTCAGGGCATGTTTAGAGCCTGTAGAGCCAAGATTAGGGCCCACAAGACATGGCAGTTTCACAAGAGGCTTGGGCCTAGAGCTGAGAGAGAAATTTAGCAGTTAGAAAGACAAATGACTCAGACCAATTATAAAGGGAGCACCCCAAGCCCAAACAGACATAGGCTGTACAACAAGTATGGCAAGTGAAGATGAAGCAGTAGCCTTGAGAGGCCAGAGTAGGTGGGACAGGATATATTTGGCCAGTGGGGGCACCATGGCTGCTCTCAGGGACTGGTACAGCTTCAGTTACCATCACTGGTTTCCCTCCCTGGCTCTTACACTGGCTGCACCACTGCCATTGACAGCTGCATCACACCTCAGTGGTTCCTGTTTCTTGACTCCTGTTTGAGCACCAGTGGACACTGGCCAGTATGCTCTCTACTCAATGTACCCCCTTGGAGTACTTGATACTAACTTTTGACCAATGCTCCTGTGCCTGTTTTCACTTTCCTTGTCCCCTGGAATTTGCTGTTGCATTTTCAGTGGCTTCCCTGACTGAGGGAGGCTTACAGCTTTCTTGGTGGCCCACTGTCCCTCTGCACAATAAATAGTCTTATTTCTCAATTCCTGCAAGAGGCATGTCACCCATACTGGTTTCCCTTGGTACCTGAGGCAGTTGCTACACCCCAGTGGGCTTTCCCAGCTCCTGGAATGCCTGTAGCACATCTTGATTCCGCACAGCTCCTGGAGCATTTTTGTCATTTCCATTGGTTTCTCCACCCTAGTAGCTGGGTCTCCCATACTGGTCACCCCTTGCTTGGAGACTTCTCTTATATTACATCCTCAGGGATACATGTTAACTTCAAAACCATGAACTTGTTAATCTCAGGGGACTCTAATGGGGAAAGAAAAGGATTAAAGTGGATGACACATGCAAGGTACGAATGATCACTGGAGGGTACACAGGCCAGGGATGAGCATGTACATCAGTGTATGTCCATGTGTGTGTCTGTAAGAATGTCCATGTGCATGATACACGAGTCCTGCATGTGTCCTCCACTCACCCCACAGTTTCTGCATTCTTCAGTGGTCTTTGGTGACCCCTCCAGTCTGTATTGGCCCTCTCAGCTATTCCTGCTCTGCATGTTGCCCCCCAGATTTCCTCTGATACCTCCTGCTTTCACCAGACATCTGCCTCTTTTGGCCCTATTTAGCCTTCACCCAGGCTTCACACGACTATTTCAAACAACACTGCACATTGAAAGTTCCCACTACCCTCTCATTCTAAGCTCTTCACAACTCTGATAGCCTGTACACACCTCCTTTAGCATCTACCGTACCCCAGCCAATACCACTTGCCTCAACCTTCCATTATCCTCCTGGGCTCTATGATGCTATCCATGCCAGCTCTTAGTTCTTCTGCTCTTCTCCTTTGCTATCATTTCTTTCCTCTCTCCATTACTCAGCTTCTCCCTATGCCTGCTGTCCTCCAGCTAAAACTACATTCTTAGCAGAATTTACCATTAGAGTTAGAATAGGGCAGGAGGCTAACCAAAGAGTGGAACACAAAGCTCCTCATCCATAGCCACAAGCACTCATGCATTGCAAATGGACATAAACACACAGATTTACATGATTACATGCTCGCACTCCCACATAGATGCACACCCACACACAAGCTCACATATATCATGCACATGGACATTTGTATGCAGACACACTTGGATGTATACTGATGTACACACGCACACATAAATGGACACATGCATACATCTAGGGGTGCACCGATATATCGGTTGACTATCAGATCAGCACCGATAAAAGGAGAAATTACGTTATTGGCTATCAACTTTTTTTGGTCATTGTAGCCAATAATTATAGCCGTATATCTAGAGCACCCTGGTGAGCATGATCTGGTCCTCATGCTCCACCTGCGGTCTGAGCCTGTGGCAGACTACAGGTCCGTGCAAACAGTAGGAGGGGGAAGGGACGCCAAGGAGTGGTCACAGAGCACCACGCTCAGCAACAAAGGGACCATTACCTCTCCTGCTGCTGCCATGGCAACACCGCTCATGCAGCAGGGGCCTGCATGCCAGGGCTGCTACAGAGATGTTGGGCTGTGCTCATGCGAGGTAAGGCACCATATAAGGGACATTCCACTCCGCTGGGCACTGGGCATCTTTGCAAAAGTGGCTTTTCCCTGGTGGTTGTGGGAACTCAGCTGCATGGGGCCTTCTGGTGCTGAGGCAGAGGTGTGGTCTGGGGCTCTAAAAGTGCCTGGCACCATTGTCCACATGAGGGTCTGCCCTGTCCACCCAGGATGGCAGCATGGACTACATAGGGACTGGGGCTGCAGATAGGAGCTGCGGGTGAGGGGGCGATGTGCATGGAAATAAGGCGGTCACTGCTTTCCTCACTGAGGGTTGGAGTAGGCAGGAGGTGGCTTCTGGTCTGCAGGATGCCTGATATGATGCTTTGAGTTGCTCTGTGGAGCTCTGAATAAAAAGGTTTATTTATGTCACTAGTTTAAAAAGCCTTGCACTATTACTAAGTATCTGTTATTGGATCAGTATCAGCCAACAAGGTTGGTTAATCATCAGCTATCATTATCAGCTATGAAAATCTTTATCGGTGCACCCCTACATACATCATAGTTATATCCAGTTTTTTAGAGGTGCAAAAGCAGGAGCTCACACATGACAGGTGCTAGTGCCAAGATATATTGCACGTACCACTATGGAAGCACCTGGCTTGCCAGTGCAGGCCTGGGGGCTTCATTTGTAGGGATGGCTGGAAAACAAGAATTCCATTCTGTGAATATTTTTAAGGTTTCTGCATTTCTTTTCCTTATACATCAGGCTGAAAACTAGACCTCTGGAATTAGTTTTGTGAAAAAATAGAGAGAAACCCATCTGAGAACAGATATGGGACAACCACGTTCAAGTCTGTGCTCTGCCTGGCTCAGAGCAGGGCTCTGAGCTAGGTCTTCCACACTCCAGGTGAGTTCACTAATAAGTGGTCTAGCAGCAGCTGTGTGCGTCGGTCCTCCTCTCTTTTTGGAGAGCATTAGTTTATGAGAGAAAGGCTGTGCTTGTATATGTGGTAGCTGTCTTTCTCAGTTTGGAGATGTATTATTTTTATTTATTTTAGATCCATTGAAATATTATTTTTCCCTCCTCCCTTTCTCTGAGGGTTCAGTACTCTGCTCCTCAATCAGGATTTGATATCTGTTTTGTGTCTCCTGCTTCAGTAGAAAATGTTTTATTTAGTTGGGGGGTGGGGGAAGGGGCATGATGTTATTGACTGTGGTAACATAACCTCCTTCTCAAATGAGCAAATCAATAGTGATTTTCCTGGGCCCAGAAACAGTTTGTAAATTGTTTGGTCCAGACGGGGCTCTGGATCAAGGACTTTTTGTTCCAGTTTTCCTCTTGTTTATTTTAAAATGGCTCTCTCCCTCCCTCCCTCCCCACCAATGTACCTCTTTTATTTCCATTCAGATCCTGAAATCTGTGCCCTTTTTATGGAAAGATATTTTCTTCTGTGAGACCAATCCTCCTAAGCTTTAAGAGCAGGAAACAAGTGGGCCATACTATTCAGACACAAGGTTTATGTGGCTTTAAATAACACTAGCAACCCTTGATCATTGTCCAAAGTACTATATAGATTGGATGGCATATACAGTATTTACCACCTCTGAGATTGTGACATGTTTCTTATGTGATGAAATCAGTCACCTGAGGGGATCTTACAAGCTGCTGACTCTAGGTGTCCTAGTAAGAAGGGAGGGGGGATGGTGCAGCAAAATTGCATGGCCAGCAGGAGACAGCCTACACCTGTGCAATTGTGATCTGCATTCCCCCTTTGCTACAGAAGATATGCAGTTGTTCAGCCATCAGTCCCCTTAAAGATGTCTCTGTTGCCTGTACCTGGGCAAAAATAAGTCCTGGAGTCTCAGGATCATCTTGTAAAGTAAGCAAAAATAGGTGCAGGATATGCGGAAGTGAGCCAGGCTGATGAGGTAGATCTGCTTGTGACTGTTATTGAAAGGAAAAGAACTTTGCAAACCCCTGAGCTGCTGAGTGTGACTAGGAGTGGAGATGTTCAGGCTTCTAAGGAACAGGTTTGCAGTGTTGGTCAGTGGCTCTGTGCTCAGGCTTCCCAGCTGAGCCCTGCCTCGCCTGGAAGTGGGGCCACGTGACTTTGGAACCTTCATACCCACCATGACAACCTAAGGTCTCGATGCAGGAATGCGCTGACTCTCCCTCCCGAGAGGGTAAACGTGAATAATTGACAAGCCACACCTAACTGAGTCTGTTTCCATGAGTGATGGGGATGCTGCAGCCAGAACCCATATTCTACTGTGCTGATTGGGAGGTTATGTTTAAACCACATCCTCAGTGCTCCCATGGTGCACTGCTCTCTCACAGACAACTCATCTTCTCCCATTCACGTTTATTAAACTCAGAGATGAGCCAGTGAAAACACTCTGGGAATGATCCTGCCACTGTTCTTGAGCTCTCTTCAGTGTGATTGAGACCAATGGTGGGAGGCACCCCCAAGAGCAGTGTTACTGCTTCATTTCTAGGACTGGCTTATCAGGGCAGGCAGAGGTGGGCAGGGCATTCTCAAAAGTCATATTCAAGGGGAGCACCAGGGATATGGTTTAGATCAGCAGTGCCCAAACTTTTGTCTCCACAGGCCAGCTATGTAAGGTAGAGATGGTTTGCAGCTAGATTGAGTCCCATGCACCGGGATTGGGCTCTGGAACCCAGAACGGCTCTATCTCTGCCCCAAGCACCAGGATTGGTCACTAGGGGCCTGGCACTGTCCCCTCCTGCTGGGATTTGTCCCCAGGGGTTTGACACCACCCCTTTCAACCCAACATGCCAAGATTGGATCCCAGGGGCCTGACACCGCCCCCTCCTGGTCCCCTATACCAGAATTGGGACCTGGTGCCATATGCTGTCAGTGTCCCACATGCTGGGACTGGGTTCTGGGGCCCAACGCCATCCCTGCATAGCTCAGTGTGCAGGGCCCAGGGCTCCCCATGGGTCTGGAAATTTGGCAGTGGGGAAGAGGTGCCATTGCCTTTTTGCCACTAAATTTACAGACCTGTGAGGGGTCCCATGGGCTGGATGACATGGTGTTGTGGACCAGATTTGGGTAGGGGATTGAGTGCCCTGATGTAGACATCCCCAAGGTGATGAAGCAGACAATGATGACTATCTGAACTCCCCACTGAATCCAAACATCCTGACCTAGATAAGAAGGTTGGATGAAGGGAGTTTAGTGTTTTTGGTTTTTTTACATCGCACTCAAGGAAAAGGGGGAGACAAGACTAAGTTCATGGCTGTTTCCCCAGTTTGTAGTGCCTTGTCCACTAATTTGCTTTAGTTTGGGGGGGTATTTCATTTTAACTGCAGGAATCATTTTCATCTAAAAAAGCTGTTGTGTAAGGTCAGGAAAAAAATGTATACATTGTTCCCCCAAAAATCATGTCTCCATGTGTGCCCCTGCCTCCTAATTTTTTCTCTGCATTTTGGATTCTCCCTCTTGCTGACATATTACAACTCAGCCTTGGCCTTTTTAATATTAATAGCTGCTGGGATGGTCACAAAATGGCACAACCTTTTGAAGACATCGGCAAAATTGGACCAGTGCTGGGTTTTTTGGTAAGATGCTTTCGGACCCTGATAACCAGTGGATCTGCCTGAAAAAATAGGAAAAAGCAACCTTATTGAACTATTGTTTTATTGTCAATGATGAAGCGGCTGTTTCCTTCCTCTGGGGTACAAAGGATCCTCTGCTTAATTATTTTTATATCCCTTGGTCCTTACAGAAACTTGTTCAGGTCTTGTTTGTCTGTAAATCCTGACACTGTTATTGTTCTTGGGAAGGAAATTTCAACTGTACTCTCAGAAGTATTTTACCTGAAGACCCAGAAACATGATAAGGCAAGTCCTCTTTCAGCCAGGGATTTCTGTGATCTCTCCTTCACTGTTAAAACAGCGAGGCCTAAGTAGAATAGACTGCCTAGGGAAGTTGTAGAATCTCTTTCATTGGAGGTTTCCAAGAAGAGGTTGCAAAAGCCTTGGTCAAGGATGAATCAAGAAGTAGCAATGCTGGGAGTCAGTTGAAAACAACAACTGAAAGCCCATAAGACTCCCACATATACATAGCCTGAAGATCATGAGAAAAGCTCTGCTGTCCAGAGAGGTGGAAATGGGAAAGGACCATGCTTAGAAGCAGATCTCTACAACTAGTGTATTTCAGAAAGAAGATTAAAGAAACTGGGATAAAGTTTATGGAGGGGATATGAAGACAGAAAGGAGAATTCTTACTCTCTAGTCAGGATGTGTTATGTGGAATTGTGTTTGTGGTTCCCAAACTGCAGTGCAAAGTAGAGAGTAGAATAATAGAAAAGTAGGGCTGGAAGGGACCTCAGGAGATCATTTAGGTTAATTCCCTGCTTGTGGCAGGATTATGCCTATCCAGATCCTTGTATACAAGTGCTTGTCTAACCTTTTCTTCAAACTACACAATCAACTTCATCACACAACTACAATGCATATTGCCCCCAAAATACCAGTAGCATCCCTGACCTGTCACAAGTAAAGCAAGCAGAATGATCCTGCCTTGAGCAAAGGGACTGGATGACCCTGTGAGGTCTTTTCCAACTGTGCCTTTGTCTGATCGCCATCTTCTACGTTCTGTTACTTCACTGTTGGTCTGAATTCTGCTTCTGACCATATAGGCTAGAAATTAATGCCCCTAGGCCCAGTTGAATCTTATCTAGTTCTAGGTCCCAGTAGGAAGTAATCAGAAACTAGGCCAAGTCATTCACAAGCATGGACAGAAGGGAAGGGAGGAATGGGACACTCCCCAGCTTTGATTTCTGCTCCACTGAAAGTTTAAAACAAGTTACCCAGCAAGGACAGCCACATACATATTCAGGTAGAGCTGAGATGGTAACTGACTTCGGGCTCATTATTATCCACTTCATTTCTGGTAATCATGGGAGTTAATAACCCTTGATATTCTTCTAATCAAGTTAGCCTTTCTTCTACAATTATCCTGCTTGTTATCTACACCTGGTAATGTTACTCTGCCCACCCCTCAGCATGTCTAATAGGGGTGTGCTGCTTGCTACTTAGAAACCTGTACTGTTTTTGTCTCTAGGGGATTGGACCCACAACAAATCAGAGACAGGGAAGGACAGGTCTAAAAGTAGGCTGAGCTGTGCAGTAGTCAGAGGTAAGACAGAGTTGCAAAGGTGAGGTGAAGAGATAAGTTACTGTAGTGATCTTTTCCTGGGTTATTTGTTGCAGCAGATGATGGAGGCTGAACCAGAGGTGCAACCAGCATGGCATAAAGCCAGGCATGAGTAGGTGAGAGTAGTTGGCCTCTCCAGATAGGGTTACTGCTAGTGGCTTCTTTCCCAATAAGGGTAGAGGCCAGATATGGGTTTGCTGTGTGGAGAGGAGAGCAGCATGTGTGTATTTTTTGTGGGGGGAGGGTCAGTTAGAACCCTTTCTCCATCTGCCCCATAATCAAGAGCTGTAAGGGGGGGTGAGGGGGAATGGGACTGTTTGAGAGAGGTTTTGAAGGGGAAGGGGCTCCCAGAGGCCATGACTGGCTGGATGTGGGGTCATGGGCACCAAGGGTCCTTTTGCAGGCAGGGAGCCTGTAGGGTAGAGGGGTGTGGGGTAAGGAGGAGCTGGGGCATTATGAGGGTGAGGTGGTATGATGGGTGGATGGAGTTTGGGGCTCAGAGGGTACTGGAGTCTGTGGGGGTGAACTGGGCTGTGGGGGCAGGGTGGGAGCAAGAGAGATTGTGGATGAGAAGGGCCTGGGGGTATGAGGGGCTGCATTGAGGTTTGAATGTCCTCAGAGGTAGGGGAGGGCTCAGTGGGGTATGAGGGGGATGGTGAGGGATTAGCGGGGCTGGAATGTGAAGGGGATGAATTTGTGAAGCCTATTTGTTATGCAGTGAAACAGCAGGCTTATGTCCACCAAGGAAACTGTGAGCCTTCCTAAATTATGGATGCAACTGAATGCTGGAGACAACTAAAGAGAAAATGGGAATGGGGATGGAGGTCAAAGGTTAATAACAAGCACTGCAAGGTGGGGAAACATTGAGCAGAGTATACCAGCAAGCTCCCACCAGCCACTGAACAAGTGCAAAGAGCTAGCTGGTGCTGCCCAGTGAAATTCTGCTTGGACAATCGAGCAGATGAGGGACAGGAAAATAGTCTCACAGTCACTGGGGTCCCACCCTGGTCAAGTAAATGGTTAGGATGAATCTGTAAAGTGGCAAGGTAGGATTCAGTGGGGGATGAAGGGCATGGCAGGGTCTGATGGGTTGGGGATATGATAGGGTGGGGCTGCTGCCGAGGACTGGTATATGTGGGATAATAGGGGACAGAGTGGAAATGCGGGCATTTGAGGTGGCAGGGGCATTTTGATTTTTGCTAACCTCCTGCATAAAGAGTAGTGAGGGACAATTTGGGACCATGGTGGAGTGTCTTGGGGACCTAGGTGGGTGTGCAGTGGGAAGGTTTGTCCATGACCAGGCTGGGGGCTATCTCTGCCTGTCCCTTCCCTGCACCCTCCACCTGGCACCTGCCTCACCCTGGAGCTGGCAGTTGTTTTTGCTTGGATCATAAACTGAATAATACTGGCACAGCCCTAGGCCCCTAACATATTAGTAAAGCTTCTAATTCCTTTTAACTGGAGAAAAATATGCATTGTGTTGTGGAATGATGTACTATACACACCTGCATCCTGCTTTTCAAAAGCCTAGATCTGCCTAAATCCTCAAGGGCCCTGCCTATTTAGGCTTTATAAACTCAGAACAGACAGCAGTAAGCTGGTGCAACAAACTGCCTTACCATGCCCCGGTCTGGTTGCAACTCTTCTAAACTGGCTTTGGCTCTGTAATCTTTGTTTGAGACCTCCAGCTCTGAAATTCCCTCTTGCCTGTTCCTGTTTGTCCCTGTTCCTGCCCCTTTCCTGTCCTGTTTGCTCTTTCTCCAAGACTGCTACTGTTCCTGCCCCCTAACCTGCCACAGCCTCCTAAACCAAGAGTGGCTAATCCACAGCACAAGTGTCACGGCCAGCTTGTGTGTGACACGCAGCAGATCAGGGAGGGGGTAAATATCAGAGCAGCAAATATGGCAGGGAGTGGAAAACAGATGAAACTGGGCAGAGAACACAGAGTAAGAAACAGAAAACAGAGCAGTAGTTTGAGGAGGAAAGGTATTGGAGTGGCACTTGGGGAGAGTGCAGGGCTAATTTGTGGTACGCCTCCAAAAACTTGGCCCTCACTGCCCTAGACCAGTAGTTTTCAACTTTTTTTTCATATGTTGACCCCTAAAAAATTTTGAATGGAGGTGGAATGCCTAAGAACTAAAAGGGTGGAATGCCTAAGAACAACCAGTGGAAGGGAGGGGCTATCACCGAGGAGTACTCCTCCTTGGCCCATGAGTGTAGGAGGGCTATTAGGAAGGCCAAGGCAGAGATGGAACTCAGGTTAGCATCCAGGATTAAGGATAACAAAAAATCCTTCTTCAAGTACATTGGGAGCAAGAAGAGGGCACCAGGCAATGTAGGGCCCCTGCAAGACTCAAATGGCAACCTTGTGGCTACACCAGACGAGAAAGCCGATATTTTTAACAGTTTCTTTGCCTGTGTTTTCTTGAACAGGGGCTGGGACATCCTTCCTACCAAAGGTAGGGACAATCTCAGGGATGGCTCTGCCAGGCCTTGGGTCAGCACAGATATAGTTAGAAATCTTCTGGAAGGGCTGGACATTTTAAATCTGCAGGTCCAGATGCCCTCCACCCAAGGGTGTTGAGGGAGCTGGCAGGGGTCATCACGGGGCCCTTGGCACAGCTGTATGAGCATTCGTGGTCATCTGGCCAAGTGCCGGGGGATTGGAAACTAGCTAATGTGGTCCCCGTTTTTAAGAAAGGGAGGAAGGAGGACCGAAGTAACTATAGGCCTGTAAGCCTCAGTTCAGTCCTTGGGAAAATCTTGGAGAGACTCATTAAGGAGCACATCTGTGGGGGGCCAGCAGGGGAGATCATGCTCAGGGGCAACCAGCATGGGTTCATCAAAGGCAGGTCCTGCTTGACCAACCTGATTGCCTTTTATGACCAGGTAACTAAATCCTTGGAAGATGGTGTCGCCATGGACGTAGTCTTTCTAGACTTTAAGAAGGCCTTTGACACTGTCTCTCATCCCATTCTCATCAATAAATTAAGCGACTGTGGCATTGATGCCTACACAGTTGGATGGGTAAAAAACTGGCTGATGGAGTGCACCCAGAGAGTAGTGGTGGACAGGTCATACTCAACCTGGTGAGATGTGAGCAGTGGGGTCCCCCAGGGCTCAGTCCTCAGGCCCACACTGTTTAACATTTTCATCAGCTACTTGGACAAGGGGGTTGAAAGCACATTGTCCATTTTTGCTGATGACACTAAGATGTGGGGTGAGGTGGACACACTTGAAGGGAGAGAGACGCTGCAACTAGATTTAGACAGACTACAAAAGTGGGCTTATGAGAATAGGATGGGGTTCAATGTAGACAAATGCAGGGTGCTGCACCTTGGGAGAAGGAATCCACAGCATACATACAGGCTGGGGAGTTCCCTCCTTGAAAACACAGAGGCGAAATGGGATCTTGGAGTCATTATTGACTCCAAGATGAGCATGAGCCACCAATGCCAGACTGCAGCCAGCAAGGCCAGCCATACCTTGTCATGAATCCAAAGATGCATCTCAAGCTGGTTCAGAGAGGTGATCCTCCCTCTCTAGGTGACATTGGTCAGGCTGCAGTTGGAGTACTGTATCCAGTACTGGGCGCTGCACTTTAAAAAGGATGTGTCCAGCCTGGAGAGAGTTCAGAGGAGGGCCACCCGTTTGGTGAGAAGGCAGCAGGACAGGCCCTGTGAGGAGAGACTGAGGGACCTGAACCTGTTCAGCCTCGGCAAGAGGAGGCTGAGGGAGGACCTGGTGGCTGTCTACAGACTCATCAGGGGAGATCATCAGCAAGTAGGAAGAGCCCTATTCCTCCCAGCACCACCTGGGGTGACAAGGAACAATGGTAATAAGCTGATGGAGAAGAGGTTTAGGTTACAGATCAGGAGGCAATATTTTACAGTTAGGGTGGCCAGAATCTGGAACCAACTTCCCAGCGAAGTGGTCCTTGCCCCTACCTTGGGTAAATTCAAAAAGAGGTTAGATGATCACCTGTCTGGGGTCTTGTGAACCCAGCATTCATTCCTGCCTGTGGCAGGGGTTCAGGCTAGATGATCTGTTCAGGTCCCTCCTGACCTGAGCTACTATGGAGACCCCTTTGAACTGTAAGTGTGGATATTCACATATGTTTGGTTGCTGATAGTCATCTTTCATAGACCCTTAGACCAGTGCTTCCCACATTTTTCCTCAGCAAGACCCCATTTATGACCCCATTTCCTTAGTATGGCCCCTCACTCCCAACCTACAGCTCCCCACCCCAGCAATCCCATCCACTGATGTTGTGACCCCATTCGGGGTCACAACCCACAGTTTGAGAACCACTCCCTTACATATAGTCTGTGGGCCCCCAGGGGTCTGCAGACCATAGGTTGAAAGCCACTACTCTAGACTGACCACTTACATCCTGGTCTACCCTAACAGAATGGGCTGCTTTTCTTAGGAATTGAAGAAACAGGCAGACTGATTAGTCCTCAGCTTGCTCTAATTACTCATGTGGGTCTGACTCCAGGCTGCTTCACTATCTCCAGATGTTCCCAATGGCCAGCACAGGTGCAATGGTCTAGATACAAGCAGTTACCTTCCCAGTATTCTTTGGCTCCTTAACCACTCCATAGATACCTCTCTCTGTAGCTATCTTCTAGCTCCTCTCTGAACCCTAATCTCCATATCCTGCTTGTTTTATTGTCTAACTCCTGCTTGAATCCCTGCCTAGCCACTGGTGCAGTGATTCTTAACTAGGGTGTCACAAGAAACTGCTTTCTTCATCTTACTCAAATCCAAGATGATGATTCCCCCCCCCCTTCAACATGGAAAAGTGGGGTGGGAAGCCCCTCATCTTGGTTTCAAGTACAAGGTGGAGGGGAGCCAGGTGGCTGCTGTGGCTCTGAATCCAGCCCCAAGCCTAGGTTGGGGCCAGAGTCAGAGCTACAGCAGCTGTCTGCACCCTCCCTCCTCCTGCCCCGGCAGCCTCTGCCTGCAGGAGGCAGGCTGCAGGTGGTAGAGCAGGGGTGGGCAAAATGTGGCCTGGGGCCAGATGCGGCCCACCAGGCCATCCTACTCGGACCATGGGGCCCCTAAAAAATAAAGAAAATTAATATTAGTCTGAACTGGGCTGCCTGTCATGCAGCCCTCGATGGCTCGCCGAAACTCAGTAAGTAGCCCTCTGCCCAAAATAATTGCCCACCTCTGTGATAGAGGCTGCAGGGAGTGGGTGAGGGAGCAGATGGCCAGGGTGCATGCAGCCTCCGTGTGTGGTTGATTCTGTCCAGCACCTGAAGGACCTTGAATGAGTTTCTTGTTTCTATGAACATGGCTTGCAGTGGTAACTCTCACGTGGCACTAGGGCTGTGCGAGGCTTCAGACAGAGCTGTGGATCTGGAGAAGCTTTGGATGCTTCAGGGTCCAAAGCAGCACGTCGCGGTTGAAGCGCTGGCCTCATTAGGCTTCGGAGCCTAACCACACCTGACCACGCCTCGGAAATCCAGCCATAGGGTATAATGGGGAAACAATAAAATATATATAACTTTGTTGTTTTTTGTCCAATTTGGATGTAATTTTCAGTGGTGGTAGACTCTGTAGAGAGCATGAAGCCTGCCAAGCCTCAAGAAGATCAGTGCAGGGGCTTGTGGGGAACTGCATCCCAAATTCTTGAAAGCAAAACTCCTGTCATATCTAGGAGTTACAATGTAGTGGGGTAAAAACTGCAGGGGTTGTAGCTTTTGCTGAAGCCACGAAGCCTGCCAAGCT
Source organism: Crocodylus siamensis (assembly GCF_052110815.1). Classification (NCBI taxonomy): domain Eukaryota; kingdom Metazoa; phylum Chordata; order Crocodylia; family Crocodylidae; genus Crocodylus; species Crocodylus siamensis. The sequence goes on along the minus strand of NC_143404.1, from coordinate 39,594,476 downwards.
TCAAGAAGATCGGTGCAGAGGTTTGGGGGGAACTGCCCCTCAAGCTGTGGACAGACACACTACTTGTTTGTGACAAGCAAAACTCATGCCATGGGTGACATTGCGTGTGTTAAGGCACAGCAGGGTGACAGCTGCAGGGATGGTGGCCCCTGCTGCAGCCACGATGCCTGCCAGCTGTTGAGAAGATCACTTCAGGGGGGTTCTGGGGCCCTGCACCCCTAGCTGCTAACAGGCAAAACTCGTGACATGGGTGCTTGTGGGACTGACTGTCTCTGTCTTGGGGCATGGGAGACACTACTGCAGGCCTGGCTGCTAAGTTACTGTGTTACCACCTACCAATCAATTATGATTCACTGAGGGATCAGCTCAATACACAGGACCTAGCTAATGTAGCCAGTTAATTGCCGTCAATTAGCACCTACAAAACCAAACTAAGGAGAGGAAAGAATCAATACAGACAATCAACTGCCCCAAGACAGACACAGTCAGTCGCACAAGCACCCATGGCACGAGTTTTGCCTGTCAGCAGCTAGGGGTGCAGGGCCCCAGAACCCCCCTGCACCAATCTCCTCGACAGCTGGCAGGCTTCGTGGTCGCAGGAGGGGCCACCATCCCTGCAGCTGTCACCCTGCTGCGCCTTAACACGCACAGCGTCTCCCATGTCATGAGCTTTGCTTGTCTGCAGCTTGAGGTGCAGTTCCCCCCAAACCCCTTCACTCATCGTCTTGAAACTTGGCAGGCTGTATGGCCTTAGTAAGAGCTACCACCCCTGCAGTTTTGACCCCCCTGTGGTGTAATGCATAGACATGGCAGGAGTTTTGCCTTCAAGAATTTGGAGTACAGTTCCTCCAAAACCCCTGCACTGATCTTGAAACTTGGCAGGTTTCATGCTCTCAGCAGAGGCTACCATTTCATCCAAATCAGACAAAAAACAACGTTATAGATATTTCATTGATTCCCCCATAATACCCTATGGCCAGATGTCCGAGGCAGCTCCAAAGCTTTGGACTTGCTTTGGCCGGATCAAGGTGGAAATCCAGTCCGGAGCTCTGGATTGGATCACAGCCATCCGAAGCGGCCAGATCTGAAGCCGGATCGGATCACTGCCAACTCACACAGGTTTACTGACCACCTGCCTTTTGGGCCACACAGTGCAGGTCTACACGAGATGCAAACTGCTCAGTAGCCTCATACTGTTGCACAGTAGTGTGTCATGCCAAAAACCATGCTGATATGCTACTGTGCAGCAATATGAGGGTACTGTGCAGTTAATGTCACTAAAAAGCCATGCACTGATGCTGCTGCATATTCAGTACTTATTTATGCAGTAACTACAGTGCATTAATAAACGTGTAGACATACCCATAGTTGGCAAGCTGTCTGCAAGGCCCCGCCCCTTCTGACTGGCCTCAGACATAGTGTTTAGTTCTTTCTTTCCCTCAACTGAAATTCTCTGTGAGTGTAGACAGACATAACACTTAGACCACTTAAAATGTGGTTTAAACTGCAAGTGTCCAGACATACAAGACAGTTTATAATAGTTTAAATATCCTGAACTATTTCAAAAGTATCCCTGGATAATCAAATATTATTTTGAACTGGTTCTCAGTGAACCAGTTCAGTGTTATGTATAGATGCCAAGCTTTCTGTGATTAGTGTCTGTTTGTTCTTTCAAGCATCCCACAGTGCACTGCTTCTTAGCAACCTCCCACCCCTCCCCCACATAACAACTTGTTCTGGTTTGCAGCCAGAACTGTACTGCCTCAATCTCTATTGCCTGCAGTGTCCCTCACTGGGGGCTCTCTGCCACTTCTAAAGAGATATTCAACTTCCACTGATGGCAGCTAACCAGGGTTCTGCACACTGAAAATTATTTGGAGTGGGAGGTTATCAAGTTGCAGGGCAGAGGGGACAGGGTTCTGCTTGGACCCCAACTACAAAAAGACGCCACTGCCACCAGTGGAAGGAGTTTATTTAAGTAATATGCAGTAATACATCTTGGTCACAATGTTAATGAGAAAGGGGGACACATCTACATAAGATGTTTACTGCACGGTAGACTAGCTGCACAGTAAACATCTCGGCATCTACACATGCACCCCTATTAGGCTGGAGTAAACCAATTAACTCAGTGCTCAGCTAAATCCAAGCTGTTGCAAAACTTCGTCTCATGTGTGGATGATCTGTATCTGACACAAGAGGTCTACGGGCCAATGAGGGGTAAAGCGCTGCTCAACCTGGTACTGGCAACTGGGGACGACCTAATCAGTGACCTAATGATCGAAGGGAAGCTGGGTGACAGAGACAATGAGCTGATCACCTTCACCATCTGCTGTAAAGCTGGCAAGTCAGTCAGTAATACAGAAGTCCTTGACTTCAGGAAAGCCAACTTTGACAAGCTCAGGAGGCTTGTTGGTGAAGCCCTAAGGGACCATGACCCCAAGAGGAGGGGAGTTCAGGAAGAGTGGTTGCTCCTCAAGGGAGCGATCTTCGATGCACAAACTAATTCTATTCCATCTCAGAGGAAAGGCAGCAAAAGGGCACAGCAGCCCCCTTGGCTCTCCAGGGAACTAGCAGACCTCCTGCAGCTAAAAAGCAAGGCCTACAAAGGATGGAGGATGGGATCCACCTCCAAGGAGGAATATTCCACACTGATCTGGAACTGCAGGGAGCGAACCAGGAAAGCCAAGGCTGCAACAGAACTCCAACTAGCTACAAGTATCAAGGGCAATCAAAAGTTCTTTTTCAGATATGTGGGGAGCCAGAGGAAAAGCAAGGGCAACATTGGACCCCTGCTAAACCAGATGGGACAACTGGCACCCAGGAAAAAGAAAAATTAAATGGGTACTTTGTGTTGATCTTTCATCAGTCCCACAGGATGCCCCTGCCCACTACGGGACAGGGAGACCTAAGTGAGGGAGATCCCCTGCCCTCTATTAATGCTGACCTCGTGAAGTAACACCTTGAGAGGCTGGACACCTTCAAGTCAGCTGGCCCTGACAATCTACACCCCAGGCACAAGGAGCCTGCCCCTGGCATGGGCATTATAGCCCAGCCCCTGGCATGGATCTTTGAGAACTCCTGGCACTCTGGTGAAGTGCCCAAAGATTGGAAGAAGGCCAATGTCGTGCCTATCTTCAAGAAAGGGAGGAAAGTGGATCCGGCTAACTACAGGCCCATCAGCCTGACCTCCATCCCAGGGAAGGTCTTGGAAAAGTTTATTAAAGAGGCCATTCTTAACACACTGGCTGACAGCAACATCCTGAGGGATAGCCAGCACGGGTTTGTTGCAGGTAGGTCTTGCTTGACAAATCTTATTTCCTTTTATGACCAGGTGACCTATCACCTGAACAAGGGAGAATAGATTGATGTCATATATCTTGACTTTAAAAAAGCCTTTGATATGGTATCCCATGATCACCTCTTGGCAAAACTGGCCAACTGTGGCCTTGGCTTCACCACGATCCACTGGCTGGGGAATTGGCTCTGTGGTTGGACCCAGAGGGTGGTGGTTGACAGAAATGAATCATCATGGTGCCCTGTGACCAGTGGGGTCTCCCCAAGGCTCTGTCCTTGGACCTATATTGTTCAACACGTTCGTTAATTATGTGGACATTTGAGTCAGAAGCAGACTGACCTAGTTTGCTGATGATACCAAACTCTGGGGTAAAGCATCCACACCTGAGGACAGGAGGGTGATCCAGGCTGACCTGGACAGGCTCTGGAAATGGGTGGATGAGAACCTGATGGTATTTAACACCAAAAAAATGCAAGGGTCTGCACCTTGGGAGGAAAAACTTGCAGCACCCTTATAGGCTCAGCAGTGCTACGCTGGTTAGCACTACAGATTAAAGGGACTTTGGGGTCATGATTGATCACAAGATGAATATGAGCCTTCAGTGTGATGCTGCAGCTAGTAAAGTGAGCAAAACGCTGACTTGCATCCGTAGATGCTTCCCAAGTAGATCCCGAGACGTCATTCTCCCGCTGTACTTGGCCTTGGTGAGGCCATAGCTGGAGTACTGCATCCAGTTTTGGGTTCCTCAGTTCAAACAGGATGTGGAGAAGCTTGAGAGAGTCCAGAGAAGAGCCCTTTGCATGATCAGAGGTCAGGAAAACAGACCTTACAATAAGAGGCTGAGCGCTACGGGACTCCTTAGCCTGGAAAAGCGCAGGCTCAGGGGTGATCTGATGGCCACTTATAAGTTTATCAGGGGTGTTCACCAGGATCTAGGGGAACAATTGTTCACCAGAGCGCCCAAAGAGATGACAAGGTTGAATGGTTATAAACTCCTGGAAGACCATTTCAGGCTGGACAGAAGGAAGAACGTCTTTACTGTCTGAGTCCCTAAGGTCTGGAACAGCCTGCGATCGGTGGTGGTTCAAGCACCTACACTGAACACCTTCAAGAGTAAATTGGATGCTTCCCTTGCTGGGATCCTATGACCCCAGCTGACTTCCTCCCCTTGGGCAGGGGGCTGGACTCGATGATCTTCCGAGGTCCCTTCCAGCCCTAATGTCTATGAAATGTACGAACTCTGCAACAGGATATACAGATATTATCCTGCTGTGGAGTGAAAAAAATTACTCTGCAGCAGCATACGTGTAGACACTGCCCTGGTTGGTTGGGGCATGATGGTGCTTCAGTGCAGGGGCTGCCTGCTGGCTAGCCCCATGTGGAAATACCCTTGTGCCCCAGCCAGTCCATCTGCAGCACACTGAGCCAGGGTGAGCAGCCCTGGGCTGGCATGCTGACCCCTCCAGTCCTTCTGCCAGGCAGGGCCGCTCCAACCCTGCTCAATGTGCTGCAGTCCTGGGCACACAATCAAATGGCAAACAGCAAGCCCAGAGCAATAAATTCCATTTGCATGTGTAGACAGGCCTGGGAAGCAGAAAATTGCTATTGGGCTAGGTATTCACTACCACCATCTAGTAGCACTTCAATGGCACTGCAATACTTAAAGGTGACCCTGTACCTCTAACTTGCCCTTCACAGTTTACATGCAGGCATCTTTGATCCAGGACAACTGTGAACTGGTTTCCAGTCAGTGACATCCTTGGAATGGTCAAATGTTATGTCTGTCCACTTCCTATATATGCATATGTATGTGCATGCACTTGTAAGGCAACTTTTCAGTAAACTGGGATAGAGATGAGCAAAAATTTGAGCTAAATATTTTATTTGGTTAAAAATGCATACTTGGGTTTACCAAAACTATTTGCAAACTCATGTCAATTTTTTTGTTTCAACCAAAAAAAAATTACTTAAAAATCAGAAAAGATTTGAAAATTTGGGTTTTCATTTTAATTAATGTTTGGTTTTAAAGTTCAATTAATTAAATTAATTGTAAAAATAGAGCCCTGAAAATGGAACATTTCATTCAATCCAAAGCAACTTTTTTTTCTTTTTTCTCTTTCTTCCTTCTTTCTCCCATACTACAGGCAGAGAAACAAAAACAATTATTTGGGACTGTTTTGCAGAGTTCTGTGCATTCATGGAATGGAATATGGTGCCCATTTGAGTCAGACCAAGTAAAATTATTTTGAAATCCCAGAAGGGTAAAGTGTCAGAGGAAAAGGAATGGGATGGACTGAAGCTGTGAATACTGCTCATGGCTTGGTTGTGGACTGATTATGCCTTTTGCAAACTGGTTTGTAACCTGGATTCTTTGGGTTGATCTGGTGTTTTAAAAGTGACTTGGGTGATCTTAGTGATAGTGACACCTAACTGGAAGTTTGTTTGACATGGGATTATTTGTTCATTTCTCTGTGTGCATTATAATGCACAATATTTCACAATTTTACAATTATTTTGTACATTACGTAGGTCTTGTATGTGATTTCATTCTGACCCAAAATTCCACCCTGCCTTGAAAACATCCTGGAAGAAATAAGCATTTCTTCTTGCATTTTTTGATTTGTTATTTTTCTGATTGGCTATATTCATTTGCACAAGGGGTAACGGGGCTCAAAGTTTAAATGAATGATATTCTGCCCAGGGAGTGATATCTGTGAATACAAAATTGGGGAATACGAGTCTCAAAACCATAAAATCACACAATATTAGGGCTGGCAGGGACTTAATGAGGTCATCTAGTCCAGTCTCCTGCTCAAGGCAAAATCATCTCTGACTAAATCATCCCAGTCAAGCATCTAATCCTCCTTGAAAATTTACAGTGATGGAGATTCCATAACCTCCCTTCATAGTCTGTTCCAATACCACCTTCATAGTGAGAAAGTTCTTCTTAATTTCCAATTTAAAAACCTCTGCTGCAGTTTGAGGGCACTGTTGGTAGTCCTGTCCTCTGTGGGCCATTAGAAAGAGGTCTATTTCCATCCTCTTTGCAATAGCCCTTCAGGTATTTGAAGACTGTTATCGAATTCTTCCTCAGTTGTCTGCTCTCCAGCCTAAATAACACAAGTATTCAAGTTCAAGATGACACCAAGCTAACAGCAACTTGAGAAATGGGCCCCAATTCTTGCTGGGGGAGAATTTCAGCCTCTAGGAAGCATGTGACTTAATAATCCAAGTTTTTTTAGTCTTTGCTAATGAACACTGTTTCCCCAGCTTCTAATAATTTTTGTCACTCTCCACTGAATACTTTATAATCTGTTCACATCTTGCTTGAAGTGTGGGACCCAAAACTGGACATAGTACTCCAGACTACCTCAGCAGTGCCAGATAAAACAAAAGGATCACTTTCCTTGATTTGCAAGTGATACTTTTGTTAATATAACCCAGTATAGTGTTGCTTCTTTTTTCAATAAGATCACATTGTTGGCTTATTCAGCTTGTGATCCACTATAACACCTAGGTCCTTTTCTGAAGTACTGAAGCTTAGCCAATCTTTACCCAGTTGATATTTGTACATGCAATTTTTGCATCCTCCGTGCAGGTCATTGCACTTGTCTTTGCTAAATTCCATCTGAGTGATGATGGACCATTTCTTTGGTCTGAGGTCACTTTGAATTCTAATCCTACCCTCCAGAGTGTCCGCAAGCACCCAACTTGATGTTATCTCCATATTTGCTAAATCTGCCCTCATTCCCATCATCCAAATTATTAATGGAGATGTTAAACAATATGGGGGCTCAGGACGCATACCTAAGGAATCCCATTTGATACCACATCCCAACTAGACATTGAGCCATTGATGACTCATTGGGTACATCGACATGAGACATTTACTGCAGAGGTGCCTAATTAACTCTGCAGTGAAGTCTCAAGATCTACATGTGTGGCCCTGTTAGGCCATAGGAAACTAATGAATTCCACTGAAGATTAGTATTTGTAAATACAAGTAGTATCCTGTGGCAGTGTTTTTTAGTGTGCAGCAATGCATGTGTAGATGCTGACGGGGCTGGCTGGAGCATGAGAGTACTTCAGTATGGGGCTGCCTGCTGACGAGCCCCATACTGGAGCACATTGAGCCAAGCCAAAGCAGCCCCAAACTGGCAGGCTGACCCCCTGGATCCCCTGCCAGCTGGGACTGCTCCAACCAAACTCAATGTGCTGCGGTCCCAGATGCACGTGAAGACACAGCACGCAGGAGCAACAAACTCTAGCATGATACGTGCCAGAATTTATTGTTCTGTGCTAATACCATGTGTAGATGCACCCCACCAATCATGTACCTGCCTTACAGTAGTTTAATTTAGTCTGTGTTTCTTTAGCTTGTTAACAAGAATAATGTGGAAGTCCAGTGTCAAAAGTCTTACGAAAGTCAAGTCTTGATGCATCTATGCTGGTGGTTTCTGATTACCAGAGATCCGGGCTTTCCATTCACCATGGAAAAACATGGTAAAACCCTGATTTTCTCATTTTAAAGAGAAAAACCCATATTTTCTCCTTTAAAGGAGAAAAACACAGGAAAGGATGGGTTTCCCTTTGCAGACTAGCAGAGTTCCAGTCTGCAAGGGGCTGGGGGGATTGGGAAGAGGGCAGTCAGGCAGAGGGTGCCATACGCACATGCACACTTACACATGCACATGGCAGCCAGGCAGCCTGGAGAGCAGCATCATACAGGTAAGTCTGGAGGGGGAGGGGGGAAGGATTAAGGCCCCCCAAGTGAGGGAAGGAAGTGGGCAAGGCTGTGGCTGGGGCTGCTGCCCAGCTGGGGCAGTGTGTGGGGCTTGGGGCCTGCAGCTGGAATGCGTGGCTGCAGGGCCCAAGCAGGGAGTTGGATGGAGCCAAAGGCGGCTTGTCAGGGGACAGTGGGAGGTGGGGGGAGCACTCTCTCCACTGCTACACACACTCCTGGGGGGGCATGGGGGCATATGCCCCACAGATATGGGCATGGGTCAGGGACAGGCTGCCCACTGCAGGCTCAGGCCTCTCCACCCTGTTGTTCTCTTTCCAGGACCTCTGCAGCCCAGAAGGCAGGACCTAGCACAGCAAGGAAGAGCAAGGCATGGAAGCTCGGGGCTGTCACCACGAGCCCTGTGTTGCCATGGTGAGGCACCTCCTGCCTGCCCAACAGCAACAGTGGGGTGGGGGGCACAGAGTTGTGGCCCTCCCTGCTGCTGGGCAGGCAGGGGGCACCTCGCCATAGCGGTGTGGGGCTCGCAGTGGCACCATCAAGCTTCCCTATCCAGTCCAGCTCTGGCCTGCCATGCCAGGTCTTACCTACTGGGCCACAGAGGCCATGGGGACAGGGAAGCAGGCTAGGAAGCCCCGAGCATGCAGTGGGCAGCCTGCATCACTCCCCCTCCTCCACCATGGGCTCTGGTCCAGTCATGCTGCCCACTGGGGAGGGGGAGTTGGACTCTGCACTTTGCTCTGCCACAGCAACTACTGCCTCCCACGGGCAGCAGCCAGGACTCAGGAACTGCTGCAAGGGGCAGGGGGCTGCAGAACCAGGTCCCTGGTCTTGTAGCCTGGGCAGCTGGGGTCTTCCTCTGGCAGGGCTGGGGAGGCAGGGAGCTGTGGGTGGGGAGTCAGGGGCACCAGCAGGGCTGGGAGGCAGGGAGCTGTGGGCTGGGAGCCAGAAGAGAGGGGCACCAGGGTAGGGAGTGAGGGGCAATGGCATGGGCAGGGTACTGGCATATCAGGGCTTATCTGCACCACAAAGCAGTGTAGGGCAGGGACAGCTGCAATTGGACCCACCTCCTCCTGGGGGAAGGGGGTAGGAGGAGCTCTGATTTTCGGTGATAAAAAAACCAAAATCAAATGCCAATACTGATAGGCATTTAGAATTTATTATAGTGATTGAGGCACTGGTAGGCTTCCAAACTGCTTTAAAATTGTAAATATATCAATAAAACATTGTATTCAACTATTGTATTCACTATATATAGTGGTGTTTCATTTTAATCACAGAAAAATGTGGATTTGGGGAGTTTTGATCAGACAATTTGTGATTTTTAAATAGAGAACATCAGGTTCCCTGCTAATCACCTTGTACTCCTCAAGGTGCTTTGAAACAGAATCCTTGATGATCTGCTCCATAATCTTTCCAGATATTGAGGTCAGACAGATTTGGTCTGTACTTCCCCAGATCCTCCTTCTTCCCTTTGTTAAAGAGGGAAGCTGTATTTGCCCCTTTTCCAGTCATTCAGAATCTTAGATGAACAGCACAAATTCACAAAGATTACTTCAGCTAAATCCTTCAGTTCTCTAAGATGCATCCTTTCTGGCCTTGCCACCTTAAAAGCATATAGCTTTTCTAAATAATCCTTAATTTGTTCTTCCTCTACTTTAGGCTTGCTTGTCTCCTCCCCACCTTTGCTGGCAACTGCACTCATGATCTGGTAGCCGACTTTATTTGTGAAAACTGAAGTAAGGCAATAAAACTTCAGCTTTGTCCACATCACCTGTAACTACTGTCTTCTGCATTAAGTGGAAGACCATTTTCTTTGTCTTCCTTTTACTTTTGACATGCTTGTAGAATCCTTTTATTGTGTTATATGTCCCTTACCAATTGCATCTCTAATTGTAACTTGGCATTCCTGATGTTTTTTTCTTATGTGACCATGCAATATCCTTATATTCTTTCCTAATAATATGACCAAGTTTTTAAAGTTTTATTGGATTCACTTTTGAGTTTCAACTCATTGAAAAGATGGCTGTTTAACCAGGCTGGTGTCCTGTTGCATTTTCCTGTTGCTGGTCTCCTGTTGCATGCTTCTGTTACATCATGGTAGCCTACTTCTATGCCCTTAAGATGACCTCAAAAGTATAGTCGGTTCTCTGGGACTGCATTTCCTTTAAGACTTTCCTCCCAGGGGATCCTGCCTACCATTTCCATGAGTTTGTTAAAGTCTGATTTTCTGAAGTCCATTGCCTTTATTCCACTGCTCTCCTTCCTTCCTTTATTATAATGAACTTTTGTTATTTTGTTGTCAGTGGGTGCGTCTACATGAGCCAATGTACAGTAGCTGAAAAATACTGTGCAGTAGTGTGTCACAGTACTGACAGTGCTAATAAACTACTTGGCAATATTAGGTTACTGCACAGTAGTATCACCTAAAAGACATTTGCTGGTGCTACTGCACAGTAACTCCTGTTACTGCATAGTTATTTAGTACTTGCTAATATAGGCTGCTTGTGCATGTGACGGGGGTCTTTACACAAACACATACTGGGCCCCAGGCCCCACACACTGGGCTCCAAGCCTACACACACTCTTGGGGCCCCACCCCCACACCTTGGGGCTCCACCCCATTCTGGGCTACAAGCCCACATATATAGGGTCTCCAAACCTGTCTCTGGGATTAAGGTCACCCCTGGCAGTATCATTAGTGCCCACATGGATAAGCAGCACAGGGTAGTAGCTAAAGGGGGAGATGTCTCCTCAGTCTTCCCATAACATCTTAGATGAAGGCTCCTGGCATGCAGCAAACCTCTAGAGCCAACATCTCAGGCTGTTAGATGGATGCTTCCATCCCTAGTAAGTGGACATCAACAATCTCCATCATGCATCACTTCCTCTTGGTGTCAGTGGTCTCAATCCTCCCATCTCTTGGGGTACATGGCATAGCCATTTCTGCAACTGGAGTATAATCCTTCTCCAATGCCAGGGTTTTATACTTATTCTTCAGCTAGACAGTTGTATGTTAAGAAGAGTGCTTTCTGCTGCCCGAGGTAATAAGCTGACACGCTGTGGCTGCAGCAACCCTCACCTCTCATGGGTGAATCCAGGGCTCAGGTGCTGCTGAGGGAGTCAGGGGGCTGAGGGCCTGGCCCTGGTCCTGTAATTCTGACAGCTGGGGGCCCCTTCAGCCATGGGGTGAAGACCACATAACACACTGAGAGCTTCAAGTGTGGCCCACTATAGCAAATAGGTTGAGAACCACTGATCTAGTTGGATCTTCTCTAAAATATGACCCTTAACAGTCCTCCTAGTTACCATTGTCCTGATTTCAATACTTTATGTTCACAGAAAATCTTTCAGGAATATTTCCAATGCTGGTCTGAACATACCAAGAGGTGAAGAATCCACTCCTTCCTTTGATACTTTCTTCCAATGCTTACTAACCCACCTGTTAAAAACTGTGCCTTTTCAGACTTTGTTTGGCTTCAGCTTCCAGTCATTCATTTTTGTTGTCTTTCTCTGCTGAACTAAAGAGACTTTTTAGTACCTATTTTCTCTCTCTCAAGACACTTGTGAACAGTAATCAAGTCATCTCTCAGCCTGTTTTTCATAAAATTAACACTGAGTTCCTTAAGTCTTTCATTAATGCATGTTCTTCAGCACTTGGAGTAAGTGCAGTGGGGTAAAGTGAGATGAACTGTGTAGTAAGGCATAGAATCACAGCAAGGCCGGATGGGGTAGTTTACTTCTAACCATTTCTAAAATGCCTCCCTTTATGGTGTAAGATGTATGCCTCCCTTTACAATGCAGCCAACTCAACCCTGTAATCTACTGCAGAAATGCCCCTGGGACACAGCTCCTCTGATAGTGACAGTGCAGTGTAATCACTGCATTGGTTGCCTACAGCACTGCTGCCCCTGGGAATTGCTTGCCTATCTTAATGAACTTTCATGGCACTGCTTCCTCATAGTAGTGGACTCCTGGGCACTACTCCTCTCCAGTACCATTCCATAGATGTTATAGATGTTACATAGACATTAGGGCTGGAAGGGACCTCGAAGATCAAGTCCAGCCTCCAGTTCCCTTCGGGTATCCAGTCACTAAGAGCATTATGCCTCAAGAATGGTTTTTCCTTACAACACCATTCTCTTTGCACACTACTTTCCTATACTGCAGCACAGCTGAGATGCAGCTTCCCTACAGTGTCAATTTTTTGGGTACAGATCCCCAACAGCAGTGCATTTATGGCAGTTTTCTTCTACACCATCACCCAAACCTCCTGTCCCCACAGCTACTGTGTGCATCTACACAGACACAAAACAGGAATAACAAATATATGGCCTGTGGGCAAGATTCAGCTTCTGGGGCTCAAGACTGATGCTGCCAGAACCTCTATGACAGCATTAATTCCAGCTGTTTGTGTGAGGCTCTGGAATCCAGGGAATTAATACTTCTTGCCTCCTCACCTCTACTTACCCAGGGCTGTAATCAGGGTACTTATTTGCCCCTGGCTGACATCAGCAGCAAAGGAAAGTAGTTGAGTGGCAACAGCATTAAAAGCCCTGAGGTGAGTGTCCAAAGCCCTGAGGTAAGTGGGGAAGTGAGAGATCTGGAGGAAGAGCAAGGAGGAGGGGCAGCAGGGAAGCTGCTCTTATACTTCCTGAGAAATCAAGGCAATCAACTAGTTACCTCAGGTGCCTGTACACAAATGCATGGAGCCTGGGAAACAAGCAGGAAGAACTGGAAGCCCTCGCACAGTCATGCAACTATGATGTGATTGGAATAACAGAGACTTGGTGGGATAACTTGCATGACTGGAGCACTGTCATGGATGGGTATAAACTGTTCAGGAAGGGCAGGCAGGAGAGAAGAGATGGAAGAGTTGCACTTTATGTAAAAGAGCCATATGATTGCTCAGAGCTCCAGTATGAAACTGGAGATAGGCCTGTTGAGAGTCTCTGGGTTACGGTCAGAGGGGAGAGCAACAAGGGTGATGTCTTGGTGGGGGTCTACTATAGACCACCAAACCTGGAAGCAGTGGATGAGGCTGTCTTCAGACAGCTAGCAGAAGTTTCCTGGTCACTTCATGGTGATTGAACTCCCCTGGTTCTCATAGGGGACTTCAATCACTATGACATTTTCTGGGAGGGCAATACAGCAGTGTACGGGCAATCCAAGAAGTTTTTGGAGAGAATTGTGGACAACTTCCTGGTGCAAGTGCTGTAGCAGCTAACTAGAGCCCATGCTCTTCTTGACCTGCTGCTCATGAACAGGGAAGAATTGGTGGGGAACGGACTAGTAGATGATAACTTGGGCAGCAGTGACCATGAGATGATACAGTACAGGATCCTGAGGGAAGGAAGGATAGAGAACAGCAGAATAAGGACCCTGGACTTCAGAAAAGCAGATTTTGGCTTATTCAGGGAATTCATGAGCAGGATCCCCTGGGAAACCAGGCTGAGTGGGAGAGGAGTCCAGGAGAGCTGGCTGTATTTCAAAGAAGCCTTACTGAGAGTGCAGGAAGATTAGAAAGTGTAGCAGAAGACCAGCTTGACTTAGCAGGGAAATCTTTAGTAAAATAAATCACAAAAAGGAAGTTTGTAAGTGAAAAATTAGACAAATAATGAGGGAAGAATATAAGAGCATTGCTCGGGCATGCAGGGATGAAGTCAGGAAGGTCAAAACACAACTGGAGTTGCAGCTGGCAAGGGATGTGAAGGATAACAAGAAAGGTTAAGTATGTCAGTAGCAAGAGGAGGATCAGAGAAAGTGTAGGTCCCTTAGGAATGGGGGAGGCAACATTGTGACGGAGGATGCAGAAAAGGCTGAAGTGCTCAATGCCATTTTTGCCTCAGTCTTCACAGGCAAGGTCAGCTCCCAGATTGCCATACCAGGCAGCACAGTTTGGGGAGGAGGTGAGCAGCCTTCAGTGGTGAAAGAACAGGTTAGGGACTATTTAGAAAAGCTAGACACGTACAAATCCATGGGTCTGGATGGGATGCACCTGATGATGCTGAGGGAGTTGGCTGATGTGATTGCAGAGCCACCGGCCATCATCTTTGAAACCTCATGGCAATCAGGAGAGGTCCCAGATGATTGGAAAAGGGCAAACATATTTAAGAAAGGGAAAAAGGAGGATCTAGAAAACTACAGACCAGTTAGCCGCACCTCAGTTCCTGAAACAGTCATGGAGCAGGTCTTCAAGGAATCCATTTTTAAGCACTCGGAGGAGAAAAAGGTGATTAGAAAGAGTCACCATGGATTCACAAGTCATGCCTGACCAACCTGATTGCCTTCTCTGATAAGGTGACTAGGTCTGTGGATGCAGGGAGACCAGTGGATGTCATGTCCTTAGCAAGGGTTTTGATATGGTCTCCCACAGCACTCTCATAGGCAAGCTAAGGAAATATGGGCTGAATGAAAACTGGCTGGAGGATCGGGCTCAGAGGGAAATCAATGGCTTGATGTCTAGTTGGCAGCCAGTATCAAGTGGAGAGCCCCAGGGTTCAGTCCTGGGGCCAGTTTTGTTCAATGTCTTCATCAATGACCTGGAAGATGGCATAAAGTGCATCCTCGGTAACTCTGAAGATGACACCAAGCTGGGGGGGCAGTAGATATGCTGGAGGGTAGGGCTAGAATTTAGAGTGACCTAGACAAACTGGAGGATTGGGGAAAAAGAATCTTGTCAGGTTCAACAAAGACAAATGCAAAGTCCTGCACGTAGGACAGAAGAATCCCATGCACCAGTACCCGCTGGGGACTGACTGGCTGGGCAGCAGCTCTACAGAAAAGGACCTGGGAGTTAGAGCGGACAAGAAGCTGAATATAAGCCAGCAGTGTGCCCTTGCTGCCAAGAAGACTAACAGCACACTGGGCTGCATTGGTAGGTGTACTGCCAGTAGGTCAAGGGAAGTGATTATTCCCTTCTATTCAACACTGGTGAGGCCACATCTGGAGTACTGTGTTCAGTTTTGGCCTCCCCAGTACAAAAAGGATGTGGACAAATTGGAGAGAGTCCAGCAAAGGGTAACAAAAATGATGAGGGGGATGGGGCACATGACTTATGAGGAAAGACTGAGGGAACTGGGCTTATTTAGTTTAGAGAAGAGGAGACTGAGAGGGGATTTAATAGCAGCCTTCAACTATCTGAAGTTGCAGCAAGGGAAGTTTAGGTTAGATATTAGGAAGAATTTTCTCACTAGGAGGGTAATAAAATACTGGAACAGGTTACCCAGATTGCTGGTGGAAGCTCAATCATCAGAAGTTTTTAAAACCAGGCTAGTCAAAGCTTTGGCTGGGATGATCTAGTTGGGGATGGTCCTGTTTTGAGCAGGTTGTTGGATTAGATGACCTCCTGAGATCCTGTCCAACCCTAACTTTCTGTGATTCTATGATTAACTCCCTGGGATCCAGAGCTATGCCAAAATAGTGGCTCTGGCAGCCATGGGAATTAATGTCACCACTCACAGGCTGTTCTGCCCATGGAAAATCACATTGTCCAGTTCTAATCCATGACAAACCCAACAGTCCAGATGCAGGCCCAGTGAGTTTGATATTCCTGGGCTAAAGGACTCTCCCTTGGGTTTCCAGTAAGAGGCTGATGACTGATGTGCCTTTCTAACAGCAAATCGATCCACCTGGAAGGCATATTCAGCATGGTTTACCAAGAGCTCAGAAGCCCCCTCTCAACACTTTCCATGCTGAGTCTTTTTTGAAAATTTCCTTTTTGTGATTCCCAGACCCTCATTTTGAACCGTCCAGAAATCAGCCTGTTCACCTGACCCACAGCCTCATTTAGAAGGCAAACCTGGGCCACATATTGCCAGGAGGAATAAAAAAGTTACTAGCCAAGGAAGGAGAAGCCTCAAGGCTGTCTTCCTTCAGTTTACCATCCCAGCTCCTATGAACTGCAGATAGATAGAGGTCAGACAGCTCTGTATGCAGAACAGCATAGCAGAGTACTAATTTCACTCTCCAGTTCTTGGGACAAGCTTCTAAACAGGGATCTAATTTTACAGGATGAAGCAAAGTGCTACAGCAGGTACATAAATAAAGAAATCTAGAGGTTGAAAGCACAATGACACAAAATGCTCCCCAGGGTCTATATCAGTCACTAGAGCACCCAAAGAGAACTTTCAGGACCCTAACACAAACATTTCAACAACTCTTAAAAGACATGGCTCTACTGTTAAAGGCCCAGACAAGTGGCTTCAAAAATATCACTATAACACCCAACCAGATGGCTACTGGGCCCAATAATATCACTACAGCATCCAGACAGATGGTTTTCTGAACTCAGTACCATCAGTACATTATCCAGACAGATGGCTTTCCAAACTTAACACTGTCACTACAACACCCAAACATATGGCTTCTGGGACCTAACACCATCAGTTCAACACCAGACAAACAGATCTGGAAACCAAAACTTATGCTGATGTCTATGAAGATGGTTCTGGGGACTCAGTGCCATACCTTCAACTATATGGGCACCTAGGAGGCAATACCAGATTTTATAACATCTACAAAGGACACTGACTCTGACAATGCAGACAGATTTCTATCTGGCTTCACACCTGCAGCAAAACACACATAAAAACAACTCCCTAGAATAAACAATAAGACTTACAATACCAGGGCTAGGGACATAAACTGGTTTAAGTGATCAGAAAATGGTTTAAACCTGTAACAGTACAGACATTCATTGCACATAAACCAGCTTCAAAATGGCTGAAACTGGTTTGAGATAAATCTGGTTGAATGTAGTATCAGACTTAACTGATTTGGCTCAAACTGGTTTATGCAATGTCTATCCCAGACCCCTTCCTGGTTTAACTTAGAGTCCCACAGCATCCCTGGGTTCTCTTGCTCCATCCCAGTAGGGCTGGCCCTGCCTCTCTGCTCCCCAGCCCAAGCAGGGATAGGTAGGGGTGGGGATCTGGCCAGAGAGGGCTTTAATTCCCCCCTCCCTCTCCTACTGGCAGGGACCAGAGCTGGGTCTGCTGGGCACTATCTCCTCATTGCTGCAGCAACAGGCCAGCATGGCATCTGAGGCAGAGGGTGGGAGGGATTATTCTCCCCTCTACCGACAATGCCCCATGGAGACTGCAGCTAGGTCTGCCCGCCCTGACCACTACCACCGCAGAGCGGCAGAGAGCAGAGGAATAAGCCCCCTCCGCCAGATGCCAGAGGGAAGGGGAATAACCCCCACCCCTGCCCCAAGGGACCCTGCAGACTGGTATCTGGCCCCACCAGGTGAGGGCTGGCTGGGAAGCACACTTCCTGGGCCAGCTCAGAGGTGCCGGCGGGCCCTAAGCCCAGCAGCCGCTACCACCACACACCCTGCCCTGTGCAGCACACGCAGCTATGGACCGGCTGGGGCAGGGGGCTGTTCTGTTCTTAGCTGCCACTTCCACGGCCGCATCATGCCACTCTAGAGGGAGGTGCATGTGAAGCTTCTGCCCCACATGTGGAGCTCTGGCTCCAGCTCCCAGACACCTTGGGAGGTGGAAGGCATCTGGAGGCTGCAGCTGGAGCTCCATATGTGGGGCAGAAGCCACTGGGCTGAAACTCCCCGCCCCCCGCCCCTGCTGCCTCTCGGAGCAGCTCAGGAGCAGCAGAAATGGAAGGGGGAGTAACTGCTGCAGGTGAGGGGAAGTTGGCTTGGCCCAGCAGGGGTGTTTTTCTCCCCTTGCCCCCAATTGTGGCTCCTGCTGCACTGTGCAGTGCCTCTCAGAGCTAGGGGAGCTTCCTTCAGCCCAGTCCCTGGCAGTGCTGCACAGTGTGGCAGGAGCAGCAGTGGGGGAGCACCTGGCAGACCCGGTTCAGGTCCCTGCCAGTGGGACAGGGAATGGGGAATTAAGTCCCTTTCTGGTCATTTCAGCCCAAACTGGCCATCCCCCTTCCCCAGCACAGCTCCTCTGCAGCCGAGGGTATGCTCTAGTGCCCCCCAGCTCCTGGCATGAACAACTGCAGGCACGTGCCTGCATTTCCTCAGTCCAGGGGGACATCTGTATTGTTACAAACTGGTTCAACCTAGGCAGGTTAGACTAACCTGCCAAAGCTGAATGTCAGCTTTCTGAATGTCTGTCCTTAGCCCAGAAGAATCCCCTAGCACCAACAATTGGCACCAAAAGCACCCAGAGAGAATAAATGGCTTATACAATGCCCAAACATCCAAATACATCAAAAGTGCTCCTTAGAGTATACAGCTTTTGCAATACCGTGTGGGAACTATGCGGGTTGTTAGCCTGCACTGAAGTCTATGCCACCAATATCTTAACTACTGTTGTTACAGATCCAAACTAAAGTTAGCTGTACTGCACTTGCATAGTCATTCCAATGCACAGAGGTGGTCACGGATACATTACCACTAAGACAGAAATCTAATCCAAACCAGTTATCAGTACTTAAAGTACTCAAAACTCTCCCAGTTTTAAATAATAATTATATTATCAAAACTAGGCTGCAGAACCACTGTTAGGGATGCAAAATCAAGCACTTCTAAGTCAGGAAATACCAATTATAATTTCCCATGAAGACTTAATACAGCCCACCATATCTATGCATTATGATCAGAGATCTGGGTTTTCTGTTTTCCACAGGAAAACAAAAAAAACAGAGGAAAACCTCAGATTTTTCATTTTTAGTAGAGCAATCCATGGATTTTGCAGTTTTGCAAAGTGCTCTCTGCAGGCTGGCAGAGTTCCAGTTTGCAAAGGCCTGAGACAGAGCAGAAGGAGGGTGGTCAGGCAGGGAGTGCTATGTGGATATACATGCACATGGCCACTAGGCGGGCTGGAGAGTATCTCCCACAGGTAAGTGACAGGGGGGATTGAGGCCCCCATAGGGAGAGAAGGAGGGAGGGAGTTGGACAGGTCTGGATCTGGGATGCTGCCCAGCTGGGCAGTGTGTGGGGTTTGGGGCCTGGGGACGCAATGCATGGCCACACAGCTCTAGCGGGGAGTGGGACGGGGCAGCTCATCTGCAGGGCAGGGGCATGGGGCCAGCTGCCCACAACTGCATGCTCTCCCAAGGGGGACCCGTGCCCCCCAGATCAGGATGTGGGTGGGCATGGGCTGCCCATTGTGGGCTCAGGCTTCCTGCCCTGCTGCCCTCCTCTGGGGCCTCTGCAGCCTAGTGGGTACAACCCAGCACTACAGGGAACAGCAGATCCACATAGAGAACCTGCTTGCTGCTGCAAGCTCCATGCTGCCCTGGTGAGGAGTCTCCTGTCCGCATGGCGGAATTGAGGGGCACAACCCCCGACACTGCCCCTGATGCTGCCACATGCGCAGGGGATGCCTCGCCAAAGCAGTGCAGAGCTCGTAGCAGGAAGCAGCTTCTTCATGCAACTCCGCTGTTTCCTGCAGTGCTGGGTTGCATTTGCTGGGCTGCTGCAGCCCCAGGGGAGGGCAGCAGGGCAGAGGCTTACAGCAGGCAGCCCTCAGCCTGCCCCTGCCCTAAGTATAGATCTGTGGGACATGGGTCCCCACTACCCCTCCCAGAGTGCGTGCAGCGGCAAGGAGCCGGTCCCACCCTTGGAGCCTGCAGCAGGCAGACAGTAGGGGGGGAGCCGGGCTTCACTTTGCTGCAGCAGCCTCCACCTCCTAACAGGGGCAGGGGGCTGTGGACCCGAGTCCCCGACCCCATAGCCCTGGCAGCTAGAGCTGAGGGTGGGTGAGGGGCACCAGCAGAACTGGGGGGTTGGGGTCAGAAGTGAGGGGCCTTTCATTTTGATTAGGGATTTTACAATATTTATCAGAGAATTTACCGTTTTTTATCATAAAAAACCAGGATCCCTGATTACAATACAGCCTTTAATTACACGGTCATATTCTTTTTTTTGCCACAAAGCTCTCACCTCATTCAATGCATAAGATAGAGCTGCCCTGGCCATGAGTCATGCATATGCAGTACAGGACCCCTACTTCATTTGTTGACAATTGAGTTTGACAATTTTCTTGTATGATAAGGTGACAGGGTCTGTGGATGTGGTAGTGGGAGAGTACTCTGTGGGAGAGCAGTGGATGTGATATGCCTTGACTTTAGCAAGGCTTTCGACATTGTTTCCCACAACATTCTCAGTAGCAAGAGAAGGAGATGGAGACTAAATTAAAGTACTGTAAGGTGGATGGATAGCTAAGAGTTGAATTACCATGTTCAACGAGTAGTCATCCATGTTTCAATGTCTAATTGGGAGGAGTTAGTGGGGTTCCCTGGGGGTCTGTCCTTAGTCCTGTATTGTTTGACACAGTATTGCCATACCTTTAATCAGCACAGACCAGATACATGGTACGGGGTGGGTTTGGGTCCAGTCTGTGTCCCCAGTCTGACACGCATAGGGCTGGACCATCATGTACTGGATCAGGACCATACACCATAAAGGAAGGCACCATATACCATAAAGAGAGGCATTTTAGAAATGGTTAGAAGTAAACTACCCCATCCTGCCTTCAAAGCTGTGCTTTCATGCTTTACTACACAGTTCATCCCACTCCACCCCACTGCACTTATTCCAAGTGCTGAAGAAAATGCATTAATGACTTAAGAGACTTAAGGAGCTCAGTCTGTTAATCTTATGAAAAAAAGGCTGAGAGATGACTTGATTACTTTTCACAAGTGTCTTCAGAGAGAGAAAAAGATCAGTACCAAAAAACTCTTTAGTCCAGCAGAAAAAGACAACAAAAATGAATGACTGGAAGCTGAAGCCAGACAAAGTCTGATAAGGCACACTTTTTTAACAGGTGCGTTGGTAAGCATCAGAAGAAAGTATCAAAGAAACAAGTGGATTCTTCACCTCTTGGTATCTTTAGATCAGCATTGGAGATATTCCTGAAAGATTTTCTGCGAACATAAAAGTATTGAAATCAGGACATTGGTAACTAGAAGGAATGTTAAGGGTCATATTTTAGAGAAGATCAGACTAGATCAGTGGTTCTCAACTGATTTGCCATAGCAGCAGCCATAGTTCTGTGTGTGCTGCATCAGGCCCCACTGCCCTAGTCTTGGCCTTGTTCACTGGACTGGACCCTGCTGGCCCTGCATGCTCCAGCCCTGTGCATGCCAAATCAGGCTTCACTGTCCCAGCTTTGTCCCCAGCTCTGCATATGCTGGCAGGATTCTTTGTGCTGAGGTATGTCATTTGGCCCACAAGGCTTGGAAATTTGGTGATGGGAGTGTTGTGGTCACATTAATTGCCATGCTTCCCCCTTGCCAAATTTCCATGCCCTTGGGGGATCTTGTGAACTGATTCCACTTGTCTCTGTGGGCCAGTTCTGGCCTATGAGGCAGGGATTGAGCACCCCTCATTTAACATCTTCAGCAATGATTTGGAGAATGAGATTGCGTGCATGTTTAGCAAATTTGTAGATGACACCTAGTCAGATGGAGTTGCAGACACTCTGGAAGGTAGGGACAGGATCCAGAAAGACCTGGAAAAACAGTCTGCAGTCAATCAGAGGACATTCAACACAGACAAGTGAAAATTCCTGCACTTGGGACAGAATAATGGCATGCACAAATAAAGACTGGGGAATGCTAATAACACCAAAGTTACAAGTTTGATCCATGGTTGGACTAGATAATCTCTTGAGAGCCCTTCCAGCTTTACTTCTCTATGAAATATGAATGACTGGCTAGGCTGCAGTTACAGGAGTTACAGTGGGCTATAAACTGAATGTGAACCAACAGCGTGCTCTTGTTGCAAAAAAAGCTAACAGCATGCTGAGTATACAATGCTGTATTAACAGGAGTGTCACTTGCAAATCAAGCAAAGTGATTATTCCACTCTTTCAACAGTGGTGAGACTGGAATGGTGAGGCAACAGTGATGATGCAGGAACCCTGGAGTTTCTGCATTCAGTTTTGGGCCCCACACCTCAAGAAGCATGTGGACAGATTAGAAAAACTAGTGGAGATTGACAAAAATTATTAGAGGCCAGGGAAGTATAATTTATGAGGAAAGGTTGAAAGAACTAAGTCTACTTACTGTGAAGAAGAGAAGAATGGGGGGGGGATTTGATAATTCTTCTAATATCTGATGGGTGATTATAGAGAGGATGGAAACAGACTCTTCTCTGTGGCTGTAAGGGACATGACTAGGATTAATGGCCTCAAGGTGCAGCAACAGAAGTTTAGACTGGGGATTAAAAGGAACTTTCTTACTCTGCTGGTGGTCAAGCATTGGAACAGGCTACCTAGAGAAGTTGTGGAATCTCCATCCCTGGACATTTTCAACAGCAGGTTCAATAGAAACTTGGCTGGGATGGCTTAGTGAGGGATGATCCCGCCTTGAGCAGGGGGTTGGAATATATGGCCTCATGGGGTGCGTCCCCATATGCAGGGATGTACAACTGCAGTGGGAAAAGAAGTAGCAGCACAAATTTGTGCCTCTACTTTTTGCTGCTTCACACACCCCTACATATGTGCTTTGGTTCGGGGCAAAATGCCCTGCTTTGGGGAAATGACTCCTGGCATGCTGGAGCAGAACTAGAGGAGGTAAGATGTTCTGGCCAGAGTGTCTCCAGGGAAAACTGCGTGTCCATGTCTGCTAGCGCACACTCCTGTGGTGTCAGCTGTGCCTCATTCTCTCAGGATTTTTTTTTTTTTTTTTTTTTACTACCAGGATTTCCTGGTAGCAAATTTTGCCCCGTGCTGCAAATTTGCAGTGCAGGGCACATTTTAACATACTGGGCATGTGGCTTGGGGCACCTCAAAGAGTGGGTATTCCATGATCACCTCTTGGCGAAACTGGCCAATTGTGGCCTTGGGTCCATCACAATCCACTGGCTGGGAAATTGGCTCCGTGGTCAGACCCAGAGGGTAGTGGTTGATAGAAGTCAATCGTCTTGGTGCCCTGTGACCAGTGGGGTCCGTCAAGGCTCTGTCCTTGGACCCATATTGTTCAACATCTTCATTAATGATGTGGACATTGGAGTCAGAAGCGGACTGGCCAAGTTCGCCAAGGACACCAAACTCTGGGGTAAAGCATCCACACCTGAGGAATGGAGGGTGATTCAGGCTGACCTTGACAGGCTCAGGAAATGGGTGGACGAGAACCTGATGGTGTTTAACACCAAAAAATGCAAGTTTCTCCACCTTGGGAGGAAAAACCTGTAGCACCCTTATAGGTTCAGGAGTGCTACGCTGGTTAGCACTACAGATTAAAGGGACTTTGGGTTCATGATTGATCACAAGATGAATATGAGCTTTCAGTGTGATGCTGTGGCTAGTAAAGTGAGCAAAACACTGACTTGCATCCATAGATGCTTCTCAAGCAGATCCCGGGACGTCATTCTCCCCTTGTACTCGGCCTTGGTGAGGCCGCAGCTGGAGTACTGCGTCCAGTTTTGGGCTCCTCAGTTCAAACAGGATGTGGAGAAGCTTGAGAGAGTCCAGAGAAGAGCCACGTGCATGATCAGAGGTCAGGAAAACAGACCTTACAACGACAGGCTGAGAACTATGGGACTCCTTAGCCTGGAAAAGCGCAGGCTCAGGGGTGATCTGATGGCCACCTTTAAGTTTATAAGGGGTGATCACCAGGATCTGGGAGAACATCTGTTCACCAGAGCGCCCCAAAGGATGACGAGGTCGAACAGTTATTAACTACTGCAAGACCATTTCACGCTGGACACAAGGAAGAATTTCTTTACTGTCCGAGCCCCCAAGGTCCGGAACAGCCTCCCATCGGAGGTGGTTCAAGCACCTACATTGAACACCTTCAAGAGTAAATTGGATGCTTATCTTCCCGTGATCCTATGACCCCAGCTGACTTCCTGCCCTTCGGGTGGGGGGCTGGACTCGATGATCTTCCGAGGTCCCTTCCAGCCCTAATGTCTATGAAATGTATGAAATCTATGAAATCATGCCACGCAAACTTGATCTCCTTCCTAAACAAGATAACTAGTTGGGTGGATGGAGCGAACAGAGGGGATATGGTGGATCTGGACTTCAGCAAGCCTTTTGACAAAGTTCCATATGACATTCTCATAAGCAAACTGAAAAAGTGAGCTAGATAAAATGATAGTAAGACCAACAAATAATTGGCTCAACAGCCACAAGTAAAAGGTAATCATAAACAGCCATGTCACAAGGGCAAGAGGTTTAAAGTAGAGTCCAACAGGAGTCTGTCCTGGGCCCAGTGCTGTTCAATGATTTCGATACTGAAACAGAAAGCTTTGGGGGAAATCTGCAGATAACACAAAACTGGGATGGACTACAAACACATTGGAGGACAGGGGTGCAATTCAAAAAGATCTTCATTGATTGTAAGGCTGGGCTGGAGCTAACAGGATCTGATTCAATGATGACAAATGCAAGATGCTGCACCCTAAGAATAACCAAAAACACACATATAAAATGGGTGATAACTGCTGGATGGCAGCACTATAGAGAAGGATCTAGAAGTCTTGATGGATTACAGATTCTATATAGAGAGTCTGCAGTGTAATGAACCTGCACAAAAGGTGAATGTAGTTTTCGGCTGTATCAATAGGATAATTAAGTACAAGACATGTGAGGTGATAGTGCCTCTTCACTCACCACTGGTTAAACTGCATGCAGAATATTTTGTTCAGGTTTGGGCTCTACATTTTTTAAGGGATATGGAGAAGTTAGAGAAGGATCAGAGGCAGGCAACTAAGATGAGAAAGGGCTTGGAAAGCAAATCGTATGAGGAAAAGCTGAAGAAGCTAGGGTTGTTCAGTTTGTGAAGAAGGTGCTTATGAGGGGCCGTGATAGCAGTCTTCAAATACATGAAGGATTGTCATAAAGAAGAAAGAAAGCACTTGTCCTCTCTTGCTGCAGAGAGGAGGACATGGACCAACGGATTTTAGTTGCAGCAAAGTAAGTGTAGATTGGATATCCAGAAAAACTTCTTCACTGTTAAAATAATGAAGCAGTGGAACAGACTGCCTAGGGAAGTTGCCAAAAGAAACTTCTTTGGAGTTTCTAAGATGAAACTAGATAAGCATGGGTCAAGGATTATCTACAAATAGCTATGCCTGGGGTGAGCTGTAAAGAGTAACAGTTGAAAGCTCAGAAAACTTCCACACACACAACTGACTTAGTTAAGAAAGAAGATTAAAGAAGGTGGGATAAGTTTATGGAGGGGAAAGGATGACAGCAAAAGGAGTTCTGGCTTTCTAGTTAGGGTATATAATGCATGGAATTGTATTTGTGGTTCCTAGGTTTCAAAGTAGAATGAAGGGTGTTTGGTTTTGCTCATGCTTCTGGGTTTTACTGATTTCTACATGCACCCAGGAAGGATTTTTCCCCTCCTACTGCTACAGGTGTCAGATTTGTTTCTCACCTTCCTCAGAAGCTTGGCCGCAGCCAAGGCTGGGGATTTTGGAGTGTGCTGATACTCCTGCTTGGACTAAAATATCTGAAAATTCTTGCTCCTCCATTCAGGGTCAGACCAATCACCACACTTGGGATCAGGAAGGACTTTTACCCAACTCTCAGACTGACATGGACTGTGGGCTGTGTTGCCCTCCTGTCTGGCAGGGGTTGACATTTTCTTTGGATCTCTTGAGTATATTTAACAAGCACCTTGCGGGGCAGGGCATTCACAGTGCCCATGTCTCCTTGCTTCACCTATGGCAAGCTAGCATGTTTTTAATGTTTTGGGCATTGCTCCTTGTATTTGTGCATGAGTGTTGTTTGTGAAGTTTTTATGAACTGGTTAGACAAGTACTTATAATTTAGATAAGGTCCCTAAGGTCCCTTCCAACCCTACTTTTCTATAACTCTGTGAAAGTTTGTGCCTTAAAGCTTGTCTATCATCTTTCCTATCTTTATACTTCGTCCAATAAAAGATATAACCCCAAAAGCCCTGAATTCTCACAGATTTCCTGAACTCATCACAGGAATTCTTTTTCACAGATGCACTTGTATCCAAGCAACATACCACCTGACAACCAACTTTAAGTTATCAGAGTGGTTACTAGAGAAAAAAGACTTAAGCTGTATCAAAGGATTTAGCTTCATCAAAACAAAGGGGAACAGATCAGGACCAGAAGCTGACAAGGCTGTGTAGGAGGAGAAAATAGAAAGGAGGAGTCCTGGACCCCTGAAAGTATATTAACAAATCCCAAAGAGATCTTGGAGGGGTGAGGAAACTGAGGGAGGGGGCTTGTCTGATGGCTTTATTGCTTTGCCAATATATCTTTTCCTGCCTACAAATAAACTATTTTGTGTATAAAGGAACCTATTCTCTGCATTTTTATTACATTGTTACATCATCCCAGAAGGGGAAAATATTAAAGTAGAGCATCCACAGTTTCAGTGGAACTTTTGGAACAGGCAACAGCTTCTGGTGAGAACTGAGAAAAAAGGAACTAGTATCAGGGCTGATGCACTCAGGCCTGAGTGCCCTTACAGACAAGAGTGGTATCAGATATGAGGTCTGGACATAGGGTGTGTGCCTAAAAAACAGATTCAGAGAGACATAACTCCTTAAACTTTGCCTAATCACAGGAAGCTAAGCACACCAAGGACCCAAAACTGGTTCCACTTTAGAAGTCTAGTGAACACCCAACAGGGAACACCCAGAATTTATCAACTGGAAATTCAAATGCTATTCCTCCTTCCCCACGAAGCTAGGTTGAAACTGGTCCACATCTCCTCCCCGCACACAGCTGAATCAGGGCCAAGATGCTCCCCTACACCGCCCCATATGGCTGGATCAGGCCCCACTGCACCCACCTCGATCACTGGATCAAGCCCACTGGCCAGGTCCATGGGGCAAAAAGTTTGAGCACCACTGAAATAAAAAGTATCAGTTTTCCTCTGGAGGGGAAAGATCAGACACAAGGTCCAGCTGAAAAGTTCACTAAATTCACTCCTTAGATACTAGTGCACAGTGACAGGCTCAGACAATGAAATAGACCAACTTTTCAAGGGCTGGTCCTGCATGCTGTAGGGACAGATGTGTGGGTCACAGGTCCCCTGGGCTGCACAATGTGCAAGTTCTCCAACTGCACACCCTGCTGCTGCCACAGGCTTCCCCACAGTTCTCCAATTGCACATTTCCTGCTGCACACCCCACATCACACTATCTTTCCAACACTTCCCTTGCCACATACCTCATGCACCTCCCACACCACTGCCCCAGTCTCCCCTATACTCCCCCCACCACATGGGCTTTCCTACATGCCCCCTTCAACATAGTCTCCCCCACCTGCCACATGCTCTCTCCATTAAGTGGGTTTCCCTGCATCTCCCCTGCAGCTGCTCTATGGTCTCCCCCACACTACCGTTCACATGCCGCCTCAAGCTCCTGTTGCCATACTGACTGCCCTGACTTACAGGGGCACTTGGATCCCAGTGCTCTGGGCTGACAAGGCATGCCACCCCACCCCCAGCAGCAAGGACAGGAAGCACAAGTTGGAGGAGGCAGGGGAAGCCAGGAGGCTCCAGAGGCAGCAACAACCAAACAATGGGGGAAGTGGTGCCCAGCAGGGCACTTTAACCCCTTCTGGGCCACATGTAGCCCATGGGCTGCCATTTGGACAGCCCTGGAATAGACAGTGAAAGTAGGAGGTAAAAATTAATAGGGCAATGCTTCCAGGATGGTATGAAAAAGGCACAGCACACTCACTTGTAAAACCCCTTGTGCAAGCAAAGCAGATGTTGAGTAAAACAACCTTTTTTTTTTTTATGAGAATCACTGCAAAGACACAGGAATGCTTTGGGATGTTGGTAATCAGTAGGGATCCTGGTTTTCCCTGATAAAAAAAAATGCAAATACTCTGATACCCCCCCCCAATCTGTGATTAAAATTAAAGGCCCCCCACAGCCCGCCCCCCACCCCCAGCCCTGCTGGTGCCTGTCACTCCCCCCCCACAGCCTTGCCAGGCCTGCTGGTGCCCCTCACTCCCCACCCCCAGATCCCCAGCCCTGCTCATGTCCCTCACTACCCCCACAACAGCCGCACACACACAGGCACTGACACAGACACAGGCATGCACAGACATGCAGGCACAGACACAGACACACATACCCCAGCAGATAAATGTGTGTGGGGGGAAGGGGCTGGGGAGAGCCAGATCAAGAAGGGAGTGGGGGGGCAGTGTGTCTCTGTGCCTGCTCCCAGGAGCAAAGCTGGGGGAGTGAGGGCAGCAGTGCTCCCCTGCAGGCTGCACACACGCTGCCTGGCTGGCTGGCCGGCCGGGAGGAGGGTGGGAGTTCACACATGGCAGCCACCATCGCCCCACACTGCCACCACTGCCATGCCCTGTGGTGCTTTGCTGTGGCCACTTGCACATGCAGCTCTGTGGGCAAGCAGTGTGGGGTGCAGCAGCAGCAGCATGGGGCTCTGGCGGCTGCAGTGTGCGACGCTTGCCTCCCTGTCCAGCCGGGTGGCATGTGTGCAGCCTGCAGAGGGCACCGATGGGGGAGGGGGCTCACATGCCTCGGGCCACTTGCCCACAGAGCTACAACTGCCCACAACAAAGTAGCACAGGGTGGGGCAGTGCTGTTGTGGGGCGGTGGCAGCCACCACACATGAACCCCTGTCCATTTGCCTGTCCAAGCGGCATGTGCGCAGCCCGCAGAGGGGCACTGCTGCTCTCATCCCCCCAGCCCTGCTCCTGGGAGCAGTACATACCCCCCCACCATTCTTGATCTGGCTCCCTCCAGCCCATTCCTGTTCTCTCACCCTGCCCCTTCCCCCCACACACGCTTACCTTCTGGGGTGTGTGTGACTGTTTCTGTGTCTATGCCTGCACGTGTGAGTATGTGTGTGTGTCTGTCAGAGAAACTCCTGCGGGAAGCTAGCTGGGGGCTGAGGGAGGGGGGATAGGAGGGGGAGGTGTTGGGGAAAACCACACATGGAATGCTTCCCCAGCCGGCAGCACATGGACCTGGAGTGGCGCTCTTGACCCGAGGGGGCTCTACACCTCCATGTGCAGCTTCCCTGAAGAGCCAATACTGCGCCGCTCTGGGTCCACACCTGTGGGCACTTCATGTCTTCCCCTCAACACTTTCCCATTCCCTCAGCCCCCAGCCAGCTTCCTGCAGCCAGCTTTCCCCATGGCCAACTCAGCCCCCAGCCAGCTTCCCCCCCAGCCCTGCCCTGCAACAACCAGGTCCCACTTATCTCACAGGCTCCAGGAAGGAAAGGGAGTCTGAGGCAAGCCTTGGGTGAGTGAGAGCCTCAGGCCCCGCCCTTCCCCCTCTCCCTCCCCCTCTCGATAGGGCTGGGGGTTTCTCGCCTCTTTTGCAATTAGCTCTTGCAGGATGGAACTGTGGTTTCTCTATTAAAAGGTAAAATCCATTTTTTCTCTGATAAGAACAGGAAATCCCTGGTTTTCTCTGTTTTTCCATGGGAAACAGAAAACCTGTATCCCTGGTGATCAGGCTTGGGAAGGATTCACCTTCTGCAGTAAGAGTGCTTAATAATAGCAGAAGTATGAGAAGAGTTAGGTTTTGGCTTGGGGCAGAAACACCTTTTTGTGTAAAAGCAAGAATACATGAGCCTGTAAGTGAAAATGAAATTGAAGGGGGGTTGGGAAGGGGGAGAAAAAATATCCCATTCACCCTCAGGCTGTTAAAGCTTGCAAGTAACCTGGGAAAAGCCATAATCAACTGTAATACTACTGTTGCATTCTAGAATAGTTATTAGGAATGCAGGGCAGAGGGATGGAGGTACAGAAGCACTTTTCTCTGTTCCAGCAATAAACCTCTTCTCTTACATGCGGTAGGAAGGAGGCAGCAGACATGACCAGAAGGGGTGAAGGAAGAATGTATAATCCCAGGACTTACTCTGGATGTGGTTGCGCAAACAGTCTGAGTTTATATTACACTCAAATGGCACTAAACTCCTTACTACCTGCCAGTGGTATACAGCATGGTTATTGTGAGCTTTAAAGAAAGTCAAGCACTTCAAAGAGCTTGAAAAAAAATTGAGATTAAGCTAGCTGAACTCATAATCATAACATACCTGAGATCAGTACACTGATGCTGAGGAATTTGCTATAGCTCACAGCCTCCAGGAGACAAATGCAAAAGCAAGTGACAGGACCAGGATATATTTGACAATAGGGAAGTTCTGGGAGGCTGCTATGATGCATGCTCTCTTCCTCAATCATACTTTATAACAATGGAAAATGAGCATGTATTTGTTTTTTAACTGTATGGAGGAAAGTGTCATTTTGTCTATTCAAAAGCACAATAAAGAAACTGGCTCAGCACAGATGAATCCCAGGTCAGTTTGTTATTCTCCAGGCTATAGAGGCACTTGGTACGAGTTTGTACCAGTTGCAAACAAAAAATTATCTGCAAAAGTCTTTCTATGCAAACAACACCTGATAGCAACTGCTATGAAGGCTAATTTTAAGGACTGGGTTTAATATGTCAGGTTCAGTTGGAAACATTAAAATAAAAACTTCTAAAATGGAAGAAAAAGTGAAAAAGAATTACCAGTATGTAGTTATTTCTAACTGATATTGTCCTAATTAACACAATAATTTTGCAGCAAAAATCTCTTTGGTGTACTGTTTTTCATGTTCTTCATACTGATGTCCTCATTTACCCTGCCATCTCCTCCCCTAAAATGTCTCATACATGGTCTCTTTCCTCACCCATAAAAATCACACAACAGGGTCTCCCCCAACAAAATCATATCCTGTCTCTCCCAGAAAAAAACAGGCATCTACTTTTGTCACACATCTTTCAGCTATCCCACCCCCACCTATCACACATCTATGTGAGTGGTGTTGCAGAGGATTAAAGACCACTGCTGATATTTATTGTAAAGTTAACATGAGCATGTAAATCAGGGGTGGGCAAAATATGGCCCGCGGGCCAGATCCAGCCCACCAGGCCATTCCACCTGGCCCGCACACCCCTAAAAATTTTAGAAAATTAATATTTATCTTCTCCTGTCTGCCTGTTAAAGATGACAGGGGACAAGGGCAGTAGGACCCAGGGGAAGCCAGGGGCAGAACTAAACAGCCACAGCAGCAAGTTTGGCCTGACCCCAAAACCCCCACTCCCCTCCCCCCCCAAGCCCTCCAC
Organism: Crocodylus siamensis; assembly: GCF_052110815.1. NCBI lineage: Eukaryota > Metazoa > Chordata > Crocodylia > Crocodylidae > Crocodylus > Crocodylus siamensis. Next base: position 39,563,422 of record NC_143404.1, on the reverse strand, counting down.
AACCCCAAGCCCCAGACAGAAGCCTCTGTCTAGCAGGGGCTTCTGGAGGCTTCTGGCTTGGGACTGTTCCTGCCTCCCTGTGCCAAGGGAAATACAGATAAGAAGGAGGGGGGGAGGGAGGCAAGGGAAGACCATGGGTGATCACCCCAGTTCTCAAGGCTTGCCGGGCCAGCTCCTGCGGTCCTGGCACTGCAGCCGGGAACTACATGGTGCTGGCTGGTGGGGAAATGGCAGTGCCAGGAGTGGAGAAGGAGTAGTAAGCAAGCATGTGGAGCGCAGCGGGAGCACAGGGCCCGCACTGGTGCACCAGGAACAGCACTGGTGAGGCCCAGAGTGAGGCGGCACGAGCTCAGGGCCTAGGCTGGCAGGGATTCTATGGAGCTGGACTGGCTCCCTCCTCTCCCTGCTTGTGCAGTGCAGCCCAGCTCCATAGACCCCCTGGCAGCCCTGTCCCCGCGCTCCTGTCACCTCGCTGTGGGCCCCAGCAGCACTGGCACAAGTGTGGGCCTTACACTCCTGCCTGGCTGTCACTGCGCTCCATGTACCCACTTGCTGCCCCTTCCCCCTACCTGCCACCGCCATTTCCCCACTTGCCTCCCCCCACACTACAGCATCCTGTGGTTCCCAGTTGTAGCACAAGGGCTGCATGGATAGCTCTACCCCTTGACCAGTGCCTGATCCCCTGGTCGCCATCTTGTTACCGGAACTCCCACCCTGGGAGGAGGAAATGGCAGGAGAAAGGCAACAGTGGCAGACAGGGAGCAAGCGGCAGCAAGCCGGAACATGGAGCCTGTGCCAGTGCCCTAGGGCCAGGAGTGGTAGAAGCACAGAGCCTGGGCTTGTAGGAGTGCTGGTGGGGGCTCTGCCTGCCATGTGGGGGAGGGTAGGAGGCAAGGCAGTCTGTGGACAAACCCCGCCCCTCCACACAAGCCACAACCCTCCCCAACCACACCCCTCCCACACACTCACAGCCCCCACAAAAACCATACCCACTTATACTCCACATATACCCACACCCCCACACCTATCCACCCCCAACAAATCCCTCCCCACACACACCCTCCCCCATACCCCACATACCCACAAACCTATACACACCCTCCCAACCCCACCCTCCAACAATACACAAGAGTAAGACTCCATTTTAAGCTATTATACTATCACCTCTATATACACTAAACAAACGCATGTAAATCAGGACAAAAATATTTTTTGAAATGAAATTAATGAATGTTGTAGTGCGTGTTGGATTTTTATAATATAATTTGGCATTTTTCTGCTTCAGAGATGACAAAATCCCTTGCTGGAAGGAGTAATTCCCAGGGACAAGGGGAGGGACTTCTGGTGGGAAAGGTCAGGGGTTAGGGGGTGGGAGTTCCGGTAACAAGATGGTGACCAGGGGATCAGGCACTGGTCAAGGGGCAGAGCTATCCATGCAGCTCTTGATGGCTTGCCAAAGTTCAGTAAGCACCCCCCCCGCCTGAAATAATTGTCCGCCTCAATGTAAATGTTTGGACTTGGAACTTTCTTTTTTGCACTACAAATTCATAAAATTCCATGATCTAATAGCTTTTCTTCCCAAGTACTGTAACTATTCACAAGTTAGGACTTACAAAGGAAATTTTTTTAACACTTATACCTTTATAATTATACCAATACTAGCCAATACAGGCCAGATGCGAGGCGTGAGAGGGAAGGAGTGTCAGCCCGTGTCAGCCCTGCAGGTGGTGATGATGTTCCCTGCAGTCTCCTGACCCCACTTCCCACCCTCACTGCCGCTGCTACCTCCATGGAGCAAGCCGGGGGGGGAGGGGGCGCAAGGCTAGCTCCGGTGGCCTTGCCCCCTCTTCTGCTCCATCCTCTCTGCCTGCAGGGAGCAGGGCAGGGGGGTGAAGCCAGTCCCCGTTCCCTCCACTCCGCTGCCGCCACCTCCAGGAAGCGGGGGGGGGGGCAAGGCCAGTGCAGCTCCAGTGCTATGGTGGCCTTGCCCACCCCGCCTCCCCTGTGTCCCTGTCATCATGGCAGTGCTCCACTGCGCCGCCACCTCCTGTCCCAATGCTATATTTGCACTCTGACTGGTTGTTTCAATCAGCCAATCAGAGTGCGAATAAAGCATTATGAACAGACTGACAGACAGATTAAGGCTTTTATATTAGAATAGTTACATTTCTACAGTTTTGCTGCAGTATCACATGCCTCTTCTGTTATTTGGACATACTTATTCTGGAGTTTCTCAGTTTATTTTAAACCAAAGAAATGCAAGCTAAAAAAGAAAAAGCCATGCTTTTAAGCATTGGCAATGCGTAGGGGGTGCATGCAGGTGCAAGTGCACCCCCTGAGCTTAGTGATGCATGCCTTACGAAAAAGCACTGCTGACACTGCTGGTGGCACCTATGAGTGGTTGCCACTCGCCACTCTTTCCCCCTGCCACTGACACTGCTGGAAGTGTCTGCAGGCAGTTCACAATTGCCACTGGCCACTGCCGAGAGCATCTGCAAGTGGTCGTCAACCACTGGTCGGTGCTCACCACCCCCCTCACCCCTGCCACCAACAGCGCCACGGCTGTCTGTGGCAGCTCCATGCTTAACACTACCAACCATGCCACCACTGCCTGCTGGAGCTTGCCATGCACCACAAGCCGCTGGGGACATACGCTGTTCATGCTTTTAATGGAATAAGAAGGTCTACAGAGGGCTTAATACCTGTATAACTGTAAGCATTTAAATTTAGCTCTCATCAGTGTGTGTCCTTTCCTGAACCACTAAGGCATAACAGAAGAACTCTAGGGGAAGGCAATAGGAAGTAGGAAGGAACTCTTCCTTTCTTCCTTGAGAGTCTCTATATAGTAGTGCAGTCTGCAGTTGGTCCTGCAGCATTGTACCTGGGGCCGAGCCCTGCCCACTCCCACCCAGGGCAGCCTGTGCAATGCTTCTGCCTGCACCTGCCAACCTGGCCCCAACCCCAGCCAGCACACAGCTTCTGGTGGGGCTGTTCCCAGTGCAGCTGCAGCCAGCCAGGTGCTGCTCTACTCCTTTCACCTCTAACAGCAGCTCCCTCTCCTGCTCCTGCCATGGTGCTCCAAGCAGGGGAGTGCTTCAGTCAGGTGGCTCCTGCTGCAGCGTGCAGGGCTCCGGCTGTAGCTCCTAGCTTCCTTCCACCCACTCTGCCCACCTGGCATGATGAGATGCCGCTAGAGGTGTGAGGACCAGAGCAGCACCCAGCCAGCTGCAGCCACACTGGGAACAGCCCTGCCGGAATCTGTGTGTGCTAGCTGGGGCCCAGGCCAGCAGGGGTGTTCTGCTGCCCTTGCCTCCAGCAGTGGCTCCTCCTCCTGGTCTTGCCTCTGCTGTGCTGCTCCGGGCAGGCAAGCAGGGAGAGAAGCTTCAGCAGGGTACTCCTGCCCCTTCATGCAGGGCTCTAGCTCCAGCTCCTGGCTGCTTCCCACCCCTCCACCTGTCTACAGGTAGCTGCTCATTGTGCCAGGTAGACAGAGCAAATGGAAGGCAACCAGGAGCTGGAGTCAGATTCCTGGACACTGAGGCAGAGCAGGCAGGGCTGGGATCAGAGGGTGGTGATAGCATGGGGCCAGGGCTTGGCGGCAGAGCTGTAATCTGCTCCCCACACATCCGTATGACATGTCCCGGTTCCATAAGCAGGGATGTATGGGAAGTGGATCTCTGACCTGGATCCCAGCCCCATACTGTCACTGTCCCATGATCCTGGCCCTACCTCTGCCTGCTTGTCCCACTGCCAGACACTGCTCCTCACGCGCCCATGGCCCCAGTCCATCTGCCCAGCCACATGCACCCTGCCTGCAGGGGTCTGAGGCTGGTATCCATAGAGAGTCTGCCCACCTGTGAAAGAACTCCCTCCCAGCCACCTCACTTTTTAGGTTGTTTGTTCCCCTTTACTCTTTCCCCTGCCCATGTGTCTATAAACTGGTTGCTATGCAACCACCTGGTTGCCTAGGGGATCCCCTAGGGAGGGGGGATTATCCTCTCCCTGTGGACAGGTTTATTGTTAAACTTCCCACTTCTGGACTGGGACGGCAGTCCTAAGTCCTTCCTCAAGGTGAGAACTGACCTTACTCAAACCCACTGGTCAGCATCAGTGATGCTGAGAAAATAACTGATGTTGGCTGGGTCCAGGTGGTGAGCTCAAAAGGGCTATTTAAGAGGGTCCCTCCAGGAATAAGACAGGAAGACATTTTTAAAGCACTGACATAGGAACATGGACCTCCGCAGCTCTCTCTCATTCTCTGGATGCAGAAGTGAATAACTTATCAGAAACCTAACAAGGAACTTAGTTGACTGTAATCTAGTTGCATATCAAAAGGCTGACAAGCCACTCAGATTTGCTCAAGGTTTGTTTTCTTTCTGTATTTTGCTATTGGTATTCCTTCCTCCCCCTGCTTTCCCTCCGCCCCATCCCTCATTGATCAATAAATCTATGTTTCAGCACACCTCACTGTGTGTGCTTAGGAGGGAAGGGACCTGCTAAGGTGGGAGGCTGCTGGTGAATGCTTCGGCTAATAGAAGCACCCAGATATAACCTGCTGCTGTTAAGCAACCCTTAAGTCTACAGGGTCCATGTATTCCGGGTAACACAGGGCCCAGACAAAGACCTGAGTGGTGGCAGCACAGCCCCAGGGTGTGCTCCAGGGAGGGGGTCAGCCAGAGGTATGCACCCCAGGGTAGGCACTCGGAGCTTGGTTTTTGGGTCAGGTGCAGTGAAGCAGGTAGCTCAGCACAGGAGCACCCCCTACTGACCTGCCATACTGCCCACTCACTCTGTCTAGTAGGGCTGTGCAAAATTTTGCTACCATTTTTGTTTCTACGCTGCTTCAACCTGTTTTGAGGTTGAAACAGCAAAATTAAAATGAAGCAGATATGGTTGAAATAGCCTCGAAATGAAACGAGGCAAGTCGAAAAGTTTTGCTGTTTCAATGCTGTTTCAATGTTTCACCCATAGGCTATAATGGGGAAGGTCAAAACAGTGTATAACTTTGTCATTTCTGACCAGATTTGGATAAACTTGCAGAAATGGTATCCCCGTCTGAGGGCATAAAGTGTGCCAAGTTTCAGGAAGATACGTGTAGGGGGTTTAGAGAAACTGCACACCAAAATCTTGAGAGCAAAGCTCATGTCACATGTATGTGTTAAGCTACAGTGGGGTCAAAAGTGCAGGGATGCTAGCCCCTGCTGAAGCCACAAAACCTGCCATGTTTCAAGGAAATAGGTGCAGGGGGTTCAGAGAAATGGCACCCCAAAATCTTGAGAGCAAAACTCATGTCATGTGTATGTGTTAAGCCACAGTGGGGTCAAAACCACAAGGTTGGTAGCCCCTGGAGTCTGCCAGGAAGCTGAATCTGCCTGTGGGGCCACTCCTGCCCTGCCATATACCCAGAAACAGTGGGACTGGCCACATACACCACAGCCTCAGGCTACCCCCTGCATCTGAGCTGGGGTGGGCCTGAGGGACTCATGGTGGGCCAGACAGAATCCCTTGGTGGGCCAGATCTGGCCCACAGGATGCATTTTGCCCACCTGTCTTAACCTGTCTTTTGGCAATGACAGCCCTTCCTGCAAACTTTTTGCCACTTCTCCATTCCATGTGGCCAGAGGCTTAAGGCCCCTACCTTCATCCCACAGCCCTTTCACTGACTGCCTAAGGCTCACATGCGACACACAGAAGCTGCTTGTGGCATATGTGCCCTGGGTTACCCACACATTTTATTGTTTTGCACCTCTTGGGCTGAGAATTACAAAGAAAAACAAAATAAAAGTATTTTCTTAGAAGTATCCTTAGGAAACTGTATGCCATAGACATAAACTGTATGCAGGTGTCACTGCAGTCTCCTGGAATAGCCTGCACCCCCCCCTCAGTTGAAGTCCTCTCAGTGGGGTTGCCCCTAGACACCACCAGCTCAGGACCTAGATGGGCAGCACCCTCAGGGTCTGAGTAATTCTAAGGTGTCCCTGAGGGCTGGCTCTAAGGCAGTGTCACCCCATGGGATCTTAGTGTCATGGTGTTGTTTAGCAGAGTTACTGACTCCTTGTGGGGAAGTGACGTTGGAAGCCTTGGGCTAGGTTTAATTGGGACACCCATTATGGAGGAAACCCATTTAATTAGGACACCCATCATGGAGGGTGCTACTGTTTCTGTCCTCTGCACTTGGGTCCTATGGCTGGGTGGTACAGGGCTCTTTCCCTTTCCCTCCCTATTCTGTCTAAGTGGCATGGAGTTCTTCTCCCCACCCCTCCAAACAGTACGCACCCCTTCTCTACATGCAACATGGAAGTGTTCCTCCCTCCCCTTGTCCCCATCCCTCCAGTTGGGCAACTTCCCTGAAAGAACCTGCTTGGCTGCATGTGGCTATTTCTGCCCTTCCCCTCCATCTCGACCAAGTTTGCACTGTAGCAGCTAAGTGACCAGCTAAGTGAGTAGAGTGCAGTAGGCAGGATGAGCTCTGCCACCTTGGACCCTACCGGCTTTCCAGTTAGAGCTGCATAGGCCCAGTGAAAAGTAATGTACCCCTATAGCCCCAGATGCCAACCTGCCCCTCTCCTCCCTTCTTTACTCACAGCCCTGCCCCACCCCTCACATGCCACACACAGTGGCTGCACATGACACTTGTGGCACATGTACTGCAGGTTGGCCACTCTTGAGCTACATCATTCAAACAACAACTGTACTACTGCTCTCCTAAACTTGGCATCTTCTGTAATGCTAAATCCAGTGCTCACTGCTTAGCAAAACTCCATGCCAGCACTTTACAGATCTTTGAAACTGGTATATTTATAAATAAAGTAGAGAATGCCACTTGAACTCTGGTACAGTGAATCTTGATGTTTGTTGAAAGAGGTGCCTCACCCAGTTAGCAACACAGCAAGATATGCTGTATTATCCATTTTGACATCACACACTTTGTGAGCTGGTCCTTGGAAGAGCTAAGACAACTAACAGGAAGACAAACTGAATAGTTTAGCTCTTCTAACATAAAAATCTGGAATAAAAATCTGGAATCCTCTAGTGTATACATCTTTCCTCCAATGAGGAGTCAAGTTTTAGGAGGAAAATAGGCAAGCTGACTGTAGGTTTCTATACATTGTCCATATAGAATATCAGGTAGGAAGAATCAGATACGAGACCTGTAGCTTACTCCTTCTCCTGTCCACAGTGATAACCACAGGAAGGTCACTTCAGGGGGAGGTAAAGTAAGAAGTATTCTGAAGTAGATGTGGGTCTTGAAAGGAAGGTATTGGTGTACTAAGTAGGAGCAAAGTTTCTGATTGGTGTTTAGAAGGCTTTTGACAATATTTGATGCCCCTGGGTGAGAAAAAAAATAAATGTCTATATAGGTGGATAGTATGCTGTACTTACTATCAACTGGACTTTACTGGAACTGAACAAAAGCCAGAATGTTTCATATGCAGGAAATATTTATGGATTTGCAGTGTTATAATCTATATAGGATCCAGACCCTCCTAGGATATCTTGTCTAAAGCAGTCCCTGACCATGGATTTCAACCAGCAAAAATCTAGAATGTCCCGTACAGGGACTTTGAGCACATATGGAGTATCTGACCATGGTATTATGAAATCTGGAATCAAAAACATGATTGCCAGCTAAGTATCCATCTCTCCAAGGTCTAGCAGTCAAACCTGATCAGGCCATGTTTCAAGTTCTACCTACCATGGGTATGTTGCAAAGATACCGGATGGTGCCAAGATTTTTTTGCTCATCTGGTATCTCATCAAAAAGTGCACAGGCCGGAGCAGAGCTGCATGGGTCTCAGGTGAAGCACAGAAGAAGTAAAAGGTACATGGATATGTACAGAGGTCCAACATTCCTAAACTTGTTTATAAATAGGGATCCTTCCTGAAAGAGGAAACCTTCTTTTAACCTGGACTTGATTTTATGAATTGTATGATTCCCATGGGGTAAAAAGTCATTTTTTGTAATTCACTAAGAAATCGTACCTATGAGTTAGCCTCAGCTTCAGAATGCAAGGACTCTACCTGTTGGTTTCCCATTGACCAATAAAGCTTTCTTTTATTCAAGAAAAGTTGTTTGCTTTGCTGCATGTGACTTTAGGTGCACTCTGTCCCCTTAAAAAGGCAAAGTCTTATTTTAGGGACTCAGCCAAAAGGTAGGTTTCTGTGGGGGCCACAGATAATCAGGGAGTCAGGAACCAAAAGTATTGATCCCAGAGTCTAAGGAGTCAGGGGATAACCTTGGCTGATGGAGCTACACCTGGGCTGGCTTAAGGGAGCATTCCAAAAGTACTGCAAATGCTCCCCTGGAAAATCCACAACAGAAAGGTGTAGGATCTATATCATCTTTGCAGAAGTTCCTAATGCTATCTATATACGCATGAAGTATAGCTTGATAGTACTCATGGGGCACGTCTACTGTTACTACCCAGTCCCGGCAGTGCACGGGTCATTTCTAACACTACTGCACAGTAGTATTGATGTCATTGTTTGTGCCTGTTGACACTATGCCAATGTAGTGATGAGTTACATGGAGAGGAGGAGATGATCAAGTTGCTGGAAGTACAGCTAAAGACACTTTTGAAGTTCAAACAGAATTCTGAGTAGGTGATGGATGAAAGAAAAGGTAAAGTTGTATATACAGATAAGAAAAATATATAGTTTCATGGGAAACATTCAGAAGAAGAGGAGGAACCACAAGAGATGTGATTGTAAGAACAAGGCAAAGGAAACAGACTATTGGAGGTGGAGCAGAATTAAGGAACTGGTTTAGTGTGTCACTAGATGAAGAGAAGAAACAGACAAGATCATATCAAATGGGGTGGCATGGAAGAAGAGAAGAGCACCTAGTCCCATTTAACAAGGGATTGCATGTAATGGTGGAATGCAATTAGTGGGCAGCTAGAGCAGAGCTAGCAGCTAGAAATTAAGTGGCTGAGATATGAGCCTACAGACTTGGGAACAAGTTGTAATTCAGTAAGACAGAACTCTGGATAGGTAGTTGAGTAGGGACTGCACTACAAGAGAAGCAAGATGATTAAGACTAAGGAGAAACCTCAGAAAGGGGGTAGGAAATATGACCAGAAGAGGTTATACTCCTGGGAAACATAAAGCTAGACCCTGATCCAGAGCAAGCAGCCTGGCTCTGAGCTCAGGAATGATTGGTATCCCAGTCAAACCAAGCTGTTAGTGGGAAGAAGCTGCAGGCTGGGAGGGAGCCAGTAGATATCAGTAGATATTTGCAGCAGTATCAAAACCCAAGATGGGATTTGAGTTTAAATTACAGATTGGTTGGTCTGTATTTATGTCTTTTTAGTTGGAGGTTTAGGTTGTGGCTATAGGACAGGGGCTCCCACTGTTTTTATGCTGAAGACCGGCAAACCGTGGACCGGAAGTGACCGGCATACTGTGGGCAGGCAGCCAACCCTTTTTTATACTCAGTATACTCAGTATAAAAAAGGGTTGGCTGCCAGTCCACAGTATGCTGTCACTTGCAGTCTGCAGTTTGCTGGTCCGCAGTCACTTCTGGTCCGCAGCAGCCAACCCTCCTGCAGACCGGCAGCCAACCCTTTGCAGCCTGGTACTGGGCCATGGCCTGGGGGTTGGGACCCCTGCTATAGGGGTGGCAGATATCATGGTGGGTGCCTCAGAGGCACTCCATGCTATAAGGGTGGATGCCAGGATAGAGCCCTGCAGGGTCCCTGTGGGATGAGTGGACAGAAACCTTGCAAGGGCTGGGATGGAGAGGTGGTAGCTTTGCCAGCATTTGGAACCTGATGAGCTGGAGCAGTCCTGTCAGGTCCAGGAGCCCAGAGGACTGGACTGAGTAGCTATGAAGTAAGTGGTTATGAATATGGCTGGGTACATGAAACAGAGCAGACCTGTGAGGCATGGACATAGCTATGTGTGTGAGCTAGAGGCCATGGCTAGTGGCCATGAGGTTAGTCAGGCAAAGAATGCTTTAGCTAGTGGACTTAGAATCCATTGCAGTAAACTGAGGTAGACTGAGGCTTGCTCTGGGATCCTGGAGTAGCCTCCCTAATCAACATAAAACCTCCATCATGGTGTGGCAGGTGAGCCAGAAAAGGGAGGTACCCTGAGGAGTTGGAATCGGGCAGGTGGACTGGTTCCCCCTGGTGGCTGAATGATCACCTTCAGACCTGCTACATCCCAAAAGATAAAATACAGTTTGCAGGTGATATCAGCCCACAAAGAATAGAGGAAACATGAAAGACAATCAAAAGGCAAAGAACAGCTGAAAGACTGAAAGAAAAAAAAGACCAGAGAGAGATATGAGCTGCAATAAGAGACAGGATTATTCTACTGAGAACTTGCTTCTAAGGAGAATAAATAATCAAGTATAAGGGAAAGACAGAAAACAGAACGATGTACTGTCTACTGAAATATATATGGGAACTAACATTGAAGAGAATTCCAGTGGATATAGGGAAGCATCCATTAATCATTCTAAAAACTGAAGTAATCCTCACTGGAACTTTTCCCATCGCCAAGAGGAGAAGGAAAAGGGTGGGGCAAGAAAATGAAGATTAATGTACTAGGGCTACAAGGAAGGTGGTGGTGATCACTGCCAGACATCAACAGATTGATGACTTAGTGTTTGAGCTCCACTTTAATAAGTGAGGAAATAGACCTCCATGATTAATACTGGTCCAACTAAGAAAACAAGCTTTAACATAGGAACTCATCAAGGAAAGCTCGGGAAAATCCAAAAAAATCTCAGAAGCCCATGGTGCGCAGCCCCAGCAGCTGGTGGCAGCAGCAGCAGGCAAGGTGCTCAGGGCACAGGTGCCTGGCAGGGTGTGGCTCATAGTTTCATAGTTTCTAGGGTTGGAAGGGACCTAAGCAGATCATCAAGTCCGACCCCCTGCCATGGCAGGAAAGAATACTGGGGTCAAATGACCCCAGCAAGGTGTTCATCTAACCTCCTCTTAAATACTCCCAGGGTAGGAGCCTGCACCACTTCTCTTGGAAGCTGGTTGCAGACCCTGACGGTGAAGTAGCGCCTCCTGATGTCTAGCTTAAACCTACCCTCTGCCAGCTTGTGACCGTTATTCCTGGTCACTCCTGGCGGTGCTCGGGGAAACAGTGACTTCCCCAATGCCTGCTGATCCCCCCTGAATAGTTTGTAACAGGCCACAAGATCCCCCCTCAGCCTTCTCTTTTGGAGGCTGAACAGGTTCAGGTCCCACAGCCTGTCCTCATAGGGCCTGCCCTGCTGTCCCCTGATCATATGGGTGGCCCTCCTCTGGACCCTCTCCATGCTGTCCATATCCCTCTTGAAGTGTGGCACCCAGAACTGGATGCAGTACTCCAGCTGCCTGACCAGTGCCGCATAGAGGGGGAGGATCACCTCCTTGGACCTGCTCGAGATGCATCTGTGGATGCATGCCAAGGTGCAGTTGGCCTTCCTTACTGCCTCTCCACACTGCCGGCCCATGTTCATCTTGGAGTCAATGATGACCCCCAGATCCCTTTCCGCCTCCGTGCTGACAAGAGGGGAGTTCCCCAACCTGTAGGTATGGTGCCGGCTGTTCCTCCTGAGGTGCATCACCTTGCACTTGTCTGTGTTGAAGCCCATCCTATTCTCATCCACCCACCCTTGTAACCTGTCTAGGTCTGATTGTAGCCTGTTGCATCCCTCCAATGTGCCCACATCCCCCCACATCTTAGTGTCATCAGCAAATTTGAACAGGGTGCTTTTTACCCCCTCATCCAAGTCCCTGATGATGTTGAACAGTGCGGGCCCGAGGACCGAGCCCTGCGGAACCCCACTGCCCACATCCCTCCAGGTTGAGAAGGACCCATCCACTACCACCCACCAGCCACTTGGCGACCTATTTGACTGTGTGGGTGTCTACACACAGCCCCCCAGTTTCTTAATGAGAACAGGGTGAGAGACAGTGTCAAAAGCCTTCCGGAAGTCCAGGAAGATTATATCTACTGCTACCCCTGCGTCTAACGATCTGGTGATCTAATCATAAAAGGCCACCAGGTTGGTCTGACAGGACCTGCCACTGATGAACCCATGTTGGTTGCCCCTAAGCATGCAGTCCCCTGCTGGCCCCTCCTGGATGTGTGCCAGCATAATTTTCTCAAACAGCTTGCCTAGGATTGAGGTGAGACTAACTGGCCTATAGTTTCCCGGGTCCTCCTTCCTGCCTTTTTTGAAGATGGGGACCACGCTGGCCCTCTTCCAGTCCTCCGGTACCTCACCAGGGCACCACGAGTGCTCATAAAGTTGTGCCAGGGGACTTGCAATGACCCCGGCCAGTTCCTTTAGAACTCTAGGGTGGAGATCATCCAGGTCGGCTGGCTTGAATACGTCCAACCTCTCCAGAAGCTCCCTAACTAAATCCTCGCTAACCCGTGGCCCAGGTGTGCCTCCCCCAGGGCCCGAGGGGGGGCCCAGCAGGGAGGTGGCTGTTCTGGTCCCTACTTAGGAAGACGGAGGCAAAGAAATCGTTAAACATGTTAGCTTTGCCGTCTGGTGTGACGACCAAGTTTCCCATGGCGTCCTGCAAGGGCCCCACATTACCCGGGACCTTCTTTTTACCCCCTATGTATTTAAAAAAGGACTTCTTATTGTCCTTAATCTGGGAAGCTAGCCCCAGTTCCATCTCTCCCCCTACATCCCCGAGCAACTACAGAATAGCCCTCCCTGGTGATGACCCCTTCCTTCCATTGGGTGTAAGCCTCCTTTTTAGCAAGGAGACACTCCTGGATGCTTTTGGTGAGCCACGGAGGCTTGTGTGCTCTCCTGCTCCCTTTGATCCTCATTGGGATTACCTTCCTTTGGGCTTGGAGGATTGCCTCCTTAAGGAGCGACCACTCTCCTTGGACACCTGGCTCCCCTCCCCTCTGGGACCTCAGCGCTTCTCCAACTATCCTCCTTAGCTCACTGAAGTCTGCCCTCCTAAAATCTAGGGCCGCTGCCTTGCTGCATGCCTTTGCCACCTTGCACTGGATGGTGAATTCCAGCAGGCGATGATCACTATTGCCCAGGTGGTCGAGCACCCACAGCCCCCTCACCAGGTCATCTGACTAGTGCTGCACATCACAGTGAAGGGCACAAACTCCACTGGGTCATCTGCATCCCGCCACTCATGCACAGCACCTGTACTTGCACAGCACAGGAGGGAAGCCTCAGATGCTGCAGTTGGCTGCCTTCCCCAGCCCCCCCGGGGAAGGCACCTGGGGCTTCTCTCCCCTGCCATGCAGCCCCGGTGGCAAGCATAGCCCTCTCCAGTGTGTCAGGCTTCTCTCCAGTGCTGCACAGCCCCGGGAGGGAAGGCAGATGACTCCAGCACCCAAAATAATTGCCTGCCCCTACCTTAAGGGCTATTCACGGCGTCCGACCTCCCCTAGAGTCATGCTCATGCCTAATAGGTGTTACTGTACAATCACTCCCCTGTTGGGACCTCAACCTTCTCAGCCTCTGCCCCTTTCCTTGGGCTGCAAGCCTCCATCCTGGCTTGCAGATTTGGGTCCAGTGTCTATTGTGTTGGCCTCTTGGGCCTAATCTCACCCTTCTCTGGACACTGGGACCCTAGCCCTGGTCTCTGCCCCTCCTGAGCTGCTGGGTCCCTGGCCCTGGTTTCACCTTTCTCGGGCTGGGCCCCCTGGCCTAGTCTTGCTTTAACCCTTGCTAGGCTTCAGTCACTTCCTCCAAAATTCAGTCCTCTATCTAAGCCTGCCCTGTGCTTTGATCCTCTAGCTCCTGGCAGGCCACAAGATACTCCCATGCCCTTGGGCACTATTGGGACCTCTACCTTCCCCAGAGAGTCCAAAACTACTGGTTAAAACTAAAACAAAAAATATATATATATATTCACTGTGGCTATAAGTAATTTTTTAACCTTCTGCTGGGCAAGTGGTGCGGGGCATGGCAATGCAGTGGTGCTGGTGGCCACCACGTGTCAGCAGAGGTGTGGTGTGGGGGCAGCCACCGGCAGCAGTGCAGTGGTGGGTGGTGGTATGGCAGGGGTGTGGTGTCGGTGGCGGCCACCACTCACATGAGGCAGCCACCAGCACCACTACAGTGCCACCACCACGCCCCACACTGCTTGTCCAGAGCAGGGCCAGCGGGGCAAGGACAGCTGTGCCATAAGGCTAGTCAGGGATGTCTTCCCCCAACACATCCTCACTTCCTCAGCCCCCAGAACTTGTGGTAGAGTGGTATGAGCGCTCTGCAGTAAGACACTCACAGTCCCTACTTCCCTGGGCCTGCTGTCCTCCAGCTTCTCCCTCACAGCTTCCCCCACTGGGGGATTTTCCTGGGCTCTTTCTCCCTTAAAGTAACAGAGAGCCTCAGGCCACGGAATAGAAGGAAACAGCATGTTATGGGTGGAAATAAGTTGGTCATACATATACCGACTAGGAAGCTTGGGAAGGATAAATGCATAAAACGTACATGTTTGTGTGATATATTGTTTGTCACTGTATGTGGTACTGTTTCCTTAAATGTGGTTACTTTGTGTGCTCCCTCAGCACCCTGTTTGCTTTTTTGGGTTCCTGTTCAGAACAAAGTTACCAGCTGTGTTAGCTATGTGTTGCTCTCTTTTTTCTTGGCTAGTCTAACCTCCCCACCACTGTTGAGCCACAAAGATATAAGTTTGTACACTAATAAAAGGAGTTTTGATAATAAAATGGAGGAACTGGAATGCCTAGTATTTGATCCAAAAGTGGGCTTATAGTACTAACAGAAACATTATAGAATAACCACAGTTAGAATGCAGGTATTGAAAGGTATGAAATACCATATTTTCTCATGTACACGTGGTTCCTTTTCCCCAAAAAATCATCCCCCCTCCCCAAATTTGGATTCATGTATTAAGTAGAGAAGCTGATTTTCTGTCCAGCTCAGAAGCACCCTATTTGAATCCTGGTCTGCAGTGCAGGAACTGCTGCATTACTATTCAAGCATCTGAGGAAGTCAATGGACTTAAAGGTTCACTGTTCGTTATTCCAATGGTGTTAATTATCATCTCTCCTTGTTAATAGTTTTAGTATTCCACTAATCTAGCTAAGATTTTTACAGCTGTCTACTAGTTACTTCTGGTCTCTGTCTTCATATTTCACAGTCTAAGAAATTCTTTAGCTCTTTTCAGAATCATAGTCATCCATGGAAACCAGTCTTTATCAACAGCTCAGGTTTCAGATTTAGTTAAGCAGGAAGATGAGTCAGCTGAGAACTAGGTTCTGTCCCTGCTCTATGCAGCCATAACTGGGGGGAAAAAAATCTTCCTTCTGATTTCAAAAATACAGTATGTTTTATATTCTTGCATGTATTGTATGTGAGAAACTATGGTATTTAGGAATGTTATAAGTAAGGCTGGTGGGGTAGCATTGTATATTAATAAATTAGTAAATTGCAGGGAAGTAAAATGTGATGACAACCCCCCCCCCCAAAAAAAAACAACCCCCGCCCCCCGAATTGGTGTTTAAAATTATAAAAGGAAGAAATAATGAAAGTTTTTTGGGGATTTTTCTCCATGACTGGAGAACAGCAATGAGCCTATTTTTAAAAAAGGGACAGAGAGTGTCACAGGCAATTACAGACTGTTAGTTTCACTCCCATAGTAGGTAATGTCTTAGAACACATACTGAAGGAAAGAATAATCAAAGATATGGTGGTAAACAAAAAATGAGACAAAACACTACTTGGTTTATCAGAGGAAGATTGTGTCAGACTAATTTAATCTCCTTCTGTAACAGGGTAACAGACTTATTAGATAAGGGCAGAGCAGGGGACCTAATTTATCTGGATGTAAGCAAAGTTGTTGTTTTTTTTTCCCAGGGCCTCAGGGGAAAATACTGGTCAAGCAGGAGAAGACAGGGATCAATATCATAATATTAAATTGGATAAGGAGCTGGCTCAAAGGGACATGACACTGACTTATATCGAAAGCTTAGTTTCCTAGCTGGAGAGCAGTTACCCATGGTGTTCCTTAGGGCTTAGTCTTCAGGAATCCTGGTTTTCTCTGTCTAAAAATCCAAAATTCTCTGATAAAAATTCCAAGATTCTCTGATGCAAAAACCCCAAATCCACATTTTTTCTGAGATTAAAATGAAACACCACTATATATAGGTACCAGTTAAGCACAATATTTTATTGATATATTTACAATTTTAAAGCAATTTGGAATCCTACCAGTGCCTGAGTCATTGTAATAAAATAAATTCTAGACACCTATATATTTTGGCTTCTGAGTTTCGTTTTTTAATCATAGAATATCAGCTCTTCCCCTGCCCCCTTTGCTCACCAGGACATAGATCCAGCTGTGGTTGTCCCGCCCCGTTGTTTTGTGTCACTGAACAGCCCTGATATCTCGGTACTCTGCCCCTACCCATGCTGTTGCTACTCATTCCCAAACCACAGCCTCCTACCCACCCCACTCCCTCACTCCTGACCTGCAGTCCTCTGGCCCTGCCAGCGCACTTCATTTCCAACCCACAGCCCCTCCTCCCAACGTTACTAGTGCCCCTCACCCCAACCCACAGTCCCCTGCCCCCCCTCCCCACCATGTCCCACTCCCCATAGCCCCAAGCAGGCCCTTGCAGCTGGAACTCTGTTAGCCTGCAAGGAAAAACTCACGGTTTCCTCGGTTTTTCTCCTTTCAAGGAGGAAATCTGTGTTCTTCTACTTTAAAGGAGAAAATCTATATTTTGCCTCATTTTTCCACAGCAAATGGAACACCTAGACCCCTGCTTATGACCTATCCTATTTAAAACTTAGTGACCCTGGCATTAGACCTAGAAGTATATTCATTAAATCTGAAGATGACACTAAACTATGAGGCATAGTCAATAAAGCAGAGGGCTGTATTATTATTCAGGAAGATTTAGATAATATTGTAGAATATAGAATCAGAAATGGTATAGGGTTTATGGATATGAAGTAACAAGGACTTTGTTCCTCAGATATACTTAATTTATGCAGTCTTAGAGGGTCATGGGTATATTGGTCAGTTATAGGAGGGTCATGAGTCATCATCAGTGCTATGTGCCTGTCAAAAAAGCCAATACAATTCTAGGGTATGTTAGGTGGGGTGTATTTATTACAGAAAAGTAGGCATTGGTATAAAAGGCATTGGTAAGATTCTTTTTAGAAGAATGCTGTTCTGGACACCAATGTTAAAAACTAATCAACTTAAATGGATCCTTGTATAAAGAAGGACTACTGAAAGAGTTAAGTGAATGGAGAACTTTTCTTATGAGGGAGATTGAAGAGTTTTGCCTTCTTTAGCTTAAGAAAAAGAAGACTGCAAGGTTGGGGGGTTGTTTTGTTTTTTTGGGGGTTTTTTTACAAATCTATTAGTGAAGTGAGTATTTTGGAGAGAGGAGACCATTTTAATTTGAAAAACACCAAATAGTTACAAACTGTCTATGAACATATTTAGATTGGAAAATAGAAGATTTCCAATTATCAGAAGAGTAAAGTTTGGAAAGGTCTCCCAAGCCAAGTAAAGAATATAAAAGAGCATAAATTGCTGCGTGTATCGGGGTTTTTTTGGGTTTTTTTAAAGATTGGATTGGATAAATTTATGGAAGGGATGGTATGATAAGATACGGGTTTTGTTTCAGTCATCAGCATGTGATGTGTAATCATATTTTTGCAATCTCCTGTACTTCTTTTGTAGTATGGTAGGGGTCTAGTAAATGCATTATACAGGGCTTCTGGTGCTCAGCCCGGCAGCAGGAGCTGGGCAGAGCCAGAGCTGCACTCCAATCAGCTCCGCCAGCCCCACAGAGCTCAGCCTGGTGGTGGGAGGCAGGGAGAGCCAGGGCCGTGCTCCACCTCTCGCCACCTGGCTGAGCTCCTTGGGGCTGTGGAGCTGCCCAGAGTGCGGCCCGATGGCAGGAGGCAGACAGAGCCAGGGCTGTGCTCTGATTGGCTCCACCAGCCCCACAGAGCTCAGCCTGGCGGTGGGAGGTGGGGAGAGCCAAGGCTGCGCTCCACCTCCTGCTGCCAGGCTGAGTTCCATGGGGCTGCGGAGCCGCTCAGAGCACAGCCCTGGCTCTCCCCTGCCTTCCACCACTGGGCTGCTTCAAAACTCAAACATTTCAAAATGTTTTGAGTGCCCTTATTTCATTTCAAAGCTGTTTTGACGCTTTTTGTTTCATTTCAATTTTGCTGTTTTGAGCTCAAAACACGTTGAAACAGCTTTGAAACGAAACACTCAGCAAAAGTTTGCACAGCAGTAGTCAACAGTATGAATCAGGGCAGATTCCCCTTTCACCACCCCTTAAGAATGCTGACTTCAAGGGCGGCAGGGGTGGGGTTGTTCTTTGGACCTTCCTCTGAAGTAATGGGATGCAAGTACTTAGAAAACTCAGAGGTTCATTGCTAGAAGTTCCTCCTCTTGTGGTCAGTGTCATTGCAACAGGATCCACTTCAAACTGTGGCTGTGTTGCCCTCTGGTGGCCACACTAATCCTGCTCCTCATTCTGTCTCCCCAGAGTACTGCTTTGTCTTTGCCTACTATGCCTTGATAGAAAATAAACAAATCTTGGGAGGCTGTCCTCAGAATACCAGAGAGTTTCGAGGTACCATACTCAGCCCTGATCATCACTGGCCTGCCAATTGGCCAAGTTCTTCAATCATAATCCTGATCAGGTATCTCTTTCTGGCCTCTGGTTATTGATCTTCCATTAGGGCTCTCTTGTTTGCCATAGTTACCACCACCCTCTCTCTCTCACTCTTGGGCCTGCCGTCTGCACCCTTGACCTGTTTCCCTTGGACCTGCAGTCTTTGCCCAATTCCACTAAACTAAGTCTGCAGTGCCTTCCCTAGGCACCTGCAGTGACTTTGCAAAGATACTATCCTCTGTAGAACATTCAACAGCACCCTTTTGTGGTGTCCACACTCCCTTTCTATCCACCCTATTCCTTGTGGGTCAAAGATAAATATAACATACAACATACATTTATCTCTAGGTAAGCCCCTCTGAAGAACTCCTTTTCCCTTCAGTAACTGGGCCAGAATGAATCCCTAGCTCCAGAGCCAGGCTCATAAAGCACCTTGGCTCTTTCTGCTTCTGGTCGTCTGCCTTACTTTTCTGACAGAGCCAAAGAGTTTTCCATGAGATCTGCAGGCCTTCCTATAGCCTGCACTCTGCACTGCTTTGTGGTCTGTCTCCAGCAGCACTGCCCTTTAGCTCTTCTACCTCTTTACAAAGTAACAGGGTTCAGGGGCCCCTATTATAATCATACTGATAATCAAATTTTGGATCAGGAAAGTATTCTTCCCCTATGCCAAGCCAATGAGGGCTTTCGCTTTGAACTGTATTATGGGGCACATTACTCATCAAGGATCCTCTGAGCATATATTCAACAACTACTTGTTTTTGCAGTGCCCTTGTCTCCACTGCTTTTCCTTTTGGCATGCTATACAGCAGTGGTCAACAACATTTTTAGGCTGCAAGCTAGTGATCTGATTCAGGTCCAAGGTGGGTAGGCATTAGGATCCAGCTGGGTAGGCATTAGGCCCCAACTTTTGCAGGCAAGGTGCCCGCAACAAGCATTTCTCCCCATGGTAGCAACGGAAAGTGAATACTGCTGAAGTCTTCCACTGCTAAAACTAAAGCCCCATGGGGTGGATCAAATGGCTCTGTGGGCTGGATGTGGCTTGAGGGCCGTAGGTAGCTGTCCACTTCATTTGCTGTTTTTGGTGTTTCTGGTATTGTGCCTGGTATTACCTGAAGTGGTGATCTTGGTTTGAAGTGGTGATTTTGAGGAATTTTTGGGTAAATGGTTGCAAGTGAAAGCAGGGGACTGAGTGCAATTCCCTAAAAGCTGCTTATAGTCTTATGTTACACAGATAGACATTAGGGCTGGAAGGGACCTCAAAGATCATCAAGTCCAGCCTCCAGTTCCCTTCGGGTATGATCCCTTCCAGTCACTAAGAGCATTATGCCCCAAGAATGGTTCTTCCTTACAACACCATTCTCTTTGCACACTACTTCCCTATACTGCAGCACAGCTGAGATGCAGCTTCCTTACAGTGTCAATATTTTTGGGTACAGATCCCCAACAGCAGTGCATTTATGGCAGTTTTCTTCTACACCATCACCCAAACCTCCTGTCCCCACAGCTACTGTGTGCATCTACACAGACACAAAACAGGAATAACAAATATATGGCCTGTGGGCAGGATTCAGCTTCTGGGGCTCAAGACTGATGCTGCCAGAACCTCTACGACAGCGTTAATTCCAGCTGTTTGGGTGAGGCTCTGGAATCCAGGGAATTAATACTTCTTGCCTCCTCACCTCTACTTACCCAGTGCTGTAATCAGGGTACTTATTTGCCCCTGGCTGACATCAGCAGCAAAGGAAAGTAGTTGAGTGGCAGCAGCATTAAAAGCCCTGAGGTGAGTGTCCAAAGCCCTGAGGTAAGTGGGGAAGTGAGAGATCTGGAGGAAGAGCAAGGAGGAGGGGCAGCAAGGAAGCTGCTCTTATACTTCCTGAGAAATCAAGGCAATCAACTAGTTACCTCAGGTGCCTGTACACAAATGCATGGAGCCTGGGAAACAAGCAGGAAGAACTGGAAGCCCTCACACAGTCATGCAACTATGATGTGATTGGAATAACAGAGACTTGGTGGGATAACTTGCATGACTGGAGCACTGTCATGGATGGGTATAAACTGTTCAGGAAGGGCAGGCAGGAGAGAAGAGATGGAAGAGTTGCACTTTATGTAAAAGAGCCATATGATTGCTCAGAGCTCCAGTATGAAACTGGAGATAGGCCTGTTAAGAGTCTCTGGGTTACGGTCAGAGGGGAGAGCAACAAGGGTGATGTCTTGGTGGGGGTCTACTATAGACCACCAAACCTGGAAGAAGTGGTGGATGAGGCTGCTAGCAGAAGTTTCCTGGTCACAGGAACTGGTTCTCATAGGGGACTTCAATCACTATGACATCTGCTGGGAGGGCAATACAGCAGTGTTCTTGGGTAGTTGTGGAAAAATCTAAAAACATTCCATCCAAATCATTAGCCAAATCTGACTTGAACTTGCCATTTGTTTCTGGATGACAAAAATCCTATTTTTTCTGTGAACAGTTTACCTTAGGAATTCCTATGGGCTGTGAACATTTATTAATAATTTGGATGCTGGCACAGGAAACTTCTTGGTAAAGTTTGTAGACGATACAAAACTGGGAAGGACTATGAAAATGTGAAAGGGCATGACACAATTCAGAGGGATCTTGATAGATTGGAAAGCTGGGCTGAAGCTAACAGTCTGAAGTTCAGTACTGAGAAATGCAAAGTGCTATACTCTGGGAAAAATAATCAAAAATACAAACACAAAATGGATGACACCTGGATAGATGGAACCACTATGAAGAAGGATCTGGGATTTTTGGTAGATCACAGGCACAATTAGTCTGTAATGTGATGCAGCCACACAAAAAGGTGAATGCAGTTTTGGATACATTAGTAGAAGCATTAGGTGCAAGACATGGGAGGTGGTAGTGCCTCTCTACTCAGCACTGGTTAGGCCTCATCTAAAGTATTGTGTGAAGTTATGGGATCCCCATTTTAAAAAGAACATGGAGAAGTAAGAGAGGGTCCAGAGGCAGTTGATAAAACTGCTAAAGGGTTTGGAGAGAAAGTCATATGAGGAGAGGTTGAGGGGCTAGACATTTGGCAATTTTACTAAGCTGATGGTAATTTAACTAAGAGGTTAGAATATGGATTCATATAGATGGTTTGGCTAAGGATGATCCTGCCTCAGGCAGAAGGATGGACCAGATGACCTATGGAAGTCCTTTCCAGCCCTATTTCACTCTGATTTTTATGTTCAGCTTGCAGAAAAGAAACTTAAGTGGGGACATAATTTGCTGTGGAATGGAAACCAAAACCCTGAGGCAAAT
This sequence comes from Crocodylus siamensis, assembly GCF_052110815.1. Taxonomy (NCBI): domain Eukaryota; kingdom Metazoa; phylum Chordata; order Crocodylia; family Crocodylidae; genus Crocodylus; species Crocodylus siamensis. Next base: position 39,541,533 of record NC_143404.1, on the reverse strand, counting down.
GGGGAAGTAGGTGACCTGGAGGAAGCACAAGCAGCGTGGAGCCTGCACACAGCGGGTGGGGATGGTGGCAGGACAGGACTGGGGTGAGCAGTGTGTGGGTGTAAGGGAAGATGAGGGGTTTGGGGACCCCCCCCGGGGTTTGGGGACCCCTCCCCACACACTCCCCCCATCATGTGCAGCCCCAGCAGGCGGCAGCAGCAGCAGGTGGGGTGCTCAGGGAGCAGGTGTCTGGCAGGGTGCAGCTCTGGCCAGCACTACACATCACAGCGAGGGGCGCAGCCTCCCCCAGGCCTCTGTATCACCAGTGCTCCTTGCTATTCACGCACAGCCCCTAAACTCACACAGCACAAGACGGAAGTCCCACATGCTGGATCCAGCTGCCTTCCCCACCAAGGCTGTGCAGCACAGGACAGAAGCCCCACATGCTAGAGCTGGCTGCCTTTCCTGCCCCTCCAGGGGAAGGTGCCTGGGGCTTCTGTCCCCTGCAGTGCAGCCCCGGTGGGGAAGGCAGTTGGCTCCAGCATGCAGGGCTTCCCTCCCTGCTGTGCAAGAGCAGGGGCTGCACATGAATGCCAGGGAGCACCAGTGATACAGGTGGCCTGGGGGAGGTCGCACCCCTCGCTGCAATGTGCAGTGCTGGCTGGAACCATGCCCCATCGGGCACCTGAGTCCTGAGTACCCTGCCTGCTGCTACACCATGAGGGGAGTGTGGAGGGGAGGTCCCTATGCCTCCACAACCCCTCACATATACATAACCCCCCAACATACACTATGCCCCCCATGAAGCCACACCCCCTAACAACCCCCCTACACACACCCACATCCTACCACATATACACCCACCACACATACCCACACCCCACCATACACCCCCCCACAATATACAAAACTAAAAATTTGTTTTTGACTTATTATGTAATCACCTCTATATACACTACACAAACACAAATCACGACAAAAATATTTTTGTAACAAAATTTAAATATGTTATAGTAGGTGTTTGACTGTTAGTGTATGATTTGTTTTTTTCTGTTTCTAAGATGGTGTCCCAGGGATGCAGGAGTGGGCAAGGGAGAAGCCTCATCCAGAGGCAGACCCCAGGTGAAAATAAAAGAAGGAAAAAACCTATCTGTTGCAGGGGTCCAGAGAAGCTAGGAGGCACACCAGGGAAAACCGCCCCAGCAGTTTATCAGCCACGCCCATCTCCACCTGGAGCTGGGTGACATCATGAAGAGATGTCACCTGGCGAAGATAAAAACCGGCCCTGAGGGCACAGGAAGGAGGATGCCAAGTGCCAGAGGAGCAGCGGGGAACCACTGGGTGGACTGCACCCTGCCACTGCAGACAGCAGTGGTGGCGGCAGCAGGAACCAGCAGTGAGGCCGGCAGCAGTGGCAGCAAAGGCTGTGGGAGATCCCCATGCTGGGGAAGACCAGTGGGGATCAAAGGAGCCAGCAGTGAGGCTGGCAGCGGCAATGGCAAGAGCCAGCAAGGGAGCTCCTGCCGGAGACAGCGGGTGCCGCAACCCCAGGGCGGAGGCAGATCCCAGAGGGGATAAGAGAAACCCTGGCTGGGGTGAAGGCATGGGTCTAGGGGCATTAGGGGCGAAGGAGGCACGGGACTCTCCCCATGGTTGCTCCTCTTCTTTTTGTCTCATTCCTCTTGTAGTCTTGTTTTTAATTCCTTCTTCTTTCATATTGGATTGTTCTCATGGCATGGGGTTTTCTGGTGGTGAGTGTTCTGTTTATGTTTTTCTTTCTTAGCCTGATCTATTTTAGTTCCCTGCCCTAGAGCAAGTTAACCTAGCACACCACACCAGGTTTGGGGAATTAAGAGACCCCATTTGGAGATGAAAGACCACGTGAGAACGCAGCAATGAAACAACACCCGTTGTAGAATGCGCAGGGCATCGAGAGAAACAACTCCGAAGGCAGAGCATCACCACACCCTCCGGGTCTGGCCAGAGCCCGAGGCACCCATCCATGAGAGAGGACACATGGGAACCAAGGAAAACTTCAACAGGGGCTAGCCGCAAAAGATCCTGAGGCTCGTCTCACTGGTTGGCATGTGGCCGGGATGTAGGAGAGGTTGGAGCCCCGTGAACATCTGCCAGGACACGTGACAACTCTGGAGGCATCCTCAGTGAAGGACCATCCGAAGTTGTGGCAAGTAAGTTTGGGGGATACTCTGAAGGTAATCGAGGAACCCTCCGGAGTCTACACAAGGTTCCTTGGCAAGCAAGACCAGCTGCCCGAATCATCGAGCAGAAACGGGCACAGATGGCAACCCCAAAGGGAGGGACTTCGAGGGGCAAAAACCAGGGATTAGGTGGCAAAGGCCTGCCCCTGAGCTAGACTGTTCTCAGTGGTGGCAGATAACAGAATCAAAAAGCAATGCTGTAAAGCTGCAGCCAAAGAAGTTTAGGTTAGATATTAAGAAAAACTCTCTCACTAAGAGGCCAGTAAAACACTGAAACAGGTTACCCATAGAGGTTGGGGATCTTGGTCCTTAGGGGTTTTTAAGACCCGGGCAGACCCTTGGCTGGGGATTGGTCCTGCTTTGAGCATGCAGTTGGACTAGCGGTCCCTTCCAACCCTAATTTTCTATGATTCAATGACAGTAGTTTTCAAATACTTGAAGGGCTGCCATAAAGAGAAGGAAAAACATCTTTTCTCTCTTGTTACAGAGCAGGACACACCAATGGCTTGAAGCTGCAGCAAAATACATCTAGATTGGATATAAAGAAGAGTTTCTTCACTGTTAGAACAGTGAGGCAGTGGAACAAACTGTGTTGGGAAATTATGGACTCTGTCACTGGAGGTGTTCAAGAGAGGTTGGACAGCCACTGGTCAGGGATGATCTAGGCCTAGCTTTGCCTATGTTCTACTATGGGTATTTTCCATGCTGCTGGGCTTTGCTGGTTGCTACATGGGCCCAGGACAATTCCAACCCTCCCTCCCCACAGCCCCACCTCTCTGCTGATATATGTGTCAGGGTGTTGGGTTTTGTTGGGGTTTTTTGAGCGGGGGAGAGGGGTTAAGCCTTCCTCAGGCATTGGGTTTTTACACCTTCCTCAGGATTCTGCCAAGGCTAAGGAGTTTAACTGGATTGTGCTTATGTTCTTGCAGGGACTTAAGCCTAGAAGTTCCCAGCTAGAGGATCTTGCCCTTTTACTCAGGGTCAGGCCAACTGTCATACTTGGTATCAGGAAGGAATTTTACCCAATGGTCAGATTGGTATGGACTGTGGGGTTTTGCCTTCTTCTGTCATGTGGGACATGGCCCTCTTCATGAGATCTCTTCAGCATATATAAACAACATTTATAGAAGCACTGACATTGACACTGGTCCCCCCAGTCTACCTGTGTCAGTTTAGGGAGTAATGCCTTGTGTCAGGGTTGACTGTATAGTTTTGCTAAGAAGATAGACAATGGATTTGTAGAGGACGGTTTGTACAGAGATGATCTTGCCTCAGGGGGTTGAACCTAAGGCGGTCTTTTCTAACCTGACTTCTCTATAAGTTTATGTAGACTGCTATGTCACAAAATATGGACCATTACCAAGCTTGGTAAGATGTAATGATGGAGAAAAGCATTACCTGAATATAAAAATGATATATGTATTCGAGTAGTCTCCTCAGGTCTCCTTTCTTTGGAAAGAGGAAGTATCAGGGCACTCACTTGGGAAACTAAAGTTCCTGAGTGTTCTCACTCAGGGGGATGTGTATTTCTGACTTTGCAGCACAGCAGGATAGTTACCATGTCACAGGTCAACTGCTAGCTCTGCATTCCTTTTGAAGTTCCATAGGAGGGAGGATCTGGAACCAGAAATTAAAAAGCAACTGGGATTCTGTGTGAGACTCTGTGGCTCAGTAAGGTGGACGCTTGCCTGGAAAGGAGGACACTGGGTTATAGTTGAGACCCTTGCTCCTAATGAGGCAAAACCTTTTCCCCTCTGCACTGCCCCTTATCCATTCTTTTTCAATGAATACTTTAGTGGATCAGCTTCAAAAGGAGCTCTGTAGAAGGAACTAGATGATGGATGACCTGCAGTATGGTGGTTCATGAAGTGTACTGCAAAGTCTAAGACAGTCAGATTCAAACCTTCTCTGGGACCTTCTCACTTGAGTGCCTTAGACACTGAGCTATGAGTGCAAAAGAGATCCATCCCAGTTTCCTGTTCCCAGGGCTAAGTCTGATTGTATGTTCTGGCCAGCTCTATTTCTGAGCATCTAAGACTTCTTGGCATTCACAAGGAGTGTGCATATGGCCTCAGCTGCTAGTTTGTATGCCCAGGCTGCATGCCTACATGATCATACAAAGCCCTGTGCACATGAATGTCTATGTACCCAGGAATAGTAGAGGGTGCAATGATAAGAGATTTTTTGGGCCAATAACGATGCCAATTTTTAACAAGCCATACTGACTGATACCGATCCTATTGCAACATCTGGCTGGTAAGTCTGTTGGGGGTGAAGGTGTGAAAGGACAGAATGGGCATGGGGGGAGGGCAGATCGAGGCCCCCACAGAAAGGGAGGGAGTGGGGCTGGGGCAGAACTGCGATAGGTTTGTTGGGGGGAGGGGAGAGGAGAAGGGAGACTGGCTCCCACCACTGCACACACCCCTGGGGGAGGCATCGGTGGGGGGTGTGCCCCCAGATCTGTGCACAGGATGAGGGCAGACTGCCACTGCAGGCTGGGACCCAGGCTGCATGCAGGGTGGGTGACAGCAGTGCTGGGGGACTATGGCAAATTTTGGAGTGGCTGCAGCACTATCCCCACCCCTGTAGCCCCCAGGCAGCACTGCTGCCTGCCCTGAGTTCAGCCCTGGCCCAACCCCACCCCCGTAAGAGCCCAGCACAGCCCCAGCCCCAGCTTGTAGTGGCAGCCCACCCTCACCTCACATGCAGATCCGGGAGCACTTGCTCCCCCTGCCTCCCCCAGGGGTGCATGTAACAGTGGGAGCCACGCCCTCTCCCCATGTGTGGCTCAGTCCTGCGTCCCGCCCTGGCTGGGTAGCACCTGCCACTGGCCCAGCCCCTCTTTCTCCCTCACCACAGGGGCCTCGGTCTGCCCTCCCCCCCACAACACCAAAAGACTTACCAGGAGGACCCAGCTGTTCTCCATGTTGCTGGGATGCACTCCTGGCTGCCTGCACACTGTGCTGTGGCTGCATGTGCCATTTATCAACCACATTAATTGGCCATATCAGCCAAGAAAAGGGTGACTGCTGATACCATCAATTTTCCTTATACTGGTGCTGATCCAGTATGAGACCAATGTATGGGTGCCCCTCTAAGAAATACAGTTTCAATATGTGCATAAGTGGCATTTTTAGCACTTAGATGAACCAAAAATTAATGTAGATGATCAAATCTGGACAATTACATGGGCAGGAAGGGAACAAAATTCTGCCCGAGTAAAAAAAAAACAAAAAAACCCTCATATTTATCAGTGAAACCTGCTTCTTGTTGGTTTTTCTACGTGTGGCAGAAATCTGCCAAGATCTTTGGACAGCTTAAGGATGGCCTCATCACCAAATGGGTCATTAATGAAACAGTAATTTATTAAAGATTCTGGACAACTGTTAAAGGGTTCCCTATCAGCCTCCTCTTAAGCAGGTCACAAACAGTATCTATTGTAGCTAGCATTAATGGATTTACTGCTTTCTCTGGGAAAGACATAATTCCCAGAGGGGGAATCTGATATGGTTTTCCTCCATAGGAACATCACCTTTATTCAGAAGTTCTGGATTCAAGTCATGAAGGTGACCTTGCCAAGGTGGCTGTACCAACTTGGATGGTTCAGCTGTGAGGCGATTTAGTCCTAGCTGTGGTTTCTTTAAGTTATGGATATGGCAGGTCTGAGCCCCAGAGACAGCCATGACAGCCCGTGGTGGCCGTGCGGCTCCTGCCCAGCTCTGACTCCAATATTGCCCTTCCTTAGTTGTTTGCCCACAATGACTTGATCTTGTTAAAGACTGAATAAGGGAGGCTTACCCTTGGGCCTTAGTGTGAGCGCTGGTCCTACTAAATCTCCAGCAGGATTCCCCTGCACCCTACTTTTCTCAGCTATGACCTCAGGCTCAATAGGCCTTCTCGGCCTAACTGCTCCTCTGCAAGGCACTTGTAGCCTTAAGGACTAATTGCATGGCTCTGTTCCACCCCTACACCATGCCCCAAGCCTCATAGGTGTTATTGCACCATCACACTCCATTGTAGGGATCTCAGCCTTGTCAGCATCCTCCGCTCTTGCTGTCACTGGGGCCTTTTAGCACAGGCCCACAGTACCAGACCTGACTTCTAGGCTCCAGCCTCCTTGACTACAGGTCCAAGCACTGGCCCCTTGTACCTATGGCCCCCCCTGGGCCCTGTACCCACTCTCAGGTCAATCACGATCAGACTCAGTGGTTCTGGCAGTCCCTGGCTACAGTTCCTCCTGGACCTTGGTCCCCTCCTGAGCTCCTGGGCCCTCAGGGCCTCCCCAGGCAATTCCTGGAGTACCAGTTCTCTGAGTCTGCCTTGAGCTGTCCTCAGTAAGGCTCAAGGCTAAACCACTGGTGCAACCTAAATACAAAGCATCTCAGCACTCTGTAATCACCCCCTCCCCCCAACTTCTCTCTGAGTTAAACCCAAAACAAGGCTACTTGCCTGCATCAAAAGCCCCTCTTTGCCCAAGCAACTTCCTGTTCCCAGACCAGCAGAGTTTCTTACTAAGTTTCACTGTCTGTTCAGCAGCCTTGCTGCTCTGCTGCCAGGAGCTCCTGCCTTCAAAGCTCTCAGGGCTGGACTGTCAGACTGGCTCAGGCGCTGAGTTTATATGGCTCAAGCCCAGCCCTGTGTTGGTCAGGTGAATCCTTAACCACCCATTTTGCTATCTGCAAACCTCTCTCAGGCTGCTTGCCCTCTTAAAGGGACAGGCACACCCCAGTATCCAGTCATAATGGAACTGAAAGATAGGGACTCCATGTGGCCTAGTAGAGCCAAGATTGTAGTCCATAAGAAAATGGTACATGATTCCAAAATGATAGAATCCATACAGATTGTAATCTGATATGTTTCATGTGATGAGAAGTAATTATTTTTGTGCCTCCTTTACATAATGAGAGGTTGTGCTAGAGAAGGACTTCTTACAACAGCAGTGAGGAAGAGGCAGAGAAATAAAACTCTTTAAAAAAAATCTGTATTTGTCCAGATGTTTCTGTTGAAAGGTGTTGAAGAGATCTAGGTTCCATTTTTGCAGATAGATATTAATGGAAATATCTTCATTATTGGCACTGTAAGTACCAAGTAAAAACAGTGATAATCATGAGACAGTTTCCAATCGTTGTGTTAGACTAGATCACCATGCATTACAAATGCGACCAATGTTGAAGATGGCTGTAGAGGAAAAGGCTGTTTACCAATGGGAAAGTATGACGGTACAGTACAGGTGGGGCTACTGTCACAGCCTGAAGTCATTTTTCACACCACAGCACTGATGTTCCTGAATGCAGAAATCAGACACTGATAACTGAGATATGGAGGTACTAGAGCTGAAAAAATATGTCTGTCAGACAATTGGAACAAACAGGATTTAATAAGTCAGTGTTGACATACCAATTTCTTCTTAGAACTGGATAAACTCTTACAGGATCAGCCTCAGGAAACAAAGGAGAGGATTGCTGCTTCTGCCTCCTAGGAGCCCAAGTCAGGCAACCCTTACTTATTACTCAAGATCTACAAACCTGGTAACCCAGGCCACCCCACTGTCTGACACTGACACCATCATGAAATGAGTCTCTGGCTACATAGACTCTATACTATTCCTGTATGCCACTGAAGTTGCCAGCTATTTGAAAAACACCACAGATTTCTTAAAGAAACTGGCATTCATTGACAAGCTTCCAGCTGATGCCATATTTGTTACCATGGATCTCTCATACACTGACACCCTGTGAGAAAGAGAGAGAGTCACAGGGCACAAAAGAACAAGGGCTAAACATAGGGTCAGTGGCCCCAGACTAACAGCCCCAAAGGACCCAGCAGAAACCCTCCTTACCCAGTTGTTTCTGGAGGAGAGGGGCTGGGAACTCCAATTCTGGTATAAAGAGGAGCCCGGAACAGGCAAGAGGGGGGAGTGTGGAACCAGAAGGAGGAGGATCGTGCCAAGCCAGGGTTTGAAGGTTTGCAGTGGACACATTGCCACCACATTGTATATAAGAAAAAAAAAAAAAAAAAAAATCAAGTGAACCACAGCTACCTTTGCCACCAGATTTCATCCTAAGCACACCACTAAAGCCACTGTCTACAGCCAAGCTCTGCATTATAACCATATCTGCTCTGATCCCACCAACCTGCATCAGAACAGATTTAAGGATCTCGAGCAGGAATTTCTAGAACTACAATACAATCCCCAAACTGTAGCCATTCAAATCAACAAAGCCAGACTCAAGCCTCATTCCAACCTGCTACAATACCAGGCTTGGGACAAGGACAATAGAGTCCCTCTGGTTGTCACATGCTGCTCTCAGTTTAAACACTTTAGTCACATCATTAATGACCTTCAAACCTCCTGGAAAAGTAGTCCATCTCAAAGTAGTCAAGGGGGGCACACTTGTCCTGGTGTGTAGGCAAGCCCCTAAATCTTAAATGGCATCTCTCAAGGAACAAGTTACTTAACTCCTAGTTTCACTGAGGCACCAGGCCTTGCAATGGACCCAGATACCTGTTGTGCCCCAACATCAGTACAGACCATATAATCACTGGGCTGAATAACACCGACTATAACATATGAAGTTTATTCACTTGCAAGCCTACCAACATCATATATGCCATCACCTGTTCAAAGTGCCCCTCTGCTATCTACATGGGACAGATGAGGTGATCCCAACATGAAAAAAAAAAAAAAAAAAATGAAAATGGATCTGATATCAGCTGCAGAAAGATGCAGAGGCCTGTGGCAGAACATTTTAAAATCCCTGGACATTCCATCACTGACCTGAGGATAGCTATTCCAAGGCAGAAATCAATTTGAACAGGAAATCGTGGAACAAGAAATCATTCACAGTCTGGATTGTGTTAATTATGGTTTTAACAGAGACTATGGATTTTTATCTCATTACCTGGATTAGCTTTTGTAAATCCTTCTGTTCCTCTGGATTTATTGCTTGCTTGTTTGCATCTTCTAGCATGGCCCCTCTCTCCTTTCTTGTCTCCTCTCTCCTGGCTCACAGAGGCTGACTCCAACAACACCCATCAACTCTTCTGCTTCTTGGTCCAGGCATGTGTCACATTTGGTTGCAACATGAAGTGTCCAAATTCAAATGTGAATCATGCTGGGCCACTGAGGGGGCATTCTGGAAGGTGGAAGATTGACAGTGGGTCCTACATGTGCAGCCCCATGAGGGGCACTGGAGAGAGAGTTTCAGTCTCTAGTGACTTTTTTGTTGTTGCTGACAAGATTTTCAAGCTTGGCCCCAAATTCCTCTCTCCTTATACACTTCTTCATGCACATCCTTTCACAGCATGTGACAAAGCGAGCTTTAGCCCTCAAAATATCATGGTATACACATATATTTTACTTTGATTAGTCTGTAAGGTTAAAATAATTATGCCTTCTACTATACTGTGGGCACATCTACACAAGTTGTATACTTGAGCAGTTGACTAATTAACTGTGCAGCAAACGTCTTAGTGTCTACACATGCACCTCTATTAGGGCACATGAAACTAATAAACTCTGCAGCAAGGTAGTCTTGTAAAATACAAGTACTACCCTCCTCCTGCAGTTTTTTCATATGCAGCAGTGCACACATAGACATTGCCTCACATGGCTGGGGTGCAAGGTGCCTCAACATGGGGGCTAGCCAGCAGGCAGCCCCTAAGCTGAGGCACTCTATGCTCCAGCCAGCCCCCTCACAGCACATGTAGCCTGATCTGACAGCTCTGGGCTGGTAGGCTTACCCCCTGGATCTCCTATAAGCCCAGACTGGGGCAACGTGCTCTGGAGTTTTTTGTTCCCAGGCACACATTCAAGTGGTGCATCCAGAAGCAAAAAAACTCCAAAGCAATAAGCTTATGTGTATGCCTTGGACCTATTAAACCAAGATGTGAGGTCCCTGGTGCTCAAACTTCAGGAAAGAGGTTTGAGCCACAGTGGTAACATCTCAGGTTACTAGAATATTAGCTAGGACTTCATAAGATCATAGGCAAGTAGGGCTGGAAAGGAACTTGAGGCTGCATCCAGAAGAGTGAGGATGTTTGCTTCCCCAGGGACAAGTACCAGCAGCACACCTTGTGCCACTGCCACTTGTCCCTGGGGAATGCCCATGCCACACGCACTCTGCTGGCAGGGCAGGTTACCTTGGGTGGGGTAGAGAAGTCTAGGGCCAGCAACTGTGCTGGCCTCAGCAGCTTTACCTGGGGTCCTGGGAGCCTCCCAAGGCTGCAGCTGCCAAAATATGGCTCTAGCTGTCCAGGCTTTGGTTTTGTGCTGTGTGCACTGCCACCACATGGGCCTCCCTGCTTTTTAACATGCCTTGACTTGTCTATGATCTTATGAAGTCCCAGCACTGCAAGGTAGCAGTGCAGGGAATGTCTGTATGTGTGGTGTGTGGCACTGCAGACAGGTCTGCAGCACCACATACTGCACGTCCAAGCCTCTCTCTTTGTAGTCCCTGAGCTCATTTACTCCATCCCCCTGCTCAAGGCAGGATCATCCCTGACTAAACCATTCCAGTTAAAATGTCTGTCTAACCTGCTTCTGAACATATCCAGGGATGGAGGTTCCATAACCTCTCTAGGTAGCCTCTTCAAATGCTAAACCACACTCAGAGGCTGTGTCTACATGCGGTGGATTGTGTAGTTATTACTGAATATTTGTCTGGAAAATGTTTTTTTCCAAAACTAAAGTGTTTTTTAATATGCCCATGATTTCAAAGTAAAGCTGCCTCCCAGAAAGACAGATTTTAAAACCCAAAGATTCAGTTTCATCAGACCGGGGCACATCTACATGAGACTAATTCTGGTTTACGTTAGTACATCATGTCAAAAGCCATGTAATGTGCTAGTGCACAGCAGAATTAGTCTACTGCACATTAACATCACTAAAAATGTTTGCGTTGGTGCTACTGCGCAGTAGCATTGGTTACTGCACATTAATGCACATGTAGATGTGCCTCCTGTAGGGGAAAGGCACTAAGTAACATTTCTTCCCCATAGGTTGACTGGAGAAAAATAAAGTAACAATGACAGCAAGAAGCTAAAACTAGTCAAAACAATATTAGATTTAAAGAAAGAAAGAAATTATGAAGAAGCAACTACTTTTTAAAATCTTTTTTGTATCTACTGGATACAAAAAATCATGGACTAAATATAGACATTGGATTTATGACACATTATAACCTGCCTAACATCTGACTCCCCAGGTAAACTCTCCACTTTTTCCCAGCTATTCTCATTCCCTTCCCCACCTCACCCTCCTGTCTCTCATCATTTGACTACAACTACATTCATTCCCCCTTCCCCCTCCCCCTGAACCCCCTATCCCCTTTCTGTCTCTGACCTACTGGCCACCTCAATTCACGTTTTAACTGACTGACTTTCTTGCATAGGTACTGGCCTCTGGCTGCTTTACCACTCCATCCAGGAAGAGCACAGACCATCTGCAGACACTTCTTTAACCTGACAAAGGGTATTTGTGCCCGAAAGCTCACTAAGAAGAACTTTTCCAACTATTTGAGGTGGTCTAATAAAAGATATCTGATTTACCCAAAGAACCTTGTCTGCCTATGTTTTTAGACCAACACAGCTACAACCTACACCCCTGAAGTAGCAACTACACACTTTAGGCGTTCCATCTCCTTGTTACAGGTGGCACTGATGGGTGGACCCATTCTGTGCTCCCTGTTTTGATGGGGGACAGTTAAGGTCATGCAGTATGAGTGCACAGCCTCATTAGATATTTTTTAGCCAAAAGAATCTGAGCTAATACACAGGTATGTACACAGCTAGTGAGATTTTTATGGGTAAATGATACAAAAAGTTATCTTATGTCTGTACACAGCACTGACAGGGTTGTTATTGGAGTACCAAGGTACAGTTAGAGGTATGCACACTCCATAAAAGATGTTGAAAACTTCAAAAAGATTCCAAGAAAAACCACAAGAAAGGTGCAAAGGCTGGAAAATACAGTTCACAGTGACAGCTTAAAGAACCCAATCTATTTAACTTATCAAATAACATATTAAAGAAGATGCTTGATTGTGATCTATAAAGACCTATATATTGAGAAATTTCTGGAAACTAGACAGATTTTTAGCTACCATGGACTCTGTCTTCCCGTAGAACGGTGGTTCCCGATTTGTGGTATGGGTACCACCAGTCGTACTCAGACAACTTGTCAGTGGTACACGTTAACAGATATAATTACTTTATATGACAAAAATTTGCTGGTGGTACTTAAGGTTGTATCATTTTAAACTGGTGGTGCACAATCTGTCAGAGTTTGGGAACCACTGCCGTAGAAGAAATGAACAAATAAGTGAACAAAAAAAATGCTCAAAAACATACAATAGTTTCAATGCTCCACAGTATCCCAGGAGGTAGGCTGTGTGGGATCTAATAACTTATCTTTCCAGCTGTATTTTCTCATTCTGAGGTCAAGAAAGGCTTATACATCCAAGCCTAACAGAAACAAAATCATATTCCCTTAAGGTGGCCTTTCTTGGGATGGTAGTGCTAGAGGACTAGATGGAAAAATTGACGGAATTAGAGCAAAGGCATGTTTTCTCCCCTCTGGTAACCCTTGGTTTGAGGCATACTACTGTTGTAAATTATATAATCCCTAATGGAGCTCACCCTAATATATCAGGTTCATCAGAAGATCCTCCAGCTAATTCCCAAGAAGTAGGGCAGAACCGTGATGGATATTGGAGCATTCAGCCAAGCAGCAATTCCTCTGTCACTCCACTGTAGTAGCAATGAAAAAAGAATAGGTCTGTCCAAATCTGTAAACTGCTGTATGAAAATACTACCTGTGATGTTTAGTCTCTTACCCTTGTAGGGAGGCTACAAATGTCCTTAGTGAAGCAAAGTTCTTTTCTACCTTGGGATTCATGTAGGCATGAAGAGGAGGCAAAAAATGGCAGAAAAATTTCTGATAAAATGATCCAGTATAACTACGGCCCTGAGAGAATCATGGATTTATTGTAAAAAATGAGTGGCATGTGCATGAGTAAAGTAACTTTTTTCATGGAATATTCATGGAACTGCCATTGATCTTGGCAAATGGTTCCTGGTAGTTCCATGAATGTTTTGTGAAAAAAGATACTTTACCTGTGTACATGTGGCAGGCACGCATACAGCCATAGACAGCAGAAGGCCGGGACTAATCCCCTCAAACACAGGGCAACACTGAGGACCACAAGGCAGCCTCAGCATGGGCTCTGGGCAGCTGCAGTGAGGGGGGGAGGGGCACACACAGACAGACACGGAGCCTGCACACAGCCATGATTGCAGCCAGAAGGTGTGCTGAGCACTGCCTACCACAGCAGGTTAGTCAGGGAAGGGGAAGGAGCATAAGGGTGGGGCATTAACTGGGGTGAGTGGGGCCCTGGGGTGGGTTGTGAGATATATGGAGCCTGGGAAGCTGGTCCAGTGGTGCGGGGGTGCTCCCACCATTGCAATTACCTTGGGAGAAGCCCAGGGGGGCCTGTGCCCCCCAGCTCTGTGCATGGGGTGGAGGCAGGCTGCCCTCTGCATTCTGGGCTCTGCACCCCACTGCCCCAAAAGCTGGCTTATCTGCTGTGGTGGGCAGTGCTGTATGCCATCTGGCTGCAATCCTGGCTGTGTGCAGGCTCTGTGTCTGTGTGCGTGTGCTCCCTGTCCCTCTTTTCCCCCCATTCCCCATCTCTGCTGCAGCCACTCAGACCCCACACCCGAGCTGCACTGTGGCCCTCTGCACTGCCCCATATTTGAAGAGGCTAAGGCCCATTAGCTCCAGTCTTCTACCACCTATGCTCACAACCCTTAAAAATTGCAGTACAGGGTGAATTTCGCAGTTTCCAAGTGGTCCACAAAACTGTGATTTTCTCAGGGCCCAAAGCATAACCAGTGATTCTCAACCTATAGAGCATCTTGCTTCATTCCAGCATCTTTTAATAGACCACTCAGAGAATCATAATCATTATATTAACTATCATCCCCTAGTTAATATTCTTTGCTACATAATTTGAAGAACACAAAAAAACAGCTTTATTCTAGTAGATTTCTCAGAGCCCTGACCAGTCATCCCCATTGCTCTATAGTAGGTTTGCATGTATGCCAGCAGCTGCTGGAGTCAGTCCAGCCTGATTGACCAATGGCTGCCATGTTACAAGGTGAAAATATAGAGCTCCCTAGGCGCATCTACACAAGCAATTAATACCTATAAACTACTCCCAGGCACAGAATCTACATGTGTGCCCAGGACAAGAGCAAACTGAGTTAGGGAGGAGCAGTTTAGGCCAGGGTTGCTCCTGCCCTGTTCTACCCCCCTGCAGCAGCCAGAGGGGAGCTCCAGGCTCCAGCCACAGCTATCTGAGTGCCAGCCCTGGGCTGGCAGGGGGCATGGACGTCAGCCCAGGCTCCAGCTGGTAGAGGCAGTGGAGCCACCCTAGACTGGCAGGAGGCATGACAGGGGTCAGGCCCAGGCAGTGGATGGTTGCATCAAGCAGTGGAGGAGCTGGCTGTATCATGAGGCTCCTACAGCTGCTGAGCCAGGTGGCTAGGCACCAGACAGGAGTGTGGCCCCCTGCTGGCTGGGCTGACCAGGAGCAATTTACTCCTGGGTCAGCATCTACACACGCTTTGCTGTGAAGTAAAGTATGCTGCGGGATGATACCCTGTAGCAGAGTTTATTAGTTTCCTGCTGCCTAACAGCACTGCAAGTATAGACACAATATGTTTACTCCGGAGCTAATTAGACAACTCCACAGTAAACATCTCTTGCTGATGCTCTCATTATCTCCTTAACCCTCTCATACATGTTTCCATGATATGTACATGGCTTTATGTGTTTGTGCCTGGATGCTATCCTTGGCTATGAATGAAGGTGTCTCGTTATGGGGGGAGGAAGAAGAGAGGAAGCTGCTGCTTTTTTAGGCAGGGATTGTTATTTGAAAAATTCTGGTGACTCATGATCAAGTGCTTCAGGACGTGAGTGGCATTACTCAAATGCCCCTGCTCTTGCTTGGGCCTAACTCACTCCTTGCAGTTGTAGTAGGCTCACCTTTAAGAGCTTGGGTTGAGTCCCAGGCTTGATATCATGCTGTTTTGATTGGTGGAGCCCATCCACCAATCAGGAGGCAGCAATTGAAATAGAGTCACACCCCTTTCTTTAGAGGAGGTGGAGAAGAGCTCTTGCAGACCTGATTGAAGACTGTAAAGTGTCAGGTCCAGAAGGCTTAAGGGGTGGAGCCCTGGAGCATATAAAAGGAGCTGTGAGGGGCAGATGTGGTAAGGGACTCAAGAAGAGCAGAGCCAAGAAAAGCTGGGGAGGTCTCCCCTGGCACGCAATAGGTCCAAGGCTCCTAAAGCTGCCACTGGAGGAGCAGCCTTGAGAGTGGTGCAAGACCACTTGGGCTGCTGATGGCATACAGGGATGGTGTGTGGAGACCCAGACCTGGGAGCAGTGTGAGACTACTCGGGCCCATCACAGTGCATGGTTTGGTGCCACAAGCGGCAGCTCAAGCCTGCAACCCCAGCAGGGCCAGCGGGCCACATAAAGCCATGTACATATCAGACCTAGACAGGTTACAAGGGTGGGCGGACGAGAATAGGATGGGTTTCAACACAGACAAGTGCAAGGTGATGCACCTCGGGAGGAACAACTGGCACCATACCTACAGGTTAGGCAACTCCCCTCTTGTCAGCACGGAGGTGGAAAGGGATCTGGGGGTCATCACTGACTCCAAGATGAACATGGGCCGGCAGTGTGGAGAGGCAGTCAGGAAGGCCACCCACACCTTGGCATGCATCCACAGATGCATCTCGAGCAGGTCCAAGGAGGTGATCCTCCCCCTCTATGCGGCACTGGTCAGGCCGCAGCTGGAGTATTGCATCCAGTTCTGGGCGCCGCACTTCAAGAGGGATGTCGACAGCATGGAGAGGGTCCAGAGGAGGGCCACTCATATGATCAGGGGACAACAGGGCAGGCCCTATGAGGAGAGGCTACGGGACCTGAACCTGTTCAGCCTCCAAAAGAGAAGGCTGAGGGGGGATCTTGTGGCCTGTTATAAACTAGTCAGGGGGGATCAGCAGGCATTGGGGGAGTCACTGTTCCCCTGAGCACCGCCAGGAGTGACCAGGAATAATGGTCACAAGCTGGCAGAGGGTAGGTTTAGGTTAGATATCAGGAAGCAGTACTTCACAGTCAGGGCGGCTAGGGTCTGCAACCAGCTTCCAAGAGAAGTGGTGCTGGCCCCTACCCTGGGGGCGTTTAAGAGGAGGTTAGATGAACACCTTGCTGGGGTCATTTGACCCCCAGTATTCTTTCCTGCCATGGCAGGAGGTCGGACTAGATGATCTGCTCAGGTCCCTTCCGACCCTAGAAACTATGAAACTATGGTGCATGGGGCAGCGCACAGGGCAAGGGCCTTGGGGCTGCAGTAAGATGGCTCAGGTCCCATCTACTGGCAAGTGGCCAGGTCCCACAGTGCACAGGGTGATGCACAGGCCTGAGCCTTGGGAGCCAGGGAGCAGCAGAGCCTGCTTGGGTTAGCCACCTGGTGTGAGGATGGATGGCCAGAGCCTGAAGGGCCTGGCCTGTGCTAAAAGAGCCCTGGGTGCTGAAGTCAGGGCATGGGGAAATAGCAGTGCTACAGCATGAGGCCCAGCACCCAGAAGCCAGCAGCAGTGGTGCAGCAGTTGAGAGGAGCTGAGCCCTCAGTGCCCACAGCAGGGCACAGGGTAGGGAGGAACCCAATGGTGCAGGAGAGGCCTGAAGAGGTGCTTCAGCAGAGGAGACCCCACTGAGCTGCTACCTAACCACTGCCACCTGAGACAGCATGAGTTATTGGGCCCTTGGGTCCCACAAGGGAAAGTTGTTTGGGGACAGGCAAACCCAGAGAAGGGGCTGAGGGAGCAGCCCCCTGCCTAATCAAGGCCCTAAGGGGAGGGGCCTCTGGTGCTTCCTGGACACCCCCACCTCCAAGGGACCCCATTGGAAGGAGGACTATCTTTTGCCATGGGTCAGGGACTATATTATGGAATAGGTGTTATTAAGATTGTTCCTGTCTGCGCCTTATATTATGTAATAAAATGTTGTATTGTGATGTTGTATTGTGTTGATGCTGCTGAAATTGTTTTATTGTGATGGGTAAATAACATTATTTAGGGTTTGACCTTGGCTATTGGTTAATGTTCACTGTGTAAATAGGTCTATATTTAGTTTTATGATTATGTATATTATAACTCAATAAATTGTATATAGTTAAGAACTTTGGGCCTGGGCTAACTCTACAGAGGAAAGAGGGATCTGCTTGGAATTCTGGCATCCCTCTCACAGCACCCCCTCCTGCCTACCCATCCCATCCAATTGAGAATAAGGCACACCCTTGGGTGTACCCAGTTTACACAGTTAACTCCTTTTTTGAAAAACTAAATATATGAAAAAGCAGCAACACAGTAAGACCTACAAACTCCCAAGCATGTTCCTCCTGCCAGGCCATCAAGAGGTCTTTCTCCAGCACCATGTTGACAAACTGATTGAAACTGAAACCAACTTGGATAAGATTAATTACAGGAGTTGTACAGGATTAAAGCATAGGGATATTCCAGGGACTCATACTCAGGTACCTGAAACTGTGAGTGGCATTACTCAAAGTGAATGCCCCAATACTGGCTTTCAATCACTCAGTTCTCAGTAGAATGCATTGACAGAAAATATGGGAAAGACCCCAAAAAACAACCTAGCCCCAGGCCTTCTGTTCTTTACCTCTCCTTTCAGGATGAACATTTTTATCCTAGGGAGAAATGGTCTACATAATATTTACAAAAAGTGAGAAAGGGGACCTTCATATCACCTTAGTATCTCCTGAATTCTGGGGCTACTTCAGTTATAAGCATTCCTTTGATTCATTCCAGCAACCGAGTGGCGTGGGCCCATCCAACAGCTTGGAATAACTGTAGTATGATGCAGTTATAATTTCTTCCATCCTGGGAACTGTCAAGGAGCCATGAGGAGTGGTTCTGCTAATTCTTATCATCACAGAATACCACTTTCACCAGGAGTATTCCCTAGGGGAGACATCCAAGAGGGAATCAACCCTGCACTCTAGGCTATAGGCTAACTGAATTCACTCACAGGCACAGGTCACAGGCTCAGTTATAGGCCCTACCAGACATAAATTATCTGTTTTGCTATTTTCAACTCTCCCACCATTAGGGAGAACATTTAGAAGAACACTTTGCTTTCTTTCTCTCCTCAAAAAAGGCTCCTCTGAAAACCACTTGAGAGCATCATTCTAGACTGCTCCCATGCATGAGAACTCAGAAGACAGCAGACAGAGAAGAGCAGATGTTTGGCACATAGACACAGCCTGGGTGGGAGGAAGCAATTTAGGATGAATGGTATAGATAGATTGTGGAGATGGCTAATTGAGAAGGAGACAGCTAAACTGATCACTGGCAGTGGAAGGGGCAAAGAAACAAATCTCTTGTAGTAGAAATGGGAAAGTACAACTTCAGCAAGGCCATAAAGAAAAGCTAGGCCGCAATGAAAAACAAACTAAAATGGAGACCTAAGCCCGCATTAGAGACCCTGCTGCTTTTGGATTTACCATAATCATTCTGCCCTACATCATTTTTCTCATGTTGCTTATCATCCCACATTTTATATCACTAATTTCCCTTCCCTCTCTGACTCATTGTGCCAATGCCCACCTATATACTGAGGATTACATAAGATCCCAGACCCCTCAGCTCCAATTTCCATTCAAATTGCCCCTTTGGATCCAGGCAAGAATTTGGAATCTGGTTAGAGCACTTAAATACTTCAATACATACTAATCTGGATACTTCCCTAGTTTTAGTTCCAGACCACTAAAGATCATATTTATCTAAAAGTTCCTCCACAAACTGTCATCCTGACCTCCCTTCTGATTTTCCTCTGGATGTTCTGTTGCTATCGTAAAGTAGAGTCTTCTGGCCCCTTTCCTTCCAGTCCCAGTTGTGCTCTTGAATCCTCTCTCCTCATTGCCACCGTGTTTTGTCTGTCTACTTTGACTAAGTACAGACAATCAAAAAGCCCAAGGCTGAATTGATACAATCTTCTCAAGTTAGTCAAAGCTGCATAGACTGAATTGATAAGCAAGTGAACAGACATTCACTTTTGATGCTGTAAATGCAGCCACATGCCTGCAGTGGCCCAAGACAGAAGCTGAGGAGCACTAGAGCATTCATCCCTACTTGGGTGGAGTAGAAAGCTTGGGTCACAGCTAGCCCCCTCACACACCCTGAGGTTTGGGGGGCGGGGCAGTTGCCAGGGAGATGCAAAGTATCCTGTGATGCTGGGGGACTGTGAATTAACTTGAAACTGGAGGGGATCTGGGACAGAAGTTCTACAGACTGTTTTAACCTAAATCAGCTAAATCTGATACTACATCCATCCAGGTTTATCTTAAACCAGTTTTGGCCATTTTGAAAGCAGTTTATGTGCACTGAACTTCTATTGTGTTATAGATTTGAACCAGTTTCTGTTCACTTATACCAGTTTATGTGTATCTTCTGTCCCTAGCCTTTCTGTGCCTTTGTTGAAACCTCCCACATCCTTGGCAGTCACTTGCCTTCAAAACCTTTTTCCATCTCTTCTCTCTGCTTTACCTTGCCTTAGTCTGACCCAACACAGCTACAAACCTCCCCACTCTGTTCCACAGGACTTAGATTTGGGTATCTGGGAAACAGCTGCACCAAAAGGATCTATAGAAAGGAGTTGACACTGGCTCTTACCATTTTCAGGGTGCTCCATCTCCCCAATACTACCATCAGGTGTGGTGCGCTCATAGTGATCTTCAGGCAGAGCCAGAGGCCCAATGCGAGGCCCTGATGATGATTTGCTGCTGGGTGTCTCCGATTCCTCTAGCCCACTGTCATAATAACTATGTTGGGAGGGGTCCTGCAAGTCCTGTGCCTGATTGGCTGCAGAGAATGTCACTCGGCGATGAGGTAACTGTAACAAAGAGAAAACAGAGAATCAGTTAAATCAATCACCCACTGAAGAACGATCACAAAACATGACTACTGTGATAGATGCTTAGGGACAAGGAATCCATGCTTTTCCCATCTAACTGAAATGTCTTTCATTTCACAGTGACCCCTCACCATTGCCATTTCTCCTATCAGCATCCATTCCAATGTCAGATCCACCCCATTCATGTCCACATAATTGACCTAATAATTTACCTCAAACCACACACCCAAATGATACCAGTCTTCACTTCAAGTGACTCTCTTCTATCTCTCTCTCAGGAAACCCTCTAGCACTGTCTTTTGCTTCAGAGCTTCCCAGATTGTCTCATCTCGTACCTCATAGTTCTTTATATCACTGTCAGAAACCATGTCTCACCTAACAGCTTTCCTCTGCTCCACCTCACTTCAGAGACTTCTTCCCACTTCTGAATGACATCATCCTTTAGCTCAGAAGTCTGTTCCACAGCTGACATCATTTCACACCCTGATACACTCTCTCCAACTCATATTTCTCACCTTACAAATTCACTTGATTGATGCCATCATTTTTCAGCACCAGAGCCTTATTGACTGACACAAATAAATAAATAACTTTAGAGGCCATGCTCCCTGACAGACATGATCAGCTCACTTCTCCCAAGCAACACCATTTCTCACCTCAGAAACACCTCCCACAAATGTCTTCTTACATAACAACTCATGAAATGACACAACATCTAATACTAAAGTCCCCACACCCTCCATACCTAATCACCTCTCACTAGACCAGCTGGCAGTATCCCTGTAAAGAAGGTCCCCAGGCTTACTTGATGCCCTGTCTCTTCTATTAGCACTATTTTGCACCTCAGCACCTATGCATGTCCATACTTCATGTCCATTTTACATATTAATGTATTAAAATGCATATTTTTGGATGGGCCCAATTTACCAAGCAATCTAGGCTGCTGCCTATGATTTCTGTGTTCTTATCATTGTTTATTAGTCCACCAAACTTTGTGTCCTGCAAAAATGTTATCACCATGATTTTATGTTTACTTTCAGATTACTGGTGAGGAGTACTGGGCATAGGATCAATCCCTGTGGAACGCCACTTAGAGACACATCATTTGATGAAGGCTCCCCACTGATGGGTGTTTGAGTTTTTTAATTGTCAGTCAGTTCTTAATTTGTTAATCAGTTATCCAGGTGTATTTACTTAAAAACATTAAGTACCATCAGAGTATGCCTAGCAACTGGTGCTCACCTTTTGCCCATAAGTTTACAATCAGTAGTCTAGGCTATTTAAGAACCCAAATTTATATTACTTAGCATATTCTTCCATTGCAAATGGACTGGAAAGTACTTCACCATTCAGACATATTATCCTTCTTCTTTCCAAATATAGAACACAAATATGTGTTGAACATGTCAACCTTGTTTGTACCATTATTAACAGTTTAACAGTCTCTATTTACTAATTGGTATGTACCATTGCTAGGATTTCCTTTGCTCCTGATATACATGAAAAAGCTCCTCTTCCTTTACTGACAATGGATTTTTGCCTGATGCTTTTAACGTCTCTTACCAATATTCTACACTTCATAACCACTAATTTATAGTAATTGCTATCCATTTCCCCCTTTTTAATTGATTTTTACTTCCATTTACCTTGTTTATTTCTAATTGTTACCTTTCATTTTGCCATTGAACCAGGGTACACAATTTAAAAAAATATAGCAGTCCTGTAGAATTTACTGCCCTAAGACTTGCACCCAGACTCTGGATAAAATGCATGAGGACAGATAGGTACCTATGAATTTGGTTCATAAAAGCCAATAAACTGAGCAGAAAATAATTTAAGCTTGCAAATACAAAATACCAATGGCAGGGGAAAATCATTGATCCTGGTCCCTGTTTGTGCCTTGTACATTAGACAATAATTGGTTAAAAAATATCTGTGGCAGATTGGTAGAGCCCTCCTTTTGCTGGGCACATAATCTTGACCGTAGGCTATTGGGAAAAAGTTGGTCTCAACTATATCTAATAGATCATTCCTAAGAAATGAGAGGAATTAGGTGGAGTTTATGTGCTTCCCAGCACTGCTTTGTATTAAAAAGAGAACTTAAGTAGGAGTGAAGCTCCTAGGTGGATGGATTAGATTATTCCTGGGTGTGCTTGTGAACAATCATCCTTGGTTGGGTCTGCTAGAAGGAAATCTGTCCCACATCATGTTGTAATCTTCTTACACTACTATGGAAAAGATAGCATAAGGGATTCAAAAGGTTTTTCACAGAAGAAAACCAGCTCTTTTATGAAAAAAAATGAGAGCAATAAGAAAGCTCTTCCAGTAAGTTTTATAGCACTGCCTTGATAGCTTTACACTTCTTTCTGGGTCTTGAGGAACAGCCCTCCCTCTTCCCCTCCCAGTATCTTACAGTCATCTGTTCTCCCTTCCCTGCTCCAAGGGGAAAGTGTGGGGAAGCAAGGAATAGGAGATGCTCTGTTTACCAGAGCACCCCTTGGATCATTGGCTCCCCAGTGGCCACCCACCAGTGTCCTGTCAGGGAGCCCTGCAAGGACCCTGCTGCTGCTTACTGCTTCAACACTCTCAGAGGGTCCAGGGTCTATTTGCACCTTTGTCCCCATGCCCCGTGCATAGATCCAGGGTGACCCCAATCTGTGCAAGGGGCAAAGGGCATTCCTGCACAGCTCAGCCCATGCAACTCAACTCAGAATGGGTCAAGGCATGGAGGAATGCCTCCTCCATCACTAGTTCCCATGATTGGGTCACTGCCTACTTGTGCAAGGGGAGGGAGGCATTCTTGCATAGCTTGACCTGTCCCAGATGTTCTGGACCCTGCTGGATATGCTCCCTGCACCCTCTACACAGAACTAGGGTGACCCAGAACTCTGCAGGGGACAGAGAAGCTATTTCTTGTACCTTTACCAATCCCTGGCACACCTAGGGTAGGTTGAGCCATGGTGCCTCTGCCTCCTTCCCCATGCACAGAACCACGTCCCCCCCATGCATTCCCACACAACTCAACACATCCCACATGTTCCTGGGACAATTCAAGTCTCTCTGCCTCTGATATCCCCTGTCCCTTTCACAGAACTAGGATGACATTGATGAACCAATTATGTACCCAGGGCAACAGCAAGGGCTTAGACAGTTGGAGTATTGTGTCCAGTTTTGGGTGCTGCACTTCAAGAGGGATGTGGACAACCTAGAGAGGGTTCAGAGGAGGGCCACTCGTATGGTTAGGGGCCTGCAGGCAAAGCCCTACAAGGAGAGATTGAAGGCCCTGGATCTATTCAGCCTCCACAAGAGAAGGCTGAGAGGTGATTTTGTGGCTGCCTACTAATTTATCGGGGGGTAGGGTGTGGGGGGAAGCAAGAAATAGGAGATGCTCTGTTTACCAGGGCACCCCTTGGAATAACTAGGAACAATGGCCATGAACTGACCGAGAGCAAATTTAAGTTAGACATCAGGAAAAACTTCTTTACGGTAAGGGTTGCCAGAATCTGGAATGGGCTTCCAAGGGAGGTGGTGCTCCCCCCTACCTTAAGAGGAGGCTAGACATACACCTGGCTGGCGTCATCTGACCTCAGTGCTCTTTCCTGCCCAAGGCAGGGGGTCAGGCTTAATGATCTGCTAAGGTCCCTTCTGATCCAAACATCAATGAATCTATGAATCTATTAATATAAGCCCTGAGTGGAGCTGGCAGTAAGATCCTAGAGGCTGCTGAAGGAACATCATTGCAGCAGGAGGGATGCAGCTCCAGAGTGCCAACATGGAAGCAGTCTGGCCCTAGCAGCTGGAGGGGGAAAAGCCCCGATTAGGAAAGCTGCAAAGTGCCTGGCAGACTACTGAACTGCCTTGAGATTACCAGTGAGCCTCAGAGAGTTTATGGTTATATATAAACTCAACTAGAGGTGACTAGACAGTCACCTTGCTGGGGTCACCTAACCCCCAGTTATTTTTCCCGCTTGGTGCGGGGTCTTCTGAGATCCCTTCTGGCCTTACAATCTATGAATATCCAGTTGCTGGGATTTATGTGGATACTTAATGAGGACTGCCACAAGTGTTTGTCTGCCTGCCTTAAGGTGGAAGGAGAAGGTTTTCCTTTTTAAATAGCAGTGTGCTGCTTCCCCGTTCTGTTGATGTTGGTGGTTCCAGAAGGAGAGTTTGTGTGATAGCCAGGGGGCTTATCTTTTGGTTATAGTTCATTCTGGTGGTTTGAGGTCAGGACTGTGACAAGGTTCCTGGAGGTCCCATTAGTGTCCAAGGGGAATGTAGTTGCCTTGAGCCCTGCTGGGGGCAGGCTTACAGCAGAGAGAATGACAAGAGCCCAGAGCAGAGCAGAGTGTGGGGCTGCAGAAACCAGAGCCCTGAGAGGGACAAAGGCAGGGGCCAGGGGTTCAATGCCTAAAAGGGCAAGACTAGAGCTGGTGCCTAGAAGCAAGGTCCAATACACTGGGCCCAGGCTAGAAGGCTCAGCTAGAGAAAAGGGGTGGAGGCTGAGAAATCCAAAGCCCCAACAGGAGTGTGACAGTATAGTGACACCTATGAGGCATGGGATGTGGTATAGGGGAAGACAGAGCCACCTGCTTACCCAGATTCATCCTCAGAGATCCCAGGGATGCTTCCAGTAAGCAGAGAAACCTCATCTTTCCCTACTGACACAGAAACATCCTTTGAGATCCCAGGGGCATGTTTCAGTAAGTGGGTAAAACCAGGCATGCACTCTAGGGGCTTGGTGGACTGATTCTGCCCAGGAATTCCTAGGGTGTCGGCCATCATTTTCTTCCTGGTTCCAATAGGCCCCTACTAATTGTATGACCGAACACAGAGAAGTGCTTAATGTCCAGAAGATTATCTTCAATTTCTCCTGCACTGTCTCCAAAGGGATTTTTACTGCTATGTGATGCAGAAGTTAATGGAAATTTTGACATTATCAGACTGAATTAAAGTAGAAGATATTATTTTCTCTGATGAGGAAAAAAAGACTACTGTTGATAACAAATGTTCTTCCATTTGCAGGTGTTCTTACTTTCTCTCTCTGTTATTCCTTTGGAAGTGTAGCAGCACACTAAGGTGCCTGCTACTCTCAGAGCAGAGGCAGGAACCCAGGTGCTGGTTGCTGGGACAACCGGTTAAGGTCAGCTGACCGGAAGGGGCAGGGTCTGGCTCCCACATAAATCCCAGGCCTGAGGCCAAGAGGGCAGTTCCCTGCTGGTAGCCAAGGGGGAAGGGAGCTCTACTAGAGCAAGCAAAGGGGAGAGGACTGATTGCATGAGTAGCGACTGATGGTGTTATGGGATGGAGTATTCCCTGGTAGGGATTGAATGACGTTTTAGCTGGGTGGCTTGGATTTTTGTTGTAGGCCAGGAGCTTGTGTTTTGTGTTTGCTTTTTACTGGTGGTTTGGGTGATGCTATTAGGGGATGGAGGAGGCCTCATAGGGGACCCTCAGCAGCATGAGAACCCCAGCCCCAGAGAGAGGGGGCGGTGAGAAGCCCCAGAGAGAGGGGGTGGTGAGCACCAGTGAGGCACAATGTGAGACAGGACCATGGAGAGCCCAAGCGCCAGTGAAGGCGCAGTGCCAGACAGGGCTGTGGAGAGCCCGAGCACCAGGAAGGTGCAGGGTGAGATGGAGTGAGATAGGGCTGTGGAAAGCCCAGGGAGGACAAGGGGAGGGCCAAATTACAGCAAGGCCCAAATCAAACCACGTCAGTATCATCTGCGAGGCTTGGGCTGCGGTGTAGGGGAGGAAAAGGAGCTGCAGATAGTGCCCCCTGGCATGGGGGCAATAAATGGGCAGCCTCCTTCTAATTAACATCCATTAATTAGGATCAAGGCATGGCAGGAGAGAAGGCAGGTGGTTGGACCATAACAGGAGGGCGGGGTCACCAATAGACAGACTCCAGAAGAGGCACTCCTGTCACAGGAACATACAATAGAAGCCTTTGCACTGGATTTCTCTTGGGATCATAGGAAAATACAGCTGAAAAGGACATTGCAAGGTCATCAAGTCCAGCCCCCTGATCAAGATAGAATTGTTCCTGACTTAACTATCCCAGCCAAGTGCCAGTCCAACCTGCTCTTGAAAATTTCCAAGGTTCAAGAGTCTACAGTTTGTCTAGGCTGCTTGCTCCAATGCCTGACCACCCTTTTAGGCAGAAAGTTCCTCCTAATTTCCAACCTAAATTTTCTCTAATGCAGCTTGAGGCTGTTTCTTCAAGTCCTGTCCCCTATGGCCACAGAGGAAAAGCCCATCTCCATCCTACATTTGAAGAATGTCATGAAATCAAATCAAGTATTCACTTCTTCAGATTAAATAAACCCTAAATCTTCCAGCCTTTCCCTATAAGTCTTGCTTCACAAATCCCTAATCATTCTTGTTGATCTCTGCTAGGGCTGGTGGATGCATGGGCCTGGTGGGTGGAGGACATGGTGCATGAGGACATGTGGGACCAGCACAAGGAAGCGCAGGGCCAGACAGATAGAGTTTCAGGTGCAGCTCCTGACCACGGAGCACAAGTGGGTGCAGGCTCTGTGGAAATACAGGGAAGTGCAGGACATGGATGATGACAGCTGGGGACTGGACACCATTCTGGCCCTGGCTGTCTCCTTCATGCTGCCCACTGCCCAGCCCCCAACCCTAGCCCCACCTGCCACCCAGAAGCAGGCCCCCCTATGGTCCTGCATTGCCTCCAGCTGGCAGGAGCCTCTTCCCCAGGTCCCCTGCCACCCAGCACCCCCCTCCTCCCCCACCAGCTTGGGCCCAGGCTCACCTCTTGTCCTGGCTCCATGCAGGCACAGAGCCAGAGCTGTCTGTAGCAAGGCCAGGACTGTATGCCCTGCTAACCCCAGACGCCAGCTCTCGGAGGAGGAGCCGCTCACACCAGAGGACCACTGGCTGTCTTCACCCTTGAGTGAGCCCCTGCCCGCTGGGCTCACCATGGCATATGCACCAGGGAACAGCCAGAGACCAGGGTGCTGGCCACCTGTCCCTGGGCTCTGCCTCCTTGGCCTCCCACCCCACAGCCCCTGGCCCTGGGACAGTACAGAAAGCACTTTGTACATAGTCTGCATAGGGAAGAGGGTTATTGTTGTTGGCTGGGGTGTATGGTGGAGGGGCTTTGTTGTGGTAGGGGGGAAGGAGGGGCAAGAGAGGGAGGGGAAATTTGATTGATGTGAGGGAAATAAAACCTTGATATTGTGACCTGCATCTACAGTGTGTGTGGCTGGATTGGGGGGGTGGTCCAGGCAAGATACAGCTGGAAGTGCAAGAGGAGGAGGTGGTCATCCAGTGCTCCTCATACCTGGTGCCCTGACCCCAGGTGGTGGGTGTGCAACTCAGCTGGAGCCTCAGCTGGCGGGGGGGCTGCCACTGTTGCTGCCACACAGGTGGTATTCTCTTTGCCAGGTGGACTCCACCCGCCACACAGGTGGTATTCTCTTTGCCAGGTGGACTCCACCCGCCACACATCCTCTGCCCAGGTCTTGAAGAACAGCTCTGCCCAGGCCTTGCAGATGTTATGTAGCATGCAGGCTGCAACAATGGCCCGGGGGAGCCTGTCCTCAGTGAACTTGAGGAGGGTGGTAAGGGTGTATCAGCATCCCTTGAGGCAGCTGAAGGTGCACTCCACCAGGATATGGGTCTGGCCCAGGCAATGGTTGATGTGGGCCTGACAGGGGTCCACCTGGCTACTGTAGGGTCACATTATCCAGGGCAGGAGCAGGTAGGTGGAGAACCTGATGAGGAGGGGTGAGACCACCACAGCACCCAGATGCAGATCTGGCACCCCTGCCATGAAGCAGCTGCTCTGCACCAGGCTTGGCAGGGAAGAGTTACGAAACATGTGGATGTTGTGGGCACTGCCTGCCTAGCTGGCACTCACATATGCAAAGATACCACAGTGGTCCACAATGGCCTGCAGAACCACAGAGTGAACCTCCAGCTGGGTGAAGTCCAGGCAGCAGCTGCATGGAAGCGATGGCCCTGGGACAGCGCACTGCAACTGGGCAGGCGGTTGCTACACATGGGGGAGCCAACCCAAACAACCATAGGGCCAGCATGGTGGCCAGCAGGAGCCCACGGCACTAGCCGTCACTGGCAGGGGCAGGGGTTGGAACAGCCATAGCACAGGAAAGCAGAAGTGGTGAGGAGAGTTGCTGTGTGCTGCCCCTGCACTGTGCATACTGCTCCTGGCCAGGGAAGTGCCAGGGCTACCTTTTTATGAGGGCTGATGGCTGCTGGCAGCTGCTTTTAGAGCCTGGAGCTCCCCTGAATGGCAGCAGAAGCCCATTGCAGGGTTGCAGGAAGTGGTACCAGTTTGGTGCTAAAAGCAGCAAATCTACAGCCAAATCCAAACATGTATTGATACCTGTCTGGGAGCATTTACTCACAAGTAGTTTACTTGCAAGTAAACTAATCTTGGATCAAGTGCATGTGTAGATGCACACCCAGTATTTTTATTTTCCTGCTCTTTGTCCTTCCTCCCATTAGGCTCTTGAACTGTCACCCAAAGTACCTTCCACCTTCGCATTCTCAAACAATTCCTCCCTGTTTATGAACAGCAAGTCAAGAAAAGCTTCTTCCCTAGTTGGCTTATCTACTGTCCATGTCAAAAAGTTATCCCCAGCACAGTCCAAGACTTTGCTTGACTTCTTGTGCACAGCTGTATTTTGAGCAACTCTAAAATTTTTCTGAAAGAAGAAGATCTAAGAGGACTATTGAAGGAGGCTTCCTCATCAGTTTAAAATACCAAAAGTACAAGTAGGCCCAAAATTGCACAATACAGTAGTTAGGGGTCATTGGATAGCAACATAAATATTCCTCTTCTGATCCCACAGATCTGTGCCTCTATTGATAACTCATAGATCATTTGTCAAATCAGCAAGAGGGATACACATAGGAACAAGGATACAGGTGAGAGATACCTTCCTAGTGTGCTCAGAAGAGAAGGAAAAAAGAATACATCTCCTCTAATGGTAGGGACATCCTAACAAGAGTCCAAAAGAGATCTTGGGCCTCCCCAATCAGCGGAGCTGATTAATACCATAACCATACTGGTAGCTGGTGTTGCACAATAACCCTTGCAGCTGAAGCAATGTTGACATAAACTGTGAAGTCACTATAACATCTATTAGTTTTGAAAATAACTTTGATGCCAAGAAAGTTGGAGGCAAAAGCACCTGTACTGAAGTAGTTAGCACCAAGTGTGTCAGTGCCATTGGTGCCATACACCCTGATTTCAGTACTGAGAGGTCAGATAAAATGAAGACCATTGCCTGATATGCCTGGAGACCTAGTTTTATCAGTTTGTCAGAAGCCTCCATTCAGATTGGAACTCCCCATTAACTTAATAGTCTGAAGAGATCTGTTTCCTCTTTTGAAGTTGTAGGGGTAGCAACCTGGGAAATACAATCACTATTAAAACAAAGTGCTCTTTTCTACCCCTTTCAGACAACTGGATAAAGGGTGAGTGAGCTGCTTTACTTGTAGATGAAGGTTTCTTTGAAGTATGAGCCTGGCAGCTCAGAGTTAGCTCACAAAAACACTGATAGAGAAAGACTCATTAGTCTTCATTACCCGTTTTATTTGGGGTCTCAGAACACTCTCACTGAGCACTCCAGAAGAAAAAGTTTGAAATGAGCCTTTTTAATCATATATATCTTCTTGGCTATGGAGTGGATCACTGAGCATCTATGAGGGATATGACACTCTTGAGTGCCCATCATTCATCCCTGGAGAGGTAAGTTGAATTCCATAGACTTTACTCCAGCCAATGTACTGGAGAAATTCCAAACATTAATAAAAGTATATGTATATATATGCAGACAAAGAACAAAAGAAAAAAAAATGAAGAAACCCTAACTGACTATGCTAATAATACATGTGGTGAATTTACCTGCTCGAGCCCCGCCATGTCCCAGACTGAGAATTCTTAATTCCAATTGGTGGAGCCCATCCACCAATTGGGGAAGAGTTGGGAGGATCTGGCACCACCCCTTGGGATGAGGTGAGAAGTTCCCAGACCCAACTGGTCCACTGAACTTCGGGGGGTGAAGCCCCCTGAGGGAATAAAAGGAGTGGTGTGAGCCACACGAGGCAGACACGGTGAGGGACAGCAAAGAGAGAGGAGTTCTGGATAAAACCATCATTGGGACCCTGCCTGAGGCTCAGTGGTACACAGATCAGCACATGGTGCTCAGGCTCTGGGAGCCACTCGAGGCAGCGTGAGCCTGTGAACCTGGCAAGCAGCCAGGTGGGGCAGTGCATGGATTGATGCATGGAGAGCCAGCCCTAGGAGCAGCTTGAGGCTGCTTGGGCCCCACAAAGCGTGCAGGTTGGCACATAGAGAGCTGACCTTGAGATCAGCTCAAGGCTGATCAAGTTAGCCCTGTTTCTAGGCCAAGTAGCCAGAGCCCCACAGTGTTGCTCAGCATTAAACTAAAAGAGCCCCGGTGCCCAGAGCAGGGCCCGGAAGGGGAAAAACCCCCGGTGTGAGGCTAGGGAACCAGAGCCAGTAAGGGCTCAACTTCCATAGGAGCTCTCTGGGTGCACAAGTCCTGAAGGGAAGGGCCCCAGCTTGAAGCTGATGGCTCCAGGAGGCCTGAGACGGTGCAGGGGACCCAGAGGCCAGATCACTGACCCCCCATGGAAGGACCGTGAGTTACCGAGAACTTGGGTCCCACAAGGGAGGTGCTCCTGGGCAAGGAACCTTGAGAGGAGTGGGTGGGGGGAAGGCCCCATACCCCCCCCCACTCCCTGGGGTAGGAGGGGAGGTTACCCCAAATACACACTGAAGAGGTTTCTGTGGGACACCCAAGGGTGCATAGGAGGAGAAGACCCTAGCCCACTTGAAGGACCAAGTTGGTTGGAACCCAGATAAAGTGCGCCTAATATCTGGTACAGTTATGCTTCATATTTTGTATCTATTGCTATTGTTGGTTTGGTTATAGTCATAAATGTGATATATAAAGTTGGGTATGTTAATTCTATATAATGGGCTCTGTCAGGGTGTCTTTATTGGTTAACCCACTTGTGGTACAGACATGCCGGGTTGACTGTCATGGGATCCACTCCTGTTCTGGGCCTGGAGCATGGGTACTCACCTGAATGTCCTCCTTGTTCTAATGGACCTTTATATGTATATTTGTATCTATTTCTGTACCTGTATCCATTTTAAGAGTGTTATATATAAATGTCTGGAATACAATACATTGTATATAGTCAAGAATTTTGGCCTGGGCTAACTCTATAGAAGAAAAAGGGACCTGGTTCTGCCACGGGGGATGACCTGGTAAGGGGACTGTAGGTCCTTGACCACCTGGGCAATAGCGATCATCACCTGCTGAATTTCATTATCCGATGCAGGGCATCAAGGGCTCACACCAAGGCTAAAGTCCTTGACTTCAGAAGGGCCAACTTCAATGAGCTTAGGAGACTAGTGGGGGAGGAACTCATGGCCCAGAAGGTAGAGGAGATGGGAGTCCATGAAGGATGGTCATACCTTAAGGGGGCGATCCTCCAGGCCCAAAGGATAACAGTCCCTGAGAGAAGCAAGCAGGGTAGAAGCACTCAGAAACCCCCTTGGCTCAGTAAGGGCATTCAGGAATGCCTAAAGACTAAAAGGGGGGCGAATAACCAGTGTAAGGGAGGAGCAATCACCAAGGAGGAGTACTCCTCCTCGGCCCGTGAGTGTAGGAGGGCTATTAGGAAGGCCAAGGCAGAGATGGAACTCAGGCTAGTGTCCACGATTAAGGACAACAAAAAGTCCTTTTTCAAGTACATTGGGAGCAAGAAGAGGGCACCAGGCAATGTAGGGCCCCCGCAAGATGCATACGGTAATATTGTGGCTACGCCAGACAAGAAAGCTGATGTTTTTAACAGCTTCTTTGCCTCTGTTTTCTTGAACAGGGGCCAGGATATCCTACCTACCAGAGGTAGGGACAATCTTGGGGATAGCTCTGTCAGGCCTTCAGTCAGTACAGATGTAGTTAGGGATCTTCTGGAAGGGCTGGACATTTTTAAATCTGCAGGTACAGATGCCCTCCACCCAAGGGTGTTGAGGCAGCGGCAGGGGTCATCGTGGTACCCTTGGCCCGGCTGTATGAGCATTCATGGTCATCTGGCCAGATGCCGGGGGATTGGAAACTGGCTAATGTGGTCCCAATTTTCAAGAAGGGGAGAAAGGAGGACCCAGGTAACTGTAGGTTTGTAAGCCTCACCTCAGTGCTCGGGAAGATCTTGGAGAGAATCATTAAGGAGCACATCTGTGGGGGACCAGCAGCGGAGATCATGCTCGGGGCAACCAGCACAGGTTCATCAAAGGCAGGTCCTGCCTGACCAACCTGATTGCCTTTTATGACCAACTAAATCCTTGGATGATGGTGTCGCTGTGGACGTAGTCTTTCTAGACTTTTAGAAGGCCTTTGACACTCTCTCTCACCCCATCCTCATCAATAAATTAAGTGACTGTGGCATTGATGCCTGAACAGTTGGATGGCTAAAAAAATTGGCTGATGGGGCGCACCCAGAGAGTAGCAGTGGACGGGTTGTACTCAAACTGGTGAGATGTGAGCAGTGAGGTACCCCAGGGCTCAGTCCTCAGGCCTGCAGTGTTTAACATCTTCATCAGCGACTTGGACGAGGGGGTGTAAAGCACACTGTCCAAGTTTGCTGATGACACTAAGATGTGGGATGAGGTGGACACACTTGAAGGGAGAGAGACGCTGCAAATAGATTTAGACAGACTACAAAAGTGGGCAGATGAGAATAGGATGGGGTTCAATGTAGACAAATGCAGGGTGCTGCACCTTGGGAGAAGGAATCCACAGCATACATACAGGCTGGGGAGTTCCCTCCTTGAAAGCACAGAGGTGAAATGGGATCTTGGAGTCATTATTGACTCCAAGATGAACATGAGCCACCAATGCCAGACCGCAGCCAGCAAGGCCAGCCATACCTTGTCACGCATCCAAAGGTGCATCTCAAGCTGGTCCAAAGAAGTGATACCCCCCTTCTATGCGACTTTGGTCAAGCCACAGTTGGAGTACTGCATCTAGTTCTGGGCATCGCACTTCAAAACGGATGTGGCCAACCTGGAGAGGGTTCAGAGGAGGGCCACCCGCTTGGTGAGAGGGCAGTAGGACAGGCCCTATGAGGAGAGACTGAGGGACCTGAACCTGTTCAGCCTTGGCAAGAGGAGGCTGATGGGGGACCTGGTGGTTGCCTACAAACTCATCAGGGGAGATCAACAGCAAATAAATAGAGCCTTTTCTCCCCAGCACCACCTGGGGTGACAAGGAACAATGGTAATAAGAGGTGGAGAATAGGTTTAGGTTAGAGATCAGAAGGCAATATTTTACAGTTAGGGTGGCCAAAATCTAGAACCAACTTCCCAGGGAAGTGGTCCTCGCCCCTACCTTGGACAAATTCAAGAGGAGGTTGGATGATCACCTGTCTGGGGTCTTGTGAACCCAGCATTCATTCCTGTCTGTGGCAGGGGGTCAGGCTAGATGATCTGTTCAGGTCCCTCCTGACCCTAGGTACTATGAAACTATGGATCTGCCCTAAATTCTGCCATCCTTCTCACAGCACCTCCTCCTGCCTACCCATCCCTTCTGATCAAAGATAGGGCACACCCTTGGGTATACCTGGGTTACATATGGTTATAGTGATGTGTCTAATTAGATATGTGTGTGTGTGTGTTGTGTGTATAGAGTTAGGCATACCAGTATAACTGTATAATGTTATCAATATCAGTATAACTATATACTGATAAAGTATATAAAACATCTATATATAAAGGGCTTAGTAAATCTGTCTGTGTATCTATCTGTAATGCTCTTTAAGGATGCCGGGAGCCTGGCACAGCAGGAAGGGCAGACAGAGGGGCCAGCTGAGGAAAAGTGGGAGCCAGGCTCCTGGTTACTGTGAGAAGACAATTAGTTATGTGGCAAGCTGAGTAGAGAATGCTTCCAGGAATTCTCACAGCTATGAGTGGTAAGAAGGAACCGAAGGATGGTTTAACTTATTCTTTTCTGCTGCTTAAACGAATCCATTTTTTTGTGCTTAGAGCACATGAACACCAGAAGTGGACTTCACATGAATAAGTGTTAGAGGAGGAACTTGTGGTTGAAGCAGGTGTAAGAGACATCCAATTTTCATTTAAATACCTATTGTGATGGAGCATCCTTTGTAATAATATTTAGCTAGACACAAAGAAGGCAAAGCTGCTCATGACTGTTTTTCCTCAGTCTTCATGACAAGAAAAAAACTGGGACCAGACAAACAACAAAATTAATACAAACAAAAGGGGAAGGGCTGTAAATTATGTTAAGTAAAACATGCATCAACAAGCTCCCGATAAGTTAAAATTAATTTAAATAGAGTCTTATTCCAGAGTGCTTGAGGAAGTTTCCGGAAAAATCTCAGATACGCTGACAATAACATTTGCATTATGGGTGACAAGCCAGGTTCAAGTAGGCTGAAGAAGGGCTACGATAATTCCCATCTTTAAAAAGAGAAAAGAAGGAAGACCAGGAATTGTAGATTGGTCAGCCTTACTTCAATATCTATGAAGTTACCAGAGCAAATTATAAACATTGTTTTGCAAACATTTTGAGGAGGTAGGTATAGTCAATAGGAGCCAGCATGGCTTTGGATAACTTGTCTTCCTTCTTTGACAAAGCAACTAGTTTGGTAGATGATGGGAATGCAGTGGATTTTTAGTAAGACCTTTGACACAGCCCCACATGACATTATTGTAAGTAAACTGGAGAAATAGAGCTAGACAGTATTACTACTAGATGAATGGACAGTTGGTTGAATAAACAAAAAAAAGGGGGTAACTATATAACTGGATTGATGTCAGAATGTCAAGAGATCTCCATTAACATTGCATACAAATCTGTTCAGGGTCTGGTACTGCTTAGCATTTTAATTAATAACTTGGAGTAAAAAACAGAGTGTTTACTGATCAAGTTTGCAGGTGACACAAAATTGGGAGGAACTGCAAACACTCTGGAGGACAGAATTAGAATTCAAAATGATCCTGATAAACTAAAGAAATGGGCTACAGACTACAAAATGAAATTCAACAAAGACAAATGTAAAGTGCTACACCTATTACCTATTTTGTAATATGTTACAAAAGTAGTAAATTCAATTTGGGGCTGGATTAATACAACCATTATATGGAAGACACTACTTGGGGCGGGTTAAGCCTCAGCTAGAGTATTATGTCTAGTTTAGACTACAGTATTTTAGGAATCATGTAGAAAGTTCCCAAAGCAAGTGAAAAAGATACTCTAACCCTCCTACAAAGAAGATAAAGGGATTGGAATGCAAACCATACAAGGCAGGTCAAGAGAACCAGGTGTGCCACCTGGGTAAAGAAAGACTAACTGTGGGGAAATTACAGCAGTTTTCAAATATCTGAAAGGGTGCTATAAAGAAAATGGTGGGGGGGGAAGAGAGAAGAAGTTTGGACAACTGTTTTCCCTTTCCCAGAAAAGGCACGACAAGAGGTGATGGGACTAAATGGCAGCAAAACAGACTTAGATTAGAGTTCAGGAAAAATGTCCTAAGTGTAAGAACAGTAGGACAACGGACCAAACTGCCTTGGGAAAATGCAGAATCTCCTTCATTGTAGGCTTTCAAGAAGAGACTAAATATAAATCTACCTAGGAGAGTTTAGAAATAGTGAAGCTTACATTTGTGCTCAAGGGTGGACCAGATAATTCTGGGGACCACTTCCAACTCTGATTGTATGATTCCCCTTAGTATTAAAAATATGTGCCTTATTAACTCCAGGCTATCTTATAGGAAGTTGCTAAGCCTATGAAAAGGACTATCTCCCCCCAAATTAGCGAACAGTCCTTTGTTAAAGGTGACCATGCACAGCCAGTTAGCAGGTTATGTCAAACAAGTGACTGTAATTTCTAAAGCCTTCCCCATGACTCCCACAGAATGCCTGCTGCCTCAGAACAATGACTGCTTCTTTCTGTGTTCCCATGAGTAATTGTAACTCCTGATCACCACCTTGCCATTCCCTCAATCCCATTGTGGCCCTCTCAGCAGTTCTAAGAGACTGCCAGTTCTCATACCCTGTATATAATCTTGGCCTTTCCTGCCATTTCCTGAGTCTTCACTGCCATTGCTCCCAAACACCATTCCAAGCCACTATGTTTTCATATGTGGCACTTGGCACCTCTGGCCAAATTCTCCTTTCTGGTAAGCAGATGCCCTGAAATAAATATTGGAATGGTAGGCCCTCAACCATATCAAGCAAGGTTGTTTGGGTATATGTGGTATCTTTTAATAAACGAACTAAATAGTTGGGAAAAGTTCTCTGCAGGCTTTTGGGCACAAACACCCTTCTTCAGGCACCGGGAGATTCTGCTGTTGTTCTGAGTTCTCCAAGGTAGAAAAGAAGCTAAAGTTCTACCTTGGAGAGAACACATAACACCAGCAGAGTTCCCCAATGCCTGAAGAAGGGTGTTTGTGCCCAAAAGCTTACAAAGAACTTTTTTCCAACTATTAGTTGGTCTAATAAAAGATATCACATTTACCCAAACAACTTTGCCTGCCTGTATCCTTAGATCAACACAGCTGCAGCCGACGACAACTCAATCACATCAGTTCCTTTGCCACCAACACAGAGCTCAGGTTTTATACAGAACTCTGAGACAGAAGGAACCCCATTTGGGTAGTGTGAATACACAGAGGTGAAAAACATAGCTTAGTCATAAACATTTTTAGGACACAGTAACAGTGGTTCTTTGAGATGATAGTATAGAGACACTGTAGGTGAAGTCTCTGTTTTTCTGGTAGGTGTCATACTGCTTTTTAACAGGATTTCTAGAAACTGTAGGAAGAAGTTTCTTTCTGTGGTACTCCACAACTCAAAAACTTCTGATCATATTTCTATAAGACCTGGTCTAAAAGGTCTGAGAGCTGAACAGGAGGATGAATGAACATGTGTAGTGGATCTGTGAACAAGAACTGCCTTAGCCAATAAATAATTATTGTATTCTTGTCTTCCTGGTTTTTGAAAATCACCCCAAGAATAAGGAAAGGTAGTGCAAAGGTATACACGATTCCACTACAGTAGAGTCATGGCATAGGAACTTTGTGCTCAGGCCTCCTCTGGAACAAACATTTCACATTTTAAGATGCTGTTGATAGGGAACAAGTAGATCGTGGGAAATCTACGCTGACAGAACAGTTATTCTGAGATGGACCTGTGGAAGGATAATTGGCCATTAACAGACTCCTCAAGAAGTTTTCCAAGTTGTTTTTGATTTCAAGGAGGTAAAGATTCATCAGCGTCACCCTGTTCTTATACCAGCAATCCATCAGAAACCAGAAGAAATCCCTTGCATGGCTATGATGGTGTAAATGAAAATGTGTGTTATCAAGGTTTAGATGCCATATATGCCAGTCCAATAGTCCTGATCTCTAAAGACCTTGAAATACATCACATTAATGGTGTGATTAATATATTATTCATGCCATTAACTACATATATTCAGCCAATTTATGGTGCCATAACCCAGCCACAAAGATGTAGAACATCTTTGTAAAACATCTTTGTGGCTGGCTGTTTTTTCTGGCACCTTAAATTGAATGTGTGGCATATGTTATATTCCAGACAGGGGCTGTCTCATCCCATGCCAACAATCAATTGATTGTCGGCATCAACTGGGGACAGCCCTGGATCTTGAAATGGACATGGGGCTGCCTGGGCCAGTACCAACAATCAGCTGATTGTTGGCACTGGCCCCAGACGCCCCTGGGTCCCAGGAGTTACCCCCAGCCCAAACCACAGGATCAGGCTAGAGGCAGCTCTGCCTGGAACTGGAACCTGATGCTTATCTGAGCTCTAGGATCAGGTATGGGGCAGCCACAGAATATGGGACAAGAGTGCTCGCTGCCCAATCCACAGGATCAGGCAGGGGGCAGCTCTATTGTGGTGTGATTAGAATATGAGGAGTTTTAGGCCTAATGCAAAACATGTCGCATAGCAGGATGTTATTGGGTGGGATACAGAATTCCTCAGATCCCCATGGTGCCATTATTTTAAGATCTGTCAGAGGCCTAAAACGTTCATACTTATCCTTATTTGTCTATAGATAGCCAACGTGGCTATCCCAATGTGTCTGTGATCAGTGCCTTTGACAAAGAGTGGATTCAAAAAAGGACATTTTCTGTGCAGTTGTGTGTTCTAACCATCAAGCCAATTCTATCTTGTCTACCAAGTATTTTGCCTAAGAACAGACTGATCTAAGCCAGAGTTGGCAGATTAGGTCTGGCAAGAAGTGTCACAGATATGCACACTGATGTGGTATAGCACTGCCAGGCATGTTCATACTATTACAGCTAGTCCTGATGTCAGCTGAAATAAGAGTCCTCATAGTGAGTGGAAATTGTCCTTGGGTTGGTATATTTTTTCTGTTTGTTTTGTTGTTTTTTCTTCTTTCCCCTACAATTTCTATGTCAATTTTCCAGAGTTCACTAAGAAACCTAGCCAAGTTATACAGACCATGGTTCTAACTTGCTAATGTTTCCCACAGTGATCAGCCAGTAATCCTGGTGCAGGGGAATAAGACGAATTCAGAAAGTAGTTGCTGGCTTCTGATCAACTAATGTGGCTTCTAAAAATCCTTCCAAATCTGCTGCCCCGCTGAAATGTGATGTAGGCGTATGTACTGAAGGATGTGGATGAAGCATGTCTCCTATGGAACTGCGACCAAACTATTGATAGTTTGGTTACCTGCCCTGAGAGTAATGTCAAAATCCTTTTTCATTTTACACACTCAGATGGCACTTATCTGCCTATATAACTGCCATTTTTTGGCTCTTACACGCAGTTTGTGATCCTTCTCCACATGCAATGTGGAATTTAAGCATCAACATGGCTACTGAGCATGTGCAATAAACTGCACCCTGGCTGGGAAGGTACACAGTTCCTCTATATGTGCTTGCCCTGGGAAAGCACAAGATAATTCTACCTAGACAAAAACCACTACTAGTGGAAGTTAGTGGCAGGTGTGTCTGTGCTTTAACACAAAAGCCAAGTGTCTACAGAAGTTATCCAGGAAGTTGGAGATCACTTCTTTGAAGCCATACCTATATGTCCTATTTTCTGCAGTGACAGAGAAAAAGTGTTCACCCTCATCTGTATGCCAGCCCTTCAGATATTTGAAGACTGTTATAATGTCTCTCACATGCCTTTTCTGCAAGCTGAACATGCCATTTTCTTTCAGCTTGTCCTCATACAACTTCCTTTCCAAAACCTTCACCTGCCTCTGGACCCCCACTTTAGCTTGTGGCTGCAAGGGTTCAGCCAGGACACAAGTGGCCAAACCTGTGGATGGATCCTGAGGGACATCTAGGGGGTCAGCAGGACAGAGGCTCAGACTATCAGATCTTTGGATAGGGGCCTGGGTCAGCAAAGCAGGGAATGTGGCACCCAGGTCTAGATTTTACTGATAGAGTAGAAACCTTAGGAAATAAAAAGGAAGTTCAACCCTGCTTAAAATTAATTAGATTTGATTTTCCATTTTGCATGAAGATTTTACAAGTAATGAAGATGCCAGAAAGGAAAGTAATTGGCTCAATATGGTCCCAGAAGATTTAGATTTTTTTTTTTCTGAAAATGTGAGGGAAGAATTTGATTTTTGCTCAAGTACCACCCTAACAGAGGAACAACAGCAAAGAATTGAAAAAAACCCAGCAGCTGGCCTTGAAATGCAGACAAGCAAAGATGGTTCTTTGGGTGATATCTTTTATTAGACCAACTAATTATTATTAATTAATAATTAATAATTAACAATTATTATTATTAGATGCAATTTTTGCTGCAAACTTTCACAACATAATAACCTATCTGCAACCCTCTCATATGAACAGTTTGGGCAGCATTGTGGCTCGGGGTCTTGCCAGCCTGATAATGTTAGGGGAAACTGTAGGTGCTGAAGTCTGGGTTGCTGAGGGAGAAGCTGTGGATAAGGATGCCAACATCAGTCTGTTGAAGAGATCCAATAACCCTCCAGTAACAAAACACACAGTCCAAAGGAGAAAAGACTGGAATAAGCAACTTAACTATGGGAAAGGGCCAGAGAACTGAATGGGACTGCAGGGCTGGGCTGGGCAACGAGATGGAACCGTGGGTGGCTCAGCCAGGGGATCAGCATCCTGGCACTTAAAAATGGTGGTGGGGGTGCTTGAACTAAAGTTTGCCAAATGAGTTGTAGTTTAAGTGCCACCACCACCATTTTTAAGCATGGGGATGCTGCTAACCAGAGCCGAGAGGGGCAAGGGCAGATGCAGGCTGCCCACTGTGGGCTTGGGACTCTCCAGCCTCCTGCCTTTGCCCCAGGAGCTGCATGTTGACCCTGTGTCCCATGCCCATCCAGCAACAGGCAGGTGATACACAGCCAGTGCGCAGCTCCTGGGGGAATGGCAGCAGGGCAGAGAGCCCTGAGCCTGCAGCAGGCAGACTGTATCCACCCTTGCCCTGTGAACAAATCCAGGGGAAACATGCCCCCCTTGCCTCCTGCAGGAAGTTACTGGAACATATCCTAAGGATGGCCATTTACAAGCAGCTGGAGGAGGAAAGGCTGATCACAAGCAGCAAGCATGCATTTATGAAAAACAAATTGTGTCAAGCTGTATCTCCTCCTTTGGGTAGATAGTGGGAATGCTGGATTTCAACAAGGCTTTTTGCATGGTCCCACATAACCCTCTCATAAACAAATTGGAGAAATGTGAACTAGATAAAACTACTGTAAGGTGGATAGATAACTGGCTCAATAACCACAAGCAAAGGGTAATTATTAACAGGTCTATGTCAGAATGGCAGGAAGTTTCAAGTGGAGTCCCACAGGGGTCTGTCCTGGTCCCAGTGCTGTTCAAAATGTTTATTAATGATTTGGAGGTTGGCATAGAAAGCTTCTTGACACTAAGTAAATGACATGAAACTGGGAAGGATTACAAACATGGAGGATACAAATGAACTTCAAAGGATCTTGACAGATTGGAAAGCTGGACTGGAGCTAATAGTATGAAGTTCAAAACAAGTAAATGTAAGGTGCTACACCTTGGAAGGAATAATCAAAAACACAAATACAAAATGGGTGTCACCTGGCTGGATGGTAGCACTCAGGAGTCTGGGTTGGTAACAAACTCTGCAGTGTGATGCAGCCACATAAAAGATGAATGTGGTTTTAGCATATGTCAATACAAGCATTAGGTCCAAGACATAGGAGGTGATAATGCCTCTTTACTCTGCACTCTATTGGTTAGGCCTCATTTGGAGTACTGTGTGCAGTTCTGGGATCCGCATTGTAAAAAGAATGTGAAAAAGTTAGAGAAGGACCAGAGGAAGGCAAAGATGATGATAAAGGACTTGGGAAGCAAATTATAGAAGGAGCATCTCAAGGAGCTAGAGCAGGGGCAGGCAATTAGAGTGGAGGGCTGCTTACCCAGTTTTGGGAGGCTGTCGATGGCTGCATGGGTAGCCCTGCCCCTTGACAGGTGCCCCATGCCCTGGTCACCATCTTGGGACCAACGCCCCAATGTCTTGGGACCAATGTCCCAGGGCCAGCACCAGTGGGGCCCAGAGCGGGGCACATGCTGGCAGGGGTCTGTGGAGCTGGGCTGGGCTGGACCAGCAGGGGGGGTGGAGCTGGCCCGGCTCCGTACAGCCTCTGCCAGCTGGGACCCCACCCCGCCACCCTGCTCTGGGCCCCACCGGCACTGGCCCTGGGACAACGGTGCAGACCCTGCGCTCTCACTGGCTTCCCGCCCTCTCATACCCAGTGCCCCCCAGTACAGGTGGGGGGCAGTGCACAGCCCCAACCCCCTGCTCGCCATCAGGGAAAAAACTGGTGCTGAGCATGGAGAAGTGGCCCCTCGCCTGTCCCATGGTTGGCACTCCGTGCTGCAGGCACTCGCAGCCCACATGGGGCTGTCCAGAGGAGGCACAGGCAGCCCCAGGCAGGCTGTGAGTCACTACAGCACAGGGCACTGGCCATGGGGCAGGTGAGGGACCGCTTTTTCCCGCACCCAGCACCAGCTTGTAACCGACCCCACTGCCGGCCTGGCAGTAGGGCCGGGTTACAAGCTGGTGCTGAGTGCAGGGGGGGAGGAGAAAGCGGCCCCTTGCCCCTCCCCACCCACACCCGGTGCCCCGCGCTGCAGCTGCTTGAAGCCCACATGGGTTTGCCTGTGCCTCCTCTGGACAGCCCCACGTGGGCTGCAAGCGCTTGCAGCATGGGGCACCAGCCATGGGGCGGGTGAGGGGCTGCTTTTCTCCGCACAGGGAAAAGCTGGGGGGGAGGGGGAGAAGAAACAGCCCCACCCCATGCCCGGTGCCCCACACTGCAGGTGCCCGCAGCCCTTGTGGGGCTGTCTGGAGCAGGTACAGGCAGCCCCACGTGGGCTGCAAACAGCTGTAGTGCAGGGCACCGGATGTGGGTGGAGAGGGGGCACTTCTCTCCCATGCTCCTTTCTTGCCCGGGGTCTTCCCCCCCACACTTACCTGAGCTTCCTGCGCCAGGGCAGCCACTTGCTCCCAGGCTAGAAGCCCGAGCTGGGGCTTCTGGCTGGGGGTGGGGCTGGGTGGCCCCCCTGTTGTGGGAGCCCACTGGGCTTCCCATGGGTCCTACTGCCCTTGGTTCCTGTCATTTTTGACAGGAACTAAGGGCAGAGAAATATTAATTTTCCAAATTTTTTAGGGGTCCCATGGGCAAGATAGAATGGTCTCACAGGCCAGATGCGGCTCGCGGGCTGTATTTTGCCCACCCCTGAGCTAGAGACATTCAGCTTGAGGAAAAGCTGCTTAAAAGGGGACATGACAGCTGTCTTCAAACACTTGAAGGACTGTCATAAAGAAAAGGAAAAGCACCTTTTCTCTCTTGCTGCAGAGAGGAGGATGTGGATCAATGTTTTGAAGTTGCAGTAAAGTAATTTTAGATTGCATATCCAGGAAAACTTCACTGTTAGAATAGTGAGGCAGTGGAATAGACTACATAGGGACGTTGTGGACTCTCCATCACTGGAGGTATTCAAGTAGAGGTTGGACAGCCACTGGTAAAGGATGGTCTAGGTGTAGCTATGCCTATGTTCTACTAGGAGTATTTCCCATGCTTCTAGGTTATACTGGTTCCCCCCCACATCCCCTACTTTCTATTATATGTGTTAGGGTGTTTTTAAACCTTGCTCAGAAGTATTGGATGTTGGCTACAGCCAAGGCTGGGAACATTGATTGGGATGTGTCAATGTTCCTGCTGGAACCAAACTGGATATTCCTAGCTACAGAGTTTTGCACCTCTGCTCAGCATCAGACTGATCACCATATTTGGGAGGTATTTTATCCAATGATCAAATTGTTGGGGATTTTGCCTCCCTCTATAGTGCAGGGCATGGCCCTCTACCAGAGTCTCTTGAGCACACACTGATACCATTTCATAGGAGCAAGACATTGGATTCCCTAGTTCCCCTGCTTTCTCTGTGGCAGGTTAGGGTGTCAGGTCTGTGTTGTGTCAGGGTTGATGGCAATATTATGCAGAGTTTAGATTATGGTTTGTATAGGATGGTTTGGATAGGGATGATCCTGCCTCAGGTAGGAGATTGAACTAGATGGCCTCTGGAAGTCTCTTCCAGTACCACTTTTCTATGATTCTATCTTAAGTCTGTGATCCACTAAGACTCCCAGATCCTTCTCCACATTGATGTCATGAAGCCAGTTTTCATCCATTTTGTATTTCATTTTTGATTATTCTTTCTGAGGTGTAGTACATTGCATCTGTCAGCATTGGACATAATCCTGTTGCCTCTAGTTCAGTTTTCTTGTCGATTAAGATCCTTCTAAATAACCACCTGTCCACCAGTGCGTTCAGCATCCTTTCTGGTTTCATATTGTATATGTATTTACTCCAGAAGCTCTCTATTCCAGCATTCAAATAATTAATAAACATGCTGACTCCTGTGGCACTCCACTCAAAACCTTTCCAACATGGAACCATTTGTAATTACCCTTTGCTTGTAGCTACTGGGCCAGTTGTCTATCCACCTTGCAGTAGTTTCTGTCTGGCCCATATTTCTCTAATTTATTCATAAAAAGAACGCAAGGGGCTTTGTCAAAAGCTTTACTTTTTGCAGTGGATGCACTATAGCCACTGCATTCCCCTCAAATAGCCAGTTAGTTACTTTAATGATGAAAGAGATCAAATGTATTTTGCATAATTTGTTCTAGGCAAAACTATGCTGGCTTTTTGTGATCAGTTCCAGATGCTTGTGAATGGACTTTCTTATATGTTCCAGTAACTTCTTGAGTATTGAAGTAAGGCTAATGGGTCTATAATTCCATAGCTCATTCTTTTTGCCTTTTTAAAAAGGAGACAATGGCCCTTTTCCACTCTTCTGGTATCCTGCCTGTTTCCCATGATTTGGTAAATAATTTTGGCAAGAGCTCACAAATGGCCTTTGCCTGTTCCTTTAGTACCATGGAATGAAGTTCAGCAGACCCC
This sequence comes from Crocodylus siamensis, assembly GCF_052110815.1. Classification (NCBI taxonomy): domain Eukaryota; kingdom Metazoa; phylum Chordata; order Crocodylia; family Crocodylidae; genus Crocodylus; species Crocodylus siamensis. The sequence continues at coordinate 39,496,795 of NC_143404.1, read as the reverse complement.
ACTGACTTAAATTTGTTCAAACAATCAAAAACTCTGTGTCTCTTTCATTACCTCAACCCTCAGTTTGTTCCTGTCCTTATCCAAGTTATCCTTGTTCATATCTGTCGAGTTAGCCCTGCTTCTTTGTGTCTTTGAGAAGAGCTCACTCTGTTTAGCATGACCCACAGCTTCCTTGGTCATTCTTTTCTTCTAAACATAGTTATAGAACCTTTTCTTGTCCTTCACTTTGCTTGACAGGTGTAGCTTTTTTTTTTTACCTTCGCTTCTTAGACTGTGTCCCTGCAAGATCTTGCTATTTCATGCCATGCTTCCTTGGGGACCTCCCTATCTTTCCATTTCCTGTATGCTCTCCTTTTACTTTTGAGGCATCCAAAAAAGATCCTTATGCAGCCACATTTGTCTCTTGGATATAGTGTATCCACTTGGCATTGTTCTTGTGCTTCTATCAAATCATAGTAGCTTCTTGTTGGGCTTCCAATACTATGCCCTTTAAAAGGTGCCAGCTCTCCTGGGCCCCATTATCCCTCAGATCCATTCTCCCATGGCATCTTGCCCACTAATTCATTCATCTGATTGAAATCCACACTTCTGAAATCCAGGGTCTTAGTTCCGCTGCCCTCATGCTTGCCCTGTTTCAGATCATGAATTCCATCATACTATGAACATTTCCTCCCAAGTCTCCCATCACCTTCACATCCTCAACCAATTCTTCCCCATTTAGTCAAGACAAAATACAACACAAATGATCCTCTAGTTGTATCCTAATTTTTTTGGAACAGATAGCTGTCCTCCACACAAGTTAGGAACTTGCTCAACATCCAGCATGTATTCAAAAAATTAAAGTCCCTCACCAGTACAATTTCAAAATTCTTGGATAATTTTATCATCTCCTTAAACAGTGCCTCATATACCTCTTCTTCCTGACTTGGCAATCTATAACAAATCCCTGCCACTATATCACTTCCGCACCATTCCACTCTTATATTTACCCAGATACACTCAGACCTGCTACTTCCTTCCTCCTGAACAAGGGGGAAACCGTATATTTGTCATATTTGCCACCACCATTTTTCCCTATCCTGTCTTTCCAAAACAGGGTGTATACCTCAAAGTTTACATTCCAATTATAAGAGTTGCCCCACCAAATCTCTGTAATCCTAATCAGGTGATAATTTTTTTCCTGTATTATGATTACTAGCTCACCTTGTTTGTTCCCCATAGTCATATTTTTATACACATCTCTGAAGTATTCCCCTCTTGCATTATATGGTTCCAGAACTCTCTGGCCTTTCTTCTGAGTTGAACTGCATCTTCCAGTCCTCTTCCCTCTAGATTGCTTGCTCTGGCTGGAAGTCTTTTATGCAACACCCCACCAAATCTCCCCTAAGTAGGACAGCCAGATGATTCCCCAAACTGCTTTTTCCAGTCCTAGTCAAATGGATCCTGTCTCTCAATAGCAATCTTCCTTGCCAGAACATGTGCCCATTATCAAAGAATCCAAAGCTTTCACACTGACATGCCCTTCTTAGCCAGACATTTACCTCCATGATGGGTCCCTGTCTGAACCTTTATCTGCAACGTATTAATGAGAACACAGCTGTAGCTGGGTTATTGAGTTGCCTGCTACTGAAGATAGAAAATGGGTTAGCTGCCATTTATTAAGGCAGCAGGTGCCAGTTGTTATGGGAGCTGATTAAATCAGCTGACTGCCAGGGGGCCAGGCTTGGCCTTCATAAGGAAGGAAGGCTGAGGCCAGAGACAGTTTCCTCCAGACAGTTGCAGCTGTAGCCCAAGTCAATAGTTGCAGCCTGACCACTCTAACCGGCTGCAATGATGCAGGGGTAGAGAGAACCCTGATGGAGGTATGAGAGAGAGCCAGCATAGAGCCAAGTTGGTATTATAAGCTCAGGGGCTTATGATGCGTTATAGCTGGCTGGCTTATAGTTTTGTTGAGTTGTGACTATTACACCGGAGGACCGGGTGAGGCTGTAGGGGTGGAGGAGGCCTCAGCAGGAGCTTCCCAGTAAGGTGGGGGAGTTCCTGGCACCATGGAGGGTGCTGTGTTGTGGGGCTGTCCCGACCCCAGCCCATTGGGGCGACTTCGGGAAGAGTCCAGTAGAGGTGGAAGCCCAGTAGGGCGCGGGCCCAGGAAGGTGGGTCTAAGCAGTGGTGGGGTCCTGACCCCAGCCCAGAGTGGGCATTACCGGGACAGCCCCCAATTGGGAAGAGCCCGAGTGCGGGTGGGGAGCGCAAGGGGCGCAACTACAGGCCCGAGTGCGGGCGGGGAACATAGGGGAAGCAGGCCCGAGCGGGGCGCTTCCTGGAAGTTACGAAGCCCTAAGTGGGGTGTAAGTCCATTGAGAAGTCCAAGCTGGGTGAGAAGGGGCACAGTCAGAGAGCCACCCCAGGAGTGGGGTGCGTGCATTGAGTTGGCCCCGGGAGAGGACCAGCACTGGGACTCAGAGAAAATCGCAGTATAGCAAGATCAGCCCTGTGCCAAGAAGGGTAGGAAGGCAGCCTCCACTGACAATACTAAGATCAAAGACGTGGCGGGCGAGATAGAGGGTGCATTCAAGCCCTAGGCTGGCACGGTAGGCAAGGGCACTAGGGGAGGTCACGGCACCCCTAGGAACCGTCCTGCTACAACAACCCATGCTCCAAATTGTTTAGTCCTCCCACAATAAGCATCATATAGTCTCATAGCAATATCACTGGTGCCAGCATGGACAAGAAGGAAAGAGCAGTGGTCTGAGGGATGGATGAGCTCTGGCAATCCCCCTGTGACGTCTTAAATATAGGCTCCAGGCAAACAGCACAACTCCTTCATGTCAGGGTCTCTGATCAAGCATAACTAGCTAGGCCGAACACTTGAGCCATCAAACCTGCCCCTGATCCCTAGCTAATCAGACTGCTCCAGTTTTCTGCAGAGGTGAGCAACTGGATTGGGGGCTGAAAGTGCTGGTTACCCCTTTTAAGCACACCTGCAGCTGCCTTGACACAGTTTCAATCTGTTTTGACAAGCTTCATGTTCATTGTCCTTCTGGTCCTTTGGGCTCCACATTCAGTCCTGGCTTTTCCTGACTCTGACCTCAGATCTCCCCTAAAATGAGGCATTAGCTCTCTGATCCCTAGTTTCTGTTCTTGGTTTGCCCCTTGGATTATGCCTCTCAGATTTCATCTGTTGGTCCACCTGGAACTTAGAGTCTGTACTCCCACCTCCTCAACCTAGACTCCAGCCCAATGCTCTGCTAATTTGTGCCCCCTCCTTGCTAACCCCCTGTTCCCAGTCAGCCATCCACCAAGGGGCAAAAGAGCTGCCTGCTCCCAGGATGGGCTCTGCCACAGGAGCCCAGGTGCAGACTCTGCCCCTTGCCCGAGCAGCAAAGAGCTCTAAGCCCCCTACTCCCAGATCATGATTGGGGAGCAGTGGCTGGGAGATCCTTTTCTCCCAGACCAAGGTCTGTGGTAACAGGGCTCAAGCTGGGAGACCCTTATGGCCCCTGGGTGCTAGTCCAGGAAGAGCCTGGAGCTTCCTCCTAGCAGCAGGGCCCATTGGAGGGCTGCAGGAAACTGGGTGCAAATCTGCTCCCTAATCCCTTCATGATCTTCCACCAGAGTAAATTTGGGCTGGAGTAAATGGATATATAGATATGCCCAGTGGGCATGTTTACACCTGCATTAATGAGTCATAGTTACTACACATTAAGTTCAGTACCTGCAATAACAGGTACTAGTTCAATGCATAGTAACTAGCACTACTGCGCAGTAGAGCCAGGGCATGCCTTTTTAGTGATGTCAACACACAGTAGATTAATTCTACTGTGCATTAGTGCAATAGTATAGCATTTGCCATGAGGCACTAACGCACAGTCGAATTAGTCTACTGTACATTTAGTGTCTTGTGTAGATGCACCCAATCTCAGGTACACCTAGGAATATATATATTTTTACTCCAAATGAAACAAACCCACAATCCCTGGTTTAGAATGCCAGTGCTTTACTCTTTAGGCACTGTGATAGCACAAGGCTGGAGTTGCCATGGAGACTGGCCCCAGCCATACTGGCAGGGCGGGGCAGGGGGCTGCTCCAGACCCACTAGGATCTTGCGGTGGCAGCAGGAGCCAGGGTAGAACTATGATCTGCTGTCTGCATGCTCCAGGTAGGGGTGTGCAGGGAGCGTATTGAGGCTCTGCCCCAGCTCCTTGCAGCAGTGACAGCGTGGTCCTGAGCTGGGACAGAGCTGTGATCCATTGCCTGCATGCCCCTGCCCAGAGTGTGCAGGCAGCAGATCGTGGCTCTGCCCTGGCCCTGAACAAAGCTGCCCCTGCAACAAGATCCCAGTGGCTCCAGAGCAGCCCCCTACCCTGCCCTGCTGGGTGCCTTGCCAGTGTAGCTGGGGCTGTCTCCATGGAAACTGCAGTCTTGTGCTATCACAGTGCAGCAGCTGTGGTTTCCATGGAGACTAGCCCCAGCCATGTGGTCATGGGCAGCTGGGAAATGGAGTCCGCTGCTGGCCAGATCCAGCCCACAGGCCAGACTTTGTCCACCCCTGCTGTAGAGGGATGGTGCATAAATCCCTAAAGTTTTCAGTCACCCTCATGTCACAGCATTTTTCAGCCTTGCCACTAAAGATGCCACTAGGAAGCCTGAAATTTTATTCCTGGATCTGTAAGGAGGAGGTGATGGTTCCACTACAGACATTAGGACAATGGTGTCATATTAACTGGGTAATGTCCTTGTTGCTGCTGATTCACCCCTTGCTCCTCACCCACGTGCATACTCATGCCCTAAGGCATAAATCTTAACTGGGGTGCTGCAGCACCCTGGGGTGCCTTGAGACCATTTCATAGATGTTGTCAGGTGCCATACAATATTAGCTCTGCTAAGCGTGCAAATAAGATTCACGATACAAACCCAGAGATTTCAAACAGTAACCCATTGTGTTAAAACCATTCTGCCCTGTTGTGTTCTAAGTTTTGCAACAGGAAGACTGTTTTGTTATTTTTTGTTGTCCAAAAAAATGAGTGAAAATAACGAGCTGGTACTTTTCAAAGAGTGCCTCGAGTTCAACAAGGGGTGCCTTGAATCTAACAAGAGGTGCCATAAGTTTAAAGAGGTTGAAAAGCAGTGTCCTAAGGGAAGGGCCTCCATTACCAGCTCATAAGTGGGTTGCTTAACCTACTAATTTCTGCATGTAGGCTTTGTTCCCTGAGAAGCTCCTCAGCCAGTCCTTCCAAATAAAATAGCCTTTCATACAAACAAACAAAAAAAGAAAATAAAACCCTGTTCTCTTGTTCCTGGACACTGGGAGGGGAACTCTTTCAGTTCTGGATTCGGCACAGCAACCTGACTCCTCCTTGGTATCAAGCATGTTCTGTCCCCAGCTTGTTTCCCCATCCTCCACTTACTGTTCTGGGAGCTTTTTAAAGTTCCAAGCAGGACGCTCCCTACCTATCCACATGCCCTGAAACTGGGGTCTCTCGAAAGGGCTTTCTGTTCAGTTACACATCGCACACCCAAAAGTGGAATCTTTGACCCACTCCTCTGTATTGAGCCACCCTCCTTCCCACAAGAAGTCCACTTTGACATATGCAGCTCCTGGCCAGCGGCAGATGTGAAAGGAGCATGGTTGTAGTGCCAGGTACCAACATGTTAGTCTAGGTTTAGCTTCTCTCATCACATGTAACCACATTAGGACAGCTTGATCTGTAAGTAAAGGAGGCCCAAAGGAGGTAATACTGAAGGGGCTTAATCACCCACTTCAGAGCAAGGTGTTTCTTCTTGACTAAAGCATATCTCTGCTCTTGAGGAAGGATCTTTAGACTCATGTACAGAATGGGATGCTTTCCATCCTCAAAGCCCTGAAGTGAGAATAACCCTAAGGCTTCCCCCGATGTATTCATTTGTAAAATAAAACTGTGAGTAACATCTGAACTGCACAGGCCTGGGGTAGTACACATTACTACAGGTGCACCGATACATCAGTCTGATATCAAGTCGGCACTGATATAAAGAAATTGGCTGTATCAGAAATCGGCCCAATGCAGCTGATAATTTGGCAGATAAATGCCCGTGCATGTGCGCAGCTGCAACATAGCATGCAGGCAGTGAGGAGCACAGCGTGGCAGCTTGGACAGTTGCGTGTAGCTGGTAAGTCTGTTGTGGGGGACGGAGGAGGGAAGGCAAATCAACATCCCCTACGGTGAGGGAGGAAGTGGGGCAGGGGCTTGGGCAGGCACTGCCCAGCCAGGGTGGGCATGGGACAGAGCTGTGGCTTGGCCAAGCGGCACAGGGCGGGGGGCATGTGCCCCCTGGATCTGCATGAGGTGGGGTGGGATGGGTGGGTTGCAGCTGCGGGCTGGAGCCGGGGCTGTGCTGGGCTCTTGTTAGCGAAGGCTGGATTCAAAGCATGTGGCGGCTCTGGGAGGGGGCTACGCGGAAGGCTGCAGCCACCCCAAATTTTGCTGTAGCCCTCCCCCCACCCCCCTTCCCAGCACCACTGCCACCTGCCTGGTGCAGCTCCAGCTCAAGCCCCGGCTCCACCCATGCACTGGGAAGATCTGAGGCTGTACCAGGCAGGCGGCAGCAGCACTTGGGGGGGGGGGGGTGTTGGGAGGGGGGTACGGCAAAATTTGGGGTGGCTGCAGCCCCCCCATAGGCCCCTCCCAGAGCCACTGTTCACTCCAGTTCCAGCGCCAGCCAAGAAGAACATGGAACAGCCCCAGCTCCAGGTGGCAGCTGTAGCCCACCCACCACACCCTTCGCAGATCTAGGGGGCACCCCCACCCCTGTGCTCTCCAAAGGTGCACACAGCAGCCAGAGCCACACCCCTCCCCCAGTGTCCCCCAGATGAGCCTTGGATCCATCCCACATCCTGCCCCAGTCCCTGACCTGCTTCCTCCCGCACTGCAGGGGGGTGTTGATCTGCCAAACCCAATGCCCCTTCCCTCCACCCTTCCCTTCCACCACAACAGAGTTACCAGCTGAACACAGCTGTATCGGAAATCAGATCAGCATCAGCCGATATGCCTCCTTAAAAATCATCTATCAGTACCAGCACTGGCAACATGTAGGGGGTGCACATGCACCCCCTGGAAGCACCAGCCACAAAACCAGAAGTGCACTTCTGGTTTTGCCGCTAGCTTGGTGATCGGCTGCTGAGGGGACAACCCCCCCCCGCCCATCAGCAATATGGTGCCCCCCCGACTGGCACCAGTCACCCATGGTTATTGGCCCCCAAAATCTCTATCGGTGCACACTTACACATTACCCATTTTCTCTTTCTGAGTACCTCAGCACATGCTGGTAACCACTGCACTGCTCTGGGCACTATTTTTGTGAAACTAATGTTAGTGGGGTATTAATTTATGAGAACTGTGGGATAAAGTGCTGATAATTTGCCAATCCCAGAAACAGTGGTGACATATAGAAGGTGCATAAGCACCCCCTGGGAGCACCGGTGTACCCCCAGACTAGCCACACTCGCTGCTTAGGCGATGGGCAAGGGAGGCAGGAGGGTGCCAGTGCCCCTCCTGCAAGCACTGGCCAATTGCTGCAGCCTCTCCCAGAAGCGGCCGCAGCCACTTCCAGAAGTGGCTGCAGCAATCGGCCATGGGGGAACTCCTCCTGGGCAGCGAGATCTGCCATGAGGGGACCAGGTGCGAGGGGCGGGGGGGGGGCATGTGCACCCCCCTGACTAAGGCGGCATCAGTTACTCATGCCCAGGAGGGAGGCCTTTATGTCCTGGGTATAGGTGCTTTACCAAGACTCTGCCAAGGCTTTTTGTTCACAAGGGGTCTGATCTCCCAATTGCCTAGTGCATGCCCTAAAAATGTGGTTTCCTAACAGCCAAGCGAGCAATTTAATGGATTAACTGTTAGGCTTGTGGCCTAAAATTACTGTAGTACTGCCCTGACCCACTGGAGGTGTTCCTTCCAGGCACTTGTGAACGCTTTCACATAGTCAAGAAAGGCCAAGTTACACTCAGTGCAACCAGAGTACCTGTATCCTTCTTTACTGATTCCCATAGTTGCTTGGGTATTCAGGAGAACTCTTTTTAGACAAGACATACTGTTTTCAGGCATTACCTCCTAAAGAATATCCTGATGAGGTTCTGGCTGCACTGCTCCCCATACCTTTTCATTTATGAACTCCCTGTCTGCCCCCACCAAGTCCTGGGACCTCCTGCTCAACCTCCTCCTGACTTTAGCTAAAATGGCCATTTATCTGACTGGGAAAGAAGCTCTGGCTGGGTGGGGACCCCCAGTGACTGTGGAGCCATCTTCCTGTCCTTCATCCATGCATATCTCTAGGCAGAATTTCACTGGATGGCATCAACTGGCTCCTTGGACTCATCTGAGGGCCAGTGGGTGCTGGCCAGTGTGGTCTGCTTGGTGTTCCCCCTTGAAACATTCATTATGAACCTATGACCCCCACTCCTACCCTTGTTATTTCATTAGTTGCCTCCAGTACTTAGCTGTTATATATTCAGGTGTCTCCATTAAGGGTGGAGGGAAGGGGAGTGATAGTTTCCTTAATGGGCTTGGCCCACTGTTTCCCCACTGCATAATAAATAGGTCCCTATAATTAATTAATCATGGTGGTCTTTCCCCATCAAGTTGTAAACACATCTGGAAATTACTTCACTAGGGCCGTTACCTTCTCCTGTTGAGCTGTGGACAAGTTTTCCCCAAGAGCAACCTCACTGGTTGGGAGTTTTTTCCACATTGTTTCCACTGTTTTTTCCCATGTTTCCAGTATCTGCCGGCAAAGCAGTTGAGGCATTCAGTGCTGTTTGAGTTCAGCAGGATATCAGGTTTACCTTATATATTTGGGACCCATGTCATTTCCCCACCAGGTGCACTTCATAATCTATAAACCCAACTCATTTTATGATCTCATAGGGTCCCTGTCATTTAGCCAGCGATTTGCTCTCTGATGCAAGGAACAAAAGCAGAACCCAATGCCAGAGTCATGCATTCTTATTATAAAGATGTACTTGGGTGTGCTATGCACCCCTGAGTTTCTCCCAGATACATGCTTCCACTAGATCCAGTCATTCCCACAATCTGAAAACATACTGGATGACATTTTGTGATTTCATGCCCTGTGCCTGCTAGGTCTCATGAATGAGGTCTAATACACGTCAGGGCTGCCTCTCATAGAAAAGTTCAAACAGAGAACCCCACAAAGGACTGGGGATCCTTCTGGATTGCAAACAGCAAATATGGTAGGAGCAGATGCTACTTCTGGGGTTCACTTGCCACAAACTTCCTCAGCATTCCCTTTAAAGTCCAACAGAATCTCTTCACCAGATCAGCTGTCTGAGGTTGGTAGATGGAGGTCCCAATTGGATGGACTTGCAAAAAAGCCCATACTTCTTTTAGTAGTCAGGACATAAAGATTGTGTCCTAGCCTGTTAATATTTTCTGAGGGAGGCCCACACATGATAAACTTTTTAATAATTTATGGCTACTGTTTGGGCCATCATGTTACAGATGAGTACCACTTCATGGTACTGGCTAACATAGTACTTGAGCATAAGGATAAAACGCAACCTACTTTTGGTCAGTTCCAAGGGCCTGAATATATCTACCCCAGCCACTCAAAGGGAGTACCCACCAAAGGCACCCAATGCCTTGAGTGTGAGGCCACAACCATATAGCCTCTCTGCTCTGGGTTCTCTGTCTGAACTTCAGAAATCCTGGCCTGCATATAGCTGCAGTCCATCTGTGGACAATCCCTGTGCAAGTGACTTGGCTGTGCACATGTAAAGGAGACTGAGAGTTGTCCTTTCTCTTGGCCTGGCACTATGTCCCTGAGGGGATCTTCTTCTATTCTGAAGTCTGTGGCCCAATACTGTTAAGCTTGTCCTTGTTTGCTTGGGGACTGGGGCAGGACTCCCAGATTGGGTGCAGGACCTCAGTTAAAAGGCCTTCTACTTGTAGGAGGTCTTCCTCATTTTGAATTCATGCCTTGCTGGACACATTTCTTTGGTCCACCAGGGTATCTAATTCAGTCCCAAGGGGGTTCCCAACAAGGCAGACTGCCTCTTTGAAATCATCAACCTGTTATCTGCAAACCCACAGTCAGGGTCCCCCAGGCAATACTTAATGAAACTGCTCCAGGGCCATCACTCTATCTCTGTGGCTAAGTGAAACTCAGGTTTCAACCATCATGTGTTTTTGAGGCACAGGGCAACCATTCAAGGCCACAAGCCTGAGTTTAATGGCTTTTTATGGGACTTGGGCTGATATATCTCTTCCATGTAATCCACACAGTCTGTGACGGCAGACTTGAAAGTGTCACAATCCCATGTGGCCTCATCTCATAGATTTCATAGATTTCATAGACATTAGGGCTGGAAGGGACCTCAGAAGATCATCGAGTCCAGCCCCCTGCCCAAATGGCAGGAAGTCAGCTGGGGTCATAGGATCCCAGCAAGATAAGCATCCAATTTACTCTTGAAGGTGTTCAGTGTCGGTGCTTGAACCACCTCTGATGGCAGGCTGTTCCAGACCTTGGGGGCTCGGACACTAAAGAAATTCTTCCTTATGTCCAGCCTGAAACGGTTTTGTAGTAGTTTATGACTTTCAACCTCATCATCCCTTGGGGCACTCTGGTGATCAAACGTTCCCCCAGATCCTGGTGGTCACCCCTGATAAACTTATAGGTGGCCATCAGAGCACCCCTGAGCCTGCACTTTTCCAGGCTAACGAGCCCCATGGCTCTCAGCCTGTCGTCGTCGTAAGGTCTGTTTTCCTGACCTCTGATCATGCGCATGGCTCTTGTCTGGGCTCTCTCAAGCTTCTCCACATCCTTTTTGAATTGTGGAGCCCAAAACTGAACTCAGTACTCCAGCTGCAGCCTCACCAAGGCCGAGTACAAGGGGAGAACGATGTCCCAGGCCCAGTATGCTTACCTGTCAGATAAGGCACCAGTTGAAGGGCCTACTATTTTCAGGGCTACTGATACTTTTCAGGCACCTACTCAAAAGTGTCTAGAAAGGCCTCAAGGTCATCTTCTGGCCCCATCTGTATAAGGACCCCACCTACTTCTGCGGGCCTTTACCTGGTCCAGTTGTTGAAGCATAAGGTGCTGCTGATCCTCCTACAATTTCTATTGAAACTTCTGCCATCGAAGCTGGAACTGATAAAACAGCTGCTGCTGTTTCTGGAGCACCTGTTGCTGATGCAACCCCTTCAACCATTTTGGCACAGCTATGGTATCCATTTTTAGTGGCTGGTGGCTGAAGCTGTCAGCATTCTGCACAATATCTAAGCAGGTTGCCTAGCCTGCTTCCTTCTAAAGTCAACCTTTGCTCCCTGAAGAGCTGAGTACACTAAAATAAAACACAGTCTTTTAAACAAACAAAACAAGCTAAACAAAATCCTCCTGTCCTGTCCCTGGAACCCCTCCTAACAGAAAATGCTATCCAAATGACCTGTAGCAGAGCTCTCTAAACAAAGCTGTCTGTTCCCTCAAAGGGACAGACTGCCCTGTTACACAGCTGAGGTTATTTCCTAGAGGTTGCAGAGAGTTCCCGCCTTCCCAGATTTGAAATTGGAGAGGAGGAATAATATGGCAATGATGATGAGGAGTACAATTCCTTGAATAGCAATTTTGAGGGCTAATGTCCAGGGATCTGGATTTTCTGTTTCCCATGGAAAAACAGAGAAAACCACAGATTTCCCATTTTTATCAGAGAAAACATGGATTTTCACTTTTAGAAGAAGAATCTGCGGATTTCCCACTTCTGCAAAGAACTCTGTGGGCTGGCTGAGTTCCAGCCTGCAAGAGCTGTTTCCAAAAGGGTGGGAAAGCCTCAACCTGGGCCAGAGGGAAGGGAGAGGGGGAAGGGCAGGGCCTGACACTGGCACTTACAGAAGGCTGCTTCAGGCTCGCTCTTCTTGCTGGAAGTGGGGCTTGGGGGTTGCCGGGCTGGACTGTGGAGGGGAAGCTAGCTAGGGGCTGAGGGAGTGGGGAGTTTTGCAACTGGTTGAGCACTCCAGTTGGGAGTTGGTTTGCATCCTCCCTGCTCCCGGACAGAGTGCTCGGCTGGCTGCAAATCCCCACCACTCCTGGCCAACTGCAAACCTCCCCTCTCCCGGCCAGAGTGCCTAGCCCGCTGCAAACCCTGAGTCATACACACTGTGTTCCCTGCCCTGCTGCCCTCTCCCAGGCCCTCCGGAGCACAGTGTACCTGACTGACATGGCAGGGCACAGTGGGGCCACACACGAAAGCTGGCTGCTGCTGCAAGCTCTGCACTACCCTGGCCATGCTTTCTGTGTGCACAGGAGAAGTGCAGGGTTGTGCCCCTTGCTGCTGCCCCCACCTGCAGAGGAAGCATAGGCTGGGCAGCATGGAGCTTGCAGCAGCAGGCAGCTTTTGTGCACATCCCCCCCGTCCGCTGCCACACTAGGTTGCACACACTGCACTCTGGAGCACCTGGGGGAGAGCAGCAGGGTGGGAAGCATGATCCCGTAGCACACACCCATCCTCCCCCCACCCAGATCTGGGGGGCATGGGTCCCCCTTGCCCCCCCAGGATTGTACTCTGCCACGAGGAGCCAGCCCCGCCGGAGCCTGTAGCAGGCAGGCAGCGGTGGGGGATGGGGGGAAGGCCACTGGTGCTCCTCCTATAGCAGTCCCTGCCTTCTGTTGGGGGCAGGGGGCTGAGAACTGTCACAGGCACACTCGGATGAATGGCCAGGCCATGTTACAAGTCGGCAGTGTGCTAGGCCTCGACGCAAAGGTCTCTGGACGAGTGGTGTCTGCTACCCTTACGTAGCAGAAGATCACCGACCTCTGCCTGACAAACAAAAGCAAGGTAACAATAGCTGGCGTGAGTTGAAACAAAATGCTGCAGCCCAAAGTTTTGATATGGCGCACAATTGGTCACCAGGAACAAATTGCTGAGGGAAAAGACAACTGATTGGTCGCTGGAAATAAAACGCTACAGCCTAACAGTACAAAAGCAGTCGCGGGAAAAGCCCTGATGAGGGAAGTTCGGAACAAAACTTCAAGCGTCAAAGGGCCCATGGACTGATCACCTGTCAGAGCTACCCCTCCCCAAGCGCCATCTCGAGTCGGTTTTTGAGGCCTCTGCGAAGAGACTAGTGTTCTCCAGCCATGAAGCCACTCCTGTTTGCCTTTGTAGTAAGCATGCAAGTCTAACTGTCAAATAGCCTCTTGAAATCTATGAGCCATTGACCAGGTCTGAGACTAGGGCCCTGGCCAGCTGCACCAAAACCACGAATGGTTTTGAATGCAAGGGGCCTCGGCCTGAACCTCATGACCCAACGGACACAATTCCCCATTGTTAACTGTTTGTAATTGTCACTGGGCACTTGTGTTCCCCACTCCTAATAAAGGTTAAGAACTTAAGGGGGAAGGAGTGTAGCGGCGCATTAGGGGGCTCGTTACTAGTGATGGCGATGCGGGCTTAGCTGCCAATCAATAGGGCAGCACAGCCAGAGGTTGCCTAAGCAACTGAGTGGGTCAGCTGACCGCCAGGGGGCAGGGCCTAGCCTATATAAACACACAAGGCTGAAGCCTGAGGCAGTTCCCCTCTGGCAGTCCAAGGAGCAGGAGCTCTGCTGCCGTAGAGCAGAGCCAAGCGGACCAGAGTTAAGCAGAGCAGCCAGAGCACTCCAGCATTTGTATAATGATGAGAGGGGATGAAGAGAACCCTGGCAGAGAGGTGAGGAAGCGCCTAGGTGGCGCACAGTTTAGGTTATAGCCAGGCGGCTTCTTTTGGGTTGTAGCCGGTTGGCTCAGGGCTTTATGTTGCTAGTTTGTTATCATTACATCGGAGGACCGGGTGAGGCTGTAGGGGAAGGAGGAGGCCTCATTGGGAGCTCCCCAGTAAGGTGGGGGTGCTCCCAGCACAGTAGAGAGCGCTGCGTTTTGGGGTGGCCCGACCCCAACCCCAGTGGGGGTGACTATCGGAATAATTAGCGCGGTAGAGAGCACGGCGTTTGGGGGTGTCCTGACCCCCAACCCCAGTAGGGGTGGCTAGTGAGATAATTTCAGGGGAGCTACCCAAGAGTGTGGGGGTTCCTGGTGATCCCAGCCCTGTGGGGTGGTATTTTACAAGGCCCCAGTGCGGGCGAGTAGTGCAAGGAGCGCGGGACAGGCCCTAGAGAGGGCGAGTAGTGCGAGAAGCGCAGGACAGGCCCCAGAAGGGACACAAGACCCCAGTGAGGGGAACTTACTGCGGGAGGCGGGTGATGAAACCCCAGCAGGGTAGCACCCGTGGGGAAGCACGCAGTGACTGCGGAGAAGCCCAGTCAGGGTGAAAACGTGGGGAGCGTGGAGACAAACCCTACGGGGGGGGAGGACCCGTGGTGACCATGGTGAGACAGACCCTAGTGGGGAACTACCTATCTGGGAGAAGCCCCAGCAGGGGCAAACTTATTGAGGAGCCCAGCAGGGCGAGTGTATAGACAAGCCCAGAGGGGCAAGCTTAGCGAGGAACTTAAAGGAGCAAGCATAGTGAGCCAGCCTGAGTGGGCTAGAGAATACAAGGGAACCAGTAAGAGGGCGCGAGTTGTGTGACAAGCTCGGGAGTGCCAGTAAGGGTGCTGGTTGCGTGACAAGCCCAGGGACGTTAGCCAGGACGCCAGTTGAGTGACAAGGCCAGAGCGCCTGCGGGAGGCGCCAGTTGCGTGGCAAGCCCAAGAGCGCCAGTCAGGGCGCAGAGAGTAAACTGACCAGTCAACGTCTGGTACATCTGCGAGGCTTGGGGCGTGCTAAAGGGGAGGTTGGAGGCACGCATAGCCCATAAGGCTGGGGCGCACCGGGTCACCCCTCATAGGATAGGGGCCAGGACGAACAGAGTACCGTGTCATAGGGAACAGTAAGGCAGCCTCCCTTAAAAGATATATAACACCAAGACGTGGTGGGCGAGACTGAGGGTGCTAAACAGTTAACTTGGCATGGAAGGGGGAACTAGGGAGATCACGGCCGCTCCTAGGGCCCACTCCATGATAACTGGTGCATTGGCCAGGAACACCGGCCGTGCACGGGGAAAGACCCCAGGTCCCCGAAAAGGGAGACGAGCCCAGGAGCTAGAATAGAAACGGACGGTTGTACCACAGCTTGTTGGCGGAGCTGCAGGAGGATACCCATTGCGGGGAATTCAGAGAGTAAGACTGAGGCCTTGACCTAGGGCGATAAGGTCAGGGCAGTCATGGCGCAAAAAGCAGTGACGAAAGGCCAGGGACAGGGGGACTTTACCTGGCAACTGAAAATCGAAGAAATGACAGAGAAGTTGACTAGAGTAAAATGAGAATTAGAAATAGCCAAAGCCCAGAAGGAAAGAGCGGAGGCTAAATCAGTAGCCTTAGAGAGACAGTTATCACCAGGGAAGAAGGAGGGAGTTGCAAAAGAGATTAGGCGCCTAGTGGCTGCAGAAGCAGAGAAAACCAGAAGGCTGGAGCAATTAATTGCTCAGGAGGCTCAGAAGCGCCAGGAGAGGGAGATGAGGCTGCAGGAAATGCAGAAGGGGATGGAGGCATGAATGGCTCAACCTCCTGAGATCTGCACAGCTCCAACAGGGGAACAGCAGGAGATGCAGCAAAAGTTGGATATGGCGAGAAGCCTAATAGGGGTTTTAAGAGATGAAGCCCGCAACCAAGTGACACAAATAGAGGGTTTACATGAGGACCTGGAGCAATGGCAAGGGAGATGCTTACAGGCTGAATATTTGGTCAGACAATTGCAGGAAGATCCGAAGGAGAGCTGTACACAAGCAGGCGAGAGTAGCACGATGAGTGCACAAGACCTAGAAATAGTAAAGAAGTGTATAAGGGACTATGAGACCTTACATGATCAATACCACTCCCCTGAAGGGGAATTAGAGACCAGAAAACAAGAGAACGAGGGGTTAAAAATTCAGATTCAGGACCTGGAGACAGGAAGAGACTCCCTCAGGGAACAGATCCAGGCACTTAAGACCAGCCTAAGGGATAGTCAATCCAGAGAAGCAAGTACCACTGTAGAAAAGGGTCAAGTACAGTCGGAAATGCTGGCTCTGAGGGAGGAGATACAAAGCCTGAAGGATGATAATGAGAGGCTACAAGGGAGAAATAACCAGATGGCACTAGAAATCGAAGGGCTTAAGGAAACCGAAGGGACAAGACGGGGTGATAGCCGAGCAAGAACAGCAGGCCCTGAAGAGCTTAAACATGGTAAGGGAAAAACTGGGAACTCTGAAGCCCAGTAATTGTTTTAATTGTTTATATATGTAAGTCTTTGAGATTAGCGTGGGAAGTAGTAGTAGCAGAGTATTTTGTGCATTTTGTTAAGTAGAAATAAAGTTTGGTATAACTGAAGCCGTGTCCTTGTCGGTGCCTACCCCACCGGCCCGGCCACACCTGGGCATCTCCAACCTAGTGTGACAAGAACCAAGTCAGGTTGGGCTGATCAAGCCACTCACATTCCATGTGCTGCCAACCAGGCACTTTCCCCAACACATCCCCTCTCCCTGCTGGAGTGCCCAGCTGGCTGAACGTGGAACACGAGCAACTTGATCAACCCAACTGGGCTAGGAACCTCCATGCCCTTAAGGGAAGCTGCACATGGAGGTGCCGAGCCCAGTCGGGCCGATCATGCATCTTGCATTCCATGTGCAGCTGGCCAGGAACTCTAGCAGGGAGTTGGGAGGTGTTGGGGGAAGCCCTAGAGTGGCTGCCTGACCAGTGGCGCATGAAACTGGAAAGGCCTGGAGTGGTTGCCACCACCACCACCCTACCTGCTGCTGCCACACTCTGCATCACTTGCCTGCAAAGCCATGTGGCCACAGAGCTGTGCAGCCAGCCACAGGAAGGCAGCGCAGGGTGCAGCAGCAAGGTGGTGGTGGCTCCACAGGCAAGCGGTGCAGCTGGCTGGGGGGGAGGGGGCCTCACACATGGCAGCTGCTACCACCACCACACCACCACTGCTGCGCCCTGTGCTGCCTTCCTGCAGCCAGCCACATGACTCCACAGGCCACACACAGGGTGGCTGGGAGGAGGGGGCTCGCACACAGCAGCTGCCACCACACCACTGCTGCTGCTGTCACACCCCACACCACTTGCTTGTGGAGATGTGCAGCCAGGTGCAGGAAGGCAGGATGGGCACGGTGGTGCAGTGGCAGTGGTGGCTGCCATGTGCAAGGCCCCCTCCCTCCTGGCCAGCTGTGCCATTTGCCTGCAGAACCACTGCCACCTCACTACCATGCCCCATGGTAACTTCCTGCAGCTGGCCACACGGCTCCGCGGGCAAGTTCCACAGCTCCACAGCTAAGCAGCGTGCGGTGCGGCAGTGGCGGGCAAGGTGGTGGCAGTGGCAGCTGTCACGTGCGAACCCCCTTGGCCCTGGCAGCTTGTGTGTGGCCCACAGAGGGGCAACACTGCTGTGGTCCCCCCGGCCCTGCTCCTGTGAGTGGGCACTAATATAAACTCCCCTCCCCACCCCCCATTCTCAATCTGCCCCCCCTCCAAGCCCCTTCCCTTCTCCTGACACACACTTACCCTTTGGGTGTGTGACTGCCTATGTGTGTGCCTGTGGGGCTGTTGTGGGGGAGAGAGGGGCACCAGCAGGGCTGGGGAGATTGTGGCAGGGAGTGAGGGGCATCAGCAGGGCCAGAGGGGTTGGGGGGGGCTTTAATTTTAATCGTGGATTTTGGGGGTTTTATCAGAGAATTTGCAATTTTTTTATCAGGGAAAACCAGGATCCCTGTTGATCAACAATAGTGCAAATGTATTTTTTTAGTACCAGTGATGGGACTATCAGCTTGCATAGCCCTGCTGCTTTGGCAGAGAACTGGATATCTTTGAAGGAGTGATATCTCCTCTCCTCTGTGTGAGGAGATGTCTTATCTATGTTTGAAGCAGGTCTCAACACTTCCTTTGGCATGAGTTACAAGTCAAGGTGCTGCTGCCACCTCTGATGACGACTTTTCTAATGCAAAGACATTGTCTTTCTTTCCTCATGCTGGACCCCTTAACATGGAGTATTTCAGAAGGGAATTCACTTAGGATGACCCTTTGGCTTCACCAGGCCTGAGGTAATATGCAAAGTTTGCCCAAGCAGGTAGGACTTTAGTCACTTGTATTTCAACCTGTTAGTCCTCAAGAAAAAGAATTTGAACGCAAACCACCTATCAGGATGAGGCCCTCCCCAAAACAGAAAATAAATTAACTTTGTCCCTTAACTAGGGCATTGAGTCCATAAGAGGCTGCACAAGGCTTAAACCTCATCCTGCTGTAGGTGGCTTATATGGAGTGCAAAACTTTTTTTTCCCTCTATTTCTTTGGAGCATACAAATGAAGAAATGAAAGATTGTTTTCACAAAGCTGGAGTAGACAAGCTCATAGAGAGAAGGAGACTAGATAATAGTCAGGTTCTGCCTCACTGCCACAGGCTCTAACAGGAAGGTGAAAGACAACAGCAGCCTTTCTCCTTTCAGTCCCTCATACAGAAACACATGAAGGGACAGGACACTTTGGCAGCCTCAATGGACACTTGCTATTCAATATATCTGACATTGTGCACATGAGGCACATGCATGCTTACAATGGGATCACACCGACACACATGAAAGAGAATCTCTTTTTGCTTGCTTGTTTTTTGTTCTCTGTCCATTCCTAAGGTTGGGAAATTAGCACAGTGTTCTAGAGGCAGACAGTAGGACCAATTTGTTATAGCACTGCTTTGCCTAAGTGGGCACTGGAGTATGATGCTAAATCCAGAGAGTAGTTCCTAGTGAAAAATGCATTATGCTGCTGCTTTGTATATCTTCAATAGGAGAACCTGCATAAGCCATGGCACTTCAATTTTAATGGAGTGAGTCATTTAACCAAGAGCAGCTGGTTTGCTAGCTAATAGGTGACAGTTGTCTAAACATCTAATTATTTTTAAGAGTCTGTTTTGGTAATGGATACATTATAGCATCTTTCCCATAGGTGCCAAATAGCTACAGTATTTAGCTTTGGTAAAAGGTCTGCTCTTTCTGAGGTAAAAAAAAAAAGAGATCAAAAAAAAAGAGATCACTTTTACACACTTAGTATTTGGAGATGTGTTTCCCTGTGTGGTAGTAAAGTTTTGGGAAGAATATAGGAAAGTAAATTAAAATGGGGAAGACCTCATGGTCACTTTGTTGTTGTAGACCAGGGGTCAGCAACCCCTGGCATGTGTGCTGAGCACAGCACGCAAGGCCATTTTGCTTGGCACACCACCAACAGCATGGGCTCTAGGCAGCCGCTGCCAGCCACGAAGCCTGGGCTGCTCCCAGCTTGCAGCTGGGTGGCTGCAAGTCCTGCCATGGCTGGCAGTAGCTACCCAGAGCCAGGGCTGGCTGCAGTTGGGAGGCTGCAAACTTCTGTTCTGGGCTCCAGCATTACCTCCTTACCGGCATGTGCACGTCTCGGAGTAGACTTTGTCCAGTGGCCCAGGAGCCCAGCTCCGTGTGCCCGCACATCTGGTTGTGCTTGTTTGTCTGCCTCTACCTTGTCCTGTGTGTCTGTGTGCGCACCCACGTGTCTAGTTCTGGATGTATGTGTGCATGTGTCCGCTCTGGGTGTGTTCTGGTTCTCTGTGTGCGTGTGTCTGGTTCTCTCTCTGCTCTCCTTTTTTTTTCTCTTATTTGTCCTTTTTTCTCTCTCATTGCAAAATGCTCAACAAAAAAGGAATACACAACAACAAAGGCAACATTTATGATTATTAAATATACCACTATGCAGTGCATCCTGCCATGTACACCCTCCCTTCCCCCTGCCCTCATTTTGCTTTTCTGGCACTCCAGCACCTTCCAAGGTAGACATTGTGGGGGTTTTCAGCACTCTGACCAAAAAACATTGCTTACCCTTGTTGTAGACCATAATATATGCTAAACTAGCTAGCATAAAGCTGAATATAAGGTAGAGTCACGTAATTTGCTAAGCTTACTCAACATCCTAAAAATATGATCTCTATCAAGGCCTTTTTTATGCATAAATGATCCTTAGAGACTTAAGAAAGAGGCTTATGAGGAAGATTCCTTAGCCAATTAACACAAGACTTAGATCCTATTATGGTATTGGTTTCCAGATTTGGTTGGGGGAGGGGGTGGAACAGACACATACACCATCCCCTTAAAAATCCAGAAGCTATATGGGGATCAGCAGAGGCCCTGAGCTGCAGGGAGGCAGTTCATGGATTGGGCAGGGCTACACAGATCACATTGGGCGGCAAATGCCGGGTGGGAGCTACACAGTGGGGGTCATGCTGCAGATGCCACACAGTAGGAGCAATCAGAAGCAGCAGCTCCACAAATGCAGCCAGTTGCTGCTGAGCTTGTTTCCCAAGGCACCCAGAATGGGGTCCCACTGATCCCACGGGCAGCAGCAGCCACCTCCATGCAGGGGCTCTGGCTTGGAAGCCAGCAGCTGCCTCTGCTCTCTTGGCAGGCATGTCTAGCACTGTCACAGATCCCAGCCCAGGCTACCCAGAACTGAGAGACCTGCTATGGGATGGACAAAATCCCTCCACAGCCTGGATCCAGCCCATGGGCTTTAGTTTGCCTGCCCCTATAATGTAAATATTTCCCATGCTTCTGAGCTTGGCTAGTTGCTCCACTGCCCTGATAATACCACTGACAAATGCTGCATTTGTCATGGGGGGCATGCGCACCCCCAGATTTGTACTGCCTGTCCCCTCCCTGCTCTGCTGCATGCCACACGTAAAGGCTGCCCATGCCACTTCTGATGAACATGAAGCAGGCTGCCCACCCCAATCTAATCAAAGACTGGTATTTCTCACAGCTAGACAGAGTAAGTGAGAGGAGAAGAGTATGCAAAGAAAAAGGATGATGGTGCAAGCTGACAAGTTGCTCACCAAAAATCTCTGATGGGTCAGAGCCTACAGATGCATTCCAAGAAAAAGGTACAGAACAAGATGTAGTTCTCAGAGGGGTTTTGTTTTGTTTAATGTCTCTATCTGTCTTCCATGTACCGTTGTCATTTTATGATTTCAGTGGCTTCAAAAGTATGCACAGAGCCAGAAATGCAGCTTGGCAAGCAGTGTCCAGCCAGTAAGTCAGGGGGGAAGGCGCATGGGGAAGGCAGATCAAGGCCCTGACAGTGAGAGATGGAGTGGGGCTGGCTGGGACTGGGGCAAGGACAGGGGCAGGAGCTGCCCAGCCAGGGTGGGGGCAGGACATGGGATGGAACCATGGGAGGCTTGTCTGGGTGTCATAAGGGGATGGATAGGGGGCATCTCCCACCACTGCATACGCCCCGGGAGAGTCATGGGGGGCATGCGCACCCCCAGATTTGTCCCAGGGTGAGGATGGGCTTCCTGCTGTGGGCTTGAGGCCAGGAGCTGTGGTGACCTCTTCCCAGTGATGGTTGGGCCAGGACTGTGCTTGGAGTGGGTCAGGCAGCAGCGGCACTGGGAGGGGGAGTTATGGGGGGGAGCTATAGCCACCCCAAAATTCACCATAGCCACCCCTGCCAGCACCGCTCCTGCCCAGCCTGCTCCCACCCACCGTAAGCACAGCCCCACACCAGCCCCGCCCCCATGCAGAAAGAGGCTGGTGTAGTCCCTGGCCCTGAGTCTGCAGCAGGCAGCCTACTTTCACCCCATGCACAAATCTTTGGGGCACATGCTCCCCATGCCTCCTCTGGGGGTGCACACAGCAGCAGGAGCAGCCCCCACCCCACCCCTGTACCCCCCAGGTGAGATGCCTGCAGCTCCTTCCCACACCCTGCCCTGCCTTGGCTGGGCAGCACCTGTCCCTGCTGCTGCCCCAGTCCCACTCCCTCCCGCACTGTGGGGTCCCCAATCTCCCCCCACCACTGACTTACTGGTGGGAAGCTGCTGTCCAAGTTGCCAGGCTGCTTATCGGCAATTAGATGGGTATCAGCTGATATGGCTGGTTAATAATCAGCCATCAGCATCAGCCTGAAAAATCTCTCGGTGCACCCCTAGTGTTTTTAAACCTTCATCAGAGGCATTGGGTGTTGGCTACAGCCAAGGCCAATGGGATGTGCCAGTGTTCCTGCTGAGACATTCCTGGCTAGAGGGTCTTGATCCTCTGCTCAGGGTCGGGCCAATTGCCATATCTGGGGTCAGGGAGGAATATTACCCCATGGTCAGATTTATGGACTGTGGGGGTTTCGTGCCTTCCTTTGTAGTAGGGGCATCAGCCACTATCCAGGATCTCTTACACATATGACAACATTTCACAGAAACAAGACATTGGCTGTCATGGTTCCCTTACTTTATCTGTGGCAGATCAGGATTTTAGGTCTGTGTTGTGTCAGGGTTGATGACAGTCTTACACAGAATTTAGATTATGGTTTGTATAGGATGATTTGGGGAGTGGTAGCCAAGCCCAGTACCACACATTAACCTCTCTCAGGCCGTATGTGGCCTGTGGGCTTCCAGTCTTGACATGAAGTAATCCAAAAGAAATTCTGTCTGCACCAGAGGTTTTGCTGATATAACTTTGTCAGCTTTGGGTGTGTGATTTTTTTTTTCACACTCACATATACACTTGCAACATACATACCCTGGCAAAATTGGCAGTGTAGGTCTCAGCTAAGAGGCAGGGATGAATGAGTTTCTACCTCTAGCTTATGAAACACAACTAGAGCCATGCCATTTATTTTTACTTTTCAGTGGTGAAAATTAAGGTAATTTTTTCATCAGATCTAAGGATCAGTACAAGCTGGCCATGAAGCTTACAATAGCCAGAACATTATTCTAATATGGGGTAATCCAATTATATATTTCTTTGTGACTGACCAAAACACCAAGGGAAGAATTTTATTCCACCTAATAATGGATGACCAAAATTCAGCTTATGACCCACTCTTGAGTTATCCAGTTGAAGTGTAGAAATGGTTCCATTAACCCCTCTGGGCACAAAAGTGCCCCTGTTATAGAAACAGGATTACCCTCCAGAGACATTCAGACATTCCTTTACTCTTATAAAGGCCTCCAATTACATGTTCAGAAAGGGTAATAGAATTCCAGCTACATTTAAGTTGGTTGATCAAAATTGGTTGCAAACTGCACATTTCATAGAATCACAGAGAAAATGTGTTGGAAGGGCCCACCAGAAGGCAGACCCCAGTTGAAGTCCCAAACTTTAGCTGTAGCCCATACCCAATGCCTCTGGGGAGGTTTAAAAACACCCTCACACATATAGCAGAAAAAAGGGGGAGTGGGGTGGGAGCAACTAGCAAAGCCAGAAGCATGGGAAATACCCACGCTTCTCAGAGGGTAGTAATCAATGGCTCAATGTCTAGTTGGCAGCCAGTATCAAGGGCAGTGCCCCAGGGGTCAGTCCCAGAGCCAGTTTTGTTCAATATCTTCATCAATGACCTGGAAGATGGCATAGCGCAATGATTCTCAACCCATGGGCCACAACCCAAAAGTGGGTCGCAAGAATATATAAAAGGGTCCTGAGCAAAC
The DNA here is from genome assembly GCF_052110815.1 of Crocodylus siamensis. Classification (NCBI taxonomy): domain Eukaryota; kingdom Metazoa; phylum Chordata; order Crocodylia; family Crocodylidae; genus Crocodylus; species Crocodylus siamensis. Next base: position 39,473,350 of record NC_143404.1, on the reverse strand, counting down.
TTTAAACATTGATTCTACTTTAAAGGAGAAAAATGTGGGAAACCATAGCTTTTCTTTGCAGGCTGGCAGAGTTCTAGCCTGCAAGGGGCAGCTTGGGGCCCCCCATTCACCCCACATACCCCTCCTAGCCCCCACTCCCACCCTCTGCCCCACACACTGGGGGGCTAGGGGCTGCAGGGAGTGGGTCGGGAGTGAGGGGCACTGGGTCAGGACTGGCCATCAATATTTACAAATGGGTCCTGGTACAAAAAAGGTTGAGAACCACTGGCAGAGAGTATACCCTCAGCAAGTATGCAGATGACACCAAGCTAGGGAGAATAGTAGATATGGTGGAGGGTAGGGCTAGGATTCAGAGGGATCTAGACAAATTGGAGGACTGGACCAAAAGAAATCTCACGAGGTTCAATAATAACAAGTGCAAGGTCCTGGAACAATCTAGATAGCAGTTCTGCAGAAAAGGACCTGGGGGTTACAGTGAACAATAAGCTGAATATGATCCAACAGCGTGCTCTTGTTGGCAAGAAGGCTAACAGCATACTGGGCTGCATTGGTAGAACTGTTGCTGGCAGATCAAGGGAAATGAGTATTCCCGTCTATTCAGCACTGGTGAGGCCACATCTGGAGTACGGTGTCTAGTGGAGGGCTGGGGCACAAGATTTCTGAGGACAAGCTGAGGAAACTGTACTTATTTAGTCTAGAGAAAAGAAGACTGAGAGGGGATTTAATAGCAGCCTTCAAGTACCTGAAATGGGGTTCCTAAAAAGATGGAACTAGACTATTCTCAGTGGTGGCAGATGACAGAACAAGGAGCAATGGTCTCAAGTTGCAGCAAGGGAAGTGTAGGCTAGTTATTAGGAAGAATTTCTCAGTAGAAGGGTGTTGCCAAGTGACAAAGTACACACGTAGCCCCTGTAGTGATCTGGAGCTGGGCAGCTCGGCTGAGTCACCAACCACCTTCTTGTTTTGTCCAGCAAGAGTAAGAAAGAGCTAGTTCTTACCAGCAGGTGCAGACCTGGAGGGAGTAGAGTGGCACAGCACACAGCACTGACACCATGGTTTATGAACACCTGAACACTGAGTATTAAGAAGCAGGTGGGTTGTGACATCACAAGCCCGCGCCCACCACTGGAGCTTAAAAGATCAGGAATGCCAGTCAGCAGGGGGAGAGAGGACAATACACCTGTGTCATTCACTCCAACAGGGAGCAGGGTAACCAGTCATGCCATCTGACAGTACAGGACAGGGCAACAAAAAGCTCTGTGTGGAACCCCATTTCCAGATGCCCAAAGACAAAAATCTCAGAAGACACTCGGAAACCCTTGTGCTGAAGTCCAGAAGATGAACATTCCACAAGAAGGTTCCATTAACGTAACCCCCCCCACCCCCCAAAACAGGAAAAATTTAGAGTAGAGGTACCAGCTCACAGGATGAGCAGGACCTCTTATATTAAACAGAGGGGACAACTGATCGAAGATAAGGAGAGAGACAACTCTGAGCTGCGTGCATACTTGATGTGGAGTGAAGTTTCCTACTAATCGATTAATGAAGTTGATGTGACAGAAGCAAGGAAGCTGACGAATTGATTATTGAATTTTCCATTGGGATTGTTATTTATTATATCTGCTATGAATTGCCTGTATTTATATCTACATGCTCATGAATTCATTGAGCATGACAGGCAATTCAGAACCACTTTTGGGCATATGATGAAGTAAGCCATCAGGTGCCTAGGTATCCTAGATTAATTTATATGTACTGCTCACCCTGACACAAAGAGAACTGAGAGTAAATGAAGATACCGCTTACGCACAACTGTAACAGCTGGAGCCATCAAGTCCCAGTTGGTGAATGGATGGTGTGTATAGGAGGCAGAGCCTCAAGAAACACCATTGATAGGAACACATTCACGATAGTCTTTACCAGTATAGGAATCTTCCTTTTCTTTATTCTTTTGAGATCAAGACATGGTGGGCGGGTTAAGGGAGATTAACCATGAGCAGGTAACCCAAAGTACCTGGGCACAGATGGTGGAAGGCTGCCAAAACACAACTCTGTCCAAAGACATAAGATCTCAGCTGTTTTGGCTCAAATGGGTACAAGGGGTAGTAAAAAACTGTAACGGGTTACCCAGAAAGGTTGTGGACTCTCCATCTTTGGAGGTTTTTAAGATTCAGTTAGGCAAAGCCTTGGCTAGGATGATCTATGGTCCTGCTTTGAGCAGGGGTTGGACTAGATGACATCCTGAGATGCCTTACAACCCTAATTGTCTATGATTCTACCCATATTATAAAATAGGCATAGATACACCTAGATCTTCCCCAACCAGTGGCTGTCTTCTTGAACACCTCCAGTGATAGACAGACCAAACTGCCTAGGGAAGTTGTATTCCAGTGTCTCAGTATTTTAACAGTGCAGAATTTTTGTTTGGATATCCAGTCTAAATTTACTTTGTTGAAAGTACAAGCCATTGATCTGCATCTTCCTCTGCAGAAAGAAAAGGTGCTTTCCTTCTTCCTAATGGCAGCATGGCAGTCCTTCAAGTATTTGAAGACTGCTATCATGGCCCCTCTTAAGTGCTTCTTCTGCAAGCTGAACATGACTAGCTCCTTCAGCTCTCCATCAGCTCACTCCAGTTTTTTGATCAGCTCACTCTAACAACCAGGGTTCTAGTTCCTAGGCAGCTCTTAAGGACTACTTCCTTATCTTTGGAAAAAAATTGAGAATAGGAATAATGTAATGCCAAAAGCGTAAAGGAGGATGATGGCCACATAACTGGCTACTCTAAGACCAAGAAAGCCAGCTGTACAGGTTCTTCTAAACCATGGATGGGCAAAATACAGCCCATGGGCCAGATTCGGCCCACCAGACCATTCTATCCAGGCTGTGGGGCCACCAAAAAAATAATAAATATTTATCTGCCTCTGGCTCCTGTCAAAGATGACAGGAACCAGGGGCAGTAGGACCCAGGGGAAGCCACGGCAAGCTCCTGCAACAGCAGGGCCAGCCCAGCAGCCCCTCCCCTCCCCACACACACACACCAGCAGAAAGCCCCTGCTTAGTAGGGGCTTCTGGCTTGGGACTATGAGACTGTTTGTGCCTGAGCTGGCATGGGAAATTCAGGTAAAAGCAGGGAGGCAGGGGAGAATTGCGGGGATCACCCATCTTCAGAGTTGGGCCAGCTCCTGCTGAGTCCCATGGTCCAGTCATACAGCCAGGAGCCACGTGGTGCTGAATGGCTGGTAGGTGGGCAGGAATGTGGAGAAAGTGGCAATGGGGAGAGGGGAGAGTGAAAGTGAGCAGAGCACAGGGCCTGTGTTGGTGTCCCAGAGCCAGTGCCAGCAGAGCCCAGAGTGGAGTGGCAGGAACACAGGGCATGGGCTACTAGGGATTTGTGGAGCTGGGCTAGGCTGCCAGCAGGGAGAGAGGGGAGCGGACGAATGGATTCACAACTTTAGGCCAGCTGCAGTGTTCCTTGGCCTCCCACTTCTTCCTGCCATGCAAGGTGGAGCAGCCACCGGCATGGTTGTGGCAGCCACAGGGCCTTGGTGGCGGTGGCAGAGAAGGAGGAAGACAAGATGGACTTGGCCACCACCGTCTTCTCCTTCTCGCTGCGTTTGCAGTGGTACTAATGGTGCTGCCATGGTGCTCCCACTACACCCAGCTGCTGCACCCTGCCTCCCAACACAGCTGCTGCCACCAGCTCCACACCCACTCCTGCACCTGCCACTGCCGTCGCTGCTGTTCCTGACCACCACAGGTGCCTCGGCCTGCTGCAGAGATGGCGCCAAGCACAAATGGCCGCAGTGCTTGAGCTCATGGCAGGGACTTGGCAGTGGCAGGGGCAGCCCAGCTTCATTGCCCAGCAGCAGCCACTTGCCACTGCAGCAGCAAGGTGGGGCAGCCCTTGTGGCATACCTTGGGGCTGCCAGTATGGTTGTAGCAGCCACAGCGAAGGAGAAGGATGAGGTAGGCTAGACTGGCACCATCTACTCCTTGTTGCCACATCTGCAGTGCTGTTTGCAGGACTGGGTGCTGCCACTGCAGTATTCCTGCCATGCCCGGCTGCCATGCACCGCCTCCCAACATGGGTGCTGCTGGAGCAGTGGGCAGCTTCCGCCAAGTTGCTGCTGTCCCTGCCACTGCAATGAACCCAAGCACAAGGAGTGAGTGCAGGAGTGGCAGCAGCAGCCGTATAGGGAGGTGGAGCACAGCAGACAGGCACAGTGTGAGCACCGTGTCAGCAGTGGCCACTCCCATGAGCAGCACCACAAGCACCACTGCAAGCGCACAGACAAGAAGGAAGCAGCAGCCAAGTCTGCCTCGTCATCCTCCTCCTCCTCCTCCTCCCCTGCTGCTGCTGCCAAGCCCTGTGACCACCACAAACATGCCAGTGGCCCCAAAGGATACCGCAAGGGCATGTTCTGCTTTGCATGGCAGGAAGGAGCAAGAGGCCAAGGTGCACCGCAACCAGCCCAAAGCCATGAAGCCATTGGCCAGCTCCCTTCTCTCCCTGCTGCCAGCCCAGCCCACTCCCTGCGCTCCTGCTGCCCCACTCTGGGCTCTGCCAGTGCTGGCTCCAGGACACTGACGCAGGCCCCACGCTCCACAGACTTCCATTTTCCCCTCTCTCCGCTGCCGCTTTCCCCACTTTCCTGCCCACCCACCAGCCTCTCTGCACCATGTGACTCCCATACCTACAATACCATTCCCACCCATACAGCCCCACAAACCCCCATTCCCACCCACCCACAGCTCCTCACAAACCACACACCCACACCCCGCCGACACTCCTGCACACCCAACACAATATACGAGTAAGACTGCATTTTGAACTATTGTGCAATCACTTCTACATATACAGCACAAACACACACAAATCAGGACAAAATATTTTTTTAATTAAATTTATATTATTATGGGTGTTTGATTGTTATTATATAATTGGGGGGGGGGTTCCCTAAGATGGCAAACCCTCTTCCCCAAAGGACTACTTCCAGGGACAAGGGGGGTGTGGGTGTGGAGAAAGGAACAGGAGCAGGGGTGGAGGGGACACTTCCAGTGCCAAAGGTCAGAGGTTAGAGGCAGGACTTCTGGTCCCAGGGGGTGGGGCACCTTTCAAGGGGTGGGGCTACCCATGAGGCCCTCAACAGCTTGTCAAAACTCAGTAAGCAGCCCTCCACCCAAAATAATTACCCGCCCCTGTTCTAAACACATCCAACTTCTGCCCCTCCCTCTCCAAAGGTTCACCTAAATCTCTCCTGTGTTGCAAACACAGCCAAGTGATCCTAATTCAGTTTAAGTGTCTGGACACAGCTAGCTTCTCCTTCAGCTTTAGGATAGCAGGGAAGGGACTGGAAGACTCTAAGTCCATGCCCCTTGTATATACTTGTAGAGTCTGTGCCATGTTCCTTGGGAATTGTTAGCACTGTCTCTTCATCAGACCAAGACACAAAAGTTCCAGCATGGTCCTTAGGGGAGGTGGCACATATAGAGTCTGGGTGTATGTATGGGTGTATAGGTTGTCAGGGCTCCTTTCTCTTCCCAGCCTTCCTAGTCAGACTGATTTTTTTTAAGAGATAAGAGACAGCCTAGGGTCCTAAAAAGACAACAACTAGCTGAGGACTTGAAGAGACAAAGCTTTGAGTCAGTACATATGGGGTGTACCTTACAGCTTCTAAGAGTCATATATCTAGTCACATCAGTAACTAGAGATGTTCTTGCATGAGATCTGTCCATAAAACTGGTGGCCAATGAAAAGGATCTGGGTCCCAAGGTTAGTATAGAAATTCCTCAAAGTTTCATCATTGTATCAAGAGTTCTAATGTATTAGTCCTGGAACAAAAAGAGGGCTAGATAACAGACCCACAGAATGTTTAGGGGGAATCAAAAAGATCCACCTTGGCTGGCACATACTCAGACATAAAGGAAGAGAGAAAAAAATTAAATACTCAGTGGCAAGATTATCCAGCTGAGTCAAAAGTGAAATGACCGACTTTGAGGGGGTCAGATATGAGGGTCAACAATACCAATAGGAGGATCTCAGAGAATCTCTGTAGGAAAGAAAGACATCTTTGATGAAGCCTTCTGTTGTTTTGGGGTTTTGTTTTTTTGTTTTGGGTTTTGTTTTGTTTTTTAACATAAATTATTCCATTTCTGTTTCTTAAGGACCTTCTAGCTGGAGGTTTTCCTGTCTGTGCCAGATGCCCATATGATGACTAGCGCTAGAATAATAGTTGGACCCAAGACAATGGTGTTTGTATTTGCCAGCCTAGATGCAATTGTCGGTTCAGTCCTGGCATCCACTAGCTATTGGTGGGTGCCAATATTTAGTACCAATAGGATCAGTTTTCAGTTGAGGTTAAGAAGAATGTGTGCTTAAGGCCATAATACAGGGTGGTACCAAAGCCAACAACAACTTATACGTCTTGTGTCTGGTCAAAGAAGACCTTAGCACTGAAGCTGAAGACTTATGCATGGTGACTGAGCCCATAATAGTATTAGGCTGCAGACAAAGGGAGGCCAGACAGCTAGGAGTCTGAGGTGCCATTTCCTTCCTATGGGCCATGTGATAGGTAACTAAGTGAAGTCTACCCAGACATAGGAGTCATTGGATGTGACCATTAGTATTCAGCATTGAAAGACAAAATGTGCACCTTCTGAACTCCAGCTAGGCACAGATCTTACTAGGTCCCTGGTTGGATCTCTGTTAACAAAGAAAGGGAAAGAAATGGGATTATTAAATATGATATACTTATCTACAACACTACAGTAACACTACACCCTATGAATATAAACAAGGAAAAGCTAGAAAAGGCTGTAGGGGTGAAACTCTATTTCCCCTTGTGTACCAAAGTGGCAGCTTTCCAGTGTTTAAGAGTAATTTTTGGCACTTACATACAATTTGCAATTCTATAACCCCTATACACCTAATGTATATGAGTGCATGTGCAGACTGAGCATATGCAGTAGGCCATGTATCACCAGTAAAAATGTTTCCCCAGTAACATGGATTTTGAAGGCAGTTTCTACAGCTCATTACTAAGAGAGCCTTATAAGGGGGATTTCCTGATGACCTTTGGAGAAGAACTGTGGCCGCCTCTGCCAGTCCTTAAGCCTGTTGCTTTCTGTAGCCTGCCTGTAACCATGGCTTTCCCTGATGTTCCTGGAACCTATAACTTTCTGTGGCTTGTGTTTCATGATGATCTCCCTTGCTGTTCCATTAGTTCTTACTTTCCAGTGACCTCTGTGTAATCATAAAATCACAGGGTTGTAAGAAACAGGAAAGCAGGTTGTGGGGCCATGGGAGACATACAGGGAGATCTGGGTCACAGGCACAGATATTTAGGCTCAAAAAGCACTGGAGGCTTTTGAAAGGTTCAGTGCTAGGCTTCAAATGTTTACTGCCTGACCATTTCATGTCCTGTTCCCTATACTACCCAAAGCAGTGAAATCCTGTCCTACCCCAACTACACTACCTCCAGTGGGACAAATCCATCCCAGCCCCACTACATAATCTCCATTGGAAAGACTCCATCCTGCTCCTCCTGCCCTGCTGCCAGGAGGAGTTCCCATCTGTGCACGCGCTGCTCCTGATTGAAACATCCCATTCCATCCTACCTCTACCGCCCCCATGGGAGAGATCTCACTCTGCCCGCCTACACTGTTGCTATTGGGATATTCCATTCCCCAACCTTGTGTTGGTTAGGAGAGGTAAAATTATTCTGGTTGGGGGCTGACATGGAAAAGATAAAGCTTAGACATTTAAGAAAGTGAAGGTAAAGGTCATCAGGCAGATGCAGTGGACTAAAGATGGAGGAGGACAAGGGAAGATTAAAGTAGAGAAGCTAGATGTGGATGGGGTAATTCAGAGTTACTGGGGGAAATGTACAAGCAGGAGGAGAAGGAGGGGAAGGCAGAAACAAGAAGAAACCTGAATTGGGGGAGAGGCAGATATACTGGGAGGAGGAGAGGAGATATAAACATTGTGGATTATGGATGAGAAGAATAGGGATGGGGAAAATAGCAGAAGCCATTGTGAGTATAGCAGAGATTTTGGGAGACCTGAAGCAATGAAGAGGAAGCACTTGTTTTGAGGTGAGTCCCTTATTATGGCCAAAGAAGGAAAGGAGAGGAAAGGAGGTCATTAACTAGGAGTGCACTCCCATCTGACTGCTTCCCCCAAAGAATTTTCTGTGTCAGACTCACACGCTGTTACTTGGAGTATTTCCTGGGAAGTCCATTGCCACCTTACAGACAGCCAGAGAAGAGTTGGCTGCTGGTAGATAGAGCAGGGACACCCATCTCAGCCAGGGGCACATGCCATGCCACCTTCCCTTTTCCTTGATTCCTGTGGGCTCCAGTAACTGTGAGCCTCTATGGATCAGTAACCTAGAGCTACTTCCACAGCAGCTTCTATCCAGGACCCTGGACTCTGAATTTTGTCCCTGTCATGTATTGATGCTGCCATCTGGCAGGGTACAATCCAAGCCTTTTGTAGTCAGAGGACATAAGAGAGGTGTGTTGCATGTGGTGCCCCATCCAGCTGGAGCCCTACAAGACAGGTAGCCCTTTCACCAGCAAACTGGTGCTCCCACCCCCTACCCTGAGAATGCACTCACAACTTTTGCATGATGGCAGTCACCTCACAGTCCCTATTGCTGCTGATATACATCTGTCACAGACTATGTAGACATGTTCATCCCATGATGAGAACACCCTGCCCAAGGTATGTTCCAATCACGTTGCAGAAACAATCATTTCCCCGGTATTGCTTGGAATGATCCTGCTTACAGTCTCAGTAACAAACAACCGTTTTCCATTGTATCTAAAATACCTATCAGTCAGAAAACACCAATCCCACCTCCATCATTGTCTGCCCATTAAATCACCAAGAATACTCCATGGGATAACTGCAGCTCTGCAGAGCCATCAGTAGGTCTGACTCCCCTCTCTCATCCTGGGTCTCATCAAGCTTCACCTTAGTGAAGGTGATGGAGATACAATACACTAAAGCCAAGACTAGTGAGAGAAGAAACAGGTCTTATAAATTGCTAACAGTATCTACTCATGGCTTTTCTACACTCATGGAACAATCCAATGGAGTGCAGGGTAGTAATAAGCTCCTACACCCACTATTCAAAGTTATCTCTGCTTGTGCCTGAGCAAACTGGGAAGTGCAGTAAGAAAAAGAAGTAAAGTAAGAATCCCTGTGTGAAAATGACACATGCCTGAATATCAAATCTGCTGCTGGGAAGAGAATGCAGGATGGGTGACAGTAGCAGAGGATGGAGCTGTCTTGGAGATCTGTGACTTCTTTTTAGAAGATCAGTATACAGGTCTGGTAATAAGATTAAGTTTGAAGTCAGAATTGGTTCTGTTAGCTAAAAGGATTCTTTTGGTTCCAAGACTACTTTAGAGCGGGGTCTCAAACTCACGGGGACCCATAGGCTGGACTCAGACCACAGACTTTCTCAAGGCCTGGATCCAGACTGTGGGGCTTCCCAGAGGCTGGACAACCTGCAAGCAGCAGCAACACTGATCCCAACATTTGCAAGAGCCACTGTTTTGGTGCGGCTCCAGAACCTAAGGAATTAAAGCTGCTACCAGTCACACCCCACCCCTTTTTTGCCCATCACTGATCTTAGTTGCCAGGGGTGACTAAAAATCTTGATTTCTGTGGCAGGGAAGTGGGGATATGAGAGACCATAACTCCCTGGCTTCCAAGGCTGTACCAAAATAGTGGAGATTAACTCTGCTCCAGAAGTAGCTCCATTTGCCTTGGTGACAAGCTCCACACACTGAATCCAGCATGAAGAGGTATGTGGTCCAGCTCATGAGAAGCCGGGTGGAGTGGATGGCCCACCCTCATGCACCAAATTTGGCCCACAGGCTGTATGTTTGACACTCCTACTTTAGAATACGTACCACACCATCCATGTGAGCTAAATAGGTCTGGCTTTTGAATGGGAGTCTTCAGTGGTTATTTGGATCTCAAGAAACCTGAGGGGTGTAAACAAATAATAATCTCTAGCTAGGGAATGGGGTCCTGTATCAGATGCCCCTAGGCTAATTGGAGGGAAATTCTACCTACTAGTTGTCAGATACTATAGATCTCAAGTGACCTTTTGCTTTCTGTGAGAGCTTGCTAATTAACAGTGACAGCCTGTCCCAGGTCAGTAACTGAGTGAGGCTTGACAGCTCACTAAATAATATGAAAGTGATGATCTAGCTTTCTAGGATCTTTGGGCCAGATCCACAAAGGGATTTAAGTGCTGAAGTTCTATTGATTTCACACTGATTACCAATGTGCCTGAGAGATGAGTGCAGTATATCACATATTTATTTGGACTACAGAGAATTCACTGTTTGGAGTGTCTACTCTTCTCCCCAGTACCTTGGTCACTAGAAAATTATATTTAGAGATTTGCTTTTGGGTGCTGACTTGTAGGTAAAGTAGATACTGCATTAGAATAATGGTCCGGGGCAACAGCAAAGGTTAATTGGTTTCAAAAAGCCTGGTGACAAAGTTTCACGTTCAAAAGCAAGGTGACAAAGTTTCCTTCAAGGCCCACTGTGTCTGAAGCCAGCAGACAGACAGGCTGGGAAACTGAAGACATGTATCACACTGTTTCCTGAAAACTCACAACATGAGATACGGTGGCATGAGGTCACAGTGCCCAGCTGTAGATCCCTTAGGATTTCCTATTGTGGTAGATAGACCAAATTAGGCAGCCAAGGTATGCTCAAATTAAGATATTGGTAAATGACCAAATTAAGATGTGTGCATGTGATGGGTGTGGAAAACAAAGGAATGTGCTGACAGAACAGAACACGGACAGTATGATGACCACAGAGAAACCAGTCAATGATACCTGGAAATAAAGAGTCATCAGAGAAGATGACAACTACAAAAGGAGGGATTTCAGAGCAGCACAGGGTCCCCAAGGATGGAACCCAAGGCCACTATGGATAGAGGGCATACCACCAAACCCATCTTGCCAACCCCACAGCAGAGGGAGCCATGGGAGAAGGGGGGTTGGGCCTCAGCCCTCAACCTCCAGGCTGCTGACTGCTTACATTCAAGAACCACAGAGGAAGCTTATGTTCTGGCCAGATGTACCTTCCCTCTGTAAATCCTAGGACCAGTAGGTATAGAATTGGGAGGTTATTTTGTTTGCTTTGCCTGTATTATTCTTAGCTGCTATCACAGTGTATCAGTAAAATTTGCCTATTATCAAATGGAGGAAGTCATGGTCAGTCTGACTGTTTGCATCCACCCAGAACAAGGTATCTGGGTCATAAATCCAGTGTCAACAGCTTGTGGAAGGACTTGAGATCATCAAGAGATGATCTCCCTAGTCAGAGAGGACAGATCAGCAGGAATCATGAGCGGGGAGTTAAGAAAAATCTTATGTCAACCTGGGAGAGAATAATTATCTTTTAATTCTTCCTCTTAAGTCTTGGTACCCTCTGTACCTTGGTTTCTCTCTTCCCCTCATCAACTGACATCACTAATCTGTCTACTGCTGAAAGGCATTCAGGCAATCTGTGGAAAAGGAAGAGCCATTCCTGAAGGGGCTAACCCAGGAGTCCCAGATCATCCAGTTAGGCCATGGTAGGAAACTAAGGGAGAAATTGAGAAGGTAATCCCCAGAGGTTTACTGAATCCTTGATGAATCCTTGGCAGAAGTGAAGTTGTGCAGTCTCCTTATAGTCTATATACCCAGCCAGTTGGCAGAACTTGGCCACATACTGAATTGTAGTTTGACAACCCTGCCTCAGGGTTTGCAGGCATTTCAGCAGTTTATGACCAAACGGATTTGGTGTAAAGCACTGACATGGCCTTAAGGAACTCCCCTAGGTCACTCAGTAGCAAACTAGAACCTTCCAGCAGCAAGAAGTCCCAGGCCAAGTCATTTCCTACTAGTAGGATGACCCCCTAACCCCACCTGAACCCTGTTGGGTAGGTTTGGGAGCACAAAATAAACAACAGCCAACACTAGTTCACAAATACAAAGAAATGTTTTGGGTCTGTGCTAAACATTCTAGCACGAGGACCTTACACTTGGGGAAGTACTGAGGAGTGACCACAGGCTGGGTCCCAACCATTGCTGGTTGGTCTGGTTGTAGTCACAAGGTAGCATTCTCCTCTCATACAGTCACAACCTGCATCTGTAAGGCCCTGTTCTGTATCTGCAGGGCATCCATTTGGGTGCACAATTCCTGTAGGCTGGCCACCACATTCCTCATGAAAAGGAGCATTTTAGACATAGGCAACATATAGGGGAACCACGGGTTGAGAGGGGAGGGACGGACATGTGCCCATCCTCAGAGTGCTAGTGCCGTCCCTGACAGTGAGCGCTCCAGCTGCTAGGGGGTATGGAGAGCGCTGGTGCCCCCCACTGAAATCAGTTCCACTGGCAGGACAGCGGCAGCAGAAGTGCCAGCAGCAGAAGTCCTGGCACTTCCGCTGCCACCATGTTACTGGTGTGCTCGGCAACTGGCCATAGGGGGACCCCTCCCGCCACAGTTTCCAGACAGTCTTGTGCTCTGCTGGAGCCCTTCTAGCCTTGGGAGGCACTAATCACCCATGATCTTAGAGGAACCCATGTGGCTTGAAGACCAGGACCCCTTGCATTAAGGGTCTGACCATACTGTAATGGACCAAAGCACGGGTGATTGGACCTGTGCTGCAAGGGTATAAGTCAGAAGTCCAAGAGCTAGAAGCCATAAGCCAGTATTTTGGAGCTAGAGGTCATAAGTTAAAATCAAACACCAGAGTCAGGGTTAGATAGGATCTCCAAGCAGACCAGGGGCACAGCTGTGCAGTTTGAAGGATAACTCAGCCTAATTCCTTTCTTACTTCTATCTGGAGCTTGGGACTAGATCTGCCCCAGCTTATCCTAGTCTTAGAGGATATTTAGGAGTGCTCAAGAATGGGATAATTACATAGTTTGTTGGTAGTATCCCGGGAACTGTTCTGCTTATGAATCCTCAGGATCTTGGAGAAGAAAAGGAGGAAGCCTGATCTCAAGATAATGCTGGCAGCTCAATGCTAAGGTAGGATGCTACCAGAACTAAGGGTTTATTCTGATTGGTGCCAGGAGAATTGGTGGCAAGGTCAATGTCAGGGGACAATTGTAGTTCTGTTCATATGAGAATGAAATAGGTTGCCAAGGTTAGAGTGGACTTAGTCCCACTCTGTACTGGCTCCACTAGTCTATCCAGGATAATCAAACCTCAAGACATGTAGTTCAACAGAAACAGAAAACCATAACGCTTTCATTTTGTTCGATCTCTTTCTTCTAGGAAGGAGGACCAATGGCGAGTTCTTCTTTGACCAGTGCTCCCACTGGACCAAGTCTTAATGAGAAAAAAGCAATAGTGGGTTTCAGTTCTAAACTCTGCTGGTTCTGAACTCTAGAGGACCAAGGATAGGTTCACTGAACAGGCTGCAGGTCCTATTTTAGTCACCAAAATCCTTCAGGGCATATTCCTTCCTTGGTGGGACACTGGGAATGCCATCTCTGAGAAAAGAGTGCTTTTTGTGGTCATCTCCCCCAATCCAGTGCTCCTCTCAGGGATGACTCCAGTAGGTGGAACATCAAGTGGGTACCTGCCTCTGAAGTAGCAATTCCTAGAAGGAAGCACCAGTATGAAGAGCAAGTCTGGATTGTAGCTCCTATCTATAGAGAAAAGGGTATTTTGGGGGGAAAAACCCATTTCATGATAGGCTTGGCTTGAAGATAGACAGTTGGGAAATGCCTCCGTGCCCCTAGCCTGGGGCTGGGGGGGCAGGGGGAAGGGAGGGAAAGGGGGAGGGTTACTTAGCAACCAGAGCTGTACCTCCTGCATGAAGGCACCAGCTTGCTGTGGGGCAGTGACGGCCCAGGTTTACAGAGAGCTTACGGAGAGACCCGACAGGCTGGACAAAATTGCCTGCTGGCTGGATCAGGCCTGTGGCACATAGTTTGCCTGCCCCTGTACAAAGACATGCAGGGCAAAGTCATGGTCCCAGTAGACACTGATAGTCCAAAGCCTCCTCCGCATATGTATGAGGCATGCCCACAACATAAATGGGATCCACGCATGAAGAAGAATTGAGTGCTTCTGAAGAAAATGAATAGCCTCATCCCGCTTCCCCATTGCCATTGTGGTCCCTCAACAGCCTCACCTCCCTCAGGCACAATCAAGAACTCAAACCATGCATGTCCTAAGAAAGCATCCCAGCCTGGCATGGCCATGTGTTATCTCAGTTAGCCTAGACTCCCCAAGTACCCAACTTTAGTAGTCACACAAAGCACACTCCAGCATCCACTCCACCAGGATTGAGGGAGTCATACCCAATCACCTTACTACACTAGCCAGTAACGTTGGCCTACATGTGCCTACTGAGCATGGCACCAGCACCTAGAAAAACTGAGACCTGCAGGCAGCATTCAGTCCATTTTCTCTACTGTGCCATGTAAGAGCAGTCCCTGCCACATGCCTTCCTAGTTCCATCCCCATTCTGAGATCATACAGCTCCTCACAGAATAAACTAATATCTTCCTATTCCCATATCCAAGGACCCTGTTTGTCTTCTTCAGTCTTCCCCATCTTGTCTACCACCTATCCTGCCCCTGAATACCTCATTAATGCTCTATAACAGTGGGTTTCAACCTGTGGCCTGTGGACCCCTGGGGTTTATCTAAGGAGTCCAGAAAAGATGACTATGATCAATCAAAAGTATGTGAATACTCACACACTTGCAATTCAAAGGGGTCTCCACCTCCATTTGAAAAAATGTAAGGGTCCACAAATGTTAAATTGTTGAAAAACTACTGCTTTAGAAAGATCTTGCTTAGAGCATCCCAACCTTGCCCAGCCATGTTCTTCTCCACCCCTTCCAGTTTCCAAGCATTCTGTCCACCATGCCCACCCTTCCCCTAAACACCCTGATCTCGCTACATCCACTACTCTCTATCCTGCCCCAGAGAACCCTCATTTCTAGCTCTAATCCTGCCCCAACTCTCCACCCTGTCCCCAGCCACATATAGCCACCCTTTCAAACAAACCTGGTTTGTGACAGAAAGGGTCCTGGACACACCCAAAAAGAGAAGGGATAAAGCTCGTTTTGCCCCAGCAATGGTTAACCAGGCCCCAGTTCTTGAACTCTATTCAGAATGACTTGTGAATACCAAAAAGCAGCAATGCAGCTGAGAATGCGCAAGCCGGGCTAGGGAGAGGCAGTGCTGGGAATATCAATCAGCACAGCTTGAATTGGGTGGCCACAAAAACAGCAAGGGCTTTTATCATTAAAATAATCCCTCCACAGTCCCACTGCCTCAGCCCAGTGTACGGGCTCAACACTGTACTTCAGGGGCCTCAGCCCAGCCACAGTATGGGAATTGTCAGCAAATGGGTATGCCAGAGACCTGCATGAGATGGGAAAGATATGGTCAGAAATGGGAAAGGGAGATAATTACAGAAAGAACTAGAGACAGAAACTCAGGAAATGAAAAGTAGTGAGGGAGGAAGGAGAGATGGAAGAGAAAAAAAGAAGGAGAGAGACACCCAATTAAAGAGGGGGGATAAAGCGAGAAGAGAGCAATTTTCACCTAACCAAAGCTGCCTTCCCACTTCCGTCCAGGTGGCTCCACCTCTCTCAGGAGTGCAATTCTGGCAGCTGTGCAAGGTATGAAGTGTTAGATTTGAAGTGTGGTGGCAGGGTGCAGCACCTCCTGTACGCTCGAGGTGCCCACATAAGGCTAGTCTCAACGTGCCCTGCTAGGAAAGCAATCCTGGAGCCTATGCAGATAAGCCCTGTGCTCAAACAGATCTAGACATTCATAGCTACACAACAGCTACATTATGAGACACTGCCCCACAATGAAGTTACTCTAGCACTCTAGGGATGCAACTACCATGGGCAGCTTCACAGCCATTCACTCCAAACAGTTCCACACATCACTGAGTCCAGAAATGAACAAAGTCCTAGGTCAGTGAAGTCCACTACTCACCACAGTCCAGTTCCAATGGGCAGCAGGAAGGTAACAGTTCTTACAAAAAATATGACCTCCATGTGAACATCCCAGCAATACATAACTTAAAAGTAATGTGAGCTGGGGGGGGAGGGGGAGGCAGCATAAAGGACAGGAGAGAAATGACTATATCTTGGCATGCTTAAGAGGGTGATAAATGAAATGCCCAATGCTGATAAATGTCACCCCACCTGCTGTATTAAGACAAGGTCTCAGCTTTTCACCTTCTGCAAGTGGATCCTCATTTTCATTGCACCAATTTTTCCCTCAGTCTCGACTCATAATGACAAAATGCTAAAAAGAGAGAGGCAGAGCCCTGGTGGCATCCAAACTCCTCTGAAACCAATCTCATAGTCCAGCAGGGTACCAAACACAGGTTTCTCTTGCTTTATGCTGTACATGCATTCCTGAAAAACAGCACGTAACTCAAATTTGGTTAAAGGGAACCCACTTTACAATGTAACAAATAGGGATACATTCTAAGACTTTGTACTGACCCCCAGACTCATTTCTACCACTTTTACAAGACAATTTTGGTACTCACCAACAGCAGACAGTACATACAAGCACAGGGTGGTGTTGAATTTTTAATTGGTGTGAAGAGAGGGTGGTGAAGGCTTCATTGATGGACCAGGGAGAGGGGTAGGAGATTAGCTAGTGGGACACTTAGAAGCCACAATGAGGATGGCAAACACAGAAACACATATCACAGACAACAGGCAAGGTGGACAGATCCACACGGGAGACTATATTTTGGTGTGTCACTCCCACAATGCACCGCCCAAAGTAGCTGACTGTGAGCTTCCACCACACCGATCACATAAGAGTGAATTTACCTCCCATATAATGAATTTTTGGTATAAAAAGGGTCATCGCATAAGAGCAAATTCACACATACAGAACATGCATAAGGCATGGGAAACCTGTAACATATTTACTTGATTTTAAGGTGAGTTTTTTTCCCTCATTTAACCTGGGGGGAAAAGCACCTCAACTTGGAATAAAGTACAAGACAGCCAGGGATGGAAGGCAGGGGGCAGATAGCTGCAGTTGCAGTTGCAGCTCCAGTGGCTGCCACTGGACTTGCCTGGGACTATGCTCCATGTCCCAGACTGCAGTGAGGATGGCAGAAAGGGGAGACAAGGGGGCCTGAAGCTGCAGGAGTGGGGAAAGGCACACAGGCAGTAGGAAGCAGGCAGCAGGGAGTGCAAGTAGTGTGGGGACAGGCAAGAGAGGAAAAGCTGCTTGATCCCACTTGGCTCCACTGCTCCTCACCACCTATCCCTACTGCTACCCACACTGCCTGCTCCACCACCACCTGCCCCCTTACTGTCTCTCCCCCTGGCCTCATCTAAATAAAAGTAGCTTTCTCCTTGGCTCCATCTGCTGGACAACTCCGTCTCCCTCCTCAAGGCAAATGTAGCTGCATCTTTGGCAAAGACCATGATTTCCTGCCATTCTTCCCAAATACGAGGACTAGAAACATCATGCTTACTTTTTCATGGAAGCAGAGATTCCAAAGCCATCCCATGGCTCCAGCAGCTTGGGTCTTCACACAAACTATTGTGCTTATGTCTTAGTCTGGGCTGCCCAAAGGTTCACCTAAGTTCCACTGAATGGGCTTCACAAAGAAGGCCTACAGTTAGGCCTAGAACATGTGCAACACCTGCCATAGGTACATCCCAATCAACCTTCTCATGTGAGTAGGGTTTTATGAACTAAAGCTCTGGATGTTGCCACTAGCTGTTGTAAATGTGAAGGCAAAGTAAGTCAATGCTTCCTCATGAAAAGGCTCTAAGCCAGCACGTGATGGCACAGCATCCCCCTTGTCTTATGGGGTAAACTAGGCAATAAGACAGATATTCCCAGAGAGTGAAAAACTCAGACAGGAACAAGGTGGCTCTCACAGCCTCAGGAAGCTCAAAGGAAATGGTCAGCTCTGGCTCCCATGAAACAAACTTTCTGGGCAGCAAGTGTCCTCCGGTAACTACTGAAATCAAGGAGAGCTGGGAAAGAAGACAGGTGCCCCCAGGGAGCATGATGCCATTCCCCACCAAGATAGCACAAGAAAAGGAAACACCAAAAATCCTGCACCAAGCAAGCACTATCATGCTTACATGGGTGTGGGGATACAGGATCCAGCTGCTTGGATAAGGGGGCAAGGGAGACAATAAGTTCTGCTCGGCAGGAAATAGGGACTGAGCATAACCCTAGCCCTGTGCTGAGGAGGGACCAAGTGAAAGGACAGCTTTACCCAGTGGGGAAGAGGAGATGCACCAGATATTTTGGCAGCTGTCTGATAACTATGATAAACTGCTTCTCTGTAACCATTCTCTCCAGGCAGCCATGCCCCTTACTATAAAATGATGCATCTGAATGCCCAGCACAATCCTTCCCATCAAACCTGCTTGTGCTGCTTCCTGCTGCACGTGATGGCCTGGCATTCCTCATACATCACCATACCTGACCTGGCCACTTTACTCCACCTCCCCCTGCTGTAGACCAGGAGACCACAATACTGAAATTTGCTGCCCTCTGTGGAGTGAAACAGAACTTCAGGTGTAGTTGAGTCCCTCTTGTCAGCAGCCGCGGTATGTGGCTCCTTCTGGAAGTGAGCCCTGTGACCATTAGTAAGGGTTCCCACTGGTACCTTAAGAAAGTAAAAGCAGTACATTTGATGAATACCCTGTTGCCAGCAAAGTCCTGAATCTAGGGCTACAAATGGGGAGGAACCAGGTATTTTTGCAATAGTTCTGCATTGCTCACCAGCAGCATGTCACAGAATTGCTGGCCTGGCTTACCTTATCAGGGAAATCTCATCTTCCCATCACAAACTGCCATGCCAAACAGAGACCAAGGCTGAAGAGGCATGGGAGGAATTATATTCAAGGCAATGGAACAAATGCAACAGCTGAAAAAGAAGGGAGGCAGGGGAAATCACAGGGAAGGGACAGGCAGAAAAGGCTCATCGGCTCTATTATACATGCACGTTGCTGAATATTCTGTACTGGCTGTTTTCAAGAAGAGGCATTGTCTGGCTTGGTTTAGGAACAGTGAATCCAAAAGGAGACTGTGACCTGCCTTGAGTGCACCAGACTGCAGCACCTCTACCAGCTCCTCAGGAACTTCTTATTGAGGGTCTAACAGCATTTTTCCTCATACGCCCCACTAAGTCCCAGGACCTTCTGGCCAACCTCCTCCTGGCCCCAGCCAAACTCTTCATCTATCAGTTGAGAAAGGAGGGACTGGCCTGGAGAAACCCAGAAGACTGTTGGGCTGTTTTCCTTTCACTTATCCATGTACATCTCCAGGCAGAATTTCACTGGGTGGCTTCTGCAGACTGCTTAGATGTTTGATGGGCTCTAGCCAGTGTCATCTGCTTGGTGTCTCCCTTCAGAACCATAGTTACTAACCTTTGACCTGCACTTCTGTTCTTGGAACAAAGGATGAAAAACAGGAAAGCAATTGTTACTCAGTTGGAGGCCTGCCTTTAACCCAGGGGTGGGCAAAATGCAGCTCACGGGCCAGATGTGGCCCATGAGGCCATTCTGTCTGGCCCACAGGGTCTCTACAAAATTTAGAAAATAAATATTAATTTACCCCTGGCTGCCTGTCATGCAGCCCTCAATGACTTGCCAAAACTCAATAAGTGGCCCTCCACCCGAAATAATTGCCCATCCCTGCTTTAACCACTACTAAAAGCTTATAGTTTCCTGGTGGGCCTAGGCCCACTATGCCTGTAAAATAAACACACCTGTATCTACGCCAGGGAATGGATAAGATTATTATTACGGTTCTCTTCAACCCTGATTCCTTAAAGAACAAGGGCACAAGCCTGAGATCAAAGAGTGGGGTGGGGGGCATGAATTTTCTTCAGGTGCAATCCAGGCACCAGGAGGACAGGTGAAAAAGGGAGGCAACCCATGAGGAGCAATCCTTCACATGCTCTGGGGCAGGATGAGGTGAAATGCAAGGTTCTTTGGCCAGGACTGGGCTTTGCTAGCACTGTTTCTGGGCTCAGCTAGGAGACTGAAAGGGAAGAGAAGCAACTGGGGCTCCAAAGGAAGTGTTCTCAGCTAGATGGGGATAGAGTGAAGGAAGAGCCCCATTTTGAAAAATAAAGCACACCATTCAAAAATAGAACACTTTATTGAAGGCAGATTCAGTAGGTCTGTCCTACCATGGCAGGAGTCCAGCCCCATTGAACATATCAGATACAATGCAGTAGAGAAGGTATCTCCACAAGACACAGGATACAGTGCAGTGAGGCAAAGGAGTGGCCCCTGTAGAACATAGGATACAGTGCAACTGGAACTCCATGGGGCACCAAGGATATAATGCCCTAGGCTGGGAGGCTCCCACTGTGCTGTGATAGACTATCCAGGGGCCCAAAACAGGAGTCTTGAGCTGGCTGAGCTGGCCAGGCAACCTACATCAGAAGGTCCTCAAAGCCTTGCACCATTCACTCTCCCACAACCTCCAGGGCCAGCTACCGAGCTTCAAAGCAAGCCAGCAAGCAGCTCCCCCTCTGACACTTCTCCAAGAAGTAGGTCACACAGCAGACAGCCCAACCTCAAACAGCAAGCACACAACCCCAACCCTAAAACACAGCAGAAACACCCTTGTTACCCAGCAGAGATCTAACTGCAGCCTTAACACACGGCAGAAACACACTTGCTCCCCAGCAGAGAACCCCAGCTCAGTTTTTCTCCCCGGTCCCAAGAAAAAGCAGAAACATGCTTGCTGATCCCTGCTTTTCAGGCATGACTCACAGCAGAAAGCCCAGCCCCAGTACATAGCACAGACTCTACTGGCCCCAACCTCTGGCACATAGCAAATCCCCCTACTGGCCCAGGCTTCCAGCAATGACTTTCCTCTTCCCCCCACCTCCCACTTCATAGGCCCAGCAGTCACTGGTACCCCTATCCAATCCCCAGTACAGATTCATCAGAGCCTCCCACTGTCAGTAGGGAATTCTGGCTCTGTTCACCTCTGCAGTAGCCTTGGCAGAGGTTACAGCAGCAGCTTCTGCAGCTTCAGAGCAAATGGCCTGGCACTTAACACTGAAGGAGGCCCTGTTGCTCTCCATGTCTACTAAAACAAAAGGCTCAACATTTAGGGAAGAGCAGCCTAGGAAAAAGAAAGAGCTCCTCTCCCTCTAAACTTTCCTCATGCTCCAAGATGCCACACAGTATGCAAGAAAAGCAGGCGTTACAGATTTGCTTTGCACAAGGATGGAAAGAGGCTCAGCCCCACCCCTGCCCAGAGCTGGCCCAGATGAAGGCTGCCTTTAGCATCACTGAACCCTGGCTGAGCACAGAAGACTCCCAGCCAGGGCAGGGCAGGAAACCGGCTGCCAAAAGCACTCGCAGGGGCCAGGCCGTACTCCTTTCTCCCCCATTACTTGGCCCTAAGCATACCAGCCCAAGTGGAGGGGACTGTCACTGCCCCTGATGCTCTCAAAGTAGGTCTCCAGCCCAGAGCTATTGAACTATTTGGGCCAAGGGTTTCAGATCAAGTTCCTTGGGCCCTTCATCACTGCTTTGTCCCTAACCAAGGGCATGCAGGATTCCTTCACATCAGTACAATGCAGTTGGATCCCAATTCCCCCCCGTGTCTACTGCCATTCTGCTGAGGAGTCCAAGGGTTATCTACCAGAGACATCAACTCTCAGGTCAAATGACTTCAGTCCCTCCCCTTCTCTGACCCATAAATTTGATGCCATGGCTAGGGGCTTCACAAGTCCCCAGGCCATTCATGCAGAGTTAGGGTGGTGCTTATTCCCACACCTCTGTCCAGATGGCACCCCTGTGCAGAGGAGGTGCAGCTACTGGGCTCAGGAAGAGCTCTCCTACCTGCTTGTTGGTATATTTCTGGGGATTGGTGCGGTAGCTGTAGTCTGAGTATTGTTCAGAGCCTGTTGAGTTATTGTCCCCAGTGCCAACAAAGGTGTTTGTAGCAGGCAGATCCTGTACCACTTGGTGTTTTTTGGAAGCAGATGGAGACTGAGGTTGCAGCTGGATGGAGGGCAGCGGTGAATTGGAGCGGTAGTGGCGCCCCAGGTCCGGGCTCCCAGGTGGATAGTTGAGGGGTAGATGGATCCGGGGGCTGTCACTTACAGAGTCATTCATGAGGTTGAACTTGAGGGATTTTTGCAGCCCCGTCTCCTCTTCATCCTCTGCTGGCTTGGGTGGCTTGGGAGACTTGCTCTTCTTCACTTTGTTCTTGCTCTTGCTGCTCTTGTTGCCCTGTTTAGGTGCATACAAGTCCTTGGTTTCTTTTTTGCCTGCTTGGTAACCACTCTTGGCCTCCCGCTGCCGACAATAGCGCACAAGAATGACCAGCACAATGACAAGCGTTACAGCCACAATGCCAGCAATGACTCCAAAGAGGATGTTGCTGCGTTGCTTGCTGCGCTCATATTCAGGATCCCCAGCAATGTCTATGTCCAGGGGTGTGTCCAGGCTGTGCCCCACTAAGGTCTCCAGCACAGTGCGATTAGCTAGGGTCTCATTGACATAAAAGTGCACTAGTGCAGTTCCATGGCGTGAGGGCTTGCCCTTGTCATTGACACGCACAACTAGGCGGTGCAGGCCATGATGCTTGCGCAAGATCTCTTTCTCCAGTGTGATATCCCCACTGCTAGGTGAAATCTGGAAGAGCTCAAAAGGGTTGCCCCCAGTAATGCTATAGATCAGCTCTGCATTGACCCCAGAATCAATGTCTTCAGCCTTGACCTTGCTGACCTGTTGCCCAGGGCTGGTGTGGGGCAGGATGTGTTTATAAGAGGCATTGGAAGGGGAGGTGATAAAAGGGGCATTGTCGTTCTCATCCAGTACATTGATGGTCACTCCCACATAGGCAGATCTGGGAGGGTCCCCTGCATCCACAGCCTTGAGCCGGAAGGTGTATGTGCTCTGTTGCTCCCGGTCAAAAGAAATACTGGAGAGGATGGTGCCAGTGCCATTCTGGATCACAAAGTCCCCATTGTCTTGTTCTACTGAAAGTTGGATGCGGGCATTGTCACCCTTGTCAGCATCAATCACTGTCACCATACCTACTGGGCTCAAAGGTGGCATGTTCTCCATCACTGAGAAGTTGTAGCCACTTAACATGAACTTGGGGTCATTGTCATTTTTGTCCATGACATTAATGGCCACAGATGCTGTACCCTTGAGGCTGGGGCTGCCCTTGTCAGCTGCCACCACCAGGAATTCATAGCGCTCCCTCTGCTCCCGGTCCAGCACCGTCTTCACTCGGATTTCACCAGAATCAGGATCAATAGAAAAAATACCCTTGGAGGAAGGATCCATCACCAATGAGTAAACAAGCTTGGCATTAGAGCCACTATCAGCATCACTGGCACTCACCTCCATCACTAGGTCATCAAGGTCATTGTTTTCAGGGAAGGCCACTTCAGTGAAGCTCTGGCTAAAGACAGGGGCATTGTCATTTACATCCACCACCTGCACTTTAAGGGAGTTAGTGCTGGAAAGGGGTGGGTTTCCTGAGTCCACAGCCACAATCTCAATGGTGTACTCCTTCACTGACTCATAGTCCAGTGGTGTGGTGGTTTGCAAGAAGTACTTCTTCTTGCTGTCACTGCCCGTCTCACTGGCCTGTCGCAGCTGGAATGGAACATCACCGGCAACCACACAGGTAACCACAGCATTTTCTCCTTCATCCCGGTCAGACACTTGCACCAGGGCCACAGCCGTCTCCACAGGTACATCCTCAGAAATGTTTGCCATGCCGTCCTGGTGGGTGACAAGACCAATGCCTCGGATCTCAATGGAGGGGGCATTATCATTCATATCCTTTATGGTCACCACTACCTGAGTACGGGCACTCTTGGGATTAGCCCCTTTATCCTTTGCCAGGACAGAGAACTTGAGGATGTTAACATCCTCCCGATCAATGGGCCCCTGTACAGTGATGAGGCCTGTGGCTCTATCCAGGCGTAGCAAGCGGCGTACCATGTCTGTGGCCTGGTGAAAGGAATAGTCAATTTCGGCATTGGCGCCCTGATCCGAGTCATTGGCTTTCACCTGCAAGTAGGAGGAAGAGAAGGTGAACAAGAGTGGAAAGGACTGAGCACCCCTAAGAGTCAGTACACTATTTGCATCAGCCTCCCCAGGAACCAAAGCAATAATTCTTTCCCCATCAATCAGGGAAGCCCAAAGAAGAACCAGTGCTTTCTCCTCCGTGGACAGGACCCATGCAGCAAGAGCCTTGTGACTTGGCAGGCTGTCCTTGGGGTGAGTCACATCCTGTCCATGCTATTCCTGTGAAACTGGCCTGACTGGTAAAACTCTTGTCACCCACTCCCTGCATGCTGACAGCCCTGCTCTGGTATGTAAAGAATCCTCCAGGTGAACCAGCTCAGTGATCCAGGAGCAGTTCTCTGACTCTCAACAACAGGGAAGAACTGCCAGAGACTAGAAAACCACCTACCTGGCTGGCTGCCAGGTAAGCAAGCCTCACCCTGCTGGGCCCTCCCATCACATGGGAACAATACACAGCCTGTCCCTGCACGCACCTTGGTAAGGCTGGACTTAGCTCTGCAGACATACTCCAAAAAAAAATAAAATAAAATCAAAAAAATAAAAAAATAAAAAAATAAAAAAAAATCTCATTACCCAGAGCTGGAGATACAAACAGAAGGCCATGCCAAGACCCACAGCAAACCCTTCTGGGTGCTGTTTCAAAGCAGAGAAAGCATCCTACTGCCCTATTCTTAGCCCCCAGTTCATCCTGATCCAAAGCCAGCTCCAATTTGGGTCACTTCAGCACAGGCAGCAGCATCTGATCTAGCGATTCCTGGGGAAGGTAGCAGGGGACTGAGAATAAGCAGCAAGGCATATCAATACAGCTGCAGGGAACCCTGGGCTAGTATAGTGGGGTGGGGGAATCAGGTCAGGATTACAGAGTGGTAGGAGAGCTGGAATGCTGTGCAAGGATACTGGGGCTGGGATGGCAGAGAGGCTGTTGCAGAAGGCAAGGTAGATCTTCACCTTACAGACTAACTAAATCAGAGATGCATAACATAAGCTTTCACAAGAGGGCTTGCATTATCAGATGCTGATGGGTCAGGATTGTGGAACAGCAGCAGAAATGAGGGTGAAGCCCAGGGCTGAAATACCAGAGGGAACTGCAGGCTGGAATTACAGGTCTTGGGGAGAAGGGGACAGACCCCTTCTCATACACTGCACAGCTCTTCCCACCCTTCCCTTTCCCAAACTGCTCACTTTCAGGAGCCCTGCATTCACCATAAACCTATTTCCATGTTCATTATTTGCTTTCTAAAGAATATAACATTTGTCTAACATTTGCTTTCCTAATCATCTCTCCAAGCAGCCTCTTCTCTGCACCATTTGCTGCTCTGCCTGTTATCTCACTCAGCAGATTTGGATAAAGAACGAAAGTTGTTAATGTAAATTCCACCTTTTACTACCACTCACAAAGAAGGCGGAAGTCATTTTCCCCCTGAAAGATAAAAGCTGAGCAATGGCAGCAGCAGCGCCTGGACCCATTCTCCTCCCAACTGCACCATGGCCTTATCTGTTTCCAGCTCGCATTCTCTTCACAGTGAAAAATGAACTCTTAAAATTCACATTGAAATTAGCAAGCGGACGAGTGCCAGCCATGCTCCACTTATTAAGATGGCAGCTGCAGATAAACAGATGTCAGCTACCATCAGCTCAGTGTCCCCTTCAAGCCATATACACAGAGATCCACCCCCTCATTCTCCTTCCATCCAATCAGGAGGAAAACAGGATGCTATAGCTGGGCTCGAAATTCTCTCTGCAGAATCTGTGGAAAATAAGGCCTCTAGCTGCCACGGAGCTTGAAGCCTAGTGGTGGCACATACTGGGCAGGAATCCCAGGCATGCCAATAGGAGAGGCTAAGCAGTGTCATGGGCAGGGGTCCTGGTTTTCTCTGCTTAAAAATCTAAAATTCTGATTAAAACCCCAGAATCTACATTTTTCTGCAATCAAAATGAAATGCCACAATATATATAGGTATCAGTTAAACACAAAGGTTTATAGATATGTTTACAATTTTAAAGCAATTTGGAAGCCTCAATCATTATAATAAAATACATTCTAGATGCCTATATATTTTGGTGTTTGATTCGGGGGGGGGGGGGGAGGGGGTTATTACAGAAAATCAGAGCTTCCCCTGCCCCTTCACTCCCCAGGACTCAGGTCCAGCTGTGGCTGTCCCCCACACTGCTTTGTGGTGCTGAGCAGCCCTGGTATGTCAGTACCCTGCCTCTGCCCTTGCCTTTGCCCCTCACTCCCAACCTACAGGCCCCTGGCCCTGCTAGTGCCCCTCACCCCAACCCAAACCCCTTACCTCCCCCCCAGTCCTGCTGATGCTCCTCACTCCTGACCCACAGCCCCCTGGACCCCCAAGTCCTGTTGGTGCCCCTCCCCCCCAACCTGCTGCCCCCCACCCAGTGTGAGAGGAAGGGGCTGAGTTTGGGGAATGGGATGGGTGTGTTGGGAAGGGGGGTGGGGTGGGTATAGGTGACCTGTGTGGGGGGGGGTGGTCACATGCCTCTCTAGATTTCTGCATCCACAGCGAGGCATGGGGTGCAGGGCTGTAGCCTAGCCAGACCAGCTCGGGGCAGGAGCTGCATCTGCAGCCCAGAAGATGGGACTCAGAATGGGAGGAAGCACCACACCACCATGGCCAGCAGCAGAGGGGGGCACAAGTCCACGTCTCTACCACCACACCTCACCTTAGCAAACATGGTGATGTGGTGCTACTTCCTGTGCCAGGTCTTGCTTGCAGGGGCTACACACAAGCACATGGTAACCCCTGCTCCCTGTGTCCCATTCCCCACAATCCCAAGCAGCCCCTCTTCAGGCTGGCAGAGTTCCAGCTTATAAGAGAAACCTTTAAAAGAGAAAATCCGTGTTTTGCCACATTTTTCCCCTTGGCAAATGGAAAGCCTTGGTCATGGGTCCCAGCTAAGCACAAGTTTCCTTGCAGCAGCCAAAGGGGCTGGCTACTGAAGGAAAGTCTAATTTCCCATCTAGAGCTACCATTAACACAGAGACATTCAGTAAGCTTTGTATATGCAGCTGTAGCAATGACTCTCAGCCCTGACCCACACTTCCCACTCAGCCCTGGGCTCCACACAGACTCTGCTGACACTCTGCAATCTCAATCTCGATCTCTCCCTGCCACCTCAGCCCTGGACTAGACGCACAACACAGGACTGACAATGCATCTCAACCTCTCCCTCACAACCTAGACACACAACACAGGTCTATCAATGTCACTCAATACAAAACCATAACTCTCTGCTGTGCCAGCTCTTTATATTTTTTCAGGTCCTAAACTAGAAGATTGTGATCACTGATTAAAGGGGGGCTACCCATTTGCTGGCATCAGAGTTTTACCCTGGTACTCCCTGTGCACTTACCTGAAGGACAGAATGCCCAACAGGACTGTTTTCTGAGAGCTCTGCTTCATACAAGGCCTTTTCAAACTTGGGTGCATTGTCATTCATGTCCAGGATAGTGATGCGCAGAAGGGCACTGCTTGCCCGTGGAGGGTTTCCCCCATCTTGCACTTTGATGGTCAGGTCATACGAGTCCCACTGCTCTCGATCCAGGTTCCCCATGACAATTAGCTGTGGCTGCTTCTCATCCTGATCCTCGGCCACTTGTAGCCCAAAGAGCTCCTGTGCTTCAGGCCCTGCCATGAGCTCATAGGAGGCCACACCATTGGGGCCTGAGTCACGGTCCATGGCCAGTGGGATGGGAAAGAGAGCCCCAATGTTGGTGTTCTCGGGGATGGCCAGTGTGATAACAGGCGAGGCAAAGTTTGGTGTGTTGTCATTGACATCCAGTACCTCAATCTGACCCTCTAGAAGGCGTGGACTGCTGTTCATTATCAAATCTGTGATGGACACCTCAAACTCCAGGAAGCAAGGATCCCCTGGGAACTGATGCTGGCACTCACGTAGGTTCTCCCGGTCTATGGAAGTTTCAGTGGTGTAAATGTCCCCCGTTTTGCCATCCACACGCAGATAGGGGGCCCCCACTTCCAGCTTATAAAGATGCCCCACATCTGGAAAGCCATAGTCAGCAGCCAGGCTCCCAATGAGTGTGTTCGGGGGTTGCTCCTCCTGTACCTTGTAGACCACACGTGTCCCAGAACTTGAGGCAGGGAACTGAAGGAGGACCCATAGGCCAAGGCATGATGCCAACTGCTTCATTCTGCACCACAGGGGGACTGCAAGGAAGCACAGATACCAGAGATTAGGGACCCCACATGCCATTCTTTAGAACTGCTCCCCACACCCTGCCCCACCTCACTGCTGCACCGTGTCCAGCCAGGCTGGCAAGTCACCAATCCACCCGTACTCCCAGGAGTGTCCCAAAGCCTTTGGCTCAGGGCATCTGTGCTATTACCCATAGAATGTAGAGCCCCTGCCTCCACAGCTCACCCTTGACAAGCTAGTCACAAGAGCTATCTTTTAGCAGCTTCCTGGAAACAGGTGTCGGGGAGAACTGATCTCAGCTTGCAAACGTTCTTGCTACGCCCTGCCTAAATAAGCACCACGGCCATCAAAACCCAGCCCAGTGCTCTCGTCATTGACAGGAACCTACTACTGACACTGTCCACCACATTAGTCATTGTACAAGCTGTTGTTATGCCCAGCTAAACGTACAAACAAGACGGGAAGAAGAAAAAAATTCACCCACACCACTGCATTCGAGCCAGCTAGAGGAACAGGCTCACATTGTAGATAGACACAGTGAACTATTTTATTGCAGACACAAATACTGCACACCTCTGCCCAAAGACAGAAACACTGCCCCTTCAAAAACACTTTAAAGACAGATATTACAGAGACACCTCTTGCACTAGCCACAAAGAAATGCATCACATAGATCCACACTACAAACAGAAACACTGTATACTAAGAAACTGTAGATGCTCCACACTCCAGTGATTGAGACACTGCACATCTTCCTGCAGCGTAAAGACACAAACATGAAATGCAACCCATATGGCAGACACAGGAGAGAAAGACACTGCACACACCCTGCACTGCATAAAGAGAGATCCTATACTTGCGTATACAAAGTGGTTCTCAAACTGGTTAGGGGAAGCACGTGCCCTCCTCCCCCCCACCCCATTAGATAAAAGGCACCCCTTTGGTAGTGCCAGCTCATTTTCACTCATTGTTTGACTACAAGAAGTAACAGAGCAATCTTGTCGCAGAAAAACCAGGAAGACCACAACAGAGCAGAATGGTTCTAGCACTATGGAGCCCTATTTGAAATCTCTGGGTTTATCTCATGAATCATGTTTGCACACCTAACAGTGCTAACACTGTATGCCCCCCACCCAGCACCCTCAAAATAGTCTCAAGGTACCCTACAGTGCTGCAGTACCCTGGCTGAGAATCACTGGCATGTGCATATGCACGTTAACACTGCATATACACTGCATACTTCATGCCCCAATTCTGCGGAAAGGGACACTGCCGATCCCAATGCTTGCAGAGAGCCAGTTGAAAAGACACTGCATATGTCCACACTAAAGAGATAAAGCAAGACACTTTGCAGAGACACTGCACTTCAGAGACAGTGACAGAGACACCCCTTCAGACTGCACAGATAAAGTGCATCCTTCTCACACTGCAGCCACATGCAGAAAAACTGTGTATACACAGAACCACTGTAGAAATTGAGGCACTGTCAACATGCACTGTAGAGACAGAGATACTGCACACATACTCTCACTGCAGAAACACTGCTTACCACCTGTACACGCTGCTCACCCCTCTGCATTGCAGAGAAACACTGCAAGATGCATCCTCTGCAGAGAAATCTGCATGCATCTCTTATGTGCCCTCTCCACCTCTCCCCAAATGCCCATATAACAAAAGAACTAGGTCTGGCCCTACAACAAAACAAAAGACCAGACCCTGCCCAGCATGCAGTCAGAGTTGGTGCCTATGGTATCTCCTACCCTAGCCCATACGAGCACTATCCATGGACGCCCCAGCTGGCCCTTAGAGTGGAAGCATTTACTGCTGTATGGTTCCATGCACACATAGGATGAGCTGTGTGGATTTGTCCCTCTGTTCTCACTGTGGCTTGTCCACGAGTACAGTCTGGCTTTGTGGCAATGGGTCGAGAATTAGGGTCCCCAAGGAAACACCTCCCCCTGCCTCATGCATACACAGCAAGGGGGTACCTTAGAGCTTTTCTTTTCTGTGCCTTGTCTCTACAGCTAGCAAAACTGCTTAACCAGCAACGCAAACAACAGAAATGCTGCAGCTCCAGTGCTGGGGGTGTGGCAGATGGGTACCACCTTCTCTTTCAGCGGAACTGAAATGACCATGCTGCTACTCTTCCTACTGGAACGGTCTGCCTCTGTCAGCCCAGTTCTCCAGGCCTTCAAGGCATAAACAATCATCTCTGCAACACACAAAGATATCCCTCTGCAATGCTTGTACCATACACATGAACACAGACTGCAAGCCACCTAGTCCCCTCGTCCTCCCACATGACAAATCTGGCCCTTCCATATATAAACCTCTCCCACTGCACCCCCAACACAGTTAGCTATGCACATCACAAGGCAACCTCCACACTACCAGATCCACACATAGCAGGATCCAGAGAATTGAGTCCTCTCACAGTGCATAGAAGCCCTCATGTCATCCTTCCCTGCAAAGAATGACCTCATAGCACCTTGCAAGCCTCCAAGCCATCCCTGTACCATCCACAGTTCTAACACAGCATATCCCCAGACACTTTGAAACTCCAAGCAAATAAGAAACCCTCTGAGTCCCTTCTCTGCCATCACATTACAACACAAACAAAGCACCCACTCATTTACCCTTGCCACTCTGGCACTTGATGGGCCTCAGACCCCTGTTTTATTCCCAATAAATGAACAAGGCAATAAACAGCAGCAGGGGGAACCAGGTTCTGCAGATACTGTCTTGAAACTCACAAGTACATTCCTTAAGCTCTTGGCTCTGAGGCCAGGTCACAGGACCCTTTTGTCAAAAGGCAGCCCCATCTACCCCTTCTTCATTACCAGAGGAGTGAACTTCTTCCAGCTGCACAAGTAAAACCCATGGGGCACCTTCTGCTGCCCTACTCCTGAACCCATGCCCATGGCTCCACAGCCCAACTCTCACCTTCCCTAGTGTCCCTGGATCCAAACTTCTCCCAGAGTTCAGCCTAACTTTGCTCAATGCTTTTCACACAGGGCTGAGAAATTACCTACTACTCTGAAACACTGCTAGGAGAAGAGAGCTGGGCAGGATGAAGTGTGAGGTACCAGAGACTGTAGTGACAAACAGCTTATGAGTTTCATATGCACAAGGCAGATGTATTTGTCCTAGCGAAGCGTCATAGGGGGGAAAAAAATCCCTCCTAGCAATAAGGAACACAAAGGTCCAACCCTGCTATGCCTGCAGCAAGCCTCTAAAAGGCAAATGCACAGGGAACAAAGGCAAATGAAGCAGCACCCCCCGGCAAGAAATAAAGGCACGTGGACACTGCTCACAGTACATGCACCTGAACCACAAGTAGGCACGTATACATGCCTTGACTATAAGCATGGGTGCCTATTTCACTATTACCCTATTGCTTAGTATTATTTTAGAAAATGGCCATATTAGATACAAATAGACAGATACCATATAATCAGTGGTAATGGGAGATTAAAACAGACAGTTTCCATGAATTGGTAGGGAGTGATTCACTTTCCTAGTAAGGCCCTTTCAGCTACAGTCAAACCAGAACAAGGAAATCCTGCTGCAGGGTTGTTTGCTCACCTGTATTTACTTTAGGCTTGGGTGTGTCAATGACCCTGTACTGTTTCTTACTAATACTCAGAAAGCTGAGGCTCACGGGCAAAGGTGAAAGTCCTGGGCCTAGTGGCAGCCCTGAACTAACTACAACATGGTCTTTAAGGGTCAGAGTCTCAGGAGAGTTAAAACTCCCATTCAGGAACCTAAGGGAATTACAGAGCTATAAGCATGCTCACCATCCACCCCACCCACTGTAGCACTGGTCCTCAAGCGTAAGGTAAGACTTCTCTGTACCAGAGACAGTAATCTGTCAAAAGACTAGACGGAGACCCTGGAACAAACCTGGAAAGACTCCAAAAACCATCACAAACCTACTCTAAGTGCCAGAAGCACTCCTCTCACCTGCCTTTGCTAACAGAAGCATAAAGTAGCATAACCACTGAAAGAAAAAGAATAAACAAACTCTTCCAATACAAAAGTACTCCACTACACACAATTGTCCCCACAGAAAGAAGATGAGAATGAGCCCTGTGTAAGAGATGGTAATGTCATTACTTACTACTGCATGACTAAAAGGCTCTTGGATACTGTCATAATGTATATGCTATAAAAACCTGTAGAGTTGCAGCCAAATAAGGTTATAGGAATATTAAGAATGTAAAGTCGAGAGTTAGGCCATACCTTGATGCAGCTGCCTTTGCAGCCTTAATTTAACCCCCTTCTATATGCACCTAAAATTACAGCCTTTAATTACAATCATAACTACTTTTCCCCTGGACCAGTCTACCCCAGTGTACAGGATAAGACTGTACTCACCAAATGGGCAGCTATTCATTACTTATTTCCATCCCCATCATTGAATGTGTGGCTCCACATCTTATTTATGGCCACCATCCAAACCATGTACTGAATACAGAAGTATTTAATTTTCTCATGAGCTTCATCCTGAGTTCATCTCTGTAGAAATAACTGAATGCTTCACAAATATTAATGAATGCTGTAAAATGAAGTAGCATAGTTTTCCTGTTCTATACATGGAGAATTTTATCACAGAAAGATTAAAGGCAAAATTATCAAAAATATCCACTGATTGTTATGTCCAATTTGAGACACCTAGGGCTTGATTTTTCAGACTACTGAGCATTGCATAGCACATCATATGTTTAAAGCATAGCTCCCATGGACTTCAGGTCAGAATGTATAGAAGTTTGCCCTCAGGAGTCTCAAGCTGGTTACTCAGAAGATTAAGAAAGCCCAGTCATCACCTGAGAAATGTTTGGTTTAACCATGCACCACATGGGCATTGTGGAGAGAAAACAAGAGTCCAGATCACTATGGCAACATTCAAGTACCTTAACCAAGAAACCATTCTCTCTCTCACTGAAGTCCTGTGACTTACTACACATCTTCCCCATTCTGCAATGACTGAGGCAGGAGTCCTATAGACAGTCCCCTATGCTACACAACCCTGATTTACAGAGTAGGTACTCATGCAATTAAAAAAATACCATATATAAAACTGTTGCATCAAAATTCAAGGGCTACCTTATGTCAGACATTGTCTAACTTTTAAATGATCAATCCTAGAATCTTAAGGAATATTAATTTCTTTCTCTGTTATTTTTTAAGCCAAAATAAAACAAAGAAAAAATAATAATGTAGAAACATTCTGCTTCTCCGACACGGGTCATCAGCATGGATGGAATTTTTAGAATCCACTATACAAGCGTTCTGCTCTGCAAGATAGGGGTCTTATCCGGCAGCAATAGATGGCTGTTCTCCATATACAGGAGCCCGGATGCACTGTCATTATTAGGTGTTAGCAACAAACTTCTCTAGTTGCTTTCAGAAGGATAGCTAAACAGCATTGTGGAGACCTAGGAATCCTGACTTTACACATTACGGACCCTTCTCCTATTTCTCTCACACAGATACAAACACACACCTTCCTCCCCTGTCCCCTCCCCCTTATCCTCCAACCCTGACTGTAATCTATTAGAAAGGCAGGGAAGATTTGCACCTTGCAGACTAACCAGAGTAGACAGATAGATAGCACAAGCCTTTGTGAGCTTAAGCTTGCTTTATCAGATGCTGTAAAAGGACATGCAACAGGCAGTGTATTAGGATAGAGAAATTGTTTTCTGTCTTTCCTTCGCTCCTCTCATCCCTAGCTCCTGTCTCTCTCTCCCCCATCTCTGTCTTCTGCCTCCCTACTCTGTTCCTGCCCATTCTGCCTCCTTGGCTCCTTCCTATACTGCCTAACATCTTTCCATTCTTGCCGCCCCTTCCTTTCTTCCTTCCTTTCTTCCATTAAAGCCAGGATGTTCCCCTCCCCCTCAAAACTGCCAGGATACCACCAGAGGTAATGGAAGGAATGGAAGGACAGGCTTCCCCCTCTCAGTTTCAGTGCCCAACTCTACAACGGCTCCTGACAAAAGGAGCAGCAAGCAGCAACTGCTGACAGAGCCCTGCTCAGTCCCTCAACCTGTGCCTGGAGGCTGCAGCGTGGTCACACACAGGATCTGCTTGGGAATGGAGCATGCTCAGTGCTGTCTAGTTAAACAGCTAAATTGGCAGATTACATGTCAAAAGACTGGCAAAAGTCATCTGCATGACATCACCATGAACCCTTCTGCTAAATCTCCAGCCCCTTCTCCAGGGCACTGAAACCCCAGGGCTTCTCAGTAAAATGGTAACAAGGGATTAAACATGGGCAAAATAGCCTGTTTTCCCCTAGCTTCATTCTCAGAAATGGCTGAGATACTCCAAAAATGTCAGCAGAAGGCAGATGCCTGGTGTGCAAATTGCAGACCAACAGCATGAGTTTGGTGAAGTCCCAAGCAGTGGAAAGCAGGGTCTTCTAATGAGAGAAGCTGGGCAAGCTCGGCTGCAAAAAGAGCTACCGACAGCCTGCAACTAGGCAGGCAAAATGACACGAGATATCCAGGAGGCAGCTCGTGGCTCCCAGGTGCAAACGTCTTTGCTAAGGTAACACCTCCAGGCGAGCCCTGACGTTCCCGAGGCAAGGGGGGGGGGTGCAAGAGGTGGGGAGCTGCAACACCCATGGGCGCCTGCTTGCAAAGCTGCAGCGCCTGCCGCGTCCCCAGAGCCGGCGGGGCGGGGCGGCCCCGCTGCTCGCAGCCGAGCCCGGCTGGACCTACCGGCATCTGCGCGGCAGACGCCGCAGGAGAGCCGCTGGCCGGGAGCCCGGACGGCGCGGGGAGCCACCGGGCACAGCTTGGGCTACGCCGACGGGAAACGCCAGCTCGAGCTTCTCCCGCCCCTTTGCTCAGGACCCGAGCCGTGGGCCAAGCCCCGGCGGAGCGGCCCGAGCCTCCCGCGGGCACAGCCGCGGCCGCTCACCCCCAGCTTCGCGCGCACACACGCGTGCACGCACACGCGCGCGCACCCCGACCTGCGTGCGTATGCACACGCTCCCTCTGGTGGCGCACGGGCTCTCCCGCAGGCACAAGATTGTGCACGGGTCTCCCCGAGACCCCACGGGCGGATCTCACGCCCGCCGCGCGGCGGAGGAAGAGGGAAAGCGACCCGCGGGCGACCGGGAGCCAAGAGCCGTTCGGCGGCCGAGACGGGCTCCCGCCGCCCGGGCAGGGACGGAGGCGAGCGGCGACACAACAAGTGTCCAGGACCGGCGTGCCGCCCCCGCCCCCGCGCACCAGCCGCCGGTCCCGAGCGGGGCTGCCCAGCCAGGCGGAGCCGGGGGCGCAGGCAGCCCCGCGCCCGCCCTTCCCGCAAGGACCGAGGCGGCTCGGCCGCGGAGCCGCGGTCTGCATATGGCGATGCGCCCGGCCACGGATTCGTCCCCCGCTCCCCGCCAGGGCCGCGAGCCGCAAGCCGGCTGTCCCCGGGAGCGGGGTGCGGGCAGCCCCCGCCGCGCCGGGTCCAGCCCGCCCCGTATCGCCTCCGGGCACCGCTCCCCCCGCGCCGGGTCCCTCTTCCCGGCACCCAGCGCCTCCTCCAGGCTGGCGCTCCCCGAAGCGCCCCGCTCCCATCAGCCCGGGGACCGGGCGCAGCTCCTTCCCCGCAGGCTCCGCGGCGCGGCGCGGCTCAGGGACCCTCCCGGCTCCCGCCGCAGCTCTTACTTGGGCGCGGACAGCGCTGTGCTCCGCGGCTGCCCCTAGCGCGGCGCTCCTCGGGCTTCTCCATCGCCGCCTCCCCGCCGGGACCGGCTGCCCGGCCCCCTGCCGCTCCTCGGGACTGTTATCCGCAGGAAGGCGAAATCCAGAGGGAATCGTGCCCGCCGGTGCCGAGGCTCCGGCGCGGCGACTCCACGTCCCAGCGCAGCGGCCGCGACCCGGGCTGGCGGCAGCCCCAGCTGGTGCCTGCGTCCGCGCTCCTGCCCGTCTCTCGCTGTGTGTGAGGATGTGCGGGGCAAGCGCAGCGCAGGCACAGCCTCCTCCCTCTGCCCCCGCCTCTTGCTGCTGCCAGCCCGGGGAGGTGGAGCTCCGGCTGCTCATCAGATCCTGCGCGCAGCGCGAGGGACCGGGCGAGATGCGGAGCGCGCCGGCGGATCGCGAGGCTGCGCGCCTCCTAACCCGGCAGTAGGCAGGGAGTCCCCGCCCGGCTCGGCCCCTGCTTTTTACATGCATCGTGCCTGAGGAAGCGCGTCTCAGCAGCCCGCGGGAGTCGGCCCAAACCCTCAGCCCCAGCCACTTCCCGTCCAGTCATCTCCGTGCCCCTGCGGAGATGCCCAGAAAAGAGCCCTGGTGCGACCCTAAATCCTCCCGGGATCCGAAAACTGTGCCCCCGGGATCCTGGACGGAGACGCAGAGCCCGAAGCCCCAGCTCCGAGCCCGGGGCCGCGGCGCGGCGCCTCCGAGGCCCCGAGCGAGCGCTGCCTGCCCATGGCTGTCTCCTGAGCTCCCGCGCTTGGCCCCCGTCATTCCTCCCTGCAAGGGCAGAAAAGCCACCACTCGTACAGCTCTTGCCTTCCCATTTTATACGGAAGCTCGCCCCCACCATGGATCCCTCGGCAGGCCCTCCCCCTCTAACCGCATGAATTAGGGCTGTTTACTTGCCTGGAAACGTATGGAATTAGTCTCGTATTTTTCTTCCCACAACGGTTTTTAAAGGGAGATTTGCAGTCCTTGAAGCTGATGGCAAAGTTGATTTACAGCGGCTCCCCGCGAAGCCGTGCGAGCAGAGGAGGTGGAGTCCTGCAGCCGCACCCGGAGTGCTGGGGAGAGCCGCTAGAGGGGCCTGCCGAGAAATGCGGTCTCCGGGCTGAACCCTGCTGCAGCGCAGCTCGGCCCAGCCCCAGCAGCTCCTGCCCCTCGCAGCGCCTGGCCCGGGCACCGGGAACACTGAAGGAGACCAAGCCGGATGTGGTCTGCAGCAAAGTGGACCTCAGTTTGGCTTCAGTAACCAATGTAAGGCTTGGGGGACTACAGGAGGAGTGGGAGAGGAGGTCTCTTTTGCTAGGTATTGTGGCCATCAGATCACAGTCCAGTCAGGTTTTGAAGTAGCCTCCCCTTCATTCATTTCAGTTTCTGATCCCAACTGTAGCCTCAGAACCAAGAAGTGACCAGAGGTTTTCCATAAATAACTTTCTGGCTTCCTTTGGCCTGATATACACCAAGGCAAAAATCCCTGTGTTCATTGTTACCAGAGTCAGGGAATATGGCTTGCTGCCATATGACAAGCAATGGCTTGTGGAAACCCCAAACCCGACCAGATGATTGGGCTAGGAACTGTAAATCATATCCCTTTTATCAGCATCCAAGTGAGTCATGGTTTTACAAGATGGGGTCAGACCCCTCTCGGGTTGAAGACAGCAGCTGCAGGCCCCTGCACTGCCACTGCAACCCCTTTGCAAACTTCCACCACCCCTACAGCAGGACTAAGTCAATACATGTTGTCAGTTGTTTGGGATCTGTCTATAGCCTGATGGGGGGAGTAGTCAGAGCTATTACCCAAAGACAGCATGTTCCCCTACGATAATCATGCACTTCATCCACAGGCAGCTCCAGCATTAACAGCCCCTTCTGTTCCTTTAATAAGCGTGCAAGCTTTTTGCCAATTGCCTGGGTTTGCAGACTAGATTCTGACTTTTTGCCAAAGGTTTGAACACTCTTAACATTCAGCCAGGCACTTCCAGGCTGAGCTGCAGGGCACCTATCCTAGGCAACGAATGGCTGTCTACAGAGGTTGTGCACTCTACATTGCAAGAGCAAAATACCTAGGATGGGGCTCTGGACACATATGGGGGACTGGTCTCCAGGTGTAGTGGGACAGGGACAGCCAATTCTTCACGCTTCAACCTGATGCAGTCCAGTTCTGGAAGCAGACTCCATCATGGATTTACAGCTACAGTGACAGACAGCCTTCTCTGCTCTTCTGCAGCACGGAGAGATGGACAGAGAGAAGTGCTGCTTCATACTAAGCTAAATGAACCTGTTGCAGCACACAATCTACCCCGCCCCATACACAGGTTCATCTCTCCTTTTATGGCCTATTGCACCCTCTCAGGTCGTGACCCAGATGAGGGTCACAGAGGCGATACCTGCAGCACTGCACACAAAGGGCAAGCTGCACCGTGTGCCGGGAGCTTCCCTGCTCCCAGGCCACCGCTGCCACTGCACTCTGCTCCCAGCAGCAGGTTGTGGTAAAAAAAGGTTGGGAACCACTGCTCTAGAGCAATAGTGGTCAGTGTTCTGGCCCCATAGTTTGGGTGAGTGGTACGGGCCTACTTTGCAGCCTGGATGCATCCATGCTCCAGCCCAACCCAATGCATCAACTTGATTCTGCACAGGGGATCCAGCTGCATGCTACCCCAGCCCTGAATGCCAGATCCAGCCATGGAGTGACCACAGGCCCATCATGCATTGGTAGATTAAGATTTATTGCAGCCTTGGGCAAACAGAAAATCAGAGTCTCCCACAGGGAAGGGCCCTGATCCACAGTGCTGCACCTGCACTCAGTCCCTAGCTGCACCCCGGCCAGGGCAGGTGGCTTGCAGCCCCCTCCATGTTGCCAGGCTTTTCCTTCCCGCAGGAGCAGAGGATGCAGGTACCTGGCACTAAACTAAAGGTAGGCTCCGGCAGCCATGAGGGCACGGCTTTCTCAGCCTGATGCCCAGCACAGCCCAGGGGTGGGCCCTGGCTGAGTCTTCTCCAGGAGAAAGTGGCAGCAGTGGGGGGTTGGAGCCAACCTGGGGACATGGGGGAGGGACAGCACCTGCTGGGAATCCCTGCTCCCTGAGCAGCTGCCCAGACACCTTTAGCAGCAGGAGGTCTGCCCAGGTCAGGAGAGGGACAGGGTGGGGCAGAGGCACCAGAGTAGACTGGAGAGCTCTCCTCATCTGTCTAGGCTCACCTGTTTCCCCAAGGATTAACTCTCTCCTCTTCCTCCTCTGAGCTCACACTATTGCCACCACTCCCACCACACTTCCATGGTGAAAAGAGGCCTTCATGCTCCCATACCCTGCTGTACCAACAAGATTCAGAAAAATCCAGGCCAGATTATTCCTCCCAGAGCCTAGCACAGCAGTTGGGATCCCAGCCAAAGCCCGTGTTCTCTCTCTCTCTCTCTCTCTCTCACACACACACACACACACACACACCAT
The DNA here is from genome assembly GCF_052110815.1 of Crocodylus siamensis. Lineage (NCBI taxonomy): Eukaryota > Metazoa > Chordata > Crocodylia > Crocodylidae > Crocodylus > Crocodylus siamensis. Next base: position 39,433,940 of record NC_143404.1, on the reverse strand, counting down.
ATTTTTTCCCAGGGGGCATGAATCCACCCCTGCCTCATGGACCAATGATCTAGCACTCAGAGCCATATTCTCTGTCCTATGGGGCTCCTCATGGGTCTGGAAATTTGGCAGCAAGGAAGCAGCAATTAGTACTACCAATTAGTACTCCCTGGACACCAGATTTCTGGACCCATGGGGAGCCCCTCAAGCCGGATGACATGACTCTGCAAGCTGGATTTGGCCTGTGGGCCAGAAGTTGAACACCACTGATCTAGGGGCTGGAGATCAGGTCTTTTTCTGGAACCATCTCTGGCAGTCCTGACTCTCTTAGTTAGGGTGACCACCTTTTCAAAAGGGGAAGGTGGGACATATGCCGGCCTATGCCCCTCCCCCAACCCCCACTGGCATGACTGGAGCAGAGCCAAGCAGACCAAAGTGGGGGGCACCACTCTGGGCTTGACGCTCCCCACTCTGCTGCCCTTCCCCAGGGAATCACTGTCCACCACAAGGTCAACGAATCAGCCAGCAGGATTGAAGTCTTTAGGTATGTAGGCAGTAAAAGGAAAACAAATGGAAGTGTGGGACCGCTGCTTAACACCTCACGACAGCTGGTAATCGACACTCAGGAAAAAACTGAACTCCTGAGTGACCACTTTGCTTTGGTATTTCCCCAGACCAAGGGGAAAGACAAGTGAGATAAGGCTCAAAGGGGCATGCCAGGAATGACAGCCTCCCCACTGTGGATACTGAGTGGGTGCAATACCAACTAGAAAAGCTAGACATTTACAAGTCAGCAGGACCAGCTGGACTCCGTCTGAGAGTGCTGAAGGAGCTGGCCAAGGTCATTGCAGAACCCCGGCAAAGCTCTTTCAGAATCTGTGGCGTGCGGGGAAATCCCTGAGGACTGGAAGAGGGCAAACATTGTGCCCATCTTCAAGAAGGGGAAGAGAGAGGACCCAAGCAACTATAAGCCAGTCAGTCTAACCTCTATCCCAGGAAAAATCCTGGAAAAACTCATTAAAGAATCTATGTGCGAGAATTCTCATGAATGGACCTGTGTTGTCCTGGCACGAAATGGCCAGTGATGTCCCTCAGGGGTCTGTGCTTGGACTGGTGCTTTGCAACATTTTTATCAATGATTTGGATGAGGGAGTGAAAAGCACGCTGGCCAAGTTCATGGACGACACCAAATTATGGGACAGTGTGGTCACGTCAGAAGACTGGTTGCAGATACAGGCAGATCTGGACAGGCTAGAGAGTTGGGCAGACTGGAACCAAATGAAGTTTAACACTTCCAGGTATAAGGTACTCCATCTGGGAGCAAACAACCCTCAACATACATAGAGGATCAGTGGTGACAACTTGGCTTGCACCACAGCCAAAAGGGACCTACAAGTAATGATTGACTATCACATGAATGGGAGGCATCAGTGCGAGGCGGTGGTCAGCAGGGCAAATAACATGCATCTCGTGTAAAACTAAGGAAGTGATACTCTTGGTGTACTCAGCACTGGTGAGACCGCAGTTGGAGTACTGCGTCCAACTCTGAGTGCTGCACTTCAGTAAAGACATGGAAAAGCTTGAGAGGGTCCAGAGAAGATCCACCCGTATGATCAGGGACTTGCAAGGCAAGTCATCTAAGGAAAGGCTGAGGGACCTGGGCCTCTTTAGCCTAAAGAAGAGAAGGTTGATAGGGGACTTGATAGCAGCTTACTGCTATATCAGAGGAGTGCATCAGGAGCTCGGTGAACACCTGTACACTAGGGCACCCCCAGGGAAGACCAGGACCAGTGGAAACAAACTCCTGGAAAGACACTTCAGGCTTAATACCACGAACAATTCCTTCACAGTCAGGGTGTCCAGAATGTGGAATAAACTCCCTCCAGAGGTGCTGCAGTCACCTACCTTGGAAGTTTTCAAGTGGAGACTGGACAGTCACCTTGCTGGTGTGACCTAACCCCAGTTGTCTTCCTGCCTAGAGCAGGGGGGCTGGACCTGATGATCTGCAAGGTCCCTTCCAGCCCCTAACCATCTATGAATCTATGAGTCCGACCCCAGCAGCAGTGGGCAGCACAATTCTATGGCACCACCGCCCCAGCTGCTGCCAGGTAGGCAGGGGATGCATCACCATGGCAGCACAGGGCTCCTGGGGAAAAGGCAGCAGGACAGGGAGACCTGAGCCAACAGTGGGCAGCCCGCATCTGCCCTCGCCCCATGCACAAGTCTGGGCGACACATGCCCCTCAATGCCCCGCTTCCTGGCAGTGGGGGCAAGCAGCAGCAGGGAACTGCCTTCCCCCACACTCCCTGGATAAGCTGCCCATGGCTCTGTCCCTCTCTCTACCCCAGACCCAGGGTCCATACACTGCCTTGCCTGGGCAGCACCCCCAGCCCCTGCCTCACTCCCCCGTCACCATGGGGGCCTCCATCTGCCCTTCCCCACACCCCCCTCCACTCCCCATAAATTTACCTGCTGGGAGCTGCTCTCCAGGATGGCCAGCTCTTTCTGGGCCACGTGCATGAATGTGGGCACGCACATGCATGTGGCACCCCCTGAGTCTGCTCCTGGCAGTCCCTTGAAGGCTGGAATCAGGGGTGATGCATAGGGGTGCACTCAGGTGCACGTGCACCCCCGAGTATGGCAGTGGACCTCCTGCAAAAAGCACCACCGCCGGTGTCAGCGGAGCCTCCGGGTGGTCGCTGCTCACCACCCTGCCACCAACACTGCTGGCGGCATCTGCAGGCAGTCCACAATTGCTGCTGACTGCTGCCGCTGCTGCCAGCAGCACCTATGGGTGGTCGCCACACCCTGGTTGGTGCTTGCCACCCCACCCCCTCTGCCACCAACAGTGCCAGTGGTGTCTGCAGGAGCTCCCAGCTTCCTGCCACCGTGCTTCCACCGCCGCCACGCTCCCACCACTGCCAGTGCAGCTGTGCCCCCCACAGCTGCTGGGGGCATGTGCCATTCATGGCTGGAATGCTGCTAACCTGCAAGGGGAAACACAGATCCCTGCACGATGCTATGAATCTGAGACAAATGCTGTCCTGGAGTCATATAGACTGGGCCTGGGTCATGATGATCCCATCCTGGGACTGTCCCACCCAATTAGGGATGTGTGGTCTGGTCTTCCTAGTCTCAGTGTCCTTGCAGAGAGACAAGCATGGCAACTCAAGCATAGTTTCTTTCCTGGTTGGTAGGAAGAAGGGATTTAGGAGGAATTTGTCAGGAATTAGTTTCCTGTCTCTTCTGACCTTTAAATTTCTCTGGATTATGTTTTTCTTCCCTGTATGTGAATCCACAGTCAAATTAGAACAAGACACTAAAATCAGAGGGAACCAAACTCCCAGATCAAGGCCATCTGAAAAGGGAGCTGGTGAGATCAGAAGGTTCAGAAAAGGGAGACTGAAGGTTAACTAGTGAGGACCCCTAATGCCCAAGTAAAGATTATAAAGGTTGATTGAGGTGTAGATGGTTCATCTAAGTGGATCATGCTAAGTCAGCAGTTACCTGAGTGGAAGCCAAGGTCAAGTCTGGTATCAAGCCAACTCCAGGATATCAAGTTGAGACAAGGTCAGTGAAGGGTGCATGGTTGATCAAGGCTGGGAAGTCCAAGACAGGAACAGAAATAAGAAGGAACAGGCAGGAGAGTCCAAAAAGAGGTTCAGAGCACAGAGCCATGGTAGGAGTTCTAAATAGGCCAGAGGCATAGCAACACAGTCTGTTCTCCAAATGATCTACTGCTGTCTGGTCTACCATATATATATATATATATATGTGTGTGTGTGTGTGTGTGTGTGTGTGTGTATACACACACACACACATGCTGGCTTGTTCAGAGAGAGAACCCTTTGAGTAATTCTTACTGACTCAAGGAGTGAAATGTTTTCAATAGGTGGGACATTTTTCTCCATTTCTATTGTTATTAAGTCAGTCGTGATATAAGTCCATTTATGGACAGAACTACTTGTACCACATTCACCTTTCTGAGGTGTCAGATTGCCTTCACTTCTATGTTGTTGTTGTGAACTATATGATCAATAATCAGAATGCAAGGATTAAGCTAGCAGCCATTTGTATTACACTGCTGTTGCTTTAGTGAAGAAATCAAGATCTAGAAGTAGGAAAGGAAAAATCCTCCAGAGCTTGAAGTACTGTCCCAACAGAGTCCTTAAGATTCAAAATTAAGCCACATTATGGAATCACAACTGCCAACTCAGGACAGAGTAATATCTGAGAAAGACCTTGAGGTCTAGACAGTATTACAAAAATGTGTGTGGCTAATTTGCCTGTACAGTTACCATAATTGCACATGTACTCATGGAAATTTGTTTGACCTCCCCTGTTAGGCTTCCATTTGTATGGTCACTTGCTAGGTCTGAAACTTTTATACAGGAAAACATACTAGAAACATTGATCTGGCCTATAAAAGCATTACAGGAAAGTTTTGATAGAATCAAGTCCCACCTCACTGCAGTCTGCTTCTAGTCTCTGATAGGAACCAGCTAGTTAAACCAACAGCAGTACTCCCAACCATGACACCACACAGAATAGGCATCTACTGGGGCTTACATGGCCCAGCAGTGCTATCTATGGACACATCAGCCTACAAAGAGACTTGGTAGGTATGCAACACAAGGAACGTGTGTCACATGGTACAGAGATTTGTGCGGGGTGCATGGTTATGGGTACCTCCTCTAGTCTAGCCTACAAAGCAAACTGGCCAGCTGACTGCATTGGTCTGTGTTTTACAAGGCAGCTAGTTGTTTTGTGGAGCCCTGTGTGCCAATCTATAAACTGCACTGCATTGTCAGCTGCCTGGGTGTGTTATTATGCACAGATGTACTACCCTGTACAGCCTTTAACTGAGCTTGCAGGAGTGGTTATATGTACAACCTAAAAGAGTGTTTTGGTTGGCATTTAATGACAGTTAAGCATGTCAGTCACTGAGGCTCATCAGAAGCAAACAATAGCTATGGCTCAGTGAGATGAAGCCTGGCTAACTGTCAAGCAAAGTCCTTAATTCAGGGCAGACAACAGGATGATGCCATAACATGGGCCATGAATGTAACATTGTAAGAGTGCTTGGGAGGCAGTGGTATTTTTTTGTCCATCTCCCTGAACTACCAGACTGTCTTTGAAAATGGATCTAAGCACAGAGCTGGTTGTTGTCCATTCCAACTGACTCACAAGGACAGCCTGCTGCCTTCACTCTCACTCACTTCTTCCTCCCAACTTAGTACTTAGTCACAACAACTTTATCTCTAGGCACAGGTGTATCCAGAGATGTGGCAGTGTGGTCCAGAGAGGGTGTAGCAGTGTGGTTGCACCCCCTTTTGGCTGAGTCAGTATGAGTTCCCAGCACAGAGCTCTCACCCCTGCTGCTGAATTCTACAGGGTGGAGGAGGTGCAGAGGGGAAGGGCAAACAGCAGCAGTATTTACCCCCTTGGGTTCTGGCCAGAAAGCAGGGGCTCTGGCCAGACCCTACCCTGACCAGTTGGTGAGCTCATAGCTCATTGCATATATACCACAGAATGAAAGTGTGAGGAATGCAGCCCCCTTGCCCTGTTCCTGGATCTTCTGCTGTCCTTAGAAAAGCTGCATCCGTTTGAAGTGTAGGGATCAACCAAACCAGGGCTTGGCACCCAGTCTCCTTCTCCACCCCCCAAATTCCAAGGGCCTTTCATAGTTATATCCATGACAATCCCATCTACCAGCTTCCAGGCTCTCTTAGTCCTGTGAACGGGTGCAGGGGTACCCTTTCACAGGACTAAGTAAAAAAGCCCAAAGTATAGGATACTTTGTGCTGGTCTGCTCTGACATCACACAGAAACAGCTGTTTCCTGGTTCAGGTGGGACCTTGTCAGAACAAAACCTGCAAGGGACTAGCACCCAGCTAAATCTCTGGGAAAGCAAGATGAAAGGAAAGCACAGAGAACAAATGAACGTTACAAGAGAATAAATACCCCCTCCCCAACACACACACAGAGCAAAGCTGGCTGCCGTCTGCTGCAAGGAGTTCAAAGACTCGTCTGTTCTCTCTCCTTAGCTCTGGGCTCCACAGGAGAGGTAGCAGTGTAGATCTGGGCAGCAAATGCTAATAACATAGACATTCTAACAATTTACTTGCTTCTACAATTAAAAACTGAAGGTTTTAAATACCAAACACAAGAGGCAACATGAAAAAAACCTCTTTCCTCATCCTTAGCATAGCTCCGGTTATTGAAGTCATGCAGAAATATGGGGTGACTTGGAGACTTCAGCCAGGATTCAAAGAATAAACTGGCTGTCAAGGGAGATTCAGCCATGCCTGGTGTGTAGCTCAGGAGGTGTTGTGTTGATTGTGAGGGGAAGCAGGGCAATTGCTATACTGATACTGGGGTGTAGCTGAGGAGGTGTGGTACTAATTTCCCAGTAGAACTGAGAATGTGTTGCATGGACTATGGGATGTAGCTTGCAAGGTACTATATTGGTTGTGGGGTGTAAACATGAGTCCCCTGTGCTGGTTTTTTATGGAGGTTGAGGAGTGTATTCTTAGAATGGTTCTCTTTCTCTCTGTCTTTTTCTTGCCTGCAGGATGCCTGCTGCCGAATTATTGAGAGATTGTTTTTATTACTGTTTTAACTCTTTTTTTAACCTTGTTTTTCTCTCGGCTGCACTTTCACTTACTCATTAATTTTGGTATTTTTCTCACGGTATATAACCCCTGTCACGGCTGCCATGGCAACAGGAGGGAATGTGCTCAGTGCTAAAATATCCTCTCAAAAATAACAAAAATAAGAAAACAGAAGCAGCTTGTGTTGGCTGCTGCAAATGCAGATCTGGCCCAGCTTTCATAATGATGGGAGAATAAGAGATTCTGCAAGCTCAACACCCCAAGCTCAACACCCCAAAATTCATCACTCCTCTTGGTTTTAATGTTTTTCCTGTACTTCAGTTTGATTGTGAGACTGCTCATTCAGTATTATCGACTGAGTTCTGGGGATGAGTCTCCTTTGCATTCTTTCCTCAGAGATCAACTCCCTTTCTCTCTGGACTAGCTCCCCAATATTTGCAGACACTAATCAAAACTCCAGAGAAAATCAAACTAAAATCAAGAGCAAGGGTATGGAGATGCTGCAAATGGTGTTCTTGCTGAGCTCAGGCATGTCTCCCTCCTGATTTTTATCCAAGATAAAATAACAGAACAGTTAATTTGAGACTGTATAAACAAAGAATTAGAAGCTAAAAATATATATGCCAGTCAGCATGGTTTCATGGAAGGTAGGTCTTGTCAAACAAGCCTGTTGTCTTTTTTTGACAAGATTACAAGTCTGGTTGTTAAAGGCAACTGTGTTGATGTGGTACATTTGGATTTCTCCAAGGCATTTGATTTACTAGCACATGACATTTTGATTAAAACTTACATCATATGGAATTCAAAGGGCACATATTAGATGGATTAAAACTGGTTCATTGACATGTCTCAAAAGGTGGTTATTAATGGAGAGATATTTGTAAGTGTAGCCATTTCTGGTGAGTTTCCCCAAGTATCAGCTCTTCCTCCAGAACTGTTTAATATTTTTATCAACTATATAAACTATACAAAGACTAATAACATAGTAAATAATGATAACAAATAATTGTTCAATCAGCCAGTTAAATGGCTAGTCATAATCCAATAAAATCTGTTTTAATACAGCTAAATGCAAGAATACATCTGATGCGAATGTAAGCTATAATAATAAAAGGGCCGTCCAACTTCCAAGCCTCAAGGAACCAAACACCTTGAGGGTCATATCAGCAGGGACTGCACCAGGCGAGCCATGGGCCACTAAGCCACAGGCTCATAGAAACTCCCCACCACACCCCTGCTGCACTGAGCAACCGCTTGTCCCCTCACCCCATGGCCCTGGACTCACCCTCAGCTCCCTAAGCAACACACTGCATTCCCCTGTCTCCTGAGATGGAGGCAGGAAGCAACAGCCAGAGGACAGAAGGGGAGCCTGGAGAGTCCAGCTGCAGTTGCATCTAGAACTGGAGGGGCAGAGGGAAACATGGCAGCTGGGTGAGAGCCTGGGGACCCCATGTGGGCAGGGACCTAGTAGCTGGACAGCCTTCACTTAAAGGATGGGTAATTTATTCAAAGCATCACTCAGGGCATGTTTAGTAATGTCTACAGTGTAGATATATCCTAAGAAAAAAATTGTGGGTCACAGTGGATAATTGCTTCAACATAACACCTCAGAGCAATGCCATGGCAAAAAGGCTAATGTGATCCTCAAATATATCAAAGGAAGGAAAGTATCAAACAGAAACAGGAAGTGATCTCTATGTATAAACAAACAAAGGTGAAAGCATCCCATTTACAGGACACAGAAGCATGACTCCACTGTTTCTTTAACTTCAGCGTGATGAGGAAGTGATGTAGTCAACACCACACTCTAGCTGCACTTTACCTTCTGGTAGCACCTGGTATTAGCTGGATAGGAGGTGAGGGAGCTTCACAGGCATGCTAGAAGTGAAAGACTACCACCCTTGCCTGAGACAGAACCCAGCCTTTTTAGTCTGTACCTAGTCACTCAACCAGCAGAGCTACACACAGCTCCCAAACTCTGTATAGCACTGGTAAAACCACTACCAGAGTATTGTATTTACTTCAGGTATCCACACTTTACAAATGGTGTGAAAATACTAGAGAACTGAAAGAAAGCCTATAAAAATGATCCAATAGCCAGAAAAAAAAGCCTTACAATATAAGGCTTAAGAGAGTATTGAGACATGACTTAGTCACTGTGTACTTGCACCAAAAAAAAAGAAATCTGAAAGCAGAGGGTTATTCAATCTTGCGACAAAAGCAGAACAAGATCCAGTAGCAAAAGGCTGAAGTTAGACAAATTCAACCTTTTAATAAAATTTAATTTCCTAGCAGTGGGAGCGATTAAACATTGGAATGGTTTTTCAGGGGGATGTGATAGATTCACAAAATCATTTGGAGTCTTTAAAATGAGATTAGATATATTTCTAAAAACTATAATTTAATCAGGTTTCTGAGAACCTTTCTACAGGTTGGGCTGAGTGGTCATGATAGTCCCTTCTGTCTTGTAATGTCATGGTTTTTAAGTGATGCTTTTATGCTCAGTAAAATAGTCTACTGTACATTAAAGTGTACATGTAGCTGCATCCTATGAATCACCTCTTCATCCCCTGCCTTGATAGAACAGGATTACCAGTGACCTCCATATTCCCATAACAGTTCTATCGTACCAAGACAATAGCTGTAATAAAAACACATGCTTCAGAGTGTTTGTTGCCTGCTGGAGCTAGGAAGAAAATTTCCCCCCATTCATAACTGGTCAGATGTGCTCTTGTTTCATAGTTTCATAGTAGCTAGAGTCGGAAGGGACCTAGGTAGATCATCTAGTCCGACCCCCTGCCTTAGCAGGAAAGAGCACCGGGGTCAGATGACCCCGGCAAGGTGCTCATCTAACTTCCTTTTAAAAATCCCCAGGCTAGGAGCCTGCACCACTTCCCCTGGAAGCTGGTTCCAGGCCCTAGCCGCTCTGACTGTGAAGTAGCGCCTCCTAATATCTAATCTAAACTTACCCTCCGCCAGCTTGTGACCGTTATTCCTGGTCACTCCTGGCAGCGCACGGGGGAACAGGGACTCCCCCAATACCTGCTGATCCCCCCTGACCAGTTTGTAGCAGGCCACAAGGTCCCCCCTTAACCTTCTCTTGTGGAGGCTAAACAGGTTCAGGTCCCGTAGCCTCTCCTCATAAGGCCTGCCCTGCTGACCCCTGATCATACGAGTGGCCCTCCTCTGAACTCTTTCCATATCGTCCACATCCCTCTTGAAGTGTGGCACCCAGAACTGGACGCAGTACTCCAGCTGCGGCCTGACCAGTGCCGCATAGAGGGGGAGGATCACCTCCCTGGACCTGCTCGAGATGCATCTGTGGATGCATGACAGGGTACGGTTGGCCTTCTTGACTGCCTCCCCACACTGCCGGCCCATGTTCATCGTGGAGTCAATGACGACTCCAAGATCCTTTTCCGTCTCCGTGCTGGCAAGAGGGGAGTTCCCCAACCTGTAAGTGTGGTGCCGGTTCTTCCTCCCCATGTGCAACACCTTGCACTTATCAGTGTTAAACCCCATCCTATTCTCATCCGCCCACCGTTGCAACCTGTCAAGGTCAGCTTGTAGCCTATTGCACCTTCTAGTGCCCCCACATCTTCGTGTCATCAGCAAACTTGAACAGGGTGCTTTCTACCCCCTCATCCAAGTCACTGATGAAGATGTTGAACAGTGCGGGCCCGAGGACCGAGCCCTGCGGAACCCCACTGCCCACATCCTTCCAGGTCGAGAAGAACCCATCCACTACCACCCTCTGGGTGCAGCCCTCCAACCAGTTGGCGACCCATATGACCGTGTGGGCATCGACACCACAGTCTCCCAGCTTTTTGATGAGGACAGGGTGAGAGACAGTGTCGAAAGCCTTCCGGAAGTCCAAAAAGACTACATCCACAGCAACCCCTGCGTCTAATGATTTGGTGACCTGATCGTAAAAGGCCACCAGGTTTGTCTGACAAGACCTGCCACTGATGAACCCATGTTGGTTGCCCCTGAGCATGCATTCCCCCGCAAGGCCCTCCTGGATGTGTGCCAGGATAATTTTTTCAAAGAGCTTACCCGGGATTGAGGTAAGACTAACTGGCCTGTAATTTCCCGGGTCCTCTTTTTTTCCCTTTTTGAAGATAGGGACCACATTGGCCCTCTTCCAGTCCTCCGGTACCTTGCCAGAGCACCATGAGTGCTCATAGAGCCGCGCCAGGGGTCCCGCAATGACCTCGGCCAGTTCCTGTAGAACCCTAGGGTGAAGATCGTCCGGACCAGCGGACTTGAACACGTCCAGCCTCTCCAGAAGTACCCTAACTAACTCCTCGCTAACCCCTGGCCCAGGCGTGTCTCTCTCGGGGCCCGAGGGGGGCCCAGCAGGGAGGTGGCTGAACTGGTCCCTACTTAGGAAGACAGAGGCAAAGAAATCGTTAAATATGTTAGCTTTGTCATCTGGCGTGATGACTAAGTTGCCCATCGTGTCCTGCAGGGGCCCCACATTACCCGGGACCCTCTTTTTACCCGCTATGTATTTGAAGAAGGACTTCTTATTGTCTTTAATCCGGGAAGCTAGTCCTATCTCCATCTCTGCCTTGGCCCTCCTGACTGCCCCCCTACATCCTCGGGCGACTGTAACATAGTCCTTCTTGGTGATGACCCCATCTATCCATTGGGTATATGCCTCCCTTTTAGCAAGGAGACATTCCCGGATGCTCTTAGTGAGCCATGGGGGTTTATGTGCCCTCCTGCTCCCTTTGACCCTTGTTGGGATTACCTCCCTTTGGGCATGGAGGATCGTCTCCTTAAGGAGCAACCACTCACCTTCGACATCTGATTCCCTTCCCCTCTGGGTCCTCAGCGCTTCCCCAACGATCCTCCTTAGCTTGTTGAAGTCAGCCCTCCTAAAGTCTAGGGCTGTTGCCTTGCTGCAGCCCTTTGCCACCTTACGCTGGATGGTGAATTCCAGCAAGCGATGATCACTGTCTCCCAGGTGGCCCATCACCCGCAGCCCCCTCACCAGGTCATCACCCGTGGCCAGCACCAGGTCCAACAAGGCGTCTCCCCTGGTGGGACTGTGCACCTCCTGGGTTAGATGGAGGTCCTGCACTCTGGCTAAGAACCGACGTGAGCGATCAGACTTGGCTGACTGCTCCTCCCAGCAGATGTCTGGGAAGTTCAGGTCCCCCATGATGACCACATCCTTAGCCCTCACTGCCTCTGTAAGCTGACCTAAGAATTCCTGGTCGAGCTCTTCTCCCTGGTTGGGAGGTCTATAGTAGACTCCCACCGTTAAGTCTCTCTCCCCTGGACTGCCTTTTACTCTAACCCAGAGCACCTCAGAGTGCCCCCCCTCTACCCCCTTGCTAATTAACGAGGAAGTATATTCCTCCTTGATGTAGAGTGCTACTCCTCCACCTTTCCTTCCTATCCTGTCCTTCCTGTATAGCCTATAGCCCTTGACACTCACCGCCCAGTCATGCGATGAGTCCCACCACGTTTCTGTGATCCCTACTATGTCAGGGCTGGTGACAGCTAGGAGGAGGGCGAGTTCCTCCTGCTTCTTCCCCATACTTCGAGCATTCGTGTAGAGGCATTTGAGGCCTCCAACGGTTGTGCCCACTGACCCCCTAGTCTCAGCAATGCCCCGTCCCCCATCGCTTACCTGTTTCTCCCTTTGGACCATTGGTCTGGGCTCGCTGGCTGTTGCTGGGCCTGGTAGTTCATCGTCTCCTCCGCCCTCATCTTCCCCCTCCCCCGACGAGCCTAGTTTAAAGCCCGCCGAAGGAGGTTCACCAACCTGGAAGAGAACACACGCTTACCTTTAGGGGAAAGGTGGAGCCCATCCCATCCCAGCATGTCTCTCATCACGATGTGCCGGTCATGGCTGAGGAAGCCATGTTGTGGTTGTTTTTTCCACACCCTCTGAAGCATCAGAGCAGGAGGTATGATGGTACGTAGTATCATATAATTATAGAAAACTAGGGTTGGAAGGGACCTCAGGAGGTCATCTAGCTCAACCCCTGATCAAAGCAGAACCATCTCCAACTATAACATACCAACCAAGACTTTGTCTACCTGCATCTTAAAAACCTCTAAGGGAACAGATTCCATAATGTCATTGGGTATAACCTGTTCCAGTGCTTTACTACCCTCTGTCAAAGAAAAATCTTTGGTTTCAGATGCCGATGGCAAAAAGGTCAAAAGGCTAACATATCATATTTCATCATTATAGTTCCGTATCCAAACCCCCACCCAGCTTGAATGTAAAACACATGCGCAGTCAATCTTGCATGAAACCTAAGAACACACAGAGTCTGTTCACAGTCACAATTGGCAGTCCTATAATTATTCAAGCCTGGTGTGTTGTAATAGGCTACCCAGTAAACTATAACTTTGGAAAGATTTCCGCCTTCTGCGGAGACCTCCACGCACGCCCAGGAGACATAGTCAGTGATTTGGCCAGTCGCTGATCTCTTCCCACCTACGGTAAAAGTTTTCAGGTGTATCCGTTCTGTTGGCTCCTTTGTTCGTAATCTTCAGATCAAAGTTATCTGTATGCCAATCCCGCAGACCAGGGGGCGCCCCACAGCCAATCTTACTCACAGTAAAAGTGGCCATGCCACTTCCGAAACTCCCACGGCTGCTTCTGGAAGTGGCACACATGCTTTTGCTGGCAACCCCGATCCCCAGCCAGCAATCATAGGGGACTGGTGCTTCTGCCTGCCCCTCTGCCTGCCTGCTAAACAGGGAGCATGGCCTGACAGTGGCCCCGAGCACCCCTTACGTGTCGCCCCTGTGCACACACAGAGTGCCCCTGAGCCTGCACACGTACACACACTGCCTGTGAACCTTCACACACTACCTCTGTGCCTGAACACACATACACTGCCCTTGAGCCTGCGTGCACATCACATGCACACACGCGTACATACACACACTGCCCCGTGCCTGCCTGCACACACACATGCTCTGCTCCTCAGCCTGCGCGCGCACGCGCGCGCACACACACACACACACACACACACACCCCCCTACCAGCGTGGTCCTGTGCTCTGCGGTCTGACCCACAAGCCATATTTTGCCTGTCCCTGGTCTAACTCCATCCTTTTTGGAACCACCCTTCAAGTAGTTGAAGGTTATTATTAAATCCTCTCTGTCTTTTCTTCTCCAGACTTAATAAGCCCAGCTTTCTCAGCCTCTCCTCATAAGGCATGTTTCCCAGCCCTCTTACCATTTTTGTTGCCCTCCGCTGGACACTCTCCAATTTGTCTACATCCTTTCTGTAGTGGGGGACTCAAAACTGGACACAGTACTCCAGATGTGGCCTCACCAGTGCTGAATAAAGGGAAAGAATGCCTTCTCTCCATCTGCTGGCAACACTCCTACTAATACATCCCAGTATATAAAGAAGAAATAAAAACAAGAACACATTCATGACACCCCATGAACCCCTAAACCAGTGCTTCCTAAACTTTTCCTCAGCATGACCCCATTTATGATCACATTTCCTCAGCGTGAGCCCATTTATGACCCCATTTCCTCAGTATGACCCCATTTCCTCAGCATGGGGTCCATCCCACAACCCCAGATACCTCTCACTCCTCACCCACAGCCCCCCAGGCCCTGAGGTGTCCCAGGGCCAGGGCCCATAGCCCCCTGCCTGCCCCAGAAGCTCCCGAGCCCTGGCTGCCATCTGCAGGAGACAGTAGCTGCTGCAGTCAGAGCAGAGTTTAGAGCCCAACTTTCCCTGCACCTCCCCTCCACTTTGGGCAGCACTGCTGGGGCAGAGCCCATGGAGTGGGGGAGTGCTGCGCTGCCATGACTGCCAAGCTGAGGCACCCCCTGCTCACTCCGCAGCAGCATGGGCACAACTCCACATTGCCACTGCTGCTGTTCCTCACCTTGGCAGCCATAGTGATACAGCACTCCCTCCCAGAATGGGTCCGAGCCTAGAGCTGGTTCAGTCCAGCTGCAACCCTACACTGTGCTGCAGGCACAGAAATCTCAGGGGGCATGTTTATTACAACCCCATCTGCTGATGTTGCGACTCCATTTGGGGTCATGACCCACAGTTTGGGAACCGCTGCCCTAGCCTAGAGTGGGATTCATGATACCATTCAAGATGCACCATCTTAATTCCAGCATCCCCCAACCTTTGGGCTTCTTAGCAATTCTAGGCCGGTAGGGTACTCCACAAGTATGTCAGAGCCATCAGAGAGCTTGCTCAGAGACCACCCCTTGAAGTCTCCACAAAAATAATTTTTTGAGTGAACAAGATCCTTGCTCCTTCTGGGAAGTACTCAGATACCGCTGCTTGATCTAAGTGGAGATGACCTTGCTGAGAGGTCCTAGGGAAATATCCCAGCATAGCCCTGTATCTACTGTCATCACCCACCACAATTATCTAGAAGCAAGCATGAATTCAAAGCATTAGCAAAAAAAATAGCATTTCCCCCTCCCTGCCTTTTATAATGAGACTTCAGTTGCTATATAATGGAAGCAGGAGGCTGTAGGAGTAGGAATGACCACTAATCATGAGATCATGGTCTTTTGTGCATCCTAAAGGCAGTAGTAAGATGAGACAGAATAACAACTGTCCTGCTCTACCCAGCATTGTCCACACTGGAGATAGAGAGGAAAAGGCAGCCAGTTCAACTCACACTCCAGCTCACCTATTATGACTAGACAGGGTATGGAGGTAAATTCCTCTCAGTAAACAGGGAAGGAATGGGCAGCTTCTACCTACACACCTATCCTATGGCGAGTCCCAGTGCAATATAAGCAACTAGAGGCCTGATATCCACAGTGAACCCCAGGGGAATATGGTACCTGGGAGCACTTTTGGTAATGCCAAGAGATATAGACAGCTTGGATCTCCAAATGATATGGACACCAGGATGATTCACACTCACCATACTATTATCTGTCACTGCTCCCCAGATAGGCATCATCTTACTTATGGGATCAGGAGGGAATCACACGGAAGGCAGTGGAGACTCTTCCAGAGTTTCATTGTAGGCAAAGTGCAGGAGATCCATTAAAGCTCTGGATGTCTGTTCTTCCCAGTACTCCGACATGAAGAGAGTCCTACTTATCCCTTGGCCTTCATGGAATGGGCTCTGGGCTAGGGACACAGGTGAGTATTACATCTTCTTCGCTTTCTTCTTCTGGGTTTGATTAAAGAAAAAGTCAGGTGCTAGTGTATGATCTGGTGACTTTAAGCCTAACTCCTGAACAGCGAGACAGCAACATTCAGCCTCATACCAGCACTGTTGCAAGTCACAGTTTTGCTACAAGGCCCTGGGCAGCTTGAATACTATTTAGTAGTGTCCAGGAACAGCACAAGTACCTAGGGCAGAGCAGGACAGGGCATCACAGGCACCAAAAGGCAGAGTCCAGGGGATGGCAACATAGGTACAGTTTGGCCACAAGGGTATGGATGGACTGAGGACACTGTAGACATCAGAAGGCAGAAGGGCACAAGAAGGTGAGAAGCCCAAAAACCATGAGTTTTCCTGAACGGGGCAGTCCTTCCCCCATTCTAGCGCAGCACGGTGCGGGCTTGGCGGGCTGCCTTCCATCTCTGTCTCCAAGCCAGGTGCCTGCGTTTCCTGCAACTGCTTCAGGAGCCCCTGGTCCACAACCCAGCCCTGCAGCTTGTCGTGCCAAGTCTGGCCTCCACCAGCCTCGTGGCTGCTCTCATCGAGGTCCACACTAACTGCCTGAAGTGCCTCCTGGACCCTGCTCAGCCGGGCTGGCTGTCACCTGAAGCCCTGGCTGCCCGGATGGCACCGCGCTCCATCCACACCGTAGGCCGGCTTCTGCAGGCTGTTAGGGCCACCCTCCCGACAGAAGCAGTGACCACCCTAGAAGGCCACAGGGATGCCTTCACACCACTGCCAGTCATCCCAGTGGTGGCCAGTGAGCTGGCTGACTGGCTCAATACACTGCTTAGGCTCCCTGTGCCCCCCAGCAGCAATAGAGGCTGCTCCTTTGGCACGTTGCCCCAGAAGGGACTCTATGCATGGGTGGTGCACACCTGGCATGGCCAGGTGCTGGCTGTCCACCCTGACACCATGTGGCAGCAGTGCCTGGCATGGCCCGGGACCCCAGCATGGCACACGCTGTACAAGGCACCCACTGCCAAGATCGGTGACTTCCAGTGGAGATTGTTGCACAGCATCCTGGCTACTGGCACCTTTGTGCACCACCTGGACCCAGTGGCCTCGGAGGCCTGCCCCTTCTGCCTGGGGTTGCTGGAAGAGGACCTTTTCCATGCCTTCCTCGACTGCCCCCGGCTGTGGCTGCTCTTTGCTACCCTCAGGGTGCTGCTTCAGGCACTGGGCCAAGACTTCTCAGAGAACACCTACATCTCAGCCATATGGGGTGGCCGAGTGAGCCACAGTCAGCCTGGACAACTTCCTGGTGGGCCAGGCCAAGATGGCCACCCTGAAGAGCCGGCAAAACTGGCTCACCGGGACCAGGATGGACGATGCCCTGCAGCTCTTCTGCCTGCTGGTGTAGGCGCGCCTCTCACTTGAATTCGAGCATGCAGTCCTCCAGCAGACGGTGTCTACCTTTGAGGAACACTGGGCACTGTGCCGAGTTGAGGCGGGACACCTGCTCCTTGCCCTGTGACGCCAACAGCTGCTCAAGGTGCAGAGGCACATCCAGCAAGCTGAGACCTCGGACTTTGTCCAGGCAGGCCAACCCCTGATGCCCTGAGGCCCCACTAGGCACCTCCACTGGCAGAACTGTATATATGTAAATACTCTTTTGTTCTTTGTGTTTTTGTTTTTTTGTCTAGAGTGTGCGGGCAGGCCTTGCAGGCCATGAGCCCAGGCCTTGTCCTCGAGGCCCAGATCCTCGGACCAATCTCTACATGATTTCTACTGCCCTGCATTTGTCATCCTCCCTGGAATAAACATCTCTTAAAAGTCAAAAACAAAAAAACAAAAACAAAAAAAAAACAAAAAAACCCAAAACCCCATGAGTACTGTGCTTGGAGAAACATAATAAAGTTGAGAGTGCCACAGAGGCTCCAGGGGGCAGAGGGGATCAGGGGCCACATAGGAACTAGCTAGTTGAACAGATGGTAGTTATGGACATCATTGCCAGAGGGTATCAGAGCAGAAGCATCAGAGGACAGCGCTGTCCTTTTCCTTATTCTGCTGGTGGCATGTGACAGCACTGAAGTTTGGTGTCAGCTGTGCACCTGAAGGGCTCCAGCAAATGTATGTGTGAGCCCAGGACCAGAACAGCAGAGTGAAGGACAACTAGCAAAGTGTAATGAAAGGTACATGAACTGCACCTCTGCTGCCTGAAAGGATCATATTGCCTTTATTTATCTGGTCTGTGTTTGCCTTGTGATGTTCCTCTAAATAAATATTTTTCCCGTACAAAAACCAGTCACATTAGAAAAAAGCAAGGGAGATGTCATGTTACCCAATAGTGATAAATACCCACAGGCTGGAGCTGCAGGAGATTGCACAAGACCTTCTGTCAAAGCTGTGGGGAGCAGCTGCTTGTTGTGGGTCTGCCCAGCAACCAAGAGCCAGAATAAATAAACTTGGAACTTGAATTGCAGTTCCGGGTTCCCTGCTTTGGGCTTCCCTGAACTACTGTAGGAACATACTTGGCTCCCAGGATCAGGAATAAGTTTGCATTTGGCGCCACACACTGAGGCTAAAACAAACTTGGCTCCCTCCATTGTGGCAGGTAATAGCTAGGCTCTGTTGTGTTCCTGGAGTTTAGCTCTTCTTTCACTTTGTTCTTTACTGTTCTACTCATGCCAAAGACTTGGGAGAAATGTTTAGTTGGTTCAATGTGGACTTCTCTCATACTGGGCTGGGCTTGGCTAGACTCAAAAGAAAGATGAACAGGAAGCAAAAGACCAACCTCTTTATGACAGATGCCTTGTGCAGCAAGCTTGGGGGGCCCAAGCCTGATGTGTGATGCCCCTTGGTGGTCAGACTCATATACCACACTTTTCAGCCTTCTTCAACTCCTCTCTCTCATCTTCCATGCCTTGATGTTAATGTGATTGCCCAGGAAGGCTGCTTGTAGAGACCAGAGGAGCTTCTTTCTTGGCGCCTTCTTTCTTGCCCAGGTACTCAGGGCTCCTCAGCTCCCAAACTGTCTCTTAGGCTCTGGCACTGTTTCTCATGTGCTGAGCCCTGCCGCATTGGTCCTAAATCAGACCTCTTGACCCTTACTGTGCTTTATGGACTTTAATCCTAGCCTCCAGTTATCCCTATAGCCACACCCATGCCTCACAAGTACCACTCTGATTTCGTATACTGGGCCCCCTAGCTCTGTCTTTAAAGCAGTTTTTCCAAGACCCAGGCCCTCTCAGGACTGCTTGCTTACTCTCTCTGCCCCTTGTAGGGCTCAAAGCACTAAAAACCTCCCAAGCACCCCCTGTGGCCTCCAAACCAACCCCGGTGTCACAACCTAAACCTCAGATCAGCAAAAACCCAAAAAAATTCAACTACAGAACACAATCCTGCTTAAGTTTGCGGGGCTTCCTAAAAAGGTCCTTCCCTGTCTGAGGACACGGACCAGTCTGAACCCCTTGCCCCAGACTCAGGCTTATATGCCCCCTTGCTCACCCTCTTTCAGTCATTTGACCCAGCTCTCTGTTAACTGGGCCCAGGTGCTGCCAACTCCCTAATCAGTAGCTCAACTTCTGCTGCCTACAGTCTGCAGCTGGGTCCTGCAGCTCATTTAACTATGCTACTTGCAACTACAGTAATACCTCTGTTAATGAAGTAGATGTGTTCCATGATGTCATTTCGTTATCAGGAACTTCGTTACCAGAGGTAGAAATAACATAGGAGGCAACATCATTAAATACTCACAAAAATAAGGTCAAACGTGCCTGAAAACATGAAATACGCATTTTAAATATATATATGTATAGTATTAAACTATATTAAAATACATTAAATATGAAGATACAGCAATAAAATAACACTCACCATTGACTTCTCTCAGAGCTAGATTCATAGATATTAGGGTCAGAAGGGACCTCAGAAGATCATCGAGTCTGACCCCCTGTCCCAAGCAGGAAAGAGTGCTGGGGTCAGATGACCCCAGCCAGGTGCTTGTCCAGTCTCCTCTTAAAGACCCCTAAGCACCACCTTCCTTAAAAGCCCATTCCAGATTTTGGCAGCCCTTACTATAAAGAAGTTCTTCCTGATGTCTAACCTCAATCAGTTCTCTGTCAGTTTCTAGTTACTCAAAGAGGTGCCCTGTTAAACAAAGTATCTCCTATCCCTTGCTGCCCCCCCCCCCCCACCAAATGAATTTGTTGGAGCCACAAGATCACCTCTCAGCCTTCTCTTGTGGAGGTTGAAGAGATTCAGGTCTTTCGATCTCTCCTCATAGGGCCTTACCTGCAGGCCCCCAACCATATGAGTAGCCCTCCTCTGGACGCTTTCAAAGTTATCCACATCTTTCTTGAAGTACGGTGCCCAAAACTGGATGCAGCACTCCAGCTGTGGCCTCACCAGTGCTGCATAGAGGAGAAGTCAGCTCTTGTGTCTCAGTCCGCTGCTCAGTCAACTCTTGCATCTCTCTGGACCTGTTTGTGATGCACCTGCTAATGCATGATAAAGTGTGGTTAGCTTTACTGATCACTTCATCACATTGATGACTTGTGTTCATCTTGGAGTCAACTATGACTCCGAGATCCCTTTCTGCTACAGTGCTGTTGAGAGGGTCATCCCCCAGTCTGTAAGTGTGTTGGTGATTCCTTCTCCCTAGGTGCAGCACTTTGCATTTGTCCTTGTTGAAATGCATCCTATTCTGTTCTGCCCATTTCTCCAACCTGTCCAGATCCACCTGGATTCATTTCCTGCCCACTAGTGTGTTTACATTACCCCATAATTCGGTGTCATCTGCAAATTTGGACAGAGTGCTCTCCACACCCTCATCCAAGTCACTGATTAAAACGTTGAACAGCACTGGTCCAAGGATCGAACCTTGGGGAACTCCACTGCTCACATCTTTCCAGGTCAATGTCAACCCATCCACCACCACTTTCTGGGTGGATCCAGTTAACCAATTTGCCACCCACCTGACCGTGTAATTATCTATGTCACAGCTGCTCAGTTTATAAGTATAGGATGAGATACCATATTGAAGGCCTTCTTAAAATCCAGTTAGATGACATCTACGTTGTCTCCTTCATCTAAGCATTTTGTGACCTGGGCATAAAAAGAAATAAGGTTAGTCAGGCAGGAACTACCTGCTATGAATCCGTGCTGGTTGCCCTTCAGCATTATTTTTCCAGCTGGACTCCCACAAATGTGATCCTTAATAATTTTTTCCTTTTCCCAAGGATAGAGGTGAGGCTAACTGACCTATAGTTATCTGGATCCTCCTTCCTCCCCTTCTTGAAAAGAGGGGTCACATTGGCCCTTTTTGCAATCCTCTGGAACCTGACCCAAGCACCATGAGTGCTCAAACAGCTGTGACAGTGGTTCTGCTATGACACTGGCTAATTCCTTCAGCACCCTTGACAAAGATCACCAGGGCCTGCTGACTTAAACACATCCAGCCACTCAAACTGTCCCTTCACTAAGGTGGCACTAACAGTCAGTGGGCTGGTTTCCCTCCTGTGCTGATCTATAAGCCAATTGAGAGATTTGTCCTGATCCGTGTTCAGGAATATGGAGGCAAAAAACTCGTTGAAGAGCTCAGCTGTGTCCCTCCTACCTGTCATCAATTGCCCTAGTCTGCCCTGTAGGGGTCCTATGTTACCCTGCACCTTCTTTTTGCTCCCTATATACCTGTAGAAGGACTAGTGTTGTTACCACCAGTGCCTTAGTCCTACTGCAGTCCTGCTGAGTCCTACTGCAGTCCTCTCTAGGGATTGTCACCTTGTTGTGGTGGAGAGGTTTGCATATTCCAATGACCCCAAGAGCAATGGAATCAGGAGCTCATGCTTCTGGTAGGACCACCCATGGCAGTAAGGTCATGGAGGAGGTTCCAGACAAAGAATGATCCAAGAAGTTCTCAATGGCAGAGCAGGCGGAGGAAGGCTGCAGGCCCAACGGCTGTGAAGGCAGAAGAAAGCTGCAACAGAAAAGTGGCCCCAGTCATCATGGTTTGCTATGCCACTGAATGCAGCATGTGGACCTGACTGCCCACTGGAGTCCCCACACTAGGGAAATGACAACGGCAGTCCTGCTCCTCCTGATTGGCAGTGGTGGGAGTCAAAGTGGCAGGAGCTATAAGGGTAGATGGACCTGGCCGTGACTCTTGTGGCTGTGGGTTGAAAGGCTTCTTGAAAAAAGCATCAAGGGTGGACTGCCTTGCCGCCTTCTTTCTGTCACAAAGCATCTCAGAGTAGCAATTCATAGCTTGTAACACAGTCCTCTTCACTGCAAAGCTTTGTTCAAAGTCAGGATCATTCTCTAACAGAACCTCCACTGCATGAGAGACCTCATTCAGGCAGTCAGGCAATACCTTCATTGTCCAGAATCTCTCTAGGGGAGCCACTTAGCTGTTGTCTGGATTGTCCATCTCCGCCTGTCCAACTCACTGCTCAGTCAACTCTTGCAGCTTCTCATTATTTAGTATCTCTTGGCTCACACCCCTTTACTCCTCCTGAGGTGGTCTTTGCTGTTCTTTTTTTTTAGTATTGTAATTCTCTTTCATAGAGCTCTCTCCGCATCTGCCGATTGGCCTCCAATTCACTTTCACTTTCTTTCTCTCCTCCTCTGGTTGCTGCAGGGTGCAGTTTTTGATTGTTCCCTGTCCAGTGAACTGGAACTGGAAGGATCTGTATGACAGGTGTGCCTCTTCAGGGTCCATCCACTGGTGACCCCACCCACCTGCTATGGGCCAACTGCCCACCTTCTCACCTGCCATGCCTTGTTGTTAATTGCTTAATTGGAGATGTTAATTAAGTGGGAGGCTGCCAATTTTACTGCCCCAATTCAAGGGGGCACTATCTGCTGCTCCTTTCCTCCCCTTATACTGCAGCCCACACCTCGCAGATGGTACTCACATCAGTCACTCTGGGCCTTACTATATTCTGGCCCCCTTGTCCTCCCTGGGCCCTCCATGGCCCTGCTTCACTGGGTATCTCACTAGGCATTTGTCAATACTGCCCCCTGCCGGGCTTCTCACTGCCCGCTCCCTGGGGCTTCTCACTGTCAATGCTGCCCCCCTCTCTGGGGCTTCTCACTGTTCTCTCTCCAGGGCTTTTCACTTCCCCCTTGGCTCTGGGACTTCTCACTGCCCCCTTGGCTCTGGGACTTTTCCCGCCACCCCCTTGGCTCTGGGACTTCTCTCACTCAGGTGGGCTCAGGTGGCTGTAGCCATACCTGGCCCCAAATCTCTCCTCGGGGTCTTGAATCCCCCCCTGGCTCAGGTGGCCTCTGCCTTACCTGGCCTCTGACCCTACACCCCTTCTCTGGGGCTGGGATCCATACACCCCAAAATTCTGCATCCTCGCTGGCGACAGGGTCAGTGCACCCAAAATGCTGCACCCTCATAGGCGCTGGGGTCCCCATGCTACTGTGAGGCCCCTATGAGGCCTCCTTCAACCCCTAATAGCCTCACCCAAACAACCAGTAGTAAACTGTCAACACAAACTCAAGCCATCTGGCTATAACAACATTCAAGCCTGTCACAGGGTTTCTCCATTTCTCACCCGTAACAACTGCCCGTGCATTCTGGCCTCTTCCTTTTCCTCACTCCGGCAGAGTTCCTACCCCTATGGCTGCTGGCAGGGAACTGTCTTCCTGGCCTCAGCCTGGGAGTTATATGGGAGCCAGGCCCTGCCCCTTTCAGTCAGCTGACTCCCACCAGTTACCCTGGCAACCTGCAGCTGAGCTCCTTACTTATTGCTCCACAAGTATCAGGCACCTCAGTGCCCTGCTACAATCTGATAAACTGCAGCATTCCTGCCCTCCATGCATTTTGCTCCCTGGGTCCTGTCCAGTACTTTGGTAAGTATCTGTGCTCGGGGCACCCACCCCAGCATGTCTTATCTTCTTCCATTCTGGCAGTGCAATCTTAGCTGCCACAATGTGACATGGTCATCATCGGTGATTTTAATTATCCAGACATCTCCTGGGAGGAACACTCAGCCAAGCTGGAATGGTCATGATCCTTCCTGACCTGTGTCGAGGAGCTCTTCCAGACTCAGGAGGTGCATGAGACAACCATGCTCTGCTAGACTTGGTCCTGGCCAAAGGAGACAATATGGTGACCAACTTAAATATAGAGGGAAGTGTGGGTGACAGCGATCATGAAACCATCATGTTCACTGTCTGATGTAAGGCAGACAAATTGGATAGCAGGATTGAAGCCTTGAACTTCAAAAATGCAAATTTCAACAAGATTAGGTCGCTAGTCGGGAAAGTTCCGTGGGACCAGGGACTGAAGGTGAAAGGTATGTACAAGGAGTGGTTGTTCCTTAAGACACGATCCTTGAAGCACAAAGGAAGTCTGTTCCCATGAAGAGAAAAGGTAACAGAAGGTCTGGAAAGCCCTCTGGGATAAACAGGGAAATCACGGTCCTCTTAAGAAAGAAGGAAGTGGTTTTTAAACAATGAAAGATTGGGCAGGCCCCAAGGAGAACTATTCCACAATGGCCTGCATTTGCAGGGAACAGATAACACAGGCTAAAGTGGTGACTGAACTTGGATTAGCAATGGGAATCAAGGACAACAAGAAGTCCTTCTTTTGGTACATAGAGAACAGGAGGAAAACAAATGGGAGTGTGGGACCATTGCTCAACAACTCAGGAGAGCTGGTTACTGGCACCCGAGAGAAAGCTGAATTCCTCAATAACTACTTCACTTTGGTCTTTCCCAGGGCCAAGGGGAAAACCACACCAGGTAGAGTAGAGGATGAGCATGGTAGAAATAATCACCTTCCTACTATTGCCGTAAAATTGGTGTATGACTAATTAATAAAATTAGATGAATACAATTCAGCAGGACCAGATGATCTTTGTCCAAGAGTGCTGAAGGAGCTGGCTGAAGTCATAACGGAAGCCCTGGCAAAACTCTTCCACAAATCATGGTGCTCTGGAGAAGTACCTGAGGACTGGAAGAGGGCCAAAGTTGTACCTATCCACAAGAAGGGCAGGAGGAAGGACCCAGGTAGCTATAGGCCAATAAGGCTAACTTCCATCCGAGGGAAAATCCTAGAAAAGCTCATCATGGAGTCTATCTGCAATAAGCTTGCAGAAGATAAGATTCTGAATGACAGCCAGCATGGCTTTGTCATGGGCAGGTCTTGCCTTACCAACCTAATCTCCTTCTATGACCAGGTAACTCGCCACCTGGACACGAGAGAACAGGTTGACATTGTATACCTAGACTTCCAAAAGGCCTTTGGTCTAGTATCCCATGATGTCATTGCAAAAAAATTGGAGGATTGTGCGCTTATCTCCAAGACAGTCAGGTGGGTGAGAAACTGGCTGCAGGATAGGACCCAGAGAGTCATAGTGAACAGATCTGTGTCATTCTGGTAAGAAGTGGGCAGGGGTCAGTACTCGGTCCAGTACTTTTCAACATCTTTATTATTGATATGGATGTAGGGGTGAAGAGCTCACTGGCTAAATTTGCAGACGACACCAATTTATGGGATAGCGTGGTCATGCTTGAAGATAAACTACAGTTACCGTTGAACCTAGACAAGCTGGCAACTTGGGCAGATCAGAACCAGATGAAGTTCAACATTGAGAAGTGTAAAGTGCTCTGTGACCGTCGGGCTGGAGAAGGGGGGGGGTGAACCCCCTTTGGAACAGCGGCTAACGGTGGACGGGTGCCGCTATTCACCCTGGGATGCCGTTGGTCTGGAGCAGATGTTGGATCAGCAGGTTCCCGCCCTGGTTCTTGCCTGCCACGACTTGCTGTTAGGTTCAGACTTGCTCCTGGTTCTCCGTAGCCCGGGGTCCCCGGCGGTCACGTTGCGGGGCTCCGCCACCCCCTTTCACCCCGGCCTCACGCCCCCTCGGGTCTCCTCGTACTCGAGGCCCCAGCTCTCGCCCGGACCTTCCCGGTGATGCTCCTCACCGGATTCCTCGTCCCAGGTGAGAGACCTAGCTGGCTAGCACCAAGCCTTTGACCTGGGCCTTTCCGGGGATACTCCTCACTGGGTTCCTGCCGCTAGTGTCCGGCACCGGTCTAGGCGCTTACTGTGCCTCGTCGGTTGCCTCCCGGGCCCCCGCCCTGACCCCAGACCTGTAAGTCTCATGAGCTGGAGGTGCGCAGTCCCAGAACTCCCCGTCGCTGGAATCTTCGTCCTCCAGGCCGATCCGCCACTCCCCGCTCGGGGTCCGGGGTCCGGCTGCCACCGCTGTCCTTCCCTCCACCTGGGCGGGCGGCCACTCCTCGCCGGGGTCCGCACTCCCGCCTGGTGCAGAGTCGTCTGCCGGCTCCCCTCCTGGAGCCCTCGCCTCGGCGGCAGCGAGTCCCCTCTCCGGACTCCTGCCCCGTTCTTTCTGGCCGGCCATTTTTATTGCTGGCTCCTGGCCGCCGGCACGGGCGCCGGCTTCCGGCGCAAACAAGCGGCGGATGTCCTGCTCGGGCTCCGCCGCCGCCGCGGGCAAGCTCCACCCCGTCTCTCCAGGACATGCTCCACCACAGGATGATTAACCCCCACACTTACAGGCTTGGCAGCACCAAACTGAAAGGGACCTGGGGTAATAATAGACCACAGTATGAATATGAGCCAGCAGTACAATGCTGTAGCCAGTAGGAAAAATAATACATCAATCAATGCATCTCAAGCAAAGCCAAGGATGTGATTCTTCCACTCTACTGAGCACTGGTGAGACCACAGCTGAAGTACTGCATCCAGTTCTGGGCACCACACTTTAACAAGGACATGGACAAGCTTGAGAGAGTCCAAAGAAGAGCCACCCGTATGATCAAAGTCTTAAAAGGCAAGCCATATGAGGAAAGGCTGAGGGATCTGGGACTCTTCAGCCTGAAGAAAAGAAGGCTGAGAGGGGACCTGGTAGCAGCTTACTGCTATACTAGGGGAGTACATCAAGGGCACAGTGAGCAACTGTTCACCAGGGCACCTGAGGGGAAAACCAGGAGTAATGGCCACAAATTCCTGGAAGAACAATTCAGGCTCAACATTAGAAAAAATTTCTTCACAATCAAGGTGTCCAGACTGGAATAAGCTCCCTCCAGAGATGGTGCAATCACCTACCCTGGAAATCTTCAAGAGGAGACTAGAAAGCCATCTTGCTGGGGTCACCTGACCCCCAGTTATCTTTTCTGCTTGGTGCAGGGGGCTGGACCCGATGATCTTCCAAGGTCCCTTACAGTCTATGGATCTATGAATCTAGAAACTATATCACCTTATTGTGCCTAAGAAGCTATTATGCAGCTGCATAACATTAGGTTTTGACACTTTTCACTGCAGTTTGGGGATCATAGATTCATAGATTGTAGAGTTGGAAGGGACCCTGAAGGATCACTGTGTCCAACCCCCTGCCCCAGGCAGGAAAAGGACCGAGGTCAGACGACCCCAGCCAGGTGCCTATCTAGCCTCCTCTTGAAGACCTCCAAGTTAGGTGACAGTACTACCTCTCTTGGCAGTCCGTTGCAGATTCTGGCCACCCTTACTGTGAAAAATTTTTTCCTACTGTCTAACCTGAAGCTGCTCTCCACTAGTTTGCACCCATTATTCCTAGTTACTCTTAGGGGTGCCCTGGTAAATAGCACATCTCCAACTCTCTGTTGTCTTCCATTGATAAACTTATAGGCTGCTACAAGGTCTCCCCTCAAATGTCTCTTGTGAAGGCTGAAGAGATCCAGATCCCTCAACCTCCCCTTGTAGGTCTTGGACGGAGGCCACTAATTATACGAGTGGCCCTCCTCTGGATCCTCTCCAGGTTCTCTGCATCCCTCTTGAAGTGTGGTGCCCAGAACTGGACACAGTACTCCAGCTGCAGCCTGACCAGTGCCGCATAGAGGGGAAGTATCACCTCTCTCAATTTGTTGGTCATGCATCTGCTGATGCATAATACAGTGTGATTGGCTTTGTTGATGGCCTTGTTGCACTGCTGGCTCATGTTCATCTTGGCGTCAACTATGACTCCAAGATCTCTTTCAGCTGCTGAACTGCTGAGGAGGTCATCCCCCACCCTATAGGTATGCTGGGGAGTCTTCCTCCCTAGGTGAAGTACCTTGCATTTGTCTATGTTGAATTGGATCCTGTTTCATTCTGCCCATTGATCCAATCTGTCCAGATCAGCCTGTATCCGCTCCCTGCCCTCCAGTGTGTTGACTTTGTCCCATAACTTGGTGTCATCTGCAAATTTGGACAGGGTGCTCTCCACACCCTCGTCCAAATCACTGATGAAGATATTAAATAACACCGGTCCAAGGACAGCCTGCTAGTTTCCTTATGAGAATAGGAAGCAAAACTGTATTGAAGGCCTTCTTAAAATCCAGGTAGATGACATCTGCCTTAGCTCCAGTGTCAAGGCAGTGTGTGACCTGGTCGTAAAAGCTATAAGGTTTGTTAGGCAGGATCAACCTGTGACGAACCAGTGCTGATTTCCTTTCAGCATCATTTCCCCTGCTGGGCATTCACAACTGCGCTCTTTAATAATTTTTCCAGTGTTTTCCCAAGGATAGAGGTGAGGCTGACTGGCATAAAGTTACCCGGCTCATCCCTTCTCCTGTTCTTAAAAATGGGCACTACATTGGCCCTTTTCCAGTTCTTAGGGACCTGGACGGAGCACCATGAGTGGTCAAACAGCCATGCCAACAACTCAGCTATGACACTGGCCAATTCCTTCAGCACCTGTGGATATAGGTCATTTGGGCCTGCTGACTTGTACCCATCCAGTCCCTCCAAGTGCTCATTAACTAAGTCAGCACTAACCATTGGTGATCTAGTGCCTCCCGGACATGTATCTATGTTCAAATTGGGGGAATTGTCTTGGCCAGTACTTAGTACTGAAGTGAAGAACTCATTGAAGAACTCCGCCTTTTTCCCTGTGTCGGCCGCCAACTGTCCTGATTTGTCCTGCAGGGGCCCTATGTTACTCTGTGCCTTCCTTTTCCTTCCTATGTATCTGTAGAAGGACTTTTTATTGTCCTTGATTGTAGCCAGCCAAAGCTCCAGTCCTGCCTTGGCCTGCCTAACTGATTCCCTGGATAGCATGCTAGGGAGGTATATTTCTCCTTGGTTGCTGGCCCCTGCTTCCACTGCCTATAAATCACTTTCTTTTCCCCCAGTATTTTCTGGAGTTCCCTGTTCAGCTCCCTTGCCCCCTTTCCAGCGTAATGGAATAGTCTCCTTTTGTGCCCCAAGGATCACTCCCTTGAGAAACCATCATCCCTCCTGGACCCCCATATGCTCGATGCTCTTGAGTTCAGCCACTTCACTAACTAGCCTTCTAAGTTTATTAAAATTGGCCCTTCTGAAGTCTAACACTTTAGCCTTGCTGGTTATTTTTTCCACCCTTTGCTGGATTGTGAATTCGACCAAATGATGGTCACTATCTCCCAGGTTACTGTGCACTCGCAGGTTACCCTCGAGATCATCCCCTGTTGCTAAGACCAGGTCTAGCAATGTGTTACCCCTAGTGGGACTGGACACCTCCTGGGTTAGGTGGAGGTCCTGCATATGGTTTAAGAACCTACATGAGTGGTTTGTTTTGGCCATCTGCTCCTCCCAGCAGATGTCTGGGTAATTTAGAACCCCCATGACCACTGCATCTCTCGCCTGAATGGCCTCTGAGAGCTGCTTGGAGAATACCAGGTCTAGCTCATCATCCTGATGAGGAGGTCTGTAGTAGACCCCCACTACCAAGTCCTTTTCCCCTGGATGCCCCTGGATGCTGACTGATAATACCTCAGTATTCCCCTGCTCTACCCCTGCCTTGATGATGGTAGATGTGTACTGCTTCCTAACATAGAGAACTACACCCGTGCCTTTTTTCCCCACTATGTCTCACCTATACAACCTGTACCCCTCAATGCCTACTGCCCAGTCATGAGTAGAATCCCACCATGTTTCCATTAAGCTGACTAGGTCATACTGGGTGCTAGGATGATCATAGGATCATAGAATCATAGAACAGAAGGACTGTAAGGGATCTCATATTGTCATCTAGCCCAGCGTTTCCCAAAGCTGGTGTGCCATTGGACATGTCCAGGTATGCCACAGAATCTTGGGGGGGCGTGGCTCCCAGCGGGGTGTGGCTACAGCCAGTGCTGCCACCACTGCCCTGTGCCACCACTGTGCCCTGGCTGGCCTTGCACTGCCCCCCGCTTCATGTTCGGCCCCTAGCCACCCCTCCCCTCACCCCCCATGTCCAGCCACTTGCACCTCCTTGCCCCCTTCTCCACATTCGGCTGCTCACCACCCCACAACCCCTCTCCACTCTGTGTTCAGCCAGTGTGCTGTGGGATGGAAAAGGTTGGGAAACACTGGTCTACTCTGACTTACTGCTTAAAGCAGGCTCATCCCTATACAAGCCATCCCATAGAAGTGTTTGTCTAACCTATTCCTAAAACTGTACAAAAATATTTCTGCAAAACTAAAAGCCTTATGGTCTGCAAATACAGAGAACACCCTAACCTGGCATGTATAAAGTAAGGAAATGAGGGGCTGTCAATGTCCACTGGAAAGATGGTTAAGAACACTTGAAAATCTAAGGAAGACAGGCATGCCACCAACTAATGAGGAAAGCAAACACTCCTGTAATCTGAAATCTGACTGCGGCGTAAAATTCCTTCCTGATCCCAAATGTGGTGATTGATCCTGACCCTGAGCTGAGGGACAAGATCTTCTAACCAGGAACTTTGAGGTTTTAGTTCCGGCAGGAGCATTGGAAAGGGCCCTTTTTCTTTTTGAGTCATCCTAGAAGTTCCTTGTGCAGCCCCATTGCGCTCTTTCCATTCTTCTTGTGATTTCATTATGTCAGAATAGCTTCTTGTTGGGCTTCCACTACTGGGCCCTTTAGAAGCTACCAGCCCTCCTGGGCCCCTTTATCATTCATTCTGTCCTTCCATGGCACCACATCTACTATCCTGAGTTGGTTGTAATCCACCTTTTTTGAAATCCGATGTCTTAGTTCTGGTGACCTCATAGTTTCCTTGTCTCAGAATCATGAATTCTGTCATTTCATGATCACTTCCATTCAGGCTTCCCATCACCTTCACATTCTCAACCAGTTCTTCCCCATTAGTGAAAACAAGATCCAGGACTAGGATCCCTGAAACAGGAAGTTGTTCTCCACATAAGTTACGAACATAAAAACATAAAAAGAGTCATGCTCAGTCAGACAAATGGTCACCCTTCTCTGTACATTTTATAATTCTATGATATCTTGTTTGAGATGAGGAGATGAGAACTGCATACAGTATTCAGGATGTGGGTGCACCATGGATTTGTATAATGACATGTTGAAGTTTTACATTCCATTTTCAGTTCCCTTCTTGATGATGCTTAATATTTTATTGGCTTTTTTTTGCTCCTCACTGTACATTGAGCTGATGTTTTTAGGGAACTATTGACCACAACTCAAAGGTCTCTTTTTTGAGTCATAAAAGGTAGCTCAGAACCCAGAATTTTTTACATATAAAGTGATATCACCACCTTTTCTCCCCTTTTCAGTGTAGCTGACCTCACACCAGGCTTCCATTCTGAGCGTGTTCATAGGCTGCACTCTGGCTACATAGCTGCCTGAGAGGAAGAAAACTGCCCTCCTACACATGTACTACTATATAAATCCCCAAACTTCAGCTGAAAAAAAATTAAAACTAGTGTTAAATGGAAAAGAGTATTCCCACCTCTTAGCCTGATAGGGCAGTGGTTTGGACAACTGCCCAGTGAGCAGGAGACACATATTTCAGTGCCATCCCCAACTAAAGGAGGCTAGAACAGGGCTTGGCAGCATTTTTGGGTAGTGACCAAAACACCTGCAATCTTGACTTGTAAGATGTTGGTATGCCAGGGGAAGGTGGCAGGGGACCTGTGAGGGGACCTTGCTGTGGCAGCTCAGCCCCAGCCCCTTCCCTGTCCATTCGCCCCAAGACACACAAGTCAAGCAAATTTTTTTCACAGGCCATGCTCTCACATCCATGCCAGGGGTTGCCTACCCCTGGGCTAGAACCTCTATTGCATACCTCCCAGCAAAGTGCTCTGTTCACCAAACCCCTCCCCAGCCCTCCTTTTGAAGCTGGTCTACTGCATCTTGCATTTACTATTCATTGGATAAAATGGATAGAGAGCATTGAGACAGGTTGTGACACTTTGAGAGCAGACACCAAGGCTAAACTCTGAAGCCCCTTCCCTTCTAGGGCCCTGTCCTATCTAGTTAAGGTACCCTCCCACCAGCTTGCTTGCTTTCTTCTAGCCCTATTTATCTTTACCTTCTGGCTGCCACTGAGCCAGCTTCAAAGGGAGGTAGGAGAGCATTCTGGGAAATGCCTACCCTTTAGCCTGGTGATTGAAGAACTTTGGTGAGAAGTGGTTCAAAACCTCTTAGGGTGAGGAGGACTTTGAACCCAAGGCTTCTGCTCCTTAGGTAAGTGGACTAACTGCTGGGATAAAATATAGGAGCAGTAAATAGTAAACAACCTCTCTTCTCCTCCATTTTATTGCTGGCAGGTACACATGCAGGGTGGCACTCTTCTACTACAGGTGGAAATAGAATCCTGAGGTGTGCATAAGTGCCCCAGATTGCCATTACACTGCTTTGTAAGCACCTCTTAGATCCACGAGGGGGAAATAGGATTTAGCCCAGAGTGGGAGCAGATGTCTCTCGAAGTGTCCTAGAATGCATTGCTTCCTCTTCTAGAAACCATGTCAAATGTTCCCAGAAGGTTATGTATCTGCAGCAGTGTACAAGAGTATGAATGCAGTACATAGCAATCCTGAAGAAAGCTAGCACATGGTCCAACATGCTGTTGGCAAAACAGAATCATTTGTGCACAAAATGATTTATGTAGTTTTGAAAACAACTTAGCTTTTCCCCTCTCATAGACTTTCCAAGGAAAAACCTCTCAGGCATTCAACTATCACCTTTATCAGATAAGAATACACTTCCCTTTTCCTTAAGAAAAGGGTTTTAAGGTTGCACTCCCCTTCTAATTCCCTGTGATCAGTCCCAGCAGCAATACCTTTAATTCATTTCCTGCAGTCTTGTCCCATCCCAGTAATAGTGCGATCCAGTGACCAGGCAGCTGCCACAAAGCACAATGTAATTTATTTTAAACCAAAAACAGTACAAAAATTTGTATCAGAGCAACAGTAAACAACTTATATGCATGCTAGCATACTGGATATTACCCATTACCCATTTAAGATCCAGCAACATACAGACACAAGTTTCTGCTTTCTCATATCATGAGACTGTGTGTGTGTGTGTGTGTGTGTGTGTGTGTGTGTGTGTGTGTGTCCCCTGATCCCAGATCAGGGCTATCCTGTCATTCCCCTTTATCTTCATTGTTTGCTGGCCTCTTGAACCAGAACAAACCAGAAAATGCAATTTCCCCCAGGGAGTGAGGCTTTCCCTAGACTTGTTTTCTCCTAGGGGATTTGCATTAATTACTCTCCAGTGAGCCAGGAATGCATGGACTGATACTTTTAGGATTGATACTGAAATCTTTCTGATTTGTCCATTTGTCTGTAGTGTCTATCATATATCATTCTAATAGCTTTTAGAGTTTTCATGATTCCAAGGCTTCATATCTGTCATACCAATTCTTTCCCAGTGGTTTGGTTGTGGTGTGAATAAACTTGTACAATGCTGTGGCTCAGTGTCTGTCCAGTCTGGGGAAAATTTCCAGTTGGGTTTAAAATTGCTCCAGTTACAGCCAGAGGCTCAGCTGGTTTTAGGTATTTTAAAGTAGCCTGACTAAACATGGCTCCCAGATTACGTTGACTTAGCTTAAAATCCTCATTGTTGATAGGCCCTGTGTGGCTGGCAAGGCATCAGATAAGAGGGAGCTGTTGGCACAGACAGGAGGTATCTAAGGCCAGCTGAGGACATTGTGGCTCCCTCCCTTCCCGAAGACAGCAATGCTGAGCATGCTCTTTTCCATTTGCATCCTCAGTGCAGCACCAATTGTCAGCTGTCAGTGCCTGCCTCAGACCATCTCAAGGAGCCCTGGGGATCTGGACAACTCACTGCTACCCCCATCCACAGGGAAGGATGAGTTGTCCATACTTACAAATGATCTATCAGGACAGTTTCTTTATAGGTTCTCCCTAAAAAAAGGTGAGGGGTACTCGAGTAGTGCAGGTTTCTGCAATGCATTCTCAGAGATGTTAGTGAAGAGCGATATTAAATCTCCAGAGCAAACTCTTCAAAGACACCTAAATGTTTTGATTTAGGGAAAGTTTTCAATTCTGATAAGATGAAAAATCTTCCACGGTGCTATGTCATTGCCCCAGCAATTTACTGCCAGTCCACGTGTTTGCAAGATTGGGGCAATGGAACAGGCTCAGCACAAAGGGGTATTAACTCCATGGTGAAAAGGTTGAGCTCTGAATGGAACAGCCCATGCTCTGTGCTTAATCAGCCTCAGGAACCTCATGTATAAGCCACCCATAGCAGAGGCACTGGGCTTCAAAGCTAACCAAGTAATGGCTCTACCACTTATGGAGCAGAACAGCCCAAGGCAGGAGACAGAAAAAGAGAGTGCATGCCTGTGACAGTGGGAAAAGGAAGTAAGCGGTGTGTACACTCCATTAGTGCTGGGCAGAACTCACTCCACACCCCACTTGGCACTGGAGGCTGGACAGGGCTGACATCTCACTGGGTGCTATAAAAAGGGCAGGTCTCAAGGCCATTAGGTACTAGATGGAGCCCACCCCTACTGGGTGCAGATGGAAGCCAGAGTTCTCACCCCACCTGCTGCAGGGAGAGGGACAGAGCATATACTTTATTAGACTGTGGAGGGGCAGAGTTCACAGGAACATAGAACTAGAAGGGGCCTCTTAGACCATTTAGTCCAGTTCATGATGCATGGGCACTGGGAAACAGAAATCAAATCTAACTGGGCTGGTGGAAATGTTCATGTCCTGTTGGGTACTAGGAGAAGGCAGGAAACACACCCTGGGGCTGCCCACACATGGCTGGCTACTTAGGTATACATCGCAACACATTGCATTAGCCAGGCTTTAGGCTCAGTGGCCTGGGGGCAATCAAACATTAGACTCAGCTATCTTAGGGGCCTACTTTGAAAGAGAAAACCCAGTGCTTCGAAACTAGAAGCTGAGAAATGAAACTGTTCAAACAACAACCAAATGATAGTTAATAGGCTGAGTATGGGGAAGCAAAACCAGGTGTGGAGAACCATAGCAGGGAGAAAAGGAGCATAAAAGGTCTTTCCCATAGGCTATTTTCCCACATACTCCCAAAGCCTCCCCTGGCATCTGTGGGGACCTTCACAGGGCACACTGTCCTTGATGCACAGGCATGCCTCTCTTGCAGCTACAAGCTTTTTTATGGCAATTGTCCCCTCTACATTGCCCTTCCTCTTAGGCAGTGCATCGCAGAGTCAGACACAAACTTATTAGCATCTCAAATGTGTTTGAGCAGATTTGCAGTACCGTCAAAGCCTAGAAAATTCCCCCTCCCTTCACTGATGCCCATTGGACTCCTTTCATCCCAGTCACAACCCATGAAGCCTTCTCTGGATGCATCAGCCCAGGCGGGGGTATCTGTTTCCCTGCATCCTAATATGCGGCTTTCCTCTTTACCCTCAGCCAGAACAGGACCCCATCTGGCTCCCAGTAGTCCCAACATGCATCTAAGCCCTACCTTACCCATTTCCTCCCATATGTCATTCAAGCTCAGTTCATTTTTTCCCTGCAGTGCTGACTGGTATTTTCTTCCTTCCTCACTGAATGCCCTTTGGTGCCTTCCCTTTGCTTCTGCTTCCATACGGGTCTGACAGCTCCCTCTCATCCACCTGCTGTCCTAACCTCTTCACAGTTCCTGCAGGAACCTATCAACATTACCCTAGGCTTCTTGCTTCACCAGGTCCCAAGACTGAGTCCCCTTTTTCAGGGTGGGTGAACAAGCCAGGTGACATGAGGGACATGAAGTAAAGAAGTGTTTTTCAACCTGAAAAAAGGTTGAAAACCACTGAACTGAAGTGAAGAGCCTTTCATTAGCAATGGTCTTGGCACATAGCATAAATTGCATCATTACCCACAACTCTCCTGCCCTATCCTATGGTGTATGTTATTCTTTTAATTGTGCCAGAGCAGGGGTACAGATCTGCCAGCCCTCACCTGTAGAGCCCCCAGTGCTCTTTGGATGAAAAATGAGAGGAGAATGGGACCAACCTGTTGGCAAGTCCAGAACCCATAGTCTCATTTGTAGAAACAGTCTTCTAAAATTCTCTTTTATCAAAAACCTCACATCCCCATGCTGGTCTCCCTCCCATTCAGACCTCTTGCTCTGGAAAGTTCCACCCCCAGGCTCTCTACTATGAGGTTGCCATCTGGGACACTGCATCTTGGCCTGCCCTTAAATTCCAGGGAATTTTAATTTCAAATAGAAAAAAAAAAATTAAAACCCCCAACTGCTTATCCCCACTCCTGAATTAAAGGCCATATAAGTGGGTTGCCATGCCTGTGGGATTTTCCAGGTGGTCTTTTGCTCCTTAAGGAGCTATTAAGTCAGCCCACATAGATAAAACAAAAAGCTCCAAGCAAACAAATCCTGTTTTCCTGTCCCAGACACTACAATGGATCCCCTGTGGCTGTGAACCTCTCCATGCAGGTAGCAGTTCAGCCCAACACTTGCCTCTGGCTCTCAATTGTTTCTGCACAGTTTGCAACCCTGCTGCTCTTCTCTCCAGATTTTTTGAGCTCATAGTGAACCATTCCCTTATCAGCAGCTTCCTCACAGCTACAGCTACTCGGCAGGGCTGGCAACTCCCTTTTAAGAATCATAGAATTGTTGAGAACGGTTTGCAGGAACTTGTAGACACTTAGTCCAACCTCCTGCCTGAGGCAGGATCATCCCTAGCCAAGCCATTTTATACAAATCTACTGTCTAATCTAGCAAAACTACACTGTCAAGCCAGATACAACACAAGACATATCAACCTAACCTGCCACAGGTAAAGCAGGGATGTCCCAGGGCATGTGTATCTAGCTGGGGTAATGTAGGCCCAGCACTCTTTCCTGCTTATGCAGGGGGTCGGACTCGATGATCTATTGAGGTCCCCTCCGACCCTAGCATCTATGAATCTATGAATCTATGAATCTATGCTCCTTTAAGGGTAAAAGCAGCCTAGGTAGAGAGCCCTGTGAACTAGACAGAGCTCACAGCTGCAGGTTGCCTGGGAAGCAGGCTAATGAGAGAATTATTAGCTGGCATCTGCACATGGTCAGCTGACCAGAAGAAGGAAGGGCCCTTGGCACATATAAGCCCCAGGGCTAGCACTGGTAGGGCTTAGTTTTTTGGCAGTTGCCTGGGGAAGGAGCTCTTGCATGAAAGAGCTATGCAGAGACATTTGGTTGCCTGATCTGCTGCCTGCAAGACTAGTCGGGCTCCAGGAGCTCCTAAGGTACCTAGGGTTAGAAGGCACACAATACTTGGGGAGAAATTTGCCTTCTTAAAGAGGCAGTGTGGCTTCCATCATTATTGTTGTGTTATAACCCAGGGGCTTATGTTTATGTTGTCATTTTGCATTGGAAGTTTGGGATGAGGCATAAAGGGGAGGTTTGGAGGCCTCATTAGTGCCCAGAGGGGGCCACACAATTGTAGACAGCCCCATCACCAGCAGGGTGCAGCTACAGGGGCTGGAGAGCCCAAGTGCCAGAGTAATACGTAGTTGGCCCAGTGAAGTTGATATTAGATGATAATCATCTTAATGCTCATGGTGTTTGCTTGCAGGAGCATGCTAATATTGGTATGTCTTTCTTTCCACTGGATCTGAAGGATCTTCCAGAGGCAGCATTGATGGTACTTCTCCAATGACCTGAGGCATCCCCTGCGCACCGTCCACATCTCAGCTCCATACAGTAAGGTGGGAATCACAGCTGCTTGATAAATGGTGAGCTTGGTTTTGGATCTGATCTCATGATCTTTGAACACCCACTTCCTCAGGTGTCCAAAATCTGCACATCTGAGGTGGTGTTGGATTTCTTCATCAATGTCAGCCTTCTGCAAGAGAACTTCTGAGGTACAGGAAATACTCGACATTCTCCAGAGTCGTATGATGAATCTGAATTACCAGAGCTGGGGACTGATATACCCACAGTCAGACATTCTAGTTGTACTGTTGTTTCTGAGACTATTACATAGTGCAAATGTTCTCCTGGGTGAATGCTCCTACAAGATCCAGGCAGTCTTGAAGTTGCAGAACAACATACCATATTATGTCAGCAGAACTGAGTAGAAGCCTGGGGAGAGCTTGGAGAAAAGCACTCCAGCTTCATTTGATTTTGCTTGTTTTGCTTTGATGTTGTTTAGACTGTGAGGTATAGAAGGGGCTGAAGGTGAGGAAAGGAGGTCACTGAAGTTGGCCCACAAATAGGGTTTATCTTATTGAGTAGGTTGGCTGCTAGAGGCCCAGTGAACCAAGACTTGGCTATCAGATCCTGATTGACTGTGCAGGGCAGGGCACCTAGGACCACCATTCTTGTTCCCTATAGGCAGCTCCCCATAGTTTATACTAGCGACTAA
The DNA here is from genome assembly GCF_052110815.1 of Crocodylus siamensis. Taxonomy (NCBI): domain Eukaryota; kingdom Metazoa; phylum Chordata; order Crocodylia; family Crocodylidae; genus Crocodylus; species Crocodylus siamensis. The sequence continues at coordinate 39,395,708 of NC_143404.1, read as the reverse complement.
GGCAAGGACAGGGTGGTACTTGGAGCAGAGACCAGAGTGGAAGGGGCAGGATTAGAGTGGCAAGAAGAAGTGGCACTCACACTGCTGGTAGCAGATCCTGTAACAACCGGGTATAACAGGGTCCCACTCCAGGGGCAACTGTGGTGCTGCCAAAGCCCCCTTCAGCCCTTGTCAACCTGCTGTCTTTCTGGGCAATCTCCCCTTCCCCTTGCCTCTGGGTGGAGAGCCTTTGCCTTGGCAGTGGTTTGGGAGGAGGCATTTGTATAAATGAAAGGATCAATGCACAGAAACAAGCTGATGAGAAAATGGGACATAAACTGAACAGCACTGGTATGTGGCTCTGGGAAAGGTCTAGGGAGCTGGGGTTTAGGTCGGGGAGCTAGCTGATGGAGCCATAGAACTGTGTGAATAGGAAAACTGCCTCTAATTTTGACTCCCACTGCACCGAAGAATTCAGGCCCATGTTTACTTTACAAATAAGATATTTTCTTCTAGACCTCTCTTACTGGGGTGGAGGCGGAACACACATCCCCCAGATCTGTGCATGGGGCAGGTGTAGGCTGTGAGCACAGGCTCCCGCCCTGTTTCTCTCCTGCAGGGCCTCCGCAGCCCAGTGGGTACAACCTGGCATGGCTGGAGACAGTGGGGCAGTGCGGGGATCTTCTCATTGCTGTGAGCTTGCCCCACCCACCCCCGCCCCCATTTTGTGTGGGGGCTTGAAACCAGTTCAGTTGTTTGTCAAAAGGAACCCTAAACATTGCACTTCTAGCTTGTGCATCTGATAAGCTGACAAAATGGTTAAAAAGTACTTTACCAAAGGTTGCTTGGCTTCTTTTGTTAGACCTGGTCAAAAGCTGTTAAAAAGTTCTGATAAATAGTGTCCATCACTTCTTTTGTTTCAACACTATTTTGCTGACAACCTTAAAGAACAGGCAGCTGAGGCAAGACTTGAAGAAGCTGAACTGGTTTGCCCACATCTCATGATATTCCTTTAGGTTTTTCATAATTATGTTTTCAGAGGACTATTTCAACCAGTTACGTTGTGCTGAAGAAAACCTTATTGTGCTGTAATACCCCAGTTCACCCCTAGAACCTTTTAAAATATGGACATACCATTTACTGGCCTCCAACCTTCTGGGTTTTTTGTTGTTTTGTTTTTGAGATTTGTGTATAATTATTGATAGCAACTCAGTCACTTTAATTATGTTATTTTAAAAATGCTTGGGCACACTACCTTGGTTTCTCTCACTCCTTGAAGTCTCAGAACAGCAGAAATTCCCTATGCCTAAAGAAGGGTGACTTAGTGAGCTTTCAGGCTCAGAACTGTTTTCCAACTACTCAGCTGGTCTAATAAAATACATTGCATCTACTCAAAAAAACCTTGCTTATCTTGGCCTGGGAATGTCTTCTTTGTCTGCTTGTTCCAGCACCATCTTTTTTAAAAACCTAAGGGTCTTGTTAGACCCTGTGGCATGAGCTGCACAAATGTAGATGGGTGTTAGTGCTAGCTTGAAGCAGTCCCATTTCAGGCCAGCAGAGGCCTGGAGGACTGAAAGATAAGAATCCCACCCCATTCTGGGCTTCCCCGCTGCTCTTTACCTCTGGGGCTTCTCCCCTCTCCCTTGGGGTTCCCTCCTGCCTCCCCTGCCCCTGAGGCATTACTTGCTTGTGGCTGCCTGCACTGTCTGTCCTAGGGGAACAAGCAGAGTAATGTTAACCTCCATGCCTGGCTCGAAGAGCAGCAACAGTGGTTGCAACTGGACAAGTGGTTTACACCTTCTCTGCGTACATGACTGCATGGACAGTCATCAGTAAGCCTGGGATGGGAGTTGCAGGGCAGTGAGTGGAGAGTTAGGGTGCTGGGGAGAGGCGGGGGCAGTAGGTCCAATCTGGGCCAGTGGAGGAGGGGGGTGGGATGGGGTGTTTATACTAAGGTGTGGCCTAGCCTGGCTGTTCAGTGCAACAAGAGCCTGCCCTGGAGTGGCACAACTTTGAGCACACAAGAAGTGCTTAAAACCAGTTTCAGGTATTAATGTGTGGGCATTCCAGGGGTTAATTGCTCTAGGATTCACTCAAAATTGCCATGTAACAAGGCCCTAAGGTTCTGGCCTCAGTTTCTTTCATTTTTACTACCTGCAAGCTAGCAGGCCTGAGAGAGATTTCTCCCCAACATCTTTTGTGGTGAAGACTAACAAATTCACTTGAGCTTCTTGAAACATTTTTATGCTCTTTATTTATTCCTCTTCCCCTTTGTGATGTAAAAGATCCACCATTTTTTCACACAAACTTTGTATTCCTGCTATACTAAGAATATCCCAGAGCTGTTTGTTTCAAGTCCTTAGCTATGGTATTTGCTCATCCAGTCCCTCTGACCTCCTGATTTCCATATTATAGTTTGCTTGACATGGTTGATAATTCTTTCTGTTGGCTTCTTAAGAGTTAATTTGCTATTTTAGGAAGGTTCTCTGTTTGGCTGTTGTACCTTGTCATATAAGCATACTGATCTTTAATGCATGTCTGCCTAGGTGGGTAGGAGAGTAGTGCTGTCCCAGGAAGCATACACACCATTTACTTAGTCTCAGCTTGGAAGCCAGTTATGTATTTCAATGTCCTATTATTTTTACTTCAAAATCGCTTCATAAGACTTTTTGTCCTATTAAAAAGTCTCCATTTCAAATTTAACATTGGTATGCTAGGTTTAGTAAGATTTTCTTCCAATAGTGTTGACCTTTGGATACTCCAGCCACTGTCACTAGTTTGCATGTCTACACAAGAAAGCTGTAACCTCTTAAATTAAATACCTTAAAAAGACAACTTGGTTAAAGTGGTATAAACCCTTGTGTGCCCCTTTTGAGAGAGCATGTTTTTAGAATCAACTTAGTAAAATAAGCTCTTTGTAAACTAAAATAGAAGCATGTTTGGGTTTAGATAAGATTATCTCAATAACTCTTTCTAAAACACATTTTTTTGTAAAACTAGTATAAATCTGGGTGGGCCCAGCCTTAATGATGTCACTGCAGGCAAAGGTGAAGAGAAAAACACTTCCTTGATATCTGGCTGTTTTACACATGAGTCACTGAAGGCTGACCTTCCTACTGCTTTCTCAAACTTTGCTGCCTCTGACCCAGACTGAATGCCCTGTACCAGTCCCTGAGCAGAAAGCCAGTCCTACAACCTGCTGGTGCCTGACCAGGAGTTGTCTCTGTATAGACCTTGCCACATTGTATCCACTCCAAATTCTCCTTTCACTGAGTTCAGTGGAATCTACCTCTGACCCTGGTCCTGATTTTGTCCTGCAGTCCAAAGCCAGCTATTTCAGCAGCCCAATGGTTTCAGCTGCTACCCTGGGGCAGCACTGTTTGTGTTGGACACTTTCCCTTTCACAAGAGCCGATAGGCACCTGTAACTTTATTTTTTCTGACCACATGCTATTTCTGATGCCTTCAGGCCATGGGATGATCTAGAATTTTGGAAAGGGGAGAGCAGAGGTGAGGTACATCATCATCATCACATATAACAGCATACATTTTTTTTTCTCGGATTAAAATAATCTAGAAGCTTTACTAATACACTAGGGCCCTAAATTGCATTATTCAGTTTAAGATTGAAGTGAAAACAAATGTAACTTAATTGTTTTTAACTCCATTCCAATCTGCAGGGCTGTGAAATTAAAGCTTCATTACCAAAAGCAGTTAACAGACAGAGCTGCAGAAAAAAGGGATAACTTCATTGGTGAAACATTAAAAACATTAAAAAGAAAAGTGGGTCATTAATACCTGTGAAATGAAGAGTCTAGAAGGGATCAGGTAGATCATAATGAGTTATGAAGCCAAGTGAGTCTCTCTATACTACCTAACTAGAAATGCTGCTGCTGCTGCTGCTGCTGCTGCCAGGCAGTTTGTTTTAAACTTTGGGTGGACCAGGAATCAAAGGGGGATTCAAGTGTACTAATGCACCCCTGGATCTGCCCCTAAGCAGGCATCCCTGCTTCTTCTTGGGACTGTAGTTCTGGTGTCTGTGCCTGGTTCTATCTTGGTCCCATTCTAGTTTCTGTACCATCCTTTGCTGGTGGCAAAATAGTATCCCCAGCAGATGGGCTGGTCTACCTAAGTGTTCTTCCATGCTAGTCACCTTGCCTTGAGCTCTGAGGTAAAATAATCTCTTATGATATTACCACCAATATCTGGGAGACTTCAGCTATGAATTTTTAGCAATGGCACCATGGTGTACAAAAAAGCATAGATAATTTTGAGCAAACTTGCTTCACTATGAAGGCAGATAGATGAGTGAGATGTGACCTGACATCACCAGGATTCACTCCTTCCTTCTAGAACTGTTTGTCTCATCTGCAGTTGAAAATGTGAGTATTGGAATGGCCTCTTCAGTCATCTCTAGACTCCCTACTTACTGAAAGACTGTCATCCTCATGTCAAGGGACTGCCACAACTGCTGCTGAATCTTCCATACCATATTGACATGCTGTGCCACGGACCTGGCTCCCTTTGTCAAAAGCCAAGGTCCAGATTCCCCTTCTCTAAAAGTTTTGTTGATACCTGCTGGATTTAAGCCTCTGCACACCAGGTTTCCAACCATGCACTGAGGTTGAATTTCTCTCTCCGTTTTTCCTGTGCAAGAAAAAAAGATACATTTCAGAGAGAGCAATCACAGATGGACCTCTTACCTCTTTGTAATTTAATCTTCCAGGATCTCTCATCTAGGCTACCAAAATTTAACATACTAGCATACACATGGCCATAGGCATCTCAGCACTCGCATGGAGCCATTCTAGGCATTCACTAGGTAAGTTGTCCAATAGCTCCCATGTTTACCACATCCCCAACAATCCCTTTCCAGTCTGCATAGGTTCCCTACCACCATGAGACAGGCTGTACCAGCATGAGGAACACAGCAATGACTTCTGAGTATCGCTCATTCCATAATGTCCAGTGTCCACTTGGATGCTCTGCCGTGTCCCTCTGCACCTCCAAATCAGAAATTCTGCCTTAAAGCTACTGTAGTCGAGCTCAGGTGTCCAGGAGCTGCTGTCACAAAATGTAGATATGTACCACTTAGCCAAAAGATGTACCTGCACTCTCTACAGTGGAGTGCTATCCACACCAATGTAGGAATTCCAGTTGTAGTACTTCATAGTGAAGCTAGGCTGTAGTAAGCTACAGTGCTGAAAAGCAGTAGAGAAAGGGGCATCCTGACCACTGGATTATCCAGTAAGAGAGGAAAGAAATGCATTAATGAGCAAAACGCTATTGAAGGGAGTATGAAGACAGTAACTGCAAATGTAAAAGTTAGAACTTACTAATGAAAGTGCAGGTATATGAATTTGGCAAACAAAATTGTAATGGGGCCCCTGCCATATTACTGATGGGGAGAGAGCCCAGGGCCCATGGGCCAGCCCTAGCCCCAAGGAGATGCTCATAAACCCAGGGCCTGGCCAAGAAGGGATAGTCTGGCTATTGGAGCTGCCACAGGCACAGCTGCAAAGAAGAGCCACTTCAGGCTGCTTATAGAAAAAGGACTCTATGCCACAGAAGACTGGAAAAAACCCCGCACCTTGAGCATCCAGAAATAAATAGCTTGAGACATTTATGTTAGTGCTACTGTGGGATTAGATTAAAACCTGAGTGGAGAACTTTGTGTTTTGGGAGTGGGTGTGCATGCTTTTGATTTATGTTTGAACCAGAGGACCTGGTGTGGCTGTGAGGGGAAGATTGGAGGCTACTGGGGTGTGGCTGGGGCATCCAGAACAGGGCACTTTCAGGGCCCAAAACTTAGTAGGCTATGCAGAGCAAAAAATGCAGCGTTTCAGAAAGAGGACTATTCTGTGTCAGAGGTCCAAGTACATGGCAGCAAAGACTGAGGGGGGCATAAGCCTAGAGCCCACAGAGGGCAAGACCAGGGCCCAACGGGCCCAGAGCCTACAGGGAGCTTGGGTGGAGCTGGGGCCTGATTAAACCCAGGATTCTGGTACAGCGGACCTCAGGCAGAGGGACTTAGCTAAATCAAAGTGAGCCAAGGCCAGGAAAGGCTTCAGCTCAGACAAAACCTTATCCTAGAACACACGTCTGCCTCCTGGGGCAACCTCCTACTGAAATTGTAACATCAAAGATGTGGCAGGCAAGATAATATTAGGGGCGAACCCTTATCAGCTAGTGCAGGGGCGGGCAATTATTTTGGGCAGAGGGCCACTTACCAAGTTTTGGCAAGCTGTTGAGAGCCGTGTTGGTATCCCTGCCCCTTGGCAGATGCCCTGCCCTCTCATCGCCATCTTGTGCCCGGAAGTCCTGCCCCCTAAACTCCTAACCTTTGCCACCAGAAGTCCCTCCCCTTGCTCCTGGAAATATTCCTTTCAGCATGTGGTTCTGCCATCTCAGAGCCAGAAAAATATCATTTTATATTCTAAAAAGTGAACATCTACAACATTCATTAATTTGATTTCAAAAAATATTTTTGTCCTGATTTTGTCCTGGAAACGTTCAAGAGGAGACTGGATAGGCACCTGGCTGGGGTCTTATGACCCCTCCCATCTCCGGTTTTCCTTCCTGCCCGTGGCAGGGGGTCGGACTAGATGATCTGTCTAGGTCCCTTCCGACTCATTGGTTCTATGATTCTATGATTACGTGCATTTGTGTAGTGCACACAGAGGTGATTGCACAACAGCTTAAAATGAAATCTTACTCTTATATACTGTGGGGGGAAGGGGACACCATTGGTACAGGTTTGAGGGGGGCTGTAAGTGTGTGGGTATGTGGAGTGTGGGGGAGGGTGTGGGTGTGTGAGTGGAGGGAGGGAGCATGTGGGTGTGTGTGTGGATATGTGGGATGTGCATGGGTATGGGGTTTGTGGGGATGAGGGTGTCTGGGGTGTGTGGGCATAGGGGTCTGCATGTATGGCAGTGTGAGGTGGGTGTGGGTGCATGAGTATGGTGGTGTGTGCATGTGGGACTCACCCTATGAACACACACACTCTCCCTCACTACACACAGTCTCCCCCTCCCATATTGCAGGGATGCATGTGCATACAGACACTCTCTTGCTCCTGGCCCTGGGGTACTGGTGTAGGCCCCATGCTCCTGTGGTCTGGTGATGCAGCCAGGAAACACCTGGTGATGCAGCAGCTGGCAGGTGGGCAGGGAAGCAGTGAAAGCTGCGGCCTGCAGAGACTTCCACTGGTGGGGTGGGGTGGGGTGGGAGTGGGAGTGGGAGGGGGCTGGGCACAGGGTGGGGTGGGGCAGGTCTGGTCTTGCTGGTGAGTCCTGCTGGCTTCCCCTGGGTCCTACTGCCCCTGGTTCATGTATATTTATCTGATTCTGACTTCCTCTCAAAGATAACATTTTAAATATTTTTTCGGAGCCCCACAGGCCACATAGAATGCCTGGGCAGCCAGATCTGGCCCATGGGCCATATTTCCCAACCCTGAGCTAGTGGGTAAAGAGTTAGGAACAAGGGGGGGAGTTGGGCAGGAGACATAGTTGCTTAATCAAATGAAGATGAACATCTTGACAGAGAGAGAGATAAGAGTGGGCATAAGATGGGGTGGGGTGTGGGGAGGGGAAGGGGGAGGCAGGTATGCAAGTATAAATACAGGATTTGGGAGACCCGTCCCTTGCAGAAACCTAGGGAACTATGAATAACATACGATGTTTACCTGTCAAGGGCAAGCTTCACTAAGTTGGACTCATTAATTAGAGACTGATTGGTGTGCTGTCCTATGACAATAAACCTTTCTGTGCTTCCGTCACTGAACACATATCTGAATTGTGTTTTCTGTGTTGCCTTTGGGATCTGGAAGATGGCTTGCCAGCATTGGCCTTCCAGAATATAGACTCCAGCAGTCTGTATATCAAAAGTGACAGCAACCAGATACGACTTGAGAAAACACTCCACATGCCACAGAACAACAACCATCAGTCTGGTGTTGGCCTCCTCCTATGGCAGTGTGGGTGGCTACTCTGTGGCTGGGAATTAAGCTGTGCTTGGATATATGACTCAGTGAAGACTGAAGATTTTCTAATTCTTTATTTCATTAAACAGATTTTCTGCCCATTCACTCTCTGGCAACTAACTCAGGGTGCTTAAAGTTCACAGATTCCCTCATCTTGATGCAAGCTCCCATATCAGGGATCCTGCACAGGGACGGGCACCACGTGGACAGTGGTGTCCCAGTAGCTCACTCTGTCACTGCAACACCTAATCTTGCTCACACATCATGTTTCTTGAGTTGCCCCCATAGATCCTGAATGGCCCTAATCTTAATCAGGCTTCATTGTCCCCAAGAGGAACCTTGATACATATCCTATGTGGATGTGTGATCCAGAAGCTCTATGAAAAAGCTGAGGCATATCCTAAGCAAAATGGAGGTGAAGGTCTTAACAGACTAAGTATCTTCTATCCTCTTAATTCAGCAACCAATTCTTTAAAAATGAACCAAGTTAAGACATGGACCTTAATGAACCAAATTAAGTCATAGGCACCTCTCAGCTGAGCTATTCAGTTCATGATGCTGCATAGCTAACAGGATGCAGCTGGGAAGTGGGACTCTCAGCCTGAGTCCAGGAGATCTGATAACCAAAGTAAATCAGTAGTACTTGAACTGTACTCTCCTTCGCCTGACCTTCCCCAGTTGGGCACCAAGCTTCCTTGAAGCCCTCTTTTCCTCTGCCTGCTGAGGAGCTTGTTGGGTCACAAGCCCTGTCAGTGCAATATACTAAATTGCTGCTTCTATTTGACTGAGCCAGGCATAGGCTACTCAGCCCAAAGGACACTTCCACTCCCAGCACTCTCAAAACACATAAGGTGTAGGTAGCGCAGAGCCTGCTTGCCTATTCAGAGCTCTCTGCAGCTACTGCTGCTTCTGCTGAGTAAGCCAAAGTCCTGAGAGTCCTCCAGCAGACGTTGTTGACTCTGATGAGAGACCAGACATGATCAATGTCTTCCAGAGCTTGGGCTCCTGCTGTGCCTTATTACCACAATCTTCAGGCAAAGAGGCATTTTTGGATGTACCTGAATAGGGCAAGGCCCCTTCCATGGTAGTGCTGCTTCCCTGGTTTTCCAGCTGGCCAGATAAATGTTTCCTGCCCCATTTGAGTGACAGAGGGATAACATACATGACCATATGTGTTCTTGAGAGTGGTAGTTAGCTATTTTAGTCTGAAGTCAGGTAGAGGGCAGGGTGGATATGCACCTTAAAGGCTAACTAAATAAGATCTATGTAGAGGACAAGCTTTTGTGAACTCATGTTAAATTTAATCAGATACATCAGGTTATATATGTACTTGCCAAGTTGCAAACCCAGCCAGTGAAGAGCAGTAGCAGCAGGCCCTGCATATGGCTGTGCAGTAATATCCAAATCTGCTTACTGTCTGCCGCTGTGATTGAAGAAGTTCCTGTAATAATGTATTAGCTAAAGCTTCCAGATTATCCCCAAAACATCAGCTTTAACAAAGGGGTAATGCCTCTTTAATCTCCACATGATCCTGGTCCCCAGTCCCTACAGATCATTAAGTCACAGCCTAATATGCATATTCCAGTCAGACTGCGATGTGGGCTATATTGAGTAGTGTGCCAGCCAGCCACACACTGTTCCTGACTTGCATCAACCTTCATCTTTGTCTTCTCATTTCTTGATAAACAGAGTTAAATGAAACCCAAGTTTCTGAGGGGAACTAAAGCTAGAGCAAGGTTTGTCTGGGAGGCTGGTGCCCCAGGTCTGGAGCTCAACTAGGCTGTCTGCATGGTAATTCCATCATTACAGAAATGTCTGCTGGATCTGGCCTTGGCTTTAAAGATGTAAATGGGAATTGAATCCTGAAGGAGCAAGATTTCTGTGCTGCTCCTTTGCCTTTGGGTGCATGCATTAGTGCAGTTCTCAGGGGTATCGGTTGTAGCTGTGTTGGTCTAAGAATATAGACAGGCAAGGTCTTTGTGTAAATCTGATACTTTTATTAGACCAACTCTAGCACTCTATGGGCTTAGGGCAGCAGTTCTCAAACTCTGACTGACTGAGTACCACAAATTTAAAATGATACAGCCTTAAGTACCACTGGCAGATTTTTCATACACATAGGTAACAGACTATGAATTTAAAAAAATCAAAACGTTTAGTAATCATAAAAAATTGTTTTATCACTTATGGTAGCCATATAAAACAATTGTAAATTGAAAAAAAACCCAGTGTAAACCAGGTACCCCTGCCAACATTTTTGGCCAGAGTACCAAAAAACCTTCAATGTGTAACTGTAAGGTGCCAGAGTGCGGGCACACCAGAAAAACAAAACAGGGGTAGAGGGTACATGGGAGGATGCACTGCATATTAATATAGTTAATAATCATAAATGTTGCTGCTTTATTTTTTACAGTAAATACCAGGTTTTCTAAAAATTCTAAACCTGTTGACAATAAATAAAACTTCATATACTACCTTTGTTGTTGTGTACTCGTTTGTTAAGCATGTTGTGATGAGGGGGGGAAGAGAGAGAGAGAGAGAAGAGAGGGTGACAAAAGAGAAGAGTGGAGTGAAGCAGAGGCAGGGGAGGTGCTGCGGGCTGGCTGGCCTGGCTGGGCCCTTTGACAGTGGGACAGCAGGAGCCAGGCAAGGAGCAGTGGCTGCCCAGGAGCTCCACAGATTCAGGCACAGTGGGGTGCTCTGATGGGGCCCAGCTCAGGCTGCGCAGCTCCGCAGGAGTGGGGCGCAGCTACCCTGCCCATAAGGGAATGCCACCTGGCCAGCACAGGACACAGGGCCCGAGCGACTCCTGGCTCGGCCTGTGCACACCAGGTGCAATGCAAGCAGGCAGACCCCCCCAAGCCACAGCGGGGACTCCTTGGGCTCAGAGCCAAGGCAGCCAGGAGCCCACAGCACAGTGTCCCTGCACAGCCCCAGCCCCTTGAGGAGAACTGCAGGTGAGCAAGGCTGGGGCTCGGGCACGCTAGTGCAGCTGCACTGGTTGTTCCTGGGATTTCCCACAGCCAGGCCCTTGCAGTGGGGATGGCTCTGCCCTGCTTGTGCTGTGCCTGGCATACAGGGAGGCCAAGCCCAGAGCCAAAACCCTACTGAGCCTGGCATCCTGCCTCAGCCAGGCAGCATGTCTTCACAGAGCTGCACCAGCCCAGCCAGGCCCCACCTTGGGTGCCACTGTGCATACCCACCTGCCCATCTGGCCCTTCCCAGGGTGACCTGGGCTTTTCTAGGTGTGTGGAGGGCCCCCACCACTGTGCACACCCTGGCGTAGGCATGTGGGCCACATGCCCCCCAAATTTATGTGCAAGGCAGATGCACTGCCATGGGCTCTGCATGTTGGGCACTTCATGAGGCTCCATGTTTCTTCTGTTGCTGGGCAGCCAGTGCGCAGAAGGCACATGGCATCACACATGGCCACAAGGCAATGGCAGGACTCTGCCCCATACACAAACCTAGGGCAGATGTCCCCCCATACCTACCCCCCCATGCCCCTGGACAAGCCGCCTGGGGCTTCCACCATTCCCCCTGCCTCTGCCCCACTTCCTCCGTCAGCAAGGGGCCCTCAATTTGGCCCTGCCCTTTCCCCCCAACACACTTACCAGCTGGGCACTGCTGCATAAGCAGCTGGGCTATGTTCCTGGCACCAGCAGCAGGCTGGGCTGGGTGTCTGTGTGTGTACGTGCCCCATCCTTCCCCCTGGCCTTCCACATACCACTCACAGGGTGTCTGCATACCACTGGTGGTACACGTACCACAATTTGGGAGCTGGCTTAGGAGTCAGTGTCAAGGGGTGCTTTACAGATTATTCCCCTTAAAAAAAACTTTTCACATGGCTTGCATATTAAACATAACTGCATGCTTGCACACTGCACCATGTGTAAGGGACAATGCAGCCTAGTCAAGATAGGTTTATTTTGGACCTAGAACAGGTGAAAATCAACTTCCAGGAAACTTGGTGTATAAATGCATTAAGACAAGAGAAACAGCCTCTTGCCTTTGGGGAGTGTCAAGATATGTACTAGTAGGGCAGACAAGGTTCTTTGGGTAAATCTAGTATCTTGTATTAGACCAACTAAATAGTTGGAAAAAAAGTTCTTAGCAAGCTTTCTGGTTTAAAAACCCTTTGTCAGGCTAAGGGAGCATCTGCAGTTGGTTTGCACTCTTCCTGAATGGAATGAATAGTAAAGAAGCCGGGGCCGGTATGCATGCAAGAAAGGCAATCAGTGAAAATGTAAACTGAGGAGTCAGTAGGTGAGAGTACAAAACACTTTTTACAGACAAGCCTATGAACTTCACTTCATCAACCTCCTGGATACAAAAAATCATGAACTAAATATAGACATTGGATTTATGACATATTATAACCTGTCTGACATCTGACTGCCCAGGTACCTCTCCACTATTTACCTGCTACATGCATCCCCTCCCCCCCGGCACCGCCTGTCTCTTACCCACTGATTCAATTTACATCTTCACTGACTGGCTTTCTTGCATGCAGATGCTTCTTCAGCCTGACAAAGGGATTTTAAATCTGAAAGCTTGCAAAGAAAAATGTTTCCAACTATTTAATTGTTCTAATAAAAGATACCAGATTTACACAAATAATCTTCCCTGCCTATATCCTTAGACCAACACAGATACAACTTATACTCCTGTATTAGTAGGAGGCCTTCTCTGGCATGGCCAAGCTGTAGGGAACACACAGATCAGGAGTTTCGGTGCTAATGCAATTGATGAAGCAGAAAACACTAGAAAGAAACATGCATTAAATGGAAGCAAATGACAAACAGACCTCAACAACTAATCCAATACGCTTATAGAGCTGAAAAATGCCTGCCCAAATTTGACCTGAGGGCAGTCCTCTAAGTTCCCTCTGTTCCTGGCACAGGTGAGGAAAACATGGAGAAGAAACATTTAGTGTAAATCTTTAAATGTGGAAAAGAAATATTATGGGTATGAATCTAACTTCTGCCCCAAGGGACAGTCTGGTAAGTTGTGCTGACCAGACAGATATAATAAATGGAAACCTAGGTAGTTTCACAGGAGCAGCACATTCCAAGCCAGCTATACCATTGGTTCTGAAGACCAGAGCCCTCCTAATTGCCTGAGTCCCACAAGGCTTCCCCATATAGTAGTAGCTTTTTTAGTATTGTCTTGCCCCTCCCCCCCCAATAAATAAATAGATAAAGAGCTTGCCAGGGTCTTTGCACAAGTGGCCCATTATCACCTCCTCCACCTTCTTTTTAACAAATTGTTCTATTGATTCTGAAGCAAGAAGAATGCAGGGAACATTCAGTCTTTTGTACACCCCATTCACAAAGAAAAAGGTAGTGCAAAACAAGTGTTCAGGTCAGGCAGGTAGACTGTTATGCTGGAAGACTGCTCTTCACCAGCCCTCAGGTCAAACCAGCTGCAAGATAATCAATAGATGACAGAAATACTGATGCCTGGCTAGGGGAAGCAACTGGAGGAACTAGCTTCATTAACTGAGGGTTTTCTTCCGTTTGTTACTTGGATCCAACAGTTTAGGTCTTGCTGGCTGCTTGGCTGCTTCAAGCTGTTTGAGTAGCAGCAAAGGCCAAGAACTCTGGCTGGAAGACTCTGACCTTTTCTTTCATACATGGGGATTGATCATGGTTAGCTCTGTCTTTGTCATCAACAGGCTGTTATTGCAGAGTGCATCCCCAGGCCTCCTGGGAGCACCAATTTATGCAGGACACTCAAACCAAAGCTTTGGTAACAGAAAACCTGGATTCCAGTCCTGTGTTGACCACATGGACACCTTGGACAAGTTACTTCCTTCCATCAACCTCCTTAATGAGTTTTTTCTAGCCCCACCCTCATTCAGAATGAGACCCATTTTAACAGCACCTAATGCACATTGTAAGAAACAGAAACCTGACCTTCTCTGCAGGAGACAGTTCACTGAGAAGACAATTATATTTTCTAGTCATTATTAATATTTGTCCTTGAAAAGCATGTCTGATTGTACCTGATTTTATCAGATGTGAACAGAAGTTCCTGGTTAGAATAAAGCTTGATAAATTATTAGGCCTAGATGTAGTTTTGTTGGGTTTCTTGTACATCTCTCCCAAGCAGAAGCTTATGGAGGTGGTTGCCATGTGCTAGGATCCAGACCCCTAGCCCTTCATTTTCACTGACTCTACTGCAAATGGGGCAAGCTGATTCTGACAAATCAGCAGGCCGAGTTGTGGTTGAGGCCCCTCACCCCTCAACCAATTACCCTGTTAAACTACGTACATCCTGCCCTGGCCCTGCCAGACAAAACTTTGATCTCAGGGTCAAACTACATACAAATATGCTCTTAGATAACATGCTCAGTTTCAATTCACCCAATTAGATATTTCAGTGTGCTTGTGTGCAGAGCAGCTGCTCACTCGGAGCAGTCCCAGTATGTGCATACATATGTCCAAAGAGTGTGTGTACCTGCTGAGCTAAACACAGTAGAGATCCTTTCTCTGTTATCAGTGCTTTAAATGGGCTGCTATACAGCAGGGTTGCATGGGGTGCAGTTGGGAGGGAAGTGAAGGCAGATGAAAGCACAAGGCAGAAGATGGATGAAGTGAAGAGAGGAGTGATTTTTGGACAGAAAGAGATTAAAAAGAGATAAAAAGAGAAGGTGCTGCTAGCAATCAGAAATAAAGGAAACAGGGTATGCAGAGATAGGTGGGCATGAGTTTGCCAGTGTTGAAAACAATGCCAGGAAGAAGACAATTGTAAGTCAATAGCTTGTGGGAATCAATGAATATCCTGGAGAGCCTGCAATAGGCACCAGACAATTGGGAGCAATGTTCTAAGACCCTACACAGTTTCCACTGCTGTGCTGCTGTGAAGCACTGTCCCAGGGGCACTCCCCTAGGTCTTGCATACCTGATGATCTTCTCTCCTGAGAGCCATTTATGTCCATTTCTCCTGGTGACTAAGAACCAACCTACAATGTGAAGTCGACCGGTGTAATTATATTACTGAGGTTATCTTGATAGGGTCCCCTGCACCAGGGGTGGGCAAAATATGGCCCTCAGGATGCATTGGGCCCACAGAGGGACTTTGACCCACCCATGGCAGATTCCTCAGTCCCACCACCCAGCCCATGGTGCATGTTCTGCTATCATAGGGTGCTCAGCAGGGCTGGGGCGGCCCTGCTGCTAACCTCCACCTCAGGAGGCAGTGGTTCCTTCGAGCTGCCACCGTTGGTCTCAGGCCCATGGAGACTGGTGGGGACCCACATACATAGCCCCAATCCCAACCTGCCCCGTGCCCACTCCAGATTGGTCTGCCCATGATGAGCAGTGGTGGCAGTGTCAGCAGCTGGGCAGAAGCTGCTGCTGGCCATGGGGAAAAGTGGCCATCTCTCCCCTCACTGCTGTCAGGCTCTTCTTGCTGCAGCTGCCCAGAGCCTGCATCTGGACTGCCCTGCAACTCCTTTCCATTACCACTGCTGCCCCGCTGGGTGGCTCAGAGGCAGCAGTAGTGGTAGTGGTGATGGTGGTGGAGA
Source organism: Crocodylus siamensis (assembly GCF_052110815.1). Lineage (NCBI taxonomy): Eukaryota > Metazoa > Chordata > Crocodylia > Crocodylidae > Crocodylus > Crocodylus siamensis. Next base: position 39,380,218 of record NC_143404.1, on the reverse strand, counting down.
GGGTGAGCAGGTGTGAGGTGGGCTGGAGCTGTGTGCACAGGTCGCTGGATGGTCCAGAGCTGGTTCGCTCTGGCCAGGGCAGGTCTGGAGCAGATTCAGGGCAGTCCAGGCCTGGGAACAGGGCTGTGCGCTTGGGTCCTGGCTGGTCCAGAGCTGGTCCATTCCAACCACAGTGAGTCCGGAGGCTGCAGTCTCAGCTGCCACTGGGCACTGGAGGCAGAGGCAGTGGCAAGAAGAAGCTGCAAGTCCCACAGGTTTGGTGAGCTGTTGAGGGTTGGGGGGAGAGAGAAAACACATAAAACCTAGGAAGGTACTTCTGTTGCTCTTAACTGCTGCTGCTTTAAGAATTTGTGGAATTTTTCAGCCACTCATACCATTGTTCATCATTAATCCACCAGCTCTGGTCCCCATCAACATTGTAATGGTACCGGAGAAGGCAGTTGTGTATTTTCTCTCAGAGCTCAGTAAACAAAAGAAATAAAGTGGCTTTGATTAACCTCCAAACAAAAGGGACATTGCTAAGGGAAAAACAGTTTGAGACTGTCAGACTTGGCAGCCTAGAAAGGGAACTTGCAGGGGGGAGGTGCTCAAAAGATTGTGGGGAGATAAAGCCAGTGAAAAAAATGGACATGTCCCCCAACCTTCTTGCACCCCCTCCTCATGCCACCACTGTACTAGTGAAAGCTCACTCCAGATTCTCTCTGAGATTAATTCTGTCCTGAAAGGATGAAGAGTTCTGCTCGGTGTGTAAGCATACTGAGGAGCATGATATCAATCAGATTTCTCTCACTGGCAAGGGTTAGCTTATGTTCTAGGTTATGTGCCTCTGTTCATTTCCATGTTCAGAGTCTACAAGATGGCCAAGCATTCCAGAGTTTGCTATAGTTTGGGATCCAGTAGAGCACACTTATTTGTCACTTGTATGTTTTTCTATTTTCCTATTGACTGAGGATATAAGTGATTTGTATGATTATTGCAAATATATTCTCAATGACCTTATGGCTTACAAATTCCATACCCTCATTGCTAAAAATTAAACTCATGATGGCATGGTCTAACAGGCATCTTGGCATAAATGTAGAATGAACACATTAGTTCTATGTGCTAGTGCCCAGGGGAATTTTAGCACCTTGTGTTGCCCTATCATTTCCCCAGTGAGTACTTCAAGGCCTCCTCCTGTGTGCTCTGTACCATATCCTATTTTGCGTAAAAGTTATTTTACAGCCTAAATCTTGTTTATCTGTCTGTTTCTGGGGGCTGGTGCCTTTGTTTCCTTGGTCCTGTATACAGGCCTCAGGAAATAAAAGCGAAGTGCATACATTACAACACCTTATCACTTAAACCAGCTGCCTGAGACAGGGCAACTCTGCCATCTGAAGGTCTCAAACCTACCAGGGCCAGAAAAGAAGAGCAAGAAGTGGAATTGAGACGTACCTCTTTCCAAGAACCTGCAGTTCCCATGTCTCACACTCTTACATAGTACTGGGCCTTCTGTGAAAGCAAAGCCTTCCTTGTATGATAGCTCTTTCCTTCTGATGTACTTTGAGAGGATGTAAAGTTCTTTATTTAAAATAAAATCTGTTCTGCCTATTCTAGGTAAGGGTCATCTCTCATATTTTACTGCGTAGAATCTTTGGAGGATTTCAAAAGTGAGTAAGCTAAAGAAACAGAGAAAGGCAATGGATTCATTTAGACAGTTAAAAATGAACAAAAGCCCCAGTATGGTAAACATCTAATTAATGCACAGCTCTAAAACAAAGCTCTCCTGGTAAGAGAGTCAGCATGTCCATTAAGAACATTTACATCTTTTTCTTGGTCCTCCAGGGACAGACACTATGTATGTACCTCTGGGTGACTCTCTCTGGCTGATGTTATACAGGAGATAAAATTAGATGGTAATGGGTCCTATCAGTCTCAAAATTCATGAATCTTCCTGATCTTTCTGAAATAGTGAAAAGAAGAAAAACTTTTGTAAGAAGAAAAAGCAATGCAATCAGCACCTTCCCCAGGGCTAGTAAGCCTTCTTATAACACAAGCAGTAGTGCCTTTTTAGTAGTGGTATGAACCACCATCACAACTGTCCCAACAATAGAACCTGCCCACACACAATTGGTTAGCAATGGATCAGTAATGAAAAAGTTCCCCATTGGCAAGTTTCCCTATGGCAATAGCTCCACACTTCTGAACAGATAGGGGGACTCCCATATCAGTGTGTTGCCTCTGCAGCTACAGGACGAATTTTAAACAGATCTCAAGGAAAGGAGTCACTCATGGCAGAAGCTGCTGGTTATCTGAGTTCTACAGAACAAGCTTGTTCTACTAATTCAGGCTTGTTTCTTGAGCCCACAAAAAGTAGTGCACTGAGAGAAGCTGGTCCAAGAAAAGTCCTTCCAGAAGCAACTTCTTAATCTCACTGAATAATGATAATTTCCTTATCTGCTTCCTTATTCACCTCTAGGAGCACCAATACTAGGGAAGGAAAAGATGAAGATGGAAGCTCTGTTGCTGCCAGTGACTGAAAATCTGCTGCCAGAAGTGCTCAGTAACATAGCTGCTGACTTGCAAAGCTACATTTGTACAGTAGACTAAATACATCCGCCCAGGCTGTTGCATATTCATAACTGTCTGCATCATTGTATGAACATCTCTCCTGTCCATAATGATCTGACATGCATTTGAAAATGGTGCTGGATACCCCTGAAGGGGGTGGTTAATCATGGAATGATGACAGAAAAACCATGGGCTTTTTAGAGTTTGACCCCAGTCATAGAACAAGAGATATTTGCCTTCTATGTATCCCACCCTGTATACCAGGAACAATCCCATAACACATGGTATGCAACAGCAATAACAGTACAAATGAATACAAGGTTCTCTCCAAAGTACTGAGCAGGAAATCTCCCTCTCTTCCCACCCCCTCCCCTATGGGAGTAGTGATTTGTAGGGAAGTTCAAGCTGACTATTGGTTTGGGTATGTTTCCATTGAAGCAGATACATTGAAACGTCTGTATTAGGGCTATGTGAAATTTCAGCAGCTGTTCTGTTTCGGAGGTGTTTGGGGCCATTCTGGCACCTGAAACACCAATCTGAATTGAAACAGAACATTTCTGAAACAAAACAAGGCATCCAAAATGTTTCAAAAAATTTCAGAGTTTCAGAGCTGGGCTTGCAGGGAAACAGGTGTACGCTGCTGCCCTGCCATGTGACTCTGTTCCACGGGGAGCAGAGATCCTTGCCGGGGGTCTCCTCACCGCCGCTGCCTGCCCTGAGCTGCCCTGGCGAGGTGGGGCTACGCCGGATGAGCAGTGGCGGCAAGGAGACCTCTGGTGCGGATCTCTGCTCCCTGTGGAGCCAGGTCACACAGCAGGATAGTGCTGGTGCCTGCCGCACAATCTGGCTCCACAAAAGGCAGAGATCTGGGGCAGTGCAGGGTGGGCAGCAGCGACAAGGAGACCCCTGGCACAGATCTCTGCTCCCTGTGGAGCCAGGTCATGCGACAGAGCAGTGGTGGTCCCAGGGCAGTGCAGGGTGGGCAGCAGCGGAGAGGAGACCCCCAGTACAGATCTCTGCTCCCTGCAGAGTCGAGTTACGTGACAGGGACCAGCAGGCTTGCTCGCCACTCTGCACTGCTTCCCTGCCCTGTGACCTGGCATGACAGGGAGCAGAGATCTGTGCAGGGATCTACTCACCTGCACAGAGGGCAGTGGCCCTCCCTCTCCCCTAGACCAGCCACCCACAGCCCCGTCCTGCTCCCCACTGGGGCCCCAAGCCCCCGGCCCAAGCCCCGCCCAGCTGGGCAGTAAGGCTGTGCAAAGCTTGCAGCCCATTCAAAACAAATTTGGAGGAGATTTGGCAGAATTAAATCTCCAAAACAGATTTGGCCAAAACAAAACAGGACAGTGATCTGAAACACCAAAACAAATCACTGTCCTCCCAAATGGCCAAATCCAAAACCAAATTGAAACAACCATTTTGCACAGTCCTAGTCTGTATCAAGGCCTCTCACTTTATATAGACAAGCTTAAGAGTGACATCTCAGCTTCCCTGGAAACAAGAATATGAAAATAAATGTATGAGTGGGTCTCTTGGAGAGTTGTTCATGAGAGTAAGAAAAAGTGGATGGACAAAAGAACTCAACTGGTCTGAGGCCAGGGGCCTCTTGAAAGAGCACCTAACCATCCTCAGCTTGCAGGCAGTTTTTTTCAGCAAGGGGTTTTCAGCTTCTCCTTTTGATGTGTAATGATCAGTGTCCCAGATGGCTGGATCCAGAGGGATAGAGCACCTGCCTTTGTCAGGCAACTTGTCAAATCTCACTCAGCGTTCCAGGATTTCTCCTGGAAGCCACAGCTTCTGACCAGGTTCCTGTTGACTGTTGAGCTGCATTTTGCCAGGCCTGTTAGGTCTCATACCAGACCTGAAATCAATGGCCCAACTGGGGTGGGGCAGATGAAGTAACTTCCTTGGGTACTGATTTCAGGTGGGGAGAAAAAAAGCACCTGCATGATTGCAGTTGTGATCACAGTAGCAAACGGAATTCACCACAGCCCCTATGCCCCAGGAGCCCAGCTACATCCCTATGCTGCTGCCTGCAATGCTACAGATACAGCCAAGCAAGCTGGTGCATGTGGGGATGGGAACTGCTAGGAGAAAAAAAATGAAGGGAAAAAAAGTGTGTCCTGGGTTGTGCAGAGAGAAAGACTTATAGTTGAGGCTGAAATTTACCGTTTTGTTCAATGCACCTTTCTGTTAAGTTTTGGATTATATAATCCTAAATTAAGGATTTAGGATTATATAATCTCCACTGGTATGGAACCTGACCTCATGTAACAGGGATCAGAGATCTGTGCAGGGATTTACTCACCTGCACAGAGGGCAGTGGCCCTCCCCCTCCCCTAGACCAGCCACCCATGGCCCCATGCTGCTCCCCACTGGGGCCCCAAGCCCCCAGCTCAAGCCCTGCCCTGCTGGGCAGTAGGGCTGTGCGAAGCTTGCAGCCCATTCAAAAGAAATTTGAAGCAGATTTGGCAGACATGAATCTCCAAAACAGCACTGATGTCTCCAGAGGGAGCAAGCAAGATGGGACCCAGGTAGCCACTAGGGGGTGGCCCCAGGATTGGACTTGCTACAGAAGCACATAGACATACAAATGCACACAAATGTATATATTTGTTATAATTTCTTCTAGCAGGTAAAGTATTAAGCTTTATAACATTTAGCATCATGGCACAAATAGCCAAGATGGCTAACTAGGAATACTCCCAGTCCCTTCAGCACTGTGACTTCATGGAGATGTTTTTCATGGTTACATTCAACATTAATGCAATATTGCCCAACACACAAACACTTTTGTTTCTCAAAGCAAACCATTTCCTTAGCTTGACCCTATCTGGGTCTCCTTTTAGGTCAGACTAGTGAACTGCAGGAGCAAACCCTAGCCTTTGCACATCATACAGGTACTGTGATAGTATGGCCTATGTGACCACCTTCAAAACTAGGCAGGATATCCTTGCCCATAGATCCTGTCTTCACCCTGATGGCCTGCCAGTAAATTAAGGCAGACCTGGTCCATTTGAAAATTGGGATTCCCAGCTTTTGCCAGGAGTGTGGAGTGCTATAAACTTGATTTTCAATTCTTAGAGGCTCATGATATCAGATGATGGTGTTATATCCCATTCTTCGCAACAGGTATTTACCCAGACCAGCTGAAAGTTCTCAGGACTGTGGGTCAGTCCACCTGGGACAGAGCAAATGTGCTGACATGGTACAGTGTCCAGTCCAGATTCAGTCCTGTAAAATGCTTCTGTCAAAGGCATTGCAGTGTTGAGCTCTCATGCAGTTTGTCCATACATAATTCTCAGGGGTTCTTGCTGCCATCCTGATCTGGCAGGTTTAAAAGGATTTTCCTTTAGGTCTACAAACAACAAATTACATTTGATGGGGAACATTACCAAGTGCTTTCCCTGCTGACAGAGTGGTGGGGCTCACTTGTCCAAGGCCTAGTACCTCCTACTTGTACAGTAAGACAGTTAACTTGTCAGAGGAGGCAAAAAGAACTTGGTTACTTGAGTCTGGCAAAAAAAAAAAAAGAAAGAAAAAAGGCTGAGAGGGATTATGATTGCTTATAACAGGTACATCATGGGTAAAGCACCAGGGAGAGAGAAGAGCTATATAACCTAATGGTCATTGTTAACTCAAGAACAAATATTTATTAAATGGCCAAGGCAACTCCAGGGGCCTATACCTGTGTCCATAGAGTCATAACTTCCCTTGCTTCCTGGATAGGTAATAAGGAACTGAAAAACTCCTTCCTGAACCCTTTACCTTGCCAGCCTTCATCAGGAAGCCCTGCTAATATACCAGGAACGAGTTTGTGGCACGGGGGCCAGTGAGAGTGAGGGCCGGAGCTCATGGAACTCCTGGCTGGAAGCACCCACCATGCTCCCCTGTGAGCTCAGTGTCACAGAGCAGCTAGCAGGGATCTGGGGGCTGTGACCCTGCAAGCTCTACGTGGTACAGAACAGTTAGTAGGGAAGGGAAAGTGGAGTGGGATTTGCAGTTTGCTTAAAAGGATGCCTAACAAGATGTGGAAGGTCTGTGCAAGGACATGCCCACTAGAAGTCACCTAGGACAGAGGGGTGAGAGCGGCAGGGTGGCCAGATCAATATCAAACAGAAATGTCTGGATCTATGAAGAGCAAACCCACTTTGATTACTGAGTACATCCAGCTGTTAGCCACACAACCAGTGGTAGTCCAGGGCATTATGCCAGCCCTGCTTCTCACCCTTCTGAGGCACTGCAGCCAGCCCTTGCTCTTCTATTTCCTCTCTGCCCAAGGTCTGTTAAGTCTATCTACATAGGAGAGCACTTAAGAAAAAAAGCATTTTCTGAAATAGTATTAGTGGTCGGGTTTTGAAACATCACTTCACACCTGCCATGGCTACAGTTGAACATCTTTCTGGTTGTTAGGCCCACAATCTACTGTATTCCTCCTCAGTCGTTAGTGGAGATTTACCCATCAGCTTCAACAAAGATACCACATCTAAGTTATTAACTTCCTTTCTGTTTTTCTCCTTACTGGGGAAAATTCCTTTTGTCTTAAAATGTCTGTTGGTCTGCCCACAAGCACAGATGTTATGTGCTGTAAAGGAGAAGCTACTTAACCTGTTTTTGTCACTTTAAATAGGGCAATAGTCTGAGAATGGGAAGAGTCACTTCCCATGATAAGTGATAATAGAGAGGGGTAAGGAAACTATCCCCTCTACAACACCTTGCTAAGAGGCTAGAAATTCAGAGAATTTAGAAGGAGATAAGTGCCCAAGTGACCTGGCCAGAAAACAGCTACAATGACTTTTGGGCATGCACAAACATGCACCCCTACCTACAAACCTATGCTCCTTCTATTCCACACCCATGTTCCAATCTCACTTCTCCAAACCAAACTGTAGCCATACTCAGAGAGGGCTAAGTCTCCTGGGAAGCAGACTGAAACCACTTCATCCAGCAACACTAGAGCAATAATCTTGCCAGTCAGTTGAGAGCATCCCCCACTCCCCACTTCCTGAAGCACTTATGACAGGCTTGTGATCTCCAGTACACATCACTTCCTTGATGTCCAGTTTCCCTTCTCCTACTTGGCTAGCATCAACTCCTGCCCCTCCAAGACACAAAATCCCAGATACCCAGCACCACCAATCCAACAGAAGCTCGGCATCCAGCACCCCCAACTGAGTACCAGCTCTTGACTTGTAGCACTCAGCACCCCTCACATCCAGCACCAGCTCCTGATTTCCAGCACCCTCTAGCAGTCCCAAACCCCGGTACTTCCATCTAGCAATAATTCCTGACTTCCAGTACCCCTAATCTTTACAATTCCCCAAAAGCCCCTGACCTGCAGTGTATCCCCCTCAACATGAGGCTCGTACTCTAGCACTTCTCCCCATTACCAGCTCCTGAATTTCAGAACCCAGCAACAGCCGCAGTTTGCCAGCAAAACCCACCAAGAAAGAGGTGCAACCTTCAATGTTCCCTCCCCAGCATCAACCCTTGACCTTCAATACCCATGGCCCAGCTCAAAGTCAGAACTCCAACACCCCATATTTGACATCAAACATCAGCAGGGGAGATGGTTGTTTTTCTTTTGTTACTGTTTTAAACATAGTTGCCCAAAGGAATGTGGGATTGTAAACTTGTGGGAGATTCATAATCCTGAGTCCAGCACTGACTCATCCTGAGGCCTTGGGTATCTAAAGAGAGACACCTAAATCTACATTTAGGCACTTAAGTTTTCTAAATACAGATTTAGGGTTTAATTGTAAAAAACCCATATTACAACAGAACTGAAGCACCAATAAAAATGTTTTCAAAAGCATCTAAAAAGCTTGACTACATACGAATACCCTGAAAAATTAATCCAAATGAATTTTTAAAATAGATTATATAAACCCATTACATTTGGTTTATTTATTTTACTTTAGAAGGTTTTGTCTACATGGGGACATTCAGGACAGTTAATTATTTTTTAAAGTGGATTTAGGTAAAAGGCTTTCAATTGTGTAGACACTCATTTGGAATTCTAGTGTCCTTAATCTGATATAGTTTACTTCACTTTCATAATGGTAAATTCAAGAATGTGCACTTTAGAAGATTAATGGCTTTAAATCCAACATTCAACAGCTCCTTAGTGACTTCGGCCCAGAACCTCAAATGCACTGGAGTACCTAAATACCCTGACTTAGCTAATTTCACCTCCAAAGCAAAACAAGCTAAATTGTGAAGGCTACTTTCAGTCTGAACGCAAGTATTCACACTGTTTAATGCAGTTTAAGAAATCCACTTTACCATCACACCTTTAATTCATATTAACTTACTTAACTATCCCCTTCATAGATGCCCTGAAGTCCCAGGTGCTCAAAGACTAAAAACAGAAAACTAATTTATCTTGGGGATGATTGTGCCTCAAAACAGGAGGGAGGGGAAAGGGAAGGGGAGAATGGGATAGTTGTTTACACATATAGCTTGAGTGGCAATTAACTCCAATTAACCCAGTTGTCCTCGGGGAAAAAGTGTTATCTGGGTACTTCACAGGTCCATAGGTTGGTACAATGGATTTGTACATACATAGGATCCCAGAATAAAAGGATGTGTGGGGAGGAGGGGCCATTCCACAGGTTGTTCTTAGCTTAGGTGTCTTGGTATGTTTGAGACTAAACCTTAGTATTATTTTTAAATTGGATTTAGAAACAGTAATAATTTAAACAAAAATCTCTTAAAAACATCCCCACCATCTGCACTATAAGCATTAGTAATATTTGGGAACAAGGACTGATGTGCTTTGATCATGCGTAGGAGTAAATGCTGAAAATGATTCTTTTTCACTGGTAGCCATCAGTCTGGTTTTGCAAAGAGAGGCCCACTTCACACTCTCTCAGGTTGTTAATAGCCTCTGGGCCCCCATCAAGTAAAGAAAGATGATAGTTGAAATAACATACTATGTGGTATAAGGCTGTTTTCCTCTCGTTTACAAATGAAAACACTCAGGTCCAATGTATTCAATGGGTCATAAATTACTGAACCCAACCCAGTTTCATCATAAATGCTCTCTGTACAGTGTCCTTCACTTGGAGAGAAGCAGCTCCTATGTGCTGTGCTGCCTGTCCCAACACGCATGCACGCACACGTGCTGCAACAGCAAATGGAATCCTTGTGTCTCCTATCCCATAGGGCAGGTCATAGAGTGGGACCTAAAGAGATTAAACAGACAAGACAGTTGTGAAAGCCCCAGATTACTGGAACTTCATCAGAATTGGATGATCTGCTTTTGCCTAACCCCAACCTTTTCTGTTGTGAAAGTAGGAACATACCAACCCCTTCCCCCAGTCAATTCTATTGAAACAGCTTCACTCAATGGTTCACTCCCCCCACCCCTTTTAATATAGAGAGAAAAATGATTGAGGTTGAAGATCTCATCCATATAATAAACGAGCAACCTGACACTAACAGAGAATGCAAACTATTAAACCAATAGGTGCCCCTCCCCACATCTCTCCAATCATAAGAGCTAACACAATCACATTGTCCATCTCATCTAGATTTACTTACCTTTTTCAGAATGGTTAGACCCATAAAAATGGTGTTTATTAAGGTGCAATTGCTTCTATCTCTGGGTAAACCAAACCTCAGGAGCTGAGTGTGATGCAATTCTCCATGGATAGAAGACCGGCCCAGATACCCCAACTATTTTCATTACTGCTTCACCACTCCACTGCCCTTGGCTCAACAAGTATTTAAAAAACTTGGCAAGCTTGTCCGAACAACATCCAGTTAATATTACTATATTACACACCAGTTATCACATCAAGAAATAAAGATTATTATCTGCCTTTACACAGAGTGAAGATTCTGCAAGTGCTTGGCCCTAATAATGAAGAGAAAATGAAAAGCGGAGAATTCTAAAAGATTCCCGGCCTTATTCCAAAACTGCCAAAAAACTTGAACTTGTCAACAATGCATGAGAAATATTCATATTACTGATACAGATTACTGATGTGTGAAAATGCCTGGTATGTTTCACACAAGCCATATGAAGCAAAAATGATTTGAATGAGCCTCTTGAGGAAAGGAGAAGGCAGATTTGGGATGAGCACCTGTTAAAACTTTCATCTCTACCCCTAGGTGACAGAAGGCTAGGACTAATGGTACTTGGCCCTCACAAATTAATTTCTGGACTAAGGATGTGGCTCTTGTTTACTGATTAGGACTTGGACTCTGGCTCTAACCCACTCATAAGGCTTTGGCTCCTGCTCTGGATCTTCCTCTGACTCTGGTGCTTGACTGTCCTTGCGCTTCTCAAGAATACCTACAATACAATCCTTACAGTACCTGCATTTTGTCAGCCACACAAACACAGGAATAAGCTAGGGACAGGAGTTCTCTCAAAAGCTGCAAGACAGCAAGAGCTTAAAAAAGCCCCAAACCAAAAAAACCATCATCCATAGCCTCCTATATGGGGGTTATGGGACACCTGTCCACACTGCAGCACTCTGGGCTGCACAGGCCACACTGCATGGGCTGCTGCACCATGCCAACACACCCATGTTCTGCCACATGCCTTTGACCCTCTGCCACTTCAATACCCTGTGCTGTATTTCCTGTCCCCTTTGCCATGCCACATGGTGGGTGTCCTTCCACCGTGCTGCACCAGTGCGTTGGCTTCCTCCAGCTGTAAGCTCCTTTGGCCCTGTGAGTAGCACTGCCCCACCCCCAGGTGCAGAGACAGATAGTGGAAGCTGAAGAAGGGAAAGGGAGTTTGGAGAGACTGATGGTAACAGCAGGAGAGCAATGGGGGAGTGGTGCCTGAACCAGAAGCCTAGGGGCTGTAGTTCAACTCTGTGGGAGCCACATGTGGCCTGTAGGCTGCCAGTTTCACAGATTCATCATAGTATCATAGTACTTAAGGTCGGAAGGAACCTAAACAGATCAGGTCCAACCCCCTGCCCCAGGTAGGAACGGTTGCCAGGGTCAGATCAACCCAGCCAAATATCTGTCCAGCCTCCTCTTGAAGACCCCCCAAGGTAGAAGAGAGCACCACCTCGCTTGGGAGCCCATTCCAGAGCCTGGCAGCCCTAACCATAAAGTAATGTCTCCTGATGTCCAGCCTGAACCTTCTCTCTTAACAATTTGTGGCTGTTATTCCTAGTAACCCCGGGTGGTGCCCAGGAGAACAGAGCCTCCCACAATTCCCACTGGTCCCCCCTGGTGAGTTTGTAAACTGCCACCAGATCCCCCCTCAGCTTTCTCTTGTGGAGACTGAACAGGTTCAGGCCCTTTAGCCTCTTTCCATAGGGCCTACCCTGCTGCCCCTTGAGCATGCGAGTGGCCTTCCTCTGGACCCTCTCAATGCTAGCCACATCCCTCTTGAAGTGCCCAGAACTAGACAGAGTACTCCAACTGTAGCCTGACCAGTGCCGCATAGAGCGGAAGGATCACCTCCCTGGACCTGCTTGTGATGCATCTTATAGTTTCATAGTTTGTAGGGACAGAAGGGACCCAAGCAGATCATCAAGTCAAATGACCCCAGCAAGGTGTTTGTCTAGCCTTGTCTTAAAGACCCCCAAGGTAGGAGCCAGCACCACTTTGCTTGGAAGTTGGTTCCAGATCCCAGCTGCCCTGACAGTGAAGTAGCGCCTCCTGATGTCTACTCTGAATCTACCTTCTGCCAGCTTGTGACCGTTATTTTTAGTCACACCTGGTAGTGCTTGGGGGAACAGGGACTCCTCCAGTGCCTGCTGGTCCCCTCTGACACAGATGAGGTCCAGGATCATCTCCATCATGTCCTGAATCTGAGCTCCAGGCAGGCAACAAACCTCACGTGCCATGGGGTCAGAGTGACAGATGGGCCCCTCCGTTCCTCTCAGGATGGAATTGCCGATGACGAGGACCCGACATCTCTTCCTCTTGGTGTTCCAGTAGCTCTCGGCCTGTGCCGTGCTTGGAGTGGCATCGGTTCCCTTGGAGGCATCCTCTCCTACCTCCTCGTCCACGGCTGCCAGGGCCTCGTGCCTGTTCCCCAGCTGTACCTGGGGAGCTTACACTGAGGTCGCATGAGTAGCCCTGGCTCTGGAGGTGACAGTCTGCCATACTTCTGCGGTGGGTCCTTCCCAGGTGGCTTTGCCTGTAGGTTCCTGACCCTGCAGAGAACAAAAGTACCCACCAATTTTGTCCCCGGCCGCCCTAATCCCCTGCAGCCTGCTGACCTCAGCCTGGAGCTCCCTCACCCGCTCCTCCAAGGCCCAAAGGTGGCCACATGTAGGACAGGCGAGGGAACTCCCACTGCCCCCTTCCCACCAGGCCACCGAGGCCCCACCAGGCAGCCCCCACAGATGATGGGGGGGTGGGTGGCTCCAGCCCCTCTATGGGCTCCATTTGGGTGGAGGCCGCAGAGAAGCCCCAGGCAGGCAGCACCGTAGATTCATAGACACTAGGGTCGGAAGGGACCTCAACAGATCGTCGAGTCCGTCCCCCATGCCTAGGCAGGAAAGTGTGCTGGGGTCAGATGACCCCAGCCAGATGCCTATCCAGCCTTCTCGTAAAGACCCCCAAGGTAGGGGAGAGTACCACCTCCCTTGGAAGCCCATTCCAAATTTTGGTTACCCTTACCATGAAGAAATTTTTCCTGATATCTAGCCTAAATCTGCTCTCTGTCAGTTTGTGACCATTGTTTCTTGTTACCCCAAGAGGCACCCTGATGAACAGTGCATCTCTGGACCCTTGCTGCATTCCCCTAATGAATGTGTAGGCAGCCACAAGATCACCTCTCAGCCTTCTCTTGTGGAGGCTGACGAGGTCCAGGTCCCTCAGTCTCTCCTTATACGGCTTGTCCTATAAGCCCCTAACTATAAGAGTGGCCCTCCTCTGGACCCTCTCAAGTCTATCAACATCCTTCTTGAAGTACAGCACCCAAAACTGGATGCAGTACTCCAACTGTGGTCTGACCAATGCTGCATAGAGGGGAAGTATCACCTCATTGGATCTATTTGTCATGCATCTGCTGACTCTGAGATCCCTTTCCACTTCTGTGCTGCTGAGAGGGTCACTTCCCAGCCAGTAGCTGTGCTGGATATTTTTGTGCCCTAGGTGCTGCACTCTGCATTTGTCCTTGTTGTACTGCATCCTATTGTGTACTGCCCACTTTTCTAACCTGTCCAGGTCTGCCTGCAATCATTCCCTACCCTTCGGAGTGTGCACTTCAGCCCACAATTTAATATCATCTGCAAACTTGGACAGAGTACACTTCACACCCACATCCAAGTCACCCATGAAGATATTGAAGAGTACGGGTCCAAGGACCAAACTCTGTGGGACCCCACTACCCACATCCTTCCAGGTTGATAATGATCTGTCTACTACCACTCTCTGGGTGTGACTGCTAAGCCAATTTGCCACCCACCACACTGTGTAAACATCTATGTCACAGCTCCCTAATTTATTTATGAAAATGGGATGAGATACCATATCGAAGACCTTGCTAAAATCCAAGAAAACGACATCCACCTCTACTCCTGCATCTAAGCATTTTGTGACCCTGTCATAAAACAAAACGAGATTGGTCGGGCATGATCTGCCTGCTATGTATTCATGCTGGTTTCCCTCCTGCATTATTTTTCTACTGGACTCCCACAGATATGATCCTTCATAATCTTTTCAAAGACCTTTCCAAGGATGGAGATGAGACTGACTGGTCTATAATTACTCAGGTCCTCCTTCCTCCCCTTCTTGAAAATAGGGACCACATTGGCCCTTTTACAGTCCTCCAGGACCTGACTCGAGTGCCACAAGCACTCAAACAGCTGTGCCAGTGGTTCTGCTATGACACTGACCAATTCCTTCAGCACTCTCGGATGCAGCTCATTCAGGTCTGCTGACTTAAACATATCCAGTCCATTGAAGTGACTGTGCACCAAGTCAGTGTAGACAGGTGGTGCACTGGTGTCCATCTGATGCCCATCTAAGAACCCATTAGGAGACTTATATTGAACTCTGTTCAAGAACACCGAGGGAAAAAAACTCATTGAATAGCTCAGCCTTGTCTCCCCTGTCTGTCACTAATTTCTCCTTCTTGTTCAGTAGGGGTCCTATGCTGTCCTGCATATTCATTTTACTCCCTACATACCTAAAAAAACACTTTTTGTTCTCTTTAATTTGCGTTGCCAGCCTCAGTTCTGTAATTGCTTTGGCCTTTCTAACTGCATCCCTGCAAGTGCGGGCCAAGTAGGTATACTCCTTGGTAACTTCCCCCTGCTTCCACCACCTATATGCCTTCTTTTTTGCCCTTAGACTCCCCTGGATTTCCCTATTTAGCCAAGGAAGTTTTTTTGCTCCTTTTCCCCTTTTCCCTTGTACTAGGATTGTCTCCCTCTGTGCCCAAAGGATTACTTCCTTTAGGAACAACCAGCCTTCCTGGACTCCCATCTCGCCAATACTCCTATCCTGCAGTGAGTCATTGATGAGACTCCTAAGCACACTGAAGTTAGCCTTCCTGAAGCCAAGGACTTCCACCCTACTAGTTATCTTACCCACCCTACTCCATATGGTGAATTTGATTGATTGGTGGTCACTGTCCCCAAGGTGACCATGAATCTGTAGCTCCCCTACCAAGTCATCCCCCATAGCCAACAGCCAGTCCAGTAAGACTGTATACCTCCTGCACTAGGTGGAGAGCCCAACTTAGACTAATCATATAATGGGTTCTAAGCCACAGTGATCAGAGATGCAATGTCTAAAAAATACCTAACACATATACAGCAAGGCTGTCTATCACAGTGGCAAACACTATACATAGTAACTCAAGCCTTTGAACTCTGGTCCTAGTGCAAGACACTCAAGTGTCAGACTACATGCCTTATCCTTCTTTACACTTGGAGATTTACCAACATATGCACCTGTAATCCAGTACTAATATGTTGTTTACTGTAGGTGTTTTTCTCTGGGTAGCTCACAAAACACAGGACTCCCCCACACCTCACCTTGGATTCATGCCCTCTGTTCTGCTATTTGAAAAAGCCTAATTTAAGGTACCAGGAAAACTTCAGACTTGTATCTCTTTATGTTTAAAAAGTATCCTTGGGGATGGGGGCATAAGCTCAATACTTCCTCAGGAAAAGTATTTGGTATAGGGCTAGGTCAGCAATTAATGGCCCGAACACCCCCCTGTGGTCCTGGTGCATACTGAGCTAAGTTTCCTTCATCACACACAACTTCCTCTAGTCAGTTGTTTATGGCAGGGATTACTGGTTGCAAATCTAGGTATTCATCCACAAATGCAGGCACATGCACTTACAACAACTCAAATAGGAGTGGCACAAATTTATACCATAGATTTTTGCCTCTGTGCATGTGCCTGGACATGTACTCTGATGTGGGGCAAGTTGTGCCATATGGGGGCAAAATGACCCTGTCCAGCTCCTCCCAGGTCTGAAGCCAGGGGGAGCTAGAGCCTGGGGCCAGCACACCTGAGGCAGGATAAAAAGCTGCCCTGGAGAGCAGCTCAGGCAGCTTCTGAAGCCCAGCCAGTTGGTATCTGGGGACACTACCCCCTTGTGTCAGCTGGACTGCTGAAGCAGCCCTAACCTAGAGTGGCCCCTGCACCCTCTACCCACCTCAGCAGTTTGGCAGTGGGGGCTACTGTCTGGTGTGACCTGCTGCCACCTACAACAACAGAATCTGACCTGTGGCCCCATGGCTGCATGCCTGATGGACCTGGATGGGGTCTGCCATCTGGGCAGCTATTGCCCAGAAGATGTGGTCCTTGTGGTGGCCTGCTTTGAACTGTCAAACCATGTCCTTTTGGCCCCAAATGGCCAAGCAGTCAGCCACCTCATCTACCCTCCAGCTGGGTCCCCAGTGCTGAATCTGGACAGGCTTCTCTGCCTGGGGCTTGCCACTCATTTCACCAGCAGAGATCTGGGTGTTCCCTATTCTAAAAATTGCAAATGATCTAATAAGAAAACAAATTCTCTCAATAAAATCTCCAAAGTAGTGTTCTTCCACTATTAAAATGAAACATCACTGTATAGAGAGGGATCATTTGGGCAATGTTTTATTGATATATTTACAAGTTTAAAGCTATTTGGAAGCCTACTAGTGCCTCTATCACCATCATCAAATAAATTCTAAATATCTATACACTTTGGCCTTTATTTTTGGCGGTTTTTGTCATTGGAAAATCAGAGTTGCCCCTACCACTTCGCTCATGGACTGATCCCCTCCACAGGGGCCACAGATCCCTTTACAGGGCCTACAGCTCCCCCCCACCCCAGTCCTCCTCCACAGCAGCAGTGACCATACGGCACTCAGAACCTGCTGTGGCCAGATCTCTCCTGTGGCATGGTACGGTGTGGCCCCAGCCACCTCAGAGCCAGCACCACCTGTGCTGCTTGTGCAGAATCCATCAGGCTGGGCCAGTTCTGTTGAGGCAGGATCCAGTGTGATGCAACATGCCAGAGTCAGGCTGCATCACATGGGGGCTCTCGCCACAGCTGCTGCAGTGGGGCTGTGGGCACTATGGGGGACCCATGCCCCTTGACCAGCCCTCCTATATCCCCCCACAGCCCTCGCACAGTTCCCCTACCCCCAGGCTCTACTTACAAGGGACAGTGCCCAGGTCACAACCTTGCACTGCTTCTGCTTGCCCTGCACACAAACACAGTGTGCTCGGGCAGCAGGAAGCACCATAGAGACACTTAGACCAGATGCCAGAACATCTCTGGAGATCCAACCCCTGGCTTGCCTCAGGGTACAGAGAGGAACTGTGCCCTGCACTGCTTTTCTCTGGGGTGGCTTTTTATATACCTGGATTTCCAGGTATCTAATTTTGAGTCCAAGTTGCAAATATGCAGTGTGGGGAACATTTTTTCATTCTCACCATGCCTCGTGCACAATCTCAAACTGGTCTGAGATGCAGCAAGTGGCACGTGCACACTCATCTGATACCTACGTTCTATTGTTCAGAGGGGTTGGAAGAGCAACGTGATCTTCACAGAGCAATGGTTCATGTGATGCCCAGAGTAGGTGGTTCTAGACAGAAACACTCTCTACATTTTCCTCAGTCAGAAAAAAGTATAAACCCAGAAATACTCAGAGCATATAAGATTCACCAAGGAAAGCCCAGTCCAGGGAGTCCAGCAGAACCATTGGGAGACAGTTTTTATTAGAAAAGCAAAACAAATGTTGCCACTTTGCAATAACTCTCAAAATTTTCAATAAGTAATATTACTTTAAACCTGAAATGCCACACTATAGTCCAGATTTGAAGAGTAAGTGACAACCATCAATCCTCCTGGATCATGGTGTATGCACAAGGGTCACCCAGACTTTTGATGCATGCCTGGGCAGGAATTTTTGGCAGAGTGGAGGCTGCCTAGACCTTTCATCTTCCCTTTAGGCTACTGAGGCAGACTCAAAAGACCAGACTGAGTCCAGATGCTTGGTGCCTCCATGGCCATAGCTGTATATGCATTTAGGAATTGAACCCAGGTTTTCTGTGTGGTAGATAAGGATGCTACCACTGAACCACAGGGGTCTCCTTCTGAAGGATAAGTGGCCAGATCCAAGTCATTCATGTAAGGACTTCCACTTAGATGTTACAATGCCTAAAAAAGCATTTATTTGTTTGTTTATATGCTGCCCTTCTCAGCAAAGGCTCAGGATGGCTAATAATAAAGACACAGAACAAATTAAAAATAGCACGGTGACAACAGGACCAAAACAGCTTAGAAGGGTATTCAAACATTGAGATAAAACAGAGACCCCATAAACAACATGTCAATCTAGTTTTGTTTGATGAATGCCTCCCCAAATAGGAAAGTCTTACAGCACTTCTAAAAGACATGAGGTTTGGGCTCTGGAATGATTTCCCACACATTTTTACTAAGTAGATCATCAGTCCACCATTGATGGTACTTGCAGGAGGTTAGTTTCAGCTGACCTTAGGTATTGTGATAGGGCAAAAGGGAGAATGGAGTCCCATATATATTTAGGGCCCAGACTGTTTAGGTCCTTGTTTAGAAACTGTTTAGGTCAAAACAAGAACTTTAAAATTTGCCCAGAAAGCTACTGCTTACCAGCACAGATTCTGGATTACTGTTCTGCTGTTGATCCACTCCTGTTAGAAAATAGGCTGCCACATTCTGCCCTAGCTGTGGTTTCTCGGTGGTCTTCAAAGGCAGCCCTACGTGGAATGCATTGCAGTACTTGAGCCTTTAGGTTATGAAGGCATAGATGACGGTGGCCTGATCAAAGTCTGAAAGAAAAGATTCAAGCCTTATCACCAGATGGGATTTGTGGAAGGCACTCCAAGCTACAGCTACCAGCTGAGACCCAGGTACTGCAAAGGATCCAGGAACCCAAGTGAAAAAGGAAATCTGAACTCCATTAATCATAGGTGTCTCAACTGCCTCCCTCAGTCATGTGGTCTTCCCACACCCTTCTCTATCTCTTGTCTATATTCAGTTTCAGTTGGTTCAGCAGCATCCAATTCCCAAATGTAGCCAGGCAATGGGAAAAGACATACTGTGGAGATAGGATCAGAAGAGAAGAAGAGGTAGAGCTGGGCATCATCAGCATACTGATGGCAAGTCACTCCAAATCTTCACACATTATCAACAAGCTGTTGGCTATGGATTTAGGACCCAGATGCCTTGTTCCCAGTGGAGACCCACCCTCAGACCAACTATGAGCTTTCCATTCAATAATAGGCAAATTTATTGATACACAGCGATAACAGAAGAAACAATACAAACAAACAAGCAATTCAATATATCTACCAAATCCTAGGGGCTGTCATCAGAGTCAAAGTCCATCTGGCCAGGATTCAGTCTTCACTCTGAGGCTCTCTCTTAGGTGGCAGATGTCAGCATGTCAGCAACCTGGAGGTAGGATGCTGAGGCCCAGACCCCCGCTCCTGTGGGGTGGATGAGACGTGCTGGTGGTGTGCCCTCTGTCCATGGTGGCTTCAGGGACCCTCCTGGGGGACAGGGCTGGGGACCCCTCCTGGGGAGGAGGAGGGACAGGGAGAAGGGAAGGGCAAGAACAGACCCAGGCAGAGTACGAGGAGGGTCAAAGAGGAGGAGGGACCTGGGTGGAGGATGAGGAGGGATCCTTTGTTCTTCTTAAGTCTCTGCTTTTGTATTCTCCGTCCCTCCTGATGACTCTTGATCTGTGGCTATTGCTGGTTGGTTTCTCTGTGTGGTTGTAGCTCATCACATACATACATACTACTATGGTCTTTCCAGGCCTTCTCCTAATTTGATCTGTTCCCCCGCGTCTGAGACTCAGGCCCAAGCCTGCTTTGGGGCCTTGTTAACTGGTGCTACCCTATCTCATGTTATGGAACATTGTGGTACCTGCCCCTCTTTTTCCCCGGCTGTTTTTGTATCCATTGGTCTTGATGTATTAGACAGCCTGTCTGCTTCAAAGTCTGTGTGAAACTGTGTGACTATTTGACCTAGACTCTTAGAGATCAGTTAACCCCTGCTGCCCATCCTGAACCATTCTAATGCATATATATATTAGGGCTGTGCAAAATTTTGCCAGTTGTTTTGTTTTGATTCTGTTTTGACTTGTTTCGAGCTTGAAACAGTGAAATAAAAATGAAGGGCTTCAAAACAGCCTTGAAACAAAACAAGGGCAGTTGAAAAATTTAGGAAGTTTTGAAAGATTTTGAGTTATGGACCTGGGCTTGCCTGCAGGGAAACAGAAAGTAAGGAGAGGGAGGGGAAAGAGGAGGGAAGTACTGTTCTGATTTTGACTGTGTAGCTGGCCAGTGACTGTGATCCTGGGATGGAAAAAAAGCATAAAAGGCAGCATTGTTTGAACTGGTCTGCTCGGGGTCAGTTACTGAGCTTTCTTTCAGAAGCTCAGGAGTGTTATACAACAAAGGCTACTACTACCATTGATTTCCTACTTGCTAGCCTAGCAAGTAGGATTCTGTAATACCTTTTGCTTTCTTTCTAGACCCTTTTATTTTATTATTATATTCACTGATTGATTCTTTTCAATTTCATAATTATATTGCATACTATAATATAGAATTTATATAGGAAAACACATATACATTTATATATTTTTATTTTATTTATTGTATTGCAAGCATATTATACTATAGAATTTGTGTAGGAAAACACACATATACATTTATATATTTTTATAAAGACAAGAAACTACAAAACACACCATGAAGCATGCAGGCAAGCCTTCAGGGAGGGGTGGAAGAGGGGGTAGAGGTGTAAGTCCTCCCTCCCCCCCCCCCCGTACCCACAAACTGAGACTCAGACTCTTTGCTACAACAAGCAGGCATGAGGCTTCCACTAGTAAAGGCAGCAAGGAGAAGGGAGCAGTACTGGTGCCACTGCCTGTGACTGAGCCTGCATCCCTTCCAAGAGCACCAGCCAAAAGCCCCACCACCACCACCATGACAAAAAGCAGCAGCAGCTGCACCAGCATGACAGTCTCTTCTACACCTATTTCACTTCCCATGCTGAGCCTTCCAGTGCCAAAAGAGGAGCTGGATCTGGATCTGAGTGCCATAGTAAGAGAAATTTTGGGGAAGGAGGGAGAATCATCTGAGTTTGTACTCCACACCCCTCAAGTTTCCCCTAAAGCCAGGTCTCCTGCCCCAGAAGGCACTTCAGAGGAGGCTGAGGTAAGGGTTGCGGAGGCAATCAGCTCAGCTGAGTCTGCTCCTCCTGTTGCTGTGCTTCTGCCTGCTGAGGAGGGGGAAACTGCAGCATCCATACATGCACCTGCACCCCAGGAACAAGCAGGTTGTGTGGTCCGGGATCATTTTGAGCTGGCAGATGATCCCACATACGCTATCTGCTTGCACTGCCAAGCCAAAACCAGCTGCGGCAAGGGAACAAAACACATGAGCACCACAGGGATGCTGATACATCTCTGCTGGCACCACCCCCTTGCCCTTGCTCCTCCTAAACCTGGCACCAGCAGGAGCATGCCCAAAGGGAAGTCCCCCTCTTGCTCCAAAGCCCCTGTCCCCCTGCAGCAGAGGCAGGCCACCCTGGAACAGTGGGGGAATGGTGGGCACACAGGAGGGCACGTTGCAAGGATGAGTGAGGTCACCCAGAGCCTTGGGGAGATGCTTGCTGTGGATGGCCAGCCCTTCTCCTTAGTCGAGTGGCAAGGGTTCAGGTGGCCCATGGCGCTCATCGCCCCATCATACCAACTGCTTGCACACACCACCTTCATCAGGATGGTAGTGCCCTCCCTATATGAGTACATGAGGGTGGAGCTCCACAAGGCAGGACCTCAGGTGGCCTTACATGTCATCTTGGACATTTGGAGCAGCCAGGGTGGAGATAATGCATACCTCTGCCTCACAGGGGAGTGGTGCAACTAGTCAGGGCATCGGTGGGCTCTCCTTCAAGCCGAGGTCATGGATGAGTCCCACACAGCACCAGAGATCATGGGGGCTGTGAACCACTTGGTGCAGTGGTGGCTCATTGGGCAGGGCAAGCTCCCCCATGGGTTCATGGTCACTGACAATGAGGCAAATATGGTCAAGGTGGTTCATGATGCCAATTTTGTTGGCATCCGCTGTGTGGCACGAAAGTTCCACCTCATAGTTAAGGATGCCTTGGAGGGGGACAGGGCTGACGGTGATGGTGCCAGCACCACCAGTCAGCTCATTTCCAGATGCAAAAAGGTGGCAGGCTACTTCCACCAGAGCACCAAGGGAGGCAAGATACTGTGGGACAAACAAGCAGAGCTGAGCATCCCGCAGCACAAAATCATGCAGGACGTGGAGACTCAGTGGAACTCCACATACCTGATGCTTGAGAGTCTGGTGGAGCAACAGAAGGCCATCCAGGAGATGGCCTTACTCAGGGAGATTGGGATCAGTGGCCTCCTTAACAGAGCTGAGTGGGATACTCCCATTGTACTCAGCTTTGGTGAGGCTGCAGCTGGAATACTGCATCCAGTTTTGGGCTTCGCAATTCAAAAAGGATGTGGAGAAGCTTAAGAGAGTCCAGAGAAGAGCCATGTGCACAATGAGAGGTCAGCATTGTAAATGCTTACAATGACAGGCTGAGAGCTCTGGGACTCTTCAGCCTGGAAAAGCACAGGCTCAGGGGCAATCTGATGGCCACCTATAAGTTTATAAGGGGTGTCCACCAGGATCTGGGGGAATGTTTGTTCACCAGAGCACCCCAAGGGACAACAAGGTCTAATGGTTATAAACTCCTGCAAGGCAGTTTCAGGCTGGACATATGGAAGGATTGCTTTACTGTCTGAGCCCCCAAAGTTTGGAGTAGCCTGCCATCGGAGGTGGTTCAAGCACCTACTTTGAATGCCTTCAAGAGAAAATTGAATGGTTATCTTGCTGGGATCCTATGATCCCAGCTGACTTCCTGCCCCTGGGTCAGGGGGCTGGACTCGACAATCTTCCGAGGTCCCTTCCAGCCCTAATGTTTATGAAATCTATGAAATTTATGAAAACCATCTCCCAGACCTTGGTGGTCCTCAAGCCCTTCCTTGAGGCCACCGAGATCCTCATCACTGGCGATGCCCTCCTTAGCCAGGTGATCCCTGTAGTGCAGGAACTTCAGAATCAAATGGAGAGCTTCCAGGGGATCAATGTTCCTGGATGGGGCAAGCCGCTGTCACCAGACATGCAGGCACTGGTGAGGCCGCTGAAGGAGGGCATCAGGAAATGGCTTGATCCCTTGCAGTCCAGTATAGTCCACGTGCTGGCTGCCATGTGTGACCTGAGGGTGAAGGGCAGCCCATGCAGCAGCCAAAGCCTGAATCACTGGACAGAGCTGCTGGTGAAGAGAGTCAGGGAGGCAGAACAGCGGAGGTGGAGGGATGTGGAATAGAGGGATCCACTGTCCCATGCTAGCAGACCATCCACCAGCCAGTCTCCTCCTCCACCACAGGTGCTGCCAATGTGGACCAAGGGCATGGCTTCTATGGTGGGGTCCAGAGCCACCAGACCACACCATCAGGCAGCTAGCACTCAGACCTTGATGGCTTCCTATCCCACTGAGGACGTGGAGGCACTACTGTGCAACCCCTTGGACTACTGGGCAAGCTGCAGGCAGATGTGGCCGGATCTGGCCACAGTTGCCTGGGAACACCTGTCTTGTCCACTGACCAGTGTTCTGAGCAAGCGGGTGTTCAGCATTGCTGCGGATGTAGTGACACCCCACCGCACCTGCTTGGATCCTGGTTTGGTGGAGCAGCTGGTGTTCCTCAAGGTGAACCTCCCACTGCTGGGATTCCCCAACCACCAGGTGCAGATAGAGTGAATGCCACCCTCCTCACGCTGTCCACACCTATTTCCTTTTTTCATTTTTTAAAAACCATTTAATGTCCTGCTCTCAGAGCTGGAGGGGGTACTCACTCTATCACCAGCCAGCAGAAGAAGAAACAGTTTTGACAAAACAAAACGGAACAGTGCTTTCAAAATGGAATTAAATGAAACTTGAAATGGAACACTGTCCCAGTGAAACAGTAAAAACAGAACTCAAAATGAAATGGTGATGTTTTGCACAGCTCTAATTTACATACCTATACACTAATTCCAAAAAACCAAACCTTTAAATACCATTTTTGAGGCCAACACCAGCAACATCATGTACACATGGAACTTGTAGGGCAACATGATGGAGCCCTGGGAGATCCCACAGGAAAGGTCCTGATCGGATGAGAAGCATGCACCTATCACCACTGGGATGTCCCTGCTAGGAAGGAGCAGAACCAATTTAGAGCTGTCCTGCAAATACGTACCAGGCCCTGTAAATGTTTTGTCAGCACCTCATGGTTTACTGTATCAAAAGCCACTGAAAGATCCTTAGATGCCTTGCTCTAAGTAGGTGATCCAAATGTCCAGGGTCAGATGCTTAGTATCACCATACAGTTAGTGGACTTAGTTAGTTGCCTCCAGTAGCAATCTAGTTTACTGAAGTACCTGGTAGACAGATGCTTAGCCCAGAGCTTGGCTGAACTTCTGTTCCTCCTCAGCTCCTAGGCATCTGACTTGGAGCTGCATATTAGAACATGACATCATCTCAGGATCCAGAGTGACCAATGTAGATATGGCTAAAACATATTAATAGCAGCAATCAATTCATAGCATGGTGTCCCCAGTGACTTTCAATCTTGAACAGAAGTGCTAGTGATAGCAGTAGCAATACCAGCTTTTTTGCACAGTGCCTAGTTATCAGTATATTTGTCAAGCAAGTGGGGTACCCTGTTCTATGCACTTCTCAGACTAAGGGGATAGATGCCCTTTATTCATCCCTTGTAAACTGGTCCACTAGGCAGCCAAGAACGCAAGACTTATGGAATCAGAAGGATACGAAGCATAAGACCTGATTCTGTAACCCAAGGCTGATGGTACTTCCCTGACAAGGAAGAGACCTTAGATCTGGTCCCTGCTGCCAGGACTGTTTCTGTATCTTGTATTAGAAAATCATTGGTTAAAAAACAGAAGTAATCCCAGGCAGGGATCAGAATACAGGTCTCCCATTTCTTGGACAAGTGCTCAGGCCAGTATACAAAATGTGGGCAGCACTCCACCGCAACTAGGTAAGTCACTATGTATTCTGTGGCTTGATCTTTGTCGCGCGTGGCTGGGTTAGCGCGCGGGTCGGTGGTGCTGGTGGGTCTTTTCCTCTTGGGCGGGTTTTGTAAAGGAGGCAGCTATACACGCATAATGGTTGCAAGATTTTTGTTTTCATTTTACTTACATGTAAGCAGAATGGACGCGCAGGCACAAGTCAAAACAGATAACAGATAACAGTTGCGTTGCAAGATCGAGATCAACAGCTGCGGAGACCTTCTTGAGACAGAGACAAGCGAGGTCTTAATGAGTGCACTGGGAAGGGGTACGCCAGGACAATTTCTTAATCGGTGGTGGAGAAGCGCGTCAAGGCTGGCCAAGCCTGGGCAGGGAGGGAAAGCTCCTCCTCGATGCGCTGACGAGCGATGCTTCTGCTAGGCGGAAGCTTGCACATGGGTTTTATAGGCTGAATGACGTCCCTCGCATCACGGGCATGGATTGGTTAATCCTTCATGCCTGCTTTTGGCGCTTGCGGGAACAAAGTAACAGGAAAAAAAAAGGGATCTCCAAGGGCGGGGAGAACTAGCTGCACAGTTTTGCAGGTTTGTGCTGGCAGCACAGTTTTTGCACAAGACAATCTTAACTTGGTGCACTCTGTATGCCAGAAATCCATGGATGCTTTATGGACTGGGGACTTAGATTTACTCACACCACAGCTCTGTACTGGATTGTAACAGAGTTTAGACAGGAGTTAGGTGCCCTGGTGCCTGCTCTGGATCATTTTTGAACATAAGTAAAAGCTTAAGTCTAGGCAGACAGTGACTGATGCAGTCCCAAATGGAGGTACCTAATAAATCTAGGAACTTAATTGATTTGATAGCCATTGGAGTGGAGGGAGATGGGGGATCCTAACTGGGTGACATTTTGGGATTTAGAATCATAGAAATTAAGGGCTGGACGGGACATTGAAAGATTATCAAGTCCAACCCTTCTTTTCTGGGCAGGAATACTGCTGAGGTCAAATGATCCCATAAGGCTGTTTCTCCAGTCTCCTCTTGAAGTCTTCCAAGGATGGGGACTGCAACACCTCCTTGGGAAGTCTATTCCAGATTCTGGTTATCCTTACCATAAAAATGTCTTCCTTATGTGGAGACTTACCGATTCAGCCCAGCACATCCTGGGCTCGGAAAATCTTCATTTTGATTGGTGGAGCCAGTACATCAATCAGGTAAGGCCTGGGCAGAGCCGACCCTGCCCTGCCTGGAATGGGTGGGGGTCGGGCAAGAGCCTCCCTGATCTGATTGAAGCCTGCATTTTGCAGGTCTGCCAAGACTTCAGGGGTGGAGTCTCTGAAGCAAATACAAGGAGCTGTGTGCCCAGCACACAAGAGACACATCGGGGAGACAAAGAAGGGGCTAAGAAGAGCTGGGGAAGAGCTGCCCAGTGGGTGAAACAGTACCCAGAAACCCACCCCTCCACCCCCATCCACTGGGATCGATGGCCCAGATCCATCGCTCCACAGAGCAGCACACAGGGCTTGGGGTTGCTCACAGCAGTTCAGGTCTGCATCCCCTGGCAGGTGGCCAGGGAGCAGTGCACGGATTGGTACATGGAGCCCAGACCCTGGGAGCCACTCGAGGCAATTCAGGTCTGCAACCCTGGCAGGTGGCCAAGAGTGCAGTGCAGAGATCATTGCATGGAGGGTCCAAGAGCAGACCGTGACTCTGGGAGGTCCTTCAAGGCACCTCAGGTCCCCAACCCCTGGCACACAGCCAGGCTGCAGATGTGGCAGCACCCCCCCAGCAGGTCCAGGAGCTGACTGAGCCCCGATATCGCATGAGGTGGCTCAGGCCTCCAATCTCTGCTATAAGAAGCAGGCCAAATGGTGCACAGGTCAGTGCCCAGGGGCATGAGCAGGCCTCAGGAGAGGAGAGAGCCCCAGGCAGTGGCCAGCCACTGTGCGAGGAGAGGCACCCATTCCACAGAGCCAGAGCAGCCCTGCATCACCAGAGGGTCATGAGTATTGGGCACAAGGGTGTCCTGTAGGGGAGGGAGCCCTTGGGAGGGAGCCAGAAGAGGCCCCTGTGAGTTAGAGGGTCCCGTACCAGCTCATGAGGGGTTGGAGGGGCCTGAAGCGTCATCCCATTTTCCCTTGGCAGAGCTGCAGCCAGGTTTCCCCTCACTGAATGCATAGTAGCACCCTCAACCCCTAGAAGGGTGAGCGAGTGCCTCATATTTTATCATTTGTGCTATGTATTTTGTCATTTGAGGTCTCATTGTTATATGAGTGCAAGTGTATTTTTATCTTAGATTTCCACTGCATACATGAATATAGATTCATGGACTGTAAATAGTTAATTGTGTTTATCCCTGTTGAAGTGCTGTATTTATCTGTGTTTGCCTATACTTTCCTGTTCCAGATCCGTTACTTACCTGTGTGGGTTGAAGCTCTATAGGAGGTATAAGTCATGTATATAATATCATCCTATACATTGAATAAGTGACTACTTATCTGTAGATATGTATATATATGTGTGTATATAACTTTATTTTATTAAATAATAAACCTGTATATAGTTAAGCAGGTGGGTCCTGGCCTGACTCTAAAGGGAACTGAAGGGAAACTGTATGTAGTTGACAGTTCCCTCTCACAGCACCTTTGCCTGCTGACAATCCCCTTCAATTTGGAGAAGTGGGGTACATACCCTGTGTACACCCGGGCTACAGTTACATCCAACCTGCAACCATCCTCTAACAGTTTACGGCCATTGCTTCTTGTCCTTCCCTGAGGTGCCCTAATGAGCAGTTTTTCTCCCAGCTCTCAATATTCACCCCTTATAGATGGTTACCAAGTTCCTCCTCAGTCTTCTCTTTCCCAGGCTGAACAGTCCCAGATCCCCTAGTATTTACTCATAAGGTTTGTTCTCCAGGCCCTTAATCATTCTTGTGCCCTTCTCTGGATCCTTTCAAATTTTTCTATGTCTTTTTTGAAGTGTGGTGTCCAGAACTGGGCGTAATATTCCAGCTAGGGTCTCACCAGCACTGAGTAGAGAGGAAGAATCACTTCCTTAGCCCTGTTCACGATACATTGGCTAATGCATCCCAGTATGCTATTAGCTCTGTTGACTACAACATTGCATTGGTGGTTCATGTTCATCCTATGATCAGCCATAACCCTGAGGTCCCTTTCAGCAATTGTGCTGGCCAGGACATCTCCTAACCTATATTCATGTTGCTGGTTACTTTTCTCCAGATGAAGCACTCTGCATTTATCATTATTGAACTGCATCCAGTTCTGCTCCACCCACCTTTCCAGCTTCTCCAGGTCCACTTGGAGCTGCATCCTATCGCCTAATGTGACCACTTTTCCCTATTACTTAGCACTGTCTGCAAACTTGGGCAACATGCTTTCTACATCCTCATCTAAATCATTGATAAAGATGTTGAAAAGCATGGGGCCAAGAACCGAACCCTACAGGACACCATTGGCTACCGCCTACCAAGATGATACAGACCTGTCCACTAACACTCTCTGGGTTTGACCCCTTAGCCAGTTCCCGACCCACCTGACCATGGACTCTTCTAGCCCACAATCCCCCAATTTTTTTATAAAAGCACCATGGGAGACCATATCAAAGGCTTTTTAAAATCCAAACAGATGCCATCAACCATGTCTCCCATGTCTCCCACATCTAAGTGATTCGTTACTTGATCATAGAAGGAGACAAGGTTGGTCAGACATGACTTGCCCACAACAAAACTATGCTGGCTATTCTTCAGCATCATGACTTCTGCCAGTCTCTCATAAACGAACTTCTTGATAATTTTTTCCAACATTTTACTTGGTATCAAGGTCAAACTGACTGGCCTATAGTTTTCCAGATCCTCCCTCCTCCTGTTCTTAAAGATTGGTACCACATTGGCCCTTTTCCAGTTGCTAGTGGTCCCACAATAATTCCAGCCAATTCCCTCAACACTCTCAAGTATAGTCCATCCATCCAATCCTGCCAACTTGAAGACATTCAGCTTCTCTAAGTGCTCCCTGACCAGTTCAACACTGACCATTGGCTGGCAATCCCCTCCCCGTATCCGTCCAGTATCCGACCAGGCAGGCACCCACCATTTGTATGCAGGAACACTGACGCAAAGTATTCATTAGAGAGTTCAGCTTTCTCCTGTCTGTCTCTTATCAGCTGTCTGTCCCATTCTGCAAGGGCCCACATTTCCCTCGGTCTTCCTCCGGTTCCCTATATACCCAAAGAAGGACTTCTTATTGTCCTTGATTCCGATTGCCAACCTAATCTCGATCACCGCCCTTGCCTTCCTTATACTCTCCCTACAAATATGGCTATTCTTGTGTATTCCTCCTTGGTGACTACCCATTATTTCTACTGTCTGTAAGCCTCTTTTTTCTTTCTTAAGCACTCCTTGGTTCCTCTGGTAAGTCAAGAGGGCTTCCTGGCCCCTTTGCCACCTTTTCTGCATACAGGAATGGACCTTTTCTGTGCTCTGAGGATCATTCCTTTGAGGAACAACCACCCTTCCCCTCCAGTCCCTCTTCCCATAGGATCTCTCCCAGTATTTTCCTAAGCTCACAGAAGTCAGTCTTCCTGAAGTCAAGCACCTCTGCTGTACTGGCTGACTTCCCTGCCCTATGACAGCTAGTGATTCATGAGATGATAGAATTCACTAGCTCCCAGATTAGGTGCCTAAATTCTGCCTAAGTGCCAGTTATATGTCAATGGGCTCATCTACATGTGCACTTTAATGCACAGTAGACTTTTTTTACCGCGCATTAAAGCATCACGTAAAAAATTATGTGATTACACCAATGTGCAATAAAATAGGCTACTGTGAATTAAGTGTTACTTAAAATGGTGCACATTTTATACTGATTATTAAGGAAGTCTAGTGTGCATTTTTTAATACCTCACATTGGAGGTACTAAATTTAATATGCATTAGAAAAAGTGCCTTAATCGACACATAGACACATCCAAAGAGAATTATTTGGATTTGGCTGAAATTAAAATGATAAACTATGTGTAGGGCCAACAGAGGGTAGGACAGGCATGGGAGATTGTAAGTATTTTCATTATTCTAAAGTGGGACTTGACATTCATAAACGTATGAAACACTGGATGAGTGTATGTGAAGTTCTATATGTGCAGTCATGAGCTATTTGATTTCCTTATGATGTATGTGCCTCTTTAATAGTAAGAGTGGAAAATAGGAGCTACTATAAAATGTTCTGACTCCTGAGACCAGTATGGCAGGCCACTTCGGACATGTTCAGACTAGAGTTGGCGATTCACTCTCTTTTTTTTTTTTAAATCAGTTGAATTCCAATCCATTTGGGCTGGCTAACATTGTTTTAAACACTAAAATTTGTGGTCTACCCTAGCCATTCAGCACTGTTCAACAGTTTCATCAGTGTTTTAAAGTGTAAAATCATTGCTGATAATATTTGGCAGCATGGTTAATGATAATGAGGACAACGCGGTCAGATAGTGCAAACTGGATAAAACAGTCAACTGAAAAGTTATCTATCTAGAAATA
The DNA here is from genome assembly GCF_052110815.1 of Crocodylus siamensis. Classification (NCBI taxonomy): domain Eukaryota; kingdom Metazoa; phylum Chordata; order Crocodylia; family Crocodylidae; genus Crocodylus; species Crocodylus siamensis. The sequence continues at coordinate 39,349,585 of NC_143404.1, read as the reverse complement.
AGGATTGTAGGCCTTACGCACAAAATGGAGGACGGCATCTGGGAAAGCAGTATGTAATGAAGTCAGATTAGAGCCCTCAGTCTAGCCAATCCCAATCAAAGGCTTAGGGCAATTCATTCCCTGACATTTCAGGGAAACAGGTATCACTTGCAGCAAGCTCATATCAGTCCCCTGAGGCTGCAGGCAACAAGCCTCAGCCACTCCAGCCATTAAAAGCTAGGCCTGCCCCAAAGTATTCTGGGCAAACACTCATGACTTTCTCCTGACCTCCCTGCACTTTCCTGCTTTGCCTATGAGATTGCTGGCCCTTGGTTCACCTTGACTTAGCTGTGGCTCTGGATTCCATTTCTGACTCCTGGTGAATCCCAACCCTAGCTCTGAATTTTGATGTATCCTGACTCTGGTTCTGGATCTGGGATACCCTGATTTGACTCTGGCTGCTGATTCTGGTTCTGAATTCTGGCTTACCCTGACCTCAGCACCAGCTTCTGGATCACATTGACTTTGGCTTCTGATTTCTGGATCTCTGGAAACCCAGCCTGTGGACTCTGCCTGTGTACTGAGTGATACCATGCTCCCTAACATGGGGACCCTGAAAAAGATCTAAAAGTCAGAGTCCACAACCAACTCAACAAATACTTCTAGTGTAATGCTGTGGCAAAAAAGACTAATGTGTATATCCTAGTATAATAAAAGGCTTAGTCTGTGTGTCTGTCTGTCCATAATGCTTTTGCCCAGCTATGTGTGCACTGCTCAGAGGGTGGGCAGCTATGGACTGTGCACGCTGGGCTGCATGGGCCCCAGTTCCCTCCACTGCCAGGGAAGCTTGGCAGTGGGGAACATGCCCTGGTTGCCCAAGCAGCGGGGCTGTCCTACGCCTCCCTGCCTGAGGCAGCAGCAGCTCTCTCAACACCCTGTCTACCTCCACCTCCTCCTTCAAGCAGCGGGGCTACCCCCCATCTCCCTGCCTGAGGAAAAAGAGGGGGATCATTGTGCTGGTGCTCCCCCACTGCCTGGCCACTATGCCCCCTAGATCAGTCAGCAGGGAGGGGGAGGTGGTGGGCAGGAAGGAAGGGAGGGAAGGGAGGCAGGCAGACATACTGGGGAGGGGCATGGGGCCCAATGTGGAGGGGCGGACCAGGGCCATAGCTGAGGGGTGGGGAGGCATGGCCAGACCCTGAGTGGTGATGGGTAGGAGGGGAGGGGCACGGCAGGGGCATGGCTGAATCCTGAGCAATGACAGTAGGGAAGTGGGGCTGGATCCTGAGTGGTAGTGGGGGTGGGGCAGGGCTGGACCCCAAGCACTGATGGGGGGGAGCAAGGCTGGACCCTGAATAGTGGGGGGGGCACAGCCAGACCCCGAGTGCTGAAGTGGGGGAAGGTGCACTGATCCTGAGTGGTGGTGGGAGTTGGGGCCAGACCCCAAGCACTGAAGGGGAGTGGCGCGGCCAGACCCCAAGTGCTGAAGTGGGGAGAGCAGGGCTGGACCCTGAGCAGCAGAGTGGTGTACAGCCAGACCTGAGCACTGAAGGTGGGGGGGTGCAGCCAGACCCTGAGCGGTGACAGGGGGGCAGCCCAGACCCCAAGCGGTGACAGGGGCAGGGGAGGCTGGTCTGACCTTGAGGGGCAGGGAGGGGGGTCGGACATGGAGCAGTGGTGGGCCCGGACGTGGGGGAGGAGGTCAGGTGCGGGGCTGGATGCAGGTCTTCATCCCTGGCTCCTCCCCACCCTCCCATTCTTGATGGGCAAGTTGCAGGTTAGATGCATAAAGAGGAGATTCGTGAGAAGTGAGGAGGTGCTGTGTGGTGTATTGTTTGGGGCGGGTTTTTTTAACCTCTTTATACATTATTATATACTGTATTCTACATGCAATATACAAGTATATTGCCTACATTCTTTGATGGAACCTATTACCCTTTGTGCACAATGTTAAGTAGTTATGGCACTTTTACCCATATTGTAATTCTATTACCCCTACACTGTGGGTGTCTAAGTATGCTCATACAGACAGATTATGAAGGGGGGGGTACTCACTGGCCAGTCAGGTATGCAGTACATACACCTCTACTTGAGTGCAAACCTTGAAAAAGCAGCAAAGGAGAAGGACATCCTCCTCATGTTTTTGTCTCAATAGCTGAGTGTTCAGGGTAGCAGGAGACCCTAGTTATGGGTCCCCCTGAACTAGAAGGGATTTGAGTTTCTAGCTTTCAGACTTTCTAGAGTAGTAATAAAACCAGAAAAACACAGGTAGATTCTTAACCAGACACACCTCCAGTATTCCTTTTGCAACTGAGTCACTACCCCTTGCATTTTTTATCCATTGGATAAAATGAATGTCTCTTCAATAGCACAGGACCATGCTAGGACCCAGAGTATGTTTCTTCCTAAAGCACTATTCACCTAGCTGAGCCATATCTCTTGCAGCAGTCCTTTTTTCTCCTGGCTCCACATATGTCTCTTGGCTGCCCAAGGGCTCAGCTTCAAAAAGAGCTATGGAGAATACTTCAGTTCATGTCTAACCTGAACATTATGTCAAGAAGCCTGAAGAACAAAGGTTCAAACCTAATTTGGAAAAGAAGGTCTAGAACCTGAAATCTTTTGCTTCCTGGGAAAGCTCCCTAACTAAATGGCTACTGGAGTCAAAGCAGCTCACTCCTAAAAATTCACAGCCTGCTGAACAATGAATTCCACCTATAGTAATTAAATTATTTGAAATGCCTGGGGATGAGGCAGCTGTTTTTCAAAGAAACATACTGTTTCTACACCCAACATTCCTTTGGGTGTAGGAAGATAACTTTTCATTGGAAAACAAACCTTCCCCATCTCTTGATGTCTTTGAATCAAGAATACATGTCACCTCACAGCATATGCTTTAGGTAAGTGCAGTTATGAACCTCAAGACAAGGCTACTAGGATGGCATGTTAAGGATTTCTATTTTACAGGGAAGTCAGACTGGATGATCTCATGCACCTTTTTTGGTCAACTCCATGCACCTTTGAAACCATTAAAAGTGGTCAAGGTTGGCTCCACAAATCACTAACCAGAGTCTATCACTGGCCTTTCTCCTGGTCTAAAAGTGGGGTAGCACTTTTCATCTTAATTTTGCTGGTGGAGGTCACCCTTGGGGAAACCTGAGCAAGCCTTCATTCATACTGAAGGGATCGCTGGTGTTGAACGTTACCTGAGTGGCCTTGTCTAGATTAGGAAAACAATTTTGGAGTAATACCAATTCACAGGTGGTAAAGGAATTAAGCCATAACTTCACTTGGGCCTTATCTAGACCAGAGGTAGGCAAAGTTTTTTGTCAGAGTGCCAAAAACACCCATAATGCCTACCTTGGAAGGTGCTGGCATGCTGGCATGCCAGAAAAACAAAATGGGGGCAGAGGGTACATGGCAGGATGCCCTGCTTGTTCCCATGCCCCCCAGCCCTGCTGCCATTGCCCCCTGCCTGGGCTCCCAGCTGGCAGCAGCTACCCAGAGCCAGGCCTGGCTGCAGCCAGGAGGCTGCAAACAGCTGCGCTGGGCTTCAGAGCCCAGTCACCAGCTATGTGCCAGGACGGGGGGAGAGCCCAGGGTTTCATAGTTTCATAGTTTCTAGGGTCGGAAGAGACCTGAGCAGATCATCGAGTCCAACCCCCTGCCATGGCAGGAAAAAGTACTGGGGTCAAACGACCCCAGCAAGGTGTACATCTAGCCTCCTCTTAAAGTTGCACTACCTCAGGCCCCTCCCCAACCACCTGCTCTGAGGTGCACGTGCACATGCCGGTACGGATCTGATGCCGGGGCTCCGGACCCTGGCACAGCTGTTTGCAGCCTCCCAGCTGCAGCTGGCCCTGGCTCTGGGTAGCTGCTGTCAGCCGGGAGCCTGGGCTGCTTCCAGCAGGCAGCTGAGATGCTGCAAGCCCTGCTTGGAGCAGCCTGGGCTCCAGCAGCTACCCAGAGCCGGGGCTGGTCATGGAGTGCTGAGCAAAATGGCCTCCCATGCCATGCTCGGCACACGTGCCAGGGGTTGCCAACCCCAATCTAGACGAAAATACTCATACTCAGAGCTCATAGTCTAACTTAACTGACTGCCTATTTACCCAAGTCAACCAGGCTGAACCATGATCAACAACACATGCTTGTGAAACGTATAGATTTGTTTGTACAGTTGTGCAAGTTAAATTATTTGGCAATAGATTAAATACAACAGTAAACACTAATGTAAGCATTTCACAAGCATGTGTTGTTGGTCATGGTTCAGCCCCATTTGTTAATCTCTGGCAAATTAACTTACTTTAATTCACACAACATACAACCAAAGCCTGTATTCTAGATTAAGTCCCTATGTCTCAGCTACTGCTTTTCTGCCTGCCCTGCAACTATTTGCTGGTCATCCACTGATAAATAAATGGAGCTGCAGGAGAACAGTAGGAAAGAATTTCCTTAAACAGGAGGAAAATTATGCAGATTAATAAACATGAATCAAGAACTCACTGAAAGAAAAATAGAAGCTTCTTTTTCAGTCATTTATCTCACTGGCCTTTAGCTGAGCTATCAATAACAAATGCCCTGCAGGGGCAGGTTTAATGGGTGAGAGAAACAAGTTTTGTTTAATTAATTTTGTTTTGTGTGTGTGTGTCTGTATATCCAGCTATATGTACAGATACATAGAGGGGAAAGATAATACATGACTTGAACAACTCCTATCTGATATCATGAGGCTCAGGTCCAATATAACACACAGGAATCTTCAGTTCAGAGACATCAATTCAATGGAGTTCAATTAGTGCCGTTCCTCTCTGAACCTGACTCAGTTCAAACAATAGTTTCCATGCTTATGCCTACAATGAGGTGAAAGCTCCTCTAGATGGGAAAAAGTCATGTTGTTGGGTGGAAATCTCTTGCTTTGCTGTTACCTTCCTCTACCTGGCTCAGCTACTTGTCTTGGCTTGTGCTAGTCTCTGAGATTTTTCTTTTCTCAGGCAGCTTAAATTTTGGGTTTCTTCTTTTCTGTTTTTACCCACCCCCTGCTTTTTCAGGAAAAACTCTATCATAATCTCTTCCATGCTCTCAAGGATGCACTTTATTCTAAAGTGTTCCATTAATCTCAGCCCTTTCCTACCTTCTTCCCACAGACCACCTGTTCTACGATATCCCCATGGCCAGACTTGCTTGCCGGACCAATATAATGTGCCCTGTCCAGGACCAGCTCCCTTACTTTGCTATGGTCATGGTAGTTCTGCCATGCAGAGTCCTATCTGCACTTGGTCCAGGACCTGTGTTTTCATGTCAGCTGTCAGTTAGGTGCTAGAAATGTGATGCTTGCACTGCACCAAAACACCTTCTAGGTATTGAGAGAGATGATGAGTATTATATAATTTCCATTCTTACTAAGAACTATGGTGGTATTCTAGCAGCAAGCCCCCTGATCCCCACTGCCTCCATAAGGCTTGTTGATTTCTCATTGGCTTACTAGGTCCTGGAGAATAGCATATGTCTCCCCTGCTGCAATTTGGCAAAGCTAGTAGCAGGACCACTGGGACTTAACTGGAAGGCAGCCTGACCTCCCAGGATACTGGGACACTTTGAAGACCAGATTTGCTGAGTTATTAATGAAAACTGAGATTGTGTAGAAACTGGTCCTGGAAATTTCCAGCCAGTTGTAGTCCAGTACATTCTTCAGGTATGCATAACACAAAGGGATTCATACACCCATTAAACAAATAGAAAGAACCCTTGCAAGCCCCTGCAGAAGCTGCAGCCATTGCTTCTGCTCACTACCAAGTCACACAGAAAATACCCAAACTGAAAAAAAAAGAATGTTATTTGCTGGTATATCTTTTTTTGCTCTGAAAAACATAACGCACTATACGCTATACAGCAAAAGTTGCTATAAGCTGCATCACCAGGAGGAGGGTTTGGTGAGAGGCTCCTGAGAGCAGCTCTAATAAATACCCCCACCCCAGAGCATGCTTAAAAACACCCATTGTATCAATGTCTTTTAGACACATCTGAATCTGTAACTTCCCATGAGCACCAACTGGCCCACCAGCTTAAAAGTTCCTACTTTGAAAAAAATCCCTGGCACTTAGTTTTATGTCTGGGATATACAGACTTGTCTCAAAAGTGGTATTTTCCATTATCTTTTAGAGAGGGTAAAATTCTCCATCAAAAATTCCAAAGGAAAGGGGAAACCCAGGGGCAAGTGTCTTTCCATATTGTTTTCCCTCCAACGCCAGGAATGTGAAAGGAGGCACCTGATTTAACAGGCAGAGCTGAGTATTAAACCTCTGTCCAGTATTGCCTTCCCTGCCCTGAGCTCCTCTCCCTCCTGAAGGGATGGAGCTCTGATGCTAAAGTTCTGTTCCTAACTGACGGTTCAGAAAACATTCTCCTGGGACAGGTCTACATGTAAAATTAACGCTATACTAGCAAATTGCCCATCAAGAGTGATAGGGGCTGGGTGGGGAGAGACAGGAAAAAACCTCGTCTGGCTCCATGTCTGCCCTCCTCCCCGGCATCCAGGCCCACCTTCACCCACTGCTCTATGTCCAGCCCCTCCTCCTCACCACTTGCGGTTTGGCCACCACCTCCCAGCACCACTTGGGGTCCAGCCACACACCCCTCCCCTGTCCCTGCTCAGGGTCTGGCTCCACTCTGCCCCCTGCTACCAATTGGTGTTCAGGATCCAGTCCCATTTCTCCCCCCCATATTGCCACTTGGGGTCTAGCCCCACTGTTCCCCCTGCTGCTGCTCAGGGTCTGACCGTGCCTCCCATTGGCACTCAGGGTCTGGCTGCACCACCCCCATCTCCCCTTGGGGTCTGGCCCCGCTCCTCCCCCTGCCATTCAGGGTCTGGCCACACCTCCCTCAGGGTCTGGCCCCGCTCTCCCCCTGCCATTTGGGGTCCAGTCGCACCCCCCCACAGCTTGGGATCTGGCTGTGACCCCCACCCCATCACCCCTCTGGCATCCCTGTGTGCAGCTGGTTCCTCTCCACTGCATGCAGCTGCTGCACCTGCAGAGCCAGGAGAAATAGGGTGATTGTAAGAGTTTGCAACACTTCTGAGATAACGTGCACTACACCACAAGTCTGTGTGCTGCCTGGCTTCACATTGGGAGTTATGCACACACAGGTTCCCAGGGACCTAAGTCAGCTGGGCAGACCTTGACAAATAATACTCTGGCATGCATCAATCAATGCATCTCGAGCAAAGCCAAGCAGGTGATTCTTCTCCCCTACTTAGCACTAGTGAGACTGCAGCTGGAGTACTGTGTCCAGTTCTGGGCACCACACTTTAACAAGGATATGGACAAGCCTGAGAGAGTCCAAAGAAGAGCAACCCGTATGATCAGAGTCTTAAAAGGCAAGCCATATGAGGAAAGGCTAAGAGATCTGGGACTCTTCATCCTGAGGAAAAGAAGGCTGAGAGAGGATCTGGTAGCAACTTACCACTACACTAGTAGAGTTCATCAAGGGCTCAGTGAGAAACTGTTCACCAGGGCACCCGAGGGGAAAAACAGAAGTAATGTCCACAAAATCCTGGAAGTTTGATTCAGGCTCAACATTAGGAAAGACTTCTTCACAGTCAAGGTGTCCAGACTGTGGAAAAAGCTCCCTCCAGAGGTGGTGCAATCACCTACCCTGGAAATCTTCAAGAGGAGACTAGACAGTCACCTTGCTGGGGTCACCTGGACCCAGTCATCTTGCAAGGTCCCTTCCAGCCTTGCAATCTATGAATGTATGAATCAGCTGGGCAGGCCTTGGCACAGGCAGCCACTGGCTGAGCTCCCCAGCCTTGTTTGCTACCCAGGGGCAGATGGACTGCAGTCTGCTTTTCCCCATCTTTCCAGGCCTCCTGGCAGCACCTGCTGTGGGTACTCCAGACCCATTCTGCCCTGCTCTTGCTCCAGGCCAGGCAGTCTCCTGCCTTGCTGCCAGACCCACAGTACCTGGATTTGCGGGGGGCAGCAAGGGGCTCCCAGGTGACTGGGATACAAAGCTGGTGCTGCCCCCATGCCCCCACCCTCCTGCCAGGCACCCCAGGACAGCTCTCCCCCCCCACACACACACATGATCTGGCAAGTCAGTCAGCAACACAGAAGTCCTTGACTTCAGAAAAGCCGACTTTGATAAGCTCAAGAGGCTAGTCGGTCAGGCCCTCAGGGACCATGACCCCAGGGAGATGGGAGTTCAAGAAGAGTGGTTGCTTCTCAAGGAAGCGATCCTCAGTGCACAAGCTAAATCTATTCCAACACGGAGGAAAGGCAGCAAGAAGGCACAGCAGCCCCCCTGACTCTCCAGAGACCTAGTGGACCTACTGTGGCTAAAAAGGAAAGCCTACAAAGGATGGAGGACGGGATTCACCTCCAAGGAGGATTACTCCGCGCTGGTCCGGTCCTCCAGGGACCAAACCAGGAAAGCCAAGGCTGCAACTGAACTCCAACTAGCTTCAGGCATCAAGGACAACAAAAAGTCCTTTTTCAGATATGTGGGGAGCCGGAGGAAAAGCAAGGGCAATGTTGGACCCCTGCTAAACCAGATGGGGCAACTGACAACTGACGCCCAGGAAAAAGCCAACCTATTAAATAGGTACTTTGCTTCAGTCTTTCATCAGTCACATGGGACGTCCATGCCTGCCATGGGACAGGGAAATCTGGGTGAGGGGGATCCCCTACCCTCCATCAATGCTGACCTCGTGAAGGAACACCTTGAGAAGCTGGATACCTTCAAGTCAGCCGGCCCTGACAATCTGCACCCCAGGGTACTCAAGGAGCTGGCGAGCGTCATAGCCCAGCCCCTGGCACGGATCTTTGAAAACTCCTGGCGCTCTGGTGTAGTGCCCGAAGACTGGAAGAAGGCCAATGTGGTGCCGATCTTCAAGAAAGGGAGGAGAGTGGATCCGGCTAACTACAGGCCCATTAGCCTGACTTCTATCCTGGGGAAGATCTTAGAAAAGTTTATTAAGGAGGCCATCCTTGAGGGACTGGCCCAGGCTAACATTCTAAGGGACAGCCAGCACAGGTTTGTTGCGGGTAGGTCTTGTTTGACCAATCTCATTTCTTTCTATGACCAGGTGACCTATCACCTGGACAAGGGAGAAGAGATTGATGTCATATATCTTGACTTCAAAAAAGCTTTTGATCTGGTATCCCATGATCACCTCTTGGCCAAACTGCCCAGTTGTGGCCTTGGCTCCACCACGATCCGCTGGCTGGGAAATTGGCTTCGTGGTCAGACCCAGAGGGTTGTGATTGATGGCAGTCACTCATCATGGTGCCCTGTGACCAGTGGGGTCCCTCAAGGCTCTGTCCTGGGACCCATACTGTTCAACATCTTCATTAATGATGTGGACATTGGAGTCAGGAGTGGACTGGCCAAGTTCACCGATGACACCAAACTTTGGGGCAAAGCATCCACGCCAGAAGATAGGCGGGTGATCCAGGCTGACCTGGACAAGCTCAGCAAATGGTCACCGAAAAATGCAAGGTTCTCCACCTTGGGAGGAAAAACCTGCAGCATCCTTATAGGCTCGGCAGTGCTACGTTGGTTAGCACTACAGAAGAAAAAGACTTGGGGGTCATCATTGACCACAAGATGAACATGAGCCTGCAATGCGATGCTGCGGCTAGTAAAGTGACCAAAGTGCTGGCGTGCATCCATAGATGCTTCTCGAGCAAATCCCGGGACATCATTCTCCCCTTGTACTCGGCCTTGGTGAGGCCGCAGCTGGAGTACTGCGTCCAGTTTTGGGCTCCACAATTCATAAAGGATGTGGAGAAGCTTGAGAGAGTCCAGAGGAGAGCCACGCGCATGATCAGAGGTCAGGAAAACAGATCTTACGATGACAGGCTGAGAGCCATGGGACTCTTCAGCCTGGAAAAGCGCAGGCTCAGGGGTGATCTGATGACCACCTATAAGTTTATCGGGGTGACCACCAGGATCTGGGGGAACGTCTGTTCACCAGAGCGCCCCAAGGGATGTCGAGGTTGAACGGTCACAAACTCCTGCAAGACCATTTCAGGCTGGACATAAGGAAAAATTTCTTTACTGTCTGAGCCCCCACGGTCTGGAACAGTCTGCCAGCGGAGGTGGTTCAAGCACCTACATTGAACACCTTCAAGAGCAAATTGGATGCTTATCTTGCTGGGATCCTATGAGCCCAGCTGACTTCCTGCCCTTTGGGCAGGGGGCTGGACTCGATGATCTCCTGAGGTCCCTTCCAGCCCTAATGTCTATGAAATCTGTGAAATCTATGATCTGTGCCCTGAGCATGCCCCTGGCAAAAATGTCCTGGGCACGCTATGATGAGCTGTTAGTGTGGACTGAGGGATGCCTGGCCCACCACACCCTGCAGCTGCTGATCAGCCCCGGGCACATCTGAGAACCTGGTGCAGGACCCTGAGCTTCAATGGTGTGGCAGACAAGCCCAGGCTTCCTCACAACATGTGCCACTGCCTGGAGGTGTACTCGTGCCTACACTACACGTCCCTGCCCCCTGACAGCTGAGAATGACATTGCTGCCAGCATCGACACGTTTCTCTGCATGAGAGGCCCATGCCTGCCTACCCAAGGGGCTTGTCTGCTCAATTAAATTTTGTACTGCCTCCCACCTCCCTGCATGTTGTGTGGGGAACTTCAGAGGCCAGAAGGGAGCTCAGCCACAGTGGGCACAGGCAGTCAGGAGCAGGAGTGGGGAGATAAGGGGAGGGCCCTGTTCCCAGTGCAGGGCTTACCAGGTGGGTATGGCAGGCATGCCCAGTGACCTGAGTCTGTCCCTACTGCCAGTGATAAGGTGCAGCTCCTAGCAGCCTCCTTGGGTACAGGGGCATGGTGCCTGTCTGGTCAAGAAGGGGCCCGCTCTGGGGAGAAGCTGGAGCTCATGGGAGTGAGTGGAACCATCCCTGGGCTGGCCTCCTGGGTGGGGCGGTGCACCTGGAGCTGGAAGGGCAGGTGCTGGCCCGGGCTGATGGAGCTGCTGAACAACGCTGAGGGCTGGGATTTTGGTGGGACATGTTCCTGGTGCCCTGAGGGTCCCTCCCTGATGATATCTCGTTGTCACTGCCAGGCTGCAGTGGAGGCTCTGGCAGGCTGCCCGTGCTGGAGAACATGGCATGGCTCCACCCAGGGTTCTGGGGGCATAAGGATGAGACTTGGCTGCTGCATAAAGGGCATGGTCCTGAAGGCAGCCCCCAATCAGCGGTTGTGGTTGGTGATATGGACCTACTGTGCCCGCAGGGCCTTTACCTTTATGCAGCACTGGCACACCAACCAGTTGTGTCCACGCTCCCACATGTAGCCTGCAAGGCCCTCATAGATATGGGCACTAGGTGAACCCTGGGTAAACTAGCACTGGACCTCGGCCTCACCCCACAGTGCAACAAAGTCCACGGTCTCATTCTGGGACCAGTTGGGCCCCCCAGGACACTGTGTGTAGAGTTGGGGACAACACCAGCATGGTTCCCTCAATGGCCCTCAGGGGCTGCGTGTGAGAGTCCAGGTGCTGCTGGACCTGGGCAGGTGCAGGACAGGCAGACAGGGGTGAGGCTGGACCAGGGCTGGAACCAGGGTCCATGAAGGCTGCTGCATCTGGCATGGGGCCACTGCTGTATGATCCAGTAGCCAGAGGCAGGCAGCAGGTGGCACAGGACCTGGGGGCACCCCCCAGACTGGGGCAGGCAAAGAGCCACCTCTGCCTTGGGGGCTGGAGAAGCTCTGAGCCCTGCGGCCCTTGGGCTAGCCTGAGGGTGGCCCTCTGGTGGTGGGGCTGACTGGGAGCAAATATGCTCCCAGTTGGCATCTATGGTTATGTCCAAATGAGCACAGACATTTGGTTCCCTGAGGACAAGTAGCAGTGGCGCACCTTGCACTGCAGCTACTTGTCCCCAGGGTATGCCTGTGCCATTCAAGCTTTGGCACACAGCAAGTTACCCTGGGAGTGGTAGGGGAGGCTGGGGCCAGCACTGTGTCCTGTGTCACCTGGAGTTCTGGGGGCCTCTCAGGGCTGTAGTCACAGCGATGCTGCCAGGAGGAGCCTGGCCAGTAGCTGCAGCATGGCTTTGGGTGGCCCAGCTCTGCTTTTCAGTAACATGCGCTCAATTTTTTTTTCTATGGGGTTTTTTGACCCCTGGATACCCCAGGGGTCAAAAAAAACCCTCAGGACCCCCTCTCCCCCCCAGAGCAGCACATGTATGGGCAGTGCACCCTTGCAGGATGGAGAACACTGGACTGTGCGGTATATGGCACTGAAGACGTGTTTGCAGCACCATGTGTGGCATGGCTGGGCTTATCTGGACACACCCTACATGTGTACTACTGCACAGTAACTATGGCCACTTATTTTGCCAACTTCATCTGCAGGTAGCAGATTAACTGTGCAATAGACTAATTGACTGTGCAGTAAGTGCTGGCACATGTAGATGCTGATGCTTTACCACACAGTCGATTACCTGGAGAATCATCCATTCAGCATTTTGAATCCCAGAGCCCCATTCAGGCATTAGTGCCAGGAACACCATATCAGGGTTTATTCTGGGGGGGAATAATGACATTGGCTCCTTTTTCTGCAGAACTAAGGCACTGCGTTTAGTTTTATAAACTGTGAGAGCATCACTGAACAATCTGTGCACTTACCCAGTGTGCTTCAAAGAATGGCAAAGCAGTGTGCCAGGGACCTGCCTAAACTTATGCTGCTGCAGTCTGGTACTCCTGCTAGTATTTCCAATTAGTCTTCTACCACTGTGATCTCTGGCATTAATAAACCAGGAATTTGCTTCAGAGGTATTCACAGGGGGACTGGTGTGAAATAGCAATGGTGTGAATTCAAAATGTATTAATTCTCTGTGGGGTACTCCTGCTACACCTTCTGAACACCTAGGTGTACCATAGGTAAATCCGCTTGTCTTAAAAGTCAGGGATAGTAAGGAACCCCAGAAAACAACAGCAGTATAGTCTCTGCCAGACAGGACTAGGTAGGAGAGGCACAGTCACAGGAGGTGCATCTACACAAGATGCTACAGCACCATAGCAACGCACTATGGTGCCATAGTGTCTGTTGGCAAAAACCATGACACCACCACTACATTGCCATAGCAATGCACTCCCCCATTATAGCCCGTTGCTATGGCGATGTAGCAGCCAAAAATAAGCATGTACGGCCAGCATGGTGCAGGATGGACTTTTATTGTGCTGTCTTTTAGTACTTCCAAAAGGAAGTACTAAATGACAGCACAATAACAAAGGTACCACGCGTGGACACGCCTACAAAGGAGAAAAATCTGCCTGTTTCACTTTCTTTCCATATGGCACCTTTTGAACAAAGATCCATTGGCTGTGCTCAGCCTTACTACAGAGCCATGTTAAGAAGGCTCAGGCCTATTACAGTCTCACAGTACTGATAGACCCAAGCTCTAGCTGAAAACACAGAATGTATCAGGGTGGGTCCACCAGCAATAGCGTCCTACCCTGATGGGGGCTGGCCCCGCGATATGGGAAGAACAGTTTTCCAGTCATTGGTAAGTCTGGAGATGGCTAAGGAAGCCAATCTGAGGTCTGCATGTTTGCCTGTAGACATGGGAAATAGTCCTTCAATCTCTTGTTTTGACCACCTCTAGAATGGTGACCTTTGGTGACTTGGGAGCATAGGACCTGTTTTCGGAGTTTGTTGTTAGGCATCCTTATATTGTGTCCTGTCCAACGGAGCTGGTGCCTTATAAACATGGCTCCAGTGATGGTACTGTTTGCTTGTGCCAGAATGCTACCATTCATTCTTCTGTCCTTCCAATTGATACAGAGGATTTTTCAAGGACATCCTGATGGTAACACTCTAAAACTTTCAGGTGTTTCCAATATGTTGCCCACCTATACAGAAGGTTAGAAACAAGAACTACCAGCATCTTGGTTTGGGTTCTAATGTCATGATCATTGAAGACATGATTTCAGAGAGATGCAAAGGCAACACTGGCAGCTTTTATCCAATGTTGAAGATCATCCTCTATACCAGGGATGGGTGAAATATGGCCTGCACTCATGGGACCGGCACTTATCACAGGGACATGTGGAGAGTGGATCATGGCTCTGCCCTGGGCCCTGGCTCTACGCTGTCACCACTCTGTTTCATAGTTTTATAGTAGTTTGGGGTCAGAAGGGACCTGAATAGATCATCTAGTCTAACCCCCCGCCACCGGCCAGAGCACACGCTGGGATCGCACAACCCCAGACAGGTGTTCGTCCAACCTCTCTTTGAATTTACTCAAGGTGGGAGCGAGGACCACTTCCCTAGGAAGTTGGTTCCAGATCCTAGGTACCCTAACAGTGAAATAGTGCCTCCTAATTTCTAACCTGAACCTATTCTCCAGCAGCTTCTGGCCATTGTTCCTCATCACCCCAGGTGCTGCTGGGGGGAATATGGCCCTTCCTATTTGCTGTTGATCTCCCCGAATGAGTTTGTAGGCAGCCACCAAATCCCACCTCAGCCTCTGCTTGCTGAGGCTGAACAGGTTCAGGTCCCTCAGCCTTTCCTCATAGGGCCTGCCTTGTTGCCCTCCAACCAAGCGGGTGGCCCTCCTCTGAACCCTCTCAAGGCAGGCCACATCCTTCTTGAAGTGCGGTGCCCAGAACTGGAAACAGTACTCCAATTGTGGCCTGAGCAATGTTGCGTAGAGGGGGAGTATCACCTCTCTGGACCGGCTTGAGATGCATCTTTGGATGCATGACAAGGTGTGGTTGGCTTTGCTGGCTGCAGTCTGGCATTGGCAGCTCATGTTCATCTTGGAGTCAATAATGACTCCAAGATCTCTTTCCGCCTCTGTGCTCACAAGCGGGGAGCTCCCCAGCTTGTATGTATGCTGTGGATTCCTTCTCCCCAGGTGCAGCACCCTGCATTTATCTACACTGAATCCCATCCTGTTACCATCCGCCCACTTCTGTAGTCTGTCTAAATCTAATTGCAGCCTCTATCCCTTTGAGTGTACCTGCTTCTCCCCTTGGTGCCATCAGCAAACTTGGACAATGTGTTTTCCACCCCCTTGTCCAAGTCGCTGATGAAGACGTTGAACAGTGTAGGCCCTAGGACCAAGCCCTGTGATCCTGCCCTCTGCCCCACCCCCACCCCCAGCCCTGCCTGCCCACCCACCTGGCACTTTCCAATGCCACTTCCCACCTGTGGCCCAATCCTATCAACCCAGCAGTGTGCACCATGCCCATGGGGGTCCCAGGCTGGTCTTCATGGAGACCCTGCCCACCCACTCCATCCAGCACTCCTAGTGGTGGGTGTGAGGTGGACAGGCCTGGGGCCAGATAGGAACAATTGGCATCACCCGCTCTGCTGGCTGGTATAAACAGCCATGACAGGGGGCTGAGACTGGATCAGCATTTCCCTCCCCCTCAGCCCTCACCAGCTCACCAAAACTCCTTAAATGGCCCTCTAGCCTAAATAATTGTCCACCCTTGCTCTATATTTACTTTTTCAGAAAGGGGGCTACCCAGGTAGGGGAAATGCTCAACCCTGTCCAAATATTGTCTTCTAATTGTAATATGTGGAACAGTCAGTTAGGTGGGGTGGGTTGGTAAAGTACTTTGGTTTTCATTAAGTTGACAGTGGCTGCATCTGCACATGCACTTTAATGTGCATTGGCTTATTTGAACGCACACTAAAGCATCATTAAAAAACCGTGCTTTTTAGCTAAATGCACATTAAGATAGGCTATTGTGCATTTTTCTAGTACCTCACAATGGAGGTACTAAATTTAAGCACATTAAAGCATGTGTAGACACACCCAATAGTCATGTCTATATGAGATGCTAAGTTGCTGTAGCAACAAGCTGTAGCTCATTGCTATGGCGACATAGCATCAGCAGGCACAAACCATGATGCTAATGCTACATCGCTGTAGCAATAAGCTATGTTGCCATAGCTCATTGCTATGGCAACGTAGCATCTAACAATAATCGTGCACCTCTGGGACTGAACTTCACCCATGGGTACTGTGCAGTCATGTGCAGACATTTAGTACTTGCTAAAGAAACAATCGAATGTGACCTGGAGCTCTTCAATTGAGTAGGCGCACAATTGTCAGTTTATAGAAGATCAGTAATGGAGGTGATGGTTATCTTGGATTTAAAATGTAACTGTTTGATATTAGAGTTTGCTGTCCATGTGATACTGCAGTGTTTCTCAGCCGGTGGTATGCGTACCCCTGGGGGGTACATGAGACACGGGCAGGGGGTACGTGGGTTCTGCATTTTGGTCTTTGTCTGCTTGGGCCAGAAGTTCTGGCCACCGCCCTTCCTGATGCTGACTTTCACTTCCCAGCATCATTGTGCTGAGAGATAGGGAGGGAGGCCCCATACAGGCTGCTTTGCCCCAGGCTGTGGTGGAAGAAGTAGGACTTGGCTCACAGTGGTGAAACCAGAAGTGCCACACTGGGACTTCTGGTTTCCCTTTTGCTGTGTCGATTGGCAGGGGGTACATAAGGTACCAAAGGCTAAGAACAAGGAGATGTATAATAGCTACAGTACAGCTGGAGAAGAGCGTTGGTGCAATTGCACGTCCTTGTTTGACTCCAGGTCTAATAATAAAGGGGGCTGTTTCCACGTCATTGCTTAACATAGTTCTTGTCATATTGGTATAAAAGAAAGATGATGGTAATGAATTTTAATGGGCATCCACATCTCATCAAGAACTTCCTTAGGGCTTGTCTGTTGATTGAATCAAAGGCCTTAGGTCAATCAAGTCCATGTGAAGATCTCAGTGTTGCTTATGGCACTTCTCCTGCAGCTGCACAGCAACAAAAATCATATTTAGGGAGACCCCTGAGTGGTCTGAAATGACTCAAAAAGAATTGGGACTTGGATAGAATCTTCTCATGGAGGAAAGTAAGTCTATTGAGAAGAATGCAAGGGAGGATCTTCCCAGCTATGGACAGAAGTACAATTCCATATTCATTCTGCAATCTATTCTTTTTCCTTTCTTAAATATGGTAACTATTTTGGCATCTCTCAGGTCACTGAAAATCTTTTTGTCACCCCAACCTTTCAGAATAATTATGTGTAGTTTGTGAGAGAGCTTTTTTCCACCTTGCTTATAAATTTCAGCTGGACCACATGATTTATTCTTCACCTGCTTAATGGCTTTCTAAGCCTCTAGATAAGTTGGTGGATCTGTGCTGTGGAATGGCTGTGATTGTGTTGCCATTGACATTAGAATCTCAGTTCAGGAGCTCTTGAAAGTGCTCCTTCTGCCATGCATTAATGATGCAGCTATCTTTAGAGAGTGTTATTCCATCTTAAAATTTCAGAAGGATAACTCCATGTGTGCTTGACCCATAGATAGCAGGGGTTCTCTGATAGAGATTTGCTTGGCTGATACCAATAGCCAATGATTAACCAACTGTAATCCAGGTGCACCCAAGTCTGTGCTCTCTTCTCCAATTAGAAAGGACGGGTGGCCAGGCAGGTGTGCTATGAGGGGGATCTGTGATATTGCCCAGATCCCTCTATTCTCTATAGAATCAATCAGGCCAGGACAAAAAATGGCTTAACTACACACAGATTTATTTAATATACAATTATAAATATATACAAAATCCAAACAGAATATTATTATTGAATATATACAATATATGCTCTACATAGGAGATTATATCCTATGATTAGTGTTCAGGAGATTATATCACCAGCCACAGGCCCAGGGCCCAGCATAGGCAAGTAACTGGTCTGAAATAGGTAAGCACGAGTAAGCCTATAAAACAGTTAAAATATAGGCAATCAGCAATGAATCTTATCAAACCACAAGGAGAGTACTAAGAAGGAATTGAATGAAACAGGTACCTATATATACCATATACAAGGGTTAAATAACAAATCACATTAAAATACAAAATATGAGGTGCACACACATACAGTGTCACCACCCCTGAGCGTACCAACTCCCTGGTGTCACCCTGGGAGCCTTGATGCCACTCCCAAAGGGAGAAGGGGGGCAGGGGGAAGGAGCGAGTCCCTAATGCTCCCAGCCTCTTGGACCTGACTGGGCCTTTTCTCTCAGTCTGTTAGTCCCCTCCAAGGCCTGCCTCCCCTGTGGGAACCAATAACTCAAAGCTGCTCTGTGTGAGGTGGGGTCCGTGTTACCCCAGCTGGGGGTTCCTCCTGCTGATGCAGACACAGGCCTCTGGCTTCTGCAGAGCCGCCTATCCCCTCATTGCCTGTGCCCCGCTCCGGGCACCAAGGGTTCTGCACACTGCTCACTGTTGGGGGTTTGGGTCACCTTCTGCAGCTCTGAGCCCTAGGTTCCTGCCTGGGACTACCTGTGCACTGAGTGCGCGTGGGTATCCTGGCCACATGTTAGGAAAGGATGGACCCGAGCTGCCTTGTGCGGCAGTCTGGGTTCTGCTGGATTGCGGCACACTGCGCTACCAGCTCTGGATCCTGGCCGCACTTTTGGGGGGAGGGATTTTACAGAGCTGAGCCGCCTTGTGCAGCTCCCAGGGTCTCAGTCCATAGGGACCCTTCATGCAGGGCTGTCTGCACCAGGTTTCCTGGCCACATGCCAGGGGTTGCAGACCCAAGTGGCCTCATGCTGCTCCCAGGGTCTGGGCTTCATGTACCGCTGAGTGCACCAAGTGGTTGGAGATCCAAGCTGCCTCACGCAGCTCCCAGGGTCTTGCCCCATGCACCTCCAGGGACGGATGCCGTCCACCACTCCAGGTCCGGCAAGACATCTTCCAGGAGCTCCTCAGGGCAACTGGAACCACCCTGCTGGCCTGCCCATACCAGCTATTCTTTGACCCTCTCTCTTCTCTGTCCCTCAACACATCTGCCGCGTGCTGGGTTGCTCCTTTTATTTACTCCACAGGATGCCAGACCTGCAAAGTTTAGCCTTCAATCAGGTCCAGAGCTCTTCACCCCCATACCACCCACCCCAGGCAGGGGGCAGGGAAAGTCCCTCCCAGCAATTACCTGATTGGTGGATGTGCTCCACCAATCACAACAGAGATTCTCTGAACCCAGGCGGGCCGGGCTGCATCGGTAAGTCCACCACGCAACCATATTGCACAATGCTGATCAGATAACTGATATTTAGTAATAGTGCAAGGCATTTTAAATTAGTGACATAAATAAACCTTTTTTTGGTTTTTTTTGCATTTATAGCACACACATATACACACATACACATACACACAACTTCTGCCTGCTTCAGCCCTCAATGAGGAAGGCGATGACAACTTTATTCCCATGCAAGTTCCCACCTCGTCCATGGCTCCTACCCACAGCCCTGCTTCCCATGTATCCTGTGCCTGTTCCAGGCAGTATGGGTGGAACCTCATGAAGACAGTGGCACCAAGTGCATTTGGAGCCCCAGAGCATGCCACTGCCTCAGCACTAGTGAGCTTCCATAGCCACCTGGGAGAAGCTGCTCTTGCAAAGGTGCCTGGTATCTGGCAAAGCAGAATGTCCCTTATGTGGCAATTTACCCCACTTGTGCACAGCCCAACGTCTCCACAGCAGCCCCAGTGCTCAGGCCACTGCTGCATGCACAGTGTCGCTATGGCAGCAGCAGCAGGATCCTGTAACCGTCCCCTTGTTGCTGAGTGTGGTGCCCTATAACCGTTCCCCAGTGCCCCCTCCTGCTGCTCACCAGGACCTTTAGCCTGCCATGGGCTCAAGCCAGCAGTGGGCTGCAGGGACCAGACTACACTCACCAGGGTGCTCCAGGCACACGGCTGTAATTATTGGCTACAATGACCAAAAAAAGCCGAGAGCCAATAATGTAATTTCTCCTTTTATCAGTGCTGATACAATAGACTTCGATATATCAATGCACCCCAATAGATAGCTTTGACTGTGCTGAAGAAACTGCATGTCATGGTGGTTGGCAAACTTTTGAGACTCCTTTGCTTTGGCCTCCTGCCACTTGTAGGAAAAGAACTCCATTTGAGGTGACTTTCCCACTCTTTCCTTTCCAAATATTCCCTTCTATAGATCAGAGCCCTGCCCACCCTAGCATTAAAACCACCAAGAAAAATTGTATTATCTTCTTTGACTTGATTGAGTTTAAAACAGAATTCCTGTTTTGTCATCTGCATTAAGGTGTATGCACTGATAACTATTGCACGTTGTCTGTTGGTCAGTCAGAGACGAGTCATGACACGCTCATTGATGCCAACCAGACACTATGATATGAGTTGTTACTTGGATCTTAGTCTTGGCTTGGCTGTTGGATCTTAGTCTTGATTGCAAAACCAAGGTTATGGATGTGTCTGTCTTTTTCAGCTCTTCCTTTCCAAAAAAAGGTGTAGCCACTACCTTGCTCTGTGAGCTGCCCCTTGTCTGCTCATCTAGGGTAACTAAGTGCAGCACTGTCAATATAAAATTGGGCAAGTTCTCTGGCCATGGGTACTGTCCTTCACTTTGGTTGGTCACTGTTAAGGTTGTCCATCAGAATAATGATTTTCCAAGTTCCAAACTCCATTACTTTATTTGGTCCACAGATAGAGTGAAACCACTCACTGAATGCAGTTTTCCAGTCAAGTGAAAATGGGACAGACTATGTTTACAGTACTTTTTCTAGCCCTCTCCTTACGAGCAGAGTGAGGTGGTGATGAGTGAGCAGAGTAGATCCTAAATAGGCCTACTCAGTCATGACTGTAGCTGTTAAATTGTACTCCTGTCTCAGTTTCAAGTACAAAATGACCAGCATAAAATCATTGTCTCCAGGTAGGCCTGTGACTAGGATCATCCTCTCTCTAGTCTCTCTCATCATCCCAAATCTCACAAAGCAGCTCCTTTCTTACATTCAGGGCTTTTGCACATGGGACAAGTACTGCCATTATTATTTCAATAAACGCCTTTTTATTTACATATTTACACTTATTCTAGTATAGCACTATAACAGAGCACAGGGTGTTTTACCAACAGGAATGTGGTTTAAGAAGAAGAATGACTGGAGAGAGATGGGGTCCATCTGACAGAGCCAGGAAAGAGTGTCTTTGTGACAGGCTTGCTAACTTAGTGAAGAAGGCTTCACTGGGGATGGCGACAAAACCTCAGAGGTAAGGAAAGAACCTTGGACCTGGATAAAAAGCTTAGTAAGGGGAAGCAGTACTAGAAGCCTTATCAGTGTTCTCGGGGAGAAGATAGGACTACCAGTTAGATACCTGAAGTGTTTATATGCCAATGTGTTAGGCATGGGGAATAAAAAGAAAGAATTGATGCCCTAGTACAATTGAGAAATTATGATATAATTGGTATTACAGAGACATGGTAAGATAGTTCATTTGACTGAAGTACAATCATTGGTGGGTGTAAAGTTTTCAGGAAGGACAAGATCAAGTTTTGTCTAATTAACCTAATTTCCTTCAATAATTAGGTGACAGACCCTTGGATGAGGGGGGTGGCAAAAAGCAGTGAATGTGATATACCTTGATTTTAGCAAGGCTTTTGACACTGTTTCCCACAACACTCTCATTAACAAGGTAAGGAAATCCCGACTAGATGAAATACTGTACGCTGAATACATAACTGGTTGAGTCATTGAACTCAACAAGTTGTTATCCATGGCTCAATGTTTAATTGGGAGGAGGTATCAAGTAGGGCTCTTCAGGAGTCTGTCCTGGGCTCAGTATTGTCTAATGTCACCAAGCTAGGTGGAGTTTCAGGCACTCTAGGGGATAGAGTCAGGATCCAGAATGACTTGGATAAATTGAAGAAATGGTCCACAGTTAACCAGATGAAATTCAACAAGGACAAATGCAAAGTCCTGCACTTGGGACAGAATAATTGCATGCAGAAATACAGACTGGGGAACAACTGTTTAGGCCATAGTTTCTCAACCGGTGGGACAGATACCCCTGGGGGTACACAAGACACAGGCAGGGGGTATGCAGGTACCCCAATACTCTCTCTCTCACCCTCTTTTCCTTTCTCTCTTGCCCCTTCCTCCTTTCAAAACTATGGCAAAAAATTGGCACAGTGTGGCACTTTAAATTCCCCAGTAATAATTTGACATGCCACGCTTTGCACAGCACTGGGTTCAGCCCTCCTAGCTTTGGCCAACAACACCTTTAGCCCAGGTACATACTCGAGTTGTGCACCCCAGTGTAAAAGGTAGCAACCCTACCCACACCAGATAAGACATCTGTCATACCGCAGCCTTATGTACACAGCCCTTTCTCCAACATATGGCACACATTAGTCTGTAAATATAAAATCCCCTGGAAAATTGAGTGTTGGGGTACTTATTAAAATTTTCCAAAGTTAGGGGGTACTTGCTACTTAAATGGTTGAGAAACACTGGTCTAGGCTGCAGTACTGCAGAGAAGGACCTGGAGGTTACAGTGGACCATAAGCTGAATCTGAGCCAACAGTGTGCTCTTGTTGCAAAAAAAAGGCCAACTGTATACTGGGTTGAGTTAACAGGAGTGTCATTTGTAAATAAAAGGAAGAGGTTCTTCCTCTTTATTCAGCATTGGTGCAACCTCATTTGGGCCCCACGCTTCAAGAAAGATGTGGATAGACTGGAACAAGTCCAGAAGAGAGCAACAAAAGTGATTAGAGGCCTGGGAAGGATGATTTATGAGGAAAGGTTGAAAACAACTTGGTTATTTAGTCTGAAGAAAAGACTCGAGGGGGGTTGATAGCAGTATTCAAATACCTGAAGAGTGATTATAGAGATGCTGGAGAAAGGCGTTTCTCTGTTGCCATAGGGAACAGGACCAGGAGCAAAATCCACCCAATATTTCAAAGTTTGGAAATCCTCAGTTAGAGTCACCCATTCCACCTTGGGTCTGCTGCCCCTGGCCTACACCTAGCTCACCCACTACTGATGTAAAATCAGGGAATCATAGAAAAGTAGGGCCCTCCAGAGGTCATCTAGTCCAACTTCCTGTTCAAGGCAGGATCATCCTTGTCCAAACGATCCCGTACAAGTCCTTGTCTAACCTATTCTTAAAACTACACAATCAATCAAGACACACAACTACAAGGCACATTGCTCCAAAACACCAAGAGCACCCTAACCTGACACAGGTCAATCAGGAGGACAAAGGCTATCAGTGTCCCATTTCTGCAAGTGTTGCTAAATGACATTTGAGCAATGCAAGAAAAAATGCCATAGCTCCTACTGCTCCATACCCCCATCTGATCATGGGGTAAAATTCCTTTGTGATCCCAATCATGCATTTGATTTGACCCTGAGCAGAGGGCAAACCCTCTAACTGAGAGCCTCCAGGTTTAATTCCAGCTGGAGCAGCAGTACATCCTCCACAAAATCCTCAGCCTTGACTGCCGCCAACACTGAATACTTCTGAGAAAGTGTCACAGGACCAATGGCCCATTGGTGCCATGATGCACCCCTGGCGGGTATGCAGCTCCTGCTCACTCTGACCCCTCCCAGTGCCTTTCCCTGTTATTTCACCTGCTATACTTTGATGTTGCTGAAAGGGTTTGGGAGGATGCCCTGATGGCCCAGAGTGGGTCCAGCGCACTGCAAATTTGCTGCTCCAGCAATCAGTTGCAGCCCTTCTGGTCCTTTTGGTGGCCTAGGACATCAGGCACCTTAGGGGCTGTGTGTACAGTCTCCTTTCCCCATAGCCACACCCATGCCTTGTAGATGGTATATGGTATCTGTAGCAGGCTGACATTCCTGTCACCAGGCAGTTTATTTTT
This sequence comes from Crocodylus siamensis, assembly GCF_052110815.1. NCBI lineage: Eukaryota > Metazoa > Chordata > Crocodylia > Crocodylidae > Crocodylus > Crocodylus siamensis. Next base: position 39,325,936 of record NC_143404.1, on the reverse strand, counting down.
CCTGGGACAAACTTGTCCCCACAGAAAACATAAACAATCAAACAAACCAATGGCAAAACAATAAACAGATAAACCAAAATCTGTGGTCCTCAGACCCTGAGAGTGCAACCCTGCCCTGTGCTTAGTCCTGGGCACCTCAGCCTTCCCCTTTCTCTCACTATGAGTCCAGAGGAGAACAACAAAAGTGATTAGAGGCTTGGGAAGCATGATTTGTGAGGTAAGGCTGAAAAAATAGGGTTATTTAGTCTGAATTAAAGACTTAAGGGGGTTGGCTCTGGGAGTTTTTAACTTCCTCTAAGGCTAGCCAATCATCCCTGTCAACTGGCCCCATGATCCTAAACAGGCAAGCTATTACCTTCTACACTCCTGCACTTGGGTTCCAGCCCCTGAACTATGCTCCTTGTTCCAGTATCACTTTAGAGGAGTCACCCAGCCCCACCACTAAAGCTTGGCCCTCTCAGGCCTCAAAACATTTGTTGGGGCTTCAACCTTCCTTGGGTTCTGGGCCTCTGGCCCTGTCTTGTTTCATAACTAAGTCTTAGTGTTAGTCCATAACTAAGCTGGTTGTGGAGCTATGCTTCCTGATATTCACCTGCTGAACTGCAGATCTCTTCTCATGATCTTCCAACTGTTGATTTTTACAGTGCATTCCAGGTATTGCTACTCCCAAATCATCCCTGGTTAGTGCTTATCCAATGCTTCTTGAATACCTCCAGTGATTGAGATGCCACAACTTCCCTAGGCAGCCGATTCCACTGCCTCACTGTTTCAACAAGGAAGTTTTTCCTGATATCCAGTCTAAACCTACTTTGCTGCAACTTCAAGCCATCCTGCTATACAAAGCAATGGAGGTAAGTTGTTTTCCTTCTTTATGGTAGCCCTTTAGATATTTGAAGAGTGCTATCATGTCCCTGCTTATGAGTCTTTTCTGCAAGCAGAACATGGCATTTTGTTTGTATTGATGCAGCCCAAAACTGTTAGCCTTTTTTGCAGCTTCATCATACTGTCACATTGTCAATTAATGGGCCAATACTTTATGAAGGCATATCTGTAATGATCATTGGACCTTCACTTTACCATGGGTCCCTCTTGGAAGACTAAGATAACTTAATTAACGCCTCATTAACACCCCCCTCACACAGCAGTAGCTGGTTCCCAGCTACAGAGGCCCTCCCTGTTTTACCTGGCTTTCATGCCCAGACTTCAAGATAAAGCACTAGGCCAGGGGTAGGCAACATTTTTTGGCTGGAGTGCTGAAAAAACCACAACGTTTACCTTGGAAGGTGCTGGAGTGCTGACATGCTGGAGCCCAGAGCAGCTGTTTGCAGCCTCCCAGATGCAGCCAGCCCACGGGGCCCAGTCTGCTTGCAGCAGGGCTTGCTGGGAGCAGCATGGGCTCCATGGCTGGCAGCAGCTGCTTAGAGCCCAGGTTGATGGTGGTGTGCTGAGCAAAATGGCCTTGCATGCCATGCTCGGCATGCATGCAGGGGGTTGCTAACCCCTGCACTAGGCATTGCACAGAGGAGTACAGTGGCTTGCCCAAAACCCCATCTGACCCCTTTTTCTTGTGAATAGGTGGTTTCTAATCACTTTGTCACTGCTACTGAGGAGTTGGTGGTTTACCTGACCCCCATCCCACCCCTTTGTCCTGAGGGCTCTGGGAGCTCCATACCAGCTCTGCTGGCCTAACCCTGTGGGTCCTGCAGTCACCCTTTCTCTACCACCTGTGGGACAGTGATGCAATGGCTTTTACTCCCATACAAACAAGACAATAGGAAAAGGTAAAGGCAGTGTATTCATAGAATCATAGAAGTAGGTCGGAAGGGACCTTGTAGATCTTCAAATCCGACCACCTGCCAGGGCAGGAGAAAAAACTGGGCTCAAATGATCCCAGCGAGGTAGGCATCAAGCCTTCTCTTAAAGACACCCATGGTACGAGCCAGCACCACTTCCCTTGGAATTGTATTGTAAAACAATGTATGACACTGAGTGAAGAGAGAAGAAAGGGAGCAACTTCTAAATCATCAGTGAAGCTGTTTGGTCAGTACAAGTCCTACTGGTTGTGCAATTCTCACCTCCCAAAGCACTTAAAATGACCAGGGTCATGCAGCACAGCAAGCAAAGCGTCAGTGTGTGGGAGGGCTTGCCAAAGCTCCCACCACTCCCAGGCCTGATAGGAACTGGGGTTTATGAAGTGGCAGAGACAAGGGGTGACTGCCCACTGCCCATCCCAGAAGTCTTTTGAGGTTCACCCAGTGTTTGTGCCTGTCAAGCAAAGCTTATATGGTCATGAGCTTTTTTACAGTTTCAGGTTTAACTCCTGGCTTTGAACCTGGTTTACCTTGACTCTGGTTTACGCTAGTGATTTGCCTCTAACTCTGCCTTGGCTCCTGGCTTTCCCTGACTCTTGAGCAAGCTCCTGGCTTACTCAGAGCTTTAACTCCTGGTTTATCCTGAACTTCAGCTTAGACTTCAGCTTGCCTTGAACTGTGGTCTTGAATCCTGGTTCTGTGACTCCTGGTTTACTGTGAAGCCCAGTTTCAATTCCTGGTTTCCCATGAACCCAGTTTCTGGACTTTACTCTACTAACCAGGGGACCCTCCCTGAACATGCATGCCTCAGCCCCTAATAAGTTGTCACCCACTTTGGGGTTTTGTATCAGGGCTGCTCCTTCCCTGCTGTCCCTCTGCAGCAGCCAGGGGGGTTTCCAAGCTCCCCTGGGTGCCAGCCCTGGATTGGCAAGGGGTACAGAGGGTCAGACCTGGGCTCCTGAGGGTAGGGGGAGCTTTTCTGGCTCCAGGGCATCTCCCTCCCAGTTGTGTGTACAGATTGGGGCCAACCCCAATCTCCCTGCAGCTGGGAGGGATCTGCCCTGGATCTGGGACAGATCTCCTCACCCTGAAGAAGTTGGGGCTTAGCCAGGCAGCAGTTGTGGCAGATTAGCTCCCAATGGACACAAATTTAGATGCATGCCCCAGGACTGTTTAATGTACCTGAAATTTCTGCACATAAAATTCAAGCCCATTAACTGCACATGTAGATTGATCCAAAGGTGATATCTGTTTAACCCCTAGAAGTCAGAAGTGTAGACAAGGCTACTTAGTAATGGCATCTGGTCAAATGTAAGCCTCAACTCCTTCTTAGCTTTATTTTAACTGGATGAGTATGGTCTGAATCACAGCTTTTCTTCTTGACTATGCTATGTAATCTGTCAGATGGAGGTTCCTAAAAAAAAAAAAAAAAAAAAAAAAAATCTAACATCTTACCTTTATATCATGCGCAGACAGAGGCATAGGCCAGGTACCCTCTTCAGCAGTAACCATGGCCAACAGGGCCTTCTGATTAGGACACCTAGGCACTTCCATAAAACACATACTGAAAGTAGGATATGTGCACAAAGTACTTAGTGTTTTAACTGGTATATCAGCTGAAGCACAGACTGCTTGGTGCCTGCGATAGGACTTGTACAGAAGTGAGTCCCCAAGTTATTTTCAGAGGAAGGTATTTGCTGTAAGTTGCTTTTCCCTCTACTTGACAACAGAGACATGGACATAACTTGTCTAATGTGGGGCCCCATGCTGCATTGATAAAACCTAGCACAAACATGCTGCACAGCTGCAAATGGAGGCTGGTACTAGAGTGATGCTCCCTGAAACAGGTATCTCACCAACAGCACAAATCCAGGTATGCAAAAGCATGTTCTGAGGGTGAACTTCCCTGAAAAGTTTAAAGGACCAGGGAGGCAGGCAAGGCAGGCTGGCTTTCCAGCAGGAACTCTGCTGCACCTGAATCAGCAACTCCACAGTACAGAGGTTGTCAACCAGGGGTACACGTACCCACAGGGGTACTTAAAAAGGTTGCAGGGGGTATGTGTGGGTGGGTGGGGACAGAGCGTGCTCCGGGGCACGGTGTTGGTGTCTCCCCTAGGGATGGGGAGGGACAGGCTGGGCACCACCAGCCCCACAGAACACGCTGCAGTGCCTCCCCTCCCCCACCCCAGCTCAATCTCCTGATTGGCCCCTATCCCCTTACAGCAAGCCATGAGGGTCTGAATGGGGGGGGGGGAGTGAGGAGGAGTGTGTTCTGTGCCCACCCCCAGCAGCACATGATTGGCTGGGCACGAGGGCCATCAGCAGCTGGCAGAGCCACATGTGCGACTGGGTGTGGGAAGGTGGTGTGGCAGCAGTGGCAGCAGGGCAAATGTTTGTGCAGGTGCCTGAAAGTGGTTATTGTAAATTGAATTAGTGCCTGAGTATTAATCTGCTCCCGGGCCTGCTAGCCCAGTGGGGTGCTTTTGGCAGCGCAGTCGCTCTCCCTGCAGGGCAGCGGGGCCCCGGCAGCTGCCCTGCCCCCAGCCGCTCCCTTGACAGCCCCTGGATGTGCCTCCAGGTTCCCATTGTCCCAGGACCCAGCCTGGCCTGGGCCCCATTCACCCCTGCCCCACACCTTCCTGCTGTCCCTTCCCAGGGTGTCCATCTGCCCCCCCCACAACCCCTTCCCCCCACACATACTTACCTGCTGAAGGGGGTGGTGTCTGTGTCTGCATCTGTCTGTGTGCATGTCTTTCCCCTGCCTGCCTGGTGGCAGCAGGTACATGGCGTCACATGGCTCTTGGGGCAGCGGCAGCGAGGTGCACAGTCCAGTCTGCAGCAGCAGCTGCCTCTGCCCTACACTGTAAGAAAAACAACCATAACTAAAAAAGGGAAGCAGAACATGACCATTTAAAAGCAGAAGCTTGAAAACCCCCCCCTTGATTGACAGTAAGTTTGGAGACCACCAAACCAACTTCAGCTGGCTTAAGTTTGCTCTGTTCATCATTCTGTAACCCAGCAACGGCACACAGAAGGACCCCAGACTTGTGGAAATTCCCCAAAGATGAGTGCGCATATATGCCTTATGCCTATGTATATTTATATTTGCATATGTATGACCTGTTAACATAAAGAGTACTATCGAACTCAGATGTCCAGAGACAAAGAGATCCCCCAATCTGGTCCGGTATGTAGGCAGAGGGGCCTACATTGGGGTACATGCAGCGGCAGGAGCTCCCTTCCCCCCGACCCCTAGATTAACCACTCATGGCTCCATCCCATGCTCTGCCCCAGCTGTGCAGAGCCTGCCCCTGCCCCAGACCCACTCCCTCCCTCACCATGGAGGCCTCAGTTTGCCCCCCTCCCCCCCCGCCCCTTAAAAACAGTAAATATAAAGGGATACATGAGCGGAAACTTTGAGGCAGAAGGGGTACACTTGTTAAAAAAGGATGAAAACCCCTGCCATGGTAAATGCAGACACAAGAGATCTCAAGATGTAGATTAGTGCTGGCTAAGAAAACAATCCAGAAAGCCTGAACCCCATTGCCAGAGCCATCCCTAGGGTGTGCAGGGCCCAGGGCATATTAGCCTGTGCAGGGCCCATGGGGGTGGGGAGGTGGTGAGCTGCTGGAGCCGGTGGAGTGGGCGGGCGGGTGGGAAACAGCCAGAGCTAGCAGTGCTTCGTGGTGGTGGCGGAGCCGGCAGCGCTCTGCCACTTACTGCACTTCCACTTACTGCAGGGCCCCCAAATTGCAGGGCTTGGGGAGGTTGCCCAGATTCGCTCCCCCCAGGGACAGCCCTGCCCATGACAATGATCTTGAGACCCCTGCCAAGTAGAACCACCCCCTTCCCACTACTAAGGGGAAATATTCATCCTGACTTCTGACTCCTGCCTTTTTCCTCTCTGACTCTCTCCTCCAGCCAAGGCAAAAATTGAGCACATGATGGGGATAGGAAATGGAGGCAGGGATGATAGCATGGACGCAGTGCAGCCTGCCTTGAAGGACATCTGAGCAGAGAATCTGCTGCTGCTGAAAGAGGACTACAGCAAAATACTCTTGTGGGGCTGCCATTGATGACTGTCTGGAGGTTGCAGCTGGTGCAGAACGCAGTGGCACACCTTCTGACAGAGATGGGTCACCAGGTCACCTTTTGCTCCATCGTGATCTCTAAGGTCAGTCAAAAACAGCCTCCTAAAGTATCATCTATGTACCAAGTCCTATTGGCTACGATGTATGAGAAGTCATTCTAAGCAATCGGTTTTGTCTTATGTTGATACTCTACTTGCTTTTTAATTTGTTTTGATCTCTCGTTCACTCTTCTGTTTTAAGAATCATTTTGTTCTCTTGTAAACCTCTCTGAATTTTGCTGGAACGATCAATTTACAGCTTAAATAAATAAATGCATATACATACATACCATGGGTGACTGGTGCTACCTTAGTCGGGGGGGGGGGGGCGTGGTACGTGCCCACCAGCGAACAGTCAGTGACTGGGGGGGATCCCCTGTGGCTAAAATCACTGATGGGAGGCAGGGTCCCCCGCAGCCAATCACAGCCAATGGGGGGGTGTGCCCCCTGGCTCATTGCAAGGCAGCCAGCCACTGCAGCTGCTTCTGGAAGTGGCTGTGGCTGCTTCTGAGAGCCTGCTCCCCAGCTGGTGCTTGTAGGGGGGCACTGGCACTCCTGCCTGCCCCACCTGCTCATCCCCTAAGCAGAGAACACAGCCAGTCAGGGGGTGCACAGGTGCTCTCAGGGGTTGCACGTGCACCCCCAACACGTTGCCACTGATACATACTGCAGCCAAGGCAATAGAAAACCTGCCAATGCGGGTTTGAGTGTAGAAGGCTTCTGGGAAATGTGTGTGTGATTGAGAAGAGGGCAGGTTCTGGTCTTTCTTCTAATGCCAGTCTGCCATGTTGGGAGGTACTCAAAGCTCTGCATCCCTTCTATCATAGTCAGTAAAAGTCCCAGAAGCTAGAGCAGCGTACTGCTGGCTTTGCTCAGTCTAGTAAGGGTTTGTCACCATTTAGGTATGGGATCCAGAGACAGGCCAGAGAGAGGTAGCCTCTTGATTTTGACTGTCCTGGGCTCCCTACTTACTGGCCTGAAGTTGAGCCCATCCCTCCTATTATCACATTCCCATCACCACGTAAATACCTGCAGGCTAGGGACAGAAGTTACACATAAACCAATTTAAGTGATCAGAAACTGGTGTAAACCTGTAACAGCACAGAAGCTCAAGGCACATAAACCAGTTTCAAAATGGCTGACACTGGTTTAAGATATAAACCTGGCTAAACGTAGTATCAGACTTAATTGATTTGGATCAAACCAGTTTATGAAACTTCTGTTCCAGACCCTTCCCTCCCTGGTTCATGTTAAATCACAATCCCACAGCACGCAGCTCGGCTGGGCTGTCTGCTGCAGAGAGCAGGGCTGGCCCGCCCTTCTGCTTCCTAACTGGAGCAGTGAAGGCTGGATGACAAAGGGATGGGGGGAGAGGGCAAGCCCATTTGGGGATGCAGCCCCATCTACAGGGGGAGAACTGCCCCCAACAGCCAAACTCCAGCTGGGGTCGGGGGCCAGGGAAGGGGGTTAAACACCCCTTCCCTCACTCAAATTTACTGTTGGCTGCAACTGTGAACTACAAATCCCTAAGGAAGCGAAGAGAGGAAATGATAAGTAAGCCTGAAGAATCCTGCTGCTGTAATTTTGGACTGCAAACCCCAGAGACCTCAGAGGCAGGAGGAAAAGGAAATGAACACAGGCAGAGTGCCATGCTCTAGTGCCCTCTGGCCTCTAGGCTGAGCTGCTGCAGGTATGTGGCTGCATTTTATGAATCAAAGGTAAATGTCTGTTCACTTCTGTTTCAGTTTAATCTGTGCATTTTAGACTAACCTGCAAAGACTGAACTGATTCAGCCTCAGGCTTTTTGACAGTCTGTACCTAGCCATAACCATCTGCTTGGAATCTCTGCTAGGCCTTTCTTGATACACCAAGCCCATGCAAGCATAAGACAGGCCTTTGCTTCCTGTCTGGGAGTTGCAAGTTGCTTTTGGGCTCTGGTAACCAACCTGTCTGTGCTGATGGCATCTGAATCCTTGGCATCCTTTCCACAAGAGACATGCTTTCTGTTTGTTTGAAGAGTCTCTAAGTATGTGCTTTTCAGTAACCCAAGCCATACTGTGTGTGTTTTTCCTTGCCTGTAGTTTGCAGAGGCCTGTAAATCATCAGAGACATTCTTCAGGGGGCCGTGGATAGGGTCATACATAGCAGTAACACAAGTTGTGTCAGAGTTCTATTACTAAGAGTTTAGGTTGCAAAGCCAGTAGGACCATGTAACCCTTGTTAAGAAGCTTCCTTTCCAGGCCCGACAAAGAGTGAACCCCACCATCTGGAAGCCAGAGGTCCCATAGCAGAGCAGCTGTTAAGCTGCAAGCAAATGGCATCTTTGTCCTGCCATAAAACTTTTAATGGCAGGACAAAACACGAATATACAGAAGTCCTTGACCTTCACTATGCCACAAATACATGAAAAGGGCTACCTGACAATTCCTTTTAACAGTTTTTGACACTATCATAGCATGCATTTCTATGCTTATGGCACAATGAACATGCCCCAGGAATTCCCATGTAGGAGGTTCCCAGGGCACAAGTTTCATACTGCTGGCCCTGATCCCAGGTACTTATTTGCAAGCACAGAATGGGAACCTCATGGAGGGGAGGGGGTCCCCATGCTTACAGACTCACCCCAGGTCAGAGCCAGGCACCGAGGGCTGTCCTGCAGGATCAGTCCCCTGAAAACCTTTGGGCAGCAGAAACCTGACCATGTGGGACAACAGCCCCAGGAAATAGCTGTTCTGCCAGTGAAGTGCATCAGCTCTGCCAAGAGACATCTTGAGACATCTTGATACAGCTGATCCCTCTACCAAAATGACATCTGTTTGTAGCCTAAGTTCCTCAAAAGAATTCCTGCACCCCTCTCTCCAGAATTGGACCCATGGCTGGATGTGCTGCCCTTGCTTAATTGTCCTCTCCTTTCTGAATGGAGCCTTGCCATGTGGTGCCAAGAACCAGATTATTTTTATCTTCTGCGTGTGTGTGATTCACTACTTTGTTTCTCTCCGATATTAAACCATTCCACCACAGAAAGAGAGAGCTCTGTGGGGGGAAGGGGGAAAGCAAGCAGCAGAACAGGATTTAATTTAAAGCTCCCATGGGATTGTAGGGGAGGGGGAAGGATTAAAAACCATCTAGCCTTCTCCTAACTCCTCCTACCCCACTCCAGACATCCCAATTTATTAAAAAAAAATCTCTTCTGAACCTACCTACTCCCCCCTTTGAAATTTATCCTCACTCCACCCAGTCCCCCCTAACTTTATCAGTATTTCCTCTGGCTGTCCCCCAAGCAGAAAATTTTCCTTCAGCCCTGCACAGCCTTCTCTCCTTTGTAAAATACCTTCCTCTCTACCACAATCTCCTTATTTCGCCATCCCATTGTGAATAACTAGTAGGCATGCATGTGCTGTACTAGCAACACCAAGCAATCTAAAACTAGAAGTCCAGCTCTGAAAAACTATGCAAACAGATTTAAGATGATGAGTTATTTTAAAATATTCCATTTTCTTTTGTTTCTATTTGCCTGCTGGTTTCTGAGCTTCTAAAGCAGGGTTAGGCAATGTTTTTGGCCAGAGTGCCAAAAGAGCCACAATGTCTACCTTGTAAGGTGCCAGAGTTGCCAGCATGCCAGAAAACCAAAACTGGAGGAGGGGGTACATGGCAGGATGTGCTGCATATTAATATAGTTAATAAGCATAAAAGTTGCCCTTTTATTTATTTTTCACAGTAAATACCAGGTTTTCTAAAAATTCTAAACCTGGTGACAATAAATAAAACTTTGTATACTACCTTTGTTGTGCATTCCCTTTTTTTTAAGCATGTTGTGATGAGAGAGAGAGAAAAAAAGGGAAAGAAGAGAAAAAGGGGAGAGAGAAAGAGAGAAAGGAAGGAAAAAAAAAAAAAAAGAGGGGAGAGAGAGGGAAAAAAGGAACCAGGCGCAGCTGTTTGCAGCCTGCCCACTGCTTGCTGCAGCTGCGCCAGGCTCCAGAACCCTGCCATCACCGCTGTGCTGGGAGCGCAGGAGAGACCAGCGCTGCACTGCCTCAGGCCCTTCCCGTACTTTCTGCTCTGAGGCATGCCTGCATGTGCCGGTGAGGAGCTGAGGCCGGAGCCCAGCAGGAAGCTGGGATGCTGCAAGCCCTGCTGGGAGCAGCCTGGGCTCTGTTGCTGGCAGCAGCTACCCAGAGCCGGGGCTGACCGTGGTGTACCGAGCAAAATGGCCTCACGTGCCATGCTCAGCACATGCGCTAGGGATTTGCCACTCCAAAATTTGCCTAAGCCCTCCTGTAGCCACCCCTTCCAGTACTGCCACCACCGCCACCCCTTCCAGTACTGCCACCACCCATCCACCCCGCACAGCTAAGCCCACAAAGGCGTGGCACTCCTGGCGGGGCAGCACCAGCCTCAGCCTGGCGGGGGCAGGCTGGGCCAGGGCTGAGCTCAGAGCGGGCGGGACTCAGGTGGGCTCAGCTGTGTGGGGCAACAGGCAGCAGGCAGCAGTAGCAGTGCTGGGAGGGGTGGAGCCTCCTGGCCCAGCCCCACCCTGGGAAGCAGTTGGTGTGGCCTTTGCTGTGGAGGCCTGGCATCAGCTTCATAGCAAAGGGTGCATACCTGCCTCAAAGTGGACTGTGGGGGAGGGGCCTAAGGCCGTGCAACCCTGGCCTCTCCCCCGCTGTCCACTCCGAGGTGCACATGCAGTCACTGCCAGCCAGCCCAGCTCTTTGTTGGCAGCCTGCGCTCTGGACAGCTGCAGCAGGCAGGCTGCACACAGCAGCACCAAGTGCCAGAGTCCTGTTTACAGCAGGGCTTGTAGCCTCCCAGCTGCCTGCTGGGAGCAGCCCGGGCTCCATGGCTGGCAGCAGCTACCTAGAGCATGCTGAGCAAAATGGCCTTGGGGTTGCCAGCCCATGTTCTAAAGTATATACAGATCACATTTACTAACTTTTCTGTGCAGCCATGAGGACTAGAAACTTATTCTATAATGAAAGCTGGTTGAAATTTGGTAAATTATGTCTTTTCAGCACCTGCAGCTGTAAGTGAAACAGCAACAACTAGTATCTGTGATAAAATTACTGCAGTAGGAAACACTGCAGGTGGGAATGTGTCCATGTCTGCATGTTACATAAGCACATATGCAGATGCATAAAAGCACAGGCATGAGTATGTATGGGTGTTGGTGTCTGGAGGTGTAAGTATGGGTATGCTTGAGTGTGTGTGCAAGCTTGGGTTGGGTACAAATGTGTGCATTTGTGTATGTGTACACATTAGGAGTTGCAAGTGTGTATGTATGTTTACCTGTGTGTGTGCAGATGTACCCACAGGTTCAAGAAAGTGTGTGTATCTGTGGATGTGGTGTGTCTGTTTGCAATCATGCATCGAGAGTGTGTTCGGCACAGCACCACACTGCCTGCAAGCACATCCTTCATTTTGCAATGCAAGCCGCCCCCCGCCCCACACACATTCCTAATCTCTGTAATCCTTTGAAACAAAATATTAATCCTGTGGAGATCAGTACAGCAGAGGAGGGTTACTACAGCAGCCCTACACTAAACAAGGCTCTAATCCTGGAACAAACTACTTTAATCCTGGTGGAGAACTCCCCGGACCCCACCCAGAGGCAGACCTGTCAGCAATCGGCACCCGCCCTCCCACATAGTACCACAGCATAGCAGCCCCATCTGGTACTTTAGCATGGGAGCATACAGCAGAGAGAGGCAGAAAGAAGTTGAGGCTGCATGTGCAGGAGAAGATGCTTTACTAAGTACCCTCCCTTGTGCCCAGGGCAGTCAGGAACATGCCCTTACATGTGGTGTTGTGGTGCTGGGGTGTAGCTGTTGCCCATGAAAGGTGAACCCAGCCCACTCTGTCTGCCTGCATTCATATACTGCCTTCAAACTGAACCTACGTTATCTTATACTGATTCCCTTCCTCATCTCTGTGACTAGCTCCATACCCTTCTGCAGTGTCCTGCAGTGGGCAGGGCTGGATTGTACAGTGAGATGGGTGTAATTGGGCTGCCATTAGGGATCACAGTGCCAGCTGCACCCCTGGCCACAGAGGAGGCAAAATGTTAGTTTCTCCAAGGCCCCTGTGGCCAGAGGTAGTATCCAGAAGCTGCCTGGAACCCTAAATCCTTACCCCTCTGATGGAGAGTGGCTGTTGGCAGAGGGCTTGCTGGGCACCCTGCCAGCTCATTGATTAGCTTGAGCAATATTTAATGTTCTGAGAGCCCTGTTTAATTTCCAAATGGAAAGGAGTGGTTTCCACTCGTGTGGCTGGCTGCAAGCATTTCCGAGTTGGGGCAGATTCAAACAGCTTTCCACATACAGCCATCAGTCAGTTTCCCTGCTCTGGAGCTCAGCCTTCCAGGGACAAGCAGGATAGAGAGAAAGGGAGGGTCTGGATTTTGAGAGGGCTGGCTGCTAGGCTGGATACTGGATAGGCAAGCAGAGCACTTGGATTAATCTTCCACTGCTTGTTCTTAATTGAATTTAAAGGCTGGATGGGGTCTACTGCTGAGACAAGGTAGCTCTTAGCAGTGCAAGGGGTGTGGGGAGGGGGGAAGAGGAAGCACAAAGGCAAAGAGCTGCAGATTCAAGGCTGACCAAGCCACTCATGCCTAGCAGCCTTCCTGCAGGGCCATTTCAGTGCACAGGGAACCAGCAAAGACTCTATAGGTGTGTCTACATGAGACACTTTGTCATGCAGTAGACTAATCTACTGCACAGTAAAAGCGTCAAATGCATGGCATTTAGTGGGCACATCTGCGGTTACTGCACATTCATTTAGTACTTGTATAATCAAGCATGAACTGTCGTTACTGCTTAGTAATGCCGGTATATGCCTTTTAAGTGACACTACTGCATAATAGCCTATTGGTGCTGTGACACGCTACTGCACAGTATTATTCGACTACTGCACAGTCAACATCTCATACAGACACACCCACTGTGCAGTAAATCAGTCTACTGCACAGTTAGCTAGTTAACCGAGCACTATTTACTGCACAGTAGTGCTTGTGTAGACACTGACCAGGAACCAGTCAGCCACACCAGCTGGGGGCCATAGGAGATGGGGAGACCCTGTCCCTGGTCCTGATACTCCTCAGCTTCTAGCTCTCCCCAGGGGCTGGGAGCTGATCAGTGCTGGGACAGGGTCACTCTATGCCTTCCCCCTCCCCCAATTTGAGTACTGTGCAGCTCCCGGCTCCCCACAGGAAACTGAGGAGCTCTCTGCTTCCCCTCTAAGTTGGGGGCTTGTTGGCAGCTATCCTGCTTGTGGGGCAGCTGCCAGGCAGGGATTCCCTACCTAGCAGAGGGCTGGCTGGGAGCTGTCCCACTCCTGAGGGAGCTGCTGACAAGCCCCTTGCTGGGTGGGGAAGCCCCTCCCAGCTGAAGACTTGCTGGCAGCTGCCCCAGGAGTGGGACAGCTCCCAGCCAGCCCCCTGCTGGATAGGGAAACCCTTCTGGGCACAGGGCTTATTCACAGCTGTGTGTCCTTATGTGTATGGGGCCACGAGACTTCTGCTTGCTGCAGCAGCAGCTGTCTCCCAGCCCTGTGCACATCAGGACCCTTCCCAATGTGCACAGGGCCAGGAGACAGCTTCCAGTGCAGCCAGAAGAGCTCTCCTAGCCCCATGCACATCAAGACTTGCCCCCCATGCTCCATGCCAGCTGCTGGGCTAGCAACCCAGGAGAGCCTGGTGCTCACCCTGGCTGCTGCAGTGGGGCAGAACAGGGCATGAGCATCCCTGTAACAGGCTGCTCCCACTGGGAACAGATTTGCTATCAACAGGGTGCATGTGTAGACACGCTCCCAGGAAAAGCTTACTGCACCGTGTTTTACGGTGCAGTAAGACTATATCTTATTAACAGCACATGTAAATGTGCCCATTGGGCACATCTACATATGCATTTACTGCACTGTAAGATACTGTGCAGTAAGTGTTTTTTAGGCTGGCATCTACACATGTAGCCATTAAAGCACAGTAACGCTGTATGTGGACTGACTTGTGACTAAAGGTAGTCCCAAATCAGTCCAGTGTTACTATGCAGTAAGGTGTCTACACGTGTGTTACTGCACAGTAACTAATTGGGCATAAATGTGCACCCATATTGCACAGTAATTTTCGGTTACTGTGCAGTTACTTAAATTACTGAGCAGTAAATGTGCACATGTAGATGCACCCAATGTGTGGTAACTGACTCCATCTCTTTGCCAGGCAAGAGGAAGTAGATTCGACTGGGGCTTTAAGCACTCCCCTACTCTTCTTCCTGATATGTTCATTTTGTCCTCAGCAGGAGCCCTAACATACCCATGTCCTTAGCACATCACTGGGGATGTGTATCTTGGCCAGATACCATTTTACAGGCTATTCCATATAGAAAGAAATTTCCTCCTGCTGCTGCCAGCTAACAACACTCAGCTGGTATCAGGAAAAGATCTCAAAGAATTTTGCAAAGGAGGCCAAGTATCATGTTTGCCATTTTATGGATAAGGAAACTGAGGTGAAGTAGCTTGCCCAATTTAGTTTTAATTCAGTACTGCCCAATTGTAATTTAGTGATAAAGCTAGAAATAAACCACTGCTCACTTATGTCTCAGCCCAACCCAGTGCCCTTTCCAGAAGGCCAGGCTGCTCAAATGCTGAAGGGTTTTTTTTCTTTCCCTTTTTGGAAGTTCTAGGTTCAAACTCAATGGTCACCCATGGAGAACAGGATGGTTTATGGTGGAACCTAAACTAGGAAAGATGAGTGACCCACTAGTCCTCAGAGAGCACCATTGTGCCTGGCTACTATGATTCTATGCATACTTGTATAAATCTAATCCCCTAAAGGTCTTAGAAGCCCGTGAACGTGGTTAAAATACTGACCGAAATATTTATGGAGTCAAGTTTCAACTAACATAAATTCAGTGTTTACTAAGTAAAAAGCTCGTTCTCATTTTCTGTGAATTCAAGAAATGCAAAGACAGCAGTCAGCGCTAGCCAGGCCAGGCTCACTCAGGCCTTCTACCTGACTTGCAGCTCACACTGACCATGGAGCTGGCTTTTTTGACTGGGGGCATTTGGTCCCTGGGGTTGAGGGATGTGAGATGCTGTATTATTTCACACTGCTGCTCTCCACTCCATGTGTATTTCCCAGCCTTTCCCCAGTGGTTATGTGCTCTCTTACCCTCTCAGCCCTGCCTTCTTTTGCTTACGTCCTTCATCCTAGGATGGACCTGTGCATCTTCTCTATATATAAAAGAGGACTTTGCTTACTGTTCCAGAGCCATTTTAGCAGCTGGTTGGAAGGAAAGATCCTAAAGGCTTCTGCCATTCGTATTCAGACTTTTCAAGCATAATTCTTTAGGGCTGAAACTTGCCAGGCTGTGGAAAGCTGACTTTCACAAGCTCAGGAGGCTTGTCAGTGGAGCCCTAAAGGGCCATAGCCCAAAGGGGAGGGGAGTTCTGGATGGGTGTTTGCTCCTCAAGGGAGCGATCCTCGATACACAAGCAAAGTCTATGCTATCTCAGAGAAAAGGCAGCAAAAGGGCACAGCAGCTGCCTTGGCTCTCCAGGGAACTAACAGACCTCCTGCATCTAAAAAGAAAGGCCTACAAAGGATGGAGGACAGGATCCACCTCCAAGGAGGAATATTCTGCACTGGTCCAGACCTGCAAGGAGCAAACCAGGAAAGCCAAGGCTGTGACTGAATTCAAACTAGCTATAAGCATCAAGGACAATAAAAAGTCCTTTTTAGATATGTGGGGAGCGGGAGGAAAAGCAAGGGCAACATTGGACCCCTGCTAAACCAGATGGGACAACTGATAACTGATGCCCAGGAAAAAGCCAAGTTGGTAAATGGGTACTTTGTGTTGGCCTTTCACCCACAGGATGCCCCTGCCTGTTACGGGAGACGAAGGCCTGGGTGAGGGAGATTCTTTACCCTCCATCAATGCTGACCTTGTGAAGGAACACATTGAAAGGGTGGATACCTTCAAGTCAGCTGGCCCTGACAATTTACATGCCAGGGTACTCAAGCAGCTGGCAAACATCGTAGCTCAGCCCCTGGCATGGATCTTCGAGAACTCCTGGCTCTCTGGTGAAATGCCTGAAGATTGGAAGAAGGCCAATGTGGTGCCTATCTTCAAGGAAGGGAGGAAAGTGGATCCAGCAAACTACAGGCCCGTCGGCCTGACCACTATCCCGGGGAAGGTCTTAGAAAAGATTATCAAAAAGGCCATTCTTAACAGACTGGCTGATGGCAACATCCTGAGGGATAGCCAGCATGGGTTTCGTAGTTTCATAGTTATTAGGGTCAGAAGGGACCTATTAGATCATCGAGTATGACCCCCTGCCCTGGGCAGGAAAGAGTGCTGGGGTCAGATGACCCCAGCCAGGTGTCTGTTCAATCTCCTTTTGAATATTTCCAAGGAAAGGGACAACACCATCTCCCTTGAAAGCCTATTCCATATTTTGGTGACGCTCACTGTAAAGAACTTTTTCCTGATGTCCAGCCTGAATTTGCTCTCTTTTAACTTGTGCCCATTGTTTTTTGTTACCCTGACTGTTGCCCTGGTAAACATCGCATCCCCCACTTCCTGTTGACCCCCCCCAGTGAGTTTGTAGGCAGCCACAAGATCACCTCTTTGCCTCCTCTTGTGGAGGCTAAAAAGGTTCAGGTCTCCCAATCGGTCCACATAGGGTTTTTTGTGTAGGCCTTTAACCAGACAGGTGGCCCTCCTCTGAACCCTTTCCAGGTTATCCACATTCCTCCTGAAATGCGGTGCCCAAAACTGGATGCAGTACGCCAGCTGTGGCCTGACTAATGCCGCATAAATGGGAAGTATCACCTCCCTAGACCTGTTTGTGATGCACCTACTTATACAAGAAAGAGTGCGGTTAGCTTTACTTACTACCTCATCACACTGGTGACTCATGTTCATTTGGGAGTCGATTATGACTCCGAGGTCCCTTTCTGCAGTTGTGCTGCTTAGAATAGTCCCTCCCAGGTGCAACACATGCCACTTATCCTTGTTAAACTGCATCCTATTCTGTTCTGCCCACCTCCCCAGCCTGTCCAAATCCACTTGGATTTGCTCTCTGCCCTCTAGTGTGTTTACCTTCCCCCATAGTTTTGTGTCATAAGCAAACTTGGACAGGGTGCTTACTACTCCCTCATCCAAATCACTAATGAAAATAGTGAATAGTACCAGTCCCAGGACAGAGCCCTTGGGGATCTTCTGAGGTCCCTTCCAGCCCTAATGTCTATGAAATCTATGAAGTTATGGACAAATGGCTAGGCTCTTCAGATGGTCATACAAGGCATACTCCTGCACGTGTGCTCTAGCAGTGGTGACACATAGGGGGTGTACATGCACCCCCTGAGAGCACCAGTGAACCCCCTGACTGGCTGCACTCACCACTTAGATGATGGGTGGAGGGGCAGGCGGGAGCACTGGTTTTCCCCCGCCGGTGCTAGCTGGGGAGCAGCACTCCAGGAAGCAGCCACAGCCACTTCCGGAAGTGGCCACAGCAGTCGGCCACCTTGCAGCCAGCCATGGGGGACCCAGTTGGTGAGACTGGCCACAGGGGACTCTGCTCCCCAGTTAGCGAGATTGGCCACAGGGGGACTTCCCCCAGTCACTGACTGGTCCCTGGGGGGCACATCCCCCGCAACTAAGATGACACCAGTTGCCCATGTTCTCTGGCATGCAGCAAAGTGACCCGGGGGATCCCAGCACCCTTACCTGGGTTCCTGAGGGCAACCTGGGGCAGCAGAGGCCTAGAGCACATGGCTTATGGGGTGACATAAGATCATTGTCATCTGACAGGAATCATCAGAAGCCTCCCAGGAGGTAAAGAGCAGCAAATGACAGAGGGAAACCTATCTGAGCCACTGGATGACCAGACAGACTACTGTGAGCAACTGACAACATCTCTTTTGCTCTTCTCTCCTGTCTCCCTCTTTCTGCTTGTTTGGTTCCCTCTGAGCCCATTCTTGCTTTTCCCCTTTCTTTCCCTCCTCACACCATTTGTATTCCCACCATGGCTGCTCCCCACTCTGGTATGCAACCCCTAGTTCCTGTCTCCCCAGCTTTTGGATCAGGCTCTCTGCTGCCCCCTCTAATCCCACAATGACACATGAGGGACAGCCCTTTTAAAAGAGTAACAAATAATGAAAGCTCCTATCCTAGATTCTGCCACTGGAGTTAGATGGGCAAGGTCTTCCTCATATCAGCCTGTTTAGGGCCCTGCAGCTCTCTTCTGAACAATAGGATGCATAGGACCTGTTCTGCGAGTGGGACTTATACATAACCCGTAACCATGGTGCTTTCCCTAGGATGAATCAGACATACCCCCTAACTTGATGTTAGCACGAGCCCAAAACACTTGCCCATAATCAGGTGTTACAATGACCATGGCACTTACCCTGTCACTGGTACTATCATATCAAATGCACTCATCCTGTAAGCTAGGTGGCACAATTGCTATGGTGACAGCATAGGTAGCAGAAGGCCAGGGCTAATGGGACTTAGCCCTCCAAAACTTTTCATGGCAGCTGGTAACAGCAGCAGCACCACGGCACCACTGTCCCACACTGCCTGGAGTCACTCAGCATGCAGCCACTCTTTCGCTGCCACATACAGCACCAGTATGCACCAGCCCTGCAACAGCCTTGCAGGAGTGATGGGCAAGGATCAGGTGGGGCTTAGGCCCCCCAAATAATATTTTCTGCCACCATTTATGGGTGACAGCCCCATAATTGCCCAGAGAGAATCAGGGAAGACCTTGTTTACCACTCCCAGGGGCATCTGCAAATGAAAGACAGACAGGCAAGTAAATAGATAGTTGGTTGCACAGAGCTCTTAGTTCTTGCTGCATTTCTGACATCTCAGCTAAAGCAGCAGGGGAGCTTGTAAGAAGAATTTTCGGAAAAGAAGCACAAAAATGAAGCGTAAGGAAAGTTTCCTGTAAGAAGGCTAAGCACAGAGCATAACAAGGAGCAGGGCCAGGAGAGAAGCTTCAGCATTAAGCCGACAGGCTTCAGCATTAAGTAGGAGTTAGAAAATACATTATGAACAGCTTCAAAGCCCTCCAGATTGGAGTAATGCATCTAATGTAGCAAGCACGTTTTCATGAAAGGCAGATAAAACACATCAAAACACAGACACTCCTATTTACTCTTGTCACTGGAATCATGTACAAATACACCCCTGTACTTTTATACCCAGAGACACACTCATGCACACACAGAAATACAGCTGTGCACATGCACAGGCACAGTGGTATTCACAATCACAGTCACACTTGTACCTCAGGTTATAGTGTAATTCTATCATAAAACTGGCATGTGCTCTTGCAGTGCAGACATGGCTGTTGTGTCCAATCTGCCCTGCACAGCCCATGCCCTGTATGGCTTCATCCCCATGTCCATGTGTCAGGGATGCCTGCTGCTTCTCCAGGTAGGGTGCCCCAGTACAGTCCCCAATGGGTCAGGAACAGGGGACTGTACTGGGGCACCCTACCATTCTGGTTTTGTAATGGTGGTAGGTCTGTTACCTTTTCTAAACTTGGGCATGAGTTTCCCTGGAAGTGCAGGGCTTCAAGCAGACAGTCTTTCCCGAGCCTCAGCCATTCAGCACCTCTCTTAGCTTATGCCATGCTTCTAACTTTAGTCTCTGGCCACTGATGATATTGTTTCATAGTTTCTAGGGTCAGAAAGGACCTGAGCAGATCATCAAGTCTGACCCCCTGCCATGGCAGGAAGGAGTACTGGGGTCAAACAACCCCAGCAAGGTGTATATCTAGCCTCCTCTTAAGACCCCCGGGGTGGGAGCCAGCACCACTTCTCTTGGAAGTTGGTTCCAGACCCTAGCCGCCCTGACAGTGAAGTAGCGCCTCCTGATGTCTAGCCTGAATCTACCTTCAGCCAGCTTGTGACCGTTATTCCTGGTCACTCCTGGCGGTGCTTGGGGGAACAGGGACTCCCCCAGTGCCTGCTGGTCCCCTCTGACTAGTTTGTAACAGGCCACTAGATCCCCCCTCAGCCTTCTCTTTTGGAGGCTGAACAGGTTCAGGTCCTGTAGCCTCTCCTCGTAGGGCCTGCCCTGCTGCCCCCTGATCATGCGAGTGGCCTCCTCTGGACCCTCTCCATGCTGTCGACATCCCTCTTGAAGTGTGGCGCCCAGAACTGGATGCAGTACTCCAGCTGTGGCCTGACCAGTGCCGCACAGAGGGGGAGTATCACCTCCTTGGACCTGCTTGAGATGCATCTGTGGATGCATGACAAGGTACGGTTGGCCCTCCTGACTGCATATATGTGATAATATATGTGATATGTGCAGATATATCTGCAGATATGTGATAATAATCCCCCTAAGGTGCCTTCAGAAACAAGCAATTTGAGGATCATCCACTGGAATTTTCCCAGGGGCTCATCCATTGGCTTTCTAGACACTGCATTTGTTGTCTGAGTACTGATCAATCCTGGAGGTGTTTATGGGACAGACATGGACTCATTCCCTCAGTTATAGGGTTACCATACTTCCAGCTCCAAAAAAAAAAGGCACCTGTCGGTCAGGGGGGTGCTCCTAACTCCTGACCCGCAGCCCTCTGGAGCTTCCAGTGCCCCACACTTCCAACCCACGGCCACGATGCCCTGCTACTGCAACTCACCCATGACCCACAGACCCCGGCCCTGCCAGTGCCCTCAATCCCAACCCCCAGTCCTTACACTTCCTAAGGCCATGCTAGTGCCCCTCACTCCCAACCTGCAGCCCCTTGGTGCTGCCAGTGCCCCACATTCATGACCCACAGCCCCCCAGTTCCTCCAGTGTCCCTCACTCCCAAGCCACAGCCCCCCCAGCCCTGCCAGTGTCCCTCATTCTTGACTCACCCCCCTGCTCCCCGCAGCCCTGCTGGAGGGGGCCCCCAGTTGCTCCTGTCCTGACCAGGCTGGAGCACAGTGCCTGCAGCGGCTCCAGTTCATGCAGGCAGTGGCAGAGTGAATCCACCCCTGGTGTGGGCTGGAGGGAGGAGGAGGGGAGGCCTGTGGAACTCCCCACCCTGGGCTGGGGCTCCTGCACCGCGCCAGGCAGCCTGGCTACAGCTGCTTCCATGCAGCGGCTCCCAGCGGCTCCAGGCAGTGTCTACCCCTGCGAGCATGGCTACCAACCCTGATGCTGCTGGTCCAGCCACACAGCTCCCTATCACCCCTAAAGGACCCCCTGCCCCCTTCCTCTGCTGGAGGGGCAGGCGCTTTCCCCCTTCCCCCCCGTGCTGCGCCACAGCCCCAGCCCCAGCCCCAGCCCCCAGCCACCTTCCCTCAGTATTGGCAGGCACTTGCTTCCCTTCACACACCCATCTCTCTCCACATGCTCCTGCCACACACACACACCTGGACAGTTCCTAAGCCCTGTCCCTCCAACCCCCACCCCCCAGGGACTTGCCTGCATCCAGCTGTCAGGGCTGCTTCCACCACCCTGCCTGGCTGTATGCCAGTCACGTGCATGTGCACACACAGATGCATGTGGGACCCCCTGCCTCCAATCACCCCAAGAAGCTCCTTGAAAGCTGGAAGGTTCCTGGCCTGCAAGGGAAAACCCATGGTTTCCTCTTTTAAAGAGGCAAATCCATGTTTTTCTACAGTGAATGGAAAACCCAGATTCCTGGTGAACACACACACAGCTAGGGCAAGCTGGGAAATGCAGTTCTGCCAGCAAAATCCTGGGTATATGTTCATATTTTAAAAAAACCCACGTAAATTGAGATCAGAGGACCCAAAAAGAAGACGTGTCCAGTAAACCTGGACATACAGTAACCTTACTCAAGTAGCGCAACACTCTTTTTTTGCAGACATGTAGGTGTGTGGGTCCCAGGTGATGTCTGAGACCCAGGTCCCCATCATACATCCGGCACATGGGGTCAATGCTGCAAGTTCCTGAGTGCTCCAACAATGCACCAAGTGCTTTTTACATCCACTGTCTTCAAAGGGAAGGGGAAAAGCCCTGGGTTTATGGGTTGCTGTGGAAGGGATAAAGTTTGACCAATACCTCTTGAGAAGGTTTAGGTAGCTGTCTCACCAATTTGCTACTGCCCCTTCTAACCTGAAGTCTTTTTTATCCTGTATTTAATGGATTGGTACATGGATTAAATTATGTCAAATTATTATCTACTGGTCCCATCATGTAGCAATTTAAGGTTTGTCCTGGCTGCTGGAATAAGTCAAAAAGATTTTAAAAAGTCTATAAAATGGGCATATATCTTGCCCCGGTTATTATTTCACTTGTTTATTTATAATCACCTGTAGGCTGTGAGTGAAATGACGAGCTTTTATCCCAAGAAGAAATCCAGTTCCATTCTGGTAGATTGCATCAGTTTAGGTAGATGCTGTATTATTCTACACTTGTCTGTGGTAAGGACATATTCATGCTTGCATATTAGTCCATCTGACTTGTCTTCTGTTATAATACAGTAAAATGTGGGACTGAACATCCAGAAACAAATCCTATAGGTCAGTGTTTCTCTAGCTTTTAAGTAGCAACTACCCCCTAACTTCGGAAAATTTTAATAAGTACCCCAACACTCAATTTTCCAGGGGATTTTATATTTACAGACTAATGTGTGCCATATTTTGGAAGAAGAGCTATGTATATAAGGTGATGATATGACAGATGTCTGATCTGGTGTAGGTAGGGTTGCCACCTTTTATGCCGGGGTGCACAGCTCAAGTATGTACCTGGGCTAGAGGCAATGTTGGCCAAAGCTAGGAGGGCTGAACCAAATTATTACTGGTGAATTTAAAGTGCCATGCAGTGTACCACATTTTTGCCATACTTTTGAGAGAAGGAAGGGGTGAGAGAGAGAGGAAAAGAGACTGAGAGAGAGAGAATGTTGGGGTTCCCATGTACCCCCTCTCTGGGTCTCACATACCCCAGGGGTACATGTACCACAGGTTGAGAAGCTATGCTATAGGTCATGTGTACAGGAAAGAGGACTGTTTCGGAAATCAGTGATTCTGAGGAAGTTCCATCTATTTTATTTATCCAAGACGAGGTTAGGAGTGACTTGACTATGACCTATTGGAGGAGGTTTCTGAGAGCAGAGGGTTTCTCAAGCCATCAAAGGGAGGATGGAAATCAGTGCCTGGAAGCTGAAGGTGCACAAATTTAGATCGTAAATATAGCTGGGTTTTTGTTTTGTTTTTTTTTAACTGTGAGGGGAATGAATCATTTTCATAATGGACCAGGGAAACAGTGAATTCTCTGTCACTTGGAGGCTTTAAATCCAGACTGGACTTCTCTTCCCAAAAGCTACCCTCTAGTTCAGTCATTGTGATTGGCATGAGCACTGCATTTCCTGAGCCAGGTTCTATGCAGGAAGTATAGAAGGGATCAGAATGGCCCTTAAACATAAGAACATAATATGAGAAGTATCATAGTGGGTCAGACCAATGCTTCATCTAGCTCAGTATCCCATCTCTGACAGTGGTAGGAATGGATGTTTTAGAGGGAGAGTATTGAACGAGATATATTTAGAGTGATCTATCCCCTATTCATTACCCTCCCTGGCATCCAATATTATTGGTTTAGAGATGCCAGAGGAAACATCTCCAACCATTCTGTTCAACAGCTATTATTAGATCTATCATTCATGAATTTGTCTAGTCCTTTTTTGAACCTGGCTAAGCTATCTGCACCCACCACCTCCTGTGGCAATGATTAACTATGTGTTGCATTAAAAAGTTCTCTCTCTTGTTAGTTTTAAACCTGTCTCCTGCTAATTTCCTTGCCCCTCCCCCCCCCCCCAGTTCTAGTATTCTGGGACCTGGTGAATAATAGTCCCCTGTTCACTTAGTCCATACCCTTCATGATGTTATAGACCTCATCCATGGCCAGATCTAAGATTTAGAAAAGGTAAGTACAGGTCATGTGGCACACGGTTACACAACACATATTGTTCTTCAGTTAAAAGAGAAACTAGATGCTGTAGTAATATGCTAAGGAGCTAGCACTGTAGTATTCAGTTTAAGAGCAAAGCAAAAACCAATATAACTATTGGAACATGCACTACTTTGCTAGATTATATATAAGGTTAAAAGCAAACAAACAACAAACCAGGAAAAAAAATAGTCAAAGTAGTCAAAAGATACTGAATTATTAGCCCTGTAGTCATTATAGTCAAATATACATCTCTTATTCAGATTCATAAAACAAAATATAGTCTTCTTGACAGTCTTGACAATGTGTCCAATACTTCACTGTCAGTCATTTCTACACCTGAGTTAATATTACCACACCTGAGTTAGAGTTTGTAGCTAGAGCTAAAAACAGTCTGGGGGGGAGGCCATGAAATAGAAGAGTGACATTACCAGGAGTGGCTGAGACTGCAAAATTGAAGAAGAAAGGACAGTTTGAATAATGGAACATCAAGACCATTAAAAAGGATAGAGGGTCATTAACACCTGTGGAGCGGAGAGAGGTTAGCAGGAATCAAACGGATGACAATGAGCCATTAAGTCAGTTGACTCTCTCAGAACTGTTTAAATAGAAATGTCACTGCCCCTCCCAGGCAGTTGGTTTGAAAGTTTAGATGGAGCAGGAATGAAAGGCAGGTGCAACTGCATCAGTATACACCCCCTGGATCTGCCTGTGTTCCTATCATATCCCCCCATAGCTTTCTTTCCATACTGAACAGTCCTAGCCTTTGTAGTCTATCTTCATATGGCAGCTGCTACATAGCCCTGATCATCTTGGTTGCCCTTCTCTGTACCATTTTGGCTGCTGGTTTTCCTGTCTCTTGCCTCTGATATGAATGCACCTATGTGCATCCACACATTTCCCACCATGAGGCTCCTACCTGACTATTCAGCTAACAGCTTGTGATCAACACAGAACTCTTAAAACTTCCCCTCCAGGCTCTCCTCATTTCTCCCTCCCTTGGCCATCACGAAGAATCCTTCTATTTTTAGAAATCATAGAAAAATTAGGGTTCAAAGGGACCTCAGGAGGTCCAACCCCTTGCTTAAATCAGGAGCATCCCCAATTATTTTCTATCACCCAAACCTGTAACCTGGCCATTACTTTTGTCTCAGCTGTTTAGGCCCTCAAATTCCCCAGCTCCATATTTCATAGATGCTAGAGTTGGAAGGAATCTCAACAGATCCCCCTGCCTAGGCAGGAAAGAGGGCTGGGGTCAGATGACCCCAGCCAGATGCCTATTCAGCCTTTTCCTAAAGACTCCCAAGGTAGGGGAGAGTACCACCTCCCTTGGAAGCCCATTCCAAATTTTGGCCACCCTTACTGTGAAGAAGTTTTTCCTGATATCTAGCCTAAATCTGCTCTTTGTCAGTTTGTGACCATTGTTCCTTGTTACCCCAAGAGGCACCCTGATGAACAGTGCATCTCTGATCCCTTGCTGCGTTCCCCTAACGAATGTGTAGGCAACTGCAAGATCACCTCTCAGCCTTCTCTTGTGGAGGCTGAAGAGGTCCAGATCCCTCAGTCTCTTCTCATACAGCTTGTCCTGTAAGCCCCTAACCATAAGAGGGCCCTCTCAAGTCTATCAACATCCTTCTTGAAGTACAGCACCCAAAACTGGATGCAGTACTCCAACTGTGGTCTGACCAATGCTGCATAGAGGGGAAGTATCACCTCATTGGATCTATTTATCATGCATCTGCCAAGATCCCTTTCCACTCTGTGCTGCTGAGAGGGTTACTTCCCAGCCAGCAGACGTGCTGGATATTTTTGCACCCTAGGTGCAGCACTCTGCACTTGTCCTTGTTGTACTGCATCCTATTGTATATTGCCCACTTTTCTAACCTGTCCAGATTTGCCTGCAATCATTCCCTACCCTCCAGAGTGTGCACTTCACCCCACAATTTAGTATCATCCACAAACTTGGGCAGAGTACACTTCACACCCACATCTAAGTCACTCATGAAGATATTGACGAGTACAAGTCCAAGGACTGAACCCTGCAGGACCCGACTACCCACATCTACCAACCCATCTACTACCACTCTCTGGGTGTGACCGCTAAGCCAATTTGCCACCCACTGGACTGTGTAAATATCTGTCACAGCCTTTTAATTTATTTATGACAATAGGATGAGATACCATATCAAAGACCTTGCTAAAGTCCTAAGAAAACAACATTTCTCTACTCTTTTCTGTAGATCATCTTTCATTTCCATCCACACCTCTAAATCTCTTACCCAGACCCAGATCAACCCATGTTTTAACTGCTGTACTCTCTTCTCCTGGCTGGTAGAACTGAGGAATGATCTGGAAAGGTAACATGCTGGTATAGAAAGGCCGAAGTGGAAAGACAGAAATTGGACTCCCAAGTGGATTCTGCATACTGTAACTGCCAACAGACAGACAGAGGTGGTGGTCTTGTAGAGCCACATCTGGCAGATAGAAGGAGAGCTGGAGACAGCTCAGACATATCTGGCTGCAGCTCTACAGAAGCTTGAACAGGCACAGAAAATTGGTGAGAAATATGGCCGCATCCACACATGCAGGCACATGTGCTTGCAGCAGCTCAGATAAAAGTGTTGCAAATTTGAGTCGAGACTTTCTGCCTCAGCGCACATGCCCAGACACGCACTTTCATGTGGTGCAAGTTTTGCCACTTGTGGCAAAATAACCCTACCTGGCTCCTCCTGGATCTGCAGCCAGGGGGAGCTAGAGCCTCAGTCCAGCACCTGTACTGGCCCCAGATGTGTAAAAAGCTGATCTGTCCTGCCCCATTAGTACAAAAAACTGCCCTGGCAAGTAGTTCAGAGCTACTCACTCTCAGGAGCTTCTAGAAGGAAGTTGGCCTTGATTCTTCCTGTCCCAGGCTGTTGCTAGTTGCTGCAAGCTTGGTCTCAGGAGCCTCTGGGGAGAAGATGACCAGGTCCTTTCCTGCCTCTGGCTACTGTTAGCTGCTGGCTTGCTCTCAGAGCTTCTGGAGTAAATTGGCCACACCCCTTCCTGCCTTGGGCTGCTGCCCCTCCCACCTGACATGAGGGTCCTCTGCTGCACACTGCTGCCCCGCCTTGGGGAGGGGCCCACTGCACTGCACTGCACCGCACCTCAGCTTCTGCACCTCTTTTCCCGCCTGCTGCCAAGCCAGAGTTGGGGGACAGCCTAGGGAGGGATCCTACACTGCCTGTGGACCCCTATCCCCACCATCACTTCTGGAGCCTAAAGGTACATTGCCTGCCCACGCTTTGCCTTGGCAGGCCAGATCCCACCTTCATCTGCACTTTCACCGTAAGTGGCTGAACTGGACAGCTCCTACCATCCCAGCTGTTGCTGTTGCTGCTGCCATTGTTTCTGCTGCTGCCCCCTCTCAGGAGAGAGGGAGATTCCCTGCTGCACAACCTTGCACCACCTGACACCACACCTGCACCGGATTACTTCCTAATTGACTGACTGCTCCTGCCCTCCCCCACAGCTACCCCACTGCATCTGATCCTGCTTTGTCTTCCTGCCTACTGCTCTGCTGCCGAGCTCCTGGCTGGAGGCCTGAGTGGTTTCTGGACAGATCTTCAATAAACAAAGCCCCTCCACTGTTCAAGCCATCTTTGACATCTGCCTCAGCAGCCTTCCCTGTGTGTTCTTGCCCCTGTGTGGTAAGTCCTATGATCCACTCCCACTGTGCTGGTGTTTGTTGTGTGGCCGAGTAAGCCAGCTTGAGTTTCCCCAGCCCGTGTGTGTACCCCTCCCCCACAATCTCAAAGCATAGGCTTCCCATTTTTTTCCTGTGAGCCCATACCTCAGTGAGCTTCAGCCACCTTCCTCCCTACCCACTTTCTCCCCCGCAATCCCAGCCTGCCCCTACTAGATTCACCAGCCCCATGGGATATTTTGTTTTTCTTTATTGTCTTCCTTGCCCTCATATGAAACAATGGCAGGGCAGGAACCTTGGAGGGGGGGCAGATGCCCCCACAGAGCTTCCTGCAGCCCCCACTATTGGGGTGGATCCCAGCCAAACCCCCAAAAGGATGCATGTCCCTGTAGCCTCCACCCCAGATGTAGAGTCCAATCAACTTCCTCTGGGGGTGGAGAATCCGAAAACCTCTGCTACAGAGGCAGATGGGACAACAGGGCCAGGGGGGTCTTCCCTAGCCAGGCTCTCCCCAACCTCCGGAGGGGCTCCCAAGACCCCTCTCCCATCACTGGGGACAAAGGGCAAGGGCAGAGGGAAGGGCTCCTCCTCAGCCTCCTCCACAGCTGGGGGTGGGAAGGGCAAGGGCCCTGCTGCCAAACCTAGACCACCAGTGCTTAAGGGAACCAGGTGCACTATACCAGCCAGCACACCCACTCAGCCTGGCCCTGGTCCTAGCTCTGGCCCCATGAACATGGCCCTCCACGGGGGAACCACAGCTATGCACAGGCAGCTGTGAGGAGACCTAAAACTGAGGGGCCTGGACCCTCCACCACCGCCCTTGCAGCTCGGGTGGCAGGGCCCTCTTTCTGGCACTCACCCACAGGCACAGGGTGAACTGCCCAAGTGGGAGAACCTGCACTTTGAGACCTGGGTGCAAGCCCTGACTTGGGTAGTGGGGCCCCCCCAAGATTGTGGTGACCTCCCGCTTTCATGACAAGGGGTCTTTTTCCTTGCCTCGGGGGCCACCACACAAAAGATGGCGGAGAGGGGGCTCATGTTGGAGGGTGAATATTCCCCCCTCGAGCCTCTAGAAGAGCTGGGGACCAGGGTGATCCTCAGCTCCATCCCTCCCTATATCCATAATTGGACCCTGCTCCCACAGCTCTGAACCCTGGGAAGAGTTGTCTCCCCTGTGGTGGCCCTCTCACTAGGGTGCCGAGACCCCTGCCTCTGCCACATGGATCACGGGTACCTCACAGGCATGCTGCGGGACTTTGGCTTTGGGCCCTGCTTCGTGTGGGCTCTCCAGGTGCTGTATGCCTCTGCAGAGTGTTTGGTCCAGCTCAACTGGACCCTGATGGAGCCCATCCCATTCAGGAGAGGGGTATGCTAAGGCTGCCCACTGTCAGGCCAGCTGTATGCTTTGGCCCTGGAGCTCTTCCTCATTCTCCTGTAGAAGCTGATGATGGGGTTGATGCTCCAGGACCGGTAGTGTGGCTGGTCCTGTCAGAGTATGTTGAAGATGTACTCCTCATGGTCCAGGATTCAGGTGGCCTGGCGCAGGTGGACACCTGCCAGACATTGTACTCAGCAACCTCCTCTGCCCAAGTCAGCTGGGTCAAGTGCTTTGGCCTGGCGGTGGGTGATGGGTGGCAAGTGAGCTCACTCCCACCCATGCTCATGGGATCCACTGGAGCATGGGCTCGCTGCTGTACTTGGGTGCCTACCTGTCCCCCACAGATCCCTCCCTGCCAGAGAACTTGCACCAGCTGGAATCAAGGGTGTACAGCAGCTCAGGGCATGGCCAGGGCTCATGAGGTGTCTCTCCCTGCATGGGAGAGTGCTGGGGCTGAACCAGCTTGTCCTGTCCATGCTCTGGCGCTGCTTACACACCCTGCCTGTGTCCCCCAAGGTCCTGACAGGGCTCAAGAAATGGGTGCTGGAGTTTTTCTGGCCAGGATGGCACTGGGTCACTGTGAAGGTCTTGAGTATCCCCTTGCAGGAGTGTGGCCAGGCCCTGCAGCGACTGCTGTATGGCGTGAGTAGCCATGTGGCACGGGGCCACCGGGGTGCACCTTCCTCTGCCACTTCTGGGGGCTCTCATATGACTGGCAGCTCCTCAGTTTGTGGGGCCTCTCTGTGCAGGACCTGCAAGGGCTGCTGGAGTTCTACCTGGACCTCCTCTGGCCCTGGAGGCTGGTCTCCGCCTTCAAGTCTCCTGCAACACTTGCCCAGGGTGCTGACCTGCTCAAGGAACCCCTCCTCTGGAACCCCTAGATGAAGGTGCCGACAGTAGAGGCACCCCAGTTGCAACACAGGCTGATCCTTGCTGGTGTCATCTGTATTGGAGACCTCCTGACTATGATAGGCAGGAGTGGGTGGACCCTGCTGCACTGGTCCGGCACATGGGTCCAGCCACGACCTGTGTGACCTGCCATCTGGTCTGGGAGGTGAAATCTGCCCTACCTCAGGACACCGTTGCCCTTGTTGACCAGATCCTGCGCGGTGGCAATCCCCCCCCCCCCCCCCGCCATGTCCTCCAGCCCACCGGAGTTTGTCATGGCACCAGTGCCTCGCCCAGCCTCACTGCACTCCCTGATCCACTACCTGAGCTGGCTGGAGGACACTAGACCAGTCCACTTTTCCATCATCCATTGCCACGGGCTCCTTGGATGTGTTTGAGGAGCTGTGAGTGTGGTCCGGGGGGGCTCTGCTCGCTGTCCCCCTCAGGCGCACTTATTTTCACATTTTGACCCTTTGACCCACATGACAGTCCTAATCTGTTTTTTGGTTTTTTTATTTGTTGTCCCAAGAAATTAATAGTATCTGTCACCTTTTTGCCTCACAAAGGGTCTGTTAGTTAGCTGGGTGGGCCTTAAGGCCCACATTAATATGGAGGATACAAATAGACAGGAGCTTCTGGGGCCTGACCAATTGGTACCTAGGGACACTACCCCTCGTGCCAGCTGGACTGCTGAAGCAGCACTGAGAGTTCCCTGCACCCTCTATCCACTGCAGCAGTCCTGAAGTGGGGGCTGCTGTCTAGCTGTGCCCTGCTGTGCACCTGCCAGACCCAGATGAGGACTGTATAGTCAGTAGAGGCATCTGCCCCTCTGAGCCAGCTGCCAATGGGCTGTGGCTGTAAAGTTGGTTTTTGTGCAGCACTACTCTCATGTGTGCCCCTGCCCAGCCATCTGAGCAGTTTTCGCCTGGAAGATGTTGCCAGTATGGTGGCCTGCTTTGAACTGTCAAAGCATGTCCTTCTGCCCCCAGTTGGCCAGGAGGTCAACCACCTCCAGCTGGTTCCAAGGTGCCAGCTCTGAGCAGGTTCCTCTGCCTGGGTCCTGCCACTTGCCTCCCTAGCAGGAATTCTGGTGTTCCCTATTTGGAAACTGAAAAATCCCTGATAAAAAAAAATCCCAAAGTTTCGCTGTAAAATACCCCATATTCTATGTTCCTCCATGATTAAAACAAAAGACTACTATATGGACAGACAGAGCAACAGAGAGATAGCAATCAGTTGGGCAATGTTTTATTGATATATCTATAGTGTTAAAGCAATTTGGAAGCCTATTCGTGTCTGTATCATCATAACAAAATTAATTTTAAATACCTATGTCATTTGCTGTTTGTCTTTGGTTTTCTTACCATAGAGCAGTTAGAGCTCCCCCGACACCTTCACTAACCAGGATGTGGGGACAGCTGCCCCTGCAGCTACAGCTCCTGCCAACAAGTCTCATCCTGTATGGCAGCTGGGCATGCAAGGTGTGTGCTGGGGAGATGTGGGGTTTGCAGAAGGGGGGTGGGAAGAGGTGGGTGACTGTGGAGGGATGTGGGGAACTGTGGGGTGTGTGGGTAGATGTGGATGGATCACGAGGGGATTGTGGGCAGGGGCTGCTCAGGAGGTGTGGGTCTCCTGCCTCCCAAAGGATGCAGTGCCCCTGTACAGCTCACAGACTGCCCCCCCCAACAGGGCCTACAGCCCCCCACCAGGGGTCCCATGGCCCCTGCAGGGGGCTACCACTCCCTGTATAGGACCCACCCCTGCTTGTTCCCCCAACCCCCTGTATTGCTGCCTTGCCCAGCTCCACTCCCCACTGGCTCCTGCAGCCCCCGCAATGGCTGCCCCACCTGGCCCCACCCCCCACTTGCACCCCCAAACCCCCAATGGCTGCTTCACCTGGCCCAACCCCCCACTTGCACCCCCAGGCCCCTAGCTGCCCCACCTGGCCCCAGCCTCCTGGCACTTTAAAAAAAAAAAAACCCACACTAATGGGCAGTAGCAGCAGCTGTGGAGGCTCTGGGGCCATGTGGCAGAGCCCCCCCTAACTAGCCTCCACCCCCTGATCACCCCTCACACCTTGCCCAACCCTTGATGGCTCCCCTGCCTGGCCCCAGCAGTTCAGGACTCAAGGAGAAAGGAAAAAAAAACCCCACACTCACCCACAGTAGCAGTGGCTGTCGCAGTCACTGGGGCCTCCTGGCCAATAAGTAAGGGGTGGAGGAAATGGAAGAGGAGGCAGGGGACCATGGGGGGACCCCTGCCCAGCCCCAGCATCCTGGCAATAAAAAAGAAAAATTAAAAAAATAAAACTAACCCCCATATTCACTGCCAGTAGCAGCTCCTGCCAGGGTCACTAGGGCCTCATGGCAGAACCCCCCAACAGAGCCCTGGGCAGTGGGGACTGGCCTGGACCACCTGGCACCCACACTACCATTGCCCCATCCCAGTGCAGCCCGGGTTGCCAGGGCATGATGGTTCCACATGCTGTTGGGCAGCTGAGACCGCTGCAGCTGTCACTCCGGCACCACTCAGCCTGAGTGGCCTCAGCTGCCTGACAGTGCGCAGAGCTACACAGCATCCTGCTGAACCAGGCCACACCTGCGCAATGGGGCAGTGGCAGTGTGGGTGCCAGGTGGTCCCTGCTGCCCTGTGCTGGGGTGGGGAGGCTCTGCCAAAAGGCCCCAGTGACCCCAATGGCAACTGCTACCACTGGTGAGTGCAGGGCTTTTTCTTTTTTTTTAATTGCTGGGATGCTGGTACTTGGTGGGGCAGCAATCAGGGAAGCTTGGGGGCAGTCGGGGGATGGGGCTGGGTGGTACAGGAGCCAGAGGGGGATAGGGCCAGGTGGGGCAGCAATCCAGGGGGCTCAGGGAGCAGTCAGGAGCTGGGGCTGGTGGGGGTCCCTCTATGGTCCCCTCCTCCAGCCCCTCTCACCCCCTACTTACCAGCACAGAGCCTGGGTCCAGCTCCCTGCATCTGGCATGCTGCCTGGCCCTTATGGCCAGGCAGCATGCTTCAACACTGGGGTGAGGGTCAGCCATAGAGATGTTCTGGCTGACTAGCAAAGCAGCTCTGTGGAAGACAAAGTGGGCAGGTGGGGATGGGGGAGCCTCCCCCCCCCCCAACAGCTGATCGTGTTGACTGGGTGGGGAATCCCCCCTGCCAGTCGCACTCGCGGACACAGAAGTGCCAGTGGCGCTTCTCCTGGTATCCCCACTCCCCAGACAGTGCTCTCAAGGGGGCACCAGCACTCCCACCTGACCCCCTGCCCATTGCCTAAGCGGGGAACACTGGCTGTCAGGGAGTGCACCAGCACTGTCAGGGGGTGCATGTGCACCCCCTACGTGTTTCCACTGGGCTTTAAGATGCTGCAAGAGGCACATGTGCACTCATCTGGACGTGGCCTGTGGGAATAAAAAACAAAGCCCTTTGAGTGGACCTGGGGAGGAAAGCTTTCCAGAAGAGCCACACCCCAAATCCCATCTTGCCCCATTTATAGCCATTCTTCAAGAACCAAGTCACCCCCTCTATGCCCCTCCCCTGGCCCCTACCTTCAGCCTCCTTCACCATTTCTTGCACTTTCTAACAATCCTCCCTTTGCTCTTCCTCCCATCCTTAGCTCACCCATGGCAGGAGCTCCCCACAAACACCCACTAACTCTTTGAAGTTTCTCCTTACTGTGCTTCACATCACTATGAAGTTTACACTAAGATGAATACTGGTCAGGGTAGCTGGTGTCCTAGGAGCACTCCCCACCACAATGTCTATAATCATTTTTGTTCCGTGCTTTCACACCTTTCTGCTGTTTCCACCCCTTGTGTTTCCACTTGGAAATCAACTCCTGGCTGTTTGGGACATGGCCTATCTGTATTTCACAGGTCTGTCCACTTTGAAAACGGGTTTCAGTTAATGACTGGGGCTCCTGGACACTTGTACCGGGGCACTAAGGTGCCTGCTACTTGTAGAGTATAGATAAACACCCAGGTGCAGGTTGCTAGGGCAACCAGAAGGAGCTACTGACCCACACCTGCCAGCGGTCAGCTGACCGGAAGGGGCAGGGCCTGGCTCACATTTAAACCCCAGGGCTGAGGCCAGGTGGGCAGTTCCCTGCTGGCAGCCAAGGGGGAAGGAGCTCTGTCTGAGTGTGCGAAGGGGAGAGTCCTGACCGCATGAACAGCCCCTGATACTGGTGAGAGATGGAAGACCCCTAGGGTAGCTTGAATGATGTTTTAGCTGGGCGGCTTGAATTTATGTTATAGCCTAGGCGCTTGTGTTTTGTTTGCTGTTTTAACCGGTGGCTTGGGTGAGGCTGTAAGGGGATGGAGGAGGCCTCATAGGAGACTCACAGTAGCACGGGGACCCCAGCTCCAGAGAGGGGGGCAGTGAGAGAAGCCCCAGAGAAGAGGGCAGGAAGACAGGGCTGTGGAGAGCTCGAGTGTCAGTAAGAGTGCAGCTTTCAGGGGCGTAGCCCCTGGTGCCAGTGAGGGTGCAGCTTTTGGGGGAGACAAACCCTGATACTAGAAGGCAGTTGTATTTTGGTTTTTTTTCTTGATTGGACTGACGGACAGGTTTGGGGTTGTGCCCTGGTTTTGAACCCATGGCCCTCTGGTTGGGGTCCGGCTCCCGTGCCTCGGGGCTGGGGAGGACTGGGATCCAGAAGGGAGCAGGAAAGGGGGCCACGAGCCTCCAGGCACTGGAAGAAAAGAAAGCTAGAGCCTCGGAGTCGAACCCTGTTTAATGGGTTTAGACGGGGAGGCCTACCCAGAGAAAACAGGGGTCTGGCCATAATAGGAGAGACCCCAACATACCCAATATAATAGGCAATCTCCTGCTCACATAAACAAAATTTTCTATCAAGACGTAGCAGGAAAGATTAGGGTGGGGCCAAAGAACTCTAAAGCAGGCTACAAGGGCACCACACATAAGGCATGGGTAACCAGAAAGATGGCACCAGGGAGGGCAACCAGTTACAACACCATTGCCCCCCCCCCCCCACACACACACACACTTATACTCAAATCTAAGACAAAGATCTCTTCCCCTCCATGTTGAATGGGGGGGGGACCTCATTTAGATTCAAGTAAATACATGTGTGTAACATAACTCGCACACACTCAGCCAAGCACACATGAAGAGTTACATACAGTCACATGAACAGTCTCTGTCACAATCTCACTTTCTTATACATAGACTGTTTATGTAGGATGCATGGATACACATGGTCACTCACACACACAGGCTAACATGCAGAGGGCCACTCATAGGTTCACAGAATCATAAGGAAGTAGGGTTGGAGGGGCCTCATGATGTAATCTAGTCCAGCCCTCTGCTCAAGGTAGGAGCATCCCTGATTAAACCATCCTAGCCAAGAGTCTATCTAACATGCTCTTGAATTTTTTCAGGCATGAAGATTCCACATTTTCTCTAGGTAGCCTGCTTCAGTGCTGACCACCCTTAGGCAGAAAGTTCCTCCAGCCTAAATTTCCTCTATTGACATTGGTTCTAGTCCTGTCCCCTGTAACCATGGAGAAGAAAGAATCTGTCTCTGAGTTCTTTGTAATCACCACCTAGGCATTTGAAGATGCATATCTCCACTCAGTTTTCTCTTCTCCATACTAAATAATCCTAGAGCTTTTAGCCTTTCCACATCAGTCATGCTTCCCAGGCCTCTAATTAATTGTCACTCTCTGCCTGACTCTCTCCGATTTGTCTACGTCCTTGTTGTAGTGTAGGGCCCAAAACCGGACACAGTACTCCAGGTAAGGCCTCACCAGTGCTGAATAGTGGAAAAATCATTCTTATTTGCAAGAGGCACTCCTGTTAATACAAACAAGTATGCTGTTGGCTTTTGTTGAAATGAGAACACTGTTGGCTTATATTCAGCTTATGGTCTACTGTGGCCCCAAGTTCCACTTCTGCAATACCACAGCCTAGCTAGTCATTCTCCAGTCTGTATTTGTGCATGCAATTATTTTGCCTCAAGAGCAGGACTTTGCACTTGTCCTTTTTGATTTTCATCCTGTTGGCTTTGGACCATTTCTGCAGTCTATCCAGGTCATTCTGGATTTTACCCCTGCTCTCCAGAGTGCCTGCAGCTCCATCCAACTTGGTGTTATCTTCAAATTTGCCAGCCCCTGGGCCAACCCAGACCCAAGCAGGGATGCCAGTGATACTCACATACTGTCCATGAGTTCCTGGAGCTCCAGTCCTAGCCCCACCTTGCTAGCCAGGCTGGTGGCTTCACATCTTCCAGAGCAACTGGGGAAATGAGCAGTGGGTAGACTCCTTCCAGATGACCTGGGCCACATTCCAAGAGCTACTGGACTGACTGCACCCACACCTGGAGCAGCAGCCCACCATGTAGCCACCCCACTCCACAGAGACCCAGGTGGCCATCATGAGCCTCAAGCTCACCACACCCACCAGCCTGCAGTATATTGGCCACCTCTACAGCGTGGGCAACGTGACCACTGGGGAGGCCATCCTGGAGGTCTGTGATGCCCTCTAGGATGTGCTGGGTCATGCTGTGCTCTGAGTCACTGATACCCTTGGAGGTGGTGGCAGGGTTCAGGGCCCTGGATGGGACACAGATCCTCATCATCTGCCAGCCCCAAGGCAACTGCCCATGCTACAGCTGATGGGGCTTCCACTCAGTTGTGCTTCAGGAAGTGGTGGACCAGTGGGGCACCTTCACAAACATTAGCACCAGCTAGGCTGCTAGCACCCACAATGCCTGGGTCTTCCAGAACTCCAGCCTGCCACCCCTGATGGAGAGAGGGCACTTTGTGCCCAGTGTTTCAGACCTGCAGCTGAGTGATGTGACTCTCACCCCTCCTCACTGGGGATCCTACCTACCCACTGCTGTTATGACTCGCATGGCCCTGCACCAGCCAGCCTGACACACGCCAATTCCATTTTAACAGGTGACTGGGTCGGAGCCATTCGCTGATAGAGTGCATCTTCAGCTACCTGAAGAGGTACCCTCACCATTTTCCTGAAGGTCGTGGAAGCCAA
Organism: Crocodylus siamensis; assembly: GCF_052110815.1. Classification (NCBI taxonomy): domain Eukaryota; kingdom Metazoa; phylum Chordata; order Crocodylia; family Crocodylidae; genus Crocodylus; species Crocodylus siamensis. The sequence goes on along the minus strand of NC_143404.1, from coordinate 39,289,119 downwards.
TATCCCCCCAGGTCATCTGTGAGGCCTGGGAGGAGCTCTTCCATGAGACCTGGATGGAGGAGATGCAGCAGTGAGAGGATGCCTGGCAGAAGGAGTTAGGGGCTCACCCAGTGAGCTAGGGGTTCACCCAGAGATGAGGGTGGCTGCTGTTCTGGCTGCACTGACAGCTCCCCTTCTTCCATCACGGTCCCAGTGCCAGCAGTGTCTGTGTGGTGCTGGTCCTGCTGCAGGCAGCTGCCCCTCAGGGGCCACATGGCACCTCAGTAATTGGTGTGGGCGGCTTGGGGGGGCAGCCGCTGTAGGACCTAGTGCAGGGGCAGGGACAGAGTGTTACCTGTCAGCTCTGTGTTCTTGGGGAACCCTGGCTCAGTACCCAGCCTATATGACTTAAAGGACTCACCCCTCCACATCATCACCACCTCTGCCTGAACTGGAACTGATCCTAAACCTCTCCCAGACAAATGTGATAGGAGTAAGGCAACTCCCTTAGTCTCATTTACATCGAAGATGGGACAGGGAGGCACCTTCATTAGCATTCAGACTGGAGAACAGAGATTCCAAGGCAAGGACCACAGTGAACTCTGGGACCAGAGAAGCAGGTGAGCACTGCATGATGGGGGATCTTTGCTCCAAATGCTAATCAACCCACCTTGTCTGCACACATCCAGCTCAGCATTTATCACACCAATTTGAGTGATGACTCCTATATCAGTACCCAAAACACTGAGTCTGCCTGTTTGCATTGCAAGCGAGCTCCGAGTAATAGCCGCCCATAGCCACGGCTGATCAGCTCCTCTTGTCCAGCATAACAAAATAACTCTGGTATACTCCCTTGAGCCATCATTTACCTGTAAACAAACCTAGTGCTATCCCTTGAACCATTGGTGTTTCTCTACAAAAACCCCTACCCAAGCTCAAGTTTCTGTTCTGGGGCTTGGATCCAAATGCTGCACCAGTTCCAGTGGGACTTCACTGTCTCCTTTTCTGCCTGGAATACCTCCAATGATTGTGCTGGGGGCTCTGCCTGTCTCAAGCGCTCCGGACCTGAAACTGAACAGCTTTTCTGCAAGGTCCAACAAACACCTGGAACCTCAACTGGTTCAAGCTTCACGGAGTGGTGAGATCCCAACTCTCTCTCTCCCTCTCTCTCTCTCCCTCTGTTTAAGCACACTTTCTAAGCCTCAGACACAATTTAATCTCTCTCTCTCCTTCTCTCTTACTCCAGGCATTACTGCCACAAGGAGTACATTGATAGAATTGCAGAGACCCCAGAAATGTAACTCTAATAAATAAGCACACCCCAAAGGGACAGACAGATCTGGTAACAGGGGCCCTGGCTGCTGCAGGTGGCACTGAACTTCAGCCCAAGCCCACTGGGGGGCTTGTTGTTTGGCAGCGGGTGGCTGCCAGAGGGCAGATGGCACCAGGGGCAGAGACTGGGGAGCACGTGGCATAAAGGGAACCACCAAGTCTAGGACAGTGTCCAGCACTGTGCCTCTCCTCAAGGGCCAGAAGCCTGTTCCAGAATGCGCAGTCTTTACCATCCTTCTTCCACAGGCCCACAAGTCTGCTAGCCACTCTTCTGCCACAGTGACAAGCCAATCCAGTAGGGCAGCCAGTAGTGGCAGTGGCACAAAGGTGGCAGCATCCCTGAGGGTGCATCCCCAGGTGGCTGGTGCCCCTCCCCCGTGTGCAGCTGCTGGTCCTGCAGAGCCAGGGGAGAGAGGCTTTTTGTGAGAGTTTGCAACATTTCAAAGATAATATGCACAATACCAAGGGGCTGTGCACTGCCCAGCCTTGGGATTTGTTCGTGAGCAGGTACCCAGGGATTATAGGCAGCCTCAGGCTGATCCATTTGTCCAGTTTCTTTTGCAGGGGCAGGTGGCCCACTTGGCATTTGCCACAGACAGCATGCCTTCCCAATCCCCTACCCAGGCCAGACTAGGGCTGGCTTCTGGCTGTACCTGCCATGGCTGCCAGTTCCTCCACTTTTCCTCCTTCAGGCCAGGCAGTTTGCTCCGGTGGTACCAGGGCCATGCCAGCCCAGATCAGGGGGTGAGGGGTTCCCACCTGGCTAGTTGCTATTGCAACTTCTTTTTGTTTCAGCCTGTATGTTTTGCTGGCAATTTTGGCCATGATTAAAGGTCTGGTAAATTTGGACCAGAATTAAAAGCCTGTCACAGTCTGGTGCAGAGTAGGACCTGGCACATTTTGTTGTTTGGTCCAGGCCTCAACAAAAAATAGGTATACCCCCCCTTTTATTGTTTTACAGCTGTTGTGTCTCAGCTTAGGTGTGTAGCTGAGACTTGCTGTATGTTTATGTTTTTTGAGTTCTGTGGGTTGAGACTAGGAATTTTGGAGAGCTTCAGTATGCTGACTGGAGCCACTAGTTACCCCCTCAGAGCCATGCAGAAGTGGAGATCAATGCCTACAGCTTCCTAGGGAGCAAAATGGGACCCCTTGCACTGCAGAAGAACCTTCACTCACTAGCAGCTCACCAAGGTGCATTTGATGTTTCTTTTGCTTTCTTTGCCTTTGTATCCCATAATAAACCTATATCCTTTTGTGTTTACACTGCTGGTGTGGAGGTGGTTTTGTTTATGTGGGACACCCCAGGAATCCTAGATTTCTGGGTGGGATCTCAAGCCATAGAAAAAACTTATTGGGTACTTTGAAATTTGAACCTGGTCCTTGTTGCTGACTGGTGCTGAAAAGAAGGATTCCAATGAAAATCTTCAAGAAAGGAGACAGGTCAAACTGTGGAAATTATAGAGGGATCACCTTGTTATCCATCACAGGAAAGATAATTACAAGAATCCTCCTGAACCATCTCCTTCCACTTGCTGAAGAGCTTCTCTCAGAATCTCAGTGCAAGTTTAAGGCATTGAGAGGGACAACCAATGTAATCTTCACTGCTTGCCAGCTTCAGGAAAATACTGGTAACAACATAAACCTCTCTATATGTCCTTCTTTGACTGCACAAATGTCTTCAACTTCCACATGTGCTCATAAGTGCCTCAGTCTTGATAGAGGATGATCATGGTAGGAGTGACCACCCCCTATAGTTGGCATAGATCTTGTGGGGGAGCACCTACAAAGGCTAAATATCTACAAGTCAGTAGGACCAGATGAATTACACCTGAAGGTGCTAAAAGAACGGGCTGATGTCATCGGATGACTGATGGCAAAGTTATTTGAAGACTTGTGGCACTTGGAAGAGGTCCCAGAAGATTAGAAGAAGGCCGATGTGGTGCCCATCTTTAAGAAAGGGAGAAAGGAGGACCTGGGAAATTATAGGCCAATAAGTTTGAGCTCAATCCCTGGTAAAATCCTGGAGAAAATTATCAAAGATTCCATTACAGACAGGCTAGCAAAAGGCAGTATTCTGAAGGATAGCAAACACGGCTTTGCTATGGGTAGGCCATGCCAGACAAATCTCATTTCCTTCCATGATCAGGTTACTTACCACCTACATAGGGGAAATGAGGTTGATACTATACACCTGTACTTTAAAATGGCCTTTGACCTGGTTTCCCATGAAGTCCTCATGAAAAAATTGGGAAAATGTAGCCTCAACTACTTTATGGTCTAGTGGCTAGGTAACTGGCTCCATGGTAGGGCTCAGAGTACTGATTGATGGAACTGAGTCATCATAGCAGAGGGTGACCAGTGGTGTCACTCAGGGTTCAAGACTTGGAGCAATGCTTTTCAACATGTTCATCAACTATTTGGATTTGGGTATTAAAAACAAATTAGCAAAGTTCACTGACAACACCAAACTGTGGAGGAGCAATACAGGACGACCTGGAGAGGCTCACAAGGTGGGCAGGCCTCAATCTGATGTTGTTTAATACAAAGAAATGTGAAGTGCTCCATCTGGGGAGAAATAATCCACAACACACTTACAGGCTCAGCAGTGCTACATTTGCTAGCACCACATCTAAGCAAGACCTGGGTGTCACGATATACAACAAAATGAACATGAGTCTCCAATGCAATGCTGTAGCTGGAAGAGCTAATCAAACATTGACATGCATCTACAGAGGCATCTCAAGCAAGGCTAAGGATGTCATCCTCCCTCTCTACTCAGCTTTGGTGAGACCGCAGCTGGACTTCTACATCCAGTCCTGGGCACTAAACTTCAGGAAGGATGTGGAGAAGCTCAAGAGAGTCCAAAGGAGGGCCACATGCATGATTAGAGGCCTAGAGACTAGGTCATATGTGGAAAGGTTGAAAGACTTGGGATTGTTCATCCTAGAGAACAGAAGACTCAGAGGGGACTTGGTAACAGCCTGCAAGTATATTATGGGCATACATCAGGGCCTGGGGGAGAATCTGTTCACCAAGGCCCTGCAGGGGAGGACAAGAAATAATGGGCACAAGCTGATTGAGGATTGCTTCAGGCTAGACATAAGGAAAAACTTCTTTACAAGTCAAGTGCCAAGGGTTTGGAACAGAAGTGGTACAGTCACCCACCCTGGCGATCTTCAAAAAGCATCTTAATGCCCATCTTGCTGGGGTCATCTGATTCCAGTTGCTTGTCAATTAAGCAGTACCAGTTGCTTGTCAGTTAATTGAGGCTGCTGGAGTGTGGCAGTTGCCACACTCCAGCAGCCTCCTGCATCTCATGTATCAGTGTAAAACAAGCTTCAGTTCAAGTGCCCCCACTGCCATTTTTAAGTGCAGGGACACTGATACATGAAATGCACTGTTACATTTCAGAGCTATTATAATTAAAGCACAACTGCCCTCACCTCTGGAGCATGTGTAAAAGTGCTCATTGGTTTCAGCAAGGATTCTGGCATTTGTGCACCATCTGCCAATTTGATGTAGAGGATTTTCAGAGGCACCATTGCTGATACCTTTCCAGACTCTTGAAATGACAACACTACGTCACCCACATTTCACATCAACAGAGGAAAGTGAGGATGATGACAGTATTGTAGACCTAGAACTTGATGTCTCTCCAAAGATTGCAATAAATAAAGACACACCAAAGCAATTTCCCACAGAGGAGGTACACCGGATCCTGTGCTGAATCTCCTTGTCAATTTTCAGTTTCTGAGAGTGGTCGCTACTGAGGTAAGGGAAATGCATGACTATGTCCAGGGTCTTTCCCTCAATGGTAACTTGGGAAGGGAGGTCACATTCATAGTCCAGGACAGGCTGACAGACCACTTCAATGTTTTTGATGTTGACAGAGAGGCCCAATGTTCAGTAGGCTTCTCTGAAAAGATCCAGTGTGATCAGGAGGTTTTCTTCAGTGTGCACAAGGACAGCACAGTTGTCAGCATACTGAAAGTCAAGGATGGTTATTTTGCATACTTTGGTCATTGAGTGAATACATCTCAGATTGAAGAGACCTCCACCTACTCAGTATTCAGTGTCAATTCCAGAAGGAAGGCAGTCCTCAATGAAAATCAGGATGAGTATCAAGTGAATGGAGAACAGTTGGAGCAGTGATGCATCCTTTCTTGACCCCAGTTCAGGTGACAAGTGGATCTGTCTTCAGTCCACTATAAAGAATGGTCACAGTCATCTGGTCATGAAGAAGCATCAGGACCTTGATGTAGTTTTCAGGACATCCAAATCTGGCCAGCACTTTTAACAGGGTTTCTATGATTGATGGAACTGAAGTCCTTAGTAAGGTCAATGAAAGCCATATACAAGTTCTGATGTTGTTCCTGACACTTTTCTTGGATCTGGCAGGCAACAAGTATCATGTCAGTTGCCCCAAGGGATGGTCTGAAGCTACACTGAGATTCTAGCAGGACTTCCTCAGCAAGAGGTAGAAGACAGTTCAGGAGGATGCAGGAGAAGATTTTCCCTGCTGTGGAAAGGAGGGCAATGCTTCAATAGTTTCCACGCACAAAACTTATCTCCTTTCCTGAAGATAGTTACAATGTTGGCATCCCTCAGGTCCACAGGGATCTTTTAGTTGTTCTAAATTCAAAGAATAAATGAGTGGAGTCTTAGTACTAGTTGCTTGCCACCAGCTTTGTAGATTTCAGCAGGTATGCCATCCAGTCCAGTAGCCTTGTTTTTCTTGGTTTTCTTGATGGCATGCCAGATGTCTTCTAGGAGGGGAGGGTTGGCACATGATCCTCTTCTAGTGTGTTGGGGGATGGACTCGATGACTGTATTCCAGTATTACCAATGCCACCATGACAAAAATCATGAGACAAACTCTTTAAAAAATCAAGAGATTGGCATGTAAATCATGAGATGCTATTTTTGAAGTGTTTGTATAGGTGTGTGGGAGGGTACTTGTGAAGGTGTGAGTGGGTTGTGGGTGTGTGTGTTCAGTTTGAAGCCCCTGGGATCCCTACATACCCTCGCAGGATGTGGGGTACTGTGGGTCAGGACTGAGAGGCAGAAGCAGGTTGGGCTGTGCCTTGGGAGTGAGGAGCAGACAGACACATAGAGACACAGACAGCACCCAGCTGGTAAGTGAAAGGGAAGCAGAAGCAGGGGGTGGGGGGCAGACATAGGCCCCCATGGTGAGGGAGGGAGTGGAGCAGAGGCTGGGGTGAATGGGGTGCCAGGGCCTTGATGGGGCCCACCAGGGGGAAAGCCCTGCTGGACCACGTCCTGGCCGCAGGCAATGACCTGGTGAGGGGACTCCAGGTCCTCAACCACCTGGGAGATAGTGATAATTGCCTACTGGAAATCACCATCCGGTGCAGAGTGGCAAGGGCCTGCAGCAAGGCAGTAGCCCTTGACTTCAGGAGGGCTGACTTCAACGAGTTGAGGAGGTTGGGAGGAGAGGCATTGCAGTCCTGGAGAGTAGGGGAACTAGGTGTCCAAGACGAGTGGTCGTTCCTTAAAGAGACAACCCTCTGAACCCAAGGGGTGACAGTCCCAACATGAGTCAAAGAGGGCAAGAGTTCTCAAAAGCCCCCTTGGCTCACCAAAGGCATTCAGGAACATCTGAAAGCCAAAAAGGAGGCTACATCCAGTGGAAGTGAGGAGCTATCACCAAAGAGGATTATACCTCCATAGCAAGAGTCTGTAGGGAGACTGTTAGGAAGACTAAGGTGGAGATGGCACTAGGGCTAGCAACAAGGATCAAGGACAACAAAAAATCCTTTTTTAAATATGTAGGGAGTAAAAAGAAGGCACCAGGCAATGTAGGGCCCCAGCAGGATATGCCTGGCAATCTGGTGTTTGCACCAGATGAAAAAGCAGACCTTTTTAACAAATTCTTTGCCTCCATTTTTCTGAGCAGGCACTCAGGGATCCCACTGGGATTCAGGACAGAATCAGAAGTAACTACACCAGGCCTAGGGTAAGGGAGGACCGAGTTAAGGGAATTCTGGATGGTCTGGACATGTTCAAATCAGCAGTCCAGATGCTCTCCACCCTAGGGTACTGAGGGAATTGGCAGGGGTCATTGCAGGGCCCCTGGCACAGCTTTATGAGCACTCATGGTGCTCTGGTGAGGTGCCAGAAGACTGGATGAAGGGCAGTGTGGTCCTCATTTTCAAAAAAGGGAGGAGGGAGGACCCAGGCAACTATAGGCCCATTAGTCTTACTTCGATCTTGGGGAAGCTCTTTGAAAAAATTATCCAGGAGCATATTTGGGAGGGATCAGCAGCAGGGAGGATGCTCAAGGGCAACTAGCATGAGTTCTTTAAGGGCAGGTCCTGTCAAACCAACCTAATTGCCTTCTGTGTTCAGGTCACAAAATCATTGGATGAAGGTGTCACGGTGGATGTAGTCTTTCTGGACTTCAGGAAGGCCTTTGACACTGTCTCCCACCCCATTCTCATTACAAAACTAGGCGACTGTGGCATTGATGGCTACATAGTCAGATGGGTTGCAAATTGGCTAGGGGCCTGTACCCAGAGAGTGGTGGTGGATGGATCATATTCAAGCTGGAGGGAGGTGAGCAGTGGAGTCCCCCAGCGCTCAGTCCTCGGGCCTGTACTGTTCAATCTCTTTATCAGCGACTTGGATGAGGGGGTGAAAAGTACCCTGTTCAAATTCGCTGAGAAGACCAAGATTTGAGGCAAGGTGGGCATGCTAAAAGGGAGGAACAGGATACAACTGGATCTGGAAAGGTTACAGGGGTGGGTGGATGTGAATAGGATGGGATTCAATACTGACAAGTACAAGGTACTGCACTTGGGCAGGAAGAACCAGCAGCATACCTATGGGCTGGAGAACTCCCTTCTCGAAAGCACAGTGGCAGAAAGAGATCTTGGAGTCATTATTGATTCCAAAATGAAAATGGGCCGCCAATGTGAGGATGCAGTCAGCAAGTCTAACCGCACCTTGTCATGTATCCACAGATGCATCACAAACAGGTCCAAGGAGGTGATCCTCCCCATCTATGCAACACTGTTCAGGGCACAGCTGGAGTATTGTGTCTAGTTCTGGGTGCTGCACTTCAGGAGGGATGAGGCCAGCATTGAGAGGGTCCAGAGTAGGGCCACTCACATGATCAGGGGGCAGCAGGGCAGGCCCTGTGAGGAGAGGCTACGGGACCTGAACCTGTTCAGCTTTCACAAGAGAAGGCTGAGAGGGGATCTAGTGGACCTCTATAAACTTACCATGGGAGACCAGAGGGGAATGGGTGAGACCCTGTTCCCCCAAGCGCCTCCAGGAGTAACAAGGAATAATGGCCACAAGTTGTTAGAAAGTAGGCTCGGGCTAGACATCAGAAGGCACTACTTCACAGTCAGGGTGGCCAGGATCTGGAACTAGCTTCCAAGGGAAGCGGTGCTGGCTCCTACCTTAGGGGTCTTTAAAAGGAGGCTTGATAACTACCTAGCTGGGGTCATATTAGTTTAACTTAGTAGAGGTCATATGAGCCCAGTATTCATTCCCGTCCAGGGCAGGGGGTTGAACTTGATGATCTGCTCAGGTCCCCTCCAACCCTACATCTATGAATCTATGAATGACTCCAAGATCCTTTTCTGCTGCTGTGCTTTTGAGAAGGTCACCCTCAGCCTGTAAGTGTGTTGGTGGTTCTTTTTGCACTTGTCTTGGTTGAACTGCATCCTATTTCATTCCGCCCATTTTTCAAACCTGTTCAGATCCACCTGGATCCATTCCCTAGCCTCTGGTGTGTTAACCTTGCCCCATAATTTGGTATCATCTGCAAACATGGACAGGGTGCTCTCCACGCCCTCGTCTAAGTCACTGATTAAGACATTGAATAGCATTGGTCCAAGGACCAAGCGTTGCGGGACTCCATTGCCTACATCTTTCCAGGTTGATATTGACTCATCCACCACCACTCTCTGGGTGTGACCCCTAAGCCAATTTGCCACCCACCTGTTGTATAATCATCTACATCGTAGCCTGTCACTTTATTTACAAGACCAGAATGATGTTGCATCTCACTAGTTCTCTGGAGATGACGGTTTTCCTGGTAATTCATTGTCTTGGTTATCTATCAAGGTGCAAAAATTTCATGTTGAAAAAATCATTACATTATGATGTTTTTAACCATGGGGAAGGTGATCTTGCTAAGCATTGTTATCCACTTAGGACCGGATAAGACAGCCCAGGTCAGGGGCAGACAATTATTTGGGCTGGAGGGCCACTTAAGGAATTTGGGAGAGCTGTTGAGGGCTGGGGGGGAGTGGGGAGGGCAAGCAGGGAAATGCCAGTTGATCCTATCCAACCAGCCAGCTGATGCTAGGAGCCTGAGGAGAGAGAGCTGCACCCTGCGTTGCTTTGGCTTGTTGCAGCTGGGGCCAGGCTGGGCATGCAGTGCACAAACTATTCTTCTCTCCTGCATCCATCCCCCTTCCTCACCTAGCTTCCTGTTTCATAGATTTCATAGACATCAGGGCTGGAAGGGACCTCGAAGAGCATCTGTTTTCTTGGGCAGAGACCGGGACTTCCCCACCGTGATGCAAGACGGACTTGAGGGGAATGCCTCCAGACCTCAGGTTGGGGAGGACCAGGTTAGAGAGCTTCTGGAGGGGCTGGATGTGTTCAAATCAGCGGGTCCAGATGGTCTCCACCCCAGGGTCTTGAGGGAGCTAGCAGGGGTTATTGCAGGGCCCTTGGCACGGCTTTATGAGCGCTCGTGGTGCTCGGGCCAGGTGCCGGATGATTGGAAGGTAGCCAACGTGGTCCCCATCTTTAAAAAAGGGAGGAGGAAGGACCTGGGCAACTACAGGCCCATCAGTCTTACCTCAATCCTAGGGAAATTCTTTGAGAACATCATCATGGAGCACATCTGTGATGGGCCAGCCTCAGAGATGATGCTCAAGGACAACCAGCACGGTTTCATTAGGGGGAGGTCATATCAGACCAACCTGATTGCCTTTTATGATCGGGTCACAAAAGCCTTGGATGCAGGTGTTGCCGTGGATGTAGTCTTTCTGGACTTCAGCAAGGCTTTTGACACCGTCTCCCTCCCCATCCTCATTAAGAAATTGGGTGACTGCGGCATTGATGCCTACACAGTCAGATGGATTGCAGATTGACTGAAGGGTTGTACTCAGAGGGTGGTGGTGGATGGGTCATATTCGACCTGGGGAGAAGTGGGCAGCGGAGTCCCCCAGGGCTTGGTCCTTGGGCCCGCGCTGTTCAATCTCTTTATCAGCGATTTGGATGACGGGGTGAAAAGCACCCTGTTTAAATTCGCTGATGATACCAAAATTTGGGGTGAGGTGAGCACACTAGTAGGGAAGGAAAGACTGCAGCAAGACTTGGATAGGTTACAGGGGTGGGCTAGCAAAAACAGGATGTGCTTCAACACTGACAAATGCAGGGTGCTACACTTGGGCTGTAGTAACCAGCAGCACACTTATAAGATGGGAAACTCCCTTCTTGAGAGCACAGAGGCAGAAAGGGATCTTGGAGTCATTATTGACTCCAAGATGAACATGGGCCGACAAGGCGAGGTCACGGTTGGCAGGACTAACCGGACCTTGTCGTGCATCCACAGGTGCATCTCTAGCAGGGCCAAGGAAGTGATCCTCCCCCTCTGTGCAACACTGGTCAGGCCACAGCTGGAGTACTGTGTCCAGTTCTGTGCGCCCCACTTCAGGAGGGATGTGGACAACATTGAGAGGCTCCAGAGGAGGGCCATCTGCATGATCCAGGGACTACAGGGCAGACCCTACAATGAGAGACTGCGGGACCTGAACCTGTTCAGCCTTCACAAGAGAAGGCTGAGGGAGGACCTGGTGACAGTCTACAAACTCACTAGGGGGGACCAGCAGGGTTTGGGAGAGACCTTGTTCCCCCTAGCGCCCCCCATGGTAACAAGGAAGAAGTTGTTCGAGAGAAGGTTCAGACCAGACATCCAAAGGTGCTACTTCACAGTCAGGGCGGCTAGGATCTGGAACCAACTTCCAAGGGAAGTGGTGCTGGCTCCTACCCTGGGGGTCTGTAAGAGGAGGCTTGATGCCTACCTAGCTGGGATCATTTGAGCCCAGTTTTTTTTTTCTCCTGCCCTGGTAGGGGGTCGGACTTGAAGATCTATAAGGTCCCTTCCGAACCAACTTCTATGATTCTAGGTCAGCCCCCTGCCCCAGGGGCAGGAAGTTAGCTAGGGTCAAAGGATCCCAGCAAGATAAGCATCCAAATGTTTCTTGAATGAGCCCGGAGTAGGTGCCTGCACCACTTCTGGAGGGAGTCTATTCCAGGTCTTGGGGGCTTGGACAGTAAAGAAATGTTTTCTTATGTCCAGTCTAAAATGATCTTTGAGGAGTTTGACTGTTGGTCCTTGTTTTTTCTTGGGGCAGTCTGGTGAACAGACATTCTCCCAGATCCTGATGCACACCCCTTATGTACTTATAAGCAGCCACCAGGTCACCCCTGAGCCTGTGCTTTTCCAGGCTGAAGTGTCCCAAGGTTCTCAGCCTCTCTTCATAAGGCCTATTCTCTTGTCCTCTGATCATGCATGTGGCTCTCCTCTGGACTCTCTCAAGCTTCTCAACATCCTTCTTGAATTGTGGAGCCCAGAATTGGATGCAGTACCCCAGCTGTGGCCTCACCAAGGCCGAGTACAGTGGGAGGATGACATCCTGAGATTTACTTGAGAAGCGTCTATGGATTCAAACCAGAGTATTGTTTGCTTTACCAGCTGCGATATCACATTGGTGGCTCATGTTCATCTTGTGGTCAATCATGACCCCCACTTTCTTTCAGCAGTGGTGCTAGCAAGCATAGCACTGCCCAGCCTATAAGCATGCTGCAGGGTTTTTTCCCCCGAGGTGAAGTACCTTACATTTGTCGATATTGAACATCATCAGGTTTATATCACCCACTTACTAAGTCTATCCAAGCCAGCCTTGATCACTAGCCTGTCCTCAGGTGTGGACACTATGCCCCAAAGTTTAGTGTCATAGATGAACTTAGCCAGTGCGCTTCTGACACCATTGTCAACATCATTGATAAAGATATTAAAGAGAACCAGTTGAAGGACAGAGCACTGGGGGATGGCACTGGTCACAGAGTGCCATAACAATTTGCTACCATCAACCACTACACTCTGGGTCTGACCTCGGAGCTAATTTCCCAGCCATCAGACTGTGGTATAGCCGAGGCCACAGTTGGCCAAGTTTTCCATAAGGAGGTCATGGGACACCAGATCAAAAGCTTTTTCAAAGTCCAGATATATGATATCAATCTCTTCTCCCTTGTCTAGGTGATATGTCACCTAGTCATAGAAGGAGATGAGATTAGTCAGGCAAGACCTACCCATGAGAAACCTGTGCTGGCTATCCCTCAGGATGTTGCCCTCAGCCAACTTATCCAGAAGGGTCTCCTTGATAATTTTCTCCAGAATCTTACCAGGGATTGAGGTCAAACTGATTGACCTGTAATTCCTGGGATCTAATTTCTGCCCTTTCTTGAAGATGTGTACCACATTGGCCTTCTTCTAGTCTTTAGGTACTTCACCTGAGCACCATGAGTTTTTGAATATTGTTGCCAATGGTTGAGCTATGATACCTGCTAGCTCCTTGAGTACTCTAGGGTGTAATCTGTTAGGAGCAGCAGACTTGAAGGTGTCCAGCCTCTCAAGGTGATCCTTTACTAGATCAACGCTGATGCCGGGTAGAAATACGCCTTCACCTTGGCCATCCCACATCCTACTAGGCAGGGTGGTCCCACTGGACTGGTGAAAGACCGATGCGAAGTACCCATTAAGTAGATTGGCCTTTTCCTGGGTGTCAGTTATCAGCTGTTCCGTTTGGTTCAGCAGAGGTCCAGTATTACCCTTGCTTCTTTTCCGACTCCTTACATATCTGAAAAAGGACTTTTTGTTATCCTTGATATATGAATCCAGATGGAGCTCGGTTGCAGCCTTGGCTTTCCTGATCCAGTCCCTGCAGGTATGGACCAGTGGAGTAGTCCTCCATGGTAGCACTTCCAGCCTTTCAGTCTTTATAAGTCTCTGTTGGTGCTGCATGGTCTTGATGTTGCAGCTGCTGGCAGCCAGGCCCACACAAGACAGAGTGAAATGCAGTGTGCCAAGTATCCATTCCATTTGCCCACCACAACAAGCCACTGTCACTACATCTCACCAGGAAAATCAGTGGCAGCTGCCTCAGTCCAAGCCCCCCTTGCAGCTAGCATGGATTCACTTCCTAGTGGCACTATAGTAGCAGTAATGGATCTTCACAGTTGGTGGGCTGGTGTGTGGGATGGCTACTTGGCATGCTGAAGCACACCCTGCCCCATGCAGACTTGGCTGCCAGCGGCCACAGTACCAGGACTTCTCAGCACCAGAGGAAGTTGGGTGGGACGGGAATGGATGCAATGGGGGGATGGGTGGAGGAGACTGGGTGCTGCATGCTGTGCAGCCCAGGCCGGACTCCTGTTTCCATCACCTCCAGTCCATTGCTTGAAGGCAGGGGCAAAGCATAGGGGTTGCTGCCGGTGGCACCCGTGAGATCAGCTGCAGGGGGCTCCCCCCCACAACCTTGAGATCTACTGCGGGGGACCCCACCCCATGGGCAGTGAGATTGGCCCCACCAGGCACTCCAACTACGGAGGCATTAGTTGCCAATGACACAATCTCAACAAGATGGAAATCTGGGTTCAGTGGCAAGGGAGAACCTAGACAACAGGAGACCTCCATCTTTCTGCAAACTTCTTCCATCGTTATAGACACTGAGACCCTGATATCTTCTTTTCCTTGATCCACCATTGAGGACTCGAGGTTGGACTGTGGTTTGTCTGGAACCTCCCCTCAAGCCTGTTCACCATCGGTGACCTTGCCAGGAGTGTAAGACTCTGGACACCATGGCTCTGAGGATCATTGGGACACACAAACCTGTCCACCACTATAAGGTCTCAGTCCATGGAGAGGGGCATGAATGTATATGGCAGAATCATATACATAACTCTGTACTGTCTCCTAGGGTCTTGACTTGGTTTCTTTCTTGTTTGTTCATGACTGTTCTTAATCTAAAGCAAAGTCCTTTGTATAGCCAGTGTCTGGATACTCTGCATGCCAGCCCTTATAGTGCTTTATTCTAATTGTGATCAGAGTGAGGAGGGGGGTCCCTACACAAAAGTTACATTAGAGGAGATCAGAGCTGGCTACTGCCTGAACAGGGGCTAACAAGTGGGCTGACCCAGTGCTCCAAGGTACTTACATGAGAACAATAGCTGCTTTCTAAAATGACCGGAGTGTCATCGTCAGCCTTGGGGGGGTGGGGAGGGAAAGAAGGGCGGGACAGGGATTGAGAAAGGAAGTCTTTGAATCCAGATAATTTTTTGTGTGTGACATAAAGCTTCTGTAGACAGAAAGTGCAATCCTTCTGCATGATCCCCAGAGAAAACCAGATATTACAGTGTCTTAAGTATGAATCTGTTTGACACTGGGATCAGACGACTGCAAACCAGTGGTGACTGAATGAAGACCCAGGCCAAAACCTTTAACAAGAAGTCTGCATATACCTGGCTAAAGGGCTGAATGAGCTGCTTTCTGAAGTTAAGCGCTGCTGCTGTCTTTGCCATTTAGCAGCTATCTCAAGCAAAGCACTAGTATGAAGAAAGGCTATCCTGTGCCTGTGGCCCTAGACAGGAAATGCTTTGAGCTGCTGCTGGGGTGGTGATTCAGGGCCAAGAATATTTGCTGCAATCCTCAACCTATTTTTCTTCATAACTCATTAGTGACCTATCCCAATTCCTGCCCACATGTTCCTTATCTGGAAGTGGACCAGCAATGTTGTGCAGCACATGGATTGCAGGACTGTAAGATCTTTGTATGGCTCCCCTGATCCTTCCTGCTGTTTGTCTGAGTTCTGGCATGTTTTTGCAACACCTGACCTGACTTGCAACATTGTCACATAAACCATTGTCATGGGTGCTTGCTGATTATTCCTGGGGGGCCTTCCTGGCTTGATGTAGGTTTAGTGCACTGTTCGTTCTCTTTGCACTTCATTCATGATAGATGAATGGAGGGAAGGAGGGATGGCACAGTTTGCCCATATGATAGTACATGTTCCATACTGTATACTGAATGGTCATTACCTAGGGTGCACTCTGGGCTCCATGTGAGCCTGAATGTTCATTCCTGACCCAAATGCCTGGGGAGTGGAACCATCCAACACAAATGAATCCCACATGGGAGTGAACTGCTTGGAATATCCCAAAGCCATGCCTTAGGCCTTTGTAACATGAGCAGCTCTAGGAATTATTTTTTCAATTACAAGTTTTTACTGTATTTTAGGTAAACATATAAGTAAAGCTGCTGCAGGGAAAATGGGATGCAGTAGATGCAGTGGTCCAGAAAGGACAAAAGATGAACTAAAAGTGGCAAAAGCAGAGCAGGGAAAAACTGCAGAGAGATGAACTAAGGGCTGGCCTACAGTGGGCTCTGGGGAGGAAGGGGAAAACAAGTAAAAGAAAGTTGCTCATGTATCATGGTAGGCTGGGAAGGCTCAATAGATTCCTTGGTGGACAGTTTCCAAAGGGTACCAGGCTAGGGTCTGAGAGGCATCTGCATTCTGGGGCAGATATATTGATTTACATTAGAAAATGCAGTGTTTTTTGCCCTGGAGCTTCCAGCAAGTGGAGGGCAGGTGGGAGAGGAAAGCATGTGTTTAGGGCACAGAGAGGGCAAGGGCATACTTTTGTTTTGTCTGTTCACAGACCAGCTCCTAGACTTACTTCTGAAGCTCTTTAAGGCAGTTTGCATTCACACAGATTTAATCCCAGTGACTAAGAAGCCTTCTAGCTAAAAGACACCTTTGGTAAAGGTTTAGCTCCAGGTCGATCTGGGCAGCAGGCTTAATACCTAATATCTGCCCCTATGTCCACTACTCCTTTTTAAAGTCAGGCCAAATCAGACTAGAGATCTAGACATTGATAACAGAAAGACACAAAGAGAAGGACCCTCCTCAGTGAAGCTCTTGGCCAGTCACTGATGAAGCTGAGGAACTCAGCTAGACCCCTAGACTCCAAAGGGATAGCTGGATAAAACCCCCAAAATTCATGTCTCACTTTGGCCTTTGGTATTTAACTGATGATTACATTAACTCCTGTGCCACAAAAGAACCTGCAATGCCCAGTGCAGAGCCATGGGACTGTAAGGGACGTAGCACTATGACCTGGGCTTTCCCTGATTCCATTGTCCTTGGCAATAGAGTCAACATGCTTCTGCTTTCTCTGTGCCTATGACATCAGCTCCTCAGTCCCAGGACCACTGCCAGGTAGCAAGGGTTTTGACAGCAACCTGACTGCACCTCTGAAGAACAGCAGTGTCCAACTGGGAAAATGCCAGAAAATCTTAACTGGCTATATGTGTAGAAGAGACAATGAGCCCAGGCCCCTCCCTCCTGGCTCATTAAGCTCAGCAGGAAGCCTGAGGGCTAGGTGCATTCATCTCCCAAATAGGGTGGAAGTATCACTGGCACAGCCTGAGCTCTGGGACCAGCAACCCTGGTAGGCTGTCTGCCCTGGAGAGAGAAAGGGGCATCATTTCTGGCTCTAAAGTTTCTCATGCTGCTTTACTCCAGGGAGACCAAATGACTTCTCCAGCATCCTGGCCTGCTTGTGCCCAGGGGAGACAGGGACTATCCTCCCGGCTATGATGTACCTGTCTAGTGCTGCTAAGGATAAACCAGTGGATTTTATTCCTATCCTAACCTGTTTATACTGCCCCTACCCTGAGGAGACCAGGACCTGGTGTTCCTTTGGTTCAAGCTGCTCACAGGGCTCTCCTTCAGCATCTCATTGGCCCAGGCAGAGGAGGGTGTCTGCTTTTTCCCAAGGTGGGGCTGGGAGTGGGAGCACAGCTGAATGGGCAGGAAGCACCAGGAGCTGCTAATGACAGTGTGTCCACCCATTTGTCTGTAATTAAAACTTGTGTGTAGAGATTTCCTGTGACATGTCCCATGAGTCCAGCTGCAGACACTGAGCTGCTGAAACCAGGAGATGCTAATGAGCTCTCCTGCATATTAAATAACTTGTTTACACTTAGACAACAGCCGGTGCTGTTCAAGGGGAGGGTGTGGGGAGTGTGTTGCAATATTCATAGATTATTCCCTTCCCCCACAGACTTCCGGGTCCCTTCTCTGGGAGGCTGTCCAATCTGTCTCTGAGCTTTTGGGAAAGGACAGGAGTCTGCAATGTTCAGTGACATGGGGTCTGCTGGGGTGAAAGGACAACAGTTCCCAAACTCTGACAGATTGCACACCACCAATTTAAAATGATACAACCTTAAGTACCACCAGCAAATTTCTGTCATACGAATTGTAATAAATCTGTTAACATGTACCACTGACAGGCTGTCTGCATACCATCAGTGGTACCCATACCACAGATTGGGAACCACTGTACTAGGGCACCCTTCCTGGGGATCTTCTGTCCAAGTTCCCATTGCCTGCAGCTTCCACCACACCAACTGCCCACTCTCTGGATTTTGCACCCGGCACAGCCCTGTGTCTGCTTGTTCTGGTCATGCTACACGTTACTCCACCTTTCAGGGAGGGGTGTAAGTTCCCACTAGCTGCGCCACAGTCTGGCCAACAGCATCTTTTGGTGTGTGACTGAACTAAGCCTTGCTGGACAAGAAGCACATTAGTGTCAGCCCCACGGGGCACTGTTGTCCCAGTGGGCAGCAGTGTAACCAAGCGCATGGTATTCAGCTGGATATATGCTGCAGCAGTAACAGAGCCTTCAGCAGCAGGGGCTTTTCTACCTAAGGGAGGACTTGCCTTTATCTGTAAAGGGTGGATGGTGTTTGTGGAGCCTGATGGGTCATTTATTCAGGAACAGATGTTTTGTCTTCCCAGATGCTCAGCAATCAGAAGAAGCATTAGCCTCACCCCAGTGCAGCCCACGCTGCTGTTCCTGTTCTGGTACCTGCTCACCACAGGGCTTAGTGGGCAGGCAGCAACAAAAGGGATACTCTGCTTTTGGCAGAGCTTTTAGGGTTCTCCAGTATTTCTTCCTCCTCTCTGTTTCTTTGGATGGGTCTGTGAAATACCTAGCATGGCATGGGCTTAACCCCGAAGACAGCCTGAATTAGCCTCCACTAAACCACCCCCATCAACCAAGACCCTTCCTGATTGTAATGTCTTTCCTGACCACTACTAAATAATAATCCTGCAATTGCTCTTCACATAGCGTGGCTCTGCCCCCCTCCCAGCACCTATGCAGGATCCTGCTGCCTGACTACAGAATTCCATATCCCCAAAACAATCAGTGATGATAACCATAGCTGAGATCAGGGAGAACTGGTCCTCAAAGAGTAGGCTCACACAATGGCTGAGCTGCTCTCCCACAAAGCAGGAGCCAACTGCCTCTCCCACTGAGCCCAACATTGTTCCTACTCTGCTCACAGGCCTTGGCAAAGCCTGCTTGGGGTTCTTCCTCCACCCTCAGACTGCCCAGCAATATTCATAATCCCAGTGGGAGCAGGTCTCACAGGCAACAAGCAAAAGCAGATTTTGATCCAAGAGAAAGGCAGGTGATTGCACTGTGGTGCAATAAGAGGAGGGTTTGGGGGACTTGTGCAAGGAGCTTCAGCCATGTTACTAGTGACTTTGCTCAGCATCCCTGGAGGCAGCCCTGCAGCAACCTCTTCAGGTTCCAGACCAGTAACCTGGAGAACCAAGAGCCTTGAGAGACTGGAACCAAGCAGTGGGAAGAGCTTTGCTTTCCCTACTCCTTGGTGTAGGGGTAGGCCTCTCTCACTAAAGAAAAGAAAAATCTCTTCCTGGCAAAAAATTATAGAATCATAGAAAATTAGGGTTGGAAGGGGCATCAGGAAGTCATCTAGTCCAACCCCCTGCTCAAACCAGGGCCATCCTCAAATAGATCATTCCAGCTATGGCTTTATCCTTAAAAACCTTAAAAAACCTCCAAGGATGGAGATTCCACCACCTCTCTAGGTAATCCTTTCCAGTGCTTCACCACCCTCCTAGTAAGAAAGATTTTCTTAAAAGCCAACCTAAACCTCCCTTGCTACAACTTAAGGCCATTACTCCTTGTTCTGTCATCTGTCACCACTGAGAACAGTCCGTTCCCATCCTCTTTGGAAAAATACTTCAGACATTGGCACTGTGTAGGGGGTGCATTCGGGTGCACGTGCACCCCCTGAGATTGGCAGTGCACCCCCTGAGAGAAGCGCCGCCAACACTCCCACTGGTGCCTGTGGGTGCTTGCTGCTCGCCACCCCTCCCACTTGCCACTGACACCACTGGTGGCATCTGCGGGTGGTCACCAATCGCCACTGCCAGCACTGCCGGCAGCATCTGTGGGTGTTCACCGACCACTGGTCAGAGCTCATCACCCCCACCTCCGCTGCTGACTCTGCCACAGCCACTTACAGGAGCTCCCTGTTTGCTGCTGCCACACCCCCGCTGCCACCACCACCACTGCCCCCTGCCAGCGGTCACTGTGCTCCCCCAGCCTCTGGGGGCACACATTGTTCAGGTAGTTAAAGTCTGCTATCAAATCCCCCCTCCATCTCCAGACAAAATAAGCCCAGTTCCCTCAACCCCTCCTAAGAAGTCATGTGCGTGGCCCACCTCCCTAACTGTTTTTGTTGCCCTCTACTGGATTCTCTCAATTTGTCCTCAAGCTTTTTATAGTAGGGGCCCAAAACTGGGCACAGTACTCCAGATGTGGTCTCACTGGTGCAGAATAGACAGGAAAAATTACTTCTCTCGATCTGCTGGCAATGCTTCTACTAATGCAGCCCAATATGCTGTTAGCTTTCTTGGCAACAAGGACAGACTGTTGACTCATATCCATCTTACTGTCCATTGTAACCCCCGGGTCATTTTCTGCAGAGATGCTGCTTAGCCAGTTGATCCCAAGTGGTGCATAGAACTGTTGTTTCCTACATGCAGGACTTTGCACTTATCCTTGTTGAACTTCATGAGATTTATTTTGGCCCAATCCTCCAATTTGCCTAAGCCGCTTTCAATCCTAGCCCTACCCTCTGGCATATCTACTACTCCCTCCAGCTTGTTGTTATCCGCAAACTTGCCATCCCATCTTCCAGGTAGTTAATTAAGATATTGAACAAAACCAGCCCAGGACCAAACCTCGGGGCTCTCCACTTGATCCCACCTGCCAAGCAGATATTAAGCCTTTGATTACTACTTGTTGAGCCCGACGATCCAGACAGCTTTTCTGTTCATGTTACAGTCCATTCATCCAACCCATACTTCCTCTACTTGCTTGCAAGAATGCTGTGAGAGACTGTATCAAAAGCCTTGCTAAAGTCAAGGTATATCATGTCCACTGCTTTCCCCGCATTCACAGAGCCAGTTATCTCATCCCAGAAGGCAGTCAAGTTTGTCTGGGATAATTTGCACTTGGTGAATCCATGCTGACATTTCTGATCCCTTTCTTCTCCAAGTGCTTAGAAATGGATTCTTTGAGGATTTTTCCAGGGACTGAGGAGAAGCTGACTGAACTGTAGTTCCCTGGATCCTCCTTCTTCCCTTTCTTAAAGATGGGCACTAAATTTTCCCCTTTTCCAATTGTCCAGGACTTCCCTTGATCACCATGAGTTTTCAAAGATAATAGCTAGTGGCTCTGAAAACACATCAGCTAGCTTCCTCAGCATGCTTGGAAGTATTGCATCTGGCCCCATGGGCTTACACATGTCCAGCTTTTCTAAATAGTCCCTAACCTGTTCTTTCACCACTGAGGGCTTCTGACCGTCTGTACTGCCTGGTGCCGTAGTCTGGAAGCTGACCTTGCCTGCGAAGACCACGGGAAAAAGGTATTGAGTACGTCAGCTTTTCCTCCTCATCTGTCACTAGGTTGCCTCCCCCATTCAGTAAGGGGCCCGTACTTTCCCTGACCTTCTTCCTGTTGCTAACATACCTGTAGAAGTCCTTGTTACCCTTTGTGTCCTTTGCTAGCTGCGCCTCCAATTTCTCTTTGGCCTTCCTGATTTTATTCCTGCATGTCTGAGCAATATTCTTATACCCCTCCCTAACCATCTGTCCAAGCTTCCACTTGGACCCCCAGGAGAGCCACAGCATGGCAGAAACTGACCCCTATTGGCTGACTCTAGTAGGGGCAAGGCAAACTGTTCCAAAGGCACTGGTTTCCTGAGCAGGGTCCTGAGAAGTGGAGTCCATTGCTTTCACATTCCCATGGAGACCTCTTCTTCCCCTTGGACACAGGAAGGTTTCAGGTTACAATTTAATTGCTGTAAAGGGAGATTCCACTGGTGGAAAGGACCTGAGATCCCAATGTGTGCAAGAAACACTCTCTGCGGGTTGACTCAGCATAAGAACATCATTTGCTGCACAAGAAAGCTGCCAGGCACCCTGCCCACTGCCCTGCATCCCAGTCCAGCACCCAGTCCTCTATTCCTACCCCTGCCCAACATGAAGCCCAATGCACTGCAGCGCCACTCAGTGCCTAGTGCTGCCCAGCATCCAAATAAATATTGCCTATTGCTACCTATAAACCAATGCTGCCCAGCACCCAGACACCTGTCCTATAGCTGTGTGCAGTACTCAACACTGCCCAGCACTCCATCTGATCCTGCCACTGCAGAAGACATTGTCTAGTATCCACTCCGGTGTCCAGTGTCTAATTTGAACCCCCTGCAGCAGAGGACAGTATGTATGTGTTGTCTGAAAGACAACGCTGTCCTGCCCATATAGGTGTGACCAGCATCTGCTGCTAGACAACTCTGTCCCAAACAATTTGAATTCCTCCTCAACACAGATTTACCTGAGTGATTGATAAGCAGGGATCCTGGTGTTCCCTGATAAAAAAAATCGCAAATAATCGGATTAAAAACCCCAAATCTGCAATTAAAATGAAACACCACTATATATATATAGGTATTGGTTGAATGCACTATTTTACTGCTATATTTGTAATTTTAAACAAATTTGGAAGTCTACCAGTGCCTTAATCATTATAATAGAATACATTCTAAATACCTATAAATTTTGGTATTTGATTTTGGTTTTTCTGAAAATCAGAGCTCCCCCTGCCACTTTAGGTCACTGAATGCAGGTTCAGGCCCCTCACTCCCCATCCACAACCCCCTGGGCCCTGCCAGTGCCCCTCACTCCCCCTCCCTCTCCCTCTCCCCCGCCCCAGACCCTCTGGCCCTGCTGGTGTCCCTCACACCCTGCCCAATGCTCCCAGCCTTGCTGGTGCCCCTCACCCTCCACTTATAGCCCCCTGCTTCCTCCAGGAGTGTCATAAGGGGCTTCCAGCTGTAAGGGCTATGGAGCTAGGGACCCAGGTCCACAGCCCCCTGTCCCCCACAGCAGTGCCCGAACTCTGGCTGCCACCTGTGGGAGGTGGTGGCTACTACAGCACAGAATCCAGTTCCCACCCCCTTCCCCCCAGCAGGCAGCACAGCCAGAGTGGAGCCCACATGGGGTACCTGATGTGGACTGCCTGCTGCGGGCTTGGGCTCCCACCATGCTGCCCTCCCCTCGGGCCTTCACAGACAAGCAGGTGGGATCCAGTGCATCAGAGCAGAGTGGGGCCGGGCTGAGAAGCTCCTTGCTGCTGCAAACTCTGCATTACCTCGTGACATGCCCCCTGCCTGCCCCGCAGCAGCTAAGGGCACAACCACATGCTGCTGCCCCTGCTGCTGCCAGGGTGGGCAGGGAGCACCTCTCCAAGGTAATGCAGGACTCACAGTGGCAAGGAACTTCCCCTTCAAGCCCCAATCTTCCCTGCCATACTGGGTCCCACTGTGTTGGGCTGTGGAGGCCCTGGAGGAGGGCAGCAAGGTAGGGTGCCCAAGCCTGCAGTGGGCAACCGACAACCAGACCTGCCCCCACCCTGTGCACAGATCTGGGGGGCACAGGTCCCCCCTGGCCTCCTGGGAATGCACATGGTAGTGGGGAGATGTCCCTACCCCTCTAAACCCCAGACAAGCCACCCATGGCCCCATCCCACTCCCCGCCAGGACACTGCAGTTGTGCATTCCAGCCCCAGGCCCCAAGTCCCAAGCTCCATGCACCACCTGACTGGGCAGCAGCTCCAGCCCCAGCCCCAGCCCTGCCCAACTCCCTCCCTCCCTGCCCATGGGGGCCTCAATCTCCGCTCCCCCACCCCATGAGACTTACCTGCAAGGAGCTGCTCTCCATGCTGCCTAGTGACCATGTGCATATACATGCATATGGCAACCCCTACCTGACCAACCCTCCTACCGCTCCCCTCAGCCCCTTGCAGGCTGGAACTCTTCCAGCCTGAAGAAAGCTCTTTGCAAAAGTGCAAAATCCACATTTCTCTGTTAAAATGAAAAATCCACTTTTCCTTAGGTAAAAGGGGAAATCTGTATTTTTCCCATTTTTCTGTGGGAAACGGAAAACTCAGATCCTTGTTGATGAGAATGCAGCCATGCTTTCCTGAACTCAGTTTTGGATATTTTTTCTCTCAGAGTCCTTATCCTCAAGGGATATACAGCTGTTATAGCAAGTAACCATATGTAGAGTTCCTAAAGGATTCTCAGTTACTAGACAAAGTTCTGCTATCAAGGATTGTTATACAGTGTGTGAGTATGAGCAGGACTAAGAAGAAATTCAATAGTTAAGGGACATAACATGCACTCCAACCACTTCTTACTGGTGGCTGTACCAAGCACATGTAAATACAGTGTAAGTAGACCACTTATTCTGGCTGCTCTGTGACAGCAGGGAGAGTGCCCTTAAAACACACTTCTACATGCTTTCAAATCATCAGCAATCATCCATAGATCATCCTATTGAAGTTTTTTGTCTCTGGTTCAAGTACCAGTATATGACATATTTAATAATTTTTTTAAAAGAAAGTTAGATACGGTTCAAGTTACCAGCACATACATGTTATTTGGGGTTAAAAACATTGCAGGACTGTAGGAATTATCTCAGCAACATGAACTACCATGATAGAAGGCTCTGTGTTAAGATTAAACATAAAAGAAACTTATTCCTGTTAAGCTCTGGAAAGGCACAGCACAGACAATCCTAATTGTTCCTGGAGTGATGACATAATGGACAATATAATAAAAAGTAGAACATTGGTGACGCGTAGGGGGTGCACGCAGGTGCACGTGAACCCCCTGAGCTTGGCGGTACACCTCCTGCAAAAAGCTCTGCCGATGCTTCCGGCAGCTCCTGTGGGAGGTCACCGGTTGCCACCCTCACTCCCTCACCACCGACACCGCTGGCGGCATCTGCAGGTGGTCCCCAAACACAGCTGGCTGCTGCCAACACTGCAGGTGACATCTGTGGGTGGTCGCTGACCACTGGTCAGTACTCACTACTCCCCTGCTGACACTGTTGTGGCTGCCTGCAGGAGTTCCCCACTCACTGCCACCATGCTTCTGCCACCGCCACCTGTGGGAGCTCACCATGCCCCCCAGGCTCCAGGGCCACATGGCGTTCATGAAGTAGAACATGTCTTTAAAGTTGTACCCAGGACCACAAATGCTCGGGCCACCTTCCAGGAGCTCCTCGACCAGCTCTGCCCACACCTGAAGCAGCAGGCCACCACCATACAGTCGCCCCTCCCTGCAGAGACCCTGCCCTTGCCCTGCTCAAGCTGGCCACGCCCACCCACCTACACTACATTAGCCACTTCCTCGGGGTGGGCAAGGTGACTGCCAGGGAGGCTGTCCTGGAGGTCTTTGGTGCCCTCCATGATGGCAACAAAAAATTAAGGACAACAAAAAGTCCTTCAGGTATATAGGAAACAAAAAGAAGGTGCAGGGCAGCATAGGACCCCTACAGGATAGACAAGGTGTTACCTGTCAGCTCCATGTTCTTGGGGAACCCTGACACAGGATGCAGACTGTCTGACTCACAAAGAATCGCCCCCTCCCCACCTAAATAGAAACTGATTAAGATGCAGTGAGAGACACACCTAAAATCCTCCAGATAAGGGTGACAAAAGTGAAACAACTGCCCTAGGTCTCATTTGCATCTGAGATGGGACCAGATGACCATTCATTTACATGAGAGATGGAGAACAGAAAGCCTGAAGTAGAGACTGCAGTGAATTCTGGGATCAGTGAAGCAGGGGAGCACTGCATGATGGGGAAGCTGTGTTCCAAATGCTGATCAACCCTCACATCCAGCTCAGCATTTATCAGACCAGTTCTAATATGGATTTACAAAGGACTTTTCCTCTCCCCCCACCCCCCATGCCCACACACCTCTAAGCAAAAGTAAGTTTACTAGGCATCTCAGGCCGTACATTCCCCGGTCCCACTATGGGAAGCCTATGTAAACTTAATTGGCTACAACTCGGTTGCCGGGTTAGGGAATGCTGAGGCAATAGATCGAGTCTGAGGGGGTATGGGCAACATTTGAACAATGGCACAGGGTTCATCACAGCATCCAGCCCATTGGAGCCCTGACCACAAGTGTTGTCATACTTTTCCTGAGACGACTGGTGGAAGTCCTCTCCACAACCGGTTATGAACACTCCAATAATTGCCTTAAGTCTGTTAAAAGACTATAGTAAGATCTGGAAACGTCATGCTAAACTGAGGCTTGTTCACAGCAAGTAAAAATCCAAAACCCTGATGCTGCAATCTATTGTTTCTGAAGACACCAGGAGATATCCCATCAAGTATATCTGCTATCCATAGGAATGTGAAGCTGGCTCCCAAGTAGGTGTTTCCTGAGTATCAATCAGTTTCCTGAGATGTTCCAATCAGATAACCCCTTGTCAATAGAAAAGACAATTTGATTTACACTATTGAGAATGCTTGAAAGAAGCTGAACTGGGGGTATAAAAATCTGTAAAAGAAGCAGCAGTGTGTATGCTGACACCACTCGCTTTCTTCTGGAGAGGCTGCAGGAGGAAGATCATCTCCCTTCAAGGATCGTGCTGAGAACTTTAACCTGTCAGCTTTGCAACCCAAGTGCCTTGGACTGGTGAGATCCCAGCTCTCTCTCTCTTTTCTCTTCTCTCTCTCTAAGCATAGATTTTTGAACTTGAACTGTATTAGTTAAGCTTGAGCTAAGTTTCCCCAAATACTTAGTGAAACCAGGGTATACTGTAACTGTTTGTGTTAGTTTTTCCTTTGCATGTCTATTACTACTATTGTCATTATATATTTAATCTACTTAGCAATAAATAACTTTTATAGTCAACTGGTGGTAATTGGGTATATTTTTCCTTCTTTACTTCTTTTTCCCCACTTGCTCTGCAGCAACGCTCCTTTCACCTAAGCTAAAAATCCCTGTGTAGCCCAAAGTAGTGGGCAAATCTGGTAACAAAGGGCAGTTGGTGACTGATAGGAGGGACAAAGCAGAGCTCTTCAATGAGATTTTGCCTCTGTATTCTTGAACTCAGATGTAGACAAATCTCCCAAATGCATTACTGACAGAAGCAGGAGAAACCCCAGCCCACCAATTGTCAGCACCGACCTAGTAAAGAGACACTTGAAGGGGCTAGATGTGTTTAAAACAGCAGGGCCAGATGAGCTTCATCCAAAGGTCCTGAAAGAATTAGCCAGTGTTATAGCAGAGCCACTGGCATGACTGACTGAGCACTCTTGGTGCTCATGTGAGATCCCAGAGTACTGGAAAAGGGACAGCATGGTCCCTATTTTCAAGAAGGGGAGGAAGGAGGATCAGGGTAACTATAGACCAGTTAGTCTCACCTCCATCCTTAGGAAAACCCTTGAAAAAGTTATCAAGGATCACATTTGTAGGAGTCCAGTGGGTAATATAATGTTGAAGGGCACCAAGCATGGGTTCATAGCAGGTAGATCCTGCCTGACTAACCTTGTTTCTTTCTATGACCAGGTCACTAAATGCTTAGATGCAGGAGTCAAGTTAAATGTCATCTACTTGGACTTTAGAATGGCCTTCGACTCCGTATTCCATCCTATTCTTACAAACAAATTGAACGGTTGTACCATAAACGATTACACAGTCATGTGGGCGGCAAACTGGCTTAATGGTCATACCCAGAGAGTGGTGGTGGATGGGTCGGTATCAACCTCAAAAGATGTGGGCAGTGGGATCCCTCAAGGTTCAGTCCTTGGATCGGTGCTGTTCAATATCTTCACCAGCGACCTGGATGAGGGCACGGAAAGCACTCTGTCCAAACTCATAGATGACACCAAACTATAGGGAGAAGCAAATACACTGATGGGAAGAAACCAAATCCAGGTGGACCTGGAAAGGTTAAAGAAGTGGGCAGAGAACAGTAGGATGTAGTTCAACAAGAGCCAGGGGAGGAGCAGATAGTTGGGCCACACTGTGCTCTGGGTCCACAGCCCCCAGAGGTGGTGGCAGGGTTTTGCACTCTGGATTTCCTACAGTGCTTCATGGCCCTCAATGGGACTCACAGCTCTGTCACCTGCCCACCCCAGGGTGACCACCCATACTACAGCCAGCAGGGCTTTAATTCAGTTATGCTTTAGACTGTTGTGGACCACCAGGTCTTTCACTAATGTCAGCGCTAGCTGGGCTGCTAGCTCCCACAAAGTCCATGTCTTCCAGAACTCCAGCCAGCCCTGATGGAGAGCTTGCACTTTGTGCCAGGTATCCCAGACTTCCAGCTGGGCATGATGGCAGTACCACCCCTCCTCACTGGGGACCCCACCTATCTACTCTTCCCCTGGCTCATGTGGCTCTACACTGGCCACCTGGATGTGATGGTTCCTACCCTGGGGGTCCAACCCAGGCACACTTCAACAAGTGCCTGGGTTGGACCTGCAGACTTTTTGTAGTGCGCCTTTGGCCACCTGAAGGGATGCTGGAGCATCCTCACCACCCACCTTGAGGTCACCAAAGCCAACATCCTCTGGGTCATCATTGCAACCTGTGTGCTGCATAACATGTGCAAGACCTG
Source organism: Crocodylus siamensis (assembly GCF_052110815.1). NCBI lineage: Eukaryota > Metazoa > Chordata > Crocodylia > Crocodylidae > Crocodylus > Crocodylus siamensis. Next base: position 39,260,892 of record NC_143404.1, on the reverse strand, counting down.
GGGGCAGCTGTTCCATGGGGTGTAGGTGGAAGAGGTGTAGCAGGTAGAGGATGCATGGCAGCAGGAGTGCCAGCTGTGACAGTAACAGACTCTCTCCACTGAGGCCCCGAGTAAGCCACACACCCATCAATTGGAGCCAGGGCACTATGTGCAAGAGGCACTGGTAGACCACCTCCTCTTGCACCCCCTGCTGTAGTCCACCTGACTGGCCAGCCACAGACCCCAGGCCCACTGCATACACCAAGGCCCATGCTTAAAGTGGACAGTTTTCAGCAAAAGTTTTTATTTCCCTCCACAAATAGACACCAGCCCACCCTCCCTCCCCAAACAAAGACCCCCTCCCATCCTACCTCCCCAGTAACAGACCCCACCACTGACCCCACCACCCACCAACAATAAAGCACCCTTTTCCCCATGCAAACTATGTGCATTGTGCTCTGTGTGCTTTAATAGGGTGGGGGACAGTAGGGTGGAGATGCCTATAGGGCAGATCCCAGGGACAGACAACCAGCACTCTGGCCTCTGGCTGTACCACCATAGATGCAGACCCCATGGCGAGGTCTGTGGATGGGGGGCTTGCACAGGACCAAGGGAAACAGCTGCTCTGCCTATACAGCTGACTCCCCCTCCTCCTAGAAGCATGGAGCCAGAACCAGCAGGGCCCGCATGCAGTGCTGGCCTCACTGTGGGCAGCTCCTGAGCAGGGGCTGCATTGGGCCTGGGTGAGTGGGTGGGGGGCCCAGGCAGGGGCCCCAGCTGCTGGGGTGCAGGGGAAGGGGAACCTGGCCACTGGAGGCACCACTGCACCTCAGCCCAAGCCCACCGTGAGGCTTGCTGCTGGGTGGTGAGTGGGGCCAGGGCTCAAGACTGGGCAGCGGGTGGCACAAAGGTGACTACCAGGACCAGGATGGTGTCCTCCTCTGTGGTCTCCATTGCCCTGGCCACCATGGTGGCCTGCTGCTCCTGGGCCTCCAACATCCTCTAAAGGTGGATACTGCTTCTCCTTGAGGACCAGGAGCCTCTCCCAGAAAGCCCAGTCGTCCCAGTCCCTCTCCTGTTCATGTGCAGCCCTCTGCAACTGATGCAAGATGTCCTCAGCGTGCCAGGCCCATGACTTAGCCAGCCACTGGGGGCTTCTTCAGAGAGGTGGTCCAGGGCAGCCCCTCCCCCACCCCGGCATGTGGTCTGTGCCCCTAGCATGCCTCTGGCGAGAGTCCCCTGAGCTGTTTGAGCACACCAAGAGGTGCCTGACCCACTATGTCCTGTTACTGGTGATCACCATGGTGCCCCAGGCACACCTGAGAACCTGGCATGGGACCAGTGGGAGGAGCTTCAATGGCGCCCCAGGGAAGCCCGCACTTCCCCACAACAGATGCCGCCACCTGGAGGGGTGCCTCTACCTAGGCTATGAGTCCCTGCCCCCCATGGCCAAAGATGAGACACAAGCATAAACAAGATTAGAACAGGCATAGGTGTGTGAGAGGCCCCTGGCTACCTAGCTGGGAGGGTGCTTGCTACTCAATAAAGTTCTGCACTGACTCCTGTCTCCCTGTGTGCTGTGTGGGGAACTCCAGGAGGCAGCGAGGAGCTCAGATTGGCAGGGTGGGGAGTGGGGTAGGGATAAAGGCAGAGAGAGGAGGGAGGAGAGGGGAGGGCTCCCTCCCTCTCACCCTCCCCTCCTCCACCCTTCTCTCCCCCCATGCATTGCCCATGGCTCCAGGTGTTCAACCAGGGAGCAGGAAAGAGAGCTAGCATGGGCCCAGGAGGCCATGTTGCCACCTTTCCCCTGAGCCATCTTTCCAGTGTAGGGCTTACCAGATGCGTATGGCAGACATCCCCAGCAGCCTGAGTCTGTCCCCAAAAGCAGTGACAATATGAAGCTCTGCTAGTGTCATGGGGTGCAGGGACACTGTGTATGGCTGCCTGGGCAGTGACCCCCTTGGGGAGGAGCTGGAGCTCATCACGATGAGTGATGCCACCCTGCAGCTGTCCTCCTGGGTGGGGGTCCCAGAGCTGCTGGACAAGGCCCAGGGAGGGGAGCAGTCCAGGACCTGAGCCTCATGTCCTGAGGGGCCCTCCCTGTGGATGAGTCAACACTGTCAGGCTGCAACAGAGGCTCTGACAGGCTGCCTATGCCAGAGAACATGACACAGCTCCATCCAGGGTCCTGGGGCGTAAGGATGTGCTGCATAAAGTGCATGGTCCTGCAGGCAGCCCCCAACTGGCAGTTGTGGTTGGTGATGCAGACCCACTGACCCTCATGTGGCACCGCCATGCTGACCACTGGTGCCCACATTGTCCCATACAGCCCACCAGGACCTCATAGATGTGGGTGTTGGAGCACCCATCCTGGGCAAACTGGCTCTGGACCTCACTGTCTCCCCACAGTGCCACGAGGCTTGCAGTCTCTTCCTGGGACCAGTTGGAGCCCTGAGATGTCATGTGTTGGGTTGGGGAGGATGCCAGCATGGCTCCCTCATAGATTCATAGATTCATAGAAGTAGGATCGGAAGAGACCTTGTAGATCATCAGGTCCGACCCCCTGCCCTGGGCAGGAGAGAAAACCGGGCTCAAATAACCCCAGACAGGTAGACGTCAAGCCTCCTCTTAAAGACCCCCAGGGTAGGAGCCAGCACCACTTCCCTTGGAAGTTGGTTCCAGATCCTAGCCGCCCTGACTGTGAAGTAGCACCTTTGGATGTCTGGTCTGAACCTTCTCTCAAACAACTTCTTCCTTGTTACCATGGGGGGTGCTAGGGGGAACAAGGTCTCTCCCAAACCCTGCTGGTCCCCACTAGTGAGTTTATAGATGGCCACCAGGTCCCTCCTCAGCCTTCTCTTGTGAAGGCTGAACAGGTTCAGGTCCCGCAGTTTCTCGTTGTAGGGTCTGCCCTGTTGTCCCCAGATCATGCGGGTGGCCCTCCTCTGGACCCTCTCAGTTTTGTCCACATCCCTCCTGAAGTGCGGCACCGAGAACTGGACACAGTACTCCAGCTGTGGCCTGACCAGTGTCACATAGAGGGGGAGGATCACCTCCTTGGACCTGCTTGAGATGCATCTGTGGATGCATGACAAGGTGCAGTTAGCCCATGTTCATCTTGGAGTCAATAATGACTCCAAGATCTCTTTCTGCCACCATGCTCTCAAGAAGGGAGTTTCCCAGCTTATAAGTGTGCTGCTGGTTCCTACTTCCCAAGTGCAGCACCCTGCACTTCTTAGTATTGAAACCCATCCTATTTTCGTTAGCCCACCCCTGTAACCTGTCCAGGTCCTGCTGTAATCTGTCCTTCCCTACTAGTGTGCTCACCTCACCCCAAATCTTGGTATCATCAGCAAATTTAAACAGGCTGCTTTTCAGCCCATCATCCAAGTCACTAATAAAGAAACTGAACAGTGCAGACCCAAGGACTGAGCCCTGGGGGACTCCGCTGCCCACTTCCCTCCAGGTTGAATATGACCCATCCACCACCACTCTCTGAGTACGACCCCTCAGCCAATTTGCAATCCGTCTAACTGTGTAGGCATCAATGCCACAGTCACCTAGTTTTTTAATGAGAATGGGGTGGGAGACAGTGTCAAACGCCTTCTTGAAGTCCAGAAAGACTACATCCCCCGTGACACCTGCATCCAATGCTTTTGTGACCTGATCGTAGAAGGCAATCAGGTTGGTCTGACAGGACCAGCCCCTAATGAAACTGTGCTGGTTGCCCTTGAGCATCATCCCTGCTGCTGGCCCATCACAGATGTGCTCCTTGATAATCTTGTCAAAGAGTTCCCCCAGGATTGAAGTAAGACTAATGGGTTGCCCGGGTCCTCCCTCTTTCCTTTTTTAAAGATGGGGACCACGTTGGCTTTCTTCCAGTCGTCTGACACCTGGCCAGAGCACCACGAGCGCTCATAAAGCTGTGCCAGGGGCCCCACAATAACCCCTGCCAATCCCCTCAACACCCTAGGGTGAACAGCATTTGGACCTGCTGATCTGAACACGTCCAGGCCCTCCAGAAGCTCTCTAACCTGGTCCTCCCCAACCTTAGGCAGGGAGGACCTTCTCCCTCGATGGCCCTCAGGAATTTTGGCTGAGAGTCTGGGTGCTGCTGGGTCCTGGCAAGTGCCTGCAGCATGGGGATATGGCATGTGGTAGGCAGGCAGATGATGGGGCTGGCCCAGGGGCCACTGCTAGGATCCATGAAGCTGCTGTGGCTGGCATGGGACCACTGCTGCAGGGCCTGAAAAGCAAACAGCAGGTGGCACAGGCCCTGGTGTCACAGCAGTTTTAAAAGCCAGCCTGGGACAGGCAAAGAGTCATCCCAGCCCTGGGGCTGGAGAAACTCCAAGCCCCATGCCCTTGGGGAAGCATGAGGCTGGCTTTCTGGTGGTGAGCTGACCATGAGAAAATTTGTTCCTGGTCAGCATGTACACATGTACTACTGTGCAGTAACTACTGCATGGTTAATTTACAACCTGCAAACCATGCAGCAGACTAATTTACTACATAGTAAATGCCTGCACATGTAGATGGTGATGCTTTACTGAGGAGTAAATTAGCTGACTGTACAATAAAGCATCTCCTTAGATCAACCTAAGGGGCACAGCCAAGGAAGTCTCCACCCAGTCAGTGTTGACCCCGTACCTCATTGGGGCACTAAGGCTGTGCTACAAGGAGTTGGATGAGATTCATTTGAGGGATTCTCTCATTTTTCAGCCAGTGCTGGCCCCCATACCCCAGCACAGTGGAAAGGGATACAATTTCATGAGGTGCAGCGCAGTTTGCCTCAGCTCGCATGTGGAGCAGACTTGATTAATCGAGTCTGCTCCAAAGCGGTGGATCTCCAGCGTGTCACGTGAAAAGAAGTGCATATATAAATACCCATAATCACTAGGGCTCTTGTATAAGAAGTAACAGGCAGAGCCTTTTCTTGCTTTGCATGTGTGGGGATGCATGCTTTTTCTCTGTCCTGTTCTCCTACACATGCCTGTGCATGTGTGTTCCTATTTGTATCCCTATGTATTTGTATATCTCACTACCAGTTTGTGTTTCTGTCTCTCAGTGTGCATGTATGTATCAATGGGTGCACTTGTTTGTCTTACTACTACATTATCTGTGTCTACAGCCATGTGTGTATGTGCCTATCAGTGTATGTGCCTCTTTTGTGTGTTGTTGGTTCCCAGGGTCCTGGCTGGCCCTAGGCTCACACCTTAGACTGCCTCTTGCCTCTAGTCCTTGTATAACATTAAAAGGTCCTGGGAGAGTTCTGTGAAATTATAACCAGCTACAACAAACATGGCCAGCTCTTTAAATATCCACTGTACCTAAGGGGATTTTGCAATGTCCCTTGACAGCAATGCTGAACATACAGCTCTTGTGGATTACTACATTACTACTGAGCTTTGCATAGTATGGAAATGGCCAAAAGGGCTGGTCCATCCATTCTAGGTCTTTTAACTGGTTGCCAGTATACTAGACAGGTTTCAGTCCAACCCGTGGTGAAATGCCACAGGGTAGGGACAGCTATAACAACTGAAGCACTTAAAAGTGTAGCTGTACTTTGAAGCACTTCAAAAATGGAGAGATTTATCTGTGGACAGTTGTACTGTCTTCTGCTGCACCCCCCTGATGGATTGTTTCAAAACTGCTGTGACTTCATGCAGCAGCATGCTCCCCAGCTAGGGGATGAAACAGGGACCTCAGCACCCCCTGCCCCTCCCACAAGTGGAGGGGACTGTCAGTGTGGCTCTGCAGCCCTGGTCTTCCTAGACCTGCAGTTCCAACCCCATTCTCCAAAAGGGAGGGGAGAGTAGGGCAATGTGTCTGAGAACACTCTCCTGTCTGCTCCAACTCCACTCTCCTGGACTGACCCCATTGGAACTAGGAAATTCTGCACCCACCTGCTGGAACTGGAAGACTGGATATAGGGAGGAACATGGGGATTGGGGGTGGACAGCAGGAATCCTGGTTCTGGCTGGGGTTGGGGTGAGAGAGCATGGGGCCCCTGGTCTCTCAGTTCTGGGGTCTTCTCATGGGGTGAAGGGAAGAGAGCAGAGCACTATGGGATACCAGGGATTCCCCCGTCATGCTTCATAGAGTGTGCATATGTAACAAGAAGTGCTTCATCTTGAAGCATTTTAAAATAATACTTGATTCCTTCAGAATTATTGTTGGAGCACTTTCACCATTTTAGAGAGCTCCAAAGGACATGTATACCTGTCCAGCCCACTATCTGAAGTGCTTCAAATGTTACACACCTGTTTATACTTCCAGTCGCTAGTTGGCATGCTTCCCAGCTATTTCTTTTCTATTTTGAGCAGGCTGGGTGGTGGTTTTAATTATGGGGAGAAATGCACACAGGGAGGGGATTGCAAAGACTTGGCATACTTGAAGCAATGTGACACGCTTCCCGTCTGAATACTTCATAAGCCCATTCCCATCTCATTCCCACACCTCAATCCCCAGTTCTACCATCCCATCCCATCTGCTTCATTTCTTCCCCTGACCCCAGTTCCACCAACTGGCTGAAGCTTCCAGTTTCACCCTACCCCCATGGCCTATCCTGGTCTTGCTTTCCTTGGAGCTGCAGTTGCAGGCATTTTAAATGTTAATGATGAAATTTCAGATTTGTAGTGGAAACTAATTAAAATTGTTATTGTTAACAGGTTTGAATTGCCCAGGTGTGAATCATTATCTTCATTAAAATAATCAGGGAGATGGGGATGTGACAGGAGAGCAGATGGATGGGAAACAACATGAACCAGTGGCCCAAGCAGGAGAGATCCCTACTGTCTCCTGTAGCTGGTGCCTCCCTCGTGAACTACAAAATAGGGACTTCTTGTGCAGTGCCTGGCTGCAGAAGCCCCTTTGAAAAATTTTGGAGGTCATTTGTCAGGCAACTTAGACAGCTGGGATTCACGTTTAAAAGTCTTCTTTTCAGAGCCAGATGCCCCCATTCATTTTAAGTACCATATGACCAGGGCCAGGCCTGGACCTGGACATTGTATTTAAAGCAAAAGGATGCAAAGTCCTCAGATCAGTTTTCAATCTGATGGAGTCAGCAGCATGAGTCATGGATGTCAGGAGTGCAGGGAGCTTCTGGGGTGGGAGAGGCAGGTTTCAAGGCAGTTACTCCACCTGGGGCAATGAGCTACCCTGATCAGCCCACCTACCCTCTTTTGTACACAGTCCTCACTCTACTCCTTGGTCACACTCCCTTTTGTTGTTTTCCTGGCTCTCCTCCTGTGCTGGGTACACAGGGATAGCAGGACAGAGGGGAGAAAGAACAAGAAAATGTCTGAATGGATGAGGAAGAGTCACCTACATACCAGATCAGCTGTAGCCTCCACCCAGGGAGATACCACTGCAGGTAGCAGGGCATGACAGCGCTGGCCTGAGCACAGCCAAGAGGATCTGTCAGGGTGTATTAGTGCCCATGGGATGGCAAAGTTGAAATCAGGCACTGGTATACCCACAACAGTCCCCTTGGCTCTGCTAGGGCCAGCACTGCCTGGCCTTGCCAGCCATGCCCTGCCACCTGCACTGGAATCATTCTGGGTGGGGGCTACAGCTGATTTCCTGGGCAGGGCACTCCTCCCCCCTCTGTTAGAGAATGTACTGCCCCATAACCTGCCTCCATGGCCCCAGGCTCCTTGACTGCTCTTAAGTCATCTGCTAGCTGAGGAAGGGGTGCTGTGTTCTCCTTGCTCCTCTGTCTGTATGGCATTCTCAGCAGGTTGTTAAACTGTTAGTGTAAAATGCATCTTACAGTTTGCACACAGCATTTCCCACAGTAACATAATGGAGGGGGAGTTCCCTGGGCAGCTGCCCTGGGTGCTGCCTTAGCTGGGGCGGGGGAGGCGGGGCACAAAAGTAGTCACGTGATTAGCATGGAACGAGCTGGTGCTGCACCACATGCAAACCTATCCTGCAACATCTTTGATTTCCCAGGGACCCTGATTTCTGCAGCTGCTGGCTGAGGGCAGATGGCTGCCTATCCCTGAAGGAGAGCACACGGTCTTTATGTTTCTAGTGTGATGGTCTCAGGGCCCCTAAGTCTGTGCAGGGAATGACCAAGGCTGTCATCTGAAAACTAAGCAACAGCCACTGCCTTAGAGCCATCTGCATCCTCATCCCAAGGACCCCAGAGACTCCAAAATGTCCAGGATCAGATACAGAAGGCATGTGCCAAGCTCTAACTCCACTCCACTAGGTTCATCTGGGCTCCTGGGACACTATGCCCCTCATGTCAGCAATGGTGGCAGAGTTAAGGCAGACTACTAGGCTGACTGCAAGGACATGGCTTTGGGATAACTCTCCCTAAGATTCAAACAGCCACCTATGTGCCTGCCTCATTCTTGATTGCTTCTGGAGCTACTGTGGTCCTTGAGCAGATAGACCACTCAGAGCAACTGTGGCCCATTCACAGAGCAGGATCTAGAATCCAAACCCATGGTCTCTATGACATGGGCAGGTCTTCCTTCTCACAGCCCTGTTGTGTGCCCAGCATCTGAGTGGCACTGGACTGGGCTCCACACAGGCAGCAGGGCCCAGGCTGTATTGCTCAGGCTGAAGCTAAGCAACCTCTCTCCCCCACTTCCCTTTGCATTTGCTTTTGTCCCACTAGTTCTCAAGCAGAAACCCAGTGGAACAGGGAAGAGATGGCATCAATATCTGGAGGAAACAAGGTTCAAAGGACAAGGTAAAAATTGTATCCCAATAAGGGAGATTTCTACAACCTTATTTCACCACTTCAGACAACAAGACATAAAGTTCCTTCCCAAAGTTTGCTGCCCCTTCCTAAATGCCTCAGGATCCTACTGCTCCCTGGAGCACTTCCCAGGCTGGCCATCCTTTCAGTGACCAAAGAGAGGTAGTTAGCTGTGTTAGTCTGAAGTCAGGAAGAAGGCAGGTAGAGTCACACCTTATAGATTAATTAAATCTTCCTTTCAAATGCCATGGTCTTTCCTTGTTTCTCTAGACTCCCAAATCTTTCTTGGACACCCCCGCCAAACCTTTCTCAATGGTAAGATATGGTATGCACAGAGCTTCTCAGAATATCCCCAGGGAGAAAATGGTCTGTTATTTGGTTTTTTATTTTTATTTTATTTTTGTGTGTGTGTGTGCGTGCGTGTGTGTGTGTGTGTGTGTGTGTGTGTGTGTGTGTGTTCCAAGTGGTTCCACACATGTCCCTACAACTGGCAACATCTTCCACCCCCACCAGGGCCTTTAGAAGCCTTTTGGCAGGCCTCCTACGTGCAGGCCCAAGCCTAGAGGCTTGGGGTTCAGATGCCCCCAACTTTTGCCTGCCCTCAGTTATATGGCCACAGGAGAAAGCTAGGGAGGAGCCTCCCATTTCCATAAAGTGGGCTTTAAGCCCCAACACCTCAACGGGTAGTAAACCATGTGAGAAGAACAGTTGTTCCAGAGATGACTTAAGGAAAACTGCCTTCTTGGACCCAGATACATGGTATTTCCTCTGGTGCCAAGGTGATGGCAGGGGCAACGCATAGGGGGTGCACGTGCACCCCCTTCAAAAAGGGCAGTTGCCACTCCCCACTACTGACATCTCTGGTGGTGTCTGCAGGTGGTCAGTGATTGCCACTGGCTGGTGATGCTGCTGGCGGCATCTGTGGGTAGTCACCAACCCCTGGTGGCATCTGCGGGAGCTCCCATTTATTGCTGCCGCACTCCCACCACCGCACATCCCCCGCCCCCATACCCCCCCAGACGTGTGTCATTCATGGGTGATGGGGGCCCTGGCTAATGGGCCTGAGGGAGTGATGGGAAGGGTTGGCCCAGGCTATAGCCAGGCATTCGCCCTATGGGGTGAAAAGATGATAGTGAGTGGGGGCTGGTACAGGCATACCTCGTTTTATTGCGCTTTGCTTTATTGCGCTTTGCAGATATTGCGGTTTTTTACAAATTGAAGGTTTGTGGCAACCCTGCCTTGAGCAAGTCTATCGGCGCCATTTTTCCAACAGCATTTACTCACTTCGCATTTTTTAGCAATAAAGTATTTTTTAATTAAGGTGTGTACATTGTTTTTTTTAGACATAATGCTATTGCACACTTAATAGATTACAGTATAGTGTAAACATAACTCTTATATGCGCTGGGAAACCAAAAAATTCATGTGACTTGCTTTATTGTGATGGTCTGGAACCGAACCCGCAATAACTCCGAGGTATGCCTATATTTTCATAGTGAGATCCCTATGGAGTGGCCAGCTGTGCCTAGGCCACCTAAGCATCCTTGTAGGGGAGCTCAGGCTCCCTGAGATTCCCAGTCATCTGTCACATCAATCTCACCCTTCCCTCCATCTTTGGAATCCATTCTCCCATCTGTGTTAATCTATCACTGATGTAAGGGACAACAAAAGGCAGAGGCCAGCAAAGACTGGCAAATGGGGATGCAGAACCGGCTAGCCATCCCAGCAGCCAGAGAGCCTCAATTCAACCTAGCCCTGTCTCTTCAGGTTCTCCTCCTATGCTCATCACCATGGTATCTGACTCTGCAGGCTGTGTTACTCTCTCTGGTGAACAGGCCTGTGGATCTCTGCCCCCACAAGAACAGACTTGCAGCTGTACCATCTCTGATGACTAAGAAGCCCTGCACATCAAGCTGAGTGCTTGTGCTCCCATTGATCTGAATGGATAAAGGTGCTTTCTGTAGAATAACAATCAATAATATTTGATGAGTCCATTAGGCAGAGCCTGGTTGCCGGTGCTACACAGAACCAAGAACCAGTAGCTTCTCCGATACCATTCACTCATCATTTGCCACTTACAGTGCCCTCCAAACAATATACTGTGGAAACAGGACCAGTTATGCCAAACTGACAGGGTTTGGGAGAGTATCAGTGGAGAGCTGTGGAAGCGGAAAAGAGTTGGAGCCTGTGTCTTCATGCAGATGTCCAAGAACAGTGGGAGTGTCAGTACAGCAACTGGGGAGGGGTAAGGAGCTACTACAGGAGTTGAGATAGAAAGGAGTATTCCTGCAGTGGTCAGAGTGGGTAACAGTATCAGCATAGGCTTCAGATTAGGGAAGTTATATCAATGCAGCAGTGAGGGGGAAAGGGTCAGTAGAGGAGACAGAGGGGGAGGAAACAGTACAAGAGTTGTGGGAAAGTTGTCAGTGCAGTGGTAAGTGAAGGGGAGAGTTGTAGAGATCAGTGCCTTGTGCAGGAGTCTGGGAGGGGTGTCAGTGCCAGAAAAAGGGTCTCATGAAGAAGTCAGGGACATGAAGGGTGTCAGTGAGCAGAGAGGTGGTTAGCCATATTAATCTGAAGACAGGCCAAAGGGAGGGCAGGGTGACACTGTAAGACTAACTGGTTCAGAGGCATGTGTGTTCATAGGCAAAAACCTACTTAATCAGGTGCTGTCAATGTAGGCTGTTGCCTACAAAAGTGCATGCCTCTCTGAACCTGTGAGTGAGTGCCCTTGGGGGAGTTCCCCTTAACTAGTCCCATTGCTCTTGTGCCTTTTCCCACATTGCTACATGCTCTCGGGGAGGGTGCTGGCCCACTGCATCTTGGGACTCCCCTAGTGTTTAGATTGAAGTGTGTGAGGAAGCAACAGGAATGGTGCTCTCCCTATTCCTTCATGGGACCCCCTGGAAAGGGGTGACTCACTGAATGGAGGTATCGCAGCACCATAGGCTGTGTGTCTCTGTCAGTGGATTCTCTGGATTGCAGCCTCAGTGTGGGCCACAAAGCCAATGCATCATGGAGCTTGATCCAGACAAGGAGGGAACAGAAACAAGACCTCCCCAGGAGAGATGGCCGATGCTGGGCCCTTCCTGTGTTATTGGACTTTCCCTGGTGTGAAGCAATCATAGGAGCATGAAGTAAAAAGAACTGGGATTAGCAACCACCCCCACCCAGGCCCGGTTGAGGTCTAGCAAGCTATTGAAAAGCTAATGGGCTAATCCTCCCTGCAGCTGCTCTGGCAACTCCTTGTGCTGCTCTGCCACAGTCTGCTCCCTGCAACCCATCTGAGAGGAACAAGAGCCCCTTTCTCTGAGAAAGAATGTGCTCCTGTATGTGCGGCTCCCTGCAAGGGGTGAGCAGGCCCCAGAACTGGTCTGTCTGCTTAGTAGAGCCTTAGAGCAGGCCAGGGGTCAGGGGACACCCTGAGGGCTTGGTATGCAGGCTGGCCATTCACTGAGAGGGCACTGCTCCCTGACAGTCAAGGCTGCAATTGTGCCCTGCTGTCAAAGAAAGAACTGCTTTCATGGGAGCAAAGGAAGGAGGGGGAGAGACTAAGTGATTTGAAATGGAAGGAATGCTGGACCCCAGTCAGGAACTATCTTCTCCACAGCTTCTCCACAGCTTCTCTCATAGCCATGCCTATCCTTTGCCCTTCCTCTTCTCGTTGGTCCTCCCCCTGCCATGCCCTCACCTCCTCCCCTCCCTCCCAGCATATCCCTATGGCCTTCTGTCTTCTGTATCCCTAAAGACCTGCCATACCATGGCCCCATACCCTCCCTGTGCTCTGAGCCTGTACTTCTGCCCCTCTGAATCTCCAAGAGGCCTCCTTGCTATGGCATCACAGCCCTCTTTCACTGCCCTCCCCTCTGCCAAGTCCTCAGCACTCTTGTTGCTTTCACTGCCACCCATCAACTGCAATGCCCATGGTCTGGCCTTCCTGCACTCAGACACTGGGCTTCACTGCTGCCTCCAAGCTGTGCACTTTTTGGCTCTGCTCCAGCACAGTGCCTGCCAATGGGCTCTCTTAGGAACTCTATACTGCCCCTGCTGGTGTTTTGGCCTAGTCAAGGGGTCTTGGACCTCCCGAGCACCTCCTCCCCCCTTCAGTCCCTGTCTGATTCCCAGCAACCAGCACTTGATATTTAATGGCAATATGAGAGCACTGAAAGCCAGTGCCTGACTTCCAAACACTCTCACAGGGACTAGAGCTGCTCTGCCAAGCGGCCTGCCCCTTGCCGCTTGCTAGCAATCACAGAATCATAGAGAACCAGAGCTGGAAGGGACTGCCATAGGTCATCTAGTCCAACCCCCTACCTGAGGCAGGTTCACATCATATACAAATCCACTGTCTAATGTCTTAATAAAACTTCAGAGTCAACCCTGACACAAGATATAAGCAGAGGGACCATAGCAGCCTGAGCACAGCTCTTGTAGTCAGAGGACAAGCACTGCCTTTCCCTCTGCTCCTTCTCACCATCCTACCCCAGCCCAGCCACTTTAGTTTCTCTCCTCCCCTCCCCAGCTCTAGGCCCCAGTTTGTGCAAATCTCTCCACACAGGGCATGATCGCAGTGAAGCATGTTGTCAAAGCATTCTGCAGCATTGCTCTCCCAACTCAGCAGCTCAATATAAACAACTTCAGGAACTTTAAACCTGCTCTCTGCTGCAAACGTAGAGGGTAAGGCTCAGTAATGGGAACAGCTGACCTGGCAGTGAACTTGGCCATACTGTACATGCTTCCTGGCCATGCTGTACACAGAGCAAGTGTTCAGCACCAGGTCTGAAATCCAGGGTAAAGGCTGTCCCTGCCTGAGTCAACAATGAAGATAAGGAACTGCATATGGCAGCTGCCACATAAAAAGCCAGACACAATGGAATAGAGTAACAGGCCCACTTCCCAGAGGGAGTTGATGATCTCTTGAGGTCCCTTCCAGCCTTACTTCTCTATAATAAACTAGGCACAAAGTTTGATATCACAAAGGTGCAGGGTGGAGGGAAAAGCCCCTTGTTTGCAAGCAAAATCCTTAGCCAAGATGCTCAGCAGGTGTAAATCAGGAAGGTTCCACTGATATCGGAGGGACACCCTAACCTTGACTTTATACTAACTTAACAGCTATGGCTTACCTCCTAAATTTGTCTATACAAATTTTGCCAAGTATTTTGGAGAACTGAGCTTCTTTTGGACACTATTGGACACTTGCTCTTAACATGCCAGTTTTACAGGCTTGGGATCAATTATGCCCCTCCATCCTAGCCCTGCTCCTGGGAGGCAGTGGCATGGGGTGGTGGGTGGCGGTGCTCCATCCCTGCCTGCCCACGTGTACACCATAGGGCCTTCCCATTTATCCCCAGGGGTACACGTACACCCAGGTGACAACCCCTGAATTAGACACTAGTTTTCTATATAATGGTTTGGATAGAGACACTCCTACTTCTAGCACGAGCATAGGCAGAAGGAAAAAAAATGATTGGTGGGGGGGCTGAGCATGCATGCGTATGGGCACGCACACCCTCTCCTCTCCCCCTCCCAGCAGGTAAGTCTGTGGGAGAAGGGCGGTGGGGGGCAGATCGAGGCCTCCACAGTGAGGGAGGGAGTGGGGCAGGGGCTGGGGTGAGTGGGGTCCTGGCCAGGCGTGACAGTAGGACAATTGGAGCCCGGGTGGCTCATCTAGAGGTGCGGGGTGGCTGTCACCACTATGCACACCCCAGCAGAGGTCCGGGGGGCACATGTTGCACCCCCCCCATGATCTGTGCATGGGGCAGAGTCAGCTGCTGCTGCATGCTGGGTTTTTCACTGCCAGTGCAGCTGCCGCAAGAGTCATGCAACGCCATGTGTGTCCCGCTGCGGGGCGGGCAGGGGGTGCAGTGCAGCCCAGTGGCAGCGGAATGCACATGGCGTTGCATGGGTCTGGAGTCAGCTGCGCCAGCAGCAACATGCAAAGCCCACTGTGCAGTGGCAGCCACCTCTGCCCCTCACACAGATGTGGGGGCAGTGTAACGTTCCCCCTGGGCCTCCACCGGGGTGCGCACCGTGGCAGGAGCCTCCCTGTGTCCCTGGACGAGCCACCGGGGCTCCAATTGTCCCACCACCTGGCCCAGCTGGGATCCCATTCACTCCTGCCCATTCCTCTGTCCCATTCCCTCTGTCAATGTGGGGGCCTTGATCCCCCCCCCCTTAAGCCCCTTTCCCTTCACAGAATTAGAAAGACCGATACTTGCCTGCAGTGCTGGGCAGCCAGTCATTGACACACCAGTGTGTGATCCTGGCTGCATGAATGCCCCTCCCCATTCCCGCTGCAGCTGCCTGGAGCCCACGCCCAGTCTGCTTTGCAGTTCTACCTGGTGCCCCACATCTGGGGGGGCTGAGCCCCATTAGACCTGGCCTTCCACCAACTATGAGCATGAGGTCAGACTAAATGACTTCTGGAGGTCCCTTCCAGCCCTACTTTTCTATGATTCTATTGTTTAATTTCTTTGATTTAGCTGCAGTTTCTCCGGTTTCCAGGAACAGCTTAACAAAATGTGCTTAAGCCATGTAGATCCCATAGACTGTCAACACATGAAAGTTAATTTGGACTAAAATAGGCCAAAAATTTAACAAGCAGTAATGATTACTGAATAATTCCATGTGCAGACACCATAATTCACTTTAGACAGCACTGCGATAAAGTTAAACCAAAGAGGGCACTCAACCTGGGTTGAAGCCTGGTGTTCGTTAGGGGAGTATCCAGACAATTGCTCACATGCACCCATTTGCCAAACTGCTAATTTATCACTCAGTGGGTTTCTTGACACAGGGAAATCCCAATATAAAAAAAAACTACTGCTCAAAAAAGTGGTGTGGTGCATACAGCAGCAGCATGCACCACCAGAAACAGCCTAGCCAGCCAGAGCCACAATCTAGCTGCCAGCCAGGCTCTGAGCAGCCAGCTTGGTGCTACTGTTGCTCCAGGAGGCCAGCAAAACCCCAGGTAAGGCTGCTGAAGCCAGCTCAGGCACTGGCCCCAGCCTGCCCTACCCCACCCAGGTCATTTTGCTATATGCACCAGAGCACATGTGCATGGGCATGCCCTGGGACAAAACCAGCAGCACAAATATGTGCCGCAGCTATTTGTCCCAAGGGAAATGTGTGCACTCTTATTGGGATATGTCCTAGGAGAGATTTCCAGTGTAGCTCTCCAGGATGCTAAATCAGCAAACTGCTTTGACTGAATACAGTTTATAGCTGTTAAAGTTTATTCAAACCAGCCACTACTTCCCCAAGTAAAACAAGTTATACCGGTAAAAAGGCTTGTGTGGACACAGATCTGTCTGTCATCTCTGAATTCCTGTGATATACTGAACTGTACCAAGAAAGGCTGTAGGTTTTAAAACACTGAAGCGTGCCCACACATAGCATTAACAAGAACTATTCCTGAATACCAAGTGTAGAAGAATTTAAGATTATGTCTGCCCCAGGGACCCTGCTAGTGCTAAAGGGTGAGACACATCCTGCACCAGTGGCAGGGGGGCTGCTACTATGTATGACACACCCTGCTCTAGGGAAAGGCTTTGTGGTGGGTTCGCTGCTTTGGCCCCGCAAGCCAGGCTTGGAGAAGGACCTGTGGAGTGGTAGAACATTTCCACCAATCAGATAACAGCTGGGAGGGATTGCCCTGCCCCTGCTCAGAGCGGTGGGGTGAGAAGCCCCTAGACCTGATTGAAGACTGAACTTTTCAGGTCTGGCAGACTTCGGGGCAGGGCCTCCGGTTTAAATAAAAGCCCAGCATGCTTGGCACACTGTAGCGAGGGATGGAAAGGCGAGAGGAGCTCCAGAGACGACCATCATCGTGACCCCGCCTGAGCGTCAACAGTGTGCAGATCAACACACAAGGCTCAGGCTGAGGGAGCCATTCGAGGTAGCTTGAGCCTGTGAACCCGGCAGTGGCTGGGTAGGGTGGTGTGTGGCTCGGTGCACAGAGAGCTGGCCCTGGGAGCAGCTCAAGGCTGCTCGGTCCCCACACAGCGCACAGCTTGGTGCATGGAGAGTCAACCTCAAGAGCAGCTCAAGGTTGCTCAGGTTAGCCCTGGCTCTATGCCAGGTAACCAAAGCCCCACAGTGTGGCTCAACATTAAAATAAAAGAGCCCTGGTGCCCAAAGCAAGGCACAGGAAAGAGAAAGATCCCCGGTGTGAGGCCGGGGACCCAGAGCCAGTAAGGACTCAGCTCCCATAGGAGCTCCCTGGGTGCGACACGGGGCCATCGGAGAAGCCCCGGTGGGAGGTCGGGTGGGCCTAGAGGGGGGTACCAGGCTATCGGGTGGAGCCAGAGGCACCACCGGAGAGAGGTCCTTGTGGGATTGGCCACCAGGGGACAAGCCTTGTCTGCCTCAGAGCGGGAGCAGAATTTGCTGGGGAAGCAAGTCCCACAGGGGAGGTGGGCTTGGGAGAGGAGGGTCTGCAGCCTCTGCCATCCTCCACTGTGGGATGTGGGGGGAGCGTCCACATCCTGGGGCCCTAAAGGGGAGGGCTCCAGGGAACACCTCATGGGGTGCTGAGTGCACCTCATATTTTGTGATTGATGTTTGCTTCATACTGTTGATGTTAATATAGTTATGGGTACTCCTTAGGGCGGTTAATATTGGTTTACCTGTTTTTATTACTATATATGTTTACTGCCTATTATCAGACCTTACCTGTATTGTTGTCTGTGTATATCTGTTGCATTGCTACCTCAGCTTATCTGGGTTTATCTGAGTTGATGCTTATATGTATTTACTGTGTTGGTGCTTTGACTTGCCTGTTCCAGGGTGTCAATGTTCATCTATGCAAAGGGCTTAATTATTGCCTGCGCTATCGATCACCTGTATTGAGTTCCCAGTTACCTGTTCTATGCTTTGCAGTCCCTCAAAGTGTTACAATGTGTTGATTGCAGGTTATTGTATATGGTGTCACATGCCAATTCTACTGTAAATATTTAATGTCTCTTATTCATATTTATTTATGTATAGCAATAAAATTGTATATAGTTAAGTGCTTTGTCCCGACCTGACTCTATAGAGAAAAGAGAGAACTGCTCCCCAGTGGCAGGCCCCTCTCACAGCACTCTTGCCTGACTGCCCCATGTCTTCCACTTGCAGACAGGGCATACCCCTGGGTGTACCTGGGCTACAGCTGCTTGCTCTTGTACTACTATGCTTGCAGTGAGCTGGGGGCACTAGAGCCCCAAAACTGCTGTTCCTTTCCCATTATTGGTGTTCCCAGGTTAGGGAGTAAGTTTTTCACACGAAGATAAATCCCAAGGTTGTTTACCCATTGTTTGTGCACATGAACAGAGAGCAAGCTGCTTTTAAGCCACAGGTATTCACTGGCATGAAACCGATAGTGAAGTGTTTGCACCTCTGGCTGACTTGTCTTTAGGGCTAGGAACAGACATTACACATAAACTGGTTTAAGTGGTCAGAAACTGATTTAAACCTGTAACATAATGAATGTTCAATTCATATAAACCAGTTTGAAAATGTATATTAGCTAGCAGACCACATGCTGGCTATGGTCTGTGCTGAGTCAACAGGTATAATCAACAGGCAGAATCAAGAGGTAGTTGGTAATGTCCCTCTGTTGTTTTCTTAATGAGGTGATAAACACCTTTGTCAATTCCCTTCAGGGCTAATCAGCATCCTGCCAGGACCTGGCCATGCCCCCCTTCAGCTCAGTAGGGTGGAAGGAAAGAGAGGGCTGTTTTAGCACCCCACCCTCCAGCTTCTAGCCTGAGCCACTGCAGGCATGTGACTGCATGTCTGCGATGTCTGTGAAGTTACAAAGTGATTTAGCCTAGCTAGGTTAGACTAACCTGCAGAGATTGAATCAATTCAGGCTCAGGCTTTCTGAATGTCTCTCGCTAGCCTAGGAGCTGAGAAAGGAGCATCTCCAGGAAGGGACAGCCAAACCCAGGCAGTTAGCATAGATCAGTGGTTTTTAACTGGGCTGACACAGGTCCCCCTCAGAGGTGCCAGGGAAACTGCCGTATGCTCTCTCCCTGCATTAGGGCTCTCTAATGAGGCTAAAGCAAAAAGAAGAACTGTCTTATGCTGTTCAGCTCTTTCTGGTGTGTCCTAGGGTGATAACCCATCCCTAATTTGGCAGGACAGTCCTGGAATGGGAACATCAAGTCCCAGTCCCAGGTTGCATGCCTCCAGGACAGCATTTGTCTGGGATTCACAGTATTGTTCAGGAATCCAGGTTTCCCTTTGCAGGCTGGCAGCATTCCAGCTTGCAAGGTGCTGCTTGGGGCTGCTAGAAGCAGGACACAGGGTGCTATGTGCATGTGGATGCCCTCATGCATGCATGTGGCCGGAAATAAAGCCAGGCAGCAAGGAGAGAATCTCTCTGCAGGTAAGTCTATGGGAAGGAGCGGGCATACGGTAGGGCAGGCAGATTGAGGCCCCCATGGTGAAGGAGGGAGTGGGGCAGGGACAGGGGCAGGGGCTGGAGCTGGGGTGATTCCCCTTCTACCCAGTCCAGATAGCCCCTTCTTTCTACATACACCCTTAGTGGTTCTGCAAGTCCCCTGACTTTATACCTCTACATTGTTGTCAGCACTTCTCTTACTTCTCTTAGTGTATGTGTGTAAAAAAGTCTGCATATTCAGGCATACATATATGGCATACAGCTATGTGCATGTAAGTCTGTGCATATGCATATAGTATGTAAGTCTGTGCATATGCATATAGTATGTTTGTAAATGAGCAAGTGTGTCTATATGCATATATATATATAGAAGCATGTACAGTTGGGTGAATGCATGTGTCTATATGGATGTGTGTGAATTGCTTTGTGTGTGTACATATACATGAAAGTCTCTCTGTTACATAAATATGTGCATATACATGTATTTGTAAACATATGTGCATGTGAGTGTCTCTGTGTGCATACATCCGAACACCCCACATCATCCATACCAACAAATACATATCCACATATACATATCCCATACATATATACATAGCAACATGCCACACCAGGATGGCATCCAAGCCTGCCTTACATATCTACACAAGAGCAGGACTACACTCAGAGTACAGACCATAAATATTACTGAACTTATACACTTCATCCGCACACATGACAACTTCACTTTCAATAACCAACACTTCCTCCAGATCATGGGCACAGCTATGGGCACCCAAATGGCCCCAAAATACGCTTCCCTTTTTATCAGCCACATGGAAGAAGAATTCCTCAAGAACTGCACCATCAAGCCCATGCTATACTTAAGATATATAGATGACATCTTCAATCATTTGGACTGACAACCTGCAATCTCTGATTGATTTCTATCACAAATTCATCACCCCTCCATCAGACTCTCTCTTGAATACTCCAGCACCAACATTTCCTTTTTAGACACTATGGGCACATCTATCCATGCAAAAGCAGGTATCAAATTTAGGCACGAATAGCCAAAACACGGTAACGCACATGTAGACGCATTAAGACGCATTAATGCTGTGTATGGACCGACATGGAACTAACTTTAGTCCCACATCAGTCCATGCATATGGCATTAATGCACTGTAATGCATGCATGTGTATGTAGATGCTATCCTAAATTGCCTTAATGCACATTAAGCTAATGTGCATTAAGTTTAGGCACACCTAAATGACCGTGTAGACACGCCCTATGATCAATATCCAGAATGGAAAAATACAGACCACCGATGCACCAGTACATTGGTCCAATATTGAATTGATACTGATATAAAGAAAGTTGTCTAAATCACACATCAACCTGATGGGGCCGATAATTTGGCTGATAAATGCTTGTACTACGTGTAGCTGCAATGCAGCACACACCAAAGCCATAAGAGTGGAGAGCTGCCTCCAGCCAGTAAGTTAGAAGGGGAGGGGGGAGGGAAGGGGTGTGGGAAGGCAGATCAAGTCCCCCTGCAGTGAGGGTGGGGGGCAGGGGCAGGTGCTGCTGGGGGGGGGGCCACAGGACAGAGGCACAGCTTGTGGGGTGAAGGCAGCTCTTGTCACTGCTTGCACCCTGGGAGGGCAGTGGGGAGCATGTGCATGTGCCCCTAGATCTGCATGGTGCAGAGTGGGCTGCAGCTGCAGGGTGGAGCCAGAGCCAGTGCTACACGGAGCTTTTCTTGCCAGGGGCTGGGCTCAGAGCCGGCTCCGGCAGCTCTGGGAGGAGACTGCAGCCACCCCAAATTTTGCCACAGCTCCGCTCCCAGCCCCATGCTGCTGCCTGCCACTCGGCTCAGCCCTGGCTTTTCCCAGTGCTTGGGTGGAGGAGGGGCATTCAGCCAGGATTGTGCTGGGTGACATGTGGTGATGCAGGGCTGGGAGTGGAGCTGTGGAGAAATTTGGGGTGGCTGCAGCCTCCTCCCAGCACCGCTGGAGCTCGTGCTGAGCTCAGCCCCTGGCAAGAAAAGCCCAGCACAAAGCTCCACTCCACAGCTGCAGCCCACCCCATGCCACACAGATTTGGGGGCACATGTACCCCCACACCTGCCCTCCTGGGGTGCAAGCAGCAGCAGGAGTATAAGTCCCATCCCACAAGTCACACCTCTGTCCTGTGCCCCCCCACCCACCCTGACTGGGAAGCACCTGCCTCTGCCCCCTCCCTCACCATGAGGGCCATTGATCTGCCCCTCCATGCCCCTTCCCTCCCTTCTACCCTTTCACCACACCTGATACCACCTGATGGTAGCTATATCAGATATCAGATCGGTCTCAGCTGATATGCCTCCTTAAATACTGTCTATTTGTATCAGACCCCAAAATCTCTATCAGTGCACCCCTACAGAATACCATATATATAAAGCCCCTGGACCAACATATGTATCTGCACAAAACCAGAAATCACCCTAAACACACCAAGAAAGCTGTAATATACAGCCAAGCCCTCCAATACCACCAAATTTGCACTGAGGAGAACATCTACAACCGTCACCTCATAAAACTCAAAAGGGCTTTCACTCAATAAGGACATTGGTCCAGAGAGATAGATCACACTTTTGAAAGACCCACCCAGACTTTGTACTAAAGAAATTATTTATCACGTAAAGAATTTCTTCAGTACAAAAAGAAAATCCGCACAAATCACACACTGTTTGTTATGATATACCATCTCTCCCTGGAACCTATACAGAAAATTCTCAAACAATTGCAGCCCATAATAGAAGAAGACCCAATTCTTAAAGAGAACTTCTCAGAACCACCCATCCTAGCCTTTAAACAAGCACTGAACCTCACCAATCTCATCACCAGAAGCAAACTTCCTATGACGCAAAATACACCAAATGAATCCAGACCATGCTGGGACAAAAAATGTAAAACCTTCCAGCATAGCTCCACCACTCCCACAATAACTACACCCCACAACAGAACCATGACCATTCCTGGATCTTACACTTGCACCTCCAGAAATGTAATATATCTCATCCAGTGCACTAAATGCCCTGATGGAAAATATGTAGGAAAAAATAAAAAACTACATACCAGAACGAAGGCAGGCAAGGTTCTTTGAGTAGACGTGATATCTTTTATTAGACCAACTGAGTAGTTGGAAAAAAGTTCTTAGCAGGTTTTTGGGCGCAATCACCCTTCTTCAACCATAGGGAGTCCCTGCTGGTCTGAGACTCCAAGGAATAAGAGAAGCTAAAAGTGTGGCAGGATGTCAGTGAGAATGCAATGCACACCAAAAATCTATCAAAGACAAAAATACCCAACTACCTGTGGGTGCACACTTCTCACAAGACAACCACTCTCTCTCCAAACTCTCAGTTCTAATGCTCAAAGGGAAGTACAAAACACCTTTCATAGACAAACCTATGAACTTCACTTCATAAATCTACTGGATACAAAAAATCATGGACTAAATATAGACACTGGATTTATGACACATTATAACCTGCCTAACATCTGATAACCCCTCTCTACATTGTACCAGTGACAGCCTAGCACCAAGTCTACATTCACCCCACACCTCCAACTACCTATCTCACACCTGTGGGGCGCACCTGACTGACCTCTGCCCCTCCCTCCCTCAGGGCTGTTGCAGAGCCAGAGCACGCTGGTGCCGTATGCAGCAGCACAGGAGTGCATGGAGCACCCCGCTGGGCACAGTGCTGAGGCAGCAGGACGTGGCAGTGGCACTGGAGCAGTGGAGCCACATAAAGCTGTGCACACATGGGGCACTGGCCTGGTTGCATGCCAAGTGGTGCCAGGCACTACAGAACAGTGGTGCCATGATGATGCTGCTGTCACCAGCTACCGCAAAGTTAGTTGTGGGGAGTGAAGGCTCATTAGCCCCAGCCTTCCACCGCCTAGGGGCTGCGGCTTTTATGTCTTGCTCTAGGTTGGGCTAAACTTTGTTGACACTGGTAACCTGCTACCCTTCATTTCAGAATGCTGCTAGACACACATTTCTGCCAAACACTAAGGGCAGTAAGGGTACTTGCAGTGAATCTGCTCCAATTAATCGAGTCTGCTGGAGCGTGGTAATGACCATGTTCCAGCAGACTCAATCGTCAGGTATACTAGTGTCCTCATGCTGAAAAATGGTGGTGGGGGTGCTCTAACTAAAGCTCATTCAACAAACTTTAGTTAAAGCATCCCCACCGCCATTTTTCAGTGTGGGAAGACTGATACACATGACGCTCTGGGTGCCTTAATTGGAGTGGCTTTTGGAGCCGCTCTAATTAAAGTGTCCACCCCCACACACACACACACACACACTCCTGGAGCACATGTATAAATGCCCTAAGGCAATTGCCAGCCATACAGGAACTGGAATGCTCTTGGTGGAGGGGTTTTACCTAGGTAGTATGAATTTGAGACAGTGCACAGGAGCAGATACACAGGTAAGCCTGAACCAGGTGAGATAGCAAGGTAGCGCAACCCTGAGAGAAGGCTTAGGGAGAGGGCCTTTGGGGGAGCTGGTAGAAGGATTGTTGGGGCTGTGGGCAGGAAAACTACCTCCTGGGGTTGGATCTTGCCCATGCTCAGGGACTAAGGACTTTGTTTATCCTTGTAAATAGAATGGCATTGAAGAGCTCTGACTCCATCAACAATTTCTTTTCCTGATCGGGGGGGGGTGGGGGGGGGTTACCATATTTCCAGATCCAAAAAAGAGGACATCTGTGGAGTGGGGCTGCAGAGGGAATATGATGGTCATGGGGCAAGTGACATACCAGTGCCCTGCCCCTATTCATTCTGCTGCCCCTCACTGACAAGCCACAGCCCCCTCACCCAGCCCTGCTGCTGCCCCTCACTCCTGACCCACTGACCCCAGTCCTGCCAGTGCACCTCACTCCCAAAAAGCAGTACTCTGCCCCCCAATCCCACCCACTGGTGCCCCTCACTCCTGACCTGCAGCTCCTTGGTGCTGCCAGTGCCTTGCATATTCAACCCACAGCCACCCCCCACCATGGTCCTCAATTCCAACCCACAGTCCCTGCCCCCCAGCCATGCTGCTGCCCCTCACTCCCAACCTGCAGCCCCCTGCCCCTCTGCTCTGTCAGTGCCCCTCACTCCCGACCCACAGCCCCTCCCTCCCAGCCCTACCAGTGCCCCTCACTCTTGACTCACAGCCCCCTGCCCCCCAGCTCTTCCGGTGCCCCTTACTCCCAACCCTCTCTACTCACCGCTGCCTCTGATTGCCCTCCCCCTGCTCCCACAAGCGGAGCAAAGCAAAATCACAAATTCAGCTCCCGATTGCACCATGCTAGGTATTCTGGGAACTGTAGCGGCAACGTAGTGGCAGCCGTGTTGGGAATGGATTGGGAAACAAAATCCCAGACATTTGGCTTGCATTTAAAAAACCCACCTGGATGCAGCACAGGGGGCAAAAAAAGAGGACACGTCTGGGAAACCCCCAACACATGGTAACCCTAAACCTGCAAGGCTCCAGATTGCGGACAATCATTCAGGACGAAAGGGGTAACATCTCTAAACAACTAAACAGTTTGTTCTCCTGGTGGTGTTTTCTTTGTTCTCCTGGTGGTGTTTTCTACCTGGTCTTTGTTTTTAGACATGCTTGTAACTGGTTTTAATGTGCTGGGCAGGTGGGGGGGAGCAAAAACTCTTGGCCTCAGAAGGTGCCCTGCCTGAGGAGCCTCTTGGGCTGGGGTGCAGCAGCTAGTTCATCAGAGTCCTCTGAAGCCCCCAGAGGTGTGTGTAGCATTCACTCGCTGGCTGGCTCATTGTATGGAGGTCAATTAAACTGATCTGCAGAGGCTCATTACTGCAAGCAGCAAGAGGAGTTGCCACAGTAACTGGTATCCCTGGTTCTAGAAGGGCAATGAGGGAGGGAAGGAAGGGACAGAGGACCAGCCCCACGAGATGCAAAGGCTCTACTTCTGAATGTATTTATCTCTCTAATTCTCTCTGCTTGAGGCCAAGCCCCTGGCTGTGCTGAAGTAAGAAGGGGATAGCACCTGCTGATGTGACCAGCAAGCTGAAGAGTGGTTTCTAAGCTTCTCAAGCATCTGAGTTGCATGTGTGTCTGCATGTTCATGTATGTTTGTGCACACATGGAAGAAGCATGTGTGAAGGGCGCAAGGAACTTAGATACCTACATCTCATGGCTTTTGAGTACACAAGTCCTGTCAGAGACATGAATGCCTCCTTCTCTCTCTGCAGTCCCAGGGGTCCAGGCATGGAGTGGAGCTCCCTGCCTCATCTCTAATACATGCTTTACCCACTTCTCTCCAAACACTTTTCACAGTTTTTAACCCACTTCTAACTTTCTCAGGCAAAAAACTGTTTGGCTAGAAACTTTTATCTGGGCCTGAAGGCATAGCAACCTGAAGTGGATAAATTGGCTAGGCTGTCCTGAGGCAAAGCTGTGAAACTGCTGCTAATTCCATCCTTTTTAGGCTGATCAGCCCCTAACTCCATTTCTCCTCACCAGGGATCCGGGTTTACCATTTCCTGTGGAAAAAATATAGATTTTCCCTTTTAAAGGAAAAAACGTGAATTTTTCTCTTTGAAGCAGGAAACTGTGAACAGCTCCCCGCAGGTTAGCAGAGCTCTACCCTGCAACAAGCTGCTTGCAAAAGGGGCCAGAAATCTTAAACCCTGTCTGGAGGGAGGAGGGAGCAGGGGTAGGACTTGAGAAACAGACCAGCTAGTGCTGGCTTAGACTCATTTTGTCTCCTGCAGCCTTTAGGTTATGGGGGACTGGGGCTTGAGGGGCTGGGGGTAGGGGACATCTGGGGACCCCCTCTGGCAGAGTTGGGGGGCAGATGGCTGCAGGTCAGGAATGAGGGGCACTGGCAGGGTTGGGGGGCCCCCGTAGGTTGGGTGTAGGTCATGCTGCTTGGGCTGGTTGGGGCCTGCAGGGAGAGCCAGCAAGGTGGGTGGCTGAACTGCAGGGGGGTGTGGGTGACACTGTCAGAGATGTGGAGGCCTGAAGGGAGAGTCAGCAGAGCTAGTGGCAGGCAGGGTAAGGGTGTGCGGGTGACTAGCTTGGGCCACACGGGGTGCGGGGCAAACACATGGCAGCAGCGGCAGCCCTCTGAGGCTCCTGAGCTGGGTGATTGGGAGACACAGGCTTAATTTGCAGACCCCAGAGCTTAGTTTCATGGGCTCACCATGGCCCCAGGCTCCTTTCCACTCTTGCTGCTCCCAGCTGATGGGGATGGTGCAGGCACTGCCCAAAATGGGGGAAGGGAGGGGAGGGGCAGGCTGGGGGCAGCAGGACTAGGAGCTTGGATTTTTTTCTTTCTTTCCCAAGGGCTGGGAGAAAAGCACATGCTGGGACACTGCTGCTTTTTTTTCTTGCTTTTTTTCTTTTTTTCTCCCCAGAGGGCTGGAAGAGAAAGCCAGTAGCACCAGGAGGCTACTGTAACTGACTCCCAGTTAGTGTAAGGGGCAGCAAAACAGACACCTAGGAAACCTGTGAATGTTGTCACACTGGAGGTATTGAAGAAGACGTTGGTCAGCCACTGGTTGGGAATGTGCCGGTGCTCCTGCTGGGACTCAGCCCTGGAGGGTCCTGGCTACAGGTTCTTGACTCTCAGCTCAGGATCAGATGGATGCTGAATTGGGGTCAGGAATGAATTTTCCCCTGACCAGATTCATACAGATGGGTGGGATTGTCTTCCTCTGCAGTGGGGGCATGGCCTCTGCCTGAGATCTCACAGCAGCTGCTAAGGGACTGCACCAGGGTGAACCTCACAGGCAATGCGAGCTGGTACCCAGCAGCCTGGCAGTACTGTGTTGGTAGAGCTTGCTGCAATTTTCTCTAGGGTGGGAAGGCTTCCCACTTTTTCTGCTTGGAACTGGAAAGTCCTTTACCCCCAACCCCAATGAAGTCATGGGGCTTGCTTGCTTTTTTTTCCATGGAAAACATTTGATTTTGTGCTTTCTGTGAAAAAAATGCAATCACGAATTGAGTCAGTTCCTACATACAGGGGCTAATGTTTTGATGCATATCAGATTTTACTTCAGCCTCCAGACATCACATTCAAGTCTAGAAAAGATGCCAAAGAATGCAAAAGTCACCCCTAAAGACTGTGTCACAGTTTGGCAAGGATAAATTTCACACTGACAGTATTGTGCTGTTCTGATCTACAGCAAGGCTGTAGATCACATTCGAAAGCAGATGACTGTAGAACGCATGGCAAGTGCTAAGCATAAACAGAATGAAGAGAGATGAAGAGAAGACACTGAAACTATGCACGGTGACTGCAGCATTCCAGCATTCTGGTTGCCAAAGACACTGGGACACTGTACAGCACTTTGGGATTTGTTCCAATGCAGTTAAAAGCAGACTTTCTTCTGCATAAAATGGATTTACCTGGTGTCAGGGATTTTTTGAGCAAGCACATTAAGAGAGGCAGTGCCATTCCCAAGTCAGACTAATTGTAGTCCCACTTACCAGCTCTTTTTAAAGAGGAAGCACAGGGCCTTCTTAATGATTTTGAGGGAAACTTCATTGCCTTGATCTCTGATGAAACAACCAACTTCCAAAATAGAACATTTTTCAACATTTTATTTCAGGTGCACAAGGTATGTCATCCTAGACCTGCTGACATTTCTGCCCCACAGCTGGTAAAGACAGTGTGCCTGGGGAAAGTTAATTATGCCACCATTTCACAAGTCTTGATTTCTTGTATGATGGAATTCAGCATCCCACTTGAGTGAATATTAGCATCTGTAATAGTGCAAGCTACATGGAGAAGGCTTGGAATGATGTGTTTTGCAATCTGTGGTCAAATTGTGCATATATTCATTGCTATGCGCATAGTTGCTCTGGCAGGAAATACTTGGCGAGATACCTGCAAGCAAGTGGATCGCTTTATTGTTTTGATAAAGTCACTTTTAGTGAAAGTTCCAGCTCATTGTGCACAGTTCTTGAGATACCTGAAGGAATTGTGTGTTGATTCACTAACACTTTCACCTGAACCAGTTCTGACCAGGTGAAATACATAATTAAATTGTGTTAAGTACCATGGTAGTACTACCAATTCTACCATGGGTTCACGGAGCATGAATGAATCAAACAAGGGGATACATTTGTTCTGCAGGAACTAGGCAGCCTATTAGTGGCAGACCTTCACATCGACCTAAAGAACCCTGCAGAGAACTGTGGACACCTGGTGACAGCACTCGACATTTTACAGTCCCCAAAATGCCAAATACACAAAGTGTCTTGGATTTAATTTAATGGCTTGAGCATCTTGAATCATCAACTGATACTGTGAGAGGATCCACTGCTGCTCATAGTGCTGGTGATAAACTGAGACAGTACAGTGTAAAAAGTAAACAGCCAGCAATTGATTTTCTGTGTGCTGTTTGTGCACTGGATCCTAAACAAATTAGTGTTTTTTATACAGCTTATGAAACTGTGAAACCAGAATTAAAGCTGCCCAATGAATGCAACATGGAATGGCCAGTGTATTTAGGGATTGTCAAAGATGTGTTTGCAGATGTTGAGGGTCCCATTCAGTTCTGGATCGCTGTTGAAGATCGCATTCCCAACCTGGCAAAATATGCAGTGTTCTCTTCCAATGGTCTGTAAATTCAGCTGATGTGGAAAAAAAGTGTCAGCAAACTTGGGGGTCTTTTCAGTGCTCAGCGCCATCTGAAAAATGAAAATGTGGCTAGAATCCTGCCACTCTATTTTAACAACCTGGACTAACTCAGAAAGTGATTAAATTTTCTGTGCATTTAAAAAAACCGACAATTTAGTTAGCATTTGGGTCAGAGCCCTGGGCTTTCCTGAGGATTTGCTGTTTATTTAAGAGGGAGAGTACCTTACAGGTATTAGCCCCTGTACTTGAAAGGCCTAACCAGCAATTTTCTTCTGAAGAGTCTAATCCTGCTCCGTGAAGTTTGGGGATTGGGACTAGGAATTTAAGGGTGTAGTGACTGGCAGAGGTCAGCAGCCACCCCCCCACAAACACTAGGGTGGGAGCAAAGACCAGTACACCCCAGCAGCTCACTGAGGACCCCCACAAGAGCAACTTACATTGTAGCAAAGACCAGCTCACTCCAGCAGGTCACTGAGGAGCAGGGATCCCATCAGGAGCAGCTTACATTGCAGTGCCTCCCAGCAGTGCTACTCAGTAGCTCACTGAGGAGCTGCCCTGGCAGAACAGTTTATAGGATTAACCAATGTGCCCCGGCCTCCATCCAGCCAGTTAGGATGATGCAGATATAAAGTGGTGGGCCCCAGGGCTCTACACCTTGGGTGGACTTCCCAAGTCCATAGTGCATGAGCTTGGTAGAAGTTTCCCAAAGAGTGGGATGTGGCAGGACACTTTGAGTGCCTGCCACTTTACAAGTGAGTCAAGCTCCAGGAGCCAGGCTACCTGGGAGCAGCTGGCAATCAGGCCAATCATGTGACCCTCAAGGGGTGGGGCTAGCAGTCTATAAGCTCCTGCCAGAAGGCAGAGATGACAGCCTGTTGTTGTCCCTGTAACATCTGGTGGAATGTGGACAGGACTATAGGGGAGGTGGAGGTCCCAGTAAGCCCAGAGAGCAGGGGGCAGGGGGCCCTAGAATAAGTAAGTGACCCAGGAGGGTGGAGAGCCAAGATGGGGCTGGGTTACAGAATTTAAGCCTTAGAGTTTAAAAGTGCTTTAAGCTGTACTTCGTGCTTCTTTCCCCTTTGTCCTATAACACATCTGGCTTTTGTTGGTACATTGCTTGCAAGGGAGAAGTTTGGTCATTCAGGATGCACCAGTTTAAATCTAGTTGTCTCAGGTTTCTGGGTGGGGGCTTGAGCCAAGGCTAAACTTATTCAGGATCCCCCAAAACTTGAACTCAGCCCTTACTGCTACCAACAGGTACAGGAAACAGAACAGCAGGGGTTGGCACTGCTCAGAACCACAAAGCAGCAGGGGGGATAGCCACAGCTGGACCCATGTCCTGGTGCAGCGGGGAGCTGTTGCCAGGAGGGAGCAAGTGGTGGGGGAGGGCAGGCAGGCATTTCAGTTCAGGAGTGAGGGGTACCAGCAGGGCTGGGAGAGCTGTGGCTTGAGTGAGGAGCAATGGCATGGGCAGGGCACCAGCATTTTATGGCTGCTGAGCACCACAAAGCAGTGGGGGTGGGGGGAGGGAACACCCAGAGTTGGACCCATGACCCTGATGCAGGGTGGGGAGCTTCTGCCAGGAAGAAGTGAATTGGGGGTAAGCAGGGGCTGCTGGTCAGGAATGAGTGGCAATGGCAGGGTGGGGGAGGGGCTGGAGCTTGGGAGTGAGGGCCACCAGCATATCAGGGTTGTTCAGTGCCACAAGGCGGGGGGGGACAGCCACAGCTGGAACCACATCCTGCTGAGTGAAGGGGGCAGGGGGAGCTCTGATTGTCCATAATATATAGGTATTTAAATATATAGGTATTTAGAATTGATTTAATTAAAATGATTGAGGCGCTGGTAGGTTTCCAAATTGCTTTAAAATTGTAAATATATCAATAAAACATTGTGTTCAACTGATACCTATATATATAGTAAAAAGAATCAGAACTCATGGTAGAGGTGATGTCTTTTATTAGACCAACTAGATTTTTGCAAAAATATTTCTTTAATTGCAAGCTTTCAGGCAAAAGCACCCTTCTTTAAGCATAGGAGAAAAGACTATAAAAGTTCTCCTAGGTAGAAATGAAAGTTCATATTTCATAAGAGAGTTAAAGGTGTAGTAAAATCTCCTGTCTGGAGCAGTTGATTTTATGCAGGTTAGGCTCAGAGAAAGTTGGAATAATCTCTTTATCTCAAAGTTGTTTGGTTGTAAGCAGAATGTAGTCATATTGCCTTTTGGTTATGGTGTTTCATATTTCACAGAAGAGTAAAAGGATGGAATGCTCTTCTGGGAAGGAATTTCTTATGTTTTGCAAAAACATTCTTAATTTTTTTTTTTGTGTGCACAAAAATCAAGTTGGTCTAATAAAAGATATCATCTCTACCATGAGTTCTGATTCCTTTTACCTCTAGACCAATACGGCTTCATCCTGGATACCTGACACATGAAAAAGATGAAATTTTAGCCCATCTTTAAAATGAAATCTTCATAATTTTACAAGAAGGAAGCAACTTTTACTGAAACCTGAAACCCTGCGCCAGCCTTTGTTCAAAGTAATTTATATCATCACAGAGCCCAGACATACCTCACCACGTAAGAAATTCCTACCCAGAAGAGCATTCCATCCTCTTACTCTTCCGTGAAATATAATCAGAAGGAAATACGACTGCATCCTGCTTGCCACCAAACAACTTCAAGGTAAACAGTAGGGCTGTGCAAAGCTTTGGGTGCTGATTTGATTCGGAGGAGATTTGCCCCAATTTGAAGACCAAATCTCTGAATCCGAATCGAATCAGGGGACCAGTTAAGAGGTCCAAATTGATTCAAAGCTCTCCAAATCGATTTGGAAAAGATTTGGAGAGCTTCGGTGATTTGGGCAGTCCCTGCCCACTGTAGCAGGGAGTTGGACCAGACTCCGAGCTGGTAAGTAGGGGGTGGGGAAGATGAAGCTAGAAGAGGGGGGAGGGGACCATAGGGGGGACCCCTGCCAGGCCCCATCCCCTGCCTGCTTCCTCAGCCTCCCCCACCATGGCTGCCCTGCCTGCCCCAGCTCCCAGTGCTTTAAAAAAAGCCCTGACTCACTGGGTGCCGCCAGGCAGGGGGGCAGTCCCTGCTGCCCCCCACTGCATGGGGGGGCTCTGCCATGAGCCCTCTGACCCTGGCCTGCTCTCCCAGCCACTCCCATGGCTGCCCCACCCACCCCAGCTATGGCCCTTTAACAAAAAAAGGCACTGAACTCACCAGCTCCTGCAGCAGCCTCAGGGCTTCGAGGGGTACATGAAAGCCCCCCCATGCAGTGCGGGGCAGTGGGGGGGGGCAGCGGAGATTACCCCCCCCCCCCCCCGCGCACTGGGCAGGAGCCAGTGAGTCCAGGGGGGTTGGCTTTTTTTGTTCTTAAAGGACCAGAGCTGGGGCGGGCAAGGCAGCCATGGGGGGCTAGGGCAGCTGGCAAGTGTTGCGGGGGCTCCACACACTGTGTTTGTGTGTGAAGCAAGGACAGCATTGTGTGTGTAGTAAAAGCAAGGACAACCACTAAGCCTCCGGCTGGAAAAGAATGGCTGGTAGGTGTCCTAACGCTGCATGTCCCAAGTCCTTCCTAGGGCTCACTCTGTAGGCAGTGGCTTTTGGAAAACATTGGTCCAAGATTAAACATAGTTCCCCACCTTGCAGAGCAAGCTGACTGGGTCTGTGCAAAAAGCTAAAGCAACAGCCCAGCCATCTGTGTAAGCACCAGTTACCACAGCAAGGAAGGAACTTTGCATCTGCCTTTTGACAGAGAACTGGCCATGCGTATGTCAGCAAGGGAGTGTTGGGTATGTCTGAGGGAGTCTGCAAAGAATTCTGGGTGTACACATAATTCTGCCAAGGCTGGCAGAGCTTCATCAAGAAGTCTGCAGAAGAGAACTGGGGACAGATGAGTCACGTTGTCTGTGGAGAGCTGGAACTTGCAGTCTCCTTTTTCAGTGCTAATTAATGCTAATGGAAAATACAAACACATCCCCATTACTGACTGACTAATGTGATACAGAGACATTGAGAACCAGAGTGTTCATTACCACTTTAAAAAAAAAAAAGGGGAAACTCCCACATGGAAACCTCCAGCTTTGCTAGAGGTTGCTAATTTATTTTCCTTTCCAAAAGCAGTTTTGCCATTACAGCTAACTGGGCAACTGTGTTCAGTGACCCCCTCCGCACTTCCTCTCCCACAGAGGCAGCTTGGAAACTGGCTCTTCACATCTGGTCATGCTGTATTACTAATCCACCCCTTGCTGGGAATGGACACTTGCTGCCTCCTGGTGTTACTGCAGAGACTAGAATGCAAGAGCTGGTAAAGTCTAAATACTGGTTCAACCTCCCTGCCTTTGATGGGAACAATGACATGTTACTTGCTAGCCCAAGTAAAGAGCAGAGTTTCTTCAGCAGTACTGCCCTCCTGCAAGAGCCAGGATGCTGATGGTTCAAACATCATGTTTAAACATGATGACCCAGGTGCATCACATGAAGAGCTTTTATGAAACCAGCATCTTTGGGTCTCTTCCTGACCTCCATGTCATCTGAGCACTTCTACCCCAATGAGTGCCCCAAACTGCTTTTCTCATCCTTCTGAGACCTTCTCCTGCCAGGTAGTGAGATGCTGCCTGACTTCCTTCCTGTACTGCTGCCACCTCCTCTGCAGCATCTGCCATCCTTTTGCGCCAGGACTGCTTTGTCAGCCCCATCTCATTTCAGACTCTATTTCTCCTTACTAAATGCCTAAGTCCCTCCTGCCACTGTTGTTACCTCAATAATTCAATTGTGACCATATACAAGGGGTCTGGTTTATGTGAAGGCAATTATCACAATGCAGGGAGACTGCTGTGGAAAGCACCTCCCCAGAGAACTGAGATGATACTGATAGCAGTTGTGAGGGCAGAAAATTAGCTATCTTGGCAGTTGCTCCAGCAAGGTCCCGTTCTTTTCTCACTGGCAGTGGGTGTCTTATGCTCAAAATATTTTATCTCAGCAGGGGCAACCTAACTCCTCACTGGGAAAGAAAGGAACCTTTCTCTTGCCATACACATGGAGGAAACAGAGGTACAAAAGCAGTAAAAGTTTTGGACAAGATGGCACACAGTGTCAGGGCTAGGAATTGATTCTAGGAAACACTGGCACCAGAGTATTCAATTGCACCCAACAATATGTGCATCCCAAACCCATTAGGAGGCAGAATTCCCACATCAGTGAAGCTGCTCTACTTCTCACAGTTGCCACAGCATGGGTTACCCAAAGTCTATAACCTAGCACCATTCCCTGCGTGGCCTTATTGTGATGTCCTGAAACTTTGCCACAGGATCAGGTCCCAGGCCCACAAGGAAGTGGCTTTGCCTCATCCCTGCGATACTAATCATCCTTGCAATACAGCTGCAGTGGGTTGGCTTTTCCATGTCCTTGAACTGGGCAGTCATGTCTGTCTGTCTATAAGGAGGTCACTCTCTGGTCCCACACACAATAAGTCAACTAAATTGATGACCTGTGTCTCAGAGTGGCAGCAATTAAATACAGTCCACTCAAGTGCTAGTCCAAAGAGCAAGAAGGAAGAGAGATGTCATCAGGCTAGACTGCATGTATGGTAGCTGGCATTGGCCCTATTCATGGAGGACAGAAAGAATGCAATTATATCTGGGCAGCAGCTGGGTCTATACCCATCCAATCTTGCTGGCATAGATTTGGAATGTTATCCTAGCCCCCAGTGGGCAGTGTTTCATGGAGTGAAGCTCCCTGCTCCTCCCCTGCAAACCACAGGCTGTCCATGTTTCATTCATGCAGTGTTTAATGCAGCTGGTTACTGTGACACCAGCCTATATACACAAGATGGAAATCAATAGCTTCTTACAACGCAGTATATAATCTGTGCAACCAACACATGCTCTGTTTATTTACTGGAAAAGCCTGTGCATCCTCTGCCAAGGTCAACCTGAGGATGAAGAGGGGTCACCACACAGTCCCCTCTGCGCAAATGCTGGGGTGACAGACAGGCCCTGGGAGTGTTTTGTTTGATTGTTGGGGGTGGGGGGGGTTGGGGGAAGATTGAGGGGGCTGGTGTTCTGGGAGAAGCTGAGACACCAGCACGAACCTGCTCCAGAAGTCTCTCTCCCACCAGGAAGATGATGTTCTTGCTGCACCCTCTGTAGCATCATGAACCTTCTCAGCCCTTGTATTGCTCACTGTGGTCAATGCTCCACAGGAATGGACTAGGGGGCAAGTTCTTAGAAAGTGCTGGGGGCAGGTCAGTTGCTTTTTACCAGACTTTTAGGCTAGGGACAGACATTAGAAAAGCCGGAGCCTGAATAGATTCAACCTTTGCAGGTTAGTCTAACCTGCCTAGGCTGAACCAGTTTCTAATAGGACAAACATTTGCTCTGGACTGAGGCAATGCAAGCACATACCTGCAGTTGCTCAGACCAGGAGCACTAAAGCAGGCCTTTGGCTGCAGGGAAGCTGTGGGGGGAGGCATGGCCAGTCTGGGCTGAACTGGCCAGGGAAAGGTTTAATTCATATATAGATAGATTGTGAGACTAACAGACCTTGGAAGATCATTGGGTCCAGCCCCCTGCACCAAGCAGGAAAGTTAACTAGGGGTCAGGTGACCCCAGCAAGGTAACTGTCTAGTCTTCTCTTGAAGATTTCCAGGGTAGGTGGTTGCCTCACCTCTGGAGGGAGTTTATTCCATAGTCTGGACAACCTGATAGAAAAAGTTTTTCCTAATGTTGAGCCTTAACTGATCTTCCAGGAGTTTGTGGCCATTACTCATGGTTTTCCCCTTGGGTGCCCTGGTGAACAGTTGTTTACCAAACCCTTGATGTACTTCCCCATGGTAGCAGTAAGATGCTACCAGGTCCCCTCTCAGCCTTCTTTTCCTTAGGATGAAGAATCCCAGATCCCTCGGCCTTTCCTCATCTGGCTTGCCTTTTAAGACTGATCATATGGGTGGCTCTTCTTTGGACTCTCTCAAGCTTGTCCATGTCCTTGTTAAAGTGTGGTGCCTAGAACTGGACACAGTACTCCAGCTTCAGTCTCACCAGTGCTGAGCAGAGCAGAAGAATCACCTCCTTGGTTTTGCTGGATGATTGATTGATGCATGCCAGAGTATTATTTGCCCTACTGACTACAGCATTGCACTGCTGGTTCATATTCATACTGTGGTCTATTATTACCCCAGGTCCCTTTCATTTGTGATGCTAGTCAACTCCCCTCTCCCTGTCCCACTGGCAGGGACCCAAGCCAGGTCTTCCGGGCTGCAGCAGCAGGTACAATGACCCTTGAGGCAGAGTGGGGCAGAAAGGAGAGTTAGTTTTCTCTCTACTGAGCTGGGTCTGCCCACCCTTGCTGCTGCATTCCCTTACCCCTCCCAGAGGCCTTGCCCCAACGCAGCAGCAGAAGCAGCTGAGCCCTTATTGGGGGCAGCAGCCCCTGTCATAATGTGGGAGAGTGAGCCCCTTCCTGGTGGGGACACTGTGCTACGGAGGGCTGAGCTCAGGTCCCTGATGGTGGATAGAGAGGGGGAATTAAACCCCTCCCTGGCCAGACCTCTGCCTGTCCCTGCTCTGGCTGGGAAGCAAAGGGGAATGGCCAGCTTGGCTGAGCTGGAGCAGAGACCCCAGCTCAGAGAACATGCCAAGATGCTGGGGGATCTCTGGTTTATCTTAAACCAGCAAAGGCTCTGGGACAGACACTGCATAAACCAGTTTGAGCCAAATCAGTTAAGTCTGATACTACATTCAACCAGGTTTATCTCAAACCGGTTTTAGCCATTTTCAGACTGGTTTATGTGCACTGAACATCTGTTCTATTACAGGTTTAAACCAGTTTCTGATCACTTAAACCAGTTTATGTATAATATCTGTCCCTAGCCCATGTGTGCATGGACAGAGATGCTGAATATCTCAAAGCAGCCCCTCACCCACTGTTACAGAAAGCAGGGACATTCCAAAAGAGCTCCAAGGCTGCTGCTCTAACAGCCACAGGTATGTTGCCCAATTCCAGTCAGGCTTCCATCACTTTCCCAAGGCTTCATGCCCTTGGCTGGGGCTGCACAACTCCCACCCTACAAAGGAGATCATTTGGTAGATGCTCCAGGGGCTATTGTCTGCTTTTTGTGGGAAGTAAAGTGCTGCTGTGAGGATGTGTCTACCCAAGATGTTTACCGGGCACGTCACTAATTAACTACACAGTAAATGTCTCAGCATCTACATGTGTGCCCCTATTAGGGTGCACAAAACTAATAAACTCTGCAGCAGGATAGTACTTGTAAATACCATTTTTGTGGGGAGAGGGATAAATACCAACAGGGCCAAATTAATGCACAGGCAAACTAGGCACATGCCTAGGGCCCTGAGCTGCAGGGGGCCCCAGTCCTTCCCTTAGTGGTGGCAGTGCAAATGACTCCATCCTCCTCCCTTTCCTTCTCTTCCCCTCCCCTCCACTGGCCTCACCACTGTGGTGGCTGCTTCCTAGCAGTGGCTCCAAGCCAAGCTCCCCGTGGGAGGCAGCACTAGGATGGGGAGGCAGTCTCCACTGGCCCAGGGCCTATGAGTTTGTTTGCCTAAGGCCCACTGAAGGGTTAATCTGGCCCTGAATAGCAGTAGTACCCTGCTGCAAAGTTTTTTTTCATGCACAGCAGTACAGGTATAGATGCTGGCCAGCTGGCCGGGGTACAAAGGTGCTTCAGTGCTGGGGCTGCCTGCTGGCTAGCCCTGTACGGAAACCCCTTGTGCCCCAGCCAGGCCCAATGCAGCACAATAAGCCCAGTTGGAGCAGCCCTGGGCTGGCAGGCTGACCCCCAGAGTCCCCTGCCAGCCAGGGATGATCCGACTGGGCTCCATGGGCCACACATGAATAAACTCTGTAGCTAATTGCCCTGGAGTTATTTGCTTTATTACTACGTGTTTGACACTTTAGAATCCACAGCCACTTGTATGTGTGACAGGGGCTTAGTCCCCTAAATTGAAACTGTGGGTTTTTACTTGTGACAATTAAAAACCTACCATTTCAATTTAGGAGCTTCTGTTACTGTTATGGTGAGGGTCCCAGTACTCTTGTTTTGTTTTGTTTTTTTGCAGAGCCTGCCTATGTCTCCTGCAGCCAGGGGACAATCTGCCAGCAGGCTGAGCAGCCCCTGAGCTAAAGGGGCCTGGTCCTTCCCTCCACAGCAGTGTCAACCCCTGGGCCACCTGGGTAGGCTGCTAGTGGGTGGGTGCCACCCAGGGGCACTGCCACCAAGGAGGGAAGATTCAGGGCTCCCCACAGCTCAGAGCCCACTGGCAGCTTGCTCCCTGGCCATAGAAGATATAGGCAGGTTCTGTGGAAAAATAAAAAAGGCATCATGTCCCTCGCTACTTTCTTTTTTTCTCAGAAGAGCCTGCCTGCATGAGCTGCCACCAGGCCATGCAGCTTCTGAGCTGCAGTGGCACTCCCCAGGGCCACCTGGGTGGGTGGCTAGCAGGCAGCACCTAGACCAATCCAACTGTTCCTTGATCCCAAGCTTAGGCAGCACCCACCCTCTAGCAGCCTGCTTGGTGGCCCCAGGGGGCACCGCCACTGCAGAAGAAAGGACCAGGGTCCTCCACAAGCCCACTGGTAGCTCACTCCCCAGCTGTGGAAGATTTGGGCAGGCTTGGCCAAAAAAAAAAAAAAGGATTGGACCCCTCACCATTTCTGCATTCAGTCCACCCATGGTGGAGGAGCAAGCTGTCACAAGCTGTAATGTTACAAATAGCTATGTTGCAAAGTAAACTACATGCAGATGTGGTTTAGTTTGCACCATAGCAAACTCATTAAAATTGTGTTTAAACACATGTATGGGCAATTGGAGCCACCTTAGTCAGGGGGGCCACGTGCCCCCCCCAACAACCAGTCAGAGACAATCTTACTGACCGAGGAGGGGGGTTCCTGCCACGGCAAAACTTACTGACTGGTGAATGGCTGCGCTGCTCCCAAAAGCAGCCACAGCACTCCCAGAAGTGGCCGTGGCGCTTCTGAAAGTGGCTGCAGCCTACATCCGGCACTCCTACTCCCCGTCCAGCACCCTCAGGGTGGGCACTGGCATTCCCACTTGCCCCCTCTGCCCACCACCTAAGCGGGCAGCGCAGCCGGTCAGGGGATGCACTGGCGCTCTTAGGGGGTGCACATGCACCCCCATGCACACTCTACACATCGTCACTGCACACACGTACAGCTTGACACAACTGAACTGCAAAAACAGCCAGTTTTCATTATGTGTACACTCACCCCACCTGACCAACTGAACTAGCTCTTGAAAACATCAAACCAATGGCCTCCCTCAGGCATCAGGACTGGCACCTCTCCTTTTCAACTTGTGCATTAATGACCTGCCTTTGACCTTCTCATGAAAATTTGTTTATGCTGATGACAGTGCCTTTGCCACCCAAGCTCATGACTTTTCAAATGTGGAACTTACACTTGATGAAGCCATGAGACTGATGTCAGAGTACTGCCTAAAATGGCACCTCAGACCAAATATCTCAAAGACTGCCTCAAGTGTTTGCCATCTGCATCATGCTAGTGCTAATCATGAATTCACTATCACCTTAAACAATCAGCCTCTCAAATTCAAAACCCACACAGTTTATCTTGGAGTCACCCTTGACTAGACTTTAACTTATACATCACATCCCCAGAAAACTGATTTAAAAATCAAAATAAGGAATAACCTACTTGTCAAACTTGCAGGCTCCACTTGGGGTGCCAATGTCTCCATTCTATATTTGTCTTCTCTCGTACTGTGTTATTCAGTTGCAGAATATTGTGCCCTTGTATAAGCTCATTCACTGCACAGCAAACTAGTAGATGCCCATCTACATGCTACAGTATGTCTTGTTTCAGGTACATTGCACCCCACTCCATTCCCGTGGTTACCAGTCCTCAGTAACTTTGCTCCCCCTCATCTCTGCTGTAAAAGTGCGTAAGTAAATTTACTAGCTAGTAGGGGGGTGTGAAGTGGGCCCTATTTGATTCAGATTCAGCCCGAATTGGGGACAGTGATTCAATTCTTTGATTCAGATCACTATCCCAGATTCAATTCGGCCAAATCCAAATCTGAAGATTCGATGCTGATTTGGTGAATCAGTGATTCGGACTTAGACATAGCTTTAAATGTTTTTCTACATACCTCGAGGTACCAGCACAGTTCGTGAATACTGTAATACTGGGGCAGATGGAGCGTCCCACAGGAGTGTAGGAGGGCTCTCCACATGCTCAGCGGTGAACCCAGAAGTGAACTAGAAGTACTTCCAGTCCACTTATGGGTCCACTGGGGAGTGCACAGCGGGCCTCTCCCACACACCCCCGGCCCAGAAATCAACTGCGGGGGGCCCCTGGATGGCCCCCTAGGCCCAGGAGGCACCAGTCGCAAAGCAGGGGAGGTACGGGGGTCCCCCCAGCACCCTCCCCAGCAGACCCAGAAGCGAACCAGAAGTGCTCCCGGTCCACTTCCAGGTCTGCTGCTGAGCATGCTGGGGAGTCCCCTGCACTTCTGTGGGACACTCCATGCGCCCCAACATCACAGCATTCACAAGCCGCTTGGTACCTTGACTTATGTAGAAAAAACATTTAAAGCTATGTCTATGTCTGAATCGCAAAATCTTTCTGAATCTCTCCGAATCAATTCTGAGAGTTCTTATTCGATTCGGAGAGATTAAAGGGTCCTCTGATTCGATTTGGATTCAGCCACCAAATCAGGCCAAATCTCTGCCTAACTGAATCAGGGACCAAAGCTTCATACAGCCCTACTAGCCAGACCCCATGATAATCCTACACTGGCAGTACACCGGGACATATTCCACCCATCACTAGCTCAGCTCCCCTCATGACATCAAATATGGTCCACCCTTTCAAAATCCTTTGACTTTTCCTTACTTACTCAATGGCACAAAGAATGGTTAGCACAAGCACCACATCATCACTAACCCTACAGTCAGTCATCCAGGATTTATAAATTCTGGAGCTTATTCATGTGCACTAATTGCACATGTAGATGCACCCTGAAAGTTTCACCTTGCTCCCTGCTGTCCATGGAATGGTACTAGAGCTCAGGGAATGAAGTAACTCATATCCCCAGACATAGCCTACTGGTCACTGTGGAGGAAAACATTTGCATCTGCAAATCAAGATGTGTTTACAGATTTATTCTAGGTGCAGATGCCTGTGGAGCTGGGCAGGAACATGTTCTAAAACTCAAGGCTTTGCTGCACAATCAGTAATTCCAGCTGTGCTCCCACTATTCTGTGCAGATAAATGTCTGCAGCAATACTGACTGTACTTGTAAATGATCAAAGAGATAAGTAAACTTGAGGATAAATGAAGTGTGTTCCAGCACAAAGAAAAAATGTGCTAGGAGCATAAGGAATACACACAGGTAGGTTCCTTGTACACTTAAGAGACTGCACATGGGTGAGCAACACATGGGCAGTGGTTCTGTATGATATGATCAAGCACTTCAACCATTGAAGAGCCAGATCAGCTTAAAATGAATTTTCAAGAAAACATTTGAAGACCTCAGCACTCCAGGGCAGACTTAAGATTGTTTGGGTGTTCTAACTAAATTTCCAGATGGTAACATATTTTGACTTTTTTAAAGTTTACTCTTTAACTACGTATTTCATGGTTTTATAAAACTTGATTTTAGGATAGTGACAACATCCCTGCAAGGCATTTCACCCTAAATTACTCTCAACCTTAATTCCAGCTAAACTTGGTTTTTGTCTAAAAATTTCTTTTTTGTAAGTTATGTCATACTCCACAGGAAACGCAATAAGATTGTCACTGGGTATGCTTCTAGTGTTTTTGTAGAATTGTAGCCCTGACCTGAATAGTTGTTTTTTTTCACCTTTTACAGCTAGCTGTGCTGCATCCTCTGCTTTTTTCTCTACCTCCTGGAGCAGTATGCAGCAGCAAGGGTATATCAGTACAGCTGCTTTGTTTCTCTAGAGCAGCATGCAACAGTCAGTATATAGCCTGGATTCCCTATTTGTCCTGTACTCCAAATTTCTTCTGTCTCTTGTATCTTTCTAGACATATATACATTGGTTTTCCCTGCCCTTTTGCTCCCACACATTGCTTTGCATGTTCACTCCTGTTTCTGCTTCCCTCTTGTTCCTCTGATGCAACCAGTATCTTTTGGAAAGCAATATAACGGGGGGGGGGGGGGGGGGAGGAGAGGCCGGGAATCATTGTTCCTTCCAGTTGTAATTTTGTTGAGCATACACTGTATTTTTCTGCAAAACAAGAGGCCTGATCTCTATTTTAAGTGCATAACTCAACTCAGCCTTAGCTGAGTCACTGCAAGCACCTCCATAATTGGCAACAACTGATGAGAGAAATTCATCAAAGCTTTCCACTGGCCAATTAAACAAATGCTGTTCTTTTTCCCTCTGAGGATATGACTTGCAGCCCCAAGATGACCACGTATTTGCACACATGCAGCTTGATGCATTCACACTTAGCACTGATTTCTGTATACAGGCAGTCCTCGACTTACAACATTTTGAGTTTCAATGTTTCACTCCTACAAGTTTTATAAATTGACACCCTGTTTCAACTTTACAATGCCAGTTTCAACTTACAATGCTTGATCGGCTGCCATGATTTGCCAGCACACGAGTTTGCTGCGTCGCTCATCTCTTTGGAGAACATCTGTCCAAACTTCCTTGGACACCTTTTTTTAAGAAAACAGACAAAACTCCAAAAAACCCTGCAGCCAAAGCTCTTAAGACTCCAGCCAAGAACACTTAAAAAGTTCAGCAAAGTCACCTCAAAGAAGTCCTTCCAAATCAATATGATTGCTATTTACAATATAAATCTATTAATGTAGCTATATTACTCAACTATAATTGATTGAGTACAAAATTCTGGGGTATTTTTGGTGAAAACAGGGTATCGGGCTTTGGTTCAGGAACCAATCCCCCATTTATAACATTGTTTCTTATGAGAAAATTGGTTCTGAGTTACAATGTTTTGACGTAAGATGCGGTTTTTCAGGAATCAATTGTGTCATAAGTCTGAAGACTACCTGTACTTATGTCTAGCTATGTATCTAGAGAGCTACTGGTGTGTACAGCCTAGGACCCCCATGCAGCTACCTGTGTACATGCTCCAAGGGCCTGTTTATGCAGTATGAAGGCTCCATGCTCTGGTCCTCCTGGCAGTAGTTGTTTCACAAAGGGCTGAAACAGAAAGGGCAGAGCTTTTACATAGACAGCACAGATCCTGCTGGTCCGAACATTCCCATAGGGAATTGCCTGTCTGGGTGTGAGGTCAGAGACAGATGTGAGCAAGTGCTGGAGTTTACTCTTTGGTTAATACAAAGGGGAAGGGGATTGCTTGGGGAAGTGTCTCAGACAATTAGAAAATAATCCTTTGCAGGAACACCTGACAGACACTGCTTAGAGGCCAAGGGCTTTGGGAATAGTGGTATTTACAGTGGATTTTACTGCCTTCTACACAATCTAAACTTTAATTTAGTTCTGCAGAGCTGTATTCTTGATCTCCTCAATACTACCTTTTGTCCTATTTTAATAGCTTAAGATCACTAAAAGGTGACTGTGCATCTATTGCTGCCAAAGTGAAGCACCACAGCTAAGGAAAAGATAAGCTCAGAAAAATCTGAGTGTGAGAAGAGTAGGATGGAGAGAAAGAACCAGGAGGGGGTAGGGGAGGGATTGAAAAGGTCCTCAGAGAGAAGGGCCTCAGGTGGCCTGGGGATTAGGCCCCCATGAGATTTGAGTGGATAGCAATTGATAAAGAGGGAGGAGGTGGATAGGCCTAGGCTGAGAAAGATCCTTACAGTATTGTGCTCCTCAATGTTATCTTCGCACATCCTTGTTCAGAGAGGGAAGTCCACAATGCCCCTTGTGGGTCACATGATCCTGCAGGGCTATCAGTCAGCAGCTGCAGTCCAAACCATTAGC
This sequence comes from Crocodylus siamensis, assembly GCF_052110815.1. Taxonomy (NCBI): domain Eukaryota; kingdom Metazoa; phylum Chordata; order Crocodylia; family Crocodylidae; genus Crocodylus; species Crocodylus siamensis. The sequence continues at coordinate 39,217,214 of NC_143404.1, read as the reverse complement.
AGAGTGCCCTAACCCTACAGCAGTGTTTCCCAATCAGTGTGTCATGGCACAAGTCTGCCATCCAAAATGAACAGGTGTGCCGCACAATTTTGCCATGGCAATGAGCTACAATGAGCTGCAATAGGTATGATGTCTTAACAGGTATGCCACAGAAAATTTTTATTAATGTAAGTGTGCTTTGGGCCGGAAAAGGTTGGGAAACCCTGCCCTAGAGAGATGGCATAGCTGCTGATGGAAACTTCAGAACAAGCAACACAACCAGATTACTAAACATATTCATAGAGCAGCTCTCCCCAGTACACTGTCTCACTCCTGAGAAAATCCCAGATCATCCAGTTCCATGAACTCAGTCTGGATACTGGCAGTAAGAAACACACTTGAGATGATTACAGCAAGGCAAGGAGAAATAGCAAATGCATCACAGTATCTGGAAATTTAGTAGTCGGGGAGTGGCAACTAAATTAATGCTGCCCCTGCTTCCCTACTGCAAAATTTCCAGACATTTGGGGAGCCCTGTGGGCAGGATGACACAGCTCTGCAGGCTGCATTTGGACTCCCCTGATTTAATGGCTTTTTTCAAATAATTTTTCTATTAAAAAAATTAGACTGGCAATTGTTGTTATTGCTTTTTAGGTTTTTCTACCTTTTCTAGTGGGGGAAAAGTGATGAAAGGGAAAAATTAAGCAAATATTCTGTTTTTTTCAGTGACGTTATTTAACTGTGAGCGGGGAGGAAATCTAAGGTTTATCCATGAAAGGAATGGTTGGATTATTTGAACTCAAAAACAAATACTCCCCCCCCCACCAAAAAAAAAAAACACCCACCACCCTTCAACAACCACCCAGCAAACTTCAGTTTGTTTTTGCTGGTGGAAAGCCTCTTTTGAACAGCCTGCCAAAGGTGAAGCCAAGACTCAAAGGAGACTGCTGCATGGAGAGAAGGATCCAGATGAAGACTCAATCTTGCTAGATGACCTGAATGGATTCACTAAACTACTGAGCAAGAAATAGACCTTTAATTCCAGTCCTGGTGTCCTGAATGCAATGCAAACAGAACATAAAGTTCTGGCTCTCCAGGCAGGGTTTGTGATGCTTGGAGCTGTGTTTTTGATTCCTAGGTTGCTGTGCAGAGTAGAGAGAGTCTGGTTATCCCATGCTGCTGGACTTTGTTATGTGGAGCCGGGAAATATTTTCCCCCATCTTGTTTGCTACTGGTATCTGGGGCAGGAGTGGGAGTTTGCCTTTTTCAGAAGCATTGGGTGTTGGGCAAAGCCGAAGCTGGGGATTTTGACTCATGTTCTGATACTTCAGCTAGAACTACAAAATCCAGAGGTTCCTGGCTATAGGGTCTTCCCTCCACTCAGAATTTTTGCCTCCCTCACTAGTGGGGTAATATGGATCTCTTCCTTGGATCTCTTGAGCTATTTTAACAAACTACATCCTGTAGTTAAGCATAAGAGCTGTTTCCAAAGTTTTAAGAGTAGGTTAAACACCTGTCAAGGATGATTTAGTTAAGGATGGTCTTGACTTTAATATGGGGTGTGACTAGATATGACCTCCTGAGGTACCATCCAGTGCCTCTCACCCACCATTTTCTTTCATTTATCATGCACAGAAATGGACCCAGATGATATAAGATATTCTTACCTCAGCTCATGTCCCATATCACAGGGGGTTATTGGATTGGGTCCAGGTTAGTGTGGGGTATGTCATCATCCTTCAGCAGTTTTTCTGCTGGACAGCTGTCCAGCCTTGGGCACTGGTAATCTGACCTTTAAGCTGGGTTTGCAGAGCCCAGAGCAGTAGAACAGTGTGTGCCATGGGCTGGGCCTATCTCCCCAGAATGGCAAAATCATTACGTCTGAGCTGCATACATAGACAAGAGTCCTGGAGAAGCAAGGCAACGACACCTAGTTAGGATAGCTCAATTCAGTGCTTGAGGGGTGATGGGAGGACTGGGAGCTGGGGCAGTGTAGGGGCTAAGGTGCACAGTTGACCACCCACAGGTTGCAAGTTCCAGGCCATAGCAGAAGCACTCCCCATGTGGCCCCGTCAGATTCCAGTGAATCTGTGAATTCTGATAAATACCTTGTCACAAGGATAGAAGAAGGGGGGCGGGGACTGAAGTGTCCTGATGAAGACTGAGATATTGAGGAGGGTGGAGACACTAATAAGCTACCAAGGAGATCCACAGATTCATAGAAAAGTAGGTCTGGAAGGGACCTCAGGAGGTTTCAATTATTCCAGTCAAGAGTTTGTCTAACCTCCACTAAAAAACTTGCAAGGATGAAGATTTCACAGCCTCTTTAAGTAATCTGTTCCAACCATCCTAATAATGAGCAAGTAGGTTCCTAATATCCAACCTAAAAATCCTTTGTTGCAGTTTAAGACTATTATTTCCTGTCTTATCCCTTTGCAGACAAATTACTTGAGATAGAGAGCAACAAAGGTCTAGTAAGATCCTACCCATGGTTCAACCCCCCAGGCTGAATTTTGGGTCAGTTCAAATGACATGGTTTATTTTTAAGGTCTTATGATGCTTTTTGTAATACAACATGAATTCACATTTATGAAAAAACAAGGAATTTTAGAACAAAAAGTGGAAATTGTTCATTATGTTTTTAAATGCCATTTTGTTGAAGCTGCCATATTCTGCAAAGCATTGGATGCTAGCTCTGTGGTGATCTTGACCAGCTCTGTTTCCAGCAGCATGTGGGAGAGTCAGGAATCACACTGAACCCCAAGTGGGTAGCACATCCTGGTGCCTCCAAGATGGATAGGAGTGATACTTGATGCTCCCCATTGGTCCCACATGCCTCTTTATATTATACCATCTCTCTCTGCCCTGCTTAGCTGCCTTCAAAACTGTTTCAGAAACTTAACAGCTGGCATCAAAGCCCCCAATGCCCAAAACCCTAGATAAAAGGTAATTTCTATTGGAGGCCTCTACTGTCAGTCAAACCAAAAGTTCTCAGGAAACTTTAGTGCCAGAGCACAAACCTATGGAAATGTGAGAAATGTCTCTGTACCTGTAAGTACAGAGGGGTCCACCATGCATGGGAAAAAATAAGGTACAGCAGGACTTCTGCTGTTACATATAATAGTGAAGCCCGTGATATATGTCTGCAATAATGACGAGAAATTCATTTCTATTTCTGCCTAGTTAGTGAGCTCTACACAGTCCCCTCTGTCAGATATGCACCTATGGATAATCCATCTGCTGAATACACTATAGACCATTAGTTTAACCAGGGGGAGTTTAAGAGAAGAATCATTAAAGGGAAAGTTCACAGTACAATTAATAGAGCACTTCATTAGATAGTCCTATACCAAGCATGCAGCTGTTGCTTCAGGGTTTTGCAGGACCACCTGAGCTCCCTCCCCATACGGTGGCATTCATTTTGTTCTAGGAACAGTGCTGACAGCTGAAGGAGGCTCAAACATGATTACTTCCTAAGGGCTGTAACTCATGGCTCTAAGGTATTTATCCTGCTATTGCCAGAATTGCCCACTATTGCCATGCCAATACCCCCAGCAGCCCCGGGCTCCAGTAGAACAGTTCTCAATGCTCTGGATAGCTATAAAAGGAATGAATAACTGTGTGTTGAAAACCTCATTTCCATGCACAGTTACTGTCCTGGATGCTTGCATTTGCAAGTAATCAGAATTAGCTCCTCATGTGTCTTCCTTGTTTTGCACGGGCAGTTCCAGTAACTGCATTGAACCAGTAATATTTGGTCATGTGATGGTATCACTAGGGGCCTGAGTACACTATAATCAAAAGTCTGATTCTGTTCCTGTTTAGGGGCACAGGAAACTTGCCTACTTATAACCAACAGAGATCTGCTTGTACCCACATAGCTACATTTCCATGCTCCATTTCCAGTTCAGAAGCTGCAGCAAAAACCTCTCTACATGGCCTTCCTTGACCTCATGAAACCCTTTGACACTGTCAACAGAGAATCTTTTGAGGTATGGATGTGGAGGATCCTTTTGAAATATGGATGCCCACCAAAATTTGTCATCATTCTTTGCCTGCTCCAGGATTTTGTGAGTGGTTCACAGTAACTGATCTATGACAGAACCCTTTGAAGTTAAGATAGTCCCATTAAGTAAGGCCCCAATACTCTTCTCAATATTCCTACCATGATGTTACATCTGACTACCAACAAGCTTTCAGCCAGAGTGGAGCTAAAATAACAAATGGAGGATAAATTATTTAATCTCAGCTGACTCCGAGCCAAAACCAAAACTGCCCTGACTTCAGCCATTGAGCTCCAGTACACTGATGATGTTTTAGTGCAGGTGGGGGTAATTATTTGGGCTGGAGGGCCACTTAGGGAGTTTTGGTGAGCTGTCGCTTTCTCCAGACTTGAGAAGCAAGTCTTATTCTCCCAGCTCAGTCAAGGTGTACACCCAAGAGGAGGGGAGAGAGAGCAAAAATATAACATTGACATCAACTTGTGATCACCTAAGACTGCCCCAAATGGAGAAGGAGTCTGCTACAAAGATCTCAGTACTTTGAAATCTTACAACAATAGAACACAGAAAACCAGATGTGGCAGAAACACTATGTTGTGGTTGAAACAAGAATCTGAAGCTACCCACCCATCATGGAAACACATGCCCAAGTTGCAGCAGGGTCTGTTAATCCTGGCTTGGCCTCATCAGTCATCTTTGGACTCACAGATAAGACAGTCATGGAAGACAATCCATTGCCAAACAGAAGACATCCTGGCCTACCATGCTACCTGACTAAATCAGCACACTCAGAGAAAGCACACACAGGCCTCCCAGGAGTGCCTCAGCAAATGCTGAATACTCAAGAGATATATACATATCTACAGCAGCTAGGACTAAGAGCCCTGGGATACTGTGCTACACAGAAAACTAGGAGGACAGAGACAGTATCACCAAGCCTAAGAGTTGCAAAACCATGTCAGACTCCTCCCCAAAATTTCTCTCCCCCAACTGTCTTCTGGGATTTAGTTTGGGTTAGATTTAGTTCCAGCTTGTATGTGGTCAGCCCTGGCTGGGGATTCAAGGTGCAGCATGTAGCCTGTAGACCAAGCCAAACTGCCTTCCTCCCCATCATGCTCCCATCACTGTGGAGAGTAGCTGCCAGTCCATTATTTTCCATATCCATCTCTATCACTGCTCTTTTTCCCTTTTTGCCATGTTTCTTGCCATACCTCCTCACCCAGTCTCCTCCTGCTTGTATTCGCCTTATGCCTGTGTACACTGATCATAAACTGTTTCTGAGAGCAGGGCAGCCAACCAGAGTTTAAATGCAATGCAGTTTACAGGGTATCCCTTGCATCCTGCACAATGTCAATAGCTGACCTTATGCAGTTATTTCCACAACTTTCAGCTACCATACCCACCAAATCAAAAGTCTTGATGTTCTCCTGCCTCTTCACTACTTCCTAAAATTCCCTAGTCCCCATGTCCCATCTTGCTCCCGACTCTCCCTGCTGCCCCCATCCTAAACCTGACAATTCCTTAACTGCCACCTTCAGTGAGAGGAGCCTGTTTCACCTCCACTAAATAAGTGGTCATTTTATTAGGAGCAACATCACTTTCTTTCACAGCAAAGATCATGGAGCAACAACAGTCATCTTGACTAAGGACAAATATAGGTTCAGTCTTAATGTCTGTGAGACTAAAGCTATTTTGCAAAAAGGCAGAGTGGAAGGCAGAAATAAATAAAAAAATATGAGAATCCTCTAAAAATGCTGCAAGGCTCAAATTTGTGACAGATCAAACTCAGTCAGGGCAATTAAGTTCCCATGGGCAGCTAAGGCATCTCATCTGCCTGACATGGTGAACTCTTCCAGGATCTGGCTGGACAGCCCGTCATCTGGGGATGACATGGTAGGGGACCTACAGATTAGTGATCACCTGGGGGACAGTGACCATCAAATAATAGAATTCATCATAAGGTGTAGAGTGGGTAAGGAAACTAGCAGGGTGGAAGTGCTAGACTTTAGGAAGGCTGACTTCAGCGAACTCAGGTGTTTAGTCAATGACGCACTGCAGAGTAAGAGATTTGGCAAGATGGGAGCCCAAGAAGGGTGGCTGTGCCTTAAGAAAACGATCCTTTGGGCACAGAGGGAGAAGATCCCGATGCAGGGGACAAGGGGGAAAGGGGCCAAGAAGCTTCCTTGGCTGACCAGAGAAATCCTGAGCAGCCTAAGGGCAAAAAGGGGGGGCATATAAGCAGTGGAAACAGGGAGAGATTACTAAAGAGGAGTACGCCTCCCCAGCTCGCAGTTGTAAGGAGGCAGTTAGAAAGGCCAAAGCTACCATGGAGTGGAGGATGGCATCCCAAGTTAAGGATAACAAAAATTATTTTTCAGCTATATAGAGAGTAAAAGGAAGGCTCAGGGTAGAATAGGACCACTACTGAATGGGCAAAAGCAATTGGTGACAGACAGGGGGGACAAGGCTGAACTCCTCAATGAGTTCTTCGCCTCAGTCTTCCTAAACAAGGGGCAAGACAAATCTCACAATGGGATTGTAGAGAGGCAGCAGCTGGGTGCCAGACTACCAAACATTGACCTTGAGATGTCACAGAGTCACTCGGAAGGACAGATGTGTTTAAGTTGGCAGGTCTGGATGAGCTCCATCCGAGGGTAGTGAAGGCACTGGCCGATATCATTGCACAGCTACTGGCAAGAATATTTGAGTACACGTGGCTCACGGGCCAGATCCTGGAGGACTGGAAAAGGGCCAATGTGGTCCCTATTTTCAAGAAGGGGGAGGAAGGAGGATCCAGGCAACTATAGGCCAGTCAGTCTCACCTCCATCCTTGGCAAAGTCTTTGAAAAGATTATTAAGGATCATATATGTGAAAGCCCAGCAGGAAAAATTATGCTGAGGGGAAACCAGCACAGATTTGTAGCAGGTAGATCATGCCTGACTAATTTAGAACACCTGGACACAGGAGTAGGGATTGACATTGTTTACTTAGACTTCAGGAAGGCCTTCAATATGGTATCCCACCCCATACTGGTGAACAAGTTAAGAGGCTGTGACTTGAATGATTACACAGTCTTGCGGGTCACAAATTGACTAGAGGGTTGTACCCAGAGAGTGGTGGTAGATGGGTCAGTATCAACCTGGAATGATGTGGGGAGTGGGGTCCCACAGGGCTCGGTCCTTGTACCGGTACTCTTCAATGTCTTCATCAGTGACTTGGACAAGGGAGTGAAGTGTACTCTGTCCAAGTTTGTGGATGATACAAAACTGTGGGGAGAAGTGGACACACTGGAGGGCAGGGAACAACTACAGGCAGACCAGGACAGGTTGGACAAATGGGCAGAAAACAATAGAATGCAATTTAACAAGGAGAAATGGAAAGTGCTACACCTAGGGAGGAAAAATATCCAGCACACCAACTGCCTAGGAAATGACCTGCTCGGTAGCACGGAAGTGGAAAGGGATCTTGGAGTCCTAGTGGACTCCATGATGAACACAAGTTGTCAGTGTGACAAAGTCATCAGAAAAGCTAACTGCACTTTATCATGCATCAGTAGATGCATGACAAACAGAAACAAGGACATGATACTTCCCCTCTATCGGGCACTGGTCAGACCACAGTTGGAGTACTGCATGCAGTTTTGGGCACTGCACTTCAAGAGGGATGTGGATAACCTGGAGAGGGTCCAGAGGAGGGCCACTCATATGGTTAAGGGCTTGCAAGCCAAGCCCCATGAAGAGAGACTAGGGCACCTGGACCTCTTCAGCCTCTGCAAGAGAAGGTTGAGAGGCGACCTTGTGGCTGTCTATAAATTCATCATGGGGGCGCAGGAAGGAATTGGTGAGGCTCTGCTCACCAAGGTGCCCCTTGGGGTCACAAGAAATAATGGCCATAAACTAGCAGAGAGCAGATTTAGACTGGACATTAGGAGGAAGTTCTTCACAGTTAGAGTGGCCAAAATCTGG